>NC_135485.1:60622219-63124719 GCF_052094955.1 Ictidomys tridecemlineatus
GTACCAGAATTCCAACCCAAATTGCAGATATATATCCTTGCCAACAAGAGTTTATTTTTAAGACTCGGACAGTCTGCTCACTATGGCAATTCTAGCAGGCTCCACGAAACCACTAATGACACAGAAGAGAAATGAGAAAGAATCTACTTGGATAACTCGATACTACATTGCAAACTGATGACAAGCATGTGCTGTTCCCTTAGAGATATTAATAAAGTTAGTTGAAAAAATATATGTTCCCTAGTTCTATGAGACTTCAAAAGAGAAGGGTTTTTTTTTTTTTTTTTTTTTTTTGCTCATTTTTTCCCTTAAATATGCACAATTGTGCTTTTGCAAAGAGAAAAGCTATATTTTTGCTGTTGGATACTCAGTCACCTCCCCCAGCCCCACTCAAAAATTGCTAAATTAATTTTAGTGCTTTGGAGAATATCAAGTTAATGCTGGGTGAATTGCTTCTTCAAGGAGCTTGGATATATGGCTTGAGGGCTTATTTTAAATCAAGGGAATTGTCTCAGTCCTGCCACAATTGGAGCAATGCTGTCTATCCTTGACCACGACAGAACTGGTATGACAGTGTCATGGAAGAGCTGATTTTATCCTTCCAAGCATAATTTTTGTTCTACTAGTATGTTTTATTCTACTGCAGAATTTGTTTGGTGATTCCTCCAGTCTTAGATTGTTAAATATAAACAGACTGACTAGAATTTAGAATGGCACACTAGCCCTTGATAGTTGTTACCAAATATGTTCCCCTCCAGCTTTTATGTATTATCTTCTCAAAGATTTCTGTTTACTTTATTCTGTGTTACCTGAGGATCCCGGACTGTTTCTACTGTTCTTTCCATTTTGTTTGAGCATCAGAAAGGCTACTCCTTATCTCCTTTCACCTCATGAACTCAGTTTGCCCCATGGAGGCCTGGATTTGTGTCCCAGGCTGACTCTGACCCGCCCTCCAGTCTTGCTATTGCTTGTTGCACCCCTGCCCTGCTGTGCTTCTGAGCACCTCAAGGGTCAGCTCTTATTAGCATATTTGAGTTTCTCTTTCAGAGTTAGATCTTTGTAAGTGATAAAATGTGAAGAGAAGCTAGGAAAATCTACAAGTAGGAATAAAATGAGGCCCAGGAATTTTCTCTCTTTTCCTCACAACCCTTCTTACACTATTAGAAATGACATAGATTTATGACACGAAGCAATACTATATGGTCTCTGAACAATGTTTAGAAGGAACTGATTACTAAGAATTTTTAAAATTACTATTAAGAGTAGAGTGCATATGGTATAAACCATGAGCAGTCATGGTAGATACTTTTTCTTGTTTATAACAATTAACCTTAAAGTATTTTTAACATTGAACAAGAGATCGTTTCAAAACACTAAGTGATTGAGACAGAAATGTCATAATAGGTGTAGAGAGCAGTCTGCTGCTTTCTCATGTCTGTAGATTGGCATGGAGCTACAGCCCAGAGACAGTTTTCTATAAACCCTGAGAGGAAGTTTGGGTTAAAAATTTTGGCAGAGGAAACTCATATTGAATTCCTGAAGAAATCACGACTATGGAAATATGAAAACAATACAACAAAAACTCCAGGCTTTTCTATTTGAAAGAGTTAAGTGAAGAAGAGAAGAATGATTAAAAAAAAAATGACATGCCTGAAGAATACATAATGAAAAGAGACGAGTTCCCTTGAGGGTAAACAGTGTTTCTAATAAAGATCAGTTTATAGAATGGTTCTGGGTGCATTAATATGCCCATCATGCCTGTGTGCCACATAATATGGTGACTAGTCTATTAGAGTTTATAAAGTGCCTTTACTTTTAGTTTCCCAATTAATTTTAATAGTGACTTGTGAAGTAGGCAATTCTGCTCTCGTTTTCTTTTTTAGTTGAATAAACTGAGGCTAAGAGAGCTAAATTAACCCTCAGACAGGCTTGTAGTAAAAGTTTAGACTTGAACCCATGACAACTGACTCCGTGGCTTTTAATTTATTTGTAACTTTCCCCTTTTCATTTCATCATAGCTACTTTTTATATTATTACCATAAATCATCAAAATTGAAAAAGGTCTTAAAGATGTAAGTTGTCTAAATTTCCATCCAAAGCAGGGGAGCTCAGTGACACAGCCATAGGTCCCAACACTGTATGCAAATTATTTTCCACATTGTGGAAGACATCTAAGTCATTAAAATGGAATAACAATTTGACTGAAAGTGGATACTGGTGGGCAAGTAATAGGTGAGGTCATCTAAATTCGATACTTTTGATGTTTAAATTTTTCAATAACCTTAAGACTAGCCTAAGAACAAGTCTACTTACTCTAAAGCA
Organism: Ictidomys tridecemlineatus; assembly: GCF_052094955.1. Taxonomy (NCBI): domain Eukaryota; kingdom Metazoa; phylum Chordata; class Mammalia; order Rodentia; family Sciuridae; genus Ictidomys; species Ictidomys tridecemlineatus. The sequence continues at coordinate 60,624,542 of NC_135485.1, forward strand.
AATAAAATTACAGCAAAACTTCACATCTGCAATGGAATTGAGTAAGGAACAGAATGTGCTCCTAAGAATCAAGGAGACCTAGATTAAATGTTGACATTAACATAGGTTAGTTCTTACTGGGTTTCTGCATATTTATCTAAAATGAATGTGATAACATCTATTTTTCAGGGTTACTGTGAGCAATGATTAGTTAGTATAGTGCATATCTAGAATGCAGCCATTCTTATTCATTTAGAATGGAACCGTTCTTGTTTATGGCTAAGGATTCTAACTTAATAGCAATCTCATATAACAGAATATAAATTTTCTTTAAAAATTTAAACATTTTAAAAAAGAATATGAGTTCTCTAGTTAGGAACTGTTTTCCTTGCAACCGGTCTTCATAATCTCTTAGAATGCCAGCAGTTTCTGGGGAAACTCAGAAATAGAAGAATAAACTTAATGAAAGAATAAATGAATAGATGGAAAGCTGCTTGGCCTATGAAGATTTTTACTCCAGTATATGCATGACAGAAGTTTTCCATCCTAAATAGTTTCACACTGGCATCCAGGAAAAGGAGAATTTTAGGCGAGGTAGGGATTACTTTTCGTCTAAACTCTTTTCTCCACCATTGTTTTCCCTTCTTCACTCAAACTCCTACAAACAAACTAAATTATCTACGAGTTAATAAATGTTGTGTCCTTGAACAATTCTAAATTGAGAATCTTGTAATTAAATGTCTTGCATAAGAGTGCATTGAAACACCATGGCCATACCATAATACTATGTATTTGTTGTTTTTTGTTCCCTTACGTCTCATTTTTTCCTAAAATATTAAGTCTAGTTGACTCTATTTATGATCTCTAATTATAATTCAATGTAAACAAGGCAAGCCTGTGATGAGCTCATGACAAAAAAAGTGTTCATTTTAAGCAAAGAAATGGACTCTAATTGCTGCAACGTGTCCCTGGTTTATTAGTGTCATTGACAATAGGACAGACCAAGATTATACAATTTATATGTTTGTGTGTCCTCATTAAAATCATGGAAAAAAGCTTAATATGTATAAATGGTAGCTATTCCCAAATCTAAAACTCTGCTAAATACCCAAATGCGGTCAAAATTGTGCAGATCAGAGCTGTGACATATATTTTTATGACTCTGGAGATCTAATTTATGGACATTGTTACAAGGTTTTAATGGAGTGAAAATGAAGTCAGATTAAACTTCTTCCTGATGACATTAAAGCTCCAATCACAACACATAGACTAATAAATGTAACTTTTTAAGTAATGAATGTCCCATCAAAGCCTTTTTAATTTGAATGAAATTGTAATTGGGAATGCTTTGGGCACTGAAGAAAAATCATAGTATCCCAGCATTATACAGAACATTCATTGGGTTCATCATCCAAATTTTGAGCTAGTTTCTGCCAGGCACTTCACTTACTACTGAGGAAGATAGAGTGAATAAGGAGGCAAAGTGTTTGAACTCAAACAACTCACAAACTACCAAGATACCATCAAATGTAATATGTACCATCATAAGATGGAGAGAGGAGGAAACAGAAAACAAAACCCTGCCAAGCAATTAAGATGCTACTGCATTAATGTAAAGTGCATGCTGATTTCAAAGATGTTTTACTGTAAAAAACTATTTATCCCAGAAACTATGAATTATCATAACCCAAAGTATGCTGTATTAAGATTTGTCATCCGAGTGCAATGGACCCTGAGAACACAGAAAGAAATATTAATTTTGGCCAAAAGATCCAAGAGGGCTTTACAACCAGGAAATGGGGATGTTAACCTTTGAAAGAAGAGTAGGGTTCAACCTTGGGAAGAAAGAATGGATAGCACAGAGGCATTCTCAAAAGAAGAAATAGATGCTTGAAAGTTTTAAGGACCAAAAGAATCTTGTAAGCAACCAAAGGCCACATGATGAATAATAAACAAGCTAAACAGATGACGAACTGAAATTTTGACTGAGGCATCAGATACAACAAAGTTGCTAGACCATATAAAAAAAATTTAAAGGATTGGTTAAAAGTCACTTAGCTGATGCTCACAATTCTCAGTTCATCAAATTGAAAAAAAAAAAAAAAGGCTGAACAAAATGGAAATGGCAGGATTAGAGAGGAGGATTTCTCTGGAGAGATGTGCACTGGAGACTTCTCCCCATGTTACTTCTTCACACAGAATTTAGTGAGGGCTTCAATGGGGCTACTCCACAGCCTTAATTTTTCCCTGACCTGGAGGACTGCTACTGGCCTCTCACCCTATGGTCTGGGTGGCAAAGTAGCTATTTTTTCACTTCTACCTAGACATGTGCTTGTCAATTTGAAGGACCAGCCATGGAAACTAAGATAGGTAAATTGCTTTCAAAGAATCCTGCCCCAAATGGTGGCCTTACAAAAGGAGTGGACCTTCATCTGTTCGAGACTATGGGAATCCAAGGTATCCATCAGCTATGTTTTGGATAAATGTGCCCCAAAGGCTCATATGTTAAAGATTTGGCCCATAGCCTAGATGCTGTTGGGAGGTAGTGGAATCTGTAAGAGGTGGGTCCTCGTGGGAGATCTTTCATGTTTGTCTTGGAGGACAGACCCTAGCAGGGAATACTGGGAATCTGTCACCCTCCTTTTTCTCTTAGTTCTGGGCCACCATGAGGTGAGCAACTTTGCCCCAGCCTGCACCTGCTACATGATGTGCTGCCTTCCCACACATCTGAAAACATGGGTCTGCCTGATCGTGTACTAGAACCCACAGAACTGTGAGCCTAAATAAACCTCCTCTTCTTATGAGCTGATCATCTCAGGTTTTTGTTTTAATAGTAACAGAAAACTGACTAACAGGGCAACTGAGGGAGAGGCTTGGCTTGCATTAAGGAAGTAGCAGCTTTAAACATTGATTGGGGACCAAAGAGCATGAAGCCATTTTATTTTCATGTTTGTCAAATGTGACTTTCCTTTCCTCCTCATTCTTTCCTCCTGTGGCATAGTCAGAAACAGCTGTTGAATAGTGAAGGAAGAAGATGATGAGAAGAAAGAAGTATCTCTTCCCTTTTCTACAGCAAGCTGTAGTTTCTTACAAGATCCAGCATAAGGAAAGTTAAGAGACTCAACTATACCTCAATTTTAGAACTTTGACTAATGGGTTGCACTGGCAAATTAGGATCATGTTTATAACTTAAAGGGAGCAAAGGAAAGAAAAATCTAAGAGGAATAAAAAGTTGCAAAATTGTCTCAGTTTGCATCTGGTTTACATAAACAACAGGTTTAAAGGGATTTTGAAGAATTAAAATCAATTTACTTTTATGTTCATCCTCATTATTTTGTTCAATCATTCAGGTTATTCAAAGCAAAAAGAGGAATTTGAGTAAAGTAACATAAGGCCTGACTACCAGACTAAGAATTCTATGTTGTATATAACCTATATACATCAGAGTTTTGAGCAGGAGAGTAACAGAATCATGCTTCTGTGTTGCACAGTTTCAGTTCTTTGCATAAAGATATTTGTTTTCTTATATTGCACTTTTTATAAGGACTGAGTTTCTTTAACCTGTTCACAACTTTCAGTACTGATAGCAAAATATTGATTAGTTGATATTAAACCTATATAAAACATATATGCTATCATAATGATGTTTGGTAACATTACAGAATTTTGATGAAAATAGAGATACTGTAAGAATTGACAAGAACTGAACATGTAGAGCAGAAAAAAATATCCACTAAAAAATGGTTAGTGTAGCCAGGTGCAGTGTCACATGCCTATAATCCCAGCAGCTCAGGAGGCTGAGGCAGGAGGAACAATTGCAAGTTCAAATCCAGTCTCAGCAACTTGGTGCAAAGGCCCTGAGCAACTTAGCAAGACCCTGTCTGAAAATAAAATATAAAAATGGGCTGGGGATGTGGCTCAGTGGTTAAGTGCTCCTGGGTTCAATCCTTGGTACAAAAAAAAAAAAACCTACTCTCATTGTTAACTAGCACAAAACACTACATTATAAAACCCACAAACTCTAAGAGTCTTACAATGATACCCTTCTATTTAGTTAATGTGGCTGTGGCTTGACTGGAGTTGGCTGAGTTAGTCTTGGTTCAACTGGGGCAACTCAGCTCTGCTTCATGAGTTACTCATCTTCCTCTTGGGATCAGTAGGCTATCCCAGACATGTAATCTCACAGCTATGCAGAAATGCAAGAGGACAGGCAGAAATAGGAAAGTGCTTTTTAAGCCTTAGGTCATAACATGTCTGCTAACTTTCCAATGGCTAAAGTAAGTCACACAGTTAAATCTAAATTAAAGGGTGAAGAAATAGCTCATATTATTAGTGGGAATAATTGCAAACTCATATAATGTAATGGTTAATTTTTGTGTCAACTTGTCTGGGTTATACGGTGCCCAGATATTTGGTCCAATATTATTCTGGATGTTTCTGTGAGGATGTTTCTAGATTAGGTTAATATTTGAATTAGACTTTGACTAATACTCATGACCAAGTGCTTCAAAACAGGTAAAAGTCATCAAAGTCATTAATAAAACCCACCTAGAGGTTACCTAAATGAGTACCATTAAGAGACAAAGAAAGAGACAAATAATGTTCAAAATTAAAAACACATATTCAATCAATTACCATGCAACAATTGCTACAGTTACTATCAGGAATATCAACACTATTATTGCTGAATTCGATCTCAGATAGGACAGGTGGCCTGAAACTTCCTTACTGGAAAGCTAAATGACAATGAGAGAGAAACTGTACTTTTAACAGTAGGAGAATTAAAGCAAGTTCTAGGAACAGGGTGAAGGCAGTTGGCAGTGGGTATTCTTGGGGTTTTTTCCCCCTTCATACTCACTGTATTAATGGATATGAGAGGCCCCACAGGAACTCTATCAGTTGGTTTTTCTTCACAACACAGGGTGTGAGGCACATCTAGGCTAGTCAGGGGGTTGGAGTCCAATGCTCTCACTTCAAACTCTGTTGCTCGGTCTCTCCAAAGGTCTGTGCCTCAAGCCTGGGTGAGATGGGTGAGCAGGGTCTTTGGCAACTGCCCTTCCACATCATGCTTCATATTCATGCTTTGTATTAAGCATTAGATTTGTCCAACAGTTTTTTCCCTGCCATTTTTTTTTCATTCATGCCACCTATATTTATTTATTTTGACTATTTTTTCTTGTACTTTTACAGCTTTATCTTTCTATTCTTTTCTTGAGTGAGTTATAGTTATCTGCTTTCTTACATTGTTTCTTTTTTTAACTTTACTGTTAAAAGTGGTAATACAAAAGCAAACATCCTCTACAGGTAATCGCTATGGGGAGGGATGGTTCCTGAGCCCTCCTCACCATTTCATGGTTCATGGTGCCTCCTTGCAGCTTGGATCACTTCTTTAATAAGAGATACACCTTGGAATAGAACACACCACACACACACACACACACACACACACACACACACACACACTGCAGTTACAACTAAGCTGCAGAGTAGATTGGAATCCATGGTGCTTTTCTCCCTAATTATGTCACCTCCATTGGCCAATCAGCAAATTAATAAGAGATCTGTCTCCTCGTGGAGGAAGGCTGGGACAGCAGGTAGTGGAAACTTGGCTCCATCATCAGGAGTACAAGAGAACAGCTTGTTCTTCTCTCCTGCCAGGGCTGTCTGTGTTCTCTGCCTAAGCAGACACAATCAGTCTCTAACATAGGCCATCTGGCACTGACTGTACTTACCATGGATTATTCTTGGGATTCCTCTAAAAGGGCATATGACTTTTTTTTTCTCCCAACAGAAAAGACTTAGTAAGAGCATGGGGACTGATAATGGAACCTACCTGGGGCCCAATTTCTGGAGGGTCATTTAGATGACTAGGAACTAAAGGAGATCTTATATCTGAATCTTTTCTAACACAGCCAATGCTTTTTCACCTGATTATCTAAAAAGAAAAAAATTAAATAATTTTACAATGAGCATGGTGAGACCAACATTCCAAAAATAAATCTTAGCTTTTTGTCACTTACTAGTTTGTGAAGCAAATAGATTTCTCTGTTCCTCAGTCTCCTTGTCTGTGTGATAGTGATAACAATGTTACCAACCTGATTAGATTCTTGTGAGGAAGAAATGAATTACCAGACTAAGTACTGTGCAAGCTTCTGCTGTGTCAAGATGCATGCAGCCATATACAAATGCACAAGCTGCTGAGGATTGTTTCCTAAGCAATCATTTCAAGATAAGAGTGGGACTTATATTTGCTTCAAAGTCAAGAAAGCAGGCTCAGTGAGAAGAAATCACCCACGTCTTCTCTTGGTATAGACTCTTGAGTCTGTCCTGCCCAGGTGAGGGAAATATTCAAGACTCAGACTAGTTGAGATTGAAGTTAACCTTGCTGCCAGAGATTTGGATCACAGGGTAGGTGATCCCAGGACACCGGATTCTTCCTATCACAGGGCATACCCCCATGTTGACCAGTGCCTATAATTGAGGACTTTCTGCTTTGGACACTGTGCCTACCCTGAGCCTACATTGCTGCCTGGCTCTTACCAGCTGGGTTTTAGTCATTATTTTTGCAGTCAGTAGCTTCCTACCACAGATCAATGGTTCCCAGTAGTGTCCTGTTATTCACAGATCTGTGGCCAGTAGTTTACTGGTTTATACAGATCTTACCCCTATCACCGCAAAATAACCTTTGTGGTTCACATCTAAGTAAATCACATTAATAATACCCAGGTATCCATACACCTAAACCAAAGACCATCCTTGACACATCTATCTATTCATCCCACAATATGCCACTAATCACAGGTAAATATCTCCTTCTAAACATCTTTTCTCCCCTTTTTTTGGCAGTGGGAGTGGGGTGGTGGGGGGTGGAGTGGTGGTGGTTACCAGGTATTGAACCCAGAGTTGTTTTACCACTAAGTCAAATCCCAGCCCTATTTTTAGTTTTAAATTTTTATATAGGGTCTTACTAAGTTGCTTAGGGCCTTGCTAAATTGGGGAGGCTGGTCTTGAAGTCATGATCCTCTTGCCTCAGCTTCCTGAGCTGCTGGGATTATAGGCACGTGTCATCATGCCTGGCTAAACACTTTCTAAATCTCTCTGTATCACCACCATCTCACCCATAACTCTGCTCTGTCCTCCAAGCTCACCCCATCATCTGTTCTTGTCTTCTTCCAATCTATTCTCTTGACTGAAACAAGAATTACATTTTTAATAGAAAGTGAAATTATGTTGCCCCTTACATTTGACATTTTCAGTGGTTTCTCCAATATTTTCTGAAAAAAAAAACAAAGTAATAAACATAATAAGCCCTCCAAGTTGCCTGTTCCAACCCTGACACTGATCTCCTGTGTCTACAACCTTCCAGGAATTTCTTATCTCAGGATCTGCCCCCTTCTTCCCTACCCTTATTTGACAAGTATGTTCTTACTTCTTCAGGAGGCATCTGTCAGATTTCTTGAGCTACCATAAGAGAATGCCACAGCCCAGGTGCCTCAAACAAATTTTCTCACTGTTGCGGAGGCTGAAAGTTCAAGATGGAGGTGCCAACAGGTTGATTTCTGGTGAAGCCCTACTTTCTGGCTTTTAAATGATCATCTTCTTACCGTGTCCCTCCTCCTGGTGCCCCTTTCTCTACTTGTAAAGACATCAGGCCTATTGCATTGGGGCCCCACCTTGTGATCTCATTTAAATGTTATGACCTGCTTAAAGGCCATTTTTCCAAATGTAATCACATTGGGGAGGTTAAGGCTCCGATACACAGATTTGAAGGGGATATAACTGAGTCCTTAACATCACTTAAATACTATATCCTCCAGGAAGGTTCTCAGATGGTACACAGATTAACCAGGACTCTTTGTCATACATTCTCAAAACTATAAATGATCATCAATTTGTTTAATGGTTTTTCTCCTCTCATTGTATCTAAGTTGCATGAGAACAGGGATTTTGTATATCTTGTGTTCTGATATGTCCCTGATGCCTGCTGTAGTGCCTTGCACAGAGTAGGTACTCATCAAACCTTTATTTAATAAGGAAATGAATTTACACTGGCATGCTTTTATTAAAAAGTAAGTAAATGTGAGGATATCAACAGCTTCCCTTATTAAACCAGAGATATCAACCCCTTGAATATTTTCTTTGGACAGGTCAAATATTCTCAGAACAGATTTTGTAGCTATTTAGAACACCTCGGGTCCTACTTTACATAGATCTGTTTTTTCCCACTTCATCATAGCATTCCAGTGAAGAAAGTGGAAAAAAAAAAAAACATGTTTCTTAAGAAAAAAACGTCATTCACTGGTTTTGCTTGATAAAGTGGCTCATTCTAGAGAGCCAGCTGTCCTTCGCTCTCACTAATCCTCTGCTACCTACTAAATACCTCTGATATAACCATCTCTTCTTATCCTGTCCCACTTTGCTTAATCACTTCTTTCCCATATTTCTTTAGGCATCCTAACTAGATTTACCTATTTCTCCCTATAATGCAAATCGGGTTCTTTCTGTGCCGTTTGGATAAAAATTATAGTAACAAAACAAGGCCTACAAATCCCTGGGTGGCTGGCTCCTGTCTGTTGTCTCTCCTTTGCTATTAAAATCAAGTCAATCTCTCCATGATTGTTTAGGAGAGAGTGTTAAAATCTGAATTTCATTTAATGATCCAAGGTCATCTCTCACCTGCCTGAATGACTTCCCCTACTCCCCTGGCTCTTTCTCACCTATGACTTTCACAATGTATTCCCTCTTTCTGGAACCCTTTCTCAGCTATTCTTCTGACTAATTCCACTTCCCTTTCCCCTACATAGATGGGACTTCCTCCAGGAAAACTTCCACATTCCCCAAATTTGTGTCAGGGGTCTCTTCTGTGGATTTTACATCCTTTTCCATCTTGTATATTATAATTGCCTATTTGTAAGGCTGCTGTTCTTCATTTGACTTAATTAAATTATGTTAAATGGTGGGAGGGATTTTATTCATTAAAAATATGTATGTGGATATTTTTCTAAAATCCATAGCAACAAAAGACAGCAGACTACAGAAGTAACTGGAACCAGGAGTTGAAAACTAAGCCAGGTCAATGATCTCTTAGGTTCGACTCTACTTTCCCTTCTTTCCCTGTTCTTCTCCTCATGTCTTGATTATCATGTTCCTGAAGATTAGTTTCTTTGACTTCTTTGTCATAAGGCAAAAGGTGGCCCCCATGTAGGTTGTCACTTTTCATGGCCTCAATTCCAACCTCACATGGAAACAGACCAGGCACAACATTATGATTGGCCCTTCCTGAGCAGATGTCCACCACTGATCCAAACAACTCTAGCCTGGAAGGCAAAGTCGAACAGCATGAACTCCTTCTATGGATCTCAGATTTTTGGTTTGAAAAGCAAATCTAAGCAACATCATCCTCATTGCAAGCTTAAATGTTATGCGATTTTAAAAACAACTGTCTCTTAAAAATTTTGCTGCTAAAAGCTTGAAAGTTACTATAAAATATAACTATAATCAACTTGTCTGTATATTTCTAATGATTAAAGATGTAAACGGTACTCCTAGATTTATAAACCATACAAACGTATTGAGAAGTTTTAACCAAGGTTCTTATAAATTGGTGAAGTAGATGTCTCAAGTAACTTCCTGTAGGAAACATTAGAAAATGAAAGTCATTATTGGCAAAAGCACTTCCATTTTTATAAATTGATGTAGTATAAATATTGCATGAAAGAAAGCTAAGTTTGTCTGGGCGTGGTGGTGCACACCTGTAATCCCGTGATTCAGGAGGCAGGAGGATCTTGAGTTTAAGGTCAACCTCAGCAACCCAGTGAGACCCTAAGCATCTTAGTGAGACCCTGTCTCAAAATTAAAAATAAAAAGAGGCTGGGATATAGCTCAGTACCGAAGCATTTCTGGGTTCAATTTCTGGTACAAAAAAAAAATAACTCTATTCTTGTTACTCAAACATATATTTGTTAGTAGGACCTCATGATGGCCCTTTGTAAACATTCCTATGTTATAAATATTTATCAAATTAAAAGGAAGTTTTGTCAATTTTTTATTTAAATTATCAATCAAGTCAATGAAGTCATGCTAGGTGAAATTAGAAACATATTATATCTGAAATTTATAGGCTTAGAGAATATCTCCAATTAGTGGCTTATGATAACATCTAAGCTCTACCAAATTGTCATCCTCTATCCCCAAATCTTTAAATTATAAAGCTTCCTTTCAGTAATCACACTTTTTTAAAGTTTATTTTTTGTAGTTGTAGATAAACAGTATACCTTTATTTGTTTATTATTTTTTTTTAATCTGTGCTAAGGATCTAACCCTCACACATGCTAGGCAAGCACTCTGTCACCGAACTAAAGCCCCAGCTCCAGTAATCACATTTTTTATGACCCTCACACTCCTTGTTATGACTTGCTATGAAGAAAACTTGCTCTTCTTTCTTGGTAGCAGTTTAAAGAGTAAATAATTAATGAAAAGTGTGCTGGTATATACAAAATATAGAGAATTGAGAAACATGTATCCTATTGTTTGATGGAAAAGGAGAAAGCAGATTTAGAATATTTTGGAAAGCATGTTGTATGATGGGCAGGTAAAATGTTTACTAAGAGCTCGTGGAATATTTTGAAACACCACTCAAATGATCACAATTTTTCAAAGAAAACAAGAGCTAGCAAAATTCTCTGCCAGTGCTCAAGAATGACATAAAGAGATCTTCATGCAGATGTGAAGGAGCAGTTTATGTAAACAGAAAAGAATAACTGATCAACTGAACCTAAGTTAAAAATTCAAGTGATCAGAATAAGCTGTTTCAGGAACTGGTGGATTCTGAGGACCCCAGTCTTCTCTGCTTTGCTTATTTCCTGCACAGCAGTTATGTTATAGACCAAATTGATGTTTCCAATGTACAAACACATTTGGCAGTCTTTGTAACATGTTTCTTAAATGGATTTTACTGATAAACATTATGGAGTGCTGAAAATTTCCTTAAGCAGTTTGCTGGCTAGATTTCCCACAATCTGAGAGTGAGAGGGTTAAGTGTTGTGATCATAAACCATACAGTAATTGCTCTCAGACCTATTAGCAAAATGTCTTGCATAGAGTGTCATCCTGCCATTCCCCATGGGTCCTGTTCACTAACCCCTTGCATTTTGACAGTTATTATCATCCAAGCACAAAACATCATTGCTACAACACAGAACCGCATAGCCATGTATCAACATCACTGGGTCTCTAATAGTAATTGTTGAAACCCTGGTATTAACTGTAAAGTGTGAAAGGAAAGCTGAACCTTTACATTTATATTTCAAAGACACTAACAAAATTAATTTTGATTGAGATTACAAAAAATAAATCTACATACCTTCTATTTTAAGGACAGTGTTGCCCATTTATAAATAAAGCATCCTGGACATATTTCTCATATATTCTTTTTGAAAGTATTGCCTGAGAAGTCCAGAGAAAGCTCCTTTTTTTTTTTTAGAAAAATGAAATGTTTTTCCTTCCTCTTTTTCACTCTAATGTTTCTATTATGAAAATTTCTCTTTCACCAGCATTGACCATCTCTCCTTTACTCCTCTATATTTCTTCATTTGTAGATTTTAATCTATTGGGTATTTTTCAAGTCTTTTAATCTTCTTTTAGGGATCAACTGAAATAAACAATGAGCCTCCTTTTTGGTGAAGTTTTTACTATATAAATATCATGCTCAACTTTTAAAATAAATCACTAGAATCTATTTTTTCATTCATTCAGTTACTGAGTTCCTAAAATATTGTGAATATAGTGAGAGCTCTCTTAGGTTTCATATATATATTTTTTATATATATAAAATATGAATATATGTATATATTATTGGATAAGGAAAACTACATGTAAATTAAGCAGTGAATTATGGTCAACCACAAGTGGTTAGCTCTACTTTGAACAATGTGCATGTGTGTGTGTGTGTGTGTGCGTGTGTATAGTGGCTTGCATTCTTTTATATATGTATATAGAAAAATAATACATTCCCCATGTTCTGGAAAAGCTCATTTTCTGGTAACAAGTTGTAATCCATAGTCATGTCATGATCAGAGATCAAATCATATTATGGTGGTCTTGTTATTCCACATCTACCTTACCCGGAAACCTGATCATAATTTATCATTTATCTTTGAGCAAACCAATGCTTATGGAATACTAAATTTATAATTAATAGGAAAGTTTAATTCATAAACCACAATAATGCTAGCTAACATATGACTCCAAAACTCAAATGTCTTAAAACAATACTAGATTATTATTACTAATGATGTTACAGGTCACTTGAAAGGTTTTCTAGTTCTGTATGTGTTGATAATTAGCTATGAGTTTGAAAAGCATCTCTGTTAATTTTGTGAGGGCTCCCTACTGTGTATGGGCTCATGAGTTGTCCAGAATAGCTTTAGCTTTCCTTCACATGTTCTTACAAATGAACAGATATAAGATTGAGCAAGTTCAATTGTTAAGAATGCAGGTAGAAACATGCCTGAATATTTTTAAGCCTTGGTTGTTTTTGCGTTTGCTAACATCCCATTGTTCAAAGCAAACCACATGGCCAATGCTTGAGCCATAATGGAATGGATGAACTATTAAATTACAAGGTCAAGGATATACATTCAGGATGGCCATTAACTGAAACCTTTAACACCGTTAATCTACCACAGAGTATAGTTTATTGTGATGTGAAGAATTTGTAATTGAATGTACATAGACACTGAAGATGGTTTGGTAATAAGAAATAGAAAACTCTATTGAATAGGAAATGTTGACAAGAGAGGGAACATATTCTACGGGAAGAGTGCAAAATATAGAGATTAGTAAAAATAGGAGTTAAATTATAGAATTAGCAGAAACCAAGAAGATTGGTAGCTTTGAGGAAGGAAAAAGATAAAATAAGGAGAGACAACAAGCAGGATAGTGGATGGTTTGCATTCTTTTACTCACAAGAGTTAAAACAACCAGTGGTGATATGGGTTTCTAAGTATGTAGATTTAAATGTCTCTATAAAAAGCATCACTTTTAAGATTTTATTCTTCATTTTTTCTGTCTTCCAAATTCCCATTTTATGGTAATGGAATTGGATAAGGCAAACTATATGTAAATGAAGCAGTAAATTATGGTCAGCCACAAGTGGTTAGCTCTACTTTGAACAAAATCTATAGAAAAGTTTGCAAGAATTGTATTGCAGGAAAAAAATGAGACCAGAGAAGGAAAAGAATATGACTTGTATATATAATGGGCAACTTGAACTTGTATATTTGAAAAAGAAAGTAGCATTCTCTGTGTATGGCTGACCAATTGCTTCTTGTATGTTCTCTGGACAGGTATACTGTTAAGTAACTATCATACATGCAAAGATCTCAGGTTTTGTCCCATCTTTTCTATAGTACTACTGGAACAGAAACCACAGAAAGGAGCCCAGGGCCAGCAAATGTAGAACTTGTTCTCCAGGTTCTCTGTTTTGGTATCAAAGACATTTTGCAATTGTACTAGAAATAGAAAGAGTGATTGAATAGACAGGGTAGTCAGCAGTATCCTCCATACTCAGTCATTTCTCAGCCATTGTGCTTTTTATTTTGTGTAATAATTGCTCTTCATTTGGAGTTCTTGCTCTCTTACTATATAGTTTTTATGTCTTTCTACTTTGGTCATCTATAATTCCCCGTTCTGATCAGGATTTGTCCTTCTCTCTAACTTCCATTATTAGTGTTAGCTTGAGTATTCCACAAACTGGCTTCCACAAATAACTATCATTATCTGTGTTCCCCTAACAGACTTCATCTTAATATATTTTAGCTACCCACGTTCACAGCCCTGTCCTTCCAATCTTGTTATTACCTGTAATAATTCAAACTAGAGAGCTTCCCATACTAATATTCACCCTTTGACTACACAAGCCTAACTTTCAAGGTTTCTCATGTTGTTAAAGCCATTATAATTTCCTTATTTTAAACATAACATTCAATAAATATTTATTGAGTTTCAAATATGAGCTAGACACTGTACTGGACTTAGGGAAAATGTGAAATTATAAGAGATATAGTGGGTTCAATTTTGTCCTCCAAAAAGATATGTTCAAATCCTAACTTTTGGTACCTGTAAATGTGACCTTGTTTGGAATTAGGGTGTTTTACACATGTCATTAAATTAAGGGCGTGCAAATGAGATCATCTTGTATGATCTCACATTAATATTGTCCTTTAATCCAATGATTGGTGGTGTCCTTATATAAAAATAGAGAGGGAGATTCAAGATATGAACACATCTACAGAGAAGAAGGCCCTGTGGAGATGTAGGTAGTGATTAGAAATATGCAACTCTAGGCAAAGAAATGCCAGGTATTGCTAGTAGTCACCAGAAACATGGAATCCCTTCTCTCTCGGAACCTTCAAAGGGAGAGTTAACATCTTTATTTTCAACTTCTGGCATCCAGAAATCTGAGAGAATAAATTTTTGTTTTGTCAAGCCACGAAGTTTGTGGTAACTCGTGGCCACTCTAGGAAACACAAGGTGTCTGCCATTAAGGATTTCCCAGTCTTAGAATAAAAACAGATGAGAACATGCAACTCATATTTTAAAGCCATCACACCTCATCATTTTTTTTTTTTGGCAGAATGGTGACACCTGACCAGGGTCTGAGAATCTGAAGGTTATAATATACCCATATTAACTTGTGGCTTCAGGCAGTTTTGTGATTATGTTAGAAATACAGGTTAAACTGGAGCCAATAGCACATATGGTCTCCAACTTGCAAATAGCATAGTAAAATAAAAGATTTGTTGTGCTGAATATCTGTCTTCATGCAATTACTTCAAAACTTTTAAAAAGTTCTTTTTTTATTCCCATTAGAAAGACAAATTGACCTAGTAGTTACTGGACAAATGGGACTAATGGTAGATATATCCTTTAATTATTCAGTTATAATAAATGTTTATGGAACATTTACTTTAAACCAGTCACTGAAGACATATTATCTCTAATCCTTTACCAATATTCACTAGTAAAGTCTAGGAAAATGTGCCTGAGAAATGTCCAGTCACACTATTAGCAAGGGGTGTACCTGGGATTTAAACGTCTGTCTGGCATCAGAACTCGGCCTCTTCCTACCATGTTCTGCTGATGCCTCTTTTTCCAGGAGCTGTTGCCTCCAGATGTCATGGTGATATGGGCACTCCAAATTATTTCCATTCCTCAGATACCTCTCACATTGGTCTAACACCTGAGTTTTCCAGTGTGATCGTAATGTCTTTGAGAAGAGGTGTTTTTTTTTCTTTTTTCTCAGAAGCCTCTGGGATGTATAATAAATGTGAAGGAGGAAGAAGATACTATTTTGTATTTGTAGAAAAACTAGAGGCAGGGAATGGACTAAGGCTTGCAAATTAAAGGAGTTGGAATAAAACTAAAATCTCCTTGAGAGTAGGACCCTTTTGCTTAGAATAGTGTCTAGTGCCTAAGAGGTACTCAGTAAATAAATTCTGAATGAATGAGAGTAAATTAGAAACAAGGAAATTCCAAAGATAAAATCTGGCCCACTTTACCATTTTGCCTAAAGCTAATTTGAATTCCAGCCAATATGACTTAGAAATATTTGGAAGAGTACTATGTGTATAATTAATCCAGTTATGCTGAATAACTGCTCCTTACAAGTAGTACTGGTTTCAGCAGGAGACATTTAAAAATATATTTTTTCCATGATGTCTATTAATCGTAGTGTAAATCTTTCTGATGCTACAAAATGAAGGCTAATCATGGATAAAAGATGGATGATGACTGTTCAAGTGCACTGTAATTTGATTTGGCATATCCAAAATATTTTTCTCCCTTGATAAAACTCTTACAATAAATGTCTAAATGCTCCTGCCAGAAGATATCAAGATGACAAATATCGCAATACTATCCAAAGCAGGCCCACAACAACTTCCAAATGGGGAACAATTCCCAAGTATCTCTGGGTAATACAAGAGAAAAACAACAAGGTGTTCTGCAGTGATCAGTATTCTTAGGTCCTGTTGTTGATGGCAACAGAAAATATCACCACACACACTAAATCCCAGAATCCCCATCGGTCTTTATGGATCAAGCTCAGCTTGTAAGTCTGCCCAGAACTGGGTGGGAATTAATTCATTCTAGACACCATGTGTCAGCCTAATTTGTGGATTCCTTCCCTCCTGAGTTATTGGCAGAGAAATATATAGTGTCAGCGGCATAGTTTTCTTACCTGAGCCATGGGTAGCTCATGCTAGTGTTACTAGGAACAACCGATGTAAAAATGAAAAACTGGCAGTTACAGAGAATTTAAAATTTCAGAATTTTTGTGATCCTTCATTTAACCTCTCTGCTAATGCAATAATACACTTGGGAAAATAGAAATATTTGTTTCTGAAATTCCATTGATATATCATTAATTGTTTTGTCTGGCACATTGTTAATCAACCAATGTTATGTCCATTCTTATTCTAATTCTACATATAATGTAGGTAATACATGTTATCCTATATTTAATGTTATATTTTCCCTATTCCTTTTATATATGGCCATGAATAAAGATTGGCTACCTCTAATATAGTATTTTTGTTTTTTGTAGTACTGAGGATGGAACCCAGTAGTGTTCTACCATTGAGCTACATCCCCAGCCTTTTTTCTTAATTTAATACAGGGTCTTACTATATTGCCTGGGCTGGCCTCAAACTTGTAATCCTCCTGCCTCAGTCTCTGTGCCATTGTATCCAACTAATGTATTATTTATCTTGGTTGGTGGGATTACCATCCATCCAGTAACCCCACTAGAGACTTGGTGTTTAATCTTATATTTTTTCTTCTTTCACTTTTCCTAACTTCACTCTGTCTTCCTCGAGTAATAATGTACTACTAATTTTACCTTCTAATCTCTCACTTTTGTTCAGAATTATTATCCTGATCCATCTTTAGGGAAGAGCCTTCTAACTTGCCTCTCTGTGTCTAGTCTTGGCCCCATCAAATCCATCTTCCATATAACAGCCAGAAAGTTTTAAAATCCTACTTAAAATCCTCTAATTGTCCATCATCAATCACTCTACAAGGAGGGAGACTTTATCTTGTTCAACATTGTATCCCCAGAACATTTCCTGACACAAAGTAACCACCCGACAATTATTTGTTGAAAGAATGAATATAGGGTTCTGAACCAGGACAGCACAGCAGTGCACAGGGTGCTCTTCACACTGCTCACCCCAGCCCCCAACTAGAGGCTCTGGCAGTTACAAGCTTCCTGACTTAGAGAACACAGTGAACTTTTCTTAGTATGAAGTGCCAGCACCTTCCTCATCTGGTTGCTGTCTACAACCCCATCATAAGCTTCTGAAATCCTTTTGATTCTGTCCATCCAAATGACAAATCACTTAAAGCACTGAATCATGTGTCCTAATTTCATGCTTTGTTCATATGAAATGTACTTTACCTCTTCTTTGCCCTTTTTCAGATATTGCTGCCTGATCAGTACTCCTGCCTCCCTACCACCAGATCAACACAACACACTTAGACTAAGGGAGATGCTCAGAATACTATTATTATTGCCTGTATTACCTTTGGAACCCATTTATTAAAGTACCATCCTTCCTAAGGTGTGATATTTGGGGATTGGAGACCGTGATTCATCTTTATATTCTCAGTACAAAGTGCTCATTAGGTACACTCAATATCAGCTTGTTGAATGAATGAGTAATGCGCAAAATAGAGAAAAACTGGTAAATGTCAGGATTCTATTGTACATATGCTTTTACTGTGTTTGTGCTTTTAAAGTTGTTTTCTTGGGTAAACTTTTTGTCCCAGTAAAGAATAATAAAAAAACACATTTAAATTCAGCAGTGAGATCACATTTTAACATTATATTTTTGCTTTTCTCAAAAGGAACCCAGGATTTCCTAACACTTCCCTTATGGACATTTGTAATCAAAACATTAGCTATCACCCACATGAATCAAACATTACCACTTATAAAAGGAATATAAGGAAAGTGTTGCTCAAAGTTATGGTTTTACCTTTCTTTGCTAAGACTATCTGCTGATGTTCACATAGGCTCTGTCTGACCAAGACACTGACATCACATTTGAGATGAAATAAGACTTTTATGCAGAGCCAGCTCTTTTTTTGTTGCTGTGAAGTCTGTCCTTTAATTAGCATTCCTATCTGTTGTTTGCAAAGCATGCTGTTTAATCTAATTTCTCTACTGGAAAAAAAAAAGAAGAAGAACGTTCAAGAGTTTTTCTTGTACAGAAACAATGGCAGAAAAATCTGTTTGAATTTTTTAATGAAGGAAATGTGAACGGCTTAGGTTTGTACATTGCTTGTCTCCACAGGAGCTCTGATAGGCAGAAGACCCAAGGGCAGTAGAGCTTGGGAGACATGCACCAGGGCTAAAGCTGTAGGCCTTGCTGGATGCAGAATGTGAAGCATGGTTGCTATTTTTGTTAGAGGTAATTGGTGGTTGGTCAGTAGGGACTGACTTTGTCACTTTTGCTCTTTTAAACTGAGCCTGATGTGTCTCTTATTATCCATGGAGATGCCACTTCTACCCCCATAGTACTTTCAAATTCATTACTCCCTTTGGACAAGTGATTGAGTCTCCTGTAATACCTTTAATGGAAGCTGTACTGCTAAACCAAAGCACTTGGGATGGAACAGACAGGTATTTATTTTTAATGGGATCACCCGGTATCAGGTAAAACTCTCTGCTTATGGGTCAAGTTCAAGTGTCACACTGAGTGGATGTTTCTGTGAGATGAGCAGGGAGTGGAGCTGGTTCATGCTGCTGTTCCTTATCCACCTGTCTTTGAAAGTGTGCCCTGCTAAGTAGCTTGTAAGTCATCCCTGTTGACAACTGGTGTCACAAGATAGTAAGACCCAAGAAGAAATTGGTCATTTATTCAATTTAAATATAAGTATTTTGTCTTTTGGCTATTTCAGACGCTGATAATTCTAGCAACATGAGCTCCTCTTTGTCTACCATGGAGTAGACCTTGTTAAAATATTAGATTCCTCTTTGCCTTTCTGGATAGGATTGAACTATTTTTCTATGATAAAGAATGCTTCTATTGCAGAATTTGTATCTTGGGCATAACTTTACCTTTTCCTAAAATTTCCCCCTTCAGTACATTATTAGTAATTAAATCAATAAAGCTAACTGTCATTTCTATTTTTCTATCTTTGATGTTGAACACAGCACCAAAAATCAGAAACATAAGACTATACTATATTAAGTGTATATTCTGTGTTTTAGAAGAATACAAATGGCCCATATTATGCATTAATGAATGCTTATTTCCCCCTCATTTTATTTTTAAAATTCAAAAGAATTACTAAAATAAATATGTTTCAGTGACTATGGATTTTGACCATAATTCTGTACAAATTATGTGTTAGTTTTGTATCTTATAAATAAAATCATGGGGTTAAATGGTAGCTTTGTCACATCTTGTTTGGTTGTATGAGTTTATAATTTTATGTTCTTTTTGAGGCCAGAAGTTTCAGTATATTACCTATTAATAACATAATATAATTTCTACTAAATTTCTGTATAATATTTAGAGTATCCATTTCAATGAAATTTGAATCGGTTTTATTAAGAAGATATTAGAAAGCAAATAGATTATAAGCATCACTGAGTGGCTTATTACAATGTAGGATATTTCCCCCCCTTTGGTTGCCCATCTTAAGTACTCAAACAAGTGAACCAAGCAAGTTATTCGGCCCTAAGAATCTATTCAACTCAACACAGATACCAACCACCTTATTACCTACTGTATGGTTTTTTACCCTTCAGGATTTTTTTTTAAATCAGTGATTGTAAAACTAAAATTATGAGTAGAATAAGATCCCAAATAGAAGACTTGTTCAATTCAGGCTGGAACAATAAACACATACCAAGTAGTTATCATGTGCCAGGTTTTTGTCTGTTCATTGGTGGTAGAAAAGTGTATTAGGTGAGTTGCTGTACAGAATTTATAACCTAGTTGGTGACAAAGTCACCTGAAAAGTGTTTTAGTGTAATATGATAAATATAATGTAAACTTACCATGTAGGCAAAGATAAGAGGTCTTTGGGTAAAACCTAGGAGGAAAGATTGGGCAAATGCATTGAAGAAGGATTCCAGGAAAGACAACTTCAGAACCACATTTTGAACACTGCATAAGAACTTGTCAGGTTGGAAGTGTCTCAGTGTACACAGTAATGCTTACATATATGTTTGTGTATGAGTATGCATATGGGTGAGCAGACAAGAAAGAGCAAATAGCTTGAGTCAGAGAAGGAGTATACAGGGGAAAGTTACATTTGTATTAAATGGATGGATGTGTTATAGAGAAAGTATCTGGTTGATTTATGAATAAAAAGGATATTTATAAAAAACCTTTATAGTATTAAAAATGTATTAAACCAAATTTATAATTACTAGCATTTTAATACCTTTAGAATTTTAAAGTTTTTTTTATGAAACAGACTAGTGTTCCTTATTATTCAACAAAGCTGTCTATTGCCCAGCCTGATTTTTAATTCCTCCCATTTCTTAATATTTTTGCACACAATAAAATTTTCTGTTTTTTTAAATGGTTAGTTCTGAGTTTGGACAAATACAGAGAATCACATAATAATTGCTATAATTTAAAAACATAAGTAGCAAAAAGATCCATAGAGCAGAGAAAGGGGAACAAGGGAGGGAGTAGAGAAAAGGGAAGTGCTTGGGGCTAAATTAGAATAAGTGATCTTCCATCTTTATAATTATGTCAAAATTAATCCTAATGTCATGTATGTCGAATGAAAAGGAGCAAAAGATAAAGAATGATTCCAATACTCTTCCAAAATTCTCTTGTGCTGCCTTTTTGTAGTCAAATCCTCCTTTCACCCTTAACCCCTCAAAACTACTCATCATCTTTTTCATAAAAATGATAATAGAATAGCCAGAGAATGTCATTTCAGATATTGGAGACATGTAAATTGTATCATACAGTAGCTTTTTTCACTTAGCATACAGCATTTGAGCTGAGATTCATCCATGCAGTTGCTTGATCTCTCTCCCCATCTCTTTCCCTATCTCCATCTCTATCACTCTATGTATTTCTGAGTATTTCAGTGGATGACCATACCATTTTATCATTCACCAGTTTAATTATGTTTGCATTATTTCTTGTTGTTGAAAATTATAAAGTTGCTATAAACATGCACTTAGAGATTTTTCTGTGAACATAAGTTTTCATTTTTAGAAATATGACTTTTGGGTCATGTGGTAAGTGTACATTTAATCTTGCAGAACCTGAAAAAACTGTTTCTAAAAAGACTGTACCATTTTTCTTTCCCTCTAGGTGCTCCTCATCAATGAATCTTCATCTGCAGTTGATATTGTCAACGCTGCTTTTAGTTTTCTATTATATGTGCAATGGCATTTCATAGTAGTCTTAATTTTTATTATCTTAATGATTAATGATGTTGAGCCTTTGTATGTATTTTCCATCAACATTTCTTCTTTTGTAAAACATGATTCAAATCGCGCCCATTTTTAAATTGTGTTTATTTTCTTACATTTGAATTTTAGAAATATTTTCATATCGATTTACAAATATTTTACTTCAAGATGGGCCTGTCTTTTCATTCTCTTAATAGTATCTTTTGCAAATCAAAGACTTTAATTTTAATAAGTTTCTATTTATCATTTTTTTTCTCATACAAATGATGCTTTGGTGTCCCCCCCCCCATTAAAAATGACTTTTCAAGTATTTGAAGGCTTGGAATACATGCGATATTTTATTTTCTATTTTTATTAAATTTTATATAAAAACTCCTTTTGGAATGAATATATACTATCTTCAGTCAATGAAAAACAACAATGTCCAAATAGACTGAACATTGGTATGTTAATCTCATATTTGCATGTATCCAACTTGAGTCTATATTTATAGAAATAAAATGGCCGTATTTTTCATGACTTAACTCAGTTGAATAATGTGAATGAAATTTATATTGTTTCCTGAAAATGCCTTAATGCAATGTCAAAAAGCTGGTGTTATGTGGGAAGAGGAATAAAACACCCTGAAGGAGCCATACAATAGGAAAATACAGAAGAACTTCTCAGCCAAGCAAATTGTGTTCTTTCCAGCAAAAGTTATAGCCCAGTTACACTATTTTTACTTCTCTGAGATTGTAATTCTATCTTCACTCTCAGGGTTGGGAAAACACAACATCCGTGGACGTTAACAAAATGTACATGATTATTAAGATTGGATCTGAACATGAGGAGTTGCATGACACATTAGGACAAAATGATAAGACAAACCGATTTCCTTCATTGGTCTTAGCACTTCTTCAGGCTTTGCCCAGTAAACACATGTATGACCTGGTTAGTACAAGAAGCCTGGCAACAGAATTCTTGATCTTGAAGCTCCTTAAATGAATGTATCTACAAGATAATAAAAAATAATATAACTTAAAATAATGTATCTACAAGAGAATGATGAAAATTTTATCTGAGTAAGAGATTATTTTTTAATTCACAAAAATATGCATTGGTGAATCTTTCTAGAAAAAAAGAACAGTTTCTAGAGCTTTGAGATAGTGGAATAAATTATTTAAATTAAATAATGGATGGAGTACAGTATATGCATCTCTTTTTATTCACTGCTAACTTTGAAGAGGTGTAAAAATGAGAATGGGAGCTTTACATAAAGAACATGTTAGAAAAAAATACATGCATACTATCTGGTTTTCATATTATAATTCCTACATCCAAAGTAGTGTAATTTTTTAAAAAAATAATTACTTCCAGCAACTTCTAAGAACTCTCAAGTTCTACATTGGGAAAGCACAAAAGTATTTCCAGACGTACATTTCTGTACATCTGTACCCATTTCTGAGGATGAAAGACTAAGTTCATTCATCCCACAAACTCCTAATAGTCTTAAAATATTTAAAAGCCTCTTGGGCTGGGGTTGTGGCTCAGTGTCAGAATGCCTGCCTACCACCCATGAGGACTGAGTTTGATCCTCAGCACCACATAAAAATAAAATACAGGTTATTGTGTCCGTCTACAACTAAAAAACACATATTTAAAATATATAGATATATAAAAGCCTCTCAATTCAGCAGAAGGAAACGAAGATAGGAAAATGTGAAATTTTGCTATGTGGTAAATACATGAAATTTTGCACTGTTCTTTCTATTTGACCTTACAATGATCTTTCCAGGTTGGCATAAATATGTTAGGAATAATGGAAACTAAAGCAGTGTGACTTCAAGGTAAAACTTTTAAACTTGACATCTCATACCTCCCAAGTCAATAGATGGAACACAATTAGATGATTGAATGACTGTCATTAATGGGTGTCAGGAACAAAACTTTAAGAACATGCCACATCACTGCAATTCTCCTTGTCAATGTTTGAAAGACACTGGAGTAATGGAAACAATACTTTCTATGTTTGTAATATGAATGTATCAAAGTGGTTGCCTATCACCCTTTAGAAGAAGAGCATGATTTTTTTTTGATACATTTATCTAGAAGTCAATCAATTTCCTTCAATATTTATCAAGTAAATATTATGAAATTGGTGTCTTAATTCACATTGTCATTTCTTAATTTGAGCAGTATTTCATGATTCTTGATTTACAAGGGGGAAACTAAGTGATTCAAATAGTTAGTGGTAGAGCCACTTAAATCAAAATCCATGGCATTGGGCTTGGGTTGTGGCTCAGTGGTAGAGCACTTGCCTCGCACATGTGAGGCACTGGATTCGATCGTCAGTATCACACAAAAATAAATGAACAAAATAAAGGCATTGTGTCCATCAACAACTAAAAAAATAAAAAATAAAAATCCACAGCATTGCATTTGAACAAGTTTTTTACCTAGATGGCCAACAAATCGCTCAATTTACAACATGTGCTCCACCTTCCACTTTTACATTTTAAAATTTCACCTCACCGTGAACATGCCAGCAATTCCACCTGAAGAATACTTCTCCTTTCTTACAGTTGGCACATCCTTTCTCCTCTCCAGGTTGGTATCTGATGAAATCTTCCAGTTTTACTTTAATTGGCATTGGCAACATGTGGTCTCTGATAAAAAGCATATTTTCTTTCGAGATTGCAATCATCAGTTGGGCTCATTTTTCTTGGCCCCTCCATCGAGCTGAACTTCTTTGGAAAAAGAAACAGCAGCTTGTGGGTTACTAAATGCCAGAGAGCTGAACTTAAAAAAAAAGAGAGAGAAAAAGTCACACAGGAAAGCAGCTTAAAAATACATTTAGAAAGCCTGCATATGTGTGTGTGTGTGCATGCATAGACCCGCAGCAGTCACTCGGTTCACCTATGATACATATGCAGAACTATTCAGTGTATGCAAAACTCTTAAAGGGCATGATTTTTATCCATAGCCTATTTATTCCAAACATAGCTAAATGAGGAGGCCAAATATAGAAAGTGATGCTCCAGGGGCCCTACGGCCTATATAGAATTTAAACTCAAATGATTTGCAAAATCACTACTAAGACAGCTTGCTCATACTGTCAGCGTGCCAGCACCAGAAGCTTGTCGTGTATTTTTGTCTTGGCAGATGCACATTCTGTTATAAAGGTCTGTTCATCTGACGCCTTCCTTGTTTTCAGGTAATGCTCAGTGCCTTCTTGCAGAGGGAGAAGTGTTGTGAGCGAGTATAGGGTCTCCATGTTGTGGAGGGGAGTCTGCACTCTGACCCTGACCCTGTGAGCTGGTGTTCTGGCTTCCTCCACTGACAGTTCATCTCTGCTCCACAGAGCTACCAGTCATGGGTGTTCTCATTCCTTCCTTTTTCTATTTTTCAATTTTATTTCCAACATTTTTCAAGGCAGGGGGGAAATAAAACCAGTGTTAGGTAATATCAACCATGACTGCATTTCTTTAAAAGTCACCTTAGGTTTGAGGAGGAATTTTTTTTTCTTCTTCTTTTTTTAAGATTAAATCATGGTTTTCCAAACTGATTAGCATAGTTTTTAAGCCACTCTGAAGTGTTTGTTAGGCTTCGCATGCTGGTCTCCATATGCCTCTTTTCAATTACATGTGCCGCCACAAGTATGGCTAAACGAAACGCTTCTTTAAAAACAGAAAGCAAACTGTTAGGCTTTGTGCAGTGTAACTAGTTAGCGTGCGACATCTCAAACTGCCCTGATTTCATCACCAAACTGCTAGATGTTCTGTTTGCAGAAATAGCCATTAAAATGGTTCTTAAAATTAGATACTCTGTGGGAATTAAAGGGGAGGTAGGGAAATTGAAAGGGCTTAAAAATAACATGGAGTGAAGTTTAGGTCATGGTTGTCTTGGAGGTTACCTGGGGAGAGGACTTTCATTTTTGATGGTAGCAATACTAATTATTTTATCTAATGCTTATTGAACTCTTCTTTTGTGTTTGGCCTGATTCAAAATTCCTTGAGCTGTGTCAATTTATTAACCCAATTAGTGGCTCATCATAGCCACTCTATAAGGTTAGCAGATAATTTTACATATTAGGAAGCTACAGTAGAGACACCTAATAATTTTTTAGAGGGCAAGCAGGAAAGAGGTAGGACTGGAATCAAGTCACAGGAGTGTGGCTCCAGGGTCTGCATCTTATTTTAAGGCCACTTTGAGAAACATGTGACAAGATCATATTAGGGTACTCTTTGGTTCATCTGAGCTCAGGCTGCTGTATATTGGGTTACATGTCTAGATTGTCAGTGGTCTCAAATTATCCAGTAGAGCATTATCTGAAAACAAGGAAGGCGTCAGATGAACAGACCTTCATATATCCAACTCTCTCAAAATGTTTGAGGAATGAATGAGTAAATGAATGAATGGTATCTTACTCACTGGGAGATGCAATAAGTAAGCTAATTAGAGTGCGAAACAAGACATCAGAGGGACAAAACAAAACAAAACAAAAAAACATAAAACAATGGTTGAGGCATCTATTCAGTTTCTCATTTACTCCTTTTCTATAGTGAGAGGCACCATGCCCTGGTAGGGATGCACATATGCTAATCTGGGTCAACTAAAGCTCAGATTCTAGCTCTCAGTGAGCCACAGACTCACAATTCAATTTTATTTGGTTACTTCAAAATGGGCTTCACTTTCTGTTTGTTAAGTAAGGATATTTATTTAGAAAGAAATCTCTCTTGATTCTGCTGTCCTATAACATTGTCAAATAGTTGAAATTCGCACTTGCTTTTTTTTTTTTTAACTAAAGAATTTTCTGAGTATCCATAGAATGAATCTAATTTATCAGTTCACGAACAGGAAAAATGCTACATTCATCAATACTATAAAAGGTACATGATGTCTGAGACAGAATGAAGGTTGTGTCACTTTTTTAAAGTGAGGGAAGTTGCTTAGAAAAATAGTGGAAGGTGTTGGGTTTAACAATGTCTACTACTTACTAGAAGATCCACAAAAGTAGATATGCAGCTGGGTGAGGTGGTACTCTCAGGCTGGTGGATGTGGCTCAATGGTTAAGTGCCCCTGGGTTCAATCCCCAGTACAAAAACAAAAAGTAGATATGCAAAAATTATTCATTTCAATGCTGTATTTATGATTATATTTAAGTAATTTTAAAATAAGTGATATTTTAAATATGCTAGGGACACTGATGTCTTAATGAAAGTAAACAATAAAGAGGGCATTTAAATGAATTTCTATTTAGCAAATAAAGTTGAGCTCCAAAATAATAAAAAATCTTCAGTTCCCATAGCTACAAGGAGAACAGCTTGGAGATGCTTTTATTCACTTTCAGAAAAAAAAAAAAAAAGGGTTTTGAATTACAGGTATACCTGGCCAGAGGAAATCCAGACACATGCAAAATCAGATTTATACATATGATAAATTATTTTAAGGGTTCTCAGAACACCAATGCCATCATCCATCAACGTGAAGCTGCTTCTGCAAATGTGCACACATTTCCTAAAAGGATTTATAATCCAGCCAATACGGTACATTTTGAATGTGTTACAGAAAGGACAGATTTACAGGAGACAATCTGCCTTCATGATGATTGCATATTGTGGCATTTCTAGTCCATATGGATCAGTAAGACTTGGATAGCAGGCATTTGACCTTCAAAATCATGCAAATGCGAAACCAGACTTCTACTCTTACAGCTGGGAACGTCAGTAGGACTTCTTCAGCTTATTTTGGAGGCATTGACTAAAACACAATTTGACTTCTAAAATTTATTGAGATTTTTGTTTAATACTTCTTCCCCCCATTGAGAATACTTTAATCTTTTGCTCCCCTCATCCACTTTCCCTCTGGCTAACCTTCGCTCATTAGCACCCAGAATTCAAATACCGATCATTTAAGAGAGAACTTGCTAATTCAGAGCCACAGGCTAACTATAAACAAGACTTCAAACCTTTTTGTTCATGCCATAGTTAATCTCAAGTAATAACTTCTGATAACCTTTGAAAAGGTCTGAGAGTGGCTTTCTGTCAGAGGCCTTAGGAAACTGTACATTTTCTCACTACAAAATCTTGATGGTGCCAGATATAATCAGACTGTTTATCTGGCAATGTTAATTTTCTGGGTTTACAGTATAACAATTCGCCAAGATTATTGGAACAGAATCACAAGAAGTTATATTTGTTCATCTGCCAATTTTTTTTTGCATTTAAAAATTCAGTGCAAAATGGTATCATATTTTCTAGAATGCTGACGAGACTATGCTTGAATAAATGCATTTTTCCAAAGCAGAAGTAATTTAAAAAAAAAATCAAGATAGAGAAACAATTCCAACAGTTTCCCTCTTTGAGATGTAAGGCTTTGAGAACCCTGCAGGGAGAGGCAGACTGAAAGAAGTCAAAGGCATCCTTGTGACCACATTCTGCCAAGCTGAAAACAACAAGTAACCCTGATCAAAAAAGGGTTTAAAAAAATAAAGTGATCTGGGCAAAATCCCTGCTTCTAAAGAGGCAAACTGGGATTTTCCTTCTCATTATAGCACCTGCAACTACCTCAGTTACTCCAAAATCTTTTATGAGGGATGGCTTAGAAGATTCTGGTTTTGATAGGCTTTGGGATATTGACTACAGTTCTTAATTTATTTGTTTGCTGTCTTATATATGTTTGCTTCAAAATTGTGTTTCTAGAATTTTATTTAATGTATTATGAACTCTTTATTGAATAAATCTTACATCCCCCATGTCTCATCTCCTAACTGAATTTAACTGTTTTTAACATGAAAATTTTTTTCTGTCCAGGTTTAGTTAGCTATAAATTTTGAGACATACAATGTTTAGTGTTTTCAAGTGCTTATGATTGGCGCCATACTTTCCAAGTGTTGTTTTTGAACAATGTTAAATGTCCAGTATCCTCAGACTTCAAAGTACCTCCTAACAATAGCTATCATTTATTAAAAACTTACTATGTGCCACTAAGATCTTTCCATGTATTTCTGTTCATTCAATCCTTATGAATTAGGTTCCTTGATTGTTTTTGTTACAGATAAAAGAAAATGAGGCCTAAAGAAGTTTAAGAGTCAACAGTCCATCTTTGGGTCATTTGGGGCACTTATGAACTAGAACTTGAATCTGAACAGCCTTTTCCAAGATCTGACAAACTGTACCAGAAAATAAATAGGGTGCTGAAGCTTTTTTGGTCTCATTGGTTATGGATTTGGTCAGTTGTTATTTTCAATCAAAAAGTTCAGTGGAAAATTAAAAATTCCTATAAATTATGAATTTTTCTTAATAGGTAAAATGATGGCCAAGAACTTTTTCATGTATAGATAAAAGGAAGTAGGAATGTGACATATGGAAGGAACCAGTAGGTAGTACCTATACATAGCTATTCTCTCATGAAGTCTCAAGCCCCCTTACATAATATGAACAGATAGAATGAATAAGCTCTAAGTTTCCATCCTTCTATCCAGAGCTGACATCCTATGACCTATGATTAATTTCTAGTAGGAGAGATCACATGATGTTTTAGCATGTTGTTCATATTTATAAAATTTTGTATATAGAATCAAAATTCAGATAAAGAAGGATATAGATTATCATGCTCATTATATGTCTATTTCTAGAAAAAAAAAAAAGAAGACCTATCTGGAAGCTTCACTTCTAGCATATAAAAACTACTACATAATTCAAATAGAAGCCAATAGAGATATTTCTATTTCTGAAGAACTAGATGGCATTAAAAAAAAAAAGCCATAAGAAGGGAGAAATAGGAGATTCATTGTTAAAGACTTTCTCCCTATCTTTAGTATCTTCCTACTATTTGTATACTGTATCAACTTAAAATGGTCTCACCTATCACACATACACATTTTATATCCCTGAGGGAATATCTAGGACATTATCTCTAAACGGTTTTGGGGTTTTGAAAATTTCCTTAAGAAAAATGTACATAATGCATACACACACACACACACACACACACACACAATATTTAGCATTTAATTTCTATCTGTTGTAGGACCCTTTTTGAAATTCTATAATATCATCTCTGGATTGGAGACTTCTCATGGTCCCCAGAAGAGTCAAAAAAGGAATTAGCAAACACCCAGCTCTGAATAGAACAATGCTCCTCCTCCTCAAAAGTACCTCTTCAGGCTTTGGGGAATGGAGGGAGAAATGTCTTTAAATGTCAAAGGTATTTTTTTGTTGCACATATAAAAAGTATACCCTCAAAGGGTCTCTAAACAAAATAGGAGGGTCTCTCAGTAATGAAAATTGTCAGACAACTACTAAAAGGCCATGTTCCGGGAAGGGAAACTGCTTTCTAATGGTAAAAATGCTTGGTCTAGTAAACTTGTGTTACTTCTTACCTCGTGTCAAATGTCACTGAATACCTCCTCCCTCCAAATACTCTAGCCTTATGTCACAAAGAATAAACAGAGTCCTATCAATAAACTTTGTGTGGCAGGAAACCGAAGCATAAAAGTTAAATCAATTTTTTTAATGAGAAGGAGGTTAAATAGATTTGTTTTTTAATTCAAAATTTTGAGTTAGGTGAATCCTTTTTTTTTTTTTCCTCTTTTTGTTTTCGTTGGTACTAGGAATTGAGCCCAGAGGCACTTTGCCACTGAACAACAAACATCCCCAGCCCTTTTTATTTTTATTTTTGAGATAGGCTTTCACTAAGTTGCTTAGGGTCTCACTAATTTGCTGAGGCTGGTCTTGAACTTGCAGTCCTCCTGCCTCAGCTTCCCGAGGTACTGAGATTAGAATCCTTTAGCGAATAAGAAAATTAGCTGATTAGCTCTTGGATTCATCTTCTTCCTTCTCTGCTCTGCATTTCCAGACTCTTGTTCCCTTGCAAAGAGAGGGGTTTCTGGAAGATCAGAGTGTGGGAAAGGGAAGTCAAAAATTCTTCCTGATGCTGACTCCTGTGGGATTTCCAGAAGTGGTTGGCCCTAACTGTGGTGTCCTACAGGACAAAGCCCTTTGTGTTTCAGCTACTGCTAAACAACTAACTCCTCACATGGTTCCAGCACCCAGTGGTTGTTCCTGGCTTCTAGGTTCTGGAAAGAACATCTCCTTCTTTTGCTACTCCAGCCCTGGGGGTGGTATCTCCGTCCTGTTGATGCTGATCTCTGATTTGTCTCACCATCTCCTGTTTGGCTTTCATCTTTAAATGAAGAAATTTAATTCCAAGATGAATTATAGTCCTTCATTTTGGAAATCTCCAAAGGTTTCTATTTTGCTGGTTGGACTCGAACATAGGTAAACAGGTTACAGATGGGCTGTTTCTGTTGCAGGAGACACAAGGAATCAGAACAGGTATTCTGGAAAGCAAATAGACCTCAAATGTTAAATAAAGTAGTGATATATGATTTCTAATAAAAGATATAAAAATGACTTTTAAGAACAATCTGGAGAGTTTCTATGACTCTCCATGTAAAAGACCTGATAACTTTTATTGTTGTTCTCACATTCAAACCATTTTTTCCTGCCTTTTATGCTGTGGAACCTATAGCTCTTTCTCTGTCAAATTATAGAATCCAAAAATAATTCAAAAACATGAATTGTCTAAGGTTGAATAAAATTCTTTTTAACTGCCTTGAAGTGAATGGACCATGACATGAGTGCAAGTATCACTTTACAAATGTACAGTTTGAGCCAAAGAAAATATGTAGATAAATAGATCTGTAGGCTTTTTGCATTTTCCTCTATGAGGTTCAGTGGGTAAGCAACAGCCTGGAACTCAAAGCCTTTGAAATATCCTCTACTCTGCCCCTCATGTTCAGTGACCTTGAGTAAGTCACCTAAACCAGAGGCAACTCTGGCTCTGAATGAATTGATGCAGTGTCAGGGATAGCAATCCACTCTGCAGATAAAGAAGTGTTCAGTGCTAGAATAAACTGAGCAAAAATAACATTGGATGTGTCCCTGTGCAGGCAGTCCTCTTGAGATTTTCCTCTATTACTATAATCAGTCGTGTCTGGTTACCTCCATTTATATTGATGCATGGCAATTTATATTTCTGCCTCCTATTCCTACTATCCCTGTACAATCCCTAGAAAGAAGTGTATTCTTCAAATTCAAAGCAATTACTTAGTTTTGATTGAATTAAATTTCCCATCATATCGCTTTCCAATAAATGCATGCTGTGTAATGCAGAAAACTCTGGAGACTTAGGTTAAAAGTATTTGCAAACATGCAATTAGGAAGTGAATAAAAACAGTTTCTTATTTATGCATTTGTTTAAAGCATTAAACGTATCTCCAGCACTGCATAGATTTTGTAATAAAAGTTGACATTGATTGGAAGGTGGGGTCAGGGGCACACCTCAGTGGGTCCAACCTTGATCTTAAGAAAGCTGATCGTTACCTTACTCTCTCCAGAAACCTCACTACTTGATTACAGGACAATCTGACTCAGTTATCATTAGGACAAGATGGCATAATATCTAGGACATGTGTTACCCTTTTCTACTTGTGCCAGTAACACAGATATCTCCAATGGTACTTTCTCTCTTGAACCTAAATGTGGCCTCAAAATGCTTCTGAGGGTTTCAGAGAATCTTTACATAGTGATCAGAACTATTTTAAATGACATAATTGTCTTTAATATCAGCTTTGGAAACACATTGTGAAATATGAGCCTTTAAACACAAGATTGGCATCAGGTATTTGCCTCAGCCTGAGGCTTTGATGCAAATTCTAGAAAATCAAGTCTTTCAGAAAGTATCCTTGCAGGATTTTTAACTTGACATAGTAGGAGAATATTGAAAAATTGGGGGGAAGGAACTAGTGCCCAAAACCACAGTAGAAATTTTCTCTAGGAAGTGGAAAAATGAAAGCTGAAGCTAATGGAAGAACAACTGAGAAGCTTGCTTTCTTTTGGAGGCAACAGGCTTCTGAGACCTCAAAGGTTATATTGTTTAAACTGGAGCTTGGGAGTATTTAGGGATGGACAAGAGAGACAGTGCTTTGGTTTGACATAAATAAAGTAGATATCATCTCGCTTTCTAAGTTTTAGGGGAATTTTTTTGGGGGGGATGCTTATTACATTTTAAAATGACATCATGGCGCCTTTGCCAAAGTTTTAGCAATGACCTGTTCCTTGCCACATACAAGATGCTGTTTGCTACTTTCATTCCATATCTCTAAAGTGGGAATAACAGTGCTTGTCTCCATCTCACAAGGTTATCAGGAGGATTAAATGAACAAATATTTATGAAAGCATATGTTATGGTTTGAATATGAGGTGCCCTCCAAAAGCTCATGTGTGAGTCAATGCAGGAAGATTTAGAGGAGAAATGATTGGGTTATGACAGTCTTAACACAATCAGTGAATAAATCCCCTGATGGGACTAACTGAGTGGTGAATGGAGGCAGGTAGAGTGTGATTGGAGAAGGTGGGTCAGTGAGTACATGGCTTTGGGGTATATATTTGTATCTGGCAAGTGGAGTCTCTTTCTCTGCTTCCTGACCTTCATGTGAACTGCTTCCCTCTGCCACATTGTTCCATCATGAAGTTCCACATCACCTGGAACCTGGAGAAACAGAGCTGGCTGTCTGTGGACTAAGCCCTAAGAAACCAAGAGCCCTTAAATAAACTTTTCCTCCTCTACAGTTGTCTTGTCAGGTCTTTTAGCCACAGCAGTGAAAAAGCTGACTAAAATAATATTATTTACGTATCAAATACTATTTTTATCACAGTCATGGATTGATCATCACTGGTACACAGGGAAGGAAAAGCTTTAACATGTACAAATATTTAGTATGGGAATATGAGGAAAGTGGAAAATCGACGAAAGATGGCAAGAGGTTACCAGAACCATCTGGAAGTTTAGACCATCATGCATATTTGGAGATCTGGCTCCTAAAGATCTTCAGAATGAGTTGATTATAAGTTAAGAAATGAAGAAAGAAGTGACTGAATAAAAAGAGGAGGCTGTTTGGGCCTTTACCTTGCCTGTGATTGCATCATTGTGGTCTAATCTTCACAACACTTTGTCCTTGAGCGTACCATATTTTCTAGGTCATAGTAAATTAAAGCTTCACAAAAGCAAGAAGACTGTCTCCATTGCTGACCCCTGTTCTTCTGCCAAGTCGTCTTGCTCTCACAATCGTTTTGAGATGTGTCCCTCAGCTTCTAGAAGCTCCCAAGGCAACCATCTTAATTTATCCCCACAGTTTCAGTCCATGTTCCTGTCCAATTCATGTTCATACCCAATTCATGGTCCTAGCTTCATCTAGAGCTGAAGCCCTGGTCCTCATTTTCCAACCCCTATTTACAAACACCCATTGAATATTTGCTCACATAGAGTTATTTTGTTGTATTTCTCTCGTTCTGTTTCTCACTGCCTCTGTTTTTTTTCCCTCTTCTCTCTCTATATATATTAATCATGAAGTCAATAATCAAAACTAAAAATCTTTTTGTCATCGTTTTTTTATTTGTCTACTCCAACCATCCTCCTCAATACTCAACTCACAGCGTAGAGTTCTCCATCCTGCAAACACATACACTGCATTTACTCTTTTTTTTTTTTTAAGAAAGAGTGTGTGAGAGAGAGAATTTTTTAATATTTATTTATTTATTTTTATTTATCGGCGGGCACAACATCTTTGTTGGTATGTGGTGCTGAGAATCAAACCCGGGCCACACGTATGCCAGGCGAGTGCGCTACCGCTTGAGCCACATCCCCAGACCAATTTACTCTTCCTTTTGCCTCTTCTTTGGGGCTGGTAATTGCTTCTTTGGACTTTTGTCATATCTGCCTTAATTGTTTTCCCCAGCATTTTACCTCCATGATTTTCCTGTTATAGTACATCAAACCTGTTTAGGCCAGGATTTGCTCACTGAGACATCTACTCAAATAACCTTTCTTGTCACCAGATGATACTGAGCGTTCATCATAGCTCTGCTAAAACTTTACAGTGCCAAGTCATTAGTAGGATAAAGTGCAATTCCTGAATGTATTTTTCAAAGCCTTCCCCAGTCTCACTCATGCCTACCTTTCGGCCCCATCTCTTGGTTTTCTTCAATTACTCTGTGTTCTGATCATGCATAACTATGTATTCTTCCAAGAATGGCTTGTACCACTGAATTTGTTCATGGTATTTCATTCACCTGCAAATACTTTCTTTTTTTGTGTGTATTGAAATCATATATAGCCTTGAAACACCAGGTAAAATATTTCCTTAGTTTTCTTTAAATTTTTAAAATTAACTGTCAATAGACTGCTCATTTCTTAAATTTCTCAGTTAATTTTGGTTATTCTCCACATGGAATACCTAAATGTGCTATATTGTGCTTCATATCAGATGGAACTGTTTGCTGCCACTTCCCACCCAATACTAGGCTACAAAGTCTGGATGGTAGGATCATATGTTGTTAACCACTGTCCCCACCCTAAAATTCCTGACACATGCATCATCATTATTCATTAAATTTTGTTGAATTGGTTTTTGTTTGTAGAAAAATACTTTGAAATGTTATTAACACTAATAATAACTAATGAATGAGAAATGTTAGCCTTGAGTTATTCGCTCTCAGGTCCAAAGAAATTACTTAGAGGAAGAATAAGCTATCAGGCCAAAGTATAAAAGAGATACATTAAATTCTGCCATATATTCCTAGTCCACATAAGTCTATGTATGTGTAAGAGAATTTATTAACTCTACATATCTCTTTGTGTTAGTTGGTACAGAGCAAATGAAAGAGGTAACATTAGCTGGATCTGAGCAATGGGAAGATGAAGAAGGAATAAAGTTATTAAATGGCAATGTTGCTTATGCTCAATGCCAAGGAAGATTTTTGTAAGATCTGTTGTTTTGGATGAATGTCTTATGGACTGAATTCTATTTATCTTACAGAATAAAATTATTCAGAGTAAAGTCTGAATGATACTTTTACATTTGAAGCAGAAAAAAATAATTTTCTCAAAATTGTTAGTGAGGAAACTCAATATATAGAACAAGAAAGTGAACTGTATTTTTTGTGTGTGTGTTCACTTGACATCATAATTCCGAATTTTTGCCACATTATCAAGAACCAATTTTTAAGAATATTCAGTGGACTCAAAAATACTGCTCAGTCCAAATTTAAAAACAGAAAGCATTTTTCTAACTCACATATGTGATTATATATGCATCTACCTGCATGCACTATCAGACCTAAAAATGAAAACTAGCTTGTTTAAAAAGGAGCAAATTAACAAAAGAAAACAGCCACTGGAATAATGAAACACATTTGATCTATAAATTCATCAAAATGAGAATTGTGATGTGGGAAAAACATTAAAAATCATTTAAAATTTACTACTGGTAATAAATTTGAAAAGTTTCTTAAGTCAATAGAGATACTTCTTACTGACTTTCAAAAAAAATATTCCTTGATGAAACATAAGTATTAGAGACCAATTTTCCAGTTTAGCAATTCAAATAAAATGAAGTGGCTATAATTAAAGAGCTCAGAAAACAACTTAGCTTATTTGGACCTTAAGGTAGGATAAGGTTATCAAAATTATATTCTTCTTAGTAAAAACCTATTCTGTGTGGGTGGCACTTGGTGGGACACGTTCCCTGTCCCTCTGGCTATAGCTTCCTAAGTATTCTAATAACTCAAGTAAACTGCCGGGACAAACAACACAGCCATGACTGTCTGGAGATTCTGCATCTGCCTTCCTTAATCAACTTCCTTTCCTGAATATGAATTGCAATAATGAGTCAATTAACGTCCTCAAATGCCAATGAGATGCAAAAGAGATTGGTAGTGGTGGTGGTGGCAGTGCGTTTCGGGAGCTGTTCCAATGTCTGGATTTTAACGAGAATCACACACTGAGCTCACAACTGATTATTTATCTCATGCAAACGTGACTGGCTGGCACTTTCCCCTGCAGCCTTCCTCTCAGTTCCCCCAAGAAAGTAGGGAAGATAAATCTAACCTTGTTATCCAACAAAATCTCTTTGGTATAGACTTACATTCCAAATGCTTAACTTCTAACCTCCTTACACGGAAAGACATACTTTTGACAATTTTCCTTATCAATGTTCTGCATTGATATTTTGCACATGTCAAGAAATTATGGCTCAGTTTAGTTCATGCTAACAAGTACAAGCAATCTATCTTCAAGTCAGATTCTAGCTGCTATGCCTTTAAGGTACATTTAAATATTTCATTATAATTTACTATCTTTTGTCTGCTGGGTGTTTTAAATACTTTATTATTAATCAAACACATTTTTTCCAACTTAAATGCTATTACTACTTTCCCATTTTACAGACAATAAAATTGAGTCTCAAAGAGAAGTTTATACAACCACTAAATAGCAGTGGGTGGCAAACTTTAAAATCAGGCCTGTAGCCTCCCTTCCCAACCTCTTTGTGTTGTGTAACAATGTGCACAGCTGAGGGGGATTAGATTTCCTACCTAACCATTTACATGGAATTTAAGGGGATATTTATGAAAGCTTCAAATTGCAAACAGTAATTCTCTTTTAATTTCATTAAAAATTCTTCAGGTTTGATAAGTATTAAATGTTCCAGTACAATTTACCTCTCAGAATTTTTAGCTTCCTCATTTTAAAAGCCTGGACAGCTGGCTGACCACTTGGCAAACACAAGACCCCCAAAGTAAAATGATAACTCTGGCCGCATGGCCACTTTTCCCTGACAGATTGGAACTCCTTACTGTCCATATTTTAATGTAAAAACTGAACTGCTGAAATTCAGTCATATGCTTTCTTCCCAGGGAGTCGAGAAGTGTCTTTCTGAGGAGCACGTAGGCATCCATAATAAAATCTGCCATGCCAGAGTGACCAATTTAAAGCTTGTTCCTTTGAAAATTCTTCTTTCCTAATTATCACACTAAACAGAGTGGACAGAAAGACATAATTTAGTGAATTTACATAAAAGTCAAGTTATTCCCAAGTCAAATGGAAGTAAAAATAAGTATGCAAAGATCATTAATGACTTTGTTTTTGCAAATTATTGGTGCTATTTTAGCAATGCCTTCTATGAACTGGTGACTTGGGACATGTTCTGTTCCTGTTTAATGATTATATCTAAGTTATTAAAAATGTCTTATGTTTTGGAATGGTAATTATTTTTAGAACAATTCTCATTTAAATGAATCCAATAAAATAAAACAAAAAAATGGCATTTGAGTTCCATTTAAAAGAGGTGTGTATCATTGGGTAGCCTCCCTTTACACTTTTGATTATAAAAAAAGGTAAAGATGACTTTTCATTCAGCAAGTGTCATTTCTATCAAATGAGAACTAATGTGACAATAACCTGTGCCCTGACCATGTGTTTCCTAACCAAACATAGAGGGGTGTGTTAATAAATGGGTAGGAACTGTTAATTCCTCTGCAAAGTAACAGCTCAGAGGCTAAAGATATGATTTATTTCTTAATGTGGGAATCAAGATGTTGACTTCCTCAAAAACAAAATACCTAGTAAAATTTTAGTATATGACTTAAGCTTTAATTTTGTAAACAGAATGGCTTGCCATACTTACTTTAATTTTGGAAACTCCTGCTGAAGAAATCTGAAACAAGATTACATATGAGTAGTTCTTAGGGGGAAAAATGTCATTGTGCCTTTGGAATGCAATATATATATATATATATATATATATATATATATATATATATATATATATATACTTAGCTTTTACTGGGTTATACACATAGAAAACTAAATCCACAATGGAATTCCTCAACAAGTCACTGACGCAAAATATCACATTTCACTTGCTTCAGTTCCTTTGAAGATTATATTTTAAATTACAGAGCACAAGCAAAGTGAATTGAAAAAAAAATTCCTCTTGTATTTCATTGATGTGGCCTGGAGGTGGTAGCTAAATAAGCTCTTTACACACATTACTGAATCATCTATACACTCGAATAATTAAAAGCAACAATCCCAGTTTACTCGTAAAAAGTTCTTCCAGAGTCCCCTTCAGAGTAGTTACAGATGTTCCTCTGCTTCCAATCTAAATGAGCTTCAATAAAATGTATTTTACAACCCTCCTTGGTACATTTAGATTCCTAATGAATGTCAAAAAAAAAAAATCTCTTTTCCTTCAACCCCATTTAAACAAATTGGAAGCTAAGTCTTTACCTTTTCCAGAAATAATCTAATAGTTTCAACTAAGAACAACTTTTTATAAAAAGTCTAAGGTCCACCTTAGTTCCCTTCAGCCTCCAAAATTGGCCCTGTAGAATAAAACTTTCGGTAAGATTCTTATTTCAGGAGCCTACATAAAAATAGGCACATAGGGTACATGAGGAATGGTGTTGGGTTGCATGGCCTAATGGATTTGAAGTACTTTTTGATTTTACCTAATACCTGCAGGTGAACTCCTCCTCATCAAATTCTGAATTTCTGATGTCTGAATTTTTCTTTGGAATTTTTGAATGAACTCAAATGAGAATGCTCACTAAACTAAGAAGCAGGCTTATGCAAACTCACTGAAATAATAAACATGGTTAAGCTTGAATGAAGTTGAAGCAGTTAACTACCACAGCCATCTCTTCCACGTGCTCAAAAAAAGTTCAATATGGGACCTTTTGATAATGTATTCAGTAGAATCTCACATTCTGCAAACTGGCTTTTTCCCAAATTCTGCCATCTGATCTGTTTTCTGTTGGTGCCTTTCATTCTCTCATAAGGCAGGTGGTCAGGATTGAGCAGACAAGTAGTCACCTCGTGGTCAGAAAGATGCTTAAATTATGTTAGGTTGACCTCATGACTGTTTTTCACTATTCCTGAGCATAATCAGGAAAAAAAAAATGGCAAGTGAAGCAGTATGTTATTTATTAATAAAATAAATGCACATAGATTCTCCTAATAAGAAAAATCCTTGGGGAAATACAAATATTTAACAGGAAATATTGCAAAGCCCCATTCTCTCTGGAATCTTAATTTCATCAGTAAGAAAAAGCCCAACACTTAACACTTTTCAAAGCACTTTGATACTTAAATTTTAAGCATTGTGGCAGCTGAAGCAGGAAAATAACACATCTCTGAGTTTGTCACTAGTGGAATTTTCTTGATTTATAAAAATGAAAACCTCTCCTAAGAATTAGGAAGATCACATCAGTCATAATTGGTCAGTTGAGACCATATTTTATGCGAAGTTTTACAACTCAGAAAGTTGGTCTGTGACTGAGCTATGTGGAGTGGTGGAATACGTGTCTACAACTACATTAATAGAGTAAGAGCTACCTCAAAAATCAATCAATTTTGAGTTACCAGGTATATTATTTTAAATGTTATAATGTCTCTTTAAAATGAATTTCACAGCTTCCTCACAAGTTGGTTTTGAGAATTTAATGAGATCATATTTTAAAAATTCAGCATAATATGTAAATTACACACAAGCAGTCTTTGGACATGTTAATTTCTCTCAACTTTCTTTGAAGAATTATTTGGAGAAGCTTCAAGAATTAACTCCCTTTTTATAATGATAACAATATTAAGAATAACCTTTTTGATTATGAATGACAATATTAGCTAATACTGAGTATATTTTGTGCAATGTACTGTAATCAAGCATATATATTTTATCCCCTCTAAACCTCACAAAATAGCAAAATGTAATTTAAAACTTAATTTTCTTTATATTAAAGCTAAGAAAGCTAAAATTTAAAGGGTTAAATAATTTATCCAAGGTCACACAGATCTTAAATAACACAAATCAGAGTTTCAGTGTATTAAACCACATCTTTTTAACTATTAGGCTTCACTACCTATTTTATGAGTGTCTTTGACAATACAGTGTTTGAAAGCACAAAGATAAATAAGGATTTTTATGTAGATATAATTTGCAGAGATATAATGTATAATTAGTATATAATTATATATTTCAATTACATTCAATTATGAAGAATACTTATCAATTATATGCCTGTCTTTGTTAGATGCTGTCATATTTACAACTAAGAACATATTTTTTTCTTCAAGGAGCTCTGTGTGTGTGTGTGTGTATGTTTAAATATTTTTATTGCCTATATTTTAAACTGAATAGTTGAACTGAGATTCAAAAACATTTTTGGAAATATATTAATTATATAAAATTAATTAGTAGGAAATATTTACAAGAAATTAATCTGGATGACATAAAAATGTTATTCTGTTTTATTTTCTTTTAGTCTTTTCTTTTTCAGTGTTAGGGATTCAACCTAGGGTTGTGCATACTAGGCATGCACTTTACCACTGAGCTACATCCCAGCCCATAATAATGTTATTTCCTATGAAGTACAGACAAGTGTAAATTGAAAACTTAGAGGAAATATTAGAAGCAAAATTACATTTGAGACCATAACAATCTCCATATATATACTTGGATTCCTGAAGTATTAAAATTAAAATAAATGTCCACAATCTATGTGGGTTTTGTTGTACTCTGACAGGATAGGTCTTTGATAAACAAACCAATGAAGCATCTATTCCAATTTTTAAATTCATAGATAAATAAAAGAATCATTCAAATTGATCACATTCACACCTTAAGTTATAAGCAGAATGTAATGCTTTCATTTCCTATACTGTGGTTTTATCAGTATGTATATATATATACATTTTTTCCACAAGAGATGTAATATCTTACTATATCCAGAGACTTTTGGAAAGACCAAAATTATTCATTGTCCAGATAGAACTAAGCAAAACTGCCCTACATCTGTGTTTTTCAACCTTTGCTCTGGTGATCTGAAGTTTCTAGAAATTAGTCCAAGCTCTAGGACCTTCCCATTTTCCTATTTATATATTGGGGCTCCATGAAAGTCTATATGTGGATAATAAATTCAGTTGCTACTAATGTAAGCAAATGAATGAATGAATGATTATGTTCTGCCATTAGAGCTTTAATTAATTCCCTATATGAACTGCGCATATATTATGTGGCTAATTAATGACAAGGCCAGCTTTCATAATGCAGTCCACTAGGATTTGTTATAATGATGTATGTACACTTTTGGGGGGAAGGGTAGGGGGAATCCTGTTCTGTTGAGCAGGCAGGCCATGAATTTCAAACCTCCTGCCTCAGTCTTCTGAATACCTGGAATTATAGGCACATGGCATTGCACCCAGCTTAAACATTTGTTATCAAATGACTTTTATTAAAACGTGTATGTAATCAACATAGTTTGATTAATTTATGCAATATACCTTCAATGAATTCATCTGTTATCTGAGAAGGGGTGGGGAACAATTAAGCACCTGCTTCTGTAAACTCATATTCTGAAGATGCCACTTCTTGGGCTGGGGATGTAGCTCAGAGGTAGAGCCCTTTCCAAGCATGTGTCTTGAGATCAATCCTCCAGGAAAAACAAAACAAAGGAAAACAACAACAACAACAACAACAATAACAAAATGCACTACTTCTTGAACTACCATTTTATCAGTATAGACCAAGAGTAAAAGTACATTTAAAACCAATCCAACCAGGTTGAATTTTATTTTATTTTTTTAAGAGAAACAGATTACAGTGGAGAAAAGGCAAACAGTGGCTTGGAATAGACTACTCCATCCTGTTGTTCTGGTGGGGGCAATTCAAAGGACATAGCATCTCATGTTTGGGTCTTCAACATAGAACCCTTAGAACTGACTGGAATCCATTACTTTGAAGTTTGGTGATGTCTCATTTACCTCGAATATCTCACATTTCTTTCCACTACCCTGTCCTCACTGTCCTCCCATCAGGTTATCATCATTGCCCCAACATTCGTGTCTACAACAGACATTTTTCACAGCATTCTTTACTGTTGAACTTGGGAAAGTTCTCAGAATTCTTCTCTCTCTTTTTTTAACGTCAATTTTATTTATTTATTTTATGTGGTGCTGAGGATCGAACCCAGCACCTCGTGTGCGCTAGGTGAGCACTCTACCACTGAGCCACAACCCCAGCCCTCTCAGAATTCTTTTTAACATGGCATTCCAGTTTTCCTGAACCAGTTGATCAGCACTTTTACTTCTGATGAAAACTTGTCCTTACTGGTATAGTAGGGAGAAAATGAGAGTATTAAATTAGGGCACTGACTGCCAGTAAAACTGACTGTATGGTTACAGCTCAGGTATTAACCCCACCTCTGTATCCGTAGGCAATGGATACAACACTACCCTACTTTTCCTAATTGCAGGGATGGCTATTAGGATAAACGATATTCTGTAGGAAAATAAAGACCTCAAGAATATGTACACCAACAGGTATTATAGTCACATTTGTAGGTGGCATTCCTTCCAATAGCTAAATCCAGATTTCTTTCTTTTTTTGCTTTTTTTTTTTAACCTCAAAAGTTTGTATTTTTCTTTTTCAAAAAAAATTTTTTTTCTTAGTTGTTGATAGATCTTTATTTTATTTATTTGTACATGGTGCTGAGAATCAAACCCAGTGCCTCACACATGCCAGGCAAGTAAGCTACTGCTGAGCCACAGTCCCAGGCCAGGGTTTGTATTTTTTTTTACCTGTAAAATGTTCATGTAATACTTATAGGGCTATTATGAGGACTAAATGAAGAAACATATGCAAAAGGTCCTCACATAGTATTTGGCAGAATTCAGACTCAATAAAGCATCATTAGCAGGACCTTCACTAGCCAGATCTCTAGCCAGTACTGGCAAAGTGATGGCTCTGATCCTCAGCATAAATGAGCATGTTATAGCTACCTTAGCATAAACGTCAGGAAAATAAAATCTGGTGAAAGTTTGGAGTTCTTGTGGTGGTGATGGATGGAATTGGTTATATTAGTTTTTATGAATTATTCCAGAAAAGATGGATGAGTCCAGAAAGGGATGAGTGTATCTAGAGAAATATAGTGAAAAGAGGATAATTGATAATTCAGAGGACTACAAATCTATGATAAAGAAGACATGATGACGAAGTCATTGTTGTCATCACCAGAGCTAACATGCAGTACGGGCTTGCTAACTGTAGC
This sequence comes from Ictidomys tridecemlineatus, assembly GCF_052094955.1. Taxonomy (NCBI): domain Eukaryota; kingdom Metazoa; phylum Chordata; class Mammalia; order Rodentia; family Sciuridae; genus Ictidomys; species Ictidomys tridecemlineatus. Next base: position 60,667,904 of record NC_135485.1, read on the forward strand.
ACACTACATTTTGTGTGTGTGTGTGTGTGTGTGTGTGTGTGTGTGTGTGTGCACGTGCGCGCACACATATTTATAAAATCTTATTTACTCTTGCTGCAAACCTGAGAAGCCTTATTTTACAAATAAGAACTAAAATTTGGAGAAGTTAATTAACTCAATAACAACACTAGGAAGTGATGGAGCTGGGATTAAATACAGACATGACTAAATCTTCTTGACGTAAGTAATATAAAAGCCAGGCAATAATTCATTAATGCAGTGGACTTTCACATGAGAAGAAAAGGGAGATGGAAGAGTAAAGAAAGCAAGCATTCAGGAGTTGCCAGATAAAATCTAGGATGCCTAGTTACATTTAAATTTCAGTTTAAAAAAGAATAATATTTTAGAATAAATATGTGCCAAATATTATTTATCTGAAATTCAAATTTAACTGGGAGTCTTATTTGCTAAATCTGGGAACCTCATGTAAGAGGAAAGCAAGGAAAGAGTAAGCAAAGAAGGTTTTACCCATAAAATTGAGAGACATTTTCTGGCTACATTAAGAAGGGCAAAATTCAAGAACATGTCTGATGCAGTCTAGTTGATCTCTCTATTTCACAGAAAAGGAATGCTTATGGAAGATATAGAATTTTTTGTTTAGAAGTGTCTCATCGGTTTTTTTAAAATTTTCTTTTGTATCATAGATAGAGTCTCTGAGAATCTAATAGAAGCTGAACTCTCACCCTGAAAAGAGCTGACACACATGCTCATCCCACCTCTCCCCAAACCTGCAGAGACCATAGGCAAAACTCCTGCTTCAAACCATACCAAAGAAGATAGTAGGACCCGTTGGACAATGTCTGAAGGACATGTCACACTTGGCCACGTACTGATAAATGTTTAACAACCGAGTGTTAGGACAGAAAAGCCCTGGTTTACAGCGTTTGCTGCTTCTTTTGCATAAATACTCCCACAATGGCTGATTTCAAACCACTAAGGGGATATCACCAAATTCAGCATTGGAAAGAAATGTAGCAAAGCATTGTACAGTATGGTATTCCATACACACAGAGTAAATGTATAAAACACTCAGGAACATAAATGATAGTAAAAATGTCATAAAGTAATTAGAATGTAATTAGTTTTGAATATTTATAATCTTTGTTTTAATATGATTTATTTAATTACATGTTTATGAAATTTAATTCTTAATAATGGTCATGTTTAGCAAATTTTGTAAAATTCCTGAAAAATTAACAACTGGTTCCTACTGGCTCAGCACGCCAGTGGTGTGGCTTTTCATGGACTCTGTAGTCCAATCGTTATAATAAAAACTGAAAAGTAAATATGTAGATGAATGAGAAGTTTCTGACATAAAGTAATTATAAGTGATAGCTATGTTATTATTAAAAAGCAACTACACTCACAGGAGTTATGCTTTTTATTTGAGTATCACAAGGAAATTAATACTTTTGTGTAATTTTTCTGTTACCCTTCAATAAATGAGTGGGAGAGGTGCACTCTACTTCTTCAAGTGCCTAAAGCTTGCTCTGATAGCACATTTAATTTGAAAGTTGCACTCACTCATTCACTCATTATATGATGAATAGGTAACAATATCAAATATAAACAGAACTTTGCTATTTTAATGCAACATACTTCATAAGCATTATTATGTTAAACTTCTAATGGAATGGCATTTCATTTTCTTCCAAATATACTAGGGGTTCATTGGGCATTGAAGTTTAGTTTTTAATTTCCTTTTATATGCAGAATCTGCCTATTTTAGATACTCAGACAATAACTGGGTCTCAATTCATATTTATATGATATTATTAGGACAATAATATTTGCTGGATTTTAAAAATATATTATATAATATATTTTCTTGTTCTGCCTTCCTTTTCTTTTAAATATGAAATTAATATTAAAAAGTAGTATTTCTACTTTTTCTATAGGTCATCTAACCAGTCAGACACAAGGACAGAGCTGCAAAGTAAGTAAATGTACTTATTTTTAAGTTTAAGAAATTACCCCTTTGTTTTTCTTTATTATGTTAAAATATGTTGCAGACACTGTGTGTTTCTCTATATCACCTTTTTTACAGAAGAATGAAACTGTCAAGGCCCCTTCTATAAGGTCATCATTTATAGAAAAACCACAAATGTGATCAATCAAGTCATTCCAATGGAGCAATAGCCAGTATGACCTCAACAGACTTTGGCTTTTGGAGCCAGATCGCTTTAGTGACAGACATAACCCTGGTGGGTCGGCAGCATCCTTCGCTGCTCACTCTGCCATCTGCCACTGTGGAAACTTCATCATTAAAAGCAGAGTTGTTGCTGGACAAATTTGCAAATGGTTTTGAAAGCATTATTATTGCACAGAATGTTACCATCTGTAAGTAGGCAAATCTGAATTACAATGTATGTCTACCTAACTCTTTTTTTCTATGTATGTCTTAATAGAGAATGTGCATGCATTAATCTCAAAACTTGGAATGTTTCCTTTTGTACTATGGAATTATAGGCTTACAAAGGGCCTCCAGAGCTTAACTTCCTGACTTTAAATACAGCTGCATTTAAACCATCACAGATCAAAGAATAACTATTTTGTTTTGCATTTACTTGTCTGTCCTTAACACAAAGTATTTTTTGTGTTAAAAAAAACACAAAATTACATTGTAATGTTATTGTCATACACATGTGCCTTCTATAAAAAGGGTTTTTTTGTCTGTGACACAGAACTACCTGTCCTCTGGCTTTCAATACTATGAAATAAGTTATGTAGATTATAAAATCATATAATGACAACATTAAACTAGAAATTTCAGTTCATCAGCCAGATGTTATTTTATATATATATATATGTATATATATACATATATATATATGTACACACACATATATATGTATATATATTCAATATATAGATATATATTCACATTCTTTAAGTCCTACTGCATAGAGTTGGGATTATTATAATTATAGTTATATAATATCTTCTGTTAAATTTGTATGTTATAAATATTACCATTGACATTGTAAAGGCAAGGTAACCAAAGCATGGAGAGGTAAACTGATTGCTTCACATCACAAAGCTTGGTAAAGAGTATATCAGGCATTCTAAATTTAGTCAATATAGACCCAGAATCTGTGCTTTTACCTGGTTTGAGTCCATGTATGGCTAATGTCTGAGATATAGGCAGATATAGTGATGAAATTGGAAGAAAGTATTTCACTGATACAAAAAGCATAGAGAATTATTTTAGGATGTTTTTAAACAACTCCAAGTTACATAATTTTCTACTATGGTAGAACCCTAATCATAACAATATTTATTGAATAAAATATGAAAGCAAAGATATATGATTTCATTATAAGATGAAAGAAAAAAAGTATTAGTATTACTTATCCTATTTTAAATTTTGTTTCTCAAAATTTTGCTACAGTACATAATCTAAGCACACATTTTCCTTATTACTACAGCCTCAGCAACTTAGCAAGGTCCTACACAACGCAGTGAGATGATGTCTCTAAATAGAATACAAAATAGGGCTTGAGATATGGCTCATTGGTCCAGTGCCCCTGAGTTCAATCCCCAGTACCCCACCCTCAATATAGAAAATCGTAGTACGTTGTGCACTTAAATGTGGCAATGCATTACATACACTAAGCTGTGATTTCTTTTTCTTTCTTCTTCTGATCTGATAGAAAAAGTTTAAGTCTAAGAGAACCAAAGGTATTTGGGAAGACTGAACCAGCCCATGTCAGAGACTCTTAAGATAGACACAATGTGAGTCTCCAGAAAGACATGCCTGGTCTTGGATTGCTCCAAATATGATAGATTTTCTATTTAACTTATTTTTTATGTAGTTTTGGTTCATCTGGTTTGTGAGGTAAGATAAAGCCATTGGAGATATACATGAAAATAAAAATGCTCATGGAAAACTCATGATGTCTGAATTTGAGAGGTATTTCAGAAGTGGAATCAACAGGTTTGATCATTAGTTGGATGGGACAAAGGAAGGTTGGGGAAGAGGAAATGATAAAGGAAAAATCAAAGTATAGTCCTGATTTAATAGCTTGGGAAAATGCTTGACCAACTTTTTAATAACAGATAAAACAAAGGGGATGCCATTAGTATTAAGGAAATAAAGCAGGGGAAGAGAATGGAACTATTCAGCTCTGACAAAGATCTTAAAAGGGCACACAGAGTGAAAATTGAGAAGTGGACCGCATTTGCTAAGGTTTGGTAAGTGGCAAGTTGTTCTTAGTGGCCCAGAGTAGTAGACAAGTGGAGTTGAGAACAGAATGCTTGATGATGACTGGTGACTAAGAGATGAGGAAAATGCTTTGTGAAAGTTCCATATCACCACAGAATAAATGTGATTTTTTTAACATGACACTCTAAAAATCTAAAAATCTAAATTTAGCCACCTTTTCCCTTCTCATTTCTTTTTGCTCCCTAATAACATCTTCCTTAGCCCCAGTGCGTACTCCCTAGTGTCTAAGATAGAAATACTTGTGGTAGCACACCCATGCCAAGCATTTTCCCACTTGCATTTTTATTCATACCTTTCTTTTTTCTATGTGAAACAGCATTTCTGCTAGTTTCAATCCGTATAGAAGTTCTTCAAGTGTTACACCCTTCAGTCCCTCAGGCAAGATTAATTACTTATTTTTCTATATCTCCATAAAAATTTGTTCATTACTTTATCACAACCCTCATAGCATCAAATTATTTTAAATTGCAAGTATCAGTCTATTTCACAAGAATGTAAGTTTTGGCTTACTTTGTTGTTTTAATGAAAATCTCTTTATGTAAACATCAATGTCCTGTTTAACATTAACTAATGTTTTATTAAATTTACTTATCTTGTCAATCACTGTGCCAAATTGCTGATAATGCAAAAATCCAAACTGTTGGGGTCCCTGCCTTCCCAAAGCTAACTCTTAGTAGGTAACAAAGATAATCGAAAGACATGGCATGGTAAGTTTAGCAGTTATGATTATGCTAGGATGATGATGCTAATTAATAGTTGTTGAGTACTTTTATGTGCTAGTCATGGTTCTAAGCACTGTACATGTATTATCTAATCTAACCATCACAATAACTCAATTTCAGAGAAAATACAGAGTACTTTACAGAAGTCAGTGGGTGGATTTTCAGGGTCAATGAACAATTTCCTAACAAAACAATTTCTAAATAGAAAGCTGAAATATAAGTAGGGATTAGGTTTTGTGGGAGGAAGTGTGTGTGTGTGTGTGTGTTTGTGTGTGTGTGTGTGTGTGTGTGTGTGTGTGTGTGTGTGTGTGTTTGGGCTAGAGTTAGAGAAAGGAAAGCATTTGTAATAGGAAGCAAAGATCAATCAATATGCGCTTTTAGTGACTATTTATCTTTCTACTTCTAATGTCAGATTATAGGCATCATGGAGCTGAATTCCAAGAAACAATCAAAAAATTTAAGAATTAGACCAGACCAGTCTTCTTATTTTGCAGAGAGAGAGAGAGAGAGAGAAAGAGAGAGAGAGAGAGAGAGAGAGAGAGAGAGAGAGAGAGAGAGAGAGAGAGAGAGAGAGAGAGAGAGAGAGAGAGAGAGAGAGAGAGAGAGAGAGAGAGAGAGAGAGAGACTGATTCCCTGTTCAAGTACACAAATTCCAAACACCATGCAGTTATTGACAAGAGGGCCAGGGCCAGGCTTGGGGATCCAAGATGGTAAACTAGAGGAAAGGTACATTCTATGTTGCTCAGTGACCTGGGATTAAAGTAGTGGGAATACTGTTTCTCTAATACTGTGAGTTATTAGAGGACCCCCAACAGCTGATCCAGTGCAGAAATCCCAACTGCCCTGCCCGCATAGGTCTCCAGGCTTCAATGTCAGCAGAGGGCTCCTCGCTGCTCACCAGCAGGTCCACTGGCCACCTTGCCTAAGCAGGACCACTGGCATCAGCACTGCACAGGACCCCTGACAGCCCACTCATGCAGGAATCCTACTCACCAGTCCCACGCAGGATACCTGGATGTTGCCCACATGCAGAATCTCTGGCCGCCACTCCCGTGTGGACCCCCATTTAACAACCTGGGGCTCTTCTGGTTGCCTCCATCTTGGTACACGGCAACCACTGCCACAGTCCCCCACACATGGTAGCCTGCACTGGGGGACGCAGGACAGGATCTGGAGAGAGCCGCCAGTCACAACACTGCACACCAAAGAGCTGCTTCTCAGAACATGCTACCCCAAAACACCACCTGGCCCAATCTGATCCGACACTTCATCTCCAAAAAAAGCCACCTCCATCTTGCCACACCTTTGTAGCCATCTTTAGTTGGGGCAACTCCCAGATTGGGACACCCGATGGGGCCTAGAAGCAATATCAAGGTATCCATAGTCTCCATCTTCCCCCTTTCCTCCACAGCCACTAACCTGGCACAGTGCTTGAGGCTATATGGCCCATCGGTAGCTTGCAAAGCCTGGTCCCGAAATGCCCAATACAAAACAGCTCTCCATTACAGGTGCACAGTCCCCAGAGCACAGCCCACAAGACCTCTGCAGAGAGAGGTTCCTGATTAAGAAGTAGAAAGGGAGAGGGTGAGTGAGATAAAGTTTAGAGACTAAATTAGAGACCAGGGAGTGTGAGGTCTACAGGTGATATCAAGAGATAAGACCAGGTACCCACATCACATGAATGAGCCTCAAAGGAGATCCTTGGGGTGCAATCTACCAAATTGGGGAGTGACAAGTGCTATACCCCACCTCCAGGAACTCCACCCCAGAAACCAAACCTCCCACCCTAATAACCTTCACCATTTGGAGGGTGGAGATACCAGCAAACTATTGACTAACCCCCTATTAGATGAAAAGGGAAGCAGGAAAGATATTGATCTCCAACAAAAACAATGCTTGTATTTTCCTTTGAGATTTTTTTTTCTTTTTTCTTTTTTTCTCTCTCTCTCTTTTTCTTTTCTCTCTGTCTCTTCTCCCACCCTCACATCCCCAACATTTGTGAAACCAAGTACTTTTCATGAATTAGGCTTTGAGGGCTGGGATGTCTGAATAGTATATTACAGTTGTGTTGTATGTTCTTTTATTTCCTATTTTTACATTTTTTCTTTTTCTTAATTTTATGTTTGTTTGTTTGTTGTACTCTCTCTGTTGTCGTCCCATTATTTGTCTCCCCCAAATAACTTTTTCTCTTTTCTTCTGCTACTAGCCAACTTCTTTAGATTACTCTCTCAAGCTTCCTAAGAGCTAATAACTTTATATCCTCACCTTCTACCTCCTTAAAATCTCATCCTATACCCTACTCCCAGTTCTCTGTTTCTCCACCATCAGAAACCATATGCCCTTTTGCAAACCTACTGTTTATATTGTAGATAATAATTAAACTCAACATTTCTATATATTGTGACAAAACTGTAAACATCTTAATAGCAGCTATTTGGTTTAAGGCTATATATTTTTTGTATTGATATCTTTAATATTGTTCACCCCTTAAAGGAGAGGTATTGGAACCCTTCAAGAACACTATAAGCCTATAGATTAAAAACTGTTAACAACTTAGAACTGCAGTGCTTAAAGGGAAGACACACAAACAACATGAAAAAACAAGGGAAGAAAGTATCCCAAACAAACCAAGATACTACATCATTATAATCCATGGCCAACACAGCAGAAGAAATTATAGAGGAGGAGTTCAGCATGTACATAATTAAGATGTTGATTGCAGAATGAGAATTACAGAATGATATAAGAGAGCAAATACAGACAACAAAAGATCATTTTGATAAAGAGCTACCTAAGCAAGTACAGGAAACAAAAGATTACTTCAATAAGGAGATAGAGGTTCTGAAAACAAACAGAAATCCTTGAAATGAAAGAAATAATAAACCAAATTAAAAACTCAATAGAAAATATCACCAACATATTTGATTACTTGGAAGATGGAACCTCAGATAATGAAGACAAAATATATAATATTAAAAATAAAGTTGACCACTTAGTGAAGAAACCATGAACATAAATTCAAGAATTATGGGATAACATAAAATGACCAAATTTAAAATTATTGGGATAGAGGAAGGCATAGAGTTAAAAACCAAAGGAAAGAACAATCTATTCAATGAAATAATATCAGAAAAATTTCCAAACATGAAGAATGAATTGGAAAATCAAATACAAGAGGGTTATGGGACACCAAATGTACAAAATCACAACAGGTCTATACCAAGGCACAGTATAATGAAAATGTCTAGCATACAGAATAAAGAGAGAATCTTAAAAGCCACAAGAGAAAGAAATCAGATTACATATGGGGGGGAATCAATTGGGATTTCTGAAGATTTTTCCATCCAGATCCTGAAAGCTAGAAGATCCTGGAACAACATACACAAATACCAAGCTCTGAAAGAAGATGGATGCAACCAAGAATCTTATATCCAGAAAAATTAAGCTTTAGATTTGATGACGAAATAAAAACCTTCTATGATAAACAAAAGTTAAAAGAATTTACAACTACAAAGCCTGTACTACAGAACATCTTCAGCAAAATATTCCATGAGGAGGAAATGAATCACAACAATGAAAATCAGCAAAGGGAGGCATTACACTAAAGGAAAAAACAATCAAAGGAGAAACCAAAAATAAACAAAAATGACCAGGGCCAGGCTCTGTCCATGACACCATGCTGGTGTGTCTGTGAATTATTAAGCAGTTTCTACTCCAGCCAGCCCACAGTATGCATACACGACACACAACACGTTTTATGATTCTCAAGCACCACATTCCGGTTTACTTCTCCTGATTTTTATTTTATAAGAAAAACATAAATTATGGAGTTCAATGGAACATGACTGTACTAAATCTCTAAACAGGTGTGATCTAGAGATGACCTTCTCTGCATCTTCCCTCCACTCATTAATTCCACTAGGAAAATGTATCATAATCCAATCTTTATCATATTACTGCTGAAAACTCTTATTTTGAGGTGTCTTACATGAGTTTTAAGGGTGTGGCTTTTGAAGCAGAACAAATGGGAACCTCATTCTGAGTCTGCCAACTTTGGACCAGTTTTTGCATAGCATCTGTATATGAGTACCTAACCTCATAGTGTTCATATGGGGATATAGGGATTAAGGGCAAACATGTGTGTAAAGTGAAATGCACACAGCGTTTGAAATGGCTCATTTTGAAAACATGTGACTTGTGAGATATATATGTATATATATATATATATATATACATATATATATATATATATATATATATGTATGTATATATATATATATATATATTTATTTATTTATTTTAAATAAAAATCACAGCTGAAAAATCAGCTGGTCCACCCTGCCACCTTAGTGATGATTATGAAAACTGGGTATAGTTCTTACTTGTCAAAATGAAATATTCAATTGGTTCCCACCACTAGCCTATGGACTTCAAGCAAAGTCTATAAATCTCCTGAATTCCGGCATCTAATACTGTGACAATCACGTAAAAAAAAAAACAATTATTTGAATTATTAAGTGGTAGAGCCAAGGCTCTACCTCTAGCTTCCTGAAATTCACTTCTGTTTGTTTTTATTTGTACCAAAAAATTAAGGATTCTTCATTTTGTAAAGCTTATTATTGGGAAAATTTGGTCTTAGAAATTTAGTAATTTTGTAGTTTTAATGTGATGATTTTTCATTCTGCCTAAATGCAGTTGGTACAAATTCACATGAATATTAATAGTTGGGAAGGGAGTGAGGATTTTTGTTGAGTAGTTAGGAAGTGAGACAGTGCTTTAGTGTGACTACCCTGCTGGGTGGTGGATAGATGGCATGGCTCAGACACTGTGTTTATGCATTTTAAATTGCTTTCTTTACAATTCCAGTCTAGAGGAAACATCATTTCAGAGCCAAACAGAGGCAGGGCATTCAACCCAGAGACATGGAACCAAAAAATTTCAAACAGGCACCACACCCCTTGAACTTGGCTACAACTAAGTATGTAGACATAAATTCCACAGTGAGCTCTTTTAACATATTCTACTTTTAAAAAGCTTACCCTTTTAGGAAGTGTGAACAAATGTTATTTTGAAAACCACTTAGGTTGCTTTAGCTATGGACTTTCTAGTAGTAATTCCAGTAACAACATTAACATCTGATGAAAACAATGCTATGACTTGTAGATGTGAGACACCATAGGAACCTGACAAGTTTTTTTTTTCTTAAATAAGATTACATCAGATTTTAACACACGAGTGTAAGGCTTTTGATTCACCTACTTTTATTGTATGCCAAAGTATGAGCAGCAGTTTCTGCTCCTCCTTTGCTATTCCCTCTTGGGTCAGTGATAAAATATACATGGAACACATTATCTCTGTCTGCCAATTACACTTGGAAGTATAACATTATCCTTTAACTTAACATTTATGAAGCAATTTGCTATAAGAACGGTGGTGATGTGATGGTTTTCAGATTGTAAACTGTACTAACTGCTTGAAAATGCAAACAATTTAGGAGCTGACAGGTTCAATTCTCAAGTAGAGGAGGTGCATTGTGATGTTTTGGCACTGGTTAAATATTCAATCATTCCACCACCCTGTCTGTGGGAAATATGTTAATGGCTTATTGCTACAGCCTTTGAACTCCCAGGGCAAGTGAAGCCCAGAATTCCATGGCCCTGATGCCAGTGGGTGTGATTGCATTTGATGGATGCAAATAACCTTGCCTTTAATATTTTGATTGATCTGAACTATATCAACAAGGGATTTTTTTTATCACAGAAACAGAATACTACAGAATCAAATCCTAGTCTGGGAGTTAATTTCATTTATTCTTACTATGGCCTTGGTCTCCTTGGTACAGAAATATCTCCTGACTTTTCATACTTCATATTAACAGTACATATTTTAGTTTGCCCAGTAATTTAAAATGAGCCTTAGAAATAATATGCTTTTATAAATCCCATTTTTCAACAACCAAAACAGAAATGAAGTAAAAATAACAATTTTTTTTTGAAAAAACAATCAAAAACTTCTTAATACTACTTTAAGCTTTTAGTTTTAAATAAAGGGCAGCCAAAGGTCTGGTTTGGCATAGGAAACTTAAACACAAGTTAAGCAATGGAAACAAATTATTTTTCCTATTTATAAAAGAAAAGAAGACATCTATGGCATGTGGTATGGTGTGCATGTATCAGCTTACAAGACTCATGACTCAAGCTGGAAAGCTCACTGAGAGGCAAGAAATCAGTTTTACTAGATGATCCTTTGGAATATGTTTAGGTATGTAAGATGAGGAAATGCTGAGGGCCATTACCAAGTAGGAATGACACATCGAAATTTCCTTGCCAAGCGTACCCCATGCTGCTTAGAGGACATTCAATGGGACATTGCATGCATGCTTTAATAAGGTGACCTTGCTCAAGGACCAAGGCGGATCCGGGTTTAGAGCTGATCAGGTTTGAGGAAGTAACCGGCTCCTTGAGTTTAAGGCGTTGCCAGTTTAAGATAATGGGTTTTAGGGAAGTTGGAGATTGAAGATTATTGCTGGGATTAGGGTGTTCCTGTTGCTTGTTCCCGTTGAGTTCTCGTGAGATTAAAATGGGATTTGGAGAGAGCCTCGTGGAGTAGGTGAATTGTGCGTGGAGATGGCAGAACGCGTTTGCCCCTGGACCTGTGTGGAGGCGGTGTGAGAGCGGGAATAAAGAATTGCTGTTTGAACCTACAAAGCTGTGAGTGCTTCGTGATTCTGGTGCCAAGCCGAGACATTGGCCTTTGGCAAGGAAATATTTCAAAATATTTACTTTAAACTTGGGATGTTTGACACAATTGAAATTTGAACTTATTACATGGATTCCTAATAACAGTGAATGTTATTGTTGTTATTGTTGTTGTTGTTTTGTTTTTCCTGTTCTGGTTTGTGTCAATGGTAAACTTTTATCTTTCTTTCTGGGGGGCTAGAGTACCAGAAAAAAGGGAAAATAGGTTGATATCATGCATAAAGTTTCCCTATGTAAACACAGTTATAGCCTTTGTTATTGTTTCAGTCAAACGGAAACTTCTTGACTGCATATCATTCATGTTCTCATTTTATTGCAATTCTATAATGCCACTGTGTGCTAAGTACTTGCCATTTATAGATATAGATGGTCTTCCTCAGACAACTGAAGTAAATAAATATGTACAAGTTGCTATAATGCTGGAAATCTACTCTGGCAGCCCATCTCCTGCTTGGACTGTTTTGGGTTGGTCTTCATTTGGGGAAAATGTACTGAGCCAGGACACAGGCATAAACATTAACACTGGCACTGCAACCTTGTTGGCTGATACCAAGCTAGAATTTATGAGGTTTCTTCCTAGAATTAGGATTCCACAAGTGATTTAAACCAAATTAATTACTCTGGCCATATTGGTTCAGTTCAACTCTGGGATATCTTAATTTGGTCAGTGATGCATTTACTAGCGATGGAAATAAATATAAGAATATTTATTATTCTCTCACAGGCAAAACTTGTAAGTATAACATAAGTTAATTGTTGAATTATTCAGAGTTTTCATCAACCCATCAATATTTAAAATATGTTTTGTGGTTAGGATGCCAGAATCTATTTGAAAATATATTTGTACTATAAAGTAGTTCATATTTATAAAAAGATTGATATTTTAAAATTATCAAACATCTTTTCTTCAAATATAATTTAAAATTGCTTCATCTGAATATAAAATTTAATTATCTACAAATATAATCATTCTCCTTGGTATTCCTCATAGTATCCAGCATAGTGATTGGTCAATATTTTTATAAGGACAAAAGACAATAAAAAAGTTGGATTAAAACTAATGTACATTTTAGATTCTATATCTGCCACGGGTTGCCACAATAATGTGTGCCAAAAACTCGGTGGCTTAAAACAACAATCATTTCTTCCTCTTCACCAGTCAAGTTTTTTTTTTTTGGCTCATCTCATTTTGTAGGATCTTATTAAATGTAGCTAACAATAATTAGCACATTTTTAACTTTCTGCCTCAAAATCTCCTTCAATGCTGGCAGTTCAATTGTTATTTCCTTCCTTTCTTTATACATCCTATCGGTGTCAGTTTTACCAAGTGTTTCGCTGCCATGAAACTTTTCCCCAGACTTTTCTAAAAAGTTTCATTGCTCTCTGCCACCTAATCCCAAAGCCAATGTCACATATTTTGTCATGGTAGCAACTCACTATTAAGTACCTATTTCTGCATTACTTAGTATTGCTACAATAATAACACTTGGCAAATCACTCCACAAATCTGTAAATTAAAATAGTAATCATTTATTCTCTTTTGTGTGTTTATAGGTCTTCTAGGACTTGGCTGCTTGGACTGGGCTCAGCTGGTCTTGGTTCCTAACTGTGGTTCTGCTCCATTCTCTGCAGTAGGTTAGGCTCAGGTCTGTTCCATGTCCTCTAATTCTGGGATCCAGGGTCCAGTAGCAGAAGTTACCAGGGGAAGGTCTTCTCATGGTAAGCGTAGAAAAGCATGAGATGCACCCCATTGCACAAGTATATCTCAGTCCTCCATTTGTATCACATCTGATAATATCTTTTTAGCTAAAGCAAATTTCATGTTTGGGGGATGGAAAAGTACACTTTATCTATTCTAGGGCCATAACAAAGTACATTGTATTTATTACAAAATAAAACTAAGCAATTTTTATCAATAATTCAACCTGTCATAGGCCTTCTGTTGACATAATCTGAGTTATCTTTACTGTACTTAACACAATGTTAAGTAATACTTTCCTTTATATTTTTAGTATTCTTATACTTTCTAAAATAACATGCCAATAGTAGGCAATATTGAGTCAGTTTGATAATTGTGTAATCTGCTCAAACATAGTTGAAAACATTACTAAAACAAATGAAGTAATCAGTTATTTTTCTTATATAAATATTCACCTTGTGCATTTTGTAAAGCTTAAGGATTTTCTTAGGAGTTAGTGAAATATATGAAGATAATAATCAGATCTCATTTCACTTTCTAATATACTTTTAAAGTTTCTTTCTATACTATTAAGGAATTATTTTTGTTAATTATTTTACTCAAAAACACCTGGCAAAGTCATATTAATGACAAGCTTATCTGAAATCTAATTCATTATCCTGTCATATTCTGCACTGCTGCTTGGGTCCTCTCACTGGCAATGAGGGCAGAAAGGGGCCAAAGCCCCAAAACAAATTGTCCAAAGTGGAATAAGGTGCCCCAGTCCAGATCCATGCTGCAGTCATTGTCCCAGAGATCCAAGTGGATCCTCAAGGGCAAGACCCTGGGAAGCTTTGGGCAGAGCTAAACTATGAGAGTCAGAGAAGGCAGCTATGTTCCTAGGTGCAAATAAATGGAACATATCCATGTTAGAACAACTAGTCCCAGAGGTGCAGAAGCATTTCCCAGTAATCCCAAGAGAAGAGACAACTTAGGTTCTGTATGCCAGGTTTGGAGCATCAGGAAAAAATTCAGATCCCATGTTGACATAGAAGAAGGTTATAGAAGTCTGCCCTCTTAAGGACTGGCTTAAACATTGGTTCTGTAGAATAAAGAATTTGGCTGGACTTTGTCTTCAGTTTCTGAGAGGTGGCCTCTAAGTCTCTGGACTTTCTGTAATTACAGGGGTGTCTTGATTATTTATCATGGGGCCTGTTGGTTTATGCTAATGAGGTGACACATCTATCCCTAGATAGTTTGTGGTGATGAGATGACACAGAATGAGGGCTAATCACACCAGAAAGACCAACCATGCAATTAGAGGGTTGGGCCTTTGAGCCACATGATATCAATCTGATCTGCAGGAAGAGGCAAGTTCAATACTAAGTTCAATCACATGGCCAGTGACTCAAACAGTCATGCCATTGGAATAAAACCCCAATAAAACTCTGGACTCTGAGTATTTAGTGAACTTCCTGTTGATAATTCCTATGCATGTTAGAAGGCTGATATATCCTGACTCATGGAGAGATGACACTGGAGGCTTCATGTTTGGAACCATCTCAGACCTGGTCATGTGAGTCTCTTGGCTGATTCTGATTTTTTAAAAAAGTTATAAGTAGAGCTTTTTTGAGTTCTGTGATTCATTCTAAACAATTTTTGAGACTTAAGCGGTAGTAGGAGTTATCAAACTTGTAGTCAGTTGGTTAGAAGTGAGCATCTTCCAAGGAATCCCTGTGTGGCTGGTGATTGAAGTGAGAATGTATCCTGTGGAAGTATGTACTCTGAACTTGTGAAGTTTGGCTTGACTCCAGGCAGGTAGCATTAGAACTTATTGTTATAGGTCAGAACAGAGCCTGCAACTGCAGTATTTACCCTGGAAGGAGAAAGTTCTGTTATAGTTAACACAGATGGGGTCTATGGTCTCATGTGATTGGGAAATCATCTTGTTTCTCTGAAGTAACAAGAAATATTTTATTTGTGGGTTCAAATATAATCAGGTCTGTTAAATTATGTTCATGGCACAAGGATCAGATTATTATTTATTAATAACAGCATTATGAGTACAATTATTATTTTAATCTTTGTGTCTTTCAAATGTTTAAAGAAGGAATAAAATATTTACCAGTTACACACTACATAGAGTTTTTCCATTATACTTGTCTTTTTCTTTGCCCCACTCCCATCATTCAGAGCCCTGTTCTGTGCCATGGAGGCTGGAAGCCTGAAAACTACATTTCCCAGCTTGCTCCACACCCATTGGTGGGCTTCTTCCTATTATGTTCTGACAATGGAAATTGGTGGAAATTATAAAGTGAATGGAAAGAAAGCATTTTTATTTTTCTTTACCTTCTTAGGCTGTACCTCTGGCCATGGCAAAAATATCAGCAGAGGTGAAGATTACAAGTTTCTTCTCAGTTTCCTATTGAGAGGTGATGGAGGTAGCAGAGGCACTGAGTGTGCCTTTAGTGCAGTACTGTTGAACTCTGGCTCTAGCAGCTAGAGCTACAGTTTTGGAATTTCATAATGTTAGTTACAGTGGGAACTAACTACAGTGGGAGTGGTTTTCTCCAACTGATTTGGATGCCAGCATGGGAGCCATCCATGAACTGTGCGTGAACCAAAATGACATAGAAGCCTTTAGACAGGAAAAGTCTGGTATCCGGAACTCCCAGCCCTGCTAGTTTGAGAATGCCCAATTCACATGACTTCCTACCTAGCTCTGTCTAAGTTCAGCACAGCATCAGAGATGTGATGACTCGCTAGAGCCACACGGCCTCTGGGAGATGGGTATGGATTTCCACGATGCCAATCAACCTGTTTGCTGCAATGCCCCTGCCACACCAAGAAGCAAGACTCTTCCCACTGAAACCTTATCCCTGCCTTAGATGTACTCTCCCTTAAGTAAAGAATCAGAACCATTTTTCTGTCGTTCAGTTCCAGCTCCTACCAGGACTGAAGACCTCTCAGGAGCTCCACTTCTCTTATATCTAATTCAGGCTTTGTTTCTATTTCTTACAGCGGCTTACACCTCCTGAGCAGGAATCTACCCTGGCCAGGTGCGGGCCACCCTGCAATACCCGCAGCTGTAAGACCCTCAGCTACAGTGATTGTGGGATCTGGGTGCTTGTCCTTCTTCCATCTCAGGGACAATAGAAATTATATATACTTACTCATATCTGGGTTACCACCTCATGTGTACTCCTTCAGTAATTCCAACACTTTTGTATCCAAGTTCTTATTATATTTCCCCATTTGAAATATCAATCAGTATTTTTTGACCAGACATAGACTGATACAAAGTACAAGTATATAATCCTGAAAATCTTGTCAAATGGTAATTTTTCAAATCAAATAATATTTTGTGTAAATAGGAAAACTTTCTTGAAAAGAACGAAACCATTCTGAAAGAAGTAAACCTGTTTCTAAGTCACTCAATAAACAATGACTGCTACTGAAAATTTTCTTATATCTCCTCTTTTATTCTTTTAAAAAGATTGGTAGTACCTGTAATTTTATTCCTAATTTCTTTTGCTCTCATATAATTCGCAAAGAATTTCAAAGTGAAGTATACTGTGACTATAAAAACATAATCTCAATTTTTTTTTTGAAAGTGTTTTTTAATTTATTTTTTGAATTAAACAACACTGTTTTATCTCTTGGGTAGTCCTGCTGGTCTTGCTTGGATTCACTCCTCAAGTAGCATTCAGCTGGTCTGAGGTGACTTCCATTATATACCTGGCAGTTGCTGTTAGCCTCTCATCCTCTATGTGGGCTCTCATCTTTTTTTTTTTTTTAATTTTAAATTTTTTTTTTATTGGTTGTTCACAACATTACAAAGCTCTTGACATATCATATTTCATACATTAGATTGAAGTGGGTTATGAACTCCCAATTTTACCCCAAATGCAGATTGCAGAATCACGTCGGTTACACATCCACAATTTTACATAATGCCCTATTAGTAATTGTTGTATTCTGCATAATCTCAATTTAAGAAATACTATAACCAGCCTGAATTACATGAGGATTAACTTATTTTATCTACTTTATTCAAGAGCCTATATATATAATAAAAACTGGAATTTGGGACAAAAAGTCCCAAAGTCAGTTTTCCTAAACAAGCATATACTAATGAAGAAAATGATATGGGGATTTAATTAAACTGATAATTATTTAGCTTATATGATTCCAATTAGTATTGGCCTTCATGCTAAGATTGCATTTTATAGGTGAGTCCAAAATGGTGCCAGATGAAATCTAAATATTTTTATGGATATTTCCCAGAGTTAAGGGTGCAGTGTGGTATTTCAATATATCTATAAATATATAATTATATATAGTTAATGATAATTATATATAATTAATGTTTCTATCTCCTTAGCATTACTTTATGTTTGGAACTTTTAAGCTCCTCTTTTCTAGTTATTCACAAAATATACATAGGTTATTGTGAAATATAATACCCCTTGTGTTCTGTACACTAGAATTTATCATTTCTGTGTTAGAACAAGAAATTTATAATTACTTTAAGTAAATAATGCAGAGTCCAGATAATAATTATAAGACCCTCATGCCTCATGTGTCTGTAACTAGAACAAAGGAAAATTTGAAAAAAATGGTTTAGTAGTTAAACTCTATATATACACTTTTTTGAAGAGTGGGGGGAACCAGGAATTGAGCTCAGGGGCATTCAACCACTAAGCCACATCCCCAGGGTCTCGAGTTGCTTAGCGCCTCTCCATTGCTGAGGCTGGCTTCAAACTTGCAATCCCCCTGTCTCATCCTGCAGAGCTGCTGGGATTACAGATGTGCATCACTGTACCCAGTTCAATTTATATATTTTAATAAATCATGGCTTATTCAAATTCAATAAATAAGAAAATGAATTCCAGGATTATTTCAGTAGTTTTTAGAAAATAGTATCAATGCAAATTGCATTCTACTTTACAGCCTTAGTTTTCCTAAAGTAATAAATGAGGAATCATAATTTTTATGCTGATCTGAGTGTTTGCAATGTTAAAGTGAATTAAAATGAAGACCAAACCTGAAGAACCCCTGAGCAGACAAAGCTTATTTGGTCAATTCAATGTTTTCTTTGTTTTGCTTCTGTCTGAAATAGTTGTCCTCCTGTGTTCCCTCAGTGTAGTTGGAAACCACCTTTGTTTTGGTGCAGATTTGGTGCAGACTGATTCATGAATCACTGTTTGTCTCAAATAAACTCTTAAAAATTTTATTGTCTCAGTACCTTTTCACAGCAATAAATTTTACTCCAACTGCATGTTGTTTTAAATTATGTGAGCATTATTTACTACTTGTCTTTGTTTTGTAATGGTACTCAAATTGGGTGCAACGTATATTTACATAGCATGTAATAGCCAGATGAAATAATTTTTAAAATTCCTATCAAAGAGAACATTGTCTGCTTCTTTATCTCCAAATATTTGTGTTATATAAATAGAATAATTCATTGCTGGCTTTTTGTTAATGAGCTATTTTGTAACACATAAACACAACCAAATCACTTACTTTGCTTTTATACTTCAGTTTTCTTGTCTACGGTATTGGAGTATTTTTTGGTGTTTTTTAAGATTAAACCAAAATGTACAAATTATTTTGAAACAATATCATCATTTTTAGAAGTGTAATTTTTTATTTTTAATAAACTATGAAAAAATGCTTGAATAGGTCACTACAATCATAAGTATAGATATAACTTTGACCTGGTAACCATCTTCCTACCAATTCATGTGAAGAAAAAATATAACCAGAAACATCCTAAAATTATAAAGAACTTTTTATGATTGTCTCCTATTGGAACAAAGAAATAAATCTAAATGTTTAAAATAGGACTTGGCTTGGTAAATTACAGTACATAACAGAATGATTATTGTTATACTAGTGATGATTAGGATTTGATATGATGTGGAATGAAGAACCAGAATATATATGCTAAAATCAGGTTGCAATTATAAAACAGACATATGCATTTTTCTTATCAATATACAAGATGACAACAAAATTTAAGACTATCAAGTTGCATTTTTGTTTTAAAAATATTCAGTTTTATTGCTATTCCATTTTAAGTTAAAATAAAACGCTTCCTTCATGTTAAAGCCCTCTATTTGCAAGGACATGAAACTTATGGGGTAAAGTCTGGGGAGACCAGAAAGGACATTCAAGTTGTCTGTGAGAGTAAGTACATAAAAATCTAAGACTCTTTTTTTTACTATACTTATGGCCAATGAAGAATAACCCTTCCATCTCATAATGTTTAGGACAAGTTCATAATAGGCATGGATAGGAATTGGATAGTGGACATTAAAATGTTAGCTTCTGTTACTAAGACATTGACTAGAGGGTGTGACTTTATATTTTAGCCAGAAAAGCTTGCTTTTTCTTAACACCCTCTGAATTCCTGGTGTAGTAACCTTTTGATAGACCACTAGAAAGAATTTCAGGAGAGATGTATATACCAAGATTGTAGTTTGCATACACCCCAAAATGGAGAAGGAATAGAAAGAGAACCAACCCCCAGAGTGTGTCGTGCTTTGCTGGATGGCCTTCACCCACAGTGAAGCACCAACCAATGATCACTGCCCACCAGGCAGGTCTCTATGGATTCCTCTGATCCTCAGCTACCAAGTACAAAAACATATAAACTACCTATTTCATCAGATTTTTGTAATAACGAAAAGCTAGAAATATAGTCAAGAAGGAAAAAGAATATCAGAGAGAATTTTTCTTTGTAGTTTTATTTTACATTATTGTTTTCAGTGAAAAAAAAATTATCCTCAAAATATTTGGGTTTGTGCAGAGTAATACCTGGGGGGAGGTGAGGGAGATACTGGTTTTTCAAAGAAAAATTTGAAGGTTGGCAAAAAACACAGTGATCAATGCAAATAATATATTCCTGCAATATTTTTAAATATCAGTGTGAAAAATTCAGGATGAAATAAAGTATCAAAATGTTAAGTACCAATATTACTTACCTAACAGTAATTGTCAATAAAGTTTTCTTACAAAGACAGGATCAGTATTGTGATTTTCCTTTTCTCTTGGGTTCAAATGGCTTGGCATGTCACTGGTTTGTTGACTAAGATTATTTTATTTTATTTTATTTTTTATTTTGAGATAGGGTCTCACCAAGTTGCTTAGGGTCTCACTAGTTTCCTGAGGCTGGCCTTAAACTTGTGATCCTCCTGCCTCATCTCTCACCAGAGATATAAGGATCACAAGATCCCAAGTAGTTGTGATTACAGGCATTCACCACCACACCTGGCTAAAAGCATATTTTAAAAGACTATTTTTTAAGCCCTCTTTTTTTTTCTGTCAGGAATTCAAATTCTAGAGTTTATGTCTGAAAAGAGGAAAAAAAAAATCTTCCAAGACTGTTTACAAAAGAGATAACTGTTTAATGATTTTCTTTGGAAATAGGAAAAGGCAATACTTTAGGGGTCCAATGTGAAGAAATATTTTTAGACCAAGAAATATAGAGCAAAGTAAGTATTTTGGTAAGGCAAAATTCTCTCAAAGATTTGTGGGATATCTGTGATATTCAGCAAGAATCTACAGAGTACCTGCTGCATACCATGCTGAGGATATAGAGACCTGTACAATGTGTTTTCCTTAGTTGTCAAAAAAGCACTTTGAGTCCAGCACTGTTTTATCATCAGCAGAACCCTGGAGGATAAAATAGGAAAATAGTGTTTTTCTCTTACCAGCTTCCATAAAACCACATTAAGCAAACGGAGAGGACTCACCTTAATAATCTCTCTTACTTTAATAAGATAGAAACAACTTTCTTCTATGTGTCAAAGAAGCTCATGGACCTCAATTTCTAGGAAATACTTAGAGCTACTGAGCTCTTTTAATATTAAGCCCAGCGAAGGCAGGGTATATACCTGTCTTAATCTCTGTAGTATCCCAGAGCCTCGCTTAGCACAAAGGGCACTGTCAAATGAACAAGGCTTTGGACTGCCACCCTAGTCAGAAGACCAGTATGATACCAGTTGTATCTCTCGGTGGCTGTGTGATTTTTGCCAGGATATTTAAACCTTGTGGGCCTTAGTTTTCTCATGTATATAACAAAGTAGGGTAAAGGTTCATTGGGTTATAGGGCATAAAAACAGTTTTAAACAGATAAAGTAGCTGTCTTTAAGTTTTCATTTCACCTAGTACAGGTGTTGGCAATGTTTTTTTTGTTTTGTTTTGTTTTGTTTTTGTAAAGGGCCAGACAGCAAATACTTCAGGCTTTGCAAAATCCATATGATCTCTATCACAACTACTATTTTTATATGACCAAACTTCCTATAGACAATATACAAGTAAATGGGCATAGCTATGTTCCAGTAAAACTTTATAAAAGCACAATTGGCCCTCAGGCCAAGCATTTGCCAATTTCTGACCTAGTACAACAGAACATCGTGAAACTTGTGCATAAGCACAATACTGAATATGAAATTTTAATGGAAACATGACATAAATCATTAAATACATCTGCTTTACCTGAACAGCTGCCGTTCACTCCTGTATTCTTTCTTAAGAATGGTTTCTTTCCAGGTATGGTTTTTAAAGTTATTAAACATGTCCAAGAGGGATTGTATCTTAAAGTCTGGACCAAATCCAAAGACTGTTGTTGGTGTTACTGAATAGAGATATCATTCCCCGACAATTCTGCCTTCATGGGTCTGTTCATCTATAAGCTACCGCTTTCTAACACTGCTACTTAAGAATGGCTTTCAAAAGAACACAAATGAGTAGAAAACAGGGAAAGAATTTAATGTATAATTTTACTTTTCCAAGAATGTTTTCTAAATAGGTATTGTTATGGTTTGGATATGAAGTGTTCCCCATAGACTTAGGTATTAAAGGCTCAGTCCCTGAAGTAGCAGGGTGGTACTTTTGTGAAGTGATTGAGTCTGACCTCATCAGTGGATTAATCCATTGATGGTTGATTGGAATATGAGGAGGTAGAACCTAGTTGAGGGAAGTGGGTCACTAGAGGCATTTCCAGGAAGGGTATATCTTATCTCTGTCCCATTTTATTCTCTGGTTCCAGGCTGCCAAGGATGGAGCAGCTGTCTTCCACAACACCCTTCCACCATGATGTTCGGCTTCACCTCAGGTCCAAAGCAATGGAGCTGGCTGACCATAGATTGAAATCTTTGAAATTAAGTCAAAATGATTCTTCTCATCTAAGTTATTTTTCTCATGCATTTGTCACAGTGATGAAAGGCTGACCAACAGAGCTATATTTCTACACAAATGCATTTTAATTTCCTCAAATTATAGAAAGTGTACTTAAAAGTTTATGATTTTAAGAAAATCAAAACAAATGATGTGAAAAATAAGGCAAATTTTAACCAAGTAAAATTTAATATTGGTTCTATATTAACCCAGCCCAAGAATATTATGATATAGATGATTTTTCAATTGTATTATTTTCATATCAATAACTTAATACACACTTACATGTCAAAGTCCTTGTACAAGGGTGCGTTAGAAAGTATCCCAACACCGAAATGGCTTGTAATACAGTACAGAAAATATACTCACTACAAATAGTAAAGGGAAGTAAGAAAGAAAGAATGGTTCAGGTAAGAAATGGATTTGCTAAAAGTGGTTGGATGTGGTCTAAGTGTAAAGGGGCCCAGCCTCAAATTTACGGATTGTAATGTTGCTGCTATAGGGAGAAAGAGCCCCTTTCAAAGCCCACCCCAACTCTTAGTTAATGGTTAAAAAAAGTCCTACTAGAGCATGTGTCAACACATCAGAACACAATACAGTAATTACAGAGACTAATTTTAGGTGTTAATGATGAAGAGTACCATCAAAAATACAAATAGCTAGATTAGAAACAATTCAAATAGGATCACCTTTGCTTTTCCTGGTGTCTTAAAAATATGAATTGTAGTCAAATCAAACACAATATGTTATTATGTACAGTAACATCATTTAGACTATTACTTTTCTATTACATATAGGTATAATCCAAAATTATACTTGGAAATAAATCCTCCACCATGTTAATGGTGACTGTAGAATATTGAGATGTGAAGAAGAACAGAAACTGGACTTGTGACAATGGTTTCAAACAGAATCTGAACAAAGAAGCAAACAAGTGAAGTTCATTTCTACCTTAAAATTGCCCTTAGAATTTAGTGAACAGAGCTGGGAAGTATTATTTGAATTTGCAAAATGCTTGAATTTTTCCCAAGCTAGTAATTAAAGGCTCGGGAATACACAATCTTGAGAATACTGCAAGGAAACATTCCACATGTTCTAGTATTTATTTTCCAGAAAGGAAAAAAAATCTAAATTTTAATTTAGATTTGAAATGTTATGTATGTATAACATCCTAGACTTCAAAAAGTAGATGTCATAAGGTTTAATATTGCTCCTTTAGTTTAAGTTCATTTCAAAATTACACCATTTGCAGATCTGGGACCAGGTAGGTGTGAAAGAAGGAGATTATTACTGTGAAATGGAAATGGCCCTGTTAATCTGAGATCAGAAAGGGGATTTTATTGACAAAAGAAAAGAAAAAGCCAAATATACATAAGAGAACTTTGAAGAGGTTATTTACTGCAGTGCCCTGAATGATGTATGGTTTGGGTGTTTTCAATATGATAATGATGACAGGGATCATATTAAAGAAACTGATTTTTTAAAAAATTTTGGTTGTAGCTTATTTATTTATCTTCCCCTGAAATGCCAGTTTTTGGGTATTTCGTGTAAGTGCAAGGCTAGAAAGATAATAAAAATCAAATGAGTGGTTGGCACATTTCTCATAATGTAATGAAACTAGAGTAATTGAGAAAGTCAGCAAATCACAGTTATCAATCAAATGGTGAATGTGGAGGGTACAGATGCCAGGTCTGATTTGCTGTTGTGGTCTAGAGAATTTGTTTTGTTTTAATTGTTCATTATTTTTGTTTGATGTTTGCATTGTTCTTAAAAACAGAACACCACACACATTGTCCTGCTAGGTCATACTTACATTTCAAGGACATCGATCATAGTGGGTTCCATTTTAAAGGAAAATTTTCTTACCAAATATCTGGATGTGAAAGCATAAAGGAAGCAGATGAGCCATTTGCAAATATAAATAAAAAGAAAATAGACACTTCAATTAGTTCATTAGTTAATCTGAATAGATTGAAAACTCACTTCACACTCAACTCTAAAACTAATCCTCTTTGATAATGGACGTGACAGAGATTTCAAAAACAGTGAATTAATTAAAAATGAAGAGAAGAAAAGGATAAATCTTAGATCTTTGGATTTAAAGGAAATGTTCCTTTTGAGTCTCATTCACCTCATTTTTCCTCTTTTATTTGATCTCGGTTTTATCAAGAAAACACTGGAAATTGTCCTTTTTTCCTTCCTCTTTTCTAATTAAAAGAGTGTTTTCTATATTCAGACTGGATTCAGAACAAAAGTAATTCTCACCCTAGTTCTGAGTTTCATAAATGTGAAGCTCAAAACTTTTGAGACTTTTAGTTCCAAAAATTTCACTAAATGTTAATGTTGACAAATGAGTCAGCCAAGGCTCAGCTCTTTCATTTAGTATCTGATGAAAAAAGGAACTGCCTTTCACCACAATTTAAGAGAAAGAACAGTTGCTTCTCTCCTACTGATAAAAATTTTAGCACTATAGGCAAGTTCCCTTGATGCTAATATAGATATGGTGGGTCCAACAGACAGGTGGAGTTGGCAAATAAATGTTCATTTCTTCCTTTTATGACTCAATGTTATCATGAGGGAAATGGAGAACATTTCCACAACACAGCTGTGAGGGATTTTCCAGCTCATCTATCAAGATAACACAGTCTTTTACTCCCCTGCAGTTTGGCAACCAGTGGAGAGCTGAGTAGGAAATAGAAGACTCCTCTCGGGTTCTTAGCTCTACCAGGATTACAAGTTGTGTTCAGAATTCAGTACTCGTTGTGATCAATTTTAAGAGTCTTTGGAGTTATTTGCATGATGCTCTGGTTTACAGAATTGTTTACTCATAGGAGTGGATAAGATCTTAGAGGTCACTTAGTAGAGTTTTGTGTCCCTTCTCTGTGATTCTTTGAATAATTCCCCTTGAGATAGTCTCAGGTCTTCTCTGTCATGGAAAGCATGTCTCAGCTGAGTACTCAAGGTGTGATCAGATCACTGAGGAATAAAGTGGGCCTGTTAACTTTGCTGACCTGACTGGACTTTGTCAACTCTGGTTCAGAACTTCCTGAAATGTCAGAAAGAGAAACCAAAATCAGAAACAGAAATCAAGTTTTCTCAGTTGCCTTAGTTGCTGGCCATTTTAGGAACCATACTCAACTTGGAAAGCAACAGTTAATCTAGATACAGTAACAACTTTTAATTTCTTCCAGACAAAAGGAATTATGGAAAAAACATCCATAGAGAACTTACCATCTTCTCTCAGCAGTCAATGACCTTTGTACACTTGCACTTAACCAGACACAAATATTGGAGTATCCTCTAATTTCCTTCTTGACTAGATTCGTTAAATTATCTAGTTTCAGTTCATTCCCTGTTACCACTTTTTGACCCTAGAACCTCATGGCTAAACTGAAGGCTTAGATTCTTATAGTTAGATGTGGCCTAACTGGCAACTGGTTACATTCTGTACCTCACTCAAAACCTTTCTAAGTCTTTTTAATTCTCAAATTCAATTAAATTAAATGAGTGAGAGCCACAGGGATCAGGAGATTATAACAAACTAAAGTCATACCAAGGCCAAAGAGAACACTAATATATTTCTGCAGGTTTTTGAATGGCAGAATATAAGTGTATCATTGCTGAGTCGAAGAATATAAGTGTATCATTGCTGAGTCCTTGTCAGGAGAAACATAAATCCATATTTTGAATAAACTTCTTTCTTTTTTTAAAGATTGGTTTTTCGGTGGGGGAGGGTGTTTGTTTGTTTAACTGGTCCTTCCTCACAAATACAGCTTTTGTTCACCTCAAGTGCATGGACCTTTGGTTTGGGATCTCTGTCTCATAGTCACATTTTCTCAGTTGCCTCAATAATTCTTATAATGGCCTGAAAAGTAATAAAGGAAATAAATATTGCTTAGGCACCAAAAAATGATAGAATATACAACAACTTTGTGTGTAATTATGATGCAATGTAAATACAGAGATGAAAATTATATCTATATATATGTGTGTGTGTGTGTGTGTTGGGGGTGTTCTTATAATGTATACCTTTAAGACTGATGTAGGGAAAAAAAAAAGAAAGACAATGAGAAACCAAGAAAAATGAAACAATGAATTTAGAAGGAAAAACTGTGGGTAATAACATTTTTTTCTTCCTTCTCCTATTCAACATTTTCCTAATTCTCTTCTATGAACCTACATAGTTTCTAAATAGTAAAGAAGCCATAAATATATCTGAAATGCACATGTAAGAGCAAGGGAAATCAGAACATAAGACAGTAGAAATTTCTTCACATATTCATCGTCTCGTAGCTTCTTTCTACTTTGGATCCTCTTATATTCTTTTATTAATACTACTGCATGCTCATATTATTTGCTTTTTCAGAAATAATTATGGGAGAAAGACTAGAAATGCTATAACACTAAGTTGAAAGGGATAAAAATGGAAAATGAAAATATCATATTTATTAATAAGAGTGTGAAATAAGAGAGAGAATTACAAGCCAGATTGATCCCATTTTCTTATGCTGGCTCTTTCTAATGGGATTTGACTTCTCTAAGGCTGAATTTTTGAACATCACTCAAGGTACTATTGTGATCTTCCAATGTTATCTCCACATTAATGATAAAAAAAAACTTAGACCGGTGAGGTCAACTCAGTACCATCGAGCTCCTAAATGCCAGTGCCAAGGTCTAATCCTAGACCAATAGTCCTTTAAAGTCATCATGACTGCCCATTGATTATAACCTAAATAATCAAAAGTCAAAATTAAACACAAACATAAAGACCTGTTCCATAAACTCTGCCACCCAACAAAGCAAAATTAGGATTTGGTGTTTTCTAACATGTTTCTCTGTCATCAGATTTATAGCCTTTGTGATCCAGAGTGTTTCTGCCCAACCCAATTATATTTCTTCTCAAGTTCCATTCTTTTCTGCTCCATTTTTCTTTTATCCTCACTCTCTGAACACTGCCAGGCAATGACTATTACTGGCAGTATTGAATGTCATAGGTCATAGTACTTTTCCTTGCAAAGTGATTATAAGAAAACTTGAAGGAATGTTTTATTTGAAAATTTTTAATTGAAGACAATAAATAAAAAGAACAAATAAACTACAAGGCTGTCATCATAAATTCTGTATTGCATGATATTGTGTAGGCTGGCTAACTCTATGTGTTAAGTAGGTCTTTCCACTTTTTATTCTTGATCATTTAACAGCTGTGGATTGTCCTTCTCTGATCTAGTTAATAGAGATAGCAAATAAGTTATTGGTAAGGGTGCACTTTTTATGCAAATGAACCAATCCAGAGCCCACCTCCCAACCACCTCTTCTATCAGTGTTCAAGCTGGGGGCCACTATTGCCCTAGCCCAATCATCCTGGGGCTAAGAATCTGACAACAGGAAAAATCACTTATTCCCCAGGGCCTGTTTGAAATGTTTCAAAGTAGGCATTGCTGAACCTTCTAACTCAGCCTCACCCATTCCTTCCTTTGGAAACCACACAAATGCTGGAGAATTTGTGTCAGTGCTTGTGACACCAGGCAAGCTGTGCAGTCCTATATTTGACTAAAGGTCTGTACCCAGAAGCCACTGTAACTTCAGGTAGGCATTGTTGACCCCTCACATGCTAAGTGGAACTAAGTTCCGGGCAAGCACTTAAAAGTAAAACAAATGGAAGAAAAGTTGCAAGACTAAAATATAAATGTTTAAATGCAAGCCTCTCTGAAAAGTTTTGAACATCTAAAATGAATTTAGGCTGAATGGAAAATGCTAGCAGCTACCTCATAAAGCACTGTTTATTTTCTCTTATGAAGGCTCACTCCCTCGGTGTCTTTTCCTTGCCAATATGTGATGTTCTCTGGGGCAATTTCCAGTCATTGCTGCTGCCAGCCAGCTGATCACCATAGCAGTCAGCACACTGACCCTGGAGAGCACCAAGGCTCCTGTTGTCAGCCGGTTTGCACAATGCAGCCTCAGCAATGAGAAGAGCTCCAAACACCCTTGCGCTCTCTGGCTCAAACTTGGCAGCAAGGAAGGCTGCCAGGACAACACCAGGAGGGGAGCCAGGGGAGCACTGTGCCAGAGCCAGCAGGTGGCAATGGCCAACAGCAGCTCAGAGAGGCAGATCAGTCTTTCCAGCAGTTAAGACAGCCAACTGAGGTAGGAGCCAATGCCGCTCTTGTTATCCGATGTATAGGCATTGTTATAAATGACATCGGAGCCCCCTGTACATTTCTCATTGGGCTTGTTAGCCAGGTGGCAGTTTTACCAGAGCCATCACTGCTCCAAGCAAAGCGTATGCTATATCATTTAACTGACGTTTGAGGCCAGGGATTACATTTCTTGAAGTAATGTCTTAGATACACAATAACAATGAGTTCTGGCATTTATGGAATACGGTCTTCTAAAGTGATTATTGCACCTGACAGACAGTACCTAAATCAGGCTTTGATCTTGGCCCATGATAGTTAAGAAAGCACAATTCAGCCACTTTAAAAATATGAAACTTAATATGGGGATGTGATGTTTTGGAATTAGGGTCATGCAAAATTGGAGATAGCATCAGGATGAAAAATAGGAGTTTTGAATGTCTTTTTCGTACACAATCCACATACCAGTTGATGGAGGATACATATGAGTGAGGCTAGTACATTTTGTCCATTAAAGTCACCTCAAGGAGTAGAAAGACTAGAACATAAGCCACTTTTCTTAATTTGGATCTAAAATAGGTTTACATATGTACTAGGAAGGTGAAAAATGTTTATCATAAAATTCATTCTAAATCCTTTCAAGAACAGAGCTAATAAAGGAAGCAGATGTTATAAGGCATGTTTCCAAGTTGGAATAAGTTTCAATAAGATGTAATGTGTTCCTGAAATGAGCAAGAACTATCATTCAATGGATAATCTTGCTTGCCTATAACAAATTAAACACTGGTTCTAGTGTACTTCAGAAATACATAAAAATATTAAGATTGAGTCTATATTTAAGGACATTATATTCTTCCTGACAAAGCAAAACTAAAGAATTACCAGCCAACATTGAATGAGACTGTGCATTTGAAAATAGACTCTTCCTACAATCAGACTAGGAGAAAAGAAAAGATTAGAGAGTCCTAAAGGGGTACAAAAAGGCTGTCTGGAGAAGGAAGATAGATGAGTTAGCCCTTAGCATGGTTAGATTGGACACCAAAGTCCTCATCCCATATAGCCCTAAACTAGGAGCCAGTTCATCTGCCATAACACAAAGGCAATTACTATCTAAGCTTCAATCCTTGAGAACCAACCACAAGCCAGGAGCTAGAATCAAATACTGAGGATGTGTGGTTTTTAGAAGTCCAGAAGGAAGTCTTGTAAATAGCCTATAAACTTTTCTAGTTCCCCTCAAATTCACTGGCTTGCTCTCTGAGCTTTGGGAACATCTTATATATCCCAACCAAATTCACCTAAATGAAGAAGCAGACCATGTTGCTTTAGATAAAACCTCTTTCAAAGTCCTGTCCTTACAAAGACAGTGCTTATTTCTAAGTCTATTTTAAAAAGCATAATCAATTAGAAATGAAACAGAAAGTATTTCTTGATCTTCTCAATCTTCTAGAGATGATTACCTGAAGTAGTTTAGGTAAAGTCCTAGGACCCAAGAAAGAAAGTCTAAAATCACTGAATATGCTACTTTATCCAATCCTTTTAGATTCTGTTATCCTGAGAATTAAGCTAAGAATACCAGGAGGTATTTAATTTTAAATTCAAGGAAAGTCTAAAGATGAATTGTCTTTAATCATTGTACTAAAAAACAGACAAGCAAAATTCTAGAAAAACCAGATCAAAATCCACTCTTTTTCCCACCCCAGACTCAGTTGTTTCCCTGCAACACAGACAGGTGGGTTCAACTTTTCCAAGTCTGCATGTATATTTTATAAGTATGACAAAATATTCACTTTTCTTTTGCTATTATGAACGTCTACTTGCTAACATGGGAGTTGTCTGATACTAATTATTCCAGGATTGCAGGAAAGGTAGGTTCCAGCCATTCCCCCTCATAAGTAGCAGTAAGCATTTCAACAAGACAGTCATTTCACACATCTCCTTGCTGTTTCTAAGCAGCATCTAGCACAACTTGTTTGGAATTGTTACTTCCTGGCTTTGAATTTGTGTCATGTTCGGTTTGGAAAGAAAAAAAAATAGAACATTCTGAGCTGACTTCATCTCTGGTACCATTCTCAGCTCATCTTGTTTCATTCGGTTCTGAGGCATCTGGGCAAACTCAAATGTATTCCTCACAGTTCTCTCCTGACATTTGCTGGGCCCGTGGTACAGTTCCACATACTCCTCTCTAGTTGAAAATATGGCTGCTGCTGTCAGTAGGGCAATGAACAGATTGTGTCTGACCTGAGACTGCCACACTTCCTTGCTTCTTTTTTTTTCTGGAATGTGACACTCATTTTTGAGAGAGCAGCTGAGGATTTGGAGAGTGGCCTTGACCATGATACAGGGCCATGTGGACAACAACCATTCAAGGGATCCTGGGGGCCCCACTAGCTGAACAGGGCTAAATTTACAGTTCCTTCCGTATCCGCCCTCCCCACAACTCTTCACTTGAGATAATTTAAAAAGATGAATTTATACCCCAATATGGACAATTCAAGCACAGTCCACTAACATGCCAGCCCTTGAACACAGCTAGCTTGCTTTTCAGCTCTCAGAAATGTGCCTTAATTGTCGCCTTCACCTGGGACTCTCATGTTTGCATCTTCCCATCCATGACTCAATCTCACTCTTTATCACTCTGCACTCAAATAGCTCCCTGCCCCACAGAAGTCTTCCCTGACCACTGTGCTTAACTTAGCATGCTCCCATGAATTCTAGTATTCTTAAATATATTTTTTCCTGTTTTATTATCTTTACAAAACTTATTCAAATCTGAAAAGATCTGGTTAATTTATTTGGTTAAGTTTTTGTTCACTTGTTTTTTTTTATCGGTTCCTGTATATCATTGACACAATCGATGTACCCTCAGAATAGGGTTTGGCACATAGTAAGTGCCAGGACAAAACAGCAGAATAGATAAATTAAATACTGGCTACTTTCTATGTCAATTTCCAGCTTTGGCTTCTTGTTCCGCCCTCACTGACTCTTTTCTTTACTTGCTCTTCCCTCCTGATGTTGAAGCAGAGACCTTAGATGGTATAATATGCTAAAATAAAATTATGGTTGGGAAACATTGTTCTCTCTGAGAATCTATCAAAATATATTCATATAGCATCTCTCCCACTTCCACTCTTCTTGAAGGAATTATTTGCTTGTTGGAGGTCAGATCTTGGTATGGCTCATTACCCAGATGGCCATAGACTGCATGGGAAAGTGAGAAGGCAACAGAGTGAAAATCAGCCCTAGAGAAGACAAGTTAGAATTATCACCTGCTCTTTTTCTCTTTAAATTTACTAACACCACCCAGGTGGTCTCCCTATTGCAGGAAAGCAAAGGACCTGTTCATTTATTTTAAACAAATTATACCTATTACCCATAGTTTGATATTGCGTCTTTGTTATTCTAAATTTCAAATTGTTCCAGTGAAAAGAGAAAAAACTTAAGTCCATGTGGGTGTCAAACTGGTAATTATAGACTTGGAAGCACCACCTTTGAGCCCACTGAATCAGGCAGGCAGAAGAGCAAGTCTAAAGTTCTGGGGTCCCTATGATCCTGTATGTTGAAACACAAGAGCCATATATACATTCTATATGAACATGCCTGATCATAAATTGGGAAGAGAAGAAGGAATAACATTGAGCATTGGCATTCTCTCGAAATCAAAACAATAAATAAAAATATAATAAAATATTGAAGTACACTGTATCACTCTAAAATAGCTCGTCATGGTATAATTTGACCTTAGATGCATCCTTTTCATGGGTAGATGATTTTGGATTAGAATCTTTACATAAGATGGAGGAATTGCTTCAACAGGGCAGCACTTCTCTGAGGAGCCATCGTTTGGCCCATCTGCTTAAGAACTGTGGGGAATAACGTCTGCCCTACTGGCCTCAGCAATCCACTGCATTAATAGAACATAAGTGCTTATGCAATGGCACTGGATCTGTGGCAGCTGTTTGTTCAATGTTTCATGCTTTTAGCCACATCTGCTCCAAATGAGTGTTAATATTGCAGTGGCATCCACTAAGGATGGGCTCTGTCAGCTTTGCTGAGGATCAGTCTGACCCCTGCAACAATGGAAAAGCACTTTGTCCCAAAATACCATCTTTTAAAATACCCATATCCTCTTAACCTGCAGGTTACACAGTCCTACCCTCTCTGCCTTCAGCTTTCTCCTCTTTCATGCCCCCTCCCCAATAAAAGCCCAAGTCAGTGAATCTCAAGGAGAAAAATTGCATTTATTTCTAGCACCCTGTCCAGCAATGTCAGATAACAGTTTATTCATCCCCCGGCCCCTGGATGACATTGAAGCATATCAACAGTGACAAAAGTATATTGAATAATTATCTTGAAATTAATACATTATCCCAAACTTAAATAAATGTCATCTGATCAATATATCTTGGAATGGAAAGGGAAGAGAATGTGAAGGGCATCGCTTCATTATTCATTAATTTTAGAGTAATGTAGGCAGATGAAATGGTTATTTCAGAGCACTGCTATTATACTCACTGGCATTTTAAATAACTCCCAATATTTAACAGTATATATTCCCTTGTTGGAACAGCTTATAGACGTTAACACTTTGGCTTCCAGATTCTGCTGTTCTGAAAAGTCAAATGACAATATTCCAAGGCCATTACTTTGATTTCTCTCTTTTAAAAATGCCTTTCCATTTTCATTGGTAACTGGTAAGCCATAGCATATACTCATCTTAAGTCCTAATGAAATAGCCTATTAATGTGGCAGTCTTGAGATTTCTAATTGTTCCATTAATCATATTCCCAAGGATAAAATAAATAACTCAATTATATATCAGTTCTCTAGTATGTAAATGAGGTGTATAGGATAATACCTCCCAGAACTTATATAAACCTGTGTGGGAAATATTTTAAAGGAAAGAGAATCTGTATCATGATGAAGTTAGTAACTTCAGCATCTAAATTAAGATCAAAGATAATGATTAATGTAAATACATTATCCTAACAAAAAATACCCCATTTTATTTCTTGAAGTTTATTTAAAATCAGAATTTAGTGTATTTCCATGTATGGTTATTGTAATATATGACAAATACAGCAATGACTACAGTGCTGCATATTTGAACAGTTTACCACCTTCCAAAAAATTTGACAAAATTGACAAAAATATTATAAATATGTCAAAGTACCTAGCATTCCTATGTATCCGTATGAATATACCACAGTGCATCTCATCATCATGTATATCCATAAGACACTACTTTAAAAAAAACCTATAAGCAAATAGTAGAAAGATCAGTAAAGCAGAGGGGTAGGAGAATGGGGAGGGGGTAGGAGGATGGAATGGGAAGGGGAAGTACTGGGGACTGAATTAGAACAACGAATGTTCCGTGCTTTTATAATTATGTCCAAAAAATTCTATGGTCAAGTATAACTAAAAAGAACCAATAAAAATAGAATCAATCCCAAGTTAAGATAGTGTGTATTTAAAAGATTGTGCTCTACTGTTAGTTAACCCTAAAATGGTTTAATGATAGAATTATTCATTTTTGATTAATAAGAAAGAATGTTGTAGTCCACTAAGTCTACTGAAATAAAATCCACTGGGGGAGTTGTAGAAAAAGGGGTCTTTATCAAACTAGTGAGTTGTTGGGAGTTAAAAATTCCACAGAAAGCAAACAAACAAGTCATTCATAGTATTTGAGACCACACTGTAAGGACAGCAAATGAAATTGTATTCTTTGTGGTGCTCCAGCTCCCGAGGATGTATGGCAGGGAAAAAAAGGAAATGGTTTTGCTAATTAGGCAGCCTTGTATTTTCTACCTCATGAAGTCTTTGACTTATGTCAGTTCTCAGGCAGACACAGCAAGGGAGGTACTTAGTTTGCCAGTGATTGCCACAGATCCATGACATACCTTCTTGTTTTACAGGTTTGGGCATTTCACACAGAGAGTGGCCACCTGTGCTGGGACTCAGGGCATTCTTATGACCTCAATACTGAAAAAGTAACACAATTTAAAACCTTGGTTGTCCTATGACCTGATGAAAGTGAATTCAGGGCATTCTTTTATAGTAGCTAATAACATGATTATAATATATTCAGGAATGCAGAATAACATTTTACACATTAGCTCAAGGATAATTGATAGCATGTGAGTATTCCTGACAACTTAAAATTTAAGTTTTATAATTAATTGATTATCCTTAATGAATTTTATTGATTGAAAAACTATTATGTTGTGAAAGTCTTTATTCCTATGCTTTGCATTTGGAATGATATTACTTTTTTCCTACTTATCTGTATCAAACGAAACTGCTTTAAATCCAGGTTAAAACAGTTGGCTGCCAATAGGCTTTTCCTGCTCACTTCAGGCTAGGTGGTCTTTCTCCTTTGAACTCCTAATGTGAAATTCCTCAAAGTATTGTCTATTGATTGTCTGTATCAGAATCACCAAAATTAAAATTAATTAAATTTAGTAAATAAAATAAAAAATATACACCTTACAGAAATATTGAGCCAAAATTCAGTAACTATTGCCAATGAGCTTTATTTTGGTCCTGTACTTTAATTACATATTCTTGGGAGAAATTTCTTACATTGTTATTATTCCTTGCATGTTCTGTCATGTATCTGCTTTGTTCCTGGAACTCGTTTTTTGTGTGGCCTTTTCTAATAGGTTATAAACTCTTGAGCCTACAGACACTGTCTTATCTATTGACATCTTCAGCCTGGTCTTCATCCCTGCACACCCACATAAACACAGATACCACAGAGCCTTGCACAAGCTGTGTTTAATGTATATTCTGATTTCCTATATTAGTGTATGAGATAGATACCTGAAATTCCAAAAACATTATTTTAATAAAATTTGGCTTAGGACATGGAATCTGTCCCCATATCATTAACCAAACTATTCTGTACTTTGAATACCACTTCAACAGTCCCCAAATATCTGTATTAGTCAGAAGTCCAACATGAAACAGCTCACTACAAATAAGATAATTGAAAGAGTGTGCTTACAAAGGGCCCCTTTATAGAGGTTTAAAATGGGGGAACCATGACAAGTAGTGTGGCAATCTAAGATTTAGGGCAGGGAATTGGTGAACAGAGAGCAGTGACCAGGGCAGAGCTGGGTTTACTTGAGGGAGAAAATCAGAAGAATGAGGTGCTGACTTCATTCTCTGACTTCCCCCCTGAACTTCTTTGGCTCCCCATTGGATGAACCCATGGGACATTAGAAGACCTGAGAACCTGTCAAGATCCATACAAGTGAGGCTCCCATGGAAGATAAGAAGAATAAAAAAAAAAAAAAAGAAAAATGTGGTAAAAAGTGAATGTGAAAAGGCAAATGAAAGATACCTAGAACAATATTCTTATTCAGAGATGATAGAGAGTTTGAAAAACAACATATATCATAGTTGGTAATAAGAAAACCCAAATATTTTATATAGGAAAGATAGGATGACATGTAGTAAACTTCATATGTCAGCTGGAGCTCATTTACAGATGCCTGATGGTCAAACACACAAGTGGAGAAAAATGTGTGCATATAAGTTTGGCATTATTAAGGTGTTTTAAAAAATCAGAACATACCACCCAGAATCTATATACTGTGACTTAAAATAAACCTAAAATAAATGATGCTTTTTCTTCACTTCATCTTGCTATGGTTTTCATTGATCTTTTTGTTTATTTGTTTTGGTTTTGGAGTGGACTCAGTGTTGAGAGCAGAGCCTTGGGTTTATTCACTATGAGATATAGAAGGCCCCCAAGTGGGTAAGAATTGCTAAGAGAAAGATGAGAGACTTTCAAAAATTTTGTAAAACAAACAGAATTTTTTTAAGTATAGCAGAATTTTTAAAAATATATCAAGGGGCTTGAAATCATTCTAGAACTTTTGCCAGATGTTTCTTATCCTAAATACACAAATAGATAGGTATGTTCCTCCCTCAAGAATTTTCATAGCTCAGGGAGGACACAGACATGCACATGACAGTTCAATTCGAAATTTATACAGTTCTTACTATTCACCAGGACGGATTCTAGGCATGAGAAACACAATGGTGACCAAGAAATAGGGTGTCTGTACTCTCATGGATATACATTCTACTGGGAGAAAAATACAACAAAGGATATTTTAGCATGCAAATATTAGATGGCAGTAATATGCAAAAAAATACAATAAAATGGAAATTTGTATAATATAATAAACAATGATTCTCAGCTTTATATTTAGTATACAGGGAAGGCTTCTCTGAGAGGGTGGGTGGAAATCTGGGTCATAAAAGAGTCTGCCATAAGAAGTTAGTGAGAAAATTCCAGTTAGAAACAACCACAAGTAGCAAAGCCCAAGGTGAGAGAAACTGATTTGCTCAAGCAACTGAAAGGCAGCCCATATTTATGAGATGCAGGCAAAAATAAGCCATATAACACAAATATTTTTAATCCAGGATAAAGAGTTTGACTTTTATTTCCAGCAGGTAGGAGGCCCATGACTAGGAAGTGGTACGGCTTCATTTGTACATTTGGTGAATCAGGAAGGCTGCTCTGTGGAGCACAGCCTGCAGTGAGACAAGGACAGAGGTCCGGAGGAGTTAGGGGGCTATGATGCCAGTTCAGGTGAGAGTTGATGGTGTCTTAGACTATGGAAGTAAAAGTGGAGATAAAATCAGATGGATTCAGTCTACACTTTATAGATAAATTCATAGCTTTTTAACTGAAGTATTCAGTGTAGGATTGAAAAAAGAAAAGAATAGCTGGTATAAATTTTGGCCACTAGACATGTGCATGTACTCTTTTAACTCATTGCCATAATTGCTGCAAAGGTAATACTTAAAGAGTTCTTTGGACATCCAGGAAAGGTCTAAGGTCCTCTCAGAGTATCAAAGAATGCTGTGCAAAAGCATGGAAGAATGAGCATATTTGAATGCTACCTTTACCATAAGAGCTTTGGATACAGAAACGGTATCACTCTTGCCAATCATTATAACCATGAAATCTAACAACTAGGTCTGGCATACAGCAGGCACTCAAAGTGGAAATGAATTAATCCTTAAATTGGCACGTTAGTCCACAAAATTAGTCATCATTCTATTACAGAATCTATATTACATGTCTTTGACATGTTTATGCTGTTTAGCAAGCATTCCAGTAACATTTATTCAGCTTTTTCTCCAAGGAGTTACTATGACCAGTGATGAGGACACTATGGTAATAAGGACACAGTATCTCTGACACAGTGATTGCAATCTTATGCACTCAGGGCCATGTGCAAGGTGCAGACACTTGGGGCTTAGTGTGGCACAGGTTCATATCTAGGAATGAATATTAGCAAGACAATCATTTCAAGGTGCAAGTTGTAGTACACATGTTTACCTCCCAAGTGGTTGTTAAGACTTAATGACACAAGAATAAAGATTGAAATGGCACCTGAGCTATTCATGTTGCATGATCATGAAAGGAAAGAGCAGTTACCTAAACTATTATTTTAATTTGTGTAATGTCATTGCCATTTGCCTGATGGATCCTCAGCAGTTCTCAGTCCTATGATATGAGAAAGCGATTACACACCATGAGACAAACTGGCTCTGAAACACAAAGCTTCAAAGCAAACCCTTGGAGGGTTTAAAAATCTTCAGTAATGAACACTCAGAAGTGCAGTAGAAAAGACTTTCTTTGTCTGTGCTTCTCACACCTAAGAGAAATTACTTTTGAATTGTACCTCAAATAAAAAGAACCAGATCAATAAATGACACTCAATTAGGCCTGAAAACTGAGAATTACTTACATTCTGTCTTTTGTTCAGAGACTTGAGAATAATGAATTATCCATGGTTTAAACTTTCTGTTACTTGTTCCAATGACCATTTTCCATTTTTGGAGGAAGAGTCAGTTGATTAGAGGGTTGAGGGGAAAATACTTTGTGCCTTGCCCTATATACAGTTAATGAACTATAGTTAATTAAGTGCATACCTAGGGTCTACAGTATTTGTCAATTCTGACTTCTCTTTACAGTCCCTGACCATGTTATTATACATTGTACTAAAATATATAAATTTTAGAAAGACACATGGGTTTCTTGTTTATATTGCTTGCCTTCCAAATTTGCTTTGTTTAATTAAAACTTTTTTTTTATTTTGAGGTAATTATATTTCACATATGCTTGTAAGAAATAATACCCTTTGCCCAAATGATAACATTTTGCAACACTATGGGACAAAATAACAGGATACTGACATTGCTTTGTTAAGATAAAGACCACTTCCATCACCACAGGATTTCTTAGCCACACCCACTTCTTCCCACTCTATCCCCTTAACCTTCGCGAACCCCTGGTCTGTTATCCATTTCTATACTCATCATTTCAAGAATGTTATGTAAGTGGAATTATCAAGTATGCAACCTACTAGGATTGACTTTTTTTCTCAGTATCATTTTCTGGAAATTCATTTATGTTGTTCATATCAAAATTTGTTCTTTTGTGTTGCTAAACAGTATTCCAGGACTTGAATATATCAATATGTGTTTAACCGTTTACTTGTTGAGTGAGATTTGTGTGGCTTCTGTTATTTGCCTATTGCGAGTTGCTTTCAACTTGTGTATACAGGTAATTTTGTGAATGTGGGTCTTCATTACTCTGGGATGAATGCCCACAGTACAAGTATTGGGTCATAGGGTATTTTCATGTTCACATACTTCTTCCCTCCATGGTTTTTGGTGAGAAACCCATTTGTTTAACTTGATGGAAAGGTGATATTTCTGTAGAGAAAATTTTGAGGAACCAATAAAAATTGAGAACTCACTTTGACCCCCCACCCAGAATAAACATTGCTAATTATAAAACTATATTCTCCACCAGAGGCATGCTGGTCTGCCAGTTTTTGGACATGCAATGTATGGAGAAGTCTGACTTCAAATTGAGCATGCTCAGGAATGTGTTCACTTCTACATGTGTTGAGCAGTCTTTCTTATATGACTATACGTCTGAGTTTCCCCAATAAAAGCTCCTTGCTTAGATACTGCTCTGGGAATTAGCCCCAGTGTTTTTATTTTCTGCAAGTGATAAACCTTTCTTCACTTTTTTATCTCCGTAGGCAAACCCATTGCATTCGGTTACAGAGTGTCTGGGGTAATTTCTTTGGGTTTATCCTATTTGGTCTTGAATTAGCCTCTTGAATTTGCATCTTTATGTGGCTTTCCAATCTGGGATGTTTTCAGCCATTGTTTCTTCACATACTTTCCCACCTTGCTCTCTTTCTCCCATTCTGTTTTTCCCCCATTGTTCACATTGAGTAGCTTCTTATTCCCTGCTTTCCAGCTGATTCTTTATTGTCCTCTTCATTTTCTTGTTGGGTGCTGTATTTTTAAGTCACAAAACTTGCATTGGTTCTTTCAATCATCCACATTCTTGGCTAGGGTTACTTTTTATTGTTGCTAACATATTCATAATTGCTTCTTGAAGCATTTATTAAAGTCATTGATGCTTTAAAATCTGTTTGATAATTATAACATCTCTTTCACCTCAGTGTTGTCATCTTTTTGTTTACTTTTATATTCAGTTTGAGATCTCCCAGGTTCTGGGTGTATGTGATTTTCTACTGAAATCTGAACATTTTAATACAATGCTACAATAGACTTATTTTATTATTTTTTTAAAAAAATATGACTTCTGTTTTCTCTCACACCACTCAGGCAGAGGAAAAGGATGGGTACCATGTATCATTACTGCTAGGTGGGATTAGATATTTGGGCTTCTAACTTGGCCTCCATTGACATCTGAAAGAGGGAGTTCCTTCCTACTCCTGGGATGGGATGGGAGTTTCAGCAGGACAGGTGGCCTCCTTACTTCTGAGTGGTACCAAGAATCACGATTCTCCAGGAGCCCTCCTTTGACATCATAAGAGGGAAAAAGGAGGAGTACCTCATACTTAAGCAAGAATGGAAGTCCAGACTTTCCATGTGGTCTCCAGTGACACTTGACTTGTGGAAAGTAGGGGAGTATCTCTCATTACTAGCTGCTATGGATGGAAACCCCAGCCCTTCCACTGCAGGGAGATTGGAGAACTCCATCCCAGTCTCAAGAGAGTGGAAGTTGAACCACCAACTAGGCCCTTCCTGGGAAAACTGAGGGAAGGGTCATTGGTTTTGTTGTTGTGCTAATTTGTTTTATGGTGTCTGGTTGAAGTCCAACAATTATTGTCTAAAAAGTTTTCTGTCTTAACAGGGTGCTCCTTTATTGTTCCTTTAACTAGAAAAGGTTTTCTTTCTTTCCTTCCTTCCTTCCTTCCTTCCTTCCTTCCTTCCTTCCTTCCTTCCTTCCTTCCTTCCTTCCTTCCTTCCTTCCTTCCTTCTTTCTTTCTTTCTTTCTTTCTTTCTTTCTTTCTTTCTTTCTTTCTTTCTTTCTTTCTTTTTGTCTGTCTATACCCATTAGAATTTCTGGATAGCTGATTTCTTTAGTTTCAAGTCCAGGATGTTTGAGCAAAAAGGAAACTTGAGGGACTCACCCCACGTCCTTCTTCAAGCCTTGAGTCCTCTAGTCAGCCTCTCTTCTTTTTATATGTCAGCATCTCCTAATGTTTGTTTTCCATTCTGCAGAGTGTTTTTTAGCTGCACTAACAGGAAAAATGCAGATAATTGTGGCTAGCCTATCTTTCTAAAAGAGAAAGTTCCCTATATTTATTTATTTATTTTAAGAGAGAAAGAGAAAGAGATAATTTTTTAATATTTATTTTTTAGTTTTTGGTGGACACAATATCTTATTTTTATTTTTATGTGGTGCTGAGGATCGAACCCAGCACATCGCAAATGCCAGGTGAGCGCACTACCGCTTGAGCCACATCCCCAGCCCACCCTATATTTATTTTAACATTTACATTTTCTAGCAAAAGAAAAGCCATAAATCAAACTTTTGTAGGAAAACTTACCCAATTGTAATTAGAAATAGATCCTTTGCATTGGCCTGAAAATTTTCAATTCCTTCAGGCAGCTTTTACAAACATTTATTTTAAAAATAGCCTTAGTTTACAATTCAAGAGAGTTAGAAATGTGTTTTTTGGGGGGGTGCTATTTTTAAAAATCAGAAAAATCTAAATTTCTGTCTTTACTTTTCTGTCTGATAGCTTTGTGACCTTGGCCAAATGATTTAACCTCCATAAGCTTCCCTTTTATAATGGAAAATTAAGAAAATAATAGAATTCACCCCATAGATCTATTGTGATAATTAAATAAGAAAATATGCAGTATCAGAACTATCATATTAATTGCTTGTTATGAGGGAGGGATAGTGCTACATGTGTGCTTTCACTTGCATAAAAAGTTCTGAAATTATAGTTCTTAGCATTTTTAACTTTAGTAACTTTCTACTTTGTGCTATATTTATTCCATTCACTGTGTAAGAATGCCTGTACCCATTAGGGATTTGGGGGCATTAGAAAGACTGAACACCAGATGCCTATTTATGTGATTCTGTTTTAGTTTGTGTTTTTATAAAAATGCAAATCCCAATATATTGCAATTTCAATTTAGTGTGTGAGAGAAGAATTCTAATACCATAGAGAGAGAACAGCATATTAAGAACCAGGAGGCCTCATCTCTGGTCCTAACTTTGCATTATTGAAGCTAGAACGTGGGCCAGTTCTTTGGTTTTTAATGGACATACTTATCTTTTCTGTAAAATCAGAGGAATGAATTAAATCAGAAACACAGAAACTTTATCTTGTGCTGCTCTTTCTCCAGCATCTGTAACTTTCTCCAGCATCAGAACTAATGTCCTGCCCTTAAAAGGTACTGAATAAATTAAATTGAATTAATGAATTAACATATTTGCATAATATATTACAGTTTGTAATGTGCTTTCCCTATGTTTTCATAATTAATTCTAGCCTACACTCTGCAAGCCTCATTGTAATCCATAAATTTCCTTCCAAGGTAAGATTTCATAATTGAACATCATTTCATACAGTTATGCTGATTTTAGTGAAAACCTTAGTGACTGCTCCTGTATAATTTATATAGTTGTCTAAAAGAATGGACATATTTCCAAATAGAGATTACTTGGAGATGAGTATATGAATTCTTTCTCAAAAAGCTAAGCCATTGTAAGTTTTGAGTAAAGAAATCATGAGTTTTGAATTATCCTTTTATAATTAAAAAATCTCTGGGTGAGGTTTTGAGGACGGACCAGGTGGGATAAAAGTATCAAAAGGAAACCTCCAACAACATGCTATATAGATGATGATGTCTTGAACCAGGAATGGTAGCAGTTTAGATAGTGTTTCTAGGTATAATTTCAAAATGGGACAACAGAATTTTCTGACAAATTGGACAATGAGATGCTAGAGAAGGACAAGCGTTGAAGGCAATGTCAGTGGTTTCTTTCCATGAAATAAAAGGATGGAAATGGGGAAGACAGAAAGTGGAGAAAGATTAGACGTGTGTGTATGTGTGCATGTGCAGGTGTGTGTGTGGGGGGGGTGGGGGAGAGAGAGAGAGAGAGAGAGAGAGAGAGAGAGAGAGAGAGAGAGAGAGAGAGAGAGAGAGAGGAAAATTCCGTGGTATTTAAAGCCAGGAGATCAGACAAGGTAGTGAAAATGAGTGGACAGAGTACATTTTAACAGAAAGAAGTTAGAAAGGTAAAAAGGAACTTAGTAAGAAGGCTGAGAAGAAATAGCCAGTGAGGTGGAAGGAAGATTGGAAGAGTGCAGTGTCTTGGAACTCATGCAAAAAAAAAAGTGTTTGAAGGAGAAAGATGCAATTCACTGTGTCCAATCTTTCCAAGAGATCAGAAAAGATGCAGATTGGAAAATTAAAATTAAAACAAAGGTATAATAATGTTACAAGAGCAGTTTTGAGGATATGATCAACAAAAGCTTGATTGGAGTAGCATTAAGAATAAGAGACGCCAGAACAGTGGCATAGGCCTGTAATCCCAGTGGC
Organism: Ictidomys tridecemlineatus; assembly: GCF_052094955.1. NCBI lineage: Eukaryota > Metazoa > Chordata > Mammalia > Rodentia > Sciuridae > Ictidomys > Ictidomys tridecemlineatus. The sequence continues at coordinate 60,711,565 of NC_135485.1, forward strand.
TCAGGAGGCTGAGGCAGGAGAATCAAGAGTTCAAAGCCAGCCTCAGCAAAAACAAAGTGCTAAGCAACTCAAAGAGATCCTGTCTCTAAATAAAATACAAAATAGGGCTGGGGATGTGGCTCACTGGTCAAGTATCCCTGAGTTCAATACCTGGTACCTCCCCCACCAAAAGAAAAGAATAAAAGAATTCTAGAATAGGAGTAGAAAAATTATGCTCTTATTGTGATATTCCTATCAGCCACATTCTAAGGAAAAACAATGATAATCTAATAAGATCTGGCCCCAAAATTATAAATAAGTAATCAAATTTTAAAAAATCTTCTCTACATCTGTGATTATGTCTTTCTTATTCAAAACTTTTTAAAAATTTTCATGAGAACTGTATGTTGGAGTTATTGATTTTCAATTTAAATAATTTCAGCTTTTATTAGTTTCTTTTTATGTGTTTTGCAATTGGTTTTTTTTTTTTTAACTTCTTATAAATCCAGTTTCTTCTCTTTTGGCCATTCATCTTCAATAGTAAATTTTCCTGAGTATAGATTTTATTACCAAATATGTTTTCAAATTAATATTTTTCTTTATCAATATCAGAATTTTCTTTCCATTTCCTCTTTGATTTAAATTTACTTTTAAATTCTTTGTAAGGAAAACTTTTTTCACTGCCTAATTTTACTCTGATTTTTATTAAATTATGACTAAAGAGTGACCTGTTTAATTCCTACTTCCTACTTTTTTTAAAAAATAAAACTTTCTTTGTGAATAACAACTTGATTAATAACAAATATCAACAGTAATCTCCCACATTTCATCTGCATTTTTATTTCAAAGCAATATGTGCATGCATGTGTCTTTTCTTTTTTCTTTTTTTTTTTAATTCATGCATTCCTCTGTGTTCCAAAATTGTTCTGATTCACTAGATGTGACATTGTTATTTGGACTATTCTTCCTCTCTCTGACTACTGATCCACTTAGAATGTTTGTTATTTTCCTTTGTGGGCTTCCATGATTTATTCCTAATGTCTGGGAGTATATCAAAGGGCACAGCAATCACAGAGGGTCTGAGGAAGCTATTAGGCTGCCAGGGCCCTGGAAAGAAGCATGGATGAGACATGGAGAGGAACTGGGTGGAAGCTCGTCCACAACTCTCTGCCTTCTGCTAGGATCAACATGATGAACGACAGAGTCTCAGGATTAACCCTACTTGTTCCTAAGTCCTAGCATCGCCTGGACTGGAGAAAAAAGAGCGAGGAATCAGAAGTGAAGAAAAAGAGAATATTGCTGAGATTACCTTTAGCTGCCTCCCCACAGTTGTTTTAGAAACAACTTTAAAAAGTATGCCAGGGGGTGGAGATATAGCTTAGTTGGTAGACTGCTTGCCTTGCATGTTCAAGGCTCTGGGTTCAATCCCCAGCATTGATACAAAATTAAAAAAAAAAAAAAAGTTATGCTAGAGAAAAGATACTTCAATAGTAATAACTTTTTAAGTAAAATTAATATATTTCCTAAAACAATATTTGATAAGGGCCCAATTTTCAAATTCCAAAATCTGAGCAGTTGCTTGCTCCAGATGAAATTCAAAGAGAGAATTCTGAGATTAATTAATCAGTAGCACAATTTATAAAATTTATTCATCATATCATTTTATCTATTACAGAAAAGAAGTTGAAATGAAAAATAGAAAATGTATTGAATATTTCATAATAATATTGTATAAGGATAAGATTTTCAAAATATAAAATGTACATATGATCTTATAAAGACTGGGAGATAGCAAACTATATTTTAGTCCACAAAGATTGACTATAGTTATTTTGTGATAAAATTATGAACACTTGTGAGAATTAAAATAAAATTTAAAAATATAAATTAAAATTACTCTTTTTTTTTACAAAGAGTAAAGCATTCCAAATTTTTTTTTTACCTTTCCTATAATGACAAGTGACTGACAAGAAAATGCTATCTAGTAGATATTTGGTGGAGAAAAATCTTACTATGTCCCTTCAGGGTAAATAAAACATTTTAACAAGTGAGAAAATATCTTGGATCACAGAGAAGACATATTGAAAATGAATATTTAGAAATGTTCCATATTTATGATTGTTTCAGGTACAAATAAAAATCTTATACAATTGTGCCTTGGACTCTACAAGGGATTGGTTCTAGAATTTTCTCCCTTCCCTGAATACCAAAATCTTTCCACACTCAAGTGCCTTAATAAAATGACTTTGTATTCATATTTAACCTATGCATTGCTTACATATGCCTTAAATCATCTCTATAAGACTCTTAATACCTAAAACAATGTGAATACTTGCAAATAGTTGTTATACTGTATTGTTTGAGGAATGATGACAAGAAAAATGTCTACATATTCAATACATAGGAATTTTTCTTTCAAATACTTTTGATCTGCAGTTGGTTGAATCAGTGGATGGAGAACTCAAGGATAATAAAGGCTGTCTAAGATTTTTAAATCTGTGCATGCTAAACACTTGAGAAATATTTGTGGGTTTTGAAGCAAGTTTTTAAAATTAACACCACACATTCTTATTAGTTTGTACAGAAAACATTGACATGAGGGAAGACAAAAATTTATTAGATTTGAAGATAAATAGTTTGCCTAAATGAGATGGAATTTTAAAATGAGTATCATAATGTAATAATCACATCAAAAATGTTCTCCTGCTTGGCTGGACCTATTTCTAAGTTTCTTTAACTATGCCAGTTATTACAACTGGAAACAACTGTTTGGAATGTTATGGAAACAACTGTTCCTAAGAACTAGATATTTGAATTTTTGTATTATAAGAGTTCTCAGATGTGAAAAGCAGTTAGTCACACATATCACATGGATTACATTTTTTTGTTTTGTTTTTGAAATAATTCCAAAATAAGATTATAATACAGGACTTTTTAAGCTAGTAAATAAAATTTAATTTGTCTTTAAAGTTGTATCTTTGCTACGAAACACAGTAGTACACATCTGTATTCCAGCAGTTTGGGAGGCTGAAGCAGGAGAATTGCAATTTCAAGGTGAGCCTTGGAAATTTAGCAAGCCTACAAACAACTTAGTGAGACCCTGTCTCAAAACAAAAAATAAAAAAAAAAATTTATCTTTGCCTCACCTGTTTTTAATTTTTATTTTGTATTGATCTAGTAGTACGTATCTATAATTCATACAGCAGTAAGTAAATATATATTTGAAATGTGTGCTCAAGATATTGATAGGGTGCATTGTTAGAAAAGTATAAAGGGCATTGCAACAGACAGCAAAAAATAATAATAATAATAATAATTGCAGCACAACAGAAGAATGGTGCAGAGCCTAAGAACTTCTGTTTGTCATTGCATGATGTGAGATACTTAAATATAACATGTTGGGGATCAGTGGGCAAGACTCTTGGTTTTCTCAGGAAGCTATTTATTTCCTAAAATGCTTTCCATGGATTTTTACTACTACTCATATTATGATTAACAGGATCCATTATTCATTAGAACCCAGACAATAATACTACCAGAATATGGGTAGAGTTTAAACACCTCCACATTCCCTTGGGATTCAGATATATTTTGAATCAAAACTATTTTATGTAGAACCTTTAAATTTTTTTTTGTTTAGGTCCCAAAACAGATTAACACCCAAAGCCAACTTTCTCTTTCTAATACTACCCTATCTTATCCTCCCAAGCACAGGATGGAGTGAGGGAAAACTCATTTGGAGTAGATACTTTAATAGGACAGAATTGAATATCAGTGCAATTTTAGGACATGTGTCAGAAATCTCAAGCATGTATCCTTCATCTTTTGCAACTCTATCTTTGTTTTGGTGAATCGTACACCTGAGTCCCAGGAATGTTTGTTTAGCAAAGATCTTCTACTGCAATTAGCTGAGAATGAAGGAACCAAGAGAACTCAATTATAGCTGTCTGGTCATTTGGAACCACCCAGCATTAACCGTCAGCTAATGGAAGAGGCTAGAAACTTTTCCTTCCTCAGACCTTCTTATAATTAATATGGCCATTAATATTATACCTCACAGACAGAGATCAATAAATCACTGGCAAGAAAGGCACTGCTTAAGATGCATGTGAAATTCAGTTCTTCCCTACAGCTCAAAAACATCCAAACTGACATCCTCAGACAGTGTTTGTATGCTTCTGCATACGTGTGAAGAGAACCAGTTCAGTGTATGCACAGCCACATAATCAGATAATACAGCCTTTTAAAAAACAACAGAATCAGTCTTTTTAAGCCGTATCTGCAGCCTCTACAAAAGAGAATGTGGGCTGAGTGAGGAGGCATTATCTTTTACAGAGCCTTGCATCCCCCTATGTGCCATCTCCTCTTAGCCAGTTGCCTGAGTGTGGAACATCTGTGTTTATTTTGCATGAGGAAGTTGTTCCTTGGCTTTGCCAAAATGAGCTTTGATGTGGGACTCTGGGTTTGTCGATTTTCCGTAGGGTGGTGATAAAGCTCGAGTGGCAGGACATTGTTTTGTATATAATGCATATTACATGAAGTCATCAATATTTAATGACAAGTGTGCTATATTTTTAATCTTTATAGCTTTAATGTGTGCAAGAGGTTTTAATAATTGGTGCTGGGATGATGGTAACTTCCCAGAAACGCTCAGAACAACTGCTGTGGTTCTCAGCCCACAGTTTGCACAGGTTGTAAATTATGAAACTTGATTAGTGATAGACTTGGCAGTATCTCTCATCTTTTAAAGATGCCAATCTGTAGCATCATGGGTACAAATATTTCTATTCACACTTTTAATATTCACCTAAATAGCCTATGTGAAAAAGCCCAGAAGAAAAATGATGAGCTATTCAGGGAAATGAAATTGTTTTCCCAAAGAAATTCTTAATATTTCTAATTGAACTGGCAGAGATATTTAGAATCCTACCTGTAAAAACTAAGTAGATTGACTTCAGAGGTCTTCCATTTAAGACTCTAATACTTCTGCCTAGGATAGCATGTTTAAATATCGTAGATATGAACTCCATGACATTTCCTTTTAAAAAAAGAAGACTTTGTAAGGAAATCATATACTCACAATTACTAATAGGTTGCAGTGAGCAATTTTAGGAATTGAACAAATTAAGTTATTTTAATTCTCAACAGTATCAGTTTAATTTTGCTTAAAATTTTCTCATACTTCCACTTGTTTAAAGTGTCTGTCCCTCAGTTCAGCCGTCAGTTTATTAATTCTGAAAGACAAGATCAATCAACTAATGAGCATTACTAAGTTTTTATTTGAAGGCAATAAAGAACATATGCACATGTGTACTCATGCACACACACATACACACAATCATAAAAGGGTATGAGTTCAGAATTAAAACAGACCTTTCAACAGAAACATGGGGATCCAGGAGGATATGAAGCAGTACCAAAATAGTTCTAAGGAAAATAGTTATTTTCACCTACTTGTATTGTCAGTTGGAGAAAAAATTTTGAAAAACTAATCAAGCACATAATTATTCAAAAATTAGTTTTTAATGTAAAATTTTCACTGTCACAGGATGATGTTCAGGAAACTAAAAAAAATCTAGTTTCATATAGGAGATAAATGAAGAAGATTCCTAGAGTCATGGGTATAAAACATTTCTGGGATGACAGCACTAGATCAGGCTTGGAGAGAAACATTGCTAACTAAAACAGGAAGGGTATGGACTATGAATCCTACATTTGAACATAATGCAAGAAGATTTGAATTTCCAGCATAAAATCAGGGAAGATTTAGAGATAGCTATATTTGAGATTTAACAAGTAGAAATGTAAAACAAATAACAACTCCAGGGAAAACAAAAGTTTTATAAGAAACTTTCATTTACAAGAAAGATAAATTATTATACATTACCTGAATCATCTATAAATAATATGGTGTGATTATAATAACAAAGAAATACATTAAATGTCAATTTATCCAAATCTTTTGATAGAATTATATAATTGACATGATTAAGAAAATAGAGAGGTAAACCATACCTTGGGAAAAAAATATTTGCAATATGTAAATCTGACAAAAGACTTATATTCTACAAATTACTCCTAAAACTCAAAAATAAGACAACAATCCAATTAAATATGGGCAAAGCACTTCAGATATTTCACAAAGTGCATGAATAACTAATAAGTGTATGAATAAATGCTTGAAAACTTTACTCTTCATGAAAACGTAAATTAAAATGATAATGGCACATGACTATCACACACAGATGGCTGTGTGTGGACTATGTTGCGCACAGTAGTCTAATGAGGGTATAAGTCTGGCATTGAAAACCCCTGTGGCACCCCCACAGGGACTGATTGCCTAATGCACCTGAACTTCACCCTCAAGCTCTGCCCATACAGCACCTGAGACAGGTGTGACCTGCCAAGATGTCCATCAACCTGCTTACTGCCAGACACCAAAAGCAAGACTCTACCCTTAAAACTTTATCCCTTCCTTTGAAGTCCCAATATAAAGAAAGCAAGAATGAGCTTCATTTTGCCAGAGTATAGAAGGTCAATCCCTCTGATAGAAGTGCCTGTCCTTCCCCCACTCTTGAAACTACTTTTTGTGTCCTGTGGTTTTTTTCATCGTTCTATTGTTCTTAGCTATTATTTCTCAGCCAGCCCATTCCATCGAGGGGAACCCCATTTCCATGCCTGCGCAGGTTATGAGAGACATGACTGCATTTTCAAGATAACAGCTAAAGATAAAATACCTGACAAAATTGAGTGTCAGTGGAATGAAGAACTGGGACTTGTAGATGAGTTTTCCAGGTGGCCTTGAAGGGTTATAGTTCTCAAAAATAACTTTAGTATGTTTTGGGGATTCAACACCCTGAGATAAGGAAAAAATGCTTGAAAAAGTCCAGGCCTGTCCCTGCTGGGGAATGTAACATCTTGAGATGGGGAAGAACTACCCAGAATAGCCCAGGATTTTTTGGTCTTTTGTTTTTTCTTTCTCCCTCTCTCTACCTTGAAAATAGGACGTCTCCCATCTATGTATAACATGTCAATATACACTCTACTGTCGTGTATCTAAAAGAAAAACAAATAAAACAAAATAAAAGGAAAGAAAAAGAATAATAGGATGCCTTTCAGATCTTAACCCAGAAATTCATTTTGCCCCTGAGGTATTTAATCCATAAGAGTATATCTTCAGGGATCTTTCAACTGTGGCACTAGTGGAACATGTACAATCATTTCATCTCTGATTTGTAAGAGTTTTCTATTTTATAAGAACATACACACTAAATTTTTATTAGTTTTAGCAATATCTTTCCCAAACCTGAAATTTACCATTTAATCTTAATTATGGTATCTTTTGGTGTAAGGAAGTTTTCTATTATAATACCAGTTCTTTTTATGGATTAACTGATCCTTTCTTCCATAACATCTGCTCTTATCATATTCTGATTATAACTAATAAGTAGATATGTATAGTTACTTTATCTATTTTATTATATCATCTAGCTGTAATTACTCTCATAGTTTAATGTCATATGTAGCATAATTTCAACACATATTTAAGAATCTAGCAAAAAATCATTATTATTACTCTTTTTCCCCTTGCCACCTAGAGATGAACAGACCACCTCAATCATGCACTCTCCTCCTTCCTCAACTCAGACCCAAAAGCAGTAGAGTTAATTGACCACAGACTGAAATCCCCGAGACCATTATAAACTTCTTAGAGAGAGTATTTCAGTATGATGAACTGATCACCAACTCTTTCAGCAGATTGAGTCAAAATGACTGAAGAGCACAGGGACACTTCGAGGTATGTGTGATTGTGGGAAGGTGTTAAAGATTAGTTTTGAACAGTTTGAGAAAAATGAAAACTCCAGAACATTATACAAGGAAACAGAGGGTGTGATAGAGCATCACACTGCTGAATACCTAGCTACTGAGACAGAAGTAGAGATGAGAGCAAAAACAAATAGGGGCAGAAACCTGGAGAACACAACTAGCTGGGATCTAAATACTTTGCAGAGGTGCTATCCAGACAGGAAACTGAATCTTCATAGCACACTGGCACTGAGGAGATAATCCCTACTTCCTAGTACATGATTCCCAGTTTCAGTTTCAGAGATCTATCTTATAAAGGTTATGGTGCAGTATTGGGGAAACATTTTGAGAAAATCATAGTATAGTATTGAGGAGCCATTTTGAGAAGATTGCAGAACAGTATCAGAGAGCCATTTTAAGGAAGACATCATGCAATGTGTCCTTCTTAAGAAGGACGTGGTATAGTATGAGGAAACCATCTTAAGAAGGCCATGGGACAACTGTCTTCACATTAAAGTTATGTAGGCACACACAGCTGAAAGCCACAGAGGCTCACCACTACCTACCACTGCCATCACCTGCCACAGCCACTTGCTCTTGATGGCAGTGTGAAAGTAGTAAAGTGGTTGTGGATGCTTAGGAAGGGTTTAGCCATCTGCCTATGACATTCCAGAATAATTTCTTCTCAGCCAAAAGAAAAGACATTACTGTCTTGGCACACCATGGACTATTAGAGCAGCCTATGTTTATGCCAGAGGTGGATAGAATGATGTCTGTGAGGAGGAAGGCACGAGAACTTGAGGAATTCTAATCTATTCAATGCTAGTTTTTTATTTCATTGTGTTATCTTCTGTGTTGTCTGGTTAGGTTCTCCCTCCCCCATTATTTGATATTGCATATGTTAATAGAATAGAATGTATTTTTAGTGAATTCATTGGATTTATTCTCAATATCTGATATTTTTCTCTTTCTCATCTTAATACTCTTTCCTCTTTTACTGTTATTCATCTCATTTTTTTTTCTTCTTCTATATCTCTTTCAGTTCCCTCTCCCATTATTTTTTGGTCCTGCTTCCCCTTCTTTTCATACCCTATATAGTTTAATATTAATTTTTTTTAATTTTGATTTTAATTTCAGTCACCTTTTGCACTTTTGTATTAATGGAGTTGTAAAGAACATTTTCCATAAGGTCTTATGGTTTGTTAGAATGGTTTTTCTCAAGTAGTCACAGTTTGTAGTGATTATTATCTCTTCTAAAAACAATTAGGAATTTATCATTGTAATTTTAAAATATTGAGTCCATATGCTGATGCTAAAAAATACCACGGAACTGGGGTACAAAGCAAAGAGGAAAAAAACCTCACTAAAATGATTCCCTGACATCTCTGGAAGAGATATCCATCCCAACAGATGCACAAATCTCAACATAGAAAACAACGGAATAATATATATCCAAAAGTTCAAAACTCTCTGATAATTAAAGAAAGAAATATTGAAGTGGAGGAAATGACAGGAAGATAATTTTAAAAGTTGATGGTTAAAATGATCCATAAATTAAAAGAAGAACTAAAAAATTAACTGAGGGAGGACATACAGGATATAAAAAAGCATTTCAATATATTGTCAAAATAATGACAGAGATTCTGAAAAAGAACCAAACAGAAATCTTGGAAATGAAAAATTCAACAGTCAAATAAAAAATCCAATCAAAAGTTTACCAATAGACTATATAAGGCAGAAGAAAAAAAATATCAAGGTTCAAAGACAAAGTGAACTGGAACAGTCAGATAGCAATAAAGAAAAAATATAAGTAACTATGAACAGAATATAATGAGCTTTGGGAAATTTAAAAGCCAAACATGACTCATAATTATTGAGTCATGGGAGGAGAGGAGATACAGACCAATGGCAAAGGAAATTTATTCATTGAATAATAGCAGAAATTTCCCCTAATCTTGAGAAAGATATGAATATGCAGGGATGGGAAGCATTTGGAATTCCAAATGAACAGGACCAAAAAGGAACTTGATGATATAATTACAATGTCTAAAATTCAGGACAAAAGAAAAGTTTTAAAATCTCTAAGAGGGAAGCACCATAGCTCAGAAGCAGGGAAATTTATCAAAATAATACCACATTTCTCAAGAGAAAATCTAAAGGCCAGGAAGGCATAGAATGACATATTTCAATCCCTAAATTACAATAATTGTTCATACAGATTTTTAAATCCAGCAAATTTATCCTTCAGAATTGAAGAAGATATAAAAATCTTCCAAAATAAGCATAAACTAAAGGAATTCATGATTACTAGGGATTGCAGAAGGTACTTAAAGAAATCTTATACACAAGAAAAGGAAGATAAAATTAAGAAAGTATGGGAAAGAATATGTCTCATTAGAATAGATAAGCAAATGAGAATTAGCAATGATTCAAGCATTAGAAATAAAATGATAGAAAGTAATATACCTCTCTCTATAATAACACTGAGAGTAAATTTATGATTCTATAATTCAAAAACAGACAGTCAGACTGAATTTAAAAAAAAAAAAAACAAAAAAGACCCAACTCTATGCTGCCTCCAAGATCTCTCTTTTTCTGTGAAAAGATAATCACAGGAAAAGATAATCACAGACTGACAATGAAAGGATAGAAAATAATATTCCATGAAAATGGATTTCAAAAGCAAGCAGGAGTGGCTACTTTCATGTCTGACAAAGTAAACTTCAAGTCCAAATCTGTCAGAAGAGACATAGAAGGTCATTAAATAGTGGTAAAGGGAACAATCAAACAAGAAGATATAATGACGTAAATACTATGACCCAACTGTCAATGCACCCAATTTTATAAAATAAACATTATTCAACATAAAGTTATGGATAGGTCCCAACACAATAATAGCAGGGACTTTAATATATCACTCTCACTAACAGATAGATCATCCAAACAGAAATTAACAAAGATACAGTAAATTTTATTTCTACTACAAGTCAAATAGATTTAGCAGACATGGATAGAATATTTCATCCAACAGCAGCTAAATATACTTTCTTTTCAGCCACTCATGAAACTTTTTCAAAAATTGTTTATCTACTAATACCCAAAGCAAGTATGGGAAAATTTTTAAAAATATATTTAAGTAGACTCTTACATCTTTTTAGACCATAATGGAATAAAATTAAAAATCAATAACAAGAAAAACTACAGAAACTGTATAACTACGTGGAGAGTTAACAATATACTTTTGTTGATTTTTGTTTGTTTTCTGTTGCTAGAACTAAAACCCAGAGCCTTGCGTATAGCATGTGTGTACTCTGCAACTGAGCTACATCTCCAGCCCTGAACAACACACTGTTGAATAATGAATGAGTCATTGAAAAAATCAAGGGGAAATTTTTAAAATGTTTAGAATCAAATGAAAATGGAGGGGCTGGGGATGTGGCTCAAGCGGTAATGCGCTTGCCTGGCATTTGTGGGACACTGGGTTCAATCCTAAGCACCACATAAAAATAAAATAAACATGTTGTGTCCACCGAAAACTAAAAATAAATAAATAAATAAATATTTAAAAAATTCTCTCTCTCTCAAAAAAAATGAAAATGGAAATACAAAAAGTTTAGAGCCCATATTTTAGAAAACGGAGACATCTCAATTAAATGACCTACTTATGTATCTCAAGATCTCAGAGAAATGAGAACAAACCCAATTCAACTGGAAGGAAATAAATAATAAAGACAAGAGCTGAAATTAATGAAATAAAAAATTTAAAGAGAACAATATACAGGATTAGTGAATCCAAGAGCTGATTATTGCAAAGATAAACAAGATTGATATACCCTTAGCTGAACTAACCAAAAGAGAAGAGACATGATAATATTAGAGATTAAAATGGATATATTAAATGGATAACAGAGAATCATTAGGACTATTCTGAAAATTTATATTCAAATAAATTGGAAAATATGGAAGAAATTGATAAATTTCAAAACACATATGATCTACCAAAACTGAACTAAAAGAAAATAGTAAACCTAAACAAACCAGTAACAATGAGATTGAAGCAGTAATACGAAGCCTCCCCAAAACAAAAGCCCAGACAGACTGATTCATAGCTGAGTTTTATTGGATTTTAAGATAAGAACTAACACCAATGTTCCCTATTTTAGTCAGCATGTTTATTACTGGGACCAAAAGATCTGATAAGAACAATTTTTAGAGGAGGAAAATTTATTTAGGGACACATGGTTTCAGAAATCTCAGTCCATAGATGGCCAACTCCATTTCTTGGAGCTTGAGAGAGGCAGAACATCATGTCAGAGGAGTGAGGTGGAGGAAAGTGGCTCAAAATATAAATGTCATATATATAAACCCCGAAGGCATGCCTCCAAGGGCCAAACTCCTCCAGCCATACCCTACCTGTTTTCAGTTATCACTCAAGTTAATGCCTGTCAGTGGATTGACATACTGATTAGGTTAATAACCCATTCAGTTCACCCTAAGCTTTTTTTTTTTACTATCATACACATGAGCTTTTGGGGAACATATCACATCTAAACCATAATATTTTTCAAAAACATTCATGAAATAGAAAAAAAATGGAATACTTCCAAACCCACTCCATAAAGCCAGTATCACCCTGATACCTGATACCAAATGTTGATAAACCCATTAAGAAATAAAATTACAAACTCATGTCCTGAATGAACATAATGAAGAAATCCTTAATAAAATACCTGCAAACTAAATTCAACAACAAATCAAAAACATCATTCACCATGATGAGGTTGGTTTCTTTCTATAGATACAAGAAGGTCAACACATACAAATCCATAAGTGTACTGCCAAATTAATAGAACCTTGGACAAAAATGTCATGGTTATATAAATAGATGCAGAAAAAGTCTGAAAATTTATCACCACTTCATGATTAAAAAAAAAAACAACTAAAGAAAGTAGGAATAGAAGTAATTGACCTTAACATAATAAAGGCTATATATGAAAACCCAATGACAACATTAGACTGAATTGGATGACTGGAAAGCATTTCTTCTTAAATCAGGAAAAAGAAAAGATGTTCACTCTCACCACTCCTTTTCAGTATAGCACTTGGCACCCACATCCATCTCTTGACTCTTGACTGACAGCTGGATGATATCAGAATTTCAGGTTCTCATTGCTATGACAACTCTAAGTCACTTTGGCCCATGTCAACTGGTTCTAATTGGAACCTGTTCTTACAGATTTCATGGATAGGGAGAATTATCCTTATCTTCCTGAGTTCTGGGATCTGGTTTGTGTAAAGATCACTAAATTTCCCTCCACCCAACACACACACTTCAGGATAATTTGTGTTCTTCTTATTAGTATTTTGGGGCCTGCATTTTTCCTTCAGATAGCAGGTAGTTTGGGGAGGAATGCAACATATTCTATAAGCCAGATAAGGCTACAGGTAAATTTCTTTTTAAAAGATAAAGCATGTGGGGGTTAGCACAGTGAGCTTATTTTATGGAATTGCTCCCTGAAAATTCACGTTCCCACCACTCACATCTGTCTGTCGCCAGTCATCAGGAAAGTTTGTCCTTGGAGCAGTCTCTTAACCTCTATCTTGAGGGGATTTTATCTTTTAAGTATCCAGAGTTGTTCACTTACCTCATGATGTCAGTAATCCTGCATTGATTTCTGCCTCTTGCTTTAATAAATATCTTTAGAATTAGACTTTTCTTTTTAACAATTAATACTTTAGAGTAAACATAATAGCATTTTTACTTAAAATGGAATTTTTAAGCATTAAAATGGCATACAGTGGTATTAATATTTAAAAATGATCCAGGGTATGGTAAAAAATTTGGAGGACAAGGAGTCACATATTCCTTTTCTTTTAGAGTTGGGCTTGTATATAAGGACAGAATTTTTTAAGTAGGTCATTTCTTCCATATGGATGTAAGTCTGGGTTTGTGTATTCCAGTTGGTCAATATTCAAGTGCAAAACAAAAGGAGTCTTCTGCCACCCTCTTTATTTCTTTTTGAACTATTAACTCAGATCTCAAAGGCAAAGGCCTTAAAGGAAGCATTTCCCTCCACATCAAGTCCCCCAACTGGGTTTCCTAGAAAAACAACAAAAACGTCATTCGATATTTTGTGCAGAAAAGAGATAAATTAAGGTCAATTGAGAAAAGAGGGATAAGGTTATAGTTAATGACCACTTAGCACAAATTCCTGGTTTGATCTCCAGAACCACAAAAACAAAACAAAACAAATAAAAAATAAACACCAATTTTGGGGAAAAAGTTTAATAAAGATATCTGGATTTAGTTTCACAAAACCTGATGAAGTATTTAATATGCTAATATACTTTGCAAAACTTCCAAAAATATGAGTTTTTATCAAGATAATTGCATAATGCAAATTACATATTTTATAATACATATTACAATATAGTACATGTGAATTATAAAACTAATATACTTTGTGGAAGGTACCATAGGTGGCATTTCCTTCCAGGTGTCTTTGGAAGCAGTCTTACCCAGGCCATGATAAACCACTTAATTTTCTGAAGGGAAATTTAAAGGTATCCACTGTAACTCTTTCCGTCTCCCCACTTTTTTCACAAAAGAACAAGTCAGCAAATTAGTTTCATAGCCTACCATGGGAAGTTCAGGGATTCCTGACTTAGAAGTGAAACAAAGTTTTCTACCCTTTAGAATTTCCCTATTATTCCGGTTTGACTATTTGAATACTCATTAAAAAAAAAAAAGAATCCATATCTCAGGGAATGCCTTCTCACAGGAAAACTGGGGAAAGTGGGAGTAATGACTTGTGAATGGAAAGAGAATTGTGAGGACACCAATTGAGATAATGCTTTAAACATTCTTTCCACAGATGCTTTTTTAAGCAAACAAATAGAAAAAAAAGAACTTCCTGATAACTGTCTGGGATTCAACAAAATGTGCTTGACAATGTATAGAACATTAGAAACATAATTAAGCTTTTAAAATTTGAGTGGATTCCATTGTCTATTTCCCCTAGCATTTCAAACTTACACACCATTGAACAAGCACAAATCCAAATGTTCAAAACAAATACATGGGGGTGAATAAAGTAGATGAGACAGGGGAGATCCTTTACTCAGAGGTAAACTGAAGCATGCTGCTTGTGAAACCATGAAAATTAAATAGAAAAGAAATTCAAAATGTCAAGTAAGCATGCCTAGAAACATAAATGAAAATAATAAGACTGGAGTGCTGATAGAGGGTCTGAACTGTTAAAATGAGATCTAAACAAAAGTAAGAGAATTAAAGGATTTTAAAAATATAAACATTATTGAAATTACAAGAAAACTGAAGCAACTTTTTTTTTTTTTTTTTTTTTTTTTACTCATTTGAGTAAAAGTTCCAGTTACTACACTGGGAGCTGCTATTGGGTAGGGGAGTTAGTTGATACCCTACCCATTGCTGAATCTGTTCCTGGCACATTGCCCAGAACTAAGTTCTCAATTTACCTTGAAGATATAAATTAATCAACCATGGGGCATAGTGTGAGAGGAGTGGCAGGAATCATTAAATTACTTTAAACGTGGACCAGTGGCTATCACAGAACAACCATGTAGTAAATGGTAATAATATGTTTGCTAAAATGGATTGGGAGAAAGTTTCATTTAAAAAAACAACAATAAAATTTGAGAAACAGAAGAAGGGACTGTAATTTGTGGCACTGTATTAATATTTTAAGTTGTATATTCATTAGATACTATCTTCTTTCTAACAGAGAATGAGAAATTTTAAAAGTTTTAACATTTTTATAAAAATAAAAATATCCCCTACCGGAATGAAAAACAGAACTGTATCTTTGCTTCATTACTCAAAACAACATAGAGATCATTAATTTGAGAAACAATCACTACACAGAAAAAAAACAATAAAAATAAGATGACAAATAAAACAAAAACACAGTTTGAATGATTAACCTAAATGTAGTAAGCTGGCAGGACCATATTAATAGTTATTAGATATATATTATATAATAACAAAGGAATTGATATATCAAGAAGACATAATCAAAATACGTATTTTTCCTAACAACAAATCAAATTAGATAAAGCAAATTCAGAAAGAACTAAGAGCAGAATGAGTTCCCTTCTCTTGGAAAAATAAACAAAAACCAACATATAAATTATCTGAACAACATTATCAACTAATCTAACCTTACTAATTTTATATGAAACTATAAAAAGAAATGATAATGTGTGTTTTTCAAGAGCATCTGGAATGCTTAAGAAGATAGACCGTAAGTGAAGTTCTGTCCATTTAAAGAGATGGAAATGTTACAGAATATTTTATCTTACCTCAGTAGAATTAAACTAGACATGAACAACAATAAGATATGTAAAAATTAAAAGTATTTGGAAATTAAGTAGCATAAAAAAAGTCTAAGAGCTTGTTCTCTCTTTCTCTCCTCCCACTTCCTCTCTTTGAGACTTTTTTGACACCATTAAGCAAAGGAGCTTTTATTGCTATTCCAGAAGAAAAGGGAGAAGACAGAAACTTATTCAATAAAATATAGCTGAAAACTTTTCAAATCATGTGAAAGAGATAGATATTTAAGTCTAGGAAGCTCAAAGAACTCCCAATAGAGTTGACAAAAAAAAAAAGAAGCAAGAAAAAAATTCTCTTCAGAGAAAATGTTAAAAAATACAAAAGAAAGAGAGAATTCTAAAAACAGCAAGAGAAAAGCATCAAGTCACTTACAAGGGAAGCTCCATTAGACTAACAGCAGACTTCTCAGCAGAACACTTAAAGGCCAGGAAAAAAAATGGGATGATATATTCAGATTTCTGAAAGAAAATATTGTCAATCAGGAATTCTCATATCCAGCAAAACCTTCCTTCAAAACTGAAAAAGAAATCAAGCAAAAACTGAGGGTATTCCTAGACCATATCTCCAAGAAACAGTTAAGGAAATCCTACACTGGAAATGAAAGGATGAACGCTTTCATAAAGAAAACACACGGAAGTATGAAACTCAACAGTATAGCAAATACATAAAAGAGAAACAGAATATAATAAAACTCTAATAATATAGAAAACAACCAAACTACAAACATGAACAACAATAAGGGAAGAAAAATACAAAAGATATACATAACAGTCAGAATAAAATTAACAGAATGATAAAAAAATAATATTTTTGCTTATTCAATAACGATCTTTAATGTAAATTAACCAAATTCCCCAATTAGGGGACAGAGACCAAGTTCATTTAAAAAACAAACAAAAACAAACAAACAAAAAACCCCTGATGATATGCTATTTATAAGAAGCTTGTTTCACTAGTAACAATACTCATACACTGAAAATAATACAAAAAGGTATACCATGCAAATGGAAACTAAATGCAAACATAAGTAGCTATATTTATATCAGATACAACAGAATTTACATCAACAATTGCAAAAGGAGATAAGGCCACTCTTAATGATAAAAGGATCAATTCAACAAGAGAAAATAACAAAATATATGTTCCCTATGCTGGAGCATATACTTTAATATAAGAAAGCATTATTAAATCTTAAAGGAGTAACTCTAATACAATAATGGTTGGGCACTTCAACACTCCATTTTTATCAATAGACAGACCATCTGGCAAAAATCAACAACAACAACCAAAAAAAAAAAAGATTAATCTACAGTATAAACCAAAGGGACTTAATACATCTTTACAGAACATTTCATCTAATAGCTAATTCTTCTCATCAGCACAGAAAACATTTTCTAGGATAGACCATATATTAGTCCAAAAAATGAGTCTTAACAAATTTAAAATATGAAAATCATATCATGTATCTTCTTTGACTAAAATGGAATAAAACCAGAAATCAACAATAAGAACTTTATAAATTATACAAAACATGGAAATTAAACATTCTCTTGAGTGATAAGTGAGTCAATGAAAAAATCAAAAGGGAAATTTTAGAAAGTCTTAAAATGAATGGAAATGGAAACACAATATACAAAATCTATGGATTACATAAAAGGCAGTACTATGAGGAAGTGCATTTTAAGAGACCACTATGACTGACACCAAAAGCAGACAAGGACACTACCATAAATCAGCTCTATAGACCAACAACTTTGATGAACTTAGATTAAAGAATTCTCAACAAAATTCTAGCAAATTCAATCCAATAACAAAAATATTATGCACCATAATCAGGGGGATTTTCTCTAGAGGATAAAAGTATATTTTATCATACAAAAATCAACACTCACAATCCATAATATAAGCAGAATGAAGGATAAAACCATATGAACATCTCAATGATGAAAAAAAGCCACACATTTGATAAAGTTCATGATAAGAATCCTTGAAAATTAGGCATAGGAGAAAAATACCTCAACACATCAAAGGTTACATCATATAGAATAAGGAAAAAGCTGACATTAAATAAGAGTGGTGAAAGTATATATCATTTTTAAATGTATTATTAGAAGTCTTAACCAGAGCAATAAGGAAATGAAAAAAAAAAAACCTAGAGGGTAAAAAGTACAAAAAGAAGTCAAATTGTCCATGTTTTCTAATGACATTACTTTATAATTAGAAAAACCAAAGACTTCTCCCCAAAACTGTTAAGACTAATAAATGAATTCAGTCAGTTTGCAGGATACAAAATCAATATAGAAAACCAGTATCTGTTTTATAGCAATAACAAAATTGCTGAGAAAGAAATCATAAAAGCAATACTACTTACAATAGCTACAAAACAAACTTCCTATGAATATGTTTAACACAGGAAGTAGATGACCTTTAAAATGAGAATTACAAAATTCTGATGATAAAAATTGAAGACAGGAAAAAAAATCCAAAGGAAAGCCATCCAGTGTTCATAGATGAACTAGATTTGAAGAACTAATATTGTGGAAATGTCCATACACCCAAAGTGATCTACAGATTGAATGCAATTTCTATTAAAATTCTAACAACATTCTTCACAGAAATATAAAAAGCATTCCTAACATTTGAATTGAGCCACAAGTGACTTAAGATAGCCAAATGAATACTGAACAAAAAGAACAAAGCTGGAAGGATTATAATACCCAGCTTCAAAACATACTATAAAGCTATAATAACTAAAACAACATGGTATAAGTATAAAAACAGAGATATAATAAAATGGGACAGAATAGAGAATCCAAAAATAAACCATTGTTTACAACCAACTTATTTTCAAAAGACAGCAGGAACACACACTGGAGAAAGTGGTCTTCAATATATGGTGCTGGGAAAACTGGATATTCCTATGCAAAAAAAAAAAAAACAACAACAACAACAAAAAAAACCCCTAAACCTCTAGCTCTCACTACACATAAAAATCACTAAAAATGAATCAAATACTTGAGCATAAGACCCCAGACTATGAAAATCATTGAAATAAAATGCTTAAGGACATTGGTCTTGACAAAGATTTTTTAGATGTGACTCCAATGGCACAAGCAACATAAGCAAAGATTAACAAATAGGATTGTATCAAACTAAGGATCTTCTGTGTAGCAAAGTAAACAATCAACAAAATGAAGAAACAGCCTACAGAATGAGAGATAATATATACAAACTATTCATCTGAAAAGGAATTAATTTTCAGGAATGTATAGAAAATTCAAATAATTTGACAAAAATATTCAAATAATCCAGTTTAAAAATAGGTGGGTGACATGAATAGGTATGTCTCAAAAGACAATATGCTAATAACCAACAAGTATAGGGAAAATATGCTTAGTACCTCTAATTATCATGAAAATGCAAATTAAACCCACAACAACATATCATTTCACACCTATCAGGATGACTATCATCAAAGAGAAAAAATATATCAAGTGCTGGTTAGGATATGGATTAAACTAACACCCTTATATTGTTGTCAGTAATGTAAATCAGTATAGCCATAATGGAAAACAGTAAGTATACAGTTTTGTCAAAAAAAAAACTAGAAAAAAATCTACCATATGATTAGCAGTCCTTCTACTGAATATATATCCGAAAGAATTGAAATTGATACGTTGAGGAGATATCTATATTATTGTAGTACTATTCACAATTGCCAAGGTCAACCCGAGGACAAATTAACAGTGAATGGGTAAAGAAATGTGATATATGTGCACAGCAGATATTATATGAGCACATAAAAGAATAACACTTTGCCATTTGCAGTACCATGAACAGAACTGAAGAATACTATGTTAAGTGAAAAAAAATCAAGCACAGAAAGAAAAATACTACATGTTTCTATTGATATGTGGAAGCTAAAGTGTTGATCTCCAAGAAATAGAAACTACAATAGTGGTTACTAAAGACAGGAAAAGGTGTTGGGGAGAAAGACATGGAAGGAGGATGGTTGATAGGTATAGGTGTGTGGTTGTATAAGAATAGCTCCTAATGTTCTATACACTATATATAAGTATGGTTGACACCAATAATTGAATATTCAAAAATAGCTAATAGAGATGATCTTAAAAGTTCCCAACACAAAGAAATGATATATGTTTGAGGTACTATGCATATTACTATGCAAGGTAATATGTAATTACCCTGATGGATCATTACACATACATATGCATTAAATACATTTCATGTACAAGACTATGTATAAATTAAAACTAAAAATATAGCAAAAAATGCAATAATCTATTAATACAACTATCAAGTTTTCCACTTTAAAATGTTCAAGAAGTTAAGCCAAAAGCAGTGGAAGGAAGAAAATAATAGAGATAAAAGCATAAATCTATTAAATTGAAAACAATTTAACAATAGATACATGGTGAGTTATACATTAGTTAATAATGTTCATTGGACTAAGAAAATTTACAGTCTCCTAGAAAGAAAAATTTAAAAAGACAGAAACATTGATTAGTGCTGATTTTACTTCAAATCATACATACATTACATAGACAAACAGTGAAATATTTTGAACAGTATGTTAATAAGTTCACTGTCTTAGGTGAAATAGGAGATTTCTTGGGAAATACAACCAGCCCACCTCTATCTAAGATTTATAAGCAGAAATCTCACAAGAAAAACTGAATGTCAAATGGTTATACTAGTAAATTCTGTTAAAGATTTAAAGAGGAAATACCTGAAGCTCATCCGTAGAATACCAGGAGAACATAGTCTTGTCAAATCATTTATAAAAGTTAGCATAACTCTGGTATCAAAGCCAAATAAAAATATAAGAAAATTTTCCATGAACATGGTGTCAAACCCTCAATAAAATCCAACAGAGAAATATATAAAAGAATAGCATATATTGTGCAAATGAATTTTATCCTGTGAATACAAGGTTAAGTGAAAATGGGAATATCCAACAATGTAATTCATCATACTTACAGAATAAAGTTTAAAACACTATATTATCACTTTAACAGATATAGAAAAGGTGACAAAAGCAATATTTATTTACAATAACATTTGATCAGAAAACTAGGAAATGATAGGAACATCGCCTCACTAGATCATCTAAAAATATATATAGCTAATACCATATTAAATGCTAAGATGTTTAATACTTTTTCTTAAAGAGCAAGCCAAGAACACCACTGTCTAACAGAGTTTATATTGAAAGTTCCAGACAATGCAAAAGGCAAGAAAAAGAAATATAAAACATACAAATTGGAAAGTGAGATATTTTAGTCATAAACAAAATTATTATTAACAAAATTTTCTAAGAAATCTTTAAAATGAAAAGTACTAGAATTTATAATTGAATATAATGAGGTCATAGGTTGTACAATAGTGTAAAAATCAATTTTTATATCTGTAGACTAATAGAAAACAGAAAGTGAAGCTAAACACCATTTCAGAAGTATCATAAATATGAAATATTTATGAATAAATTTTGCACTAATATATAAAACCATTATACTGAAAAAATAGTTATTGTAATTTAAAAAGACAAAAGTTAATAGAAGTACATTTAAAATACATACAAAGTTTGTGCATTTTAGTAGTGTCTATTCTCTCCAAATTGATCTACAAATTCCATACAATCCCGAAAAAATTCCATCAGTTTTTTAAATTCACAGACCAATCTAAAATATATACAACAATGCAGAGTCTTGTGTAGCCAAAGAATCTTGAACAAGAACGAAGCTAAAGAATTTACGCCATCTGATTTCAAGACTTAGTGTTCAAGATATCATATCATAGTGTTAGTAAAAGTATATAGATCAATAGAACAAAAGAGAGTGTATATATATAGTCACATTATACAATCTAATTGGATTCTTTTTATAAAGAAGCAAAGTCAATTCAACATTGAAAAGAGAGTCTTTTCAAAACAAAGGGTGCACCCAGGGCCCCATTTTCTCCCCCTACACTCACTCTTGGTAATCATTTCATTCTGTTTTTATAATCAACTATTTTTTCAGATTTCACTTGTCAGATAATGAGATATTTTTCTTTCTGTGGCTGGCTTATTTCATTGTGTCACAAATGGCAGAATTCTCACCTTTCGAAAGGTTGAGTGATATTTATTATGCATATTTATATCTATCACAATTTCTTTATTTATTCATTTGTTGATATAGATTGTTTCTATATCTCAGCTATTGTGAATAATTCCACAAGGAACATGGGAATGAAGAGTCTCTATGAGGTGCTGATATTATTTTCTTCGGATATATATCCAGCAGAGGAATTGCAGGGTAATAGGTTTCACTTTTTTGAGTAACCTCCATACAGCTATTCAGAATTACTGCACTGATTTACATTCCCATAAACAGTGTCCTAGAATTCCCTTTTCTCAGAGCCCCACGAAAAATTGTCATCTCTTTTCTTTTTTATAATAGTCATCCTAACAGGTGTGAGGTGATATGTCATTGTGGTTTGATTTGCATTTCCTTGATGATAGGTGATGATAAACACCTTTTCATATATCTATTGACCTTTTCTAAATTTTTTAAAAAATCTTATTTGGAAGAATGAAATTATGTCATTTTCTGGTAAATAGATGGAATTAGAGAACATCATACTAAGTGAAATAAGCCACATTCATGAAGTCAAGGATTGAATGTTTTCTATATGCAGAAATTATAAAAAGAAAGAGAATTAAAAAGAGGATGTCACAAAAATAGACAGGGGGCAAATAGAGTAAGAGGATCCAGAGGGAAGGAAGGGGGTCCATGGTGAAGTGCTGGGGAAATCTACCAAATTATGCCGTGTCCAAATATGAATATATAACAATAAATGCTGCATATTATGTAATTATAATGTACCAATTAAAATAACAATAATAATAATGATGTAGGGGAAATCAGGAGAGCAAAGAAGCAGAACAGGGAAGGGAAGAGGGGGAGAGAAAGGGAATGTATTAGGAAATGGGATCAATCAATTCTGCTGTGTGCATGCATGAATATGGCATAACAACTCCCACTGTTGTGTATAATTAAAATGCACCAATAAAAAAGTAAAGAAAAATCTTTGGAGAAATGTTTATTCATGTCCTTTATCCATTTTAAAATCAGGTTATGGGCTGGAGTTGTGACTCAGTGGTAGAGCACTTGCCTGGCACATGTGAGGCACTCAGCACCACATATAAATAAAGAAATAAGTAATAAGGTCCATCAACAACTAAAAAACTATTTTAAAAAATCAGGTTTGGGTTTTTTTTTTTTTTTTTTTTTTTTTTTGCTGTTGAGTTGTATGTGGTTACATATTTTGGATATTAACCCCTTGTCAGATATATGGCTCACAAGTTTTTTCTTCCAACTACGAGGCTGCCTTTTCATTCTGCTGTTTCCTTTGCTGTTCAGCTTTCTAGTTCAATGCAGATGCAGTTTCTTTGTTTACTTTTGCTTTTGTTACCTAGATTTTTGGTGTGGCACCCACAAATTCATTGCCAAGGCCAATGTCAAGGAGGTCTTCCTTTGTTTTCTCGTAGAATTTTTAGTTTCAGATGTTGTTTCAAATCTTTGCCACTTTGAATTAATTTTTGTGTATGGTACACCCAATTGCATACTTCTGTTTGTAGATATCCAGTTTTACAATATAATATCAACTCTAATAAAACATATTATATACCCAAACTAGAACTCATAAAACATAATTTGAGAAGTGGTCCACGTACAAAAAATATTTGCTTCTGCAATATGTAAATGCTTTAAATGGTAATTTACCTCAATAATCTGTTAGTAGTTGCCCTAGCTTCCACGTGGGCCCTAAGGTCCATGCAGGCCTTTCAAAGGTTAGGACTTTTCGCTACCTTTCTGTATATACTGTTCCCCTCCCTCTCTAGGTGTAGCCACACTAAATTCCTGCTATTCTAAGAACACCAGGTATGATCTCGCCTTTGGGACTTGGCACTGCTGTTCTCTCTGCTCAGAACCATTCCCTCAGATGTCTGCTGAGCTAAGTCTCTCTTGTCTTTTATCATATTTGTCAAACACATTTGTTGAATGAATAAATCCCACCAGGAGATTTAAAGTAAGATCCTGTAAACTTCTATATTCAAAACATAAAGGAACACAGCTATTGAATTCAATAACAAATGCTGTTTTCTGAAGTATGCAAATTTTAGTTTTCAGAAATATCCTTTCCATGCACAGAACTGTCATAAAGAAGGCCTGGAGTGTTCACTTGAGAGCTGGTCCTTTGGGCTTGTTGACAAGGTGAGGAAATTGGCTACCAAAGAGCCCTCACTAGATAATAATAAATTCTGAAATGGAGGAAAGGGATGTTCATAGGGCTTCATGAACATAATTTCATCTTTTAAGCTACAGTAATAATCACAGCATAAGGCAAACTCAAAATAAAAAAACAAATTCATTTATCAATTTTAACTAAGGGCATAATTATTATCCACTTTACAAATACTCGTATACATTGACAATCACCTATTTGTGCTGACCAAGACAACCTTAGCAATCCTCAGAGCTTGAATAACTTTAGACAGGCTTATCTCAGATGGTTAAGATTTGCTAGTACAGTGTTCCAAATGAAAAATTACAGGTGAGGAAAATTTGGAAGACCCTCGGCGCAAAGAAGCTGTTTAGAGTCTGAGAGTTTTAGAGACTATGGAAAGAATGTACCCAATATAAGAGCATTTCTGAGTACAACATGGATTGCCATTTAGTTTTAGGAAGACTGAAAAAATTTGCTACTGGATGACAGGATAGAATTTAAATGCAACTCTGCAGTCAGCATGGTTGTAAAGGATTCCATATTCCATAGAGCATAGCTTAGTGATAGGCATCCTAGGATTTTGAGAAATAAACATGTTTTGAGTACCATTTGGTCATTTATTACCTTAATATTCTGAGGAAATTCCTTATTTTTCTAGATATTTCCTTATCATCAAAATGGGAAAATAATATCTACCTGAGAAAGTTCTTTCAAGGGCTAAATGAGAGGTGCAAATGCCTGAGTTAGAACAAATAACCAGTAAATGATCACTTTAAATATTTTCTCAGTGACTCTGACTCTGCTACAGACAAGTGAGATACAGGATTTAATTTCTCCTCTTAAAGATCTTCCAGGATCACTGGGAGATGAATAAAACACAAAAATCAGGAATTCGTTTATCAATTCAACAATTTGAATGAGCATTTAATACTTTCGAACACTCCTGTAAGATTGGGGAAGAAGCAGTGATATGTACAGACAGTATTCCTGCCCACACTGATGCTAATTCTAATAAAGGAGGCAGACAATACACATGTGTACAATAAGTGTTTAATTTCTGATCAATATAAATTCTATAAATAAAAATATATTTGGAAAAAGTGGCAGAGACTAATGATTCGGGGCAAAGTAGAGAGAGACTTTAAGTGGGAGGTCAAGGAGCAACCTTTTGAAGGACATTTGAGGAGAGACTTGAACAAAGAGAGGGAACAAACTGTATAAAAATCTACAGGGGAAGAACATTATACTTACAAGGAATATTTAGGATAAAGATCCTAGAATAGAACAAACTTGGAAGGGACAGGAAGAAGCCAGTAGAAAATAAATGTGCTTTCCAAATTGAGGAAGAAATAGTTGATTGTGTAAAGCAATATTTATAAAACCACTCTAGTTGCTGCACACAACATTCATTGATTCGACATAAGCTTTTCTGGGTGATTTCTATGCTAGGTCTTGCAAATATAAAAGCAAAAATATCTGACATTGCTTTTGCTTTTGTGAAGTCTATAGTCCAGTGTTGTGTTTTTATCGTTATCATCTCTACCATTTGTTTATGATACATATTGCCTGAAATATAACCAAATCTAATAGCATGGCTTACTGTGGGGATTTACTGTATTTGAAAGAAAAAGCAAGAAAGCTACAATCTATAATACAATGCTCTTTTCAAGGTCATATAATTATATAGAGAGGTCCATTAATAGGGTCTACAAAATAATCATGGTTTTTACGTTTCAAGGTTCTAAGACAAGCCTCTAAATCAATTCTGAATATTTTACAGTAAGGCAAAATGTTAGAAGGTAAACACAATTTAGTAGACCATATAAAAATCATAGTTGTAATGAGAACATAACTAAATGATAGCCTTTGCTGGTTGCTATACATTTATGTTTAGTTTTATATAGAGTATTTTAAATATTTTATGTCCTCTGTATAGAGTTGAAAAGTGAATGAAAAATATTTGCAGAAAGAAGAAAGTCAAGATTATTGAAAAGGCAGCATCAAAAGCAAGCAAGTGAATATTATTGTTAATTTAATAACAACTATGTGATATACATTTTACATAATAATTTAATTGTTATGTAAGACAAAAGTCAATGCAACCAAAAATATAAAAAAGGTATTAAAAATACCTAAGATCAGAAATTCTGGCAGCAATAAATGCTTCAAAAATGGTTTTATAGAGAGTGACAGATCTATAGGGGCAGATCTAAGAATCCAGAGGAGAGGTGATCATTCATTTGACAAACATTTATTGAGTAAGCCACACAGGAGGAGAAAACTTAAAACGGCACAGCCTTTTTCTATATAACATATCCACATGTATCATTCCACTTAATATTTGTTACAGTCCCTGTGAGACATGCATTCTTATGAGAAATACAGAAATTCAAAGGGATTAGTGTAAAGACCTCGTTCATAATATTAGTAAGTGAAAAATGCTAGACTTGAAATCCAGGTGATTTGGAAACATATTCTCTAGTCTTTCCAGTAAACCATGCTGACATCTCATTCATCTGTACAAGGTACAAATTGCAAAGGTAATTTTCTTCCTACTCTTTAAGAGTTTTTACCACTAACAAAGTGAAAAGGCTGAATATCTTATAAGATGTTTTGATACAAGTGAGGAAGTGATGTGTACATGGAGGAAGGAGAGGATGAACTGAAGAGAAGAGAGGGGGTAATTTGAATAAGAAATTTTAAGGGAAGAGGATAAAGCATGAGAATGAGAGAGGAGGAGAAAAGTAGAAATAGGCCAACTAAAAATGAGACACACCTCGTGGAAATGTCAAGTAGCTCTGGTGCTTACTATTTCACTCTGTAAAAATGTCACTCAGGGAATAGCATGACAATCCCAGACATCTCTCACTGCATACCTCAAAATCATCTCCCCTAAATTCTGTAGCCTCGTCTTCAATTCACTGCCATAATCTCAGCTAGCACATCTAAGATGCTAACTACCTAATTTTTATCTATGGACCCAACTGCTCTAAAAATATTGTATTTCTGATACTTACTGAAAAAGATCAACAAGGAAGATGCCCCAAATAGTTTAAGTACCTTAAAGTCAGCACATTCTAAACCAAATTTATAATGTCTGGGAAAATGTTTCGTATCCCTCCTTTTGCCTCCTCCTGTCTTCTCTAAGACTAGAGCATCACACCCAGCCAACACGCAACTCATCCTCTCCCTTGCCCATCACAGACAAACACTGACAGCAGTGCCAATGTTTCACCAGTGTTCACGACACCCTTCTCACTGCTCTTTCCCATCCCCATTGATGGGTAATTTCTTCACTATTTTCTGAGTTACTGTAAGAGGCTCCTAATTTTTTCTTCTTCTATGTCTTCCTTCTCCATTCCAGTTGCCACAACTGTTTAAAACACAAATTTAATCAAATAATTTTCTTGAAAAGAAATCTCATGATCTCCCCTGCTACTTACAAGATTAAGCCCAAACTCCATACAGACTATGTCTTTTGGTTTCCCTATGGATATCTCTTGTGATGAGGCTGTAAGATGTAAACTTATCTATCCCAGAGTTGGGCTACCACCAAGGAGAAAAGAAAAAAAATTGTGGTATACATACATAATGGAGTATTAGCCATGAAGAAAAATGAATTTATGACAATGCTATCAACAAACCAGGCTCAATTTTTCTGGTCATCTATAGCCCCTCCTACTCTTTTTTTATTGGTTCTTTTTAGTTATACATGAGAGTCCATTTTGATAAAAACATATGAGCATGAAATATAATTCTAATTAGGACCCCGTTCTTGTGGATATACATGATACTGAGAGTTACTGTGGTGTATTCATATATGTACATAGGTAAGTGATGTCAGATTCATTCCACGATCTTTTTTATTCCCATCTCACCTCACTTCCCTTCATTGCCCTTTGTCTAATGCACTGAACTTCTTTTCTCTCTCACCTACTTATTGTGGTTAGCTTCCATGATTCAGAGAAAATATTCAACCTTCAGGGTTTGGGGACTGGCTTATTTCATTTAGCATGATAATCTCCAGATCCATCCATTTACTGACAAATGTCATAAATTCATTTTTCTTTACAGCTAATACTCCACTGTGTATATATACCATAAGTTTTTATTCATTCATCTGTTGAAGGGCACCTAGATTGGCTCCATAACTTCAAAATTGTGAATTGTACTGCTGTCAACACTGATGTGGCTGCATCACTGCAATACGCCGATTTAAAATCCTTTGGATATATACTGGGGACTAGGGCAGCTGGGTTAAATGGGGTTCTATTCCTAGTTTTTGAAGAATCTCCATACTGTTTTCTAGAGTATTTGCACTGTTGTAGTCCCACCAACAGTGCATGAGTGGATTCTTTTCCCTGCATCTTCGCCAACATTTATTGTTGCTTGTATTCCTGATAATTGCCATTTTACTGGAGTGAGATAAAAATCTAGTGTAGTTTTAATTTACACTTCCTCCCACTCTTCATGAAACCAAATTTACTTTTTTGTTTAGAAGGCATTGTGCTTTTGCTTGAATCTTAGCTCTGCCAAAATAGTACTGTCAATTCCCATCTCATCTTGCAATTCTGTCTTACTTTCCTTCTATAATTTTTTTTCCATTTTAGTAAATGTCATTATTTTTAAGTCATCTAATCAGATAACAAAACCTACAAGTTATTATTTACTCTTTTTGTCACTCATCATATGACATCTACCTATGTCAACCTTTTTCCAAAGTATATCTCACAATCTGACTACTGCTCATACTCCTACAACACCTCTCCTGGTTCATTTCTGGCCTAGATAATTGATAGCAATAGTGTCCTGTCTGCTCCCCATGAATCTGATTTTGCTTCTCTAAGTGTACAGAGAAAATAATAGCCACGATTTCTCCCCTATTTGAACTCTTTCAGAGCCTTCTTGTCATATTATAAGAATGTCTATGCTCTATACTGCAAGTCCAGAGGTACTGAACACTGACCACTCCTTCCACTGTCCTCTTATGCTACCAGTTATACATTCTGTCCTGTGGATCTGCCAGGGATAGTCCCAGCTCAGAATCTTGGCACTTTCTGGTTCTTGAATGGTAATGATTTTATCCCAAATTTCATGCTGGGCCTTCAATTTAGATCTCAACCCACATGTTTCTCCTGAAAGAAACTTTCCCTGACCGCCACTTCTTAAGTTGTCTTTGTGAGATTATTTAATTATTTTCTCTCCAAAACAAAGTCACTCTTGACATTGTCCCCACCCTACATCCCACAAGGTACTTATTAAGAGCTAGAATTGTTTTATTTATGTTTCTAGTTATACATCCTCTACCATTCTCACTCCTTCCCCATGAAAAGTAAGCATTCTAAAAGCAAGAATTCTATTTACTTTATTTACTGCTATATCCACAGTGTCTGACACTCAATCAATGCCTAAGAGACATTTGTTGATTGTCTTAACTTATCCAGAAATATCTAGAAAACCCCTTTTGAAGCCCAAATTTGTATTAACTGAAAGTCATAATGAACTGGTGAGCTGTTCCACAGCAAATCACTTCCTCACGCCTTATCTCACCTTTCATTCCAAGTAATAAAAATTTAAAAAGCTAATATAATGGAGAGGTGTAGGTATCAAGAAGACTCAAGTGTGACTTTTGGCTCTGTGTTGACTCAAATTCATCATTTAGAAAATAATCTCCTTCTTGACACAGTTATCTTAGAATATGTGTGACACATTATTTACATTACACATCTTTCATTTCTCTTTCCTTCTCCCCTTCTTTCTCCCTTCCTCCTCCACTTCTGCTTTGGCATAAAGCCTATTTTTGCAAGGTAAGACCTATGGTATGAAGGAAGAGGGAATAAGGGGGTGATTTGCACATAAGTGTTTAAAAGATTATCCCCTTGCAGTTTACAGACGACATGGTCTGGTTTGGAAAGCGATCTCAGGGTTCCCCTGATCTCCTCAAAGATGCTTTGATCTCCTCTATAATTTCCAGCCAAGTGATTGTCCAGTTTATGTTTTAAGAGTCTAGCAAGGAAAATTCTACCTCCTAATACTATCTATCAAAGAACGTTGTAAATTATGTCTCTCATTCATGTATAATTGTAGCATCAGCTTAAATTAGAGAGAGCTTGAACAGTACAATAAATTAATTAAATTGTCTTTAGTGAGTCCATTTGAATGGAAACTTTGATGTCACATTTTTTGCAATTTCTTCAAAGTTGTATTTTTATTGATATTTTAAAATAAATTCCTACAACATCAAACCTATAAAAGGTTCATCACAGTCCAAATGCCTCTGTAACCTTTTAAGCTTTCACAGTAAAAACTGTCTTTTTTATTTATATAAGTTTGGGAAAGATACAAATGTAATCATAACCCCCAAGGCAAAATTTTATGGCAGTTTTCAGAACTCTTCACTATAAAAACTACTCAAACCTACAAACATAAAAGTTTCCAATAAAATTTGTTTTAGATACTGGCAATAAAACACTCTTTGCTTGCCTCTTAACTCCAAATTTTGGAGCCACAGCTGTCCAAATGTCAAAGATATATTTTACATCCCCCAGCTTCACATTCACCAAACTTTGAATCCCTCCCAATTTAAAAATACAAACTATTATTACTTATTAAATACTCCTAGTATTTCATATTTAAGAAATGTGTATTAACAGGAATAAAAGAAAAAAGAGATCATAGTCAAGAAATCACAAAAAGTGTTATATAAATCACCAAGGCACCTTTAAGCCACTATATTTTTCTTTAGAAATAATATCTTCATGCTTTCATCTAAAAATTATTGTGACTTTTTTTTTAACCCTGAATGTGTTTCATAGTTAAAATTTAAAATAAAATGGGGAAAAGTATACAGAGAAGCATGTAAGTCATTCATATTGGGAAATCATCTGAAAGCAGATAGGTATTCTACATTAAAAGCATTTGCAAGGCTTATTTCCAACCAACTCTAGCCTGATTGGCACCACTGAAAAGTGCCACCAACAACTTCAGCACCCAGAACACCCGGCCCCCTGCTATGGACCCTACTCACTGTACAGACTTGATTCTTCAAGGCCCCAGATCTTGAATTCAGTTTTTACTTTGGTCTCTCTTTCTCTGAGGAACTCCGCAAAATATAATCCAGTATCCTTGAGAGTATGAGAGCATGCTTCTACTGTGTGGGTAGAGCCCAGGGGTATATAGAAAGGATCTCACCCTCAACCCCTTCTATATGTGTTGTTACTCTGCCTTAGAGAAGGAGAGCTGTGTGGAGACTCGCAAGGGTTTTAGCACCAGCCTGATTTATGAACCCCAACACTGCCACTTTCTGATTGTATTAACTTGACAAGTTAAGCTTTTTCAAGTGATGATTTCTTCATTGGTAAAACTCAGACAATTTCCCTTCCCTTTGCCTCCTTTCTGACCCTTTGGTCCCA
The DNA here is from genome assembly GCF_052094955.1 of Ictidomys tridecemlineatus. Taxonomy (NCBI): domain Eukaryota; kingdom Metazoa; phylum Chordata; class Mammalia; order Rodentia; family Sciuridae; genus Ictidomys; species Ictidomys tridecemlineatus. Next base: position 60,743,422 of record NC_135485.1, read on the forward strand.
TTATCTTCCTTCAAATTCTTTCAATGATTTATTTGGCCTGACTTTAAATAAACTGCCTGTCATAATTCAAAATCAACAGAAACAAACCCTGAGAGAATGAATCCTGTAACATGACTCACTAATGAAGAGCTACTGAGGGACACCTACCTGTAAGAGGGTGTAGGAAGTCAACAGGGAGAAGAGATGACAATGAGGTGTCCGTTTTCATACAAAGATTGTGTCTCACCTGATCTCACAGAGGAGTGCCAGAGAATAATTTGAATTTGTTTCTGTTGGAGATACCTGATTAGGTTTGAATTTCAGACAACGAATTCTTCTAGTATACTTCAAAATAGCAAACTTTTATTAAAAATATTGTTACTTATTTTAAATTCACATTTAACTAATCATTCTGTATTTTTATTAGTAAATCTGGAAACACTATGAAAGTAAGGTTGCTGGGCTTTCACATGGCTGTGGGTATGGGCAGTGGCAAGAGGATAGAGTTGGGGCTCTAAACTAGTATCAGCTAGTATCTTCCCTTCTCTAATTTTCATCACAGAGAATTCCTTCTACCTCCTTTCCATTATGGAAACTTGGCCCATCCCTAAAGAACTCAAAGCCTGCTTTCTCTCTGTCTGATTAAAAAATGGCATTTTATATTAACTCTTGCATTATAGAAGTCTTATTAAGGAAGTTGTGGCCTAATTCTACATGATGGAGATTAGGAGCTACTTTTTCTACTATTAGACGCAGAGTCTCTGGTTTAATTCCTAAGCCCTTGATACACTTTGAGTTGAGTTTCATGCATGGTGAGAGATAGGGATTTAACTTCATTTTGTTGCATATGTATTTCCAATTTTCCCAGCACCATTTGTCGAAGAGGCTATCTGTTCTCCAATGTATGTTTTTGGTGCTTTTGTCAAAATATAAGATAACTGTAATTATGTGGGTTATTCTCTGTGTTCTCTGATCTGTACCATGGTCTACAAGTCTATTTTGGTGCCAATACCATGCTGTTTTGTTACTATTGCTCTCTAGTATAATTTAAGGTCTGGTATAGTGATATCACCTGTTTCACTCTTCTTGTTATGGATTTCTTTAGTCTCTTATTTTTCCAAATAAATTTCATGACTGCTTTTTTTATTTCTTTGAGGAATGTCATTGGGATTTTGATTGGAATTGCATTAAATCTACATAGTGCTTTTAATAGTATGATCAGTTTGATAATATTAATTCTGCCTATCCAAGAGCAAGGTAGATCCTTCCATCTTCGAAGGTCTTCTTTAATTCCTTTCTTTAGCATTCTGTCATTTTCATTTTATAGGTCTTTCACCTCAAAATCAATAAATGGGATGGATTCAAACTAAAAAACTTCTTCTCAGCAAAAGAAATAATCAGTAAGGTGAATAGAGAACCTACTAATTGGGAACAAATTCTTACCATACTCACATCAGATAGAACACTAATCTCTAGAATATATAAAGAACTCAAAAATCTTAACACCAAAAAAAACCTAATAAATAAATGGGCCAAGGAAATGAACAGACACTTCCAGAAGAAGATATATAATCAATCAACAAATATATAAAAAATGTTCAACATCTCTAGCAATTAGAGAAATGCAAATCAAAACTAATCTAAGATTTCATCTCACTCCAGTCTGAATGACAACAACAAGTTTTGGTGAAGATGTGGGGAAAAAGGCACACTCATACATTGCTGGTGGGACTGAAAATTGGTGCAACCAATATGGAAAGCATTATGGAGATTCCTTGGAAAACTGGGAATGGAACCACTATTTGACCCAGCTATCTCACTCCTTGATCCATACCCAAAGGACTTAAAAATAGCATACTACAGGGATACAGCCACATCAATGTTTATAGCATCACAATTCACAACAGCTAAACTGTGGAACCAACCTAGATGCCCTTTAGTAGATGAATGGATAAAGAAAATGTGGTATATATTTATAGAATGGAATACTATTCAGCATTAAAAGAGAATAAAATCATGGCATTTTCAGATAAATGTATGGAGCTGTACAATATAAGGCTAAATAAAGTTAGTCAATCCCCCCAAAACCAAATGCCAAATTATTTCTCTGATTTAAGAATGCTGATCCGGAGAACAAGCCCAGCGGCCCGCCAGCGTGGTAGACACATAGCCCAGGTTGGGGGAGGGGCAGAGCCGCCGCCCACGCCTGCAAGGTAGGCAGACCTGCTACCGAAAGACAGAACAGGCCCAGCGGCCTGCAGTGGGGCAGAGCCGCCGCCTGCGCCTGCAAGGTAGGCAGACCTGCTACCTAACCGCAGAACAGGCCCAGTGGCCTGTCCAGCAGCCTGCTGGTGTGGTAGGCAAATTGCCCCAATTGGAGGAGGGGCAGAGCCAACGCCCGCACCTGCAAGGGAGACTTTGCAACTATACAAGAACAATATAAATATATAGGGGAAAAATTCAATAACATAACACTTTCACCAAGTAGAAAGAATCATGAGTAGTATGAAAAGACAAGAAAAGAAAGGACCACAAGCAATGCAGGTCAACTCAACTTTAGAAGAGGTAATATCTGCAGAAGATGGGATGTCAGATAAATAATTCAGGATATACATGCTTCAGATGATCTGGAGTCTCAACGAAGACATTAGACAGCAAAATCAGACAATGAAAGATCACTTCGACAATGAATTACATAAACAAATCCAAGAAGCAAAAGATCAACTATTACAGGGAGAGAGAGGTTATAAAATACAAACAAACAGAAATCCTAGAAATGCAGGAAGCAATAAACCAACTTGAAAACTCAATTGAGAATACTACCAGCAGAGTAGAACACTTAGAAGATAGAACATCAGACAATAAAGACAAAGTATTTCAACTTGAAAAGAACATAGACAGCTCAGCAAGACTGTTAAGAAACCATGAGCAGAACATCCAAGAAATATGGGATAACATAAAGAGACCAAACTTCAGAGTCATTGGGATAAAGGAAGGTATAGAGATCCAAACCAAAGGAATGAGCAATCTGTTCAAAGAAATAATACAAGAAAACTTCCCAGACTTGAAGAATGAGACAGAGTCCCAAATCCTAGAAGCCTACAGGACGCCAAACGTGCAAAATCATAAGACATCCACACCTAGACACATTATAATGAAGATGCACAACATACAGAATAAGGAGAGAATTTTAAAAGCTACAAGAGAAAGGAAGCAGATTACACTTAGGGGTAAACCAATCAGGATAACAGCTGATCTTTCAAAACAGACTCTGAAAGCTAGAAGATCCTGGAATAACAAACTTCAAACGCTGAAAGAAAATGGGTTCCAACCAAGAATTGTGTATCCAGCTAAATTAAGCTTCAGGATGGAAGATGAAATTAAAACCTTCAATGATAAACAAAAGTTAAAATAATTTGCAGCTAGAAAACCATCTCTTTAAAACATCCTCTGCAAAATATTACAGGAAGAGGAAATGGAAAATAACAATGAAAACCAACAGTGGAAGGTAGTACAGTAAAGGGGGGAAAATAATCAAAGAGGAAAAACAAACCATGTTAAGTAACATAAATAAACAAATATGGCTGGAAGAACAACCCATATCTCAATAATAACCCTAAATGTTAATGGCTTAAACTCACCAATTAAGAGACACAGGCTAGTAGAATGGATCACAAAAAAAGATCCAACAATATGCTGCCTACAGGAGATGCATTTGAGGAAAAGACATACATAGACTGAAGGTGAAAGGTTGGGAAAAATCATATCACTCATATGGACTTCGGAAACAAGCAGGAGTGTCCATACTCATATCAAATAAAATAGATTTCAAGCCAAATTTAATCAAAAGGGATAAAGAGGGACACTACATACTGCTCAAGGGAACCATACCCCAACAAAACATAACAATCATAAATATATATGCCCCAAACAATGGTGCAGCTATGCTCATCAAACAAACTCTTCTCAAGTTCAAGAGTCTAATAGACCACCATACAATAATTATGGAAGACTTCAACACATCTCTCTCACCACTGGACAGATCTTCCAAACAAAAGTTGAATAAAGAAACTATAGAACTCAATAACACAATTAATAACCTAGACTTAATTGACATATATAGAATATACCACCCAACATCAAGCAGTTACACTTTTTTCTCAGCAGCACATGGACCCTTATCAAAAATAGATCATATATTATGTCACAGGGCAACTCTTAGACAGTATAAAGGAGAAGAGATAATACCATGCATCTTATATGATCATAATGGAATGAAACTGAAAATCAATGATAAAAGAAGGAAGGAAAAATCATGCATCACTTGGAGAATGAACAATAGGTTACTGAATGATCAATGGGTTATAGAAGACATCAAGAGGAAATTAAAAAATTCTTAGAGATAAATGAAAACACAGACACAACATATCGGAATCTATGGGACACAATGAAAGCAGTTCTAAGAGGAAAATTCATTGCCTCGAGTTCATTCCTTAAAAAAATGAAAAAACAACAAATAAATAATCTCACACTTCATCTCAGAATCCTAGAAAAAGAAAAGCAAAACAACAGCAAAAGATGTAGAAGGCACGAAATAATTAAAATCAGAGCTGAAATTAATGAAATCGAAACAAAAGAAACAATTGAAAAAATAGACAAAACTAAAAGTTGGTTCTTTAAAAAAATAAATAAAATCCACAGACCCTTAGCCATGCTAATGAAGAGAAGAAGAGAGAGAACTCAAATTACTAGCATAAGGGATGAAAAAGGCAATATCACAATAGACACTTCAGAAATACAGAAGATAATCAGAAATTATTTTGAATCCTTATACTCCAATAAAATAGAAGATAGTGAAGGCATCGATAAATTTCTTAAGTCATATGATGTGCCCAGATTGAGTCAGGATATAGACAACCTAAACAGACCAATATAAATTGAGGAAATAAAAGAAACCATCAAAAGACTACCAACTAAGAAAAGCCCAGGACTGGATGGGTATACAGCAGAGTTTTACAAAACCTTTAAAGAGGAATTAATACCAATACTTTTCAAGCTATTTCAGGAAATAGAAAAAGAGGGAGAACTTCCAAATTCATTCTACGAGGCCAACATCACCCTGATTCCTAAACCAGACAAAGAAACTTCAAAGAAAGAAAACTACAGACCAATATCTCTAATGAACCTAGATGCAAAAATCCTCAATAAAATTCTGGCGAATCGGATACAAAAACATATCAAAAAAAAATTGTGCACCATGATCAAGTAGGATTCATCCCTGGGATGCAAGGCTGGTTCAATATACAGAAATCAATAAATGTTATTCACCACATCAATAGACTTAAAGATAAGAACCATATGATCATCTCGATATATGCAGAAAAAGCATTTGACAAAGTACAGCATCCCTTTATGTTCAAAACTCTAGAAAAACTAGGTATAACAGGAACATACCTCAATATTGTAAAAGCAATCTATGCTAAGCCTCAGGCTAGCATCATTCTGAATGGAAAAAAATTGAAGGCATTCTCTCTAAAATCTGGAACAAGACAGGGCTGCCCTCTCGCACCACTTCTGTTCAACATAGTTCTTGAAACACTGGCCAGAGCAATTAGACAGATGAAGGAAATTCAAGGCATAAATATAGGAAAAGAAGAACTTAAATTATCACTCTTTGCAGAACATGATTCTATACCTAGCAGACCCAAAAGGGTCTACAAAGAAACTATTAGAGCTAATAAATGAATTCAGCAAAGTGGCAGGATGTAAAATCAACATGCATAAATCAAAGGCATTCCTGTATATCAGTGACAAACCCTCTGAAATGGAAATGAGGACAACCACTCCATTCACAATATCCTCAAAAAAAAAATAAATAAAATACTTGGGAGTCAACCTAACAAAAGAGGTGAAAGACTTATACAATGAAAACTACAAAACCCTAAAAAGAGAAATAGAAGATCTTAGAAGATGGAAAAATATATCCTGTTCATGGATAGGCAGAACTAACATCATCAAAATGAAGATATTACCAAAAGTTCTCTATAAGTTTAATGCAATGCCAATCAAAATCCCAATGGCATTTCTTATAGAAATAGATAAAGCAATCATGAAATTCATATGGAAAAATAAAAGACCAAGAATAGCAGTAACAACTCTAAGCAGGAAGTGTGAATCAGGCAGTATAGCGATACCAGACCTCAAACTATACTACAGAGCTATAGTAACAAAAACAGCATGGTATTGATACCAAAACAGGCGGGTGGACCAATGGTACAGAATAGAGGACACAGAAACCAATCCACAAAACTACAACTATCTTATATTTGATAAAGGGGCTAAAAGCATGAAATGGAGAAAGGATAGCATCTTCAACAAATGGTGCTGGGAAATCTGGAAATCCATATGCAACAAAATGAAACTGAATCCCTTTCTCTCGCCATGCACAAAAGTTAACTCAAAATGGATCAAGGAGCTTGATATAATATCAGAGACATGATGTCTGCTAGAAGAAAAAGGTGGCTACGATCTACATACTGTGGGGTCAGGCTCCAAATCCCTCAATAGGACACCCATAGCACAAGAGTTAACAACTAGAATCAACAAATGGGACTGACTCAATCTAAAAAGTTTTTTCTCAGCAAAAGGAACAATAAGAGAGGTAAATCGGGAGCCTACATCCTGGGAACAAATCTTTACTCCTCACACCTCAGATAGAGCCCTAATATCCAGAGTATACAAAGAACTCAAAAAAATTAAACAATAAGAAAACAAATAACCCAATCAACAAATGGGCCAAGGACCTGAACAGACACTTCTCAGAGGAGGACATACAATCAATCAACAAGTACATGAAAAAATGCTCACCATCTCTAGCAGTCAGAGAAATGCAAATCAAAACCACCCTAAGATACCATCTCACTCCAGTAAGATTGGCAGCCATTATGAAGTCAAACAACAACAAGTGCTGGCGAAGATGTGGGGGAAAGGGTACACTTGTACATTGCTGGTGGGACTGCAAATTGGTGCAGCCAATTTGGAAAGCAGTATGGAGATTTCTTGGAAAGCTGGGAATGGAACCATCATTTGACCCAGCTATTCCCCTTCTTGGTCTATTCTCTAAAGACCTAAAAAGAGCATGCTACAGGGACACTGCTACATCGATGTTCATAGCAGCACAATTCACAATAGCAAGACTGTGGAACCAACCTAGATGCCCTTCAAATAGACAAATGGATAAAATAGACAAATGGATAAAAAAAAATGTGGCATTTATACACAATGGAGTATTACTCTGCATTAAAAAATGACAAAATCATAGAATTTGGAGGGAAATGGATGGCATTAGAGCAGATTATGCTAAGTGAAGCTAGCCAATCCCTAAAAAACAAATGTTTTCTTTGATATAAGGAGAGTAACTAAGAATAGAGTTGGGAGGAAGAGCATGAGAAGAAGATTAACATTAAACAGGGAGGAGAGGTAGGAGGGAAAAGGAGAGAGAAGGGAAATTGCATGGAAATGGAAGGAGACCCTCATGGTTATACAAAATTACATACAAGAGTAAGTGAGGGGAAAGGGGAAAAAAACTAGGGGGAGAAATGAATTACAGTTGATGGGGTAGAGAGAGAAGATGGGAGGGGAGGGGAGGGGATGGGGGATAGTAGAGGATAGGAAAGGCAGCAGAATACAACAGACACTCATATAGCAATATGTAAAACAGTGTATGTGTAACCCATGTGATGCTGCATTCTGTATACGGGGTAAAAATGGGAGTTCATAACCCACTTGAATCAAAGTGTGAAATTGAAATGTCAAGAACTATGTAATGTTTTGAACAACCAACAATAAAAATTAAAGAAAAAAAAAAAGAAATGTGGAGCACTGATACATCTGATCGCTAGTCTCTAGTTTGAATGATTGGCAGATGCCACTAAAACCTGAAGCTCATTCAAGAAATAAAAGATACTTGATATGGCTATGTACGCCTCATTATTAAATATTCAATTGACCCCATGTGATCGGCAGGAAAATAATTAAATAAATAACAAAATTAAATGACCAATTTTCACCATTACAAAATAAAGTGAGAAATCACTGATTTTTGACTGGTGATAAGCATTGTTTTTATGTAGAGGAAACGATTGAAGAATTGATAGTTGAAAGGCAGATATTGTTTCAAGATTTCTGTTTTGGCTACAAAATTCTACCTACTCGAAATTTGCCCAAGGAAAATGATTATCATTTCAATTCAAAGCTATATTTCTTTAGATTTCTAAAATGAAGAGTACTACATGTAAAATGCGTGACTTTCCCAAGTAACTTTACATACAGTAGACATATGCAGATTTTAGGTGAAATCAATTAGTTTTATTTTGCATTGCTAAAATAAATAATGAAAATAAACAAAAGTACATTTATTGTTTTAGCTACCAAAACAATAGCAATAATCACTGCTTCTGGAAGTATAATTATGTTTAAGTTTGTTTGTTAATAGATGTAATTTCGGTGCACTTATATAAAAATGACTGTTTTTTCCGAGTTCTTTGATGGAAGTTATATGACATATTGACATTGTTTTCAGAGGAATATTGACACATGTTTGTCCCATCCTGACTAACCTATTTATCTACTACAGTCATGTGTCAATTTAATGGCATGATCCATGTGATTATACATCCAAACATGTAAAATATTTATGTTTCTGTAACATCAACATTGGATAATGAGATACTTTCTTTCATTTTATTCCTTTACCTTATAATCTACATAATGTTCATGTGTCAAAAATTGCAATGGTCGAGAAGTTAGTGAACTGAATAAAGCCATTGATAAGTGAAAAAAAAAAAAAAAAGAATGCTGATCCATAGTACTGAAGCCAGATTTAAAATTAGGTAGTCAGTGTAGTTAGGTAAATTGGGTCTAATAATGAGTGAAATCTAAAATGGAGGCCATGCTGACAATGATTCCTGGGAAACACAGGACAACTCATGGAATGTTAATGAAGTCCTGGAAAGGCCCTAGGCCAAAGTCCACCCCAAAGAAATGTTAATGGGGCCCAGGAAACAGCCTTCAAGAGATTTGGAGATAGCCCATCCCAGAGAAGTGATAAGCCCATCCCCAAAAGTGATAATTAAGTCCTTCCTGCCCAGATTATTTGTTTGGCCCACCTGTGTCCTAACCCTTCCCCTTGCATTCCATCACCAAACCTATAAAAAGGGGAACACATTTGCTTGCCAACGGATTTCACCTCTTGGGTCCCCTTCTTCCTCCGGGAGAAGTCTTTTCTGCTGTCCTTTAATAAACTTCTAATTTCTACTCTGACCTTGCCTCAGCGTGTGCTTTTCTGGTGTTATTCTTCAACATCGGGGAAGCCAGGACTTGTCACCGGCCAACAGCAGTAACAGTATGCTGGGGGGGAAGGATGGGAGGATTAAATGAACTCTAGTTAGGGCAAAGGGGAAAAGGGGAGGGAGGAGAAAAGAGGGGGCATAGGGATAGGAAAGACAGTGGAATGCGAAGGTCATTATTACCCTAAATACATGCATGCAGACATGAAGGATGTGGCTATAATTGTGTACAACCAGAGATATGAAAAATTGTGCTGTATATGTGTAATATGAATTGTAATCCATCCTGTTGTCATGTATAACAAATTAAAATTTTAAAAAATACTATTGAGAGAAAAAATGGCTTTCTACTATTCTTCACTATTTAAAAATCTGTGGCTTTTCAGTCCTTGGTCCGTCACTCTGACTTCCCAGAGCTAAAGTCTCTCTTCTTTGAATTCTGTCTGCCTGTTACCTTCTTAGCCCTTCAAGTTTTACCTACATTCAAATGACCTGACCAATTCACTGGTATCTGTGACATCGAGGTCACAGGTTTCCTTGAGTCCCAAATCCTGCCAGCATGTTGGTTGCTACTTAATCAACTGAGTACATTCAGAGTTCTAGGATCATGTCTCCATTTCCACAGCACATTTTATGACTTCAACATTACTTCATGATCATCACCAGGAATTGCTCCACCCCTGAAAGTTTAATTTCATTTGTCCACATTGAAAATAGTCTTATTTATTCAGTTTTTATTCCATGAGTCCTTATATATTAGGACTTAGACACAATTGAAACTTCCTATTTCAATTCTTTATGAATTTACTACTTTCATCAGCACCCTCTATTTATTTGGTATCATATTAGGTATTTATTGATCCTGGGCAAAATCAACTGTAGTGAACAAGTATCAGATATTGAGGATTGGTTGCTTTTGAGGAGGATCAGGCGCTTAGGTCTAGTGTGATCAGGAAAGAGGTATTTGTAGCCAAGGATGCTTTTCTTCCCAACTGGAGGCCATTTGACCCCATTCACTACCATAAGGTATACACAAATCTATTATAAAAAAAGTTTAAATTTCTCAAAAATTTTGTTATCTCAAAACATACATGTGTGCCATTTGCTGATCAGAGAAATTTAAACAAACATAAAGTTGCATTATTAAATCATAACTGTATAAAATTAACTATAGTACATAGTATACAGCTGTACTCCTAATTCACCTCTTGTTGCTATTGTGTTGAGCTAATGTGCTGTATGTATCTATTTAAAATGTCATGTAATACTAATCATATCTATGTGAGTAATTGTCTTTCGGTAAGTTGTGTACTGAAGTAAAAAAGTTATTTCTCATGGTTTTCATATATTTTTCACTGTCTGTAACATAAAAATATGTGTTAATTGACTGCTTATAAGTATTTAAAATTTTAGATTTTTTTCCTGGAACTAAAAATAAGTTGAGAAGCAATATGTCAGTTAAATACCAATGCATACTTATTCCAAAATGAGTCTAATAAAATGTTTCATGCAATCTGAATTCATTATGCTATTACCATTCAAAAACAAGAGCAGCTAAAAGCTGGAAACTACATCAAGAGTCCACGCTGACACCAAACAGTGAAATAGAAGCAAAGGTTAATGGTATTTTAAACTATTTCCCCCCTTTCCCATATTATTTTACTATCTAAGCAATTTAGTATTCATGAAGGCAAGTGAACATTAATTTTGAATTTTATATACTTGTTTCAGACATACTTAAACTGAAGTAGTTTGATTACTACACAAAGTATAAGGTAATAAATCATAAGGCTTCTCCATTTAGTAGAATTGGATTTTACCAGTCCTTTGCCTTAAATTTTATTTGTCAGACTACAATAGCCTCAGATGTGCATATATATATGAAAGATTCTTTCAGCCTGGGTCCTGTGTTTCGATGTGATTTGTTAGCAGAGGGAGGAAGTTCTAATAGGATTAGGAAATTATTACTAAAAACAGCTGGAAGGAGGTGGTTCAAAGGATGATTTCCAGATTTATAATAATTAGTTGGATTAGCTTCAGGTCTACAACTGCATCTAAAATTTCAGGAAATATATGTAGCCTCTTAGAACTAATCATTACAACAATTCCATAAATAAACTTAAATATCTTAACGCAAGGATTTGTGTGGGGATTTACTTCCATGTTCACTCACCAGGCATGCACACACTCCTGGGCACATGTATGTACATATTAAATCAATTAGGTGCAACTGAGACAGCCTTTGACATCCTTGGTACATTATACAATGCAGGATATTTATGTTGAGCTTAATAAGCATAAAGTTCTACTTTTTAAAAAAGTGTTTCTAAAGGCATCTTCTCAGTTAATAACCATCAAAGACCATCTAAAAATCTCCACCTTGTTTAAGGTAATGATAGAAGATGCTATCATTACCATTTAAGTTTTCATTCATTCATTTGTTCATTTGTGTAACAAATATTGATTGAGCTATCATGTGCCAGACACTTCACTGAGTATTGGAAAGAATGGAACTATGCCAAAGATAAATGTTTTCTTAGCACCCTAGAAATTTGCACGTGTCATGATCCAGTCGATATGCAATACACATAGTCAGGGAGATTTCCACACCTGAGAGTCAGGAAGGACTTCCTTGACCAAGTGACTTTCCAGAAAAGTCCTGATTTAAATTTCCAGGAGGTGTTGAGATAGAGGAGAAGGAATCCGAAAGACTGAATTGCTTGGTCTTCTTGAAAGGATTAGCATTGAACTTGGCCTGCATTTTCACCTGTTCATATATATTCACAGTGGTTGAAAATAAACTAAGATATAAAAAAAAAAAAACATAGTCTTTTTTCTATTTTACAGAAGAAAAAAAAAGGGAAAGAACAAAAGCGATTAGAACAGATGGCATGTAGCAGTGACTTAACGAGATAAATGTTCCTCCTAAGTCAGGATCTGTGGCTGTAAGACTTATTTTCTGTAAAGTAATTGCTAAATTGGAATAAATCAGGTTGTTAAATATTAGCACTTCTTAAACCTGTTATCCAATATTAGAATTTATGATCTGAAATAAGTTTATGTGATCAATCCAGTCAGTACTTTTACTTCTTACAGCTCATCTTAAACAGAACTATTGTATAATCGCTTTTGTGCTTTCCCATTTTTTTTTCTTCTTGTAAAAGAAAAAAGACTGAGTATATTAACCAGCCAGCTGTTAGCACTTCTTTGATATTTCCCTGTGGTCTGCTCCATTAGAGGGGGCTAAGTTCTTAATATCGTTGGATTTGTTAATTATTGGTAAACAGTGCTTTGTGAGTGTTGGGTAATGGATTCATTTTGTGCATTTATTTTCACTGTGGTAGTTCGGGGGTTCTCTTGTCTTTAATAGGTTTGTTAAAAAAATTCCTTAAAGCATAATCCAGTTTTCTAAGTCTTCTGCCAAATTAAAGAAAATAATACTTTGGTTTAATTATATAGCTAAAACAAATATAATTTCCAATTTTTATTCAAGAATTTATTTCAGATGGTCTTGGATCACATTCTCTATGTAAAGCACCATGGAGGAAAAAAAATATAAAAGGCCATTGCATTCATGAAATGAACCCACACTTTATTTAATTATTCATTTACTCAGGGTCTACTTTATACCAGGTTTTGTGTTGGGCTTTGTGGAGATGAAAGCAATGGTAGCAATGAGGAAAATTTCACCCTGGAGACTCCTAAATCGCTGATCCTTTTAAATGAAGTTCAAGGGCATTTGGTATGGCATTTGCTTTTCTATAGGAGACAAAAGATAAGCTCTAGTGAATTATGCCACAGCCAGCCAACAAATGCCTGATTCTGTTCTCCTTGGTGGTAGCCCAACTCTGGGATAGATCAGTTTATGTCTTTACAGCCTCATCAGAAGAGATATCCATAGGGAAACCAAAAGACATAGTTCTGTATGTTTAGCCCTAAGGCAGAGAGTTAATAGGAATAATTTATTTCACTGGGAATATTTTTAAAAAGAAAAAAAAAGTGCCCTGCTGAGAGAGTTCATTCAGATAACATCACTGAGATAAAAATTGTACTCCAGGTCTGGTGGCACCTGCCATGAGGCCCTACAATCAGACTTCTTGGAGCGCTTACTCTCTGCCTGAGGCAGTCTTCATGAAGTATGTGACAACTGCGAACAGAGAGTGTAAAAGATACTAAGGGGACTCTAGTTTCAGGTGCTTTCAGAATCCCCTATGCCAAGTTCCTGATTTTTCTGGGACAGGGTTGAGATTTATTCATACTTCTCTCTGAGGCAAGAGCATTGATAACATCCAAAGTAATTCACAGATTGCCTAGCTGATGATTGTTTTCTACAACTACTCCTAAAAACCTGTTCGATCTGTCTCAAGAACATCCTAAAGAAGTTGACCACATCCATGATTGGAAGATTTACAAGGTAGTGGTTTTCCCTCCACCTCTCTGCACATATAGGTCCATGGAGAACAACAAACTGAAATGATCCTCCTTCCTGGAACCAATCTGGAGGCACTGTGATGTGCAGGCATATCCCTTGAGTCCTGAACGGCCTTCAACAGACATGTCCTAATGAAGCAAAGTTAAAAATCAGTAATAAATTAATGAGAATGTGCCTCTTAGTGACAATCATCCATCCATTCCCTCTTAGAGCACCTTTTAATTATTGTTACTAATGACAGAGTTTTGGGGTCACTGATTTCAGAAAAGAAGAAAACTTTTTTAGCTTTCTAAGCAATAATGCACAGCCTCTGCATTCTTCAAATTTGGTATAACTGATATTTATTATATGCAGTTGACTCTTTTTAAAATGCTTGCCAATGACATTGCTTTACTGAGATGAAAAGACACTTTTTAAGTTTGCTTTTTTTTTTTCCTATGAGAAAAAAGATCGTCATTTTTGGCTGCTGATCATTAACAAATACATGTAACAAAAGTACTATTCCCTGTATACCTTCTCTGTCTTCACAGGGCACCTCAATGGCCTGTAAAAGTCATAGGGGTAAGGGAAAACAAAAGCCTGTTTTTTTTTTTCCACTTCCCATCTCTCTGTTAATTGGGCTTATGTTCAATTTAAGCAGAGAATCATTCAGCTGCTCGGCTGGTGTTAACCATAGCTGCTAACTAATGCAGCCTTTCACAGGTCTCTAAGTTCTAAAATCCACTTAGGAATTGGTCAAAGTGACATGACATGTGTTGGGAGCAATTTCTTTTCCCAAAGAACCATACAGCAAACGCCCTGGGTACTTTCTCTTCCTGCTTTCTTTCTTTACCACTCTACCCCCATGGCACCTTCCCAACGGGTAGGCTTTCTGGGGATTAAATATAATTTTACCATTAAACCTGCATCAAATAATTAAACCTGGGTCAATAATTTGTCTTCATTTCTATAAACTACAAATCTACCTAAGGAGTAGAGAGGATATAGTCATCCTGCTAGAAAGCAGCAGAGCAGGCAGGAGCCATTGTTCTGGGGATCTACTTTGGCTGTGCTCAGCAAATGCAGGCCTGCTGCTGCCCTGTCTTCTCCCTCTAGCTACCAACTCTGTCTGATCTCTCCCTGTCTTCAAACTCCCAGATTTAGAAATGGTGTGATTAAAAAGAAATGCTATCAAATAAAAATAGACGGTGCACTTTCTAATGACTGATGAAAGACTATGAACTTCATCACTTTTCTAATTAGTATTTTATCTCTAGCTTACTCTTTCCTGCTTAATAGGGAAAGGGGAAATTACAAGTATAAATATGCTTTCAGTGATCCTTACACTTACAAAGTTTCCAGCAAGACTGCTAATATATAATCTACCACTTGAAGATAATCATATCATAGACAATGATAGGCCTTTAAATACAATTTTGAGCGGAAAGATATTGTAGGGTCAATATTATAAAATGGATTATAGGGTGTGTGTGCACCACTCTCTTTAATGATTATTGTTGGCAGAACAAAATGTTGATCCTTGTGCAATATAAAATTTCCCCAACAAAATGAAAAGTATACATAGATGATAAAGTCTTGATTCAGTAAGCTGTTCATTGAGAAGTTTGAATAGTGGAAGTGCATCAGTTGTCAATGGATTTTGAATATACTTCCAAATCCTCCCCACCATCAGCTTACTGGTTCAGCCTCATCTTCTAGCTTACACTTATTCTCAACTTCATTATCATATAGAAAATTGAACAATTCAAAGACCTTCTCAAACAATGAAACTTTATTTGAATTAGTATCACTTTTGCAATGTTTTCTAGAAAATTAATGCTGTTCCCATAAGAAAAATTTAAAGGAATAAAGAAAATGCAACTAAACTTCATCTCACTCAATTCCAAGGCAGCATCAACAGTGAAGTTAGATTAGCAAAATTTTCTTCCAACTGGATAAACTGAAAGGTCAGTCACATAGATAGCAAAGCTTAGAGTTTCTTTCTCCTTGGTAGGAGAACATGTTGCACCTCCAGTTCTAAGGAGGTGGTTGCAAGATGGTTCCATTTATTTACATATTCATATGTTTCAAAGATATTTCCCCATTTCTTTATTTTATAATTTAATTTTCTACAAATTCTAGAGGTATTGAGAAGAAAGTCATAGATTTAAGACACTGTGGATTGGATGTTAAATTAGTAGCAACCATTAGGAGGACTGCCTGAGTTTATTTTGTGGAGTTTATTTTGCCCTATAGATTTGTGAGCTAGATTTTGCTGTCAATTCATCATTATTTGTACCATTCAAAGGAACAAAGAACTCTCCCATTTTTACTATATGTTTTAGCTCAACACAACATTTACCTCCTGACTTACAAGTAGAAAATAAAAATTTTACCATAAGGGACAAAACCAAAATATAGTTCATACATGATTTTGTTTATTTTTCTATAGTTAAAATACAGTTGAGAACATATTTTGATCCCATGCCTTGCCTTATATCTCTGCATCTTCAAAAAAGAATCTGAATTGCTTCTCCTAATTTAAATCCCAATTATCTACTGCTCTTTACTATTAGTAGTCATTGCTAGTCTTCCTCTTACAGGACAAGTAGCTTAAGCTCCAAATCTCAAGGAAGACCATAGGCATTATCTAATGAGCCCCAACAGGACTCAGGGCAGTTCAGCCCATTAAACAAGCAGAGTCTCCAGCAAGGACTGCTGAAAGTTGACCTGACACTGCCAAAACTCCTTTGTGGGGTTTTGTTACAAGTCATAAAACTCACTTCCTTTGTGGCAAATGCAGCAGTATTTGTTAATTGTGTCTCGGCTTCGTGCCATAAGCTTTGCCTCACCAGAGCATCTGCTAGGGTTTCATCCCACCATTAATGATTATTTTCTACTTTCCAGTCACTAATGTTTTTTCTTTCTTTTTTTTTTTGAAGATTTGAATTTTTTTCAATTTTGATTCGTTATATAGTTATATATGACAACAGAATGGATTATAATTCATATTACACATATAGAGCACAATTTTTCATATCTCTGGTTGTACACAAAGTAGAGTCACATCCTTTGTGTCTTCTTACATGTACTTAGGGTAATGATAACCATCGCATTCCATCATCTTTCCTACCCCTATGTCCCTTCTCTTCCCCTCCTTCCCCCTTTCCCCTTTGCCCTATCTAGAGGTCATTTAATCCTCCCATCCCCTGCCCTCCCCTAGCATATTTCAAATCAACATCCTTAAATCAGAGAAATCATTTGGCATTTGTTTTTTGTGGGGTTGGCTAATTTCACTTAGCTTTATATTCTTCAGCTCCATCCATTTACTTGCAAATGCCATGATTTTATTCTCTTTAAATGCTGAATAATATTCCATTGTGTTTATATACCACATTTTCTTTATCCATTCATCTACTGAAGGGCATCTAGGTTGCTTCCACAGTTTAGCTATTGTGAATTGTGCTGCTATAAACATTGAAGCATCTGTGTGATACAATAAAAGTATATCCTTAAAGACATGTCATGAGGCTTGATTTCTATTCCCATTTCTTCTGATAACTAACCAACACTGCAGGAGTCATTAGTTGACCTTTCTGTGTGTTAGTGTCCTCATCTGCAAAATGGAGGCAGGGCAGAATATGTTAGATGCACACTGAAGCTTCTCTGCCTTTAAAATTCTAGTGTGTTCACATATAAGGGAAGGACTCATTTCTATTATTTTAGTATAATCTTCAGGTGAAACTGGACAACTTTCCATAAACATTTTAGAAAAAAAAATCATTGGCTATTTGATTGACATATCTCAGGAGCTAAGTCTTTAAAATCAGAAAGATTCTGAAGCAATGTAAAAACAATCATGAGTTTCAAGGTTCACTGTGAGATGTATGCCTGATGTAATTCTCTAGGGGTATTAAAATGCCCTCTTATTATTTATCTCTTTAAAATTCTGGATTTTCTAGTTGCAATACTTGGTGTTGACTGCTGTGTGATTGTATTTTGTTTGCCTTGCTGCTTTTCAACTGCCAAAAGTACTACCTTTATTTTCTAAATATGAAAGTTAAAACCCAACAACTTAGGAACCTATCGCCTCTGTTCCTTCATAATTCCCCTTGATCTGCAGAGTTTGATAACTGTCCATTGCCTTAACATTGTCTTCTCAGGTGACTCTACAGCTCTGGTTATCAGTCTTCTTTAACGTGCTTCTTCTTGACTTTTCGCTGGACCTCCTCCTCAGGGCTCTCTCTATATGAATGTTTCCTCTGGATTCCATTCTATGTCCTCTATTACGGTCATTCTATCCATGTCCCGTTAGTAGTCTCTCTGACTACATTCAAATAATTTTTAAAGTTGTTTATTTATTTGGAAAACTTTCAGTGACCTTCTATCACTTACATAAAGCTTAAATTATGTAAGAATGAAGGACTAGCCTGCCTTTTTAGACTCATTTTCTTTTATCTCGACTATGAACCCTAGATATAGCCTTACCATTTCTTCAACTCTCAAAGACTCTGATATTTCCTCTTTTTGCCCTGGCTATTAAGTCCTCTTGGAATATCCTTCCTCTCCCTGCTATACTCCTCCACTCTGTGTCTTAGAATGTTCCTTAGAAAGACCCCGCTCAAACTTTTCCCTTTGTAGCATTAGTGACCCAACAGAAAAAATGAAGTGTTCCCTGTTCCCCTCTGTCACTTCCATTTATTACTCCAGAGCATTTCCATGTTCTTCTGTTGTCACTATTATGTTATTTTAGCCGAATGTCTGTTTGATTGATATTTATATTTTGTATAGAAGAAATAGAACATTATTTTATTTTACCAGGATATCTCTCCTTTTTCACTGGACCACTTCTAGTGAAAGAGTACAAATACACTCAGTGCCATTTAACATTTTTAAAAACCTTTCATCATCCAACATAAAGTTCCTCTTCTCTTGTCTTCCAGCTGGGGCCTGATCAGCACTGGAAGCCTGAGGGCAGGGGGATCTTGTCTGATCTCTCTCTCTCTTTTTGTAATACCTTTAGTTATTTTTATGCATTGCTGAGGATTGAACCCAGGGCCTCCCGAGTGCTAGGTGAGCACTCTACCACTGAGCCACAACCCCAGCCCCTGACCTCTCCCTTTATACCATCTCACCCTCCATCTCCTTCCCAATTCTCCAGCTGCTGTTTCAGGCCCAGGGAAGCCAAGGAGGGGAGGCAGGATTAGATGAGCAGAAGGATGTCTTAGATGCCCCTCTGGTTTTAATCTCATTTAATCCCTTGAGTGTGGCAAATGACAAAAAAAAAAAAAAGAGTTTTCTCTCATGAAAACTTTGTAGGTAATTGGAAACAGATTGTTATAGTTAGCTTGGGCTACCAAAATAAAACACCACAGACTGGACAGCTTACACAACACCTACTTTCTCACAGTTCTGGAGGCTACAAGTTCAAGATAAAGGTGCCAACATGGCATTGTGACAGCCCATCACCTTGGCTTCATCAGAACTGGAGGCCCCATCTTCAATCAATGTCCCATTGTGGGTTAGGGCCTCCATTGCAACACTGCTGTTAACCATTCCTTGACCATCTCCTAGTGTAGAATATGTTCTTTCCAATCACTATTTATAAGAGTCTCTCAGCCCTAGCTTCTGGCAACCCATTCACACTAAGGCTGTTGAGGATAACTTGTTTCTTCCAGACGGGGATGAATTTCAAGTCCTGTCTTTTTCTGAGGGCTCATTAAATCCCCTGGGAAAATTTACAGTTTCTTTCTATCAGTTGAAACCCAGCTTCCTCCCACTGTAATCCTGTCTACTCTTCTACTCTGATGTCACATACTTACAGATAAGTTCAGGTAAAAGCCAGGTGTTCTCTGTCCCCTTCAACAAATACTCCGTGTAGTTCTTTGAAACTACTTGTTCTGTTGTCAAGAGGTGTTGGAGGATTACATGACACATTAGCCGCTCTCCCAATAGTTTTAAACTCCCAAGATTTAGTAATATGTTTTGGGGGAGGCAAAGTCCCTTGATAAAACATGCTTGGCTTATTCAAGAAACTGAAACCAAAATATTGCGGCTAGGATATAATTAGTCGAGACAAGAATGACAGAAAATGGAATCAGACAAGTAACAAAGAGTGAAGTCACATAAAGCCTTGAAGCTGCAGTGAAGAGCTAGGTCTAATTCTCAACACAATGGATAGCTAATGAGAGCCTTGAAGCAGGGAGGAAACATATGCAACATACCAAAATTTACATTTTGAAAATGTACCTTGCTAGTGTATCGATAGTTTATTATAAAGAGGAAATTGTGAAAGCAGTTTCCAAGGAAATCAAGTATCAGATAATTAAGTAATTCAGATAAGGGATGAATGTGGGTTGGCTTAGAATAATAGCAATAGAGAAGAGGGGAAGAGGATGGACATGAGATAAGGATTGGAAGTGGAGCTGAGAGGATTTGCTAAGGGACTAAAGGCAGAGGGTGAGAGAAGCAAAAGGTTAAGGCTGACTTCTAATTTGGAGGTGAACAACTAGGTAGATCAGTTTTAACTGATATGGAAAATACTGAACTAAGAGTTTGTTTTGATTCCTGATCTGTATTTGAGGGCAGAAAAGATTTCAGTGTTCTATTAAGGTTATATTAATTTTGACATATTTATTAATTTTGACATATTTATTAAATATTCAAGAAATGGTCAAAACACAAATCAAGAAATATGTGAATTTGGAACTCATTGGCCATGGTTAGAGATAGAAATTTAGTTTCCATAGACATATCTATAGATTCAAAATCCATTGATTAAATGAAAACACCCATGAAAGAATGTGAAAGTAGAGTGGCCCAGGACCTGGATCTTGGGCAATGGACATTGAGAGGTTCATTACAGGAGGCAGAGCCAGCAAAGAGACAAAAAGAATCAAGATCCATTCTATTCAATATCTTCTCAATCAGCACTTTTATATAGATAGATAGATAGATAGATAGATAGATATAGATATATAGATAGATAATGAAACAATTCTTTTAAAAAATATTTTAGTTGTAGATGGACATAATAACTTTATTTTATTTATTTTTTATGTGGTGCTAAGGATCAAACCCAGTGCTTCACACATGCTAGGCAAATGCTCTACCACTGAGCCACCACCCCAACCCTGAAACAGAATTCTTTCTTCCACCATTTCTTGTTTCAGCTTCAGTGAGAATCTAAGTGGAAAGCTCTAAGAAGAAACTGCTCAATTTGTAATTCAATAAACAATCATTTTAAAATACAATAAAATTTAAGGATTCTTGGTAATACCCTTTATTTTTTTTAGTTGTAGATGGACCACAACTGAGCTACAAACCCGCCCCCTAATACTCTTGATATAATGGAATTGGAGTTGTGTGGGTTATCACTAAAGCATGACAGGTCATTACTTCATGTAAACATTAATATGCACATTTTAGGAGATAGAAATTTCAAGCACAAACTTTCATCTTGCAAGTTGTGGGACCTTGAGCACATTATTTAACTTCTCTAAACTTCAGTGTTTTCTTCTGTTAAGTGGAAATAAGATAATAACATAGGATCTATTGCACAAAATGAACTTGAAGGTTAAATTATTTAATAGGTGTAAAAGACTTAGACCAGTGTCTATAACATAA
This sequence comes from Ictidomys tridecemlineatus, assembly GCF_052094955.1. Taxonomy (NCBI): domain Eukaryota; kingdom Metazoa; phylum Chordata; class Mammalia; order Rodentia; family Sciuridae; genus Ictidomys; species Ictidomys tridecemlineatus. Next base: position 60,764,785 of record NC_135485.1, read on the forward strand.
TAGCACTAAAATAAATGTTAGTTATCAATATTATATGCAATTATTATCTTGTGGGAATTCAAGCGACCTACAGAATATCAAGATTAATGTATAAATTAGTGACAGTTTTTTAGATTCAAGTGTAAATGAATTGAATGTTAACTTCTTTATGTACTGGAGAAGACAAATCTGAACTAGGTAGAAAACAGATTTGTTCTACAACTCTAGCACTTAACCAGGTCTATGAATTTAGAAAGATCATTTAAATCACAGTGTCCCTGTAGTTCAATTTACAAAGTAGAAAAGTAGCAAAACAAAAAGTTCTCCTTTTTAATGTTTATTTTTTAGTTGTAGAGGGACACAATAATTTTATTTTATTTTTATGTGGTGCTGAGGATGGAACACAATGCCTCACATGTGCCAGGCAAGAACCCCACCACTGAGCTGTGACCCCAGCCCGGCTAAAACTTCTTAATGGCTTTCTCTAAGTTATGAATTTTAAGTTTTCTTTCTCATTTGACATAATTTTCTTTCTTTTGAGTGTGCCCACAGATGGAATCCACTGCAAAATGGGTTAGAATCTTTACTTGAATAAAGTTCGTGCATAATTCTCATCAAACCCAGCTTTTAAGGGACATGAAATCTGAAGGATTTTAAGGATTTTTTTTTATATATTTTTGTAGATTACAGATAGCAAAGTTCCAAAATAACTGTTACTATAAATCCGTCCAAATATCAGCTTAGAATTTTGATGCAAGCTATTTAGGAAAGTCCTTAACTTAGGTTGAATATGCAGTAAAAATTTGTTTTGTGTATCATTCATTAGTAAGGTGTCTTTGAAGAAAATATACAGTGATTTCATGGCATTTAGATTAAAATTGATCGACTTTCAAAAGATTTATTTGAAACTGCACATTCAATTTTTTTTCATCTTAAGTTTGAATACAAATTTGATTGGCTGAAGACATATACAAAGTATAATTAAATGGATAAATATCATAATAAGATCAAAACATTGAAACAAAAAATATCATTATTTCCCCACCCCCTTAAAATATGTCAAAACTAAATTCTACATAGGAAGCAATTTTTAAAGACTTGATAATGTTGCTTGACTGTAACGCACTCTTATGGGCACTCAGTTACACAACCTTTTAGAGACCTTGCTTCTAACTAACTACAGACAGCAAAAATGTTTCCTCCTTCTTATTAGCGATGGGATCTTTTACCTAGAGACTTCAGAACAAAAGGTAAGAAAGACAGTTAATTATAGCTCAGGCCTCACATGCAGAGTTAATGAATTTTAATGCACATCAATTAATAACTAATTGGGTTTTTGCCTGACTATATTTGGAGGTATTGGGTGATGAGAAGGAACCCTATTTTAACTAAAATGCAATTGTCATTTTTTCTATGGTTTTGTGTTCTTGGTTCTCCCTGTCTTTAAGTCAAAATTAGAAATAGAACATTTGGATTAGCTAAAGCTTCTAAAGAGCTTTCTGAAATTCAAAGCTTACATGTACACTGCATTTGGGAGTATAAGAATTGGGTTTTTATATCAAGTAAATACAAACTATATCTTCCCATAAAATAATGCCATTTGAAAGCATTTTTATGATAAATAAAGTGGAGGAGAAGACAAGAAAGAAAGAAAATAAGAAACAGAAAGAAAGAAAAGAGAAATAAAAATAAAAGGTCTCAGAAATTTAAAGGTCTTGATTTCATTTCGTGGCTATTGAAGATGAAACATATTCAAGACTCTAAATCTGACTGAATTCTCTCTCAACTCAAAAGAAAATTTCAATATGTCACTAAAAAGAACAAAGACAACTATTGATCAATAATAGTCAAGTCTGCATGATATCGGTATAAAGATAGATAAATAAATCCATGGAAAAAAATACAGTGTCCAGCAATAGACGTGTGTATGGCTGACTGATTTTCAGTGAGAGCATCTATATAATTCAATGAAAGAAGAGGGAGACTTTTCAATCAATGGTGCTAGAAACAACTACACAAGTATTCAGAGAAAAATCTGAATCATGACTCTTACATTGTACCATACACAAAAATTTTAACTTGAGATGAATCCTACATTTAAACATAAATCTAAAATCCTAAAGTGCTTGCAAGAAAAAAAATAGAATGTTTTTGTTATTGGAGTAGGCAACACTTATTTTAAAAAAGAAAAAAATAAAGAAACATAATAAAATGATAAATTGAATTTCATGTGAATGAAAACTTCTTTATTAACAGTTGCAATTGAAAAAAGGAAAGGTAATTTACAAGCAGGAAGAAAATATTTATAATTCATTTATATGACAAAGAACTTGTATCCAAAATATATAGTTAGCTCCTACAGATCAATAATAAATCAATAACTAAATCAATATGTAAAAACTTGAGCACATAGTTCTTTTACTACACATACTCAACATATAAATGGCCAATAATCACATTAAAATGCTAAATATTATAGGTCATCAGAAAAATGCAACTTAAAACTATAAAGCTAGTCTCCACTAGAATGAAAACACTAAAAATACCTAGAAGCTTCCTGTTTATCTCAGAGATAGATAGTACTAAAAAGCATCAATGTTACCCTTACACTAATAAACAAAAATTTTTGTCAAGCTCTGTATTAAAGAGTTTTTTTCCAATCTATTAGCACACTTGAATTTCAGGTAAGAAATGTTATGGACACAAAGGATCCAAGCATGTGTTTACCTAGGTAAAATGTCATTGGATGTCATATAAGCTGGTAAGAAAATTCAGCTCAAATTTCTTAAATGTTTGCTGCATGTGTATGGACGTTTGTAGCCTGTAACATATTTTTTTCTCCATGAACCACACAAAGTACTCAAAGAGAAGACTTGAAATTTAATGGTACTTGTTGAGGAAACAGAACATAAGCTACTGTCAAAACTCTACTCAAAAAAGTTTAAGTATTCAAGAACTGTAGGGGTAATATAAAACAGTCTAATATGTGGAAAATTAGAATCTTAGTTGAAGAAAGAGAATAAGACAGAAATGTTATTAGAAAATTAATAGCTAAGAATTTTCCAAACTTTATTAAAGGACATAAAATCAAAAATTTAATTCCAAGTGGGAATTGGGTGGGATGTCAAGGTACTATGTATATCATACTCCACTTGCTAAAAGCCAAAAACAAAGAAAACAATCTTCAACCAAGGAAAGACAACATATTATTTATAGAGAAAGAAAGGATAAGAATTGTAGATGACCTCTTATCAGAAACGATTCAAAAAGTATACAGTGGAGAGACATCTTTCAAATACTGAGAGGAAAAAGGATTGTCAACTCAGAATTCTATACCTAGAAAATTATCATTCAAAAATTAAAAAGAAATAAAAATTTTCTTAGGCAAAAAATGAACAAGTTTATTCTAAGTGATATGCTTGAAAAGAAATATAGAAATGTTAGAGAAAGTTCTTCAGGCATAAGAAATTGATGTAATATATCTGGATTTACACAAAGAAATTAAGAGTGCTAGAAAAGGAATAAATTTAAGGTAAATTAAATTTGCAAGATTTTATATTTTTAAATGCTCAAATAATATTAGCAACAAATGTAGTAGCAGTGCATCATGTATTTATAGAATGTATAAAACTAAAACAATAAATATGGCACCAATACCTCAAAGGATGAGAGTAAGGAATTGGTAAAATATTCATGTAAAGTCTTTTTACATGTGACCTGATGTAATATTTGAACTTAAACTATCAGGAAAATCATTAATTTTAATAACATAAATAATGATTGTAGAAAAGATGAAATAAAAATTATGAAAAAGTTCAATTAAGCCCACAAAAGACAAATAGAAAAAATGGTTTAAAAATGAAGAGTTGTTGAATAGCCAAAAGCTAGTAAGATGGTATATTTTAATAAAACCATATTAATAACCACTTTAAACATAAATACACAAGTAAAAAAGCAAAGATTATCAGATTGGATTTTTAAAAAGCATGAGCTGGGGTGTAGCTCGGTGGTAAAACACTTGCCTGGCAAAGTGGAAGGCCTTGGGTTTGATCCCCAGCACTGAAAAAAAAGAAAAAGACAAAAAAAAAAAAAGAAAGAAAGAAAGAAAAGGAAACAACAGTAACAATAACAAAACCATGACCTTGAGAGATAAATTCAAGATGGAAGAGTATGAAGTCCAGTCTATATCTGTCTCACAAAACAACAATTTAACAATCATCTATGAACAAAACAATGCCAAGAATTCTCATGATTTCAATAAAGAATTTTCAGAAACCCAATGAGCTCAAAAGCAAAAATGGGTGCATGAAAAAGAATATGAAGTGTTTTACCTGCATCAGCCCACCCTACAGTCCAGCACAAGTCAGCATAAAATGGGATCTCCTTACCCATGCTCACCACCTGAAAGTGACTGAAAGCAAAAAGTCCTCAGCAGGCTTTGCCACCTAAGATATCAGGAGACCTTACCACTTCTGTGGACACACACTTTTTGCTACCAAACTCCCTTTCACAATGTTGATGATGGCAGATAGAGAGATCAAGTTCATAACGATGCAACCCTCTGGAGTAGAAGGCACCATTGCTCACCACAAAGCCTACACCCAGCATATCTTGAGATATCTAGCAATACTGCCATACATGCCCCCCCCACACACACACACATCTTAAACCCTGGTGTCTTAAACCTTGCATGTGCAGTCACAACACGGATTCAAGTGCTGAACAGGATCTCCTCCATTGCAACTTTCCCCAGAAGGAGAGATGAGAACAGGAAGCCACTGGCAGACATTGTGACCAAGGACCTCAGCAGCCACAGCTGCCACCATGGACATTTTACCTTTTACTGGGAAAGACCTCTGCAGACTTCACCAACATGGATGTCAGATGACAAAGCTCACCATACTCTATATTGCTATGACCCGTAGAGGGTGTCTTTCCCTTGTGGGTCAAGATCTTTCCTCACTGAAGCCAATCCCTAAAATCTGGAAGAGTGATTGCTCTTTCAAATGCACAGAAGTCAGTACAAAACTACATGGAATAGGTGATATTATCAAATAAAAACAATAAATTTCCAGTAACTAACCTAAAGAAATGGAGATATATGAATGACCAAAGACTTCAAAATGGTTATTTTAAACAGAGTTTAACAAGTTGCAAGAGAACAGACATAGACAAATTAGTGAAATAAGGGAAACATATATAAACAAATGACAAGTTCAACAAAGAGAATTGACTTTAAAAAACACAGAAATTGTGGAGGAGAACAGAATTAATCAAGCAGAAGATATCTGCAATTAGAAGATAGTTCATTTGAAATTATCTAGTCAAAGAGAAAAAAATGAAAAAGCGAAGAGAAGAGAGATGATGGAATTTATGAGACACCATCAGGTAAACTAGAATTTGTGTTATGGGAGTCCAAGAGAAAGATAAGAAAGGGAAGGGGCAAAAGATTATTTAAACAAATAATGGCCAAAATTTTTCAGTAGCTGAAAAGAAAATTGAACATTCAAATTCATGAAGCTCAAAATACCTCAATTAATTTTGACTCAAAGACTACTGAGACACATTATAGTCAAATTATCAAAAGTGATGGATAAAGAGAAAATTTTCAAAGTAGAGATAGTGACTCGTAAAAGGAAATCCTCATGAATGATGAGTAGATGTCTCAGCAGAAGAATTGGAAGCTAAGGAGAGTTAAATGATATATTAAAAATGTTGAAAAGTTAATTTTAGTCCCTGCCTAAAATAAACAACTTAATTTTATACTTCAAAGAACTAGAAAAAGGAGAACAAACTTAGCCCCAAATCAAAACACAAATCCCAAGTTCCCCCCAACAAAAGACAACAACAAGTAAAAACTTGCCATCAACAAATGCTAAATTAGCCTTTAAAAATGAAAGAGAAACAAAATCTTCCTAGAGAAAACAAACATGTAGACGTTTTTCACCACTGGACTTGCTTGCCTTACAGCAAATGTTCATATGAGGTCTTTCAATTAAAATGAAAGCATACTAAACAGCAAGGTAAAAGCATAAATTTCACTATGAAGAATAAAAGACAAATACAAACAAATTACATTGTTAAATGTAATGGTGGTATGTAAATTACTGTCAGCTGTAATATAAAAGGAAACAAAATTTTTAAGTAAATATGCAATATATAAAAAAATAAATTTCTACTATAAAAACAATATAATAAGTGAGTAGAATGAAAGGGTAGAATTTTGTATGATTGAAGTGTCTATCAACTTAAAATAGACAGTTATGAGATATTCTCTATAACTTTCAAACTAACCACAAAGAAAATCATGTAATAAATACATGAAAGATTAAAAAAAATCAAAGCAAATAACTACCAAAAAAATTACCAAATAACAGAAGAATGCCATAAATTAAGAATAGAAGGGCAAAATAGGAGCAAAAATGAAAGACTGTTAACAATAGGCAAAATGGCACTAATAAGTTAATGTATTAAATTCCACAATCAAAAGGCATAGAGAGAATAAATGGGTTAAAAAAATAAGATGCAGTGATATGTTGACCATAAGAGACTCACTTTAGATTTGAAAGCATACATAGTTTTTATGTAAAAAGTAAAAAGGAAAGAATATTTCATGCCAATGGTAATGGAAGAGAGCAGAATGGCTATATTTACACCAGACAAAATAGACTGAAAATGAAAAACTTTCTCTAGGGACAAATAAGGCATTACCTGATAATAAAAGGATCAGTTCAACAGGAAGATACAATGATTGTAAAATGCACACCACCAGTATCACAGCACCTGACTATATAAAGCAAATATTTACAGATCCAAAGGGAAAAATTGACAGCAATACAATAAGAGAGAATTTCAATAACCCACTTAAAATAATTGATTGAGCACCCAGAGAGAAAATTAATTAAGATAACTGCAGACTTAAATGGACCAAACAAATATGTACAAAATTTTCCACCTAGCCCACACCAGCCTGCGTGGGACCCAGCCTCACAGAAGGCCCTGGTCCACCCTGCACTGGTGGGGCAAACACCTGCCAAAGCGTAGCCTCCAGCACAGGACTACTCTTTAGGTCCATCAGACTACCACAAGAGTCAGGCCTGGCCCAGATCTGTCCACACTGACTTGTGCAGGACCCAGGTCCAGGGTAGGTCTGAGTTCACCCCACACACACACACCTAGGAGCCTAAGTCAAATCCACTTCCATCTTGGGACACTGCAGTCATCTCCATAGGCTTCCCCACACAATAGCCCCTAACTTTTTGACAATAGACAGGGCCTACAGGCAGTTGCATCTCAGAGCAGGCATCCCAAAGGGAGCGTTTGGCCCACTCTTGCATCCCCATCTCTATAAGACATTGCTTCCATCTTGGAGCAACTTAACTATTATCTCAAGTTACCTCTGCTATTGCCGCCACCAACCTTAGATGCAGTAGCATAAACTGAGGGACATCAGCAGAGTCTGGAAGCCCAACATCAAGGTGAGGTACAGACAATCTGCATGGGTACTACAAAAACATAGGGAAGAAACTGTAATATCCACACTGCAAAAAGGGAAGACACATAGACATCATGAAAAAACAAGGGAGGAAATTGCCCCAAACAAACCAGGACACTATAATAACAGAACCCATGGACAGTGAAGTTGCTGAAATGTCAGAGAAGGAGTTCAGAAGGTTCATAATTAAGATGATCTGTGAATTAAAGAATGACCTAAATGAGCAAATACAGGCAAAAATTGATCACTCCAACAAAGAGATAAAAGAGCAAATACAAGTACCAAAGATTACTTCAAGAGAAAGATAGAGATTCTGAAAAAAAAAGCCAGTCAGAAATTCTTAAAATGAAGGATACAATAAGTCAAATAAAAACTCAATAGAAAGCATAACCAACAGACTAGATCATTTGGACCAAAGAATGTCAGATAATGAAGACAAAGTATACAATCTGGAAAATAAAGTTGATCACACAGTGAAGATAGTAAGAAACTATGAAAAGAACTTCCAAGAATTATGGGACAGCATCAAAAGACCAAATCTAAGAGTTATTGGGATAGAGGAAGGCACAGAGTTTCAAACTAAAGGAATGCACAATCTCCTCAATGAGATAATATCAGAAAATTTCCCAAGCACGAATGATGAATTAGAAAACCAAATACAAGAGGCTTATAGAATACCAAATGTACAAAATTGCAACAGATCTACACTAAGGCACATTATAATGAAAATGCATAGTATACAGAATAAGGATAGAGTTTTAAAAGCTGCAAGAGAGAGGAATAAGATCACATATAGGGGGAGACCAAGTTGTATCTCAGCAGACTTTTGAACCCAGCCCTTCAAAACCAAGAGATCGTGAAACAACATTTACCAAGTTCTGAAAGAAAATAGATGCCAACAAAGAATCTTATATCCAGCAAAACTAAGCTTTAGATATGATGATGAAATAAAAACCTTCCATGATAAACAAGTTAAAAAAATTTACAACCAGAAAGCCTGCACTAGAGAATATCCTCAGCAAAATATTCCAAGAAGAGAAAATGAAAAGAATGATGGAAATCAACAGAGAGAGGTTTTACACTAAAGGAAAATCTAATCAGAGGAGAAACCAAATCATGTTAAATACCAAAAGTAAACAAAAATGGTTGGGAATACAAATCATGTATCAAAATAACCCTGAATGTTATTGGCATAAATTCTTTAATCAAAAGACATAGATTAGAAGATTGGATTAAAAAAAGATCCAACAATATGATGCCTCCAAGAGACTCATCTCATAGGAAAATATATATCCACAGACTAAAGGTGAAGGGTTGGGATAAATAATACCAGTCACATGGACTGCAGAAGCAAGCAGGGGTTTCCATCCTCATATCAAGTAAAGTAGACTTCAAATTAAACTCAGTAGAAAAGGATAAAGAAGGACACTACATACTGCTCAGGGGAACCATACACCAACAAGACTTAACAATTATAAATATATATGCCCCAAACAATGGAGCATCTACAGTCATCAAATAAACTCTTCTCAAGTTCAAGAGTCAAAGAGATCACAACACAATAACTTTGGGTGACTTTAACACACCCCTTCATCACCAGATAGATCTTCCAAACAAAAGCTGAACAAAGAAATTATAGAACTCAATAATACAATCAATAACTTAGACCTAACTGACATACATAGAATATTTCAACTTCAATGAGAGAATACACTTTCTTCTCAGCAGTGGATGGATCCTTCTCTAAAATAGATTGTATACTATGCTACAAAGCAAGTATTAGCAAATATAAAAATGTAGAGATACTACCCTGCTTTCAATCAGATAATAATGGAATGAAACTAGAAGTCAATGATAAAATAAGAAATAAAATCCACTCCAACACCTGGAGATAAAATAATATGCTACTGAATGAACAATGGATTACAGAAGACATCAAGGAGAAGATTTAAAAATTTTTTGAGGTGAATGAGAACACAGATACAACATCTCAAAATCTCTGGGACACTATGAAAGCAGTTCTAAGAGGAAAGTTCATTGCATGAACTTCATTCCTTAAAAGAAGAAAAAGTCAACAAATAAATGACTTAATATTACATCTCAAAGCCCTAGAAAAAGAAGAACAAATCAAAACCCAAAGCAGCAGAAGACAAGAAATAATTAAAATTAGAGCTGAAATCAATGAAATTGAAACAAAAGAAACAATTGAGAAAAATTGACAGAACAAAAAGTTGGTTCTTTGAAAAAATAAATAAAATTGACAGACCCTTAGCCATGCTAATGAAGAGAAGGAGAGAGAAAATTCCAATTACTAACATACATGATGAAAAAGCAAATATCACAACAGACACTAACAGAAATACAGAAGATAATTAGAAATTATTTTTAAAACTTGTACTCCAATAAAATAGAAAATATCAAAGGCATCAACAAATTTCTAGAGTCATATAACTTACCCAAATTGAATCAGGATGATATATACAATTTAAACAGATCAATTTTAAGTGACGAAGTGGAAGACACTATCAAAAGTCTACCAACCAAGAAAATCCCAGGACCGGATAGATACACAGCCAAGTTCTACAAGACCTTTAAAGAAGAACTAATACTAATACTCTCCAATTTATTTCCTGAAATAGAAAAAGACGGAGCACTTCCAAACTCATTCTATGAGGCCAACAGTACCCTGATTCCAAAACCAGAAAAAGACACATCAAAAAAAAAAAAAAAGAAAGAAAACTTCAGACCAATATCTCTAATGAACATAGATGCAAAATCCTCAATAAAATTCTGGCAAATTGAATACAAAAACATATCAAAAAGATTATGCACCATGATCAAGTGGGATTCATCCCAGGGATGCAAGGTTGTTTCAACATATGGAAATCAATAAATCTAATTCATCACATCAATAGACTTAAAGATAAGAATCATATGATCATCTCAATAGATGCAGAAAAAGCATTTGAAAAAATACAGCACTTCTTTATGTTCAAAATACTAGAAAAAACAGGGATAACAGGAACATATCTCAACATCATAAAGACTATCTATGTTAAGCCCCAGGCCAACATAATTCTAAATGGAGAAAAATTAAAGACATTCACTCTAAAAATTGAAACAAGGCAAGGATGCCCTCTTTCACCACTTCTATTTAACATAGTTCTTGAAACACTGGCCAGAGCAATTAGATGAAAGGAATTAAAAGGATACACATAGGAAAAGAAGAACTCAAATTGGCACTATTTGCTGATGATATGAATCTATATGTAGAAGACCCTAAAAGTTCCACCAGAAAACTTCTAGAACTACTAAATGAATTTAGCACAGTAGCAGGATATAAAATCAAAACCCATAAACCAAAAGCATTTCTGTATATATCAGTGACAAATCCTCAGAAAGGGAAACAAGGAAAACTACTCCATTTACAATATCCTCAAAAAATTAAAATACTTGGGAATCAACTTAATGAAAGAGGTGAAAGATCTATATGATGAAAATTATAGAACCTTAAATAAAGACCTTAGAAGATGGAAATAGCTACCTTGCTCTTGGATAGGCAGAATTAATATTGTCAAAATGACCATACTTTCAAAAGCACTATACAGATATAATGCAATTCTGATCAAAATCCCAATGGCATTCCAAATAGAAATAGAAAAAGGAATCATGAAATTCATCTGGAAAAATAAGAGACCCAGAATAGCCAAAGCAATCTTTAGGAGAAAGAGTGAAGCAGGTGGCATCACTATACCAGACCTTAAACTATACTATAGAGCAATAGTAACAAAAACAACATGATATTGGCACCAAAACAGACAGGTAGACCAATGGTACAGAATAGAGGACACAGAGACTAATGCAGAAAATTAAAATTACCTTATATTAGACAAAAGTGTCAAAAACATGCACTGGAGAAAAGATAGCCTCTTCAACCAATGGTACTGGGAAAACTGGAAATCCATATGCAACAAAAATGAAATTAAACCCCTATCTCTCACCATGCACAAAACTCAACTCAAAGTGGATCAAGGACTTATGAATACAACCAGAAACCATGCGTATAACAGAAGAAAATGTAGGCCCTAATCTCCAGCATGTAGGATTAGCCCCCAACTTCCTTAATAAGACTCTTTTGGTGCAAGAAGTAAAATCAAGAATCAATAAATGGGATGGACTCAAACTAAAAAGTTTCTTTTCAGCAAAAGAAACAATCTGTAAGGTGAACAGAGAGCCTACATCTTGGAAGCAAATTTTTACCCCTCACACTAATCAGATAGAGCACTAATCTCTAGAGTATATAAAGAACTCAAAAAGTTAAACTCCAAAAAATCAAATAACCCAATCAATAAATGGGCCAAGGATCTGAACAGACACTTTTCAGATGATGATTTACAATCAATCAACAAATATATGAAAAATGTTCATCATCGCTAGCAATTAGAGAAATGCAAATAAAAACCACTTTAAGATTTCATCTCACTCCAGTTAGAATGACAGCTATTATGAAGACAAACAACCATAAGTGTTGGTGAGGATGTAGGGGAAAAGGTACACTCATACACTGCTGTTGAGTCTGCAAACTGATGCAGACAATATGGAAAGCAGTATGGAGATTTCTTGGAAAATTGGGAATGGAACCACCATTTGATCCAGCTGCCTCTCCCCTTGGTCTATACCCAAAGGGCTTAAAAACAGTATATTACAGGGACAAAGCCACATGAATGTTTATAGCAGCACAATTCACAATAGCTAAACTGTGGAACCAACCTATATGTCCTTCAACAGATGAATGGATAAAAAAAAATATGGCATATATACACAATGGAGTATTACTCAGCAATAAAGGAGAATAAAATCATGGCATTTGCAAGTAAATGGATGGAGTTGGAGAAAATAATGCTAAGTGAAGTTAGCCAATCCCCAAAAAACCAAATGCTAAATATTCTCTTTGATATAAGGAGGCTGATTCATAGTGGGATAGGGAGAGGGAGTATGGGAGGAACAGATGAACTCTAGATAGGACAGAAGGGTTGGAGGAGAAGGGAGGGGCATAGGGTTAGAAATGATGGTGGAATGTGATGGTCATTATTATCCAAAGTACATGTATAAAGACACAAATTGGTGTGAATATACTTTGTATACAACCAGAGATATGAAGAAATGTGCTCTGTATGTGTAATAAGATTTGTAATGCATTCTCCTGTCAGATATAAATAAAAAAATTCCACCCAACAACAAAAGCATGAATTCTTCCTAATTGTACATAAAACATTTTTCTAGGGTAAATCATGTTAGATTATAAAATAAGTTGAAACAAATTTAAGAAACAAAATCACTCTGTGTACATTTCCTACCATAATAGAAGGAAACCAGAAATCAATAACATGAAGAAAATGGGAGAATTCATAAATACAGAGAAACTAAAAAGCATACTCTTGAACAATCATTGAGACAGAGGAAATAAAAAATATTTAGTTTCCCAAGATAAATGATAATGAAAACGTATCATATCAAAATCTATGAAGTACATCAAAAGCAGTAGCCACCGGAAAGTTTATAGCAATTAGTCCCTACCTAAAATAAACAATTTTATACCTAAAAGAAGTAGAAAAAGAAGAACAAACTTAGCCCCAAATAAACAAGGGAGCAAAAAAAATAAAGATTATAGCAAAACAAGTTAAATAAAAAATGGAAAAATAAGAATTGATAATTTAAAAAGATAAAACAAAATTTTAGAAACTACTTTAGCTGGAATAACTAAAATAAGAAAAATAACTGAAATGTAAGAAGTGACATCACAATGAAGCCTCAGGATAAAAATTATCATAAGAGGCAATTATATGAGCAACTGAATCAAACAAATTTAGTAAGCTAGACATTAGGTGCAATCTACCAAAATTGAATCAAAGAATAGAAAGCTTGAAAAACCAGTAACGAATAAGGAGTTGAATCAGGAATTCAAAGTCTCCCAGTAGAATATGACAGCTTCATATTCCACCAAACATCCAAGAAATTAACTCCAGTCCTTCTTAAGATATTTTTAAAAACAGAAGAGGAAATACTTTAAAACTCATTTTATAAAGCCAGAATCATCCTAGTACAAAATCCAAACAAAGAAAACTAAAGACTAATATCCTGATGAATATACATGAAAAGGATCTCAATAAAATGCTATCAAACCAATTCAGGAGCACCATACAGTATCACAAACCAAAACCAAGTGAGATCTATCCCTGACAAACAAGGATGGTTCAACACAAGCAAATCAATGCAGTACCTCACATTAACACAATGAAAGAAAAATTCACATTATGATCTCAGTAAATGCAGAAACATAAGCAACAATATTAGTGCAATTCATGAATTAAAATTCTCAATAAAATAGGCATAGAAGGAACTTACCACAACATAATAGTGGCCATTTATGAAAATGCCCCCCCCCACACACACACAAACCATGGTAATCATTGGGAAAAACTAAAAATGCTTCCTCTAAGATATGGCAGAATGTAAAGATGTCCATTCTTACCACTTCTTTTCAACATGATCTTAGAAGTTTTAAGCTGAGCATTTAGGCATGAAAAAGAAAAAGAAATTGTAAAGAATAAAGTAAAATTATTTATATTTATATTATTCATTATTGCTGATGACATGTTCACATGCAGAAAAAAAGTCAAAGAATCAATAATGATGTTTGTTAGAATGAATAGATGAACTCTGTAAATTTACAGGACACAAAATCAACATACAAAATATGCAAGATAAAATTATATTCTGTGTTATAAAGCAAACCCTCCCATTTATGGAATCACAGGGGTCACATAAAACATTCTCTATGAAAGACCATAATGGAATAAAATTAAATACCAGTAACAGAAATAGAACTAGAAAAGCCTCCAATATTTGGAAATTGAAAAATAATAGACTTCTAACAACAGTGAAAAAACACATGTCAGCAAAGGGGTAGAGCCAATGGATTCCTTCCACACTGGTGGTGAGAATATAAACTAACCCAAATTTGGAAAACTGTCAGGCAGTCTCTTAAACATGCACTTAGTCCCTGGTACCTAAAATTTCAAAGGAAATCAAAACATACATCCACATAAAACTTACATAATTTTTTTTTGTTTTTTAATTTTTATTTGTTCTTTTTAGTTATACATGACAGTAGGGTGTATTTTGACATATCATACATACATGGAATATAACTTCCCATTCTTGTTATTGGACAAGATGTGGAGTTAAACTGTTCAGGTATTCATACAAGAACATAAGAAAATTCTGTCCAATTCATTCTTTTATCTTTCCTAGTCCCATTCCCCCTCCCTTCTATTTATTCCCCTTTATCTAATCCAGAGATAGCCAGAGACTGGCTATTTTTTCTTCCCCCTCCCCATGCTTATTATAAGGTAGCATCCACATATCATAGAGAACATTTGGCCTTTAGTTTTTGGGGATTGGCTTATTTCATTTACTATGGTAGCCTCCAATTTCATCCATTTACTGGAAAAAGCTATATTTTATTCTTCTTTATGGCTGGGTAATATTCCATTGTACATATGTGCCATATTTTCTTTATCCATTTATCTGTTGAAGGGCACCTAGATTGGGTCCATAGTTTAGTTATGGTGAATTGAGCTGCTATAAACATTGAGGTGGCCACATCACTATAGTATGCTGATTTTAAGTCCTTTAGTATATGCAGAGGGGTTGAAAAACTGGATCATTTATAACTGATAACTGGTGAGTTCATTTCAAGTTTTCTGAGGATTCTCCATGCTACTTTCCAGAATCATTTTACCAATTTGCAGTCCTACTAGCAATGTTTGAGTTACCTTTTTCCCCATATCCTTGCCAACATTTATTGTTACTTGTATTCTTGATGCTTGCCATTCTGACTAGAGTGAAATGAAATCTCAGTGTAGTTTTAATTTGCATTTCTTCAATTGCAAGAGATGTTGAATATTTTTCATATATTTGTTGACCAATCATATTTCTTCTTCTGTGAAGTGTCTTGTCAGTTACTTTGTCCATGTATTGATTGGGTTGTGTTTTCTTTCCTCCTCCTCCTCCTCCTCCTCCCCCTCCTCCTTCTCCCCGTTCTCCTTCTTCTCTTCCTCCTCCTCCTCCTTCTTTGTTGGTGTTATATTTTTTGAGTTCTTTACATATCCTGGAGATTAATGCTCTATCTAAGGTGCAGGTGGCAAAGATTTTCTCCCATTCTGTAGGCACTATCTTTACATTCTTGATTGTTTTCTTTGTTGTGAAGAAGCTTTTTAGTCTGATACAATCCCATTTATAGATTCTTGATTTTACTTCTTGTGCTTTAGGAGTCTTGCTGAGGAATTCAGTTCCTAAGCCAACATGATGAAGAGTTGGGTCATCTTTTCCTCCTAGTAAGCTCAGGGTCACTGGTCTAATGCCTAAGTCCTTGATTGACTTTGAGTTGAATTTTGTGCTGGTTGAGAGATAGGGGTCTAATATCATTTACATAAGGATTTCCAGTTTTTCTAGCATCATTTGTTGAAGAGGCTATCTTTTCTCCAATTTATGTTTATGGCATCTTTGTCTAGTGTGAGAAAACCGTATTTATGTGGGTTTGTCTCTGTATCTTCTATTCTGTACCATTGGTCTTCATGTCTGTTTTTCTGCCAGTTCCATGCTGTTTTTGTTACTATAGCTATGTTGTATGATTTAAGGTCTAGTATTGCAACGCCTCCTGCTTCACTCGTCTCACTAAGGATTGCTTTTCCTATTCTGGGCCTCTTACTTTTCCAATCAAATTTCATGACTGCTTTTTCTATTTCCATGGAGAACATCTATGTTAAACCCCCATCTCTCACCCTGCACAAAACTCAAATATTTTTACTATAGCTTGATTGATAACAGTTCAAACTAGAGGTAATTCAAATGTGAACCAAAAGAAAGGGAGAAAAAGAGCTATATTTAATGTAATATTACCAGGTAATTTAAAACTTGAAGTCGAGCATGGAGGTGGGCACCTGTAATCCCAGCATCTCAGGAGGCTGAGGAAGGACAATTACTAGTGCAAACCCAGCCACAGCAACTCTCTCAAAATAGAAAAAAAAAAGGGTTGAGGATGAGTATGTGGTTCAGTGGTTAAGCACCCCTGGGTTCAATCCCTAGTACCAAAAATTTTTTAAAAAAAGTAAAATAAATAAATAAGTACATAATGATCTTCTGACATATGCAACTAGACAGAAAATTCTACAAAATACCTCTAAAAAGGATAATTCTTAAATAAATGAATACAGAATAGTTCCATTTACTTAAAGTTTGAGATCGTACCAAAGAACTTCATAGTGATGCAAATGAGAGTATGGTTTTCCTGTATATTTTGACACTGATTATAAGGGAGGATGAGGTAACTTTCTCTATCATGGCAGTACTCTTTGTCTTATTGGGATGTAAATTTTTTATATGCATGAATTTGTCAGAACCCATCAAAGTATACACTTGAAATCTCTGAGTTTAATTTTGTAAATTTTACCTAAAATAATAAAATCTCTTTAAAATCTCTTTAGAAGGCTATATTATAGAATTAGTATTTTTAATAGAATAAATTCTTAATAATATATACAAAAATACTTTAAAGAAACTTAACATTATTAATTTACTTTAGGTTTAAATAAATAAGATTTCCAAAGCAATGAAAGTATTTTAAGTTCCTTGGTACTTAGGTAATTTTAAATCATAATAATGATGTAGATTTATTTTATTTATTTCATATTTATACTTTTTTTCTTGGAGAGAATTGAATGCAAGCCTCACACATAGTATGCTTGCTCTCCAGCAATGAACTACATCTCCAGCCCCTAATCTTATAGTTAAGAATGTTTAAGCAATGGACAGAAAATTAGTGTCCTGTACATTTTTGTCAGGGTTTAGATATCAGAGGTATTTCCCAAAAGCTTATGTGTGAAACAATACAAGAAAGTTCAAAGGTGAAATGACTGGGTTATGAGAACCTTAACCTAATTAGTGCATTAATCCACTGATAATTATTAACCGAGTGGTAGCTGTAGGCAAGTAGGTGTGGCTGGAGGAAGTGGGTTGTTAGGGAGTACCTTTAGGGCTTTTATTTTGTCTTTAGTGAGGGGAGCACTCTAGCACGCATGTCTGTCTGTCTGTCTGTCTCTTTCTCTGTCTCTCTCTTTCTTCTTCTTGGTGTAACATCCTCTGCCAATTTCCTCTGCCATATATTCCCACCATGATGTTTTGCCTCATCTTTGGCCTAAAGCAATGGATCCAGGCATCTATGGACTGAGACCTCTGAAACCATGAGCTCCAAATAAAATCTTCCATCTCTAAAATTGTTCTTGTCAGGTCTTTTGGTCAAGCAGTGGAAAAAGCTGACTAAAAGAATTTCAATTACTCATCTTCATTCAATGCTGTACCTACTACCCTTTACCACAGTTAATCAAAATTTGAGTGTAAAGATACCTAAAAGTACAGTTCACACAAGTCCATCTGCCTTTTTCAATTTCTAATGATTTTTAAAGGCTATTTCTGAAGAAAGACATATACCCAAATCTTAGAGTCTATTAAATGTTTTTTGACGATTGCCAACATTTATTCTTACAGAAGATTCTTTTTTCATAGGATTGTTTTTTTAATGAGGCACTGTGTGATTGATGTTAATTGTCATTTTAGGATTCCTTTTACTTTTGGTTGTTCATTTGATCACAAGAAATCTGATAGCTTTCTTCTTGCAGTGTTCGATAGGGCACTGGCTGGTGTATTAAAAATGGATGACTTCCCGAAGTACAGCATGTCTTCACTTCTTGGCTAGCTTCCCATGTGGAGAAATAAGTGTTCATAATTATCTGTAGAAGAGTGTTTGCATATTACTCTTTAAGCATATAATTATCTCTTATATTTTGGGAAGCATTTTATGTGTAGGCCTACAGCACACTGTATGTTTTCTTTAAAAGGCAAAGTAGCTAAAAATGAATGTGTGGAAAATGTGACAGTCATATCATGCTAGCTGTATTTGTTACTATGCCACTATATGATTTAAAAGCCACTAATGCAAAAGGAAAGTGCATGGTGCTTGCTGTGTGCTTCTAATTGGCACAATTTGCTAATATAGTCTTTGACGCCAGAATTCTGTTGTTCACATATCTGATTTAATATAATTAAATGGCAGGCATTTTTTTTTCCTTGCAATTTTGGAACATCAGAACAAACAGAAAGAAAGACTATGCCCATGAATACTAATTAATAGCAGTTCTTACTAAATATAAATTGCTTTCTCAAAGATTTCTATGATAGAGACACTACTAAGAATGAATCCATGAAAGGTCCATTTTTTAGAGTAGAGCCGTATCAAGATATTCTCTGGTTCTTTCCTTCAGGTCTCAAATACACAGCAGCTTAAGCACTGGAATGTGATTAAACAAAAGCTTTTTCATCCTTTACCAAATTCTACTCTCAAGAATCATATTCACATGGACTTTTTTAAATTTTTTTTTTTAGTTGTTAATGGACCTTTATTTATTTATTAATTTATATGGGATGCTGAGAATCAAACCCAGTGCCTCACACATGTGAGGCGAGCTCTCTACCCCTGAGTCACAACCTCAGCCCTCCACGCTGACTTTTAACAATTGGGAGTTGCTTAAGGAAATAGGTAATGATATGAGCTCTAACCCTAAGACCATCCCCATCCCTCTCCATATGTAGTGTCCTTCCCATTGTTCATTTCACACCCCACTCAACTGTTTTACCTCAAACCACTGAAGGTAAGACTCCAAGTATAACTCTCAATTCACTCATTTGTACACCAAATAATATTTGTTGAGTGTCTACTAGGTATCATTGCCCATATTGGAAATAAAACATCAACAAAGACAATCCTCCCTTTTGCAGAGTTAATAACCTATCATAAAGGAGTAGATAAAGTAAAACAACAGTGAAAGTGTCTGGGTCAATGAGAAACCTTAAGGATGCTTAGTGTTTTATTTAGTTTTTGTTGTTCTTGTCATTGTGACCAAAAGATCTGACAAGAACAATGTAGAGGAGGAAAGTTTATTTTGGTCCATGGTTTTAGAGGTTCAGTTTAGTCAGCTAACTCCATAGTTCTAAGCCTGAGGTGAGGCCGAACTCCTTCCTTGGTGGAAGGAGGAAAGCAGATCGGGACGAATCAACAAGGAAGGAGAGAGAGAGAGAGAGAGAGAGAGAGAGAGAGAGAGAGAGAGAGAGAGAGCTGTGCTCACCAGGAATACACCATAAACCCCAAAGGCACAACCCTAGTGACCCACTTCCTCCAGTCACACCCTGCACACCTATAGAAGCTGTGGATTAATCCACTGATTAGGTTTCACCTCTCATATTCAAATCATTCACCTCTAAAAATTCTTGCATTGTCTCACACAGGCGTTTTTGAGAGACTCTCATATCTAATAACTAGAATGCTTTGGGAACTTCTCTTTGTAATTAATTTTTTATTTATATATGACAGCAGAATGCATTACAATTCTTATTACACATATAGAGCACAATTTTTCATATCTCTAGTTGTATACAAAGTATATTCACACCAATTCATGTCTTCATACATGTACTTTGGATAACAATGTCAATCACATTCCACCATCATTTCTAACCCCATGCCCCCTCCTTGCCTCTACCTCTGGGACGATCTTTTAAGGATTGAAGTTTGGGGTGAGACATCAGGTATGAGTACTAACTACCTAAATGTAGCAGAATGAATGACAGAAAGCATTTCAGGCAGAGTGCTACACATATACAGGCACTACTGGCTCCACTGCACACAAAATTCTTAAGTACTTAATGTGTGAATGGGCCTGACAAACTAATGGGTGTGGGAAGTGATGATATTTCCCTTCTCCTCCCAAAAACATCTAGGAACTTTCTGTTTTTATATTATGCTGTAAGAACTCTCTTCCTCACAGCAATATTACTCTATTATTTATACAGGGGTACCCCACCTTTTCTTTTCAGAAGATAAAATGTTTTCTTGGTTGTCTAATGAGAAGTGTATTCCTATTTTGACTTTGCAATAAGGAAACCCAGATCTGTATTTAAATCTAAATTGAAGAGCTTCATCATGTGATCCTGCTATAAATTCTTTTGACATGTATATTCTTTTGAAGAATGTGTTTTTGACCTCTCTGTTTAACTTGGTAACTCTCCTGCTACTCTTGTGTAAGTCACCTTAGTCCCTTTTTAGAAGTGCATGTGAATTTTAAACACTATTTCTATAGCTAGTTCTTACTTGATACTTTCACATGGACTGAGATACAATGTTAGCAAAAATTAAAATTACTGAAGTGTGCTCAAAATAAAATATAAATTTTACTAATCATTCATTGATCATTTTTTAAAATATCATGAAGATGGTTTGGGGTCAACAACAAAATATTCATAAACTGCTTAAAGTTACTGTTCTTTAAATATTTAAAAAATAACCTATATTTGAACTGCTAGTCTTTAAAAAATCAGTATTACTGCATTCATGATAAAACTTGCATAGATAAAAGTAAGAAAATAAAGTCTGCTACAAAGAACTCCTGATAACTGAATATGTCTCTAACTGCATCAGTTTCCATTCACATATTTGTATTATGAATGCACATGAAGAATAAGATATCTGAAAGTATGAAGTTACATTCTATAATGTATTTTCATTTTCAAAATAAAAGTGGAATAATTGGACATGAATTTAAAAATGTATCCTACTTCTAATTTTTCACTTCACTTTTTATTATTAAAAATAATTTTAAACATTTAAAACACAGAAAGTTAAAGGAGAATTCTTAAAACAAAGAATCAGTCTGTGCTACATCTTTTTGAGAATAAAATGTTCTAGGAGATCATAATGGAACAAAATGCTCAGTGGAAGATAGTAATTATAGGACAAGCAGTACGCTTAGCAGAGAGCTTGCTGTGCCACAAATAAATTGAAGGTCCAAATGGCATACATAATCCAAAATTAGAATAAAGCTTTTTAAAATCACAGTCCAGGAGAAGCAAGAATAATACTAATCTTGAAAAAATATATATGTGATTGTTGTAAACACTGAAGAAAATAGGACTAAAAATTATGTTTATGAAGCAGCAAAAGGACTGAGCTATTTTATATTTATTTCAATTCTTACAACACACTCAGCAGTAATCATTTGCTGTCCTCCTCCTTTTTTTTTTTCATTCTTGCCTTCTTTCCTTCTTCCTGACTTTCTGTCTTCCCTCCTAGCTATGTTGGACTTAGGAATGCTTAAACACTCCAGAATACAAATTCAAGATTCAAGATCATCATGACTTTACCTTTGCAGTGATTCTGAATGTGTCTGCTTCCTGTTTTTTCTTCATTAGGTAAGGGTCAGACCCTTTCAGGCATCATAATATTCTAAGTTCATATCTAAGTCTTAGCAGATATATGCAAATCAATTTTACTTACTGCTAGAAATAAATATAATAATAAATGCAAAGACTTAAAGACTTTCAAAACAGAAGGTAAAGCAATATACTTTTCCCTTAACTGATTGATTTCCTTCTGATTAATCCCACCCAAAATTATTTGCCAATGATTTATTTTACCAAATCGTCATTGATAATATACTAAGAAATATACACCATTACTCCACAGTACCTGTTTCGTTAATATCTGCCCTTAATTTTCAAAGTTACTACTTAAATTAGAGTTGGTTTATTCTTTGACATGTTTCTTTTTTGACATGTAATTTTTTTATCCTGGTGATTTTAAAAACACTGGAAAATATTTTCAGTTTAAATGGACGCCTATGGTCCTTCTGGTGGCTGAAGAAAAATTTGCATGCAAATTTTCTTTCCTATGCAATCTCCAAAGGATATTTATCATGAATTTTACTGATCAACAGCCAAAGGTTTATAAACCCACATGCTATTAATTTTTAACCACCAGAGGCTAGAACAGTGATAATATGAAAAAGAAAGAACTCATTAGTTTTTAATAGAGCATTGTATGGCACATATTTTGCCATCCAAGTATTTACTCAGGGCTTCTCACCATGCTCCTCAAAACTGCTGCACAATAAATAATAAAAGATTAAAACCTTAAACCTGGAAAACTTAGAAAAAAAATATTAGAAAATTTTATTTGAGATTATAAAAATCCTCCAATGATTTACTTTAAGAGACACCTTCATTGCTTCCATGTGCAAGGACTAATGATGGCGCCGCGCCGGGCTGGGATGGGAGAGAGTGCTGCCCAGAAGCACAGGCAGGGGCAGGTGATAAAGCAGACCCTCCACACGCCTCGCTCACTGTCACCCAAATATCTTTACACCATTTGTTACAGGAAATGATAGGCCATGTACATATTTATGTCTGGGCTGTTATAAGCCTGACTTTCTTTTTCCAGGATACATCTTTTTGTTCTGAGCAATTTAGTTTCTAGGCAGGTGACTATCGTGAGCTTTTGTGTCTTGAACTTAGATGAAATAAAAGAAGATTCTAATTAAAGGACCAGCTCCTAGGATATCGACATCTGCAGAGACAAGATTTCACAATCACTTTGGTTCTGCCAATAACCTCTCTAGGCTTCCACATGGGACTCCTCTAATTAGGATGTCATGTCTTTAGTAATTTTGCACTCATTTCTTACCTGTTCTCCTAAAGGCAATGTATCTTTGATGGTTTCTCAGGTGATAACTGAAATGAAGTTGCATGTGCCTTTTCTGGTGAATAGAACTTGAAGGTGTTGTTGCTTTAGTCTCAATCAGGAGACAGAGATGAGGGATGAGCTTCAATTTGGTCTCTTATCCACTAAAATGAAAAAAAAAGTAAGCTATAAAGATTTTACTCAAAAACAATCTATGAAATCAGCAAGCTGCACATATCCTTTATAAAGATAAGTTGTTCAGGAAATGTTTCAGGTATTCTTATTTGATTTTACAAAAAAAAAGTAAATAAAGGAGAAGAATGAGCTGGAGAGACGGAATGCCTCTCTCTCCCAGGACTTGGTGCTGTTCCTCCATTATCAGGGGACCACAAAATGCACTGCTATTTCTAAATGCCCCCAAGTCACTTTGAAAACGATGAACGAATATGGTGCTGCTACAAGAAGTAAATTATTGCTTGCAGGACCTACAGGGGCAGTGGAATGATGGGGTTTAAATTGTGCTCTGGATTTAGACATCCCTAGCAGCACAAGCTTCATATCTGTCACTCCCTAGTCCTGTAATTTTGTTCTCTCTGAGCCTCAGTTTCCACTTTTGCTGAGGGGATCATTTATCTCATAAAACCATGCTCACTGTTTTAAAATAGAATGAACACTTAATGTGTGGCACACAGAGGGCAATGCAATGAGGTTTATAATACTATTACTGGTTATTGATTTTGTAAAAATTGATTTTTGCCTTCACCAAAATGTTAATCGAATGGTCATTATAGTAAAGACACCCCCCCAAATTTAATTTTGTAAGGAAAAAACACCAAAGTAAATATGTTTTGAGGATCTTTTGTGGTTGGCAAAGAGCAACAACACAGAGAATTAGAAAAAAGAAAGAAATTTTTTTTCTATCAACTGCTATTGAAAAGAAAAGAGGAGAGAGAACAGGGGGCCAGGGAAAGTAGAATCCAGTGTTTGTCCATGGCAATTGTTTTCAAAATAATGTTTTTCTAAGGTAGATAAAGTTTGTCTCTTTTTCAACTAAATGTTTTTAAAATATTTCTTTAGTTGTTGATGAACCTTTATTTTACTCATTTATTTATATATGGTGCTGAGAATCCAACCCAGTGCCTTACACATATGAGACAACTGTTCTACCACTGAGCCACAACCCCAAGCCCTCCAATCAATATTTTGAGAAGGATGCATTTGGTTAGAGGATTAACTTCCCATAAATATTGACTCTTTTAACAACCAAATTATCGACAGATATTCAAGTTCTTTAAAATAAAACTTGGTTTATTGCCAAAGGGAAATTCATAAGATCACTTTGACAAAAATGGTGAAAGAAAATTAAATTCTAATTTTTGCTACCATTACAATCGTCTGTTCCCTTGCCTGTTACCTATGCTTGTCCATGAGTAGTCATGGCTAATAATATCAGCAACAAAATCCTGAGATTGGTTACTTCTCTGGAGAGCATCTGAAAACTTTCCCTCTGTGTTGTAATTTATATGGAACTTCAGGAATAAATGTGCCACCATCCCTCTTGCTTCGTCATTGAAGAATTGCATAATGTATTGCATCCTTTGGAGAATCTTTCTATAACTTTCGGAAGTGTTCTTCGAGCAATATACTGCAGCAATTTTTTTTCTTTTTCCAACATTGCTTCTTTTTCGTCTTTCTCAAGATTCCGTATTGTACATTTACCTGCATTGATTTTTGGCAGTTGCCATCTTTTAGTTCAGTTACTTAAGAGATCCACCTTCTGAGTCTGAGTGCATAGTTCTTTATTACTGCTTTTCTGACTTTACTACCATCTACAGCATCAGTAATTCCTGCTGTGGAGCTTTCCCTCTGGATCATAGTTTTAAGTCAATCTAATGCACATCACAAATCTCTTTGGGTTCGGATCTTCTATAATTTTTGCTCATCTTATAAAGATAAGATTGGAAATTATTTTGGGGGATCTCTGAAGATGTAGACTAACCTCTAGAAGATAGTAATCCCTGGAGTTTAAATATGGCCCTCTAGAGAATCTTGTAGAGCTAGTTAGTAACTTTCTGCTTCCTCAATCCATAAAACAGCATTAATAGTAACACTTGTGTTTTTTTTATTTGTGCCAGTGCTGAAATCTTAGAAGGCATAAATCTTCTGTAGCCCAAGTATGTGTATTTTCTAAATAAATTTCTAACTTCTGTCAGTTCTAATCAAATAGATATTTAAAACAAAAAAGTCCAGAAATTTTTGGGGAAAAGGTAATTTTAGCAAAGAGAAAACGACATAGAGTACTGACTTCTCTGTTTATGCATTAAGAGGAAAAACTAAACACAAAATTATGAGGAAAAAAGGCTAGATATTATTGTGCAAGTTTCCATACAGATTTTATACAATGTTTTAAATTTTATGTTATTGTGACTGATTTGGAACTCCACAACTTTATCATTTCTGTAAATAATTGAGGAACTATGTTACATGGAAAGAATATGGACATGCATATTGTTGTAATATTTCATTTTAAATATAAGACAATAAAATAAGCAAATAAATTATGTGGAATGCTAGAAATTCCATAAAATATCTTGGGTAAAACTGAAAAAAAAGTGTATCACTGTGTACAGTCTCCTGTGAAGGGGAGACTGTGATTTTTGAGTATGGAGATCAGAAAATGTCTCCCAGGGGAGGTGATGTGACAACCTGGGGGAAGACAATCTGTGCACAGGAAGAAGCATATAGAAGGACCAGGTTTTGGAAAGTCCTCAGCTTGCTTGAAGAGCAACAAAAAGTTCAGTGAGTCTGGAGTGGAATAAATAAAGGGAGAGTAGTAGCAATGTCTCCACATTCAGAAAAACCTTGTTGGCCACTATAATGGGGCCGGTTGATATTCTGAGTGAAAGGGAATGACATAATGTGATTTAAGGTTTTAGTGCAGCAATTCCAGCTGCTATTTTTCAAATACAGAACATGAAGTAGAAGCAGGAAGACCAGTTAAAAGGTTGTCTCAGTAATTCAGTTAAGCAGCCTAGACAGCAGCCTAGATCAGTGAGATGGTGGTGCAGGTGGTGGGAAGTAATGGAATTCTGAAATTGATAGGTAAAGCCAGGAGGGTTGGTTGACCATAAACTATGAATGACAGAAATAGAACATGATTCCCATGTATTTAGAGAGAGCAAGGGGGAGGATTGTGTTGCCATGTACTTGATGGGGAAAGCTGCAGAGAGAAAGGTAATAGGTGGAAAGAAGGGTATGAGTTTTGTTTCAGAAATATTAAATTTTAAAATGCTGTGGTATGTTTGAATTTGTCCTTGATTTTTATTCCAGCCTCCCTCCCTATGGTAATATTCCATATCCACAGCTGTGTCATCACTTCAGAGTGATCAGGGTGTACTTTTTATATTCTTGGTGTTGAGCTTGGCCATGTGACCTGTTGGCCACTGGGGCATTAGGAGATGTGATAGCAGAGGTTTGAAATGTGTTTTCGTAGGTGAGCTTATGCTCTTGTTTTTTACTGTGAGAAAAACATGTATCACAACAAGTCCTTGAAGAAGGATGAGAAAAACCTAGATCCAAATCACAACCCAGAGCAAAGCCCAGTGAATCCTCAACTTCAGTCAACCTACAATCCCATGAAAACTTCTATGCCATGGAGATTTTTGTGCCTATCTATTACACAGCAAAAACTAGCTTATACATAAGCATATTGGATATACAAGTCGAGCTGTCAAATAGATTGTTTGATATAGTCTGAAGTACAGTAGAGATGCCTGTGTTAAAGAAAATATTTAAAAGTCATAGTATACAGATGGCCATACGCTTTTTTTTTTGTCTTCATTTTTACAACACAGAGAGACAAAGAGCCTTTTTCTTATTACTTACGAAAATTTGATGGTACTATAAACATGCCTCTGTAATTTTCCTTTTTTTAACTTAACATATCATGGACATATATGTATGTCAATGTAATCTAATTTATTTT
Organism: Ictidomys tridecemlineatus; assembly: GCF_052094955.1. Taxonomy (NCBI): domain Eukaryota; kingdom Metazoa; phylum Chordata; class Mammalia; order Rodentia; family Sciuridae; genus Ictidomys; species Ictidomys tridecemlineatus. The sequence goes on from NC_135485.1 coordinate 60,791,872, forward strand.
ATATCATGGCTAGATAATTGTATTTCATATGGCTTTCTACAGTTTAGTCTATTTCTTATTGAATAATTCAAGATGTTCCTAAATTTTTGCTGATCACAAAGTGAATATATTTGTTATGAAGATGTTATTGTTTTTGCTGTAATTTCAGAGAATATGTGTGTAGTTAGTTAGAATTTTTAATAGACACTATCACTTTACTTTCCAAATGTAGAAGGTGGGTATATAGTGAGGATAGTTTTAATTTTAATATAGTTTACCAATTGGCTTTCCTAAAGATTATAACATTTCAAAATTTCACAATTCTTCTAGTAATTTTCCTCAATTTTTTCATCCTTGTCAATTTGGTGATAAATGGTCATTTCATTACTGTTTCATATGTGCTTTGCTGAGATTAAATTCTTTTAATATGGCTTTTTCCTAATATTTTTTCTTCTGTTTTTATTTGCATGATTTTTTCCTTTATAAATTTTACAATTCAACTATTTAATTTACTTCATATTTAATATTAGAATTTTGTGTTTTAGGAATAACTCATTATCATGTTATCAAAACTTTTTATTATATTATTTCTTTTGAGTTTTTGGTTGATGTGTTTTCTTTAAAGATTTTGAAAGTACTCTATGTAATCAAACTTCAGTCAATTCCAAATCTTCTATGATCTTTTATGTTTTTTCCTATTCCATATCTATGCATAGCAATAATAGCAATAGATAGACAAAGATACATAATGGGCAGAGATAGATAAATAGCTGATAGATAGATATAAAGAGAGATAAAAGAGTAATAATGTAAAGATAGAGATAAAGATATGAGTGGATAAGTAGTGATAGGACAGTGTTAGGATAGCAGGAGATAAGGGTAGATAGTCTTACATAATTTATTTTTCCGTTTGATTTTGTTAGATGTCTGATGGTGCAGAACCATTTATTTATCTATTCTTATGCCATTGGCACATTGTGCTGTTTACAGTTTTATTGGGAAATTTCTTCCCTGATATTTGTTTAATAATTACTTGGCAGTTCCTATAACTTTTTCTTTTTTCTATGTATACCCTAAAATTATTTTTATTAGCTAAAGTAAGATGGCTTTAAAATCTGATTGCAATGTTTCTTAGTGTGTGTATATATATATATATATATATATATATATATATATAGGAAGTGTTTTATAACCTTATAATATTGTCTTTTCAATTAGAAACATGGTGGTATGCATAACTATTTTTTTTCAGTGCTACGAATTGAACCCAGTACCTCTTACCTTCTACGCAAGCACTCTACCACTGAATTACCGATCTAAATTTTAAACATTTTTACTTTCAAACCTCAGCACTTGTTATTTAACATTATGCCAGTTACATTTTCTCTAAATGTCAATATTATCTATTAAATTTGTTCTAAATATAGCTTCTTACACTGTTAAGAATGCTGAGAAGAAAATGTTTGCAGTAGTTTTAGGAAACAGATCCAATGTCCAGGACTTAATAAAAATGCTAAGGGGGAGAAATGAATTATAGTAGAGGGGGTAGAGAGAGAAGAGGGGAGGGGAGGAGAGGGGAGGGGGCATAGTAGAGGATAGGAAAGGCAGCAGAATACAACAGACACTAGTATGGCAATATGTAAATCAATGGAAGTGTAACTGATGTGATTCTGCAATCTGTATACGGGGTAAAAATGGGAGTTCATAACCCACTTGAATCAAAGTGTGAAATATGATATGTCAAGAACTATGTAATGTTTTGAACAACCAACAATAAAATAATAAAAAATAAATAAATAAATAAATAAATAATGCTATTAATGTATATAATAATTTTCTTCCCTTCTTCCCTCTACAGAGCTTGCCTGTACCTCTTAATCAATCTTTACTCCATTTCTAGAGAAAAAACGGTGGGTAAGAGGATGAGTATAGAAGATTATTACAGGCATATATGAGCAACTTTCAACCCAAGTAATAGTATTATTATTGCTTCATTGATACAACATACATTTTACTGCTTGAACCTACCATTAGAATATGTCTTTTGTTTTTGTTTTGTTTGTTTTCTTACAAAGAAATATTAACCTTTGTGAAGAATAAACAAAGTAGTACCTGCAGTGATTGTGATAGCTGAAAAATTTTCATTTGGAGTCTGATGCAGCAGAACTCTTTACTCAACACAGCTTGAAGGAATGAGGCTTCCTCTACCTTCACTTGAATAGGCTGAATCATGCCTCTATTCAGAGTTTGAATTTCCTCTTAACTGTTGCTTTTAAGGTTATTTATTCCTGTTACTGCTTAAGGTGAGCTAGTAGCAGTTTTGTGGTCTTCTTTGCTTTCTCCTTGGAGTCTGTATTGAGTATTAACATATTTCAGGCATTAAACCTATATCTACTCAGAGAGCTGGACCTGCTTCCAGCCAGATTCATCCAGTTCCAGAAGTGCTCTGCTGGCTCAGTCTTTAAAATCAGTTTCTACAGCCTGATCTCTCCTCTACTTCCCATCACCCAGAGAGATTATGCTCCTTAGAGCTTTACTACTTGAGAAATTGTCATTATGTTCATAATTAGAAAATACTAGCAAGTAGGACTTATTTCATGCTAATTAAATTTCTAGCACTGCGTAAGATATTACATAGATTTTTTAAAAAATATTTTCTTTAAGGCAACTGTACAATGAACTATTCTCATTTTTGAGATGAAACAATGTTAAACTCAGAATGGTTAAATCTTGCCTATGTATATGAATCTAGGGATTAATGGACAAAGATTGTTAATCAAAATGTTGCTGCATTTTAGTTAAATTATTATTATATTCAGTTAAACGCTCATTATTTTAGATTTGTTCTTCTTTTTTTGCAGTGCTTAGGATTGAATTGAGGGATTCACTTATGCTAAGTAGGTGTTCAATCACTGACAAGATCATCAGACATACAGAAGGATATTTAATGAAACTTTAGCTTAATAAAAATTAAGAGAGGAATATAATCAAATGTCTACTTTGTTACCTTTAGTTTTTTGAGATGTATCTCCATATACTTTCTTTTCAAGAAACATCATACATGTTTGGAAGATCACTGTCCTTATTATTTGTAAAATGCATTTATTGGACAGTTAAATATTTAAAGTTTTTAAAAAATAGATTTTCTTGTAATCTTTGAAGAGATCTGATTTTGTAGAGTGAAGCTATTTAATAAAACTTTCTTCTGAGAGAATTTAATAATTGCTTATCTTTATCTTCATTTACCATTGAAGAAACTCATAATTTTGAAAACATTTTTACTACTGCACTTTTGCTGTTTTTCTTATATATTTAATCTGTAGTTTATACACGTAGAACTGATACTGCTTCTTTAAATATATAGCAACCATTCACTTAAAATTGTTCATCTGTTTATGAAGTGTTTACCTGTCAGTCATTGAGCTACTATTTATTAAGGATCCACAGATTTTATCTGTACTTTTGAACATGAAACATGTAGATTATTTAATTTTGAAAAATGGCATTTATAAATCTTGGTAGACTACCTCTATGATGAGAATAATAGTGTTCCCCACAACTTGGTCAGTGTAAATGCTACTATAACTGAGTCTTTTGTCCTCTTCTATGTTAATCCTGTGAACTTTGTATGATTCCCATAAGACTGACCCAATTACCTGGTTAAATTTTTGTTAGCACTCTTACTGTTTCAGTCTTCAATAGGATTTTCCCCCTGGCTAGGGTTGTGTTGTGAGCTCACAAATTGCTTGCTCTAGATGCACCCAAATCCTGGATATTAGAATAAGAATGAGATGTCACCTAGAAATTGCTATGTTGGAGCTGATTTTACAGCTGTGAGATTGGAACAATCATTTAGCCTCTCTAGACTTTGAAGTTTTTTTCTGACAAAAATGTTAATGGTAATTAATATGTCCATAATAACAACGAACAGATATTTGTTGAATGCTTGCTCCATCTTCTTTACTAAGAATTTTAGATTTTTTAAACTTCTACAATAAACATCAATTTTAGCAGCACTATCATCTCTGCACTTTCTCTGTACAGCCCTCCACTGACAGCATTTCAATGGCTTCTTGTTGCCAGGATAAAGGTTAAAATCCTTTATACAGTATACATGCTTCTATACCTCTAATAGTTTTTTACTCCTGCTAATCCTTTGCTCTTTGTACTCCTGCTAATCCTTTGCTCTCTGTATATTATTCCACTAGTTTGTCTATCTGACTTGCTTGCTTGCCCTCTTTCTTTTATAAATTCCCTGAACACACCATGTTTGTTCTCCTACCACCAAATAAGTACTTGCAACATATACAATAAAGTGACCATGTAATCAGATAGAAGCAGCTCTTTAAATCATACAGGAAGAGACTAAGTAGAAAAAATCACCATGAAGAGACAATTTACAAAATAAGAAACATAAGTAGAAATAAACACATATTCTATTTCACTGTTTTTAAGGAAAAGTAAATTGAAACAACATGGAATTTTACCTGTTGATTATTCCTAGCATTGTCAGACAGGACAAGAAAATTCTATACCTTTCTTGGCTAATCTTATCCACACACATTAAGATGCCAGCAATGTGTTTTGCAGCATTATTTATGCATCATGGGAAGGATCTGCATCATTAAGTTAAACAAAAGAAAGAATCTGTGAATAACATAATATCAAGATATTGTTGTAAAGAATAATTGACAGCATGAAAAACTATAAGAACAGGACAATTTCAATCTTGCACATTTTTATTGTACTGGTAAAATACACAAAACCATATTTGCAATAAAGGTAGAAACAACCAAGTGTCACAACAGTGTTTCAACCAAAACACTTGAGAAATTCTACCCCCAAAGAAAAATATCAGATTGAATGCCATGTGTTCATCACTCAAAAAACAAGAGTACATGATGCTTTTGATGAGTTGATATGCCACCTGCAACTGTTCGTCAAAAGCCAAAGTATGTACAGCTTGTAAATAGCATCATTTAACTGAGTATTAAAAAAAAAAAAAAAGAACTCTTAAATGTAAATGCCGAGGAAAAAGACAACTAGGATACAAGTCAAGTTTGACTTGGCTCAATCATTTTTATATACTTTTACTTTGAAATAATTATAGATTCCCAAGAAGTTGCAAAAATAGTACAGATTGCTAGTGTGTATCATTCACCCAGTTCTATCCATGTAGCCTTGGAATAACTATCAAAGCCAGAAAACTTATATTGGTACAATGTGTATGTACAGTTCTACACCATTTGGCTTACAATTCTACACAGTTTTATTACATATGCAGCTTCATGAAAAGACAAACACAGTCAAGATACAGAACTATTCCATCACCACAAAAATGTGCTTCAACTTATAGTCACCTCTGCTACTTTGTCCTTTTCATCTATAACTCATAACAAACACTAATCTCTTTCCATCTCCACAATTTTGTCATATATGATTTGCACAATAACTTCAGCCTTTAGTTTTATATACATAAGGAAACATGATTTTTTAAAAATAATAACCCTTTCATAAATACTTCAGAAATAAACATTGCAGCTTTAAAAACTGATGAGAAGTTCAATGTTAAATGAATATGAACGTGGACTAATTAATTTTGAAACTTCTAAACCAATAAGCTCCTTTAATATACCAGACAAAATGCTGATCATGGCAATTACAATACTAACTAGTTTATGTCCTCTTATTTAGTAAGCAAATCTTTTCTTCATCAACTAATATATCTTTTAATATATATTAATATATTTATTAATAGAATCTATTATACCTCATCTGCTAATTTAACTCCTCCAAAACCAAGTATATGATTTAAATATGAGATGTTCCCCCAAATCTCCTGTCAATTCAGAATATTCAGAGGCAAAATTATTAGATTACTGAGAGCTGGAATATAATCAGTCCATTCTACTTTGAATGGACTGACTGGGTGTGGCCTTGTAGGCAGGTGGGACATGGCTAGAGGAGGTAGGTCACTGAAAGCATGTTCTGGAAGAGGGTTGTTCTTCCTGTCTTCCTACTGTCCTTCTTCACTGGTCCCTTCCCCATGATATGCTCTCTCACCTTGGGCCCAGAGCAAAAGAATCAGCCATCTGTGGATTGAGACCTCTGAAACCATGAGCCCCAATAAACTTTTCTTTATCTAAGTTGGTTTGTAGGGTATTTTTGTCACAGTGATGCAAAAGCTGACTAAAACACCAATGTTTTACACACATACACACACACACACACACACACACAAAATATATTTATTTAACCATTACTACACACCTAGGATTATATTAACATTATGTGAAGAAACATGTAGACTTGAAGAACTTAAAATATTTGCTATTTTAGTATTAGAAAATTCTATTATAAATAAAAACTATTCTAAAAATCCTAAATAATTTTTTCTAGATTCATTTATTGAACACTCAGAAACTACAGTGTGATTATTATTATATAACTATTAATTTTAAATATTGCAATACCATATACTTTGAATTCCTAATAAAAAGGATGCCATGAATGTCGGCAGAAGTCTCTATTTGCCTCTGTTCATTAACTAAAGCTTAGAATATTTTTGTCCTGTTTTGGACTGGAGTTCTATTCCAATTATCATTGGATTTGTAGTTCAATTAAACCTTGATAGGCTGATCCAAAGATATATTCAATCATCCAGCACAGAATGCTAAAGTCATTTTTGCACATTCAGTACCAGATAATCCAGATTTTCTCCATGTTAATAGATATTTGGGCATGGAGAGAAAACTGCATCAATCTGTATTGGCTATATTAGTGTAAACTGAACAGTGCCAGGGCTTCATTTCCTGCACAGTAGATTTGGTATATAAAGAAGTAAATAACTATGAAACAAATAGGCAACTCACAGTAGAGGCAATATGTTGCTTTTTTAAGCAGAAAATTATACGATAGAGACCATAACATGTATGTGTTTGTTTTATTCTATGGGTTCATTTAGAAAATGAAATAACATACATTGCAGTGATATTAGTAGCAATAGACCACTCAGTAAAGAAAGCAGTATTACAATAGTCTTGAGCTGTCTTATTATTGCTGCTATCATTGTGTGTGTGTGTGTGTGTGTATTTCTTTGACTCTTTTCATCCAAAAACAACATATATAACATAATGCTTGGGAATATATAGTATAGATGGGTATACCTGCATTTAATATCTAGTTCTAAAATTTATAATTAGTGTCATCTTGAACAAGTAAATGCATTTGTAAAATTGAGTGCTTTATCTCTGTTTAGAGTGACTATAATGAGTAAATCAAATTACCCGAGTGAAGAGCACAATAGCTGACCCATAGTAAGCGCTCAGCTATTGTTGGAGACTATCACACTTACTATTACATTTAGCACAGACAGACATTTTGAGGAAAGATTATAGGCATATCAACCTTAAATACCCACAATTCTCTCTTTAGAACTCCCATAATAGTAATAATAACCATAAATGACTTAGTTTATCTGGAATCAAAGATAAAAAGTAGAAAATACAGAGGCAGGGAGCTCTTGCTTCAATAAAACTAAGAAGACACAAAGAAACCCTATACTATGAATGAGAGCCTCCAAATACAATGGAATTTCTATCAAATTAGAGAGAGTTTTTGAGAGGACCTCAGCATCTACCTGTGTGTCACATCAATCAATCTTCCCATAAGCAGCCAGGCCTGACCAACTCAATCAATGGCTCTTCTTGCAATAACAATGTTTGGGGAAAGTAGAAAGAGTGAGAATATCACTATGGCCCTTTTCACATCTCAGAGGAGCAGAGGAAGAGGGAAGGTGGGGAATCAGGGCAAAAATATAGACATCAGAAGCAGAGTGGCTGTGTGAAAGGAGATATTGTGAGTGGCAGCCAGTCTTCACTGCTCATCAAAGTGAACCAAAGATAACCTGTTGTGTACTGAGCTTTGCCCCTTCCCTCAAATCATATGCTGAGGCCCTAACACACAATGTAACTATTTGGAGACAATCTTTCAGGAGGTCTTTCAAGTTAAAGGAGGTCAGGGGTAGGGCTCTAATCTAATATGACTGGTGTTCTTATTTGAACAGAGATAACAGCAGTGTGTACATACAGAGACAAGATTATGCAAGAAAAACAAAAGGCAGGTAGCTGTCTGCAAGTCAAGGATAGAGGCCTCAGGAAGAAACTGAGCCTGCTGAAAACTTGATAATGGACTTTCAGCCTTTGGACTGTGATAATTGAGTTCTGCTGCTTAAGCCATTTAGTATGTGGTATTCTGTGATGTTTGTCCTAGCAAAATAATACAGACATAAAATCTGAACTTAAAATAATACAAAACAAAATCTGACACGTCAGGGCTTTCCTTTAGGTCCATGAGACCTAATTCCAAAAGACGAGATGATGAAGACAAAGTAGAAGACCTAAAGGGTGTGAAAGGATTTTGAAACCAAATATCTAGGTTGAAGCTTCCCATTTACCCATCTTTTAACCAAGTATAGATCATAATTATTGTCATATTTCTAAATAGAATGGCTTCAACTTAAGATAGATATCAATCAAAAAGAATCTGCCTCATCTCTAAATACACATCCAATAAGAGTTTTTCCCACTCTCAGGACATTATTGAGTCTTTTTTAACCTGGAAAATTATAAAGACAAAATAAAGATATAATTCTACCCTTCAAATAATTCATACAACTTCTAAAAAAATTGAAATAACAGAAAATTCAAATAAAATAGAAAGATGAATGCTTTTCCTACTTCCCCAAATTACCATTTTCATAGGACATCAAGGCTAAGAATTTTCTGTGATTTCTTTTAAAGAAAATTTATGCATAAATCAATAAACCTCTTTTTTTGTGCTATTGTGAAAAATTACATAAAGGCATAATACAACATATAATTTCTATGCCTTGCCTTTTTCACTTAATATTGTATCTTAGAAATTTTTTTCTTTCTGCTTATATAGGTCTATCTAATTCTTTTAAATAATTCTGTATTCCATGATCTAGTTGAAGACTTGATTACCAAAGGATTTTCTGTGTTTTGAATTTTTTTATTATCAACATTAAATGATCATCTACATACATACATTATGAGACAGGTATGTAAGTATACTCATTAGATAAATGACATCTGAATTTTAAATTTTAATATTGAACACAGCAAGATTTCAAAAATAATCAATAAGTTATAATAGGAAAACAGAAAGAATGTATAAATTACTGCAGAAAACTTTAAAAGACACAAACATTAAAGAAAATGAAATCCCAATTACAGGTATCAAAAAAGACAAATAGGTGTTATTTAAAATGTAATATGCAGAATATACCTGAACAAACAGTAGCATTATGTGACTCAGAACAAGTGATTATAAATGATTGGGGTGAAAATCAGATAGGAAAGTCATACAAAAAAGGACCAAATATTTACAACTGATGCTTCCAAAGAAAAGGAGAAAATTGAATGGAACACCAGGACAGGAAAATAAAAATAGGCAATTTCTGTTTCAGAAAAAAAAATTAATAGAATAGTCAATACCATAATAAAATTTGGTTTCAGAAAAAAATAGTTAGAATAATAAATAACATAATAAAACTTGGTGTAATAAATAAAATAAAGAATAATCCAGATACCTGTGGGAGAGAGAATAGCATGTAATAGTTAAAAATAAGTTTATACTCATATTTTTTCTAAAAATCTTTATTTCTATGAGAATGTAATATTTTCCTCTAAATAAGCACTATTGACACAAACTTTAATTAGAATAAAAATCTAAATAAATGTCAAATTGTTATATGGCAAGGAATAATTCTGTGATTATAATTAAGTGGAATAAATCAATAATAAAATACAAAGCAAACCAAAGTTTTAATAAATTATTATATAAAATATTTTAAGGGGCTGTGGTTCAGCGGTAGAGCACGAGTCTCGCATTGTGAGACCCTGGTTTTAATCCCCAGCACCACATAAATAAAATAAAAAGGTATTGTGCCCACTTACAACTAAAATAAAATTTAAAAAAATAAATATTTTAAATTAATATTGGATCAAAACACAAGTAAAATGTAAATATAAAGTTTATATAAAATGATAAAACTATAATGAGATTGATAAACTAATAGTGTAAAGACATTACAATGTCGAGAATGAAAGGAAACATCACTACATATCCTTTTATTAATAATGACATGGTAAAGCAACATTATTAACTACCTTTATCCAAAATTCCCTGAAAGATGAACTTACAAAACTCACTCAAAAAGAAATGAATAACCTAAGAAGATTCATGTCTAATAAAGAAATTGAATATGTACATAAGCCCTTCTACAAAAAAAAAAAACAGGAATGACTTTAATGTCAAAGTCTAGCAAATGTTTTAAAAGAAATAACATCAATTCAATACAAACCTTTTCAGAAGATAGAAGCAAAGCAACTTCTCTTAAAATCATTACGAGACCCACATGACCCTCCTAATAAAATATGACAATGATATTACAAGTAATAAAACTAGATCAATGCTCTTTATGAACACAGATACAAGAATCCTCATTAAAATTATGACATAAATCCAGCAATAAATTAACAGAATAATACATTTACCAAGTGAAGCTTATCAAATAATGCAAAATTGAAATAATAATTGAATACCTATATATAAATGTAACATTAGCAGCTTTAAAACAGTTTTATAATCTGGATTTAGTTTCAAAAACTCTGAAAAAAAGTTCTAATTATTGGTGATGAAATAATTATCAAATGAAGAATAGAAAGGGTCTTCCTGAACTAAAAAGGGACATCAACAAAGAAAGCTAAATCTAACATATTAAAAGTGAAAGATTGAATGTTTCCCCTTAATATCAGGAACTTACATACCCATTCATAGTCAACATCTGACTAGAAATCTCAGCCAGGGTGATAAGGTAATAAAAGTCATGTAGCTCAAGAGAGGAAAAAAGAACCAACATTCTACTTGCTGACAATGTGATTACCAACATAGAAATGCCCATAATCTTAATCAATGATCAGAAGTAATGGACATTCTTAGATATAATACTAAGTTCTCTAAATATAATTTCCTACTTTTAAGAAAAGCCAAAACTCTTTGAAGGAATTGTTAATTCTATTTCTGGGACAACAAATGTACAAAATGAGACTAAAACACATTAACCAAAAGCAAGAAAGTTAGCAAAACCTATTAGAGTAGTGTAAAAAGGAGTCAGAATTTTTAGTGTCACTGCCAGATGAACAACTGGTCAAAGATGGACTTCAAGTGGTAACAGAGCATGAAAGAGTACTGTCTCCACAATGATAAAATATATCAATATATAGAATTTACACTCATAAGTGCTCATAACAATACTTAAATGAGAAATATAGTCTACTCTGGCCCTTTTATAAATATTTTGCCCATGGCCCAAGTCAGGGCTGCTTCTCACTCTTAAGACATCCTGCATTCTCCCTTGAATGTTTTATCTACCTTCCTAAATAAACCTCTGTTCATGCCTTAAAAAAATGAGAAATATATAAAACAATGTACTTTGGGATCATGATACAAAAATAGTCCATTATTCTAAAAAAAGGAAAAAAATTATCTCAAATTTCCTACATAAAATTATACCTTTGGCTAATCATGTAGTTGATGAGGGCAATTTTAGTGTAGAAAACTTCCAGGTAATAAATTAATAGAGGATGACAATCTTATATAGTATCACCTTGCCAAAACTCTGAACAAAATAAGTCATCTGAAAAACAGTCCCCATTAGGTGAATGGTGGTATGTACTCCTACAACACATAAATCAGGCTGACAACAACCAAACCCACTGATGAATCTTCACATCAAAAACCGAGAAGCTTTCAGATATTTTGGGCCTACTGATGGGATGTAATATAAGTATAAAACATTATCTATGAAGTGTTCTTGTCAAAAAATAATAGCTGAAACTGATTAAGCTTCTCTAACTCTGTGGAAACTCAGAGGAAACACAGAGAGAGAGGAATATGTCAGTAACCCCATAAGAATGCAAAAAAAAAATGCAGACTGTCTGTAAGTTAAATACATGATTTATTAAAGAGAAAGTAAGGGGGAAATAGGAACAAAAACATATAGTTTAAAAAGACTCAGATGACAGAAAGTAGATTAGTTGTTGCCTGGAGTTTGTAGAAGAAGGGAATGAATAATGACCACAAAGGTTATAGGAATTTCTTTGGGGGATGACAAAGATGTTCTCGATTCAGAGAGTGATGACAGTTGAATAATTTCTAAGTATGCTAAAAAAAGCACTAAACTATACACTTCAAGGGAGTTAATTTTATGACACATAAAGTGAATCTCTAAATGGTTATTTTAAAAAGAGATTTAAATTATAATGTAAGAAAAATACAATGTATGGCCTTTGTTTAAATAGTGTTTGTAATTCCAGTAACTTGGGAGGCTGGGGCAGGAGGATTGCAAGTTTAAGGGCACCCTCAGAAACTTGGTGAGGCCCTTAAAAATTTAGCAAGATACTGTCTCAAAGTAAAAAATAAAAGGCTGAAAATGTAGATTCAGTGGCAAAGCATCACTAAGTTCATCCCCAGTACCAAAATATAAAATAAAATAGAAATTTTAAATACTGTTTTGAGGTTTTTCAATATGGTGAAAGAGAGGAGGTCATATTCCTGGCAGCTCCATGGCATGAAACCAAGAAGGCAGTCAGGCAGTTTCTCAGCAAAGTGTGTGGAAAAAAAGGTGGGGGAAGGCTTTATTGGAATTTAAAACTGGACATTCAAAGCAGATTGGGGACTCAGGAGGTTGGATTTAATAAAATAAGAATGCTATGGCCAGTCTGGAAGCACCAGCCATAGCAGTTCCTCTGCAAGCAAAGTATAGGGATAAGAGAATTCAAGGAACATGCATTTTTAGGAGGCCTGGGGTGCGTCTGGGTACAGAGTGCTTAGAGATGGAGAACATTGCCTGACTAAACTGAAAGGCATGCTGCACAATATCCTTGTGGGAAAGAAGACACCATCTCTCCAGGTGACCTTCCAAGGACAAAAGAAGGAACCATTTTGTAGCCATGGCCTGGGGGCCAGCAGCTGAGGGAGCCAATTCCTGGCAAACTCGTGTTTGGCCTAAAATACAGGTCCAGTATTATACACTGCATGACACAGAGTGTGTTTAAGTGACAAGGAGAAAATCAAACATGAAGACAAGCTTATGGAGGAGAAAACTGGTCATGGAAACCCACCCAGTTCTACCCCTCCTCATCCATTAAAGCTGCTTGCAGGATTGGTTGGGAGAGATGCATCTGGCAAAAATTCGGAAGGGCAGGGGCAGGAGATATTGAGTTTGGAGACTGAACCCAAGACCAGGAAAACTAAGTTCCACAGGTGGACTTAGGAAACTTAAGATTTGGCTCCTTCATCACATGAGTGGAACCCAGGATGAGATCCCTAGGAAACAGTAGTCCTGCATGAACTTACAATTACTGGGTCCTGGAAGTGTGCTATTTAAAATCTCCAGAACAATTGATACTCAGGGGAAAGCCTGGAGCCCACCTAAGCCTAAATGCAGCCCACACACCAGAGGACCCTACCTAAAACAGCTGAGAAGAGAAACTGAGAATCTTTAGAACTCCAACAGAAAAAAATCTTTAAATTTTCATTGGATTTTTTTTCTTCTTTTTCCCCCTTTCCTTTGTTTCTTTTCTCTGTGTAATTGTGACCTTAATGGTACATGGATATTTGTATATTCTCATATTTTTTCCTCATTTCTTGCATTTTTGAAGCCAGTTACTTTCCAAGGATCAGTCTTTTTGTGAAATAGGATGTTTGATGAGTATATTTTAGTTTTGGTTTGTATTCTTTTATTTTTTTAAATTTTTACTATATATATATATATATATATATATATTAATCTTACATGTTTCTCTTCATTCCATTTCCCTCTGTTCTTCTTTTAACAGCCAATCTCTATCTTTCTTTCACTTTCTTTAATTTTTTAATTATAATCATCACATCCTATATCACTTCTGTTCTCTCCCTGTCAACCATTTGAAATTGTAAACCCTTTGGCAAACTTGCTGTTTTTCTTGTAGGCAAGTATTAACCATATAATTTCTGTTAATTGTGATAATTAACATTGTAGATATTGTAGTAGAAACTATTTGATTTAATGCTATGTATTGTTTCCTTTGGTTTTTGTTGTTATTACTTATCTCCCTATAAACAGCAAGGTACTAGAAACCTTCAGGGACATTGTAAATCCATAGGGTAGAAATTCTACTGCCTCAGATCCATTCTATTAGATAGACAGGCAAACAAAAACCATAAAAAAGCAAGGGGAAAAATTGCCCCAAACAAACCAAGATACTCTAATAACAGAATTCATTGACACCACAGGGGAATAAATGTGAGAGAAGGAGTTTAGAATGTACATAGTTAAAGCGATCTACAAAGTAAAAGATGGTGTATGGAATGAAATAAGAGAGAAAATACAGGGAGTGAAAAATAACTTCAATAAAGAGAAAAAGATTCTGGAAATAAAAGCAGAAATCTTTGAAATGAAGGAATAAATAAACCAAATTAAAAATTCAATTGAAAGCATCACCAACAAACTACATTACTTGGAAGACAGAGTTTCAGGCAACAAAGACAAAATATATAATCTTGAAAACAAACTTGACAGTGAAGACAAGATGTTAACAGATCATGAAGAGAACTTGCAAAAATATTGGATAAATTGAAAAGACCAAATTTAAGATTTATTGAGATAGATGAATGATCACAGATACAAATGAAAAGAATGAACAAACTTTTCAAAGAAATAATAGAAAATTTCCCAAACCTAAAGAATGATATGGAAAATCAAATACAGGGGGCTTACATGATCCCAAATATACAAAATCACAACAGATCCACACTAAGGCACATTATTATAAAAGGCCTACTGTAAAGAATAAAGATAGAATTTTAAAGTCTACCAAAGAAAAACAACAGGTAATGCCAAGGTCTCAACTTGGCACCAGAATCACGAGCCACCACACACCTTTGTAGGTTCAAACAGCAATTCTTTATTCCCGCTCTCACATCTCCTCCACACAGGTCCAGGGGCAATTGCGTTCTGCCATCTACCCGCACAATTCACCTACTCCACGAGGCTATCTCCAAATCCCATTTTAATCTCACGAGAACTCAAGGGGAACAAGCAGCAGGAACACCCTAATCCCAGCAATAATCTTCAACCTCCAACTTCTCTAAAACCCATTGTCTTAAACTGGCAACGCCTTAAACTCAAGGAGCCGGTTACTTCCTCAAACCTGATCAGCTCTAAACCCGGATCCGCCTTGGTCCTTGAGCAAGGTCACCTTATTAAAGCATGCATGCAATGTCCCATCGAATGTCCTCTAAGCACCATGGGGTATGCTTGGCAAGGAAATTTCGATGCGTCATTCCTACTTGGTAATGGCCCTCAGCATCGTAATATTTAGAGCAAAACCAATTGTGATCCCAAATGATCTCTCAACCCAGACCCTCAAAAATAGGAGGTCTTAAAATAATATATATCAAGCTTTAAAAGAAAATGGATGCCAGCCAAGAATACTATTCTCAATAAAATTAAGCTTCAGAATCTCTGATGAAATATGAACCTTCCATGATAAAAAAAAGAACAGTAAAAGAATTCACAATTAGAAAGCCTGCAGCACAAAATGTACTCAAAAAAATATTTCAGGAAGAAGAAATGAAAGATAAGAGTAAAAACCAGCAAAGGGAGAAACTACAATAAAATAACAGTGAATCAATGGAGAAACTAATTCAAATTTTAAAAAAACAGAAATAAATCAAAATAAACATGAACAAAAATTCTATCTCAATAACTACATTGAATGTAAATGGCTTAAACTCATCAAACAAAATGCATAGACTGGCAGACTAAAAAACAAGATGCAACAATATTCTAAGAGACTCACCTAATAAGCAAAATATCCATAGACTGAAGGTAAAAGGATGGAAAAAAACACAATATTCACATAGATCTTGTAAACAAGCAGGGGTTTCTATCCTTTTTTGGATAAAGTGGACTTCAAGCCAAAATTAATCATAAATATCAAAGAATTACATTTCATACTACTTAAGGGAATCATACATCAACAAGATATACAATCATAAATATTTATGCCCTAAACAATGGAGCAGCTATATACATCAAAAATAAAAAGACAAAAATACTTCTCAATTTCAAGAATCAAACAGCAACATAATAATACTGGGTAACTTTAACACATCTCTCTCACCACTGTATAGATCCTCCAAACAAAAATTAAACAAAGAAACTATAGAACTAAAAAATACAAGTAATAATTTAGACTTAACAGACATATATAGAATATTTCATCTATCAATGACTGAATACACTTTCTTCTCAGCAGCAAATGGATCCTTCTCTAAAATAGACCATATCTTAGGCCACGAAGCAACTCCTAGGAAATATAAAAAAAAAATAGAGATAACACCTTGCAGCCTATGAGATCATAATGGAATGAAATTAGAAATCAATGAGAGAATAAAAATATAGAAGTTACTCTAACACCTGGAGACTACATATTATGCTATTCAATATCAAATGGATAGAAGAAGAAATAAGCAATGGAATAAAAAAATACTTAGATGTAAATAAAAATAGCTAAACAATATATGAGAATCTCTGGGACACTATGAAGGCAGTACTAAAAGGAAAGTTCATTGCATTGAGGTCATTCATTAAAAGAATGAAAGTCAACAAATAAATAACCTAACATTTCATTACAGAGCCCTAGAAAAAGAAAAACAAATCAACACCAAAATCAGTAGAAGACAGGAAATAATTAAAATCAGAGCTGAAACCAATGAAATTGAAATAAAAGAAACAATTCAAAAACTGACAAAACAAAAAGCTGGTTCTTTGAACAAATCAATATAATTGATAAACCATTAGTCAAAGAAAAGAGGGGGAAAAAACTCAAATTACTAAAACCCATGAAGAAAAAAAAAAGAAATATCATGATGGACATTACTGAAATACAGAAGATAATTGAAAACTATTTTGAAAATTTATACTACAATAAATTAGAAAATATTGAAGATATTGACAAATTTCTACAGGCATATGTCCTACTCAATCTGAATCAAGATGATATACACAAGTTAAACAGATTGATTTCAAGCAATAAAATAGAAAATGCCATCACAAAAGTCTACCAACCAAGAAAAGCCCAGGACCAGATGAATTCACAGCTGAGGCTACAAAACCTTTGAAGAACTAAAACCAATACTCTTCAAATTATTGCATGAAATAGAAAAAGAGGAAACACTTCCAAACTCATTCTATGAAGTCAGTATCACGCTGATTTGAAAACCAGACAAAGACACATCAAGGAAAGAAACAGTATCTCTAACGAAGAGATCTATCTTTAACAAAATTCTGGCAAATTTCATATTAAAGAGATATTATATCATGATTAACTGGGGTTCATCCCAAGGATGCAAGGTTGATTCAATATATGAAAATCAATAACTGTAATTCATCATAACAATAACTTAAAAACAAGAATTATATGATAATCTCAATAGATGCAGAGAAAGCATTTGACAAAATGCAACACCCCTCATGTTCAAACCACTAGAAAAACTTAACGATAGTAGGACCATACCTCAACATTGTAAAAGCAGTATATGCTAAACCCAAGGCCAATATCATTGTTAATGGAGAAAAACTGAAAGTATTCCCTTTAAAAAGTGGAATAAGAGAGGAATATTTTTTTTCACCACGTCTATTCACATAGTCCTCAAAACTCTAGCCAGAGCAATTTGACAGAAGAAAGAAATTAAAGGAATACAAATAGGAAAAGAAGAACTCATAATATCCCCATTTGCTTATGACATGATACTCTATTTAGAAAAATTCCACCAGAAAATTTCTAGACTGCATAAATGAATTTAGCAAAGGGCAGGATATAAAATTAACACCTATAAATCAATTACATTCCTATATATTAGTGATGATTCAACTAAAAGAGAAATTAGTAAAATTATCCTATTCACAATAGCCTCAAAGAAAATATTTGAGAATAAATTTAACAAGAGATGTGAAAGATCCTAGAATGAAAAATACAGAAAAAAAGAAGAGAGAAATTGGAAAAGACCTTAGAAGATGGAAAGAGCTTCCATGCTCTTGGATAGGCAGAATATTGTCAAAATGGCCATGCTACCAAAAACACTGTACAGACTTAATGAAATTCATATTAAGGTTCTGATAATGAAAAAGCAGTCATGAAATTCATTTGGAAAAATAAGAGGCCTAGAATTGCCAAAGTAATCCTCAGAAAGAAGAGTGAAGCAGGAGGCATCAAAATACCAGATCTTAAATTATACTACAGAGCTAGAGTAACAAAAATGGCATGAAGGTCAATAGTACAGAACAGAAGACACAGAGACAAATCCACATAAATATAATTATCTCATAATAGACATAGGTACCATAAACATAAACTGGATAAAAGATAGCCTCTTCAACAAATGGCACTGGGAAAACTGGAAATCCATATTAGCAAAATAAATTAAACAACTCTCTCTCACCCTGAACAAAACTCAACTCTAAGTGGATCAAGGATGACCTAGTATTGGACCATAGACTCTGTACCTGCTAGAAAAAAATAGTAAGCCCAACTCTCCATCAGATCAGCTTAGGAACCAAATCCCTCAATAAGTCTCCTAAAGTGCAAGAAATAAAATCAAGAAATAATAAATGGGATAGAATCAAACTTAAAAGCTTCTTCACAACAATCAAGAATATGGAGAAAGAGCCTACAGAATTGGAGAAAATCTTTGCCACCTTCACCTCAGATAAAGATATCTCCAGGATATGTAAAGAACTCAAAAAACTTAACACCAAAACAACAATAACAACAACAACAACAAAAACAAATAACCCAATCAATAAATGGGCAAAGAAACTTACCAGACACTTCACAGAAGAAAAAATATGAATGGTCAACAAATATATGAAAAAATGTTCAACATCTCTAGCAATTAGAGAAATGCAAATTAAAACCACACTGGGATTTCATCTCACTCCTATCAGAATGGAATTTATCAAGAATACAAGTAACAATAAATGTTGTCGAGGATGTGAGGAAAAAGGTACACTCATACATTAACAATGGGACTGCAAATGGGTACAACCACTTTGGAAAGCATTATGGAGATTTGTCAGAAAACTTTGAATGGAACCACCATTTAAGTCAGTTATCCCACTCAGCTTATATCCAATGGACTTAAAATCAGCATATTATAATGACTTGACCACATCAATGTTTATAGCAACTCAGTTCACAAAACCTAAACTAGAACCAACCTAGGTGTCCTTCCATAGATTAATGGATGAAGGAAATGTGGTAAATATACCACATTCTGTAAATATACAGAATGAAATATTACTCGGCCATAAAGAAGAATGAAATTACAGCATTTACCAATAAATGGATAGAACTGGAGACTATCATGCTAAGTGAAAAAAGCCAATTCCCAAAAAACTAAAGGTGGAATGTTCTTTCTTATGTGTGGATGCTGATTCAAAATAGGCAAGGAGTGGGGGAGAACTGGAAGTTTACCAGATTGGGCAGGGAATGGGGCAAGAGAGGAAGGATGGAAATGAGAAAGACAGTAGAATGAATTGGACATAACTTTTCTATGTTCACATATGAACACATGACCAGTGTAACTCCACATCATGTGTAACCATGAATGAGAAGTTATACTCCATGTATGTATGATATATCAAAATACATTTTACTATCATGTATAAATAAAACAAAAAAAATTAAATAAAATAAAATAGTGTTTTGAATAAATCAACTAAATAACATTGTAATAGAATTAGGGAAATCTCAATAAATAATAATTGATAATATTAAGGAATTATTAATTTTAGGAATGATAGTAATATTATATATTTTTAAAAGCCATTATTATTTAGAACTGATGCTGTTTATTTAATATTGAAATGTTATGACCTCTGCAATTTTATTCCAATTATGAACTGAAAGGAAGTGTGAAGAAGAAACAAACCTTGTCACAATTAATACTTGTTGAAGCTGGAGTGAGGGTACATGGAAATTCATTTTATTAATCACACTAATTTTGTATTTGTTTTAAACTTTTCATTGTAAAAAAAAAGCACAGGAACAAAACTACTGAGGGCCATAAAAAATAATATGGATACATTAAAATAACATGAGTTGTTATATCAATCGTCACTAAATTAATTAAAACAATCTAATTAATTGTTGTTTTATCACAATAAAAATATGAACAGAATAACCTTGACTTGATGAACTGATTTTAAATTTTCTAATAAAAAACAGATGTACACATCATCAAGAAAAATATAAAAAAGTAAAGCAACAAGCTAAGAATACAAGAATTTGGCATGAGAAAGACAGAAAATATAAAACTACTGATCAATATTATTATTTTGGAATTGGCTAAGGGACAGTTATATTAGTAATACAGAAGAGAAATTCAGAATTGAACTAGAATATGGAGGTCTTTGTATATAATAAGCATGGCATTTCAGTTCAATAGAGAAAAAAATAGATCATTCCTTTAGAGATATTAGGGAAACTCATAGCCATTTTTAAAAGGAGAAAGAAAAATAGGCAATGATGATTGATTCCTACTTTATTCAACACATCCAAATTCCTATTTTATTCAACACCTAGATATACATTTTACAAAGAAATAATTTTTAATACAAAAATAATTTATAAAAATACTTAAAGAAAAGAAGTTTTAGAAGATACTCTATGGTAGGAAAACATTTGATCAGGTATTTAGTTAGCAATATAAACCCACGTCTCTGGACAGAAAAAAATAATAATAAGTTTAAAGTTTTAATAATTCTCCAAATTGAATTTAAAGTGAAAGGACAATTGAAATGTCCTATATGTTAATAAGGATGTCGACTTCTAAAAATGTATGCATAAGAACTATGCATTTCAATGTTCAAAAAATAAGTAATTGTGATTAGTTTTTATAACATATATACAAATGCTCATTTGCTTTTATATTATAAAAGACAAAAAATTCAGATAAAAATTCCCAATAATTTAATAAAAATACAAATGGTATAAATAATAAGCATACAGAAAAATTACAGATGTCTGATCAATCTGTGAAAAAAATACTTAATTTTACTAAAAACAAAGACAATGTAAATCATAATCGGATTCTGATTTATACATATTAGGTTGCTACAGATTTTACTTTAAGTAAAATGATACATGGGATTTGTGGGGGCGTGTAAGAAAATGAACTCTCTACTAATGTTGGTGAAACTATGAATTGATGCAGTTTCTTTGGTGACAAGATTGCAGAAATCAATGATTTCAGGGCTGGTTAAGAAAAACTATAAGAAATGCTGCAATATTTCATAGCTCCAGGAAAATAGGTATTGATTGAAAAAACAAAGACGGCACATCACGTCAAAACATACAGAAGTCAAACTGAAGAAATTCCCAGTAGCCAAATTTAGAATAATGAGCAACACAGTTATTGATATTATTTACTTATAATATTATGTAATAAAATACATATCCATAGGTGTACATTGGTATGAATAAAAAATTGAGTATATAAATGAATGGAGAAGTAACAGCTCTTTTTTGCAGAATAATTCTAATTACCTCAGAAGGAATGGGGTTTTCATTGCTGTGCCAGAATACTTGAAAAACAAAAGAAATTTAAAATGAGGAAATTGTTTTGGGGTTCCTGGTTTCAGAGGTTTCAGTCCAAGGTTGGTCAGCTAAATATTGCTTTGGGTCTGAGGTGAAAAAAAACATTATGGTGAAAATGTGTGGTATGACAAAGATGCTTCTCTCATGGTGACCAGAAAAGAGAGAGAAACCAGGTACAAGATATACCTGGTGAGCTTTCAAGGCACACCCCAGCAAAGTTCCTCCAATAGACCTCATCTCCTGAAGTTTTAATTGCCCCCACAATAACACATTCAGGTATGAATCTTAGTGAATTTTTCCACTGATGAAGTCAGAGCCCTCATGATCCAACCAATCCCTCCCCTCAGATTTTCACTTTTGAGTTCTGCTACTTTGAGAACCAAGTCTTCATCACACGAGTCTTTAGGGGACACTTTCTATTCAAATCCTAATAGGAAGAAATACAAAATTATCATTTGGCAGATGCCACAATAATTGTTGCAAGCAAATCAACCAGTCAATGAAAAATTCAGCCGGTGAAAGTTTGAGGAGAAATAGAATACAGAATATTTACAGAACTTCAAAAATATCCCCATCCCTGAGATATTATCTATAAAAAAAACCCAGCAACTTTTCACTATTGAAAGCTAGCAAACAGCACCTTAATGGTGCAATTGAGATTTATACCACTACTAATACTACATATAGAAATCTTTTCTCCCAGATATGATGCAGTAATAAGGGTACATTGACTCTGTAGTTTCCATGTCAAAATGTATAATCTCATTAAAGTCATGAGAAAACACCAGACAAATTTAAAGACATGTGTAAAACAAGTGATCAGTACCCAGGATGCATCAAGATTGTGAAAGATAAGCAAAGACTGAGGAACTGTCACAAAATGGAAAAGAGGAACTGTGAATCAACTCTGGTTGTTAACAAGAGAGCAACTCAATGCCATGAGAGGTCCTAGCTGGACTGTGGAATTGAAAAGAAGATATAAGGGAAAAACTGAAATTTGAATAGGTCTTTAGTTAACTAAACAAAGGTACCAAAAACATGCATTGGAGAAAAGATAGCCTCTTCAAGAAATGGTGCTGGGAAAACTGGAAATCCATATGCAACAAAATGAAATTAAATCCCTATCTCTCACCATGTACAAAACTCAACTCAAAGTGTATCAAGGACCTAGGAATTAAACCAGAGACTCTTTGTCTAATAGAGGGAAAAAGTAGGCCCTAATCTTCATCATGTGGGATTAGGCTCCAACTTCCTTAATAAGACTCCTTTGCCACAAGAATTAAAACCAAGAAAGAATAAATGGGATGGATTCAAACTAAAAAGTTTCTTCTCAGCAAAAGCAGCAATCTGTGAGTTGAATAGAGAGCCTACATCCTGTGAGCAAATGTTTATCCGTCACACATCAGATAGAGCACTAATCTCTAGGGTATATAAAGAACTCAAAAAGCTAAGCACCAAAAAAAAAAAAAAAAATCAAATAACTTAATCAATAAATGGGCCAAAGACATGAACAGACACTTCTCAGAAAAAGATATACAATCAATCAACAAATATATGAAAAAGTGTTCATCATCCCTAGCAAGTAGAGAAGTACAAATGTCATCTCACTTCAGTAAGAATGGCAGCTATTATGAAGAAAAACAACAATAAGTGTTAGCAAGGATATGGGGGGGGGGGAGGCACACTCATACATTGCTGGTGGGACTGCAAATTGGTGCAGCCAGTATGGAAAGCAGTATGGAGATTCCTTGGAAATCTGGGAATGGAACCACCATTTGATACAGCTATCCCTCTCCTCGGTCTATATCCAAAGGATTTAAAATCAGCATAATACAGAGATACAGCCACATTAATGTTTATACCAGCACAATTCACAATAGCTAATTGTCCTTCAGTAGATGAATCGATTAAAAAATGTGCATATATTCATAATGGAATTTTACTCAGCAATACAATAGTTAAAAGAGAATAAACTCATGGCATTTGCAGGTAAATGGATGGAGTAAGAGAAGATAATGCTAAGTGAAGTTAGCCAATCCCAAAATAACAAATGCCAAATGTTTTCTCTGATATAAGGAGACTGATTCATAGTGAGGTAGGGAGAGGGAGCATGGGAGGAATAGAGGAACTCTAGATAGAGCAGAGGGGTTAGAGGGGAAGGGAGGGGACATGGGGTTATTAATGATGGTGAAATGTGATGATCATTATTATCCAAAGTACAGGTATGAAGACACAAATTGGTGTGAATATACTTTGTATACAACCAGAGATATAAAAAATTATGCTGTGTATGTGTAATAAGAATTGTAATGCATTCCACTGTCATTTTTTTAATCAATAAAAAATCCTGGTGTTTATAATTGCACTACAATTATTTAAATTACTAACTTTGTGGGAATCTGGGTTAAGAGAATGTGTTAACTGTCTTTAATATATTTGCAACTTTTCTCTAAGACTAAGTTTTTTGAAACTAAAAAAGTGTTTTTTAAAAAAAACTTTCATCAAAGAATTTTATAAGTGAATGCAATGCTAAAAGTTTATCTTTGGAATTCAATTGAAAATGAATTATCAGATAATTCTTTGACAACTAATATCCCACAAATTTTCTATGAAAGTATGCTATTATCTCTAATGATAATACACATATGCACACATAATACAACTATATCTATCTATATGTGTGTGTGTGCGTGTGTGTGTGTGTATCTATCTATCTATATATATATATATATATATATATTCATTAGCTACATTAAAAGACACTACCTAGAGACAGCATTGAAAATTTCATCTTATTTTCCTAAAATTAGAAGCTTAAATCTCAATCACAACATACTTAGTTCATGCTTTTTCGTATGAGATAATCTACACTGAAATTTAAAATAAAAACAGTAATGTGTTATTTTAAAAGAAAGAACTACTTTTTTTAAAAGAGCAAGATTGGTTCCAGGACTCCTGTGTCTACCAAAATCTATAAATTCTCAACCATTCATAAAATGGTTTTGTACTTACACATATCCTTCAATATAATTTATTTTATATATATATATGATATCTGATATAAAATAGTTATTGAGTTATATTTTTTGAGAACAAGAAAAAATATCTGTACATGTCAGAGGCAACAACTGTAGGTCTACATGTAGTACAGAATAAGGTCAAGAGGCCAGGAGAACTGAAACAAGACTGAGAACCTGTGAAGTGGTAGGAGGAACAACAGTGTGTTCCCACTCATTACCTCATTCACATGTATTCAGTACAGTGCTCAGCACCCAGCAAATTCAGTTTTATTTTTCAAAACTTTCTGAATTTTTAAAAAATATTTTTGATCCACAATTGATTAAATCTATATATGTGGAACCTGTGGCCATATGGAAGACCAACTGTATTCTGAAATTAACGAAAGGAGTAAGTAGTTCCATATATTTTCATAGGAAAATAGGAATCAGTTATAAATTTTAAAAGTCAGTATAGTGTATACTTTATGTTCCAATTTTAAAAGTCTATACAATTTACATCTATATTAGTAAGCATATTTATTTTAGGTGATAATTTTCTCAAAGAATTTCCATGAAACTTTTGAAAGTGTGAGTATGGCTGAGGTCATAGAAAAGGGAAGGGAGAATATTTTTATGTTATAACCTCTTATATAATTTGAAATTTTTATCATGAACCTGTGTTGTTTTCATAATAGAAATATTTAAAGCAAAATTATTTAGTTTATTTAAAATAAAATTTTTGGTAAAATATAAACAGAACTACACCTCAAAAAATATTTAACTGTTTAATGTAAGAGGTTACTTTATTTTGCAATCAAAATTGCCTGAAGATAGAACTGACCACCTCTTATCATTGTGTGAACTGTGCTAACGGAGGCATTTGGTTTAGATTCACAGCACATAATAATCACAGGAAGAAACATTGCACATAGAAACTAATTGCTGGAAAAATTTAACTGGGTGATTTTGAGATCCCTTACCTCCTCAGTTTTCAGCAGTTGGTCTCTTTTCTTGAAGCACCCAAAGTAGAGTCACGCTTTATATGTCATGTATATTTGTATGTCACCATAATTTAAGGTGACACTTTCAATGTCTAAGGATTTTTGTAAATATATGAATAACAGAAAATTATTGTTATTAATACTTAAACTGGCATAGTCAGATGCCACAGATGTTTAATATTACAGAAGAGGAAGCAAATTAGAAAAATTTGGAAGTGAACAGCAACCAGTGATGCCAACATTCTTTTTCATTCAAATAAGAAAAGTTTAGGTGCATTCTTCAAATGCATATGCAGGACTTATTGTAAGTATAATGAGGACATTCAGTCTTTTGAAAGAAAAGAAAGCAACCTCTTCTACCTAGAAAGCAGAGCACACATAAGTTTGGTCACATAATTTAAGGCCATGAACTTCAGATCCAATCTTAAAACAAAAGGTATTGAAATCAAGTTTCAATAACATTTAGAGGAAAGTCAAAATCAGTTTTTCATTGCTGTGACAAAATATTTGAGAACATTAACTTAAAGGAGCAATGATTCATTTTGATTCATGATTTCAAAGATTTCAGTTCATGGTTGCTTGGCTTCATTGTGTCTTGACCAGTGGTGAGGCAGAGCACCATGGCAGAAAAGTTGTGTAGAACCAAGCTGTCTGCCTCATAACCAGGAATCAAAGAGAGAGAACAGGAGTGAAAGGAGGTGGCCAAGGACAAAGCATACCCTTCAAACACATGCCTTCTGTGACTTACTTTCTCCAACTAACACTACCTCCCATAAAGGTTGCACCACCTCCTAATAATGCCACAGGTTGGCAACACAGCCTTTAGCATATGGCCTTTAGGGGACACTTAAGATCTAAACCATAACATTATGTCCCTGGTCTGCAAAAGCTTACATCCGTATAAAATGTATTTAGTCCATCTCCAAGAGTCCCTAGGTTGCAGTATTGCTCAAAAGTCCAAGTCCAAAGTCTCCTTTAAGAAGAATCTTAACTGAGAACCATCATAAAAATCAAAAAAAAAAAAAAGAAGTTACACATTTCTAACATACAAAGGCACAGAGTCAACATTTCCATTCCAAAAGAAAGGAATAGAATATGCAAGAAGGATCAGACCAAAATATGACTAAAATCCAGGAGGGCAAACATTAAATCCCCTCTCTCCATGTCCAGTATCTGGGACATGTTGTGACAGGATGTGGGTCTGAAAGGGTTCGGGAAGCCCTGTCCCTATGGCCTTGCCCAGCTGCAGTCCACATGGCTACTCCTTTGGGCTGTGCCTGCTGTCTGTGTACAGCTTTCCTCAGCAGATGTTCCACATTCCTGGAATTTCCAACTTCCTGGTTTCTCAACTGCAGCTTCATTTTCACATCTGCACACATCACTCTCTCAGGGACTGTATGCAGGAACCCCCTGACTTGCCACATGCTGGCTGGCCTCAAGGCCTCACTTTGAATCATGAGTGGAAGCCTCCATGAGCCCTCAACTCTTGCATTCTGCATGTCTGCAAAACCAGCATCATACAAATGATACCAAGGTCTGCCTCCAGCTTAAGCCATATCTCTTGTTTCTTTGGACCTCAGCCATTGAGGCCTCCAAGTGCCTGGATGTCTGGGCATGGTGAAATGAACCCTGGGGAAACAACTTCCTAGGCAGCCCTATAAAAGGAGGGTACCCAGGCACTGATTTCTCAAAGCAAAGTCTTTCAAAAACTTTGCAATGAATAAACTCTTCCCAATTCCTGAGATGTCCTCAAGGTGTCTTTCCTACTATCATAGTGTGAAGTGTTTGTTTTTAGGTTTTTTCCCCCAAAGGTGCTAATCTCTTCAGCAACCACACCTTCCTCAGCCCCAAACTTTGCAAGTGCTTCTTTTCTAGCCAAACTGAAACTTTGAAAAATTTTTGGTCTGTTCTTTACTCTTGATTCTTATAGTAAATCTGGATAACAGTAGCCAGCAATATCCATGCTGCCACCCAAATGCTGTGTTGCCTTAAAGTTTCCTCCACCAGATTAATTAGTCATCACCTTTGTACTCAGCCTCACACACAAATTCTCAGAGCATGGCTAAAATGAAGATAAGTTCTTTGTCAGAACATAATGCAAATTGTCTTTACTTTAATTCCTGATAGGGTCTTTATTCTCACCTAAAAACTTCATGAACACAGTCTTTACTGTCCACTTTCCTATTAGCATTCTGGTCTTCCAAGCTTGCACCAGAATCATGAATTAAGCTCCAACCACAACATTCTAGGGCTTCTCTAGTCATAACCTCTAAACCTTTCCAAACTTCTGCCAACCACTTCCAAAGGCTTTTGAACCACATGGTCAGATACAGTCATGACAATGACCCCACTTCTGGTGCCCATTTTATTTGTTAGTCAGCTTTTATTTGCTGTGACAAAATGCCTAAAATGTCAGCTTAAAGGAGAAAAGTTTTACTTTTGCTCATGGTATCAGAGACTTCAGTCCACACAGTCACTAGGCTCATTGTCTCTGGGCCTATGATGAGGCAGAGCATCATGGCAGAGAAGGTGTGGCAGAGGAAAGTTGTTCACCTCCCAGTAGCCTACTTATTCCAAGGAGGCCACTCCTCCTACAGTTCCCACTACCTCCCAATAGTCCATTCAATTATAGACCTATCAGTGTTTAATCCACTGATGAGATTCAAACACTCAATATCCAAACACTTCCCCAAAGCCCCCACCTCTGAACATTGCTGCATTTGAGGACCAAGACTTCAAAACATTGGAGACACTGCAGATCCAAACTGTCACAGCAAATATGAGTCATTCATTCCTTTGTCTACTAAAGTATTTCTTGAGCTCCTACTATATTTCAGATAATTTTCTATGCAGGGTAATAATAATAATAATAATAATAATAATAATAATAATAATAAATAAACCACAAATACCTATCAAGTAAATTACATTCTAGTGGAAGAAATGTTTTAAAACACAAATAAAATAGTTCTCTATAGTGTTACAAGCTCTGTTGAAAATAAAACAGGGTACTAAGTTGAATAGTAAAAGTAAAGAAAGGAAGAAAGGAAAAAAGAGGCCTCTTAAGGAGCAAATTTTGAATTGAGAAATTAGTCATACAAAAACAAGGGAATGAGCATTAAGAGAGGGATTGGTTAGTGAAAAGGATCCTAAAAATTAATAAAAGTGACCTAACTTGGCATGTTTGATACACAAGAAGGCCACTTTGACCTGAAGGAGGTGGAGGAAAATGGAATAAGGAAGAAGAAAAATTAAAATCTTATGTCCAGGTCACTTGTGTGTCTTAATTTTAATCATATTTGAATACAAATATTTTGTTGCTCTTTGAAAAATATAGAGCTTAAGTATCATGAATTTTCCATTACATCTTTGGGATTTTATTCCCCCACATGTCACTTTGAATGGTGAATTTGAGTAATTACAATTCATCTCTATTCAGTCAGCAAGGAAAGTAGTTAGAAAAATGTGTTATAGGATGGATGCAGTGGTACATGCCTGGAATCCCAGCATTTGGGGAGGTTGAGGCATGAGAATTGTAAGTTCAAGGCCAGCCTCAGTAACTTACAGAGGGCCTAAGCAATTTAGCAAGACTCTGTTTCAAAATTAAAAATTAAACATTCTGGGGATGTAGGTCAGTGGTAAAGTGTCCCTGGATTTAATCCCCTATATGAAGAGAAAAGAAATAAAAGAAAAATGTTTTCTAGGATTTGGGAAACTTTGATAGAACTGGTGGATTTCTTAGGAAGATGAACTGTTGGAGCCGGGTGGGTTCTGCTTTGATTATAGTTCTCTTCTTAAAGGGATGTTTTCTTATAAACTGTATTATCATGTGTCAACAAGGCTTTGGAGGCATCCATCTAAAAATTACATGTTTGAAAGAGGGCCTAGGAATAATATCCACACAAGTGTAGCATTTGCCAACTTAAATCTCACCATTGAACAAACAGATGGAGAGAAAAATTATTGAATGGTATAAATGTCACCTTCCCTTTTTCAATACAAGCAAAGAAATGTGTGTCTGCTTGCTTAGAAGGTTTTTGCTGGACAGATGTATGCTCAGATCCAGCCTATTTATTAGAGAACAGTCTCAGCTCTCATTTTCAATTTTAATTACTGTGTCAATTTTAAAAGGGCAGTTCTCATTACATAAACATTTGGAAGTTATAAAGCTGAAAGGTCAGAGTGTAGACAAGACAAAGATAACATGTCACCAGCTGGCATAAACTTCCACTGGCAAAACTCTCCACCCAAGAAGCCTGATCTTCAGACATCAATATCCTAGCACATAGGAACTAGGGTTACCATTTTTATGTTTCTCCAGATAAATAATTTTATTTGTGAGGGGAGAGTTACACTTATCTTCCCACTCAATGATGTCGAAAGGTAGAATTCTGCAATAAAAATTTATGATAACAGATATCACAATTTGACTCAAACAAATATCTCTACCTAGATTAATAATCATTGTTGTTACTAGTTAAAAAACAATAACTATAACCCAATTATTCTCCTTATGTTATCTCATTTAATTCTTATCAGATAGGTATTTTTATAACCAACACAGAGAAATAAAGATTAGGATTTATGGAATTTAAAAATACTAAGACACCTGAAGAGCAGAGGAAGAATCATTTTATCTCTATCACCATTATCTAGAAGGTAATGAAACTGGAAGCTTTATAAAGTACTTGCTATGCTCTCCCAGTTAATTATAAGGGGGAAAAACGTCATTATTTTCATTATTTTTCTTTGAAACTCATGGAAAGTTACATATGTAATTGAAGAGATAGAAATCCTGAAACTCAAAAGCATATTTTCACAATACTGTAAAATCTGCACCAAAATTCAGAAAAGTTGAGATCTGACCTATTTTTTCCTAATACTTTTCTGAAAATTAAGAGGCACTGTCTTAAATGACCTATACAGATATCCCTTGATAAGCTATTTGAGGACTAAGGGTACATCCGTGTCACACAGGAGAAAGGATAGGACTCTGTTGGAGACCTCACTTGAGAACGTAGAATACAAAGAAGCTGAATGTGCAACTCTGCTGCTCAGATTCTTGTATGAACATAATGCAAGCCTGGGAAGCCATCAGAGGCTAAGACAGGATGGGGGAGGCATTAGGAAACAACTGTTAGAAAGTAGAGTGAACTATGTAGAATTTTGGTTGTTTCCCTGAAGGAAAGACAAAACTGAAAAATTAGAGTCAAGTTCATTGCCTACTAGCACACTCTTTAGAAGAATATAGCAAAATCTAGTATTTTTAATAATGTATCACCTAAAATTTCCAGTATAGAATAAAATATTATGAGACATTAAAAAAAGAAAATGTTTCTATGAGAAAGCAAAAAAAAAAACCCAACCAACTAAAATCGATTCTTAGATAAATCAGTATACATGAGCTCATAATCATTATTATAAATACCCTATAAATTAGAGTAAAACAAATCATGATAAATTAGTAAAGACACCTCAACAGAAGAATTGAGGCAATTTTTAAAAAGCAAATTAAAATTTAAAAATCTAAACAAAGTATCTACAATGCTAAATTCACTGGATAGGTTTAACTTCTGCTTAGAGATAACATTATAATATTTATGACAGATCAATAGAAATTAAAAGAAAGTTTGAAAGAACAAAGAAGTAAACATAAATTACCCATGAGACAATATAAAGAAATCTATTATAAACATAATGTAGTCTCAGAATATAAGAAAAAATAATTTTGAAAAAAATTTACTGCTTAGAAGTAACATTATTAATAATTAAATATTATCTTTTTTTCAAAATCTGGTGAAAAACTAATTTTAAGATATAAGAAGCTCAATACAAACAAGCAGATTGGTAAAAACTAAAGATGGTTAAAAACCAAAGGCCAAATGTTTTCTCTGATATGTGGATGCTGATCCATAATGAGGGAGGTGGGGAGAATGGAAGGAATGGAGGAACTTTGAATAGGGCAAAAGGCAGGAAAGGGAGCATGGGGGTAGGAAAGATGGTGGAATGAGATGGATATTATTACCCTAGGTACATGTGTGAAGACACAAATGGTGTGACTCCACTTCGTGTACAACTAGAGAATTGAAAAATTGTGCTCCATTTGTGTACTATGAATTGAAATGCACTCTGATGTCATGTATAACAAATTAGAATAAATAAATATTTTTTTAAAAAAATCAGGAATAAAAAATAAAAGTAAGCATATTAAAAGTAATCAGAGAAAAAAACAAAATCAGCATATATGGTTGTAATGATAACAGTCTTTCATCAGAAATAATGGAGCCGAGAGCGATGGCACATGCCTGTAATCCCAGTGGCTCTGGAGGCTAACACAGGAGGATTGTGAGCTCAAAGCCAGCCTCAGCAACTGATGTAGGACAGATGAGGTTGGACAGGGAGGAATTAGCAGGAAGCAGTTTTATTGGCTGCAGCCAGTCCAGAGTGAGGCTTTGCCTAAATCAATTCATCCCTCTGAACCCCCAGTCCAGAAATTTTTAAAACTTTATACCCAGTGTGTAGGGGGAGGGGGTGCTTAGAGCCTCACAATTTGCAAAAATCTACATAAACTTTTTTTTTTTTTTTTTACTGTAATGAGTAACTAACCCAGGCCTGAATACAAAAATAAACCAAGGACAAACCAAGGACACTCTCTGAAAATTAGTGTTTGGGAAAGGAGGGTCCATGTCCATGTCTTCCCCTAAGCCCCAACAACCCCCCCCAACCCACCCTGTGCCAGTTGGTTTTCGGAGGACCTAATTAGCACCATTCACTCTTACATTTTGTATTTTAAGGGACATTCTCCAGAATCTAAATAATTTCCTGAAGTATAACAGCCCCTATGAAAGTTCCAGGCCCAAGGCTAAGATGGACCAGTCTTCCTACCTCATTCTGTTTTTATAAACACATTTCCCACCTAAAAACTCTCACAATTATATATGGGTGTTTTTTGAGACCTTGTGCACAACTATGTATCATTTTAGACTAGAAAATTTATGACACTAGGTAGCCTATAAATGTTGTGAAAAAGTAGTAAGGGGTGCTCAGAATCTAGAGTGTTGATCTTTTCCGGGTCTGTGGCCCAATTTAGTTACTGCAAAGATAGAGCAACAGGAAATAGGAAGCCTAACTCATTTGAACTCTTTCGCAGAAATTCCAGCTTATCGTCTGAGAACAATTATGATGAGGGTCTCTGAAGAAGCTTAATTAAGATTTTCTGTGGAGGAGAGGGTACTACCATACAACAGCGAGGCTCTAGGCCACTCAGTGAGACCCTGTCTCTAAATAAAATGCAAAATAGGCTAGGGATGTGGCTTAGTGTTTGAGTACTCCTAAGTTAAAGAGAGAGAGAGAGAGAGAGAGAGAGAAATAATGGACACCAGAAACCAATGAAGCAGTGTTTTCATTATAATTCTGTATCTAGTGAAGATGTTTGTTTTTTCTCATAAATGAATGCATTGATATTCTTAGAAAAATGAAAACTCTGAGCATTTTAGCAAGACATGCTAAAAAAAAAGTTCGGTTGGCTAAAGGTACATGACACTAAATGAAATCAGACTTAGGGAAAAGAACGAGGAACGCTGGGAATGATGAATATATGTATTTTTCTTCATTTTATCTAAAAGATATAGATGATTTAAAGTAAAAATTAAAACATCATACTTTGGGATTTATAATTATATAGATGTAAGATATTTCACAAGTGACACAAAGGATGGGGTAGTAAGTGAAATTCCACTAATGCAGAATTTGCATTTTTATGCCACATGGTAAAATATTAACTGTGTTACTTATTCATAGTGAGTCCCTAGTTCAACTACTAAAAATATACTGCAAAATGGAAATTGAAAAGCCAATAGAAAAATAATTAAAATTCAATGCTAACAATGTCTGCTTGTCTCAACAACAACAAAAACAACAAAAGCAAAGAGAAAACGGAACAAAATGTAAAGAAGTAATTAAATAGATAAGTGACAGACTTAAATCTAACTATAGGAATTAATTGAATCATATGTAAAAAGATTAAATAGTCCATTTAAAAAATCAGACACTATCAGGCTGGTTTTAAAAAGATTCAACTATAAGTTTACTATAATGATGCATTTAAAGAGATACTCAGATATAAGTAAATACAAAAACATATACCATACCACAAAGATAGTGAGCATGAGAAAATTGTCAACTATCTCAATGCCAAAAAGCAGACTTTAAAGAATATCATCAGAGATGAAAAGAACATTTTATGGTAGAAGAATCAACTCATCAAGAGGATGTAAAATCACAAATGAATGTGCACCTAATAACAGAATTTTAAGTTACATAGAGGAAAAACAGAACTAAAGGCAGATTTAAAGGCAATTTCATAGCTGGAAGTTCTAACACCATTCCATCAGCAATCAATAGAACAAGAAACCAAATTCAAGCAGCATGGGAAATATTTGAATACTACTACCAAAAACCCTACTCTACTTGACACTAATTAGCATTTAATCCAATAGGGAAAGTATATTTGTATTTTCTCAGAGCATAATGTATCTTCACCAAGATACAACATATGCTGGGCCAAGAAAAAAGATTCAATAAATATTTTGAAAAAGTGAAATAGGGACTGTGGATATAGCTCAGTAATACAGTGGGTGCTGGACATACTCAAGGCCCTAGGTTCAATCCCCAGCACCAAAACTAAAACTAAACTAAAATAAATATAAACCTGAAATCTTTCAGATTTCATAATGAAATTAAATAAGAAAGTACTTAGAAAAATATTCCGAGAAAAGCTGTAAATGCTTATAAACATGTACCTTAATAAACAAATAGTCAAAAAAGAAATTAGAAAGCTATATTTGAATTAGAAAATACTAGAAATCGTAGCTGTACCTAAAATCATAAAATGCTATTTTTAGAAGAGAAGAAAGCTCTAAGTCATTGACCTCATATTTCACCTTCTTAGAAAAGAACAAGTCAAATTTTTAAAGTAAAAGGGTGTAAAAATAAAATTAGAGATGCAGAAATCAATGAAAGAGAAAAAAAAATCAATACTTATGGTCCAGTTCTTAGAAAGGATTAAATGACAAAATGCTGGCAAGAATTCACAAAAAGAAAGGGGAAATTATAAACTGCATAGCTGGACAGGGTGGTGCATGCCTATAATCCCTGTAGCACTTGAGGCTAAGCCAGGAGAATCACAAGTTCTAGGCCACCTAGGCAACGTAACACATCTCAAACTAAAAAAGAGAAAGGGCTGGGGATGGAGTTCAGTGTTGGACACCTCTGAAGTTGAACACCTTAGTATTACAACACACACACACACACACACACAACTAACAACAGTGATGAAAGAATCTAAAACAAATGCTAAATGCTAGATATAATAAAAAACTGAGGGGCTATCATGCACCAACTGTACATCAACAAGTTTGATATTCCTACAAAGAAATCACCAGATCCAGGTGGCTTATCTGGTAAATTTTCTCAATTTTTGTAAAAAAAAAATGAATGTTCTAAATTTATTTTTATCTGGTACTTAAAAATGATCCATCTTTATAGGGTACTACAAGATATTCAAATACAATGTGCACATTTGATAATGTTCAAATCAGGGTGAACATACCTATCTCTTCAAATATAGTGAAAGTATTCAAAATCCTTTCTTCTGTTTTTAAAAAACATTCAGTGCACTGTCATTATCCATAGCCACCCTACTGGGCCATAGAACATCAGAACTCCTTTCTCTTGCCTTATTCTAACTTAGTATTCTTTTATCGACCTTCCATCCTGTAACCCTACCCCTCCTCTCTCTAGCACCTGGTAACCACCATCTTACCTCCTCCTGCCATGACATCAACCTTTTCACTTCCCACATGTAAGCAAGATCATGTGGTTCCCCCAAATTTTAAGGAAAAAAGTACCAAAATTATTTCAAAATTAGAAAAAATAAGTTATTTTATGAATTCAAGATAACTATATGACAAAACTGACAAGGATACTAAAAGAAAAAAAGCACATTTTCATCATCATAGATGTAAAATTCTAAGCAAATGTTCCTACAAATATCTTTTTTTTTAAATCTTGTAACCTTTCTTAATTATATGATTTATATGAAATATAAACTATAATGTGCCAAAAATATAAATCTATGTTAAAAAAACAAAATTTTAAACAAATCGTATAGCTTTTTAATTCAGAATAAGTTACAGGCACACACACAGACACACACACACACACAGAATTTAATGTGATACTCAGTTATTTTGCTGTTTGCTGCTTTTCTTAGTCTTGAAGATCCATAGAAACATACAAATATATCATGAAATATCATGATGTGATTTATATGAAAAATGGTTCATCAAATTCTGGGCTTGGTGTTCTGCTTTCTCAGAAAAGAATAAGTAAAGAAAGAAAGAATCACAAAAATTTTGGAAGTTATCATAAATTACAAATGCATATCTCACTTCAGAAAAAGTCTTTGTCATTGAAAGTCAGAAATGACACTATATGATTCTTTCTTGTTAAAGAATCTTGAACCCTTTGAGTTCACAGAGGATCTTTGTGTTCCTGTTTAAAACAGCCACAAATATAAAAACTTTAATAAAGCCACAAGGAAAGGAACTTCTTTGTGACCTTTATGTGACCTTCACTTACATGCAAATTTATACATGATTTGAGGGAAATCTAATCCCCCAGTTCTCACTTCTCTTCCAGATCTCTTTTCTGTACAAAGAAAAGGACACATTGGAAAGAAATATATCCATACACAGTCAAGATTTCATTGAAATCTTTTCTGCTTGTCCTTGAGAATAATAGTTATTAATACTTAGCCTCAACTTCTCTTTTGTGAAATAAAAAGTTTTAAGAGGTTTGTATTTGGTTTATCTACCTATGTGACCAATACCACAAAATTATGAGCTTAAGGAAAACATAAATTTAACACCTCCCTGTTTCTGTAAATCACAAATGGGGGACTGCATGATTAGATTCTCCACTACGGAGTCTCACAGGCTGAAAACCAGGTTTCAGCTGGGTCTGTGGTTCTCATCTGTGGCTCCTGGGCCTCTTCAAAGTACACTGCTGGGAGAACAGCCTTATCCCTGTTTTCCGGTTGGCTGTTGGCTTAGAATCTCTCTTACCACACACAATTTCCCTTTCTTCCCCCCCACCCCCGTGGTGGTGCTGGGGATTGAACACATGGCCTTGTGCATGTGAGGCAAGCACTCTACCAACTGAGCTATATCCCCAGCCTGACAACTTCCCTTTCTTAAAGTTAATTGTGGCAAATAATATGACCTACTTAACATAAGTAGTCTACAGATTTACTGTCCCAGGAATAATGTACCAAAAGAATGTACCAGACAGTGGATATCTGGGAGGCTATTTTAGAATTCTATCTATGATGGAGTGGTTTTAAGAATTTGATAAAATGGCATGAGAAAAACTTAATTGAACACATGTCCTTTAATAAGGGCCTTAAAATTGTGATTTATTCTGAATATACTTGAAGGTAAAAAAGACAAATTACCAGATTGTCATCTATTTAGTTGGACCATAAGATGATGGCATTTCTGCAGATCTACAATAGTTAAAATATTGACAGTGTCATACATTCGCTCAATATCATATTTTATTAAACACTGAAGAAACTTCTTTATGTCGATTTTTAGTAAGTAATTTATTTATTTTCTTCATTCATACGTTCATTCACTGGTTCACAGGTCTGGATAGTGTGTAACAGCTGGTATGTGCTCATCCCTGGGTGGGGCCATGGAGAGCATGCAGAAAGGAACAAGACATCATTAAGACTTTAGGATCTAATGGAATCTGAATCTAGATTTTTAACAGTGCGGTTGATATTAAACAAAGCTGCTTCTAACAAAGCTAAAAGATGCAACACATATAGCAATTTCATGTGTCTAACCTCACATTGTTTATAATTCTATGACAAAAACAAATGGAGAAGATAAATTTAGAAGAAACTGTACTACACAGGCTCTGTGACAAATGGAGTTTACAGTCTTGGCAAGCAACCGCCAAGGTTTTTCAGCGTTAGCTGGCATCCTACTTTGAAAATACCTTTCTTAGTTTCTCAGCAACAGTTCATGAAAAACAATTCTAGTGTCTCCTTTTTTGGTTTCAAAAAATATAGCATAAGTATACTTGAACATCTATCTTCTTCTGGTGTTGAAAAATCTTCCTTCTCATGAGCACCTAATTCACAATTCTGTGAAACGTACTACTCTCCTAGGGAGAGTTTTCCAAGCTTTCCTGGATATTTAAAAGCTCCCTTTGTAACATGACTCAGAATTCCATCCTTTCCCAATTTGATATTTAATACTTCAAGGGTCAGAATGTGGACAATTTTTGTTGCAGATACAGCCTTGTGAACTCGGCAACTTTAAAGGCAACTTGGTTAAATGATACTGTGATACAAAGACAACTTCCAAATCAGTGTTATCTTCATTGTGTTGATATAATCATAATAATAAAACAAACCATGGAAGATATCTTAGAAACTATCTGGTCTAAAATCTTTATGCTTTGAATTTTCATTGCAATACATTCATAAGCAATTAACCGTCTCTTCTTAAAAACTGGAATTGAAAGTAAACTCAACAGCAAAAAAAAGCATTGGTCATACTTCTTGTTCTTAATTTTAAAGTTGTAAAATATGACACTGTGACATCAGAAACCACTTTTGTGTTAGTTGTGGATTGGCAAGAAGAGAATCCCCTACCTTCCCAAGATATACACAGACTAGACTGGATTCCTGAATTAATTAGCCAAAGACATAAGTAATCAACAGAAGCAAGTTGGACCACGCAAGATAGAAACAGATGCAATTTCCCCTGATGAAACTGTTTCTAGGCCTCTAGTTCCCTAAAAAAAGGCAGAAAGTAACAGTTTGCACAAAGTAGGATAGTGCCTGATGTGAGAAAACAGTCTAATTTTTGTTACCACAATCTTTTATATTCAGGGTTCACCATCTGTTATAGGCAGAATTATGACCCCCCCCCACCTTCCATGTCCATCTCCTAATCCCTAGAACCTGTGACTATGTTAGTTTCTAAGCAAAAGGGAGTTAAAGTTGCAGATAGAATTAATGTTGCTAATCGGCTGAATTTAAGATGAGGAGAGTGTCCTGTGTTATCCAGGTAGGCTCAATGTGGTCACAAGAGTCCGTCAAAGTAGACAGAGGGAGGTAGAAGAGGAGATGAGTGATGTCTTCTGAAAAGAAATCTACCAGCCTTTGCTGGCTTTACAGATGGAGAAAGAACACAGGGAGCCTGTAGAGGCTGGAAAAGGAAAAGAAGCAAATTTTTCCTGGGAACGCAGCCTGTGACACCTTGGTTTTAGTCTTGTGATTTGTTTTAAAAAATGACTTGCTTTTAACTCATGATGGGCCTCTGACAACTGTAAGATAATGAATCTGTGTTCTGTTAGGCCACTAAGTTTGAGGTTATTTA
Source organism: Ictidomys tridecemlineatus (assembly GCF_052094955.1). Lineage (NCBI taxonomy): Eukaryota > Metazoa > Chordata > Mammalia > Rodentia > Sciuridae > Ictidomys > Ictidomys tridecemlineatus. The sequence continues at coordinate 60,831,039 of NC_135485.1, forward strand.
TAATCATCTGCTAAGCAGGAGGCTAATGCATCACAGTTTGGTTTTGGTCTCTGAAGTGAGGATTCATGCAAAAGTGTCTTATTAGGAAGTGTTCCCACTTCTTAATACTTCTGTTATGACTTCAACTGAAAAATATATAGATATACAAAAAAAAATCAGAACTAGATGGAACTTCTTTTTGATACCAATACATAAACACTCACAAATCCTCTGGGAAAAGGAGTGTAGAGGTAAAAAATAATAGGAAATTCCAAGAACATGCTCATAATTTTGGAACCAATACTTTCCTAGAAAATGAACATTGCATAAATTGAGAAAAAAAAAACTATATTTTACACAGCGAGATGTACACAAATTTATAACATTCAAGATTGAAAAAAATGTGTGTTTAGTAAATGGTGTTATATGATTTTACAATTAGAAGAGACATTGGAACACTTAATCCTGAGGGTTTTTTTTTTTCCTTTTGAAAAAAAACATTTCCTTAGAATAAAAGGAAGGGGGAGAGTGAGAATAGGAAATATAGTAGAATGATCTGGTCATAACTTTCCTGTGTTCATAGAAGAATATGTGACCAGTGAATCTCCACATCATGTACAACCACAAAAATGGGATCCTAATTAGAATAAAGTATACTCCATGTATGCACAATATGTCAAAATTCACTCTACTGTCATCTGTATCTAAAAAGAACAAATTTTTAAAATTTCACACACGAGATGAAAAAAAAAGCTGCCTATGTAAAGGTATGTCTTGAAAAAGCTTGGATGTAGAAAAACTAAATGGCAATACATTAGAATGTCTAATGTGAACGATTTTTAAATTTATTTTATCTATCATAAATATTGTTCACAGATATTTAAAACCTTGTACTATTGTTAAAAGACATAGGCACAAGCAAAGAACAGTTCCTGGAAACAACTTATAATGCTGTTGATGATTCTGAACACTGTTTACCCATTTCCAGAATTCTTCATTTATTTTCATAGGTCGAAATTTCCATCTGGTAACACATTCGTATTCTTTCTACTTAAAGAAGTTCCTTTAAGATTACCTACAGTACAGATCTGCTGGCAATGAAATCTGAAAAAAATCTAGAAATATCTTTTTCACTTTCATTTTTGCAGAGTTTCAAGGGATATGGGAACTCTGGGTTAATAATTGTTTTTATCTTTCAGTACTTTAAAGATGTTACTCCATTGACTTATGGTTCTTGTAGTTTCTATAAAGAAAAGAATGGAAGTAGAAAGACCATGCTCACAATCGGTGTGAATATACTTTGTATACAACCAGAGATATGAAAAATTTGTGTAATATGAGTTGGAATGCATTCCACTGTCATATGTAAATTTTAAAAATTAATTTAAAAAACAAACTAAAAGGATGCAGAGGCTATGTTGTCATGTTAATATACAGAAGAGACTTCAGAACAAGAATTAGCAGAGACTTAGAATACTGTCCTATGAAAAGGTTTCAATCATAAAACAACATAATCCTAGAGATGTAGGCAACAAATAATAAAGTTTCAAATGAATGAATAAAAAATTGATAGAAAACCAAAGAAAAAGAAACAAATTCATAGTTACACATATTTCAGTATTCCTGTCTGAATACTTGACAGAAAATATAGAAAAATTTTAAAGTTATGAAATACATAGAAATACATACCTGTTATAAATATAGTAAATTGACTTGACCTAATTAAATTTATTAAAATACCACAAAAGAGCAGCAGAATACAACTTTTTTACAAGTACACATGGAACATTTACCAAGACAGACCACATTCCAGGCCACAAAGCCATTCTCCATGAATTTTAAATGATTCAAAGCACACAAAATGTATTCCCTGACCACATAAGAATTAGAAAATTCCAGAAAGGTTCCTGGAAATTTTCCAAAGTTGGAAATTAAATAGCATAATGTTTAATAATCCATGGTCAAAGAATAAATCAATGAGGAAGTTAGGAAATGTTTCAATTGAATGGAAATGAAAATACAACATTTTAATTTTGTAAGAAGCCACTTAAAGCATTACATATGAAGAAATTTATATAGAAGTAAACAAATATATAATAAAAAAATGATTTTTGATGGCCTATTTCTACCTTAAAATATTTTTAAAGTACAGAAAAAAAGCACAAAGTAAGCAAAATAATATTAAGAAAGGAACTGAAATTAACTAAAGGGAAAACAAGAGCAATAGAGAAAATTAACAAAAAATGAAAAAAATTTCTTTAAGAAGATCAATCAAATTGACAAACCTCTAACAATATGAACAAAAAACAAAGAGTTTACATATTAACAATATCAGGAATGTCTTTAGCTGATATACTACATAAAGTAAAGAAATATAAATAACATTTGAAATAAATTTTATAATTTATATTAAAATAGACAATGTTTTGAAGAAGTTACCAAAACTCATTCAAGAAGAGATAACCTAAATAGCCTTATATTTATTAAAGAAAATGAATGTATAATTTAAAACCTGCCCAGAAACAAAACTCAAAATCCAATCAAAATACAGTTATCCCATACTAGACAAAGGTACCATAAGCATACATTAAAGAAAAGAGCCTCTTCAACAAATGGTTTGGGGAAAGTGGAAAACCATATGCAGCAAAATGAAATTAGACCCCTATCTCTCACCTTGCACAAAACTCAACTCCAGGCATTAGACGGGAGACCCTGAGCCTAATAGAAGAAAAAGTTGGCCCAAATCTCCATCAGATCAGCTTAGAAAATGAATTCCTCAATGAGACTCCTAAAACACAAGAAGTAAAATCAAGAATCAATAAATGGAATCAAACTAAACATTGAAGATGGTATCTTCAAAGCAAAGGAAAAAATCAAGAACATGAATAGAGAGCCTACAGAATGGGAGAAAAATCTTTGCCAACTGCACCTCAGAGAGAGCATTAATCTTCAGCATATATAAAGAACTCAAAAAACTTAACACCAGAGAAAAAACAAATAACCCAATCAATAAGTGAATAGTCACTTCACAGAAGAAGAAATAGGATCAGCTAACAAACATATGAAAAAATGTTCAACATCTCTAGCAATTAGAGAAATGCAAATTAAAACGACACTGTGATTTTCTTTCACTCCAGTCAGAATGGGATTTATCAAGAATACAAGTAACAATAAATGTTGGTGAGGATGTAAGGAAAAAGGTACACTCATTCATTGACAATGGGACAACAAATGGGTACAACCACTTTGGAAATTATGGAGATTCGTCAGGAAACTTGGAATGGAACCACCATTTGTCCCAGTTATCCCACTCCTCCAATGACTTAAAATCAGCATACTAAGTGACGTGGCCACATCAATGTTTATAGCAACTCATTTCACAATAATTAAGCTATGGAACCAACCTAGTTGCTCTTCAACAGATTAATGGATAAAGGAAATGTGGTACATATACACAATGGAATATTAGTCAGCCATAAAGAAGAATGAAATAACGAACTTTGCCAGTAAATGGATGGAAGTATAGACTATCATGGTAAGTGAAATGAGCCAATCCTAAAACACCAAAGGTGGAATGTTCTCTCTGATATGTGGATGCTAACTCACAATAAGTAGGGGGAGGAGGATGGCAATTCACTGGATTAGACAAAGGGAAATGAATAGATGGGAGAGGGGATGGGACTAGGAAAGATAGTAGAATGAACAGGATGTTACTTTCCTATGTTCATATATGAGTACATGACCAGTGTAATTCCACATCATGTACTACCACAAAAATGGGAAGTTATATTCCATGTATATATGATATGTCAAAATATATTCTACTGCCATGTATAACTAAAAAGAACAAGCTAAAATTTTTTTTTAAAAGCCAGTCAATATTATTGGTGGATGAATGAATGCCAGTTCTACAAAAAAACTTCCACAAAGTATTGGAATATTCCATAATTATTTTTTAAACGGCTAGTATTACCCTGATATGAAAAGTGTTAGACTATTAAGAAAAAGTGAAAGTTATACATCTTCTAAAGATCTTGACTTAAGAATATAGGAGAATTCTCAAAACTGTAATAAGAAAATAAGGAACAGATTAAATTTAAACAGATACTAGTATAAATTCTCCTTCAAATATTTTATCAAATTCAAATGGTGGAGAAATTTGGGCCTAGACTTTTCTTTGGAGGTAGTTTTGTTTGGTTTGGTTGGTATTTGTTTTGTTTTGTTTGGTTTTGTTGCTGTTTTGCTAATTCCATCTCTTGTAAATCCATTCAGATTGTCTGTATATTTTTTAGATAATTTTAGTAGTTTTTGTCTTTCTGACATTTTATCCATTTCTTCTGTGGTGTTTATGACAAAATACCTGAGTCTGGGTATTTTATAAAGTAGATTTTCGTCTCATGATTCTGGTAGCTGGAAAATCCAAATGGCACAGCACTAGCATCCTGGCAAAAGCTCTCTGACTGTTCCACAAAATAGTGAAGAAGCAAAAACAAAATTGATCAGGAGCACATTTATGAGCTAGGAAGCAAGAGACTAGAGAGAGACCAAGTTTGCTATTTTATAATAACTCACTCTTGTAGTAATCAATTCATTCCTAAAAGACCTGACCCATTCCCATAAGACAGCATTGATTCATCCATGAGAACTGAGTTAACATAGGCTAACTACCTTCCAATAGGTCTGGCCTCTTTAAGGGTTCCTCCTCTTCCACACCACCATACTGAATACCAGGCTTCTACCACATGAACCTTTGTGGGATAAACTTTATCTAGACCATAGCATAGCTAAGTTGTATAATTTATTGACATGCCATTTCTCCATAATACTTTTTTCTTTTCATAGAGTTGATAGTAATGCCCCCTTTCTAAAATCTGATTCTAGTATTTGAGCCTTCTCTGTCTCTCTCTTTTCCCCTTTGTCAATTAAGATAAATATTTTTTGATACTTCCAAAGAATCAGCTTTTGGTTTTATTTATTTTGTATTACCTTTTTATTCTCTGTTTCATTAATTTCTGCTCTAATTATTATTATTTTCTTTCTTTTACTTTATTAAGGTTTAATTTGCTCTTCTTTTTCCATTGTCTGAAGTTTAAATTTTAAGTTATTGATTTGGTGTCTTTCTTCTTTTCTAACATAGACAGTTACTGCTATAACTTTTCATTCAAGCACTGTCTCAGTGCATCCCACAGGTTTTGGTAGGTTGTAACTTTACTTACAGTCATTTCAAAGTATCATCTAATTTCCCTTATGATTTCTTTTTTGACACATTAGCTATTAAGGGATGTATTCTTTAATATCTATATATATATATATATATCTATATATCTATATATATATATATATATATATATATATATAAGAGTTTGCCTAATTTTTCTGTGGTTAGAGAAATACATTGAATTATTTCAACTTTTTTAAATTTCTTGAGTTTTGTGCTTTAGCATATGATCTACCTTTGAATATGTTCTACATGTATTTATAAAGAATTTGTTTTCTGTTGTTGAACAGCAGAGGAGGTAGAGAGGGAAGATGGGAGGGGAGGAGAGGGGAGGGGGGATAGTAGGGGATAGGAAAGGTAGCAGAATACAACAGTCACTAATATGCCATTATGTAAAAATGTGAGTATGTAACAGATGTGATTCTGCAATCTGTATTTGGGGTAAAAAATGGGAGTTCAAAACCCAATTGAGTCAAATGTATGAAAAATGATATATCATGAGCTCTGTAATGTTTTGAACAATCAATAAAAAAAATTTAAAAAAAGAAATAAAGACTATATGTAAGGTAACAAAAAAAAAGAATTTGTTTTCTGTTGTTGAAAGGAGTGCTCTAAGTCTCCTTAGCTTATATTACCATCTCACTATTTTATTTCCTTTTTGATTTTCTGCCTTACTTTTCTAACCACCACTGAAAGTAGTGCAATGAAATCTCCCTTCTTATTCAATCCCTCTATTTTTGTCAGTTTTTGATTTATATATTTTGATGCTTTATTTTCTTGTGCATATGAGCTTATAATTACTATACTCTCTTGATGTACTGACACTTTTATTATAATGAAATCTTCCTCTTTATACCTAATAAGATTTTTTTCATTTAAAATCTATTTTGTCTGATAATACTATAGTTACCATAGCTTTATTGAAGTTGCTCTCGGTATTATATGCTTTTCCATTCTTTCACTTTCAATGTATCTATCTCTTTGAATCTAAAGTGACCTCAGTAGACAGACACAGTCGATTTTAATTTTTAATCCATCCCAGCAATTTCTGCTTTTTAATAAAAATATCTAACCCATTTATACTTAGTGTTATTATTGTTATTGTTGGAATTCTATTTTCCATTAAGTTTCTTATTGTCTATGTTTCATGTCTTTTCTAATCCTCTGTACCTGTTCACTGTGTTCTTTACATTAAGTGAATGTTTTAAAGCAGTCTATTTTTAGTATTTGCTCTAAAGTTTACTATAAATATCTTAATTTATTAGAATCACCTTTAGATTTATATGAACTTGATTTTAATGAGAAGTTAAGCTCTATTCCCTTTTTCTACTTATGTGTAACATTGCTATACATATTTCATTCTATTAATGCTAACATCCAACATTTTGTCATTATAATTTTTACTATAGTGGACTGAAGTTGTGGCCCAGTGGTAGAGTGCTTACTTAGGATATGTGAAGCCCTGGGTTTGATACTCAGCACCATAAATGAATAAACAAAGTAAAAAAAATCCATTAAAAAATAATTGTTACTTTAGTAATTTTATGCATTTTAAAGACATCAAAATAAAGACAAGCATATGTATACTTAAAGCTCTTATTATATTAAACTTCTTAGCATTTCTAAATCTATTCAACTCTTTTTGTGGATTTGACTTACCATCTGGAATCATTTCCTTAACCCAGTTGAACTAGATTCCCTCCCAACCTGCTTTACTGTTATTGGTAAATATATTACATTCATTATCTATGTATTGTTTTGTCTTATGCAATTGCATTTTAAATTAGTTAAGAGAAGTATACATTTATACTCCTATAGTTACATAATATCTTTATAGGTGGTATATGTGTATTCAACAAAATAGAGGGACATGCATTTAGCCTAAAAAAAACTTATTTTAGTATTTCTTGAAAAGTAAGTCTGTTAACATCAAATTATCCTACTTTTTACATTTTAATCTTGTTTTTTTTTCTATTTTCAACTTTGAAAGATAGATTTCCTAGAATCTCTTTGCATTTACAAACTACTTGGAGTTTGTTGAGCTTCCAAAATATATAGGTTAATGCTTTCCAGTAAATTTGGAAACTTTTCAACTATTATTTTTTCACTTTTCAGCTCTTCAGATTGTATAATCTCATATGATTTATCTTCAAGTTAAATCTGACATGGTCATTCAAACAAGCAGTTTCTAGTGTCTGTTTTCTTGGGATCATATTCTCCTATTATTTCCATGTCTCCTAAATTTTTGTTAGAAGTCACATTGTAGATAGGATAGTATAGCATATCTGGATATTGACCCCCCCCAGGGCTTGTTATTGTTATTCCTTTTTATTTTTTTAGTAACTAACTGGCTTGTTTTAGTTTAAGTACAGCATCTACCACACCCCTGTCCATTCCTTTAGGAAGACTTTGATGCTGTTCTTGAGGGGACAAAGCCTTGGATAGCCCACAATCATACTGAGATGAGGGTGATCTTGGAAAATTTCTCTTAGCCTCTTTCCCACACCACACCCAGTTGTTAAACTAATAATTGCCAGATGATTGTTGCATTGTCTTCAATAGTGTCTTAGGGTCTGAACTACTTAGCAGACTGATCCAATCAAATTTGGGCATCTTTGATGGGAGAGCTCTTGAAGTCAAATTCTGTTTGAAATTTGTTCTTGCTCAAAGAGGAATCCATCTGGCTGTTTCTTTTCCTGGTTCTGTGTTACAAATTAGCCAATCAATAGTTTATCCTATATTCACAATGCATATAGCAATCCACCAATCTGTAGGGTAAAAAGCGCCCAATTGCCTCCTTTCTACAATACTTTAGGCTTAAAATTCTACATATTCTGCTGCAAATAAAGTCAGTTCCTTTGGGGAGAGGTTCAGAGCTTTCAATTTTAGAGCCTGACTCTCCCATTGGATAAAAATCTATGTGCCATGGCTCTGGAGCTGGAATAGGACAATCGTGTATTTCTTTCTCATGAACAAATAATCTGTTTGGGGAGCTTCTTCTCAGTTTGCCTGTCTCCACCTGGAACCTCCACTGTACAAGCCCAGTACTCTCAGTGATACGACACCCAAGAAGGTAGAGGGGAGGCTAGAGAGAAGGAAGGCGCTCCGACTTCTGAGTTATACTTACCTTCAACTTAAAACTAAACTTAAAAGGTAACTGAGAGCAAGATGAGAAATGCTAATGTTCTGCCCATCCTTGGGAAATCCCTCTCTGACTTGGAGCTAAGATGGGATGGAGCCCTTTTGTTTTTTGGCTGCACAAGGTTGGAGCGGAATTTTCATCTTGCTAAAATGTGAGGGCCAAGGAGGGGTGGATCTTGATTCACATACCACAAGCTTTCACTGGTATTATTAAGTTTTAGTAGATTTTCTTGAATAAATATTACTTTATTTGATATATGCCATTAAGTTCATTTCCAAAGACTAAATACCTGTTATAAAGTATTTTTTACTTGTTTTTACTGGGAAGGAGGTCCAATGCTTACATTGTCATATTAGATATGGAACCTTCATATTATTTTATCTTTGAACAATTTTAAATGTTTTGACAAACTCTGTATTATATATTATTATATTTTATAGATAAGTGATTTGTTGTTATTACATACCACAAATCATTGATGAAAATGTTTGAGTAGAGTTCTTAAAAGGATTTCAGAGATCCTTCTTTTAGTATATTGTACTGATTTAGTACCAAAAATTGGATATAAGAGAGAAATGATTATTTCAGAAAAATACTGAAATAATTTACTTGTGATTCTGAAGTACAGAGGCCTATTTTAGAAAGTATCATAGAGAGCAGATGCTCTGTGGTATTTTGTACTTCGAGTACTGAGGGTGTGTCTGGTAATAGGGATTAGTTCATAGATTAGTTACTAAATCAATACAAATATGAATTCCATTGGGAGTGAATTGAATGTCTTTGTCCTTTCTAGTTTTAATTTCAGAGAATACTTATTTTGAGAAAATACACAACTATTTTGTAGATTGTAAAAGGAAAGTCTATGAAAAAATTGAATATTCTGAAATATAAGAATATATAGGTAAAGATAATCAAGTACATGAGCAATTAAGTCAATGGGAGCCTCATTGGTTTTGTTTTGATCCTTGGTGTTTCAAGACAGTGGTGAACACAGAAATGATGAAACAACTATATAACTGCTTACACCTTGGCTAATTTTAATATTTGCAAATTTTCATGCAAATTTTAATTATGTGTTTTGAGAAATTAAATTAAATATTTTTTATTTAATATATACTTATAAAGTTGCTTTATTTTCTGTGTAATTATAACATCACATATAACATTTTGTATAACAAATAGGTAATCATATGTAAGCATGGTCAGTATTATAAAATCAATACCTGTGCTAAGGTTGTTATATATACATATACCTTTAAATCCTGCTAACATAGCACTCTAACCCATAATTCAAATACTTCTAATAATCATTTTGGTATGTATTTTAAGGGTTTCGTTTATTTTGAATAATGTTTTTTAAAGTGTAGATTTTTTTAACTTTTAAGAAATTATACAAATTTCTTAAATTATACCGAAGTGTATATAGTTAGTAATTTAAGGTAAATGATATCCTATAATCTAGGAGTGACTCATAAAATTACTGGAAAAATACCGAGGACAGTGTTTGCCCACTTGATGCTCAGCCCATATGCAAGAGAAGCTTGGACAGTCCTCCTTACAAGTGGGCTCTGGTCTGCTCCAAAGCGCTCTTTGCAGTGTGGCCCAGGGATCAGTGTCTGTTATGTGTTCTCCACAAGATTCTTATACACACTAACATTTGAGAACCAGGAATCAGAAACTTCAAGTCCTAATACATGAACCCCATGTATTCAACCCATTTCCTGGATACCAGATATCACAGAGGAATGAAGCAAAGTACCTCTGGAGAAGATTCGAGCGCAATCAAGAAGTAACAGGGTAATCAGTGCTGAAGTTTCTTTGCCAGTATGTAGAGTTTATATGTAAAAAACTGTATAAGCCAAGCTGAATAAAAATGGGAAATGTTTTTTAATTAGTATAAATAAATTATAAACCACATACACAATCAGAACAAATAAAAAGTATTTCAGTCATGGGTGAACAGACATAATCACAGTCCTCAATCAGTCTTGGAATATAATGCAGTAGTTTAAACTTGGCATTTCTGTTTTGACAGTAGACCTTTAAAGGGTATGAAAAGCCAAGAAATTGATTTCTCTCTTTTTTTTATGTTAGGTTAAGTGGGTAATAGCATATTAAAGAACTAGAATTTCATCAAAGGTTATTTAAAGGAAAGCGCTATAATTACTCACTTTTTACAGATACTAATTATGTTTTCACCCAGGCTTTTCACTGTTTCAGAAAGAAACTGCTCGTCATTTTCATGCCAAAACATCTTTACAAAAGTTGCTACAGATTATTTCCAATACCTTTTGCTCAACAATTTGGCATCTACACTGTTCAGGCAACAACATTTATATGGTAATAGTTAAATTTGTTTTTCACTAGGGCCCTCTTAGCCAAATTTTTCATCTCCAGGCTGCATATGCTGAACTCTAGGAAGTGCTTTAACTGTTTTATTTAATATGGGTATTTCGAAATGAATTAATATTATATAAGTTGACAACATTTTTTTCTACTTGAAAAGTGGGTATTACTCTACAAATTATTTCTTTTAATCTCATCTCTTAGGTTCCAATTAGGCAGACTTGGGTTTAAATTTCAACTCGTTCCTTCTTAACTGCATCATAATTGGGAGAGGGTTAACCTTTTTAAAGCTCACCAAAATAAGCCAATCCCACAAACCCAAAGACCGAATGTTTTCTCTAATATGTGGATGCTAATTCACAATAAGGCGGAGGACGGGGGCGGGGTGGGGGTGGGGCACTAGGGAAGAATAGCATTACCTTAGATTAGGTAGAGAGAAGTGATGGGAGGGAAGAGGAGGGGATGTGGGGATAGGAAAGATAGTGAAATGAAACAGATATTATTACTTTATGTATATATGTGACCGCATGACCAATATGATTCTGCAACATGTACACTCAGAAAAGTGAGAAATTATATCCAATCTATGTATGATATATCAAAGTTCATAAATGCATTCTACTATCATGTCTAACTAATTAAACAAAATAAACTTTTTTTTAAAAGCTCAGTTTCTTCATCTCTAAAGTGACTGTGCTGTCAGAGGTAAAGGTGTTGACTGAGATAATGTGTGGAGGAAAGTACTTGGCACATAGTAATTAGTTCCAGTTGTTATTCCCACCTAACAAATTAACCCCAAATTATCTGAGTAAATATTCTACTTTGATCCTCATTTAGGTTAGCAATTTTGGAGAAGAGTGGCTGTACCATCCACTCCAAGGCCCTCTGATCTGATTGTACTCAGATGTGAAGCTGTAGTCACTTGAAAACACAAAGCGTCAAAGATGACTCACTCAAATGCTGGCACTTGGAGGCGTATAAAGGCTCAGACTTCTTTTCTCAGTGCAGACATTGACCCCCTCTACCTGAAGGAACAATTTAAAAAAATGATCAGAGGTGTAACAAGTAGATGGAATAATGGAAGTGAGTAACAGAGTACGCTAATATTAATGTCTGATATTAGTAGTCATGGAAGGGCTTCCACCACAGAAGAGGCATTTGACCAGTTGCTGTTATGCTACGGATGTTAGTCATCTTATTTACTTAACACAATGAATTATGGACAAAGTAGCCATTGTATCAAGGATAGAAACCATAAATGAACCAAAGAGCATGGGCTTTCTCTCACTAAGAGTGAACTAAGCTACTGCCACTGCTAAATGTCATAGAACTGGTGACAATGTGGCATCATCCTGGAGACTATCCAATCATCAATTTCAATTTCATTACATTGAATATTTTCCACTCAGTATCAACCTTACCAGAATTGAAACCTTGGTTTTCCATTCATATCTAATCTTTTCCAGAACTACACTTACTTACCTAATGCCGGAATCACAGAGGTGGTACTACACACAATGCCTCATTGGATTGCTTCAGTGATTAGTTTTTTTGAAAATCTTGAATAATTTTCCAAAATTGCAACCCGACAGCACTTGACTCAGGCTAAGTATTCTCAATTCCTACCTTCCTTGTTTTTTTTTTTTTGTTGTTGTTATTTTGTTTTGTTTGATGCACATGCATGAAAGTCTACAAGAACCTACACGACATACAGAAGTGTGATGAAATAAATATTAGTGAGATTTTCTTTGACCAATGGGGGAAAAAAAGCTAAAGGATAGATGCTCACTCCTTTTACCATGCAGTTGGCCAATTCTCAAACACATACTTTAAGTCTCTTCAGAGGAAACCACAGAATTAGGCACTATTGGTATGGTCAATCCAGGAATACTCCTCATCAAACCTTCACCATTTCTTGCTTTCTAGCATCACTTCATGAATAAATTATATATACAGAAGACTTTATCTTAGAATCTGCCTTTGGATATTTAAAATGAATCACCAGGAGGGAATATAAGGTCACAGCCAGAGTAGAAGAATTTCCAGAACAAGAAAGTGTTGACCACTTCAAGGCATTTTATTTCTACCTCGAGACCCAGAAAACTTTCCTTGTTTGCTAGATTAGAACTTGACCCAATTAAATGATACTTGAAGCTTTTAGAAAAATATTGGGGGCATTTAATTTTCATTCCTGCTGGTTCTAAGCCTGGAAACTATCATATTAGGTCAAAAGAATCTAGAACACGATGTATCCAAGTCTGGAAAGCTTTCAACCCGACACTCCCATTTATGTCACTGGGATGTGCACATGAAGATCCAAAGACAATGGCTGGCTGGCCTTTAAACAAAGGGGAGTCTCCATGCTGTGGCAGATGGGCCCTGACACAGTCTTCTTTTCTGATTTCAACACACTTTCCACTCATCTCTGAGTGTTTTTTCAATAATGCTCGAGAATCTGGTGCACTAAAAGAGCAAACAAGATGAGTTTTAGGCTCACTGATATTGTTTCCGGCTTCCTCTGTTTTGCACAGGTGTTCTTTGAATAAACAAATTATAAAACTCCACAGGTTTTATGTTGGCATATAAGATTTAGAGAGTAGATAAATATATGCTGAATTTATGATTAACAACAAATTTAAATCATTGAGATTTTCTGATTTGTCACAATTCAAACATTGACGTGATTGAAAATTAAACCCAGACGGTGTTTGAGATAATGTTTTAAAACTTCCTATGTAGATAAGAACCTCTTATCAAGCAAATTTAGAGATGAAATTTTCTGTGCATTTTCTAATGTCACACTAGTGATAACTAATTAGAAATTATATGCTGTCACTAATCATAAAACTTATTTTAAAACTGATAGATTCTTGAGCCACTAGAAGACACCCGAATTTAAATGAACAATGGTAAGTAGAACAAAGATTATCATAGTTAGCATTGCTTCCTGTGTTACAGCATTTTGTTAAACACCTTATACATATTATTCTATTTAATTGTCAAACATATCAGGTACATTCTGATATTATTTTCACTTTGTAGCTGTAATTACTCAGGAACACAGAGATTCAAAACTTCCATTGTGATACCCAGCTTGTAAATCTTAGATCAGTAATGAAATTTATTCAAAGAACCAAAATAGAGAGAAGAACTTCATCACAGTTCTCTGAGAAATGTAGTATTACTTGAGTCTTTCCAATTTAAAGGAATAAGACTAAAGGCTAACAACTGATATTCTCTTAAAATGATTTCATTTCATAGTATGTATCTGTTAACAATTCTAAAGAGTCATTTTGGAAACTGAGATCTTTCTAATAAAAAAAAAATGAACTAGAATGTGAGAAGTGACTCTGGACAATTGAAAGGACCCTTAAACTGTGTATATTCATTATTAAAATGCAGCAGGACAACATTTGTTTTCTCTGGACTATATGCCCTATTATTGTATCAAGAGAACTTGTTCTGGGCTTGAATAAACATGCCTATCATCATATTACTCAATGCTAAAAAACACACAGAACCTTTAGTCTTGTTACAAATGTCTTTTGGCTTGTAATGTGGTCATGCCTCTCAAACTTGCATTCTTTCTCCTCTCTCCCCACACTTCCATTGTGTTTGGTAAAAGTGCCTTCAGGTTCCGCAAGCTGAAAAGAGGGATTTCTAGAAGCTTTGTAGTTCTCGGGGATTTTTACCAATGTCCCTTCCCAGCTGTTCTCTTTCCACCTGGCTGTGTTCCAAGGAGATGATGCAAGGCTGTGCAAGGGGACCATGCTTAGGATCCAGCTGAGGGGAAAGCAGGCCTGAGAGGTCACAGCAACCTCCCTGTAAACAGAGCTGTGACTTGCTTGGCTCTGGGCTGGCAGGGTGAGAGGTTGTCCTCCACAGAGGAGGGCACACAGCAAACAGCTCTAAACATGCTCTATTCCAGATGTCCTTCCCATCACTTGTGGAACATTGGGAGGTGCCCTTGGCATTTTTCTCCCCTTTCTTGTTAATGTGATTCCACAAACTTCATTGTAAATTATTTCACCCAGGGATGGATCTTGCATTATGATCAGAGCAGGCCCAGAGCATAGTGATGAACCAAGGCAGATTGAGCAATGGAAGCCTCCTCCCTTTTGACATCTTCAATCAGCACTGCCTTTTCTTTTCCCACTGGATATTGAATATCCTTAAATGGCACCCATTTGATGCTAAAATGTCACATTGTGTACAGTGTCTTGGCTGCTCTCCTTCATGACAGTGTTCTCAATCTTTCCCCAACAAAATTTATGCAAGCACTGCTTCTTCTTGCTCTGTGGCCCCCAAATTAGTAGTCTTTAATTGGCCTATAGTTCTCAATAGAAAAGGAATGGATGTGTTAATTAGGTTTGAATTTTGGAAAGAGCTTTTAGATGCAATCTTTATTATGCCAAAAAGCAAAACTAAGAGAGAAAGTCAAGCCATGTGTGACACTGGAGAGGACTGAATTTGCAAATATTTCTAGTTTCTGATACTTCTAAGCCACCATTGCCTTCATTTTAGCTGTATAATAATATATATTTGTCACCCCTAGGGAAGTCTGAAAATAAT
Source organism: Ictidomys tridecemlineatus (assembly GCF_052094955.1). Lineage (NCBI taxonomy): Eukaryota > Metazoa > Chordata > Mammalia > Rodentia > Sciuridae > Ictidomys > Ictidomys tridecemlineatus. Next base: position 60,846,296 of record NC_135485.1, read on the forward strand.
TTTTTAAATTCTTTTATTTTCCTTCTGATACCAGGAATTAAATTCAGGGACATTCTACCACTGAGCCACATCCCCAGTCCTATTTTGTATTTTATTTAGAGAGAGGGTCTCATTGAGTGGCTTAGCACCTTGCTTTTGCTGAAGAAGCTGGCTTTGAACTCACAATCCTCCTGCCTCAGCCTCCTGAGCCACTAGGATTATAGGCATAAGCCACCACACCTGGCTAATTTTTAAAATTCTTTAGTGTATTGTTCACCTTATGATACACAGTCATTTTGTTTATGGCTTGGAATTATACTGTGGAGAAATTCCTAGCACTTTGTAATACACGTCTTAGCCTTTCAAATCTTTCCCTGTCTGTCCAGTTAACTCAGGTCAACCCAGCTATAAGTCTTCCTCCAGCTTTCCCTTTTCCAAAATAAAATCCAAAGTAAGGAAAAGTAAGCATGAGGAAGCACACACAAACACACACAGAGATGAACACACACACACACACACACAAACATACAAAATAAGCCTAACTTCCTCCAAAATTAACTCCCTTTTAAAAAGTATAATTTTGCAGGGCGTGGTAAAGCATGACTGTAATTCCAGAGGTTCAGAAGGCTGAGGCAGGAGTTCAAAGACAGTATCAGCAACTTAGCAAGCTCCTATGCTACTTAGCAAGACCCTGTCTCAAATTAAAAAACAAACAAAAGAAAAATGGGCTGGAGATATGGCTCAGTTGTAAAGCACTCCTGAATTCAATCTCCAGGACCAATAAATAAATAGTACAATTTTAATTAATCATTGGACTTACTCTAAGGAGATATCCAACATTAACAAGAAATAATCAGTTATTCTCAGAAAGGAAATGATTGGCTCAGTATCTTATGCCCAAGGGAAAATGTATAGGACCTGGGGACAGAAAAAAAATATTCAGGGGCTGGGATTGTAGTTCAGTGGTACAGCACTTGCCTAGCACATGTGAGGCACTGGATTCGATCCTCAGCACCACATAAAAATAAATAAAATAAAAGTATTGTGTCCATCTACAATTAATGTGTGTGCGTGTGTGTAGAGAGAGAGGGGATGTTCAGCGCTCAGCTCTGCTACTTTCAGTTATGTGGGCTTGATCAAATTAATTACTTCCTAGGTTTCAGTTTTCTGAATAACCAAAAAGGATTGCTACAAGATTAATTAAATTCCACGATATAAAAGGATCTTTATCTTTATGTATAAATATCTTTGTTTAGTAGTATATACTTAATCTTTAAAAAAAGCAATCAAGGAAAGACAAAATAAGCAATAATCATGCAGAAGTGAAAACATGTCTTTAAAAGTTCTGTGGTGACTGCTTGCCCTGCAGTGTGTCCCCTGAAGGGCTGTATGATCACTTATGAAAAATGCACAGTCCACTCTGTCTTAATTCACAGAAATTTCTGCCATCAGTTTCGTATCTGTTTCTAGCCTAGGCTTTTTCTTCCACTCTAATGTTGTACCTTTCATATCAAACTGCCTTGCCTTCCTCAATTCCCCCGACAAATCACTTCTCATTACTTCTGAATAAGCTATTGTTCTCACCTAGAAAATATTTTTTCAACTTAATCTCCTAAAAAAAAAAAGCTGACACAACTTCTTTGTGAAGCCTTACCTTTCTCCCTCCACACACGTACAGGCGTGCACGCATACACACATACACACTCAAGTACACACACGCCAGCTCACTCTTTCACTTGTGCCCAGGATATTCCACAAAGATTCTAAAACTAGGGTTAAGCCCTGTATAATCTTCTGTGAGTGACCTACCAGAAATCAAAAGACTTTTGAAATTATATGTAATATAACAATTTTTTTTCTAAAAATAATATTTTTAGTTTTGATCATATTCTCAGTTTTCTAAATATAATATTTTCAGTTTTGATCATATTTGGGTCTGTGATCCAAAAAAGATTCTATTACAATTATTCTACACTGCCATGCACCATTGCACCTTCAGGGCAGAAATTATTATTGTATGGCAATTTTGTTTGCAGGGATCAGATGTTCTACATTTACTGAATACTTAAAAGGATATTTGATGAATGATCAATTGCATTTGCAAGAGAGCATTGTCAAGGTATTAGAAATTATGGTCACAATGCTATACGAGGAAAAGTGACATCCATGAAATGGAAAAGTCCATCCTTGTCCAGCTGCCACTTGTTAAAGCTTAGTTGGGGCCATTCACAACTTGCTAATAATTAGTGCTTTTTCTACATACAAAATTAATTATAGCATAATAAAATTTCAATAGCACTTGTTCTTAATTCTCTTCTGATCTGCGTTCTGCCGTTTATTCTCATTTGTTCTGATAAGGTCCATCGTCTCTAATGTTGCTTCGTAAAGGGTAAGAAATAAATCAATGGCATTTAGCTTTGGTAACCATCTGGTCTGGCAAACATCCCAAAATTAATGTTTAAATCTGGATGCAGTTCATGTATTTTGTCTTGTCTTAGGAAACATCTCTGGAGGTAGGAAAAAGGGATAGGAATTGCCCTCTAATGTCACTGAAAATTTGATCTTTTTATAGATAGCATTCTATTTATGTTGAAGGTTTTCATTACACGTTATGTGGTTCGGCTATACAACAGGCCATAACAGATCCCACTTAGGACATTTTTAAAAGAATGTTTTAGAGCAGGAGTTACCAAATTTTCCCATAAAGGGCCAGAGAATAAATTTTTAGACTTTGTATAACATACAGATTCTATTACAATTATTCCACAAACCATGAAAAAGCAGTCATAAATAATTTGTAAATAAATGAGTACGGTGGTGTTATCACAGATTTATTTACAAAAATGGGCAGGAGGCTGGAGTTTACTGACCTTCAGAGGAAGGACTGTTCCAAAAACATTAATGGAGTCCTTGATAATTTCCATGTCCCCCCCTGTGTGATGTAAAGGGACCTGTGTAATGTTTTTGAGGCTCAGTTTCCTCATTTGTTACTCAATCATACAAACACCTCCTTGAAGGATTATGTTGAATATTGGAAATGTGCTTCAGCAAGTATAGAATCCTTACTCAGACTTAATTAATTATGGTGATAATAGTCCATCAGAGTCCCTCTGATTGAACCTATTTGACCATGCTCATCAAAAAATATAATGCTTACTACAAGAAGATATATGCACTTACTAAAGACTGTCTTCACAACCACCATATGGGGTAGGCATTACAGTATACCCATTTTCTAGAGGAAAAAAATGAAGCATAGATAACATTCTGTAACTTTTCAAAAGCCACACAGGTAGTAATTTGCTGAGCCAGGTTTTAAAGATTTTAACCTATAAGTATTTATTAGGCACAATTATTTAATTAAAAGTCACTTAGGGTAAAAGATAGCAAGATATACAGGTATAATAAGCTATTCCTGTTTTAATTGTGGAGGGGCATTTCTTTTAAAATGGATGAAAATTCTCTGAAAAGTCCAAGGAGAGAATCGTCTATCCCCACCCCTTGAATCTGGAGGGCTTGCAACTGGTTTCACCAATAGAGTGATGGAAGTGAGAATGTGTGACTTCTGGGGCCAGGAAACTATGACATTAGGAAGCTTCTCCCTGGTCACCTCAGGAGGTTTTCTCTGGGGAAGTCTTCTTCAATGGAGGAATCCCAACTACCTGAGAGAGTCATATGTAGGTACTATCTTTCATATTCCAGCCACCAGCCAGCATATGAGGGAACCGTTTATTACGTCCAGCCCAATATAATCTTCAGGGGATTGCAGCCCTAGCCCTCACCTGACTGCAGCTTCATGAGAGAACCTACATCACTGCCCAACTGAGCCCTTCCAAAATTCCTCACCATGGATTCATGAGCAAAGTGTCATGATGATGGTGAATATTTCTAACTTTTCCCCTCTCTGATACCCACATTCAATAGCTTGTCAAGTCTTTTATGTCTGCAGTATCTAATCATCAGAGACCTTTTCTCCATTGCCAATGCTACTACTCTATTTACATCTAGTACTATCTTATTTTGGACAGATGCAAAGGCCTTCTACTTTATTTGTAGTTCTGCTCTCCCCCAATACAATTTAGTTTAGATATTAATTCTTCTAAAGTATATGTGTGATGCTAAGATTCACTTTATTGAAAGAGCATCAATAGTTTCATGTATTGTCAAGAACATTATTCTTTAGTACCTTATATGCTGGGTCACCTGATCACTTACCTACTCAAGGCTGGTGGTCCAGCAATTCTTCCTCTTCTCTTACATCATCAATTTCCCTTTTCTATTGAATGGTGTCTAATAGCTTGCTTGCACACTATTATCTCTGCCATATTAACAGAAGAATCCTTCCTTTGACCTCACAGACCCTTTCCGACTCCTTCTCCACTCTGATCTTCCTTTTACATGTTGTTTCCCTTGCTTTTGAACTCCTTCTGACTTCTTCCTCTACTACCTTCCTGAGTCTTGTCTTCTGAATTACCAATGACCTCCACATTGAGAAATCCAATGCCTAATTCTCAAAGCTCACCTCACTTTCTTCTGATCAGTGTTTGACACTGTTGAAGCTCTTTTACTTCTGGCTGCCAAGATTTCACATCCTCCCAGTTACCTTCTCTTTCAGTGTTCCCTTCTACTCTGGCTCTTTTTCAAGTTTCTCCTTTGCTCCTCAACCCCCACACAATAGGATGACCTCAGACACTTATCTCCTTAGACTCTACTTCTTTGAGTATCAATTTTGTAACTTTGAATATTATTTATACAGTGATGACTCCCAAAATTACAATTCATCCCAAGAACTTTCTTAACTACCAGGCATGTATACTTAGGCTACTGCCCAATGTATATTTCTATATTGATGTCTCAGGTATCTCAAACTCAGTATATCTCCAAACCCATCAACTGTCAAAGTGTCCCCAGTCTCAGTTAATAGCAGCAACTTCTTTCCTGATCAACTAAAACTTTGAGGTTGTCCTTCACTCCTCTCTCAGTTATTTCACATCTCACCTATTAGCAGATCTACTGGTTCTGCCTTCCAAGTACATCAGAGTCTTAGTTCATCTTCCTGCATCTATTGCTTCCACCTTTTCAAAGTCCCTTAGCTCTTGACTGAATTATTTCAGTAGCTTTCCAACTGGTGTCTGTTTCCACACTAGTTCACACACCCTCCAGTCTCATCTCACTACATCATGTCACTCTTTACAAGACTTTCTATAGAGTTCCTTTCTCATTAGAATCCAAGCCATGATCCTTAGAGAAGCCTGCATCCTGGCACCATCATCTCTCTCACCTCACTCCCCATTTCTGTCTCTGGCTAGCTCTCCTCCAGCAACACTGGCTCCCCTGGGGGCCATGAACATTCCAGCCATATTTATGCCTCAGAGATTCTGCACTAGAAGACTGTCCCCCCCCACCAGAAGCTCCGTCTCTCACTCTCTTTGTGCAGCATTACATAGACATCCCCCAATTTACCATGTTCAACTTATAATTTTTCAACTTTACAATGTTGCAAAGTGATAGACACTCTGTAGAAACCATACTTTGATTTTGCTCTCTCTCTGGGTTTATGTTATGTGGTTAATACTCTGTCCTGATGCTGGGTGGTGGCAGCAAGAAGCAGCTTTAAGCCACATAATCACCATGATAAACACCCATATTCTACAGAGTACTGAGTTTCCACACTACCCTGGGTAGGTTAGGTATACCAAATGCATTTTCAACTTAGAATAGGTTTATCTGGATAAAACCCCATTTTAAATTGAAGAGCTTCTGTTTTCCCCGTGAGGTCTGCGTTGACAACTTCTTGAAAGATTGCAATTCCCACCTCTCCCCATACTGGTGCTTTCTACCCCCCCCCACTTTTTTTTTTTTGTTTTGTTTTGTTTTGCTTTCCCAAAGCACTTAGCATCAGCAGATATGTCATCATCTCCACCACTGCATGCAGGCAGAGGTATTACCATGCTTTGGTCTATAGTCTTCTCAGTGGTGTGCAACTGCATGCTGTTGGTTCCCACAACAATTGCTAGAGTGAGAAGGTGACCCAAGAAGACGTGACATAGGACATACCCAGCACAGATGCCAATCAACTAGATCATACCAAAAAGCCAGCTTGGTTTTCACAACCTATCTTTTAATGTACTGCCTCTTATGTACCTCTTAGAAGTGATTGTGTGGAAATAGATTTGAAACAGATTTTCTTTTTTCTGTCTGCTTAACCCTTTTACTCAGCCCATTGATCTTTTATTCATCATTTCTTTTTTAAAAAATTTTATTATGCTTACTTTGCTGTACTTTCAGTACACAAGTAAAAAAAAAAAAAAGTATTTGACATTATTGATGTTTCTGCATACCCCAATGTGCCAGATTGTTATGCCTCTGGAAAGGTGACTTTTCCTGTGAAGGAACAAGGTCATAAATAATTTTAGTAGTATGTTTAATTATTCTTTTGTTGGGATATCCTAACAAATGATTTTTTAAACTCCTATTTTAACAACCTAGTACTAAAAACTAAATACCAAAAAATTATTTCTCAATATGTGCATTTGCATATGTACATGTTTTCAAAAATAAAGAGAAAATACATAATATTTGGGAATAAGATATGAAAATCATTTTCACAAGTTACAGATGTCCTGATAACTCATAAGTAGTGAAACTATATAAGGTCATCTCTAATGAGTGAAAACATTCTTCATTTCACACTTCCCACATTTTTTATTCTGTTTATAAAAATTGCTTAAGATGTTTTAACATTTTAAAAATTTTAAGTGGTGGTTTATTTAATTATCAAAACTGCATAAATATCTCTTTACACATTTTGGCATTGCTAAGCTTAGATCTGACAAAAAGGGCCTTTGGATTCTTTAAGTTGGTAGCTAAAACTCATTTCTGATAACTTAAAGCACGCATCACAAATTCAGATGTTCTGATTTTCAATAACTGTAAATAAGTCTACCTTATATTTTCCATATAATGGAGATCTTTTGTGATTTTAATGATGAGATAAATCTCTGAATAAAAAATTATTTTCATGAAAGTACTCACTTTTTAAGGAAGAATTTCAGAGACAGAGTTCAGCAGTAGAAACATTATTTCAAAAATATGTTTATCCAACTTGCAAAATTCCAAAAATCAGTGGGAAAATATAAATCCAAAGTTCATAGCATTCACATTAATTATGTACACATTTAACAATGCCACCATGACCTCCGTGTCAATGTGCTTACCTTCTTCAAAGTCCTTCTGTGATACAAACATAACAAAAGAACAGAACCCAGACTTGTTAAGCAATCTACTATTTAACAGTACTCATTTAATCCTCACAACAGCTTCATGGTATGGGTATTATTAGTTCACTTTGTAGTTACTGAATTAAGTTTCAATAAACTTAAGACATGTTACTCGTTTTAAGGAAGAATCATAATAGAAAGAAAAGACATGGAAAAGCTAGATCCCCATTTCTTAAGAACTTCAGAAATAGGCGGGAATCCAAGATATCCTCCAAGGCATCTAGATAGGGACAGAAAAGGAAAAAAGAAATGAAGAAACTGGATAAGAATCCAGTTTTTGGAACATGGGTATGTTTCTATTCAGTGGTCATCCTATGTATACACAGTCCCTACACCTCTCAAAATTTTCATGCAGATGTTTACAGGAATTATTTCATTTCTGTAGGGTCACTGAATTGGGATGATATGAACTGAAAGTGGTTAAGAACTGTATCACTTGCCATATTGAGAAGGCCTATCTGGAGCAGCAGAGCATGAAACCAACAGAGACAAGGACCAAGACAAGGAAATTTGGGTTACATTGCTTAAATCTTGTTGATTTTATCCTGGAGTCCTACTTGTGCAAAAAGTAACAATAATCCCTTTGTTTCTATGACAGCTAGAATCATGTTTGTGTCACTTTCAACTAAAAGAAGCTTGACTAAGAGACAATATAAGAAGTGAAGTGTGATTAGGAAAGACCTCTCCCCCACTGGGCATGTGAAAGGAATATGAGTCCCTTTTCACAATGCCAGGTCTTCCCAATGAGCCACACTTTATGTTCAACAACAAAGAGGATAAGGAGGATTCACAGGATTTAATAATCTCTTTTTTGCCTACTAGGAAGATGCACTCTGTCATTAGTGACTGACATAACAACTGTCCTCTCTGTGTGATTAATTCTGGACACATATGAGTATTAACTGGTTCTAACATAGTAATAATGCAATTGGGCCTTTAAGTGACAACTTCATTCCCGATGTTTCAGGAGTAGGGTCCCTCATAAAAGGCAAATGTACTTATAAGGTCATCCATAGTGGCTGTCAAATTGCTGAGGTTAGGAGACTGCTTCTTAAACATGTCATGGGGGAAAATTAAAATTATTTTGCATAGTCGTGAATGAAAGTTACAGGAAATTCAATACAAGAATGCCTCTTTAATATTTATCACCACTACTAGTTTTAAAGTTAGGAAAATTTAGAAATAATTCCTCATTTGGACAAAAGCACAACACAAAGATGATTTAGGTGCAGTTTCATGAACTTCTCCAGTGGTTCCAATTCTGGATCTACACACAACTGTTCGATATGTAAATCATTGAATAGTAATATAAAACTCTGGATAATTAGCATTTTCTCCATTGTCTCATATTTGTAGAAAGCATTCAGGTAGTATGAATAACTAGAATGTGTTAAAGAAATATGTTTTATTGCTTTATCTTCAAAGAAACCATGCTAAACATTTAAAATAAGTGGGTGCTATCAAGAAATAGATCTGAAGACAAAAGAAATAAATCTCAATGATGAATTCAGGTGGGAAAATTTTCATGTACATTAGAAAAGTAGGACTATGGAAAAGTATCTTGCAGAAATTTATATTTTCCCAAAGTTTATTTTAAATTTAAATAAATTAAACTATCTGACTCTGATTTCATGTGAAGAATCACAGAAGGCTCATTATATCATAAACAAAACTTGTAGTCATTCAAACACTGATGACAAAGAATAACACCACAAACCATGCTGAGTGAAAAACAGGAGCCAAATAGGGAGGAAGATTCCTCGTGTCACTCACAACTTAAAAATGTCCCCTCTTCTACCACATCACCCTGAAGCCAAGTGGGGGGAAACATTCCTACTTTTATGCACAAACTCTCTATTCTATCCCTTGCATGAATTGTGTGTCTTTGAAGCTTCGTTTCTTGTTTAAGTATCTAAAGAAACTTTATTTAAAGAGAAATATATTAAATATATTTTTTGAGCATTCAGGTGATGCTCAAGTTTGGGGTTCTCTCTGACCTCAATTAAGAGAACAGAGATGCTATGTGGACAAGGAGAGAGAGGGGAGCACATAACTGCCCTGCTGCCGTTGCTCTGTTCACAGTGAGGATTGAGCCATTTTAATCCCCTTGGATTTTTTATCTACCAAAACAGCTTGGGCCCATCAGCAAATTGCAGTGGCATATGGTCCAGGTTTACGAGTAATCTGGCACATGATTAAGGCAGGGGGATGTCATCCTTCAGCAAATACTGAAAATATTGTAAAAGAATTTGGTGGGTTTTAGAAAGTCAATCTGATAAAAAATTATAATTAAATACTTCCTAAAATCAACAATTTGCATTTTTTTCAAATTATAATTTTCTTTAGATATAGAAAGTTACCATGGAAAGATTTAAAAAAAAAATCAATACCCAAGGTGTTAACAACTAGTTCTGCTTCTCAGCTTAAGAATCAGCAGCTTGCATGCCCAACATCCAGATCCCATGTGACTGCACAGTAGGCCTGTATTTCAGGAAGGATCAAGTTTTTACTTTCTTCCAGTCAGGTTACTATTGTATACACAGATGTTTGCAGGTCCCATGGAAACAAATTGGGCCTTTCAAAGAAAGATATGATGTGAATTCAAGAATGCTGGATAGTTTCTGAAATGACCTCAGCCCTGTTTCTCAAACTGGAGTGAGCATAAGGCACAGCAGTGGAGTTCATCCCTGCAGGAGCACTAAAGTTATCTGGGGAGAGTAAAAGAAGTACTGCGGGGCTGGGGCTATGGCTAAGTGGTAGAGAACTTGCCTAGCATGTGGGAGGCACTGGGTTTGATTCTCAGCACCACATGCAAATAAATGAATAAAATAAAGGTCCATCAATAACTAAAAATACATGTCAAAATAACTTTTAAAAAAGAAATAAAAGAAGTACTGCGGCTAAGAATCTACCTCTAGAGACTTGGATATAATTGTTCTTCAGTGAGACCTAGGCCTTAACATCCTTTAAATGTTGCCTAGCATAACCAATGGTAAGCCAGTCTCAACCCACTGAATTAGGGCAACACACTGGTGTGCCAGGTGGTACCCAAAATTATACCATTAAAAACAAACATCTTCTGAAAAATCCATCTTACTCAAAACTTGGGGAAGAAAACCTTTCATTATTTTTTATTCCACTAAGACTAATATAAATATGAAGTAAAATGCAAAACTCACAAGAGATTTTCAGGTAATATTGCATCTCAGATGCTTATTGGAATTTGTTTATTCATTCATCTTTTCCTTAATTTGTCAGATATCTTCAAACAGCTAATATACATAAGATACTGTGCTTTGAGACTACTTTAGTGCTCCCAATTGTTCCCATTTGTTTTTTCATATACAGAATCTAAGAGCTACTTCCCTAAATATTCATGTACTCATCAATTTAGGAATATGTATATGTATATGTTTGTGTGTGAATTTATCCTATAACCAGTGAGAAAAAGAAATTGAAGATCTTTAATGCCAGCAGGCATCTATGCCCAAACAACCATGAAAGTTAGAAATATAGTCACATAAGCCTGATTTAAACTCTGATTTTTTTACCCACAATTTAACTTTTATGACTGTGAGGCCCCTGAGTAACAAGTCAAGTAGTAGAAATCAAAAAAGTAACTTGTTATCTTACTCTGCTTAATATCATAATGGTCTTCAGCCTCACAACATAGCACCAATAATTTTTCAGGTTTTCTGGACATTGTATTCCTACTCTCTCAAGATGTTTCTTGTGGAATTAAAGCTGGTTAGTATCAAAAAAATTTGTGACTAATCTAAAGTATGTGTAAAGGGGTTAAATTTTCCTAAACTCTTATTTACCTGCCATTTAAGAGACAGGACAAGTTTAACTTCATTGTTCTCTAGTCTTTGACCCTGCAAACAACACCAGTTAGATTCCAGAAGATATCAGCAACTTCCCCTACCAAAAACTTTTCTCCCATTTTCTCTTCAGAGTTAATCCCAAAGTACATATTAATGCACCTTTACTGTAGCTTTCAGGGGAGGAAAAATGGGTAGGGAAGGGGTCTTATTTTATTTTACTCTCAACAAAGTAATTTTTACAAATCTCCTGCCAGGTAAGTCAACCATTGACTAGTTGACCATCTGCAGAATCACCATAGCAACATAGTCATCTCAACATGTCTAGACCCTTATACCACCTGGGCTTTTAGGAGGCCTACTGTATCCAGTGGTACAAACTGACACAGAGAAGCAGATATGATAGATTCATGGCCATGGCCGTTAGAAATCAATGTTTCGAATCTGAATTTAAAATATTAATGTTGAATATTATTTGGAAAATCCCACAACTGTGACTCAATTATAAGTTCTCTGCATTGGAGCAAGAATGATCAAAAGTTCACTGATAGTTGGCTAGGTGGTGGGGGGCGTTGGGGAGGTAAGAGAACTAGCAATATCAGTATGGTTTCCAACAGTGAATGGATTCAAGTTACCTCCTCTGTTTGGCAGGATCAGAGCTGATTCTGATTACTTGCATGGAAAGTTGTTTAGGTGGGCAAGAGCTTCTTTGCAGTCTGGATATTTGAAGCAACAAAGCAAAAATATCTTAGCATGAAGAAACTATAGGCTTGGCCAGAGTCAGTGTGAAAAGTCCAGGGAGTGATTTCTGGGCTTCCCCATGAGTCATGGACATGCTAAGGATATTAGAGCAAATTTTGGAGAAGGAGTGAACTACTTATTTCCAACAAAGATATTTTCAGGGCTTAAACACTGGGGCCAAAATTTCAAAGGAACTTAAACTTTTAGTTCAAGTGTAGAGCTAAGAAAGCCAAAAGGCCATGAAGACACAAGATCTCACAGCAAACCCAGAGAAGAAATAAAATATCTTACTTAGGTAAGCTAAATGGGTTTGCTAATAGAGGTCAATTGTTCATAAAACTCTGAGATCTTAAAATCCTATATCCACTCTCTGAACACAGTTTGCTTTATTTTTAGCTTTCTCTTCTGTACCATTAATAACTTTGTTTCCTAACTGCAGTGTAACTTGAAATTTATGGACTCTTCCTTTCTTAACTCACCCTTCAGCCTTCTCCTGACCTTGTTTCTCATGTGGACAATAATTGAGCACTGACTCACTCCTTTAACTCTTCCTCAATTCTTTAGCCTCCTGGCCTTGCATCTGCCTACCAGAACCTCAATCTGGCCAGTACCACTATCCTGGCCACCTTAAATGGACAGGGTGGGAATAAAACATAAAACTGTGTAGATGTGTGTCAAACCGCCAGTTAATGGTGTCCAGTTGGCCCTTAACATTTCCTGAAAATTCTGTTGTGTGTTCCTAATCAGCTTTTCTCCCACTCGCCGGATTAACCATTCTTATCTTAACTGCTTTTCACAAGCTCCCCTTCCTATAATCACATCCCAGCAAAATGCCTCCTCTCATATTTTTTTCAGGGAAAATGGATAAAATCAGGTGAAAATGTGTCCAAGGTCACATTCACCCACCTACACACTTGCTGTATTTCCTTTGTTTTTTATTTTTCTTCTGTCTTTCTATTTTGTTCTTTCTGAAGTGAATCCTGCCACCCCTTCCCACTCCCATCCAGAAGTCCTTCAGTCATGGATTCTCTTATGGTGAATTCTCTGACGTCTTCCTCTCCGCTGACATTTTCACTTTAACGTACATTTTGACATACATGATTACTTAAGTCTCTGTCAAAGTGTTCTCCCTTAACTCTATCCATCTCTAACTACCACTCTTTAACTATATATACTCTGGCTAGTCCTCCTGAATAATATCCATACAAATGATGTCTACCTACTATTATTAGGCAGTAACTCTGAACTATACATCTCTGGCCCATATCTCCCTCCTGTTCTCTAAGTCTCTATATGAAGCTACCTGAAGTAACTTCTACTTGAATGCCTAAAAGGACACTGTAAATGAATTCTATCTCAAACTGGAAACATTTGTTTCTCTTCCCAGACTGCCCTAGCCAAAGGAATGGTAGCATCCACACACACTGTTGAAATTAGAGAAATGAACGTCATCTTTGATCCGTAACTTTCCCCTTTTCCCCATCCTATGTCAAATCTGTCATCAATTTCAATTGATTCTCCTTTTTAAATATTTCTTAAATGTTTGACACTTGCCTATGTCAAGTCTGATTACCTTGTTTTAGGACTCCTCCGTTAGTTTTTACTTTATTTTCTGTAACAGCCTTTTAATTGGTCTTTCCACATCCCCTTCCAGTCCCTTAAGCTATCTGACACAATGACACACATTTGATCTTTTTATATCCTACCATGGCTTCCTGGTGACACAGGCACAGCCCTTCACAGTGCTGTTACCAAATCAGCCTGTCTGGTCCTTGAATCCATATGAAAAGCACTTGTTTGAGTCAAGTCTCTCATTGTTTTCTTTTGTGCTTCTTCCCCTCCCTAGAAGAATTCCCTTACCACATCCCCTTCTAAATTGGTCTCACTTGGCCTCAATCAGCTCACTCTGGAAGTCCTCCAGGCTAGATTAGAAGGTTCTTCTTTCACAGCATCTTTTACTTCTTTTCATCATAGAACTCATCATGCTGTCATGTGATTATAAAATTGCTCCCCATCTCCACTGCTAGGCTGTGGACTACGGGCATAGCCTCGATTGGGGACTGGCACACAATAGGCACTCAGTTAAAGTTAGTTAAGTAAAATAACTTAGGGGATCATCATCAGCCAATTAGAAATAATTTTTAACATAACAAGCAAATTCTATCTGAATAAAATATTTTTTAAAAAGGAGTAATGTTTCTTTTTCTTAGAAAGATTTGAGTTCAGTTCAGAGATTTAAAAATCCTGCAGAAATACTAGAGTTATTTGGCTAAGTTTGGGTCCATGGTTCCATTTTATGCTTTATCATTTAATTCCTGTAACTTTGTTTTTTCTTTGTTATTTTATCATTTGATTGTTAAGTCCCACCATGCTGTCTGCAATGGACGTATTAGGGGCGAGTTTGTGCATACCAGCCACAAGTTTTCTTTTCTTGTACAACTGCCTTCCTGCTTAGAAGAAATATGTTTCTCTTTCTCTCCTAACATTTGTGTTTTTGAAATAATTTTAAGTTAGATGCTATAGACTCTCATCATTATGACTGTTCTTTTACACTCAAAGAATGAGCAATGATTTCTTTTTTTTATTTCATTTCTGAAAAAAATACTTTAAATTTTGTTTACAACAAAAACATTAAAAGAGAAATTTAATAAGAATCTATAATTAAGGTGGGGAAAAGAAATATCCCTGCTTTAGGCATGTCACCCCAATTTTAAGTAAACAAAGGACAATTACTTAGAAAAGTCTAATTAAGCATCAACAAGATGATTTGATATAACACTGAATAAATGAGTGAGTGCCCTGTGATTATTACCTTATAATATTAACAACAAAAGAACACATTGAAACATGATATATTCAAGTTGAAAAGTGAGAGAAGCTCTCACTTATTGTTATGAACTGAATTTCTGTGGACCCCCAAATTCAAATGTTGAAACTCTAATCCCCAAAGTAAGGGAATTTGTAGGTGGGGTCTTCAGGAAGCAATTAGATGTAGATAAGATTATCAAGGTGGGTTTCCCACAGTCAGATTAGTGTTCTAAAGAAGAGCTAGACTAGAACATTTGTGTGCTTGCTCACTCTCTTTCTCTTTCTCTTTCCCTCCTCCCACCCCTCTTTTCCCCCTCACAGTAAAAAGACTACCATCTTTAAGTCAGAAAGAGAAGCCTCACTAGAACAAACTAGCTGATGCCCTAATCTCAGATCTCCAGCCTCCGGAACTATGAGAAACACATTTCTATTTAAGGCTCCCAGTCTGTAGTGCTTTGTTACAGTAGCCTGAACTAACAAAACTTTACTCAGTTACCCTTAGTAAATTTTGGAGGGAAGGGAAGTAATAGAACCAATTTTCATTGTTATATTGTATGCATATATAAATATATAACAACAAACCTCATCATTATGTACAACTATAAAGCACCAATAAAGTATGTGGGAAAAAAAAAGAAATATTTCTTGCTTTATTCAATTTTGTTGACAGGTAACAGAAAGCTTTCTCTTGCCGTCACATAATAAGGATTTCCCAAGTCTCTTTACCAAGAGTTCTGATGATATCTGCCCTCTTCCACAACTTCTACTTTAACCATCTGCTTCTCATAGCTTTATAAACTCAATAATAATTTGAAGACAATATATTATGAACTATCAAATCCAATTTAAAACTGTGTGAGATGAGGTAAACCATTTTTTAAAGTATATCCAAATGCCTGGAAATAACCATTTGTTTGCAGGCTATCTGAATATTTCAAAATGAATTATGATTATATAAGCAGGTATTAAGAAACTCAGTAAAAGCAGAACAAAACCTTTCCCCAAATGTGACCCCTAATGTAATTTCAACATAGGGTCTGATGCTTCAGATTCACTGTTACCACTCTAGCCTTTGCAGAGTAAAAGCCTAAACCATATAGCACATTCATCTCTAATTACAAACATCAGCTGTTGGAATATGAAGGTGTGGTTTATGTCAGTCAACACAGCTGCCACAACAAGGTCAAGGTCACCATTTGTTTTCTGAAGTCTGGTACCATCTGGTGGTTTCCCAGGAATTCAGGAGCATTCCATTTCCACTCCAGGAGACTAGACACAGCAACCATTCATGGAGGTTCAAAAAAGAATAAAAATCTAGGTCCAAACAAGGAAAACTAAAGAGCCTATACTTCTCACAGCAAACTATTCTTTTGTCTGAGGAGAGGATTCAGACTCCTCTGTCCCAAAGATTCAAACAATATTAAGTTATGTAAGAGTGAATCATTACCCAATTAACTGTTCCAAGGGGTTGCTTTGCTTGTCAAATAAGTCCTCAGTGTGCTGATATGAAAGATATTGCAACTACACCATGGATATAAAAACATATACACATGCTCAGAGATTCCCAGTCAGAAAGTGGAACAAGGGAGAGAGAAAGAAGAAAAGAAAAGGAAAGTCTCCCTACTTGATCTACAGATCCTAGCAAGTATTTTGTGACTATCAACAAACTGATTTATAAAAAGAGGCAAAAGATCCATGTAGCCAATATAATATTGAAGAAGAACAAAGTTGGAGCACTAACACTACCCTAACTCAAGATTTACTATAAAGGTACAATAATCAAGACTGTGATACTGGTGAAAGAATAGACAAACAGAACAATGCAACACAATAGAGAGCACAGAAATGTACTCACAGAAATATTGTCAACTGATCTTTGACAAAGAGTAAAGGCAATACAATGGAGGAAAAAGTGTTTTCAACAAATGGTGCTGTAACAACTCTACATCCTTATGCACAAAGGTGAGTTTAAATAAATACCTTATGCTCTTCACAAAAATTAGCTTGAACTAAATAATAGTCCTAAATGTAAAATAAAAACCTGTAAAACTCCTAGGAAAAAAAACACAGGAGAAAACTTAGATGACCTTAGGTATGGCTATAACTATTTAAACAAAACACCAGAGGCAAGATCCAGGAAAGAAATAATTGATAATATGGACTTCATTAAGCTTAAAATTGCTCTGAGAATGACAATGTCAGGAGAATGAGAAGACAAACCACAGACCAGGAGAAAATATTTGTGAAAGACACATCTGATAAAAGACTATTGTTCCAAATCCATTTAAAACTCAACAATGAGAAAACACATAACCTTATTAAAAGAAAATGTACCAAAGATTATAATAGATACCTCACCAAACATTATGGTAAATAAACATATGTGAATTAAAAATATGCAATTAAAAATTAAAAGAAATGCAAATTTTAAAACAATGAGATACCACTATACAACTAGTAGAATGGGTAAAATCCAGAACCCTGGCAACAAATGCTAGTGAGGATGTGGAAAAACAGAGCTCTCTTTCATTGCTGGTGGGAATGCAAGTGGATATATCCCTTTTGGAAGATAGTTTGATGTTTTTTACAAAATTAAATATACCCTTAACATATGATCCAGCAACCCTGCTCTCTGATATTTACCCAAAGGAATTGAAAATTTATGTCTATGCAAAAACCTGGATACAGATGTCTATAGCAGCTTTATTCACAATTGCCAAAGCTTGGAAACAACCAAGATATTCTTCAGCTGGTAAATGGATAAATAAAATTGTGGTATATTCAAACAATGAAATTCTGTTCAGTGCTTTAAAAAAAAGCCACCATGCCATGAAAAAGAAAGAAAGAAAATTTTAATGCATGTTACTAAGTGAAATAAAACAATCTGAATGTTACATGTTGTATAATTCCAACTGTATAACAATGAGGAAAAGATTAAAACTATGAAAAAATGTTAAAAAAAATAAAGAAGGAGCTTTCAGGGGTCAGGGGTGGGGAGTGGGGATAATGAAAAGGCAGAGCATGGAAGACTTCTAGGGCTATGAAAAATACTCTAGACAATATTATAATGATGACACATATCATTGCATGTTTATGGAAACCCATAGGGTGTATAATATCTTGAGTGAGCTGTTGGACTTTGGGGGATTATGATGTGTCAAAAAAGTTTCCTCAGTTGTAACAAATGTACCACTCTTGCATGAGATGTTGACAGTGGGGGGCGGGGGTGGCTATTCCTATATTTGCACAGGGGCATCTGGAAAAATCTCTGTAGTTTATTTTTAATTTTGCTGTGAACCTAAAATGCTGTAAAAAATAAAATCTTAAATTTCTTTTTATAAGAAAGTCCAAATTGATGATGTTTTACAAAAGGATTTTCATATGAATCAGTGACCAGCAGAGAATTCTCAAATTGACTATTAACTTTCCATGATTCATCGAGAAAAAAACACATAGGAGCACAATTAGCTTGGAAGCTACAATTTTTCTCATATGATATCATGAAAAACATGACTGATCATTTGACTTTTAAACATATTTTTGTATTCATTTATACTTTTTGAGTTAAGGAATGGTAAGGTAAATTGCTTGAAAGAAATGGATTACTTTCAGAAAATATTCCAAAGACAATGCCACAGCAAGCCACGTTTTAATGTTTGATGCCCCAACTGAGCAAAATTCTCAAACTGACTATGAAAGTTAATAGTCACTTCTAGAAAAGACTAGACCAAAGATCAAAGGAAACTGAGAGAAGACTAACATTCTAAAATCCTTATAACATTTAAAATCTATAAGAGATTTCTCATTGTCATTTATAAATTCACTGGCACCTGTGACTAACAGTTTGATATAAAGCAAAATTCAGCATAAGGCAAGTCCATCTTGAACCCTATCCAAAGGGGTTTAATTACTGAATCATCAAAAAAAAAAATCTTGTTATAAAATGGATTTGCCCAAAAGGCAGCCAGATGGCCTAGTTCCAATGTATTAGAGAGGAGAAAAGGAACTAGAAACATGTTGCTCCCCTCCCAAGATCTCTGATGTATTGCTTAGAGGAGTCCAAACCCAGGTACTAAGAAGTTGGTTCCTGAAAAGGGAGATGGAACTGACTCCATGACACCTCTTAGCAACTGAGCAGAATCCCTGAGGTATCCTCAGGTACGAAGGGAAGCAACTTACTCTACACCAAGTTCATTGTTTCCAAAAAACTGTGGGTGCTACTTGCCTCCATAAGCAACTGTATCTTAGGAACAGAAATTTTAATTGACTGAAACCCACTGTGTGAAACTTAGAATGGAAATTGGGTTCTCCACCTCCGCAGCACCTTTATTTTGGGCTATAAATCTTTGGAAGGACAGCAGGGAATATAAACTGGCTACTGGTTGTCTCCTGTATTATTCATTTATGTACCAAGAAAATAAAAGTAAATCATCCTGGTTCTGAGGAAATCATACAAAATGTAAGGGGACTGCTGGAAAGGGGATGTGGGCCTGGAGACTCAAGAGGCAAACAGTCCTGTAGTGTCTGCTGCAATGTAGGGAATATGACCTGTCACCTCTGGGAGAATCTTATTTGCCTTTTTTATAGCTTTATTCAATTCCACATATTCATCCCATTGAGAGTAGAGACCATGTCTTATTTATCCCCCAAATCCACGCAGTACCTGGAGTTTAACAGGTTCTTAATGATTATTTGTGGCATGAAAAAAAAAAAAAAAGAAACAGAAGAATAAATGAAATAGTGAGTATGTCCTGGTTATACATCTATACATTTGAAAAACTCAAAATATGTAGCTATAGCATATTATAGCATAGAAAAGATGATTTTCAGGAAAAGATTTTAGAAGCCAAGAGTTTTAAAAACTTGATTTTTAAAGACAAAGAAAATGAGGCCAAAAGAATTTTAAAAATATTATATTGATTAGGAGTAAGGAAGGTCTCAAGATTTTGAATATTATATATATATATAATTGTGCATTTCATACTATTTCAATTATATCCTGTCTGTTCCTCTTAACCTCTAACTTTCTTCTAAATTTCCTTTATGTGTATTTGCCCAAAGAAATCAAATTATTCTAAAATTAACTTAAGTAAATTCTAATTAGGTAAATTATATACTAGAATGAATTCCAAAGACATATTAAAAATACCTTCCCCAAAGCAATTTCTGAAGACTATTCTTATTGTAGTAAATACATTTCTTCCTCCTCCTCCAATTATCTAAGTCTAATTGAAGTAAGGACTTAATATAAAGGATTTCCAAATGGATTGAGTAGTAATGCTACAAGTTAGCCATGTAAAATGCTAAGTTTAGACAGCAACCACTGTATGAGTGGTTCCTGGGCATTATGCATAGGAGAATGCCAAGGTGGCAGTAGCTGCACCTCTGCATTGCTTAGGCCCCAAGAGCACAGTACAAGCCTTACAAGAAGGTACAGATGGCCTCTGATGTGTCACTCGAGTAGCCTTCACCCTGAACTGTTGTATTCCCAAATAACGTCCTCAGATGGCTGACATTTCACAATTTGGGAACTACCAATTTATCTCAACACTAATTGGCCTGAAAGAAATTTTGCATGAAATGAAAGACTCACAGCTGGGGAGATAGATAGAGCAGGGTTAAGATTCAGGCATTATTACCAATTTCCAGCTGCACAATCCCAGGAAAATCAGCATTTTTGAATCTGGGAGTGTTTTAATATTTAAAATAAACATTTTAAGTCTTAGCTGTTCAAAGTCACTGCAAAGATTAAATTAGAGACTACACATAAAGGCTTAGTTGATGCTTGAGGAAAAGAAGGGCACAAAGAACAGGAAGAAATGACCATTAGTTTAGCTTGATAATTAAGCATACTATCTCCATTAGAACTATTTTAGCTCAAATTTTGATAGTTGAGTTAATCAACTTTCTTTCCCTATAACAAATACCCAAGATAATCAACTTATAAAGACAAAAGGTTTATTTTGCCTCATAGTTGGGGAAGTTAATTCATGTTCAGCTGGCTTTGCTGCTTTGGGGCCCTTGGAGAGGCAGCTCATCAAGCCAGAGCCTATGGCAGAACACACACACTCACTTCATAGCCAGATAGCACAAGAGAAGAGGAAGAAAAAGGGGTCTCGTGATCCCCTTCAAGGGCATTTCTTGAATAACTCAAAGGTCTCCTAGTAGGTTCTACTTCTTAAAGATCCCACCAATCCTGATAGTGACCAGCTGCAAACCAAGACTTTAATACATGGAACTGTAGGGGGCATTCCAGATCAAACCATAGCAATACTCTTAACAGGTTTTATACTTTAAAGCCAACCATCTACTTCCTCTGCGCCTTTGTTTCCTCATTTGTAAATTGGAAACAAATAATAATAGTATATACCTCATAATTTATTGTATGAATGCAGCAATTTCATAGAAGTTATATGCTAGTATTTGGACTCAGTAAATTAAGCCTTGGCTATAGAAAAGCAGCAGGCCTGAGTCCTTCAAGAAATAGTAGAATGAGAGAAAGATGTCGGAGAATCAGGGAGAGGTGAAAGGGCCTTAAAGGGGAATGTAAAGGGATATCAAGAAGAAAATACCTACTCTAGCGTTTATCCAGGTCTGTACAGCATTGATCTTTATTTTCCTACATCTCTCTAAAAAGTATTGAAAGCCTTCACATTCCCTCTCTTGGACTTACTAATTTTTTTAAATTGATTTTGAAATTGAAGCTAGTATGTAACCACTGGACTTCTGCATGCACTTAAAACTAAGAAGTAAAAGCAAAAAAAAAAATAATAATAACAATAATTGCCTCCCCACCCTTCCCAGAGAGACTACAGCTGAGCCACCCTTCCCTTCATAACAAGGCTGAACAGATGAGGCCTGCCCTGTGGCCTGGAGGTTAGCACTTCCAGGCTGCAACAGAAAAACAGCAGAAATGAGCTCCAAATGGAAGACTCTCCACCTCTCTAGCAGACATCAAACTTTAGTGGATGGATTTAACGAAGAGAAGGCCTGATGCCTCATCATAGAATTTAAGCTACATGCCTCTTAAATGTCAGAATCACCTGGTACTTGTTGGGTATCTGTTTGGGCTTAAAAGGTAGGCAGTAAAGGGGCAGGGGTTGCAGCTCAGTTGGTAGAGCATTCACCTTGCATGTGTGAGGCACTGGGTTTGACCCTCAGCACTACATAAAAACATATAAAAATAAAATAAAGATATTGTGTCTGTCTACAACTAAAATATTTTTTTTTAAAGTGGATGTTTAAAAAAAGAAAAAAAGTAGGCAGTAAAGGAAGAAAAGGAAAAGTATGTAGCTGTTGACCTGGCTGTATGCTCCGGTTAGAGTGAAATACTGTTGCCAAGGGAGTCCCACCCTCTGTATCTTGCTCAACCGGGATTCCCACATGAGTCAGATTAAATCCCAGCCCTCACTCTTGACCTCCTTATATCCAGCCAGACTCTGAGGCATCTCATAATCCTTTTTGCATTTCCCTCTCTGTACTCATCACATTTTACTAGTAAATTTTCTTTTTCATTGTTCATATTTTACACATAGTAAATGTTCAGAGCTTCCATGTAGAATCAGAAGAAATGACATATTTACATAACAATTCACTCAGTCTCAACCAAGATGCAGATTTCCTTTCTCCCTGGAAGTTCCCTTTCCAATCAGTGCCTACCTCCCAATGTTCTTCTTCCCTGGAACTTTATTGTTTTCTATTTATAATTTTTCTTTTGGTTTGGTTTGGTTTGGTTTGGTTTAAGTTGGGTATCAAATCCCAGATCTTGCTCATGCTAAGTACCCACTGAGCTACAACTCCATCCCCTTGTCTAGAATTTTTTTGGTTTTGCTCATAGGTGAACTTCTACAAATCTTAACACACTCAATATCTTTTTCTGTTTTCTTCCTCTCAGAATAATATTTTTATAATATCATCCATATATTGAATTGTATCATTAGTCTTATTACTGAGTATTTTTTTCTATCAAATAAGCACAACCCAACTTTATAGCTCTTCTTCTGCATTAATGGACATTTGGCTGCTTCCAGTTATTTAGACTATTAGAAATAAAGTTATTATCATCAGAACAAGTTTTTAGTGGATGTGTGTTTACATATGTCTTGAGTAAATATTAAGAGTGAAATTGCTAGGTTTTGGTATATTTTATTTTTACTAGAAGCTACTAAACTGTTTTTCAAAGCTTCTATACCATTTACAATTTCACTAGAAATGTGAGAGTTACTGTCTTCCAAACTATTGCAAACATTTGATTATTGACAGATCTTTTTTAAATTGTATTTAGAAGAGTTATCTTGAGAGCTACCCTATTAACAATTTCTAAGTGGACAATATAGTATCACTGACTAAAGGAACAATGTTGTATAACAGATAGGTACAACTTATTTATTTTGCTTAACTGAAATTTTATACCCATTCATTAATACCTCCCCATTTCTCACTCTCCCAACCCCTGATAACTGCCAGGCCACTCTATGAATTTGACTATTTTGTATAAAGCATTTTTAAACAAATATTACAATTCTGGTTAGAGCCTCATGGTATATCTAATGGTTTTAAGATTACCTTTCCTTGCCAAACACAGTGGTGCATGCCTGTAATATCAGTTTCTTGGGAAGCTGAAGCAGGAGGATTTCGAGTTCAAAGCCAGCCTCAGCAATTTAGCAAGGTACCAAGCAACTTAGCAAAACCCTGTCTCAAAATTTAAAAAAATAAATAAGAAAATGTGGATGTGGAGCAGTGGTTAATCGCCCCTGGGCTTAATTCCTGGTACCCAAAAGATAAAAATTATAAATAAATAAATAAATAAATAAATAAATAACAAATAAATAAAATTGCATTTCCCTGTTGATTAATGATATTGAGCAACTTTTCATATGTTTATTTACAATCATATATCTTTTTTGTGAAGTGTCTATGTGCCCTTTTTATAGTTTGATTATCTTGTTATTTTTCAGCAATATTTTTCATATATGCAGGATACAAATCCTTTGTCAGGTGGTTCATTGGGAATATCTTCTCCCAGTTTATAGCTTATTTTTTCATTTTTGATTCTGCTTTTTTATTTTTTAAATGTTATTTATTTATTTATTTATTTATTTATACATGCATACATACATACTGGGGATTGAACCCAGGGGCACTCAACCACTGAGCCAGATCCTCTGTCCTTTTTATATTTTGTTTAGAGACAGGGTCTTGATGAGTTTCTGAGGCTAGTTTTGAAATCAAGATCCTTCTACCTCAGCCTCCTAAGACGCTGGGATTACAGGTTTGTGCCACCAACCTGGTTTAAATGTTTTTTAAAAAGCAAAAGTTTTCATTACTTTTTAATGATGACTAAAGTTCAACTATTGTACTACATTGTATATATTATAATTGTGCTAAGTTATAGCATAATTATAAGGCACATTGTATTATATTTACATTGTGGTGTATTACACTTAATTAACAATTAATGCATTGAAATTCACATGCTTGAGTGGTCTACAAATTTTTATTTACCTTCAGCTCATAAAGATATTCTCCTATATTTACTTCTATAACTTTCATAATTTTACATTGAGGTCTATGACTAATTTCCAGTTCACTTTTCATAGATCTGAGGTAAGAGTCAAAGTTATTCCCAAATTTTTTGTTGAAATTATCAGCCTTTATTAAAAGTTTATTTTGTATCAGTGTACTTCCTAAATTGAAATCTCCTTAGTGAACATTTTTATGACTAATTTGTCCTTATGATCCTAGGGCATAATGTCTATCTTATACAAGAGCTTAATAAATAAATGTTGAATGAATACATTCTAAGTATAATAGAAGCTAAAAGAAAACTGAGTTAATACATAAGATTTCTTTATTTTTATATGTTATTTCTCTTTTCTTTAAATAAAACCAAAATGCTTTTCCAGGTTCTGCATGGCATAGCCCACTCTTCTTCCTAAACTTGTTTTATAATATACCCCCTACTATGAATGGAATTATGCCCCTAATTTATATATTGAAATTCCAGTCCCTAAAGAGTCTAATTTAGAGATAGGACTATAGGGAGAAAATCAAGTTTTAATGAGGTCATACAATGAATGGGACCCGATCCAATAGAATTGGTGACCTTATCCATAGCAGAAGAGAGTGAGGTCTCTCTCTTTTTTTTTCTCCCTCTACACACACTCACAAAGGAAAGGTCATGTGAGGATACAGAGAGAAACTTGCAATCTGCAAACCAGAAGACAACTATCACCAGATCCTGACCATGCTGGCACCTCATCTTGGAATTCCAGCCTCCAGAATTGTGAGAAAAGAAATTCCTACTGTTGAAGCTACCCAGTCTGTGGTATTTTGTTCTGGCAGCCTGAGCAAACTTAGTTCCCTGTCCCTTTCAGTATGCTGCACAGCCACACAGCCTCCCATTTGCCCCTGGAGCTCCTCAAATCCCTCATAATCTTAGAATGTGCTGTTCCTTCTGTCCACAATTCTGGAGCTCTTCTCATGCCTTGTGTCTTATCCTTGAGATCTCAATTCATACATCACCTCCTCTGAGAACTCCCCTAACAGGGATCTCCCCAGTGACTCTTTACCTTGCCATGCAGTTTATGTTTTTCACACCACCTTTCACCATCTGTCACCCTTTTCTTTTTTTATTTATGTATTTATTGATTTACTGTCTGTTACTTTCCCCCCAAACACATGGACACAGTCAGCAATTGACTGCCAGTGCCTAGCATGCCTGGCTCATTATTGAAGCTCAATAAATATTTGCTGAATGAATTAATAGATGAACAGTTAATGGAGATTCTGTGATACAAGACTTAATGGAATAATTTGGTTTACTGATAGATTTTATTGTGTCAATATAACATTTAAAAAGGGTAATCATAAGAATTAGAATAACTAAAAAATGGGAGGGGATATACTAACCTGCCAATGTTTCCATGTGACTTTATATAAGTCATTTAGTATCCTAGCTATTATATTTAAAAAATGATTATAAGAATATTTATTCAGTCTATATCAAAGAGTGATTCTGAAACTTGTCTGTATTTTATGGCATTGATAAATTATTTATAAAACAATTTACAAAGCATTTTTTTCCTGTTAGATACCAGATATGTTATTCAGGGATAATGATTTAAAATACACAGTCTCTGGCACTGAGAACTCCAGACAAGCTCTGGACACATATAGCTGTTTACATTTAAATTAAAATTTTCATTCCTCAGAAACTCTAGCCACTTTCCCAGTAATCAAGAGCTACATGTGTCTAGAGAGTACTCTGTTCACTAGCACAGATATAGAATATTTCCATCATAGCAGAGAGTCCTATGAGATAGCACCTCTATAAATGGCTAAAAAGATACATTTTAAACCCTGATACCTGACAAGTATACAGGAATCTCAATGCAGCATGGCAAGTCTGCTGGTGACAGAAACATAGACATTAGGAAGCATAAAGAGGGGAGCACAGAGTTGAAACTTGAACACCAATGAAGGCAGCACTTAGGAAGTGAACGGACAGATGATGTTGAAAAGATGAGCAGGGTTTTGCCAGACAAAGGGTGAAAGAATAATATTCAAGCAAGGGTAAGACCATTTGCACAGACCCAAAATGAGAAAGGCATGTTGCATGAAAGCATAGCATTTCAGTTAGTCTGGAGCTTGGAGTTTAAGGCAGGCAGCAAGCTTGGAAATATTGGTCTAGAAAAGAAAACAATAATCAGTTTATGAGAGCCATAGTAATCCGATTTCAATTGTTGAATCAGAGAACATTTAAAGATATTTATCAAGGATGATTCTAAAAGAGATTTTGTTTCATTCCCCCACCCCACCTTCCATTACTGCAGGGTGAATTGAGGAGAAAGAAAAAAAGCAGAAGTCCAGCTGGGAGGCCTATTTGGATGAGAGGTGATTGTGGTCTGAATGCCAGTAGTCACTGTGGGAAAAGAGAAGAGAGAAACCAAGTTTAAGAGACATTTAAACATTAAAGTGATGGGATTTGGTTAAAGATCAGATGGAGAGTTTGGAGAGTTTTTCTTGTTTTCTGGCTTGGATAAAATGTCCTAGGTTCAGTTATCAACATGCTGAGCCTGAGGGGCCTGTGAGGCATCCAAATGGGATTCAAGGGCAGATGGATCTTCAGGGGCTCTAGTTTGCACTAGAAGAGAGACCACACTGGAGGTAAAGCTTTAAAACTCGTTGGTACAAGGAATCAGCATACTGCTTTCCATATTGGCTACATCAACTTGCAGTCCCACTAGTGGTATATGAGTGTACCTTTTTCCCCATATCCTGTCAACACTTACTAATGTTTGTCTTCATAATAGCTGCCATTCTGACTGGAGTGAGATGATATCTTCGAGTAGTTTTCATTTACATTTCTCTACTTGCTATAGATATTGAACATTTTTCATATTTGTTGATTGACTGTATATCATCTTCTGAGAAGTGTCTGTTTAGGTCCTTGGCCCATTTATTGAATGGGTTTTTTTTTTTTTTTTTTTTTTGGTATTTAGCTCTTTGAGTTCTTTATATACACTAGAGATTAGTGCTCTATCTGATGTGTGAGGGGTAAAAGTTTGCTCCCAAGATGTAGGCTCTCTATTCACCTCACAGATTGTTTCTTTTGCTGAGAAGAAACTTTTTAGTTTGAATCTGTCCCATTTATTGATTGTTGATTTTAATTCTTGCACTATAGGAGTCTTATTAAGGAAGTGGGGGCCTAATCTGACATGATGGAGATTTGGGCCTACTTTTTCTTTTATTAGACACAGGGTCTCTGGTTTAATTCCTAGGTCCTTGATCCACTTTGAGATGAGTTTTGTGCATGATGAGAGATAGGGGTTTAATTTCATTTTGTTGCATATGGATTTCCAGTTTTCCCAGCACCATTTGTTGAAGAGGCTATCTATTATCCAATGTATGTTTTTGGTGCCTTTGTCTAATATAAGATAACTATAATTATGTGGATTATTCTGTGTCCTTTATTCTCTACTATTGGTATACCAGTCTATTTTGGTGCCAATAGTATGCTAGTTTTGTTACTATTACTCTGTAGTGTAGTTTAAGGTCTGGTATAGTGATGCCACCTGTTTCACTCTTCTTGCTAAGGATTGCTTTAGCTATTCTGGGTCTCTTATTTTTCCAGATGAATTTCATGACTGCTTTTTCTTTCTATGAGGAATGTCATTGAAATTTTGATCAGAATTTTATTAAGTCTGTATAGCGCTTTTGGTATTATGGTCATTTTGACAATATTAATTCTACTTATCCAAGAGCAATGTAGATCTTTCCATCTTCTAAGGTCTTCTTTAATTTCTTTCTTTAGTATTCTGTAGTTTTCGTTGTAGAGGTCTTTCACTTCTTTCATTAGGTTGATTCCCAAGTTTGTTTGTTTGCCTGTGGCTGTAATAAGTGGGGTAGTTTTCCCTTTCAGAGGATTTGACCCAGCTATTCCACTCCTTGGTCTATACCCAAAGGACTTAGAAACATCATACTACAGGAACAAGACCACATCAATGTTTATAGCAGCACAATTCACAATAGCTAAACTATGGAATCAACTTAGATGCCCTTCAGTAGATGAATGGATAGGGAAAATGTGATATATATATGCACACACACAATGGAATACTATTCAACATTAAAAGAAAATAAAATCATGGCATTTGCAGGTAAATGGATGGAAATGGAGAAGATAATGCTAAGTTAAGTTAGTCAATGCAAAAAAACCAAATGCCAAATGTTTTCTCTGATACAAGGAGACTGAGTTATAGTGAGATTGGGAGGGGAGCATGGGAGGATTAGAGAAACTCTAGATAGAGCAAAGGGGTGGGAGGAGAAGGAAGGGGACAAGGGGGTAGAAAAGATGGTGGAATGAGATGGACACCATTACCCTAAGTACACGTATGAAGACACGAATGGAGTGAATATACTTTGTGTACAACCAGAGCTATGAAAAGTTGTGCTCTATATGTATAATATGAATTGTAATGCATTCTGTTGTCATATATAACAAATTAGAATAAAAAATAAAACAAAAACTCTTTAGTACATGGGTGGTATGGTAAGAACATCCAGGAAGACCGTGCTTCAAGTATTTTAATAAGCTTTATCTGTGCTTCTAATCGGATTAGCTTTTTAGATGCATCAATTCAAGTGTTTGGTATTTTGGCAATTTCCATGCCATTGCTTGAAGCAGTTTCTCTCTTGTCATCAGTCCTGCATAGAGAAAAAAATCTAAAATAATATTCACATGAATACCTCAAAATTCCTACTGCAATTTCAGTCCTTCTGCTTAACTATGTTACTTCTCCGTGGATGTTTCTAGAAACCTTCACATTTTTCAATATTGAAGAGCCTTGATCCTAGGTTTGTAAAATAACCAAGCTTACAGTTGAGGAGAATCGAGAATGTCAAATATCTGTTTTATGAAATAACCTATAAAATGTTATTTTTTATGACTTCAATCATTTTCATGTGTGCAAGAAGAGTTTCCTTTTCATGATGTAATAAAGATCAGGAGTCAACAGACAGCCATGACATGACTAAACTCAAAATAGTATATGAATAGGAAAAAAAGTGGAAGTAAACATTTTAAAGTAGTAGCATTAATGTCTCTAATATCATGAGGGACATTTTTATTCTTGACTTTTTTGAGGGTATTTATCACAGAAAAAAATAAATATCGGTATAGAATTTTACTCCAGTGTTGCATTATATTTGTACAAGATATTGATAGCATTGCTATTGTTTTAGTGCATTGAATTGTATAATTCAAAATTCCTTTTTAATGTCTTTATTGTTCACAGACTCATTTTAATTTTATTGTATGCTAAATATAATCCAGATACATATGATTTAAAGATAACTTAATGAACAGTAAAAAAAAATTTAAAAAAATCTTTAAGTAATCTGGTTCTGTATTCATCATGAGACTGTAGTATTAAAAATGGTCTTTATTATATAGAGAGAGCTAAGAGAATTCATAGTATTACAAGCCATCAGATATTAGAAGTGAATGAAAACTTTTAAGCCTTTGCACAAAGGGCTAGGGGAAATTATCATCATTTTTTATATTTTAAGGAGCCAACTTAATTGACCTTCCTATTTTCAGACTTAGAATAACTAGTAAGTTAACATTATTATTATTATTATTACTTTTATTACTGCATTATATTTGTATATAATAGTTGAATTCATTTTAACATAATCATACATGCATGGAATTTAACTTACTCCATTGGTGCTTTATAGATACACATAAAGATAGAATTCATTGTGGTATATTAATACATGCACATAACATAATTTTGTCAGATTTACTCTGCTTTTCCTCCCCTAATCTATCCTCTCTCCCCCTCAGTCTTCCTCTTTTATTCTGCTGGTTTTCTCTCTGTTTTTATGATATCTGATCCTCCATTTTCCCCTTTATTTTGCTCTAGCTTTCACAAATGAGAGAGAACATTCTCTTGATTTTCTGAGTCTGGTTTATTTCACTTAACATGATGTTCTCCAGTTCCATTCTTTTACCAGCAAATGCCATAATTTTATTTTTTCTTCATGGCTGAGCAATATTCCATTATGTTAATATACCACATTTCTTAATCCATTCATCTGTTGATAGACACCTGGGCTGGTTCTTTATCTTGGTAATTGTGAGTTGTGCTATTGTAAGTATAGAGGTGGCTACATGCCTGTAGTATGCTAACTTTGGTTCTTTTGGATAAATTCCAAGTAGTGGGATTGCTGGGTCAAATAGTGGCTGTATTCCTTGATTTTTGAGGAATCTCCAAACTGTTTTCCAGAGTGGTTGTATTAATTTGCATTCCCACCAACAATGTATGAGTGTATCTTCTCTCCCACATCCTTGCCAATAGTTATTGTTTGTATTCTTGATAGGCAACTCGGTATTATCAACAGTAATTAAAACTTTCAGCAATGGAAAGGAAATCCACCTGATAAATTCTATACAATTAAACTCTTACTTAAATAGTTTTCTAAAATTATCACAAATGATGGAAAGAATGAGAACTTTTTGAATTTACACATGTACTCATCACCAGTAAGAATAAAAAATAAATTCTGAGGTTCTTCTCTGTCCCTCCCCAATAATATGCCATATATTTGCCATTGATAAAGAATTAAGGGCTGGGGATATAGCTCAGTTGTGCCTCACATGCACTAGGCCCTAGATTCAATCCTCAGCACCACCACACACACACACACACACACACACACACACACACACACACACAAAAGAATTAAAATGAAGGTTTTTTTAAAGTAAATCACCACATGCACATCAGTACAGACTACTTTGCACAGGAGCCAAAGATACTTTTTTCATAAGAGTTATCTGTAACTGGTAAAGGAGCATAAAAAATGAAAAGTTAGATTGGAAAAGAACATTTATTTTTATCAATTCTTTTTAAGAAATATTTAGTGATGCTTTGGTTTATGATCTGAAAGAATTGGAAGAAATGTTGTAATTACTGTATGTAGTATGTAAAACAATCTCATTTATTTCATCTTATGCTTACTTGCCTTGGTTTTTGTTTTGTTTTGTTCTCTAATGTAACATAGTGTCAAATAACATAATTTCCTGTATATTAG
The DNA here is from genome assembly GCF_052094955.1 of Ictidomys tridecemlineatus. Lineage (NCBI taxonomy): Eukaryota > Metazoa > Chordata > Mammalia > Rodentia > Sciuridae > Ictidomys > Ictidomys tridecemlineatus. The sequence goes on from NC_135485.1 coordinate 60,877,527, forward strand.
TCATAGCCTCCTTTTTTTTCCAAATAAAATGTTGGTGGTCAGATGCATAACCTGCCTGATTTTTTAATATCTTTGCCTTGGAACATTTTAGAGACAGATGCATTGGCTGATTTCCAGTTAACTTTATTATTTCCTTAAGGAGAAAATTATTCACTTAAAAATGAGTTAGAAGCAGTCCATTCACAGCACAAAAATAAAACTCATTTTAGTTCAAATACATCTCCAACTCTGAATCTAGACAGGGAACAATTGATTTTTTTCACATGCAAATGTATCTAATACATTTCATCTCAGGCTTTAGAAATTGTGATCAATAGATATGCTATGTTTCGTAGTATTTAAAATTCTTTGTGTTTTTAAACTCATTTTGGCATTGCCTGCTAAAGAGTAAAATAAAAGGCTGAAGTTTGAAACACCCATAGTGAGGACTGAGTCTAAAAATCCTCTGAGGCCGGGTGTACCAGCCACGGTGAAGACGTCCTTTCTGACAGCAATGCCAGCCAGAACACTCTTGATCCACTATTTCCTCTTGAGCAAGTGATTAATGTTGTTAGTAGAAAGACATGATCACAACATATAGCTCAGCAACTCAGTCTGCTGTACCAGATTTATGAAGCCTGGGTCAATATAAATTGTTGTAGGAGACTCACAACCTTGTAATTCACTAGGGAACAATGATGGAAATGAAAACATGGCCTTGATGTTGTCTTTGCTCACTATTTCCATTGGCAGATGTATAATTGAATAAAAAACTATCTTGGCATTTAATGATCAGCTAAAGTATGAGAAATAGCCCTCCTTGAGCACTGTCTTCAATCTTCAGTGATGGCTCAGGCATTAGAAACAAAGGTGAGTTTTAAAGGGACAGTTGACTCCTCGTCATTCAATTAGAGACTCCTCCACCAACATCCCTGGTTGAATTAAGGTATTTAATTTGTGTGTTTACATTTTGAGTAAGAGAATTCTTTTATATATTGGGTAAATAATGTGCCTATGAAAGCTACGCCTTTCAAACGTACATGTTCAACAATTGGACATGATCAGTTCAGAAAGTTCTCTGACTTTGAAGTTTATTTTAAAGTCAAATGGAAACAACCATGTGTGCTATTATCTGCATATAATATATATCCATCTAGAAACTTAAAGGACCTTCCAGGCCATTAGGCTAAAATAGCAAAATAACTCATAAGTAAGGCATCTTATTATCACCCTCCGTCATACAAAGGGCTCATTTCTCCTATTACATCTACTTCTTATGTTATCTTCTTTTAAAAAGCTTTCACGCTTTAGCAAAATTGTTCTCATCAATAAAAGTGTTGTTGGAATTACATGGTCCTTTGAATGTTGTGTTCACTCTTTTTAGTTATTCTATGAAGCCAATTCAGAAAGGGCAGGCACTCATTAGTTTTTCTGAGAAGCACATACTGGATCCTAAATGAAATAAACAGTATTTAGCTTCAACTGCAGTTATGGAAAAGCAAGACATAAATAAGTCATAAAGACTTCCATGTGAAAAGCCAAGTGGAAATTTAGCAGATGACTGTGGCCACATCAACATAGATTGGTTCACAACATTTCACATTCTCTTTCAATGTGCTGTTCTGTTTACCAAAGGACTTCTGAGAATAGGTTTAATTTTTTAATGACTATGTCTGTACAAATTAAAAGTAAAGTAAAAAATGCAAAATCAACATTTTGCATTGTTTTATGTTAGATGGAAAAGCTAAATATTTGAAAACATATGACTGAGAGAATTTATTTTTCACTTGCCATCTGAAATGAGAAACAAGAGTATATAAATATTTTACAATTTGAGTGACATCAAAGAGATCCCTGTTTAACTATGTTTCCAAGTATGTATGGAATTTGTACTATGAAGGTATCAAAAATTCTTATTAAAGTAAGAAAGTAATCCACTGAGCTAGTAATTAGCTAAATAGTAATCTCATAGTAATGATGTTAGCTAACACCAATGATGTTACTGTATGCCATTCATGGACTTAAAAGCTGTATGTATATAAATTTAAATGATCTTTCCAACACCCCTCTAAGATAAGTACACAGATGGTACCCATTATTGCTATCTCCATTTAGAGGAAAACAGAGAGAGAAAGAGAGAGTATATGAAGCAATTTGTGTGAAGTGATACTAGTAGGAAATAGTAGACCTGGGATTTTGAAATACCCAGGGGTATGGATCTAGAATCTGCACTCTTTAAAAAAAAGAGGAAAGAATATCATTATAATTGAGGATGTGGAGTATAGCAGTTCTGGTGCACAAATAGGCTACTGCACAAAGTAGGGGAGAATCTTTGATTCTACACACACACACACACACACACACACACACACACATACACATATGATGGTGCATTAACATAAATGTAATTCCTCACAGATTTGCCCAAGATCAGGAATATATAGATCTCAAAGAAAAATATGTGTGTATGCATACATGAATACACATATGCACACATAAGTAAGTACGTGTACACACAAGAATAATGAAAGTTTATACAAATACATCTGAATACACTTAAGATATTGGTAGCAGTATGAACTAAAAGAGCAAAATCCTAAAATCTAAGGCATGAAAAAGATATATCAAATTCATAAAAACTCAAGTTCTAAGTATGTCTTTCACAAAAATTTTATTTAATTATGTACAAATATATCTAATTTATAACTTTTTTCAAGTTTTGCATACTTTTTAGCCATTTCATTATCAACAATTATTCTTGAGTACATAGATGATTATTTACTAAAGGACTGAGTTAATTATTATTTATTGAGTGCTCATAATGTGCCACAGACCTCCAGCAGAACACAAAAGGACATAGTCCTTGCCTTTGAAGAATTAACCTGATAAAGAGAAGGCAAATGCATTTGGCCTTAGCCTTTAAAGGAAGTTTATGTTACCCCAAGTGTGTCTGTGAGTTCATGAGTGTGTGTGTGTTACCAGCCCAATAGTTTGTGACTGACTTGACTATTTCACTTGGTAACCAAGTTGTAGGACTTTGCTTTCAGAAAGAAGAAATTAAAATGACATTATCATATAGGAAATTATTATTATCGACCTCATGTAATTAGAAAAGTGTCTCTGATGGACTTTAAAAAAACATTAGGTACAAATGCTTTCAAAAACAAGAAAATAACAAACACCTGCATATATATCAATAAGAATAAAACTATGTGAACACACTTTATTATTAATCAACACCTACAGTGTTTATCATATTTCAAGTTAGTTTTGACAAATTTGCTTCCCAAACCTATCATCTCTTCCTATTTCACACCTACCCAAGATAACCAAGTTTCCAGGTGTTATTCCTATGGATGTTTTTGTACTTTTACTTTCTCTATATCTACCTATAATATAAAATATGGGGTTTATTTTAAATTTTTTCATCAATTTTATCTTGTAGCAGATAACTTTTGGCAGGTCCTTTTTCCACTCAATGTTACATTCTGAAAATTTTTCCAGATTAGTACATTTCTTCTTAACTACATGAATGAACCACAGTTTGTTCATTCAGTGGTCCACAAGAAACCTTCAGATGGTTTCCAGCCTTTCCTAGGTAGTGATCACCAATACACATAAACTCCATCTTAATCATCTGCTTCTGAGAAGCCAATTTGTGACTGCCTCAGCCGGTGGAAGAGTTATAATCCTGGCTGGTCAGTTTCTGATTCCTGAAATAGACATCCAACTTTTTACCATTCATGAAGCTTCTTACTTATTCTCATCCCTCTCTTATCTCAAAAAATGACCTCTTTCTTCCTCTCCTCGTCCTCGTCCTCCTTCTTCTCCTTTTTTGTTAGATCTTTATGGTATCCATAGTAATTGGGTTCAAACTGACAAACTCAGACATGCTTGGAAATCAATTTCAGGTCATGATTCTACCTTTTCTCTCTGTCCTCCCTGCCCCTTCTCCTTCCTCTACTCTACTAGACTTCCAATGACCTCTTTCTTTAGGGAGATCTCTTTATTTTCCTGCTACCACAGGAACCTACTGCTTTTCCATCCTTTTAGGTTTTCCCCCAATGCACAGTGCCCCCCACCCGCACACACTCTGAAAACCCATGCCCACCCCCAACATGCACTGAAATTGAGTTCATGCATGTTTTTCATGTCAAGGCATCCATCTGCTCTCTTGAGTCTTGTCCTGCTCCTTTCAGGGTCTCATTCTGGTATTGCATAGCTTCCCTCTCTGCTAGCTTCCTACCCCCCAACTTAGACTATAAATAAATTAATTTAATTTATAAATAAATTTAAGTCATCTTGTTTTAAAATGAATCAGTAACAAAAGTATAACTCATTTTGATCCTCTGCAGTCCTATTTCTGACCTTTCCAGCCAGCCTTCCATTTAATTTCTTAGGTCATTGGAATTTGGCTTCTAACTGCCACTATTTCACTGAAATGGTTTCCATCAAGGTCCCTAGAGAACACATTATTATTAAATCCTGTGGACATTTTTCAGCCCTTATCCTACTTGGCCTTCTGCAGGATTTGACAAAGCTGATCAGTTCTTTGGATTATGCTAATATTGTAAGTATTTCCATTGCATGAGCATACGTGTTTCAAGTACACAAATACATATAACAAATATGATAACAAAAAATAACAAAACCTACTATTCAGATTAAACAATAGAGAAATTTGTCATATTGGCTTGAACACTTATTAAAAAGTAAACGAGACATAAAACATACCTAAAAAAAAAATCTCGATTCTTCCCCAGTGTCTCCTCCCCATGAAAAAATTACAGCCTGAAATCAGTACATATCATATCCACTTCTTCCTTTTTGAAAAACGCTGGTTCTTGAACTTATATGCATTTCTTTCTCTTGGTTCTCTGCACACATTTTGACTCATACAGTTTTGGAATCATTTTGGGGCTTCATTCTGTTTCTTGGTGAGTGTCTCCCTTCAGTTTCTGTCTTTGGCCCTTTTCTGTCTCCAACCCCAAACTTTCTTCATGTGATTTTATCCATCTTTGTGGCTTCAACCAACAAGTATCGTGATGTAAAAAACCATATACATAGCAAACAATGGGAAATTGCCATTAATATACTGATGACAATGGTACATTTCCAGTGAATGTTTTCTAAGTCATTGCTCATAGTCAATGACAAAAGCTGTTCCATACCTTACCTTTATATATCAAGAGACTTTTCTTCACAAATTGCTCTTGTTTCTCCTAGTATTTACTTTATAAAGAGAGAACCACTCTCTATGCCAAAATCTCATTGTTTTTATGCTAGTCCATATTTAGGATAAAAGAAGTTTGTAAACATCAGTTCTTTTTATTGACTTGCTTTTCCCATTTCAAAGTATTTTCCCCTATGAGTTAGCACTGGGGGAAAAATCATAATGGTAATATACAGAGAAATGAATAGAAAGTTAAATAGCCCATGAGGATACCAAAAGGATTTTTAAATTTCTTCCTAGAGTGATGAATTAGCTCTTACTCAGACAACACTTTTAAATGGCTTTTTAAATGCCACAACACGTTCCTTTGAGGTCTGTTATGATTTTTGCTGTAAATAGGCATTTGGGGACTGATAGAAATATATATATTGCATACAATGGATTCCTTAGAGTTTATGCATTGTCTATAATGGAGTACAAATGTTTGCAGGATACTGAAGAAGCTTCTAATCTTTGACAGCTCATGTTCTCTAAACTGCATTAAATATTATAGACAGTTCTGCCAATTCATTAACTAAAAACTGATAATTTTCCCTTTTTTATATTAATCACATATCACATTTAATCTTGTTTTTTTTATATAAAACTATACTTTTTATTTTCATGTTTTGTGAATTTTATTTTTATGCTATGTTCATCCCAAATTGTAAGCCACTAATTTTTTTGTGTGGTCTTTGTATGTATTTCTTTTTCTTCCAACTAAGTATAAAAATATAACATCAAATAAAGCATTTTCTAAATAGTTCATTTTATTCATAATTTTTATACATGTGTGACTATCACCCAAAAAAGGTACTGATGCTCAAGTATTAGCACATTTCAAGATCTCTGAGATAGCTTATTATTACAGCATTCAGGACCACAACTTCAACTTCAGAATTTCTATTTCTGTTAGAGTGAGTACCAAGAATTTGTTTCACAAGTTTGTAGATAATGCTTAGGATGGTGGTCTCAGACCATTTATTTGTCACTGCAACAGTCCTTTTTTTCTTTTTTTTCCAGAAAATCCAACACCCCGCACATCTCCACATTCATCAATCACTTCCTGATTTTTGTTTTCATAGTTTAATTTTGCCTGTTCTTGAGTATGATATAAGAGGAATCATTATTTTGTTCTCTTTCACTCAATATAAGCCATTAAATTTTCCTTTTTAAAAAATTTTGTATTTAGATATGATTGGCATACAAAAATAACACACATTTAATGTGTCCATTCTGATATATGCATACACCTGTGAGAACATCACCGCAAACAGGGTACAGAGCACTAAGTCCAGCCATCGTCTCTCTGAATGCTTTTGTGTCCTTTTTTTTTTTTTTTTTGTATCAGGGATTGAACCCATGGGCACATAATCTCTGAGCCACATCCCAGCCTTTTTAATTTTTTATTGTGAGTTACAGGTTTTTTTTTTTGTTTTTGTTTTTGTTTTTGTGTGTGTGTGTGTGTGTGTTTTGAGATAGGGGCTTGCTAAGAGCCTTGCTAAGTTGCTGAGTCTGGCTTTGAATTTGTGTTTTTGGACAGGCTGGGATTACAGACAGGCATGCGCCACCATGCCCAGCTTCTTGTGTTCTTTTATATATATTTTGTTTATGTTTATGTGATAAAAATACTAAATATGAAATCTATCCTCTCTACATATTTTAAAGTACACACTAGTATAGCACTCGGCCCTACAGCAGATCTCAAGAACTTATTAACTTGCATAACAGAAATTTTATACATACTTTTAAGAATTCCATATCCCCTTCCCCCAGATCTTGGCAACCACCATTATATTTGCTGTTTCCATAAGTCTATTTCAGATAACTTATATAAGAGGATCATGAGGATTGATCTGCATGCAGTCTTCTGTGACTGGTTTATTTCAGTTAGCATAATCTCTATATTCATCTGATGTTGTAAATAGCAGAATTTCCCTCTTTTTAAGACTGAGCAATATTCCATTATATGTTTACACCACATTTCCTTTCTTCACCTATCCATCAGTGACGCTTCAGTTGAAAAAGGCAAATTTGTCAAAGAGATACAAAGTGAGAAAGATATAACTAACCATTGCTGACTTTGAAGACAGAGGAAAGGAGACACATGCCAAGGAATGTGGTGGCCTCTAGTAACTGGGAATGATCTCAGATGATAGCCAGCAAGAAGACAGCACCCTTGGTTTATAACTTCAGGAAAGCAGATTCTCCCAACGAGCTTTCATAAGGATTACAGTCAGACTTCCAACCCACAAAACTATAAAATAACAATTAACATTGTTTTTAAGGCACAATAGTTTTAAGCAATTAAAACTATTTAGAAAGAAATTCTATAGTGGCAGGGATCGTTTTTCTTTATTTTTCACTGCTATGAATAAGTGGCCAATAAAGTGGCTGGTACATAGTCAGTAATTGACAAATGTCAATTAATTTAATTAATTATCTAGCCGATTAATTAATTAAGTTCCATACATTATATTAACTTTACTCAATGGGGGAATTGATCTCAATAGATACTAGTAAAGGAATAGAATACACTGATTAAATTCTGACTTCTAACTAACCTAAAAGTGCAAACAAAAACCCTGGGAAATAAGTAATTTCTAATGTGATTAGCTAAATATAACTTTGTATGAATGAGAAGGTTGGACCGTCCAATATGATGTTTAATCTCATTTTATTTGATTAGGCAAATTATGGAACAACAGCATGAAATGCATTACTGCTACCAATGTTGCCTCCAAAATGTGAATCTCATTATAGCTCTGGCCTGAGGACTTTAAGTGTGGAATCAAATGAACAAACTAAAATTATAGTTCAAAAGAAGGTTGAACACTCAACATTTGCTAATTATACTGTTTTACAGAAGAAAGCCTAACCCTTGTCCAGATTTGGGGGAGAAGGAAAACTCTACATGGCTACTAATTTGTAAAAATTATTTAAAAAATAGTCAAGCCACTTGAAAGCTGTAGTAATTCCAAGCATGCTTAGTTGTGTGGTTTGGATTTAGATAGTTAGTGGCTACGTTTGTAGAGTGCTATGGTCTAGATCACAAAAAAATATCTTATGCCTCAGCTGACACTTTGTCATACTTTGGGTTGTAAATGTCTGTACTCCACTCATAGGAATTTCATCTTGTCATAAATCTAGGGGGAAGGCCCAGACTACAGGTTTGGTTGCAGCAATGTCTGCACCAAATTGGTCTTCTTATAAAATGTTTAGTTATAGCTCTGGCTCCAATTCTTCCCTACATATATGCTACTTATTCATCCTGGTACTTTACACACCACACTATAGTGTTTCCTTCCTATCTGTACCTTCTGGTCCTTTCCTGTAACTTTGCTACAAACCTCATCTCTCACGCTAGAAAATCAGGCTCAGAAAGCAACAACTTGAAAGTTATTCTTCTAAATTCAGTTAACGCATTTCTATTCTTTCTTCTAAAAAACTTGACTGACACATCTGCCATGCTAAACCTTTTGAGCTTCTTAATTTATGGGCAAACTGGAGCCAAAAAAGGGCTAAAGTTCAGAAATAAACAAAAATGTTGGAAATGTAAACTGCTACTAACCCTTTGAAGTGTGACAACCTGTTAAAAGTTAAACATAGACCTATCACTGACACATTCCTAATATTTACCCAAGGATGATGTATATGTTCATACAATGTAAACATTCAAAGACTTGGATACAGATGTGAATAGCAGCTCTTTGCAAAATTGCTAAAACCCAAAAATAACCCAAATGTCCATCCACGAGGGAATAGATAAAACAAATTCTGGCATATTAATACAACAGAATACTTTAACTCAGTAATAAAAAATGAGCTATTTATATATGTTGTAACTTAAATGAGTGAAAGAATCCATTCTCAAAACATTATATACTGTATGATTCCATTATTTTATTCTCAAAAAAAGATATGATAGAAAGCTAGTATATGCTTGTTATGGGTGAAGTAGTGGATGGTATGATTACAAGGACATATTTTGAGGGAGTTTTTTGGGTGTGGTGGAACTGCTCTGTATTTTGACAGTGACATTGGTTACACAAATTTGCATATGTATTGTAATTCATAGAACTTTGCTCATGCACACACGTGCACATTCATATATTCACCAAAAATGTCAAAACGACTGTATAGTACATTTTAACAGCAAAAATTTTAAAGTGACAGAAAGGCATAAAATTGAAAATAAAAAGTCATCTGATGAAATTTAATATTTTTGGGGGTTATTATTTTGGTTTTGATTTTGATAATAGTGATTAAACCCAGGGGTGCTCTGCCAATGAGCTATATTCATATACTTTTATTTTTTATTTTGAGACAGGTTCTCTCTAAATTGCTCAGGCTGGCCTCAAACTTGTGATCCTGCTGCCCCAGCAGCTCTAAATATAGCCATGCCTAGGTGAATCTTTTTAAGTAATACATCTTTCAAACTGCATATAATGATGCTCATTTAATGTAAGAAAAAAATAGTTTCTTTAAACTTTTTATTTTTATATAATTGTAGATTCACAAGTAGGAAATAATATAGAGAGATCCCATAGACAAGTTCACCTAATGCAACATCTTGCAAAGCCATACTGAAGCCCAATAACATGATTAGGACATTGACACTGATACAGTCAAAATATTGAAAATTTTCATTGCCTCAAGGATATTGAAAATTTTCATTGCCTCAAGGATACCTCTTTTTGCCATTTTCTACCCATCCCCACCTTGTCCCCTTCACCTTCTTTTTAAAAATTGCTTTTATTTTTAAAATACATGACAGCGGAATGCATCACAATTCTTATTACATATATAGAACACAATTTTTTGTCTCTGTATATAAAGTATGTTCACACCAATTCATGACTTCATACATGTACTTTGGATACTGATATCCATCACATTCCTCTATCATTACTAACCCCCTTCCCCCTCCTTTCCCCTCCCAACTCTCTGCCCTATCTAGAGTTCATCTACTCCTCCCATGCTCCCTCCCCCTACCCCACTATGAGTCAGACACCTTATGTCAGAGAAAACATTCACCATTTGTTGTTTTTTTTTGGGGGGGGGGGATTGGCCAACTTCACTTAGCATTATCTTCTCCAACTGCATCCATTTACCTGCAAATGCCATGATTTTATTCTCTTTTATTGCTGAGTAATATTCTATTGTGTATATATGTCACATTTTTTTATCCATTCATCCACTGAAGGGCATCTAGGTTGGCTTCACAGTTTAGCTATTGTGAATTGTGCTGCTATAAACATTGATGTGGCTGTGTTCCTGTAGTGTGCTGTTTTAAAGTCCTTTGAGTATAGACTGAGGAGAGGGATAGCTGGGTCCAATGGTGGTTCCATTCCCAGATTTCCAAAGAATCTCCGTACTGCCCTTCACCTTCTTTTTGTAAAAAAGCAAAATGTTTTTCCAGAGTAGACATTAACCATGCTATGTTTATACCACACAATGTACGAGTGATTCAGTTTCTCTACATCTTTACCAGCATTCAATCTGCTACTATTTTGTATTGTAACTATTCTGATAGGTATATAATAATATCTCATTATACTTATTTTTGTACCAGGGATTGAACCCAGGGGTGCTTAACCACTGAGCCACATCCCCAGCCCGTTTTTGTATTTTATTTAGAAACAGAGTCTTGCTGAGTTTCTTAGGGCCTCACTAAATTGCTGAAGCCTGGTTTGGAATTCTCGATTCTCCTGTCTCAGCCTCCTAAACCGCTGGGATTACAGGCATGTACTACCATGCCTGGCCCATTATAATTTTACTTTGCATTTTCATAATAACTAATGGTGTTGAATCTCTTTTCACGGGCTTATTTGCAGTCCACATTTCCTCTTCACTCAATTTTTTTATTTTTATTTTATTTTTATTTTTTGCTCATTTTCTAGTTAAGTAGTTTTCTGTTTTGATTTTTTACTGGTAGATTTTGAAAAATATTTTTGTATTCTAGATAATAACCCTTTGTCAGATGTGTGTTTGGAAATATTTTATACCAGTCTATAGCTTTCCTTTTCTTCTTACTACCAAGGTCTTTCACACTGTAAAACGTCAATTGCTCTCTTCCATTTGTGGCAAAGAATATCCCTCCTCTATTTCATTGCCTTTGTACCTTTGTTACAAATTGGTTGGTCATATATTTATGTCTACTTCTGGATTCTTCATTGATCTTTCTTTCTGCCAATATCACATTGTCTTGATCACTGCTGGTAGTAGGGCTTCATATGAAACAGAATGACTGCTCTCACGTTACTCTTCTTTTTCAGGATTGTTTCAGTTATTCTACAACCTGTGTTTTTGCATATAATTTTAGAAAAGGCTTTTCTATGTCTATAAAACCTTTATCAGGATTGTAATAACAATTGCATTAAACCTACAGGTCAGTTTGGGGAAAATTGACATCTTCACTATGTCAATTAGTCTTCAAATCTAGTAATATGATATATCTATTTATTTAAATCTTTGATTTATTTCAAAGCATTATATAATTTTTAGTCCACAGAATATGTGCATATCTGGTTATTTTCATACCAAAATATATCATTTAACTGGAAATATTGTAAATAACATAGTTATTTTAATTCCACTTTCCACAATTTTATTGTTAATATATATGTATGCAATTTTTATTCATCTTATATTTTGTGAACTTGTTAATTTCACTTATTAGTTGTAGTTTTATACACTCCTTAAGACTTTCTATCTATGTAATCTGTCTTCTGTGGGTTGAGAAACTTTTATTTCCTGCCTTTCCCATCTGTATGCCTTTAATTTTTTTTCTTGTATCATTGCTGCATGTAAAGTTCTGGGAAAAAGTAATGTTGAATAAGGCATATGAGATTAGACTCTGCCTTTTCTCTGATTTTAGGGAGACATTCCATTTTGTACCACAAAGTACAATGTCAGCTGTATATTTTTGATGGTGTTCCTTTATCAAATGAAGAGTTACCCTTTACTCTGAAGCTGCTGAAAGTTATTTGTATCAGAAATAGATATAAAATTTTGCCAAGTGTCTCATTTGCATCAACTAACATGAGCATGTTATTTTTCTTCATTAGCTTATTGATATGGAGAATTGCATATATTTATAAAAATACTGAACTGCCCCTTCACATCTGAAATTAATACGACTTTGCATGGTGGATAATTCTTTTTATACATTTCTGGGTATCATTTGCCTATTTTCTTGGGGATTTATATGTAAGTTTATGAGAAATTGTAGTTTATCATTTATTTTAATTTTTGTACTTTTTGTTTGGTTTGACAGCAGACTAACCTTAACCTTATAAAATGAATTGAGAAGTGAGTTCCATCCTTTTATTTTTTTCCTTGGGGGGTATTTTGAAATAAATTTTCTTTTTAATTGTTTCATAAAATTCTCCATTGAAATAACCTGGGTCTGGATTTCTTTGAGCAGAAGCCTTTTAAATTAAAAGTCAATTTCTTTAATGGCTAATGATTATTCAGAATTTCTGTTTCATCTTAATTGAGTTTTGATAGTTTCTGGGTTTTTTTTTTAATAATTAGTCCACTTCTTTTCATTTTACAGTAGGTAAAATAGTTCATTATGTTTCCTTATTGTCTTCTCAATGCCTGAAGGACCTACAGTGACATCTCCTGTATTTTTGTTTCTGACATTGATTATTCTTTTTTTTTCCTATTTTCCATTTATATGTCTGACTGGGGGTTTATCAATTTTATTGATTTTTTTGAAAACTAGCTTTTTCTTCATTGATTTTATTTATTATTTTGTTTTCAAGTCCATTGATTTCTGTTATCTTTATTACTTTCTTCTGCTTGGCTTTGACTTTATTTTACTCTTCATTCTCTAGTTTCTGAAGGTGACTTTAATCACAAATTTGAGATGATAATTTTCCTCTTAGCATTGCTTTGTCTTTATCATCTCACACATTTTGATATGTTCTATTTTCATTTTTCTATAAATTTTGATTTTTCTTTGAGATTCCATTTTGACCCATCATTTACTTATAAGTATAATGTATACTTGCCAAGTGTTAAGAGAATCTCCTTTTGTATTATTATTAGTTATTTCTAATTTTATCCTATTTGATCAAAGAACATACTTTGCATGATTTAAATACTTGTGAATCTGTCAAGGATGGTTTAACAGTCTAAAGATATGATTTATGCTACAAAATGTTCCATGGGAATGTGAAAAAATGTGCATTTTATTGTTTGGTAGCTATTGCTCCCTATGTGTCAATTATAACCTCTTGGTTAATTATGTTATTCAATTCTTCTACATCCTTTATGAATTTCTGTCTTGCAGTTCTACCAGTTGTTGAAAAAGGGTTGCTTGAGTTCCTGACTATAACTGAGGATTTGTTTATATTTTTCTTCTATCAGCTCTAAGCTTATGCTTTATATATTTTAAGGATATTCAAATTTTTGCTTGTTTTGGGCATGTGCATGTTTATGGTGTTATGACTTTGGGGAAGATTGATAACTTTATTGTTATATAAAGTCTCCATTTGCATCTAGAAGTTATTTTTGCCCTGAACATACCTTATTTGATATTAACGTATCTCCTCTCACTTTTTAAAACATTTATATTTACATTGTGTATCTTTTTCCATCCTTTTACTCACAATCTCTGTCATTATTTGAGGTAAGTTTCTTATAGATAGCATGTTGTTATGGAATCTTTTTTTTTAAATTTCACTCTTCCAATCTCTGTTTAATTACTGTCTCAAGGAGGATACTAACTGATAAAATCCACCTAGTTGACTTTATATGTCCACACAGGCTCTGTTTCAAAGAGGATATCAGGTAATTGTACCCTGTCAGGTGCCTGTGGGAAGCAATAAGAAAACCCAGGGGACTCACCTCCATGTTGTTCCTCAATCTGAGGGCCTTTAGCAGTCTGCAACTTTTTTCCACCTTTCAGACACTTCCTATTTGTTGTTGTTGTTTTCTGTTATGTTCAGAACTTTTTATTTATAAAATGTAAACTTTTTACTTGGAAGAATTCGGTGGAACAGGACTACTCAGTCTTGAAGGAACTGAAAGACTAAATAATTATTCTTAACTCATTAGCAAATAAACTTTGAGAGCCCACTAGGTGCCAGTCATTCTGCTGATGTGCTGCTAAGTGAATAGGGTTGAAGGAGGAAGAGAAGAAGTAGAAGAGAGAGGAGGAAAACATTTACTAATCCCCCCCCCCCGTTTCAACCAACATTTCACTGCCTTCTCTAAAGACTCAGGCTAGGTTAGCCTCTTCCCATTGCACGCTCTTGTCACACTTTAAATGTCCCCTTTATAGAACTTATAATACTTGCATTTTCTTGTTTTCTGTCCTCACTTGGTCAGTAGAGTTGCTGAAACCTGTTTGTCTTTCCCACTGCAGTCTCCTGTGGTTAGTGCAGGGACTGGCACAAGACAAGCATCTGCCCACATTCACCAATGAAGTTCTTGAGTGCTCCACTTCAGGGCATTTCTTTTCTCTTTGGCTTTTCTTCCACTATTGCCCAGTACATTTGCTGCCTGACTTTGACCTTCTCGAACAGTTTTTAGCTGCTCTCTCTTATCAGTAGAACCAAATTCCCTGACCTTTCATCCTTTATTCATTTGGAAGGGTCTTTTCACTTTAGGATACGAAGTTCAATGGAAATCCCATATTCCCAGGACTATCCTATACATCATCCCTGCTGGCCTCAGTGGGCTGTTACATAATCAGAATGTTGTGGATGGCTGAAAGGTTGCAGTGCCTGGCTTTACTGAAGCATCCCTGTTCTTTACCTGTTTTGTGTGGGTCAGTTGGTAAAACAGGGAAATATGATGTCAGAATAGAATAAATGCCTGGAACAGGTTATTATTACTAGAGCAAAATATAAATCCAGTTGTTCAGTTTTCCATGGAACAAGGGTCACTTCACCATTTAATCCCTGGTAATTAAAACTAAAATTCTGAATTAATTGTCCTTTCAATGTTGGATTTTCTTTCTTTTCTTGTTCAACATTACTGCCTTGACAGTATATGAAAGCAATTGATCTTCCTAATGTCCTTTAGCTGGTCCAAAAAACAATCTTCCTGAGAAACTTTTCTTTTCCCTGCCATCAGGTTAACTTTCTTAACCTCATCATTTTTATGGCATCTTGTTTTGTTTTGTTTACCCTTAGAGGATATTAAATTTTTATGTGGCTTAACTTATCTGTGAGTTAGGCCAAAGTAATGTTTTGTAACAAATAGAATGATTTAAAAGCATTCTGATTCCTCAGGAAGACTGTTAATATAAACTGAAAATTGTGTGGTAACAAAATGAGATACTCTCAGTGGTGCAGAGTTTATCTAGGGTTGCCCATATAAAATGGGACTCACTTAGCATTAAATCTCATTTTATGTGATAAGGTTTTATTTTAAATGGGCCACTCAGGATTCATGCTATAAGACTTTCTTACTGAATATCATCAGAAATCCCTTCCACCCTCCACCCATACCTTAGAATAATTAACACAAAATTTTCCTAGGTTTTGGCTAAATTAGCACAGTATATATGTAGTATGTGTGTATTATATATATTTACTAAATAACAATGACTATGCAGGACTTTGGGAACTTGTAAACTAATGTAAAGATAAAATGTTATCATGTAATTTGACTGGCTTTTAAACATGTTGAGACCTCATTATTTAGAGATGGAAAATTGATTCACATGAATTATCAGGGACAGCATGAGGATTCCAAAGTACATAAAAGTTCATATTGAAATATGAACTTTAGTGTTTGAACATATAAATGTACTTCCCAAAAAAGAGTGTGTATAGGAAGGCTACATAATATCTAAGAAATATGAGAGATGTGAAAACTACTTCTATTGTGTGTATATCATTTAATAATCTATTGTTAGTAACTCAAGGTACATAGAACATATGCTTGTGTGTGTGTGTGTGTGTGTGTGTGTGTGTGTGTGTGTGTGTGTGGTGCTGGGGTTTGAACCCAGGGTCTTGTGCACACGAAGCAAGCACTCTACCAACTGAGCTGTATTCTAGCCTGAACATATGTTTTTACTTGAGAAAAATTTACCTGATCCCTTTGACTTTCATTATTTTAGTGCTTATCCATTTTGTTGATGTTTTGCTCACAGTCACTGCTTGAACAGTGTTTGATGTAGATGTTAGTTTTATTAGAATTTAAAATCACTCTTCTTTCAAAAACATTTTTAATTCTGGAAGAAAATAGTTAACAGGTGGAGAAAACTTTTGTTTAATATCCATGTCAATTGCTATATTAGGTTATTAACTTACTTTTGTCCTTAGTCTCTGATAATATTTCAATACCTTCCTAAAAGATTTTCAGAATGACAGAAGAAAGTATAGTATGACAGGGACTAATTCTAGGTTAACTTCTGGATTTATACAGACAAACCAAGTAAATGCTCCAAAGGGAATAAAACTCTACTTATATGATTTTCAATCTTAGTACAGTTTTTCATCTGCCAGAAATCTTCCAAGAATTTGTTCCCTGGGATTTTTCCTTTGGAGAAATCTCAAATAAAATATAAAGCTGTAGAGAGGGGACAAATAGAATTGCCCCCAACCTTAAAAAAAGGAAGAAAGAGAAAATGTAAAAGAAATCAACACTGGGATGACAAGATTACAGATTTGGGCAGGTAAGGATCTTAAGTAGAAATTTAAACTCGTCATTTTCTTATAGTGTCAGATACAAGGAAAATGTTACTTTAAAGGAAAATTATTCCAAGCTTTGTGATGGACTGAATAATGGTCCTTTCAGATATCCATGTCCTCATCCCCAGAACCTGACTGTCACTTTGTACAACATAAGGGTCTATGCAGATATGATCATGTTAAAGATTTTGACAGAAAGAAGTTATCCAGGATTATATAGGTGGGTATGTTATAGTCACAGTGGTCCTTATAGAAAAGGAGGCAAAAGATTGGAGAGACAAGTGGTGTGGTAACCGAAGCAGAAGTTGGAGTGATACAGTTTGAAGACGGATGAAGAGGCCACAAGCCAAGAAATATAGGTGAGAAAGAAGAAGAAATGAAGTGTCTTTTTAGAGCTTCTAGAAGGAATGAACCCAGCTACAGGCTTGTCTTTAGCTCATTGGAACTGATTTTGGACCTCTGGACTCAGAAACATTAGGAAATAAATTAGTGTTTTAGCCACTAAGTTTGTAGAACTTTGTTATAGCAGCTATGGGAAACTAATACAATCCCTTCCTTCTCCATTTAAATGACATTTAAAATGTTTTTAAAAGTTACAAATTATAAACATATGCAGTAATACCATTGGGTTGAGATTTGTCAGACTTATGTTTGAAGAGTTAAGGGAAATACTTTTTAAAAGAAAGGAATACCCACCATGTAATAATTGAAGAAATATATTATTTTTAATTCTACTATCTCGATACATAATTTTAAAATCACTTATGAATTGGCCTTCATCTCATTTTGAATTAGAAGCTTTAAAATCATTTATTTCACCTTATAAATGCATTATCTCAGTACTTTTTTGGGGCAATGAAAGGTATACAGACATACTGAACAACCATTATTGTCGTTATAATTTTCTATTTTTAGCATTGTGCTACAATACATTAATCATATCAATATCCCTCAGAATAATACACTGACTAGTCCAGATCATAATGTAGTATTATATGTCCTCTTTAAAAATTCTTTAAATTCTTTCAAACTTTCTGAATAGCTCCTTATTAAGAATCCCAAGATGTTAATTTTAAGTCTTGAAAATTTCCCCCATTTTTAAAAACATTCAGAATTTGTTGAAGATTTTTACACTTGAACATATTGTTTAAAATATAATCTTTCTTTCCGTGTGACAGCCTCACAAAAACAAAGTATTTAAAGAAGATGAGGGTCTGTCATTGCTCTGTTTAATTAACAGAAACTTTTAGAATTGGAAGATGTTATAAAAAGAACTCAAAAGAAAACTTTAGTATGATCATGATAATAGTTTCATTTCACATCAAAATTTCAACTGGTAAATTTCATTTACAGGTGTCATCTGCTAGAAGTAGTCAGTTTTGTTTTATATTATGAGTTTTTCTTTCCCCAATTACTTATACAAATCAGATGGTGGAGTACATAAGCATGCCAAGAGGTTTAGATTTGCTTCTAATTTAGCATATGATGAAACAATTTTCTTTCTCCATCATCTATGGTTTTGGAAGCTCCCTGTTCCTTTTGTTTTGAATCTAAACTGTTTAAAATCATGTTGCCTTTTAGTTCATGGAGGCAATGTATAGCTTGTTAAGAGTTTACATTCTAGAAATTAATTCTTGTCCAATGTTTCTAGTCAAATGGAATCTACATAAATGCGTATTTTAATAACTGTCATAAATTCCTTTGTCTTGCCCTTAACGTTTACAACCCACAAATATAATTAATCTAAGATAAAAAACTTATAGTAATTAGGAGACAATGTTTGGGGTTCACCTTTTTACATTTTGAATTCTTACTTTCACAGTATTCTTCTATATTAAGACTATGAAAGTCTTATGAATGGTTAGCAATTCTAATATGCTACAGATTCTAAGCTGTGTCAATTTATTCCTTAAAATATTTTCCACTGAACACTTTCTGTGGGCATCACAAGCATAGTTATGTTGGATTAAGTAGAGTTTTTGTTTCCCAATTTGACTAAGGGAAAAGAAGCTTAATAATTTATATTTCTACAATGTACAAAGTATTACAGTCATTTAAACTGGTAGTTTAAACGTCTCATAAGAATTTCTGTCTCTTTATGTATGCATTTGAGATACCTGATGAGACTGAAATGTCAGCATGAAATATACAGATATATTTAGCAATATTTTACTCATCTTTTGAGGGGTATTATCAAATATAACCTATATTATTATTTGCCTCTTTAAAATTATTTTGCTTATAAGAAACCAAAGAAATTACTCTATCATGGCTAATCATCAAATTATATGTTTTAATATCTTTTGTGTAGTTAAATGGTAGTTTACGGAGCCAATTTATTACTATGCTTTACAAATAAAGCAGTCATTAAAAACATGAGATACGTAAATACACAGTGGTGTATATGACCATATTAATAGGAATGTCATCAGAGCTGAAAGGAACTTTAAGTACCTTCAATCCCTTCAGCCTGTGGTGGAGAAGTTGATGTGCTCAGTGTCAGCAAGGCAGCTAGTGGTGAGGTCTGTGGCCTAAGACCTCTGTCTCGCATTCCTAAACAACATGAGCAAGCATGTTTTTACATAAATTGGCATGTTAGGCTGTGTACTTTCTGATTTGAGTTTTTTGTGTTTTTTTTTTTTGAACAGAAGAACACAATTAATATAGGTCAGTTAACCATCATTTAAAAAAAAATAATACAAGGCCTACAAAATGGTAGTGTTTTTTTAAAAAAATTATTTTTCCTATCTGGTTGAATTAACTTTTTACAGTGGACATATACTAAAATTATATTCAGATACATGCCATAGAAATTCAATAATTATTAATCTAACTCTAAGACTAGTGTTTACGGCTTTAATGACTATTCAGTGTTGTCCAGCCCCATCGGCCTGTTCTTTATATTAATAGATGTACCAGAGTTACATTTCTCAATCATATGTCCTTTAATATTAAAATAGATAGGTAACACATATATCTATCCTGTTCATATAAACACACCAAAAATTTTACTAGTAATAAAACTCTAAACACTCCCCAGAGAAGGTGACGTAACTAAAATACAACATACACATGTAAGCAGAAGTTACAAGACTATATTTATAGAATTTGTAACCTACCTATACTATTCCTTCTTATTATTTTATTTATGTTTATTTATTGGGACCAGGGATTGAACCCAGGGATGCTTAGCCACTAAGCCACATCCCCAGCCCTTTTTAATATTTTTAGAGACAGGGTCTCATTAAGTTGTTTAGTGCCTCAATAAGTTGCTGAGGCTGGCTTTAAACTCACAACCCTCCTGCCTCAGCCTCCCAAGCCACTGGGATTATAGGCATACCCACCACACCTGGCTATATTATTCCTTCTTGAACTTAAAAAAATTAATATAGTTAAGATAACCAATCAAAAATGTTTTGAACAACTTTGTTAGCCATAATATAGATTTTGTTTGAATTTTAAAGAAAATAAATCCACCTCTGAGCAGTAAACAATGATTAGTGACCCTCAGATAATAAAATGAAGTTCACAGGGACTCCTAGATCTTTCTTATATCCAGTGAGAATTTATTATAAAAACAAATAGTGTGTCATTTATTATCTAAATGGCCAAAATAAGGTTCAATGGAAATATAAGTAAATCAGCTCTTTCCTTAACTATTTGAAATATAGGGGGTTTAAATCTTATATATTTTTGTTAAAATAGTAATTAACCATAGATGACAGATGCTGCTCCCTAGTCAATGGAGAGTCTCAAATTTTACTCTGCATCTCATTGGGAAGGAAATACAAATTTTTAAAATAGAATTAACTTGGGGAAAGGCATCAGTGCTGCAACTCTTAGCACCAAATGTTTTTTCTTGGAGCACCAAATGCTTTAAGGAAAACATTCCAAGTATCAAAGTTTTCAGATAGATAAATATTTATGGATCAAATCCATAAAGAACAGACATTGTTATGAAATATATATAGATGCCTTCAAAACTTTCTTTCCAGGCAGAGTAGACACATAAGTTAGGAGTCATTTCCCACTTAATTGTTTTTGCAACCTTATGCAACACAAATGGATGATGGATAAGACTTATTCATTTGTACAAGAAAGGACATCTTGACTGACATCATGTCCAGAAAATTACACTGGAGCTGTTTCTCTCTATATATAAAGTGTCACAAAACTTATAGAAGAGGTTTTATTCTAACCTATTGAGAAGTGTAGGGATTTTTGATGGAGTTCTTTGGTGAAAAAAACTACACTTTTAAACAAATTATTCTCATTTGCTGGTTAAAATAATCAGAGAAATGCATAACACAGATCTGGTTCATATTTTTAAGAACAATGCAATTCAGTCTGTATTGGAACTTTATGAATGGTATGTTTTTCTTCAATCTACATATAGACCAATGCCCCTCCCTCTCCATGGGGAACTCTTCATATTATTTGCATTACAAATCTCCAGAAAGCTATTTTGCCACTTAAAGGCAGAGGTTTATTTTATATTGCTCCTGTAGCAAAATACAAGTATGCTATATGGTACTAGCAAAATTTAAAATAATTATTAGAAAACCCATAATCTTAGCTTCTACTGTGGTATCCTTGATGCTCTTAAAATAGCATTGATGGCTAAGCACTGATCAGAAATGAAGGGTGTATTTAAGAAAGTAGCAATAGGTCCTGTTTTAGATGCAAACATAGAACAAGGGTGTACAAGAACTCATGAAGAAAGGATTGGAAACCCGATGTCAGGCTTCCATATTGCACTGGTACCCATGGATTCTGCCAATAGTATCATCTCTAAACATACTGGATATTTTACAACTGAATACAATTCCATTCCTGAAACTAACTAGAACAATTTTATATTCAACCAAAGAAGGCATGAGCTTCATGTGGACTTAAAGAAAAGAATAACAAAGGCACAGATAAAAATTTTATTTATGAATATGTGGACACATGACTTTGGATCCAGCCAGCCAGTGACATAAATAAACTTGAGCAAAAGATTCAAGCCAGAGAATACATAAGTGTGGGGTGTATGTGTGTGTGTGCGTGTGTGTGTGTGTACATATACATATATTTGTGTGTGTACATAAGGTTTCTTGGAGCTGTGTCAAAAACCTGGACACCAACCAACAGAATCATTCCCCATCCTCTGAAATTTCCATTAAAAGCACAATGGGGGTAATTATACCAGGATGCTCCAAATCGTTCATTCCATCTTGTGCACTCATATGCCCGCCAAACATGAAATGTTCGCCTTCTCCCTTCCAATGTGATGGTTGTTGAACTTATTTTTAGTGTCATTTGATAAGCCTTTGTGCTCACAGAGAGACATCCCACTGACCCGGCCACTGGTCATTGTCTATACCAGTTCATATCAAAGCCGGCGCGCTTTGTCAGGTTTCGAGTCGAATATCCATTTCGCATCTGAAGTACAGTATCGAAAGTGACTAGATCATTTGAGCTGTTTTCTTCAGCTGCTGCCTTCTTCCTCCCCCACAGTGTTTCTGCTCACGCTAACATAATCTGGCATCGTCGACGTGACACGATGGTGGTTTTTCTAAAAAATTATAATACATACATTGTCAATGTTTTTTGATGGCGATCCTCCTGAAAATTTAATTTATAAACTGCAGAAAGGAGGTCTTTTTCCTCTACTGAATCATAACCAAAGTAGAGTGCTCCTCAAAATCCAAGTAATGCGCATACAGTAATAGGTCATTCAATGTCAAAAGGCATAAAAAAGATGAGCAAAATCTTCACAGGCTGCTGCTTGCTGTTGCCTTTAATTATATTAATTAAACTTTGAAATTTTCATGCAAAGAGAGTTGCTGGCTTGTGACGCTGAAGAGCCCTTGGAGACTTGAAGGAAGAAAAAACCCTGAGCAGAAGCTTTGTGGTTACTGCTTCCTTTAAATTAAAAGCAAAACAAACTCCTAGGTATGTTTACAGATATTAATGCTTTATGCACTAGTACTCCTAAACACAGGAAAAGGAGGAAATCTACCAGTCAAAGGGACAAAGTCTCAAATCACAAGTCCTTTAAACTCCACTCCAGATCTTTGGTGAGAGGCTGTCTTCCAGTGGAATAACGCTCTATTAATTTTCTTGTCCCAAGTGCATAATGAAAGAAAGGTGTCTTCAAAAACTAAAGGGCAAAATCTTGCTTGCTACCAATACCTTGAGGCATCTTGTCTATCTTTTGTCATGCGTGTGCACTTTTCAGTGTTAGAATGACAAGATTTTCTAGTCAGAAACTTCCCGTAAGGCACACTGTGATAGGGGACTTGGAAGGATTTTGTGATCTGACATAGCTATAAGGCAATAGACTCCAATATTTGCTTAGCCTGGTGGGAAATTTCATACTCTGCCTGAAGCTACAGATTTTGTCATACAAAAACACAAGCGCCATGTTTGCATGTTAAAAAGTCCTATCTCCATGAAAGACCCATCATGGCTACTGGTTTTGATATCACCTTTACATTGTGGCTGTTTTTGCTTTTGCCTCTTCAACACACTCAAAAATAAAGTTTCTTATATAAACCACAGTGTGCAGATTAACATTCTTCTTTATATCAATCTCATCCTTGTAGATAGTCAAGTGTTTGAAAATATTTGGTGCAAAAAAAGCAGAAGGCTGAGAAAGCATTTCCTGACGGAGAGAAATTAAGCTGCTCTTCCAAAGGTTTCTGAAATGCACTTGACTTTTTTCATCTGGTTGGATGTGAAAATGTGCCATCTTTGTACCTTCTTGGTCTTCTTGCTTTCCTTTCCTTACTGAAATGGAACTCTGGAGAAGTTTATGCACCGGCCCTGAAGAAAAAAAGAAATCCTTATTGAAATATTGAAGCAATTATAAAGAAGTTTAAGAACATCTAGGTTTTCATACCATAGTAAAACAAATAATTACCCAAGGAAAGATCAATGTTCACATGAGACACAAAGTCATACATTCTTTTCTTTGGGTCAAAGCATGATGGTTCATTAATCTTTTCCACAGTAACTTTACCTACCTGATGCTATGATAAAATTTGTATGGAAAAACATTTCAGAACTTTAACTT
The DNA here is from genome assembly GCF_052094955.1 of Ictidomys tridecemlineatus. NCBI lineage: Eukaryota > Metazoa > Chordata > Mammalia > Rodentia > Sciuridae > Ictidomys > Ictidomys tridecemlineatus. The sequence continues at coordinate 60,901,435 of NC_135485.1, forward strand.
TGTTACTGACATCTGAAGTACAACACCAGACAATGGCAATCATACTATCAAAGCTGCCACCCTATATGCTTCTAATAATGAATTAAAATTAAAATGCTTTCTTATGTAACTAGATCTTCTAAAATGTATACACAAGGAGCACATTTTAGCACAAGAGACAGAGATTAAGGAATCATGAGAATAGGAAGAGATGCTGTCTTTGTGATTCTACTTTATGACAGCCTTTGCAATAGACTTATTCTTGATCACGACCATTTTTGTTGACCAAATTTTGTTGACCAGAGCTGCACACTGCCATGATGTGTTCTCTCCAAATAGTAACTATTTATTTGGACTATTCAAAAGAGAATTTGCCAGTCCAACTTTTTAACTTTTCGATGAAGGTTGTGTAGACATATTGTTCCATACATAATTGTAAAGAATCTGAGAATTATTTGAAAACAAATTTTCAAATCAGTGATGAAGGGTCCGTTTCCTTTGCTCTCTTTTAGTACTACATTGCTGATCCACGGCACTCCATGAACCATGTTAGGACCAGGGTTATCAACCTGTTGAGATTTTTCTATTTCTTATAACATCTGTTCATAAACCATTTCAGATTTTAGACCTTCTATTTCTTCCCCTCTAAATGTAAGTTTGTTTTAAGTATCAGTAGCATGGCAAAATTCAAAAAGAACAAAAAAATACTGTTGAAGAAGAAAGCTTGAAATGTAAAAGTGTGGTTTTTGTCCATTTTGCTTTCAAACATGACTGCTCCATAAATTTTGAAATTTCAGAAACTTCTGGAGAAACAGAAAAGCATAAAGGAAAAATGGAGTTAGGAATTTCTATTAGCTTTTGCTAAAAGGCAAGCAGCCATGAAATTATCTGTCTCTAAATAACTTTGGAGGCAACATTATTACTATAATTGCTAATTTTATTACTTACTTTCCCCTTACTGTCTCTGAATTTAGGTGGCTTAGTGTTCAGGGAATAATATAACATGTAACATATTATAAATCATAACTATAATTCTTTACATTATTAATATGAAAAATAATATCAATTTAATTTTCTCTTTTTTAGTTTTGAATACAGTATATTTTCTAAATAATATTGTTAACTTAAAATCGTGCATCTAAATTATGAGTAAAATCCAAATATATTGTGATACATTAAGCAGCACCCCTACTACTTATTCAATTAGGCCATCAATACAACCCCTCTGAATCTGGAATCATGACTTATAAGTCATTAAGTCATAAACTTAGAACAACATTTTGTCAATATAAAATTGAATTAAATTAATGTCTTAAGACTTTGCTAATTTAAAATGAACTATAAATATATTCCATTCTTTTGCTTCAGGAATGTAGCACTCCTAGAAACAGTGAAATCATTGTTAAATTGCATAATATAATTATTACAAACAGATTTTTTTAAATATTTAAAGAAATTAAAGGTAGGCACAACAAATAGAATTTTACTACAAGTTTAGGTTATAATCAAATGCATTTAAAGTGCATTAGTTCAGAAATTGTGATAATTCAGATATTAACTGATTAAGCTGTTGATCTTTCTCAATATATTAAAAATAAATTAGGCAAATTAATACTAATCAATATTATTATGGGCAAGTTTACCAACTTAAATGTTTGATAGCATATAAAAAGCATTTATATATTAATAATTTACATTGTATTATGATCTTGCTATGGCACTGTTTTATTTATCTAATAAAAATTATGGCTTAAAAAGAATAAAACTGCCTCCCTTTTAAAGCACATTACCTAGTTAGAAAAGAAGCTTCATGCCTTGCTAGTTGAAGCACAAATTGGCAAAAACTATAGGGTGAACAAAGTATGTAAAAGTGGCCTTAAAAAGCTTACATTCTTTGACTCAGTAATTACGTTTTGGGAACTTTTCCCAATAAAATGGCTAGACAAGATTTTTAAAATCCTCCCTGGGATTTTTATAAAAGTGAAAAATATATTCTGCCAATTTGTATTTCTTTCTGCCCAACAATTCAATGAATAAATTATGAGTCATCTATCTGACTCAATGTTTTGCAGCCATTAAAGTAGAAAACTTTGTAAAGATGTAGGAAAATGGTAAATGAAAAGAAAAATCATGCATATGTACATGATTATAATTATTCAATATACATCTAAAAAGTAGAAGACAACAGAGAACACACAGAATGCTGTGGTTAGTGGGACTACAGGATTCTTACTCTCTACTTTATATCTTTTCTATAAATTCACATAGTTGCTAATTTAAAAAAGTCATAAGTTTTCAAATAATAAATTCAATGAGCAAAAATGAATTCCTTTCCAAACATTTATGTTTTTTCAAAAGTCAGCCCAAGACCTATTGACTACTCTTAGGATTGTCACCAACTGCTAATGGCATCAAAGCTTTTCAGCACTCAGTGTCCCAGGGGTGGACCTGTTTATCTGTCTCTGGGTTGTACTTAACAGTTCATGTCCTGGTTGACCCATCTCAGTAAAGTTCAACTCAAGAGTGCACGTGTATGGAAACAGTAGATTTACTAATAAATATAACCTACACAGCATTTTATATAAATATATAATCTATAGTTGGCATTAAAAATTCTGTGATATGAACCAACATTTTTATTTTTGTGGTACAAAATTTAGGAGCTTCCATGAAATGGCTGTTCAACCATCTGGCAAGATCACCATTGCCTGATTTTTAAAAATATGTTTGTGTATATGAGTGGAAGGACAGGTAAGCACACATGCACAGCATACTGTATACCTTGTGCATACTGGAGTTCATTACATTTAAATACGGATATAAGGGAAGATCTTCAATTTTCATACCACATCAAACTTTCTAACTAAATAGCTAATATCTAGGGCATATATTTCTCCATTTAATTAATGGCACAGATATTCATACTTCAGATACTTATTAATGATAATTTTAGAATTACTTCTCTACATCATCAATACTAGTGAGCTCATATGCTTCCTTTTTATTATATAAAAAATTGAAGAGCTTTCCTTATATTTGTGCTATATAAAGGCAAATATATAGCACAATCTTTTTGTCTTTTAGCTTTGGCTTTCAGAAGATCATCTTTATAGCATGTTTTAATATTACTTGCTATCCTTATAGGATATTTTCTGGTATGGCTATACCCTGACTTTAGCCCATGATTATTACTATTTTTACTCTTATGAGGTTTGTTATATTTTTTTCCTCTCAATAGTTTTTTAGAAGTAGCCTTGTTATAGGTAAATATAAATTAATATGAATTTCTTACTTAATTCTCAACTTTCCCAGCCACAAAAACTATGCAAAATCATCTTAACATCAAAAACCTCTAGCAAAAATATTGCCTCAACTTCTGCCTTATTTAAAAATAAATAAATAAAAGACCCATCGATTTCTTTTCTACATAACATTTTCTTATTCTGGTAGGACATAAAAAGGTACTCTGTAGATGTCAAACACAGTAATTCATGATTTGTTTGAACTTAATCTGAATTAAGCTTACACAAATAATACAAACTTAATGTTTAAAAATGTCAGTGTTGAAACTATACTATTCTTCATGCAATCCCCAAAGTTCTTCTAAAACATAAATCCTGTGAGTCTAAATACATAAAACTTAGCTTCATTTTGTTTGCATTCTAGGAAAAAGTAAGCACAAGGTGATTCTTTACAAACTGGAAATGTATTCACATTCACAATTCATCTCGTAGAGCAGAGGTATGTGTGGAATTCTTACTCTATTACAAACTTTCACTCCTCATGAGAAGGGACAGAATGTACCAGGCACGGATCACAAATAAAATACTGATCATAACAAGGTGAAACTCAGAATCAGAATCTGTCAGCTTTTACTTCATTTAAGAGATTTTTCAAGCAATAACTAATATCTTACTAGTTATACATCATTACTCTGCAGTTAACTAAACCAAGAGATTAAAACAAGACAACAGTAGAAACTGGTGTCTGCTGTTGGTTAAGTATACAGACCCAACTGTGCTACAGTATTTAAAACTGATTTTATTCCCTCATTTTTACTGTGGTCAGTAAGAACAGCACTAACCAGAGAAAGTGCCATGTTTCCCATCTCTGGAGCATTAAAATTCCACTGGCATTAATGCCTGTGAGCTCCTTTACTAGCTATCTGCACAGGATGTATTTCACTGCTATAACCGTTATAGGATTATGCTCACATCATAAATATCCATTGACAAGCTGAAGCAAATAACTGCACTTTAGTTTAGACTTTTCAAACACAGAGGGCTGATTTATTTGTATCTCTACTTCTAAGAGGAGGTTACTAAACCTTCATGTTCTGTACAACAGTAAACAGTGTTTCAAATTTTAAATTGTACACAAAAGCAATGATACATATAGACCTAGCCACAAAGGTCCTGGAAATCACTATTATAAAGACACACTTGAGGGATTGGGGTTGTCGCTCAGTGGTAGAACATTTGCCTAACACGTGTGAGGAACTGGGTTTGATCCTCAGCACCACACAAAAATAAATAAACAAAATGAAGGTATTGTGACCATCTACAACAGACAAAAAAAAATTTTTTTTAAAGAGATGCTTGATAACACAACAGGCTTTTGAGATTGCTGAAGCAACCTATGTTCAAGACTTACAAAAAAACACATACTATCCCTTCTCTTCCTTTTTATTTATAGAGTCTGTGATAGTTTTTGCTTTAAGTCAACTGACAAGATTTTGAGCTGAAATAGAAATTCATAAATAATTTCCAAAGGAAGCTCAACCTGTAAGTGTCTCATGTCATAGAACAGATCACGCACCTGAGGGATATTTAGCAAATTTCATGAAGGGAACTGCTGAGTTTGCCTAAAATATCTATCTATCTGTCTATCTATCTATCTATCTATCTATGCATCTGTTTATTTATTATATCTTCATTGTTTCATGGCACCTGCAAACTTTTAGTGACTCTACACATATTGTTAATATTAATTTTGCAAATATCTATGACTTCAGTATTTATTGAAATTTAAGCATATAGTTGGTAATGAACTAAATACTTAAGCTATAACTCATAATGATACTTGAAATTAATCCTTCTAAATTATTAACTACAGAGAGGGTGTCTAGATATTTCTAGATGCAGATAAAGATGTAATTTTGACAGTTCTCTGGAAATCATTGTTGGCAAAACATTCTTTTGAGTTTCAACTTAAGTCAGACTAAAGAGTTGATGCCCAAAGGATAGATGAGATTTAGATATATGAGATACAATCAAAATAATTCATATTGGCTACTTCACATTTATTTCATTAAACAAATCCTAGGTATTATAGGAATGATTTACTTCCTTCTAATCTAATTAGGATGCAAATATCTCCTAAATCTTAAAACAGGAGTCAAAAAATTACTTAGAAATACAACTTCAAAGCAACAGGAAAAGCAAAATAATTTATACACATTGTAGCATTACTAGTAATGCTAAGTTTAGAAGTAACCCAAATATTCATCAGTAAGGGACAAAATGAATGAATTAAGATCCAGATAGATAAAGGAATACTATAACTAATATGAGGCTATTAGAAAGAATGTGGAAGATCTCTATACAGCTTTATAAAAGAATGGTCAATATTTAGTAGAGGAATCATTTATCAAGGTGCACATAGTATACACATTATACTATCTTTTATATTATAAAATATATACTGGTTTAATAGCAATTATGCATATGCAACATTTTATGTATATATTTAATTTTAACTTGCATGTGTGTGTGTGTGGGGGGGGTACTAGAGATCAAACACAAGAGCCTCATGCATGCTAGGCAAGCACTCTACGAGAAATATCCCCAGCCCAAAAATGCTTATATTAAAAAGAAAAGAAAAATGTAATAATTGCCTTGAAAACAAAACTGATTGGCAAAAATGGAGAGAGATGGCACAAAGTGGAACAAATAAGGATATAAGTGAGGTAACTTCAGTATGTTTTGTTATATGCTACCAAATGCAAATACATAAATATTTTACTTTGTGGGGGGGGGAAGTTATCTAATTAAAATAAATGCCTACAACTGTTTACTTAGCATAAAGTAGAAGCCTACCAAAAGCAGGATTTAGCAGAAAAGGCGATGAGAGAGATCCCACCATGGTGTGAGGCTTTTCTTTAGAGAAAAGAAGTATTCAGTTGAAAGCTAGGAGTTGAGATATAATTCCACATAATTACGAGGCCAGAGGAGAGAAAATTGTTTCCTTCTCCAAAGCAAATGGGGATCTTCCTAAAGGGAAAAGAAGCAGACCACTGAAGGTTTGGTACATAGCAAGAGGAATGAGAAAAACAATCCTGTGAGAACCAAGTCCTGCCACAAGTAGCAGAAGAACTGAGAAGGATCCCTCTGCAGCTCATAGAGTCTTCTCAGAGTGCAAGGCATTGGTCAGTCTGTTGTGTGCAGGGGATCAATATGAAAACAAGATCTCCAAGTTACTGAAAGTTTATTTGTGTGTGTGTGTGTGTGTGTGTGTGTGTGTGTGTGTGTGTGTAGGGGGGATTGTGGTAGTTATAGAACAAAGAAACTCCCTGAAATGAAAACAAAATCTCACAAATAGTTGAAAAGCAAGGAGAGAAAAGGGTTTGCTAACAAAAATTTTTGATCCTGCCTCAAAATTATTGAAGCCAGTAATGAATTAAAACTAAGACCACAACAATACCCAGATGCAGTTCAACTACTGTTTATCAACATGACAAAGAAAGTGGAATATGCTTTTTTGGAGGTAAATATTATATAGGTTAGTTTCTCCATTTTAGTTTTAAATTCACAATGTGCAGCCTAAAATCATAAATTAAGGCACACACAAAGAAGTAAGAAAATATCTATCATGATCAACAGAAAAAACAGTGAATAAAGATGGCCTAGTTTTTGCAGTTAATAGACAAAGACTTTTAAATAACTATGTTAAAACTATTTAAAAATCTCGTAAGAAAGAGGGGTAAAATGCATAAAGATATTAGAAATTTCAGTGAAAATATAGAAACCAAATAAGAAACTAAGTAAGAATGAAAAAGGAAAAACTAAAAAGGAAAAATGTAATATTGGATGTATTGGTATATAAAGTAGGCAAAGTAGAATAAATATTTACTGAACTTGCAATTTCAGAAATTTTTCAAATTGAAAAATTAAAATTAAAAAAATCCTGTGACTTGTGGACAATATCTAATAGCCTGCCATGTAAATAATCAGTATTTCATATGGAAAGTAAAGGAAATAATAAATTGTTGAAAATGATGGTTATGAACTTACTAGATAGTTGGAAGACATAAATTTGCAGATCAAAGAATCTTGCTGAACCACAAGCAGGATAAATATATAGAAAATGAGGAAATAGATAATAAAACTTCTGGAAACCAGAAGATATCATAAAACCATGCATGTCTTCTGGTTCCTTTCCCCCACAGCCACCAAAATACAGAGGAACAGCAATAAGATAACAGCTGACTTTTTATCAGAAACAATGGATAAACCTGACAATGGAACTTTCTAAAATGCTCAATGAAAAAAAAATAATAACTAAAATTTACAAATCAAAAAAAAAATCTTAAAAACATGGAGACAAAATGCAGACATTTTCAAGCAAAGAAAAGCTGAGATAATTGATTTTCAATAAGAATTTAACAACAACTTGTACTAAAAGTTATTGAGACTGAAGAAAAAGCCACAAATTGGAAGCCCAGATTGTGGAAATTAATTAAAACAGGACAGTAAACATGTGACTAATAAACATTACATATGAATATATAAAAGAAATAAAATGCCTTTATTGTACCATAATTTAAAATAAAAAATTACTTAATTCAAAACATATAGAACATGTAGAAGTAAAAATACATGTCAAGAGCACAAAGCAGGAAAAAGAAAAATGGAAATTATACCACAGTGTTCATATATTGTTCTTGAACCACTATAATATTATTTGATAGTACATTGTGAAAAGTTAAAACATATTGTCACCTCTAAAGCCACCAATAAAAATCAGTATAGAAATACATTTTAAAAGATAATACAGGCAACAGAATGGATAATAAAAAAATATTGTACTTGACAGCACAGAAAAGAAAGAAGAATGAATTTGGAAAATATAAATCAATTCCAGTAAATTTAGAAACTAATTTGGATTTTAAAAAATGCTTAAAATGAACATTTCAAGTGATTTAACATAGTATTTTGTATATATAGAATTAAAAAAATAAAATCCAAAGATAAATATAGCAGTAATGGCATTTCATTTATCAGTCTAATTTTACTAATAATTTATTATTAATTTAAAGCTATATATAAAATAAGATAGGGAATTAATATCAAGATACAAATTTTTCTTGATAAATAAAAGAGATACAAGCATAAATTCAAAGATATTCAACGAAATCTTTTAACTTAAACTGGAATTGAAAATATACCATAAATGTTATTGTTTTACTAAACCTGTATTTCCTAGCTCTGCCTGATGAAAATGCTTAAGAGCAATGACAACCCAGTAACAATTAGTACCTCTAGAATCCACAATGTATTCTCCAAATATATGCATCTACTAATGGTATCTCAGGATCCTTGGATTTGAATGATTGATTCCAGTTTTGAAACAGAAAATGTAAAAGATAAATCTAGGGTATACTATACCCAAATAAAAATAATTTACTAAAGAATAAAGAGGTGATGTCAAAAATATGTAGAAATCAATATGATGGATCAGCCTTTTATCATCTGCCTTGTCTGATCTACAGTGACATCATTAATTGTGAAATAATTTATGTGATGCATTGTGAAGTATACACCAAAACTTGTGAATAAGCCACACCAAAATCAAACTGAATCTGAATCAGAGAAATGGTAACAGAGTATCAGTATACATAACTGTCTAGTGGGAATTCACCAAAGAGGAACTGTCATTTTATAACTATAAAGCTGGCATTTGAGCAGAAATTTAAAAACTGTCAATGAAACTAACTATCCTTGAAAGTAGGAAAGCTAGCAAATGCAAAGGCCCTGGGGCAAAAACACCTTTTCCATATCTGTAGGAAAATAGTACAGACAGTAAGGCAGGAACAGAATGAGTGATGAAAGAGTTGGAAGATAGGTCAGAGAGGAAAGACACTATCTCGCAAAGAAGCAGGGACCCTACCATGCAGAGCCTTATAGCAGTAACTTCCATAAATCTTCTTTTTGAAAAGCATAGTCACTAATTATACAATTAGTAACATCTGCATCCCCCCCATTTTTTTACAGTGTATTGATCTAATATGTTAAGTAGCTTACATTTCAAATTTTTAAGATTCACATGTGCAAAAGATAAAAAAACAAAACAAGCCAAACTCCAACCATTCTGTCAAATAGTGGCTACTTAAAAACTCAACCAACGTTTAAAATTTGCGTTTAAAATAGTTATAAAAATCCAAATGAATGGCACATTACATCACTACTGTTCAATTAAGTTGGAAATACAACAAATTAATTTGCTCAGTATGGAAGAATGCTGGCATGAAAATACTTTTGCTAGTGACTTTCTTGACTTAAATTCTTAACCTCAGTTGTTAACATCACAGAGCAAAAATTTAACATGCAATACATATTTTTCCTAGAAAATTAGGTATTGAGAGAATTCATTTGATTTACCAAACTGCTTTTGACACATTTAAAGAGAAATATTGAATGATTACACATCATTAACATGGAAAATTATTTGTTTGAGTAATACAATGATTTAGCCCTAGCTAAGTTATGTCTAAGAATGAAACCGTCACTTTGGGGACCCTTAACCAATGCATGTTGTCCCTATCAAAAAGTTAAGTAAAATATGTTGATAGATTCAGTCTGTACTTAATGTACACAGATTTTCATCAACTATTTCTTTTTAAAAATTTTATTATTATTTTGTATTTATATATGACAGCAGAATGCATTGCAATTCTTATTACATATATAGAGCACAATTTTTCATATCTTTGGTTGTATACATAGTATAAACACACCAATTTGTGTCTTCATACCTGTACTTTGTATAGTAATGATCATCATATTCCACCATCATTATTCATCATCTATTTCTACTTAAAAGTAGCCTTCTTTCTTTGAATCGTTTTTCAAATAGCTAAATTTCCTGCTAATATGAGATGAATCATGATTATTTATCAGTATCTTCCCTCAAAAGGGCAAATATTAAAAACTTTCCTCTAGTTTTCAAATTGATACCTTATGGATAATATCAACTAAAATACTTTGTAGAAATGTAAAATTTTTAAAGCTTCACTGTGAAAGACAATTATAGATTAATTTCTGAAATAATTAGAAATAAACAATTTTTATGAAAAACATTCCTACATTTTAATTGGCAAATTAATTCCTGTGAATCTCTCTTCTTTCATCATAGCAAGTCTTTAGCCAACACTTCCAGACATGTAGTCTTAGTAGAAGGTGTATGTATAACATACAGTCAGTTTGGGGAGAACAAATTTAGGCTTTGGTATTTTTATCACGCTTAGGAAAACCTATTTTAAATAATTACTGAGGTCATTTTATATATTTAATAAAAGACATTTAAATCCTCAAAGTTAGGATTTAATTTTCAATATTTATCACAGACTAATGCTTACATGTATGATATAAAGTGACAATAAGCTTTTTTTATAACATAAGTAATGTGAATTAAGACTCTTCACATTATACTTCTATATTCTAAACTGCTACAGCAGCAGCCAAATGACTATACTTACTGCTAAATTTATATCACAGAAAACAAAACTTCAAGTATCATTTATCTATACTAAACTTAGGCCAGTAATGGCATGAAGACTATCCTGCTGTTATGTATATATGTGAGTCTGAACAAACCTGCATACATAGCTTACAGATATTTATACTGCAAGGATAGATGCCTCTGTGACCCAGATGTCATTTTGCTGATTAATGGCTACATTTAATGGGGATTCCTTGCTCACAACTTTAGAATAAATTAAGTGTGCATTAATTTTGCCCTTTGTCAATATAGGCATTCCTAATCTAAGTTGAAAATACAACTAATTAATTTGCTCAGTATGGAAGAATGCTGGCATGAAAATACTTTTGCTAGTGACTTTCTTGATTTAAATTCTTAATCTGTTGTTAACATCACAGAGCAAAAATTTAACATACAATACATATTTTTTCTATAAAATTAGGTATTGAGAGAATTCATGTGATTTTACCAAACTTACATCTCTAGAAATGGTTTAATATTTCCATAATTATTTTAAAACTTAAAATAATTATGGAAATATTAAATCATTTCTAGAGATATGACCAATTGCAACAAAATAAAAATTGTTAACTTTCAAACTAAAAATATTTTTACCCATACAAGCATTCAGCTATTTTTATATAAGTAGAGATTTAATGGTGATACTTCTCCAAATACTAATTGATTAAAACTTAACCTGTATTAATTTTTAAAAAAAAATATTTATTATTTAGTTGTAGTTGGACACAATACCTTTATTTCACTTAGTTATTTTTATGTGGTGCTGAGGATCGAACCCAGTGTCTCTAACATGCGAGGCGAGTGCTCTACCGCTGAGCCCTAGCCCTAGCCCTTAAGTTGTCTTTATGTACAAAGAATAGTCTGGTGGTTGATTCATGAGAATCAAAAATGCCACAGACATACACATTTTAGAGCCAAACAACAAAAAATGATGGCTGATTTTTTAACCCCTATATATTCATTTTACGTTTCTATGTAATTGCTCCATATAAGTTATAGAATCAGAAAAAGGAATTTAGATTTATGTACAAATCAACTATTGGGTACAAAATAGAAAATAGATAGGAGGTAGGTAGATAGACAGATACATAGTCTTGCATGCATATGAGTTACATAGGTATGGATATAAACTTAGCTTAGATAAATTCTGATCTTCTATGCCAGTAATTTTCCAAAGCAAAAATAATATAATTATTCTAATACAAATGATATAGTTTGACATTATATTGAAGTTAGTTCAGCATCAGAACTCCTCTAATTTTATTTTTAACAAGAAAGTCTATTTGTTTAAAGTCAATCTGTTTCCTAGACTTATATTTGACATCAAGTCTTATATTTGATATAAGATAGTTGTAGTTTTGTGGATTGGTTTCTGTGTCCTCTATTCTGTACCATTTGTCCACCCGCCTATCTATGGTAGCTTTCCTTGATTATCATTTTACATATGCTGGAGATAGCACTCATCTTACAGTATAAGTGCTAACATCCTGCTGAATGAACGATTGAAATATCAAATTTGAACTATGCAGCCAATATTGACCTGGAACTTATTACTGATATTATCTTTTTTTGTGAATCTTGGAAGTTTCTATTTAATAACAATGGTGAGCAAGCTTCGAAATAAAATGCAATGGTTGGCTTATCCAAAATTATCAACACAAAACTTTGAATCTACACTTCAGTTTTTGCTAACTGACTTGTAATTAAGCAATAGCAGTGATCATTCCATAGGCAAATGTCTTCCTGGCTTACTTTGTCACATGAATATTCAAGCAGGCCTTCAGGTCCTGCTTCCTATGTGTGGCCCAAGGGCTGGCAAAGTAGGGAAGAGGCAGAGCTGCAAGATGGACAAGTTCTAAACTGGGAAACAAGTGGGCATCAGAGAGGAACTGAACTTGATATCAATCCTAAACAGACAGCAGATGGTAGAAAGTGAGGTCTGTTTTATGCTGGAAGTCACCAACAAACAGAGCAGGCAGAAATGAAAGTAGATATGCTAGGTCCATTGTGATTCTTAAATCTAAATACAGCACAAGTTTTGACAAGCAGGAAGTGGTTTTCATGAGCAGCCCAACCACATGGACACATATCATGAAGTGGAAAATGTTAAATTGATGCCCAGTTAACGGATTTTGCAGGCATTTATTTCCTTCTATGCTTCTGTTATTCCTTGTCAAAGAAATCAATATTTAAAAAAATGTGATTTTTCTTCACATAAGTAGCTCAGTAGTCCCTCTCTTTCTCCATATGTTGATGAAATTCCAGAGATCAAGTAATACATCAAGGAAGAATCATTCTATATTTATTGATTGATATATATATATATAATAAATATATGTATATATATTTATATGTAAATAAATATATGTATATATGTATATATATAAAATAAATATATGTATATATATAATAAATATATGTATGTATATAAACTGGTATATATGTATGTATGTATTTGTGTATGTATATGTATATATATATATATATATATATATATTCATGCAGATTTTATATATATATATATATATATATATATATATATATATATATTCATGCAGATTTCCCCAAACAAATATCTGTTAAATGCTCTCAATATTGATGACATTTACTAACAAATGTAAAATTTTGTTCAGGTGCTGGACCCTTCCTCAAAAAGTAAAAGTTTGGGATTTCTAAAAATAATGAAACTTTCTTTCAAATAATAAAACATACTTGACAGACTAATTTCAATTCTGTATCTTATTAAAATAAATTGAAAAAGTCCTTAATCTACAATGTGTCAACAGAGTCATTCTTCCTTTGGTGAGAAACTATCAGAAAAATTAGAAATTCTCCAGCAAGGATCGAAGGCAGACATTCTTTAAGGTTAGGAACATGAAAGAATAGAAAACTACAAGTGGGAAAACAAATCTACTGTTCATAAACCTGCTTCCTTTGAATTCAACCTCTGGCACTCCTTTTAAGTGAAACAATGGAAAATCAATTTTAAAACCTTGTCACTTGAAAATATCTCTTTGGTGACTGAAACAATCAAACAAAAAGTCCTAGTAGTCATGAATCAGTGCAATGCCATAGTAAAAGCTATGCTGAACTGTCACTCTTAACCTAACACCCTACCATCACAGATAGAATGGCTATGTGAGATGACAATGTAACGTTTTGTTCCGATGGTATCCCTGAGAAAAATCCAACTCCAGCAGCACTTTTTTTTTTTAAGATTTAAATGTGAAAGATCAGTCATTCTAAATTATATTATTATTTTTCCATCAAAGTCAACACCAATCTTCGCAACTTGGAGAAGGCTGAATGAATAAAACATTCTCATGTTGGCAAACCCCAAACATGGACAATTGTATCAGCATTTTTATTTAGTCTCTTCTGACAACATCAATGCACCTTGAAAAAAGAAAGCCAGCTGTTCATTCTATTTGGTGCTATTAAAAGTCTGTTTTACAGACTTAACTTACATTCACTCTACTCTCTTCCCCCACCTGCCCCCGCTCAATGATGATGGCACTGAAGACTTTGATAATGAAGAAAACATATTTTTATGTGGGTTTTTTTGGTATGTCTAGTTTTAAATATACAACTTGACATATGTTTAAAACAGAGCATATGGAAATAAGAAAAAGCAAATCTGAATTCCAGGCACAAATATTGGTTAAAAAGATAACACCATAAAAATGCATTACTTTATAGTAATTTCAAATGATGCAGGCTAACAAGATTAAAAACTAATAGGAACAGAATCTTTCTGCTATAAGAATGCCAACTTATAAGACTTATAATTTCTACAGTTGCTATTTCATTCTTTAAGTTCTCCAAAATTCATTCCCAGATATAAAAGGATTATATTGAGTCCTTCATTTTGTGTAACCAGAGTCACTTCTGATTGATATTAAAAATAATACCTTTAGAAATGAGTCAGTGAATAAATTCATTAGCAGTAGCACAAAGTACTATCAGTGGAACAACTTTCCTTTACATATTTAAATGATCACATAGGTGGTGTTCATGAGTGCAAAAGCTTTGAGACTCTGACAAAAAGTAACATGATTCAGCCGTTCTCCAGACAAGAATTTGTAAAGCTTTTTTTTTTCTTTTATTAATTTTCACTTTTATGAGAAAAGATAAATTTTACCTTTAAAAATGGACTAGGCAGAGGAGAGAGAAGGGAGGGGAGGGGGCATGGGGTAGAAAGGATAATAGAATGAATTGGACATTATTACCCTATGTGCATATGTGACTACATGACTGGTGTGCTTCTACATCATGTACAACCAGAAAATGATAAGTTATACCCCATTTATGTCTGATGTGTCAAAATGCATTCTATTGTCATGTATAACTAATTAGAACAAATTTTTTTAAAAGTGAAAAATAAATGGACTTGGGAAATACTACCAATCAGCATGTCCTTAAACAATTATTTCAATGTCCTATGCTCTTTGCCTTGGGAGAATTGTATATTAAACTTGATATTAAAAATGAAAACTATGGCCAACATTCAATATTACCAAGGGTCTGCTGAATTTATAGTGATTAATCTGTTCTCAATAAATCAAATACTCTTGAATGAAAATCTGTATCTTCAAGAATCAATAATCCATATATGGTTCATATGTTCTTGTGTATGTTTTTGAGGAAATTTAGTTAATGAGGATTTTCAATTTACCTAAAAATAGCAGTCCCAACCACTTCTATTTTTATAAATTTATTATACAATGTTACCAATGAAATAGAAAATGTGCCTAACTTAATGTCAGGAAGTCTGAGTTCTACCTCTACCATTTTATAAACCTGATGGCAACCCACAATTTAGAAGGTTATGTTAGCTAACATGGTAGGCAGAAGAGGGGGGATTGCCATATTGAGGCAAGTGAAGAGATTTGATTTTAAGCCTAGAAAGGAAAATGAAAATTTATAAAGATCTGTAAAGACTTGCATGTTAAAGTATCTATTTTATTGTAAAAATAAATCAATTTCATCAAATGTGGAGACAGCTGAACATAACAAGTCTGTAGATATTTTTAAATGAACTAAGAAGTCCAACTACATTTCTTATATAGGAAATCTGTTTGAGGTTACCATATCTTATCACAGAAGTCTTTTATCTTTTATTTTTATGTCAAGCAGAATGCCTGAGCGGAAAGCACTCCCATGTACATTGCATTATCTGAAATGCCCAAGATATGGAAAAAACCTAAGTGTCTATCAATGGATGAACAGATGAGGAAAATATAGTATATGTAGAAAGGAATACTATCCAGCCCTTCAGAAGGAGATATTGCCATTTACAATAACATGGTTGGATGTGTAAGACATTATATTAAGGGAAATAAGGAAGAAGTTAAAAAATACTGTATGATCTCACCTATATGCAGAATCTTTTTTAGAAAATTCAAATAAATAGAAACAGAGTAGTGGGTAGTTGCCAGGATCAGGGAAGAGGAAGATATACGAAGGTAGATCAAAAAGTTACAAATTTACAGGGAGAATAAGTCTCAAGATGTACAGCATGAGGACTATAGTTAATAATATTTATTGTACGAAAAAATTAGCTAAGAGATTTTAGGTACTGGCAACACACACACACACACACACACAGAGACACGTACTGAAAGGTACCTGTGGAAGATAATGAATATGTTTATTTGATTGTAGCATTCATTTCACTGTGTATAGATAGATAAGGTATTATGCTGTATATCTTAAATATATGATTAAATTTAAAAAGAAGTGTATATTACCTGTTTAAAATGGGGGAGTGCAGTAAGAAGAAAAGAAGAAATTTTTTAAAATTTCCACTCCATTTCACACCATCAATATGGCTATTATTTCAAGAAAAGAAAGAAAAACAAAAGAACAAGAAAAACAAAAGAATAAGTGTTGAGGAATATGTAGAGAAACTGAAATCTTTGTGTATTGCTGATGGAAATGTAAAATAAAGTACTCACTATGGAAAACCAAGTGATGGGTCCTCAAAAAATTAAATACAGAATTACCAACAATTTCCCAAAAGAAGGCAAATCAGGGATCCCAACAAATATGTGTACCTCCGTTCTTACCACTACATTGCTTACAATAGCCAAAGGTGGAAACAATTTAAATATCTGAGAATATATGATTAAACAAAAGGTGACACATGAACACAATGGACAATTATTCATCCTTTAAAAAGGAATGAAATTCTGATATATGTTACAACATGGGAACACTCTGAAAACATCATGTTAGATGTAACAAAGAGGCACAAAAGGGAAAATACTACACAATTCCACCTACATGTGAAACCCAAAACAGTCAGATTCATAGACAGATAATGAAATAATGGTTACCAGGCTTTGGGGAGGAAAAGTGAGCAAGTATTCTTTAATGGGCATGGAGTTTCATTTTGAGATAATGATAAAGGTCTGGATTTCAGTGGTGATAATAATTATACAACAATGTGAATGCACTCAATGCTATGGGGTGATGCATTTCAAAATGGTTAACATGGCAAACCTTATGTTATATATATTTTACCCCATTAAAAATATTGTCATTATTTATAGGATTTTAAAAGCAATGGAAAACCTGAAATATTATTACAATTTACAGAATTGAATGATGAGGTAAATTTAAGATACACATATATAAAAAAACATATACCAGTAATAATTAACATAAGTAAGGAATATTATAAAAGATTTGTGTTAAAATGAATATTTAATTAATTTTAAAAGATATGATAACCTTTTATCACCAATTACTAACCCATGGTCATCTATAAATATATTTATCATGAGTATTTTATTCATCGTGCAGCAAGCAGTTCATTTTAAAACTAATGATGACATGTAAAAATATTGCTTAATATATATTTTTGCAAAGCTTATAACCAAGAAAACACATCATATCAAAAGTTAACTGAATTATATTTTTAAAATATTACTATCCTAATCCCAGCAGAATGCTCATCATAACTGGAAAATACGTAATCCAGAATGGAACATTTATCCTAATAGTTGAAATTGGGAGGCAAAGGAGGTGCTGGTTTTTTACTGGCTCTGTTCCCTCAGTCATTTAAGTTGGCCTTCGTGGGGGTCTTCTTCCCTACTGCCTACCATCTGGTGAATATAGATGACCACTACTGGGCTCACAGACTTGGCCACCAGAGACAAAAAAAATGTGAAGATTCCAAATGTTGTTAGTGAAAAAACAAAGATGTGGTTAGCTGTTCATAATGTTGCTATAACCACTAATTTCTCCATCAGAGAAAGGCCCCGCCACCTAGAGAGCAATACTAAGGCATTTCCCTAGGCTAACAGAACAATACCTCTGTGCTACTGGAGACCTTTCCAATCTGATATACATCTAAATACATATAAAAGAGTAAAGCAGAAAAGCGAGTTGCAATCATTTTTGAAAAATACAATTTGAACTATAGCCAACTATATTACACTTAATATAATCCATAGTTTCAACACTAATAATAATATTAATGACTAACGATCATATGATTTATTCCTTATAAAATATCAAGTGTTTTTCTAGGGGCTTTATAAGTGCTGGGATTACTCAGTCTTCACAATGGTCTTGTGGCATGTATTATTATACCAAATTTATAGATAAAGAAATGGCTGCTCAGAGAGGGTAAGTTGTTAACTTAAATTTCCACAGCAAATAAACGGCAGATCCAGGATTTGGACCAGAAGATTAAACCTTTATGACCTATTATCATAACCAATAAAATTCTGTATCTTGGATATTTATATAGATATTGTAAAATTATACCCAGATAATGAAATATAACTTGATGGAATTGCAGAAAAAAATACCTACATTTATGAAACTTAAAATCCCGTAGGAATAGAGGAACTAAACACATTATAAATTAAATATGAGGACTATTAAGAAAATGAATATAAATATTTATGTGTTGTTGACCTTACCTATTTAAGACTATAGAAAGTGAACGCTGATCTCCGGAACCAAAAGTTCAATACAAGTTAGCACACAAGGATAGCCATGGATTAAAGACATTAAAACCTAAAACATTATGTATTTTCATGTTGCAGGAAACTCTTTTCAAGAATGTATTCACATTTCCCTCTTCCTAAAATGAGTTGCCTGCATATGTTCTCATATTGAAGACAAAGCTTTGTAATTATGAATATTGATTATTATACAAGGATGCAGTCCAACAGTGTCCTTGGGGCATATTGGGGAATATGAAGCTGTTTCTCCTTGCACGAAATAACTCCATATTGTGATGCTTGGCTGAGTCATATGTCTGTTTTCTCATTTTCTCCTTTTCCTCACTATTGTGTTGTATCTATTTTTAGGAGCCCCTCTGCCCCAATTTTATTTCACTGCCTTTAATTTACAAATAGTATAGAAACCAGATAATCAAGCACACTAAAAATAGGTATAAGATTAAAAATAAATATAGTATAAATTCGGTGAAACTGATCAGCATCTATTTTTCACTGATCAGAGAATTATTTATGTATTTCCATTTATAGTTCTATAGCTTGTTGAAGGTATGGGAGTTGCTGATCTATTTAGTAATACCATATGGTTTAAATAACATAATCTCAGAAAGAGTCTACAGAATAATTCGGTATCCTGATTTTATGTTGAATATAGAGCTATAATTTTCCTAAATATAATTGTAAAATTAAGTCTACATTTCAACACATTGATCAAAATAGACCTTCCCTTCAAGTGATCTACCAAATCTAACCAACTAAACTAAACTACGCGTTATGTATATCCACTGTCACATGAGAAGTACACACATTCAAATTGTACATAATTTTTCTCAACTTGAAATTCTTGCAAATGTGCTTTGTTGTATTTCCTTATTTAAATGCTTGATTTTAACTTCGTTTGCATTTTCACAGGCTAAAAATAAATAGCTATTATATTTTATTTGTAAGAGAGAACAAATGAATAGAGATAGCTTTATAAGGGTTGAAATCAGGGACAACAGCTGCAAATCTTTTATGCTTACCAATGTGTCTCCTTTCCTAAATTCCACTTGTGCCAACAGTGAGTCAGATGCTCTAGGATCTCTCCTCCCTCCCTCCCTCCCCCCCTTCTCTCTCTCTCTCTCTCTCTCTCTCTCTCTCTCTCTCTCTCTCTCTCTCTCTCTCTCTCTCTCTCTCCCCTCTCTTTCTCTCTCTCCCCCTCCACTTCCAGATAAATGCCAGTCATTTGGCCAGGGCTAACTCACAGAAGGTGCAGCAGGCACAGATGGCACTAATGCATAAATGTAATCTAGCAAAAGAATGCCAATGCCAACCCAGAAAAGGTTCCAAATAACTGCAGTGCACTTACAGGAAGTCTGTGATTGGCAAGGTTAAAGCTGCAACTGAAAGAGCTCACTGTTTGTTCCCAAATCAACAATAGAAATTCTCAAGTAAATGAGCATATTTAATTTATTTGCCACAAATGCATTAATTTAGATGGTATTTTGATAAATGATATATCCTTAGAAATTGTATTACTTGAGGATAATGTAGTTTGTGTACTACATTCCAGTATTCATGTATATCTGAATATCTGTAAACTCTTCCCAGCCATTCTCTACTTCTTTACTATATATTTTTGTTTATATCACATGCTATGTGAAGTTACCATCATTCACTAGTGAATACAACAAAATATCCCTTGCTCCAGTTATTCTCATTCATATCATTCTTCCTATGACTTCACATTCCATATGTATTTCCAATATTTGTTTACTGTTTGTCTCCTAAGCTAGAGATAAACTCCACAAGAACAGAGTCAGGATCTCTTCCTTGTTCGCTAATTTCTCTCAGTGTCGGAAAATAAATTGTCAAGTGAAAGAATATTAAAGAAAACAAAGGCCCTCATATATAGCCTATTCTCAATTAACGCTATTCTGATGCACATTTGAATTTACTGTGAACTACAGATAAATGCTATTTTAACTAATATTTTCTCTTTTTCTTTTTAATCATGTCATATCACTGTATTCTAAAGATGGAATGCCCACCAAATATCCATTATACAGATTAATGCAACTAAGCCCTTTAACATTTATATTTTGTTAAATTTTAAATATAAGCCAAAAAAGAATAAAACTAAATTTGTTTAATAGTCTTTTCTTTGTCTATCCTACAGTTAAGTTTTTTCCTGAAGAGTAACACCAAGAAGAGAGAAGTGTTAGAAATCTATCACATGCTTTGGTCTTAAGAGAGTAAGAAGTTTAGTTAAGGAGATGTTCCAGGAGGGTAACAATAGTAGTACAGAAAGGATTCCTTTGCAGTTATTTAAACAGTTCTCAACAACCTTAATTGCTTAAGGATTAATGCATTCTCTTTGGGGTTTGTGATAATTCTTCATCATAAACCTATTTATTTTCTCCTTGAAAATATCCAATTTGGAATAAGTACAGTAGTTCTTCTTCTTCTGCTAGGGATATGTTCCAAGACCCCCAGAGGATGCCTAAGACTGTGAGTAGTACCAAATCTTATTACACTGTGTTTTTTCAATACATATATGCACAATTAAATGCATTTTCCATCTGATCTAAACCCTACTCATACAATATGGCTATAAATTTTGCAGGAAACACTCTAGGGATTCCTTTTTTCATATCTGAATTTCCAGCATCACTACTCTGTGCTTTAGGGCATTATGAAATAAAATAGGGATTACTTGAACACAAGCACAGGGACAGTTGATCTGATACCTGAGAAGGCCACCAAGTGACTAACAGGGAGGTTGCATATACAGCGTGGACATGCTGAAAAGGAGGATTCATGTCCAGAGAGCACAGGGTAGGACAATGCTTGATTTCATCACACTACTCAGAAAGACATAAAATTTGAAACATCAATTGTTAATTGCTGAAGGTCTTCATTTAATATTTTCAGACTGTGGTTGGCCACAGGAAACTGAAAAAATGAAAACAAAACTTCAGATATAAAGGAATTACTGTACTCCTGGCTGCATTCAATGTTAGTTTTCTTCCCATGGTGGAAAATCATTAAATATCCAAATGATAGCTAACTCCAATCTACTTATAAACCTACTTGGTAAAATGTCACTTGAGTATTTGAAAAATACAATAATATTTTTAAAAAGATAACTTAAATGCAAGACAGAAATTAGTAAAAATGCATAGTTTCAACTGTATTTTAAAAACTGACTCAGAAAAATTGGGGAGCTAATGCTTTCTTTAATAATTTTGTTTATATGATGTTATAAGATACTTTTTTCTTCTTTGACCTTCTGAAGCTTTTGTAATTTTCTTTAATAAGTACATATGTTTTATAATAAGAAAAAGTTAGAAAAATATTTACCTCTTTAGTTATTTATGTATTTTATCTTACCGCATTACACACACACACACAATTGTAATCTTATCATTGAATCAAATTGTTGGAAGTAATTAACCATTAACAATTTTGAATTTTTTCTCAGATATGAACTGCAGTATATTAAAAAAAAATGTGCATGGGAAAAGCAACAGAATAAAGTTTCCATGAAGAGAGTGTCAGTGAGTGACTTTCGATGCTTTAGAATAAGATGACAGCACTATAGGCTCCTTCTCTATAAAAAACAAATCTCTCATTAAACAGGCATTTGACCTAGAAGAATACATTATTTTCACTTTAGTTTTCCTCATTTTTAAGTGGGTAATATTTTACCACTTGCCTCATAGGGTGACTGTTTCAATTTTGCAAATTCACTTAAAACTCAAAGCCTGGCTCAGGATAAACATTAAATAAATGCCATATGTCATGACTACTATTTCCTTCTAATAGAACTAAGCTAGCAAATAGTTCAACCTACAGAATTGTTTTAAGTAAAACTTCAAAAACAGATATTAGAATGAACACAACCTGCCCCCCCCAAAACTCAATGAATCAAGTTTTAAACCAAAAAAACATCTGACTACCCAGCAGTTCTTTTATAGATCTTGTCTGCTTTTAGAGAAGTGACCTTGGTCTTTCTTTAAGAACACTACTGAAAAGAGCTGGCTATCACCAAGTAATTTACAACAATCCCCTAAAGCTAAAGCACATGCCCTCTACTTACTAATACATACAATTTGAAAATTATATGCTCCCTTTACAAAAAATTTTAAAAATAAATAAAACACCATCCTGGTCATTAGAAAAAAAAAAAAAATATATATATATATATATATATATATATATATATATATATATCCTCTCCTCTAGGCTTCCCCAGCCTGGCCAGATAAGTCAGGTGGATTTTAGTAGTGCCCCCCACAGCCAGTCCCTCTCCCCACATTACTCTCTCTGCTTCCACATCTACATAGGACACAATGTGCTCTACCACACAGTGTTCCTGAAATCATACATAGCCTGTAGTAGGATATCACAGATCACAAATATGAAAATGAAGTAGTGTCAAAGAGTAGGGGCCGACTAGCTGGAGAGAAATCCTGAACCTAAAGAAGAAAAACTCACAGGCCACATGGACTGGAGAAAAGGGGCCTAAAACTGGGTACAATGCCAGAAGGAGAAGTAGTTAGGGTTAAGGCTTGGTCAGAACATTAATATGAGGAAGCAAAGAAAAAACCAAAGTGTAAGTACATTGATGTTTTAATCACATGGATAAGGTATGTAAGATAAAGTGGGAAGGAAGTTTTATTTATTTGGGCTATAAACACTGTAATGTGAAGAAATTTTAAAACATTTTTATACTACATCAAAGGACTTGGGAATTGATAAAATGTGACTGAGTATTGGTTCGGCTATGGCCATTCATGTGTAAGTTGGCCAAAAGTAACATTTTGATATTTCACATTAAGTACAATAAAATGGAGTGTATTTGAGGTACAGTCCAGATGTTGTACAGCCACAGGAAGGAGTAACCCTTGAACTAATGAGCTCTCAGGAGAAGACTTAGCTCCCACTAGAATCTTTCATAACTGGTGAATGCCTATTCCGAAATAAAAGCATCAAAACTATGAACCCTGTTGGAAGTTGTAAGAAAATAAAATTAATTAGGATTTGACAAGTGTACAGCCTGATTAGAGGTCACAAAATCTGAGATATTGTTCATAGTTCTAAATGCAAGGAGCAAATAAATACACATCATTATGATGCTGCTTTTGAAAGGAGTTCAAATGTGTCAGCTGTCAGTGTTAGATAAGTACTACAAATGATATCATTATTTAGTCTATGGGCATTTTTTCTGCTGACTTTTAACCAATCTCCATATCTTCATTCAGAAAAATTTTTAAATGACACAATGATATTTAACTGCCTTATTTTCAGCCCTGCTATCAGGATTTGGCTATTCTCTTCCTAAACTCTGACCATTCTCTTGCATAAAAATCTCAGTACTAAAATTGATCAGATTGCTTGAGAATTCAGCTTAGATACAAGTTTTTCCTCTGCTTTCACATCCAAACCAAAATCTTTCCTTTTTCTAATTCTAGAAAATTTCCTTTTCCTTTGAAGCTAATTTATTTCTTCATTAAAGTTCAGATATCGCTGTTGACGGAAGACATTAGTGAAATATTACAACAGAATTCAAGTTGATCTTGAGAACTAGGAAAAGACATTAAACCAAAAAGATAAAGAAGAGAAAAAAACTAACATAACATAATCAGAAAGCAATTAATTTTAAATTCTGATATGATATTAAACTAATTCACTTTAAGCATTGCTTATTTATTATACTATGAATTATAAAGACCTTTTTGCACTTATAGTCATTCCTACCTAGTACTATGCATGAGTAAGAACTCTACTCATATTTTTATATTTTCTTTCTCTTTGTATAATGCTAGGCACAAAGTCAGTGAATAATTTGATTATCCATTTGTTCCACTGTTTAAAGACATTTCTCATTTTAATCTTTGTTACAAAGGAGGAAAATGTATTAATAATTTTCTGCTTTACTCCTAATTAATAAAAAAAAGTTTTAAAGAAAGATAAACTTAATTAAGCATTTAATTCAGTTATGAAGACTAGGACTCAATCACCACAGCCTCAACAGTGGCATTAAGAAAGCAAGGTGCCCATTTCACATTCTTAATGAAGCAATTACTAGTAAGAGGAAACCTCCAAAGATTTGAATTTGGCTCAAGTAAGATCCTTGAAAACCAATTGGATATAATGATCTAAAACGGAACAAAATTGGGCAGAAGAAATTCTCTGGAAGATTGTTTGCAATATCCATAAATGTTTAGGCTAGTGTGGCTCATTTCTAATTAACTGCATTTGGGCACATCTTCCTTGAAAGTCTCACTGTAGACCATATAGAAAACTGTATCTGGAAGCAACTTTTTCTGCCACTCACTTGGGCCATTTTTTCCAGCTCTAATTTGTAAATTGTATCTACCCTGATAGAAAAACTGCCTCAATTATGCCATTCTCCCACAACTGAATTGTTTCATTATCTAAACTAAAAACAAATCATAAAATGCTATCTGTTTCTAAGCAATAACCTGAGTGATTAAGTGCATATTGAGCATCAATTAAGTACTCAACATTGTGCTAGTGCATCTTAAATAGTACAATATATTGATTCAAAGTAAAAATAAGAAATGATAATTTGATATTTTTTTGCTATTTTATCTAGTTTTTAATCATAAATGATTGCTCTAGCCATTACTCATTTCCAGGAATTTGGTATTTCAATTCTTCGTAAAAGTCATCATGAGGTACATTATAAGCATTATTATCCACTATTTAGACAGAGATGGTAAAAAAGAAAGAACACTGAAATAAACCAATCACTTCTCTTGCTAACTCTGAAGGTAAAGTGCCATTCATTTCTTAGTTTGAATCAGGCTAATTAGAATCTACCAGAGGCTTTGCAAACTTAATATCACTGGTAGTGCTGCTTATAAAAATTACAAAGTATTATCCTCTAGATGATATCTTTGTGAACCACAGAACAGTGGCAATCTAGCAGAAAAAGGACAGGGCTCTAGAATTCAAGCCCATTAAATGTATCCAAAATACTTCTGCATTTTCATGCCAAACTCTCTATATCCAATTTGGTCCCTACAGAAAAATTTAAATAATGCTGAAAAAGTAGCATTACCTTGAGTATTGCTACTTTGTTATCCATGGTGGCTAATATATTGCATTATATATAGGAATAATTACTAGTGCTATACTCATTAAAAACCATTAAATCACAAGACCATTTTAAACTGCTGTAGTAGGAGAAAAATGTTCAGATTTTTACAGCATCACACTCTGGCACTGTACCAAAAGAATGATGTACTGCACTGCTTGGGGTGGGGGATGGGGGAGGAAATGAACACAAGTTCCTGTACTTAAGTGCCTATTTCTAGTTTTGTGACAAATAAAATATTTTTTCAGCCTTCACAATTTAAAAAAAAAATAGCCTACACTACAACTCTTAAAATGCAGAAGCCAGCTATTGACTTAAGCCATAGATCCATATGGTTGATACACACAAATTTGTGAGTTTGGTATCACATGCTTTATGGTGGCAATTTTGATTTCAATAGTCTGTTAATCTTTTAACTACATTAAGCATGTCCACCACTGCTGGCAGACTCTTCTGCCCCTTTGGTTCTCCTTTCCAGCTCAATGTTCTCTCCCTAGAGCTTGAGGTTACCATGAAACAGTGACTAATTCCTGCCAACAAGTAGATAAAGAAGTTTAGTTAAAATTACAAAGTTGTTTTGTCTTTGCCTAATGATGACACAAGTTTCTATCCTTACGTGTTCTAAAAATCAAGCATAAATGTATTAAGAAACAGATACATTTTGGTGTTTCAAACATTATCTGTGTGACCCATATATCTAGGCTTAATTTCAAGCAGCTTTCCTGGAAATAGACTCTTCCTCACCACAGTTACCTAGGAAGAAGCATGAAGTTCTTTCAGCTTTCTGCCCCATTTCTTCTACAGACTATTGACCACTAAAGACAACGTTGAGGAAGCACATATGCAGAGATTTTCTTGTTCAATTAAAGAGTACTTAGCAGGCTAAGCTAAATGTACAAAATTCAACATGAAAATTTCATTTTGGGGAACATGCCCCATGGTTTATGTAGCAGTAGCTGGTCCAACCACAGCATAATCTCACGCGTCAAATATTCATAATCTCAGCTTCCAGATTTTCATGTAAACCATCATTCATCTTACATCATTTTATTGAATGAAATGCACTGGTTGCTAATGTATTGTTATTAAGGACATAACAGTTGTTAGCATTTATTGGATATTTACTTTAAGCCAGGCAATGTTCTCAGTATTTCACATTTATTAAATAATTGATTTAATCCTAACAAAAAAGTGAAGTAGAGTATAATATGACATAAAATAAAGTTGAGAGGCGGGGGCAGTAGCTCATGCTTGTAATCCCAGCGGCTAGGGAAGCTGAGGCAGGAGGATCATGAGTTCAAAGCCAGTCTCAGTAAAAGTGAGGTACTAAGCAACTCAGTGAGACCCTGTCTCTAAATAAATGCTCCCGAGTTCAATCTGTCCTTTTTTAATACTTGTTCCTACACCTACACATTATTCAGTAGACTGAATAATATCCTAAAAACTTTTTAAAAAGACAAAAGAAAAAAAGAAATAAAGATAAAATAGAGAGAAGAAGCTCTTCCATAGTAGAGTGGGTAAAGTGGTAATATGTAGGGTGTGACATTGAGAAACATGGATGCCAATTTTGGAAATATGATAATAAGCATGATAAACCTTTATCATTTGTAATTTAAAAAAACAAAAGTATATGTTTAAAACCTTTTGAGTCAGTTTACCAGGGTATGGTTTACTATATTATTTAATTTTCAAATGATTCTGTGAGGTAAAGGACATAATATAGAATTCCTCATTTTAAATATTTAAAAAACAAAAATAAATTTTAGATTAATAATTTGCCTTTGGCCACTGAGTAAACAGTAAAATCAGGAATGGAATCCAGATATGACGAGATAGTAATGTGGGTTACAAGTTAGGTTATGTATCTCTGCAAGCAGACTTTAAGACAAAGATTTATATGTGAGAAGTCTTTCGGGGAGAGCTTCACCCCCAGTTCTGTGAAGGGAGTAGGAAAGCCAGAGGGAGAATCTATACTGTGTTGCAAGTTGTAATGGGGGTCTTAGCCAATCCTATGGGAGAGCTGAGGCTGGAGTGGCCTTTTGAGTTGTTCACAATTAATCAGGGGGCTAAGTCTTTGCAACCAGTCATTGAATGTGGGAAGCCCAGGTGAGGGGTATGATCTCACTGGGGGCATTTCTCAGAGAGGGAACTGAAAATGGTCAACAGCCAAGACTTTTGGCAGTGAAGATAAATGAGTATCCCCCATCCTGAATGGGAATCTGGTAGTATAACACAGGAACCACTATAGTTATATTGTGTTGACATGGGAAAATCAAAAATTGATCTTTAATATCTTAATAGAACATCAAAACCATCATGGAAAAATATTCTAGATATCTCAAATCTGTCTATTTGTTCCTGCTAAGCCATCAGAGGAAATTCAGTTTTCCTGTAGTTCTTATGAACTGTCCAAACTACCAAAAAAAAAAAGATAGCTGGTAAATTACAAATCCCTCTCTGATTTGTTCTTATTTTTTAATTGAAGACATTTATTTGGGATAGTTACTGCTATGTAAAGATAGAGAAAGAACACACAGTTTATATTCTATAGGCTAACCATATAATTTAAAAATTTAGAATCAGATTCCATATAAAATAAAAGGACACAATTCCTAATCTCTTACTTAAGATTTACATATACATATAGATAATATTCCAAGTTGCTATGAATCTCTAATTCCCTCCCTCCTTCGAATTTCAGGCTAAATTAATTATCCACATTATCTTCTTTGAAACCAACTCATGAAAACAAAGAAGAAAGTTGTTATAAGCAAAATAAGAACTGAAGGACAAAAGTCATTATGCTGCTCTGTATGTTGTTACCTCCTCTTATAACTGAATCTGCTCTTGCATATTAGTTCAATTAGGCTAATCTGATGATTTGGAAGCAAGATGCTATTTATAACAAGGATTGGTTCAGCATGGCCATCATTCATGTTTTAAGTGCCATAAAGACTAAACAGCAAGACAACTCAATATGAACAACAAAATGAGAATGTTTATTATTTTGCCCCAGCAGAATACTTTCTAACCTATAGCTTCCAGTCAACCTTTACTGCAGTGATGTCAAAAACACTTACTGCACAAGCAGAGATCTGTGTTTCCTTTGCCACAGACAATAAATCTTTAGTGTCTTCTCCTGATACGCATCACTCCACTTGCTCTCAAGAGGCACTATACGTCTCTCTTGCCTTCCCCCTCACCTAACAAGGTCATTCTTGAGTGATGATACAATTTATGGAAAAAAATGGAGAGCATGCACAATAATTAGTATCTGCTTTTAAGTACCTTATCAGTAAATATTACAAAATTCTAAATAAAGGTTTCTTTCTAAACATATGATTTCATAAACTTATTTTCACAAATAGAGATTTAAATAAGTCCAAGTGATAACACATCTCTGTCCTCTCTATTCATTATTGTTATAAAAGTATGCTTTATTCAGAAGTATGATTCTGAGAAATTAATTTTAGGTCTAGGAAATCATCTTTTCATTGATGAAATATATGGGGACTAAAGGTAAAAAATTATTAGTTGACTATACTCATTTCTATCTTGCAAAACAAAATATTTTCTCAATTGATGAGAGAAATAGTAGCAAAAAGATGTAATGTTGGACATTTGTTTTATCTCCATTGGCCTTTCTTAACCAGGGTTCCATGAACACATTAAGACCTAATGCTCAAAGATGTCTATTACATATGATAATGTCTCAGCCAACCATTATGCTAGTTAAATGGCATCCTTCAGAAAATTAGGAAAACAATTTCTCAAAATTATTTTCTCTGTTTTGTGGTTCACATAAGAAGCCTCAATTGAAAAAAAATCTGCTGAAAATAAAACAGAAAAGGCTCAGCGACAAATCAACTAATAAATTTAAAAAGCAACATTTAAACCTGGACTTTTGACAATAAAACTGGAGTATGTCACATAATACATACAAAGCATGTGCTATGCCAAATTTCAGGCATGACTTATTTTGTTTTCTTAAAGTGTCAAATTAAGATACACAGAAATTCAGAAGCACATTTTAGATTAACTCCCCTAAGTAAAATAAACCATAACAGATGCCTATGAATAGGGTCTTAAGCAAAACAAAGATTATACAAGTCTAAAAAAAAGTTGAAATCTTCAATCTCTGGGACAAAGGAATTTCTAAACCCATTCAATAAATATACATTATGATGGATTTAATTCATGACTAAAAGCAGAAAGGTTTCTTCCATTTCCATTTCAGTAATTTAGTGAATCCCCCACTCTTCGTTCAAAGTAAACGAGGGGGGAGTGGTAGGAGTAAAGGCCTCTGAAAGTAACCCAGATCTTTGAATTAAAGCAGTTTTTAGTAGACTTTATAATACTCTGCATACATGATTTCTACCCTTTGGACTTTATCCTTTCCTGGAGTAAACATTATCATTACTTTCTCTGATTTCTTCTTTAATGCTCCAATACTTTTCTTAGCAGAATAAAAACAAATTCTGAATTCATTGGCTATGCTTTATGTTTAGCAAATATTATCCCTTAATAAACTCTGGCTATTACTTTAAAAATAAGAAGAATCTTTTCAATATTAATAACAGAAAGAAAATTAATCAATTTGGCTATAAAATGCACTTAAACATTCTGAAAAATTTAGGAAAATAGAGGACACAAGTATCCACAGACAAGAGAAGCTGGGAGGTAACGTAGGTTTGGTACATTATCATGTAATGCTTTTGTGTCGATGTCTGTTAAATAGAGTGTGATAGGCAGTACTTATTCTAATGCCGTACATATACTTTAAACAAGATGACTGGGATAGAGTCTAGCTCAGGTCATCAATGATGACAAGGGCTGGATTCAGCTGCAGCCTGTGTTCCCACTCCAGGTGGGTTACCACTGTCCATAGTCCTTACAGAGGTCTGGGAAAGAAGACCAACACAGTAGACTAAAAACGTATAAATGATACTGTGTGCAGAAAAGTATAAATGGTATCACATACAGAAACAGACACGCAAAATTTCACTGTCTTTGACACCTTCCAGAATTTGTTACTTGGTGGAGTTTACCTTTATAAATTACTAACTCCACTGTAAATGAAAGCTGTGTTGTTAAGAAATTTTGAGTTTCAACTTCCGCACTTTAACCCTTGTTAACCTCCCATGTGTATAATAGAGAAGTTCCTTTTTATGAGGATTAAGAAAAGGAAAGTAAGATAGCTGGCACATACATGGTATGCAGTAAATATAAATTCTCTCATAAGCCAACTTTTCTCCCTAACAAATCAGTCAAAAACTAGATTAAAATAGCTTTCTCTTAGTAAGCAGGAGTCATTCCTACAAAGTTTTGTGGAAAATGTATTACAATAATTTATAAATTATCATCAAATATTTTTTAAAATAAGATGCACAAATGATCATACTCAAAATTTTATGATTAAGGGGCTGGTATTGTGGCTCAGTGGTAAAGCATTCGCCTAGCACGGGCAGGACCCAGGTTCGATCCTCAGCACTACATAAAAATAAAGGCATTGTGTTGTGCCCATCTACACCAAAATATAAATATTTAAAATAATTATGATTAAGAAGGGACAAAAACAACTCTCATATCAATCCAATCCTCTTTGAACATTCATGTTCCACTTAAGCCTACAAACTCCCATTCTTAAAATTTCTATTTCATTACTTTGTCCAATATCCATTTATATTCTTTTTAACTAAACTGTCATTCTAAGACTGATGGGTTTTCAGTCTTGGAAATAGTTATAGAAGAAGCATAGCTCAAAATTCCTTTATTATACCTTTATTTATACTTTTTCCCAGTATGTTTATGATTCCAATAGTTCCTATTTGTACTATTCTCTAAAAATTTCAAATATCACTCGTTAACACATATTTTTCAGATGCAAATGCTCAGAAGACGCTATAGATCCTCATCTGTCAGTAATGACCTTTTCAAATTATAAAGACTCTACTGTTTTAGAAGGAAAAGGAGGACACATCTCTAGTAGCTATGGATCTAATCTCTTTGAAGCTGCTGAAAATTGTTGTAGCAAGTTAACAGTTTAAAATTTTCCATACCAAATCTATTGCTTCTATCCCTCCCTTATCTTCTTCTTTCCCCTACTCCCATTGTGAGTGACTGAATACTTCAGGGTTTTTTTTAATGTTTTATGTTATCAAATATGGCAAAGAACTGGGAAATAAAAACATTATGCCAAAAGAGTTTGAGATGCTATTTCTAAATTTTAAAAATGTTAACATAGATGTTGCTTTTGACCCACAATAGAGAAAATATCTAATATTAAAGAAAAGTAGAAATGATCTTTAATTCCTAAAACAATTTCACAGTTTCAATGATCTAAGGAGCCTCTCTCATCTGCACTCGAGGTCTGATTTTTCTGCCATCTCTGATGTTTCTAACATCCTATGAAACACTTCCAAATTTTTCTTTCCAGCTCAACTGTAACCTCACTTATATTGTGCTTCCTCGCTTTTGGATTATATGTGAACTTTGACTTCTCTGCCTATGGATTATATATGCATTTTCTGTGCTGCTTTGGAACAGAAGTGAACTTTCCTACCTTTTTAAGGCTTAACCCTGCTTCAACTGGGTAGTGCCTGCACCAGCCCAGATATCTTGTGCTCTTTCCTTCAAATTTCCAAAGGCATACCACCTGCCACCAAAATAATACTTAAAAGCAAAGCAAAGCAAACAAAACAAAAACCTGTTTCCATGAAGTCCTAACACAAAATTAGGGGAAAAACGTTTTTTAATAAGATCTTTTTGCCTGGTAGGACACCGAGTTTTATTTTATTTTTAAATTTAAGCTGGAGAAACACTACAGTAAATATGAGTTCAATATTCATTAATTAGTGTAACATACTAGTACATTAGATCCCCCAAAACTTAAAAAGCACTTAAATTTATTCATTTTCTCTTTACCCCATATAGCTCAAAAGTTACTTAAGAAAATAAATTAATCACTTCCTAGAACAGATGTGAACTTTCTTGCCTTCTCTATCTATGCGAATCATTCAAGATTAACTCAATTCTCTCCCCTGCAAACTCTCACCTCACCTCTTGGTCTGAGTCCTTTTCCTTAATAACTCAAATGACAACTAAAGTCTAGATCATTCATTTGGAAATTAATTAGGCAACACCTTCCTGACATCTCTGCTGTTACTGCCTTGCATTGATATTTTAATAGTTCATCATCTTATCTTCTATGCGTAGAATCCATTGAGTACATTATAAACTTTTTGATATTATGTGTTAAATATTTAGGGGACTCAAAGACTGCCTGAAAAAGAGTGGGTGCTCAAGAAGAAAATTATTAAGTTTATTTTTATGCTTCTCATGTTCTACTTCTAGTACATTTTTTAAAAACCACCAATTATTTGATGTGGAATTATGGAGCTTTCAAATATATAAGTATACTGACATACACATAAATATTTTATACCATACTTCACTATATAGTATATATTATTAGGACCTATAATCCATTCTGCATGTATTCCTAACAATTAATGTAAAGCAGAACTATTTTATTTCCTAAAAACATAGTATTTATCATTAGCAGCATTATTACACATTTCTAGGCTATAAAGTAATGAAGAATTAAATTAGAAATTAGAATCCATCTTGAATGTGTAATTGGCTTTATTTTTTTGCTTTTATTTACTAATTCAGTTTTGCATGCTTTTCTTTGGATTATAATTTTTGTGGCTTTACTTTATCCCCCAAACCAAATAGATCATAATAAATTTCTACCAAGCAAGGTTATCTAGTTATGATTAAATTTTTTTAAAAGTCTGTTAAGTAAGAGTCAACTGCAATTTGTATTTCATTCTGCTAACTTTGCTGAAATATGTTTTTACCAAAAATTAAGAAATGAAGAAATGACAGTTCAGAAATGTGTTTGAATGCTTAAGCCCTCCAAGATGCAAAAAGAAAATTCAAGCATTCATAGTTTTGAAATTCTAATAATAATCTGTAATCTTACAGTTCATATAGACCTTATATTGCATGTTCATTAATACTATTAACTCAAAGTTTTATTTCTTATTTCTGAAACGATTGCAGACACAAAGCAGGGTTTACAAATGATTAAAAAATGTTATCTATTATAAATTACTTAAGTTTTAAAATGTGGTTTATATGAATATTTTTCTTATGTCTTCAACTACGCAAATTGTCTTATCATTACTCTTAATAACACCAACACTATGTTCTCATACAAGAGGAAATATACAGAATAATACCCTGGAAATAGGAAGGTCCATTATTTCTTCTAATTTTGTAAAGAGGTATTTTCTCAGCAAAATAATAACAATGGCAACAATGATTTCAGTATGTCATGTCATGAAAGTCTTTCAAAATAACCAGTTCTAAGACTCTGTATCATAAAGAAATTGCTAGCCTCCCCATGTGAAATGTGAGGGATGCAGGACTGAGGTCTGCACCACAGGACACAGCATTGACAGCAGCAGGCTGAAGTGAGGGCCAACCTTCAGTTTCCACAATGCACATTCCAGGGATCTCCCTTAGAAAAAATGGCTGGCAGCCTGTTTGCCTCAACCTTTCAATAACATAGCTGAAGAAATACTTTAAAAAACATTGCAGGGTTGTATTTTTGTAGGATGATGTTGGGCACGCTATTTTCAGATAGATCAAGGGATAAATTTGACAAGTGGAATCAGTCGCTCCATAGATCAAAATGAGACCTCACGCTCTTGGAGAGAATGATCTGGGAAATAAACAGTAAATTCAATATAAATTTAACCGAAGTCTAAAGTGATGATGAAATATTCTGAAAAGTAGATTTTTAAGGGGGAATTATAGGCAATAAATTATATGACTGTACTAACAGTATCCTAAATTTAAAATTATGGCTTTTCTATAGTGAATCTGAGAGTTTTGGTATTTGGAAAACATAATTTGACGTTGTGTTGTAAACTTAGCCTTTAGATAGAACTCTTCCTTTTGGTTGGTTTTCTAGATTAGGACCAACACCAATTTTAATAGATTAATTTTAAGAGTAAACCATTGATTTGTGTTCTACCATCAATTATATTAAATTCCTCTACTTAAGAAAAGTATATAAGCTTTATAATTGTTCCCAAGCCTTGGTCCCAACCAATACTATAAGTGTCCCCAAAAAATCTGCAAGTAATTTTCTGACCCGAATATTTGCAACAATGTGATTGATTAAAGTAGTAAACATTTTTAAGTGTCAGATATTTTGTATTTATACAGTCACTAGGGATTGCTATGTTATTTAAATAGTTCACTAGTATTTCCCCTTTATAAGTTGGCCTTTTCCATTTAATTTCGCTTTCATAATTTTCTCAATTCAATACATGAGCCTATATAAATTTCAAATAAAACACCGAATTCTGAACAGCTGTGATTTTCTGTATTAACTTATCAACAAATTTTGAAATATAAATTAAAGCAGAATTTACATGGTGAACTTCATTTTTCAATAGCCAATGCCACTTACTATCTACCTATCAGCATGGCTACTTACATAATCCTCCTCAGCCTCAGTTTCCTTATCTGGACCATGGGGGCAAAAAAACTTTGCAGGGAGTTCTTTTGAGAATCAGAGAACAATCATAAAAGATCCCTGGAACAGCGCCCAGTACAGAGCTGCTGTGCTACCAGTTATACTCATTTTTTTCTCCACTGATGATGAGATTAATAACGATGAGAATGTGTGCTGACTTCATTAGAACTATATGCTTAAACAACCTGTTTGATAAGTAACCATCAAGCTTTGCCTTCAGATCTCAGCCTTCACAGCTTAGGATATCGGCACCACCTCAATACCCATACAATTATCTAAGTTACATTTAAGTCTTTTTTAATATAAAAAAAATGTTTTTTCCTGTTTTAAAAATACAGCTAAAGTCTTCTGTGTTTCTGTCTTGGTAAATCCTTCTATTTCCCCCAATAAAACTTTACTATTAAATTCACATTCTAAAGAAGTATTTCTGACATATGTTTGAAATATTAAGGACCTAAGAATTTGAGGGATAAAATTACATTAATTCAGAATTTTTTTTCTATTTATAAACAATATCCTAAATATATTTTCATCTAATTGATCAACAGTTAGGGAAGTCTGATGTAAGAAAAAAATTATGATCAAATACTACTCCTTAGAGTTTTGTTAAAAGCAGTCAGAGGCTGGAGGTCAGAAGCTAGACAAATGGTATTTGCCATCTAGTTAGATGTAGAAGAAAAGATCACTTAATAAAAGGAGTGTATTTAGCTGATTTAAATCAAAATGATTGATTTTCATTTAACATTTGTCCACTATTGTTAGCCCAAGTTAGAAAATCAATTTCAGTGTGACCCAATGGGAGAATAGGTCCATGTATCTCTATATATTTAATGACAGGAACACATTAGTACTCCTCTTCTTATAATGGTATTCAGTAAAAGGAAAGCTTGTGTTTAAATGATTTTGCAGTTATGGCACAAGGCAGCATAATCTAAAGTATCAAAATGACAATGAAGATAATATAGTGTTACAGGTTAATATTTTTTTCTTAAAAGAAGAAAATCACCAAAAAAGGGGAGGATTTACAAAGAAAGAACTTTAACACAGAATTTAAATATTCTGATCTCTTAAATATTTACTCTCTGTACTCTTTCATTTTATCTTAAGGCATAACAGTAGCAAAATATACATTATGGATCTAAAAACAATGTATTGTTAGAGTCATTCAAACATGTTCAGAAAACAGTGAGGAATATATACCATATTTTTAGTTTTATAATAACTTGTAAAATGCATATATATATTATGGAAGGCCTTAAGAAATGTCCAAGTACTACAGTGTGAATTAATTCAAAGATACTTAGAAATAATAAACTATATTTTTTAACAGTATGATTTCTTTCACTCATCAAAAACTTTGAATACCACTCTCCAAGAGGTGATGTGCAGATTGAAGGATACCCTTCTGAGTGTTGGGCAGGGTTCTATCTTTATTGAGTTGTCTTGGTTGGAATTTGAAAACAAAAAACAAGACAACTAGAATTTAAAAGTACTTTTGTGATGGTTCATGTTTCCCTACACAAGTGAGAAAACTGAGGTCCAGAAGGATTAGGAAATTTGTGTCAGGTTGAAGCTAATCAATGACAGTTTTAGAGATCCCA
Source organism: Ictidomys tridecemlineatus (assembly GCF_052094955.1). NCBI lineage: Eukaryota > Metazoa > Chordata > Mammalia > Rodentia > Sciuridae > Ictidomys > Ictidomys tridecemlineatus. Next base: position 60,938,431 of record NC_135485.1, read on the forward strand.
GATCCCCCAACTCCCAATCCAGTGTCCTTTCCAATATGTCACCAGAGCCTCTAGAAATTGCTTTAATTCTACCTTCCTCCTATAATTTACCTCCCAACTCCTAACCACTTGCCTCTGCCTAGAAAACAACCTTCAATTCCTGGAATATAGAAGTGATTTCATATCTCTGTGCCTTTCAGTATTCTTTCCTTCTAGGGGACAGAATTCAAGTGGGGGTGGAAGTTGCATCGGAAGAGATTGAACTATACAACTTCTAAGCTCTGTTTTGGTACCAAAAAACAAAATCCTTGTTCTATGCATTCTAAGAACATTCTGTGGAGTTTGCTACCACTTCTAAATACCAAATTTTATTTACAGATGAGTGCAAAATTAAATATGTATATTATAGAATAATATGCATGCATTTTGAATACATAATAAAATAATTAAGCCATAAGTTCAAAGGGGAAAACTTAAAAGCACTTCCCCCACCTGTAAAAGTGCCTTAATTCAGCCAATTACACACAAGAATAAAGTATTAGGCTGTGAAATGACCAATGAAATAGGGCAACACTCACTGGACTAGAAATCAAAAAAATCTGAGTTTGAATCTAGGCTCTGGCACTTTTCAGCAATGCCAACTTGAGGAATCCACTAAGCATCTCTGGGTCTCATAGTCTTCATCTGTAAAAGGGGAATGATATGATACTTAACACTTAGACTGTTAAGACAAAAAGGAGACAATATCATTGAACATACTTAAGACACAGCTATGTTTAATGACTGTCAGCTGAATTTGAGTTCTGAATCTTCCTGATGAAAAGACTCTCCCTTTCCTGAAATTATGAATTCCTTCAACATCTACAGTTCCCTGCTATCACCTCCCATTAGACATAAATTCTCCTACACACACACACATACACACACACACACACACACACACACACACACACACACAAGCATCCGAAGTATTAGAATTTTGAGCCTCCAAGATCTGCCTAAATATTACTGAGAAGCAAGAAAAAAGACCCTTGACAATTCAAGAAAAATACCTGAAGCCATGAATCTCTGATTTTTCTGTAGTTAATGAACCTAAATTAGTCTTAAAAGAATAGAAGTGTTGACATAGGCTTAAACTATCATCCTCACATCTTAAACGTCATCTTCACTCCTGTTACACGTTTATTTGAGAACTTTCCAAGAGCCAAATTCTATTTCTTTGGGAGAAAAAAATTTACTGGCAATCCACAGCCTATAAATTAAAATCTCAACTCTTGATAACCTGCATCTTCAATAATTAGTTACTATGTGCAAAAATAAATATGTGGAGAAATAAAACAAATACTACATTGTTTTTATGTTTTTCTATTTACCTTTAAAACAAATCCTAAAAGAAAACACTGCTGCAACAAAGAAACACGTTTCGCAAAACCAAATTTGTGAATTTTAATTTGCAGACAATTCAATCATATCCAAGCCATTGTCTATACTTTGCCCTGAGATTTAGTTCACTATCATCAGAGGTAAGATATCTGTAAAAAAACTAAAATAATTTGGTGTTCTGTATATTTTCATTACAGAATTCTTGTGGGCTCATTTTGTCCAAATATATGGAGAACACTAGATGTAATCCTAAAAACATATTTCTGAAGTTTTGAGCCTTATCTGTTTTTTTAAAGATTTCCCCTGAACAACTACAAGCCATTTTGGTTACCAAAGTACTCATGTTTTAAATAATTAGTGACAATTTCACATTGAACAGTAGAGTAGGCTACTACCATAGAGTTAACAGAAAAGGGAGATGAATGACAAACAGGAGTGGAACAGCCAAGGCATGGGTGGGAAGATTTTAAGCAAAGACTCTTTAATTTGTTCACTTCCAAGTGATCAGCGTGTAACAGTGCATATGCAACCTGAAGAACACACCATTTGTAAATTATTATTTAAGCACTCACTTGGTTTTCCTATTGCCTGCAATTTTTTCAGAGAAATAATATCCTTCCCACTCTCATCACTCTATCCCTTTTTTCTCTTCTTTTCCTTTTCTAGCAACTGACTCTCCGTCTTTTCTTTCACCCCTAATGTCTAATCTTACATTTCCTCTTCAGTGAAGTATTTTGTATGCTGGTAAACATGAAAGTAATATTATTCAGATTTACTGCTGTTGGTCTACCTAGGGATTTTATTTGGATTTATTGTTACTTGTCTATCACTCCTAACTGCCCTACAGTAACTGTCAAAAGGCGAAGGCCTGAATATTAACTCAGGGAAAGGTTTGAAAGATGTAAATGAAAATATTTATATAAGATACACACACACACACACACACACACACACACACACACACATACACACACACACACACACTTCTCTGCCTCCTAAAAATTCTTATCTCATAAAAGACCATCTAAAGCCAAAACATGAACAGAGTATTAAGGGCTTAACTTCAGTATTAATAATAACTCAAATTTTAAAAATCTTGGCAATTAGTTAAGATTAATGACAGAAGTCTTTCCTTTTCCCCAATGCTCACATCTCTTCAACACCCCCATTCTGTCAACCCTTTCATGCTCATTTCAAGTTGTGAAAACTGTGGACTTGAAACTTTGAACCCGTTATCTGCTGCTTTCTGCATCTGAGATTAATGTCAGAGACCTCAGCAAATTTATAACCAACCACTCAGACAGCTGCCCTACTGTAGGCAGTTAATGTAAAAGGAACTAATCTAGTTAGGAGCATAGGACTGGTTCATAAATAAACTAAGAGGACAGGTAAAGCCATAATGCCTCTTCTGGAGACTAGGCTCTGAATTAAACTACCAGCCACTCTTCTGTAACCAGAGGAATGAATGAGACACTTGGAGCTAACATAAGCATAATCAGGCCAGCACAGGAGATTAAGCAAGAGACTGACTGACTGTTAAAAGAGGGGGGAAAGGAATAGGAAAGACAGTCGAATTAATCAGTCATATCTTTCCTAGCCTTGTATTTGAACACATGACCAGGGTAACTCTACATAATGTACAACCACATGAGTGGGATCTTAAATAGAATAAGTTATACTCTATGTATGTAAAATCTGCCAAAATACATTCTACTGTCATGTACAATTGTATGGTTTACTTGGAACAAATAGTTTTCACAATTCTAGTCACTGAAAACTTACTTTCCTTGGATAAAATATGAAACAAAGATCAAATATATTTCAGAAAAAAAATGCAGCTTCAAGCCAAACTAATAACAAACATATCCTAACAAAGAGAGTTAAAAAAAATTATAAGCCTTATCTATTCAGAATTCAACCTAAAGGAAAATGATTGTGTCATGCTTTTATAACTCAGAAGAATGCTTAATAGATTTAATTATAACTTAAAAAATAATCACCATCCCAAAACGACAAATTTTAGCTCAATAGAGATAACATTTTTATGTGTCAGCATTCTCTGCCATATTTAATAGGAAATAATCCAAAACTCGTTAAATTTTAGAATTGTTCTGTCTTAATTTTCTCAGTAGCTTAGTTTTAAGAAAGAGTCATAAAGGTAAGTACCAATAACAGAAACTTTTAAATTCTACAAAGTCAAAATATGTATCTCTTACAAATAACCAGCATCTACTGCATATATTCAATAATAGTTCATTTTTATTCTTAATCATAATAAAACTGAAAGGGACATTAATAAACATAATTCTGTTGCTTGAATCAATGTCCTCTGCATATCAGAAAGTAATGATGTTATTTGGTGGCATAGGGCACTGTACCCAGAATTAGAAAGTTAAAATCTTGACCCTATTCTCAGAGTTGTGGGATCCACATTGGTGTGCTTCTATCCATTGGACCTCAGTTTAGATTAATCAGGTAAAGGACAGAACAGATGACTGAGAGAAGAATTTCATAACTAGCTTGAAAGCCATACATGAGGAATATGATTAGGTCCAGTTAAATACAGATAATGTAGTGACAACAGGGCATCCAAGTAGAAAACTCATATAAACTCTCAGAGACATGCAAGTGGAAGTCAGGAGGGAAGATGGGGCTGTCTAAGATGACAAGCTTAATGCCAATAACAAAGCAGGGGAAGTCTCTGTGATTGCTAGAGAAAAATTAGACATGGGGGAAACAGATCAAGGGTTAGACCTTAGGAACTGATCAGGAGAAAAGAAAGATTCCTAGACAGTAAATCTCTCTTTACTCTGTATCTATGTACATAAATATGCCATCAAACTTTTTTCCTAAAATATGTTCTACAGACTTACTAACTCTGTTAGGTAACTAGATACGAGGCGTATATGTTTGTGTGTCCAATCTTCACTATACTAGGCCTTGGAGCTATGTGATTAAAAGGCACGGAATCCCTAATTAACTGTTAAATTAATAGTCCCAGGATATGGCTTTAGTAGAAAAAATTTTTAAGCAGGAAATAGTGCTTGATTTAAAAAATTATTTGAATTTTCTAATTTTGATCCAAAATAAAATATTTTAGTATTAGACCAAGTTATTAAGTATGCTCTTCATTATGAAATATTTATATATTTCATGTACCTACATACATGAGGAATATGTATGTGAGTGTGTATGTGTGGGTGTGTGGTTGTATATGTATACACACATACATGTACACATATACACAATTTTCAGTACATGAACCACCTAAGAATCATTATGGGAATCTAAAGTTTAAGAAATTTCAAGAAACATTTTTCACAAATTTTCAAGCAAAAGGAGCTTTTTGAGGATATATGAGGTATATCAGAGAATAAAATTATTTTGAAATGAGAAAAAGTTTGCAAAAACTATCCCAATTTCATTATGGTTTAAAAAGAATAAGAAAAAAAAACAGGGGATTTCTTATAATCCTTTGAAACAACAACAACAAAAAAAATGTTAATTTGTAACCCCAAATTAGAAAAAATAAAATGGCAGACAAATGAATGTTCACTGGTGTGTTTGTCAATGTGTATCTGCATATGTATACATAAATTTTGTTGGCTATTTGCAAAGTTTGAATACACTGTTTTTATTTTATACCTCAAAATTTTATGTTTCAAAATTGTCAAATATTAGAGATTGCAATTTGATTAAGAAACTAAATAGTAGAAAATATAAATAATAGGTAAAGCAACTTGAAAGAAAATTACTTATGGATTTTAAATATGTATTATACAACTCCTAGTGTTTTGTTTATAAATTAAGACATTTTAAAAAATTTAGCAGAATTAAAATGCTCTCTTCCTAAAACAAATATATTTTTATAATGTGTTAATATATTTTTAAGAATAAGAGGATAATAAAAACTTTCCACTCAAGCCAATATCACTGAGTTATGGAACTTTCCTTACAGTAAACTTATAAAAAGGTGTTTAGCAAACAAAAGGCACCATTATAATATGTTCTGTTTAATAAATTGTCCACCAAAAAAATGCATATTTTTTCTTCTTAGGCTGGGTCCTCTGAGCTCCAAATTTAAAACTGAATATTTAACATATCTACAAAGTAATTCATTATTATTAGAAATTATAAAGTGATTGATTTAAATCTGTCTCATCCTTTCTAATAAAAATTATTAAGACTATATATAAAGTACTCAAAAATGGGAAAAGAATCTTAAAATTGTATCTTCTGCTCCCAACAGCATGATTCAATTGATGTCTTTAAGGTGTACATTTGATGTCAAAACTGTATGCTGAGCCAAAGAAAACAATGTACCCAGTCCCAGACAAGTAATATTTCTTCTTAGTATATTTAAGGTATTCTTCCAGTATGCCAAAGCACACTGATGCTTAAAAAACTGTTACATTTCTAAAATCAGTGCCTTCATTTAAGAAGAGATAATTACTCTAATGGAATTTTTGTCTCTTGATCACTAAAATGTTGCTGATCAATTTTAACCAGGCTGCTTTTCTACCAAACTTATAAGTTAATATGTGAAATGGTATGTGATGCTACTAAATCACAAATAATGTCTAGACAGGGGGAAAAGCCAATTGTCTCCGAGTTCTATTTATAGGTTCTTATTAGATGTTAACACTTGTAATACCATCTGCTCAGGAGGCTGAGACAGGAGGATCACAAGCTCCAGGCCAGCCCGGCAATGTAGCAAGACACTGTCTTAAGATAAAATAAATAAATAAACAAATAGGACTGTAAATGTAGCTGAGAGTTAGAGTGCCCCTGGGTGAGATGATAGATAGATAGATAGATAGATAGATAGATAGATAGATAGATAGATATTTAATTTTGCATATTTTTTATTTCATTTCAGGGAACCAGACTGAATTAACACCTTTCCCTCCATACATAATTAAGAAATAGTTTTATTTAAGCTAAGAAATGCTATCAAAAAAGCACTCTATTTCATGAATTTTCTATTTTCCTCTGAAATAGACATTAGTTGATGACATACACACTAAGAAAATATGTTCAATATTAAATATATTTACATTAAACATTTTATGTGTATATATATACATATATATACATATAATGTTTACATATACACATATTCCTAAATCAGTCTGTAGGACAGTAGTAAAAATTACATGCTTATGACAGGGGTTATTTCACTATAAATTTTGTATTTCAAATATGTACAAACGAAAGTTAACTCTTTCTATTAATTTAAACAGGATATAATGATATTTTAAGGATAACCTGAATTGTGAAGGCAAAAGACAAAAATGAAAGATACTAGAGGTAATATAAAGAGTAGAAAAGTCTAGTCGTATTATTTCCTAATGTTGTCACATTAAAATTGGCTCAAGGACTATAATAAATTTCAGATTTCACAGAAATAAAAGATAAATAATCAGTTTCAAAATATTTTTATATTTTGCTCTACTCTTGCATTTTAGTATAAAAGGAAGCAGGGTATGAAAGTACCAAGTATATTTTATATACAACAAGACTGACAGGCTAATAAAGCAGGTTTTCTTAGAGTCCCTAAAATCAGTTATAAAGTTCATTATATGACACAGAAATTTAGATTGAATCTAAAGATTAAGTGTAAGAATGTAGTTTTTTTAAGTTACTTTTGGAATGCTATTGAACACCCAGACTATCAATGAAAATAACATTTCAAAAAATATTTTTAAAAAGGAATGTAATCATTAATGGGATAATTCCAGGTATTAAAAACATTTCCAATATCAAATCACTTGAATGAAGCTTTCAATTTGCTCTAAAAGACAGACAAGTGGTTAACATTTTGCAAAGGCAGGAGGGAACATAAAAGTATGATACAAAATTTCTGCTACTTAGTGGCTTATTCAATTTGAAAAAGAAACAGTTTAGCAATGCTAAGCAACAGGTGATTTGTAAGCATAAAGGAGTTCTAAGTGATCTGTAGGAAGACTGGAATCACTTAAGAAGAAGTTGCCATTAAAGCGGGTAAGGCCAAGAGTGTTTTGAGCCTGAGAATTCAGAAATAGGACTGACTGACAGAGCCATAAACATAAATCTGGAGATATAAACCAAAAAAAGGCTAAATTATTTGCCTTTCAGGTTAACAGACTTCCCTGGTGCCTTTTAAATGATCAGGTGTTACCTGTGTTCTCAGATTTATTCTGGTTTGCTACAATTTTAAAAATTGAAAGACTAAGATTGGGTTGTCAGAATGGGCATTTTTTTAAAAAAGTGGACGTCAGTCTTTATTTATATGTATGTGTGTGTGTGTGTGTGTGTGTGTGTGTGTGTGTATATATATATATATTTTTTTTTTTTGAGACATAGTCTCACTAAATTGCTTAAGGCCTCAATAAGTTGCTGAAGCTGACCTCAAACTTGTGATCCTCCTGCCTCTGCCTGCCAAGTCTAGGATTACGGGAGTACACCACCACTGTAAATGGCCTGGGCCGTCAGTCATTTTGAAGAATTGAAAACTAAACATCTGCATAATTAACCATAGTCCGCAACATAATACAGGTAGCATAATTGAAAACTCCCCGCGTATTTATGTTGTTTATTTCACTACTGACTGATGAAAACTTTGCCACACGCTAGCATCTATCCCCAGGCCATTGTTCCCTGGCTACTATCCTGCTCCAAAGGATATCTTTGAGTCACCAGCTCTCCTTTGTCTCACAGTGGTCATGTAGTTATTTCATTGGATGAGGGAGCCTAAACTTTATGAATGATAGTAATTCACATTACTACAGAATTTTTATTATCTTACCATTCCCTGCAGATTTTACTTGGTAAGCTAGTATTTTAACCAACTGTATTGTCATGTATACGTATGCAAATTAAGGGTTTTTGCAACATCCTCAATGAAAATCAGGTTTTTTTCTGGCTGAATGTAGGGAGTAGGGCAGGAACCACCACCCTGCCAAAAAAAAAAAAAAAATGTTTGCTTACTTGGACTTATGATTTTATTTTTTATATATCCAATTGTAAAAATGAAGTCTTTATAAACAGGAAACAAAGTGAATGCAATTTTCTAGATTTTTGTTTTACTAAAAAAATTCCATCCACCTGGAAAAACATCTATTATTCAATTTCATCTCCCCTGAAATAAGAAACCCTATAACCCCGTTTAAAACAGATGAATGATATATTATTTCACCATTTCACCCGGAGTACTAAGATTCTTCTATTGAGTGTACAAATTTATGTAGGCTTCCTGGTGAAAGAGGAACTGGCTTCTGAAGGTTAACATAACCTCCATTAGAGCCAAGAAGCTCCTTGGAGATTTAATTGGTTTGTGGAACAACTCCAAAACTAGTGCTGTGCTTTCTTCTTTCTTTGCCTTTCTGCTTCTCTAACGTTCTCTTTTCAAATTGAAAAAAAAAAAAAAAAAAGGAGAATGCATGGTAATGCATCATTTATAAATTACCTTGTTATTGAAAACACACACACACACACACACACACACACACACACACTGCTTTGAAACCCAAACAAACTCCTGCTGCGGACTCCAGCATGTTTGATGGAGGCCCTTCAAAAGAGTCCATGGCTTAATGGAGGTTGTTTATGTGGAGACTTCGATCTGTACCTGCTGTCCCCTGTCACTCCCTGGAAACTTGGCGGCAGATGTTGCAGCGTTAAGTTGTCTCTGAAGTGGCTTTCTGTCCTCATCTCCCCACTGCAACGGAGTCAAACTGCATTAGATCTCTTATTTGTGCCTAAGGCAAGTTTGGGAGCGCAGCTGTGTCCACCCCCACTCCTACCTTTGGTGTTTCAGGCCTCCAGGCAGCGAGTGTGAGACCAAAACGGTTCTGCCGCTCTCAACTACCTCCGCTGACAATCGGGCCGCTCGCTGCGGGCTGGGGAGGCCGCTGCCGCCGCTGCAAACAGATGTCGGCGACAACCTGCTAGCTTACACCTGGACGCGCGGCCCTAACCTCGCGCGCCACGTGCTGAAACATTCATGACTCCGAGGAGTTGCAGACACAATCAAAGCCTGCGCCGGCTCCGAGTGAGCCCGCGGACCCCTCCACCTCGGCGGGAGCCGGCGCGAGGAGAGGTAGCGGGAGCAGGCGCGGGGCGAGAGATTGCTCGCGCCGCTTTGATACTTTATGCCTAAACTTCAATTACTTGATCAAGGACTTCAATTCAGCAGTGGATTCTTCTGCAAAAGAGCCCGGTGCGGCCTCTAAGTCATAAAAGGAGAGAATTTGGCTTGAAATGCACCGTGACGGGACTTCCTAGACAATGTGCATGACTCCAGGTCTAATTCTATGTACACTGATTTGTTTATTAAACGAAATTCTCAAAAGGCAGAATCTGCAGTAAACAATTTATAAATCAGCGACAAGATTGCTTTCCAAAGTAGAAAACATACTGTTGATGAAGTGTGTTATTTGGAACCATTAGCCACAACCTGAAACAATTCTGTTTTATTGTCTCTCAGGCAGCATAAAGTTTTTGTCTTTCCTTGTTTCTTGTTTTTTAAAAAAGAATGTGACTATTACTTACTCAAAATTAAGAGATGAGATAGTATTATCTTTTATTTCTTGACAATGTAAAACAAGCTGCATTCCTATCTAGCAACTAGAAAGTTTCCAAAAGTCTTTTTTTATAAATTTTTATAGTGTACAAATTGCTTTGTAATAAGCACACAACTCCTAAATCTGCACAAATACTTCATGAGAGGCATAATTCAAGATAAACATTCTGCATGTATATATGGACACACCAAATCCTTTATGAGCACAAGAAACAGGAAAAAAATATTTGCAAAATATATTCATCAGTTTATGTTGATAATAAAGTTTCTTTTTAAAAAGAATTGGCCTTAATAGCTCATCACATTTGTTCCAATGAAATACTTGATGCATAGACAAACCTGTTCTAAGGGATTCAATGTATGTAATCTAAGATGACACAATGCTATTTACAAATTCCCTAATCATTAATAGGCTAATTTACCGGGAAATCAGTTTGTTAATACAATTAATAAGCAAAGGACAAGGAGCATCTCATATATAAGAAATCTTTCATCAATAAGTCTGAGTTTGTCCTCTAACTTGGTTTCATCAAGTATTGAGAGGTAGATCAGTTTGCAAATAGCAGGATTATGGAGCCCATTCACAGATAAGTATGGTTATCTAAAGGTTACAAAAGAACTCCAAGCCTAATTTTTCTCATTCAGTGATTATGCCTTGGCATACTTACACACACACACACACACACAATTTTGAACTCAATTAATTTTTTTCCTTTCTTTAAGCAAATATATAGGTAGATGGATATATGGTTAAAGAACAGCCAAAGATGTAAGTACAATACTACTAGTTGGACATCTTAGTGCCCTAATTTTTACTTTTCTCAGCTTCGTGTAATCCTATGAAATAAATTATGTCTATATAAACTAAAATTGGTAAAAAAACATAAGGTTTTATAAAGGCCTTTTGGGAATTTAACCATAATAATTAGAAGGCAACAGTGAGCCATTTCTTTTCATGTATAGATAAAGCATTATTAAAATGAATTATCTGGCATTGGGGCTGGGGCTCAGCAGTAGAGCGCTTGCCTTGCACACATGAGGCACTGGGTTAGATCCTCAGCACCACATAAAAATAAATGAAGATATTTTAAAAAATGAATTATCACATTTTAGTATCATGCATCAAAATTAGCTGTCCTAAATATATTCTAAATCCCTAGTACTCTTCCTGGCTCTGGGGCATTATTTTCTTCCTAGGTAAATTAAGTTCCCCAAACAAAAGCTTCTTTAAAGTTAAAAAAAAAAAAACTGGAATTTAAGCAATATTATATGCTTTTTTAATATAAAATAAAAATAAAATTTGGGCTGGAGTGTACATCAGTGGTAGAGCACTTGTCTATCATGTTAAAGGACCTGGGTTCAATTCCTAGGACCACAAGGGGAAAAACAAAAAGGAAATAAAAACAAACCAGGTGAGGTGTTAGATTCTCAGGTAGAAATTATGTCACTGCGGCATACACTATGATTTTATTTAAACAAATAATTAAATATAACTTTCTGGGATAAAATAATATGTTGTATTTCTGTTATTATACAGACTTTTAAATAAAATCCACTGAAATATTACCATGATTAAGTGACCTGATTGGTAAAGATTCTCTTGGGAACCATATTATAGTCACTTGGTGGCCTTTGTCCATAAAGGTATTTACTTGTGCTCATCAGCATAAGAACAGGACAATTAAAGGCTCCATTCATTCAAAGAAGTTGACTGAAAATTAGTGTAATATTTAGGAATATTATAAACTGCTAGAACAAACTAGCAAAATTGAAAATGAAAAGATTGTGAATATAAATGTATTCAGGAAGAAACAGAGGGGGGAAAAAGAAGGGAAGAAGAAAGAGAAGGGAGGGAAGAAACCATTCCAGATTCCAGGAGAAGAAAAGAGTATGATGACTTCCTAATACTTAATGTAAACATATGTAAAATGTTGGAATCCTTCAGTTTTCCTAATAATGTATAGAAAGGGACTCCACTGAAGCACTGAACTGACCCTTAGTGTGTTACTCTATGGCTTACTCTTTGGAAAAATACAGGTTATAGTTATGTATGTATGTGGGATAGGTGATTTGAAATTACCTATCAAACAAAGAAGACTGGATTGATGATGTGGAGTTGACATAAATTCAGATAGTCTTAATAATTTTTTGAAACATAGAAAGTGAAAATATGGAAAATAAAAAAGAGAGGGGCAAAATTTTCTCAAGTTGTTTAAAAGGGAACAATTTTATACTCATAACTATACATTTGATGTAAAACCTCAGACTAAATAAGTAAATGTTATAAAGGAGCACAAGAACAAATCATGCCAAGCTCACCAGATGTTCTGAACAAATCATGTTGTATTATCAGTTAGGTTATATGGGGGAGTAGATAAATATACCTTATTGTCAGCAAGGAATTTAAAAATACATATTAAATATCTTGTGAATAATGTAGTTAACTGAGGTTGTACTGTTGGATGGTTTTTCAGCTTTACCATAATGTCAATTAACTGTGGTGTGCCTCACTTGAGGGGAAAAGACTCTAAAAGTGCCACACTGCAGTTTTAATAGTGGCTCAATATAAGTGACAAAAATTTTCAGGTGACAAAATACTGGAACCAGTAAAGCTAAAAAGAAGAGGTATGATGATAAAAAGTTAAGTCAAACTGCATCAGGCACACTTAGAATCATAATACGTATTTGAGGAAGAAAATGAGTTCATTAATTGAACCAATAATTGAGGTTTACTGAGGTTATTGTCCCACATTTTAAGTAAAAAAAAAAAAAAAAAAAAAAAAAAACCATAAATAGCATACCGGTAGTGAGATTTTATTTCATCTCACATATTGAGATCTTCTCTCTTTTAATTAAAATTTTGAAATTTAAACTCTTTGAAAACTGAGAGTTTTGTCCTAAGTTTCTCACCAAAATACACTTCAAAGCAAAACCTGAGAAAAACTTTGGTCTTTATTTTTTCCACTTGTAATAACTAATATAATTAATATATTATAGCAAAATGCCTAAATAATGTGATTATGAAATGTTGTTTTATATATGATATAGACTATATCAGACTCCTAAAATCTAAAAATTTTTGAATTTGAAATAATTTGACCTCAATATTTAGAATAAAAGTCTTTGAAATCATCATAAATAAAAAGCACAAACAAAATGCTGAAAAACAAAAGAAAGAAATATTTAAAATAATAGAAATGGAAGCATTACTCATCAATTATAGAAAAATAAATAGCAACATGCTGGGGCAACATGTGGAATATTCTATAAGAAGAATGCTAAATTTATCTTGTGTCTAACAAAGGCACGGGATAAATATTTGTTGAATTAATGAATGATTATAGTGTATGATTTTAAAAAGCAAATATGCCAATTTATCCAAATTCAAAACTTTCCTCTATTTCCAACTAATATTTCTGATTTTAACCTCCAACCCTGAGACTATCTAGCAAGCCACCACTCCCTAGGTACTTAGCTGCCTCAGTGACCAATCTCTACCTGTTGAAAACTACCTATTTTCTAAGACAGGAAACCTATATTTATAAAGAAGCTTTATCTAATCTTTCCAGGAGAGTTCATCTCTTCTACTACAGTATGTCCAATATACTTAAATATAAATCCAATATAAATATAAATTCCAATGTAAATCTTATTTTTGTGCATGTCTTGTTTTCCAAATTTTAGATTTCTTAAGAGCAAAGGCGATTCTGCACCACGCCCCTTATTTTTTATCTAATGCCATTATTTATGCCTATCTATAACTCAAAAATTATCAAAACTAAAAATTATCAAAATTTATAAAAAATGTATAAAAAATTATCAAAATTAGTATGAATGATGAAAGACTAACTAAATTTTACTCATGATAGTTAAAAGAACATACAAAGTTCTGGCAAGATAGTTGGGAGGGCTGCTAGTTTTATCTCCAGGGCTCGCTCAACATAGGCTAGCACTTCAAAGGGTGAAAATCACTGAACAAATGAAACAGTTTCTAATCCCAGGAAAGAAAACTAAGATGATGCATGAACAATTATTTAAAGCAAAATATTTAAAGTAAAAGTCTAACATGTTATAGAGGAAGAGAAATTATTATATGTTGCTCCAAAGCATGACTCCAGATCACACACGAATTTAAACGAAGGCATGAAATCTCATTATATAAAAAGTTTCTATTAAGAATCATAGTGAATTGGGCTGGGGATATGGCTGAAGCAGTAATATGCTCGCTTGGCATGTGCGGGGTGCTGGGTTCGATCCTCAGCACCACATAAAAAATAAAGATGTTGTGTCCACCGAAAACTGAAAAATAAATATTAAAAAATTCTCTTTCTCTCTCTCTCTCTCTCTCTCTCTCTCTCTCTCTCTCTCTCTCTCTCTTTCTCTCTCTTTAAAAAAGTTATGAACATTATTGTGTTTCTCAAAGAAACACAACCATTATTATATATGAAGAAGTTGGGGAGAAATTTTCTTACATTGATACAATAGGGAATAGTATAAATTATTAAAGAAATTCTAAAACTAGGGTAATTCTAGCTAAATTTTCAATATTAAAAAAAAAGACTTAAAAAATACATATGTATATATACCTGTGTGTGTCTGTACCCATGTATCACTAGTACAGATTTTTACACTGCTTTAGAGATATTCTCCCTTACAAAGAACTTATTTATTAAAGCAACTGTGGTTGAGATATTTTCTGTAGGTCTCATTGCTACTACATGCTAAAGAAAATCCTCAGCTACTCATTCCCAGTCTGTTGTTCCCACCAGATAAAAAACTCAGAAATGATGTCTTCAAAGGCATAAGTATGCATTCAAATGATCACAGTTATTGTGAATTACTTGAAAAGGGACTGGTGAGAGCCTGTAGATGGGAGATGCGCTCTAACAGTTACCTGGTAAGCAGCCTATATAAAGGAAATCTGTTCTAGGTAATGCTAACCCCTTCCTTGCATGGAATAAGGGCTTTAACATTAATTCCGCAGAATATTCCAGTACTTCCATTATCCTGGTACAGCAGTCAACTGTTTCCCAGCACATTCCCCTATACAAACCTCATCTCCTTCCTGAGGTCGCATCAAGGAAACCCGGTCATACTGCCGCCGCAACAAAGCCCAGAGTGCATCAAGAGGACCCTAAAGAAAATGCGATTTGTTATTCTATTTACTGAAAAAGTGAAAAAGTAAAGCAAAGAAGGTAAGTCTTATTCTCTACTTTCATTTTTTTCTCACAAATTAAACAAACAAAATCTCGGAGGTTCTTATGATGAGAAAGTGTTTAGTTGTTAGAGTGTAAAATGAATACTCATTTTACAATGATCAAGCTGCTACTTGATCCACCATAGGCCTTCTTCAAATGATGGGGGACTGTAAAAGCTTTAGTTTCTCTAGGAGACTTAAGTTCAATTACACAAAATTAGGATACGTACCTTAATTGGCGCGTACCACTTTGTCTGTGGTGGCTGGTAAGTGGGTTTGGGCCTAGGTGGCCTAGGCCTGACAGGTTCCTCTTCTTCAGGAATCTTCACCACGGCATTTTTGGCTTTCTCTAACCTTGCACCTTCCTCAGTAGATCCTTTATCACCCCAGCGAACCTTTAAAACAAAGGGGACACTGCTGTCAGAGAGAAAGTGGCCTAAAGGAACAAGCTCTTCTGTAGCCCATGATCCTCTGGTTCACTAGCTCAGAGTAAAAAGATGAATCAGTACATCAATTCCTAATGTCTACTCTTCCAAGACTTAATAGATTTCTGGACACTCCCAATTATATTGATTATTAAGATCCTTCCTAGACAAAAAGATTCTTTTGAAAATCTAAAGTCAATTAAATTTGAAATAACCTTTCTCCACAGTTTCAAAAAAGGACCCAATTTGGGGTTTACATAAAATGCATGACAGTGTGTATTTCTGTTTTATAATTAGGTAAGTTAAACTGATAATGATGACAGCATTTACTGAGTTACTGCTGTGTCAGTCTGCATTTAATTAACACAAAAATGCAATGAGGGCTGGGGTTCTGGCTCAGAGGTAGAGCGCTCACCTAGCATGTGTGAGGCCCTGGGTTTGAGCCTCAGTACCACATAAGAATAAAATAAAGATATTGTGTCCACGTATAACTAAAAAAATAAATATTAAAAAAATGCAATGAGACAGATACTATTTCCTTCCAGATGAGGTTAAGAGATGTGCCCCAAACCATACAACTAGTACATGGCAGGGCAAGGATTTAAACATAGGCAATCTGAAATGGGTTAAATTTCAAACAAACCTGAATTTTATAAATGTATTTTATAAGGAGGAGCTATTTATTCAGATTTTTTCATCAAGTTAAATAAAGGCAAAATTTTTTATTTAAACATTTAGCTTTTGAAAATAAAGTAAGTATGTGTGAGATTACTTCTGTAAATTTTTACTTGGTAGAATAGCTTTTAGTCTTTAGATGAGCATAAGCTCATCTCAGTATGATTATTGGACAAGCAAATTTTTCATTAACAAAGATGAATTGGAAAAATCTCTGCTTTGAAGAGAATATTTCAAAGACACCAAGTAATTCCACAAATTTTAGGGAATTTCCTGAAATCTCTTCTCTGAAATCTCTTGACTTTGAAAAACCACCAGATCAAATTATTGTTTTCTTTATTTTTTCAGTGAACAGAAATTAAGAGATAAACCTGAATCAAACTAGGCATATGAATAGGATGTGGCCCCTGGGGAAGGACTTTGTCCAAAAGGAAGTAGAGAGAAGTCTTACAAAAACATTACCAAAGTCAATGAAGATAAGAAAAGTCAATTTCTAAAAAGAAATACAAACACCTATCCAGAGCACAGTATGACATACCACAGCTAAGTGATTTCTATAAAGGAAAAAAACATTAAAGTCTTTTAAAGCATTTTAATGACCTGAATTAATGGGTAGGGATACAGATGATTATTGTTCATAGAAAGAACTATTCAAAGCTTTTTGGTAAGGCTTACAGAGATGTTTTTACTTTTTTTTTAACTACAATTTTAGAATGGGCTTTCAATTCAAGTGGACCCTGTTCAGCCATTAAAATGTATCTGTATCTTTCAGTGTGATCAATGGTACTAGAATGTTCTTTATGAGGTTGTTAAAATTGTTTTAAACGCCATTAAACTTATTGAGCTAGATAGCAGGCTTTCTTTCCAGAGAAATGACCTTCTCTTTCAAATCACAGTGTCTTCACCTAGATAAACTAACACTTATAAAATCTTTGGACATGAATAAAACCAGAACACATTCCCCACAGATATAAAGTTGCAATGTTGAGGAAGAAACTAAAGCAAAAATAAAAACTCAAAGCAGATATACAGTTAACATAAGAATGTCATAACTCAGGGAAGTAATTCAGAGTAGAAATGTAAGTAGATAAAATGCAGATTCACTCATAAATGATAGATTTTAACATATACAGTTCCCTAGCCTATGCTTCATAGTTGATAATCATAAAGGTCAACTATTAGTAGAACCATTCTCAAATTAAAATGTGAAACTAGTTGAACTAGCGTTCTGAACCAATGTGGCACTTCCAAGGTCTCATTATCAAAGGACTATACATAGGACACAGAGCTGATGAGGTCTAAAGAGATGAATCAGATAAATTCATTAGCTTTAGTTCACAAGGGAGCTGTGCTTCACCATCACCATCAGCACAAACATCACCACAAACAAATATCACTCAGTCTCAAAGTCTAAAACTAGGAAATACTTGTAGAGGTTTCCTACAACTCCTAAAATTAAGAATCCATACACATATGTATATGTGTAAATATTAATGTTTTAGTTTGATCACATTGAGATAGTTTAAAAATATAAAAGAATAATAGGAGTAGGTTGCTAGAGTGAGCCTGAGAAGAATTAAAGATATTTAGGGTTTTTAATATGGAAAAAAAATAGCGTGCTACTTAAATTCACCTGTTGAGCATAAGTTAATTGCTATAGTTTGTATGTGCAATGTCCCCTAAAGGCCCAGGTGTTAAAGGGTTCATCCTCAGCTTAGGGCTGTTGGAAGGTTGGAGGGACCCTTAGGTCAGAAGAAGTGTGCCCTCCAAGGGGAATATGGGACATTCATCTCTTCCTCTCTCTTTTTACTACTTGGCAGCTTTCTCTACAATACACTCCCTACCTGGATGTTCTGCCTCAACACTGACCCAAAAGTAACAGAGGGTACTGACCATGGACTGAAACTGTGAGCCAAAATAAACCTTCCCCCTTTTAAGTTAATTTACCTTGGCTATTTCTTATGTTAATATAAATCTAACAGAAACTATTCTTCCATTTCACTAACGTTCTATTCAGGGATTCATGCATATTATTTTCTTTAGAACACTGGAATACTGGACTAACAAAAATCTGATATTTCTAATAGCTTCAGCAAGAACACTACTTATTGAATTAAGGCCCACTTAATAATATACCCCTCATTCTCATGTAGTAGGCTACATATTTGGATTTCATATGGATAAAATTTATTATTGTGAATAGAAAAGAATAAATGAGCATTACAAAATACAGAGAAGTATATACCACACATCAAAAATTACTCCATTTGGAGACTCCTACTCACATTTTTTACTGTATCTATCTATTCCCCCAACCCCCCATATCTTGGGATGCAGATAAATAAGCTAAAAGCAGTTCTGTGGTGGGTCATCTTTGGGCATTCATTTGTGAGGACTGTATCTATAAATGCATATTTTACACACATAGGAACATCAGTCCACTCTTGCCCTACTTCCCCATCCCTAGGATGACACCAGACCAAGGCAAAGATAAATAATCCTCCTCTGTGTCAAACAAAAACTAGTGTGACTATGTCCTCTTGGACTGCTGAAATTCCCAATCACCAACATGCAAACATATCTGCAGTATCTTCTCCCAAAGTCCAACTTAATATCTTCTAGCACCTGCCTTTATTGACAACCATGTACCCATCTCAAAGGATATTTCAGCAATGAGTGGCAAGTTCCTAGGGAAAACATGCATTGTTTTAAGACCTAATGGGACTGAGAAATTGAGAATTACTGCCAGTTGACTTGAATAAACACTTTGATAATTATGAAAAGGGAAAACTTTCTTTGGAAATATGAATTTTATAGAAATTTATAAAAAGTGATCATTGCAGCACATGTGGAGTTGTTAATTAGCTTACTTACTTACGATTTTTGTTGGTAGTAATGGGAAAAAGCAGATATGACAATAGGAGACATGAATAATGGAGGAAAAATATATAAATACACCTTCTCATCAAGTAAAATTGGATTATAATTAATAAGCAGGAAATACAAGGATCAGCCTTTAATATTAAAGTCAATGTGTCTATAAGAAAATTCTTCAAATTGTTCCTTGGGATGGGTTGCTGATCTGTCTACTCTGTTGTGCCAGGCATAGCACTGGCAATGATTGCTTCTTATTAACTAATCTATCATTGTGATAAATATTTCATGGTAATAATAAAACCTCATTTTTGAGGTGTAGGTGGATAACTCAGAGGCTCTGGACCACTGAGCCACATCCCCAGCCCTATTTTGTATTTTATTTAGAAACAGGGCCTCTCACTGTGTTGCTTAGCTCCTCACTATTGCTGAGGCTGGCTTTGAACTCACAATCCTCCTGCCTCAGGCTTCTGAGCAGCGGGGATTACAGGCATGCGCCGCCATGCCCCATCTCATTTGATTTTTAAAATGCAATATTAAAGTTCGACTTTAATCCACACTTTGAGCCATTCTGAAAGTTCACACATTCTCTAAAAGATATGTAATATTAATTAGAATAGTTCGTAAGCAATAATTAAATGCTGTTGTAAGTTTTCTATATTTGGGATAAAGTCATATCCGTGCTGGTGAATATTTTAACATTTTCTCCACAAATAGTACGTAACTATTGGACCTTTTCAAAGAAGAGTACTGTTACAACTTTAAGTGATTTCCTTCTTCAAAGTTGATGTTCCATGCAGCAATTTTTTCCAAAACAGTGAGAAAAACCCTAGCATTTTTTGCCTTTTAGAATTCAGTGATCTTATCAATGCAAGCCTTTGACTAGGGAAACCAGTTCTCAAATGGGTTTGAAATGGCTAGGGTGATTTCATAGGGGAAAAAAATGTATTCAGAAAAGACCCAGTATTAAGAAAAAATGAATGATATTCTGAATACTGAAATGTGAAAAGATAAATTTCCCTAGCTTAATAGTTTTAGAAATACATATTTTATATTATCAACTTCTATTTTTTAAAATATACTAACCTCCATTCTCTTAATTCCTCCAACCCCTCGACCACCATAATAAGAAGCATCCACAGTTGGCCATTTCTTGTTAGGTAGAGGTTCTTCTTCTTCCTATAAAAATATATTTTTAATATAAGCTTAATTAATTTTATAAAATAGTGTTTAGTCAGAAGTGGCTCATATTTAAACATTTTAAAAATAATGCCATCATTATGGAAAATGAATAAAAATTATATACAGAACATCTATGTGTATTTATGTTTACAAATATAAAATTCAAGTGGAATTCTAAAAGGTATGAAGACTCCTTCCCTTCCTCAAACTTTAAGTACCTCCCCACATCCCTCCTAGGTTATCAGAAGTTGTTGTTTTTTGTTTTTTTTTAAACTCTGAGCATCACTTGTTTATTGCAAATCTATTCATCAATTCATACTTAAAAATATAAAACATTAAATTTAGGACAACATTTCAATAATCAAGCATCAATGTGTATATATAATTTGAGTTCTGTAGAACTTTTAGTAGAAAGATAGACAGTTGAGAAACTTTGCAAATGCAACCAGTACCTTCCTTAACCTATGTTGCTAATATGATTTTCACTAACAAAGTATTATTAAAGCAATAATCCACCTGAAGAAGGTAATAACATCCTCACACTGCCATCTTGGATTGTCCAACATTTTATAAATAAGTGACATTAAGGTCTATTAATATATTGCTATAAAAAGTATAGTCTCTACATACTACTGATCCTGATGACCAGTCTGTGTCTATCAATGTATGAGGACCTCATTCCTCCAGCACATAAAGGAAGTCATGAGACGAAAAATGACAATTGATTTTCATAAAGTAAAGAGTCAGTACTTAGATGTCAGAGCTTTTTAAAAACAAATGGAATTGATTATATTTGGGGATGGTATCTATATGGAAAAAGACCACATATATCCTTTTCCTAGGCATTCATTTACCTCTTTTGGTGCAGGTGGTGGTGGTGGAGGAGGATCCTTGATAACCTGTATACAAAATAAAATGTAAATGTGTTATGACACAGGCATGAGAAAGTAAGAATGTATAAAAATAAATAGATTAGTAAAATACTTCAAAGATGTCCCCAAAGAACCTTGCCTCATAATATTTATGTCCTTCCTCTTAAATCTGTGCATGCCTATAACTAGCTTTTGACCATCAGAATGAGGTAGAAATGGTCATGATAACTGAGGCTAAGTCAAAAGGTTTTTCACCTTTCTGCACATCATTGGAACACACACTCAGAAGGCTACCCTGAGACCATCAAGCTGTAAAGAAGACCACTGGAATCTTAAAGAAAGGTCAGGTGGTGATGGAGAGATACTAGGTAACCCCAGCTGTTTTAGCCACCCCAAAGGATGAGCCAATTATATGAGAGAAGAGTTGATCTTGGACACAGTCACACTGAGCTTTCATATGACATGGGCTTAACTGACAGCTGACTGCAATTGCATGAGATTCCAAGCAATCGTCTCCTTGCTGAGCCAGTTTTATCCACAGAATTGTGACAAAACTAAATTGCTGCTAGAATTCAGCTGCTTTTTACAAATTGACGTTTTAGCCAAGGCTCCATTCCTATAAATCATTGTCATCAAATTTTATTTGAATTATAGTTAATGCTTCTTGTGAGAGGAATAGACCCTACACCTAATTGAAAATGAACTTCACTGGTCCTGGGATATCTGGACTTTCACTTCATCGTGATAGAAAGTCTTGATCAAATGCCAATGGCTTTTGATAATTCAGAACCATAACCAAGTCTCTATTCTAAGAGGAAAAACTAAAAATGTAAATATTTATTTTCATCTAATGCCAAATATTTCAGTTACATCATTAAATTTTTAAAAACTTAAAACTACTATGACTTTGAAGATGAGGTATTATTGAATATATTATTATTTATCATGGCTATGTTTCTAAAAGACTTTTTTAAATCTTTTAAAGGTATACATAAATATTTTCAGAAGAAAATAGTATAATTCTGATTTAAAAAAATAGTTTGGAATGGGGAAGTGGTAGGGGTATGGATGGAATAAAACTCACAATAAACTTGCAGCTGAGTGACATTGTATTAGTCTATCTCTTTGCAAATGCTTGAAATTTTCCATAATGAAAGGGGTTTAAAACTTTAATTTTATTGATAATATTTAGAGAATTGGTCCATAATTTTCAGTGTATATAATTTTTCATTATTCAAATTTTAGATTAGCTCTAAACCTCAGGAGAAATACCCAGAGAGTAACAATTATATAAATATAACAGGACAGTAATTTAATTGGACCAAGTCTCCTTTTGAATCCTACAAGAAATTCTGTTATTTCTATTTAACCCTTTTATTTAGTTCCATTTTATTTTATCAATAAACATAAAATTATATTATTATATGTATATTAAATATTATATAATATATTTATATTATTCTTCTTAATAATATTGAAAGTTAAAAATCTCTGTTTTTTTTTAGTTATCTCAGAAATAAATGCCTGTAGAGGATTCATATTTAAAATAATACTGGAGTTAAATTTAAGGTTATCAAGCTATAGGTATTTTTCCTTTGTTAAAAGAGGAAGTCCCTTCATATCATTACAAACTTGCATTCCCAGAGCATGTGATGTGTCAGCACTTCAGCAAGATCCAAACCAACTCCCTCATCTTCATTTAAAAGCCAATCCTCCCTCCCTACCTTCCTGTGTCTTTCAAGTTGGTCACTCTTTCCAATTAGAATCTCAAAATGTTAGCATAATCTCTCTCTCACTTTTGAAGGACTCCACCAAATCAATTCTATGTCCAATAGATTCCTTAAAATTCATTCTCTCTCTCTCTCTCTCTCTCTCTCTCTCTCTCTCTCTCTCTCTCTCTCTCTCTCTCTCTATCTCCCCCCCTTTCTCCCTCCCTCTCTCTCTCCCTTTCCCCTTCCCTGTCTCCTCTCTCCCCATGAATTCCTTATCTTCCCAAAGTAGCTAAGATTTCCTTGATATGGACAGAAAACTCTCTTCTCTTCCCCAACATTTATCAGCATTCATAATGTTATTTAGCTTTAAAAACCTGAAGTTCCATAAGAACCAGTTTTATTTCTGCCTTGTTTCTCACTGCCTTCCCAATAATTCAGTAGATGCCTGGCACAAATTAGACTTTCAAGAAAATAAGAAAGAAGGAAAAAAGAAAAGTTAGGAAGAGAAAAATGAAGGAATTGAAAAAGGGATTAAAAATGAGAGAGAAATAAAAGGGAAGAAGGAAGAAAAGAGAGGAACAGCAGAGAGAGGAAGGACAAGGAAATTTCTACTCCATTCCCACTGTCACTACTTAAAATCATGAACTCAAGATTTTCTGGATCTGAAAAATAGTGAGTACATTTTTCAACTACTCCAATATACACACAAGCAAAACTTCAGTATTCTAAAAAATTCCCACCAAATCATAGTCCAACTATGTTTGGACTGCTGCAACAAAGAGAAATTCACTACCTCACAAAGCAATTCATTCCACTGGCAAGAATTCATCATTTGAAAGTTTTTCCCCCAAATGAAGCCAAAGCTTTCTCTACATTTTCCACTCTTAAGCCCTGGTCCTAGAGTCTGGAAACGGACATACACAGACACATATAGACAACACACACACACACACACACACACACACACACACACACGCACATGCACACACATACACACACACACACACACAATTTTTCTTACAGAGAAGAGAAAATCCTACTTTTGAATACTAGGATAATTACTTAATTCTGTTGAGTCTATCCATTTTGGAAGCTAAATATATCAACCATTTCTCATGAAATGATTCTGAGTTATAGGTCATCTTGTTCAGTTTCTTCAATTTACATTAGTCAGTGTCTTAACTGTGGTTCTCAGAACTGATCATTGCATTCTTTAAATATAGGTGAGCCATGACAAATAAATGAATGGTACTCAGACAAAACAGATGTACCTCATCATTCCTCACCTCCCTCTTCTAAGCATCTTAATTAATAATATTGATTAAATTGATTAATAATCTATAATCACTAAAGGCTTCTGGGAGCATTAATGCCTACATGCTGTACATGTAGTTAAATTAAACTTCTAGATTGTTTCTTTATCACTAACCCAACCCTCATTTTAATCTATGTAACCAGGTCAATATTCTTCTAACAGATGTCTAATCAATCATTTCTTCCATTAAAATGAATTAATAGTTCTAATCCCCATGATTCAAATCCATGAATTACTAAATTTTATTGAAACAAATTTACAAAACATGCTTCCCCTTAGGTTTACAAATCATCATAAAGTGCTCTCTGGACTTTTCTCACTAAAGAAAGATTAATGTATATTCTTCCCATTCCACTAAGACTGAGAATAATATATCTGAACTCATTCTCATTTCATTGTGAGGATTTCAAATCTACTGGCTTATTACCTATATGTCTTGCACAGATATATAAATTTCTGAAGAAACAAATAGTATCCCCAACCCTGATCTATCTTATATCCTCCTAATAATTACTGAAAATCCCCTTCCATAATTTTTCCTTTTTGTGTGTGTCATTATCCTCTATAGCATCTAGGGTGTTACTGGTATGAGAAAATTAAGTTTCAATTTAAAACCCTCACATGACCACTTTGCTTCTGTCAAACTTACAACAGGATCATGAAAGACATCTTTGCAATCCTTCGCTTTACTGGAAATTCTAAGGTAGACAAAAACCAAAGCCCCTTTTCCTGTACATGTACATGATCCAGTATTTCTGTTCTCATTGTTCTAATGTCTCAGCATATACCAGCTGCTCCACAGTTCAGCCCTAACATCCTATCTACAAGCCTTTCTTTACATACACCTTTAGTCTAACCAGACTGATGATACCTCTGCTCCCCTCAAATATAATAAACCATTTCCTAACATGGAGACCTAATGTGGTCTCATCCAGCCTTCCCAGACCAGTCTAACAACTTTCTATTAGTTTATCTAAAAGACTTAGACTTCTCAAAATATATATATTCATGCACAGTTGAGCCATTCATACTTTATTAGTTTGGATTTTAGTACTTATTTTGTGATTTTTAAATTATTCCTTTAAAAGCATAGATTTCTTCCTTTCCTTTCCCCCCCCTCAAGGATCCACTCATGATAGACAAGAGCTCTTCCACTGAGCTACAACCCTAGCCTTCTAAATTATAAATTTCGTAAGGGCAATGCTCATTTCTCCTCCTTTATTATAAACACCTTGAGTACCTAACAAAGTGCTTTTCAGAGAGCAGATACTGAAAATATGATTCAAAGTGAAACAAAAAGAACTAGGAAAGTTCACAAAGGATCACAGTCAATCTCCAAATTTATAAGTAAAATATTAAGTGAATATGTGTATAAATGAGGGATAGATGTCCCTGAAACGAAAATATTGCTAGTTCAAAAAAAAAAATTAAGCATTAAGAGCTGGGGCGGTGGCACAGTGGCAGAATCCTTGCCTAGCGCTTGAGGCACTGGGTTTGATCCTTACCACTGCATAAAAATAAAACTAATTAAAAAAAGAAAAGAAAAGAAAATGAAGCATCATTTTTTTTTCTCTCAACCAAGGAAATGAGAGAATTAATGAACTCAATGGCACCTGGGAAGACATAAGATCATCCCAATTTCTTCACCTGGGAAACAAACAAAATTAATTATAGGTCCTTTCTAACAAGAAGATTCTAATAAAATAAAAATATGTATCACAATGTTTCCATCAGGTCTCTTGAGTCTATGCCTTTCCATAACTAAGTGGGGCCATATGTTCCTGTGCATTGTACTCATCTTATTCCAGAAAAGAAACTTAGGATTTGTGTTTTCTAATAACATGTAATTAATCTGATAAATGACTGATTGCATGAAGTTATAAATTTAAAGTGATTTTGAAGTCCAGGAAAGTATATTTTCTACATTGTTAATAATGGAAATAAAGCTCTTAAAGCTCTACCTCAGTGAAATTTCAATATAATAAATTAAAAGATATCCCAATGACTTGGGAGGCTGAGGCAGGAGGATTGTGAGTTCAAAACTAGCCTCAGCAACTCAGCAAGCCCTAAGCACTCAGGGACAACCTACCTCTAAATAAACTATAAAAATGGGCTGAGGATGTGGCTTGTTGGTTAAGTGTCCCTGGGCTCGATCCCTGATACAAAAAAAAATTAAAAATAAATCAAAAGAGACAACCACAATCATAACAAATAACAGAACTTTCAGGAACTAAACCAGAGCTAAAGCTCAACTGTGTACTATTCTTACTATTAAAGATAACCATTCTTTGTTGTGACTGCCATATGGCCCATACTCTGTATTTCTCCTATTCTTAAAATAACCCTGTGCTTGTCCCCATTTTAAATATAAAAAAGGAAGGCACTAATTTCAATAATTTTTCCCAAGTACATATGAGGAGAAAACATAGAATTAGATCTCCAATCCAGGATCCAGGTCCATCTACCTTCAAAGTCAGTTCAACTTCTGTCGTGTGACATCTTAAAATAAGATTTGGACTGCAAATTAAAAGTATGCAGAAGAAAAGGCCTAAGCTATTTGGAGCAGTTTTACTTACTAGGATAGATGGATGAATAATACATAGATGATAGTTAGATCATCTATGTATAGAATTATATTTAATGTTTGTGATAACTGCATAAGTTTATCGCCATTTTACAGAAACATACCATATTAACTAACATTCACAATATCACTCACCTATAAAATGGTTTTCGTGATGTTTCAAAATGCTCCCTCTCTCCACTCTACCACACAGCCTCATAAGTAACAACAGAGGGTGAAAATGATCTGAAGTCATTTGGCCCAAAAGCCGAAAATGGCAAACATCTATGCCCAACTGACACCCTACATTTCAGTGAAACTAGTTCAGGAGAAAAGGAAAACTAACTGTTGTCCAAATACATTTAAAATAACAGTCATGAGAATCCCATTCTTATATTAAATAGTGCAAGAACACATTCATTTCAGAAAAGGATGTATTCATATGCACCATATTTTATGAGAATTTGCAGATTTTAAAAGGCATAATATTGCCTAGTTGCCAGGATTTTTTCCACTTAGCATCCTTCAGCTCTGTATTGAAAATTCTGGAAAACACTTTCACCACTTTATGAACCATATGCAGAGTTTGATTCTTCTCCAATTTTTTTTCATTTGTTATTATCATCATCAGGGAGGATTACATCTCATCTACTTAGCTGCTAGAATGAGAATTTCAGTTTGGAGGAAAGCCGATTTCTTAAAAAGAAAAAAAAAAAGTTAGCTGCTTCAGGCAACAGTCCTTTTGATCCGCTCATTAACACTTTTCAAATGTTCGAGTGATGTGGGCATTCTCTGCGCTAGAAAATGTCAGCCCTGGAGCCTGCAGCCAGCTTGATGCAATCATATGTTCCGATATTCAGAAAAGAGTGAAAAGAACTGTCAACATTAAACTGCTTTGAATAAAAAAAAAAGGAAAAAAAAAGCAAAAAGCAGATACTGTACAATGACTGTAGATTGAGTAGTATTTGAGAACTAATTCTTGCTGGTCACAAAAAAAGAAATGCCCAATCCATCAACAATGTCATTTAAGTGCCTAAGAGCCCACAGACAATATAGAAAACATTCTTAGTGTTTACAAGAATTTGTTTAAAATATATGTGGATCTTCCTCTCACACTCCCTTTTCTTGTTGATAAGATCAGAGGGTGAGTATAGCGCCTTTCTTCTCAAGTCCATAAACAAAAAGTTCTCTTTTATTAGTATTTGGGAAGTCCTTTTATAATTCCACAAAGATAGATGGTTTCAACATCCAGACCAAAATAATGGTCCGGGTTATCTCATCCTACTTGGCAAACGATCAATGTTCAAAGAATCTTACTTTGAACAAATAAGTAAGTGGCCAGAAATCTAGGTAATAAATACAATCTAAAATGCCAAATGAGACCTGGGAAGAACAGTGTGAGAGTATATTCTGCCAGGAAGTTAAGTAAAGGTGTTGCTGTCAAAGCAAATAAACTCAGACCCAGAAGAATTTGATACCGTTTCATAAATGATGCTCTGTTGGAAAACATTACCATGGAAGCAATACGTCCTAACATCACACTGTATTTCAAGGAGGCAACCAAACATAAATCATTTTAATTAATGGTGCAAGGAAGGCATATTAAAATTTAAATTACTTATGTTTTATTGTGCATTCCCCAAAAAAAAAAAAATCAGGCTCCTCCGAAAGTAACTCAATAAAGGCACCATGAGCCCTCCTCAACAATAAAAAACAAGTGCAATGTAGAAGCATTATTACTATTTAGAAAGAACAGCACAGCTGTTGCTGGCTAAGAAAATGATTGTATAGAGCTCTAGTCAGATACATCCTCATTATGAAAGCTCAACTTACTTATAAGCAAATTAAGGTTTAAAAAGAGAACTTTTAAAATTGTTTTCTAAATTCAAGATTCATGAGATTTTTCTGTAATGTCCTAAATACACTAAGGGAAAAAAATGAGTTTGTAGTTTTCCCTGGCCAAGGTCACTAAAGCAAAGTGAACATTTATCATTTCCGGCATATTCAAGTATTTATTTGCAGCTGAATAATATACTCATTGACAACACTCCAAAAAGCCTTTGTTTGCCACCTCATTAGCCTTAACATCTGTAATTCTGGTTTTCCCAAATGATGCAACTATACAACTGTCATTTCTGCTATCCTTATTAGTAAAACAAATCTACCCCAAACTCAACATATCCTCAAAGATTTAAAAAAAGGATGAAAACATATATATTTTCTGATATCTGACTTATATAATTCAGTTCATGGTAAGTTTTGTTCTTACCTACTGCCCCATCCCCTTTTTTAATCCAAGGAAAAAGAAAGGATACTGCAGATGTCTTTGGTTAAAAAAAAAAAAAAAAGCAACTGTAGAGGGTGGGTGTGAGCATACTTCATGAGAGTAATAAGTGGGGAGACATAACACCATGCAAAAATGAGAACTTTCCCCCCTATGGAACGGTTTACAAATTTAACACAGCCTATAATTCATTAATGGTAATGCCTGAAAATTCAGCTGTTCATAAGAGTTCTGTTATTAAAAATATTACTACATGAAATGTTCCAGGGCTCATTGGTTTCAATTTCTATTTCTGCATCAAAAAGAAAGCAGAGGACACAATTCACAATGCCTTAAATAATTCTCTCTTTCGCACATCTTGAAAAATACTCATCAAATGAATTGAAGGATTTAGAAATTATTTTTTTAATTTTATATTAAAAGTATCTTGGACATAAGGCGCTGTGGTTCATGCCTGTAATACCAGTGGCTCTGGAGGCTCAGGCAGGAGGATAGAGAGTTCAAGCCAGCCTCAGCAAAAGCAAGGAACTAAGCAACTCAATGAGACCCTATCTCTAAATAAAATACAAAATACGGCTGGGGATGTGGCTCACTGTTCAAGTCCCCAGAGTTCAATCCCTGGTACTCCCCAAAATAAAAAAAATAAATCTAAAAACTTCTTGGGTGAGCAGATATTCCACAACAGAAACTTTCCCTTTAACTTTGATCTATGTCCCTCTTTGGCAGTCTTTATCATGAACTCCTTCCCATGACAATTAAGGTATATCGAATCTATAGCATTTAAGGGACTTCAATTATATTAACATATAATGATCTAATCTGTAAAAAAATAGTTCTATAAAATATGTATGCTTATTTATTAACTTATTAAATAATGAGATCTAGTTACTACCATGATTTTGAAGTAGTGATGCATATAAAATGTTTGACAAGTATTTGAACTATAAATGTGATACAGGATATATATCTGTGATTACTATGGCCAATACAGTATTCAGAATAGATAATACTTTTGTAAGCAGTGGATTACATTCATGAATGAAAGAAATGATAAGTTTCAGTTAGAAGTAAAAGTAAGATATATTTTTTTCCATACAAATTAATAGTCCTCGGGTTAGAAATCTCTATGGGGTATTGTTAGCAGCAACTAGACAAAAGTTGTTTCTACTTCCAAGTTTTATATAATCAATAAATTCTTATGCAAATGTACCTTGGTTCTTACCATATAAGATTATATAGGCCTTATTTCCTATTGTATGTATGAGTAACAAATTTAAACAAAATAATGGAAAATTAGGGCTGGGCTCAATTCCCAGCACACACACACCACACACACACACACACACACACACACACACACACACAAAGTGAAAATTATACAAAGAACAATTTTACATCATAAATTCCTTTAAACACAATATTTCTCCATAGTGAGAAGAATTTTTATTATAAATAACAACAAAGCACCCTATTGTGTACCTGACTTTCAGGTAAAGAGATATCAAGTTTCTCAATTCTAAGAATTGATACAGTTCAAGAAGATGTATCTGTACAGAGATACGAAAACTTGTGCTCTTTATGTGTAATAAGGATTGTAATGCAAAAAAAAATTTAAAAATTAATAAAATAAAATGTATCCAATAACAATTATATACTGTGCAACATGTAACATAAACACAGGTTTACAATGATGAATAAAACACACAGTACTCTGCCTTCATGAAATTATTAATCTAAAGAGGAGATAGTTTTAAACAAATATAATGTTAATTCATCATTTAATCATACTTTTACTTACGTAGTGCCAAAAATGTACTACCTTATACTAGGCAATTTTGCTAAAATTTCACTATAAAATATTCAAGAAGGAATGTTTCTAACTTTCGTCTTTTTCTTGTTTTATGGTCTCAAAGTGCTTCAGCTAACCAGGTACATATTGTGGTTTCATAGATACAGTATTTAGTTAAATGTCAGAGTGCTTCATCTTTCTCTGTGGGGTAAGAATGTCAATTTCTAGCTTTCAAGAGATTCAATGGTTCAATACCTAAATCTGAATGGAATTGTACTGGCTCCTTCTTATAAGTACTATCACCCTGAGAAACCTGTGCACAGATCCCTGTTGTCATATGAGTCTATGCCAAATATCACATATGCTTTGGACACTTCTGAAAATTGTAAAGATGTTTCATTCAAAAATTCCTGGTCACTTTGGAAACGTGAGTAAATTCTTCTCAGTATATAAAGCATTATGTGTACTTATTTGACAATTACCCCCCAAAAATCAAAAAGAGCTCTTCTAATCTCAATTTCCAAAACTTATAGGCCTAAGTAGCGATTTCCCAACTCTAGAGAATAGCAGAAACATTCATTTGTTGCTGCTATAACAAATTATCATTAACCTGGTGGCTTCAAATAACAGAAATTTGTTTTCTTCCAGTTATGGAAATCAGGAGTCTGAACTGAGTCTTACAGGGCTGAAATCAGCTATTGGCAGAGCTGGTCCTTCTAAAGACTCCCAGGGTGGACTAATCGGCCCTGCCTCTTCCAGATTCTGCCCATGCTGGCATCCCCTGACTGGTGGCTGCATCACTCCCAAGGGCACCTCCACAGACACACTGCCTCCTCCCCTCTGTTGTCCCCTTTCCCTCTGTATCCCTCTTACAAGACTTGTGATTGCATTTAGCCCCCGCTCTCAGGTAATCTCTCCATCTCAAAACAATTTAGTCACCCTTTGGCCACACAAGTGACAAGCACAGGTTTCAGGGGTTAAGACTTGAGTATCTTCATTCTTCTTACCCCCTCTTTTTCAAACTCCAGTGACTTATGGAGATGCCTCACCCTACTCACCCCTTCCTCTCAGGGAGAGCCACCATCACTGGAAAACTGCCCACCACTGCTCAGACACCTTTCCATTGTTGAGGCAGAAAGAAAACCCAGAAAACCAAAACCCTGAGAATCACTGTCCAAAAGGCAATAACATTGATGCCACTGAGCCATTGATTAAAACCTATGAAAATGTAATACCCAAGCAATGAAAAGTCCAATCATTTCATAAAATATGACTTAACGTTTCTTGTCTCAGTATTTGATAAAATATAAAATAAAGGAATAAAGAACATGGGATAGACATTGAGGCCTCTTTCTCCAGGTTCTCCATCTTGGTCAGAGCTCCTGGGCTCATGATGCCCTCAGAGGTGGGGAGCTGATACTTTCTAAATGTGCCCAAGAACAAATTCTTTCAGCTGTTCAGTCCCACTGAATCCCCTCAGTAGAAAAATTTGATTCACATATTTGCTGCTATTACTTAAAATACATTCAGATAAAAAGAAATCTGTATAACAACAAGCTGAAGTAAATGCATTTCATTTCCCATTAAAAAGGTATTTTTCTGGGGCTGGGGTTGTGGCTCAGGGGTAAAACACTTGCCTAGGATGTGTCAGGCACTGGTTTTGATCCTCAGCACCTCATAAAAAATAAGAGATAAAATAAAGGCACTGTGTCCATCTATAACTAAAAATATTTTAAAAATGTTATTTTTCTGGTAATGATAGACAAGTCAAATTAATCCATAATAATGTCAAATTAATCCATAATAATTTAATACTACTAAGGATTACTTAAATGACCACATTCTAATTTGAGCATTGCACAAATATATTCTCTAAAAGGAACAAAATAAATAACCTTTAATCGTACTACATCTTTTGAAATACTCAAGATTTTTTTTTCACAAAATTATGATCTCACTTCTCGCTTCTTTTCTAAGGGCCTCTTCATTCTTCTCTAGTCTAGTTCCCTTCCAGTTTAAGATTCCAACTATGGGCGCTTTGTTAGATACTTTACTTTGGACTGGGGACATGGTTTAGTAGTAGAGGTATTAGCAAGGGCATTAGCAAGGGCCTGGATTAGATCCCCAATAGAAGGTAAGGATAGGGGAGGAGAGAAGAAAAGAGGAATGGAGGAAGGAACAGAGATAGATAGAGAGAGAGAGAGAGAGAGAGAGAGAGAGAGAGAGAGAGAAAGAGAGAGAGAAAGCAGACTCTGGCCACATCTAAGGTGCACTATCTGTTACTGGCTTTCCACTTCCATTTTTGATAGAACTCAGTTGGGCAGTCTTAATCTTCACCAGGACCAGAGCTCAACATTGCTGTAGGCACAGCTCCTTTCAGATGATTCTACTGAGCAGATCTCCCTGGTGGTTTCTTATCATCCCTGGGATGAGTTCAGACCTACAAGAAACAGGAAGCCCTCCCTTTGGGTTCTTCTCAAAACCAAAACTACCTACCTTTTATACAAGATCTCAGCCTAGCCCTGTTTGAAGCATGCCAAAATAACTCATACTTTTCACACATACTTCATCAGAATGTCCCTCATCCACTTGCACTGTCTCAGTCATCAAAACTCAGTTTGGGGTCATCCACTCAGTCCTGTTTTTCTGAAACAGTCCCTTTGTGTTCTTACTGCTCTTTACACATCTTGTGATTGGGCACTTGTGACCCTCCCTTAATACTTACTTGCCTACATTTCTGTGTTTCCACATGAAATGTGAATTTCCATACCATATCTCAGGCATTTGTGTATGTGTATATGGTACTTGGGATGGAACCCAGAAGCATTCTGACTCTGAGCTACATCCCCAGCATTTTTATTTTTTATTTTGAGATAGGTTCTCCCTAAGTTGCCCATGTTGGTCTCAAACTTTCTATTTTCCTGCCTCAACCTCCCAAGTAGCTGGGATTACAGTCAGGTGCTACCACACTTGGCTCATATGCATTTTTGTATCCCCAATTCCTAGCATAGTAACTGGCACTAACAGATGATTAATACATATTTGCCAAGGGCTAAATGTAGAACTTTGCCTCTACTTTCTCCCTGCTTTGAAACCTACTTAAGAAAACATTTGCTATGATTCATTTGCACCTAGGTATGAAAACATTTGCTATGATTCATTTGCACCTAAGTGTAAATAAGCTTATATTCAGGACTGGCTACTTTTAAATCGACATTCCTAGGTGCAAAATAAAGGTAGATCTCTCAAATAAGTTCAAAATTAAAAAGCACTAATTCATGATGTTTCTGATGATAGGAAGCCTTGCTGACATCTTATACACAATTAACAGGACCTCTCTATGCATTTCATAAAGACACTCCAAGATTTATAATCTGCAAGGCCTCAGGGTTAGAAGGAACATAATCTTTCCGATGATGAAGTGCTCTCCATAATATCCAAAATTATGGCCAAAATCTGTATACAAGAACGTATAAGTTCCTCCCAAAAAAAGCCCATTTCCGTTTTTGCATGTATTTAAAAAAAAAAAAACAAGTGTCATATAACTTGATAACTTCTGAGTCCTCTGGTCAATAGTAAATGAAATTGCAAAGTAATAAAGGGAGGAAACCAACACTGTAAAGTTTAAATTAAAAAACCAAGGAGCACAAATCACATTAGGGCACCTTTTGCTTTTTAATTTGAGATTCAAGAATGGTAGCCCCCCTAAAATAGCCATATCTCGGATAATCAAGATTATAACAGGAAACTGTCTGTGCATAAATTGCTGTGGCAGGAAACTGATTAGTTCAGCAAAGAGACAGGATGCTTCTTGTCTCTGATGTTGTCTGAGTTAATTCTATGCCTCCTCCATGGGCCAACTGCTCTGAGATAAAGAATTATAAAGTTGCCTCATGAAAGCAGACTGAAGTACAATTAATAATAAATGCAGGGGTGATACAAAGCACTGCCTCAAATTGCAAAGAAGTTGAAATCAGCAAAGGTGGGCGGGACGGGGAGGGCAGACTAGAAACATCATGTAAAACACTACCATGATCTACATACTATCAAGTCCTATATCATGTGCTCATATAAAAAGGAGCACTCTCAAAATAAGTAGGAGGCATGCTTTGAAAGAAGGCTTCCTTGGGATAATCTTTTCTATGGAACTTGAATAGTGTAAATTGGATTGCTTGAAATGTATTGAAATGTATTACTTAACATATTACCCTGGGATAGGCAGAATAATGCTGCCACAAAGATGTCCAAAACTGAATTCCATAGTCCTGTGAATAAATTACCTTACAAGGTAAAAGGGATTTTGCAGATATGGTTAAGAACCATGAGATGGAAAATGATCCTGGATTATCCAAGTGTGTCCAACCTAATCACCTGCTTCCTTAAACATGGAGGGCCTTTGCCACCTGGGTTCAGAGTCAGAGGGAAATGTGAATACAAAAGAATCATCAAGGAGATAAACATGGTTGGTTTTGAAGATGGAGAAAATACTCTAAGAGGCAAGAAATGTGGATAGCCTCTTGAAGCTGGAGAATGGAGTGTGAATGGACTCTACCCTAGGGGTGCAGAAAGGAATGCAGCCCTGCTGACACCTTTCAGCCCAGTGAGACCCACATCAGAGCTGTGATTACACAACTGCTAGATAATGAATTTGAGTTATTTGAAGTCACCAAGCATGCAGCAATAGAGGGTGAAGACAAGCCCACACTCCTTCACAGGTTTTATGCAAACATGAAAAATGACACAAATTGAAACTACCTGTCATTACTCCAAAAGTGACTGTTTAACAGATACCTCAACATCTGCACTTGACTTATTTCTAATATGTTTTTCAGAGGGAAAACAAAAAAAATTCTTGAAAGAGTAGAGCCTTCAAAAAAGAAACAAAAGATTCATAAGCCCTTAGGAAATAAAAAACAAAACCCTGACATTATCAACTGCTTTCAATGAATTCAACAGAAAACAAATCATCCCATTTACTGGAATTTTTCTTGTACTTGAGTGGAAACGCTTTTATTCCAACTACTTTCCTACATTTCTCAATGCTTTTTTCTATGAACCTGATTTTTAAGACACTTTTTTAGGTGATATTTTATAATAAATGTTGACACGCATGAATTCCCAAATCTATTATAGCAGTAAAATGATTAAAATTCAAATAACTAATTGAAACTTGGCTGTCACTGAACAATGAGGCATTCATTCATATTTACAACTTACTGAATAAAAAAATAAATTAAAAAGGGTAGAGTTGCAAATCCTTTTTACTCACCACTTTGCAGCAAAGGGGCCAAAACCACCACATCAAACCCAT
Source organism: Ictidomys tridecemlineatus (assembly GCF_052094955.1). Lineage (NCBI taxonomy): Eukaryota > Metazoa > Chordata > Mammalia > Rodentia > Sciuridae > Ictidomys > Ictidomys tridecemlineatus. Next base: position 60,974,555 of record NC_135485.1, read on the forward strand.
GCCCAAGAGTAACAATAACACCAAAATAGCAATGATGGCTGCAATCCCGTTAGACTAAAGTAGAGAAAAGACAAAAACAAAGCTTAGGTCAGCAAAGACAAAGCCAGCAAAAATTAGAGTCAAATACCACATGCATTTTTTTTTTAAGGAAATACTAGAAAGTAATACAGAAAGCATAATAATGCCCAATCAGATTTCAGGTATGTTCCTTTAAATTCTATAAATTCCTTTATATTTTATTTAACACATGTTAGGTTATGTTATGATAGGTAATAATAAATAGAAAATCTTCCAAATTGCTCCAGACAGTTTTAAAATGTCATAAAAGAATGTAGGGGGAAAAAAATCACTATTTGGGGTTAGACAATGGTACCTATCTTTTGTGTCTAGGTAAGGATTATTTCGGTTCAAGCATGATTACCCTTAGACAGGATTTCCCCAGACTAGATAATGATGTAACACCGTTTACTTGGTACATTTACATGGTAAGACAACATGCATATTTAAAAACCTAAGTAGATAACAAGTGAACAGCAGCAGCTATTGCTGGCAAATGGCCGATATATATCAAGGCAGATCAGATGATCTCTGATCACGGTTCAAGTCCTGCCTACACAAGAACCACACAAGTGTTCTTTCACTTCCTGACTGCCACGTACCTCGGAAGTCAAGACACCTGCTTTAGGCTCTGCCTCTGCCTTTCATCCTAACCACCACCTATTCATCCTACAGGGTCCAGGGGAAGTCACTTCTTCAGGAGGCCTTCCTTAGATCCTCTGGCTAGAAAGTACCCCTTCTAATTCTACAGCTCATATTTATCAATATTTTAATCCTTAGCACTTTTCACAATATAATTATGAGATTTATGACTTTTTTTTCATTTCTTTTTTCTGCCAAGATTCATTGTGAGTGCTAGAAAATCACAGGCTATGTCTAATCAACTTGCTACCGTATACTCCAGGCCTGGCATTTAAAAACTATTAACAGTGAGAATGAATCCCAAAGAAATAAGACTCCAAATGCAAAAAAAAAAAAAAAAAAAAAAAAAAAAGTGCAAATGCATTTACTTTTGATAGAGAGAGTTCACAAGAGAAGAACAGCATCTCTTTCCCACTCTCTGGAATTCCCAGTAATCCTATTGTGCTTTAGTTCAGTTTTGGTTTTCAGGGTTTTTTGTTGGTCTTGTTGCTTTGTTTGGTTTTAAGAGAAAGGATTCAGGGAAGAACAAAACGAAAGGGAGAGAAAAAAGAGTAATATTTTTATAGATAATTTCAGAAAAATATCTAAGTGTTCTGGTCTTAAAGCCAAAGAAAACAGTCCAGAGCATATATCAGGCTGCTTAGGGAAATACCCACAGTGCATTCTTCAACACATAATTCTAAATACTCATGAAAAAATCAAGCCATTCTCCACAGGCTTAATTATATTAAGGTTTAAAATCTAGACAAACAGAAAAGAATGACATAGAAGCAGATGGAAAAATGTGGCATGCCATATATAAATGTGTAAATTCTTGACCTCATCTTCAAATGCCAGGTCTTATGAAGATGCCTCCAATCCATGACTGTTCACAAGCAGAAGGAACTAAGCATTCCCCACCAGCCTTTTCCCACCTGAGAACCCAGGTTATTTGATGTGTTGCAAAAGAGTTCTGAACATTTGGTTCCTCCTTTCTTAGAATTTGCACTTTTTCAGAAATAAGGACATGCAACTACAGGACATGAATCTGCTAAAATTTAGCAGTTAGCTCATTTTTTTCAGATGTCATGAACAAGATAGAAAATTGTGCCACCAGTTGGAATACTAAGTAACTGGGCTGACCCTGACATGTATGTAAAATTTTTTATTTTCTCTCAAAATAAAATGCCTTTATTATAGTATTGACAAAACACTATGCCCCTCCAGATAAAAATATACATTTATTATGACAATACTATCATCTCTACTTATTCCAAAGCCTTATATAAAAAAAACTAAAATTAAAATATGCACATTCAAGACCTACAGATCTTATTTTAAGTTGGATCATGATAGAAAATAAAGCAAGAGGAAGCACATAATTTAATGATACCCAACTTTGTCATATATGTCTGAGACACACCTCCTGATTGTACCCGTCCCAGACATTAGCTCAATTGATTGGATACAAATTCCAGCTTTCCCATTTCCTTTGTTTTGATTGCCAGAGCCATTATCAAAGCAAGGATATGTCAGATATGAAAGGGAAATAATTTCATTGTTCACATAACTTCATAAACAAATTAAGAAATGTCAAACATGTCAAATTTAGGCCTGTGAACAGATACAGTGTTACAAACCCTGGACTAAGAAGCCTGATGAAGAGTATGGAGCGGGATAAAATTACACCCAGATCTGTGTCATGGGCAGAAACTAGAAACTTCTCACTTTTACTGAAACATGTTTCTCTTTTGATAGAACTCAGGTCAAAACATAATCCTAATAAATATTCAGCACAATAATATCATTTTTCCTGAACTTAATAGAATATATGTTACTGGAAGTTAAAAATATTTTTCATTCATTCAAAAAATATTTGATGAGCCCTTATTACATACCAGGCAGTTAAACAAGTACCAGGGAAAATCCTCACAAAGCCTACTAGAGAGAGAGAAACCTTCAGCAAAAGTGTGATCAGTGTGAGAACCTGTAAAAATGGAAACTAACCTAGCAGGTTAGGCTCTGAGAGGATCTCTTGAAGATGTGTGAAGGGATGGGGAGGAGTGGAGGCAGAATCAGTGGCTCTTGTAAAAATAAGAGAAAGCCCATTCTGACTGGAGCCTGGAGTCAGAGGAAACTGGGTGATAGCCGAGGAGATTGAAGAAAAGAAGTCAAATATAAACCTCTGAAAAGCTGTCGTTCAGTACAGAGAACTGGCCAGTGTTGAATTAAAAGTCATTCGTTAGATGACCTTCCAATGGATCATTTGTTGCATTCTTACAAAAAAGGAGTTCTGAACAAGTAACATTTTCAGATGTCTATGAAGACTTGGGTATGAAAGTTAGCTGAGAAGTCCAGCATGAGACTCAGCAGGTAGATGCCAGTCAAAGCTTTGATTCAAAACTCCTCTAAGGATTATATAGCGACAAAGCCGAACCTCAAGCCTTGATGTTAGGATAGAAGGAACCAATTTCCTATTCATCCAAACACAAAAATTTAACTTTATCTGCATCTAATTTCTTTTCCTTTTTTTTATTAAAAGAAAGTTATAATATACAATCAAAAACTTTCCCAGCACAACTGAAATTCTCCCAAGACAATTATAGAAGTATAAAAACAAATCAGGGCCACTACTGTATTTGCAAAGTAATGATAGAAAAGAGGAATCACTCAAAGTTTCAAAATTGCATGAATGTTGTGATGGATCTAGAAAATAATTTAGTCACAGTAGCCACATTAGAATAAAACAGAGATAGAAGAGGAGAAATTGGTGCCTACAATTTTGTCATGGACTAGATGATAGAGCTATTTACTGGATTCTTTGGAATATTCTGTATCAGGAGTAGTACACTATAGCTCAAGGGCTAAATCAAGTTCATTTATTTTTTAAGACCTCTCCCAGCTAAGATTTTTTTTTGCATTATTACATAGATGAAAAAAATCAAAAGAAGAATATGCCACATGAAATTCAAATTTTGGTATACACAGCTTTATTGAACACAGCCACAGCTGTTTATTTACATAATGTCTATGACTGCTTTTGTACTATATGGTAGCATTGAGTTGGTTGTGACAGAGACCAGACACCCAGCAAAGCCTGCAGTATTTACTCTCTGGCCTTTTACAGGAAAAGTTTGTTGACCCCTGTGCTAGACAAATCAATTTTGGATCTGGTAAAAAATGGCAGATTGTTCAAGCGTTTGTTCAAGGGGAAAAAAACAGATTTGGGTTCAATTTTCAATTCAAGAACTTACTAGATTGTGAAACTGGGCAAGAAATTTAACCTTTCAGAGTCTCCAAGCTCCAAGTGAATAGTAAGAGCTACAATCAGCATAAGCTATGTTCCTCAAGCCATGCATCCTGCGGAGGGGTTGGTCCACCTAACAGCAGCACCTTCTAATGTGTTTGCGTAAATGTGCCCTAAGGATTGGAATAGCTCTCTGATCTCTGTTCCTCAGTTTTCTCATCTGTAAAATCAACATATTAGTAACAGCTTCCTCTTCAATTGTGAGTATTAAATGAAGCCAGAAAGTGCTTAGCACATGTACAATAGAGTTTAGCACACTGTCCAATCTGTGCTCAGAGAATGGGTTCTTGATATTATTATTCTAAAAGGGCCATAAAAGATCAATAGTTCAAGAGGGAAAAAAGACATTTTTACTATTTTTACTGTATCTTTTTTAAAGCAGAGATACATCTAAGAGACTGATAAGACCAGGTGTGGTGGCACACACCTGATCCACGTGGGTTGGGAGACTGAGGCAAATGGATCACAAGTTCAAAGCCAGCCTCAGAAACTTAGCAAGACCCTGCCTCAAAAATAAAATATAAAAGGGCTAAAAATGTGGCTTAGTGGGTTCAATTCCTCAGACCAAAAACAAAAACAAAAAAAAAAACAAAGAGAGACTGGAAGAGATGAAGGGAAAGGACTATTTAGAAACAAACCCTCCTCAGACTCCAGTCTTCAATCTCTTAACTTAACTTTAGTTCACCCACTTTTTAAAAAAAAATTATTATTTATTTTTTAAAATTTATTTTTTAGTTTCTCCACATTTAAACTACACATACTACAAATTTCATTCAGTCATTTAGCAAATAATTTTGGGCCACATGCCCTGTATAAAGACCACATATAAAAAGAAGCAAAGATAAGTAGCAGGTTCTACCATCAGCATCTCAGGGCTGATGAGCAAACCTGGAAGAAAATAAAGTGGAGCTCAGAGCCCTGTTTGCCTATTTAACAGGACTACACCACAGGTGCTCTTGGAGCATATAAAGGATCTTTTTTGTTTGTGGGATTTTCACAATAACTAATTAATTACTAGACCAAAGGTGTTTAATTTTGTTTGGTTTTTGAATACCTGTAAAAATCAAAAGCATCATCCTCATGAGAAGCAATATTGCTAACTGCATTTTACCTGATTTCTATATCTGAATATGCCTGAAAGTCTGAACATCATTTAAACCCAGCGCCCAGTATTTATCATACTATTACACACTATCTCTTCTACTGTGACTAGAGATTTAATGTACGAATCAGCAGGTTCACTGCATCAGCTTGAGTCTCACTTTCCATGTCTATAAAATGGTAATATTACTGCCACATACCAGAGGTATTTGAGGCTGAATACAAAATATGGTTAAATCTAATGAGAAAAAAAATGTTCTATATCTATCATCAATATGATGAAGTGAATTACAATATTTATTATCTGAAATCATTAGTATAATCATAAAAATCACAAAAAAGGCAGGCTTTAGGTCCTCAGGTGAAGGTGGAGGGAGGTCCCTGGTGACCCCTCAGATTTCTCAGTCCTGGTCTTGGTGACCTTACACAGGCACCTACTGCTGGCTTCTCTTTATGTTGGGATACTATCTTCCTTATTCTTCTCTATTTGATACACGTTCTGATTTTCCCATATCTTGATGTCTTGCGTTGTACCTTCTCTGTCACTTCTTCATTTATTCTACCAACCAAGATGAACTTACCTGTCACCTCAGCCTGATTAATCTTTAAAGTTTAATCTGATCCAATTTGTTCCTGACTGTGGGCCTGTGATCTCCCTTTTCTGGAAGAATCTTACTTTAGAAAATTTGTATTTTCAAGTTTGAAATGCTTATGGATCTCATTAAGAGCCTCTGGAAATCTGGACACAGTGGTGCACACCTGTAATCCCAGTGACTCAGGAAGCTGAGATAGGAGGATTTCAAGTTCAAGGTCAGCCTCAGCAGCATAGAGTGGCCCTCAGCAACTTAGTGAAACCCTGACTCAAAATAAAAAAGTAAAAGAAGCTGTGGGATGGAGCTCAGTGGCAAAGTACCCCTGAGTTAAATTACTAGTACCAAAAAAAAAAAAGCCTCTTGCCAGTTTTAGACTCTGGAGGGATGTCTTTTTGGGGACCTGGAAGCCATTCTTTTGAAAAGTCATCAAGGAAGATACCACTTCAGAGGAGGAAGAAGGTAGGAATCTATAACATCAGTAGGCACCTTGCTCTACATTTCAGCACTACCTCCTGCCAGGAAAGCAGGAGAAAACTTATTTTTTCTTTAAGTAAGACAAATTAGCCCAGAGGTAGCCCACAATTTCCCCCACTAGAGCTCATAAAAATTCTCCAGCCATTGGCTTCAACAGAGTTCCATTTAACCTCTCTTTCCTCTTCCAGTAGTCTTGAACAATATCTTCCTCGTTTGCTTCCTTTTGTCCAGTACAATTTGTGTTTGTACATATTCCTCCTATTTCAAAATTCCATTAACCCTAATTTCTCCCATCTTTCTTCCTTTTCCTGTCCTCAACAACAGTGAAACCTAAATGCTGATCTCCAGTCCTGATGCTTCTCAGAGAACTTGAGGTTATATCTACAATTACCCATTGGACATTGCCAACCTTCCTAATCAGCTGGTTTTAGATATTTCCAAAGATAGTATTATTCTTTCACACCATGAGATGCAATATTTTGGAATGAGTCATTCCATTCCAAACCCGTAAGACACTTTATAATATGTATTTCTTCATTAACACAACTTCTATTATTGTTTCTAGTGCTGTTTCTACCACCATAAGTAAACTCAGAACCCAAAGTTTTATGCCTAAATTCCAGCACTTGTCTCCTAAAAGCTTTTTTCTGTGCTTTGTTTTCTTTCCATTCTAACTTTCTTGCAGGCCACTACTAATGGAATCTTCCCAAAATAGAATGCTGCCATCACATTCATGTCTGAAGCCTTTTAAAAAGACACTGTTATCTACTGAGGTCAGATTTTATGATTTTTCAAGACAGTAAACCTAAAAAAAAATTAATGGAGCCTCTCATACAGTCTTACTGGCTCAGCATTCTGCGAAATATACAGGAAGAAGAGGAAGAGGAATATGAGGAAAAGAAGGAGAAGATAGAATGAAGAAAGAGAGGGAAGGAAAAAAGGATAAAGGGAAGGAAAGAAGAAAGGGAAGTTGATACTGACAAATCACTATGGTTGTTACCCAAATCAAATGATATTTTTAAATTAGAGGAAGAAAATTTTCAGAATAAAGAGTTCCTTCACATTGAGTAAATCCAGCTTTATGAAAAAAAAACCTTTTCTTTTTTTTTAAATTTCAGCATTGACATTTCTGTACAGTAGATTCTGGGTACTATAGGCCTGTAGGATTCTGTCCAAACTCTGTGTGGTGTTTTAGGTTACTGATGATCTAGTCTAAATTTCCCATTTCCAATTTTTCCTTCCACTTATTTCCACTCTGACTAAATATCTCTGCTCTCAATTCTTCCACACATACCCTGTTTATTCTTTCTCTGTAACGTGTTTCCTGTCCTCTCTTCTTACTTATATCCTGTCCCTTTATGAACCAGTTTGTCTTGCTTCCTCCCTAAAACCAAAATCTTTCTCTGGTACTCTTCCTTCTCCTGCTCTAACTTCCTGAAAGCCACTTGTTTCCCCCAATAAGTATTATGTGAAATGTTGTTACCTATTTCATTCCACCCACTGTCTCTAACTCCCAAGATCATACCACCAATCCAGACCCTTCTCTAAAGCATGTGACTTATGTATTCAGAGGTCTCTCTCACATATATACTTAGCTATCTCATACATATCTGCCACTCAACAGTACCAAAATGGAACTCCTCATCTTCCAGAAACTGCCTCTATCTGATGGCAATGCATCCTTCTGGCTGCAGGCAAAAAAGCTTAGTGTTATTCTTAATGTGTTTTTTTGCTTTCACACCCCACATCTAACCTGTCGAGGCATTCCAAAAGATCTACCTTTAAAATACATTCAAGTTTGGAGCTAGAGATATAGTTCAGTTGCACAGGCCCTGGGTTCAATCCCTGGCACCACCAAAAAAAAAAAAATCCCAAATTCAACTACTTCTTCCCACCTCCACTGTTTTCATTCCAATGGGGCCATCTACCTCTCTTCCCAGCTCCTGGATTATTAAAACAGCCACAGAGTTGAGCTCAATGTTTCCATTTTGTCCCCACCAGTAAAGCCCATTTTCACACAGCAGCCAGAGTGATCTTTTTACAGTGTTAATTCAAATCCTATTAAATCATGCCTCCCTGTTTCCCTGGAGAAAGTTCAACTCCTTTTAATGACTCATTCTCCCACCTGCTTTACACCCTCCCATCTCTCTTTCCTCATCCTGAGATTCTTACTCTCTTCCTTTCACCTCCACTCCACCATTCTGATTGCCTAGCTATTTTTTAAACTTCCAGATATAGTCCCACATCAGACATGGTTCTAAGTGCTCTGTCTGTGGAACACTTGTCCATCAGATGGTCTTTGGGGCTCACTTCCTTTCCTTCCTCAAGTCTTGGCTCAAATCTTACCTTCTCAGTGAGAATCACCTTGACCCCTATTTAATATGGCAACTTGCCCCTTCACCTTCTCCCTATCTCTGACACAACCAAGCTTCCTTCTTCTGAAACAAAGACTACCTCATGTCATAATACCCTCCTGAGACCTAGGAAGACCTGGATACACTTTTCTTATTATCAACCAATAAATTTCAATGAATCATTCAGCCTCAGCATCCCTGCACATGGAACTAGTACCTGGTTATAAAGCAGGAGCATAAACCCATTTCCCTAAAATAGCTGGAGGTGCAGAATAAGAAGATGGATAGAGAAAGAATGCCATTTCTGAAGCTAAGCACTGAGAAACTACACAGTACAAATATTTGTAACTTCAACCAACCACATCCTGAAAAGCCAGAAAACCTAAAAATTGCAACATCCACAAAACTTACAAATTGCAAAACACATTACAGATGAAGGGGGGGGAAACAACTTTAAACAAATCTAATATTTTCAAAACAGAAAAAAAAATGTCAACAAAGCCATTCAGGGAGTTCCAAAGTGGCCCAAGTTTCCAACTACATGATAGTTTTTTCCTGAAATGCTGTTGTACAATGAGAAGCACAACCACCTCTACACAGATAGCATTCAATTGTTTTACTGTGTTCCTAGAGGAAGGATATCTCCTGAGTTACTATATAAAAATATAAGGCCACAAAACCATAAGATCTATAAGAAAATTTTAAATTTGGGATTGTAGTCTTTTGGAAGGCAGAAATTTTTCATTTTTTTCATACATGCACACACACACATTGTTGTTGTTATTGTTTTTTGATGTACATAACAGTAGAGTGTATTTTGACATACATACTTGGAGTATAACCCATTCCAATTAGGATCCCATTCTTGTGGATGTATATAATGTAGAGTTACACTGGTCATGTATTCATATATGAGTAAAGGAGAGTTAGGACCTATTCATTCCACTGTTTTTCCTATTCCCATCCCCCCTCCTTTTCCTTCACTCCCCTTTGTATAATCCAATGAACTTCTATTCTTCCCCTCCCCATCCTCCTTTGCTGTGGGTTAGCATCTATGTATCAGAACATTTAGACCTTGGATTTGATTTATATTCTTTACAAAGAAAAAGTACTCTTAAAAATAATAGCCAGGGAGTCAGTCTAATTTAGAGCTTCCTATTTTCATGTTCAACAATATAATGTCAAATCTTTCTATAAATGCACAAAATTAACTATTATGTTTGCATTTCAACATAAATTCATAATCTCAATGATAGTTTCAAACTAAGATATTATCAAGCTACCATATTAGAAAACACTAACTTTTAAGATGGATAAAATAATGAAGTCGGGCTGGGATTGTGGCTCCGTGGTAGAGTGCTTGCCTGCCATGTGTGAGGTATTGGGTTTGATTCTCAGCACTACTTATAAATAAATAAATTAAATAAAGTTCCATTGACAACTAAAATAATAATAATAATAAAGTCACCCATTAAGTGCACTAAGGATTTTAAAATATGATAAACAGCTACTAAATTCTAACCTCAAACAGAAAAACTGTCAATTCCCTTTTTAATTTTCTAAGGAAAAAATGCTTCATTTTTTTATTCTCTTATCTTAATTTTAAATGACTTTTGAATTTTATATATATCAATTCAAATATTATACTCTCTTAAAATTCCCTTAAAAGGGAATCAAACAGAAATTCTAAACAACCTAAAATAAATTTTATGTCAATTTCATGGTCTTCCAATGTACTTGTCTGTGCCTTCTATATTGTAGTGTACAACAATGCCCAGGCTCCATAAATTATTTCTGGATAAGAGTATTTTTAAAAAACAACTAGCTTTTTACTTACACATTCTGTGGCTGTGACTATTAGTGTGCTTGAAATGATAGATTTTCCTCCATTAAAGCTTACTGAAACATCAAGAGTTCTGAAAGAAAAATAAAATAATAATTAAAAATAAATTAGAAACTGAAGAATTTCTGAAAATTTTTATGTCCCTATATAATTTAAAACTGACCAGAATATGCTTAAGGAGTAAAGACCACAGCTTTTAATCAATTATTCTATTATTTTACATCCTGAATTCTAGTCCTTATACATTAGCCAGAGGAAAATTCCTTAAGTGATCTAATTGTTCCTTTAAAAATATTAGTATAAATAACAACATTTAGAAATTTCCTAATTCAGAGAAATGTTGAAATTATTTCAGGCTCACAAAAAAACTTAAAAGGGAAAAATTCTTAGATTCCTTTTAATTTATTTTTCTGTCTCTATAGATACTACTGTCTTCATAAGATCACTGTTTAAGAAGATAAGATCAGAAGTAATACACCATTTAAAGATGAAAAGAAAAAGTGAACATGAAAGGAAAAAAGGAAAGAAAAAATAGAAAAAGAGACATGTTTCTAGACATTCGTTGTAGATGTTCCCAGGATACTAACATATTCTAGCAAGGAAGAAAAGAGAAAATAATTTGGGTCCCTGGCTAAAAAAATATCATAGCTAAAATACAACTTTCATTTTGAAACAATGATTTCAAATTATAAAACAAATAATAATTAAAAATTTTTTAATTCAGATTCTAGTAATTCATTAGTTGGAATCAGTTAGCTGGAATTAAGATCTTTTTTTTAAAATAGCTGTAGTGAGATATTGAAGGGAAAAATGATAAGGAGGTAAGGAAACAGCTCTATTCCAAAATAATTTGTGAACTATATTAACATACAATAATCGGTAATCAAAGCTACCCATTCATTAAAGCAGAAAGTAGTACATGACATCTTCTACAGTTTCTATGCACTACTATACTTTTTAACACTTTAAATTCCAATTCTCATAAAACATTCTAGACTCCAAGAATTAACAGCCAAAAACAAATAGCCCTAATTATTCTAATTTAGTAGGATTTTGTTGTGGTAGTATAGAACTTTGCTATTGTAATAGTTGTAGTAGAGATATAGATTTCTTCTCTATACCAATGCCAACTACTACTTATTATAGACAGGATAAAACAGAAGAAACCTCAAGTTGCTGGCAGGATTTTCAATAAAAATACCAAAGAGATGAGAAGTGTCATTTAGTCCTTGCTGGCATTTAACGGGGATTATCTCATTTAAGCCTCACAATAAATGGCCTTTGAAATAAGTAGGACTTTACAGATGGGGTGCAGGAGACCCAAAAATGTTAATAACCTTGCTCTGAGTAATTAAGTCACAATTTTAACTATGAGTTTTCTCCATCATACCACTGTGGCTTGATGTAATGATGAAAGTCCTTAATGTATTTCTCCTCTCAATGTGATATTTAGTTTGGATTCATACAGGAATATAACCATAGGAAAAGATATTATTGGTGAAGTTGAAGCAAATTTCTTATGCAAGATTCAGAAATATCCCTATTACAAAATATTTCTTGTAACACATTCACTTAAAACCATTTTGTTTAAAAAAAGAGTTCAGCTAAATTCAGAAAAGAATGAGAATTTTGAGTACTGAAATCAAATTAACTGAATTTCTGAACTACTCTGATATAGAATGCCAGGAGGCCTATTAAACAAAGAAAATGTAAATCTACTTGCTCATTCTGCAAAACTGAGTGCTTTGTTTTTGTTTTAATGACTAAGCTTAACAGAATCCAAAAATAATCCTTCCTACTTCCTAATTCCCTTACTTTAAAACATGTTCCGGGAATCATATAACACAGTAAACATGATTTTATTTGGGGGAAAGATTATTTTGATTCATAGTAGTATGTGCTTGTTACAGGCAATTTTATTGATTCCATTTTAAGGGATCAGTAGATATTGACTGAAGTTGTTTATAATCTGACACTTGGAATTCAACAGAAACAAATCAGTTCTCTAAGCAGGGAAGCATTTATAGATTTCTCTGCTTACCAAAATGGAATCAGAACACATGATATAATTTTGAAGTAAATTCACTCCTTCTTACAGTGGAAATGCATGCTGATGAAACCCTATAGCCAACCCAAATGACTGTTATCCCCAAATCTCAGTCTGGGCTAAAGTGGCTGGTTTCAAATAAAATGGAGTTAAAACTCCACAGATATGGAAATCTACCTTATGATGCTTCCAGACATGCAGACTTCTTTGAAAACATATAATCTTCATGTTTCTGGAGGTAGTAGTACCATGATCAAAACATTACCATGAACACCACCACTACCAGTTACAGGCTTTGATGGATTTCTTACTAAGAGCTAGACATGAATTCATTTTCTCATTTAATTCTCACAGTAGCCCACTTGGGTAGACACTGGCATTCATCCCATCTTCTAGACAAAGAATATGAAGCTTGAACAGGTAATTTGTCCAAATATTGAGTCTCACTGACTCTATAGTCAAAACACTTTTACTTCTGCACCATTCTACCTCAATCCTTCACCCATATTTTAGGATCTTATATTTAAATTCCTCTCATCAACATCAGTTTAGTATAAGTCTTCTGTTCTTCTATTGTATTCCCTTATCTTTCATGGTGAAGTAGAACAGCATTTACTGTATGCTAAAACAAGATATTTATTTGTGAACATATATTTAAGAATATATATGTATTTTTCTTGAAAAAAACTCTGCAGTGTGGCAAACATGAAATACACAGTTACTTCTGCTTTTGAGTTTGGTTGTTTCTTTAGAAAAATTTTTTAAAATTAGTTGTATGATATTGGCACTATCATGAATCTGGTGCCATTTGAAAGCTGTGTTACTCCTTTGCTGGCATGGAATACTAAAGCTGCTTCACTCTATAACTTAAACCCAGTATCTTTACATTCTTTGTCCCAAGCCTGTGACATATACATGAAATGTTTTCTGTCATGTTTTATGTAATTTTGATCAGTACTGTTAGAATTGTTCATCCCTATCCCTCCATAACCTCCACCTCTGCTTAGTACACTTCTGACCATGCAATTTATTATCTCAGTTATAGAAATTGTATTATGGGCACAGTATACTAACACAATATTGTGTTTACTTAAGTGCAGACATCAGTGGGAAGCAAGGAAAGACTTTACCTTTATTTGTCCCAAGTATCAAATAAAATTGAAAAAGGGAATAGATTAAGCCCACATGGGGAAACCAGAGCCCTGAGTTTGAACCCACATCACTCTGCTTCCTCAATCTGTAAAATGGGAGAATTATATCTATTTCATATTTTCTGGGTAAGGGAGTTTAATACAATTATATACATTAAAAGTCCAACACAGTGTCTGGAACACAGCAGGTAGTCTGTAAATCACTGTAACACTGAGTACTTATCTAATGTATTACTCAGAATATCAAGGTATTCTAAAAAACCTTTTAGATCTAAACCAACAACAACAAAAATAATAATATAAAAGAATATACAGTGGCAATTAAGTATACATCAACACTTTTTTATTTAAAGAATTTCTATTCTAGTTATTGTCATATAAAAATAAAGACAATATGGAAGGCTAACTTGTTAAAAAATGCTTACTATATAATTCATGTAGATTTACATTTAAAAAAATGTCAGTGCTGTTTCCTTCCTGTTATAAAACATTATCCTGATCAAACATAACAACTGTGTTGAGCTGTATGCTTAAACCTCAAACCTAAAACCACACTTCAAATTGGTTTGTGAATGTTTGCCAATGAATTCATTCAATCACTCATTCTATTACTATTTAGTTAAACAAATATTTCTTAGTTGCCTATAACAGCAGTAATAATTTGTAAAAATCACACAAACTACTCTATGCTTGGTAATGGGGCTGCAATAAATAAAACAAATTACAATGTAACTGAAGGGAAGCCACATATACAAACAATTATAACAGAATGATGTTAAATAAAACAGGTATAAACACAGGTGAACTGGGGGACCATGTGAGAGACACAATCATCTCAGCCTTGAAATGAGGACACCAACAAAGGTTTCCTGTGGTAGTTCACATATAAAGACAAGTTCTAAAGTATGATTAGGAGTTAGGAAATGAGATTAAAAAGGAACCCAAGCAGATGAAGTCCCTGACAGGGTGGAAAGAGAGGCACAAAATAGTCAAGGAACTAAAGTATTCATTATGCCAGCTGCACTTCTGTGTAAGAGTAAAAAAATAATGTCTTTAGCCTGGAAAGGAAAGGAGAGAAAGCTTGGTAGAAATATGGTCTAAATTGGCTATACCAATATCACTCTTTTTGATATTTGAAGTGTAAAGTATGAGTCTGAAGAATACAATGCTAGAATAGAAAGACTGTTTTAAAAAGTCTCAGTATATTTCAAGTAAGAACCAAAGCAGAATTGAACTAAAATAGTGGCAATGAGTGTCGTGTGAAAACAAAAACTGAGAGATATTAAGAATTGGAATAAAGAGGACTAGGACATTTATTGGGTGTAAGAAGTGAGGAAGAAGGAATAAAGATGACTTCAAAGTTTCTGTCTTAGAAGTCAGTGAGAAGTCTTGCATTGGGAAGGCAGGAGAAGGAGCAAGTCTGAACAGGACATGAGTTTACTCTGTAACCTCAAGTTCAAGATCCCTATGGGAGATTTAAGTGACTTAGTAGACATTGGGATAGTGGACAACTGGACAGGACTTGAAGGTAAAAAAAAGATCTTGCCTAAGGAGTTGGAGATCATGCAAAAGAAAAATAAATTCTTGAGAAGAAGAGATAATGAGTCAGAAATCCAACTGTGATAAAAACAGACAGTGAAGGAACTCTAAGAAAAGAAAAAAGAAGAGTTTGAAGTGACATCTGAGAAAAAACCATGAGGATGAGAACATGAAGTTCAAATGACAAGATGACCTTCCCAAACAGGAGGAGGGGCCCAGGATGTAGATGATATAGGGAGGTAAAGAACGGCCAGGATGACATTGCCAGCTCTTTCCACTTCTCTTTCTATAAATCGGTTCTACATTGTTTCTTACAAATATTTTACTCTACATATTGTTTCATATTTAGAAATTTTTTTTGCAAAGCAATTGGATAAATCTTAACTTACCATAACAAAAAGACTGAAGTGTATTTTCATGTCATCTTGTACTTAATTAATAGTGATAAAGCTAAATTCAAGTATACTAAATTTGCTGTGTATTAAATTCAACTACAAGAGAATTATTAAATAGTCTTGTAATATATAATCAAGTAAATAAAATTCAATAAATTGTAATAGTCACAATATTTTTGTTTAATACCTAGATATGTATGACTATTCCAAAACAGAATGGCTCAGTGCCATATGTCAGAGCTATTGTGATCTGAGAAATTTCATCCTCCATGAAATATGGTTGACATTTCAATTCACCATAACCTATTTGCAAAGTATTCATTTGCTTCTGACTTTATGCATGTCCAATAAAAGATTTCCATTTTATGATCCATTTAAAAAGATGAAAAAATTAAATAAAATTGTGAAAGACATTTGCTGGAAGTAATAAATAATTTGACTCCAATTTGCACACACTGAAAATTAAACTGGTAACTACTCAAAAAGTTATTAAAATTATGGTGACTTAAGATATTTTGAAATCAAGTGCTACTATTTAATACTCTGCAGAGCTTTTAAAAAGTTAGCCTTATGAATAATAAAGATTTTAACTTGAAAAAGGAGGTCTCATATTTGTGAATAGTTTAAAGATTCCACTTCTAGTTAAGAATATATATGTAAATTAATGTTGTATCTAAGTATACTTTAAAGTGGTTAAAAGATTCTCAAATTAAATAATTTAATTTCAATTGCTCAACATATGCATATAATTTAAACAAAAATCACAGTCTTAATGACTAATAGATTTCTGAAGGAAAAAAAAAGCTTTATTCCAAGATAGGCTAAAAATCATACTTAAAGTTGTATTATAAATATTTTCAATATTACACTAAAATAATCCCTTTTAATTCTTTTGTGAATTATAATAAAATAACAAAAGATATTGGGAAATTACCACCTAACTTTTAATGATTTTCATCCAAAAATGTCAAAAATGTTTTAGTAACAATAAAAACTATAAGTAGTCTCTCTGTCTGGAGATGGCCTGCCTCTGCTTTAAATGTAATATATTCCTTGCTTGACCCAAAAGTGTCTCACTCTTGAGATGGCTGGTATTCTCTTTTTCTTTTTGTTTTCAGTGCAAGATTAAAGATAAGTAAAAAGCAAAGACAAAAATAATTTTAATAATATAAAATTTAGAAGCATATATGTGAGAGGATTTAAGTACTTCTATGAGGAATATTCCCTCTGTGATCATAGAGTTGTTTCTCTTTTAACACTTTTAGTTACCAAAACACTTGCTGAATAGTTCCCATTTTTACAGAGATCTTCCTTACACTGCACTGAAATGTGCTTCCCTTTACCTATTACTTTTTCTTCCTTCTTTCTTTGTAGCAATAAAGAATAAATCAAATCTTTCACATGACAGAACTTCAAATGTTTCAGGACAGCTCATGTGCCATAATCAGATCTTTTTCCAGTACTGTAAGCTGTATTTTATTTAACACTTCCATACTTGGCAATATCTTCTTGGCCACCCCTACATGTACTACAGTTAATTATTGTTCCTCTGTGTCAAGAACTGTACATAATCTTAGGATAGAGTTTCAATGCAGATTAGGTGAACTTATCACATTGATAGGTGTCATCAGAAAGCAATATACTCTAAGAAAGAAAAGATAAATGTTCCATCATGGGGGTAGGAGGTCTTCAACTTTAGCCTATTTCACCAAGATCCTAATGTGTATAGTCAAAATAAAGACATAACTAATGTCCTAGTGTATGCAATTTAAAAGAAATCAAGTCTCTTTCATACAAGAAATGGAAGAAAGAATAAAGTTGTGGTTGTATCACTTGCTACTAACACAAAGGAATTAGGAACTGCAAAGATAAGTATACACATACATATATAGGTATATTTTTGAAAAAGAAGACACTATGTTAAACACAGATTTAGCAAATCAAGAAAGATAAATAAAATTCATCAATTTGATTTCAACCGAATAGACTAGGCTTCATATTAAAAAAAAATAATGCAGAAGAAAATTAAAAGATTCTATTACTAAGTCAGGCTCTAACCCCAAGTCAGCCACACTGTTCATCTCAGTGATCCTTTGGTATCAGATGCTTGGAATTTTCCACATGCACTGATGTTCCACCACTTCTTACTTAAAACACTCTGTCAAGTGTCTTCCCACACTGCCTTTTAAGAGAACTAATACTATCACTTTCATCTGATTTAGATATTTATTTCATATTTGCCAGAAGATTCTGGCCAATGTTTTTGAAAGCACATTTAACTATACCATATGCCTCCTTAAATCATCTTTATCAAACAAGCTGTAGGATAAGACTCTGGTTCATTCTGTTCTGTTTTTCTTTCTTCACAATGTGTTTATGTATATTTACCCAATTTGTTCTGTTCTCTTTGCCAAATTACAGGTTTGAGATCTCAACAATTACAGAGCAGCTGTGCTATTGTTGATGTCTCACACACACACAAAAAGGGTCAGGGAATAAGCCTACATCACAAGTCCATGTGATACCTGCCTGTGCATTAAATTGGGGCTTCAGCGCTGAAATGGGGAAGAATCAAAGAAATTTAAAGAGATCATCCTATTCAAACCTAAAAAAAGGTGGTTTGGTAAAAGTGCACCACTGGCATAAATAAATTTCTAAATAATCCACAGATTCTTCTGGGTAAGGCAATTTGTTTAATCACATGGCTTTTTGAAAGAATTAGAAATGTCTTATGAAAGAATTAGAAAAGAACAACCACTCTTCTACCACCTTTAC
Organism: Ictidomys tridecemlineatus; assembly: GCF_052094955.1. Taxonomy (NCBI): domain Eukaryota; kingdom Metazoa; phylum Chordata; class Mammalia; order Rodentia; family Sciuridae; genus Ictidomys; species Ictidomys tridecemlineatus. The sequence continues at coordinate 60,992,812 of NC_135485.1, forward strand.
CTTCTTTCTGTTTAAGTTCTAAGAATTTGTTCATCCTAGCCTAAACATCTCTATCAAATGAAGAAATGGAACAAGCATAGATCTCTCTCAAAGAAAGTTCTTCAAAGCCCTATTCCAGGTATGCTCAGCAATGATATTCCTGGATAGCAGAGTCCCAGATATCTTTCATTTTCGTTTACTATACAAAATCCATTTCTGAATGTAGGCCTTGGTATGTCTTTGCTACTGTGATACATTCTTAGTCCTCATCGCCAAGTGAACCACTTCATGTTAGCTTTCTTATAATCTCAAAATCCACAAGCACTAAGTTTTTAAAACAATAATCCTAAAATAGAAAAGCAATTCAGGATGTAGCATAAAGATAAGAAAGCAACTGATAGAGCAGGCTAATGAGATGAGGCACATGTCCACGAAGCTAGCTCTGAGACCATGCATCTGGCTTTGAGGCTGTCTGTCTAGGGTTACTTTACCAGTGTGCTGTTAATTATTTAAGTGACAGAACAGGGGGAACCATCACCACATCTGTCACCCTCACACAGGAAAAACCTTCACTCATTGTTGGGCCAGATGTGTTTATTTGAAACATAGACTAACTAGCTATTTAATGGGTTTGAATCCTTAGCCAAAAGCTAATTAGGCAAACATATTAAGTATCAGTCACCTTACAAGGCTAAACTGTTTCAGTTTGTGTTGATTTTAATCCAATCTCACAAGAGCCCATCACCTACAAAAATGTCTGAAGAAAATACAAGACAAAGGGAAAGATCTAAATTACTTGCAGTATACTAAACAGGACAAGAAATGATGTTCCCAAATACCCAATACATGAACAAATAAAACCTTCCAAGATTGCCCCAGTGGTACCCTGTGCTTGATACCCACCCCCCAAAAAGTGTAAAAGTAATTCTTTTAGATGGATTTCTGTCCCAAAACATTCTTAGGTGAAATATTATATCATAAGCTAAACAAATATGGATTTCTCATATCTGATATTTAGTGTGCTGTATGTGATTTTTTAAAATTATATCTCCAGTGTATTTAGCCTCTTTACAAATCATTAAGGAATATCAGTAGACTCTTTTGGCACTCTATTCAAAAGGAGACTGTCCCCCAAGGCAAATTCTAGGGAAAAAAAAATTCAATGCCTGGGATAGAACAAGCATATTGCATTTTATAACTTCTTGGGAGAAGTAATTGAGCTGCCTTCCTTGAATATTCACTATTATTAAAATGAGAGTGTTCTGCTCTTTTAAATGGTATGTCCTACCTTCAAAACTAGAATTTTTATCATTTTTCTCCTACTTGATATAGGCTCTTTCCCCAGTAATCAAATGACCTCTTTTAGATATTTGTATTTATTATAAACCAAAATATTTGAGAAAAAAATCATTCATCTTTCATCCAACTAAAGCTTGCTGATTCTACTCTGTGTCAGGTATCAGGTAAGGTGCTAGGGTAAAACAAGATCACTCTCTGAACAATAATCTAGACTTTAGGTTGTGGCCTTGTATAATTATTCGCTGCTCTCAGTAAAAAATCAGTATAAATTAATCCTAGAAAATTGTATCCTAATCACTACCCTAAACAATTATATCCACTGCTATTAGACTAGAAGACATCTGAACTATTTGTACTCACAAACAGATAAACTAAGTCTCTACTTAATTTTTTTGTAAATAGATGACTCAAATAAAAACCCTTCTTGCAAACTAAATATTCCTTTAAAACAGCTATCATTTTGGTTCACTGCTACTTGAAGAGATATGCATATAGATCTTACTAGAAATGAGACACAAACTAAAGCACAAATTAATAAAAAAGTACAAATATTGCCTAGTTCTGGATGCACCATAATAATTATGGTCCAATTGCTCTTTAACTGTAATATTTATTAAATTGTATAATAAGCACTCAAAATCTTACTTTAGACATCTGTAACAGTGGATGTGTGTTAAATTAAATATCCTAAAATTCAAAATAATTGTTGTGGCTCTGATTATCTACAAACTCTGACAATAATTTTCAAGCCCATTCAGAAAAATATTTATAGAACCTTTTAGTCAATATTAGAAACAAGATAAAACAAGCATTAGCATTTTCAAGTATTAAAAGTACAGCAGAAGTACTAAAGAGTAGATAGTTTAGGGTTACTGTTTAATGCTCATTAAAAAGATACAATAAACTACTAATGCATACTTGTCATTATTTTATACAATCAGTTGCTATTTTTTTTAATTAATGAAGTACTTACTCTCCAGCTTTATTCAGGATAGGTGCAGGACAAAGCATAGAATTAAGCTGCACACTTACTGGTTTTACACCTGAAAAATACAATGTCATTGAATTAATAGTTTTCTGCATCTCACATAGTTTCATTAACAAAATAAAGAGTATTTCAAAATTAAGAGTTTAGGTGTGAATATGAGGTATAGTAGCATTAAAAACTAATGAAAGAAGAAAAGAGATTAGAAATGGAAAAAGATTATATACCTCATTGATACAGAGTTTTGATAACTCATAAATAGACTTTTACTTAGACTAAAAAAATACAATTGTAACTCACATACAATTACAGATACTATAAAAAATTATCTTTCCTGCTTCATATATTAGATTTTTAAGAATGTGTTTTTTTGAAAGCAGAATTCAGAAAGATGGGGAAAGGAAAATAAATGTCTAGTGGAAAATGAACTTATTCCACAAGTTTAACAAAATAGCTACATTTAATATTTTACTAAGCAATGTGTTTAAACTGCCCTTGTAATTTTAATAATATGTGAGAAAATGATCTGCACTAGAAATATTCAGAGAAGTTACATATTCAAATGGATCTTCTAGAATGTGAATGATGAAAATAAAATTTCAACTCCACCTTGTCTGGTTGAGAATTTAATAAACTAAATCTTATGTAGCTAAGTGAACAATAAGTTTATAATGTAATCATCTCAAATATACAAACAGAACGTAAAGCTACCACTTATATACAAATGACTACAGAATTTATTGGATCCTATTATGAAGAGTTTGTTATGAGCACTGTTGTGCCTTACCAGAATCATGATATTAATAGGAAAGAGAGGAATTAATTATGGCATGTACCATACTGAGATCCTCACCACTTTAATTCAACAAACACTACTGAACAATTACTGTGTGTGTGGCCAAAGCCGTACTAATTAGTGTTTAACACTATCAGCTAAACAGCAAAATTGTGGATGAGTCTTTCAAAAATAACTCTACCAGGGTTTAGAATTATAGAGTTACAGAGTCTGCCTCCCAACATAAATTTTTGGAAGACAATATAATCATCAATGAGGAAATACGTTTTCCTAGAGGCCAAAAACTGCTCAAAAAACTGAGATCCATTTAATATAGTAATCATTGACAAATGATGCTGGGTGAGCATTGGAGATAAAAATATCTATAAGGTGAAATGTCTATCTTTAAGAAATTGACAAATTTATGGAAAGTTAGATAAAGAAAAAAAGTGACAAAAAAATTTTTAAAGGCATAGAGTAGTAGTCAGGTAACAAGATAATTACATTTTTAGGCAAGAGTGTCCAATGTCTAGGAAAAGAAGCAATTCAATCAGATGGTCTTATGGTTAGTCCATAGAGACTAGTAATGAAAACTGGGTTCAGATATTAGCTCTGCTCATTATTGGTTATTTCACTATGGGTAAGTTATTTTAATCCTCATCTGAATAATGAGGCTACTTAGGACAGTGCCCAGCATTTACTGAATTATGAACATATTATCTATATTATTATAGAGATTTCATTTCTTTTCTCTCTGGTTAAAAACTATAGCATAGCTGATTTTAGTCTGAAGAAAAGAGGGAAACACTCAAAGTGCATGTGCTGTGCAGAAGTTAAAGTCACATTGTGATTTCTGAAGACCTACTCATGGTGTATGTCTCATTGACAGTGTAGGTACAGAGGACACTGCCATTCCGACTCCCCAACATGAAGCCTCTTCCATTCAGAACAATCTGAAATTCCTCTAGAAGTAAAAGGAAAAATGAACATTTTAATCATTGCTTTAAATTAAAGATTTTACTTTAAATAAATCAAGGTGCATAGATAAATTTCTTCATACCCTTCAGTTAACTTATAATAATGAAGACATAAAACCTTATCCTTCCAACTGCGCTTTCTTTCTTTGGCCCTCTAGGTAAATCTACAGAAGACACTGCTCACCACCACTTAGGAATGCATTATTTTATTTTTCTAAATAAAGTATTTTCAAATAGTGACCAAAGTATTAATATTAAATTATAACATTCATTCCCGAATACCAGACAAAATTTCCCCATCTGTATTCTTATAAAAATACAAGAAAGAAGCCTCCTTATTTTTCTCCACTTTTAGGTATTAAGGTTTGGATCTGTAGAGAAAACTAATTAATGTTCATGTTCATGTTCTATGGTTCTTAGAAAAGTCATGTGTACTATTTTCTTTAATCTGCCTCTCTCATACAGAGCTTTTCTTTAACAGCTTCTTTACCTCACTAATCCTGGTTTCATTTTCTATTGCTTACATATTTATAATTCCTCAGAAGTTATGTATTTTTAGGTTACTAATAATCTAGGCCAGGGACTATGAGTTGATTTAACTTCTTGTACCCTTTCTCTATAGCGGGAGCAGGAAATAAATGTTACAGCGTGAAAGACTATACTAAAAGAAAAGCGCAAAGACCAAATATATTGGTAGGCAATAAATGTTTGCTGGTAGACTACAAGAAGGTGATTAACTATTTTAACAATAACTAACTCTAATTAAAAAGGCACGATAAAATGTTAAAGGGTTTATCTGAGCAAACTATAATAAACTGCAATTCCAAGTCAGAAGTGGTCTGGGAATTTCATTAAAAGACCAAAAGGGGAAGTTTATATAGGCTGGACACAAAGCAAAGAAAACGTCTGGTTGGTTGCAGTTATACAGTGCCTTATTTGGTCTATCCCAGTGGAAAGTCCCTACTTATATAATTATAAATTTGTTGGTTGCTTTTGACTGGTTGAGCCTAGCTTCTGTTTTTCATTAGTACATGCACTTACAAGAAAGAGCTCAAGTTAAGTCTTGCTTAAATTTGCAAATCAAGTTAAGTTTACTTGGGAGTCCTGTCTGTTTTAGGGATTCTTCAGGCTTCATCTCCATTTTAATTCACTTTACACTCTCAATCTTCCCAAATTTTTCTATCATAATCCAATGCACATATAGTTATTAAATATGGAAGCAAAATCTGCCAGATCATTCTTCATTCAGTGTGTTATGAAGAAATTTTACTGATAAGTTACAATGAGAAACAGGTATCTGGGCATACTGGCAAGTGTATATAATCCCAGCTACTTGGGAGCCTGAGGCAGGAGAATTGCAAAGTTGAGGCCAGCCTAGGCAACATAGTGAGCCCCTGTCTCAAAAAATTAATAAATAGATAAAGTACAGGTAAAACTTAAAATGTGACTCAGTAATAGTCTGGGCATTGTCAAATAAGGATTTAGTATAATGTTTACTAATGGTAAATACTGGACCTGTCTCTGCTCAGTTTCTCCATTTGCAAATCATGGATTACAAAACTGTTAAAATTATACTTAAGGGAATTAGGCAAAATTGTACATCCAAAGAACATTGAACCCAGCAAAAAGTAGGAGAGCAATAAAGAACAGTTATCATTTCAATATTACTTTTTCATTAAATTTTCTATGTTATCTCTAGGAATTTATTAATCTATACCCTTAGAAAAGATATACCTGCTTTGGGGAATTTGGATGCACTATTCATATCAAACATCTCAATGATCATTCATTAGGAATTCTAGAGATGCAGAGTTTAATTATGACCATGCCCAGTGAACTGGGAGGTTCTGTGGTAAATTACTTGATATATTTCTCAATCCCAGCACCAGCCTCAATATATTTCCTCTTCTAGAATCAGACCTTCTCCAGGCCAAAAAGACTGGGAGATGTGAAACCTGAGTGTGCTCAGTGTACCAGCTGATGAAACCACCTGCTTCCTTCCTTCCCCTCACAAGTCACTTCCTTATGTGCCTTGAGATGGCAGACACTGTACTTTGGCCAGGTCATCAAAGCAGAGAGCTCAAAGTCTACAGAGAGTGTTTGTATAATCAGATAAAAGAAAAGATTTCATATTTTATTTTATTTGCCATAGAAAAGGTCTCAACGTGAACTAAATATACAGAAGATTCTAAAAGCCTGTCACACAATATGCTCATTATTTAAAATAACACTCCAATCTTAAAAATTTGAATTTAAAATAGAAATATTTCAAGGAATTATTTAAAAATTCTTACACAAAAAAGATGCCAAAAAAGTTAATTTTGCCATTCTCTTCCAACAAGAGTTTCAAATCATATATTTTAGCTAGAAAAAAAAATACAATTTCTTAACATGGTATTTTTAAATTCCAAACACTTACCCCCCACACAGACACTTGAGGGCCTCAATTCCAGGATTTCAGTACATGACTGAGCTAGTATCTAAAGAAGAAGAAAAGAAAACCAAACTGTAGAACATGCAGAGTGAATTATAAGATTACTAAGGATTTTGAGGTCCTCTCCTTATTCAATAGGTAAAAATCAATTAACTATTACATTCACAGCCACCAAAGCCCCTGGGAAACTTCTGCATTGTCTCTCCAGGTATATTCTATAATCATGTATTGCAAGATCCTTATTTGATTAAAATAAAACTAGACGAGCACAAGTAAAGTAGGTGCTGCCTTTGATTTCCTTTTACCATAAAATCAATACTGATTCCCCATCAGGTAAAAACAAGATGGCAAATCAATCACATCTCCTGCTTAATAATGTTGACATGTTTTCTATTTATAAGTTCAATGTAACATCAATAAATAAGCACTGCTTTATTTGACAGTAGCATTTCCAGTCCATTTCTCTAGCTCAATTCCGATGGGTGCTAATTCTCCTCATGTGCATCAAACATTACACTTGCAGAACACAGACTCCTTGTATGAGCCAGACATTGTTCTCAAAAACACAGGCTCTGTAAGGCTCTGTATTAAAGCATTCCCAAACCACTGGAATAGAATGGCTCTCTCAGCTTGTAGAAATAGAAACTACCATACAAGGCACAAGGCTACAACTGAAAACGATGAAATAAGCTGCTCCTAATGGTCACCACAATCCTGCCTTTATTTTTAGAACTGCTCTGCACTTCATTATCAAAGTCAGATGAATTCCAGATGATCTTTGAGTGGCATTCCTTTCACGATGCAAGTTGAAGGCAGATGATGTGCAGTGGGTTTTAGCATTGCATGCTCATAACTAGAACAGGAAGGAAGGACTGCAGCAGGAAATGAAAATGCTTTCCGTGCTTTCATTAATAAGCAAAGAAATACAGATTTTCAGCACCTAAAATCAACTGTTGAAGAATGGAATTCTCATTGCTGAAGAAGCTTCTCTGAGAAAGGAGCAATGTTTGTACATGTAATGATTATTTTCCAGTGAACAGAACTATTCACTTTGTGATCCAGGCCTTAGTGATAAGGAAACACACCTCCTAAGTAAGTGTGTATATGTGAGAAATACATCCAACACGCTTGTGGATTCAAGATTTGAGGACTACTAAAGGTTAATGTGTTGTATAAAATTTCAATGCATTATTTGTACAATTCAATAATCAGAATATTCTCAATAGTTCAGTGAGCATTATAAATACTAACTTCGTGGAATTTTTTCATTTGGCAAGAGAGAAGGGGTAGAATAAAATAATAAAATAGAAAACATGTCAACATTATTAAGCAGGAGATGTGATTTGCCATCTTGTTTTTGCCTGATGGGGGGTCAGTATTGATTTTATGGTATCAGAAAATTAATAGGCAGCACCTACTTTACTCGTGCTCATCTGGTTTTATTTTAATCAAATAACGATCCTACATACACAATTATAGAATATAATACATATTATGTTTATGCCTCCCTTATGGGTTAGTTTTTGGTTAGCAGCAAGGCCGGATGCAGCATTAGGAGCTAGATATGATGGCTCTGCCTACTGGCCTGTGAGATTACACGTTTGGCAGGAGATCAAAGGAGAGCCCACTGCTGTCCCTTCTCTGAAGCCCAACTCAAATGAAGTATCAGAATGGTGTTTCACTCTGCATAATCCAAGCATGTTCCAAATTAATTTGGATTGACTGGACCACTATTATAATGTGGTCAGGTTTCAGGGGTTCACCATAGGCCAAACTTCTATATTGGACAAGTGGCAGACATGCCCTCTGAAACAAGAACTGGCAAGTCTGTGGGGGATTGGAGAACCGTGCCTAAGTCACAGCCCCAGTTCTGAGAATTCCACTAATTACAAAGAATTTTCTTATCTTACTTCTCTATTGGATCACAATCAGGTCTTTATGATTACTGATTAATAACCAGAGAAAGTGATGTTACTGTCAAAGAACTATCCATAGCATAAAAAAAAAAAAAATCTGACAACATGAGATGGTCTGAGTTTTGTGAGAACCTTGACTGATTTCTTCTTTCTTAAAGATTTTAAAATATATAAAGAGCCATATTTGATAGAAATTTTCTATGTTCCTGAACAAGTTTACATAATGAACACATTCTGTAATAACAAATATGGGCATACAAGAAGCAAAAGCCATACTATTATGACATAAAAGTGTACACAATTGATATACTATAGCTCTTTTGATCTGGCATTTAGGATAACATGGGTTTTCACTACAAACACTTATAGTTGGGCTATATCTGAGACAAAAAAGTTAACAAAAAATAAATAAAGATATGGTAATGGAATCAAGATATTATTAAGGACCTATGGTATCCTTGAAGTTTATGCTCAACTTGGAAGAAATATGTAGAAGCCAGACCTCAAGATCTGAAGATCAAGTATCCAGTTTAGAAAAACAAAACAAAGAAACAAACAAACAAACAAAAAACTATCTACAACCAACATAAGCCAAGACAGATTTAAAACTTTCTATTTTTTCCTGGTTTTTAAATGGCAATGGGAAGGACCCTGTATGAAAACTTATTCCAGAAAAAAAATAAATAAATACTTTCTTAATGAATAGTATTAGCACATATTTAAAAATCAGTCTGATATAAAATGTATAGAAAATATATGTTATAAATACCAACTACTCAGTTAACATTTATTGAATTCTATTGAAAAGTAAGTGTGGAACTAGGAATAAAGTTCACAGGTGAAGTGTTTGCCTTGAATGCTCAATTAAGGTCCTTTTTTCCATCTAGTACCAGGAAGGAAGAAGAGAGAGAAAGATGTAAAGCTGTCTTAATAAAAAGTGTGAGCACTTTGACTATAAGAAAAACAGACTAACACTGAACAGTCAAGCATGTAAAAAACAAAAACAAAAAAAAAAATGCAGAGCTTAATGAAGGGCTCCTTGAATTAATTGAACCACTTTTTCAATTACACACAATGAAAAGAAAACTGAGTCTAATGATTTCAAATTTTGTTAATCCATAGTACCCATAAGGCATTGAACCAGATGCAAAAGCAGTAAACAAAATAGAAAAAGAAATAATATAAACAACATGAAAAAAGCATAAATCAAAGTTCTTTATTGTGTAAAAAAAAAGAAAAAAGAAAAAGGGGGGCTTGTCTTAGGATAAATAAGAAGGGAGAAAGGTGGATCTACCTCCACCTTTGAGTGAATGGGCTCCAGGACCCAGAGTGAGAATCAACCTGAGAGCACAGCTGAACAGAGACAGCCCCCAGCATCTTTTTGACATGACCATGAACCACATTACTGTTTACCTTGTGTTAAAAACAAATCTGTCTTTAACCAACACACTGCTTGGGAGAGCGCATTCACTCATCTGACTTCATAGTGACCCCAAAAATCTTTATTTCTGACACAGAAATCTCTCTTCTGAGCTGTCCATTCTCTATCCAACAACTCCTTTCAATAGTGAGCTGGATGTCACTCACTCAGAATTATTTATTGCACGTTTATGTGTCCAACATCCGGTTTGGTGCTATGGCTGCAGTAGCAAAGGGCATAGGTACTGTGTTTTCCATCCCTGCTTTCCATCTTGAGAATCAAACCCAGAGCTTTGTACATTCTAGGCAAGCACTTTACACTGAATTACATCTCTAGCATTCACAGTGTCTTTCGGGTACTCACAGTATATCGGGAAGAAAAACTGTAATCAAATAAACATCTTCATCATACTCATAAGGTGAAATCTCAAACCAAAAGAAAGACTTTGAAGTGATAATATACTTCAATAAGAAAAGAGGGAGCCGGGAATGTAGCTCGGAGCTAGAGTACATGCCAAGCATCTGCAAGGCCCTGGGTTTAGTCCCCAGCTCTGCAAACAAACAAACCTGACTGAATTCGCTGGACTCTAAAGCCTAAGTAGAGTGAACTGGGAGGATATGAGAGGAGCATTCCGGTGACAGCAAAAGGTGCAAACAAGCTGAAGTACCAAGGGAAGAAAGTGGAAGTTGAGGAGCACAGGGCTTGCTAAGAGATGAAGCTAGAGAGATGCCCAGGAGCCAAGCCATGCCTTGTAAACCAGGCAAGCCTTTCAGTGTCTAGGAGCACTACTGCTTGACTGCTTGACTGCTTGATGCTATGGAAGGTAGGGGTAGAACTGTGCTTTAGCTCAGAGGTAGAGCACTTGCCTAGCATGTGCAAAGCCCTGATCCAATCCCCAGAACCACAGACAAAAAATAAAAACTTTTAAAAAAAAGTGGGGGATAATGGTATTATATTCCATTGAATGGTTTCCTCTGTTATTTTTTAACACCAATTATAAATAAAAAGAATTTTCCCCAAAACAGGTTATTTCTTTACATATAAATACACATATACTACCCAAGCTTCTTCAAAATTTTTACAACTCTATGAAAATTCTAAATAGTCACCTAATACTAACTTTGGGTATACAACACTATCAACAAAGGATCATTACAGAAATATACCAACATTCTAGGTATGTCCTTAACAGATAGAAACTGCTTATTTTTATGACATATAATGTACCAGAAAATATCAGCAAGGATAATAATGAAGTCTAAAAAAGCAAGCATTTCATTCTTCTGACTCATTTAGTAGCTTTAAGCACTACAAGAGTGCATCCCAAGTCTAAAAGATTCCAAGTTTATCTCATAAGGAAAAATCACTGAGCAGCACTGGTTTTAAAGGTCCCAATGAAATTAAACTTTAGTAATTGTCCATCCGTGTCCATAAAATAAGTAGCTATTACATTTGGAAAAGATGTTTCTCGTATTTTTTTCTTATCTTTTGTTTAGCTCTTGATATTCAGACATGTGATTTATATTTTCTCTATGGCTGCCAAACTTCCCATCCAAATATATTTTTCTCTAAGAGGTAATACTTCAACTAAAAACAACTGTTAGCTACAAGCATGTGTTTTGGTTGAGTTCATCCTTTAAAAATGCCTGAAGCTTCAAAATATGGGTTGCTCAACACAATATGCATCACTCAGGCCCACTTCTAAATAAGGATTCTCTCTTCCTTTGCAAGTAAGCAAGTAATAAAAGCACGAGTGACAAACTTCTAAACCAACTTTGCTCCAGGAAGTCTGGAGAAGATGTAAGCAATTGTGTTTTACTCTTCTGAAGTCAAAACAAAACACATGCTTAGTTCTAATTAAACTGTTGGTGAATATATGCCCATATTAAACAAACAAACAAAGCCAAATGACATTTAAGTTCCTCTGCATCTCACAACTGCAGTTCTTATAACAAATTACTTTAGCAGGTCTTCCTTTTTCACTACAACATGGACAATGCCAAAAATTGATTGTGATCTAAAATAAAAGTTTATCTGTTGATACTTTTTCTTTTCATTTGGTTAATACATTGAAATACTCATTTAATGGTAGTTTAATGAATCAATAGGCTTTCTACAAAATGTGCTTTGAAATTATGAGATAAAGTAAGAATAAATGCACTGTTTCAGATCCTAAAGAAATTGAGTAATAACATTTTTTCCTGCAATGTATATATTATTTCATATTACTCATAATTGCCCACTCTCTTGTTTTATGAATTAAAACACAAGCATTCTGGCAAGCATTCTGTCTATATTTGTTTCATTTCATTTTTCAGAAATCCAAATTAAATGGCAAATAAAATATTTTGACAAAAATAAAAGTTTAATCAGTTATTCTATTAATTCTTCTATTAATTTAGGCATATATGCCTAAAATTTATAAAGTCAGAAAACTCTAGGGACCATGTCCATCTTTGTAGCCCAGCCAAAGTGTCTTAAACCTAGTCAGTGCTCAATAAATGCCTTTGCAAGAAATTAGAAATCATCATCTTTGGGGGAAAAGTGAGAAATCATACATTTTCTCCATATAATTTATGCTTTATGGTACATTTGGTCATAAATTTTAATCATTGTCTCTCCTTTCCATTTTTTCCTTGTCCTTCTATTCAACTGACTCTGCTTTCAAGATCTGCTGAGCTTCTATAAGGTTGTTGCCTTGTAGCACAACAGTTTATTGTTCACAAATAAAAATTTGGCATTTAATTAGGTCTACATAACATCAGTTCAGTTTTCTCACAAAATATCACAAAACTATAACAATTTATTCAAAGTGGATTTGATTTCCTTCAACTATAATTCCAACCAAATAAAAAAAGAAAAGAATACTGTTATTAAATAATACTTTCATGCAAATGCAAATAGAGTATTGGACAATGAATGTCAAGACAAAATTATAAAAGATCAGTCAATAAAATGAACGATTTAAAGAAAATTGATCATTTTTATTTTTTATATAAACGGAATCTAGAAGGAATGGGGTGTCCTAGAATATAGTGGAAAATATTTGAAATGTGTTTGAATGTTATGGTGAACTGTAATAGCTACTAATTTTTTTTCCTACCCAGAACAATTTTATCCTCGGTCTTCTGTGAACACTGCCTCCTCTATTGGAGAAGCTGTTCCTCACTCCAAGAGAGGCTATCAATCATGATGCTTTCCTCTCTTTTTCTATCTTTGCTCCTTTGTCATTGGGTGGGAATATTACTCAAACCAATCCAGATAATGTTGACATGATTGGTGGAAGAATGAGCACATGGCACAACTGAGTTACTCACAGTGCTTATCTGGGACCTTAGATACTAATGCAATGAGTCAACAGCACTCACTTTTCAAAGGGCTTACTGACTGGGGACCATATAAGTCTGAAGCCTTTTGCAGTTTTCATTCTCTAGTACACCTCTAAATAGAAGAGAATCAAGCAAATAGAATCATAGTCAAAATTTACTAAGAGAAAAGATCCTATGAACATGGTTGCTTCCCTGGATCCAGCTATCCCTCAGGCAGTTTCCCTCCCTGGACTACCCAGTTGAAGAGGTCAGTCCCTTTCTTTCTTTAGTTTTATTTTCCTTAAACCAGTAGTAACTGTGCTTCTGTGACTTGTAATTAAAAAAAACTAATATAGTGGTAATGCTCAAATATTCCATAATTTTATTATAAAAAATTATTTTCAAAAATGTGCTTGGTTTTTATTTATTCATTCACTGATAAATATGAATTAAACAATGGCTACTTACCCAATATTAGGAATTAGAGGGGTAAGAATATCAGGGATGGGGTAAATACAGTTCCAACCCTCATCTTATTAATCTGGAAGGTGTTATGATGATGTTTCCACATTTAGTACTAAAGATCCTTAGAAAAGAGAAGTTAGAATAATCTAATTTGAAGTGGGATCTTCATATTTTAGATTTTTTTTTAACAAGAGTTCTGGAAATTGATTTCCAATTTTGATTAAGTATCATCAGTTTTGGTTTCTTTTCTTCTTGTGATACATCTTTACTTTGTTTTTGTTTTGTTTTATCTTGGAAAAAGCTTTATTTTCATTTGTTTCAACGCTTGGGAAGGGCTCCAAGGAAGTTAAAAAGCTTCCCAGGACTGGAATGAATGGCTCAGGCCAAAGCCCTGATGCCAGGAGATGCAGAGGACGCCTCAAGGGACGCTGGGCCCCAGCTTCCTAATCCTATTGAGGATGAAGCTTCCAAAGACACATTCTCTGCCTGGTCCGTCACACAGTGGAAGTTACTCAGGTGGTCGCCCATTTTCTGGAGAAGCTTCGCCTCTTCGTCCAGGAAGTGGTTCTCCAGGATGTCACAGCGATGGGAGTCTGTGCCGGCAGAAATGAAAGCACAAAGATCCACCCAAACAGGCATGGTTCAGGTTCTTCCCCAGCTGCACCACAGTTTCCAGGGTGTCTAGGTTTCACCCAGTCATCCTGAGAAGGCTTCTGCACCTCCTGGAAGGTGGAGCATCTTCAGAGACCCTTGCGCCCAGGTGCTTGTCCTGGACTAACTCGCAGAAGCAGAGGCCCACATCCTCCAGAGCCACAAGTTCGGTGAGATAGCTGTCAGAGATGTAGGTGGGGAGGACCGCAGGTGCAAACTGACCATGCGGGTGACCACAGCCTCCACCTCGCTGAAATAAGTGTAATAATTCTGACACATCTGCAAAGTGGTGGTTGGCCCAAAATCAGGTGCTAACCACTTTAAAAAACAAACAGGAAATTGGCTGGTCCTGGAAGCAGAATGTGGGCAAGAAGATGGTCCCAGAGGTTGTGAATGGGGAGGAAATGGGAAGGCGATTGGAAGCTGGGAGAGAAGAAGTCCCAGGTTCCTTCTAGGATGGCTCCTGCCACACACCGCTGTAGCAAGAGACGGATCTCCCAACCTCCAAGTGTGCTGCTGTGGCTGTATCTTTACAGTTGCTCAGGCTTTAGGTTTTTCATGAAACTATGATTTTAGCAAGAGAGGTTTCCATAACTAAGCAGTCAACAATGTTCTTAGCAGAGCCTGCTAAAATCACTTAAGCTAAGTATTTATTAGGTACCCTCTTCTATGAAAATGATTTGCCAGTAGAGAAAAGGAGGTTGGAGTAATTCTCATTCCATATAACATAGTTTTAGACACCTTTCTTAGTGCTTTTCAAACAAAACCACAACAATAACAATGGACTTCACTGAGAAAAACAATTACATCCAAATGTTAAAGGGAGCTTATATTTCTAACACTGTGAATGAAGTTATTTTTTGAAATATACATTGCACATTTTCCCTTAAAAAAAAACATCTAATACATTGCTATTTAAATATCCTACATGGCTCATTCTCTTCCTGTTCATGCTTGTATACTTTCCCATTATGAACTTAGAAACTCTGGCATTAACTGCCTTCCCTTAGAATCTAGTGTACTTAATTCTCTTGGACCAGGGTTGTTTATAAAGCCAGCTTCACAACAGATTCATCTCTTTCTTTTAATATTTTCTGAGGGACTCTTATTAAAAACAAAAATTGTGAAGGTAATTCCAAGTAGTGAAACATCCCATGGTCCTGCTTTTAGAAACTAAAAGAGAAGGAGTTTCCTCTGAGCATTTTGATTTTTACTCTTTCCATACTATTCACCCATCTGTGGATTTTTTTTAACGTTTTCTTTCATAGCACTACAGTATTAAACACTGAACTAGAACCCATGGGGTATCCACATGTTAGTCTGACCTTTACTAGTGCAAATAAAATTTTATTCTATATTTATATATTATATATTTAAAATGTAAGTCCTGCAATTATCTTCCCAAGAAATCAAAAGGACTTTAAAAAAACATTCTAAGATTTTAAAGATAATTCTGAAGAGAAAAACAGAAAATTCTGTGTTTGTGTTTGTGGGCAAAGGGAGGGGAGAAAGGACAAGAGATGGCGCAATGACTTCTAACCTTGATAGTTCACTGGTTCTCCAATTACCTACATCCCCCACTGGGATTTTTTTTCTCAAGCTCAATTTGACTTCTCTCTCTGCCCACTGACCTCTTCCATTTTGCCAGTGACATCCCTGCCCCCTCTGTAAAAATAGCTTTCACTCTAGTTATTCACAGGCACACAATGCCTCTTACATTTGACTCCCTGCTCTGTCTCTTTAATCCTATAATCCAGTGCACTCTCAGGTTTTAATTTTTAATGCTTCCCCAAATTTATTGTTTTATTTTCAGTGTCACTGCCATCATAATAATCATTAACAAAAACTAATAAGTGTCAGCTAATATTTGCCATATGCCTGAGCCTGGTTCAGCATGAGACAGAGATTTTTTATACATGCAGGTTCAGCCCCACCCTGTTCCTGACATATTTTTGATATGGGCAGAGAGTTTATTAAGTATTTCCATAATTAGCTCTTTGACCTAGTTTCCTTTTTGAAAGACCTGGAATCCCAGTGCCTAGGATAAGCTCTCAGGAACTATAATTTACTGGGAATACTGTTTCCCCTTTAACAACAGGGTTTCTACACTGAATTCTAACTAGCACACACTGCCTCCCCCATGAACTGTGGCTCCTTTTTTGAATATGGGGTCCTACAATTATACATAACTTTGTTATAGGAATACTGAATCATGTTCCCCTGATTGATGGGGTTCTGATCCCATAGCCTAAGGACACTGGGTACCTACACCATCTAGAAAACCTTGTTATGACCCACCCTCTGAAACTGAGCCTCTTACATTCTACCATCATATCCTTTTATACCCATGACATTGATCAGATAGATTGCTGGCCATCTCTCCCAGTGGATTGTCCTACAGAAGGACCAATAGCCCCAGGTTACAAGATCCTGGCTTCCTGCCATTCTTAGCTTCCTACCAAATATTTTAAAGTCCAGCTCTTCTGATCTAGATCATTCTTAATCATTATTTCATTTAATTAAAATAATCAGTGAAATAGAACTCATTATTCCCATTTGCTGAGAATTTTAGAACTCAGGAAGTACATTGTAGGACCTATTCCATGTCACAGGGCTGTGCAGTGACAGAGATTCATACCCAGAGCTTCCTATTTCCAACCTCATATTATCTGCACATGAGGTTATTATCTTTTTCTGGGTTTTATAAGGACAAATGCAAGAGATTTATAACTATAGGATGCAAACCATCCCATACATTATTATAAGAATATTCTTCCTAAATCCTCATAGACATCATATAAATCCCAGGCTCTTGTCTTCCATGTTTTCCTGATTATTTTTAAAATGAGTGCTAATTCCCCATTCAAGGATGTGAAGGTCTCTGTAATCTGAGTCCAGACTACCTGTCGACATGTATCCTTCAAACCCCTCAGCACAGGTTGTTCTTGAAGTTCCTTTTTTAAAATTATATCTACTCCAATTAGTAGAGTCCAGTTCAAATCCCATGAAAAGGTTTCTATAACTTTATGTAACCAAACCAATCCTCTTTACGTCAATTTACATGCCACATTGACATTTAACACAATTCCATTCTAAGATGGTTTTTTATCCCATGGGGTGACTCACTCAAATTTCCCTCCTCTAAATCCCCATATTACCTAATAAATTTTGCAGGGGATATTCCA
This sequence comes from Ictidomys tridecemlineatus, assembly GCF_052094955.1. Taxonomy (NCBI): domain Eukaryota; kingdom Metazoa; phylum Chordata; class Mammalia; order Rodentia; family Sciuridae; genus Ictidomys; species Ictidomys tridecemlineatus. The sequence continues at coordinate 61,010,206 of NC_135485.1, forward strand.
AACATCTCATCATCACTATTTTAAACCCTGGTGCGGTATAGAGTTTGACTTATTTAAGTATGTGTTCCTCCTCCCATGCCTAACACAGTGCCTTAAGAAAGAGGAGGGTTTATTAATTTATTAATTTATTAAATGAGTTCAATGAAAAACTAAGTTGAGCAAAGAAGGGAGAAATAAAAGATATATTCTGAATAGTATCTACTTGAGATGGTAATGAATTATAAACCTTCATAGAGCTAGTTATAAAAATAAATTATACCAATATTCCAAAGAATGTTACATATCATGTCTGCCTGAAGAGCAATCTAAAAATGTTGAAACAGTACACTTTCTAAAAAATTAAAATAGAATGCTTAAATGATTTTCTGAATCAAATAAATTTTAAAAAAGATATTAAATTGTTAATATGCAGCATATTCATAACAAAGGTCTTTTTCAGTCTCTTGATTTTTAAGTTGTGAAAGAACTACTACAGTGTTTATTCCTTTTAACTGCATTGAAGAAAGTCTTCAAAACTGAAACTACTGTCTTTGCTGATTAAAAATTAATTCTTGACACACAATATCTTAACAATATATGATGTCTTGGTCTTTAAGGGCACAAGTCCATACAAGTCACTGGATTTTGGGGGATCAGAACAAAAAACAAAGAAAACTTGTATGAGTTTTTTTCAAAGATCAACTTCAAGTAAGTTAACATTCTGACAGTAAAGGAGATCAGATGTATTTAAATAATATCCAGCAGGAAAAAGATTTTATCCATGAATTTAGCTAATATTCGGCCTTCATAGTGACATCTGAAAAACCTAAGTTTTATGATTTTTTTCCATTTGTTTAGCTTTATGTAAATATATTTCATAGTACAATTTCATCTATTATCTTGGTAAGTCAGAAAGAATAAAGGGATATCTTCTTTTCTTTGTCCTTATCCTGTGATAAATGTGCTATGTTATTCTAAATATCAAATAAATATTTTTAAATAATATGTGAGTATAAAATATAATTCAAATTTAGGCAGAATTCCACTTTTTTATATTATTAAAGGTGAACCAATCTCTTCCCTTGAAAAGAGATGAAGTATTTGAATTGCTTCAAATTTCTACATAGTGGATGAAAATCCCAAGGTTTCACAACACTAATTAAAAAAATATATATCAACCATTGCTGAGATCTAGGTTGATTATAAAAGTTATAATGACTCCTTTTTCCACCTGCCACCTTTGCCAGGTATTGCCAGCGATTTCCCCAGAGGCAGGCTGTCCTATGGACAAGGTATTCCTCTTTGGGGGACAAAATAGCTAGTGTTTAACTATGTTAACATGAAACTTTGTTGGCAGTGTACCTAGAGTAATGCAAATCTTTCTAGTTTCCTGCTAATTATTTTAGCACAACTTATTCAAGCTAATGTCTATCAAGAACTTCAATCCAGCAGGACTGTATTATACTTAGAAATTACCTTCTGAAGTTTCCTCAATACAAACAGAAAAACACAATTTAACAAATAAACATTTTGTTTATTTTTATTTTTTATTATTTATTTCTTTGTTTTTTGGTACTAGGGATTGAACACAGGAGTGCTTAATCAGTCACTGAGCCACATCCCCAGGCTTTGTTATTTTTATTTTGGGATGGGATCTAGCTAACTTGCTTAGGGCCTCCCTAAATTGTTGAGGATGCCTTTGAACTCACAATCCTCCTGCCTTGGCCTCCAGAGCTGCTGGGATTACAGGCTTGCACCTCCTTGCCCAGCACAAACAGACAAAAAAAAAAAAAAAATTATTTCCTCTGGTAGTCAACTATTAATTTCTTAAAGGGAAAAATCTATAGTTACAACCCATAAAAGTAGGGTTTGGAAAAGCTAGTCAGTCATCTGGAGAATTCTAAATTAAACCTTTTATGTAGAGAAAAAAAGATTTCAAAGGGAATAACCCAGAGAAATATTTTTTCTTTCCCAGTATAATTATAAAAATAACTGCTAATCCTCAAGTACAATAAAATCCTATTAAACATACAACCCACTGACCTTTTTGTTGAGGGGGTCAAATTATCCTCCCTTTTTGCATTATCTCTTTTTCTGCATTTATATTGCTTCTGTTGATATTTACCCTGAATCCAACTATGAAATTATTTACTAATTTTTTCTACAAACCAAACATAATATTATATAAATAAACTCCTAAACTAATTATATCTCTGTTCCATTCTGCATTTACATTTGGTTTGTCCACTGACATGAGCTTGAACCAAATTCTGTTTCCTCCAAAAAGGTCCATTTATTTAAAAAAAAAAATACATGCTACTAAAACAAAAACCAATAAACCTCTGTGTTTCTAAAAAACATGATCTTTGAAGAGAAATTTAAATGCCAGAACCAAATGTTAGACACTTTTTTTTTCCTTTTACAAATGCCTAAAGATTAAAGGAAAAGCTTTTGCTTAGAGAATATATATTATTCACTTCCATTTTAGGATGGTGTTTACCAAAATATCATAAATACTTAATAGCAACTATCCCTAGTGCTTCTAGCAAAAGGCAGTAAAAGGAAACATAAACCTCAGCTGTGAAAACCCAGGAGCTTCGTGGTGCATTTCATCACTCTCTTCCCATACGCTGTCGAGGAGAGCACGGATCCTAACCACCACCAGAGCAGCTCAACTGAATCCCAAACAGAAATATTATGTGCTCTAGGGAGACGATTCATCATTTAAATGGAAAGAACAACTGCAGTCAAATACTCAGCCGCTGGTTCAAGATGCCTGACGTACAGCTAAGAAATGCCATAGTTGGAAGGCAAAGTAATCACACATTCCAATCCAAATTTTTCATTTTACATTTGTCCTATAAAGTCTATGTAAAAGAGAGAAAGAAAGAAACCTCGAGATAGCAACTCCATGCTTAAAAATGGTAGAAGTATCTAAAACAGAGATCACAGGCTGGGGTTCTCAGAGCCCAACCGTGCAAGAATTAGTGTCAAATCTCACTTGCAAACAAATCCAGATTTTTAGAATTACACTGTGGAAGAGCAAGCAAATCTCTTTCTTATGCTCTTTCTTCTCCATAATGGCCACCTGCACTAGACACTAAGATTATTTCTATTAGTTTAAAATGTATGTACAATGATCAGTCCCTTCCTGCCCATCTCCCTCCAGAGATAGACTCACAGAATTGATGATTCCTTTAAGAGCCTGAAATCCACCTTTGACAGGGAAAACTTGTTCCTTGGAGTCGGCAATTCTTTCGAGCTTTAGAAAAAAAGAGAAAAGCTTACTTAAGAGATGGTTGAGACAGATAATTCTTTATAAACTTATGTTAAACTTACATGTAAATTTAAGTTTTAGTCTGAAAAGTTACTCTGCCGGATTCATTCACCAGTGTGGCCTGTAAACTGAAGGTGATAAGATTTGTGTTCCTCCAAATATATCACCATGGATTAACTGAGGTCAGTCTTAGCCCCATGACACAGCCTCAAGTTGCAATTTTACAACAACACAGAGTTCTAACAGCTGTTAATGGCAGAAGATTCGGCAATCTAAGCTATACTCAAGCAAAAATTTGAACGTAAAATGATTTTGTGAGGAAAAAAAAAATGTGGTACCTAAACCCTCAAAAAAAAACTCCATGGGAAAAAATTATTTTTTAATAAAAATTATTAAAGATTTTCAAATAGACTTTCCAAATTCCTGCACCCCTAAGAGTCAAAATTTAAATCAAAATAATAATTATAAATAAGACTAATAATCTTGTCGTTTTAACTGAAGGGATATTCACATAATTTTAGTACAAATGTTTGTCTTGTATTATTTCCTCCAACCAAATAAATGTTCAAATACTTATTTATTTAGAGTTTTGTTTTAAGTAACAAAACCTATCAAAATTCTGACATTATGAAGGCAGCACTCAAGACATAAACCATTTTATAAAAAACCTTTGTAAGAAGTCATTAGTGAAAAGAATTTGTTCCCCTATCCTTAAGACATTATGGGATTTAAATTTTGCAGAACTGTCTTAACTCACCTGAGCTTGTTCAAAATCAAGGACACCAACGCAATAAACATTAGCACCAAGTGACCTGGATATCTTTGCCTAAAGAGGAAAAAAAAGGAGGAGTAGAGAGGAGGGGAAAGAGGGAGGGGGAGAGACAGAGACAGAGAGATACAGAGTTACTCAATATCCATCTACACATGCAGAAACACACAGCCAGGCACAGCAGTGGGGTGTAAAGAACAGTTTCAGTTCAATACTCACCTCTTTCTCCGCATATGATGGCACCAGACCGTCCAACTTACCATCTGTCAGAGCAATTATGATACTGGAGGTTTTTGAGCCTCCTGCTTTCTGAATTTGTTCATTCGCCTGAAAATGAAGAATAATTATCCAACTCACATTTTAATTTTAACTTTTAACCAGCATGTTCCATCAAGCTAAATTTGTAAGTCTGACAAAGTAAAAATATTACTGACTAGCGCATAAAGGAGGATATTGTAACTATTTTATTTGAAATATATACATATTCACATTAAAGAGTAGTTAGTATTGGGTTTAAATGACAAAGGTTTTTAGTTATAGGTGAATAATCTGAATTATGATCACAAAAGAAAATGGAAAATTCCTTAATAGACAAAATGCATACAAACTTTTCTTATCACTACAGTAAATAATGCTTTCTACCAGACTCATCTCTAGAATAACTAAAAGCATTTTAAAGATAAGTATGTAACAGTTTTTTGAGCCTTGCTAGATAATTGTATTTCATTACAGAATAAGAAAGCATTCTCTTCCATACTTTCAAGTGTGAAGTGACTTACTAGCTTTAGTCCTTCATGGATGTATGTCTCTCCCACTGGACTAACACTTTTTAAATCTTCCAAACCTTTATTGATTTTGTCTCTGGAAAAAAAAATGTATTATAATATTAAACAATGCAAAAATGAGCAAACACCACAATAAATACTTCTTAAATAAGATGAAAGTATTGCAACTAGGCTTCTACAGTAAGAAGTAGAGGAATGGACATGGGCTTTGCAAACAGAGAGCACTTCATGCTGTCATTTCAGTAAGTACTTAATAATTTTCATTTTTTAACCATGAAAAGTTAAAGTACTAAAAATATCCTGAAAATATCTAAGTATATCTTGGGCATTTTGAGCTAAGAACAGATATCTTCAATCATGTTTGTTTTATTAAATGCTAAGGAGTAAAACATGCTTTCTATTACCCACAAAAATACAAGGATTAAATAGTTCAACTTCAGTGGAAAAAAATATTTCTGAAACACTCACTCCACTTCCCTGAAAGTGGGGAAACCTCTTTGTTATCTGAAAATTCCTAAAGCACATTACTTAGCCCTTACATATGGAAATTAACATTTTTCTACTTCAATGTCCCAGTCTTAAGTCTCATAATTTATTAGCTTTTCTGGCATCTTTTTGCACATTCAGATACCAACACATTCTCTTAAATACAATAAGTATGTAATATATACTTGTTGAATGAATGAATGAATGAATGAATGGGAAGGTAATGAATTCTTGGGAGAGGCAATATGAATAAAAAAGATGAAAAAACAAAGAATAACCTTTTTATCATGACTAATTCACTGTCTCAATGGAGTATGTCGAAACAAGTATGACTACAATATTATTAAGAACTATCTCATATACATGAGTAAAAGAAAACCCAATTTGGGGGTTTTTCAAATATAAATTTTAAACTCCTTTAAAAACAGATAAAACCACAAGAAGAGATAAATAAATGATGATGTAAAAACTATCCAAAATAAATTTAAAACTTCTTTTTCAAGTTTAAATTCAAAAGATCAGAAGAGCACTTACGATACCATTCTAAGAATTTTAGTTTTCCAATAGAAGCAAGAAAAAAAGAATTCCTTTTAAATTCTTGAATTGGTAAACCCAATTTCATCTCATTAAATATAATATGAATAGTTTTCACTTTACTGAGGATGATACAGAGGGAGATTAATATAAAACAAAATTATTTTATCATCAAAGAATGACTGGAGTCAAGGAATGGAACTACTATATAACCCAGCTTTATCACTCCTCAGTATTTATCCTAAAGAATAAAGGAACCCGTGGAGGGAGAAGGGAAGGGATACAGGAAACACTGGGGAATGATACTGGCCAAATTATATTGCTATATTGCATGCATGTATGAGTGTGTAACAATAAATCCCACCATTATGTACAATTATAACGCACCAATAAAAAATATGGGAAAAAAGAATGACTGGAGTCAGACACACAAATGATCTCTTTAAAACATTGTACTTTAAAATAATTTAACTAATTGCATTAATTAAAATTAATTTAATGTTTTCAATTCTCAGCTAGAAAAAAAGTTTACAATGTTCCATCCCCATGTCTTTTATTTATGATGTATTTTTCTGCTCTCCACACATTACTTATTATAATGTTTTTTGTAAAGTCCATGCTTAATAAATTTTTCAATCAACCACTGAAAAAAAATTAGTGATTCCACAGATAATAGAGTAAACTGCATAATGGATAAGCTTGTTTTATCTAAATATTTATGTTTGGTATATATGGAAACAACTTGAAACTGATTTTGTCTAAATGCAGATAAATACCAAATATTTGGTGCTTCCTAGAAATAAGTGGCAGTGTGTCCTCAAGCATTGATGTTTGCTGCCAAAAGGGAAATGAAAAAGACAACTGAAATACAAGTTTACACAAACAGAATGTACGTGGTGAAAATAGCCTTCTCCATTCAGTTCAGATCAGCTCAAGATTGTAAGGACCAGCATAAGACTCTTGAGAGGGTAGAACTTGCTGAATATGGTCTTCAGAGACTTTTGGAAAGGTGGACTACACTGCAGTGGTCTAGGAGTCTTAATCTAGTTAACTAGAGAAAAGAAAATTGATGTAATAGTTTAAAACAAAACTCATCCATCCACATTATAATGTTAAAGAAGACTCCAAAGAAGAGCAAAGAAAAAATGAAGGAGGAGGAGGAGGGAGGAGGGAGAATGGGGAAAGGAAGGAAGGGGGAAGTGGAGGGGAAAGGAAGGAAGGGGGAGGAGGAGGGGAAAGGAAGAAGTGGTTATGTTACAAAGATAAGATCAAGTTCAGCATCATCTTAGAAGATCTGCTGCACTAAGTTTTGCTTTAACGTTAGGTCTTCACCCTCCAGGGATAGCAATATTGAAACTACTTCAGTATTTGTTGTGAACTGTCGTCAAGGATGCTGCTATCATGATGTGCAACGGTCCCCTATGAGGACTCACAGCAGAAGCTTCTTTGTCACCCCTCAGTAATTGCTGCCCACTTCCTCCTTTCTGCTATTTACAACTATGTAAATGTTTCTCTTGCCCTGACTTCAGGAAAGCCCACAGTGAGTTTCTTATTCACAAAATTCTAAGTTCTAATAGTTATCAAATTGCTTCAGCTTTTTTCCCAAGAACTTTTCTTTTAATAATTAATTAATTCTGTATATTATTGCTCTATGCAGCATCAAATGCTTTTTGTAAACAGGTAGAATTTAAACAAATAAAATGTTTTTAAGTTGAGAATTAGAGAACCAAACTCTATAATCCACTGGAGAAGGAGGGAGTTGCGGGGGAGTGAGAGAGGGAGGGCAACCACACAACGCCTGGTTTTTTATTCGTGAAACTTTCAGCTTTGTATCTCTCAAATTTCTCTGCTGAGATGGAGGGGAGGGGAGGGGAGAGATGGGGAGGTAAGGGTCCTCAGAATATTCTAATGTATAGCAAGAATTAACAACCTCTGATCTGCTAGTGTGGTGCCTCATTCCGGTAATCCCAGCAACTTGGAAGGCTGAGGCAGGAGGATCTCAATTTTGAGACCAGCCTCAGTTACTGAGAAAGACCCTGCCTCAAAAAAAGGGGCGTGGGTACAGGCTGGAGATGTCAGGAATGTGGCTCACTTCACTGGTTAAGTGCTGTTGGGTTTAATCACTGGTACACCCCCCTCAAAAAAGAACCTCTGATCTAATCTAATTGGAAAAGCTTCCCATGTGGTTGGGATATTTGTTCTCTTGCCTATTTTAACAGTCAGTTCTATTCAAGGGGTTTGGGGTAAACATGATGATCTTTTATACTATAAATACCCTGGGATGATATGAATCAAGAGGAGCACAGTCTGGTAGAACGTGTGTTAATTCTAAGATCAACTTTGTTTCTTCAGCTATAAAATAGGGACTAAAAATACCTTCCCCATGGGAACACTGTGAGAATTAATGGCATATAATAAGCACTAAGCTGTAGCTACTAGTGTTATTGTTGATGTTGGGCATTCCTCTGTCAATAGGGATTTTGTTCATTCAGTTGACTTTCTTCCTGATTCCAAGCAAAGATAATACGGTGAACTGATGGTCAAAGTTTTATCATGCAGGAATCAAAAAAAAAAAAAACGGAAAGGAAAGAAAAAATTGAGAGGAAAGAAAAAGCTTTGGTGAGAGGAAGATCTTGAAAAGGAATTCCAATCAGCCTTCCATATCCACAGGTATCAAAAGATTTAATCAACTGCAGACCAAAACATTTTTTAATTCATCTTCACTAAACATTTTCTTCTAATTATTCCCAAACCACTTTTACATTATAACAACAATTTACATAGTGCAATAATGTATCCAATTGTGTAAGTGATCTAGAGGTGATTGAAGTCATATGGGAGGATACAAATAGGTTATTTGCAAATACTACAGTGTTATATAAGAGATTTGAGTATCTATAAATTTTTTTGGTATCTGTGGTAGTCCTGGAACCAAGTCTTCACAGATACTAAGGGATGACTATATGTGGAAAGCTATATAATGAGATAGGAACACTTGGGGATTGAAGTAAAGAGAGAGACTTGTAACTATATGGACTTGTAACCATAAACAGTTATTAAATTTCTCTGATCTTGGTTTGTCTCTATGAAATGTAAATAACAATGCCTGTCCAGATATTGTTTCACTAATTCTATAGATATCTGCTACATGTTCACTATGATATTTATAATATAATGCCATCTGGCATCTTTGAGGATTTGGAAGGCTGTGTGCACCTAGACAAAGAGTATTAGGACAGAGGGAAGAGGAGAGAAGAGTAAGTAATGACAGGAACACACTCTTTTCATCTGCATTTCTCCTTCACAATACCATTCTGCTCCCCTAGAAAGCCTGTAAATAGAGGCAGGCTGGATTTGAGGTGACAAGTCAGTACAATGGACAAGATCTCAGGTCCTAGAAGCAGACTGCTTGGTTTCAAAATCCAGCTCCTCCACTTACAAGAATATGTGAGCCTGGGCAGCTTATCCAAACTTTATTTTTCAGTTGCCTCACTGATAAGAAAAGGCTGTACTGAATCCATGGAGCTATTGTGAAAATCAAATAAATTCATACATGTAAGGTGTCTGGCACACAGTGCTCATGCATAGTAGTTACTATTCTCTTATCATATTGTGTATCAGGGACAGAGTGAAATCATCTTCCATCTGACCCTAATGCTTCCTTATGCTACTACTCTGCATTAAACAACAAACACATCACACAGGTCAAGCCTGGGAACTTGGCCTCAGTTCACAGTTCTGGCACTTAACTTACTCATCGTGTGACTTTGGAAAACTTTGCAGTCTCTCTGGCCCTCCATTCCCCACAAGTAAAAAAAGTGGAGATAATAATACTACTTGCATAATGAAGTTGTTACAAAGATTAACAGAGCTATTACATGCCAAACATTTGGTACCTTTCATGGCACCTAAGGGATTGATAACTGATAGAATAGTTTGCATCTATTCACTATAGCCCTGATCTTTATCCATAGAAGATAACTTGAATATGAACTATCAGCCTAATCAGTTACAGTTTACACACCTCAGCTGAGGACTACCCCTTTATTAGTCCTTCATAAAACACCTAGAATTTTAAAGCCTTTAAGTACTGCAAACTATAAATCATATGCATAGTAAGTGTTCAATATTGGTCTTGAATAAATCCTTGAATATAAACAATCTCAAAATGTACATTTATACTACAAGTGTGAATATATTCCTCTTTAATTTTTTTTTAGTTGTAGATGGACACAATACTTTTATTTTATTTATTTATGTTTTTTGTGGTGGTGAGGATAGAATCCAATGCCTCACACACGCTAAGCAAGTGCTCTACCACTGAGGTACCACCCAACCCCACTAATGTGAAAATTTTCTAAACTAGGAAATAAACATATCTTCATATTCTGCTAGCAAAGTATTACTGCATATCATTAATTCTTAAGTACTTGGAAGTTTGAATTTAACAATACTATTCAAAACTGTAAAAGAAAAGGGAGATGTGCCAATCTATTCTAATCTGGCTCAAGAAATAGTGGCAATCTTCAAATAATAGAAGTAAAGGAGAACATGCTACTATTATTAAGAAACAAATATTACTTTATGAAAAGGAGGATGATAAGAAGTTAATAACAAATAATAAAAGTAAAAGACTTTTATCATTCAAAATTTGCTGTTAGTTTATTTGATTGCAATAGAATCAAGGCCAGTGTCAACATTGCCAATCTAATTTGTTGTTTTGATTTATTTTCACTCTAAACTGACATATTTAGCTCATGAAGAGATACATCTTACAAATTTTGCTTTTTCTTTTCATATAAATATGGTAAATAATTTCTAAATATAAGTTCTATCAATTCTTTCCAGTCTATATGTGTCTATGCTCTGACCAGGAGATAGTATTTATCTCTCCTCCTCTTAAAACTGGCTACCCCTATTATGGCTTGTCACAAGAATAAGGTAGAAGGTATGTTCCTTACCATCTGACTCCAAACCCTAAGAACAAGATATTTTGTTTTCTTCATCTTGGAAGACTTGCTTTTGGAATACCCTTCCTTGGAACCCAGGCACCAAGATGTAAGAAGCCTAAGCCACGTGTGGAGGACACATCGAGGAGACCACAGGTGCTCTACCAAACAGCCCTACCCAGGGTCCTGAACCAAAAACCAGCATCTGTGACTGCAGCTCCAAGTAGAATTACATTGGACAGAGAAAGCCCCCTGTGAGCCCAGTCAACCTACAGAAAACTGTGTGAGAACAAAATTGTTGTTGTGTAAGCCATTACATATGAGGATGCTTTTTCATGTGTCATTGAATAACCATAAAAGGAACTAGTCACCTAGTACCAGAAGTGTCAGCTGTTTCATCACCACATATTTTCCATTCTTTACGTACAGCTCAGTCCTATCTCTTGGGAATCTATCTATGTTTTATCTATGTTTCTATGTATGCTTTTCGTATATGCTCCTGGGTCCACCCTCTGGGCTTTGATTGCACTTTGAGTCATCCTTTCTTTTTGTTAAGGCAGGGCCTCACTAAGTTGCTGAGTTGTTAATGCTGACCATGAAATCCTCCTGTCCGGGTCTCCTGAGTTGCATACCATTACAGCCACTAAGTTCATCCTTCCTTTTTCATAAGAAATAGATCCCTTTTTAACTCCTTCGTGTCCATAGGAAGTTGAGGGACCAGAAGTCTCTGGTAAATAATTTCTAAATAAAGTATGGTAAATAATTTCTAAATATAGTTTCTAAATATCAATTCAAAATGAGACCAGAAGTCTCATTTTCAAGTATATCTGTCTCTTTTAATCCAATTGACATAATTCCTTTAGAAATTTTATGATACTTATGTATGGGATTATGATCCATTCTATTAGACAAAACCTACAAGCACAAAATTCTTCAAAAGAGGCTCCTTTTTACTTTAGATTTTCAATCAGGTGAGCAACATAACCAAAAGACTCTTAGAAACCTTATTGTTTGCCTAAAAAATCTATGAAGTGTACTTGTCAGATTCTTATAAGCCCTTTTGTGTAGATGAGAGGATCTATAAGGCCTCATCTTTGATCTTCCTGAAATCTTAACCGAGTATCTTTCAGCTGTACCATCAACCTGATTTTTCTGATTCCACATTTTACAAACCAAAATCTGTTTCTGATTATTGACCTCAGTAAGGCCATTTCCTAGATTTAGGGAACATTTTGATAAGAGAGACAGAATGCAAAAGAGCTTTATTCTTAAATGCATGAAGTTTTGGCTTTTTATACTTTCTCTAAATCCTGCTTGAAAACAGGAGTTCCTTCTTCCACCCATTTTGCTCCTCTCATGTCATCACAGGTAGCTGAAAGAAGCTACCTGACACCTTGAACAGTCCTCCTGGGGGGCTCCTGAGCCACATCCACTAGTTGATTGTACACATTTTTAACTTTCCACGTTCTCAGCAGACTTTCTACCACTACACACAAAGGCTATCTCTGCTTATGCCTCCAGTAACAATTTATGCACTGTTCTTCCAGTGTTCCCATCAATTTCTTCAAAATTCTTCAGCTACTGATGAAGTCATAATTTCTATGTTGGTTTCATAATGCTACATAATAAATTACCAAAAACAATAGTCTAAATAGCTGTAAAGACAATTGACTGTTCCTCAGGATACCATACATAGAATTGGTAGTCCTGATGCTTCACATGCTGCCCATTGGGAAGTAGGAATGAGTAGCCAAAACTTCATGCAAATAATAGAAATGTGTATCTTGTCTGAACTTAATTGACTTTTCTATGATTTTCTACAAGTTTGCCTAAGAACTATTTTTTTCCCTAAGTAATTGACTATTGTGCTCAAGTCAAACAATTATGACTCAATTAAAATGCAAGTACATATATAGAAAAGGAAGTTTGAGATGTTTATCACTGAAACATGTAAGTAGGATTAAGGAAAGTAGGAAATCGAAGTCACCATTAATTAAACAGTACAACTATAAAGAGAAAATCTTTATAGACAGCAATTAATAATTCAGGTTCTAGAGTCAGAAGAACTTAATCATTCATTCAACAAATAATTATTGAGCTTCCACTATGTCTCAGGACCTGTTCTAGGTGTTGGGCAATATGAATGCACAAAATAAATTAAGGTTCCCTACTTTCATAATTAATAATATGGTCATAGAGATATAAATAAAATGATTAAGAGAAAAATTTCAAAAAGTAACAATTAAAGAGAGTCTTATAAGAGATAATATGCAAGAGTGGTGGGGTTCCTTTAGACGTGGTGACCTGGAAAGGCTTCTTAGAAGAGGCGACATGGGAGGTGAGTTATGACAAGAATGAGCTACCCAGCAGAAGATCTAGGGCAGAGAAAGAGTGAAGAGCCTAATGCACAAACAAGCTTGGCTCATGCAGGCACTGGAATAAAAGGATGGCTGGGCTAGACTGCAGGATGGAGTGTTGTAGCAGAGATGAGGCGGGGCAGTCAGGTAGAGCTCTGAGGCCATCAGAAGGCACTTATTTTCTATTCTAAGCCATTAGACCAATTTAAGCATAAGAGTGGCATGATTCTGTTTCAAATTTTAAAAGATCTTCTAGCTAACATACTGTTTTTTAACTGTGTGTCCTTAGAAAAGCTACATTATTTTTCTTGGCTTCAGTTTCCTCATTTATAAAATGGAGACAATAACATTATCTATTGCATGGAATTGACAGGATTAACTGAGGCTATGCATACAAAGCACTTTACACACTGCCTGGCACACAAAAATTGTCTAACAAATGTTTTAACCTAAATCACTATTACCACATTAAGATAATACTGAACAGAACTAAACATAATTCACTGTCTGTATTTATGCCACATCATGACGAATTCTTTAAAAATCCATCCTGATTCCATATTCTCTAATATCGAAAAGCTGGATACCTCCATATTTAATCAATCTTTTCTCTTACCTGAGCCTATAATGCAACCCCAGACTATTTATGTATATGGTCATGTCCCTACTCACCACTCTAGATCATTCATCTTTATGTTATCCCCAGATCCTGTATATAAGGTAGGCAGGCAAATAGATAGGTAGGTGGAAGGTTGAACTAACAAACACATGGAAGACAAAAACCAGGGGGTAAGAGAAAAGGTAGGACTAATTCAAATTGAAATATTTAAAAGAATTTTTTAAAATAATGATCATATAAGTATGTAATGAAATATCTTGCCATGTTTATTATTTATTTGTACACTTATTTATTGAACACCATCCTGAAGCCATAACAGAAGACATGGCCCTACAAAAGCACTTACTGTCCTCCAAACTTGCCTCACCTCTCCTGAAAACCTTTAGCAACACTCTGAGAAACATGAAAGAGGTACTTCTCATATTTACCAAGGTACTGAAGAATTATGGGTAACTGAACCAAAATTATGAAACCATTGTACTTTTCTTAATCTTTGCTTTCTGAATTATGTACTTAGACCTATTTGTGAGCATGCTTCAAGACAGCAGAAAAGTTTACATGTAGGATTCCAACTTCTAGGTTTACAAACAAAGGTCCCCAAGAGTTGTGGAAACATTTCCTCAACCATAAAATATGTAAATTGTTTCCTCATACTTAAAATTGTTCAATGGAAGAAAAGTGACCCCATACCCAAATATAGAGGACCATAGAAATTTGAAAAATTGCTGATTCAACTGATAAAATTAGTAAAAGAACAATTTATACGAAAACAAAATCCTTTATTGGAAATTGTTCTATGATATACAATATGCATCATCTTATTTTGATCTTCACAACAACACTCTAAGAAAATATGACAGATTTTATGTCTCTATTTTATAGACAGAAAAACAGACACACTAAGTAGATGATTTGTCTCAAGTCTCCAAATCATTAAGTGGCAAAGCTAGAGTGATTACCAAGGGTTTCTCAGTATATCTTCTGTCATCCCAAACTATTTCAATACACCACAAATAGTGAAATTCATGAAAACAAAAAGCATTTTTACTTGGGAAAAAAAGGAGTCAGCTATATATAAAATAAATTGCAAGTCATATCATTAGAATTACTTATGGAATAATATCAATCTCTTTAAGTAGGACAATATTCCCTTTTTTCATGAATAGTATAATTTATTTAAAAATTAGGAGAGGAATTTCTGGTTATTCTGCAACATTACAGATGATTTCAAAATATTATTCAATATTTACCCTCTTACAGTTTGTCTTGTCTCTCTCTCGAGAGAGAAGTGATATATGATGGTTATGCTCTTTCTTATTCCTCATTTCCTTATCCCTACACACTCAAATTTCTACTCATCAAAAATATACATATATCTGAAATGAAACATGTAACAATATTCCCTTTATATAAGCATAATTCTTCTGTGATCATTAAAATACTGCATACTCCCTAGCTCTAGATAATAATAATAAATTTTTTATCTCTTGAATACTTATGTTCTAGACTCTGTCCTACATTCTCCACACTATCAATTCAATTCTTGCAAAAAACTTTATGAAGTAGGCATTATCATCATCATCATTGTCATTATCATTATATAGGTGGAAAAATGGAAGCAGAAAGAGGTTAAGCAACATATTCTTGACTTTGACTAGAAAATTGGAGAACAAATTTAAACTGCAACATTAAAGTACAACAATAACATGGCCTCTTGAAAGAGAAACCTCTTCTCGCACCCATTTCATCCTTTCCTCTACTGGATTCAACCACCCATAAAGAAAGAATCTCCAACTAAAAGATTTCAACCCCTTCCATGTTTGTCTAAGGAATACCAATCTGGGCAACCAATGACTACACTTCATCTCCAAAGTGCTGGAGGACCCTTATGCAAAGTGCCTAGAGAAGCTGGCACAATGTATGTAGCTGTCAATTACTCAGTCTTCTATGTGTCTGGCATTATGCTAAGTGCTTTTCTATATATATGCATGACATAAATGTTAAAACTGTTCTTTTTTTCCCTTGATATGCTAGATCCAAACCTGTTTCTTTGGAAATTAAGTTGGGCAATGGAGAAAATTTCTTTTTACAAAGTCAAGAACTGTTATATCACTGGGCATAGAAAACTGTTGTACAGAGGTTGTAAGGAATGACTATTACCCTAATTCCTGATGAGAACCACATGCACACAAGAAAGTAAAAAAGCAAAAAAAAAATTGATTGGAAGACTGAAGTGGTCTTACCACCTAGATTTCCTCTCAAGAAAAAGGAAAGTTAATGAACAAAGTTAGAAGCTTATATATAAATGTTTCCAAATCAATTCAGTGAATTATAAAGAAATTCTCTCCTTGAGCCCTTTCAAATGTTATACTTTCTTGACCTTTTCATAGAAATAGATGGTCAAGAAGCAAATGACAATCGATTGTTTAAATTAAATTTTACAAGGTAAAAAAAAACTGTGTTCACATATACCATTTCAGAAATCCATATATCATGCAAAAGAAAATATATTAGTTTCCCTTGTTAAAACTACCAGATTGGAGAAATCTGATCTCAAAATAATGCTGATTCATTTGTTCATTAAATAAGAATTCATTGGGCAAAATCTTATATACTTTGAGCTAGACAAAGTAAAAATAAAAATGAATAAAACCTCCTTCTAGCTATGGTGCTTACAGTCTACTAAGCAAAACTGATCTCCTTGAAAGCAGCCTTTCTTTAAATATGTCAATGACTTCTTCCAGCCTGCCATGATAAGATCAAGTGACAGAAATGCATGACATTGGCCTGAGAAAAGCCACATCTCTTAAAAGCACTAAGGAGATTTTGTGTGTGTGGTATGTGTTCCTTCATAAAGTTGAATATATTCAGTATCAGTGGACCTCAAAGGAGAGAAAATCTGGGATTTCTACTGAATCTACTAAATTATCCAAATAGATTCCATATCTTTCTCCTTTCCAATCATCTTTCAAATCCTTGTTGATTAATACATTACATCCAAACCAAAAAAAAAAAATGTAGAGCTACTCACAGTAATAGAGAGGGGGAAAGGTAGAAAATTATGAATCTACAACTAAGGCAAGGTTCTGGGCTTCCTTGTACATTCCACAGCCAACATAAAAGATATAGATTTTCAGATTATCTGCTCTTTTCCATTGCTCATACCTCCTTTCCCTTCTATTAGCATAGAGAACTGAATTGTCTGCACATTTGCTTGATTCCACTGAGAGACCTGAATTACTACTTGGAAATATCAATCATGCCTTTAAGATTCATCTCTACTAAAAAGCCTGCTGTGAAATGATAATGCACTAACCTGTCTCCAGTTAATGGCAAAATGATGGTTGCTTGAGAAGAAAACACAATGAAAGATAATCTCATTTCAGGGCTGCAAAATAAGAAAAGAGGCATTTAAAACATTTTAAAAGAAATATTGATATAATACAGATGTATAGCTAAGTCCCATTGAAAATTGGTCTCACTGATGGTCCAGACTTCTTTTAAATGGAACTTCCTAAGTAGCTACACTGAGTCTGCTTAACATTATTGCATAAGTCATTTTGTATTTAGTCAATGCTTGTTGATGTCCCAATGCCCCTCCAGGGCTCATAGGGGTTTGCATTTAGAAAGAGATTAACTGGAAAGATAAATTTGGGGCTGATGTAAAATCTTTCATAGAAAAGCTTCTTCCCTTAGTGTTTGACTTCATCTCCTTGAAGGAGACCAGACCCTTCAGAGTGATTATCCTTAACATAAATAGGGCTAGAAAGCAGCCAGTTTGACCTAATGACCACAATTATGATAAGGGTCCACATACAATTCATCCCAAAGTGAGAATATTTAAAGAGTGTCTTGGAAATTGTAATAAAACGAAAAACTAACACATCACTTTTTCATGAAGTATTTTGACATCTCAAATATTATATTTCCAATCAGCAGTAATTGTTCCAATCAGCTACATCTTTCAGGTCATAGGCAGCTATCTTAAAGAATGGTTCTTGTTTCTAGTATTCAGTGTATTAGAAACTGTTAATAAGATCTGAAACTATTATTAAGATCTGAAACTGAAGACATGAAACTAAGCTCTACAAACTGAAGATCAGAATTGTCTCAAAGGCTCATACATACTTTAAACATCACTCTCTTCAGTAGTCATCTGGTATTCACTTCCTACAATAAGCAAATAAGCTTCCACCAGAGAACTGTATGTTATAGAATTCCAATTTGCAAACCAGATTAAATGAATATGAGCCTCACTTTCTTCAACTGTTGCATTGAAATAATTCATTGCTTTTGATCAAAACTATGTGATGCTCTCTGCACACCATAGGATTTAATCAGAAAATTTATAAACAACTGTCTGTTTTCTTTTGACATGTAAGGACATAGGAGGGTCTTGTTTCTTTTTCTTCCCTAGGCAATTTTACCTCAGACCTTGTCCAGAAATGAGAGTGCTATACTTGGCTTCTTAAGCAGGGGACTGATGATTGAACATGGACAGGCATACATTTTTATAGGGATAACTTTTCTGCTGCCAATAACTGAAAGCAAGGATTGCTTAGGCCTCTACAGATTGTTTGAAGTTACTTGCAACATGACTTTCAAAATGTTTTGATCATCCAAGCCTGTTTTACAGAAAACATTTGGGCTAACAAGACTGAAAGAAGCAATATTTAATGATACAGTTCCTATTCATGTCCTTTCCATTATCTTGATAAACTTGCATTTGCTCATTGCATTTCTTTTCCTTAAAAAAAAAAAAAGAGAGAGAGAGGGGGAAAAAAGCCTACTATTTCAGGGTTATTTTTAAATAAGAGAAGCCACTAATTCCTGGTTACCTCTAAATAAGAGAGTAAGCTGGATTTCATAGCAGTAATGCTTTTTATAGGAAAAGAAACCAGTCTTTCCTAGTGAAGCTTATTGCATATATAGAACAGTTAAATTTTAAACCAGCCACACACCCACACATTGTGTAAACACAAGTCATTTCTTTAAACACACACACAAGTGCTTTTTCTGGTAGTGGGTTATTAACACATGTTCACTTGAAGTCAACACTTTTTTTTTCTCTTAAATGAGGACCTCTACAATAGTAAGAATTGTGTGAAATGGAAAATATATTATGGATACTATTAGCATAAAATTAATTTTTTAATGTGATAAATTATGAGAAAGCATAACTGAAATTCAAAACAGATGAAAATTCAAAAAGGAAAAGACATTTGGAATAGTATTTGAAGATGCTTCCCCAGAGTCTGAGCCAAGTTTTGGGGATCCAGATAAAATAAGCCCTCAAGGATTGAACAGCTGTCCTAATAACATGTGTGCAATAACCTCCTTGAGGCACTTAAAAAATCAACATTTCAGAAAAAGGTTTTTTCCTGCAAAAGGTTTTGTAAAGGAGAAATTCTACATTTTGATCTACTTCCTCTCAATTTCCAAGAAAAGTAAAGTGGGAAAAATACCTCACAAATCTCTCAGTAAGTTGATGGACAAAATTATAAATTTCAATCCAGTTATTTGCCACACTCCCAGACCTGAAAAAAAAGAAATTAAACTGATCAGAAAAACAAAACTAAAATACAAACATTTATTTAGTACTACCAAGACCAACCCTGGCTGCCCTCCTTTTCAAGCAAAGTGAGGATACCCTCCCCCAGTAACTTTGGTGCTACCAGAGCCAAGGACATCAGCCAATCTGGGGGACTCTCCCACTACTAATTGTTTGGAGCAGGACTCAGCTTTTCACAATAAACACAAAAGGCTTTTTCCGCACAAAATGCAAACCATATTGGGCATGTTAAGGCTTTTCCTTGCTCCAATGAAAGCAATGTGATCAGGATAAAACTAAGGAAACTTCAGACAGCCTGTGTGTGCTGGGTGGGTTAGGATCAAGGGACAGAGAGTCCCTGGGACAAGAATGCCACCCCAGGTGGTCGCACTCACATTTCCCAAGAGGCCCCCAAACTAGCCAGCAGTGAATATACTCCACCTCCCCAGAGGGCCCAGGAGCCTTGGGTTCCCATCACCACCACTCCATCCCTCTCCAGCCTACATAGATCCAAAAGCGCTTGCCGTGGAAAGGAGATAGCAACAGGGCACCCATCCGCGGGTTTCCAACACCCCTCCCCAGGGCGCACATGCTCATCTCCACCTCCCTAGCTGTCTCTGATCCAGTGCCGCCCTCACCAGGAGACCCTGGCCTCCCTCCGCACTCACTTGTCCAAGACGAAGTAGAGATCAAAGGCTCTTCTGCAAGAGGGCTGCTCCTGCGCGTGCAGCAGCCCCCCAGGACCGCTGAGCACCACAATCCACAGCCCTGGGAACAGCCAGCTCCCGGAGCTGCGGGCCGCAGACCGTCGGGTCATCATCCTGTGGCCGGGGGGCCTTAGACTCCCTCCTGCCCTTAGCCCCCTTGGCTCGGCAGGGTAGATAAGCAACGGAGGCTGGAGTCACCAAGGACTAGCTCTGGGATGGGAGCGCTGCGAGCAGCTGGGGCGCTGGCGCCCGGGTCAGCTGGACCCACCAACTGATAGAGGGAGGGAGAGAGGGAGAGAGGGAGGTCCTGAGAGGACAAAGGGAGTCTCCGCTGCAGCCACAGCTGCCGCCGGAACTCTTGACGAATCCCAGTGGAAGCGCGATCCAGTCCTCCCCCTCCCGATTCCGGAGAGTTCCTGCAGACAATAAAGGCCCACAGCGACAGCTCGCAAGAGAAGTTCCTCCCCGGCCCCTGACTGAGCCTCTAGCGCCGGTCTCGGACCCGAACAGAGAGTCCCATCCGCCCGGAAGGCTGAAGTCTGGCCGCTACGGCGAGCTGCGGGACAGGCGCCCCACAATCGCAGCGACCGCCAAACAAACTTGGAGTGGAGACCCTCCTCTTTGGGTTTCCTTCCTCCCGCGGCCCAACTCCCCTCCGCGCTGCAAAACTTTCTTCCCTGTGCTCGGTTTGGATCGGTCACAGCTGGGCCAGGCCGTCCCCTTAAGCTGAGGAGGCGGAGCGTGCCCTGGAGCCAGCGGCTTGACAGAAGCCCCGCCAAGACCCAGAGCGCGCTGGGGCCAGCTCCGGGCTAATGTGTCAGTGTGCGCCGGAGGCGGGCGGGGCCGGGTCTGAAGCCCGCAGGGCTACGCGCTCACACTTGTGGGTTCGTGCCGAGCTGGAGATGACTAAGGCTTGCCAGATTTTGAAAGGGGGAGAGGAGTTGAGAAAAACAAATGTCCTCAAGAAATTAAACATGCCCACAGATCCTGCAGGCCTGGCCTATTTCCCCCAGCTGTGCTGGAACAGCCCTCTGAGAGGTCGGAAGACCTAAGGCCAGCAATTCCCTGGGAGGTGGTGACCTGCTCAGACCACACTCAGCCCCTCCCCACCCTCACACACGCACTTCTACCTACCATGCTTGTGTTTGAGAAAGCAAACTTCCTCTTCCTTTTTTTTTTTTTTTTTAATTTTATAGCAGCATCTCACCTAGCCAAGAAAGGGTGGGAAGGGGAGAGGAGAAGGAGGGAGCGACTTCTTTAGGAATAAAAAGTTATACCTCAAAATACTTTGACCTGTCATTCACCCCAAGCTCCAGATTTGAGAATTTCATCTTGGAAATGATAATTGATTAAGGAGATGGACATGTGTAACCTGATTTTAAGCATTACACGATGCATACGTATATGGAAACATCGACATTATTATGGACCATTTTTATGTTTTATAGATCACTTAAAAATAAATTTAACTAATTATAAATTAATTTGATCTTAGTGCAAGCTAGTTTTCCCTACACAGACTCCTGCAGAAATTTGAAGTCTGTGTGCAATTTCTCTTCTTATTCATTCTGCACCTCCCTTGGTTAAGACTAATTTCAGAACTTGCAGCTCCATAGCCATGATTGACAGTAATATGAGGTGCTACCTCATAGTTTTTATTTTAAAAGTCAATGCTTTATGATAAAAAGTTCACATCCTACTTACACACTGCCTTTTAGTAATTCTTCTGTTTGTTGCTATGTGTTTTTAACTTTACATTATCTTGATATGCAATCAGGTCTTTCATCTCTGTGAGGATAGAAACCAGTCATTTAACAAATATATTTTAGTACCTGCTATGTGCTGGTGGCTGTTCTAGAAGTGACAGTGCACAGGGCAAGAGGAAAAGATCACTCATTCGTGAAGCTACAGCGTGGTCTCCATTTTCAATTGCAGTAGTAATCTAAACAGAATCCAAGATATTATATACCTTTAGCAAGTCACGCCATATCAATATATGACTGAATAAAATCTGTGAAAAAGATGTCTGCCAAAAATTGTGACAGCAGGTTTCAAGTTAAACAGTGAAGAAATACAAGATGTGAGACCAACCATGTACTCTATCCTCATGATGAAGTATTTTAAACACATATTTATTGGCTTCCTTTTTCCTTGGCTTCTTGATTCATTGCCACCTTGTCTTCTGGACTCCACAAATTGGTCTAAGAATCTATCTTCTAGGCCTAAACTAAAGCTAAATACCTTGATTTTAAAATTTTTTCTTCAAACTCTCAGAGTTTCTTAGAATTTTCTGTTCTTGGTCCACCAAGTTCTTTCCTGATGACACATCCAGCTGAGGTGGTGGCTGACATATAAAGTATATTACCTTTTTTTTTTTTTTTTTGTCTGAGTAATGCATTCAGCCCAGTTCTAGAGCTTTTTGCATTTCACTCACTTGTTCATGTAAGATCTGTAGCAAAGGAGGACATGTCCTCACCTAGCACAGACCAAGGATTAACCAAATTACTTCCATCTAATCAATGTTTGTGGGAAGGCCCTTATTTACTAGGGCAACTAGATGTCCAGATTTGTTGCAGGCTGTGGGGTGTCTGAGGACAGGGGACTTTTAGTACTAAAACAGGGACAATTCCCGGGATAGTCCCTGGCAAATAAGACTGCTGCTCAGGCTTTTTGCAAGCAATAGTGAGTAAAGATAAAAGCCAGATCAGCCTCAGGGGTTTCTCCAAGCCTTGAAGGAGTGACACAGCAGCAGCACTTCCCCTTCTCTTCCTTGTGTGAGCAGAGGAAAGGACATGGGGCCCTGTGTTAGCCAGAGACTAGCCAAACAAGGTTTCAAAATGACTTTTGTACCATGATAGGCATCTTGGGACCCTGTTTAACCTTAAATTTTAAGTCAAAAATGGGAAAAGAAACACAAATTTTTAAGGATGGGGGAGAGAGAAAGAGAATGAAACTTTAGACTGTATTGTTTAGATAAATAAAACAAAAATATTTTTGTATCAAATTGTATGGGTGTCTGCTAAAGTATTTTGCTTCACAATCCATTCATGCCTTCGATCTTTGAAAATTATTCTTGGTATCAAATCACACTTTTA
This sequence comes from Ictidomys tridecemlineatus, assembly GCF_052094955.1. Classification (NCBI taxonomy): domain Eukaryota; kingdom Metazoa; phylum Chordata; class Mammalia; order Rodentia; family Sciuridae; genus Ictidomys; species Ictidomys tridecemlineatus. The sequence goes on from NC_135485.1 coordinate 61,033,314, forward strand.
AGTCAATGTTAGAGTATATCACTTTATTACCAAAAAAAAAAAAAAAAATCCTAAAAACCCCAAGACATTTTAAACTCAGGTGAATGCAGCTAGAATAGCAAGAAACTGACACTTGATGATTACTAGTTGTAAACTATCATTGTTAAATTCTTCTACTTGAAGAGCTCCTGTGGACTTGTATTCAATTTTATATAATTATTTATTAACTGATTTTTTATTTAACAGATGTTTATTTATACATACTATGTATCTGGTAATATTCTTAGCACAAATGTTAGACTCTCTCAAGAAGTATACATTTCCAATCTATCATTAATTTATTTCTATTGTCTCCAACCCAATAAACAAAAAAAAATTGAAAATAAACAACAACAATAAAGAAATTTAAAATGTATCCTTGGGTTTTAAAAAATCATAATCTATATCATTTCAAGTATGATTGTATGGCCTCCATGATGATAGACATGAGTCTTCTAGAAGTCAAGAGCTACACTGGAAGTGATTCACAGTCACATCATATGGGAAGTGACTCATTACATGATATCTACAGTGATTCAGAGGAAGAAAACAAATCTTTACTACCTATAGGAGACAAAGCTTATTTCAACTTTTATCAGGTATAGTTATTAAAGTACTAAATTTCCCCTATGTCTGAACTAGTTTCTGAGAGTGAATAAAATGCCTTTGGAAAATGCAATTCCTTCTAAATTAACAACTCTATGTATAACAACAAGGAATGTTAACCAAGCTCAGAGAGAATGATTACCAACACATGCCCCAATTTGTTTTAAATCCAGTTTATCAGACCAAACTTGAGACTGAGAGTGCACGTAGGAGGTGTATTGGGCCGTACCCTCAGAAGCAAAACCTATGAAGGATGAGGGGTACAGGAATGGTCAGGGGGAAGGTAGAACCATGATATAATTGCATATTAGACTTCAGCCAACCTCAAGGTGAGGACACCTGAAGCTAGGATGTTCTCTCATAGTTGTCCTAAATTGAGTGAGGCAAGGGGATTGGGATTTTGTGTCCTCTCATTGACAAGTCATTAAATGTGGGTTGTATCTTTATGAGGAACATAAGCAGCTTCCTTTGACTTAAGGGCAATTTTGAAGAGGGACTTAGCTGTGAGCACTCAGTGGAAAAGTCCTGGGGTGGGGAAATTAGTATGTCCTGAAGGAAGAATCTAAGTGATGCAACTATAGCATCTACAAAATTACAACATCCAGAGCACCACAAAATCCAAGGTACCTGGAAGTTAGCTTGATGAAAGTCCTCTCTCACATATAAGGTCAGGCCTTCACAAGACAGCTCAAGCTTGGCTTGGCATTCTGAAATGATAAAGTTATGCAGTGGTATCCCTTCTCTCATGCCTTCTATTGTAGTCCTGATTCAAGTCATTTTGTCTTTTCAATGCAATTAGTTTAATAGTGTTTTGTCTCCCCATATCTCCTACATACTTCAATGTGAATTTTTTGAACTGCAAACTGATCACATGTTCACACACCTAGTTATTGCCAAAGCAATATCATTTCCTAACAATTTAAGGACCTCAACAATAGCACCATAACTCTATATCCTCACCTTTAACAAGTCTAGTCCTCTCAAGTACTCTACGATCCAGAAACCATGATAATCACTGTTCCCCTCAAATGAACAATTTACACCTTTGAATCTTACCTCATTTTGTAATCCAATTTCCCTAACACTATGTTCCAGGTATCAAGTGTTACCTCCTCTTTTTCTTCCTTTCAATTCCCTTACTGAACAATTCAGGTCAAAAGCCACTAGGCAGGGCCAACCAAATGGCTATCAGGGTAGAGAGAATCTATATTTACGCAGAGCAGGGTATCAGAGGACGAGCACAGTGAAGAAACTGTCCCCATGGTGTAGGGAGAGGTAACCTGGGATGGGATATTGGAACCTGAGAAGGGTGAGGAAGATGTCCGCATGGCAAGGTGGTGGGCCAAAATGAAGAGTCAAAAAACAAACCAGCTGAGAAGGTTACCTTGCAAGGGGGTACTAGGGAGACACTGAAGTTTGTGAACCTAAGCAAGATGAGGAGTGCTTCCATGGGGGGAAAGCTCATTGTGGAGTGCTTGGAGCCCAAGCATAGACTCATGCAAACTTGAAGACAGCAACTTACCTCAACGTCAGAGCATGAGGGAAGAAAGCAGAGTGAGGGCAACAAAATGAAGTGTATAAGAGCCTAGGCATTTGAAGAGGAATTCTGGACAAGGGACACAGCCCAGAGTAGGGTATCTGAACTAGAAGAGAGTCAGGAAAGCTTCAGAACAAGGTCATGAAAGTGAGGGACACCAGCATAGGAGATCAAGATTATTTATGAAACCTTACCTAACTGCTTCAGTTTCTCCTTTATATCTCAACAGATCTTATTCTTCTCATAGGTCCTCAGTGCAGCCTGACATGACTTGATTCATAACTCATTTTTCAAATTCTCGTCATTTTATTGCTTATCAGTGAAGGGAGGTTGGGTACCAGAAAAAAAGAAATCAGAAACTGTGGATACCAAGAATGAATTCATTCACTACTCACACATTTCCATTCGAACACATCTCTCTACCTACCAGAAAAAGCTGAAAAAAAACGACATTTCCCAGACTCCTGTACAGGCAAGTTTTCTCATGGCTCAGGGTCCACCCATATACACTTACATGAGACTTTGACTCAGAACTGGGTTACAAAAAAAAAAAAAAAAAAAAAGAACTGGGTCACAAGACGTTTTAGTTAGCTTTCTTGTCATTGTGACCAAAAGACCTGACAAGAACAACTTTAGAGAAGAAAAAGTTTATTTGGGGCCTATAGTTTCAGAGGTCTCAGTCCACAGATGGCTGAATTTGTTGCTCTGGCTCTTAGGTGAGGCAGAACAACATGGTGGAAGGGTGGCAAAGAAAAAAAAAAACAGCTCAGGATATGGCACCAGAAAGCAGAGAAAACTCTGCTCACCAGGGACAAATTATAAACCCCAAAGGCATATCGTTGGTACTTCACCTCAACCAGCCATAACCCTACTTGCCTACAGTTGTCTCTCATTCAACGCATTCAAGTGGACTAATGCACCAATTGGGTTAAAGCACCCATAATCTAATTGTTTCACCTCTAAATTTTATTGCTTTGTGTTGTACCAAGCTTTGTGGGGACACCACATACCCAAATCATAACACATGAGGAGAGAGGGAGGACATGGTATGGTTCTTGCTAGTTCAGGTCATAACACAGGCAGTGCTCAGGACAGTGGGCAGCTCCCTTGCAGCCTAATGTTGGAATACAATTTGGGGAACTTTTCTTCAGCAATGCACAAAAGCCTGTGAGTTATTTATTCCTCTTAATATATTATTTTTATTGAATGTAATGACAGTAGATTCTGGTTTCAAAGACATTAACATAATCTTATAAAACTTTAGTCAGTTTGTCATTTTTAATTCTGATGAAAATATGATAAAAAAAAGATAACAAATTGTGAATTTTTCAATTATCCATTGCTTTCATTTGATACTATTCCATGGAAGAAAAAACAAAGTTAGATTTGAGCTGGCCTAGCAAGTAGGAGGTACTGGGTTCGATCCCCAGCAACACATTAAAGATAAATAAAGTAAAGGTGTATCGTGTCAAAAAAGGGAAAAAAAGTTAGATTTGAGGAGGAGGAATAGGTAGAGGAGGTGATCCAACATGCTGCATAGAGAAGTTTACCACATGAGCAAAAATCTCTTAAACTACCTAAACACAAAACACAAAAGCAGGGATTTTAGTTAACAGAAGTCAAAGAATGAGATTGATAGATATAGATAGAAGCAGCTCACAAGGAAGACAAAGCAAGTTAAGGAATGCTTAAAATGACCAAAGACATAAATAATCTTTCAATCTGCTACTCTCTGATTAAACAAATTCCATATTTCTTTCTACTTCTAAGAGGTTACAATATAGAATAACTTAGAAGAATTTAAATTATAATAGTAATATTTATTTATGTTATGATAATGATATGGTACTTGCAAAATAATAATAGAAACAAATTTGATAACCACTTACAGTTTTAAGGTGCTTCTATATACATTGTCTTTTTCAGAAACACATTTCCAATTTCAAACCAGCTGACTTTTGAGACATTAAAAATTAACATTGTTAGGCCAGGCACAGCGGTGTGCACCTATTATCCCAGCAATTCAGGAGACTGAGGCAGAAAAACTGCAAGTTCAAGGTCAGCCTCAGTAATTTAGTGAGGCCCTATCTCAAAATAAATAAATAAATAAATAGGAGCTAGGGATGTAGGTCAGTAGGATAGCACTCTAGGTTTAGTCCCTAGTACCAAAAGAAAAAAAAAATCAATCTTAATTTCTCCTTATCCAATACCTTCCTCAAAAGAAAGGAACAAAAAAGACTGGATAATCCTGATGATGGAACTTAAAAGAAGATGTGTTCAACCAATGCACTCAGCTAAAGGAATTCAAGCTGAGCTCTCCTGTTCCCTTGCTTACAATGTACCATGGTTAAGGGGTACCTTGTAACTAAGTCCCCACCATTTGCATAGAGAGAAAAAAAAAGATATCTCTTTCAGGATAAGCACTAATTTAAAGACTTTATAGGCAACATGAAAGAAAAAAATTTTTTACTTGTTTATATAACATTTTTAACAGTCACAGTGTTTCTGCTCCAAGATATTTCAGCTTTGGATATTTAACTACTTTTTTAAGATTAAAAAAAATCAAAATGTAATTTTGCTCTTTGGAGTGACTACCATAAGTACTACAATTAAAAAGATTTTTTTTTCATATTTTGGAGGCCTTGTGTTTCTCATGGAAACCACTTGATTAGTGCATATCCAACTTTATCTTAACAGCACATATGGCACATAGATTATCTATCCCAGTTTTCTTGGGAAGTTCTTTGTAAGGAGTGGTAGGAAAGTTGTCAATCCCCAAATGGCCAATGGATTGCATATGTAGCAAACTTGGCTAGCAAAAATATCAAAGTGAATTCAATAATACTGGACCACAAGTGATGATATTTTTTTAAAGATTAGTATTTTAGAAGTTTGCTTTTAACACTGATCTTCATACAGAGTTAACACTTCTTCATCAAATAAAGGGAGAATTTGAAGAAATCCATGTACATAAATGTATTAATCAAATAATTATTTAATGCCTACTCTCTGCAAAGCAGAGATCTGTGCCTTTTGGAATATATAAGATCTATTAAAATTGATATCCTAGTTGGATATTCTACTTATTGAGCTAAGGGCTCAGGGCTTCACTACTTACCCAGGATGACCTTGAAGTCCTGCCCCAAAGTGATCCTCTTGCCTCAGCTTTCTGAGTACTTGGAACTCTAAGCATGCACCACCACTCTGAACTAAAATTGTTTCAACCATTCATCTTATACTGTGCCCAGTATATTCTCTTAACAAGCCATATGACAACAAATTACATTAAAGTTGATATAAAGGTAGCTTTTATAGAATTTGCTTGAGAAAATAAAACAGCAATCACCCTAAGCCCTACCCCAGCCCTCATTCAAAAGAGTGAAAACATAGAGACGTGAATGTAGAGTATCTATGGGAAATGGGCAGGGGTGGGGTGGGCATTTACTTTTATTGGAGCTCTGGGTATATATAAAGAGATGGAAAAGAAAGTAAAATTACAAATATGGTCTAAGCCAGATCTTGTAGGAGGCATTCAGTCAATATTACCTATTTTTGTCAATAAAGTTTTATTGGATCCAGTCATACCCATTTGCTTATATATTGTGACTACTTTTTTGCTACATTAGCAATATTGAATAGTTGAGGTAGAGACTATATGGCTTACATGCCTAAAATATTTACTATTTGGCCTGTAATAATCATAAAAAATTTACCAAATTTTGCTTTGATAAAAACCTTTAATTATATGAACATTTTTTTGTGTAGACAAAATAGAGACAATAACAAATTTTCAACATCAGAAAGGTTAGACCAGAGCCATTAAAAAAAAAAAAAAAAAAAACAGGAATAGTCAGATCGACATCACAAGACAAATTAGAGAAGAAAGACAAGAAGGAGCTGAGAATTCTTAAAACTATATTTGAAACATAAAATTTAGTGGTTTATTTTTATTTGTGTTCAATGGAATATGAAAGCCCACATTGTCTCAAAACTATAAATTTCAAAGTAAAATTGGAAGAACTTTTAAGAGTGGTGAGGCAAGGATATTTCTATGCCTGGGAGAGAAACGTATAGTCTCGGGTAAGCTCTGTCTGGAAAAAAGCCAGAGATGGGGAAGTTGTGCGTGAGTTGTGCGTGGGAAGGCTTAGAGGAAACAGCACATGGAAAATTTCACTGTTGGAATGGTGTCTCATAAGGTCTTAGCAGTAAATAGTAAGCCAACCTTTCCAACTCAATTCATAAGGTTCACCCCCAAACTAAAAATAAATTTGATTTCAGTAATAGATACCAATGTGAACAAAGTAAGGGTGCAAGAAAACATACTAGTAAGCCATAAAGTGTCCCATGAAAACTAAGGACAAAAACACAATGGCACTTATAAATGGGTCTAGACTCCAATTTTTAAAGCTAATATCTCAAATAAAAATTTCAGGGAAGATTTTATAGTGAAGGCAGCAGAGGCATGACCACATGCTGTATCATCACAATATGGCAGACAGGGCTCAAGGAGGTAAAAGGACATTTCCTAAACATGGCAAGCTAGAAAGAGACCTCAAAAGGTGTTCTCCATAAGAAGTAAAGGCCCTTTTTCATAAAAAGAGACATTGGGGAAGCTTAATTTATTTTATAAACATTCTACTTACAACCAAGTTCTTTGGAACACCTTGGTTCCATAGAATAATGTATTTATATTGTTTCTACTGATATTTCCATCTCCTCTCTGCCCAAAAGATTTTTCTCTCACATTAAGCTCAATTAGACAAAGACTGAAAGATGACTTTTATAATTCATAAAAAATTACAGTCAACATTTTGATTAATAATCTAACAAACTGTTAAAGAGAAATAAAATGCAGTGCAAGTTCAATCAACAAGCTTCTGTTTTTGAAATTCTGACCTTGACAAATTTGCATTTTAAAGTCATTCGTTAATGATTTCCCTTCTGTGGCACAAATACTGAATACAAACCAAGGGAGCCAAGTAAGCATAAGCATCAATATGTAAAGGATATTGCAGATAAATCCAATACACCTTGAGGTGATTAGTCTAAAACTCACTGAATTTCTGGTCTTTGAATTAATGCCTTTTTTGTTCAATCATGATACAGTACAAAAAGAATCATGTGGCTGTCAAAAAATCAAAAAAGCTAACCAAGTTGATATCTTCCCCATTCATCATTTCATTGACATGTCTATCAAAATGGTTTTCCACCTTCAATTGACAGTCAAAACAGTCAAAAATTCATGTAGAATTTTACACTGCATTTGAGTTAAATGGTATCACAACACAATACCAAACTCCTGAGATCAAATACATAATTTCTCTTTCCCTGATGCAGACTTAAGATATGTATCATCCCTTTTAACTAGTAATTTTTCTTATAAGAGATCTTGTAGTAGATAAACTGCATTGACATTCTTCATATATCACTATGTGCTGAAATTTAAACTAAAAACTAGCTCCATAGGGAAATAAGAAAAATATAGTGTTTTAAATCTTCTTGTTGTGGCTCAAGAAGACATTTAACAGGGAAAAGTAAAACTGTATGTGTGAGTCTGAAATAAATTTCTGAAGAAAAATTACAAAATATTTGTATTCATCTCCTTGCTAAAATTTATGAGCTACTCTGTCCACAGTATATGCAGTGGATGGCTTTGGTGATTGTGTCTGCATTTAATGTTCTGTATCCTAAAGATTTAGGAAAAAGTTTCGGGTATTTTGTTTTTTGGGGGGTCCTTTCCTTCTCTGACCTCCTTTCTTTCTTACCTTGCTGATTTATTGATACCAGATGTATACATGCATGTCTCTAAAACATCTGTGAGCACTATATGCAAATTAATCACCTCTTGTGCATGACTTGCCTCAAGAAAATAAGATTTTCCTTTCTCTTTACCTGCCTTGAATTTTTGCATCACTTTCATATTGAACATTCCTTCAGACTTTCCTCTCTCTGGGGCTCTGTGTTTGGGGCTTTTACGTAAGTTATGTCATCTGGTTCTCAAAATTACTTTTTTGGGGAAAAAAGTATTGTCAGACTATCTTGGGATCCTTCTTCAGGGTCCTTAATCTGTGCTCAGGAAGTCCACGTGGTTGTGCTGAAGCATCTGTCATCCTTTGACCTATAGTTGCTGGGAGATCCATAGAGAGGATATCAGACATCCTGTAAGCCAGGAAATGCTTCCTTGGAATGTGAACTATGCGGCATGCATTGAGGAACTATTACCCCCAAGAAAAAGATGTTCTTCTTCTTCTTTATTTCTTTCTTTATTTATTTTGGATGTGAAGATGTGATGTATTGTTACTTTTTTAATAGAGACCACATCACTTTATCTGACAAAGATGGCCAAGTTCAAGGACAGTGTGTGGGATACAATGGCTGCACTGGCCCCCTAGTCAAAGAGATGAGAGTCATCAGTCAACAGATGAGAGGCAATAACTCATGAGGACACCAGAAAGCTTTTTCATCATACAATAGCAGAAAGGGTAAACACCTTCACCACCCAAGTCTTTGTTATTGTTTTCTTCTGATCTCTGTTCTCTCATCCACATCAGCCTGCTGCTTCCAGAATGGGCTCTGTCTTCTGACTTTATGCTCGTTAGGATGCTAGTCTATCAGTTTGTGTTAATAAGGTAATGGGGTGGTCCCTAACTCAGCTGAGGAACCTGCTTAAGTCTTCTTTGATTTCAGCTTCATCCCAAGGCCCAAGAATGCTTTCTTTAAAAAGCTGCAGGTGAATGAGCTAGAAAGGGCAGAGACACAGGTGGAAACCAACACAAGAGCAAAGAGTATGACTCCCACCACACTGACGGACAGCAGGTGTCCCAAGGCTGAAAACGTAAAAAGCAATGTGACCCCAACCTAGTTGCAGGGAGTACCGACCTTTTGTTTCTTCTGTAACATGGGCCACAGTGCAAAGCCCTGGATGGCAAATGTCACCATGATGAAGGTATGCAGGAACCGGGGAAGATGTGAGGCCAGGCAGACAGAAGCAAAGATGGCCATGTTCGAGGACAGTGTGCTGGATACAATAGCAGCATTGGCCCCATAGTCAAAGAAGATGAAGTGGCCCAATAGCATGAAGACTAACATGACACAGATGTCAGTGCTAACAAACTCTGTCAGAGTATTCAGCACTGGTGAGAAACCACCGTTAAGTGAAAATGCTGAAGACCAAGACACTCTTCAGGTCAGCCCACCGCATCTTCTTGCTCCTCTTCTGCCCTTCACCTCCATCAGGGAGATCAAACAAAACTTAATCCATTAATGAATATGCCAGGCCAGTTCCAAAGAGCTGGGGGTCAGAGGGGAGCAATAGATCCTCATCCATATATCACCAAATGACCACAAAAACACAGACACTGCATAGTTGTTGTATCACTAGACTGGACTCAAATACCACAGCTCAATATTGGTATTTTCAGGCATAGATGTTTTTCCGGAACTCTTCCAGATACTGCTGGTCCACATCAGGGAAGGACTGCTGCTCATATAAGACCCTCTGCCACTTGGCCTCCTTGGTGTTAATTACAGGTTAGGCACACATCATCTTATCCTTTCCCTTAAACTCAGACTAGTTCAATTTCCCTTGAAGAAGTCCATGTGGTTTACTCATTCTTTATGAAATTTTAAAATAATACTTCTCTGGAAATTCCATGTTGTTATCTACTGACCTTTCCTTGTTTTCAAAGGCAGCAACCCAGGCCAGGCCCATAATAGATGAGTTTGTTCTCTGAGGCGAGAAATCACAGCCAAATTCCTGCCATAAGTTCCTAGGAATGCACAGCAGGATCAGGCAGCTGCCCACCCAAAGATGTTCTTTTTGCTTTAGAGTACTTCCAAAGGGGCAAGATGACTGGATAGAAGTATCCAACATGTACTTGGTCCTCCACAAGGAAGGAGCCCTAAGGCAGGGTGACAACCAGAGCCATATCATTATTGGAGACCTTCCTAGCCCCTCTCTGTGATCAGGGCACATTAGAATCATAGAATTCTTTCTTTGACTTGTTAGTGACAGGTGCCCATGGGCAGTGCTAGGAGAGGGGTGGCAGGAACTAGGTTGGTAACTTCCTTCAGTTCTGGCAGCCTTGTGAAACAGCATGCCCACATCCTATGTCTGAATGACAGGCTTCCCTTGGTTCTCAAGAGCATGACACTGCACCCTGTTGCTCTGTGTGCCACAACACCTGTTCCCTAAAGTGCAGTGCTCTCCAAGGATTTGTACTGGAATCACTCTACTGAGGCTGTTACTTGCTAAATTGGTGCAAGGGAATGTCTTTGGGGTCCCAGAGATAATAAATGAAGAGATTTCTGACTGTTGGAGCAGTTCAAATTCAGACAATAGATCCTTTCTAAAGATGGCTCCTGGCTACAGCACCCTGGGGGTTCTCCAGGAGATAAAGTAAATTCCTTTTCCAAAGTCAGGCCTCTGTGCAGTTAGATTGAAAGTCTGGAAGTATTGTGAAACTTTTCAGTAAATAGGATTACCAGACTCCATGATGATAGTTTTCTGGATGGGATTCTTCTTTACCTTTACTCCCAAGAAGGGAAGACTCCTTCTCTCCCAGGTGTTAGGATAGGGTAGGGGCAGGGACTGGGATATTTTGTTTCTCTTGCTATGCTGCTATCCAAGATCTCTTAATTTAAGGATTCTGGGGGTTTTGTTTTGGGGGGTTTTCTTTTTCCTATTGCTTTTTACTGCTCTTTCACAATCACTTATCTCAATATGCAGCTATGCAACATTTCCTGGAAAAGTACACCCCCAGTAACAGTAGAGGGAAAAAACGCAATACCTGCTGCCACCCCACCTGTGCAAGTCTTGTCAGTCACCCCTGCATCTTTTCTTGATCACACATTACTGACAAGATTGGGTGTAAGCCTCACAATGCTATGGTTCCCGACCCCACCTCTGCCTGTGAAGCACCTAGACCCACACCAGTGTCTAGTCAGAGGACAAGTACCTCAAGCCCTATTATGGTTTAGATGTGATCTCCCTCAAAATCTCACATGTGAGACTGTTGAGAGCCACAGCCAAAGGGGCCCCAGCAAACATTCAGACTGCCAGCTGATGATTGGCTCACAGCAGCCCCAGCAACATCTAGCTGATTGGCTCCTCTGCGGTGATGCTCATTGGGCTGTTTCCCTGCCCTTTCAGACCACGGAGCTGCTCATTGGGAAACTTTTTTGGCTCCGCCCACATGACTCAGCCAATCGGCCTCAAGAGCAGGAGGATTGTGGGAGGTGGAGAGGCTTGTGGTTGTGAGAGAGGCTTGTGGGAAGCCGGTGGTGGCAGTTGGGCTCTGAGGGTTTTTCCTGAGGAGCTGTTTTGTTTGGCCTGTATGGTTCTAAAAATAAAGTTCATTTCTTTTGACAAGTGGCTCCTGAATTGTGCCCAGCCAGACTGTGGCATGAGACAATGCAAGAAGGTTCAGAAGAGAAGTGATTGAATTGTGAGAGTCTTAACCCAATGAGTAAGTTAATCTCCTGAGAAGGATTAACCCCACACACTCTGCTCTCTATACCACATCTGCCTGAACTGATAAAGGGGCCCCACTCTCACATGATCCACGTAAACAGTGGGTCTCTGATTCTCAGGTAAGATGCACTGTGCCCAAACTCACTAATCAGCGCCTAACAAGGTACAGGGAAGATATATGAAGTAAACTCAATATTGCATAACAAACCAATACCCCGTGAAACATCTTTGAGAGAAAGGCACTAAGAATGCCGTCCCATAACAGTGGTAGAAATATCCATTCCACCACATGCATAAACCTTGACATAGTAACAAAAAAAAATAAAGTAAAAAGAACAGTTAATATGATACCTCCTAAAATTCAGAACTTGTACCAGATTCCAAAGATATAAAAGTGGTTAAAATGCCTGATAAATAATTCAAAAGAATAATTTTTTAAAATCTCAGTAAAGTCCAAGAAAATATAGATAAAGTTAAATGAAATTAGAAAGACAATGAAGAATCTGAACAAAAAATTCAGCAGAGAAAGAAACTTTGAAAAAAAAATCAGAAATCTTTCAAATAAAGAGTTCTATAAATCAAATTTTAAAAATTAGTTAAACCAGGCATGGTGGCACACACCTGTAATCCCAGCCACTCAGGCTGAGGCAGGAGGATCACAAATTCAATGTCAGACTCAACAACTTAGCAAGACACTAAGCAACTTAAGGAGATCCTATCTCAATATAAAATGTAAAATGGGCTGAGGGGGTAGCTCAGTGGTTGAGTGCCTCTGAATTCAATCCCTGGTACAAAAATACTAAAAGAAAAAAAGAAAAAAAAATCAGTTAAAAGTCTCAACAACAAACTAGATCAAGCCGACTAAAAGGATAAAGAATATCAGAACATAAAGACCTATCTTTCATAATATCATATTCAGACCAAAAGAAATTTTAAAGAAGAAAGATTGGAGGGCACTTTTCTTTGGGACATCACTAAAAGATAAAATGTCCCCACCATTGGCATATCTGAAGAGCAAGAAATAAAAGTTAAGGGTATAGAAAATCTATTCAATAAAATAATAGCAAAAACTTCCTTACTCCTGGGAAAGACCTGGATATTCAGGTACAGGAGGATTATAGAATCCCAAATAGATCTGACCAGAAAAAACCCAGACTACATTTGATAATCAATGTGTCAAAAGCATGAAATAAAGAAAGACTTTTAAAATCTGCAAGTTCTAAGTCATATTTAAGGGCAAACTAGTTAGACTAATAGTAGATTTCTCAGGATAAATCCAATGGGTCAATGCGAGAAATGGTGCATTTCAAATCCTGAAAGAAAATACATGACAGGATAGGAAGATGGCGGCGAAGGGAGTGCATCGCCCCCGTGTACCGCGTCACTGTGCAGGAGAATGACAAGTTCGATCAGCTAAAAGCTATCTTGTTAGGAATTTCCAGCAAAATTGGGGTGCTCCAAAGCCTAGTGGAAGGATATTCATCACATGAGGATCAGCTACAGGGGCTCAAACGCGAGCGATTTGTCCGCACTGAGGCACTGAGGGTCACACTGCTTATTCAGCAAATCGCTCCATGGCTAGAATCTGCGGTGTGCGCTGGGAAACGACTAGATAGCAATGCAAAGATACAGCACTTCGGATTCTGTGGACTCCTGCCAGCTGTGCAATCACTGTACTCAGTGCTGAATTCTGGGTTTGAGACGGGGAAGGAAGCAGCCCAATTTGGTTCTCCACACAGGTCAGACTACCTAGGAAGCCAGCGGCCACCATCTTGGAGAGCTGATGTCACAATCCCTGTTTTCAACTGATCGCAGCTCAGTCAGCTATAGAACAGGTAATTTCAGGCTGCCATTCACCTGTGTCTCGCAGACAAATTACTCAGGCTCACTGCTAAAGAAACCGCGGAAACTGCTTCTTGGAGCGTGCTCCTATCAGAACATACATGGAGCCCGGAGCGGCCGAATTCTGGCTCCCGGAACTGCTCTGGCACAGGGCTAAAGAACCCAAGGAAACTGCTTCTCCGTCCAGGTCCTGCTGAATACTGTGGAGGCCAGAGGTGCAGAGCAGAGCCGCCGCTCGTGCCCGGAATAGGCCCAGCGGCCCACTGGAGTGGTAGTCATGTCGCTCCAATTGGAGGAGGGGCAGAGCAGAGCCGCTGCCCGCACCTACAAGGTAGTCAGACCTGTGACCGACCAGCAGAACAGACCCAGCAGCTGCCAGCGTGGTAGACAGATCACCCCAATTAGAGGAGGAGCACAGCCACTGCCTGCCCTGCAAGGGAGACTTTTCAACTATACAAGAGCAATATAAATATATAGGGGGAAATTTTCAAAAACACAACAGTTTCACCAAGCAGAAAGAAACACGAGCAATATGAAAAGACAAGGAAAGAAAAGACCACAAGCAATGCAGGTCAACTCAACTTCAGAAGAGGTAAAAGCTGCAGCAGATGGAATGTCAGATAAAGAATTCAGGATATACATGCTTCAGATGATCTGGAGTCTCAAGGAAGACATTAGACAGCAAAATCAGACAATGAAAGATCACTTTGACAATGAATTACATAAACAAATCCAAGAAGCAAAAGATCAACTATATAGGGAGATAGAGGTAATTAAAAACAAACAAACAGAAATCCTAGAAATGCAGGAAGCAATAAACCATTTTAAAAACTCAATGGAGAATACTACCAGCAGAGTAGAACATTTAGAAGATAGAAATTAGACAATGAAGACAAAGTATTTCAACTTGAAAAGAATATAGACAGCTCAGCAAGACTGTTAAGGAACCATGAGCAGAACATACAAGAAATAAGGGATAACATAAAGAGACCAAACTTAAGAGTCATTGGGATACAGGAAGGTATAGAGGTCCAAACCAAAGGAATGAGCAATCTATTCAATGAAATAATACGAGAAAACTTCCCAGACTTGAAGATTGAGACAGAATCCCAAATCCTAGAAGCCTACAGGATGCCGAATGTGCAAAATCATAAGAAATCCACACCTAGACACATTATAATGAAGATGCCCAACATACAGAATAAAGAGAGAATTTTAAAAGCTACAAGAGAAAGGAAGCAGATTACATTTAGGGGTAAACCAATCAGAATAACATCTGATCTTTCAATACAGACTCTGAAAGCTAGAAGATCCTGGAATAACATATTTCAAACACTGAAAGAAAATGGGTTCCAACCAAGAATCGTGTATCCAGTGAAATTAAGCTTCAGGATGGAAGATGAAATTAAAACCTTCCACGATAAACAAAAGTTAAAATAATTTGCAGCTAGAAAACCATCTCTTCAAAACATCCTTGGCAAAACATTACAGGAAGAGGAAATGGAAAATAACAATGAAAACCAACAGTGGGAGGTAGGACAGTAAAGGGGGGAAATAATCAAAGAGGAAAACAAACCATGTTTAGTAACATAAATAAACAAATATGGCTGGAAGAACAACCCATATCTCAATAATAACCCTAAATGTTAATGGCTTAAACTCACCAATTAAGAGACACAGGCTAGTAGAATGGATCACAAAACAAGACCCAATAATATGCTGCCTACAGGAGATGCATTTGATAGGAAAAGATATACATAGACTGAAGGTGAAAGATTGGGAAAAATCATATCACTCATATGGACTTCAGAAACAAGCAGGAGTGTCCATACTCATATCAAATAAAATAGATTTCAAGCCAAAGTTAATCAAAAGGGATAAAAGAGGGACACTACATACTGCTCAAGGGATCCATACACCAACAAGACATAACAATCAGAAATATATATGCCCCAAACAATGGTGCAGCTATGTTCATCAAGCAAACTCTTCTCAAGTTCAAGAGTCTAATAGACCACCATACAAAAATCATGGGAGATTTCAACACACCTCTCTCACCACTGGACAGATCTTCCAAACAAAAGTTGAATAAGGAAACTATAGAACTCAATAACACAATTAATAACCTAGACTTAATTGACATATATAGAATATACCACCCAACATCAAGCAGTTACACTTTTTTCTCAGCAGCACATGGATCCTTCTCAAAAATAGATCATATATTATGTCACAGGGCAACTCTTAGACAATATAAAGGAGTAGAGATAATACCATGCATCTTATCTGATCATAATGGAATGAAACTGAAAATCAACGATAAAAGAAGGAAGGAAAAATCATGCATCACTTGGAGAATGAACAATAGGTTACTGAATGATCAATGGGTTATAGAAGACATCAAGGAGGAAATTAAAAAAATCTTAGAGATAAATGAAAACACAGACACAACATATCAGAATCTATGGGACACATTGAAAGCAGTTCTAAGAGGAAAATTCATTGCTTGGAGTTCATTCCTTAAAAAAAGAAAAAAACAACAAATAGATAATCTCATACTTCATCTCAAAATCCTAGAAAAAGAAGAGCAAAACAACAGCAAATGTAGCAGAAGGCAAGAAATAATTAAAATCAGAGCGGAAATCAATGAAATTGAAACAAAAGAAACTATTGAAAAAATTAACAAAACTAAAAGTTGGTTCTTCGAAAAAATAAATAAGATCGACAGACCTTTAGCCATGCTAACGAAGAGAAGAAGAGAGAGAACTCAAATTACTAACATACGGGATGAAAAAGGCAATATCACAACAGATGCTACAGAAATACAGAAGACAATTAGAAATTATTTTGAAAACCTATATTCCAATAAAATAGAAGATAGTGAAGACATCGATAAATTTCTTAAGTCATATGATTTGCCCAGACTGAGTCAGGAGGATACACACAATTTGAACAGACCAATATCAATGGATGAAATTGAAGAAGCCATCAAAAGACTACCAACCAAGAAAAGCCCAGGACCGGATGGGTATACAGCAGAGTTTTACAAAACCTTTAAAGAAGAATTAATACCAATACTTTTCAAGTTATTTCAGGAAATAGAAAAAGAGGGAGCTCTTCCAAATTCATTCTATGAGGCCAACATCACCCTGATTCCGAAACCAGACAAAGACACCTCAAAGAAAGAAAACTACAGACCAATATCTCTAATGAACCTAGATGCAAAAATCCTCAATAAAATTCTGGCGAATCGAATACAAAAACACATCAAAAAAATTGTGCACCATGATCAAGTAGGATTCATCCCTGGTATGCAAGGCTGGTTCAATATACGGAAATCAATAAATGTTATTCACCACATCAATAGACTTAAAGATAAGAACCATATGATCATCTCAATAGACGCAGAGAAAGCATTCGACAAAGTACAGCATCCCTTTATGTTCAAAACACTTGAAAAACTAGGGATAACAGGAACGTACCTTGACATTGTAAAAGCTATCTATGCTAAGCCTCAGGCTAGCATCATTCTGAATGGACAAAAGTTGAAGGCATTCCCTCTAAAATCTGGAACAAGACAGGGATGCCCTCTATCACCACTTCTATTCAATATAGTTCTCGAAACACTGGCCAGAGCAATTAGACAGACGAAAGAAATTAAAGGCATAAAAATAGGAAAAGAAGAACTTAAATTATCACTATTTGCAGATGACATGATTCTATACTTAGAAGACCCAAAAGGGTCTACAAAGAAACTACTAGAACTAATAAATGAATTCAGCAAAGTGGCAGGATATAAAATCAACACGCATAAATCAAAGGCATTTCTGTATATCAGCGACAAGACTTCTGAAACGGAAATGAGGAAAACACTCCATTCACAATATCCTCCAAAAAAATAAAATACTTGGGAATCAACCTAACAAAAGAGGTGAAAGATTTATACAATGAAAACTACAGAACCCTAAAGAGAGAAGTAGAAGAAGATCTTAGAAGATGGAAAAATATACCCTGTTCATGGATAGACAGAACTAACATTATCAAAATGGCGATATTACCAAAAGTTCTCTATAGGTTTAATGCAATGCCAATCAAAATCCCAACAGCATTTCTTGTAGAAATAGATAAAGCAATTATGAAATTCATATGGAAAAATAAAAGACCCAGAATAGCAAAAGCAATTCTAAGCAGGAAGTGTGAATCAGGCGGTATAGCGATACCAGATTTCAAACTATATTACAGAGCAATAGTGACAAAAACAGCATGGTACTGGTACCAAAACAGGTGGGTGGACCAATGGTATAGAATAGAGGACACAGAGATTAATCCACAAAGTTACAACTATCTTATATTTGATAAAGGGGCTAAAAGCATGCAATGGAGGAAGGATAGCATCTTCAACAAATGGTGTTGGGAAAACTGGAAATCCATATGCAACAAAATGAAACTGAATCCCTTCCTCTCGCCATGCACAAAAGTTAACTCTAAATGGATCAAGGAGCTTGATATCAAATCAGAGACTCTGCGTCTGATAGAAGAAAAAGTTGGCTCCGATCTACATATTGTGGGGTCAGGCTCCAAATTCCTTAATAGGACACCCATAGCACAAGAGTTAATAACAAGAATCAACAAATGGGACTTACTTAAACTAAAAAGTTTTTCCTCAGCAAGAGAAACAATAAGAGAGGTAAATAGGGAGCCTACATCCTGGGAATAAATTTTTACTCCTCACACTTCAGATAGAGCCCTAATATCCAGAGTATACAAAGAACTCAAAAAATTAGACAATAAGATAACAAATAACCCAATCAACAAATGGGCCAAGGACCTGAACAGACACTTCTCAGAGGAGGACATACAATCAATCAACAAGTACATGAAAAAATGCTCACCATCTCTAGCAGTCAGAGAAATGCAAATCAAAACCACCCTAAGATACCATCTCACTCCTGTAAGATTGGCAGCCACTCTGAAGTCAAACAACAACAAGTGCTGGCGAGGATGTGGAGAAAAGGGTACTCTTGTACATTGCTGGTGGGACTGCAAATTGGTGCGGCCAATTTGGAAAGCAGTTTGGAGATTCCTGGGAAAGCTGGGAATGGAACCACCATTTGACCCTGCTATTGCCCTTCTTGGACTATTCCCTGAAGACCTTAAAAGAGCATACTACAGGGATGCTGCCATATCGATGTTCACAGCAGCACAATTCACAATAGCTAGACTGTGGAACCAACCCAGATGCCCTTCAATAGATAAATGGATTAAAAAAATGTGGCATCTATACACAATGGAGTACTATGCAGCAATAAAAAATGACAAAATCATAGAATTTGCAGGGAAATGGATGGCACTAGAGCAGATTATGCTTAGTGAAGCTAGTCAATCCCTAAAAAACAAATACCAAATGTCTTCTTTGATATAATGAGAACAACTATGAACAGAGCAGGGAGGAAGAGCAGGAAGAAAAGACTAACATTAAACAGAGACATGAGATGGGAGGGAAAGGGAGAGAAAAGGGAAATTGCATGGAAATGAAGGGAGACCCTCATTGCTATACAAAATTTCTTTTTTTTTTTTTTTTTATTTTTTTGCTACCTTTCCTATCCCCTACTATCCCCCCTCCCCTCCCCTCCCCTCCCATCTTCCCTCTCTACCTCCTCTGCTGTTGTTCAATTCTCTCCCCTTTTTTCCCCCCACCCCCTTGCCCCTCATAACCTCTTATAATTTTGTGTATCACTGAAGGTCTCCTACCATTTCCATATGTTTTCCCTTCTCTCTTCCTTTCTCTCCCCCCATTCGTCTTAGTTTACTGTTAGTCTTTTCCTCATGCTCTTCCTTCCTGTTCTATTCTTAGTGGCTCTCTTTATATCAAAGAAGACATTTGACATTTGTTTTTTAGGGCTTGGCTAGCTTCACTTAGCATAATCTGCTCTAATGCCATCCATTTCCCTGCAAATTCTATGATTTTGTCGTTTCTTAGTGCTGCATAATACTCCATTGTGTATAGCTGCCACAATTTTTTTATCCACTCATCTATTGAAGGGCATCTAGGTTGGTTCCACAGTCTAGCTATTGTGAATTGTGCTGCTATAATCATTGATGTGGCCGTATCCGTATAGTGTGCTCTTTTAAGGTCCTCAGGGAATAGTCCAAGAAGGGCAATAGCTGGGTCAAATGGTGGATCCATTCCCAGCTTTCCCAGGAATCTCCATACTGCTTTCCAAATTGGCCTCACCATTTTGCAGTCCCACCAGCAGTGAACAAGTGTGCCCTTTTCCCCACATCCTCGCCAACACTTATTGTTGTTTGACTTCATAATGGCTGCCAATCTTACAGGAGTGAAATGGTATCTTAGGGTGGTTTTGATTTGCATTTCTCTGATTGCTAGAGATGGTGAGCATTTTCTCATGTGCTTGTGGATTGATTGTATGTCCTCCTCTGAGAAGTGTCTGTTCAGGTCCTTGGCCCATTTGTTGATTGGATTATTTGTTATCTTATTGTTTAATTTTTTGAGTTCTTTGTACATTCTGGATATTAGGGCTCTATCTGAGGTGTGAGGGGTAAAAATTTGTTCCCAGGATGTAGGCTCTCTATTTACCTCTTTTACTGTTTCTCTTGCTGAGAAAAAACTTTTTAGTTTAAGTAGGTCCCATTTATTTAATCTTGTCATTAACTCTTGGGCTACGGGCGTTCTATTAAGGAATTTGGAGCCCGACCCCACAATATGTAGATCGTAGCCAACTTTTCCTTCTATCAGACGCAGTGTCTCTGTTTTTATATCTAGCTCCTTGATCCATTTTGAGTTAACTTTTGTGGCTGGCGAGAGAAAGGGATTCAATTTCATTTTGTTGCATATGGATTTCCAATTTTCCCAGCACCATTTGTTGAAGATGCTATCCTTCCTCCATTGCATGTTTTTAGCCCCTTTATCAAATATAAGATAGTTGTAACTTTGTGGATTAGTCTCTGTGTCCTCTATTCTGTACCATTGGTCCACCTGCCTGTTTTGGTACCAGTACCATGCTGTTTTTGTTACTATTGCTTTGTAGTACAGTTTGAGCTCTGGTATCGCTATACCTCCAGATTCACACTTCCTGCTTAGAATTGCTTTTGCTATTCTGGGTCTTTTGTTTTTCCATATGAATTTCATGATTGCTTTATCTATTTCTACAAGAAATGTCTTTGGGATTCTGATTGGCATCGCATTAAACCTGTAGAGAACTTTGGGTAATATCGCCATTTTGATGATGTTAGTTCTGCCTATCCATGAACAGGGTACATTTTTCCATCTTCTGAGATCTTCTTCTATCTCTCTCTTTAAGGTTCTGTAGTTTTCATTGTATAAATCTTTCACCTCTTTTGTTAGGTTGATTCCCAAGTATCTTATTTTCTTTGAGGATATTGTGAATGGAGTGGTTTTCCTTGTTTCCATTTCAGAGGTTTTGTTGCTGATATACAGGAATGCCTTTGATTTGTGCGTGTTGATTTTATATCCTGCCACTTTGCTGAATTCATTTATTAACTCTAGCAGCTTCTTTGTAGATCCTTTTGGGTCTGTTAAGTAAATTATCATGTCATCTGCAAATAGCGATAATTTAATTTCTTCTTTTCCTATTTTTATGCCTTCAATTTCTTTTGTCTGTCTAATTGCTCTGGCTAGTACTTCGAGAACTAAATTGAATAGAAGTGGTGATAGAGGACATCCCTGTCTTGTTCCAGATTTTAGAGGGAATGCCTTCAGTTTTTCTCCGTTTAGGATGATGCTAGCCTGAGGTTTAGCATATATAGCTTTTACAATGTTGAGGTAAGTTCCTGATATCCCTAGTTTTTCTAATGTTTTGAACATAAAGGGATGTTGTATTTTGTCAAATGCTTTTTCTGCATCTATCGAGATGATCATATGGTTCTTGTCTTTAAGCCTATTGATGTGGTGAATAGCATGTATTGATTTCCGTATATTGAACCAGCCTTGCATCCCAGGGATGAATCCTACTTGATCATGGTGCACAAGTTTTCTGATATGTTTTTGTATTCGATTCGCCAGAATTTTATTGAGAATTTTTGCATCCAAGTTCATTAGAGATATTGGTCTGTAGTTTTCTTTCTTTGAAGTGTCTTTGTCTGGTTTTGGGATCAGGGTGATGTTGGCCTCATAGAATGAATTTGGAAGAGCTCCTTCTTTTTCTATTTCTTGAAATAGTTTGAAAAGTATTGGTATTAGTTCTTCTTTGAAGGTTTTGTAGAACTCCGCTGTATACCCATCAGGTCCAGGGCTTTTCTTGGTTGGTAGTCTTTTGATGGCTTCTTCTATTTCTTCCTTTGTTATTGGTCTGTTTAAATTGTGTGTGTCTTCCTGTCTCAATCTGGGCAAATCATATGCCTTAAGAAATTTATCGATATCCTCGCTATCTTCTATTTTATTAGAATATAGGGTTTCAAAATACTTTCTAATTATCTTCTGTATTTCTGTAGTGTCGGTTGTGATATTGCCTTTTTCATCCCGTATATTAGTAATTTGAGTTCTCTCTCTTCTTCTTTTTGTTAGCATAGCTAAGGGCTTGTCTATCTTATTTATTTTTTCAAAGAACCAACTTTTAGTTTTATCAATTTTTTCAATGGTTTTTTTTGTTTCAATTTCGTTTATTTCTGCTCTAATTTTAATTATTTCTTGTCTTCTACTACAATTGCTGTTGTTTTGTTCTTCCTTTTCTAGGTTTTTGAGGTGTAGTGTGAGTTCATTTATTTTTTGGTTTTTTCTTTTTTTGATGAAAGAACTCCAGGATATGAATTTCCCTCTTAAAACTGCTTTCATTGTGTCCCATAGATTCCGGTATGTTGTGTCTGTATTATCATTTGACTCTAAGAATTTTTTTATCTCTTCCTTTATGTCTTCTGTAACCCATTGATCATTCAATAACATATTGTTCATTTTCCATGTGGTGTAGGATTTCTCCTTCCTTTTTTTATCATTGATTTCCAATTTCATTCCATTATGGTCAGATATGGTGCATGGTATTATCTCCACACTTTTATATTTACTAAGATTTGCCTTATGGCATAATATATGGTCTATTTTTGAGTAGGATCCATGTGCTGCTGAGAAGAACGTGTATCCACTTGATGATGGTTGGTATATTCTATATATGTCAGTTAGGTCTAGGTTATTGATTGTGCTGTTGAGTTCTATAGTTTCTTTATTCAGTTTTTGTCTAGAGGATCTGTCTAATGGCGAGAGCGGTGTGTTGAAGTCACCCGTAATTATTGTGTTATGGTCTATTTGACTCTTGAACTTGAGGAGCGTTTGTTTTATGTAGATTGCAGCTCCATTGTTTGGTGCATACAAATTGATAATTGTTATGTCTTGTTGGTGGATGGTCCCTTTTAACAGTATATAGTGTCCTTCTTTATCCTTCTTAATTAACTTAGGTTTGAAGTTGATTTTATTTGATATGAGTATGGCCACTCCTGCTTGCTTCCGAGGGCCATGTGAGTGGTATGATTTTTCCCAACCTTTTACCTTCAGCCTGTGTATGTCTTTTCCTATCATATGAGTCTCCTGAAGGCAGCATATTGTTGGATTTGTTTTTTTGATCCAGGTTGCTAGCCTATGTCTCTTGATTGGTGAGTTTAGGCCATTAACATTTAAAGTTACAATTGAGATATGATTTGTACTTCCAGTCATGCTTCTTTATTTATTTATTTTAGTTTGGCTAGTTTTACTTTTTTTGGTTATTTTCCTCCTCCTTTACTGAGATACCTCTTGTTGTTAGTTTTGGGCACTATTTTTCAATTCCTCTTCTTGTAGTATATTGCTCAGAATGCTTTGCAGTGCTGGTTTTCTTGCTGCAAATTCTTTTAGCTTTTGTTTATCGTGAAAAATTTTAATTTCGTTGTCAAATCTGAAGCTCAATTTTGCTGGATACAGTATTCTTGGTTGAAATCCATTATTTTTCAGCGTTTGAAATACATTGTTCCAGGATCTTCTCGCTTTCAAAGTCTGTGCTGAGAAATCAGTCGTTAACCTAATTGGTTTACCCCTGAATGTAATCTGTCTCTTTTCTCTGGTAGCTTTTAATATTCTCTCCTTGTCCTGTATGTTGGCTATCTTCATAATTATGTGTCTTGGAGTTGGTCTATTATAGTTTTGAATGTTTGGGGTCCTGTAGGCTTCCAGGATTTGGCAATCCATTCCATCTTTCATCTCTGGGAAGTTTTCTACAATTATTTCATTTAATATGCTGTCCATTCCTTTGGTTTGAATCTCTGTGCCTTCTTCTATCCCGATGACTCTCAAATTTGGTTTTTTAATGACATCCCATATCTCTTGAATAGATTGCTCATGGGATTTAAGCATCTTTTCTGTGTTGACTATACTCTTTTCAAGTTGATAAACTTTGTCTTCATTATCTGATGTTCTGACTTCTACTTGATCAAGTCTATTTGTAATATTCTCGTTTGAGTTTTTAATTTGGTTTATAGTTTCCTGCAATTCTAGGATTATAGTTTGATTCTTTTTTAAGATCTCTATCTCCTGGTAGAGCTCGTTCTTTGCCATTTGAATTTGTTTGTTTAATTCATTTTCAAAATATATTTTTATTGCTTGGACTTGCTGTCTCATGTCTTCTCTAATATTCCTTTCCATTTGAGTTAGGTATGCCTTGAGTTCTTTCCCTATCCCTGCTTCTGATGTTTCTATGTCCTCTTGTAGAATTAAGTTGTCTTGCATTGTTTGTACTCCTTTTTTCCCTTGTTTTCTCATGTTGTCCCCGTTGCTTTCCAGCTCTATTTGATTGTCGTGTTTCTACTCTCTTCTATAGATTTGTTTTGGTTCTGTTTTACTCTGATGCCTCTCCTTAGTGTTGTTAAACTATGCCTGCTGACGTGGATTCCACTGTGAAGGAAGATCCGACGTCCCAGCTCCAGTGACGACACTACTTTGTTATGACCGGCCCCAGTTCCTTGCCTGGGTGTCCTGATGAGGTGGTGTGACTGGACTGTCTCTGTTTGATTTCAGCTCCCAGTCACGGCAGGCAGGCGGTCTCTAGCCGCCCAGTATCACAGGCCGCGGGCGGGTGATCGGTCACCTGCGGCCGGGTGTTCTCCTACCGCCCAGCTATGCGGGCAGTGGGTGAACTGTCGCCGGCGGGCCTGCAATTTCCAGCTGCCCAGTCTCGAGGGCCTTGCCTCTAGCCTCCTGGTTTCTCCTGCTAGCCTTCTGTAGCCGCAGGGCAGGCCGCACGAATCAGTGGGCCTGGATCTCCGGGGTCCCACAGTTGGCGATTGGGATCCCAGGCACTCTGTCCTTTGGATTTTTCCTGCTTGCCCCTCCCCCAGCTCTAGCTAGACAGGTTTCCTTTTGGCTGCAGATGGGTAGGGGGGGTTGCAGGTCAGGTGCCTCTAGTTCCCGCCTAGTCTTTATGCAGGCTCACTCTGATTCTCCCTCCCCCGGCAAGCCTAGGAGAGAATTTATGCGAGTTCCCGATGTATGGGGGATGGGCTGAGTGCCACACACCTGTTTTGTTGTTGAGATCTGTCGGAGAATGGCGGTGGATATATCAGCTGTTCAAGATGCTGACTGCTGATTCCCTTGGTGGAGTGTCCGCTGTGGGGGATGGGACTGTACCGCTTCCTTCCCCGTCTAAACTCCCGTACTCAGCCCGGGAGTCAGTGCGGGCTTGGCTGGTGGGATTCCACCTGGTCGCAGCCGAGCCTCTCCCTGCTTGCTAATTAATGGCTTCCCTGGGGCGCCACGCCTTCTGTAGCCGCAGGGCAGGCCGCACGAATCAGTGGGCCTGGATCTCCGGGGTCCCACAGTTGGCAATTGGGATCCCAGGCACTCTGTCCTTTGGATTTTCCTGCTTGCCCCACCCCCAGCTCTAGCCAGACAGGTTTCCTTTTGGCTGCAGATGGGTAGGGGGGTTGCAGGTCAGGTGCCTCTAGTTCCCCCCTAGTCTTTATGCAGGCTCACTCTGATTCTCCCTCCCCCGGCAAGCCTAGGAGAGAATTTATGCGAGTTCCCGATGTATGGGGGATGGGCTGAGTGCCACACACCTGTTTTGTTGTTGAGATCTGTCGGAGAATGGGTGGATATATCAGCTGTTCAAGATGCTGACTGCTGATTCCCTTGGTGGAGTGTCCGCTGTGGGGGATGGGACTGTACCGCTTCCTTCCCCGTCTAAACTCCCGTACTCAGCCCGGGAGTCAGTGCGGGCTTGGCTGGTGGGATTCCACCTGGTCGCCTGCTATACAAAATTTCATATAAGAGGTTGTGAGGGGAATGGGAAAATAAACAAGGAGAGTAATGAATTACAGTAGATGGGGTAGAGAGAGAAGATGGGAGGGGAGGGGAGGGGGGATAGTAGGGGATAGGAAAGGTAGCAGAATACAACAGTTACTAATTGGGCATTATGTAAAATTGTGGATGTATAACCGACGTGATTCTGCAATCTGCATTTGGGGTAAAATTGGGAGTTCATAACCCACTTCAATCTAATGTATGAAATATGATATATCAAGAGCTTTGTAATGTTGTGAACAACCAATAAAAAAAATGTTAAAAAAAAGAAGATGAGCCATCAAAAAATAAATAAAAAATAAATGCATAACTAAAAAAAAAAAAAAAGAAACCCAATATCTAAGAAACCCAAAACATACATTGGAAAAAGGACAGCCTCTTTAATAAATGGTGCTGGGAATACTGGATATCCACATACATAAAATTGAAACTTGATATCTATCTCTCATCCTGTGCAAGAAATCAGCTCAGAATGGATTGAACACCTTAATCCTAAATCTCTGAAACTACCCAAGGAAAATATAGGGCAATCATTTCAAGATATTGGTACAAGCAATGTTTTTCTCCAAAAGCACTGGAAACAAAAGCAAAAAAGAGAAATGAGATTACATCAAAATAAAAAGCTTCTGTACAGCGAAAGAGAAAACTTACAGAATGGGAGAAAATATTTTGTAATTATTCATCTGATAGAGTGTTAACATATGGAATACATAAAGAACCCAAAGGATTTAACAAAAAAATATCCAATTTAAAAAATGAGTAAATGATTTGAATAGACTTTTCCAAAAAAAATAAAAACAAATTAATGGTAAATACTGAAAAAATGTTCAATATCATCAGTAATAAGAGAAGTGCAAATCAAATTTACAATGAGATGCCATCTCACTCCAGTTAGAATGGCTACCATATATATTTTTTTAAAAAAAAACTAAAACTAACAAAGCTGTAAAGGATGTGAATAAAAATAAGTCCTACTACACTG
The DNA here is from genome assembly GCF_052094955.1 of Ictidomys tridecemlineatus. NCBI lineage: Eukaryota > Metazoa > Chordata > Mammalia > Rodentia > Sciuridae > Ictidomys > Ictidomys tridecemlineatus. Next base: position 61,060,066 of record NC_135485.1, read on the forward strand.
TTGGTGGGAATGTAAATTAGTACAGCCACTATGGAAAACAGTAAAGCAGATCCTCAAAAAACTAAAACTAGAATGACAATATGATCCAGCTATCCCACTTCTAGGTCTGTATCCAAAAGAAATGAAGACAGCAAACAAAAGAAATACCTGCATATCCAGATTTATTGTGGCACTGTTCACAATAGTTAAGATATTGTTATGACTAAGATCTGAAATGTCTCCTCCAAAACTCATGTATTCAAAGCACGGTCCCCAATGTAGCAAGGCTTAGAGGTGAGATGGGACTTTTAAGTAGTGATTGGATCATGAGAGGTCTGAGACCATTAGTGGATTAATCCAATTAGTTCATCATGTGAGTTAATTCATTGATAGTTGATTGGACTGCTAGGAGGTGGGACTCAGTTGGAGAAAGTGGGTCAAGTTTTCCTCATAAAGAGAAAACAATCTTATTTAAAATAAAACTCAGGCTGTGGTTGTGGCTCAGAGGTAGAATGCTCACATACCATGTGTGAGGCCCTGGGTTAGATCCTCAGCACCACATAAAAATAAAATAAAGATATTGCATCAACCTATAATTTAAAAAATAAATATTATATATATGTACACAATCACATAAGGTGTAGTGGTGCACACCTGCAATCCCAGTGACACAGAATGACACAGGAGGATTCCAAGTTTGAAGCCAGCCTAAGCAATTTAGTGAAACTCTCAAAAACTTAATGAGATCCCATCTCAAAATTTAAAAGAGGGTGGGGGAGGGGGGCAGAGGACATAGCTCAATGGTAAAGCATCCCTAGGTTCAGTCCCCAGTGTTAAAAAAATCACACTAATATAGGCATGATGTGCTTAATTTACTACCATTCTTTCTATTCCTTTCCTGAATAATCAACAGTATTTGTGTTTGTATTAATCCCAAAGAATAAATATCTAATGGCAGAAAGCCAGCCCATTGCCTGGGGAGGTTCAGGGTCAGATATTTTTGGCCATGTGGGATCAAAGGTCTGTAGTTAAGGAGAGGAATTGTTGACTATAGCTAGATTTCAAAGCTATTTTATGGCACCTAACTCATTCTCTTTTCTACTTTGAATTTTGTAGGTGATAAGAGCATTTAATAAAGGGATAGATGATATATCAATACTAAACCTGAATAGAAGAGTGTGTTTTTTATTGTTCTTTTATGCTATACATGATAGTAGAATATATTTTGACATATCATACATACATAGAGTACAATTTCTCATTCTAGATGGAGAATTACATTGGTAGTATATTCAGATATTAACCTAAGAAAGTAATGTCCAATTCATTCTACTATCTTTCCTATTCTCGTTCCCACTCCCTTCCCTTCATCCCCTTTGTCTAATCCAAAGTATTTCTATTCTCCCCTATCTACCCCCTTATTGTGAGTTAGCATTTGCATATCAGAGAGGATATTCAGTCTTTGGTTTGGGGGGATTGACTTATTTCACTTAGCAAGGTAATCTCTACATCCATTACATCCATTCACCAGCAAATGACATAATTTCATGTCTCTATGGCTGAGTTAAATATTCCATTCTGTATATATACCTAATTTTCTTTATTCATTCATCTGTTGAAGGACACGTAGGCTAATTCCACAGTTTAGCTATTGTGATTTGAGCTGCTGTGAACATTGATGTGGCCATGTCGCTATAGTATGCTGACTTTAAGTCCTTTGGGCATAAACCAAGGAGTGGGATAACTGCATCAAATGGTGGTTCAATTCCAAGTTTACTGAGAAATCTTCATACTGCTTTCCAGAGTGGTTGCATGAATTTGCAGACCCACCAGCAATGCACCAGTGTGCCCTTTTCCCACATCCTCATCAACATTTATTGTTGCTTGTATTCTTTTTTTTTTTCTCCGTACTGGGGATTGAAATCAGAGGCACTCGACCACTGATCCACACCCCCAGCTCTATTTTCTATTTTATTTAGAGACGGGGTCTCACTGAGTTGCTTAGTGTCTTGCTTTTACTGAGACTGGCTTTGAACCCTCCATCCTCTTGCCTCAGCCTCCTGAGCCACTGGGATGACAGTGAGATTACAGGAGGGCGCCTGTGTGTCCAGCCTAATTGCTTGTATTCTTGATTGTTGCCATTCTGATGGGAGTGACATGAAATCTCAGTGGAGATTTAATTTGCATTTCTCTGATTGCTAAGGATGTTGAAACTTTTTTTTTGTATACTTGTTGATCAATCATATTTCTTCTTCTGTGAAGTGCACATTCAGTTCCTTTGCCCATGTATTGATTGGGTTGTTTTTTTTTTTTAAATATAGTGCACCAGGATCAAGTGGGGTTCATCCCAGGGATGCCAGGTTTATTCAACATATGGAAATCAATAAACATAATTCATCACATCTATAGTCTTGAAGACAAGAATCATATGATAATCTCAATAGGTGCAGAAAAAGCATTTGACAAAATCCTGCATCCATTCATATTCAAAACATTAGAAAAACTAGGATAGCAGGAACATACCTCAACATTGTAAAACCTATCTATGGTATGCCCCAGGCCAACATCATTCTAAGTGGAGAAAAAATAAAAGCATTCCCTCTAAAAGATGAAACAAGACAAGGATGCCCTCTTTCACCACTTCTTTTTAACATAGTTCTTGAAACTCTAGACAGAGAAATCAGAAGAGAGAAATTAAAGGGAGACAAATAGGAAAAGAAAAACTCACTATCACTATTTGCTGATGATATGATTCTATATTTAGAAGACCCAAAAAACTCCACCAGAAAACTTATAAATGTCATAAATGAATTCAGCAAAGTATCAGGATATAAAATTAACACACATAAATCAATTGCATTCCTATGTATCAGTGATGAATCAACTGAAAGAGAAATTAAGAGAACTACCCCATTACAGTAGCAAAAAAAAAAAATCAAATATTTGGGAATCAATCTAACAAAAGAGATGAAAGTCTTCTACAATGAAAACTACAGAACACTAAAGATAGAAATTGAAGAAGACTTTAAAAGATGGAAAATTCCTGGATAGGCAGAATTAATATTGTCCAAATGGCCTTACTACCAAAAGTACTATACAGATTTAATGCAACGCCTACTAAAATTCCAATGACATTCTTCATAGAAATAGAAAAAGCTGTCATGAAATTCATTTAGAAATATAAGAGACCCAAAATAGCCAAAGCAATGCTTAGCAAGAAAAGTGAAGCGGGAGGCATCACAATGCCAGACTTTAAATTATACTTCAGAGCTATACTAACAAAAACAGCACCAAATTGGCACCAAAACAGACCTGTAAGCCAACAGAAGAGAAGACAGATAAAAACCCACATAAATACAGTTATCTCATACTAGACAAAGGCACCAAAAACGTATATTGGAAAAAAGGTAACCTCTTCAACAAATGGTGTTGGTAAAACTGGAAATCCATATATAGCAAAATGAAATTAAACTCCTCTCTCTCACCCTGCACAAAACTCTATTCTAAGTGGATCAAAGACTTAGGCACTGGAACAGAGACCCTGCACCTAAATAGAAGAAAAAGTATGCCCAAGTCTACACCATGTCAGCTAAGGATCTGACTTCCTTAACAAGATTCCTCAAGCAAGAGAAGTAAAATCAAGATTCAACAAATGGGATAGTATCAAACTAAAAAGCTTCTTCACAGCAAAGGAAACAATCAAGAATGTGATGTGAGAGCCTAGAAAATGGGAGAAAAATCTGCCACCTACAATTCAGATAGAGAATTAATCTCCGGTATATATAAAGAACTCAAAAAACTTAACACCAAAAAAAAAAAAAAGATAGAATGCTTCAGAAAAAAAGAACATCCTATATAGAATGCTTTTGTATGGTCTCCAACCCTAAGCTCATGGGAAATTTGCTTAAAAAAAAAATTCAGTGAGATACTGTGGCCATATTTTTCAGTAAACTTGTTCTTTGTTACTCCATGTAACTCTTCATTCTTTTCTTATTTAATATGCATGAGGCCTTATTTTAACTAAATAAAATAGGAATTTAAAAATACAACAGTAAAAAATTTTCTATGAACTTTTTTTTTAAGTAGACACATTAGAGGACTGAAGACTGGGTTGTCTGTACATTATCAAATAATAACCCAAATAAAAATATGCTTCCAGACATGTACAGATGGCTGTTTTATAATCACTGAAACTTAAGAAACGATGAAATATGGCTGGCCTTTAGGTTTCCTGGATGAAGTCTATTACAGAATAATTTAGCATCTGAGGATCCAGAGGATGTATAACAAGTGTTATCACCAAAATAATGTTGGATAAAGTCTTCAGCCAAGCAGAAGTAAGAAAGCAGCCTGGGGCCTTGGGAACCTTCTGTCTGGACTGTGGCACCGTTATCTGCCACAGTATCTAGTCTGTACAGAAACCTTATTTTAATTTCACTTGGGATCCATATGTTTCTGCTGACCTTTCCTTGCAGAGATGACTCTTTTCCCACATTTTGCTATTTTCTGCTTTCTAAGCATGTGGATTTTTTTTTAATTCTTTTGGTTTTGTTGAAGTGACATTTCACTAGCTAAGACAAACAAAGCTTCTAACATAAGGGTAGTGATTAAAAGAGTTTGATATCATCTTAAATGTGCCCACAACATCATAAAGAACACCACAGACTGTGCATTCTATATTCTAACACTAGCACCTATGCTGCTAATTGCCATATTTGTTTAATCCAATAGATTAATCATTTTTAGCTTTGTTCTTATAAAAATGTAGTCAAGTTCATCTTAGTCAATTATTGGAGGTTTTTAAAATGTACTTCTAAGTATATTAGAAAACCATATGGATACATTACTCACTTTTAATCCCTGCAGAAATTGAGTTTTCAGATTTTCATATAAAATATGTAATAGTCATCAAGAAGGCATGCCTGGAATGTGATATAAGAGAAGGCTTTAACCCAACCACTTGTATTGAAATATAGCTGAAGAATAAGTATCAGCAGATGGTCTGCATGAAGCCGAAGAACAGATTTCTGTCCGTGCAGCTTCAGCACCACCCAGGGATAAAGGTGTCTCACCCAGCTGACCTGGGCATTCTGGCTGGTTGGTGAGGACAGCTTTAGAGTGTGCTGAGGGACATTGTGTGCCATAATTGGATGATATCAGCCATTAAGTTCATCCCATAACTGTGTTCTGATTGCATTCCTACTAACCAATTTTAATTTCCCTGGAAACTTTTTAAATTTTTCTTTTACAGTGGAGACAATGTATTCAGTAGGTGATGTCAGTATTTTCGTTGACTTGGCACTTAGACTTCTCACTGAGAATGAACAAAACAGTCTCACACTGATCATGAGAATAGTCACCTATAACCAAGCTACCATCTCTGCCTTGCTTCTGTAGCTATGCCAATGCTGAGGCGACTTTCATTGTTTCCTTTTCTCTCTGTTTTGTTTGTTTGTTTGTTTTGTGGTATCAGGGATCAAATCCAGGGCCTTCATATCCTAGGCAAGAACCTTCCACCTAGCCACATCCCCAGCTCTTTCTTCCTTTCCTTTCTACCACTCTTCCTCATTTCTTACTCCTAACAAAACCGAATATCAAGTGTAATCCTACCTATTTTTCAGAACAATTATGAAAACCATATGGAAGAACACATGTGAATGTGCTTTCATTAAATATAACAATCATGTAATTTTATAATCAAACCTAGTATCTAGCTAAGGCATTACACATTGTTAGGTACCCAGTGAATGCTTTGGATTTATTTATATGATTTCTTGTTTCATAGAGGAGTTAAAGTGAGACTACAAAAGATTATTTAGTAAATGTATGTCTTCTCTCTCCCTAGAATTGGCATGCTTTCTTTTGAGTTGTTTCCTTTGACTTAAAGGACATATATATAACTGTGTTTTAGAAACTTTACTGCACCTCCTTCTCACTCACCTCCCCTTCTGTCTTTGTGCTGTGCATGTGTGTATCTGCTCAGAGCCAAATATTTATTCCTCTCCTTGATCCAAGTTGATTTTATTTCCCAATCATTCTAAAAGTATTAACATATTAGGTGTTGGAATGCAGCTCAGTGGTCAAGCAATTGACTGGCACGTGCAAGACTGTGGTTTCAAACTTCAGCACAAGGAAGAAAAGAAGGAAAAGGAGAGGAGAGGAGGAGAATGAGAAGAGGAGGGAAGAAAGGCAAAAGAAAAGAAGGAAGAAAGGAAAGAAGGAAAGTTTTGCCATAGTCATCAAAAGTGTTCCTTAATCTGTATTGAATACTATACTGTGTTAGCCTCTGTTCTGCTGTTATAACAAATACCTAAGATAATAAACTCATGAAGAAAAAACGTTTATCTTCGCTTACAATTTTGAAGTTTCCAGTCCATGGTCAGGTAGGCTACTGCTTTTAGACGTCTGGTGGTAGGAGGAACACACCATGGCAGGAGCATGTGGCAGAGCAAAATGACTCATCACATGAAAGGAAATAAAAGAGAACTAAAGGAAGGGGCTGGATCCACTATCCCCTCCAAGGGCATGCTCCCAATGACCTCAAGACCTCCTACTAAGTCCTATCTCTTAAAGGTTTCACCACTTCCCATAGCACTACACTGGGGACCAGGCCTTTGCTACATGGCACCTTTAGGGGCTCCTTAAGATTCAAACCAGGCATGGTGTTGCATGCCTGTAATTCCAGTCATTTGGGAAGCTGAAGCAGGAGGATCACAAGTTCAAAGTCAGCATCGGCAACTTAGCAAGGCACTAAGCAATTTAGTGAGACACTGTGTCAAAATAAAAAAAAATAACAATAATAATAAATAAAAAGGGCTGGTGATGTTTCTCAGTGGTTAAGTAACCTTGAGTTCAATCCCTGGTATCAAAAAAAAATCGAAACTATAGCATATATTAAGTACCTAAATACATTATCTCATTTAATAATAAAATTAACCTTAAGCCCAAAGACTTTGGGGACTTTTGAAGACGAACTGAATATACTTTACACTGGGAGATGGATATGAGGATGTAGATGTGCTTGGTTTCTCCAGGAATAGGACTTTTTGGGTTCAAGCATAAACTCCAGGCTTTTGCTTAAGAAGGAGGATAAGGAGGAATTGGAATTCTTCCTTATAACACTATCCTGCTTTTGACCTGCTTTCACACCTTCAGAAGCACTCCATTCTCTCAATTCCTGAGCATTTCTAGAGCTCAGCAGTTTTATTAAGTTTATTGGTTGCTGAAGGTTTCAGCTTTCCTAGATCTGCTAAGAAAGTTACCATTTATCCATCTGCTTGACAGCTTCCAAAATTATCAGTTGTTCCCAAAATGTACTGGAATGTTAAGTAAAGTAATTGAGAGGTGAGGTCTTACACTTTGAATTAGCAAGCCAGATCAACTGATAAGAACACACTTGCTCACAGTCTTCTCAATATGCTGGCCCTCTTCAAAGCTATTTAGGGAATGAGACTGTTGGTTGAGAAAAGAAGTTACAGATTATCCCATTTCCACATAAATCTATAGTTAAATAACTTCAAGGTAAAACCTTGAAAACCTATTATAGTTAAAAAAAAACTTCAAGGAAATTACAGATTATCCTATTTCCACATAAATCTATAGTTAAATAACTTCAAGGGAAAACCACCTTTAGAACTACTCTCCCATCACATTAATCTACATAGAACCTTAACTTGCTCTGACAAACCATCTTCTGTCTCCCTGGCTCATATGTTGTTTGTAAGTATACTCCAGTGCCAGGCCCATAATTGGTGCTCAGTAAATGTTTATTGAAAGAATGAGCACAAGATGTATACCTCAGTGAGAGGCTTAGTTCAGTTCAACAAGAAAAATCAAAGTTTATTTTCATTGCTATTTTTAAATGCAGCTGTATTGCACCAATATTGGCACAACAATTATAAAGAACAGCAACAAAATCCTCGTGAGAAATTACCTTGTACTTCTTTTTCACAAGTATCACAAAATATGAATCTTTCTTAAGATAGTCTATCTAAAACTATTGCCTCAGTTCACTTGGTTACTATAACAGAATATAGACTGACGAACTTGCAAACATCTGGAACTCATTTCTTACCCTTCTGGAGGTTGGAGAATCCAAAATTAAGGCACTAGCCAATTTGGTGTCTTCCTGGTTCTGCCTTTACACAAGGAAGAAGAGAAAATAGGACTCTGTACAGGGAACTGGTTCTATCCATGATGGCTTCTCCTCAGAATCTAACCACTCCAAAGGTCCCACCTCCTAATATCATTTTGGAGGTTACCATTTCAACGTATGAATTTTAGAGGAATACAAACATTCAGTCTATTGCAGATAAAATCTGAAAATTCAAGATAAAGTAAAGATATATGTAATTAGTTTCATATTTAAATCTCGTCTTCAAACTCATTTAATATTTAATATTAATTTAATATTATGTGTTTATCTTCACTCAAATTCTACTGAGGTTGAAAGTCCCTGGAGTCAGAATAACAATTCCAGTCCATCCTGTGACTATCCATTCCTGTTTTTAGTATGCATCTACAATTAGAGGCCCCCTTCGATGACAAGATGTGTATGTATATGTGGGGAAGCAGTGGAGGGAAGACAGGTGGAATTTGGTCTTCAGTGTCATCTTTCCTTGTGGCATGTGCCAACCAGCTTAAGTCCGCCAGGGGTAAGTGGTGGAAGGTAAATTTATGAGGAAGGACTGTGGGAACGGAAAAGCTTGATTAATATCTCAAAAATATGAGCCTGCATTTTCTAATTGGAAACTTATATTCAAGTTTTCATTTGATCAAATCCTGACCCAAACTTCTTTTCTCTGTCTTTTCACAAGCTCTCTGTTCCCCCTTCTGGTATCCCCTGGGGGCTTACTTTGCCTGGCCCAGGCTGTTTGTTTGTGTCTCACAGTTGTCTTGCTGCCAATAGGGTGGGATGACCAGGCTGAGCCAAGCATCCAGATAATGTCATTCCTGGCAGGAAGAGAGATTTGCAACAGTAACACACATTGCGACTTCCTCACATTCCGGACACTCCCAGGAATCATGTGGGGCCCACTTATACAAAATTGGCTCTCTGCTTCATTCATCTGGCAGCCAAGACCCATAAACTCAACCTGGTTTCCAGCAACAGTGGTGGTAACATCAATATCAGAACTGTTTTGTTCCATTCTACAAATGTAAACATTTTGCTTTTATTTGCTTTGACAAGTACCCCTGCAAGCAGTGTTTCTGGAGACCACTCCAACCATAATTTTTACTGAGAATCTAACTTTTTATGAGTCATAATAATAACAACTGACATATAGTAAGCACTTTTCTGGGCTTAGGCTAAACATTCTACATGCAGTGTCACTGTAAATCCTCATTACAAACTTATCTCCATTTTACCAAATAGGAATAGGATTAGAGAAAGTAGATGTATTACTTGGCTAAGGTTGCATAAGGTATTTAATAATAAAGTTGCACAAGTTATTTTTATATTATTTATAATTTTATTCTGCTGGCTCTTGGATATGTAGTGTAATGGAAATGTACATTTATTTATCCTCATGTTATGAAAAAAAACAGCCTGATATAATTGAACCACCACAAAATCAACCACTAAACAGCTGTGAGAACTTAATAGATGAATTGCTTAATGTCTCATAATCATAAAAGCAACTTGCAAAATAAAAGGACTGGACTTAAGAAACTTGCAAGTTATTTCCAGCTAGAAAATTCTGTTACTTCAGTTATGGAACTCAAATTGCCAATACTCCTTTTCTGAACTAAAAGTTCTGGAGGAAGCTCTTGAAAAAGAAAACGGTACCAGGAAATTAAAAATTAATTAGGAACCTATCATTACAGACACAGGCCAAAGTTTGACATTTCTAAGAGAGAAGTAATCCTACTCTCTCAATTGTTTATATCACATAACAGTAGTAGAAAATAACCATAAGAGAAGTTTTATAACATAAGGGAATTTTTATCTTAAATACTTCTCCATCTTTCTTTCTTTATACTTATTATTCTCTGCTCTCATCTTAAATTCAATTTACTCCTCAAAGTTTTTTTCTGATTTCCTCAGAAAGCATCTGGTATGCATTCAATATATTACTCTATTCATTTCTTTCCTAATAAAGATTTTTTTATCATTTATTATAATTTATTATGAATTGACTCTTCTTTCAATGATTCCAACTGAGATTCTATTTCTTTTTCTTCCTAGCACCTTCAAACAGTTCCTGGAACATGATAATTGCTCAATAAATGTTGACTTAAGTATTCTCTAATCCAGTTTCCTTGATTTACATGTAAGAATCTGGACCCCTAGACACACAATGTTAAACACCCAGTAAAGAGTTTTTCCAACACACAACACCTCAAACATTGAAGTGTTATGTTGTATATTTTCAGAGTAACTTTAAGTAGAGCTAAGGATGATAAAAATTATAAGATACAAATATGATAAAGGGCATGGAGTTTAAAATAGTCTTGCCCTAGTTAAATGCAAGCAGAAAAAAAATTAATTGCTGACTGATTATGAGATGGATATGATCAAAGAAGTTGTTGACTGTTGCTCACAGCTGTGAGCCAAAAGGACATAATATAGGTGTTTATTCCCAGGACATAGGGGGAAAAAAAAGAAAGAAAGAAAAGAAAAAGAAAGAAAGAAAAAATGAGGGAAAACTTAATTATCACCCGGATAAGGAAAGAGAAAATATAAAACTTTTTACATCTGGTTGATAGATGGATACAAATGATTTGTAAACACACATGACACCACACACAACTATGTAAGTATTTTAGAAATATCCACAGTTGTATAGGTGCTTCATACAAAAATATTCTGTCTAAATAAAATCCAAAGCTATAAAATTATCATTGAATGAGTCTTCCGAAGAGCATGGCTCTGAATCAAACATGGTATGCATGATTTTATTCTCAAATGATTCTGACTCCTTGGATCATTTGGAATCCTTAACTTCCCAAACTCCTCGGCAGGCATAATAAAAGAATCCACTGATCCATTTATTGACAGGAAGTCATGATTAGCTCACCTGAAAACTGAAGAGAGAAGAAGCCTGGAGTTGAATTGAGGAAGTAAGACAGATACCAAGGGGAAGAAGATTTCAAGAAAGCAGAAATGGGTCTTCAACAGAGGGGGCCACCAAAGGGCCCAATTCTTCTGCTTTACCTTGGATGCTGTAATTTAGCAACCATGCAGCCCCAAGAGTCCATAAGGATATAGCATGAGAACAAAAGCCAATTCTCTAAGAATATCAAAATGAAAACAGAAAATGGGGTCTCTCTTATATATTCTTAGAAGAGATTCTTATCATTCATTATGGTTTACATAACAAAAGAATTCATTGAAAAGAAGTGATATCATACTGTGAAGTTAAACTATGTAAAGTCCACTAAAACATTATAGCACCTTGCACAGGCATCCCACTTACAATCTAGCATTCATATATATGTAAAATTAATAACATACAATTGACAACTACCAATAATCAATATTAATAATTTCTATATTAATGAAAGTCAGGATGGAGGCTATGATCAAAGGAGATTTCTCATCTGTTTCTTTTTTAGACTCCCTTCTCTTTCCTTAGGTGCAAATCATTGACAAGTTGCCTCTTTCTAATGCTTTTGGAAAGAAAATGAACATACTTACTATCAAATTATTTGGTTATGACAATGTATCCCACACCACTCTCAAGATACACATGTCCCAAGGATATATCACCAAAAGTCAACATCAAAAGCACATAGTTCATATTCAAATAGAAAAAAAAATATGCCTTCCACATTGGATATTTCCCTTATAAATATTTAGAATAGTATCACATATTTTATCTATTGTGATTTACATGTTAGTCAAACCTATAATCCTAAAAATAGTACACATGGGCACATTCATAAGCAAAACAGTGCTTTGAAAATGGAGAAGATGCATGTTTTTATTAGATTGAATTTTTAATGTAAAATATGCATCATTTTAAAATACATTGTAGTTTCAATGATGTAAAATACAACATCAAAACTGATAAAAAAAAAAAGATCTTTAGATCATTTTAAGAAAAGGGAGTCCAACAAAATCATTATGACTAAAAGTGAAAGAACACCTCATCCACTGCTTTTGTAAAGGACTTTTTAATCTTTAGTAAGTAACAGATATGTGCATAACCTCTTCTTTAAGCACCTACTGCTCCTTCTCACCTAATTTGACTTTCTGTGTTTATCAATCTCAAACCCTGAGTGGATTTCCTCTCTGACTTCTCTTTTTGTCTGCTTTGCCTTACCCACAGCTGGGTTTGCCGTAACATTTTTTTTCTTTTTTTGGAAAACATACCAAAGAGTATAATGGAAAAATACTGCTTCCATCTCATTGCCATTTTATAAAACTCTCAGGTTCCCAGACTTTCCTCTATACATCTCTTAAAGAAAGAGAAATCCTTGGAATACAAGTGATCATTCCTTCACCAGGAGTATAGATGGGAAGAAATAATAACCCAAGGGAGAAAAAGTGATAAAAAACAACTGCTTATAGTGGTGTTTGGAGAAAATTATGTAAATATTTATGCAAAGACAGCTTTGCAGAACACATCGAGCTGCATCAGAACTACTCCTGCCAGTGTGCACAGGCAGCCTCACAGTTGGATCAACAGCCTGAAAAGCAGATGTGCCAATTTCCTGTATTTGATTATGATGATTCCTAATTATGCCAAAGCTGTGGCAATGTCCTTCCCTAGAATGACTCTTAATTTTGTTTTGCTAAACCACACACACAACCTGTTTTGGACGTGTAATTCATTGTCATGTTAAGTCTATGAAATACTCATTTGTTTGCTTAATAGTTTTGAGGACAATGGCTCACATGGATGCTGTTTTCTTTTTTAATTTGATATTCTCAAGCACACAGGGGAAAAAAAGAAAGAAAATACACACAGTGATATTGCCATGCTGTCTGATGTCCGTGAGACATAGGTTTTCCTACCACTGTCTACAAATGGAAAGAATACAGTTAAATCGATTCTCTTGAAAGGCCCACTTTCTTGTTTTACGTGTGTTTACATTTACAGTCTCATTAACCAAAAGCTCGCCACCATTTATGATTAATTATAGACTGCAAGCTATAGAACATCTATAAGACCCACATTGGATGTTAAAATTGACAAAATATTTCATGATTTGGGTACTTGTACCTTAACTGTATGATAGCTGGATCAGGGGAAGCAAAATCTGATGGACTCAATACAGTCATAAACCTCCATATAAATCTTGCACACGCCTGAAAGAGAACGTTCTAACCAGAACTTTAACTGATACCCTCTGCATCCCTTCAGACCCACTACTGAAACTCATATGTGCTTTACAATTTAAAATGTGCCTTTCACTTATAATTCCTCATTTTTACTGCACAGTCATCCTAGGAGACAAATGTTGTTATTTTCCTCATGTAGAGATATAGAAATGAATATAAAGATGCTAAATTACATGCTGAAATAAAGCAGAAGAACCAGGACTTGAACTCCAACCTATCCATAAATCAACAATTATTTATTAAGTATCTATTTATTAAGTAGGCTTGATCTTTATGAAAAATAATGACATAGGTCAAGCTTGAGTTTGACCCCTTCAAACATCAACTCTTTTTTATTTATTTTTTTATTTAATTGGACACATTTATGGAGTACATTGTCATAATTCAATACTTACATACAGGATATAATGAAGAGATCAGGGTAGCTAACATTTCCCTCTCCTTAAACATTGATCTGATTAAGAGATAATAATTGTACTTATTTATGCAGTACCATCTCCAGCTTTTGACATACTGTAACTATGTCTCTTCCTTCCTGGCTTCCTGCTGCTCTTCATATGAGGAACCAAGGCAGGCCCTTCTACCTCACCAAGTGACCCATGCTCTAGCTCTGTCTCTCTAGTCTTTTTTCTAATCCCAGCTACTCTGCCTATTCACAAGCTAACACATAGTGAGCTTCCCTCACTATGGAAAATGTAGAGGACTTCATTGTGACTTGAAAATATTGTAAGCTTCACAAGGGAAGACTCTTTGCTTCTTTCCTCCATTCTTAAATTTTTAGCACAACCTCAAATATAGGCCTGTAGATATGGTAGGCTGAGTAAATGTTTCCTACATCAATTTAGTTGTTCATCTTAAACTCAAAAAACAGGTACCTACTTGTCTTCATTTGGATCTCTAAAAAGCAGAGCCTGAGATAAGGACTTAATTGAGGTGGTTTAGATGGAAGATGATCTCTGGAAGAAGGAATGAAAAAGTGTGAGGAGAAGAAAAGGCCTATACAAGGTATCATAATCTAGGGTGCTGATGTAGCTAATAGGAGCTCAACTCCCCATCAGTTCTTAGCAGTGTGCATCACCACATCCTGAAGCACAGGAGACTGGAGAATTGATCTGTGAGATCCCTGACTGAGGCTCCGCTTGGAGGTACAAACACCTCCACACTTCCAAGAAGCCTACAAGTAGGTTCTCATAGCTTTCTAGAAAGACCCGAGGAAGAAAGCAGAAAGACGTAGGGCAGTGAATGCTATTAACATGAGATAAGCCCAAACTTACATGGTAGCAATAGCTGAAGTTAGAGATAGGTGAAGAGAATGTGACAAAAACCAATGATATCAACTCCACCATCACAAAGAAAATCAAGAGATATTAGTGTTTTGATCCTTCTAATTACTAAACATCCTTGCCAGCATTTGATGTTGTCAGTGTTCCAGATTTGGGGCACTCTAATAGGTGTGTAGTGGTATCTCATTGTTCTTTTCATTCACATTTCCCTGATGACATATGATGTGGAGCATCTGTTCCTATGCTTATGTGCCATCTGCATCTTTTCTTTGGTGATATGTCTGTTAAGGTGTTTGGCCTATTTTTCAAATTTTCCTGATTTCTTATTGCTGTTTTAAGAGTTATTTGTATATTTTGGATAATAGTCCTTTATTAGATATGCCTTTTACAAATCCCAGTCTGTGGTTTTTCCATTCACATTCTTGATGGTGTTTTTTTCAGGGCAGATTTTTTTTTTTAAGAGCATCTCAGCTTTTCAATTCTTCCTTTTCATGGGTCATCCCTTTGCTATTGTATTTTTTAAAAGTTACTGTCATATCAAGGACATCTATGTTTTCTCCCATGTTATTTTATAGGAGTTTGCAGTTTTTTGAGTTTTACATTTCAGTCTGGGATCCACTTTGAGTCAATTTTTTACAAAGGGTGTATGAAGTATGTCTGGATTCATTTTTTTACATGTAGATATTCAGTTATGTTAACACTTTGTGTTGAATAGCTTCATATTCATTTTCCTTCCCCCATAACCTCTTTTTTGGGGGGCAATATTTGGGGAAGAAAGGAAAGGTCCAAGATGGATACAAATCATTCTTTATGAGGTATAAAGTTCTAGGTAGAGGAAAATGGGAAATGATAGTGAATAAACCACACCATCAATTCTTTTGGAAAAAATGAATTTCAAAAAAAATATTTTAAAAACCCATGGCAATAATAATAATTTTTAAATGATTTATAAAGAAAATGGGGTATTATGGAAGTAGTTCATTGGAAACATTTGTCCAGTCTTTTTGAATTGGACAAAATAAAGACATATATTATGTGGAAACATGATGGTAAGGTAATCAGAAAAGCCTATTTCCTAGACATGTATTGAATTAGTTCACTTTTCTCCATTTTGGTCCAAGCCACCATAATCTCTCATCTGGAAAATTAAATAGCTTCTTGCTTTCTCCCTTTCTATTCTTGGCAGTTTTTAAAGCTCATTTAACATGGCAGTTAGATTAATTTTATAAGCCACAAACCTAATAATGTCACTCCCTTGCCTAAAACTCTTCAGTGGTTTCTTATTCCATTTGGAATGAAATCCACATCCTTGATGTGATGGCACTGCCCACAACCCCAACCACATCTTGGGCCACTCTCTCTTATATTTTATGCTCTGGTCATATTGGCCTCCTTCCCACTTTTCCCCTCCTCAAGATCTTTGGACATGATACCAAGCAATTCTTTCTGAAATATGCTTCGCCCCTGCCCACCCTCACCTGGTTAATTCTTAAATATCACTCAGAATAGACTCCACTCCACAAATCTTCATCAAGTCTATGCAGTTTGAATTCTGTGAGAATCAGATGTGGAAGTGAGGTTAGTAGTCCAGTTGTTTGTTTGTTTAGGAGACAACAAATGTGCAGAAGTCAAGGAAGCAGGACCGGTCAGGGCCATCTTCAGATTATGAGGCTGACTTGATCAAGACTCTGCCAACCCAATCAAGAGACTAGAACAAAGATTGCCCATTAGAGTATCCTCAATTATACAGCAATGGCCAGTCCTTGTACTACTGCCTTTCTCAATCATTATCTGTAGTCCATCTATTTAAAGCTAAAGGTAACCATGTAGCCAACTGCCTTGACCATGAGCAGCGAGTTCTTTCTATGATGATCTGAGGAGCTCATCTTCTTGTCTAGCACAATATCTCGCTCTCTTCTCCTTAAAGTACATGTTGCTTTCCCTTCATTTCTCTATAATTTTAAACTCCTTCTTATGTGCATTTGTCTGTTCAATTGTTACCTCCTCCTTCAGATAGCAAACTCCATGAGAGTAGGGTTATATTTAATTTTCTACTCACCATATTTCCAGAACCTAGCACAATGGTTGACACATTCCAAGAGCACACATGTTGAAGAATGAGTGAATGAATATTGTTGACTCTTTAGGATATCTCACCTTTAGGTTATTTGTAATTGGAATCCTGAACAGTCAACATATTCAAACCACCCCACATAATCCAAGCCTCTGCAAGGATTCAGAGAATTCTGTTGTCTCTGCCAGAGCCACTGCTTTTTTCAATGGATAAGCCTTAGTCTAGAGTGTCAAGTTTAAATTCTGACTCTTCTGCTCTGACCCACCTTGTTTCCACAGCCAGCTCAGCATAACATATTGCCTTTCACCTTTACTCTGCTGGGCCTTTGGGAATTTAAGGTCTTAATCCTTTGCACTGAGTAAAGCCATGGAGATCTAACTTAGGTGGAAGTCATGGTGACGTCATAACAATATCCATTACCAGCTACTGTTTACCACACCCTAAAGTCTAGGTTTTCTTCTCTCTTGATTTTTGAAACTTATATTTTTAACATCTTTTCTTTCCAAACAATGCCTCAGAATTCTGTTATATTTCACTGGGTCATTGTGCCTACTCTCCAGCTAAGAAATTGTCCTGACCCTTAGCTCACAGTCCTCATTCAGGCATTGAAAATACATGTCCATAAAGTAGGAGGAAGGGGTGACAGCCATTAGGGCTGTTAAAATATTACAAATTTTAATGTCTCACTGTTGGGAAATTTTGACATAGCTAAGCTCTGACCTAGGCTTAACTTCATAAAATTCATATGCACAATAGAAAAAGAAAAACCTTCCTCTACTTATTAAAACAATTTCTTTAAAACTAATCTTGTTCTGTTACATTCTCTTCCTTTTTTGTTTTCAAACAATTTTGGGGAGAGATCCAGATCATTTAGATGATGGTTGTTAAATGGCAAGTAAAAGTTTAGAGATCCAAGATATGGTCAGTTGATGCCTTGACAGAGGGATGGCCTCACCTCAAATGATTATTAGGAAGGTTTCTTCAATCTCCTCAGCCAGGTGGTTGAAGAAAGGATCTCTGGTTCAAACCTGGCTCTGTCATGGACTAGCTGCACCATGCTGAGACTGATTGACTTCTCCATGCCTACTTTTTCACAAAGAGATAAAACAAAAGCATCCACCTACAGGGCATTCATGAGGATTTAATAAGATAGTATATGCCAATTGTCTACAAACATTTTGGCACAGAAAAGAATGCTCAAGACATGTTTTTATCAATTATTGTTATTTTTAAAAGCATATTTTTTGTTCAATTGTCATTATTTCTCTTCTTATTTTTCCTTTCTACTCATGCTAACTCTCTCATTTTTTCTCAGAGCTCTTCCATGAGCAGGAAATAGAAGGTCCTTATTTATTCATACCTTCCCTGAGACATTAGTCATTTATTGACAGTGAGAGGTGACATTGCAAAGTGGCTGGGCTATGGGGCTTTGGAGGCTGATGGCTCTGTCACATCTTTGTTGTGTGTTCCTTGGCAGGATATGAAACTTCTTAGTTTTCATAGGTAAAAAATGCAGGTAATATTTGTGTCTGCTTCATGGGGTTATCATGAAGAGAAAGTATATAAAGTACCTGGTGCATAGATGTTCTGGGTGAATATTAGCTGTGGAGATTTTTGTTTGTTTGTTTTTTGTTATTTTAAAATAGGGAAGAGAATTGCTAACAAACGTCTGGCATAAATAGGAAAGCTGTTTGGAGGCAGATGGACTCTCTGTGTCATGACTACATCAAACCTCCAAGGTGCCCTGTCTTTTGAAGACCTTGCTTTAATGACTCTCCCAGTAGCCAACTGTCTTTCAACGGGTTTTTTTGTTTTTATTTTTCCTTCGTTCATGGGAAATTTTCCCCAGGTTGCCAGCCAGTGAGTCACTTCTTACTCCCAGTTTTGTTCACATTTTTAACCTCCTGACAGTTGGTGAATCACCTCTCTAGTCTGCCTTATCATTTGCTTCCCTGCCCCCAGTTTCCCTAAAGAAACAAAATAGGGAAGAGAAAGACATCTGTGACCAAAATACTGAATACTCATGGAAACTCAATACCTTAAGTTCCTTTGGATAGAGCCTTAATGCAAATGCCAGTAAAATAATCTTTCTCATTTCTTCCAATGTTAGAACTTATAATTCTAAACCGGTGCTCTTCTTCAAAGTCTCTAATTAAAAACTTGGATACAGCCTGGCATGGGAGCACATGCCTGTAACCCCAGCCCCATTTGGAAGGCTGAGGCCAGAGGGTCACAAGTTTAAGGCCAATCTGGGCAATTTAGGAGATACTTTTTCTAAATAAAAAATAGAAAGATCTGGAGATATAGTCCAGGGGTAGAACACTCCTAGATTAAATCTCCAGTAACAGGAAAACAACAACAAAGAGAAAAAAAAAAAAACAAATCACCACCTTGGGTAAAAACACTCAGGTTTGTTAATGAGACATTTTACACATTGAGAAGACATTTGGAAAAAGTAATCCTAAACAGAAGAGGTAGGTGAAGAGAAAACCAGAGAGAAAAAGAAGGTGAGGATGAAAAGCAAGGGATACCAGTCAAAAGAAGGAAAAGGGATAGAGATAGCATAGTTTAGCAAGAGGAAGAAACAGAAAGGATTTGAGGAGATTGATGAAAAAAGAAAAACAAAAAAATAAAGACTAAAGAAAATGGAATAGAATTACTCCAGTGTTTAGAATACTGATTGGAGAGAGAGAGTGATTCAGCTCACGTTACGGCTTTACCATGCACTATGTAACCTAGAGAAAGGTCGTTCCTCAGTCTCCTCATCTTCAAAATCAGAGTAATAATATTACCTACTGCACAAGGTTGTTGAGTTGAGTGAGGTAATGCATACAAAGCACTCTGAATCATTTCTGGAACATAAGTGCTCAATGAGTGTAGCTATAGTCATTATTAGCTGGAATATTTCTTCTTAAAATTGGGGTAATTTTAAAACTTATTGCCTTCCTTCAATTATCAGTAATTACAGTTTCTACCAATTCCTGAATATATATACAGATCCAATAATTAGAAAAAAATTCTTACTAGAGATGTCCAATAGATTTGTCAGTGATACTGAATGTTACTATCTCACTAAGAATGTGCTAAAGAAAATTCAGCTAAACAAGTTTTTTAACAACTTGCACAAATGTGCTGCAAACACCCAGAGGGGGAAAAACTGAAATGCATTTTGTACTGGATGTAGTGTATCTATTTTAGAATATCTAGGTACCATCCAAGAGGCAGGACCTACCGTTTTAAATACTGGTGTCTAAAAGAGAAGCCTGTGCCTTAAATGTGTTTTCCTACATTTCACAGGGAGCTCACCCCACATCTCAGCATGTGTGTGTGACTGTCTCAGCTACCTGATGGTAAACAAAGTGGATAACTAGTCCTGACTATTGAACCAACAAAAAAAGTTCTAATCAAAAGGATCTTCTAATCAGATGTTCACATATTCAAAAGTTTACCGCATCCCATAATGTGTTGACATGTTTACCGTGATTCGCTAAGAGGCAGGAGAGACTTTCTTCCACTTAACAGGAGGCTTCTACAATCAAGCTCCTGGAGGGTTTTAGCAGTTCAAGCAGGTGAGTGACAGACGTGATTACAATCCACAAGAAATGGAAGCTAGATCGTCTGCATATTCTCTTTCCACCCCTCCCCTATAAAATATCTCACATTAAACTGACAAAATAATAAACTTCAGAAAATACAGCTCAGTGACACTCACATATTCAAGCTGTTATTAACAACTAGTCAGACACCTAATATTGCCTTGCTTCATGTGACTTGAAGACTGATGATCCTTTCCACCATCATCTGATACTGTCATTTTATAACAGAGCAGGACAGAAGAAGAAAAGACATGAACTGCAGTTTAGAGGCCTTGGTTAACCCGTAGTCATGGGTTTGCCAATGATAAAATGAAAATAATGGTCTTACATATGATTAGTATTTTCTAGGAATTTTTCACATGCATGACCTCTTCAATTTTCCCAATGATCTTAAAGACATTTAATCTCTAAGATTTAAGTTCTATGAAATAATCTAGAGCTTACATTCTTGATGCTAACAACAGAGATTCTAAAAGCTTGTGGAAAAATATTTGTGGCAAAATACATAGACTTTGGCAAGCCTGGTAACTGCATTACCTTTGTTATTGTGTCTTTCTTTTCCTTCTCTTTCCCTAAGGAGTAGGAAGCTTTCAGGGAACAAAAGTCACCTTTGTTAAAACACAGCTATTTTGTTTTTCTCTATATGATTTTCTCTTGGTTCTCAAGTTATTCTAATGGAAAACTTGATCTTGCTAATTCAAGGTATCTCAGTCAGATCTAGATATACCTCATTTTCTCCAGTTTTAAAACTCCATTATGATGTTCTTTTTTCTTTTCCCCTCTCCCTAAGGATAATCCAGATTCTGGGAGGCTCAGTCTCTGGCACCAGTCTATATGAAGTACGTCATTGTTCATCTGCAGTGGTCAATCTGAGTGTTCTGTTCACTTGACCTTGCGGTACCATCTGTCTCTTGATACCTGTCCTTACCCGGAGGCCATATCCCCTCACGGTCTGCAGTATCCAGCAATGTAAATCACTAAACCTCCTTTGGGCAGGCCTACATTTAACCCTTGCTGCTAGGGTTCATGAGGCTTTGAGAGTCTTTCCTTATATCTGTTCCCAGAAACCTCCTTCTGTCATAGTCTGTCTCCAGCTCAGCCATAATGAAGGGCTTAGGACTTCTCTGCAGTTAGAATGTAGCAGGCATGGAGCTCCACCATGGCTCCACCAGCTCAGGGATCCCCAGCACTTAAACAGGCTTTCCTTTGCCCTCTCACTGGGGTTTAGATGCCAAGGATTGGAGGAAAGACCCTTTCTGGTGTCCACTAAAGTCCAGTCGGTCCCTCTCAGATTTTTTCTTCCTACAAACTGATCAGATTTTCATGTCTTTTAAGTAACAAAAAAGATCCTGATTGTAAATCATCTTGCATTTTTGCCAACTCTATAACTGATAGGATAAATCACATATTCTTCACCCTCTTTACATTCAAAACCCAACTTTTAAAATTTCAAGAAGAAACTATAGTCTTTCAAAAAAGCTCAGACAAATAAAAACACTGACTTTTGAATTACTTATGGTTTCTGGTTCAGATTAGTAATAGTCTCCTTAGTCTCTCTTAGAATTAGTAATATATAATGGTTAGACACTTGGTCTCAAGAGCCGGAATACTTAGATTCAAATATTTTACCAATTATTTGACATTACTTGTATCAATATCTCTGTAGTATATTTTTTCATCTAGAAAGATAGGCATAACAAAGGTTCCTGCCTCAAAGTGTTCCTGTGATTAAATAAATTAAGCCCTTAGAACAGTGTCTGGCATTTAGTAAGCAGTTATCTTTACTGTTAAAGTACATCTGGAAAAAATCATAAGCACTTATATTTACCATTAAAATTCTTATTACTTAAGATCTAAAATATCAATAATTTGACTTAGGTCCTATTAGGTTCTCTTGTGTTTCTTATATTAAGGCAGTAATCTCAGCCTACTTAAAGAAGCATTCAAGCATATTATCCAGCTATAATGAATAAAATCAAGTACCTTTTTAACCAAAATTATATACCACTTAGATATGCAGAACATAATTCATGTTGTTTTATGGATAAGATGGACCCAGTAATAGAGAACAGGCTATACTTTTTTCAAATGTACCTAGATTTATCTACATTTACATTCGGTGAATCTAAAAGAATTCATCTCAAAGTTCAATCTACTCCATGAGGTCTTCTCTGATTAATACCTTGTACCTTCCTGTAGATTTCTAATACCCTTCCACCACACCTCCAAATTAAAAAAAAAAAAGAACATGATCTCTCTTCTTTGAACTCCTCACAACTGTTTCTATCCCTTATGTGGTACTTAACTTATTGCATATTGCGTAATTATGATCTTTTTATTTGTGTATTCTTCCCAACTGGATTATTTACCCCCATTGCTTTTTCTTTTCTTATAATGTCTACTGTAATATTTCATAATAAAGAGATTATAAATAAATGCAATTGAATTCAATTTAGAAAACCATCTCTCAGAGAGGTAGCTAAGTTGCATAGAAAAGATTGTTAAGAAATGCTGGATGAGATAAATGTAATGTAGCATCTTGGTTAACAGCATCTACATCAGGTAAAACTGCAACAGGTTTAAATCATAGTCCCAAATAGTTATGGGGATTAAAGATGTGTGCAAAGTGCTTAGCACAGCATCTGGCACAAAGTTACTCCTAATTAATTGCAGCTACTAAGTCTAGGGAGGTGATGCAAAATATCCTGCATGAACCTCAGAATTCCAGCTAAATTCTGATTAAAATTGAGTAGAAGTTTAGAAGCTGTGATAGGCTAAAAAATGGCCAATCTAGATACCTATGTCCTAATTTCCAAAACTTGTGACTATTACCTTAAATGTCAAAATGGACTCTATAGATAGGATTAAGATAAGGATCTTGACATAAGAGATGCTATTTTTAGATCAGAAAAGTCCCCCAAAACTTGTGTGTTGACAGCTTGGTCCCTGAGGTAGCTGTGTACAGTGGTGAGGTTTGGGGAAGTGATTAGGTGAGAAGGGCTCTGACCTCATCAATGAATTAATGCATTGATAAATTTATAATTTAATGGGCTATTGGGGGTGGAAACTTGAGGAGTTGATGCCTAGTTGGAGGAAGTAGGTCATAGGGGATATGACCTTAAAGGGGATATTGGAACCCTGCGCCCTTCTTTTTTCTTTCTGCTTCCTAGCCATCATGAGGTGAGCAGCCTTGTTTTGCCATTTGCTCCCCACCATTTGCCTTGCTATGGGCCCATAGCAATGGAGCCAAGTGCCCATAGACTAAAACCACTGGACCCATGGACCAAAATAAGTCTCTTCTCCTTTTAAGTTGTTTTTTCTCAAATATTTTGTCATGAAGATAGAAAGGTGACTAACAAAAGAGACTTTCTTGGATTAAGCATATAATCATAGGGGTCTCAGGTAATCATAAAAAGGAGGTAGGAGAGGAAAGAGACAATAGGCAATATAAAGTCAGAAGCAACTAGTTCTGATCATGAACCAAGGGATACAGGCAGCCATTAGAAACTGAAAAAGGTAAGATTTGTCCCTCATAGACTCCATAGGAACCAGACCTTATTGGCACCTTGAATTCAGCCTCAGAAGACTCCTTTTGTATTTCTGACCTCCAGATAATAAGTGTGTATTATTTTAAACCACTGAATGTATAGTAGTTTGTATAGTGGTGTTAATACAGAGGACATAAAACAAAAATCAGGATATAACTACTTCAAAAAATGATTTGGGAATTTATTATAAACACACATTTACTACATGACCAAACAATTGCATTCCTAAGTACGTCCCCAGGAAAAATGGGAGTTTTGTATTAAAGTATTCATAGTAGTTTTATTCATAATAACTCAAAATTTGTAACAACATATATGTCCAATAGATAAATGAACAAACAGAATTTTATATATTGGAATACAAAAACATAGCAATAGAAAGAAGCTATGATGTAATAACATGGACATACCACAAAATATTATGCTAGCTGAAGTCAGGAACAAAAATGTACACATTGTGTCATTCCATTTTACAAGTTCTAAAAAGACAAAACTAATCTATCCTGACAGAAACCAGGTTAGTGATTACCTAGAAATATGGAAACTTTGGTTTTAGGGAGCAAAATATAGGATAAAGGAAACATTTTACATTTTAATTATGGTACTAAATATGTGCAACTATAACAAAACTCATTAAATTGTCCTGGCATTATTAAAGACCTTAGAGATGTTGAGGACAGAAGCCTACACTAGACTCTTAAATTCATGTGAAATCCAAATTTTCCACCTATTTCCAGAAAGCAGTACTAGGAAATTGTATGAACAAATACTTATTTATATAATTGAAAATCTTAAAATGCTATTCCAAATATAGAAAACTTAAAGAATTGATATTTTTTTATTTTTTAGGGTATACTTTAGGGGGGACATGTTGTCCCTCTGAGTAAGCCATATGATTTAAATTGAACCACATTAAATTACCCTCTGTGTAGGTCAAAAAAATCACATATCAGCAATTCTATATGATTAGAAATAGTGAAAAATCAATTTTCAACTAGTTCCAAGTATTTAAACATAAGTGATTTACTCTTTTTTTTCTTTCCTATCCTCTAAAAATTAATATATCATTGAATGAAAATTCTTTTCCTATGTATGTGAATATCCTTTTCCAATGTACACTTTAAAATTTAGAATAAAATTATTGTTATTATTTTATTCCATCAATTGAATTTCAAAGAGAGTATATATTTTTAAAGTATTTTTACATACAAAATGCTGTCGGTTTAAAACACCCTGCATATATTTACATTCTAAATCAGTGTCACTTTCATCATATGTTACCATAGTAGAGTGTTTCTTCTGTAGTGAATTTAAAAAAAGAGCAAAAACAGGGTATTCTTAAGCAAGCAGACTTTGACAAGCTGCTCTGCACAGCTTAAGTGCATGTTTTTGATTAATTCAGGTATCTATAATTATCTAAAAAGCAATCTAGATATAACCAATTTCAATCCAATTCAGGTCATTCCTTCAATCTTCATGCCGCTAGTTACCGGTTAAAATGATGGTTTGGGCATGTTTGGAAACCACTGCTTCTCTGTGGACTGGGATAATTGATGAGGGCCTACTATAAAAAATAAAATTAAAAGGCCAAAGCATCTACCTATTCTATTTCTATTTGGTGGTAGCAGCTGTAATTGATCTTGGGAAAAGAAAGTCCTGGAGGCAACCTATAACACTTATGTTTCTTTCTTGGTTCATCTCAATTGGGTTAAAAATAAAGGCATTTAGATGGACTATTTTAGCCCTTATGGAAGTATGCATACTGAAGGCATAGTCCTAGAAATCTTGTTTCTTTGGCTAGAAGGGACTTTAATTAAGTTTGGATTCAGAAAAGGAAAGATAATTCTGTAAAAGAAAAATACATAGCAATTTTTCTTATTAAGATGAGAGATTTGGGGCCCGGAAGAAGTGCTTCATAAATCCTACTTTTAATTATGAAATAATACCTAAATTATTGAAAATAAAGCAAAAAGAGATAGTTCTACCACCATAACATTAGTTTTCTCCTTTCCAGGTTTTTAGAAAGTATCAAAAACACATTCTTTCTATTCTTTTTTTTATTAATTGTTGATGAACCTTTATTTTATTTACTTATTTATATGTGGTGCTGGTAATTGAACTCAGTGCCTCACACATGCTAGGGAAGCACTCTACCACTGAGCCCAGCTCCACATTCTTTCTATTCTTAAAATAATAAAGTAATATAGATTAAAATGGTGCTGGGGATCAGCGGTAGAGAGCTCTCTCTAGCATGTGCAAGGTGCTGGGTTCAATTCTCAACACCACATAAAAATAAATAAATAAAATAAAGATATCGTGTCCAACTATAACTAAATTTAAAAAAACACATTAAAATGTCATTAATGTTTTGTTCTTAATATTTTCAGAAATATGTTCTCCTTTTTTTGAATTGTAGAACATATTTCATAGAATTTTCAAAATGATTTCTGTCAAAGCAATAAATACCTTTCTCCTATCAGACTACAGCAGTTCTACTTGTTCCCAAGATCTAATTGTCCTTCCTTTCTGAGTGGGTCCAATCTTCAGAATCCACTAAAATTGCAAACTAGCAAAGAAGATAATTCTTAAGCATGGTTTTATACTTTTGCTGGCATAGCCACGTCTACATAAACTCCAGTGACTGAAAATAACTGTGTTTGGGGGTAGGAAGACATATTTTAAATACCTTCTTTTTGAGATGAAAATAAAACTCCCTTGTTTGTTTCTCCTTCGACAGTCCTACTTTTAACCTTCTGTTTGTCAGATGGTGGAACTGAATATCCTTAACATGAATGTGGTACCTGGGTAGGATAGTATGAGTCATAACAGGAAGAAAAATAGGAATGTATTTTCTCTATAATTTTTTTTTAAGTATGCTTTTTATTTTCTCCTCATTTGTCTGACTCTGAGGCAATGAATACTGATTATAAAAGACACATTGGTGCACCCAACTTCAGTCCGTTTTATCCATCTGGGTAGAGAAAGTTTGACAGGCGTGCGTGGGTGTGCATGTGTGTTGTGAGAATGTATAAGCAGGAACACAGGCTTGAGAGAGCGAGAAAGTGAGAGCGAGAAAATGGACTGTGAAAATGTAAGTCTACCCCAAATCCTGATTAACAAGTCTGTTATTATCTTAACTCATTTTGTAATCAGGGCACACGGGCATCATTTTTTCAAGGAAGCTTTCTCTGATTAGAAATGCAGAACCAATGGAACCGAGGGTTATTATCTGAAATGCTTCCCCTGACCTTGTCTTCAGATGTCTGTCAGTGAGGACAGATACAATTGGTAAGCTCTCAAGTGGAATAACTAAAGAAAAATATAGGAGGTTAAAGTGGTCCCCACAGTAATGGAGACAGACAAACCCAGACCTGCAAACTTCCTATTACCGATTTGCCTGTAGGCCCCAATACCTTAAACTAGACCTACTTTCATTAATTTGGCTTTGTTGTTTGTCCTCCTAAACTACCATTGTAGGCTCTATTTTAGTTTTGTTCTTGGATTTATCTTTCATCTTCCATTCTTTTAATTTCTCATTCTTTTCTTCTTGAATTCCTGTTATCATTTATATCAGCTACTGCAACTTCTCTTATTTTCTTCTTTTTATCTATTTTAGGATTTCTTTTCCTCTATAAATGTGCATTTCTTAAAACCTTATGATTAATGAGTAATTTAATTCTTTTAGTGAAATAGATTGTACTGCCAGATCCTAGTTGGATTAATTTTCTTCTCATTTAGGGAAAGAGCACTGATCTAATTAGCCTGTGAAGATGTTCATGGAGAAGATGGCACATGTCAACAATTGACCCAGAGTAGTGATAGCATGGGTGATATTTACAAAATTCTTCTTACTGATATTCTTTAATTTTCACAACTAATTATTATTTATGCTCTATTTATGAAGAAAGAAACACGACTTAGAATAAATTAAGCCCGTTGCTCAAGGTCACCCAGCAAAAGGAAGAACAGAACAGAAGCTCAGGTCAACTGATTACAAAGATCATTATCTTTTTAATATGTAACCTTGGGCAGAGAAGAATATCTTAAAAGTAAAAGCCTATCTTAAAACTATAGAGGATTTTTATGAAATATAAGCTTGAATTTAATGTCTTTACTTTGGAAAGCTTATGTAAACTAAGTCTGATTCCTATCAGTCTCCTTTAGATTAGATGTTGGCTAATTTTGTAAATTAGTGTCTGTTTTTGTAAAAAAAAAAAAAAAGTTTTATTGAGACAAACAGCCACACCTAATTGCTTTGTATTCTATCTGGCTGCTTTCACACTGTGATGGCAGAGCTATGTAGTTATAACAGGGATCATAGATTGCTGAAAGCTGAAAATATTTATTATTTGGATCAACCTTGCATCATCCTTGCCTTAAATAATTTTTCAGGGGCGGGGTCGGTGGGAGCAATTGTCCATCCTTAAACATCCACTGAGACTAGATTGTAACTAGAAAAGTATAATTTCCTTAGAAGTGAACTATGTCTGTGCATGGTTACCAAATTAACCATTTTCAGTTTATTTTTTAATAACATTACATTCCAGTCACTCTCTGGTTGGCAGCTTCTACTACAGGTATTTATTATTGAAAATCAATACTACTGACATAATTCAATTGTGGTTCAATACTTTTAAACACATAAACTTAAATTATAAAAAAATTTCTGAGTTTCCAGGTTGTTCTCAGCAGGACTTTTGCTGGTATTGGCTAGTCTCCCCTAGACAAGAATTAATTGATTTGCTTAAGAAAGAAAAATATTGAGAAATGTTTCTGTGTTTTGCAGAGATTAAATCTGTTGGATGTTCACTGCCTTGTCTCAATAGTCACTAAACAATATGATGTGACAGATGTTTGAGAAACTTCATGTACTAATTATACAATCTCCATTTTTAACTTCTCAACTAATGAGAGTATTGGTCTCATAGAGTTGTTTGTTTTTTTCCTATCTCTAATGAAAACCAAAGGATAAGTAATAAGAGTGCACATATAATATATATTTTATTCATCGATACGATGGTTTGAATGTATTCCCCACAAAGTTCATGTGTTGGAAACTCAGTCTCCAATGCAAAAAGGTTGGGAGATGAGAACTTTCAAGAGATAATGAGGTCATGAGGCACGGCCCTCATCAAGATTCATGTCCTAATCTCAGCAGCAGTTTGGTTATCTCAAAAGCAGACTTGTGATAAAAGCAAGTTCAGCTCCCTCTTGCTTGCTGCCTCTTGTCTCTCCACCTTCTGTCATGAGATGACACAGTAAAAAGACCTTGCCAGATGCTGGTACCTTGATATTCTGGCCTCCTGAACTATGAAAAGCAAGCTTCTCTCTTATAAATTAGTCTGTGGTATTCTCTTGTAGCAATACAAAATAGACTAAGACAACTGATATCCAGTCCCAAAGGCTAAAAGTAAATGTACAAACATTATTTTCCCCTTAAATAAAAATTTAAATTCATACTACAGAATTCATAAAATTTTCTGGAAATTCTACTTTCTTCAGGAACTATCCGTCTAAAAAATGAATTTCATAAAGCCACTCTATGCCACATTAAAATTTCCTTTCGTTTTGTCTTTGTGTTACTTATTTTAAAATAATTTCTTAGTTTTGTATACAAAACAAAATCTTCATTGCTTTTGAAGGCTTGAGTTCTATTTCTTCTCAACCTTTGTCATTCCATATTGGACTTTAAATCTTCTTAGTCTAAATGTATGTATGTGGCAATATTGCCATTTTTCTTGGTTGTTTCAGATTTTTTACTCTTCATTTTCATTGTGTTTTTTTGTAAATTACAATTATATATAATAGTGGAATTCAGTGGGCCATATTCATACACACATATAGCATAATTATTGACTATAATGATCAGTCTATAATTATACCATTATTTTCTATAAAAGGAAATTCTGTTTCTTTCTTTCTTTCTTTTTTCTTTTTTTCTTTCTTTTTTTTTTTTTTTTTTTGTAGTTCTAGATGGACAGAAGGCCTTTATTTTATTTTTATGTGGTGCTGAGGATCGAACCCAGTGCCTCATGCATGCTTGGCAAGTGCTTTGCACTGAGCTACAGCTCCAAAATTCTGTTTCTATTTTACTTCCTGATGATTTGTCAGAATTTCATCAGCATTGAATATATGCAACATTCTCCTCAGAGAAGAGTCCATAATGATCCCTGAATTGTAATAAAGAGTGTTGTAGTCAATTTTTTCACTGCTGTGACCACAAGACCTGACAAGAACAGTCAGAGTAGGAAGTTTATCTGGGGGGTCTCACTGTTTCAGAGGGCTCAGTCCATAGACAGCCAGTTTCATTGCTCTAAGAAAAACACCATGGCAAAGCATGTAACAAAGGAAAACAACTCAGGACATTACAATCAGCAAGTAGAAAGCACCCCTCACCACGGGCAAAATGTAAACCCCTAGAGCATGCCCTGGGCAACCTACCTCCTCTAGCCACACCTACCTGCCTACAGTTACCACCAAGTTACTTCCTATCGATGGATTAATGCAGAATTTAGGTTAAGATTCTCATAACTCAATCATTTCACTTCTAAACTTTCTTGCATTTTCTCATGAATGAGCTTCTTAGGGACACTTCATATCTACACCATACCAGATAGTTCCAAGTCCATTACACTACAGGTATAGTTTGGATTATTTTCCTTCTAAATGCATTGGCTCACAGTCTTATCTTTGTCCTTCTAAGGCTCATTTTTTTTCCCATTAATGCAGTTCCATGAGGTCTTCCTACAGTCTATCTCCATCAGATTGGCATTTCTTCAGCCAAAAATCTTAGCATCATTGGCAAACTTGGGAGTTTGATTGTGACCACTTTCTTTTCCACATAGTTAATAAGATCAGCCTCTGAAACAATCCCTGATACTAAATAATTGGATAGATCACTAAAATAAAACAATTTATGAACAATAATTAAATCTTACATTTTTATGTCTATGCCTAAGAGTTTTGAATCAAATTTGGAAAAATAGATGAATTAATTCAGTTGTTGTAGAAGGTAAAGCAATAGTTAAATGGACCCTTGAATATTCAGTGAGTGTAGGGAACTACTATCATTCTTAACAAAAGGCAAAGAATAAATATCTCTACAGTGTGAATTTGAGATTCCTCTTGAAAAATTCCCTTACTTAGAAGCCACTTCCAGGATAGACCTTGTATGTGCTATTGTCCTTTAATACTAAGGACCAATTATGAACAAGTCTTTCACTTCATATCCATGAGTGTGACAGAGAATAAACTAGACCATGCCAACAAAATTTTATTTACTGCACAAGGGATGGAGATATATATCTTTGAATCTATAGAATCTAATCTGTAAATCATGACTTTTTCTGAAGCTTCAATTACTCATTCTAATCCCAGAAAGTTTCTCTTCAGCTTCTACCATTTTATGACCTAGGCTTTCACACTTAGCTTCCTTCTTAGGGTTTCCACTCAAAGTCAGTGTACTACAAAGGAAATCTTGACTGGATCAGTAAAA
This sequence comes from Ictidomys tridecemlineatus, assembly GCF_052094955.1. NCBI lineage: Eukaryota > Metazoa > Chordata > Mammalia > Rodentia > Sciuridae > Ictidomys > Ictidomys tridecemlineatus. Next base: position 61,091,332 of record NC_135485.1, read on the forward strand.
AGTACAGACACAGATGTACAGATATGTTAGACAGTTCTGAAATTTGAAAGATGCCCAGTAATTTAACTTTGCTTTGTGAAAAAGCAAACAATTATTAAGCCATACAGGTCAACAGGTAAAGCAATTGTTAATTGTGTGAATGTAGCAAGTGGTTGTTCTCTTTTTTTCTGGATAATACTTGTAGCAGATGTTTTTTGAGGCCTAAGCCACATCTTCTCAGTTCCTCTTGGGTTTCAGCTGCAGCTGTGGGATAAATCCTGTGTCAGCTGCAGGCATCCCCACACCCCTCAAGCTTCTGCTCTAACACCCCATCTTTCTTTATTCTGTTTCCACAAAGAGCAATCCAGTCAACTCTCCCAAAGACAACCCTCCTCAAGTTGAGGAGAATCAGTAGCAAATGACTGAACTCTTGGCCTTCCAGTGTCCTGGTACTTTGGTGGGGAGGATCATTCTGAGTGCATTCTATTTAGTTTCTAAGAGGGTCTGCATATGTAGTGGCACAGCAATGAATTTCATGTGTATATACCAACTCACTAACACAATTTATTGACTTTCTATGCTTCCTTGTTTCACTTTCCTCATTTCTAGCCAACTTAAGGGAGAAAGGATTTATTTTGGCTGTTTTAGAGGTTTTAGTCCATAATCAGCTGGCTCCATGCTTTGGTCCAGAGGTGAGGCAGGGATGAGACAAAGCAAACCTGTTTACCTGATGGCAGGACATGGAGGGAGAGAGAGAGGAAGGAGTCAAGGACAAGATACAGTCCTCAAGAGCACCCCCACAAGGACCCACTCTCTTCAACTAGGTCCCACTTCTTATGTTTCACCACCTCCCAATAGTTCACTCAAATTATTAATCTATCAACAAATTAATCCACTGATGAGGTTAGAACCCTCATGACCCAATCATTTCCTAAAAGCTCCACATCTGAAAATTTCTCCATTAGGGACCAAGCTTTCAACATATGAAACTTTGGGGAATATTCCAGATCCAAAAATAACATCAGGCATTCTATTTTACTACTTGGAAAAAAATGGCAAATTATAGTAACAGTATTTAGCAATGGTAACTATGGACATCATGAATGCTATTAACAAATATGAGAAAGAGAATTTTTGCTCATGAAGAATGATTTGATGGGGAAGTAAAATCATGGAAGAATGATGAAAAGCACATCATATTTCTATGAACGTTGTGGAAATTTACACCAGTGTGGTAAAAAAAAAAATGCAAACTCTAACTCTAGATGTGAATTTTGTGGAAGAGGAACTATATTCCTGAAAAGAAGTCACATAACATTATAATTGTCATTTGTAACTGTATTCAAAAAACATAAAAGTATGTCAGTAAATTTTCTTTATATGATATAAAGGTAGAGCAATGTTAGGGTTAAAATAATAAATAACATCTTCCCTTCATAACCTCATATTGGACTAATTAAGAGGAAAACAGGAAGCTGAGCATGGTGGCACATGCATATAATCGCAGCGGCTGGGAGGCTAAGACAGGAGGATTGTGAGTTCAAAGCCAGCCTCAGCAAAAGCAATACACTAAGCAACTCAGTGAGACCCTGTCTCTAAATAAAATACAAAATAGGGGTGGGGTAGGGGTGTGTGTGGCTCAGTGGTTGAGTGCCTCTGAATTCATTCCCTGGCATCAAAAGAAAACAAAGGGGGGGAAATTAAAGAGACAGATACAAACACTGGTTACTGGTTACAGGTTAGACTGGCCTACAGGCCAGGACCTTTCTCATGCTTGTTCATTCAGTCACAGGAAACAATGTCCCCTCCCCCACCACCAGGCATTCCTGAGTGGAGGGCCTCTTCCCGAAAAACTTAAAAGAAGAGAAGCCAACCTGTGTGTCTGCGTGTACTTTTTCTTCATGGCTAGATCCCAAGAAAAATCAAAGTTGAGAGGACTGTAATATACCTGCCCAGTTTCTCCTTCCAAACTCCATGATCAAATATAACTCTTCACTCTGTAGGAAAGGAATACGGACATGGAGACCATAAATGTTACACTAGTTAAACTATGTGGAATGAGACTCAGGACTGGGGAAAAACAAGACACATATGTACTCCCAACAGATTGAGCACAAGTTGCTGAACACAAGTTGCTGAGGATCTGTCATCATCTGAAATATCACAGTCTCCTACAACTCTTGCCATTTTCTGCTTCTAGTTTCTATTAGATAATCCAATATTTGTTAAGGTGCATTTGAGAATGACATAATTAGAATCCAAAATAAGTACAGACCATTATTATCTATTTAAAATGTACTCAAGAATCAATTATTCTGAATTCTTTCATTCATATTAGAGTTCTTGTGCACAGGGAAGCCAGCTGAGAAATACAAGGATGCAGGAAGGCAACCGTCAACCAATAAGAAAGAATCATGAAATAAAAGCTTTGGCTTCTTCTACTTTGGGCAGAAAAGTTCAAGTGCATTCTATATCAGTCTGCAAAGGATCTCCAGTGGGTTTGAGTTCAGTCACCCATAGCAGTAATCAGTTCAAAAATACAATCAATATAAGAAACTCACCTTTGGGCTGGGGCTGGGGCTCAGCGGTAGAGCACTTGCCTAGCATGTGTGAGGCACTGGGTTCACTTTTCAGCACCACATATAAATAAAGTCCATTGACAATTAAAAATATTTTTTTTAAAAAAAGAAACTCACCTTTGACTTTTGTTTGTTTGTTTTAATGCTGGGGATTGAAACCAGAGTGCTTTACCACTGACCTCCATCCCAAGCCCCATTTATTTTTTTGTTTTTGAGACAGGGTCTCACTAACTTTCTTAAGGACCTCACGAGGTAGCTAAGGTTGGCCTCAAATTTGCAATCCTCCAGCCTCAGTGTCCAAGTCACTGGGACTACAGGCATGTGCCACCAGGCCCATTTCACCATTGATTTTTAACCAGTATTTAATATTATCTAGTTTCAATAGTTGCTATTAAAAGATAATCCAGTGTCACGTTTTCTGTCTTCCTCTCTCTCTCTTCTCTCTCTCTCTCTCTCTCTCTCTCTCTCTCTCTCTCTCTCTCTCACACACACACACACACACACACACACATACACACACACACACACACACACACACAGGAAAGTCATTAGAAATCAATCTAATGACTTTACAAGTTACAAGAGGCCTGGACAGTTTAGAGGCATTTAAAATTTTAGAAGTCCCTCATAGTTAATAGCCAATGTTGATGGACTCTTTAATGTGCAAGAAGCTTTAGTGTGTCAAGAATATTATCCCTAATGCCTAATTTATTTACCTAATAAAATCATTAAATATATAATAGTACTTCAAGCATTAAAAGTTAACATTCCTATAAATATCTATACTGTACCTCATAATTAAGAAATCAATATTTCTCCAAACATTTGAACATTGACTACAAACTTGTTTATTTGAATTACCCTACAATTCAATTTAAATCACAAACCTGCTATTTCATAATCTAATGTTCTAAAGCTTTAAACTCTTTAAGTAGTAGGACAAATACATGGATTAAATGATAATAATATGAATTTATTATTGCACTTTCAGTGAAATCAGTTAAATTTTTCTGGAATTTAAAACCATATATTTATATTCTTTTCTTTATTAACTTCCTTCATAACCTGTGGCATGTTCTTATTCTTTTATATGAGTTACAGTGAGTTTAGCATAGGTATCTTCCTAGCAACAACCTTGATAGTCAAAAATGAAAAAGTTTCATTTCTAGTTAGATTATGGATTATCTGGCACAGATTCCTGATTGGGATGTGGGACAAAGATGTACCTGCACTTTATTTTCTCAACAATCATTATTGATGTATTATTATTATTACTTCTGCTTAAAAAATTATTCTGAAACAATAGCTTAAAACAAAACTATCCATTACCTCATCACTTCTGTGGGTCAGAATCTGAGCACTGCTCATTCCGAGGCTCAGGGCTTCTCTCAAGTCTACTATCAAGATGACATTCAGAGATGCAAATCAAAACACTCTAAGATTTCATCTGACTCCAGTCAGAATGGCAGCTATTGTGCATACAAACAACAATAAATGTTGGCGAGGATGTGGGGGAAAAGGTGCACTCAGCTGGTGGGACTGCAAATTGGTGCAGCCACTATGGAAAGCAGTATGGAGATGTCTTGTAAAATTGGGACTAGAACCACCATTTAACCCAGCTATCCCCCTCCTCAGTCTATACCCAAAGGATTTAAAAACAGCATACTACAGGGATACAGCCACATCAGTGTTCATAGCTGCACAATTCACAATAGCTAAACTGTGGAACCAACCTAGATGCCCTTCGATAGATGAATGGATAAAAAAAAAATGTAGCATGTATACATAATGGAATATTACTCAGCAATAAAAGAAATAAAATCATGGTATTTGCAGGTAAATGGATGGAGTTAGAGAAGATAATGCCTAGTGAAGTTAGCCAATCCCAAAAAACCAAATGCCGAATGTTTTCTTTGCTAAAAGGAGGCTGATTCATAGTGGGATATGGAGAGGGAGCATGGGAGGAATAGACAAACTCTAGATAGGGCAGGAGTATTGGAGGGGAAGGGAGGGGCCTGGGGTAATTAATGATGGTGAAATATGATGGACATCATTGTCCAAAGTACATGTATGAAGACACAAATTGGTGTGAATATACTATGTATACATCCAGAGATATGAAAAATTGTGCTCTGTATATATAATAAGAATTGTAATGCATTCTGCTGTCATATATAAATAAAAAAAAATTTTAAATGTTTTTGAGGAAAAAAAAACAAAAGATGACATTCAGAGATAAGCCATTTACAAGACTCAACTGAATGAGTTTCCAAGCTTATTCATTTGGCTGTGTGCAAAATTCAATTCCTCCTGGGTATTTCTTCACTTCCTGTTGACTAGAACTACCCTCAGTTCGTTGTTGCTTGGGCTTCTCCATAGCGCAGCTCACAACATGGCAGTTGGCTCCACCAGAGCAAAAGAACCAACAAAGCTCAAGAGACAGTCAAGGATGGCTGTGGTGCAGATGATGGGCAATCATCCATACTGATCAGTGCTTTGGGTATATTTCTACTTTTTCATGAACCTTTTGTTTTAGTCACTCTTCTCTGTGTTACTCCTCTATATTTAACCAGAGAGAAACAAACAAACATACAAACAAAACTTGTCAAGTTCATATGCACAAGAGAAGGGGCAAAACTTTGTCTATTTATTAGAATAATTTCTTTAAAAGTAATCCTATTCCATTATATGCTCTTCCTTTATTATGTTCAAACCTTTCACACTTACAAATTTTTTCTCTTTGATGTGTCATTCTGAATTCATGGACTTTCACATATTCGGTTATGTCAAATTAACAACAATTATCATTGTTTTAATGCTCAAATTTTCATAACTTGAACAGTTGATCTTTCCTTACATGGGTCCTTTATCTTTTCAGGTCTTTCCTCAACACTGTCAAAAACATCTTTCCTCTCTTGTTGAAAACTGCATGTTTCAGATCTATTGCTTTAAATCTTAACTTTTTCCTGCTTTAAAACAATGAAACCATTACCCTCTAATACGTCATGATTCTCTTTAGTGGAAAACGGTATATCAGGAAGGGGAAAAAAACCCTCTGGGTATTAGGAGTACACATATTTGCACTGTTGTAAGAGAGTGCTAATATTTGCTAAATTGTAGAAAAAGATTGGAATAAGTTTTTCTTCTTAAGGTCAAGTTTTATTTTTCTAATCTAACATTATATTTAGCATTCTGTTGTTTGTCCTATGTATTTAAAAAAATTTACAAACTACTAACAATTTTTACTACTCAAAATGCAAATCTGGTGAGTAAGATTCACAGTACGTAGTTTCCCAACAAGGAAGTAAAGAACTTCCTGAATTAGTCCAAGCAACTCACGTCAACCGAACCCTAAAACTCACTTCAGGTTAATAACCATTATTGAGCAATCTTTTTACTCACCCTCTCAGTTTCTCATAATGTTGAGTATTCATTCCTGTGACTTCTTTTTCTCTGTGATTTAGCAGCTTCTCAGTGATCTACTATGCAAAGTCTTTGCACTTATTCAAATAGAACTGCTTTTAAGTGAAGAAAGAAAGGTCTATATGGAATTTCTGCAACCCCATGAACAAATGTTAATATTGGAAAGTATACCACCAACTCCAAATCTTCTCCTAAATGTAGACAAATATTCCAATTTTCATAATTTTACCATCTCCTTCAACAACCACCCTTCCATCCATTACTACTTCTGTACTTGAAAAGGTGACCATTATTATATTTGCAGAAACTAAAATAAAATACACATGCACACAATGAAGGTAATTTTTTTTACTAGTACATAATAATTACACAGAATACTGGACTTCATTATGGTATTTTCATGCGTATAGCATAATCTGATCAATTTCAATCTCTAATTTTTTTACATACTTTCTGCAGCAAACATTGCTGTTTGATTGAGCTAATATTCCCCTCTGTCCCACTCCTTTCTTGCTGTCTCCAATTATAGCAGGTAAGAAACTAAGTTCTCACTTGAATGGTCAACAATGCAATTACCATGTGACTATTCCAAGGAATGGGATAGGAGCTGTTAAATCTACCTGCAATTTAATCCTTATGTCACAGTATTCTTCTAGAGAAACCCAAACTAAGACAGCATTGGGAGGAGTAATTCTTATAATACTATAGCAACCCAATGTCTTACCACTGGTGAACTGAGTCAGACTACAAGGGGAAGAGGATAAACAGCATATACAACATCTCTCAGATTTGAGAGACAGAAGACTGTAAAGATAATAAGACTGGGAGGTATTTCGGTGTTGTGCAATTGATATGATAAAGGAAGAAAATTGAAAAGTCAGATCAAGCAACCACCAACTCAGAAAAGAATGAGAAAGTAATTGATCTGTGATGTCAATATTTAAAGAGATCCTAAGCACAGGACAGACTGTGTTAAAACCAGTATATGTGGTATTTACTATTCCACTAACTCTCTTTCATTAAATGGTTTATTTAGAGTCGTATCATTACTTTGTTTTTCCAAAGCTGAGACCACAATTTTGAAGAATCAGTAATATTACAGAGTAAACTCATCACAGGTCATGAGTGCATCTAAATGGTGCCAGGAGTAGACTGTGGCAGACGCTGTTGATGCTCCAGCCATATCCCCTCAGCCCTGACCATCTGTTCATGCCAGCCTGGCTCCCCACTGCAGCACCTTCATCTCTTTGCCCGATGGCTTTCTCTGGTCACTAAAGTATGCTCTGCCTCTACACAGAATAGACAGGGAGTTCTTGAAAACAAACACCTTACAAGATAAACCCTCAACCAAGGACCACTGGGCATGGTATATAAACAGTTCATCTCCCTCCTACCTTGGGCAGGATAACCCCAAGGCTTTGGCTCTACTCCATTTCATTCCACATTACAAGTTACTTGATAATACACTGTTTATTGGTTTTCTTCCCTTTCATTTCTCACTTCCCCACTCTTCCACTAGCGTTTCCACAGATTCTTTCCCAGATATGCTATTTGTATTCAAGTGTTCGTTTGTGGGGAGGAATGCACATTCAGCTCTATAAGTAAGCAGAAAAGGAAACACAAGATTTCTTCCCTTTCATATTTAGGATTCTGGAAGATCATCTCAGTTTCACATCACAACCAAGGATGTCTGATGATATTAACATTTATCATATGTTCTTTAGACACAGAGCCTATAAGAGATTTAGATATCCTCATGTGGAAATGAGTCAAAAACCAAAAGGCTGGCTAGGAATGATAAATGAGGTGACATCATTATTGAAGCTGCTGAGGATCAGCAGTAATGCCAAGATTTAAAGTGGGGCCAGTTCTGTAAGTGGAGGATCACTGTGCCCTGGCCATGCCAAGAGACCCAGTCACACATTTTATCAGATGCAGATTTCTGCAGGTGATTCCAGAAGGCTGCCTAGTGGTTATGAGGGACAAAAGAATTTACCCAGAATCCAAGAAGAACTTAAAGCCTCAAGAAGATCAACCTTCATTTCTCCTAGAACCATGAAGACAGGTGCGTTTGTTTCCTTGACCCCAGATGTCAACTTTCAAGTAGGATAGGAGAAAAGGAGTCCTCCAATAGCTGAACTTTGAAATATCTGAAAGCTTATGTAAAGTTAGATTCTTTTAAATCAGAAGAGACTGTGATAATTTTAACTGGCAAGTTTAAATTCTGCCACAACACAGCTTACATCATCCAGCCAAAGGGGCTCAAGAAGTCTTAAGTGAATGTCACTACATAGAGATTTAATATCTTCAAAGAATATCTGAATCAACACTTCTCCTCACTTGTTTAGGGAAAATGTTTTTGATATATAATGTTTATAAAATGCAGCCCTAGCAACATCACAAAGGATACATGTATATTTGCACTTTCCTGATTCGTAGAGAAAGAGAAAGGCAAATGTGTTGGCACTGCAGGCTGCACAGACAGGAGAGCTTGTGGGATGCAGTCAGCAGCATTGACCTGAGACAAGGGACAAGGTGAGGCCACAGGCTGGAAGATTCTGGGCCTCAGGGAACCTGAAAGGAGGCCAAATAGCAAATAATAACCTTCCTTGTCCCGTCACCTTCTCTCTAGAAACTCTTGACCCCCTACTCACTCCTCCATTGTCTGTCCAGTCTTCTCTTTACCATTCAGCCACTCTGAACCAAAATGCTATTAAGAAAGATTATCCCACATCAAGGGAATCTCTTTCTACTTTACACCTAAAGAAATCTGTTCAGAAGAAAGAAGTATTTGCATATTAAAATCTTCTTTTTGAACTATGAAATGGGTCCTAACACAGAAACTGGAGAAAGAGAAATATCGAGATCTCAGAGGTTTCTTACACAAATGTTAGCCTGAGCTCCAAATCCACTTTGATAATAAACAAAATACCTTCAAGCATGACTACACAGAATGCTTTTCAAGGTGCTATATAGAAAAGGGTGCAGTTACTAGAAATCTAAAATGGAAAAGATAATACCACATACAAAATTTTCTTTACTGACTCAATCTAATAATTAGCAAAGGGGAAGGTAAAAGTGAGGATTAGATCTTCCGTATGGCTGGGAAGTAGAGGAAATGATGAAGATAAGGGAATCAGGGGTGTCACTAAGCATGCTGTCAATGAGGGCAGCAAAATAAAGTAATTAAAGCCCAGGCTTGCTACCAGATGGGCTTGGATTTTAATCCTGGCTCTGCCACCTGTTACCTGTGTGATCTTAGCAACTTATTTAACCTTTCTGAGAATTAACTAAATGTTGTGCAGATCAACTGAGATTATAGAAAATCTCAGGAACATCAAAGATGCCCAATAAATATTAATCTTCTCACCCCATTCAAACCTACTTCCCACCTCTAGGAGAGAGAGGAGTGGAACCTAAGGTAAATAAGACTGAACTTACAGAAAAAAAGACAAGGTAGAGATTCAAGGAAGTGCAGAAAGAACAAAATACTTTTTGGAAGATTCCTTGGTTTTCTAGCACATGTATTCAAATAACTCAGAGTAATTTCCATGTCTAGGCTGAGCAGCCAAATATTTACATCATCTTGACACCTACTAGCCGCTGCAGCCTCCTCAAGAGCCTTTGGAGTCCACCTAAGATCAAGTCCAAACTGGAAAATCAGCTAAAATGATTACTCGCAGGCCTTTTCCCAGAGGCTCTGATTCAAAACGTCCTACTTCATTTTCACAAAGGAAGCTATCATGTTGAGACAAATAAGTGTTTCCTCTCCATTTATCACTCCTATTGCTAAGTTTTCTTGTTTCTCTTCTGTTCAGTCAAAAACACCATTACCTTGGGACAAAAAAGAAGAACAAGAATCTAATGATGAGTTTTCAATAGACCTTTAAATTCCACAGAGACCATAGTTTTAATGGAGTTGGGGGGACTTATTTTGAACTGAAAAAAAAACAAAAGATTATACCATAAACAATAGATTTGGGAAAGGGACAAATAATGCCTCATTTCCCTTCTACCCTGTTCCCAAGATGTGATGCCCAACTGAAGGAAAGGCAGAAGGAGAGTAGAATTAGGTGTGAATGTGGAACTCTTGACTAGCAAAGATCAAGAAGCTTCAAGGACCGTTTAGACTAAACCCCTGATGATGTAGGACCATTACAAAAGACAATACCTGGATCTTAGATTCAACCTCCTAAAATGAGAGTGAAGTAGAACTCTGAATAAATTTAAAGCTACAATGACAAAATAATCCATAAATTCCTGGACTTAACTAAATGTCTGTAGATTCATTTTTCTGTCATCAATTGGGAACAATGGATCTAGGCAGAAATTAAATCCAATCATGTGAAAGCTTTATAAAAGTTATCTCTCTATGTACCTTGGATGCAGGTGGCCAGCAAACCACACTAAGAAATGCTGTATACTCTACTGAGTAGTTCTAGATCCTCCCCTATTCAGACCTTGAGCATCTCTTGTAAAAATGAAATAATAATAATAATAATAATAATATTCACTATACAAAGTTAGGGTAAAGATTTAATAAAGTAGAATAATATGCAGATATTAAAAATAATATTGTATGCAGTGGTATGCAACTGTAAATCCAGTGATTCTGAAGGCTGAGGCTGGAGGATTGCAAAGCCAGCCTCAGAAACTTAGCAAGACTTTGTCTCAAAATAAAAACATAAAAAGGATCAGGGTTGTACCTTAGTGATAAAATTCCCCTGGGTTCAATCCCCAATCAAATGTGCATCATGTTAGTAACGGGACTAAATTATTTCTACACCAACAAAAAAATTAACAATAATATTATAGACTTCAAATTCTGACCAAGTGAAATAAACTGGATTTATCCTCTCACTTTAAACAACTACAAACATGAATAAATATATGAAGAAACAATGTTCAAACATGGGACAACAGGCAGAGCAGGACTGTGACCTCTGAGAGATGGAAAACAAACCAGTTGAGACCTACACTTGCAAAAGCTTACTGCTTGGAGACAGTTTCCTGTCACCAGGAGAGGAAGGAAGAACCCAAACATAGACCATCTTATAACTTTCTTGAGGAGATACAGATTGGAATTCAAAGCAGCTATAATACAGAGGGCTAAGTAATGAAAAGAAAGAAGCTCCATAGAGAACATCATAGGTGTGTAGATTAATCCTATTGAGTCTTTGGCTGAACACTGATTTATAAATATATAAGGAGAAAGTGTGTAGAATTAGGGAATAGTACACCAAAAAGGAATCAGCAAAATAATTCTAGACTCATAGAAGGCTGGAAATAGTTTGTCCTCCCACCAGCTATGGTGGAAAGAGCTGAAAATACATGATCATCAAACATCTCAAATGCTCATCATGTTAGTAATAGGACTAAATTATTCCTACACCAAAGGGTTCTCTACACCTACAAAGCTTAAAACTGAAAAGTTGCTACTAATTAACTGTTCCTAGACAAAATCCAGCACTACTTAAAACAGTAAGTCAAAATCTATAAGTCAACAACATAAATTCACAATATATGATATCTGATAAAATTTATAAGGCATACCTTTAAACAAGAAAATGTGAACATAGCCATGAAAAAAAATCATACTTTAGAAATATATGCAGAAAGGCATAAAGATAAAACTAGCAGAAAAGGATGTTCAAACAATTCATGTAAAAGAATCCATATATTTAAAAGAGTGGAGGAATACATAACCATGATAAAAAGAAAAGTGGAAAATATATTTTTTAAAATATACTTCCAGAAATGAAAAAGTACTAAATCTGTAATGAAAAAGAAAATAAATAAACTATGGTCAACAAAAACTAGTTGTTGGAGAAGAAAGTATTAGTGAACTTGAAGAAGACAAAACAATATAAAATTCTGAAAATGTAAAAAAAAAATAAAGGAACAATATACTGAAAAACAACTGAGAAGAACCTCAGTACTCCAGTCTAACACAGAAGTGATTGGAGATTGAGAAAGAAGTAAGGGAGTAGAGAAATAAAACAATTTGAAAAAATAGCATAAAATCTTCAAATTAGATGAAAATTCTTAAGTTCAAATATCCAACTAACTCAATGACCAAAAATAGGACAAACTTGAGGAAATTCATGGCAAGGCACATAAAAATTAAATTAGTGAAATGATTGTTTTAATTGGTACAAAAAAATTGTTTGATCAATTCAACACCCCTTTAAGAAAAAGCTTTCAATAATCCACAAATAGAGACATCAGCCTGAAAAGAATATCTATGAAAAACCTATCACCAAAGTCACATTTACTGTGAATTTAGAACAAAATAAAAAAGAACATCTCAGCACTCTTTCCTCAACATTGTCCTGATGATCTTAGCCTGCAATCTAAGGCAACAAAAATCAATAAAATCATGTGATTTGGAAAGGAAAAGAATTTTTAAGTTTCTTTTTTTTTTTTTCATAGAGGATACATAGCTCATATAGGAAATTTCAAGGAATCTACAGAAAATCTACTAGTACTGCCAAGTGAGCTGAGTGAGGCAAAAATCACAGGATTCAAGGTTAATAGACAAATATCAATTCTATTTCTATATTCTAGCAGCAAAAATTTTTAGAAATTGAAATTTTAAAAAATATATAATTTACATTCACATCCAGAAATAAGAAATACTCAGAGTTAGATCTGATCAAAACAATATGTAAACCAGGCATGGAGGTGCATGCCTGTAATCCCAGCAGCTCGGGAGGTTGAGACCAAAGGATGACAAGTTCAAAGCCAACCTTAAAATAGCAAGGCGCTGAGCAACTAAGTGAGACCCTGTCTCTAAGTAAAATACAAAATAGGGCTGGGGATATGGCTAAGTGGTTGAATGCCCCTGAATTTAAACCCTGGCACGCACACACATACACACACACACACACACACACAAATATGTATATTTGTGTATGTGTGTGTGTGTGTGTGTGTGTTTAATACACAGAAAACACAAAACATTTCTGAATGTTCAATACTTAAATAATTGACGGGATATATCTTAATTGTGGACTAGACATTTAAGTAATGTTCATTTGTCAATTCTTCACAAATTGATCTATGTATACAATTCAAGCTCAACAAATGTCCTAGCAGTCTTCTCTGTTTAAATTGATCATTTCTATTCTAATATTTATGTGACCATACAAAGGACTTAGAATAACCCTCCCAAAATAATTTAAAGCTAGCAATTCTTTCAAAATCATAACCAACTTCAAAATTATATATAAAATTATACTAATACAGGGGTAATGGTAAAGATATAGATCAGTGAAACACAACAGAGCTCAGAAATACAAACAAAAATATTAAGTTCACAATACTAAAGCAGTAATTCTCAAAAGAAATTATTTTGCATCCCCCCAACCCCCTAAAGAACATTTGCAAATGTCTGGAGACAATTTGGTTGAAATGGGGAGGTACTATTGTCACTTAATGGCTAAAAGCCAGAGATGCTGCTAACCATCCTACACAGAATAGCTCCCCACAAAAAAAGAATTACATGACCCAAAGTATACATAGTAGGGAGACTGGGAAACACTGAGCTAAGGCAGTTTAATGGGTAGAAGATAGCCTTTTAAACAAGTATAGCTAAAACCATTAAATACTTACATACAAAAAAAAATCTTGACCTATTCATCTTTTGGGGGGCGGTGCACCAGAGATTGAATGAACCAAGGGTACTTAACCACTGAGTCACATTCTCTGTCTAATTTTTCATTTTTTTTTTAAATTTTGAGATAGGGTCAACTAAGTTGCTTAGGGCCTCACTAAGTTACTGAGTCTGTCTTTGAACTTGGGATCCTCCTGCCTCCACCTCCTAACTGCTAGAATCATAGGCATTCGACACTGTGCCCAGCCTATTCATCTTAATTAACAAAAATTAACTTGAAATGAATTTTTGACTGAAATATAAGAACAAAAACTATAAAACTTCTGAAACCTGTGCTAGCTGTATTAGGCAGATTTACTAGAGACACAAAAAGTACAATTAAAAATGATTACTCTAGGGGCTGGAGCTGGAGCTCAGTGGCAAAGCGCTCAACTAGCATGTGCGAGGCCCTGGGTTCGATCCTCAACACCACATAAAAACAAATAAATAAATAAAGATATTGTGTACAACTAAAAAATAAATATATATTAAAAAAAATAATTACTCTAGCCTGATGCAGTAGCACATGCCTGTAATCCCAGCAGTTTGGAAAGCTGAGGCAGGAAGATTGGAAGTTCAAAATCAGCCTCAGCAGTGTAGTGAGGCATTGAGCAACTCAGCAAGACCCTGTCTCTAAATAAAATATTTTAAAAGGGCTGGGGATATGGTTCAGTGGTTAATCCCCCTGGATTCAAACCTTGATACCAAAAAAAAAAAATTAAATCAATTACTCAAACATCAGTATTAAGACACTTATTTTTTTTTGTTTATTTGTTTGTTTATTTTAGGTGCCTGGGATTGAACACAAGGGTGCTTAGCCACGTCCCTACCCCTTTTTATGTTTTATTTTTAGACATGCTCTTGCTAAGTTGCTTAAGCCCTAGCTAAATTGCTGAGGCTGGCTTTGAACTTGGAATCCTCCTGCTCCACTACCCTAGCTGCTAGAATTACAGGCATGTGCAACCATGCCCTGTTTAAAACTCTTTGGGTACTATTGTATATGAATATGAGTTAAAAGTTCCTTCAGCCACATTCCCTCCTTGAGAATGAAGTGCCAAAAAGCTGAAAAAATATGTCAGATAAATGGAATCATGATGTTGCCTCGGGTGTTACTTCTAAATTTATCATTTCATAAACAAACAATTTTTTGATGGTTTAAGCCAATTTAAAATGTTCTTTCTGTTTCTTGCAACCACAGTCTTCCTAATCAAAGCAGGTATAAACCAAAATGTTAGCAGTTCTTTGTGGGTGATAGGATAACCAATGGTTCCTACTTTTCTTTTTGTGGTTTATTGATGTACATTTTCTGCAATAAGGGTGATGACAGCTGACATTTATTAATCTTTCACTCTGAGAAATGTACACTTTACATATATAACCTCATTTTAGTTCTCTCAACCAATCTATGATATAAATGTTATTATGTTCTCCATTTTAAGATGAGGAAACCAGGCATCAGTAAGTACCTTGTAAAGAAAAAGAATAATCTGCCCGAGCAAATAGCTAAAGAAGAATTAATTCCAGACAATTTTACTAAGATCCTGTTCTCTTAATATTAATACAAAGCAGTAAATATAAATTCTCTTATAATACAAAAACATTATTTTAAAAATTATAAATGCATGCTCGAATATTAAGAAATTCTGGAATGCATAAACTGAACAATGCTCAGTTCCAGGTACCAGCATTTCTGATCAAGTCAGTACCAATGCGGAGTTATGTGTTTCCTGGATTAGAATGATGAACACACGATGAACAATCACTAAAAAGAACTTTCAAGCCTTGTCAGAAGTTTCTCTCCCAGATCCTAACCAAGTCTTATGGAGTAGTCTCTCTCTTTGCTACACAGATTTCATTTTTACCATTTGCTTCTAAACAAAATTCAAAAACTCAGTATTGATCTATATATGCTCTTAACTAAAAAAAAAAAAAACACATTTTTCAAAAACCATTTTATTTCTTTTTGACATTCAGAGGTAAAATTGAACCAAAGCATATTCACTACCAGTCATGAGATTTCTGAAAATATCCCATTGAATTGGAAAGTTTGAGACAAAAGTTTCCCCTTAAGAATACATCTCTTTTTATTAACTAAGGTGTAGCTCTTACAACAGATAAACTTAAAATCTCAATGACTAACTGTTGAGAGCCACAGCCAAAGGGGCCCCAGCAAACTTTCAGACTGCCAGCTGATGACTGGCTCACAGCGGCCCCAGCAACTTCTAGCTCATTGGCTCCTCTACGGTGATGCTCATTGGGCTGTTTCCCTGCCCTTTCAGACTACAGAGCTGCTCAATGGGGGACTTTTTTTTGGCTCCACCCATGTGACCCAGCCAATCGGCCTCAAGAGCAGGAGGATTGTGGGAGGTGGAGAGGCTTGTGGTTTTGGGAGAGGCTTGTGGGAAGCCGGTGGTGGCAGTTGGGCTCTGAGGGTTTTTCCTGAGGAGCTGTTTTGTTTGGCGTGTGTGGTTCTAAAAATAAAGTTAGTTTCTTTTGACAAGTGGCTCCTGATTGTGCCCAGCCAGACTGTGGCAACTAACACAAACTAAGTTTATTTCCAATTCAAACAAAATCCATTCAGGTCAGACAGGACTTTCTGCGTGTAATCAGGCTGATAGAGTTTCAGCAATCTTCCACTGATGACACCATTAATAATCGTAGGCCATGACATATAGCCAGCAACCAGCAAAGACAAAGAGTAGCAGATAATATAAAATAATTTTATAGTCTAGAAAAATAAATAATATTTATCACTTCTATGTACTGTCCTTTGGGCAAAACTCAATCCCATGTGTCCACCATGATAATGGGACAACTGAGAAATGGTAGCCTATGGATGAACAGCTGCTTCTCAGCAACAGCAACCAAGGAAAGTATACGGGTCAGTCATAAACACCAAACTCATGATAGATTATCCAACAGGAATTAAATACAAGCAATTATTTAGAAGGAGTGAGAAGAGCTGGGAAAAAAAAAGGTTAAGAATAGGCAATTCTGAGAATAGCAACCACATAAAAGTGCAAGTACTTCTACACCCCTGAAGCTGAAGGAACAAAGGAAGGAAACAGTGTTGTTGATATCCAGGAGGCAGAGCTCTCTATAAAAGCTAGAATCTTGGTTAATCTGTCCAATACATGCTGCAAGTGTTGAGACTCACCCAAAGAAAATAGAGAACAGCAGAACTATCTTAGCTTTCCTTCTTGCCACTTCTATTCCCTGCTTACAGCCTGTGCTTCCCCTTGGTCAAGTTTAGCTATAAATCATTTGGTAAGAAATGAGCCCCCTGCATTGTAGATCATAGTAGCAACAAATAAATAATCAACACTAAAAGGAGCATGCATCTTTAGTGACTTTTAAGTCACATTACTTATATGAAGTAAACAGACAACATTCTGATAGACTTAGTAAATAAAGAATCTTTCCTATCACAGTAGAAGGAGAATACAGTCAAACATCTATATAACCAGTGATACCCCAAATCACTCAAAGAACGAGTAGCCCTTTTCTAAGTGTAACAAAAGCAGATGTAGACTTGTGATTAAGCTAAGGAATATCAAATTTCAAGACCTCTTACTTACATGAGAGGTCCAAGTACCATTGAAAGGTATAGAAAATAGATATATATATAGTGACATATTTTTGTTAAATTTGTGAAAAGAAGATATTTTAAATACTTCTGCATCTTTTCACTCCAAACCTTCCATAAAATTTCCTTAGTTGATAGTGTCCATAAAGTTTTTGAAATCTGTCTAAGAGAAAATTGAACAAGGATAGATTTAGTTTGGCTTTTGTAAGATTTATTAATGTTCAGAGTCACTGCCGGGTTTAATACATTACTAACCCTCCCCTTGTATGCTTTACCATTAATACCACACCCCAGTGTGCTGACTTGAGATCGCAACGTGAAAGCCCAGATCAGGAAATGAGAATGCCCTGCAGTATTTGGCACCACAAGTAGAAGAATAGCAGAAGAAAAATAAGAGCAAAGGATGTTGACTAAGAAGTTAGTCTGTGGAAATATCCACTGCACATCAGCTATGTAATACCAGAAACAGAGGAGTAACAAACTAAACTCATCAATAAACTAAATAAAATTATCCTCATTGACAAATGTTTTCAACAATGAAATTCATACAATTATAAATTCACCATATCTCTTTTTTATTTTTAATTAAATTGTACTTCATAGAATGTGTAGAAATTCATGTATTTGAGAGGCAAAAATCTGTAGCAATACTGCAGATAGCAAGTACGGCTATGTGGAATTAGAGATTAATATTTATGCACCTACTTGCTAGTAATAAAAATCAAATTTAAGCTCTGGGGCTGTAGCTCAGTGGTAGAGCACTTGCCTAGCATGTGTGAGGCATTGGGTTCCATTTTCAGCATCACATATAAATAAATAAAATAAAGGTCCATCAACAATTAGAAAAAAAATATTTTTTAAAAAAATCTCAATCAGTTATGCAAAAGAAAATTCTAGTCTCTTTATTTAAAGTGACCCCACATTATTTTTGTCATAAAAGAGACCAAGTGTTAGCACAAAAAAAGAAAATAATATATGTCAGCTATTGCTTTTAAAAATCATATTATTTATATTTTCCTGTATTTTGTGATTTTTGTGATATTTGTCAATTTTTCAATTTTTGGGTTTTGCAATCTCCTCTCTCCTTCTAAATAAATATTCACTATTGCACCTATTTTTCTATTCATTTTATATGCTTTTTCTTAATGAAGATTTCTAAAATCTAAAAGCTTCAGACATATTTACTGGATCCTTCCCAAACACAAATTTTAGGGTCTATTTCAAATAATGTCTATTGTGTGCAATTGAAATGTGAAACACATTAGGAGATAGTTAAATATATTAATGTAACATTATGTATGCTTCCTTCCAACAGAATAGTTCTGAATTATCAATGAGATCTTTCATGGGAAAGCACTCTGAAAAGTAATAAGTGCTCTATCAATACAAACTACTGTCTTGATTATCCTTTTAAATACAAGCATCTGGAGCTCTCAACATTTGTTTGGCAACTATTTAGTGATCTTCCACTAAGTGCATGGCACTCCTGGGATGTAGAGGGTATGAAGAGGAAGTACATTCACACTTGCCCTCAGGGAGTTCACAGTCTCACTTGAGAAAAATGTACTGAATATAAAATTAAGAGAAAACTCCCTGTTAGTAAATTTCAATGTTGTTTTTATTACAATCTACATTTTAAAGTGGAGATGGTAATCACACACACACACACACACACACACACACACACACACTAAAGAGAAGGTTTCACAGAGAACAATATTATATATACTACATGCTATACTTATTTATAGCTTTCTCTTATATTTAATTTCATTTTTTAAATTCTGATTTTATTACCTCCTAATAAATTTAATTGATTTTATTACCTCCTAATGGATCACACTTTACCATTTGAAAAATACTGTTCTATATGATTGTCTTGTTCTATGGGTTCTAGACTTCAAAATTCACAAACATAAATTGAACAAAAATCCCCACTAGTTGTAACAAAATTTTAACTCTATTGAGTAAATTGAAATCCTAACAGACCCCTTCTTCCAATTATTCATATATATATATATGTATATTTAGTATATATGTATATATGTATGTATATGTATATATATATATATTAAATTATCTCAAAGACATCAGCTGTCTTCCTATACACACACATAAACATTCACACACCTTAATTTTCTGTATCTATATGTTAATTTTGATTGCTTTTGCACAGTGACAACTGTAGAGAAAGCTCCCTGCAGAGAATCATAGGAGTCGGAGTGAAAGGGTTATTTTAGGGGTTCTTTACCATCCAAGAATTGCACTAAGCCACAAGAGCTTTCTGACAGGACTTGGCAAGCTTTGCATTATAGTCAAGATTGTTTATTCTGTTGGCAAATTTGTCATAAAAAGGTTTGGCTCTTTTCTAAAGTATTTGTGAATATGTGTGCACATATATGTGTATGTATGTATTTATAAATATTCTACAGAATATATAGATATAGATGGATACATAGAGATACTTTTAAAAATCTTTACTGGTAACATGTGTGCCTGAGTTTTTATGCATATGTCATTATAATTATAAATAATTATTTACTTAGAAAATGCATCACAGTGATGGAATAGTGCTAAAATCCTCCTTCCTCACCATAGAATTTCTCTATATTTAAAATGAGCTCCCCATTAATTCTACATGTCTCAGAATATGATGATACACAAGAATAGGAGCAGTCATAGTGGGAAAGAGAAAATATGTTTCAAAATTCAAGAGTATTAATAACTTCCTACTCTCATTGATGAACAAATGTTGTACTCAATTCATTTCTCTCTTGCATCTGAAGAAGAATTGATGCTATTGCCTTTCTTAATATTTTTCTCTTGACCAGAATTCACCAGATTCTCTCCTTTGGCCATTTCAAGAATGAACATAATCAGGCTGGAATAAGAACCTCATTAAGCAACTTTGGGGCATCTACAACATGCCACTGGTGTATTCCTTGGAGTGGTGCACAGTACAATGTGATTAAGTTAGTTGATTTTCAACTCCTGGCTGGTTTAACTCTGTCACAGTGGCATATAGACAAGTTTGGTAGGCATTTAGTGAGGTGAGGATCTGAAGATAAAAGGAATGGAGGGATAAGAGAAATTCAGAATTACAAGTATATGCTAACCAGTTACCATTTGGAAATGAGCCCAATTTTTGCTTTTAAGTAAATTTGTGCTTTGCATTTATTAGCTGAAAGAGCACAAAGATTGGATCACCAATAATTTTCTTGTTCTTTTAATTAATAATGAAATTTAGTAACTACAATTCTCTGTCTCCAAAATCTCCAATTTTTACTTCATCTTACAGGATCATATTTACTGCAACCCATCTTTTCCATAAATGCCAAATTTGTATGCCCTCCTCTTTCTAATATGACTCAAGCCTTTTAAGACCACTAAACACTGTGTCCTTTGACTGCAGTGTCTATTTTCCCTTTCCAATCTGACATCTGTCAAGATCAAGGGTGGATAATTCTTCTGTGAAGCCTTCTCTGATAAACACAAATAGAGTGAATTGCTTTATCTCATACCATGAATAACTCTTACCTAGTTTTTTTTTTTTTTTGGTCTTTCTCTTTTTTCTCCTCTATGCTGTATCATACTTATATTCTATTTTCTGTGCCTTTTATGGAAATTGATTCTGGGGTGTTAATAGGTTAATCAATTTATTAATCCATTAATCAATGTGACTGTCCTGGATTCTTGACTGTTCTTGGGAGCCCTATTTTATTCTGAAGGCCTATTTTATTCTGTCATTTCAGAACTTCCAAAATATATTTATTAAAAGTTGATGAGTATAGTTTGCACTTCTTTGAGGTCCTGTCTTCAAAGGTATTGGGGTCACATCTCATATCCATTGATAATGAATCTGTCTTGATAGTGATTATATCTCGAGTATGTCTTCATTATTTTGGTTCCTTCTAAATCAGAGACAAGTTATTTTGAAAATTTACATTGCTACTCTTCTTTTATGTATGACTAAAGAACTTCTTTAGTAGAACAGATAATCTAACTAGATCCAAGTCAATAATAAAATCAGAATAGAAATTTATTGCTATTTCTATTGCGTCTGAGGATGCTTTCCTCTTTAAGCCAGACATTTGTTTGAAGATGGAAAAAAAATAATTTTTAGTGGTCCCTAAATCAGCATTATTTCCATAAGTGGGGCCCAATGGTAGAGGATTGCTCATTTTTTTTTTTGGTGGGATGGGGGAATTACTGGGGATTGAATTGGGGGGCAATCGACAACTGAGTCACATCCCCAGTCCTAATTTTGTATTTTTTAATTTAGAGACAGGGTCTCACTGAGGTGCTTAGCACCTTGATTTTTGCTGAGGCTGGCATTGAACTTGAGATCCTCCTGAGCCACTGGGATTACAGGCGTGCACCACCGCACCATGCAAGGATTGCTCATCTTTAATTGCTGGATGTTTGAAGTTTTGTTAGATCTATCATACCCGAAATAAGAGAAATTATTGTTATATGTATTTTTTTTTCAGGAACATTTAGAGCTATTTTACCCATGCTGCAACTCAATTGTAACTTCTTTTTGTCTTGCTGGAATTCAGAGATGTTTTTTCTCTATTTCATATGTGGATCTAAACAAATCAAAATGCTAATAAAACATAATTGCTAAGCCAAAGAAAATTGCAAATAGATTTTATTCACTTTTTTCCTCCTAATTCAGTGATAGAACTTTACAAAAAAGAGCTCAGAAACCTGGGCCATCTTAAGAAAAATAAAATTTATCAGTCTTACCTGTAGCCATGGGAAGGAAAAATTATTTTTACGTGGTAGCAGTCCAGAGATCTCATAATTTAACTCCATCTATTAGACAGTCCAAGTCCTCAAGTGTCCCAAGGAATCAATCCTTCCAGACAGTTTTCACTCACAGGTAAGAAGAAGTTTGTCCCCCAACTCCAGTGACTGACAACAGGACTATAGTGGGCAATTTGAATAGCAGCTCTAATGAAAGTTCTGTTATCTTATACTAGAGCTCCCTAATTTTTTTATCATAATTCAGTTTATCCTCCCAACCTTCTCTTAATGTCTTTAGCATCTGTTCTAGGTCATATCTTGGATCTCAGAATAAACCTGGAAAAAGTTTTCTGACCCTGCAGAACACATTCTCATTTCCCTTCCCAGTGCTCTTAAATGATCATTGCTCCTACCTAGGAGAGTTATTAAGTTGTGTATTATCTGAAGAATATTTCAATGATCTCAGAAAGAAATGAATGCCTAGACTGAAGCAGTGACAGTGGAATTGAAAAGTTCACATTTGAGAAACTCTTCAAGACTACAATCAAGATAATTTGGTAATCATTGGTGTGAAGGAAAGGAAAGAAGCTAGTTAGCAGAAATGAAAGTCAGACTGCTCTGGTAGTTACAGTACCTGGAAAAGAAAAGGTGCATCAGGGAGATGAATCCATTAAACGGCGAAGGAAAACCAAATGGGATGTCCTTACAGTAGCCCATTTTCAACATATAAAAATGGCAATTTTATTTGATTCAATCAAAAAGAATTAAACCAAAAGGGAGTAGTTATCATTGACCATCTCATTGGTACATTCACAATTTTCCATTTCCCAGGATTCCACCTAGGTTTTTGTGCACACAGAAAAATACTCAGTGATAAGTAGTACAAGGTCTCTAAACTACCAGGAAATCTAAAAATGCTTCCTTTTTAATAATAATAATGCTAGATAAGTATACTTTTACAAAGATTATGGCATATTATCCTCACAGTAATATCCCCACGGAAGATATTATCCTCATCCTACATATGGAAACAAGCTCAAAGAGGTTCAATGGCTTGTGATGACATGTGGAAAATAATGACCTCTTAGTACAGCAGCGAGGTTGCTGCCTGGTGTGGACTGCCCGTCCATGAAACAGAAAGAGAAGCTTAGCTCTTTTGCCCTTCAGCTGTGTCCAACTCATCAGGAAAATAAATAAATAGGGTCCATTTTTATTCTCTGGATTGTGTATATGTGTATACAGGTTTAAATCCTTAAATCCTTAGAGCTATTAAAATTGTTACTATTTCCCTTTTCAAAGTAGTTTTTCCCACACACCTGTTCTCACATTACATCCTATAAACTTCGGTGTTGGGAAGACCCCTGGACAGCCTGACAGTGAAATCACTTTTCTTGTTCTTCTACCTAAATTTGTATTTCCTGGTGTTACCTGCTTTTGCCTTAAGACAGTCATCTAGAGAACATGCCCAGTACATTTTCTTTGTTTCACAGAAGAAGCCGGCAGAAGAGTTTGGATTTTAATTTGAAAAATAAATAGATGCCCTTGAGAAAGGATGAATGAATATATTCCCCTAAGCCTCTTTCATTAATATGAGCCTCATGAAACACAGAGTTCAGGAGTGAGATTCAAGGTTAGAGGCAGAAGACCACACAAACTTGGAGAAGCCTTAAAATATAAGAGAGGAAAATGTGGTTTATTAGTTATACTAGTTACAGAATGAACAGCATATTGTATGTGCTGTGTTAGAGGTATGTTATGAATAACAAAAGCCCTGGAGCATTTACATATTTGTTTTCAGCAATCCTGGCAGTTGGATTTCACCATTCTATGCCTCTTTGCCAGAATCACTAAACACTGGTACATATGGCATCTGAAGTACCATATGCCATAGAAAATGTTAGCTGATGCCTATACTTCTATATTATATTTTTATTTCAGATTTTTGCAGTTTGAACAAAGAATAGTAGAAAAAACAAAATATTGGACAAGCAGTAAACAGTAAAGTGAAAAAAATGCCTTCAGAGAAAGCAAATAAAGGAAATGAATCTACCATGAGTTAACATGGCTATATGATAATGAATCAGATATGAGAAGTAATTGTTTTGCATAAACAAATTTACATAGCTTTTCATTCTATTATTTTGGATCTTACACTGCAACATGAAGAGTAGAGGTTGACATATTTTCATACTTTATTTTTTTGACATTTCTTGCTAAAATCATAGTCTTCTTTTGATTGAAGCTAATTAGCAAGAGGGCTCTAATCAGCAACATCCAAAATGCAGGGTAAAAACAGAAGAATGCAAGTATCAGATTGGTTTTTGCAATACTTATTCAAGTTTTTAACCAAGATTTTCAGTTAACATCTAAGTTTTTTGTTTTTCTTTTTCCTAATAAGCAGTAAGATTCTAAAATTATAAATTGACATGATTAAATAGGTAGCTTTCTCAAAACAAGAAAACAAGCAAAACATCCCAGTCCAATTTTTTCCCCAATAAGAAAAACATCAAAATAACTGGGTAGGTCTGGTATGTAACAGATCACCCCAATGGGATTGACTTGGTGAATATGTTAATCTCAGCAAAAAAAAAGGGCTTATTCACAATTTTCCAAATGCAGTTTATTTTTTTAAATGGTGTCAAAAACTGGACACACACTACTTAGCCTAAATCTGGATGGTGGCTGGGAATAGGTAAGTAATCCAAAACTGTGGAAATCAACAATGTGTTAGGACAACTGAGTCTGTTCTATAAGTTGGACATCAATGATTTCCCAAGTCACAGAGGACAAAACTAGCTCAGAAAGGTTGCCTTTTTGTCCTTATGTCCTACCCATATATCCAAATTGCATTCCCCGATTAAAGTAATCCTGCCACAAATTGGAGATTAAAAACAATACAAGTATCAATTTCCCAATGAGTATCTGTTGCCAAAATTGTATATGAGGCACAATCTGAAGTTTTTCCTAAGAATTTGCTGCTCACAGGTGCTATCAAGAAGGCTGGGTAACTTAGGGCTATATTTTCCCTGCCTCATTCATTCCAGAACCAAGAATCCCAGGCTCCCAAAGGTTCACAAATAAACCAAGTGTATGTCAGTGCTCCTCCATAATGCTGGTGTTATCCTCCCTATCAAAATTCTAAACCTAAAGAATAACAAGGTAGATGCATTTCTTTCCTATGGGGTACCATAAAAATTATCTCAAACTTTGTAGCTGAAAACACCAGAAATAAGGTATCTCATAATTCTGAACACCAAAAGTCCAAAACCAAAGTGCTGTCTCCCTAAAGGTCCTAGTGGAGAGTCCTTCCCTACTTCTCCCTGATGGCTCCATGTGTTCCTTGGCTTGTGGCTGCATAACTCTACCATGCCTTTGTCTTTCTGAGGCTTTCTCTTCAACTTACTATGTGCCACTCGTGTGTGTGTGTGTGTGTGTGTGTGTGTGTGTTTTAGAACACTCATCATTGGTTTTAGTGTCTATTCACACAATCCAGGCTGATCTCATCTTGAAATCCTTAATTTAGTTGAATCAGCAAATATCCTTTTTCCAAATCAGGTAACACTTACAGGTTCTAGAGATTAAGATGTGAAAATACCTTTTAAGGGTAGCACCCTCAATCCATTGCCCCTTCCCAAATTCATCGGTTACACATGTAAAATGCATCCACACCATCCCAATGTTTCCCAGAGTCTCAACGCATTATAGCATGGACTCTAGGTACAAAGACTTAATTAAATTCATCAGCTCTAAAGTCCCAAGTTCATCATCTAAATCAGGCATGGGCTAGACTCTGGGTTTGATACCTTTGGGGACAAAATTGTTCCCCATAAGTGGACAACTTAAGAAAACAAATTATCTGCTTCTAAAATACAATGAATACAATGAGGATAAAATATAAACATTAGATATGACAGGATAGAAGGGAATAAAGGGATCACCAATTCCAAGTAAGTTTGAAATATATAAAGTAAAATTCCATTAGGTTTCAAGGCCTGTGAATAACATTCTATCTTAAGATTGTGCCATCTGAGAATGTAGTAGCCCAAAGCCTCTACCCCAGCTGCAGGGGCTCCGCTTTGGAGACATTGTTGCTTATTCTTAAAAGAATGACACTTTCAATTTCCTGCCAGTATAATTTTGCAAACTCAATTTTTTTTCTCTCACATTCTTCTTTCTCCTTCCCTTTTTGTTTAAACTAATAGAATCTCTGCTGATACAACATTATTTAAAAAACCTTGTCTCTCACATATGTCACAAGGGGCCATGGCATTAGATAAGAAAGTAAGTCCCTCACAGATCTTTCCTGGATTACCTCATCTCTATTCCTGGTATCTTCTGAGATGAAAAGTGGATCCATATGTTACATGCCTAATTGTTTCAGCAAAAGTTTATCCAGCTATACCCTTGGGTTTCTCTCCAGAGAACAGTCTCTAATAGTGAATCTTCTCATTTTAGCATGATTTACCATCTGGATAAGCCAAGATAGGCCTCTCAAATCATCAAGCACTGATTCATTCTTGCTTACCAGTTCCTTCCTTAAATTATTACCTTCTCACTGAATTTTACCAAGCAGAAAGGAAAAATCAGACCACACCTTCAGTGCTTTACCTGGAAATCTCTGAAGCTACATATCCATTTTTGTCACTTTTTCTGTTTTCCCCACTACTGAAAAACATAATTCAGTCCAGCTTTCTTTCATTACATAAGAATTCCTGTTATATGTAAAATTCCTCCAGTGTCCAATAACATGTTCATCATGCCTTTCTGCTCATAGTCTCTTCAAGTCAACAGGCTTTTTCTATTACATACTCAGATTTCTTCCAGCCTTTACTTGGGTAAAGGTACCCAAGTGTCACAAAATAAACCACAGGTGGCCTCTATCTACTGTCCTTAAGTTGTTTACTTCATAGCTCCAAACTAATATTTTAACATACCCAATTGTTTTAAATATACTATAAATGAGCAGATTTTTACCTATTTAGAGGCTGCCTGCTTTGTAGAGCCCATCATCTTTGCACAAAACATCTGCTAGCCACAGAAAAGATAAACTCCACACCTGTGAAGACCCCAAACTGCTGCTGCCTTCTAGAATCCTCTGACTTGGAGAAACCTCCATGGGACAGCTGAGGGACATCACCTAAACATGCACGTTTCCTCTCCCAAGCTCTCTGCCTCAAGACTTCCCTTGCCCTCCTCTCTTTCTGAGTGGAGTTCCCCCACACCACAACCTCTGAACAGGGTTATGCTGGGAAACACTTCCACTACTAAGCAAATATGTCCCAGTGGAGTCCTACACTGCATGTGCTACTGCCATCTCATGGTCATAACTTTTCCTTGATTGGCCCCTAAATACCTCCAGCCCCTTCCAAGTAGTGATGAGGATGGTGTAGCCACATCCATATTTTTAGGGGCTTGTTATGATAGTTCTCCGCTCTCCTGTACTATAACCTTATCCTTTTAAACATGTCATATAAATAAAATAAAACTATATAACTTTTTTAGATAATCTTTTTACACTCTGCTTAATGCCTTTGAAATTCACACTTTTGTT
The DNA here is from genome assembly GCF_052094955.1 of Ictidomys tridecemlineatus. Taxonomy (NCBI): domain Eukaryota; kingdom Metazoa; phylum Chordata; class Mammalia; order Rodentia; family Sciuridae; genus Ictidomys; species Ictidomys tridecemlineatus. Next base: position 61,118,853 of record NC_135485.1, read on the forward strand.
TTGTATCATCTCATTAGTTCATTCCTTTTTCTTGCTGAGTAGTATTCCATTGTATATATATTTATCAAATGTATCACCTATCAAAGATAAATTGGTTGTATTCAGTTTAGGGCAATTATGATTAGAACTATGAATATTGGTGAATCAGATTTTGTGAATATGTAGTATTACTCTAGGGTAAGTACCCAAAATATGGTTATAAAGTATATACTTAACTTTATTCTAATAATAATGCCAAATTATCCCATAGTGGATAAACTATTTCATATTCCCACCAGCAAAGTGTGAGAGTTGCAATTCCTCTGCATCCTCATCAGCACTTAGTATTTTCAGTATCTTTAATTTTAACTACTTTGCATTGAAAATTATTGTGGTTTTAATTTTCGTATTCATAAAGACTAAAGATGTTGAATATTATTTCATGTGCTTCTTTGGCAAACATACATCCTTATAGTAAGAATCTGCTCAAATTATTTACCCACATCATAATTGAGCTCTTAATTTGCTTACTGTTGAGTTTTGAGAGTTCTTTTTTTATTTTAGTTACAAGTCCTGTGTTAAATATGAAACTTGCAAATATTTTCTTCTGGTTTGTCTTTTCATCCTGTCACCAGTGTCCTATGGCTAAGAAGTAAGTTTTAATTTTTTGTAAAATTCCATTTGTCACTTTTCAGGGAATCGTTCTTTTGATGTCATGTCTGAGAACCCTTTGACATCTTGCCTGAACTCAGGTCATGAAGATTTGCTCCAACATTTCCTTCTGAAAGTCTTACTTTAAGTTTTACATTTAAATTTGTGATTTATTTTGTTACTGCTGGTATAAAATGTGAAATTTACTGTCTTGTTTTGTTTGCATCTGGATGTCCAACGGTCCAATAACACTTACTGAAAAAATCACTAATTTTTCTCCATTTAATTATTTCATAACTTTGTCAAGAATCAAATGGCTATATTTTTTATTGATCTATTTCTGGAATTTCTATCCTTTCTTCCAAACTGCTGTAGACTGCTTTATGAGTTTATCTGTTTGCCAGTATCAAACAATCTTGAACATAATAGTTTTATAGTACGACTGGAAGTGAGGTGCTACTAACTCTCTAAGTTTATTTTTCTTTTTCAAGATTTTAATAGCTATTCTAGTTCATTTGCCTTTTGATATAAATTTGGGAATCATCTTTTCTATGTTTACAAAAATGCTGAATTTTCATTATAATTGTATTAAATCTTTGAACTAATTTGGGAAGAACTGACAACTTTCTTTTATTGGATATTGTAATCCATAAACAAAGAGTATCTCTTCATTATGTAAATCTTTTTTGATTTTCTTTGTCAGCATTTTGGAGTTTGCATTGCATAGATACTGCAATGTGGTTAGGTTTATTCTTTGATATTCATCTTTTTTGTTGGGAGCTTTTCTAAATTTTTAAACGAAATTTTGATATCAAATTGTTCATTGCTAGAATGAAGAATAATTATTGTTTTGTGTGTTGATCTTGTGAATCTGTGTTCACTGACTTTCTTTCACTCATGTTTATCCTTGGATTTTAAAAATAAACTCCTGAGAATGTTTTATATTGGAAATCCTGTCATCTTCAAATAAGCAGAGTTTATTTCCTCCTTTCTACCCCATAAACATTTTATTCATTTTTATTAATTTATTGCAATTGATAGGGCTTCCAGGATGATGCTCAGTAATAATGGGTAAGAGTGAAATTTTTGCTTTTTTCTAGTCATAAGGAAGAAACTCAGTTTATCATCAGTAAGTACAATGTAGCTGCAGATTGTAGATGTTCTTAATTAGGTCAAAGAAGTTACCCTCTATTCCAAGTTTGCTACACATTTTTATCAAGAAAGCAAAATGAAATTGGACCTTTACCTCACCCCATATATATATAAATCAACTCAAAAAGGACTAATAGCTTAAAAGTAAGTCTTAGTAAAACTAAGAGAAAACATAGGAAAAGATCTTGACATTGATCTCAACAAAGATTTTTTAATATGTACCTAAAAACACAGGCAGAGAAAGCAAAAATAGACAAATGGGATCCTGTCAAACTGAAAAGGTTCTGCATAACAAAGGAAATAGTCAACAACCTGAAGAGATAACCTATGAAATGGGAAAAAAATTGCAAATCATACATCGGATAAAGGGTTAATATCCAGAATATATAAGGAACTCAAATTAACTGAAAAGCAAGAAAACAAATAACCCAATTAAAACGAACACAGGATCTGTATAGATATTTTTCAAAAGACATTCAAATAGCCAACTGTTACATGAAAAAGTACTTAACATAATCATCATGGAAATGGAAATTAAAACCACAACATCACCTCACATCTGTTAGACGGTTTTTATCAAGAAGATAAGAAAAAAAGTTTTGCATGGTTGAAAATGTGAAGAAAAGGAAACACTTGTACACTGTTGGTAGGTATGTAAATTAGTACAGTAATCATGGAAAACAATATGGAGTTCTGTTAAAAAGTGTAAAATAGAACTACCATATGTTCCAGCAATTCCACTTTTGAATATATATCCAAAGGGAAAGAACTCAGTTCATGGAAGGAATCTTTGTACTTCCACTTTGATTGCAGCATTATTTACAATAACTAATATATGGAATCAATCTAAGTGTCTGTCAACAGATGAATGGATAAAGAAAATGGGCTACATATACATAATAGAATACTACTCTATTATGAAGGAAATTCTGACATTTCCAACAACATGGATGAGCCTGGAGAACCTTGTGCTAAGTGAAATAAACCAAACACAAACAGACAATACTGCCTGATCGTATTTACATATGGAAATTAAAAGGATAAACTAAAAGGAATACTTGTTACCAAGGGTTGGTTAGGGATAGAGGAGATATAGAGCACTGTTGGTCAAAGCGAATTCGTTCACTTAGAAGCAAGCATAAATTCTGCTATCTATTATCCAGCAAGGTGAGCATAGTTAGCGAAAGTATACTTTGTATTTCAATTTTGGATACAAATTCTGTTTTTAAATATTCTTGTCACAAAGATAATTATGTGATGTTACATATATATTAATTAACTTTATTAGTCATTGCACAACATATACATTTATCAAACATTGTGTCATACTCCATAAATAAACATAATAAAAAATTAAATAATATATTTGAATTTTATTAAATGCCATTTCAAAATCAATTGATGTGGGGTTTTTGTGTGTGTGTGTGTGTGCATCAGTAATTTATTTTTGTTTTGATTAATACTATATTAGATTAAATGTTTTCTAACTTGTTCTTTTTAGATATGCATGACAGTATAGAGTGTGTTTTGACATATTGTACATATATGGAGTATAACTTATTTTAATTAGGATCCCATTCTTTTTTTAATATTTTTTAGTTGTAATTGGACACAATACCTTTATTTTATTTATTTATTTTTATGTGGCACTGAGGATCCAACCTAGCACCTCACACATGCTAGGCAAGCACTCTACCGCTGAGCCCCAGCCCCAGCCCCTAGGATTGTGGTTATATATGATGTGGTGTTTCTGTGATGGTGCATTCATACATGAACATAAGAAAGTTATATCTGATTTATTCGACTGTCTTTCCAATTTCTACACCCCTCCTCATGTGGGGTTTTTCTTCTTTAGAATGTTAATATTATCTGTTACAAACTAATTTCCAAATTAATCCATTCCTTGCATAAACTCTATTTTCTCTTAGTTTTTTCATTTTATGTTGTCCTAGATTCAATTTATTAATATTTTTCTGGGGACTTTGTATCCACATTCATGAAAGATGTTTGTTTGTGGGATTTTTTTTGTATTTTTCTGAATTTCATATATGACCTCATAACATGAATTAAGAAATATCTCCTTCCCTTCTAATTTATGAGATTAATAGTATAGAATTTGTATTATTTTTTAAAAAACATTTAGTAGAATTCACCAATAAGGCCATATCAACATAGAGATTTTTTTCAGAAAGTTGTTGATTTTTAACTGTGAATTCATTTTTTGTCTTCTTTCTTTTCATTTTTAAGTCTTCCTAGAAGTTTGCCAATTTTATGAATCCTTTAAAAGAACCAGATTGTGTTTTCATTGATTTTCTTTATTACATTTATTTTTCCATTTACTTGATTTTTACTCTTATCTTTAGTGTTTCTTTTCTTCTGTTTCTTGTAGGTTTATTTTTCCTTTTTTTTTCCCAGTCTAAGATGGAAACTTAGACTGTTGATTTGAGATCTTCCATCTTATTTAATATAAGCATCCCAATGTTATTAATTTCCAACTAAGCATTGTCTTCATAGCATTCAAAACTTTTTATGTATTTTTATTTTCCTTCATTTCAAAACTGTTTTTAACTTCTCTTGAGATCTCCTCTTTGACACATGATATTTAGACACATATTGTTTAACTTGTAAATAGAGATTTTCCTGCGAAGTTGCCAGTATTTTTTCTTGTTTAATATCTACTGTGGTTAGAGAGTATAATCCATATTTTTTGAGTATGTTGAATTTGTTAGCTTTGTTTTAGGTTCCTGGATAGGATGTAACTAGGTAAGTGTTCGTGAGCAACTGGAAAGACCACAAAATCTGTTGTTGTTTGGTGGAGATTTTACTCTTTAATATTCTTATTAATTTTCCATCCACGTGTTCTCCTATTACTGAGAGGAGTAATTGTAACTCCAATTACTTTTGTATAATAATCTATTTCTCCTTTTACTTCTGTCAGTTTTTGTTTTGTTTAATTTAAAGGCTATCATTAGGTGCATATAGATTTAAGATGGTTATGTCACAGTGATACTTTGACACCATTATTATTATACACTGATCTTTTTATGCCTGGTATTTTTTAAACTATAAAGTCTATGTCTGCTATTAAAAGAAAAAAATCTATTGCTTTCTTAGGTATCCATTTTTTATCTTTCTGTTATTAATATTTCTCTATCATTCCATATGAAATTACTGACTTTTAGACACCATAAATTTGATTTGTAGTGTTTTTTCCATTAATGCATCCTGACCTTTTGTCTTTTCTATTGGTATTTGTAGAACCTTTGTACATAATATAATCATTATGTTTTCACTTGGAGCTAATTTTTTATAGCACATCTAGTTTTTGTTCTTTTTTCCCTGTCCTCACTTACTGAGTATTTTTAAAATATTTTTAGTATGCCAGATCATATAGTAAACATTCACTTTTTGAGGAACACATCCTTGTTTCCACCTGTTACTGCCTTCTTTCTTACAGTCATATTGGAATTTTGAAATGGTATCTCATGATTTTGACTCATCCATTTTTTTACCACCTACCTGTATAGTTTTTAGTTGATTTCTCTAGAGATTATAAGATAACTTGTGAAGTTTGCAGTCTACTTAGAATGAATATTTCACCACTTTATAGGATAGATATGTTATCAACATGTTTGTCTTCACTCTCTCTCTCCATTGAAAACCCCATCAGAAAATACATCTTTACTTTCATTGTTTCAGTTTGTAATAAAATAAACATAACATAAAATTTAACATTTCAACTTTTTAAAAAATTCTGTGTGGTTCATTGGCATTAAGCACATTCACGTTGTTAGGCAAACTTCACAATTATCTATCCCTGGAACTTTTTCATCACCTCAAATTGAAATTCTGTACCCATTAAACCATATCTCTCTTCCTCTTCCTCTTCCTCTTCCTCCACTACTCTACTATTCTAAGTCAAATAAGTAGAGTTGCACAATATTGTGTCTGGCTTATTTCCCTTTGCACAAAGTTTCAAGGTTCATCTTTTTGCAGCACGTGTCAGTACATCATTGCTTTTATCTGGCTACATATTTTTTCATAATATGAATATAAGATATGCTGTTTATCCATTCATCATTTGATGGATGCCTGGGTTATTTCCACAGTTTAGCAATTGTGAATAGTGCTGCAATGAACATATTTGTATAAGTTTTTGTGTGGATACATCTTTTTAATTCTCTTGAATATATATCTTAAGAGTGGAATTGCTGAACCATATGGCAACTCTGTTTAGCTTTTAAAGAACTGCCATGTCCTTGTCAATATTTGTTATGTCCATCGTTTTTATCCTAACTATCCTAGCATGCATGAAGTGTTATCTCATTGTGGTTTTGACTTGCATTTCCCTAACAACCAATGATATAGAGCATCTTCTCATGTGGCTACAAATCATTTTGCTATCTTCTTTAAAAAACTGTTCAAATCCCTTGCTTACTATTTGAGTATTTATTATTATTATTATCGAGTAGTAAGAGCTCTTTCTATACTCTAGATACAAGATATCTATCTAGAGTATACGATTTGAAAATTCTTGACTTTTTTTCTTTGTTGCTCATGATTTGGGTGTCATGTCATATAATCTTTTGCTAAATCTGAAGTCATAAAGATTCTACCCATGTATTTACACCTAATAATGTTACAGTTTTTAGTTCTTTGATCCATTTTGTATTAACTTCTGTATGTGGTGTGGTGCAAGGGTCTAACCTCATTCTTTATGTATTTAGAAATATGTGGTTATGGGGGTAGGGTTGTTTCACAGTGGTAGAGCGCTTGCCTAGCATGGGTGAGGCACTGCATTCGATCCCCAGCACCATGTAAACAAATTAAATAAAAAAAATAAAGGTATTATGTCCATCTACAACTAAAAAACATCAAAAAAAGAGAAAAGAACAAAAAAGAAATATGTGTTTATGGTTTGGATCTTTGTCTATTTAGTTATAGAGAAGACTATTCCTTCTTCATTGCATGGTCTGGAAACCCTTGTAAAAATAAGTTAACTAGAGATTGGTGGGATTATTGTGTAATTTTCAATTTTATTGCATTGTGTTAAGGAATGAGTTGTGTCCCCTGCTCCCCTAAATACATATGTTGAAGTCCTAATTTCCAATAAGACTATGTTTGGAGACAGAGCTTTTAAGAAGTTAATTAATGTTAAATGAAGCCATAAAGGGGAGGATCTAATCTAATAGGATTTGTGTCCTTAGAAAAATAGTAAGAGACACCAGGAATACATGCATGCATAGAAAAAGAAGGCTTGAGTAAGGACACAGTGAGAAGACAGCAATCTGATACACACAGACACACACACACACACACACACACAGAGAGAGACACACACACCAGGGAAGCCACTAAAACTCTATTGGAACTAGTAACTGAATTCAACAGTTTGTAGGACACAAAATCACTATGCAAGAGAGTCTGCACCAAGGGAGGGGGCAAGGGAGTAGGAAGGATGGTGGAACGAGTTAGACATCATTACCCTAAGTACATGTATGAAGACACAAATGGTGTGAAAATACTTTGTGTACAACCAGTGACTTGAAAAAATGTGCTCTATATGTATAATATGAGATGAATTGCATTCTGCCATCATGTATTACAAATCAGAATAAATAAATAAATAAATTTTTTAAAAAAGAGAGTCTGCACCAGAAATAATTCTTGATGGCACTTTTATCTACCAGTCTCCAGAACTGTAATAAAATATATTTCTGTTGTTTAAGCCATTCAGTCTAAAATATTCTGTTATGGCAACTGAGCAGACTAATACACATTAATGTACATCTATCATGCCAGTGCCACTCTGCCTTGATTATCACTGCTTTTTAATAAGTCTTGAAATCAAGACTGTAAGTCCTACTAATTTATTCTTTTTCAGGTTTCTTTTCTGGATCCCTTGAAATTCTGAATGAATTTTAGAATTAGCTATCAATTTCTACAAAAATGTCAACTTTTATTTTAATGTCAATTGTATTGAATCTGTAGATTAGGCGGAGGCATATTTGCAGCTAAACAAAATTAAGTCCCAGGATCCATGAACATGGAATGGTTTTCCATTTATTTCATCTTCTGTGATTTCTTTCAACAATGATTTGTAGTTTGCAGAGTATACATTTTGAACTTATTAAATTTGTCCTATTTGATTCTTTTTGATGCTATTATAAATGGAATTATTTTCTGAATTTTAGTGTCAGATTGTTTATTGCAGGTTCATAGAAGTAAGACTTATTCTTTCATAGTGATTTTGTGTCCTGCAAATTGTTGAATTTAGTTATTAGTTCCAATAGTTTTAGTGGCTTCTCTGGGTTTTCTATATACAAGATTGTGTCTTCTGCAAATACTGATAGCTTAACCTCTTTCTTGCCAATCTCAAAGACTTTTGTTCCTATTTTGTACCACTTTTGTATCACTTCAAACAAAAACAGCACAAGTGGACATCTTTGCATTGTTCCTGATTGGCAGGAAAGCATCTGGATTTCATCATGAAGTCTGATGATGATCAAACCTTCAACATATGTCCTTTATGGGACTTCTAAGATCCAAATCATAACCATGTTATTTTTAGGAATATGCCCATTTTATCTAAATTATCTAATTTGCTGGTACACAATTATTTAGAATTTTTCTTCGTAATCTTTTTCATTTTTATAAAGTCACTAGTATTGTCCTTTCTTTTATGTCTGTTTCTAGAAATTTGAGATTTCATTTTTTTTCCTGAGTCAAATATGCTGAAGATTTATCAGTTTTGTGGATCTTTTCAACAACCAGGGTTTTGTTTCATTAATGTACTTATTTTCTATTTTTTATTTTATTATTTTCTGTTCTAATCTTTACTATCTCCTTTCCACTTATTCTCTAATTAGCTTATAGCACTGTTCAAATCTGCCATTTTCCTGTTGATCTTCTACCTAGTTTTTTTATCCAATATTCAAATTGGAATATTGAATGCTCCAAACATTACTGTTGAATTATTTATTTCTTCCCTCATTTCTATAAATTTTTGCTTCTCATAATATGGTGGCCAAATATATATATATATATATATATATATATATATATATATATATATATATAATTGCTATATCTTCCTAAAGGATTGACCCTTTTGTTATTTTTAAATTTCCCTCTTTTTCTCTCTAAATACATTTGTTATTGTTGTGTTAAAGACTATGATGCTTTTTCTTGTGGTTGCTGGTTAATTTTTCTCCCTTTTACTTTCAAACTGTCTCCCTTTTAGACAGCATATAGTTAGGTCACTTTTTTGAACCCAGCCTGATAATCTTTGCTTTTTTTACATTTTTAATTTACTCTCACATGAAGTTTTTGTTGCTTGCCTTTATCCAATATATGGGTCATATTTTCCTTTTCCTTTGCATACTTCATAATTTTTTGCTGGAAGTTGGATGTATTACATAGTACATCATAGCAGTTCTGGGAACTTCTTCCTCCCTTCCTCAGTCTTGTTTTTCATTGTCTTCTTGTTTATTTCTTACTTATTTTGATTGTTGGTCATTTTAATGAAGTTCATTGCCCACTCCCTCCCCATCTCTCTCACACAGCATGAGAAACACACTAACCTGTCCAAACCCAAAGAGAATGGATTAAGAACCAAGGCATAGCAACAAACAAGATTTTACTTAAAGATTGGTGTCTTGCAACATTGAGGGGAGCAGGCACCCCCTGATTGGATACAACCAGCATTTTATCCCCTAGAGCACAAGCCCCCTCCCCCACACTCCATTCCTCATTGGCTGAGTACTATGGAGTGCACAATCTTCCTGAATGTTTCACTGTTTTCTATTAGATTATTTAAAGGAAGGTACCTTTAGTTGTCCTCACCTCCCTTTGTTCTCTTGTGGTGGGACAGTGTCCTTGGATTAAGTGCCTTTGGCATGAATAGTTTATCTCTGTTGGTGAGGTGAAAGGAGGGGGTCTTCTTTCTCCCCTCTTGTTTGTCAAGGGGCTGTGAAGTTTTACACTTGGTGTTAATTGCTTGTAACTTTTCATTCAGCTGCCTTTCTTACATCCCAAATAGTTTTACATTTAAAGCTAAATACTCTATTTTGAAAATGGATCACTGAATTTTCTATTTCTCATAATAATGGTAAGCCTCTAATACTCTCTGATCAGGCAGGTACAGTTTTGAGTCTATGCTGCAGTTCCCTTGGGATGACAGTAATACTAGTGGGATTCTCTTCCAACCTTCCCCTGCCTACATACAGCTGTTAATCTCCATTAGTTTCTGGCCTATGAGTCTATTGTTTTTAACAGTACCCTGGAGCACAAATTCCTCCACAGTCTAATTCAATCAAATTGTCTCTCTTTGGAGGAAATACTTTCTGAGGTCAGTGTTGATGTTTGTGTTAACCCTGGGAGGGCTCTTCCCACCTGTTTATTCCCAGAGTCACACCTACAAACTAGCAAACCTACCACCTAGGCTGTATCTTCCTTCAGTTCCCCAATCTTCTCTCAATTGCCTCTCATCACAGTCTCTATGATTCTGGAGAGTGCACCTGAGTTTAAACTTATGTACATTTGACTTCAAATAACATCAGCTGTTTTGGAGGAGATTCGGAGTTATGTGCTTCAAGGCCCGATATTTCCCCCATATAACATTTCTAAGCCACAGCTCTAGAGCTGGGGGTAGAGACAATAACAAACGTTTTTCCAAGAGACACCTAACTAGGAGTTGAGTGCTTCGTGGGCAGGGTGGGAGAAGGGTGTGGAGGGCAGAAGCCTGCAGTCCTCTTAGCTTTCTTCTCCTCTCATGGAATCTTCATTTCAAGGGCCAAGGGAAGGGATATCAGGGACCCAGTATTCTCACTATTGCACACGCATGACAGATTCTCTCATTCTTGTCTATCCAGGCAGCTGGGGGCAGGATGAGAAAAGCTGAAGCCTTGCTCCTTCTGCACTGAAAGCTCTCTAGCTAAGACCAAGGGACAAAAATAGCTGAGATCTTGGCAGCAGCAATCTGGGGTACAGTATTGGCCTTGCTGACCTAGGAATAGCAAGGAAGGGAGTGGTCTTGGTGCAAATACCACAGACTCCCCTTTCTTATCAAATGTTCATAGATTTCCTTGAACAGATACTTCTGCATTTGCCATTTGCCCTTAGGACCATTTATTTCCAGGTGATTTCAATGGTTGCTCTTTTGGATGTGATTTTCACTAGTGCTCCCCACGCTGTCTTTTCAAAAGACACTTATATTCATTAATTACATGTGGAATTTCCAGGAGAACAAATCTTTGCTTTTCACTTCTTGTGATTAATTTTTCTGTACTTCCTTTGTTTGTTTCCATTAAAACAATGACTGCCAACCTTATACAAGTTCTTTCCCATTTTCAACTCCAAGTTCCTAGAAGATTCAGAAATGAGGCTTTTGCACTAACATCTAGAGCAAACATTCAAGACTCTGACATTGGCTATAATTTTTTATACCTTTATTTTTATGTGGTGCCGAGGATCAAACCCAGTGCCCCACATGTGCCAGGTGAGTGCTCTACCATGGAGCGGAGCCATAACCCCAGCCCCAACCGGCTATAATTTTTATCTAAGGTTTCAGGAAAGAGAACATGCTTGTCCACAACCGCCCTTTTCCATCATTTTGCCTTTGGATTAGTTTTAGATTCAAGAGGAAAAGATAGGAATGGCAAAGTTGAAAAGAGGAAAAGTTTTTACAATATGAAGCCCACACCGGCTCTGAACTTAAGGGAAGCCATTGGCAGGACTTCCTGTTGCTGTGGGCTTGATTTGTTATGAGGTAGTCATCTTTTGCTGAAGCCTGTCTAGCTTCCTTGAAAATAACAGTCAGCAAGTGACTAACCATGCACAGCAAGACTGGTTGTGACACAGGAAGCCACAAAATGATGAGAGACCTGGGTATGCCCAAAGGAAGGAAGTCAATAAGGGCGTGCCCAAAAATTCTTCCAAGTCTTGGCTTAGGAAGCCTTCTAAGACTTCTGGAAATCTTTCATGAGAGCTAATAGGAAACAGTTCAGCCTAAAGGCTCTTTAAAACTTTGGATGCTTAAGTTTACAAAGCCCATTAAATTTGAACTTCCAATTGGAATTGTATACAAAAGAGACATTTGTAGGAGGCATTTTCAGAGAATTTTATTTGTGGATAATAACAGTATTGTGCTGGTTAGTCTTCATTTGTCTGTTCAAGATCCATTCTCCATCCTCCTGTGCCAGGCTCTGTCTTCCCCAGAAGCTGACCCATGCAGATTCACTGCATGCCCCATCACCTTGCTATTCAGTCTCTAGTTGGGTTTGGACAGTTGTTTCCAACATTAACATGAAATTGGAGCATGTGAAAAAATAAAGGTATTCCATGATCCTTCCTTGCTATACCACGCCCTCTCTGACAGTAGCTGTGTCTCTATATATTCTCATTGGGGTCCTCCTTCAAGGTCCTGGTCCTTACCAAACTCTAGAAATACTATTTACTATATTAAGAGCTTCTTGCTATGCTAGTTTCTGTGTGCCTCACTAGTCCATTTTCTATATAACAAAGTACTTGATACTGGTAAATTTTTAAGGGAAAGAGGTTTGTTTTAGCTCCTGGTTCTTAAGGCTGAGAAAATCCAAGAGCAGGGTGCTGACACCTGGCTAGGGCCTGAAACTGCGTTGTAACATGGTGGAAAAACAGAAAGGCAAGCAGGTCTGAACAGGAGAGGAAGCAAGAGAGGCTTGGCTTGCTGTATAACAATACACTCTGGTGAGTTTGAGCCCATTCCCCTAAAGTAGCATTCATGAATGTGGTGCTCCACCCTCCCACCCCACCAGCACTTATCTAACAACTCTGAAAAGGTCCTATCACCTCTCAATACCATTAGATTAGGAATTAAATTTCTACAGGAGTTTCAGATGGGACACACAATAGCACTCATCATCTCATTTATTCTCATAACCCTGCTATGCTTTGTTAAGTAGTATCAGTATGCTGCAGGAGGGCTGAATTCTGTTTCCTGCTGGGTTTCTGGGAGTTAGCATATTTTAAAATCTTCAATGTGTGTCATAATCTTGAAAACCCCTGATAACTCTTCAAGGCATTAACATTATTAACCCATTTTACAGATGAAGAAAATGTTTTAAACAAGTAAAATACCCAAAGTCACATACCTAGTGACACAGAATTGGAATTGAACTCAAGTATTTCTAACAAGAGCTGTTTTCTTTATTTCATTTAAGTTTTTTCTAACAACTTTTATTTATATTTTATTGCAAAGATTAATTTTATTTAAATATAAGTCAATTTTTTTAGCTTTTTAATGAATGTATTGATTAAGCCCAAGTCCTTATTTTGAAATACAATTTGATGAAATTCATGATATCTAAATTCAAGGGGCTGGGATTGTGACTCTGTGGTAGAGTGCTCGCCTAGCATGCATGAGGTACTGGATTCCTTCCTCAGAACCACATAAATGTAAAATATTGTGTCCACCTAAAACTGAAAACTAAATATTTTTAAAAATAAATTCAAGTACAGTATCCCTTTAATGACTCTAAGGAAAAACACAAGACTTAATTTAAAAAAAAATAACTTTGAGACTTTTACTTGTGATAAAGCTTGATAATCAACTCTTGTTTTGTGCAAACATTAATTTTCCTTTCCCTTCAGATTTTTTTTTAATAAATACCATTGGTTGTAACCCAACAACCCTTCCCAGTCCTCCCTATCCTTTTACACTTTCAAGGCTACTTTGGAGGTAGCAATGGCCAGATGACTCAGGTCCTGCTAATGAAAAGTGAAAGTATACCTTTTGCTGATAAAAGACAACAATCACAGCTCTTTGTCCCATCCCTTTCTTTATGCTTAAAACTATGATGTGATGCCTGGAATTGTTGCAGTTTTACTGTGACATATTTAAGGTTGTTAGATAAATGTAAAGGTTACTAGGTAGCAAACAAATATATAGGATGCTAGTTAAATTTGAATTTCAGGTAAATTATGAATAAATTTGTAGCATATGCCCCAAATATTTTATAGCATATATTTAAAATGCATAATTTTATATATAATACACACATGCCTATACAGTTATATTATGACCATGAGCCAATGCATTCAAAGTTACTAAATATGTAAAATAAAAAGCTGTTAGCTTATATTCAACTTACATATTGAGTCCCACAAATTCTAAAAAGTGAGTTTTGTTGCTGTTGTTTTATTAAATATTGAATGGATAAAAAGAATATATATATAACGTGTATGGCAAAAGGAAAGCAATACACCCAATGCCAGTTTAATCACCACTCAGTCTAAGATAATCTCTAGCCTAGATTCTGAATTTAATTTTCCTTTGCCTTTTAAACGATGTGCTTGTTTGATTTTTCATCTTCATCACCTTTGAATGGCTAGGAACTGAAAAAAAGGTGTTTGTCTTTTCAAGTACAGTAAAGATAACCCAGCTTCCTCCTCTCCAAACATAAATCACATGTCCAAGAGAATGCTGCAAAGTGTACAAAACAGGTAAGCACTTTTTTTCTTGGTCACCCGAAAGCTATGACAACGGTAGAGATGTTGATCTTTTCAGAGTCCTGTAGGTTTCTTGATAGACATAGGTATAAGAGACAAACCAAGGAGAGAGAGAAGAAAGTCTTGCAGCTAGGGGGTTTGGAGTTGGCTTTCAGAGAAACAACCTCAACTTCCAGATATCTAAAGGGTTCCCCTGCCTTCCTAGGAAGGCAGACCCCTGCCCAAGCCTCCCTCCTGAGATCCTGCATATGCTTTCTTGCTAAATGACTCTTCACTCCGTTATCTCCTCACGGGATACATCTGTTGGGTGCTTCGCATCCTCAACTCTCCGCTTTCATCTTTTTCATATCTCAACACATTGTTTCCTCCAGTCCGGGTGCCAGAGTGGAAGGGAGCCATCCCGCCCGACCGCGCTCTGGGATTGGCAGCGAATGAATGATTGGCAGCGGGCATCTCTGTCAGAGCTTTGGCATGCCGCAGAGTAGAAGCCCCGTGCTAATGAATGCCATCTACACCTACCAGATGTGCCACTGGGTGACATGCCAGATCTTTTACATAATGCCATTCTGCCGGACATGAGACAGCTGGGGGTGGGGGTGTCTCTTAATGCCTTCGGGTAAGAGTGAGTCTGCCTCTTCTGTGATTCATTCATTCATTCATTCATTCATTCATTCATTCATTCATTCATTCATTCATTGTACTCAGATCACTCGCCACTGTCCATATGCCCAACCAGCTCTCCTTACACCTAGGAGGATGTCTCCCTCAGAGATAGCATAGAAACTGGAGTCCCTGAGTTCCCAAAACATCTCCCCTAGCCTCCTCCACACTCTTCCACGAGTTTGCTCCCCACCCCCACCCAGACTCAAGAAAGGGAATTTGTTTAAAAGGTTAAAGAAATAAAAAAACACTGAAAGGACCTGAAATTGAAAGAGGGGTAGATAAATACCACGCTTCCCATCTCCCCCCACCCCACCCATTACTCTCTTCTTCCAAGCTAACCTGCTGCCCACACCCCACTCCCTTTGGCAGCATCCCTTGTTCTTTCTTTTTCCACAGTCCACTGGAAACTGGACAGTATTTATCCCCAAGGGTGATATTCTGCCAGTGCCTGTCCCACGTCCTGGCTGAAGTAGTTTTCTTAGGTCGGAAGTGTCCAAAAATCCTTGCCGTTTGGAAAGGAATGTTTCCTGGAGTGGGGTGGACAAGGTAGGAGGAAAGGGAAATGAGAAAACCGCTTCTGACCGACCAGGCGTGCGTGCGCCTGTAGGAGTGTTTCTGTTCTCCTCTCCCAGCGAGATCGCCAATCCCAGAAAGAGATTAGCTGGGGACCCGGGGGAGGATGCCAAGCTGGTCTCCCGCACTTTCTCTCAACCTGGGAGTTGGGGCTGCCCGGAATCCGGGGCCCTTGCGAGAGGCAGGCCTCTGCTCCTCCTCCGCAGGGGCCATACCCCTCACACACGCCCTCCCACGACACACACGCCATCAATCTAGCCGATAGGCGCCGCTCCCACGCGCACACCCCTGCCCCTCGCACGAGGGGGCCCTGTCGCCAGGCCCCTTCCCTGGCACTCCCACCCCCGCCCGCTGCTGAGGCTCCAGATGGCGGCTTCTTGCGCTCGGCTCGCGGGCCCCCAGACGCCGCCCGGCAGCAGCCGGCGGTCGCTCCCTCCCTCCCAGCTGCTGCGGCGGAGAGCCGGACCACTTTGCAAGGCAGACGGGCTCCTCCGCAAGCTCTCATTGGGGCGGGAGTGTGGCCGCGGGTGGCGCGGGGATGCCGAGGGACCCGCGGGAGCTTCGCTCTGGGTAAAGGAGCCCTGCGGCCGCAGGTAAGAAAGCCGCAGAGAGCTGCTCAGGGAATAGATGGGGAAGCCTGACACTGGGGACCACCCCCACCTACCCCCACTGTCTCCCTTGTCCTTTTTTTCCGTCCCAACCACCGAGCCAGGGTCAATTGCTGGACCAGAGCACCCACGCGACAGCAGGGAGCGGCTTCGCGGACGCCAGAAGGGGGCGCCCAGCACCCCAAAACCCGGGCAGGAGGCAGCCTCTGCCTGGGCGTCCCGCCCAGCCCAGCTGAAGGCTGCTTCGATCGGAAAGGTGCCCCCTTCTGCCTGAGAGCAGTAATGCCTACCGCCAGCCGCGACCACCTACTTGTCCATTTTTCTCCTCTCAACTCACTGCTCGCACTACCACCCTTGCACGCGCTCGCTCTTTTTCAGAGTCTCCCCCCCCTCTCTCTCTGTCTCTCCTCTCCCTACCCTCATTCTTTCCTGGTTTTCTTCCTTCTCTCCGATTTTCCCCCTTGGGTTCCTACACCGATTCTGTGAGGTTTTATGTGCCCCTAAAAGGTGGCGTGGAGGTCATGTGTTTCAGGCTCCTCTCCCTAGGTGCCTCCTTGGGTGGCCCCGAAAGCAGCCCTGAGGAAGGCAACTATTGGAGGTTGACGTCATTCTGTTCCGGGGATAGGAGACAGCAACAGTTTGCTATGTGAGTGAGTGATATGTTGGGGTGCGGCGCTTCCCCCAAAATACAGATCTATGGTCCCCTTATTGGACGGATGCATGAAGTTCAATAGCTTGGTACTCAGCCCTTACCTCCCATCAAAAAGTCAGGACACACGAGGGTATCCCTTTATACACATCCCAAAAGACCTAAGGTCAGCCTCCCCTATAGTCCTTAGTTTTCCTCCGAAGCAGCTACTCTCGGGGGTTGGGAAGATGAAGATAGGGACACTAAAAGGTTCGTCATATCTCCGCACGCATCTGACGTTGCCTCTAATCTGCCAGCGTGCTGTCGCGTGCCCACTGTGCCCTCAGACAGGCTCCTGCTACTCGGCTATGGGGCTTTAGACCCCCGCGAGCACGTTCCATAAGCTCCCAGAATAAATCCCCTCGGAAACATTAATCACAAGGACCAGAGGATGCAAAATGTGTGCCTGTGCGGTGTCTGCCTTTTAATCCCAAACGTAATTCTGGAAAGCAGCATCAGACAAGGGCTCTATTAATCCCTTACAGGAGTCAATGCGATCATTGACCTACTAGACTTGTTTTCCTGCAATTTCACTGAGTTAGCCTCTGTTGGAGAAAAGTGACAGGACAGGAGGAAACAGTGAGGAAACTCCTGGTGCATTCGCTTAATAATAGAGTAGGGCACTCCTTACGTGGCTCCGGCTCCTTAGTCAAATTCGATGGAGTCGCCGGCGCTACTGCAGAGGTGGGGAGAGGGTTAGCTGGGCGTTAGACGCTGAGTGGGGTTGAGAGCAGAGTTGGAAAGGCGTTTTCGCCCTTTCTAAGGCTTAGGACCCAAAAGACCTCATTTGGGGGGCTGTCCCTTTGGGATGATGTTAGGGCCAGAGGAGAGGCTCACCCGCAACACGCATGAATCAGTTTGCCATCCCCCCTCCCCGACCTGTTCCTCGCACTTGAGATTTCACTATCATGTCATTCAATTAATCATATTTCGCTTCTCCCATTTTATTCAAAACCGTCTTCCAGTTCCCTCATAATCGTAATTTGCGCCATTGCCTTTTATCTTTGATTAATTAAGAAGCTGAAAATTATAATGGAGGGTCGGGCCAATAAATTAGCTTTAGGAACAGACGGACCGACGCCCAGAGCTGCCGCGTGGGTGGGCACTGCCCTACCAGGCTGGGGTGAGGGTGGGGGTGGGGTCCCCCGCCGGCCTCAGCACAGGGAGGGGTGAAGGATGAGGCGCGCCTTGCGAACTCAGTGGAGATACCCGCACTGAAGTAAATCCCGCAGGCGCAAGTAAAGACCTCTCTACGCACCAAGTGAAAGGATTGTTGGGATGCTTAGCTTTTCCGGTTTGAGTCTAGAAATAGAAAGAATTGGGGCGGGGTTGAGGGTACTCTTGTTTATTTTCAAAAAGGCCTCGCTATACTAAGTGGATGATTAGGTTTAAAGTGTGGGCCTTTACAAGGATTTGGATCCTTTTCCACCCCCAGATCTAGTACGTTAGATTTTTTTTTTTCATTTTCTCCCTCCTCTACTTGCCTACTGGTTTGAAAGAGGGAGGAAGGAAAGGAGGAAAAGCGGGAGAATGTGTTTGAGAGTTTCTAAGATCACATCAGTGGCCAAAGAGGAAAGCCCAACGGCGGGGCGGTTCAGGGGTTCCTCTTTTCTCCCTCCATGAAATCGATCATGCCTCCAGACGGCTGAAGGAGAGCACTTTGCCACTCTTCACAGCTTCCCTCCAGCCTCTTTAGCTTTCAATTGAAAACCAATTAAAGGTTTCTATAAATCTGTTAGAGCCCCTTTTATCTGGGGACCCCTGATGCATGCGATATTGCCCTTTAGATGCCTCTTCCGTGTTTTGTTTTACAATTGTTGTATCAATATAATGCGGCCTTTCTTTTCCTGTCTCTATAGATACAGATACACAAGGAAAACCAAAGCTATTCAGGCTCCTCATTTGTCCAGCAGCCTAACAGTGGTGCCCTTTCTGTGCGGCTGCTTTCCCTGCTTCAGGAGCAGCAGTTATGGTAGAAGCAGATGGCTACTGATTGGGGGAGCTTTGTGGCTCTAATGCTGAATACTTTATGGAAAAGGACTTTATCATGCTTCGTTGGGCAGAGGAACAAGGGGATGAGATTTATGGCCAGGAAAAATAAATCTTTTTCCAAGTTGTGGCTCCTTCTCACCAGTGTCTCCTTTGCCCTGGGGGTCAAATGCTGAGGAATTGGTTTTTATTTTATTCTTCTTTCTGTAACAGCACATTTTAGTCAGGGTCTGAAGGTAGAGCAGACTAAAAGCCAGAAGTTTATAGAACACCCTCGGTGGTTGTTGCATCAGCATTCTCTGCCCTCAGGAAAAGAGCAGAAGGGTATGGTCTTAAATGCTCTTTGGGGCCATATTTTCCTGGACCTCTTGTTAGTTGCTGGGTAAAACATGGACATCCATTATCCTATTATCAGTAAAGGGGGAAAAGGATGTTAAGTGCTCCTATTCAAAAAGTTAGAGGAGGATACTGATGCTGAAGGAGAGGGGAAATGATGGGGCATATGGTAAAGCAGGCATGCTTCCCACTCTGAAAGCTGGGACCTCTGAGTTGATTGAGGGATGTTTGTGAGCCTAACATGCTGAACTCCAAATTGAATTTTCAACTTATGGAGGATATACAAAATCCAACCCTCTGTTGGAGGCCTAATCTCCCCCAAGATATGTCCATATCTTTTCCTCTCACCTGAGTTTCACTTCTCTTGTGTGAAGGTGTGCTCTGTCTACTGCTGAGATGTGTCTCTTCTCCATACACCCCTTCTCCTGCCCTCAGAACCTGTCCCCTTGAGGTCTTCCTCTCCCAGAGGCCATAATATCATATAGAAGATGATATTCCTAGCAGAGAGACCCACATGCCTACTGGCAGCTTGGCACCAAGAGGTGGCAGCCAATTCCAACTCTGGCTTTCCCTTCCCACTCCAGACTCCTTGTCTCCTTGATTTTTGAAATGCCATTTTCAGTCAAGAAACATTTGCTGAGCACCTTCCTATTCCAAGCCCCTCTCCCCTGCCTTTCCAATTCTTTTACCTTGCCCCTAGAAACTAAAGAGGAAAAGCCAGGCTGACAGCTTCCCAAAAGGTCACCTAGTTTTTTGCCACGAAGAGCCTCCTCCCAACTCTTCAAACACTACCACCTCAAATTCCAACATGCACCTTTGTATCTTGTTTCTCTCTAAAGAAGAGAAAAGGTGTAACAGGGGAGATAAGCCTTAAAAATAAAAGGCAGGCATTCAGGGGCTTTAAATGACTAACTTTGGGCTCTTCCTATGTGCTAGGCCAAATGCTGTGCCAGCCTTATAGCACTTCAGTCTTCTAATGACCATTTGACTTAAGTGCTACTATCATCACAAAGCCCTCTGCTTCCCAGGAAAAGCAGTCCAGGGATGCTAACTAGAGTAAGTCACCCAGCTGGCACCTGAATCAAGGATTACTCCTGCCATATTCACTCTATGAATATGGCAGGAGTAAAGGACTTTACTAAGGACTTTACAAAGGAAGAAAACAAGTTCGGAGAGGTTAAGTGATTAACTCAAAAGACTCACAGCTTGTAGACTTCAGACCCGGAGTTCAAATGTTAACTGTTCAGAACCCCAAATTTCGCGTTCTACTATTACTGCTTCTTGGATCCTTTAGAAGAAGGAGGTACTGGGAACCCACATCAGACAGTTTGTGACCGACCGGGTCGCGGGGCAGGGCTGGAGATTTCACAGAGTCTGAGAATGGGGCGTGGGGGCTAAAGCAACTGGTCTGTTCCGGGCTGCGCCTGCGCAGAAAAAGCGTGGGCTTGGAAGACGCGGCTCTGCCAGGCTCCCGGGACTCTCTATATGTCCGCGGATTCTGCTGCAGTGTTGCCAGTGTGGCCCGCGAGCTGGCGCGGGGAGCGGAGCCTGAGAGCGGCCTCGCGAAAAAGTAGCCTACTCGGGATCGAGTGAGAACCACGTGGCTGGCGAGCTAGGCCCCACTGCGGTCCCCCGCAGGACCCCCTGTGTTGGGGAGGGCCGGAGCCGCCCACCCGGACCACAGGCCGGCTCCTTTGTGAGCTTCTGTTCTGAACCGCATCTTTCGCAGTCCCTGACTTTTGGCCACTGAGCTTGAGTTAACCAAGGTCGCGTTCACAAGTTTTTCATTCCACAAAGTCGCCCTGCATCAGGCCTTGCCATCCTGAGTTTCCAAAGCTGCAAATCGGGCACCTCAAGGAGGCCTAAAGAAAGGACTCTAGAATGGGCATTGGGGGTGTGTTTGGGGAGAGAAGCACTACCTCTATCTGCCAGGCCAGACCTTCAGAGCAAATTGGTTGCTCTTTCTTTAAGCCAGTGTGGGGTGGAGCGACGCGCAAGATAATGGCTAACTGCTTATTGGAACTTTGAGGTCTTTCAGAGGTAGTAGAGATCCTGAACAGATTCCACCTGCCTACTTATCCACCAGGACCTCGATCCGATCTCCTAGCAACAAGGAGAACTCCTCAGCCTTCATTCCGTGAAGCTTTAAAAAGCTTCAATAAGCTTCCTCAATTTTCTAATGGGAAAAAAAAAAAAGTGAAGGCAGTGAAGGTCTCTGTGCTTGCTAAGTTGCAACTCAGCCCTCACAATAACTTTATGAAATGGTTTCCTTTATTGCCTTCAGTCCACATGTACAGCATACATCAGTTAACTTCCTGTTAGGGGGTCTCCAGTCAACCCAGGCAGTTCGGTTCCCTTGGTGGAGTTGTGGGGTGGCCTGCCGAAGCCTGAGTTGCTGGACCTTTGGTCAGTACCCTAGACTTCTAACTAAGGAGAATGTTCGTTAACAAAGGTATTGAGGCCTCCCCGGGATGTACAAGACTGAAATGAAAGTAACCCTGGCTCTTGGAAGTAATCCCTTACCATCTGCTCAGCAACTGGCTTTCCAAAACGCTCTCGCCCTGGTTGCCTTACTGAGTCCTCTCTGCGATGCTGGAAGCAGCACTTGCCAACCTTAGTTCAACTGGAGGGAAACCAAGGCTGAGCTAGGTCACCCGCAGCCTAGCTAATAAGGACGGGGACTAATGCTCTGCGAGAGAGGGACGTGGGTGACCAACCGTGGAAAGTCATGGGCAGGGGGCAGGTAAAGGGTAGTATTGGGGTAAAAGGCATTGCTGTTCTCTCATACTCTGACCCTAGGAACGTCTTTCTGCGCGGAAAGTGATCGCCAAGGGGAGGCAAGTGTTGGCACCCTAAGGAAGAGATAGGTTAGAGAACGTGGGAAACACAGCTGGCCCTTGGGGACTGAATTTCCTTCTTGCTTTGCATCTGGAATGCACTGCGTGCACCACGTGGCCTTCACCTGCCTCAAGTTCACGGTTTGCCCACGCTGTTTCTGTAAGGTGATCTCCGCAGCTGATGGGGGCTAGTCCAGCCTGGGTCACATTCTAAATCAGTGCTCTGCATTCTTGGACAAATGAACGCCAATGTAGTGGAAGTGATGTGTGCCCTACAAGGTACTGCCAGATGCCTTGTCTCTCTTAGAGAGACCTGTTTGCCTACTTTGAAGCCCGGCATTTGGCCATGCATTCTTAGTTCTGTCGCAGGGCATTTTACTGAGACATAGGCACCATGGAATTCAGGCATCAGAAATTGTCCAGTCTAGCAGTTCTTGCCTTGCTACCCAAACTTTGGGCTCCACTCAGCTGTTAGGAGTCTTGGAGACAGAGCAGTTAATTCAGTCCCCCAGATAAGAAGTGGAACCTGCTGCACTCTGAGAGCAGTCGCTTTTTCTCTGGGATATTTTCACAAGTTCAGGGGAACTCCAGCCTCTTATCTGGAAAGATTAATTTCCTAGGGCCTAGGTAAACTCTATATTATGCTTGAGGGGCATCTGTTCATATACACATAAGGTGTTAGACAGTAAAATTATACTCAATATATTCTTTATACTCTATCCACTTGTCTTTCCAGGACCCATTGCTCTACCATGTTACTTCCCACAAACTAGTTTCTCAAAACCATCTCACATGAAAACAGGAGCACTAGCTACTTTTTGAACATGCAGCCAAGGAAAATTACAGTCTTGAAATTTCTTTTTCTTTAGGACTACCTTTGACAATATTTACCTCTAGATGTCACGGACGTGCTCATGAGAACACACAAGACTGTATCTTCTCAAGTACAATGCTGTTTGTATTTAAATTGAGTTCTAGGCCTAGAAAATATCAATATCCTGGTCACTATATTTAGTGTGTTTATTCTTAGGAATTTATAAAGGATTTATTTGGAAATTCTAGATAGTATTCATTTTTAAATCATAGGTTTTTCTTAAAATATTAGAGATTATGAATGATATCTTAGTTATGTTATTATATATTATATTATATACAACAGTGTGGTAAGTAGCTTTTCACTCAAGTTCAAGAGAACAAATATAAGTTTTGATCCTTCCTGTCAATTAGTTCCTCCCCTTGGTGATGTATATCCAGTATTGTTTATAGACTTTATAATGTTACTTACTATTGTTTGTAACAAGTTGATCTTTGAATTCTTTAGAAGATTACTTATCCAAGTATTAGCAATGAAAAAAGACTCACACTGGTAATTTTAAGTGCTTTTGAAAAATCTGATGAAAGCAGTAGGCTTTCTATATAATGTTTAGGGAGAGATTCTCTACTGATGCTAACTTATGAAATACCCACAATTCATTTGAATTGAAATTATGAAAGATGGTCTTCATTCAAATAGATTAATTGGCATTATAAACAAGGAAGCAATTTGGGTGTCTGGATATTTACAAAGCAATGTAAATTATCATAGTTGTGGTTACTAGTTCATATCACTTTCTGTCTCCTCAGGTCTCAGGGAAGTACGCCATGGGTATATCCAAGCCTGAGCATGTGTTCCCTTTGCCTAGACCCCTTCCCCAGGAGAGCAAAGCTTTCTGCCCCCTCATTGCCAGCAACCTGATTTCTCACAGTCAAAGTGCACAATTCAGAAGGTCAGTTGGAATATATGCTAGGGAAGAGTCTGCCCAGGAAGTACACACTGCCTATAAATCAGTGCCTCTCTTATTAACTCAGGAATTATGCCAAACCTAAATTGGAGAAGAAAAGGGATGAAACTCAAGTGCTGAATTTGGGGATAATGTTCTTTCTTCCTGGTTGAGTGAAGAAATTTAATGTATAGCCTCTCATGTTGGTGTCATTCCCAAGGCCTATGGTCAGTCTTCTCGAAAATCTCATTTGATACTTCTAGACACCCCCAGGATTCCTTTGTATGGAAAACCTGGACCAGAGAGTGAGGAGGCTTGATGTGACTGATTGACTGACTGACTGACCGACTATGAGACTATGACTTGGCTCTATTTCCTCCCCATAACCCTATTCTGAGATCTGCTCAATGTCTGTGGTGTCTGAGTCTGAGAAGAGTTTTTGAATGTGTGAGACTGACAGAAAACCAGCTGTTCCTTGCTATATCTCTAGACATTTATCTTAGGGAGGGGCATAAAAGCTAGGATACTCTAGCAGATCAGGATATTTGATTTGGTTCAGAAATCACACATAGATGAGCATGAGGCATTGATTTCAGATCTGTGGTAGATCACTTTAATTTGTTAGCTCTCCTGAAAGTCATACACTGAAGCCATTGAGCCAGTTGACTACAGGTCAGATCCAGTAGAGGTTAACAGGAGAGGGCAACACAAAACTTTCAATGATGAACTCCAAAAGAAGTGTAAATGGAATTATCATTCCTCACAGAGAAAGATTTTAAACTTGAGAAAGGGAGATTTTTAATCATGATGATAATACTAGTGGTATCATCATCAGCATTAAAACAGTAGTGTTTATTGAGAAGCAGACAAAAGTGAATCCAGAATCATGATTTCTACAGTCAGAATTGAAGACCTTCTTCAAGGCTACAGAATTATCCACTCCTGAGTCTCTGGCTTTCTCAGGACCAGCCTGGGTAACATTTACTCATTTATCACCCAGTGAACCAACCCAAATACTTGGTGTAATGACCAGACCTAAACAGAGCTGGTCATGTATACTTATAAAAATACAGGGTGCCCCCCTCATCCCCTATAAACCCTTCTGCAGTTCAGCAGCAGATCTTCTTTACTCATCAAGATATAATAAAGAAATAGTCAGATTAAGATACTCCCTCCCTCTTTTTTTTTTTTTTTTTTTTTTTTTTTGTGTGTGTGTGTGTGGTGCTGGGGATTGAACCCAAGGCCTTGTGCATGCAAGGCAAGCTATATCCCCAGCTTCTCACTTTCCCTTCTTAAACTCCCAGTTATCATTCTCCTGACAAAAGGCAAAAGAAATGAGTTAACAATCCTCTGAACAACACTTTTGGTACAAGACTGGTGGTTTTTCCCTACCCACCAAACCATTATTTCTGTTTCTCTTTCATGTACAAGTAATCAGTCAAGTTTATCTCTTAGAAAGTTCCTTATTCTGGATGTCAGGGTTAGGTAATGCAATACTTCTCCATGAAGTTCCATTCTCTGTCTCCCACAACTCCCAATAGCCCCATGCACAGACCTCTCTGTGGGAAATTAATAAACTTAGGGAAGAGCTGCCACCGTCTGCTTCATCTGCTTCATTGGCATCCTCTTGTCTTCAAGTGCAATTTTCTTTTCGCTATGAATTGCCACACTTTTGACAAGCAAACCTTTGCTGGTGTATTGCTTTGGAAAAATAATTAGAAGGGATGAACTGGGACCTGGAATAGGAAAACAATGTGTTTTCATTCTTATAGGATAATCTTCAAAGTAAGATTATTTGCAGGGTTATTTTTACTTGTTTCCTATTACAGAAATTAAGATATTTTCTGGACCCTGGAAGAGAAAGAGCATTCTTCTTCTGATATTCACTGAGAATCAGATTTCCTTTCTCACTCATTCTCCACCCTCTCACTTAGGTCATAAAAGGCACCACTTCAGAATCATTCATCAACTTCTCTCCAGACTTCTCTTCCCAACAACACTGCAGTTGTCTACATGTGTATTTTTTCCATGATTACAAGAAGTCTTGCTAAAGCAGAATAAGGTGAGCATACTCTTCATTGTCATTCTTCTAACCACTTAATTGGAAATAAAATCCCAGGGAAAAGAGCTCCAAATGTATGCATAAACCCATCATTCCGTGTCAATTACATAAAACTATTGACTGAGGTATATTTTTATAGTACTGTCTGAGACTGAATAAATTCCTCAACCCTTCATTTAGTATCACTGTATTCCAGTAAGTGATTTCAAAGTAGTTTTTGCACCATTCTAACCTGTTCTAACCTGTGAAGTTCTAGAGAAATAAAAATAATTTGTGATTTTTTAAATCTACTATTAATGATTGTCATTTACACCATTTATATTACCTGTAAAATGTGTACTACTTAAAATACTGGAAAACTCTCCAAGCATGAATTTCTTACCCATATTTGATTTTTATTGCTGTTGTTAAGTTAGTCATTTGGTCCATAAAACAAAGAGTTGGTTGGATCCATATAATGGGAGGATTTTTTAAAAAAGCAGGAGAAGGAATCTAATTTAGGCAAAAAAAAAATTTTTAAAAAGAAAGAAAGAAAGAAAAAGAAAAAGAAAGAAAGAGAAAAAGAAAAAGAAACTTAGATGAAACATCTGAAGGCCAGATTCTCAATAAACCTCTCCTTTCTCTGATGTATACAATTGTAGTCCTTTTCTAGCTTGAGATTTAAAGGTCAAGTTTACCCACCCCCATTTTAAGTACCAGAAACACTTTGTATTATACAAACTGGAGACAAGGTCTCATATGTAAAAGAGACATAGTAGAAAGTAGAAAGGAGAAATTCTCTATACTTAAGAAAAAAAGCAAGGCACAAGAAAAATGTCTTCCATTTAGAGCTTCTAAATGCCCATCTTCTGGAGTGGATGCTTTTACATTTACTGTGTGTGATAGGATTACAAAAGTGGCTTGCATGGACAGATGACTTTTTTCTGGAAAAGACAAACTGTGTGTTTTCTAAAGAATATCTAAAACAGGCACAAAGAAGTGTTCTATTCCTCAGATTAATGGAATTAAATCCCTGAACACCACCCTCACACCACCCCAGTACACGCTGTATCTTGCTGTGATTTCTGCAGGACTGCACTTCTGTTTTGGCTACTTTTGAGTCTTAACTTGCTGTCCTTTTTCTCCTGTTCTTTCTTTTCCTTCTCTTCTCTCATTTCACTTAAGAATCTTGCCACTATTCTTCTGTCTTGAGTGTTTTTTCCCCAGATGTTTGAAGCAATCTTTTCAACATTTGTAACTCTCCCACCGGTCCTTTAAAGAAATGATTGGGATGGGGAGAGGACAGTTGAATATGAGACATGATGGAGCAGCCATCAAGATAACTAAATGCACCTGCAGATTTTCATATGCAGACATGCTAGCCTTCATTGTACTGAGTCTCTGTTATTAGGGGTCACTCAGCCAAACTACTTAAAACTGCATATATTTGCATAAGAGAAATGACACCTTAAGATGAAAAAAACAAACCCCTGCAGTTCAAGAAGCTTTCTTTGAACAATCAGTAGCTAACCTGCAAGTGAAGGGAAAATTCTGCCCTTTCTCCCATATATGGAGAATTTTGTAGCCCTTTCCTTATTGGGTCCCACCTTAATCTAGGTAGAGGCTCTGTCTGATCTGAAGGACTGCAAACTTGTGTGGGGTGCTGACCAGGTAAGATAAACTGGGAGAAGAGACCCTATGGAAATGAACTCATTGGGAAATTACCCTACACTTCACTTCTGCTTTGCAAGATCCTTCCATCTCCTGCCTCCATGGAGGGCAGGCGCCTGCAAGGAAAGACATTCAGTGCCTTGTTGACCCCTGGGTTATAGGGAGAGGTCTCAGAGCTGTGAATGGATCCAACTAACACAGTAAGAGGCTTTTTGCCAACCCCTATTATACACACCTTATTTCAACCCCAGGGGTGGGAGCCTGACCGAGATTGTCTCCTCTTCAAATCGTGGTTCTGCCTCTTGCCCTTTAGCCGGCTACACAATCCGATTTATCCTAAAGCTGACAGATTGCCCACTTCAACGTAGTGATAGTGTGGGTGGGAATTGAGGGATCAGCTATACCACCCAAAGGTCTTTCTTCCCTTAGGAGTAGAGAGCTGAACAGTGAAAAGGAGCCCCGAAGGCCCCTGCGAAATTGTCAACTTTCAGGCTGTTAAAGACCTCAAGTCATTAGCATCAGCTGCTGCACTAAAGGGTAAGTCGGAGCCTCTAAGTAGCTTAGAGCACAAACGAGGCTCCGGAGACGGCCTGGGCAACTCCATCCACTCCTCCATCACCGACTGGACGTGAAAAAGCTCTTTGGAGTTCATCTCGGTAATAATTTTTACTCTAAATCATTCCCACACCGACGTCTTACAGTACTGGCTACTCCCATTATGGGACCCCCCCCCCCCCCCCGGACTACTCAGAACCCATAACACAGAGGGTGTAAATGCAGAAACATCTTGTCCGGTAACTTGGGCTCTTCCCGTGAATGTCCTTCCGTCCCTGCCCAGGTACCAGTGTACTGGGACCCGAAGACCAGTATAAGTACCCTTTGGAGGTCTGGCGACATCCCCACTTTATCCCCTTACCCATCTCCTGGGCCACGGGAAGCTTAAGCCAAGTTTTCACCCAAGTACGGCCCTTTCCAATTTTGCAGGGGAGGAATTAGTAGTGTGAGCACTTGTAAAGACAGCTCCCACCCCACCCCCACCCCCATTTTATCACCCCGCCCCCCAGGCAATAGTTTCGCAAATCAGCGGCAGCTCAGTGGCCCAAAATCCCTCCTGAATAATCCCACAACCCTCCCTGGTCCACAGAACTCAAACTCTGGAGATACATGCGCAGGGTCCACGCACATGCTACCATGTCCAGCTCTCTGACCTAGGTCCTCCAAACTCCCAGCAAAACGGAAAAAGCCCGTCTACAGTCTTTTGGATACCTTTCTTTCCGATCCTGAAACTGATTTCCCCCTCCTAGCAGTATCAGAGGGCCCAAGCTTTTAGGTAGAGTTGGACCCGCCGCTCTTGAAGAAGCGTTGCCACTCGGGAAGGTGCTCTGGATTCTTGAGGCACGGGGCAGACTCGGGAGAAGGCTTCCAGCAGGCCGGGGAGAAGGCTTCCAGGCAGGCGGCACCGGAGGGAGCGCCCAGCCCAGCAAAGAGTTAAAGGGAGGGGACGTGGGCTGTCACGCGTCATTGGGCAGATTATGTGCAGCAAACAAAAAGTGTGTGTCTGCGTGCCAGTCAGTCACTGCATCGGGTCCATCTGTACAACTCTCTCCGTTCTCTCTCTCTCTCTCTCTCTCTCTCTCTCTCTCTCTCTCTCTCTCTCTCTCTCTCTCTCTCTCCTCTTACCCTCCCCTCATCTTTCTCTCCCCATCTCTCCATCTCTCCTCTCTTTAGGAAGAGCCTACAAGACAGCAACACCAACACCTCTTGACATGGAAATACACTGATACAATAGGCAAAAAGAAACACTCGATTGCATCTTCCCGGTCCAGGTGGCCTTATTTGGGCGATTAGATTCTGACCTTATTCCTGGTAAGTCTATTTGCATTGATGTGGGAGGGGGATGGGAGAAGGCAGGTTTGGTGGGAAGAGTGGAAATTTTTGTCCTCTTCTCCTGGTTTTCTAGAAGAGCAGGGGAAAATGATTTATTAAGGGGATCTCTACTGCCAATAAGATTATACAAAGGGAGGAGCTGTTGGGGAGCACTTTGCCCGAGAAGCAAGGGACTGGGCAGAGCGCGGCAGCCAGACAATGCCTGCCTAGAGGGGAGGGCGAGCGACAGGCAGCAGCGACCAGCTTTCAGCTAGTCCTGTCGGCTCTGGGGAGGATCCCCCTGGTGGATGAGAACCCTGGGCCTAGAGCAGGACGCAGAGCTGTGAAAGGTTGGGTCGCAAAGGCGACTGCGCGCGGGTTAGCGAGCCCAGGCTCTTGCCCACGGGTTATTGTGACCGGCTAGAGGCTCGTGGTGGCTGCGGTGGCTAAGCTGACGGCTATTAGCGCGGCATAGCGAGGACCTTTTCACCGTATTGTTAGGTAGAACTGCATTTTAATGACTGCGTCCCTTCTGTTGCCCGAAGTGGCGGGCGACCTCCAGGCACAATGAAACGCTTGTGTGAAAGAGACTTTTAAAAGAAGAGAAAAATTAAAACATAAAATGCTAAACTAGAGGAAATTGAGAAAGGGAAAATAGGATTCGCTTCAAAAGATGATAAGTCCTTTTTTTAAAAAAATGCATTTTAATTTGCAATTGGACATGAGGAAGGCTACCTCGTGTGGGCTTAAAAATGCACGGGGATAAATTGTGTAGCACAATAAAATTTGTACTATATGGGTATTTTCTTTATTTCTGCTGTCTGGTAGATACAGACCAGCACTTACCATTTGGGGAATACGGGAAAAGGCTGACCAAAGTTTTAGGCTTCGCTAGCTGAAAAGGAAGACGATGAAAAAGACACTACTTTGTCATCACATTTGAAAGACTAATTGGTTAATAGACATTAAGATAAAACTAGACTTTGCTAATATTATTACCTAATGTATAGCTTTACAGGAAAAGAATGAGGTCTACTCTTTCCCGCTACTTAAATTATACAAAATATAAACAGATCATTGCCAAGGGTGGGGAAAAACTACCTTTAGATTAGGAGAAAACCAACTTGGAGAAATATTTTGATTAGTCATAAAGAGCAAACAATGCAGCTACTTCAGAATTAGT
The DNA here is from genome assembly GCF_052094955.1 of Ictidomys tridecemlineatus. Taxonomy (NCBI): domain Eukaryota; kingdom Metazoa; phylum Chordata; class Mammalia; order Rodentia; family Sciuridae; genus Ictidomys; species Ictidomys tridecemlineatus. Next base: position 61,149,339 of record NC_135485.1, read on the forward strand.
CTAAAATTTTTAAATATCTGGAGTTTTTTTTTTTTCTTTTAAGTGATAAGCCTTGTAGCGGGTGTCCAGTGACAGAGGAAGGGAAATGTCCCTTTATGACAGCTTAATAGAGAACCTTCCATTGGGGCTTTACTTTCTAAACTGCTGCGGATTAAACAGCTGGAGAGCCCACTAAGGACTATTCAAGCAGGGCTGCCCCCTCTTGCCCAAACAGGGTCGTATCTGGGGAAAAAAGAATTCACCAGTCATTACACACGGTATTTCAGACAGGGGACACCTCAGACTTGCCCTGTACCTCCTTCATGGGCCACAGGAAACTCAATACACCCTCTTGTATAACAAGGTAACTGGGATTCACCCTCATCCATAAATAAGCATGTCGAGAAAAAAATAATTACCTCTGCTTGCTGCTTTTAATTAAAGCCTCGGAGGGACAGTGTTGGATTATGGTAATGAGCAGACATACGTCCCTTCTTGTAGGCTGCAGAGAAAGGTTAGCTGACACGGAATTAGTGGCCCTGACACTCCACTTGAAATCCATTCGCCATGCTCCGCTGTCTCCGCCTGCTTGCTAATGCTGCTTCCCTCTTTGGAAGAAAAGGAAAAAACCAGCTCTTAGACACTCAGTTCAATATATAGAAAGATAAGATCTTTTCTTCAAGGGTTAAGTTTCTTTCACTTAAGAAATTTGATATAGGTTGGTTTTTAAAAATGTTTTTCTTTCCTTATCTTCACCCCAAACTCCATCTATTGCCAAAGTACTGCACAAATAAATGATCTAGTCTTTCCTAGCTCTTTCTTTTCTTTTCTGGATCTCCTATCATTCTGATTATTAAATTTAAGAAGAAGAAGAAGAGGAAACTACTTCTTAGTTGGCATCTTTTATATATGCCAGATTAATCTGCTTTATTTTAAACATATGAGCTAGGGAAAAAAATCAGGCAAGTACAAGAAAAATCTGTCTAGTAGTGGAAGTGCTCTGCCTGGGTTCATAGCAGGAAAAGCAATAATGTAACGCACTTCCCTATCTTGTGTATCTTTCTCTAGTGATGGAGGATTCAGGCATCCAGCGGGGCATCTGGGATGGAGATGCCAAGGCTGTCCAACAATGTCTGACAGATATTTTTACCAGCGTTTACACAACCTGTGACATCCCTGAGAATGCTATATTCGGTCCCTGTGTTCTGAGCCATACTTCCCTGTATGACAGCATAGCTTTCATAGCTCTCAAGTCCACTGATAAGAGAACAGTACCTTATATCTTTCGGGTAAGTCTCCATTGCTGTTGTGTAGGTGTATGAGGATAAAGTCCTATTGAAAATGGACTAAGAATCATTTTAATGACAAGTAGGGACAGGTTTTAAATGTAGAAAATGCAATAATGCAAGCAATATTGGTTTATACACCTAAAATTAGAGAAGAAAAATTAAACTCAAATTGTTGTCAACTGCTTTTCTGGAATACATGACAAAATTTGATAGGGAATGCTAGAAATATCTGAATCAGTATCTCAGTTCTGGGTTTTCCTCTTGATGAATGTGACTTCCTAAACTCTCTGGGAGATTTCACTGGGACTGAAGCTATTTGCATACTAAGTACTTTCTGTGAGTACTTTTACTTTCCAACCTAGGAGGCCTCCCCATCTCTTAAGTATTACTTTCTTTTGATAACATTAGCTAGTGACCAGAGTTTGTATTTAGGTAAAAAATGTTAATTGTTTTGACAGCACAGCATCAGTCCATATGTTTCAATTTGATCAGGCCTCTCACTTCCTATTCTTCCTTTACAAAGAAAAGCCATTAATTGTCCATGCCAAAATTAGGAAGATGAGTGCCACAGAATAACTTCTAAAATCTAAGTTTGCCTTTTACTTCCCCAAACAAAATTCTCCAGACTTTAGGAATGTAAGATAATTTGGAAATAAATTCTGAAGAGAGGAACACTAATTCATATTGTAAAAAGGAATTTCCTCATCTAGTATTCAACCAATATGTGGAAATGATCACTTAAATAATCTATATGATTGATGTAAAATTTCAAAGGATGGTTTTTCTGTCTACTGGTTAAAAACATAGGCATGTATTCCAACTTAGTCAAGTTTTGGAAGCTTGGTCTCAGATGATTCTTTGGAAAAGACATAGGAAATTATCCTAGTTTCTCTGGTTTCTTTCTCTTACTGGGTATCCTTCTCCCCTCCCTCTTGTCTTCTTTCTTCTATTTTGAACTGTAGGTAGACACTTCAGCGGCAAATGGTTCCTCAGAAGGTCTCATGTGGCTGCGGCTGGTCCAATCAGCCAGAGATAAAGAAGAACAGAACCTTGAAGCCTATATCAAAAACGGACAGCTGTTTTACCGCTCTCTCCGCAGGATTGCCAAAGATGAGGAATTACTAGTTTGGTACGGGAAAGAACTGACTGAGTTACTCTTACTCTGCCCCTCTAGATCCCACAACAAAATGAATGGTAGGTTGGTTTTGCGACCTGCATGAGGGCCCCTCGCTAGCTGGGGAGAGGTGCTGGGAACAGTGGGGTCTCACCTGGGCCCCTTGGTGCGCCCTTTCTACCTTTGCGACTCTTACTGGGAGCTTCTGAAGGGTAGTACAGAATGAAACTGGGACAGACAGGCGAGGATAGGTAGGGGCACAAGTGTTTGATTACTGTACTCCCCCAAATCAGGAGGCAAAGTTAGATGGTGTATTCTTTTTCTCGGGCACTCAGACCCTGAAAGATAAAAGTGGATTTGTGAAGGGGATGATGGCAAAGTGGCCTGCGAGAGATGCTGAGTAATCATGTGCTGTGCGTGTGTGGTGTTTGCTCACTAAGCAGGGTCGTCCCCTTACACATGCCTGGAATGCAGCCAACGTTTCCAGTTTGAGTTCCCCTACGTAGCGCATCTGCGTTTCCGCTGCCCCAAGAGACTTCACAGCGCTGATCTGAGTCCCCACGACGAACAAAGCGGCGGTGTGGGCACCAAAGACCACGGGGGCGGAGGAGGCGGTAAAGACCACCACCAGCAGCAGCAACAGGAGACGCCATTGGGTCCGGGGCCCAAATTCTGCAAGGCTGGCCCCATCCATCATTACCCGGCCCCCTCTCCGGACAGCAGCAACCCACCCGCCGCTGCCGGCGGCAGCAGCGCAAAGCCATCCACAGACTTTCACAACCTGGCCCGGGAACTGGAAAATTCCCGGGGAGGCAGCAGCTGCTCCCCGGCCCAAAGTCTCAGCAGCAGCAGCAGCAGCAGCAGCAGCAGCAGCGGCAGTGCAGTCCACCAGGAGGCGGAGCTGAGTCCCGACGGCATCGCCACCGGCCTCTGCAAAGGGAAGAGGAAATTCCCGGAGGAGGCTGTGGAGGGCGGCGGAGGCGGTGGGGCCGGGCTGGTGGGGGGCCGGGCGCGCTTCCCCGAGCGGCCCTTGCCAGCCTCCAAGGAAGATTTGGTCTGCACGCCGCAGCAGTACCGCGCTTCTGGCAGCTACTTCAGCCTGGAAGAAAACGGCCGCCTCTTCGCGCCACCCAGCCCCGAGACCGGCGAGGCGAAGCGCAGCGCCTTCGTGGAGGTGAAGAAGGCTGGCCGCGGGGCCGGCCTGCAGGAGGAGGCGACTGTGGATGGTGGGAGCACCACTGCCGAGGACCACGACACAGGTGGTGGCGGCGGCTCTTCCACGCCAGCGGCTGCGTCTCCGGCAGGCGCGGAGAAGCTGCTGGCCCCGCGGCCCGGGGGCCCGTTGCCCAGCAGGCTGGAGGGCGGTAGTCCCGCGCGGGGCAGCGCCTTCACTTCGGTGCCACAGCTGGGCGGCTCCGGAGGCAACGGCGCAGGGGGCGGCGCGGGGTCAGCGGGTTCAGGTAGTGCGGGCGGTGGCCAGGGCACAGCATCCGACGAACGCAAAAGCGCCTTCTCACAGCCGGCGCGCTCCTTCTCACAGCTGTCCCCGCTGGTGCTGGGCCAGAAGTTGGGCGCGCTCGAGCCTTGCCATCCCGGCGACGGCGTGGGTCCCACCAGACTCTACCCGGCCGCGGCTGACCCTCTGGCAGTGAAGCTCCAGGGGGCCGCGGACCTGAACGGAGGTTGCGGGGCCCTGCCGAGTGGCGGTGGCAGCCTGCCCAAGCAGAGCCCCTTCCTCTATGCCACAGCCTTCTGGCCCAAGAGCTCGGCGGCGGCTGCAGCTGCGGCTGCAGCAGCCGCTGGCCCCCTGCAATTGCAGCTGCCGTCGGCGCTCACGCTGCTGCCGCCCTCCTTCACCTCGCTGTGTCTGCCCGCGCAGAACTGGTGCGCCAAGTGCAACGCCTCTTTCCGCATGACCTCCGACCTAGTGTACCACATGAGGTCGCACCACAAAAAGGAGTATGCGATGGAGCCCTTGGTGAAACGGCGGCGGGAGGAGAAACTCAAGTGCCCCATTTGCAATGAGTCCTTCAGGGAGCGCCACCACCTGTCTAGGCACATGACCTCGCACAATTGACACGGAAAGGACCTCAGCTTTCCCGGCGCTGGCGGGCAGTCAAGCCACCTGCGGGAGTACACGAGAGGACATCCACCACTTCCTTGTGCCCCCAAACACTGCACCAACATTCAAGGGCACACACAAACGTGCCCCAACCCCAGGAGCCTTCTCATTCAGTGTTTACCCGAGACACACCACACACACACACACACACACACACACACACACACACACACACAGGATGGTGGATTTTTGATGGAGGGGTTTTTCTTTTGAATGCACGCATTTTCACTTTCCCAAAAACAAAAGTACATTTTTAAAAATGTCATATATTGCAACATATTGATGCATTTGTCATACGTTTCTACTTAAATTATTAAGCACTTACGGTTTAGATGTAATAATTATATGTAAGGGCAAAATTTATTTTAGATATAAAGTAATGGAGGAGGATGAGATGCTTTCTGCATTTCTTGATGACAGCTTGTGTTCTTACAAAAGTAAACAAAATGGATAAAAAGGGGGTCACCATTCAATTTAAGTTTCCAGGGGAAAGTGCATGTATCATGAAATGATTATGGGCTTCAATGAAGAATGTCATCAATTATGTAAATATGTATTTCCTTTTAATACAAAGTGTAATTTTGTGCCAGTGAAATGGAGTCTGAATAGTTATGTGTTTCTTTTATCCCTGAAAAGATTTATTAAACTTTATAGTTTATCCGGGTATGTTGGATGCTTTGACAATAAATGACTATTTTCTTCAAAGCAACTATTTGGAAAGTTTTTAAGGTTCTTTAGTAGCTAAGTACTATGCTTTTGAATAAATGCCATTTATTTTCATTGACTGAAAAGAGGGAAAGAGGTAGCAGAAGAGAAGGATAATAGCCTTTTCCCATTTGAATTTATTTATTGTAAGTCAAGTTGAGTCTAAAAGAAGATAAGTTATGATTATCACTTGGGAAATATTTAGCTGCAAAGTTTTGGGCTTCTTGAACAAAGAACTCATTTAGACAAAATGCCCTATGCAACTAACCTGTCACTGGGATGTCTGCATTCTTTTCATGGCAGGGCAAAGAGCATCTATATAAATACTGGGAGATAATTTTCAGATTTGTATGTGGGAAAACAGATGAAAGGCCCACTTTAGGTTCTAGTAGTGATTCCTACGTGGAAGAGTATGGTATATTCCAAAACCCTTCAATCCTTTGGTGTCTATTAAGAGGCCCTGGTAGAGAGTTTCTCTAGAAATCAAGATGAAAAGATCCTGGTTTGAGTCCATGTATTGCAGGACCCAGTTTTCCTTCTAAAGACTTCACCATCCACACAGCTTATGGAAACAACAAGCAAACAAAAAAACTGGTCCTGAAACATTCTCATACAGAAGAAATGATAACACTCCTCCTTTTCCTGTATGAAAAGTTCCTCTGCACTCTTATGCTGACAATATTCTTAGTTAAATGGAAAAGTATTTGTGTGAGTGGTATATTCAGTAACTATTAGACACAAAACTAAATGAACAATGATCCCTTAGGTCTTATGGTAGTTTGCTCATAATCTATTGGCATCTCCAAAGACTCTATGTATGTTCTAGAAATAGTGCACTGGTTTATAGGTGCCAGCTCTCCTATTTTTTCCCTCCTTATTTCACATCCTGCCTACCTCTCCCTATGTCTGAGAGACATTTTTGAAAAAGTCTGAATCCAGAAATTACACAAGGTCTCTACAGACTTTTCAATAGCTTTTCCTTAAAGTATTTTAAAACCTTCATTTTCTTAAGGCCACCACAAAACAAGTTATGATTTAGAGTAGGGGGCAGGTAGAGATGAGGTGTGGGGCATAGAGATATATTTACAGGGTGTTTGACCATCTTGGTTAAAAAGCATTGGCTTCCTTAGGATCATCCAAATACATTTTTTGGGGGTGCTATGTTTCTTTGAGTCCTGCTTTCACTTTTCCTAATCAACAGTTTGATGATCTGTTACATTCATTCCCTCCAAGGTGTGGTGAGAAGAACAGTTCCATTTCTATCTCTTGACTAGTGTGACCTGCATCTTGGTTGACACATCATATGATTTCCCCCAGCTTGGTTCTCTCACCTATAAAATGAGTGAGGTATGTTCTATGATCTTTAAATTACTTTTAGCCCTGAAGAATTGTTTTTTTCCAATAAGCTAACCAATTGAACCTAAAGGGAGCTTTCTAAAGAAAGACCAAGATTGGTCGTGAAGAAAATTGGATGACAAGAAGTGAGAAAGATATCTGAAGATGAACGAAAAATGGGCCTCAAGAAAGTCATAAATCATAATACCCAACAGGCAGACTACATTGTCCACACTATCAGGTCTCTGGAGCAAAAAATCCATTAAAAACAAACAAGTGTGTGCTGTCCTGGGGCCTAACTTTAAAAAAACCTGGAACTCCCTTTTCTTTTCCATCTGGCTCTTCTGGAATCTCTTTCAGCAAGGCAATTTCATTATCTGCTAGGAATTCAGATAGTAATGAAATGGGTTCTGGACAAAGGTAGACAAATATTGCTTTTTGTCAAGGATTTCCTCATGGTCTGGAATCACGTTTCCTGAAGGATGAATGCAGACACTCAGAGCAGCCCCTGTGTTTTCTTTTGTGTGGTTCTTCACAGGCTCATGTTCTAGAACCAGCTGGACTTCTTCCTTAGTGTCTCCTGATTTTCCTTCCCTCAGCTCCTTATTTGTAGTCTTTCTCTTAATCCCTTCTGGAGCACTTTGTTCCTTCCCATCGTTTAATCATACAATCAGAAAGGATGCAGAGCTTTGGCTAATCTATTACCCAGGAGATCCTGGTAGGTGTGTTCCTGGCAGACACTTTAGGGCTGGGTAGGTGTGCTGCTCAATCGGCCCACAAGACCATTTTAGTGGGAAGTAGGGGTAAAGGTTTTCCAAGACTAGTTTTTCCTTTAGCCAAGGCAAACTCAGAAATGTTTTATTTTAATGCTGCATTTTCAAGCCTTCAGATGTATAATAATCCTCTCCTGTATTTCGACCTTCTCAGAAGGAAGTTTCTCGTATTTTATAATCCTGCCTATCTTGCGAATTCGCTGGGGTCACTGGCTGCAGCTGTGAAGGTAAATGTCTTCACACAGCTGCTGGAGAAGCAAGGTTACAGGGTCATGTAGGCGTGGAGTCAAGCTAATCCCACAAGTCCGCGCCAGGTGGCCCGAGCATGAAGTGCCAGAACTCGGGTCCTAAAGCCAACCAATTGCATCACCCGCATTATTGTATCCCAATCAGTGGAAGAATACCTAGGATTGACCCGGCGCTTAGAATCTGCAAACTCCAGGTGTACAGTCAAGCAGATTTCTAGTTCTTCTCTTCTTTTGTCTGTGCTTCTCTGAGGCGTTCGTGGGCAGAGTCATTAGTATTTTCCAGGGTGTGCTTGCGGGGTACAATTTATGCCCACAGGCCTGCGAAGACCAGAGGGTCTGGGAAGGGGTACAGACATTTCTGAGTTCGCGGGCACTGGAAAGACAAATCCATTTCTCCATGAGAAAGTTCTCAAGGACCCAGCAACGCATTCCTAGATTCCGTGGTGCGACAACATCCAGAGCCTAGAGATTGCAGTCGCAGCCCAGCCGCGAAGACTAGTTGCAAGTGCGTGTGGCCCAGGGTTGACACTGCGAAGGGGCAGAAAATCCCGCCCGAGTTCGATGATGTGAGGCTCCCAGCTCCGGCCCTTCTGAACCACGTGGCTTGTTCCCTATTAAAATTCCTTGCCCACAGCATGTTTCTTTGGGTGCCCTGCCCGATGAACGTGACCTCCAAGGGGGAAATCTTGAACAAACAGGACCAGAAACACCCAGAAAAAGGGGCCAGGAAATGCCATCTCCCCCAGTTACACCCCCACACACACTCCCCCCCCCCCCCCCCCCCCCGCTCTTCTTAGTGCTGGAGTCCGTGAGCAGCCTTGCTTCAGGGGTCCAGCGCTTTTCTTCTGTCTCCCAAGTCTCAGTCTGTCCGGACTCTCCCAACCCCACGCCCTGCCAGCCCGAGCGGTGCTGCAGGCTCAGGTGGAGAAGAACACCGGGCCAGCGTCAATGCTGGAGCCCCAGGACAGATGGACAGATGCTGCCCGAGCGCCTGCACTGCAAATGCAATGTTAGCGTCCACCAAGAGGTTTTAGGTTTTCTCTTTCTTCTTGTTCTAGAACCAGCTAGGCTTCTTCTCTAGGATCTCCTGTTTTTCCTTCCCTCAGCTCCTTGTTTGTAGTCTTTCTGTCTCTTAATTCATTCTGGAACACTTTGTTCCTTCCCGTCGTTTAATAAGTCCCCTTGGTGACTCTCCACTATCCAGACAACTGACTTATATGGTGACTACACCAGCCTAGCAGGAGATACACTGTCATTTTGTCATTTACCGGGCATTAAGGACTACTGCAGCACCCTGATACTGGAAGAGATGGGCAAATGCCAGCCACCCCCAAACACACACACACACACCCCCAAACGTCCCTCCCTATTAGCTTAGAAATTCCCCCAAATTCCTTAGGGAACAAGGTGAAACAGATGGTATAGAAAACTGAGAACTGAGCCTGAACAAGAAGTGTCCTGGAAATAGGTCAAGAAGTTGAGCCACTTTTCCTACTCAGAAAGCATTTTAGTTGATAAGAGTGTCCTGTGCCCCAAAGTTGAGAAAGAAACACATGGTGGGCCTGCAGAATGCCCCTGGCTGTGTAACCTAGGTAGGTGCTGGGCTGGGATGGGGAAGTTCTTTGTAACTCTACTTCACAGATCATATTTCTAAAGTAACTTGTCCTTTTCCCACTTTAGATTGGATATTTGGGACTTTATTTTTTAAATACACGTTTATTTTATTATTTTATTTTATTTTTTTATGTGGTGCTGAGGACAGAACCCAGGGCCTCGAATGTGCTAGGCCACCACTCTACCACAGAGCCACAATCCCAGCCTCCACTCCCACCCCCAAACTAAAGAAACACATTTATTCTCCAGGACTAGTAGATGAAGGAACTGAAGAAAAGCTTCTTTTTATTTTGGGATCTCTAAGATTAGAGGACTGATACAGGTGTCCTACTAGCCTGTTTGTGCTAATTATTAGTCACTTTTCCCTTTTCAAGGTGTGTGTTTGTGTGTACTAGAATATTTATGCAAGTTTGTGCATGTCCATATATAAAAAAATCTGTGTATGATACACACACTTAAGCACATAACTGGAAAGCTTTATCCTAAGTGCTTTTCCTATGCTGACTTGGTTTAATTCTCATAACCTACTTGAAAGGATGGCTACTAAGGATCTCACTCCATCATGTTTTAGCATTGTGTGGTTAGTATGACTGTCACCCTAGTACAGAAAGGTAAGAAAATAACAAAGTGCAATGGAAAGTTTATTGGCTCTTAAGTAAGAAGATGTGCTCCAAATTTTGTGGCTTTCTAGTTCTTTTTTGTTTTGTTTTTGTTGTTTGTTTCCTTTACTTGAACATGTGAATAATATCACCTGTGGACTTATGGCCTAGCAGTGTCCTGAAAAGCAAATAAAGTTATATGTGCAGAATATTTCATATTATTATACAAGGTTGACTTCCTTCTTGGTGAAAGTGATATGTTTTTGGTCTCAACTTATCTTTCTCAGGTGGTCAGGATGCTCTAGTGCTGCCATAAGAAATTTTGTGACCTGGTTTTCTTTAATGATCTTTGCTGGCTTTTAACTATAGCTGGTTCAATTTTGTGTATGTGTATGTAGCTTCTTGAGAATTCCCCCAGTGTTTAAAAGTTTCATGAGGATCACTGAAAAATACTTCAGTCATAAAATTAAACAAGTCTATAGATGTGTGTGTGTGTGTGTGTGTGTGTGTGTGTGTGTGTGTAAGTGTGTGTAGTAGTGGTTGTTTTGAAGTGCTGAGGATTGAACACAGGGCCTCATGCATACTAGGCAAGCCCTGTACCCCTAATCTATACCCTCAATCCTATATGTAGTTTTAACCTGCTTAGCTGTAGAAATCCTAAATTATAAGTACAGCTGTGTTTCCAGTGCTTAAAAATTATAAAAGAGTGTGATGCCAAAATAAAAAGGCCGCAAATAAGAGTCTTCCCTATAATATGCCCTGCTGCAGAAAGGATGATCAACAAAGAATAGTAACTCATTTCTCAAACAGCACCATGGTACCTTGCTTAGAAAGCTATGCTGTGATCAGTGGTTGATGATGACAGTGTTCCCTCTGCAGATCATGGTGATCCATGGTTAATACTCATCACTGGTTAATATCATCCAAAGGGACTTCTGACTTTAACTAAAGCACTGTAATGTTTTATAATAAACTTTGAACTACAGTGCACTGTTTTATCATAAGTATCTCTATATTACTCTTCTAAAGTAGAAATTTGAGGAATGTATATTACATCTTCTTCTCCTTCCCAAATTATTTAGGAAAAAAAAAATTAGGGGGGAATATAAGATCCTTTGTAAGTGGAGAAACAGCATGCACACCTAAAAAGAATGAGATTTGTCAGGAAAAAAAAATCATGGGATGAAAGTAAGTATTACTTCTTTGTCCCCTTACTTCTCTTTCCAGAAATGTCCAGTCAGCAATTCTGAATTCTTCCCAACCCCCTTTTGCATTTTCTCCGAGAAAGACATCACTGTGGCTTTTTAAGAGAGAGATGCAGAAATGACTTCTTACCTTTGGTCAAGATCTCTGTACACAACTGCTTCCAGAATTTTTTACAAAAACACATTTGATAACTTTTTTTCCTGCCAAACAAATGAATTAAGATGTTTTCCCCTCTGGCAAGATTTTCATTGGGACTTTGAGAAAGACAAACAAAGCCAAACAGCGACACTCAGCCCAGAAGTACATGTAAGACATACAATTAGAAAAATCTTAGTATCCATAAAACTCATTTCTTCTCTAGGATCAAGGGTTCAGCATAGCAGCCAAATAAAGTTAGAAGAAAGAAAATAAAGGGAATATTAGGGCAGGGTCTCTCCTAGAAAGATAAAAGCATTCTAGAAGGGGTAATTAACTTTTCCATTAAATGCTTTCAGAGAGAGTGCAAGTTAAACTATTTGCTTTAGGACGGCCTGTAGAGATAAACAGTGAATGTCAAGAAGCTTATCTTCAGGAACTCATTTCTACTTTTAGGCATTCTTAGATCTTTCTTAGTCCTTTCCCCTCTAGCAAAGAGGTAGGATCCAAAATCCTCACCTGTGTGAATAGATAAAAATGTTTGAATTTACATGATAATTTTTCCTTCATTGCTTTTTTTTTTTTTGGTCTTAATTTCTAATTTTGGAACAGTTTAACTAAAAATGAAGCATTGGTATGCAGAATTACTTCTCCACCCTACGTGATAATGCCTAAAACTGCTTCCAAATTAGAAGCCCTTGATTTGGGGGCTGTGGTTTATTAAGCCTCCAAACATGTCTAAACTTAAAACCAGGAGAGATGTTTAGAAAACTTAGCCTTCAAAAATCTAATTCCATGCTTCATGGAGATAATAGCAGGGTAAAACAAGTCTCATCAAGCTATATGATTGCCAGCAGCTCAGATCTGAATTTCTTAAATCCTTTAAATATTCAAAATACATTTATTTATAATGACTCAGAAATAAAGACTTGGGGTTTCATATATCTATTTGTCAGCATAAATATAAATATCTTACTTTTTTCTTCTCTGGAAAAAGGGCCTCCCTTTGAACACTTTTCAGAAAAGAAATTTAAAGTGCAATATGTACAGTTTCTAAGCCCCTGTCACACTAGCTTTTTACAACAGCCTGTTCAGGAGCTCAGGAGTATAGTCAACTGGAAAATCAAATGAGGATGCTGATAGAGGGAACCTTTGATAATGACTTCAAGTGCTTATTGACTCAATAAGGAAAAGACTCAAAAAGGAGATAATTTTCCCCAAGACTCTCATTCTCAGAAATTTTTATTTGAGTAAGAGCTATTAGCTCACAAAGGAAAGAAAAAGTAATCATATGTATAAGACATTATAGAGGTTCTAGAGGAAGAGACTCGCCCCCACCCCCCACCCAAATCACCAGGGGATAGCTATTACAAATGCAGATTCCTAAAGGTACCATCAGAATTTGAGGACTCAGAATCTTGCATTTCCGGCACTCCTCCCTAGGCTATTCTGGAGTAGGTGGTTCTTGATGCACACTTTGAGAAACACTGAATGGTTAGAATTAGACTTAAAATGTAGGAGTTTTTCAGAAATTAAGGATAAGTTGAACTCTATGTTATAAATATAGAAGGGGGTTACTGGTGATTGAACCTAGGGGTACTTTATCACTGAGCCACATTGCCAGTCCTTTTTATTTTTTAAGACAGGGTCTCACTAAGTTACTTAGGACCTCACTAAGTTGCTGAGGCTGACCTCAGACTTTTGGTGCTCCTGCCTTAGCCTCTTGAGTTGCTGGGATTCCAGGGGTGTGCCACCACTTCCCACTTGGATTCATTTAAAAAATCTTCGGTGATCTTTGCTTCAGATTGACTTTCGCATTTTACCCTTCCTTTCCCACTGAAGTCTGAGTCATTACTATGAATAATAAAAATTGTAAATATATGAGAAAGCCCCTATTTAAAGAAAGTTTTAAACTACATCTTTATGGGAAAATTTAAACCATTCATGTATTACTCTCTTAGGAATTTCCTTTTTATCATTGGGTTTTGATACATGATTCTTTCTAAAATTATCTAAAAATTATTTGTATGTACTGTTTATGACCTTCACCAATCCAGGCTTTGATTCCAAGCTTCCAGGAGCCATGTTTCCCAACCCATGGTTTTTGGATGGCTAATAGCAGCAGAATAAGAAATGTCTTGAGCTCCAGTTTGCTCTCAGCACCAGGCCACCAGTTAACCACTTCTGCTTCTCTGTCAGCTGTGATTCCTGCACAGAGGCTGCCACTCTGGGATGGTGAGTGGTTCTAAGTCTTTGTTGATTCAGAAGCCATCAACATCTGCTGCAGAAGCTCCTAGTGCCAGGGAAGCAAGTCTCTATTCACTTCATGTACTCAAAGCTTTATTGCAGTCTCCTTCCATGAAGGACTCAGGCCTGAGTCTGGGGAGGCAGGGCCAGAAGAACCTAGCAACACTGAGGCTAATGCAATGCAGCCTGCACAATTCCCATCAATTCTGAGTAATGTTGCCCGTTACTCTCTAACACTACAGGCCCCTGAAATGCATCTTTTATATCAACAGAGAGCTATGATAATCCTGCCACCCTAGGTTTCTGGTTATGTCAGAACACGCCTAAATGAAAAGATAGGTGCAATCTAATACTGGGATCATAGTTCATTTTAAAGTCCCCACAGTTCTTTATAAGCATAGAGAATTCTGAAAAAAGAACAAACGAAGTCACATCAGAGGCCAGGAGATCTAATATCCAGTCTCATTGTGCCTCTGCCATTTACTACTTGTGTGACCTTAAAAGAACTAACTTCTCTAAGCTTCAGATTTCTCACCTGTAAAATAAGAACGTGAGATCAGAGCGTCTCAGGTTTCCGGGTTCATAACAACTACTAGCAAGCTAGATAAATGTGTTTTATTTTCCTCTTTTTTGAAGATTCAGATATAAGAATGACATTGGCTGGGGTATTGGTATTTAGATTTTAGTAAATGCTCTGGGTGATACGCTAACCATGTTTAAGAAATCTTTCTATCAGTGGTTCTCCATTTAATCTCGTATTAGGAACATACAGAAAAATTTTTTTAAAAAGTACTTTGACTGGTCCCACTGAAAATAAACATATAAGACTCTCTGGGAGTGAGGCTAGGGCCTTGGTATATTTCAAAAGTTCTTTTCTGCAGCAAGGGTTGAGAATGGATTAATAATCTCTAAGAAGTTTCTTAATCTTTTGAAGTCCAATTTTCAACCTAGGTTTTATTTATTTATTTTTTTTTTTAAAGAGAGAGTGAGAGACAAAGGGGGACAGAGAGAGAATTTTAACATTTATTTATTTTTTTTTCTTAGTTCTTGGCGGACACAACATCTTTGTTGGTATGTGGTGCTGCTGAGGATCGAACCCGGGCCGCACACATGCTAGGCAAGCGCGCTACCGCTTGAGCCACATCCCCAGCCCCTCAACCTAGGTTTTAGACCATAGTACCTCAGTTTATGAATAGGAGGTGTGTTGTATATGCAGATTTATTAATTGCTTTGAGTTAAATTGTGTCCCCTCCCTAAATTTGTCTCTAGTGGTCCTAATTTCTAGAACCTTGGATTATGACTTATTTGAAAATAGGGCCTTTGAGGTGATTACTATAAAATGAGGTCCTTGAAGTAAGTCTTAATTCAATATGACTAATGTCCTTACAAGATAGGTAAATTAGGACACAACTAACACAGACAAAGAGGTGACTATGCAAGAATACAGTGAGAAGAATACAGTGGGATTCACTCACCTGTGAGTCCAGGAGAGAGGCCTCAGGAGAAAGTGAACCTGCCAACACTTTGCCAACACTTTAAACTTCTAGCCTCCAGAACTGTGAGAAAATAGATTTCTTTTGTTTAAACTACACCATTTATGCTTTTTTATTGTAGCAGCTCTAGCAAACTTTTTTTGTTATAGCAGCTCTAGCAAGGTCAAATAGTTTACTCAAAATCTTTGGACTTTAAAGAAAATAATGTTCATTTTATTCAGAAACATCATATTTCTAAATATGAACACAAAAAAGAAAAAAAATAAACTATACAAAAATAAAGAATGTGATTTAATAGGGCTCCCCCTGCCACAAGTCATACTAAAAACATGCTGTGGAAATAAGTAAATCATTTTCAAATATTATGGCCTTTTCTTATTTATTTATTTTCTATTATTTTGTGGTACAGGAAATTGAACCTAGGGGCATTATACCACTGAACTACATCCCCAGCCCTATTTATATTTTATTATGAGACAAGGTCTCACTAAGTTGAAGAGACTAGCCTTGAATTTACCATCCTCCTTCCTCAGATCCTCAAGTCTCTGGGGTTACGGGCATGAGCCACCATACCTGGCTTATTATGACCTATTCTTGAGGATGGTTTAAGTAATAGTACTAAAGAAGAGCAGGCCCAAGAAATTTTTGGTGAGTTTTGTTACCAATGATAATAACAAATCTAATTTCAACTAAAAAAATCACTATCAATTTTTTAATATAATCACCTAAGATTTAACATAAATTTTAATTATGAGCATACGTGAAGAATTAATTATTTTAGTTTTGATACTGGGTTTTATAAGATATTTCTATTCCCAGGCCTCATATATCCCTAATTTCCAATGTCCCTTTGTTAAGATTTTCTTAATCTTAATTTTTAATTTTGGTCTACTCAGGGAAAAAATACTAAATAGGTCTTTTCATCATATCCTCAGGAAAAATCATTGATTGCAAAGAAAAAGATATATTGCCACCTAGTGGAAAATACGCAGAATCTTCTGGTTGTAATTCAAGTTTTAAATCACAAAATGGGTAGAGCAAAAAAATGTTTTAAATGGTTTTTGATTGTAAACAATGATGCTTTGTTGATTAAAGGATGTGGTCCACATTTAACTTCTCTGTCACCGTTGACTTTTGAGTAATTTATTTAAAATTTTTTTTTAACCTCAGATGCATGTGCTACTGCTACATGTTGAGTGATAAAGTCAAACATAGTCTTTCTCAAAGACATTTAACTAAAATTACAAAGTAATTTATAGGGAAATTCAAAAAGTGTTTACCACCCACAGAAGGTAAATAGTATAGTAAACAGCCAGTGTAAATATAGTTGACTGAGCTTGGGCAAGTCACATCTCTGGACATATTTCCTCATCTGAAAAAATAATGTTTGACCGAATCATTTATATTTGCAGTTTTAATATGATTAGATAATATATTTATGCTATATGCTTACATTTTTAAGCTCAAGATCTTTTTTAGTAATTAGGTGAGTACCCAGACTTGGTTTAGCAACTAGTGTTGATGAGTTAATATGTGTATATCTTTGGAATAACATTTCAGCATAGAACTAAAAGCAGCTTATTAATGGGAAGGAAGTTCATATCTATTTATTTGGTTGCCAGGTTTCCAGTGGTTTTTTTCCATAAGAGTAAGGTGACCTGGCTAATTTTAACTTCGGCAATTACATTCTGTCCAGCTAAGTTATCCTTGCAACTTCTCTTTGGATATAGCATCCTTTATTGTTTCCTGTCCTAAAGTTTTAGGAAGTTGTTATTAACTGATTTACTGTTCCTGACCTTTAACAAGCAAGGAGGGTGATACTAACTCCTTGGTAATTCTACAAGAGCCTTTCTTACCGTAGTTCAAGGAAGGAAAGGAGAGTTTAAAAATACTTCCCTTTTAGTAGTCCTTGGTATGTCCCAAGAATGTCACAGTCCTTAATTAGTTAACCATACTATGTGGATGCCCTCTGAGAGGTCTTATTTCAGATGATGTAACACTGGGAGCTTAAGTTATCAAATTGTTTTGGATCAAATTGTTGGATAAAATATTCCTTGTACATCAAGATAGAATTATCACTACAAGGCTTCCCTTTCAAACAGGAGAGACTTAGTGTGAAAATAAGAACAAATCTATAGGAAATAAAAATGTATGCTAAATTAGCAGATGTCATGAAATACTAAAGATAGTTAGTTGGATACAATCACTTAAGTTCTAAATAATTTGTGAGAACCTGCATATTGCATGACCATTAATAAAATAGGGACATGAAAAAGACTGATATTCTAATATTTCTGATAACTTACTTCCCCTTTCTTGTATTGAATTACCATGAAACTGAGGGGCGAGTGAGGGAGGGAAGAAAGTAGGGAAGAGAGAGAAAAAAAAGTCAGGAGGAGGAGGACAAGGAAAAAGAGAAAGAAAAATGGTAAATTTTCTAGATATTATTCACTCTAAAGTCCGGAAGTATTTCTTCTGAAAAAGAAGACAGAAAGGGTCTCACTTTTTCCTCTAAACTATTTTTGTGTGTTCTTTTAGTAATAATTGATTCTTAGGTGCATGTCTATAGTATTTATTGCCTGTTTTACCTATTCTTTCTTCAAACTAACAAAATACCAGAAAAAAGTTAAGTTCCAAATATAAGGCTAAAAACTACCTACCTGCCTTCTTAGAATGTCTGTTTCTCCCTTATTGCGTTATATATATCTTAGTTTTAGGTGGATACAATATCTGTATTTTATTTTTATGTGGTGCTGAAAATTGAACCCAGTGTCTCAGGCAAGCACTCTACCACTTGAGCCACAAACCCAGCCCTCCTCTATTATGTTTTCTTTGCAAATACGTTAGCAACCATATTCATCTAGTTTCAGAGGTTGAAATTTTAGTTTACAATGTTAAATTTTCTCTATTTTATCAGCTTCTATGGTTGCTTCATATCACTTTCATTATCAATGTCACCAGCCAATTACATATTGTCTAATTTCTCAATTAGGCAGGTAGCTTCAGCAATAAAACATGGCAGAGGGATACTACATGCCTGAAACAACAGTTGGAGGTGACAAGGACAAATTAAAGGTCATGACACATGTCATTAGGGAAACAATTTCTATAGGTTTGAAAAAAACAACCTCTCAGATTGATCTATGACTTAAATTTCAACATGATTTAATATATCTGTTCCTTGAACAGATACATCTGTCAACTGATTACCATTATTATTCTCCTAAGATGGCATTTCCCTCTGATTGTAGCAGAGCGGTACTCAATAAACACAATGAGGAGACGATGCCTATCCAGTAACCTTCCATCACAACATTCTGTCTTAAAGAAGATGTGTTAAATGCAGATCCCTGCAATGAATGCTTGAAAAGGTAACTTTGTTTTGACTGTATTATTTATTTTTCTTTTTATTATCCACATGCACATTTGTTTGATAAGCATTTCAAGGAAGCAGCACTTAGAAAGTTAAAGGTGGTTTTCATAATAAATGAGAAAAGATTTCTGAAGTCATAAATGTTCAATTCCAGACGTTTTCTATGGCTTAATAGAAGTTTTAGTATAATGAAGCACTTCGAAATGCTGCAGGCACTCGGAATTTGGAAAACATTAAGATGGAAAAATGTTGGGGAAACATCCTCAAACTGACACTGGTTCTTTCTGTTAAAATATTGGTCTGTTTAGGTATAAAATGTTTTCTTAACCTTCATTTCTATTGTAGTCAATTGTACATACGCATGATAATAAGCTTATTTATATTCAACCAAACATTCATTTGGCAAGCAGCCTAGAATATTCTAGTGTTCTAAGAGTCAAACAAATACCTCAGAGATTCAAAGTCTTTGTTTCTTTTTCAATATTGCAAAGCATAACAATTCTTTGTCCTCTTGTTGCTGCATTCTATAAAGTATAGTAATTGGCAAGTAATACAAGCTACCTCGTTGATTTCCATATCTACCTTGAAGGTAGAGATTTCACTTGGGAATTAGACTTGATATCTTTTTTTTTTTTTTTTTTTTTTTTTTTTTTTTTTTTTTTTTTAAAGAGTGAGAGAGAGGGAGAGAGTGGGAGAGAGAGAGAGAGAGAATTTTAATATTTATTTTTTAGTTCTCGGCGGACACAACAACTTTGTTGGTATGTGGTGCTGAGGATCGAACCCGGGACGCACGCATGCCAGGCGAGCGCGCTACCGCTTGAGCCACATCCCCAGCCCCTAGACTTGATATCTTTAATAACTTTGTATACTTGAGTGGATATATTTGACTTATAGATAGCTGGAAAAAAGTCACAAGTCATAGTGTTGATTTAATTTAATTTAACTTTTTTTTTTAGTACATTGGGATAAAACTTTAGTCAGAGTTCCAAATTATTGGTTAGGCAGTTAATGAGAATGACTATTCAGTTACTGAGATTCCTGATACTTAAGGAGGAACCATGACCTTCCTTTCTTGCCCTGCTAGCCTATGTTAGGAGGCAGAGTAGAAGCAGGTACTGGAGACAGATCCTGGCACTACCACTCAGTGGTTCTGTTTTGCTGCAATGTATGCTATTGGCAAATCACTTTACTTTTCTGAGTCTCCTTTTGCTCCCCTGTGACCTGGAATATTAGAAACCATATATGATTGGAGATAAACTATGGAAGTTTAAGTCACATTGTAGGCACTAGATATATTAAAAATTATTATTTTCACAATCCCTCTTTGCAGGGTTTTGTGAATTTTCCATTACCTGCATACTTTTCAAATTTAGAGGTAAAAACACTTTTCTTCTAGTTGTGAATGAAGAGAGGCATTTCTGGTGTTCTCACTATACAAGAAAGAGGCTGCTGCTGTAAAACTGTGAAAAATGTTCAAGGATACACACTGTTCTTTTTCTTGAGAATGGTAGATGGGAAATTAACTAAGACAAAGTCTTCTCTGAACCTGAACTCTTCCACCTGCCCCCCCAGTAGATTCTTTATCCTCCCTAAACATCTTGGGTAAAGATCCTGGTTTGGAGGCTCAATACTCCCTAGCTCCCTTCCCTGGTGGTCTGTTGGAGCCCAGGAATGCTGGCCTTTAGGGCACAAGGCCAGACCTGTTTGCTCACTCATGCTTGGAGCGAGCAGCATGGGAGGTCCTGATAAGCTGGCTACTTACTTAGGGGTGTAAGATGCTTTCTTAACATTTGTGTACAGTGGTAAGACAAGTTGTCAAATGGCCCTTGAGAAGTCTGTATCCTAAAAAAGTTAATAATAATAAAAGCATGAATTTTATTAGCATATTACCCTATGAAAGCCCTAAAATGATTCTTTATAAAATATTTTTAAAAGTCTATGTGGCTTTGGAAATTAATCACCCAATCCTTTAAAATCGCCCTTCAGAGTTCCTCTTTTCTAAATTACCAAGGTACTAGAAGAATCTCAACCAAAGAAGCTGTTTATAATAATGAAAAACTCATGGCATAAAAGGGAGTGGAGTATAAGAAAAAATAAATCACAGAGGAGAGGGGAATGTTCTATGTCTGTTTAATTCAGTCTTAGCCTGAATGAAGTTTTAAAGGACATGTGAAAAGCAGACAAAAATAGCACTAAGCTTGCCCCCATCCCTCGTTCATACTTTCCTAGATAGAGTGGTGTTGAATTAGCAGCTGAAGTTTCATTAGTCTTATAAAGGCTTTGTATTAGTTTGGGGAAGACCTGTAGGAGTTTGGCTTCTAAAAATTCCTTAACTCAACAAAACTACTGATGGGACAATTTTCCTGGGTTAGAAAAAGTAAGCCTATCAGAGTATTTTCCTATGCCCTTTGGAACGTGTGCAGCATTTGTAGGCTTGCATAGAAACAGTTTCTGAATACATTTCCCTTTTTATTCAGTCAGTAGATTTCATCTTAGAATTTTTTTAACCTTTGGGGGAAAAGCAACTACCCTTTTAAAAGACAGTATTCTTTATGGTTTCTTTCAGAGAAATTAGACTTTTAACTTGGTGAGAGTGTCTTCTACTTCCACTATTTCATTATACAGCCATAAATCAACATTTTGTTTACCATGTTTACTTTTTAAATGAATTTCTTTCACCACTTGAAGTCAGAAAACAAATGGTGCTGGGTCAAGGCACTAATTCACCAGGGGATCTGGGCCACTGCCAGAAATTAGCCTTATTTTAAAATTTAAGAAACCATCGTGTTCTGTCTGGTCAGTTTTGGAAAGGTGTGCTCTAGACCAGCTATGTGGGAGGTAAAAGAAATGAAGCATCAGTCCGAGCAAATGCATGTGCTGATGAGAAGCCCATCATTCATTTCTCATGAATCAAAATTGTATCTGTCATAGGTTGACTAGGCATGCACTTTTGACCAATAAACATCATGTTATGTGTGAAAAGTTCTTATTAAAGTTCACCTCGTCTTAAAAATTAGATTACCTCAAGAGGATTTGTGAAATCATTTTGAAATAATGATTTTTAAATATTGAAAGCCATCAAAATAAATGTTACTGTGTTTTTTTAATGTTATACAGATTCTATGCCCTTGTTGATTTATATTTATAATTTAAAAACTTTTTTTTTTTCCCCAAAGTGAAAAGAACCAACTTTATGAGCGAAGCTAAGAGCCCACTAGAGGTCACTTTCTCAACTTATTTCCCTTAATAACTGGAAAATTCGGCTTTGATTCTTGTCACTGAATCTTTCTTACATGTCCGGTTGGATTTAGCATTCACGTTAGAACTTTTGTTTCCTCCCAGAAAAAAACTTCTGCTGTTTCTCCAAACTACTCTCAATTATTCCCTCGTATCACATATTCTTATTTTTCAAGTACAACTTCTGTAGTGACTTTTTAAAATGATCTTGTGTATATTTCTGATTATTAAAATGCTATTATTTGAATGTAAAATGTGTCTATTTCCTAAAGTTGTAATGAACTTTATAATGCTGTGTTAGCATAAAAGAAAATGTACAGCCTTCTTAATTTCTGCCTCATGCTGCCAGTGGTGCTGCAAAATAGTCAACATCAACACCTGTTGAAATGAATCTCTGCAATTCATCATTCTTGATTTAATTTCCCTAGTGACCCATCAAACTACTTTTTAAACTACTTTAAAAAAAATATTACTCTAGAATGTGAATGCCTAATGTACTTGATTGGACTGAAGGGCATCTTATCATTTTTTTCTTAAACTTGGACATGATATGTTCACAAGCTGTTATTAATTGTTAGTTTCACTCCTTGAGTATAAAAATTAGCATGACAACATAATTTTGTGTGTTTTCTATTAGGCCATTAGGCAAAAGATTACAATTCCCTGGCTTCTTAAATGCCCATTATATCTGTCCTATATCCATAACCATATTGATCTTAAAACATTTTCTTAGCTACCTCTTAAAATTCAACTAAAATCAGCAATCTTTTAAACTCAGAAATAGTTTAATATCTCATTTTCCTACAAGTGGAAGCATTCATAAGAGAATCACATGCAGAAATTTATTTTTCCTTCCAAAAAAAGTCTATATCTTTATGTTATTTATCTACTGCTCACCTAAATGCCCTATATCATATAAACAAAATTTCTATCATTTTTGGAAAGATGTTATTGAAAGAAATATTTAATTTTGTATCTGAAAATAAATAAGAGAGTTAAAATATCAGGTGTGCTTTAAACTATTATACATATAATATCTAACTTTAACAGTATTACTTGTTATAATTATTTTCAGATAAAATACTGAAGTATATAGTCTCTGCTTTCTACTAGCCCTAACCTCCATATCTTCCCAAAGGTAATTCTATTTATATATTCTCCCAGATCTTTTGACAAATGTTTATATTCAAATGTATATATATCTCAAATATATGCCATACTATTTTGTTGTTTTATATACACTTGAGTTTTAAATAAATGTTATATAACACTGAACAAGTTCTTCTTTGTGTTTAATTTTTTATTCAATAATTGATGTTGGAGATATTTACATGATGTTGCTCTCAAATCTCTCTCCTTTGAACTACATATAGTGTCACTGAGAAGGAACACACCCACAATTTACTCATTTTCCTTGGGAACAACATTCAGTTTGTTTCTGTCTTTCCCCTTTTACAGTGTAGCTGTCTACACATCCTTGTGTGCATGGTCCAGCATCACTGTACAGGAGCACTGAGATAGGATTGCTAGATCATAGAGAAGAAGCACTTAACATCCTAACAGAAGCCAGCTACAGCTCCCAGAGTGGTGCACAATGTCTTCTCCATCAGAAGTGGTTGAAGAGTACCAGGTTCCTACACCCTTGCCAGCATTCACTCTCAAACTTCACATTTATTGTCATTTCTGTGGCACCTCATATTGAAACTTTCCTAGTTATTAGTACTAGTTAGAGTCATCATCTTTTCCTACATTTAATAGTTGTATTTTCTGTTCTGTGGATTGCTTATTCATATTTCCCCATTTTTTCTATTGTACCATTTTCTTTTTCTTAATCTCTAGTTTTAAAATAATTGGAATACAAATTCTTGTTTGCTACACTCATGTAAATATATTTTCCAGTCCACCTTTTGATTTTTTGCTTTGGTCATGGTTTCTCTGCTCTAAAGAAGTTGTTATTTTAATGCTGCTGAATTTATCAATTCTTCCTCTTATGAATTTGCTTTTAGTGTTTTGCTTCAGAAGACTGTCTCTATTCTCAAAACAAAATATATGCTTTTTATTTCCTTGTAGTTAAAAATAGTTTTATTGTTATTTTTATTGCTTAGATCTTCATATTTTCTAAGGATTATTTTCATGTGTGATACACGCATCTAATTTCATTCTTTTTTTCCAAATGGATAACAAATATCCTTGACATTGATGAATAGGCCATATTTCTTATGGATTTAAAATTTTACTTTTATTATAATGGGAATTTTCTTATGTTCACAGGATTCCTTTTGGGCATCTATTTGGTATATTTTATTTTTATAAATGTATACAAGTTTCTACATTTAATTTATTATTATTATTTTTATTACTACTACTATCATTATTATTCAGGTATCCCTGTGTAATACTATATTTTCAAAATTAGTACATATTTTGCTAACTAGTAGATCCAGCACTTTCTTCTGAATTTTTGTCAAAATCTTTGCCATGGAATCAGCAATTCTACTGAAGGTATAAATTGCACTGAATTCACATATTCATCTGGGAAAAGGTGGCATAGAGAGTCTCTCACCAATAAATATAGTATATCTTAGAAGTTATATGTCATAAACATTCTTCAGTTAACTTTTTTTTTTCCTAATAGACTGGTCTTTTTTTTTTTTTTTAAAATCCAGTCCTGCTGTGTAAGTCATGTTACTGTGAATGGAATCCTTTATCCTTTTTCCATTTCTGATTATTGCTGGGGTAAAGAAAGCCATAGATGTTTTTATTTATTTATGTATTTTTTGTCTTTTATTATGGTGCTGGGGATTGAACCCATGGCCTTCTATATGCAAGGCAAGCACCTCTACCAACTGAGCTATATCCCCAGCCCCCCACAGATGTTTTTAAAAATGATATTTTATATGTCTACCTGAAAGGATTAATTTCAAGTTTTAATTTTGAGAGCTTGTCAGGTGATCCTCTTGGACAGTTTTTATTTCAATGATCATATCATCACCAAATAATGATAATTTTGTTTCTTCCTAAAATATGAAATTCTTGATTATTTTTCTGGCTTACTGCATGAATAGATCTTAAAAGTGTTGAGCAGAAGGATTATTGGACTTCCTGTCTTTTATTGACTTTAATGAAAAAATTTTAATATCTCATTATTATGATTTCACTGAAGCTTTTTTTTTTGACAGGCACCCTTTATTAAGTTAGGGAACATTGTGTTAATTTTAAATTTACTTATAACAATAAAATATCATTCTTGTCAAACAGGATAATTACTATTTTGAAAGTGTTGAGCTATAATGGATTATTTTGTTACTCAGTACTCCAAATAAATTACACACAACATAAATTATTCTGTTAGACATGTAATGTGAGTGAAGCTGGGGCTAATCCTCAAAAATATTCAGAGGAGATAAAGCAACAAACCTGTGGATCCTCTCTTAATTGAAATTCAATTTTGTAAGACCACTTGTCAGTGAAAACCATTGCTAGAAATACAAAGGATATATCACTGTTGTTACTAAAATACCAAATAAAGTATACTTCCAAATAAATACTTCAAGTTTTTCTAAGAAAAGCAACTAGTTCATTAAAAATTCAACTAAATATGCTGCCCAATATTGATATTTCTATAAAGAATTCTTATAAATAATAACAATATAGGGAGTGTGTGGTTCATTCAACAAACATTTAAAAAATGATTGTTTTGTGCTAAGCACAGAAAACAGGTACTGAAGGTTGGAGGGAAGGTATGAGTCTGAAAAGGTAAGAAATTCATTCAGTGGTCATTGCCCTATTCTAGAAGTAGACACAGACATTTGTTTTACCAACTGGAAAAATCCTAACCAGGTTAAGTTCAGTGCTTCACTTATTGCATATCAGTACATACGTATACAACCAAACAAGTCTGGGAAAAAATACACAATCATGCTGACTGGTCTCACTTTAAATTTAGGTGCTCTGATCACCGGTGGTCTAAGTGCTGTTTTGCAATCCTGTTTTACTTCTGTGATTTGAATTCATACGTACATTGTCTCACACAAACTATCTGCATCTGTGCTCACCTATCCTGCCTTGTAGCTGTTCCTTTTGATGAATTATCTATACAACTATCTGATGATAAACTCTCTAGTGGGTCTCATTCTCTTTTATCTATTCATGTACTTGCTACTGAAATTGTTCTATTGCTCTCTAATCATCAAATTTTCTTCCATTCCTAGATCATTCTCTTCAGTAAACAAAAATGTGTCAACATATCTCTTAAAAAATTCTCTCTTAGTCCATATTCCTTTTTAATCTCCACCTCATACTTCTGCTCTCTTATAACAAAGCTCCTTGAAATACTAGTTTTTGCTCTTCCTCTTCTCACATGATTTCTTGACTCCAGTCCATAAGGCTTTCTTCCACACCACTTCCCCGACACAGCTCTTGGCAAGGACACTAACAAACACCACATTGCAAAATCCAATGGTTATTTCTCAGTTTTTAATTAACTTAAACTATTGACACTGTTTATATACTACTTTTTTCATGAGACATTTTCTTCTTTTTTTCCTATTAATAAATAATTGTTTTTCTTTGATTTTTCAGTACAAAATTAACAAATCTATGTATTAAAACCTTTCAGCTGCTTCCGTAGTTTAAATCCCCAGCAGAGTATGGGTGCTCATCATGAGTGGCTCTTGGAAGGTCATATATAAGCTGCAATTCCTCTTCCATTAAAGAAAGCATCTCTCGTGAAGTGTTTTCTTCATTTGCCTTCTGGAATGCCCATCTCTGAGAACTCCCCTGCCTTCACTGGTTGCAGCTTTTCAGTTTCCTTTGTTCTTTCTTTTTATCTCCCTTTAACTTTGAAATGTTCCAGGACTCAGTCCTTACACCACTTTCTCATCTAGTTCTATTTCCACTTTCTCATCTAGTTCTATACATTGAAACATCATTCACAGACTGGTAACTCACAGATGGTTAAACCAGCTTGGACCAATGTCCTAAAGTCCAGATACATATACATCCAACTCTTATTTGACATCTTACTTGGTTGTGTCATAGACAATTAAAAATTTACATGACCTAGACACAGTTATAGTTCTATTAAATCTTTTAAAATATACAAGTTCCCTTTTACCTTTTCCCTTACAATTAATTCATGAAGAAACTGGAAAATTTGTCTTATAAAATATCTGATATTCTATATTCTCCTTATTACATTACTGTGGTATCAAGAAATCATGGCTAATAAATCACCATTATTTTCTGTAATCTGGCAGTTAGATCTCTAGGAACTTGATCAGAATTTTTCATAGGTGGTATTGTGAACACCCTGAGTGTGGTTGTCTCCTTTAAGAATAACAGTGATATCTATGGTCACTGTTGTGACCCACTATTTCCTTAGATGTTAAAAAAAAATGGTTATAGCTCTTATTCTAATATTTCTTCTTCTTCTTCTTCAGTTAGCTGGAATATTTCTATCTATTCTGCATTTACTCCAAGGTGTAGAGCTTGAGTCAAAGGTGTAAATGCAGAAAATTTATAGATAGTTATTCTGGGAAACAGGATTGGGAAGAATTAAAAAAGGGAGAAGAAAAAGTCAATACAATGGTGTGTTGAATTGCTCACCCACGGTAGGCAATTAAGGTTACAATAACACTGGGATTTCCTGAGTAGCTGGGTATAATGTGCTTCACAAATTTTTTGTCAAGCACAGGACAGGCAAATCTATCCGCTAGTTCTGGTCTCTCCCTAGCCCATTGCTGATCCATGGAGTATTAACTGCTTTCCATTTCTAGGGTGTATACTCAATGTACTGAATAAGTTTCATCGAGTGGTCCACACTAAAATGACTGAAGCCCCTCAGAGCAGAAAGAATAAGACACTCTGGGCACAGTGGCACACACCTGTACTCACAATGGTTCAGAAGGCTGAGGCAGGAGGATCACAAGTTTGAGGGCAGCCTCAGCAACTTATTGAGGCCCTAAGCAATTTAGTCAGACCCTGTCGCAAAATTAAAAAAAAAAAATTGACGAGGGAAAAGGATGGGGATATGTCCCAATGGTTAAGCACCCCTGGGTTCAATCCCTAATACCAAAAAAAAAAAAAAAAAAAAAGGAAGAAAGAGTCAAGAATGAGTTCTGTGTTTGGCTGGAGCAATGTGTTTTCAGGTTACAGCTGCTTGGTGCAATCCTAAGTAATGGCTAGAAAAGACAATACAGTAAGAGGTTATGAGGTAGTACAAAAAAATTATACGAAAAGGAAATTTTCCTATTTGATCACCTGAAGGTACAACGAAAGTACCTTCAGGTGCTTTCAAAATAACGAGTTGTTTCAGTAACCTTTAAAGATGATTCAGGTATGTTAGCCTGTGTGTGTGTGTGTGTGTGTGTGTGTGTGTGTGTGTGTATACGCACTTTTTATTATATATATATATTTTTTTAACGAATCACAATGAATTGTTAATATAAGCATATTTGATAGATAAAACATTTCGACAGCTAGCCGGGCTGGTTACCTGAACTGGGTTCATAAGAGCTGGCTACATCAATAACTCAGAAAACAGGGAAGGAAGCACACAACACACAGAAATAATTTTTGCTTGCAGGAATCAGGGCCAGCCCTCTATCTTCAGGGTCCATTGGGAAGAGAGAGAGAGAGAGAGAGAGAGAGAGAGAGAGAGAGAGAGAGAGAGAGAATGCCTGAAACCCTATTTATTGAGGGGAAGACACTCAAGAAAGTTCCACCCAAATGAGTCAAGAGATTGGGCTTCATGGGGTTGTAGCCCAGTCTCATTGGGTGACACCCACTCCCAGAATTTCACTCCCCTGCCAAGCAGAGGTGAGGTCCGCCTGCTTTCGGCAGCAGCAGAAGCCAGTTCCACACCTCCGTCACTCAAGGCTAAGAGTGCTCAGCTCCTGTGTGGCAGCTCCTGTTTGTCATGACCCCAGACAAAACATCATGTTTTTATAATTTCTATTGATGAGATATTGCTATAAATTTGACTAATGATCACTTCTTCAAGTGGGCTCCTGAATCTTTGATGGTCTTTGATAGATGCCTTACACTCAGGTTTAACGAGAGAGCAGAATTTCTGCTCTAGACCTGGGATCAGCCAGATCTCTAAGAAGCACAAGTTCTTCTAATAAGGGTATTTAGAGATTACTTTTTGGCTACTAGCTATGGATATGTTTTGAAGGCAGAAGCAACAGGACTGGCTGTGGAGCACAAATGAAAAGAATTGTAATAAAAAGATATCTCTAAGATGTTTGGTTTGTTCAGCTAAAGAATTTGAATCTCCAAGTGAGATGGGAAAGGCTGCAGGCCATGTAGGTCTAGGAAGTGAAGCTGGAAATAGATGGGGACATGGTGAGTTTGCAATTCTATTAGAAACTTAAATGTGAATATGTAATTGGATGTAGGAACCTGGATCAAATTCCTGGGCATATGTATAGTATTGAGAATCATGAAAATTTTTGAGCTCATTTACAAAGAAAATATAATTAGAGGAGAGAGGAAAGACCAGTGATTGAGTTCCCACCCCACACAGTTCTTACTCAAAAATAAGAGGTTGGTGAAAGGAGTTGGAACCAGAAAAAAGGGCCCAGAGGGAGTGTTTCCTAGCAGAGCAATGTAGTATTCTAGAGGGTAGATGAGGAAAGTGCTTCTCCTTGGAGGTGGTGACTAATTGTGTTAAGTGTTACAACAAGGGAGGGCGCTGTGGTGCATGTCTTTAATCCCAGGGGCTCAGGAAGCTGAGGCAGGAGGATTGTTCAGAGCCAGCCTCAGCAAAAGCGAGGGGCTAAGCAACTCAGTGAGACCCTGTCTGTAAATAAAATACAAAATAAGCCTGGGGATGTAGCTCAGTGGTCGAGTGTTTAAACCCCAGTACCCTCCACCAAAAGAAAAAAAGTGTTGCAGAAAAGGCAAGAAAGATCAGAACTTGAGAATTGTGTGCTATTTTTAGCAACTTGACATCAGTAGTGATCT
Organism: Ictidomys tridecemlineatus; assembly: GCF_052094955.1. NCBI lineage: Eukaryota > Metazoa > Chordata > Mammalia > Rodentia > Sciuridae > Ictidomys > Ictidomys tridecemlineatus. Next base: position 61,178,776 of record NC_135485.1, read on the forward strand.
TAAAAGAAGTGGTATGTTGGGAATAAGCATAAAACTGGATCGTGTATATGTATGACCATTCTATTTCAGTGATTCATTTATCTATGCCTGGGCTTGTACTACAGAGTCTTAAATACTATAACTTAATAATAAATCTTATTATCTAATAAAGCAATTTCTTCCTCCTCACTTTTCAGAGCATCTCGACTATTTTTGGTCCTTTACTGAACTATAGATACTTGTATAAAAATGGTTGGATTTCAGAGCAAGATATAGAAAGTCAGTTGTACTCTTATATACCATATACTGCAGGCAAGAGTCAGAGAATGTAACTAACAAAAACACATTTTTACAAATATCAAATATCTGTGAATAAAAAATTGTGCAAGACCTTTAAGAGAAAAAAAATATCAAAATGTATTGAGAGTGGGGCTGGAGTAGTGGCTCCGTGGTAGAGTGCTTGCCTGGCATGTGTGAGGCCCTGAGTTCAATCCTCAGCACAGCATATAAATAAACAAACAAAAAAACAAATAAGTAAAATAAAAGTATTGTGTCCATTTACGAATCAAAAAAATTTTTTAAAGTTTGTGACTCAATGGTTTTAAAAAACATATTAAGAAATGTAAGAGAAAAATAAATGAAGAAATATACCATGCTAATACAACAGAAGATTCACTATTATAAAGAAGTCCATTCTTCTCACCATATTATAACATTATTAGTGAAGAAGACTGAGGGAGAGCCTTAGGGAACATTTGCACTTGGGAGTGGGAAGAAGCAGGCAAGTTAAAATACAACTCCTACATGATGCAAAGAGTATTTTACTAAGAGTGCCATGGGAGAATATGTTGGCAAACAAGGCTGGAGAACACTTGGAGGGCCGGATAACTGCTATAACCTGGTAATACCAAGGCTGGATTAAAAAATAATATTTAAATTTGACAATTAGGAGGTCATCGCTGTGTTTCGAGAGGTACAAGGAGAGGTATAAATGGGAACCTGGGAAGGGGAGATGGTGGAGTCAAAAGATGGAAGAAAGAAAGGACCACAGAGGTGCTAGTTTAAGGTCAATTGATTTTTTAGGTAAAGGTATTTCTAGAATGGGCGATCTTAGGTTAATATTTAAACCGAGAAAGAACATAAAATAATAGAGACTATTTCATGACCACAAAAAAATAATACAATAGAATGTCTACCCAAATTGTTTTTCCTGAAAGCTGTCAGAAATACCAAATTTCACTTCATTTCTGTAAACCAATAGAAACTTTATAGTTTCTAGAAGCCTCATAATTTCAAATGTAACTATAAGCTTTGTAATTTTGTTGATTTTCCATGATTTTTTTAAATTGAAATGATCCTTTTAGATTTCAAATTTCTTCCTCACACACAGCAAGCTGGTCTGTTTAAGTAGCATTGACCTACATTATGAGTGAAGAACTAAAAAATATTTGCCTTTCATAATTTTAAACATTTAACTATCATAAAGTGGGAGTAAACTAAGGCTGTTTGACTTAGCCATAAATAACTATGATGTTGCCAGTATTCCCAGTTGTGTTGCTGTGGACATGAGGAATGAGTGAGTCAAAGGATATGTATGTGCAACATCACTTAATCATCCTTGCTAATTTGGCACACCTGAATATTCTGAATGTCAACTGGTCAGGATTGGGCCACAGGATATATAGCTGGGGTAGGAATGAGCAAGCAGAAATAATTATCAGAGTGTGTAATACAAGAAATATAAAACTTAGATGTTTGTTCCTGGTTTGACTTGAGGATTTAGGCAAGAAGTTCTCTCTGTCTTAATTTTTCATGAAGAAATTATGGCTATCTTAAAAATGAGAGTTTAGGGCTGGGGATATAGCTCAGTTGGTAGATGGCTTGCCTCAAATGAACAAGACACAGGATTCAATCCGGAGCCCCACAAAACACAAACAACAACAACAACAACAAAGATAGTTTAACTTTTAGTTATATTTTTTGCTGAGAATATGATTCAAAAACTAGAAGGAAACCCAGTTGCCAGCATGCTAAGGCAATCAGTCTGGGAAATTCACATAATAAATTTGGGCTGGTTTAGAAAGGGCTGATTTTAAAATTTAAAAGGAATTGGTTTAATTTTAGAAAAGAGTTACCACTTACACTCATACATTGCTGGTGGGACTGCATATTAGTGCAGCCAATGTGGAAAGCAGTATGGAGATTCCTTGAAAAACTGGGACTGGAACCACCATTTGACTCAGCTATCCCTCTCCTGGGTCTGTACTCAAAGGACTTAGAGTATGGTCTGCATCAGACCCAAACCTATGTTTAAAATCCTACATTTTACTAATAGCATGGCTTCAGAAAATTCATTCAACCTCAAGTTTCTTTTTCTTCATTTTTATTTTCTTTTATTATTTTTTCTCTTTCTTTATTTTTAAAATGACAGTTATGTGCATACTTCATGGGCTTGTTATGGGATGTTAAAGGAATAAAAGTATTTAGCAAGAGTGTTTTACACCATAGATAGGTTTTTCTATTCCCTGTTTACTTCTTCCTTAGACTTCTTCTTGAGAATTTTATTCACAGAAGTGGTTCTGCAGAAAATGAAGCAGCTCATTTTTGAATCCCAATTCCTTCACCTTTGAGGTATCAATGACTTTTTCTGTAATATTATATAAATCTGTGTAGTTCTGTAATTAAGCCATTTACATATGCTTAGTGTGGATTTAATTACACTTTCTTTTGAGCTTGAAGGATTATCTATCTACAGATAGATGATCGAGTCATTTTACAGTGAGAAAATTTAACAGTCAGAAAATGTAAATAATTTCCCCCAATGCACCTGGTTACAGGGCTGGGACTCAATCCCTCTTCCTGAAGTCAAGTCCACTGTCTTCTTTTTGCATTTTCAATTGTCAAAGGACCAGCTGTATTGTTATGTTAACAGAACTTGAGGCCCCAGTAAAAGTGTGTGGAAGGGGATTTGGGTTCCAGTTGGGAGGTGGTATATACATACATCTTGAACAGATCTAGTTACATAATTTGCAAGGTCTAGTGCAAGAGGGAGTGTTCAAAATTCAGGATGAGTGCTACTAAAGGTGATCAAATTAAGGTTTTTCTTTTTCTTTTCCCTTGCTTCTCCCTCTCAATGTGTCATGCTGCTTTTACATTAACTATTTTTTAAATTAAATTATTTATTTATTCTAATTTGGTATACATGATGGCAGAATGCATTTTATTTCTTATTACACATATAGAGCACAATTTATTAAGTCACTGATTGTACACAAAGTATTTTCACACCATTCGTGTCTTCTTACATGTACTTAGGGTAATGATGTCTAACTCATTCCACCATCATTCCTATCCCCTTGGCCCCTCCCTTTCCATCTTTTTTACATTAACTATTTAATGCTGTTTTTATTTTTTTTTATTGATTGTTCAAAACATTACAGAGCTCAAGATTTAATGCTGTTTTAACTAAAGAAAAATTAAAGTTTTAAATTATTATTATATATTTTACTGTTTGTCTTCACATCATACAAAAAATGCTAGTTTTAGCCATAAATGTAAGAGCATTTAACTAGTTTGTAGAATCATTGAAATAGCACAATTATCTTTTCTACCTGGTACATATTTTGCCCTTACAAGAACAGTGGAAACTCACAAAATTAACCTTTATTGAGACACACAAATTTCAATATCATCTTCTTTTTGCTTACTAATAAGTAAGGAAAGAAAGAGAAAGGAACTATAAGTTGTTCTATCTTTCCCTTTTCTTCCATGTCTTAAACTTTCAGTTAAGTGATTGGCAGACCCAGGAAAGTAGCTCAGTATCATTGCCCTCTTTCTGCACTCAAAGCAAGTTATGATTCCACGTGAAAGCATGGCTCCCATGTCTGTCAGGAAGTCAGGAATCCCCCCTCCACATTTACTCAGTTTTAGAAAAAGGAAACTGACCTTCTTTGACTTTGAGTCTCACTGAAGTCCTACACCTTGTGTGTCCACTAGAATTCTATGCTCCTGAGGCATCACAAACACTACATATGAAGGGGCAGCCACTAACAGTGAAAGATGCTTACATTGCACATGTCTCCTTTGCTCACTCATATGTCCCATCAGAATTCATTTCCAAAGCATGCTTTGATGATAAAAATTATTGAGAATTTCAAGATAGCAACAGCAGAACATTAAACTGAACATGGGATCTTTCCAAATCTAGAACCCTATGAACTGCACAGGTTGTATGTCTATGAAACCCTACTTCAGATGCTCCTGAAATCAGTCAGGCAGATACCTGGCTTTCCTATGCAGTGGGACAAAGCTATCTGGCTTCCCTTCTTCCCTCTTTTCTTCAAGAAGCTTTATCCAAAGAAACTTTCTTCATATCTTATACTCATCTTCTACAGAGTTTCTGCTGCATGCTAACCTTTTATGTTTTATTTTATCTTTAGGATCATTATTTACTAGTCATAAATTATCTGAAGTCCCCTCTTTACTGAACTTGTCCATCTTTTCATAATCATTTAATAGTGTTGAATATTATAACAATATTCTTGTTTGCCTATTTTTAATGTTTTTCCTGAAATGTGTCTTACAAATACAGGCTTCATCTATACAATTTTTTTTTCTCATAAGTAAACCTAATAAATTTCAATGTTGGAAGAACAATTGCAGTAAATACTTTGCATCTTGGAAGTCTGGTCAACATTCCTTGGTTTTTCTCTTTAAATATTTGTAGTGTCTTCTAAATGTGTTTTTCCTCTCTAAATGTGCAAGAATGCATTGTTTTTTTTTTTTAGATGTATTTTTATCACTTACTATTCCTGTTTACTTAAATTATCAGTAATGCACATTTATGGTGACTCTGATTTCAGGAAAATATTAATAATAATGGAGCTTAAATTATCTTAAGGTCTCGTAGTTATCAGAACATTTCACATACATTTTCTCACTTGATCTTCATGGTGGCCTTAATAATGACCCACAAATTTTTTTTCAGTCTTCAAATCAATAAATAAGGCCTAAATAGCATATTAACACATTTATTTCTTTCATCCTAAGGTTTAAAGTTTTATAAGAACTTCTTTGGAAATTACACATTGCCTTCCCACCTCTAACAGGCTTTTGTGGGCAACAAATAAAATAGTTATTTTGGGTTCACTATAGCCAGTTAGGTTGGTAGCATACTTCACTTGGTCACAGTCTATAATCACAATTGAATGCCTTTAAAACAAACGATTTCTTCCTTAATGCATGTTTAATTTTCCCTGTGTTATTTCCTCAGTTAAATAGAGAGCACAGTAAAAGAGGAGGCGGAGTAAATTAGGCCCTGCCCATTCATTAAGGCCTCTGGGTTAAGTGGAATTTAGCATTTTACAGTTGCAAAACATAGGTACAAAAAAATATCCTAAAACTAAACTCAAGCCACCCATTTCCTTGAAAATATTTCACTTATTATTTTTCACCAAATTTTAAATTATATATTCTCTTTCTTATATCAGAATTTTTTTGCAAACTATTCTTTCTTACTATGATAACATCCAAAAAAAATTTGGAGAACTGCTCAACTTTAACAAATCAATGTTTCTCATTACCGTGCAACACAGTAGAATCCTAAACATGGTCCTATCCTTACTTTATCACCTGTTTTAAATTTATTAGAAAGTATTTTTATGTAGTGCATTATATTTACAATTACATGACACCAAACATAATGTATAAATATCCCTTTGCAATTATATTTAAAGTAATTTGACAGATTCTCTTGCCTATCTGTTCCTAAGGAAGTTTCAACAAAGATTTAACTGCTTGCTGTCTTCTTTAAATTTTATTCCGATGACCTATTTCTATTTTGAATTCAGATTCTTTTCCTTTGCTAGCTTTCCATGCTTCCATGGACACGTCCATACTTGGAATACCTTTTCACACTCATACTTCCTTTCTCTGTGGTTTCACTTTCCTTCCTTTTCCTTTCAGGTGTTCAGTTTCTCTATTCTCAGGTTCTTCCATACCCCCTCCTCCCTGCCCCTTCTTTCTAGTTGGTATAGCTGCTAGGGAGACATCAGATTCCAAAAAGGGGAACAAGAAGGCATATTCATATCTCTACTTTATGGCTGTTCTTCTGCCGTTCTCCTTCAGTCTCCAGGCCATTCCCTAAGCCATCACTTTTCCACCTCCACAAAACTCCACCTTCCTCTCTGGCTGCTAATTCCTTTTCTAGTATAGTCTATTTCTTCTTCCTTTCATAATTTATTGTAACTACAACTGGAATCATTGCAATCAATACTTACTTTCCCTTGTCCTTTATATGATGGTCACCATGTTACAGCTTTAGGGATAAAAAGATACAATTATTGTTAAAAAGAAACATGAGACACTGAAGTCACTGGGTAAGGGTCCTGCTGACAGTTACTATCACAGCCTAGGGTGGAGACTGGCAACCTCCTTCCCAAACAGTTCTAGGACCCATACTTCTTGAATATTAAGCCTCATTATGGTGGACCCTGACTTGCCACTGTCAAAATCTACACTAGAAGGGAGTACCCTGTTTGGGGCATGAAAATAATATTATATAAGAATAATCTGAATTTATAGTAGAAGAAATATAATTTTTCTTCTCTCTTGTCCATTATTTGTGGATATTGTCAATGTCTTAGAAAGTATATCTACTGAGCATTAAAAAAAATCCTTGAGGATATATATTCTTGATTTAATTCACACATAGAAAAAATCACTTACACTTTATTCTCTAGGGCTCCCATGAAAATGATTCACAAGAAACATCCACAGTCTGGCACCAGGAATTATTCACTCAAAGCCAGAAGAACTGAAGGCATGCATGGTCTTCAAGTGGCTGATGTGCTATTCAATGACATAGCAACTAAATAAATAATTACATTTATTTCCTGAGGATGTCAATTGGATCAAAAGCAGAATATTTTTCACTGCTATAAAGAAAGTAAGGATCCAGGTAGCACCTGTAATCCCAGCTACTATGGATGGAGAGTTTGAGGCCAGCCTGGGCAACATAGCAAAACCTGGTGGAAATCTTCTGCCAAATTATACATTTTCTTCTTTATTCAGATTATATCCTTATTCTATGGCTCAGCTACATCAGGTGAAAGGGGGATGTTCTCTGTCCTTCAGTCCTGGCTTGATATTTTAACTAGAACTTAAAGAAATTTACTAAATCTTCAGCAACAGGGGTCCTCAACTAGGGATGATATTGTTCCCCAGGAGACACTTTCCAGAACTGGGATACATTTTTTGACGTCACCATGTGGGGTGATGTGCTGCTAGGCAGATACCAGAGATGCTGCTAAATAAACATCCTACAATACACAGGACAGTTCTCCATGACAAAAATCATTCCTTCCCAAGCTTCAAAAGTGCCAAGGACAAGAAAGCCTGGGCCATCAAGACAGTAGCCTGATTTACAAAGCTAACTTTAATTGCCCCTGCTGCTGAATCCTGTTTTGCATGTCAGAAGCCAAACATTACTTCCTTCTTTCTCTTCATGTTTTCTGTCAAATATTTGTCATCCTTTCCTTCCCAGGCAGTTGGATATTGGGAGCAAGCTTGATGAAGGTCATATATCAGAAAGATGAAAGAGAAATCTATGTTTCCAATTTTTAAAATTTGATTTTTGTTAGAAGTTAGAAGTATTTTTTACCATGAATAGTCATAAACTATTTTCTAATATGATTGAGTAATAGTTTGAGCTATTAATTTAAATTATTTTATATTTGTATTGCCTTTTCCCCTGATCTCCAGCCAAGCAGGTGGCTGATTATACTTCACTGAGCTAGAGGACTAAATACATACCATACAATATGCAAACACTTGGGAGAGCTCAGAGGATTTGGATAAAGATAAAATAATACAGTGAATTCTCAGGTACTGTTATGGTTTGGGTCTGGAATCTCTCCCTTAATGGCCCATGTGTTGAAGGCTTTTTTTTTTTTTTTTTTACTGCCCTTTTTCATCCTTTTCCACTGCTGCAACCAAGAGACCCAACAAGAACAAATTTAGGGGAGGAAAAGTTTATTTGGGGGCTCATGGATTCAGAGGTTTCTGTTCATACCCAGCCCACTCCATTCCTTGAGCACAGCAGGTGAGAGGGCACATCATGGCAGAAGAGTATGGCAGGGAAAGCAGCTGGGAACGTGGTGCCAGAGAGCAGACCGAGAATCCACTCCCCAGATACAAAATAAATATCCCAAAGGCACACCCCCAGAGACTTGCCTCCTCCAGCCACCCTCTACCTGCCTATAATTACCACCCAGTTAATCCCTATCAGGGGATTAATTCACTGATTTGGTTAAGGCTTTAATAGCCCAATCATTTCACCTCTAAACTTTCTTGTATTGTTTCATACTGTAGAAGTTGGGCCTAGTCTGAGGAAATAGGTCATTAGCTGTGCTCCTTGGAAGGGTATATCTTGCTATGGCTCCTTCTTCTAGTTCTCCCTCTCCCCTGCCCCCTGCTCCTTGGCTATCTTGAAGTGAGCAGCTTTCATCTGCTGTACCCTTCTGCCATGGTGTTTCTGTCTTGGAGCCAGCCAACAAAGGATTGAAATCTCTGAAACTGAGCCCAAATGGATCTTTTCTCCTTTGAGTTGTTTTTCTAAAGTATTTTGTCACAGCAGCAGAAAGTTGAGTCTCTAGATACCCTGGTTATTACCAGGGTATCTAGAGACTCAAGGGCAGAAGTAGATCCCTCCCTCCCAGAGATTAAAAAGACAGCCTTCAATTTTGTAGGAGAGGGCAATCTGCAGACAGATATATGAGAATAAAGATATCTCAGAGCTGAGAGGCACTGGTTGTATTAGAACTTAGAGGAAAATGTCTAGTGAATCCATATGCAGAAGCAGAACACACATAGTTTAATAATCTCAAAGGGAAGCAATGGTCATTCTGTTGGTATGTTATGTTAATGAAGAGCTAATAACCAAGGTCTCCTAGCTTACTCTGACCTTGCTCTAAATATGGTGCCAGGAATGGAGAGCCCAATAAAAATGTTAATGTTTTGCCAAGCTGATATGTTAATAACTAAGGGATATAAATCCAATGGTTGCATAAAATTTTAAAAATTACTTTTCTTGCACTTGTGAAGTTAGATATTCATATTCATTATGAGAGGGCTGTACTTCAATTCTCACTGCTTAGGAAAAAGCTGCTCTTCAAGACCATTTACAATCTCAACTCCACACAATCTAATACAGCATTTTTCAACATGCTCAGTATGGTCTATTAGTGGGTTGTGAAATCAAAATAGTAAGTCACAACATTTTAAAAAGAACAGTGCAGATAATAAAAATAAAGAATACACAGAATACATCACACATGGTTAGCTTAAGCATTAACTTGGTAAAAGTGTGTGCCAATGCTGCATAAAATGTACTCAATACAGAATGCTTTAAAGACACTGTTCCAAGACAACATTCAGACATATCCCATTGTGCCCTACATTCCAGCTTACTGCATCATCATAGGAAAACTCTCATCTCTATACAACTCCATACACTCCTTCATCTCACCTACTATTCTCTTTCTTCTTCTTAAATACTTCCTACAGTGCCATCTGGAGCTCACATTGTACCAGGAGGAAATTCCATTATATCTTCAACTGCATTTTAAAATGCTCCTTTCATCTTCCTGTTCTAACTCAATCTTCACTCTCCTCTGAAGACTTACTTCCTCTATAGCTCTCTCAAGTCACAGCTGTTACTCTCATGCTCCTTGTGCTGTTTGGGCCAGAACTAGAGTAAATGTTCCTCCAGATCATTGCCCTTCACTTCTTCCTAACACCCCCAGCTTTGCTGCTCATGATCAGATCACACATCTTTCTGCCCTCCTTGTTGGAGATACCTACAGATGCCCATTTCTCCAGATCTCTTAAAGATATTATCTCCTGGTTCACCCCTCCATGTTATTTCTCTCCTTTCTCTTATTAATTATTTCCACATCCATTTTATATATCTGTCAATATCCTTGCCTCTCAGTTATTTGATCTATTTTCCTCCGATGAGCTTCTGCTCCATTCACAAACAGTCTTAATGCCTTAACCACATCAATTGGTTTTGCTTTAAATACATTACCAGTATCTTTAGTACTCTCTGATGACCAAACTATACTCCCCTAGATGGCTCACCTCCCACTCTCCGGGGTGCTGCTTCTCTCTGCTCCAATCTCCAATGCATTCTTTCCTCTTCCCACTCTCAGATGCAACAGAATCCATTGGAAGTAATTCCATACAACATTCCCAGACTCCCATCTTTAAGATTGACTGTATCTATAATCATTTACTCTGTCTTTCCTCCTGAACAAGAAGATGAAACGCCTGTCCACTTATCTAAGACCAGGTCCTACACAAATGGTTCTCAACCAGGAGTGGTTTTGACAAAGTCAAGGACAATTTTTGTTGTCACAACTTAACTGTGCAGAAGCGGGTGCTTCTGGCTCCTGATGCATAGAAGCCCGGGGTGTTGCTAAACACACTACAGTATGCAGGACACTCCCCACAACAAAGAATTGATGCCTATAGTACTGAGGTTGAGAAGCCCTGCCCCATACTGGTACTCCGAATCCCCCTTTCATCACCTCTTCCTATCTCTTCCACATCAAATTTTTTTCCTTACTGTATCATTCCTATTCTGATACAGGCATACTGCTAATATCTCCAATTAAAAAAAAATCTTTGTTCTTGTCCCTACAGTCCCTTCTCACCACCTTCCTTAAACAACAATATTTATAAATGAGGGTGAGTTTTCTGCTCTAAATACCTCTAAATCTTTTTTTTCTCTCTCTCTCAAGTTCTTTGCAATCAAATTTTCTTTCTCACCATTCACAACAGTAGAGTATTGTGTCAAATTTAATGGCCAATTCTTAGTTTCCATCTGATTTGACTACCAGCATCTAATATAATTGATCCCTTTTTGCATCTTGAAATAATTATTTCCCTTGATTTCTGGCCACCTTTCTTTCAGTTTTGCTTCTACCTCACTGGCTGGTGATTTTTAGAGCCATTTGCTTTCATTTTATTCATAGCTTAACTTTGAAGTCTTTAGATCTCTTTTCAATTTACACTAGTTTACCTGAGTGACCTCTTCTAGTCTCATAGCTTTAAATTTCATTTCTATGCTGATGTATTTCTGCATTTTATCCCTAGAACCAATTTCTCTTTAACTCCAGACTTTTTGTAATAATACCTATTCAACATTTTTTTCACATGGTCATCTAATAGGTAGACAAAATAGGACTGCCCATTTTTCCCCCAGACCCACTCTTCCAGCAGTCTCTCCTATTTAAATTAGTGAGATATTCATTCTGTCAGTTGCTTAGCTCAAAAAACTGGGTGCCATTTCTAGCTTCCTCTGTTTGCCTCGTATTCATTCTATCCATCATCTATTTCTTGTGATTTATAATCAAAATGTATCCAGCGCCCAACAACTTCACTTCCCTATAATGCAGATATAATAGCCTAAACTACATCATTTCAGAAATTCTAGCTTGGACACTTGTGCTCCTCACAGTTGAAGTCTATTCTTTATCTAAGAGTGATTCTTTTGAAAATTAAACCAGACCACATTGTTAGAGTCTGTAAACAAGTCAGGATAGCACCTGGCAAATGTTAGAGTCTGTAAACAAGTCTGGATGGCGCCTGGCATTTTGCCAGAGGGAGTGGTTTGTGAAGTAACGCCAGTGAGCCATTAAGTGTGGAGATTCCTTATTGGTTGACTGCTGTATCTAGTTTATGCTAATTAAGATATGCTGTGTGTAATGTATAAATACCTCTGTTGTCCTACAATAAATGGCTCCCACTCCTGCTGTATCAATCTACACAAGTTGCTCGTCACCCCCCTGGGTTTGTTTGCTGCAGCCGGACTGCGGCACCACATAAGTTTGCTCAGACCCCTTCAATGATTTCCCTTATCTCTCAGAATAAAATCTGCAATCTTGCCATCATCATTAAGGTAACACATCATAAGCATCCACTTCACTTTGACCTCTTCTCTGAAAATTCTCTCTCACACTATTCAATCACATTAGCCTCTTGTTCTTCCTGGATCACACCAAGCATTTTCTCTCCAGAACATTCTGCACAGCTTGCTTCCCCCATTTTCATGTCTCTGTCCAATGGCAACTTACCAAAAAGTCCTCCTTTCATCACTCCATATAAAGTAGTAACTTTCTGTCTTCCTGCCTGATATCTCTTTCTACTTACTATGTTCGTATTTTATTTTTTAGTGTTTATTTATCATTTGCTTCCTTTCATTGGAATGAAAGTTACATAAAGGTCAGGGTTCTTTCACTGTTGTTTATTATCATATTACTAGAACCCAGAATAGCATCTAGTGCAAAGCAAACACCGAAAGTAAATATTTTTAAAAATGAATAAATTAATTTTGCCTTAACCACACATTTACATTCTAAAACATCATCTTTGAAATTATCATTAAGTATACCACAAAATATAATCTGTATCATAAGGTACATACTGTAATATATTGAAATCCAACTATGCTTTGCAAGTCAACTCTCCCCTGAGCAGCATTGACATTTTTGGAATACTATCCTCCTAGAGGAATACCTCCTGTACGAGACAATTTGTCAAGGCAAACATGATAAAATATTGATGGAATACTATCACATTGAATTAAAATGTCTTCACACCGTAGTGTCAAGGCAGTATCAAAATCCAGCCTACAGCAGTCCTCGGTGACTCACTGTCTTTTAGAACTTATGCAGCAATCTGGCATCAGTAAATATTTACTCAATTGAATCATATGAGAGAAGAATTTTACAATCATCCGTAATTAGCCATCTTGGTATACGGTCTTAACATGGCTATAGAGCTGCTAAAATCAGGCTTTAACAAGATGTGCAATCTCTGATTTACAGCCTAAGAACTCTGGGTTTTCAGATTATATGCCTCCTCATGTAATGCTCCTCTCTGATTGTTGTTCTTGAGTTAAAAAAAGAAAAGCATCCACAATAAATGAAAAATAAATATCACTAAGGTTCATTTCTCTCTGTTTTCTCCTCCCCATGGTGGCTGTCGCCTATCAACTGCCTTCTGGCAGTTAAGCTCTGGGCAACTCTCAGGTCTGCTGGAGTTCTGCAGGCTTCCCTGTCATCATGGTGTGATCCTCTCAAGCCACTTTGGGGCTGCAGGCCACCACTTCCACTCTCATCACGTTCCCTGTTTGTGCTTGTTCAGGGGGGACCTGTCATCCTGCTATGACAGTCTGTTCTGCCTTGCTCTTCTGTCCCTGTCCCACCATCTCTGTAATTTCTCTGCAATCAGTAGTTCCTGAACTCTGGTTCCGACAGCTTGCCAACAGCACACTCGGTGCCCTTGTCATCTCTAGCCTATCACACCTGCTGCTGCCACCTGTTCCGGTACCTTGCCAACATCTCCCCCACTGCCTTCAGTGCTGGCCATGCTCCTTCAGGAGGAGGAAGGACTTTTTTCTTTTTTTTTTTTTCAGTGGCTGCTGCTGGACAGTGACACAACTAAATAGTGACATCTGGGAAATATCAAGTCATCTGTCCTTGAGATGGTGTATTTCTCTCATTGTTGCCAAGACATTTAACCACAAATTCTGGAGTCTGTGGTATTTTCTGTTCTAAGAATATTTTCTACTCCTGGATTTCTAAGATGTAACCCCTCCCCAAATAAATTCTAACCCTTAGTTAAAACTACTTCAGTAAGTGTTTTAAAATATTTAAAGATTGCTCCTCTGATTCTCCTATAAAAATTTAGTTATTGGGAAAAAGAGAGGAGTATGTGCTAGACAAAAATTTTGTTCCAGGATCACTGACATTAGCAATGATCATAGAAATAAGTATAAAACAAAAAGTCCTGTTCTATTTACTTGCAGGTCTGAAACAAACACTGAGGTTTTAAAGTGAATATTAAATTAGTAAATTATCTGTAAAATATAATGAATTAGGATATTGGTAAGAAAACCATACACTCCTGGATGAATGGTATGTTCCATAATATTGCTTTTCTCTAACATGTCAAAGAGGTACTGGGGAGAGAGGAGAGGAGAGAGAAAGAGGGAAAATCAGAGACTAAATTTGAAAATAATATGAATTCTTACTTATATCAATAAAAACTAAAATAAGATCATTTCAAAAGGGACCCCTTCTGCATAATAGATTAATAAAGACCCAAAGGTTAATGGAAATCAAAACTTATGAATGTGCTATATAAGCAATAAGTTATTATGCAAATATGAGGATTTTTAGGAAGGTTGTTTCCACACTTTTTTTTTTTTTTTTTTTGGTGGTGGTGGTGGGGATTGAACCCAGGACCTCATATATGCTAGAAAAATGCCCTACCACTGAGCTACATCCCCAGAAGGAAGGTTATTTCCAAAGCATTGCTTCCAGGAACAGTAAACACACCTCTTCTTAAGGCAATGTGCTCCATTTATGAGTAGCTCTAATTGCTAGAAAAAGAAAACTAAGCAAAAGGCTACTTTCATTTATATTAATTCTATGTTTTATATGACAAAGGAGTCATTTCTTTCACAAATCTCTATTTAAGTAGTTGAAAACCCTTTATAAAGTTGTAGACTTCCGAATTGCCATGTTCCTGTAGAAGAATTGAGAGTTTCATGCATCGCTGGAGGAGTCTGTACAGTACTGCAAAGCTTTTTGAAAAGCGATCTGGCAGTTCACGTCGAAATAAAAAACACACATGATCTTTGACTCAGTTATCTTAGTTTGAGGAACTTATGTCAAAAACAAATTTATTGGTATGTTTGAAGGTTTATTAGTGCATCAAAAGTAAAGGGTAAAAAAAGGAAAGAACTTGAATAACTATGAAAGAATATGCATTTATTGTATGTTATTGTATGTACCAGAATTCTTTTCTTTTACAAAGAAAATATTTAAGAAAAGTAATTAGATACATATTAACCTAGTTCAACAGGGCTATCCTTAGTATATTTTTATGTGAGGAAAGCACAACTTGTGTGTTATTTGATACTATTTCTTAAACTTAACAAAAATGACACAAATATTTATGGGGGGGGTAGATGTTTGTCAAAACATAGAAAAAGGCATCAAAAAATATGAAACATGTTACAGACTGTTAACACTAATTATATTTTTAAAATATATACTTATTTTGTTTGAATGATTTCATTTCTTTCTTTTTTTATTTATTTTTTATTCTAATTTGTTATATATGACAGCAGAATGCATTACAATTCATATTACACATATAGAGTACAATTTTTCATATCTCTGGTTGTATACACAGTATATTCACACCATTTGTGTCCTCATACATGTACTTAGGGTAATGATGTCCATCTCATTTCACCATTTTTTCTACTCCCATGCCCCCTCCTTTTCCCTCCCAGTCCTCTGCCCTATCTAGAGTTCTCTAATCCTCTCATGCTCCCCTCCCAACCCCCCAATGAATTTGCCTCCTTATATCAGAGAAAACTGAATGCTTTCATTTCTTTAAAGTGAAATTATTGGATACCTAAAACATGGCATGTATTTTTAAGTGTAAGCTCAATCTATGATGTTTTATGACTATGTAACATTATAGTTGCCTCAAAGATCTCTTTTGGTTTGAAAATTATGTGCTTATTTTCCCAGTCACGATGACATATTTACACCTAAGGGACCCTTGATTTATTTATTTCATATATAAATCATTCAGGATCTTGTCAATAGTTGTTCAGTTTTAATAGCTTTATGGCACTGAGGTCTCTGTCACTTTTGAAGTACACACTTTTATATTTGAGTTAAAATTAGGAATATATCCAAGCAAATGTTGTCAAAAAAAGTTAACTCTAAAAACAGGTATAACCCCCCAGTTCTTCTGTTTTCTGTGATAAACTTGCTCAGATATTTCAACAATTCAATAATACTCTCAGATATTTTATAGCATGTTGGTTGTCATTCTGTAGTTCTATTATAAGATGTGTTATTCTTTGAAATATTTATACCTTTTAAAAAAAGAAATATCCAATATTGTATCAATATTGTCTTTATTGATGCTTATATTGAGAGTGTGGTAAGTATGTATTGTGGTGTATTTGCAAATATTTCTACCCAAAATTTATTAGATCCTCTATATCTATATTATATTCGAGCAGCTTAATGTTTTTTCACATAAATGCAGGACTTTTCCATTATCCTTTATGAATTTAGTTACTTTCACCATGTTACAATAAAAAAGGAACTGTATTTTACATATCGTATAGTTACACCTATACAAAAAATATACCTACTTGTTGAAATAAATAAAACAGAACAAAATGATTCACTGTGAGTAAGGTTATGTATTAGAACCACAGGAGTAAGGTTATGTATTAGAACCACAGGTAATTTGTTCTGCCCTCCTTTTGGTGGTTTCCTAATTTTCTTAAATGATATTTAAATGATAAATTAAATATCATATTATTTGCAATAAAAATTTTAAATAACCTTTATCTCGTTTGTTTCAACAAACTATTCTCAACTTACTTCTTCTTTGGTCTGCAATAGGTGTCAATGAATAATGCCAACTATCTTTTTGAGCTTTGGATCACTCAGAAATACTGTCAGTATGGCACCAAGCAATTAATGAAGCGATTGCTGAGCTGAAGTGATGAGCAATGTAAAGCCAAGCACAGAGACATATATTTGTGTTCTATCTTGGATACAAATGTATTATGAAAAACCTTGGTTAACAGCTCATTGCACTCAAGATAAGTTTCAACCCACAGACTCTCTGAAAACCCTTGACACCTACTTTAGAATTCCTGGACATCAGTGGGAGTCACTTCACTTTAAGGAGTGTCTTCTCTCAGGAGGGAAACATGCAATAAACACATAATTACCAGACAGTGTGACAGTGTGGCAGATGGTGGAGTGGCACATACCCAAACTAGGAAGACAGAAAGACTAGAAAATGCTTCTGGGAGAAACAGACAACCAGTAGAAATCCTGAAAGAAGAGAAAGAGTGGAGAGGCAAAGGGGTCTGAGAAAGGTGTAAGCAAAGGGAGCAAGTAGAGGAAGTGAGACAGGAAGTGCCCTGGAATTTAGGATAGCATGCAGAGCTCATTATGAAAGAAATAATGAGACTGCACAGATAAGCAAGGGCCAGCTTATGAAAGGCTCTTCATTTTAACTGGAAGAAGTGCTGGACTCTATCCTGAAGACCCTGGGAAATCACTGAAAGATTTTAAGTAGAGAAATGACACAATCAGATCTGTAATTTGATATCTCTGCTTTTTGTCGATGTGACCAGAAGACCTGACAAGAGCAGCTTAGAGGAGGGAAAGTTGGCTCCCAGATTCAGAAGTCTCAGTCTGTAGATGGCCAACTCCATAGCTTTGGGCCCGAGGTGAGGTAGAACATCAGGGCAGAAGGCCGTGGTGGAGGAAAGCAGCTCAGGACATGAGAACCAGGAAAGAGAGAGAACTCTGCTCACCTGGGACAAAACATAAGCCCCAAAGGCTCACTACCAGTGGCTTTATTGCTCCAATCATACCCTACTGCCTACAATTATCACCCAAGTGGTCTATACCAGTGGATTAATCCACTGCTTAGATCACACCTCTCATAATGGAATCATTCCACTTCTGAACATTTGTGAAGTGCCTCATACATGAGTTTTTGGGGACTTCTCTCTCACAATGGTACACTTTTTTTTTTTCTTTCCAGTGCTGGAGATTGACCTAAACTAGGCAAGCACTCTATCAACTGAGTCACATCCCCCAGCTAGGACATCTCATATCTAAATCATAACACCCTGATAACACTGTGGCAAAAGACTGTTCTTTCTGTCACTTGTATTTTTTGTTTGTTTGTTTTTTACCCCTTGGGGTGCTGGGGATTGAACCCATGGCCTAAGGTGTATGAGGCAAGCACTCTACCAACTGAGCTATATTCCCAGCTCTCTGTCACTCATTTTTGATTGTCATTATTACTGGGCCCTTTGTACTGTTTTACTGTTTAAAGTCTGAGACCTTAAGAAAGTTTAATAGACAGAAATTTAATATTTTCTTTCTCAAACAGATTCTTTGTGACTGTAAACAGCTCTACTTTCTTTTTCAGAGTCTTCTGTCCCTTTTGAGTTTCTCAATCTAGTTGCTTTGAATAATTGAATCTTCTCCACCTTTATTTCATCAAATACAAAATAGTATTCTTTAAATAGAATGTGAAAGAACATAATAAAAAGTATTTTGACTCGGCCCAGTCTTGCCAGTCTAAGAGAGGTTTGCTCTTGTAATAAACAGGTGGGTTTTTCTTGCTTTCTTTTTAATTTTTAAAATACCTCTAGGAACCCATCCTGTCCAGGTGACATATACTGTTTGTTGCACAGTGTCAGAAATGTGATTGAAATCTGAAAAAAAATTTCCAAAGGCTAAAAGAAATCCTTCAGAATAGAAAGCTATTTGTGTCTTGAAAGAAGTAAGAGTGTTCAGCTTGAATCAAAATTCCTTTCTTAAAGAGAAAAAAAAATGACAAGTTTGAAAGATGACGTGAGAATTGATCTAGTCTTGTAAGTTAGGGTACTCTTCCTCTATGTATGACAAAGAATGCTGTGATCATGCTTCCTTATATGAATGTTTACACAAGCACCAGGACTCTGCTGAGGGCCATTGCCAAGTAGGAATGATGCATCGAAATCTCCTTGCCAGCGTACCCCATGCTGCTTAGAGGACATTCGATGGGACATTGCATGTATGCTTTAGTAAGGTGACCTTGCTCAAAGACCAGGGCGGATCCGGGTTTAGAGCTGATCAGGTTTGAGGAAGTTTCCCCCTCTCCTTGAGTTTAGGGCGTTCCCGCTTTAAGACAATAGGGGTTTTAGGGAAGTTGGAGGTTGAAGATTATTGCTTCTGGGATTAGGGTGTTCCTGCTGCTTGTTCCCGTTGAGTTGAGTTCTCGTGAGATTCAAATGGGATTTGGAAAAAGCCTCATGGAGTAGGTGAATTGGGCTGGCAGAACTTGGATTTCCCCAGAACCTGTTTGTGTAGAGGCCGGTGTGAGTTCGGGAATAAAGGATTGCTGTTTGAATCTACAAGGTGTGTGGTGGCTCATGATTCTGTGCCAAGCTGAGACATTGGCATGACCCCATCTCCTGGATATTATTTTCTCCTATACTTTGTTTCTCCCAGTTGTATACTTACTCTCCATTGTCTTTTTTCAGAAATAACTTTTAACCTGTTTATCCACTTCAAAGACTTGTTAATTTGACTTAAATTTAAAGAGTATTATTGGAAACTTGATAATTTAAAACACATCAATTTATGGATTTTGATTAAAAAACACAACTTTAAAGAAAACATGTAAAAAAATCTAGAATAATCGCATGTTGATGCTGGAGTACTAAAACATACTCTATCATTTAATATAGTTTGATTGAAGCAGGTTAAAATATTGCAATAAAGCCTGAGATTGAGTACTCTTAAATTACTTTTTCTTGTTGATCCAACATTTATGATATCTGTTCAGTTTTTTGTATGTACATTAGTGATCATCTAATGTAATCATCCTTATGGACTTTACATTTTACATGAAAAAGACAAGTAACTTACCTGATTAAATGATTAATAACTGACAGAGCCAGAACCATTCATTCATTTACTCACCCATGCAGTAGACGCTTTCTCTGTGCATTTTCTACTACAAGAATCATGCTGAGTGTGGGGAATTTGATTCAGTAGGGACCAAAAGTAGGCAGAGTTCTCCATTCCCATGAAGTTCTTCCTAGGCCATGGCTGGGCTACTGTATATCCCGTGGTGACATAAGAAAGGGAACTTGGGAAAAGCAAGAATTTCTAGTATGTAAAATCTTGAGCAGTAATATGGTCCTCCCCACTAGCCTAAAAGTATAAAAGAAGTTAGCCTACTCTTTTGGGTCCTCTTACCTGGTGGGTTCTTTGAAAATTGGAGTAAGCCTGCATACTTTGCATGCACAAGTCTGAGGAATTAGGAAGCACCTGTACTCTCTGGCCACCTCTTGTGGTACAGCCCCTTTGCTCTCTTTGCTTGCTGTGTCTGTAGTAAAGTGAAGACAAACTTTGTGAGTGCCGGGCTTGGGTTCATGCAAGTTTTCAAACTCAGATCCACTTTGTGGAACAGCCTCGTTTAGAGATTATTGTCCTATAGAAATTACTATGAATTGTAGCTCACAATGGAGTCTCGCCCTGGGCAGAGTGAGACTGGCATCAAGTCTTGTGTCATTTGTTGTTTGGGAAATAAGCTCAAAAAAAAAAAAAAAAAGCTTCCACATTTAACTTCCTTATGTACTGCATAAATCAGACTGCCAATTTTTGTTTGGACACACTGACTCTTACTTCACATAGCTTTTGTCTAATCATTAGAGATATGTTGGTATGTTATGGCTAAGAATTTAATTAAAAAATTGGGCTTATTTTAATCTAGTGTCTGAGGAAAAAAAATGTTGAAACAAGTGTGGGTTTTGGGAAAGACACACAGACCAATCACACACTCAACTTTTTCTTAGCATAGGCAGTTTGGAGACAAATTAGCCAATAAAAAGTTATGTAGAAAAAAATACTATATAGATACCATTGTGGTAAGTAGAGACACATTAAAAATAGTGAAATACTTTGAAAACCAATCATGATTTAGGGTGGGAGATAAGTTGGGGAAAGTTCTTTTGAGAAAGCAGATTTTAAGCTGAGATATTAGAAAAATAAATAAGTAAAAGAGAATTTGTGGGGAGTGGAAGATTCATTTTAGAAGACAGAAATGCAGGGATCATTCCTCTAATATTTTCCCTAGTGTTTTATGTTCTCCACTTAAAGGATGAAATTTTATTCACTTATTCATTTAAAAGTTGCATTACATCTTTCCCAGGGCCAACTAAAACCAAAGTAAAATTTTTAATAAGTTACATGACCATGCATTCGTCAAAATTCAAATAAATACATCAAAAAGAATGAATTTTACTGTATGTAAATTAAAAAAATACAAACTAAGTATATCATTGACTAGTGTTGTCCAGTTGCTCTTTCAACTTCGAGTTGAAAAGTAACAAGTAATGTGTAAGTGCCACGGGATTATGTGTGCTTCTGGGAAACTCGAATCTTTCCCTGATGAATGGACTGTTTGCTCCTGTTTTTGTTTGTCTGATTGTTTTATGTTTCTAACTCAAGAATATGGCTTTAATATATAGACTGGCTAGGGAAATGCCCAGAAGAAAAATGTGTTTTGTGATATACTGATTTGACAAATGGGGTGTCACTTCATGACAGGTGCCTTTGTTATCTAGCAGAGATATGACTGCACTCACTGGAAGAACACATGATATAGGTGTCTGGATGTCATCACTCCAGCAACAAGAAGACACGAGAGATCATTATTTCATAACCTGTAAAAACCATGTACTATTGTTGTTAAATTGGAGGACTGTCATTTCTCTGCATGTCATCTGATGGCATTCTCTCTGGTATTTATGACAAAAGAAATCACTTGTGATTTTCACTACTTAGGTTAAATACATTTTCTTTACTTTTTAAAGAAGAAATCTGACTTAGAGAAGTCAATTTTGATATATTTGTTATCTTGAATATGAAACTTCCTCTCCTCTAAAATGATTTCTTGCAAAATCTATTAGTTGGGTAAAGGAACTGAATTTTGGTGGGCAATGATATTAAGACTTACATTGTGCCAGGAATGGACAATACTGATTCATTTATGTGCTTTAACTTCTTAATAATGAAATAGCATAATGAGGCAGAAGTTATTGCTGTCTCCATTTTACAAATGAGGCAATCATGGCTCAGAGAGGTTAATAATAAATGTGGCCCAGATTGCAGAGCCTAGAATTTAGAGACAACGTTGCCTCTTAGAGGGTTGTATGCTGTATGTTCTCATGTCAGGTGTGCTGGTGGAGAGGGACCAGACTGGGTAGCTCACCCAAGCAGCTTCTAATGCTGATGCTTAGTTATAATGCTGATTTCTTCCTGTTAGATGTGTCAGTTCATATTAAGATCTCAGAATTTCTGGTTCCCAGCATTTACATAGACAGCAGCTTCCTGTGATCCCTTTTAAGAAGCTATAACCAAAGAGTCCCCTGAGTTTGTTAAGTATCTTGCTTTCAGTGGTAATATATTATCTACAAAACAATTGCAAAGGGACAGTGCAAAAGTTTTCCCCTCCTTATTAATAAATAAAAGGGCAATAAAGATTCTTAATAATAATTTCAAATGTTAGTAACAAGCCAATGACAAAGTTTAACCTTGAAATGAACAATTACTTTATGATTATTTTTTGTCTTCAAACACATTGACCTTTTAAACTGTTATCTTTAATGTGATCAAAACTTTCACTAATGTGACCTGGTCCTGTTGTGCATCTTTCTCCAAACAAATCAAACACAATGCAAACCACATTATAGACCAAACAATCCAATGAGAGGCCCTAAAAGACTTTTTAAAAACTTTATTAACTAATCATATGTGAGGGCAACTTTTAAAGTTTTAAGTTAGTTTCTTGGTTCTTCTAAGAACAAGACAGGTGAAAATGAGTTACAGTTCACTCTTCTCTAGCAACACACCCTTAGTTGATGTAGACAGACAACAGAGGTTGTCTGTTTTATTTTAAGACACATAGCTTTAACTATCATGACACAAGCATGGTTACTACAAAGATATTATGACATGGAAACCTGAAGCAAAGTCATTTTCTTTTAAAGAGTGGACAAGTTATCTCCCTAGATCCACAGGCCCTGCAAATTGCTGCACCTGCTGAAGGCCTGAGAGTGAGAAAAGATGATACACCAGTGATTCTTGCTGCCTTTATATAGTACAAACATGATCACTATCTGAAGATGGTTCAAAATACAGATGGGTTTCTATACTTCAGTGACCTTCCTTTCCTTTAGTGCTGTCCTTCAGAATAAGGCAAATATGTCTCCAGCATTCTGTAAACCATCAATGTTCACTACAATTGTCTTTCAGCTGCTTAAATACCTGGAGATGCATAATCCAACATTGTAAAAAGCTACTGGACTAAACTCTTCCTGACACAAATTATGGCATAAAAGATCATTAATTTTATTTGTTTTACTGTCTGCATTTCTTTAAGGCAAAATGAACTGATTAAAATACTTTTATACAAAATACATGTATGAAGATGTGAGGAAAAAAAAAGAACAGCATTACCCTAGATTAGATAGAGAGAAGTGATGGGAGGGGATGGAAGGAGGTGGGGAGATAGGAAGGATAGTAGAAAGAAACAGACATTATTATTATTGTGTGTATATATGTGACCGAATAATCAATGTGATTCTGCAACCTGTATACTCAGAAAAATGAGAAATTATATCCCATCTGATTCAAATGTATGATATGTCAAGATCACTGTACTGTCATGTGTAACTAAGTAAAACAAATAAAAATAAATAAATAAAATACTTTTATACTTGTATACTAGTTAGACTTTTTATATAATGGGAAAATACATGATTTTTACATACTTAATAGTAAAATTACATTTGTGTAATTATTTTACATTCACAGTAACACCTGTGCTAGCTTTCTTCTAAAAGCAAAGGACATCAGAAGAGAAACTATTACCCTCATTTTTATAGATGTGAGGATAAGGCTTTGAGGTTTGACAGAGGTGCACGTGCATAAACATGCTTGCATATTTATACGAGGAAGTGGTCTGTAGAATTCGAATTCATGCTCAGGGGTTTTTATTAGGATATCTTTTCCACTGTTACCTTCTGCTGTGTTTAAAAACTAAATTTTGAATGAAGCAGTGTGGGCTTTTACTCTGCTGATTTTAAAGAGATCACGAATATTGTTTTCTTTTGAAAGAGTCAGCTACAATCCTATCACACAGTCCCTATCTTCTGGCTCCAAATTCCTCTCTGTGCATGTCATTACTATGAAATTTACACAGGAAGTAGGGTTTCATGGGCTAAGTGGTGTTTGGTATGAATGCCCAAGAACAAGAGCGAACACCTCCCGCCCCACCTGCCCTTTCCTTCCTGGGTTCCTCTCAAATTTGCCTTCTCCATTTACAGGGTAGAAAGAGTGAGACAGTTATAAATGAACTTAACAAAAACAGAGATGAATCAAATCAGCATCTCTGGGGCAGTTTCACACATTCAAAAATTATAGTGTGCAATAATATTTAGATTTATCATTTCATCAAAATGCCATTTCTCCCTATTTCAATTTGCTTGAAGTTTCATAGAGTATACACTGAGGTACCTGGGAAGTGGATGTTTTGGCCATGAGCCTGAAATGATATATCTCAAGCTGGGGAAGAGACTCTTCATTATCAAGTTCATTTATTCACTCAACAAATCATTGGGAACCAGCAATGTATGGAGCATCACTGCAGGAGTTTGGTAAATACTGTGAACAGAGGAAAGATTCTTACTCCCATTGAGTTTAAATGCTGGTAGAGTAAAACAGACAACAGTGCTCACAATACAGAACTATATCCTATAGTAGGTTAGGAGTTAATAAAGTGCACTGAAGTTGAAGAGTGTTGCTCCTCAAGCTGAGTCTGAACCTCAGCTCCACCACTTCCTATTTCTGTGACTTTAATAAGTTACTTTACCACTCTGTGCCTCATTTTCAAATGATCTGAAAGCAACAATAGTGCCTATTTCCTATTTCTTTCTTTTTTTAAAAGGGAATTCTAGATTTATTTATTTATTTATTTATATTTTTAAATTGATTTTTTATTTATATGTGACAGCAGGATGCATTACAATTCATATTACACACATAGAGCACAATTTTTCATGTCTCTGGTTGTATACCAAGTATATTCACTCCAATTCATGTCTTCATACATGTACTTTGGATAATGATGTCCATCACATTCCACCATCATTTTTAACCCCATGCCCCCTCTCTTCCCCTCCCACCTCTCTGCTCTATCTAGAGTTTGTCTAGTCTTCCCATGCTCCCTCTCCCTACCCCACTATGAATCAGCCTCCTTATATCAGAGAAAACATTTGGCATTTGGTATTTCTTATCGGCTGAATATTCACCCATAAAAGTGTTCATATCTGTTAAAGAACATTAAATAAACTCAGACCTGGCCTGAATTCCTGGTTTGCAATAGGGGTTCTGTAACTATTGATTAAAAAAATAATCATTGCAGAAAAAGAATTTTTTAAAAATGTAGCATGGATATAAGGATTTGTAAGGATTGTATTGAAGGTGTAGTTCTATAGAGCATGCTCGGGTGACATTTGAGAAGAAAGCGTTTGAATGGAGACTTAAAGGAGGTGAAGAAGTCAGTCAAATATATTGAGGAAGAGCAGAGGAAGTGGCCTCTGTGAACACTGGAGGTGAGTGTGGCTGCTGAGCTGGAAGAACAGCAGGGAAGCCAGCATGGCTTGGAGGGAGTGAGTCTGAGACCAGGTAGGGGCTTGAAGGTCACTGGGAAAATTCTCGATTTTATTTTGAGTGAAATGAGAAGTGATGGATGATTTTAAGGAGTGGTATAAACTGACTTTTATCTTTTTAAAAAGATGATTCTGACTGCTGTGTTGAGAATAAATTGTAAGAGGCCAAGGCCAAAAGCAAGGAGATATGTAATTGCAGTTACCCACATGAGAGGTGAGGGTATCTTAAACCCGAGTGATTGCAGTGGAGATGGTAAAAAAGGGTCTGTATCCTGGATATATTTGGAAGATAAAGCTGAAAGGAGTTCCTCATGAATTGCATATAGGAGTACAGAAAAAAGAAAATCGAAGATGAGTCCAAGATTAAAAGTTCCCTTAATAATTTCTCCTCTCTGTTCTTCTTCCTGCTAATATTTATTTTCCTCATCCATCCCCATTTCCCATCTGCCTCCAATGCTAAGAGTATCCCCAAACAGGAAAAATCATAATATCAGTTAGGGAGAATGGTACTATGAGAGATAATGGTGCAGAAGAGAGCAGCAGCATCCATCCTGAGGAAGAAGGCAGGCTGGCAGGTCCTCCCACAGAGTACCATGAGAGCAGTTCCAACTGGAAAG
This sequence comes from Ictidomys tridecemlineatus, assembly GCF_052094955.1. Classification (NCBI taxonomy): domain Eukaryota; kingdom Metazoa; phylum Chordata; class Mammalia; order Rodentia; family Sciuridae; genus Ictidomys; species Ictidomys tridecemlineatus. The sequence goes on from NC_135485.1 coordinate 61,204,732, forward strand.
AGATACAGATGGATCCTTATGGTACCCAGCTCAGTGGGTAATCTTTCACAAGATAAGGCAGGTTCCAGAAGTTTCCCTGAGTGTGTATGAATCTCCATATATCGTGAGTCTGGGGAATAACAGGTTAGGGTAACTAAAAATAATTGGTGGTGTTAAAATCTATCTTTGAAAAAAAATATGAGCTTCTTATTTTTGCTCTTTATCCTTCCCAAGACTATTTTTCCGTTTTGTTCTCTTCCTTCTCCATATGTGGGTATAAGCCATATCCAAATATCTAAGCTGTCAAAGAAAAACTAATTAAAACTAATTACTTCAGGAATTGATTCTGACTTTTCCAGTGAGGTCTACTAAACTGAATCTACCTGTCTCTATGCAGTGCCATTACCACCAATGTACTCAAATGGTATTTTCTGAAATTATCATATGGAAATATACTTCTTTATCTCATTTTTTATGTCAGCATTTCTTTGCTTCCTCTCCTTTTTCTTGTGCCCTCTCCTCCACTCTTTCAGCTGGATACTCACACATAAAAGTGCTCATATCTGTTAAACTACTGTCTCTTTTAAAAAACAATTTTCCTGGAATCTGACCACATTTATTCACTCATTAACAGATGTTGCAGCCCCAGGCTGCATTTCTCTGGAGTAGGCAGAGGAAGGAGAACGGATTCATCGACATCTTCTGTCAGAAGTCAGTAAGCTGTCATTTGTCCCTCCTGGGCCCTAGGCAGGTGCTCTTCCTTTCTTCTGACAATCGCAAAGATTCCCAAGACCCGGATGACAGCCCCTATGTCAGAACTTAGTGGCTCCATTGACAGGTGTTTCTCTGTATAACCAGACAACAGGTGTTTGCCCAGCACAGCCTGCCAAAAACCAGGGATCTGGAGTAGAAAACAAAGCCCGTTTACAAAAATGATTACTGTAATTAAGAGCTATGGAAATGCAAACATTGAAAATACAAACACACAAGCACACATTCTGGAATCCTCTGGCCCCTTGATTGAGAAAATGACAGATAACAAATCAACTAGCACTGCAACATACTTTTCAAGGTTAAACTTCTCACTTCTTTTGGGGAGATGTTTAAATAACTATTAAGCATCTTTTGAAGCCATTCCTAATAAAGATCCTCATCAAGGATTTGCATAATTATGCATTAGGAAATTATAATGCAGCACATGCTGAAAAAGATTGCCTTTGAGGATCGTATGGTTTATTTGAGACCATATACACCCATGAGAAACAATTTAGCAACTAAGCAATAATCATATCACAATACTACATTCGTTGATGACCCTATGACTGTGTCTCATGGCGTGCCCCTGTGGCTGTCTGCAGGAAATCACTTCATTTACAACCAAAAAAGTCTTAATTATATGTTGCATGTTTCTCAATCCTTCCCTTAAGGATTGCACAGGAGCTTCAAGAGTAGGGCAGGTAGCAAGATGATTTGCATTAGGTAATTCTTCCTTAAAAAAAAATCTGGAAATGTGTACTATCCCCACCCATGTTTAAATCAAGAGCTAAGTGAAGTTCTTCATGTTGCTCTGATCTGAGTCAGTTACTGGAGTTAAAAACAAATATAGGAAGTCATAAACTTTATCCACATTATTTTCAGATTATGTATATAAGATCAAAATAAGTTACATGTGTTAGGTCCCTGTGTTTATTTTGTGTGTATTTGTGTGGGAGTAGGAGTGGTGGCATTTTGGAAAAGTTCAATTCTAGTTTCTACATACTATGATTTATCCAACATTTTTGTATGACTACTGAATGAACAGTCCAAGATATTTTTGAGCTAATTGTGAAAGGAGAAAAATTGAAAGAATCAAAAAGGACTGTTCACAAATTATTCTCTTCCTAGAGGCCACAGTAAGGCATGCTTTCTTTTTTTTATTTCTTTTCTTAAGAACATTCATACCCTATTTGAATCAAATGTATGATATGTCAAGATCATTGTATTATCTTGAGCAACTAATAAAAATAAATAAAGGAATTTGCAGTAAAAAATAAAGAACATTTGGTTTAGCCAAAATCACTTTTTTGACTTCCCAGAAAATGTATACAAGGAATATCTCTCTAGAATATGACATCTATACTTTCCTTGGGGGAGGCGGGGGTTGGGAAGCTAAACCAAAGCAAATCTTAATGTGCTGTTGTTGAAGACATCTTTCAAGTTTTGTGCATTCCCTGACCTAACAGTTGCACCTGCAAGTTTTGGTTCTTCCCTTTTAATACTGTTTAACACTGAAGAAAAATAAGTACCTTGCCATGGGAAAAAATAAAACATGGTTTGTGTGTACAGGCTCTCAGACTGTCTGAGTAGTCAGCTTTGATCAAATTATTTTCTGAACAAATGGCTTTTGAATGGGTTGGTGAATAGAGAGTACATGTACTACTATTTCAGCAGCTTCCTATCTGTTTATTGCTGGTACCAGCCTTGGTCTCACTTCTGTTTTCTTCCCGCCTTTCCTATTTGGCATAAAACTGATGCCTAGAGGAGGACACTGTGTTTCCTTTCTCCTTATCCTCCACCCACATTTTTCTTGAATGAATGCCTGCTTGCTTGCTTATAGCCTGTCTCTCTGGATACAAACCAAACATCCAGATGCTAAAGCAATTTGATTAATAGACCCTCTCCTCTTCTTTCTTCTCCTTCTTGTTACCTCCCAATGCACTCTGCTTATAGGGTATTAGGACTGACATACAGCATTTCTCATATACCCAGAATACTCATATTCATATTATTAGAAACAGACTATGCCAGTGGCAAAACCCATTACAAAAGGTAGAGTGGGCTCTGGGAGAGGACTGGTGGCATGATCTTGATCATGACTTTTGCACCCCTGTGTAACAAGCACAGGGAGCTCTATCTTCTGTGGTTGGCTGTGTAGTCAGTAGGCTAGTTGGAAAGCACAGGAGCTGAGATTTTGGGGGACAAATAATTGATTTCATTGAATTCATTCAGGTCATAAAGATCTCTTTTTGCAAAAAAAATAGCAAAGGCTATTTTATTTTCTGACTCCACAGATGTAGAAGAGAGAAATAACTGGTGGCTATTTCCAAATAGCTCCCTCCTCAGGGGAAAATAATAGAACCTGGAGAAAGTGAAAGAGTCCTAAGCTCAGGATGTGCCCTTTTAACCACACCATAATCACCTGCATGTGTCCTCTCCTGCCCCTCTTAGTCTGATTTCTTCTCACACAGCAGGCCCTTCCCACCCTTCCCACCCTCTCAACCTGCTCAGCCTGCTCCGTTAGCCACAGGCTATTTGCTGTTGTAGTTGCTGCCAACTGGGCTGGTGGAATGCCAGGCCTGGAGGAAGTAGAGGGTCCTGGCACGAGCATGGACTGTGCATCCCACAGGTCAGCTCCTGCTCCTCCCACAAGGCTACAGGTTTTTGTCTTAGGCAGCTCAGGTTGCTGTAACAAGAACGCCATAGATTGGGTGCTTAAAAAAACAGATGGATACCTCACGGTTCTGGAGGCTGGCAAGCCTGAGACAGGGCACTAGCACAGACAGGCTCTGATGAGAGTCTTCTTTCTGATTTCCTCCCATGGAGTGGGGGAGGGGTGGGCGAAGCCAGCTCTTTCCTATCTCTTCTTATAAGGCATTAATTTCATTATGAGGACTCCACACTTTTGACCTAATCACCTCCCAAACTTGCATCTCTACATACCATCACATAGGAGACTGGAGTTTCAACACGATTTTTGGACAACACAACATTTATTCCATAACAACCTCCATTAAAAGTGGTATGACATTAGAGGTCACTGTGGGTCTGCCAGGTACCTGGTTAGCAAAAGGTGGTACATATTGTGACCTGGGTACGGCCTCCCATATGGTAGAAAGGTGGCAGGGAAGGAAATGGAAGGCCACAGAGTCCTTTAAAACTAGGTTTGAAGCAGCTTGTTCAGAACATTCTGAAAACCTCTGGGCTTTTGTTTACTTGGATCAAAGGAAGAAAACCAGGTCTTGCCTTACAACTGTACAACATGACAAACCTTGAGATAGACAAATCTCATAGTGATTGTATCTCCAGGAGCAAAGAGGCCTGATTGAGGCTTTCAAGCAGAAGCCTATGCAAGATCCACCGGACAGGGCAGCAGCCTGCTTCACAGGCTGCAGAATCTCCCAGGATTGGCTTCACTACACAGGGTTGCTATTCCTACCCGAGGATGGACCTCTTGGCCTCCTCTTGATCCCAGCATGACGTACTATAGGATGTAGAAGCCCTGGCCTGACCTTCAGAGCCCTGGTTTAAGCTTAAGTCCAAAGGAAGGTTGTAGAGAGTGAGCTTGTCCTTTAGGTGAAGGGAAGCATGGGCACTGACTCCCTGACACTGACCTCTCTCTTCTTAGGTTTTTAGGTTCCAGCCTAAGGATATGGCAATTCTGTCTTCCTTTGAGTTGATTCTTGTTGCTAGTGACCAGATCACAGTTGTAGCTACAGAAAAGGTAAGGGGAATTCATGGCTATGTTTTTCTCACAGAATTAGGAAAGGCCTTATAGGGAGGAAAAAGCTCAGATGCTGGGGTACAGGAAAGATGAACCTGAGGTGGAGGGGCTAGGGAATGTGAAGCCAGGGAGTCACGTAGCTGACACAGGTGAGCCCTAGGGAATGAAACTGTGGACGTTAAACCTGAGAAAATAGGGGCCAAACTGACTTGAGCACAGAGGCTGGCGCCTAGAAGACAGGTGAAACCCATTATTCTCTCTGTTAGTTTGGGGATAGCCTGTTAGGTGTGATGTGTGCACACTTGTCTTTGAGAATCTTTAGCTTCGCCTCTGCAGCTAGCAAGGAGCAAGCATGTACCTTCTCCATGACCTTTCTCCCCGGGCTGGCAGAGTGGGAACCAGGAAACAGCGCTGCGCACTTGCCCTATGGGTGTGAATCCTGTAAGTCTTGTGGACATTGACCAGGCTCTGCGACTTGTAAATGGACTACCCGAATGTCCCCAGTAGGGGGCTTTGAATGATTTCCCTTTCGGAAAGTCACCAAAGAAAATGTGGCACAGGTTTGCGCTCTCTTTTGGGTGGAACTTACGGGAGTAAAGCCTGGAAAAGACGAGACAGTGAAATAAGATCGCCCACACACATACCCCACTACAGACTGGCTGTGAATGCAGGTTGGGCGGAGACTAGCTACCGAAGTTAGGCAGGTTGTAGGCCAGAAGTGAAAGCTCGGGAATGCAAGGGCGACTGCTTCCTATCTCAGCGGAGCTGTAGAAGGAGGGGATGGGCAGCTCAGATCACCAACAGGCGCGCTGTTGTCTTCTCATTTCCACTGTTCAGCTTTTGCAGGGCTTTTATATGACCCCAATTCGTGTTCATCCTGTTCATCCTCTTGCTATAACAAGAGTAAGATATGCAAAACCCATCGGACTAACTTGCTTACTTATTTCTTGGGAGGAATCAGATAAATTAGAGCAGCGATTTACAAATGTTTGCGTTACACTCACAGTAAGAAATTTTGAAAGTTGAATGGCATTCATTCTACTTGCTTATGGACATGATGAGGTTCACTTCTAAGCATATGTGGAAGAATTGAGTGTTTAGGTCTGGTTTGCCAAATTTAATCCCTGCCCACAACAGCTACCCCTTCCCACCGCTGCTCCTCTTCTTACATCCTGGGTTCCAGAGAGCGTATCTTTCACCTTCCATACTGAGGTAGACTACAGCCTCAGCAGGTGTCTTGACCTTCCTGGGTTATGAGACAAGGTCTTTGTTTTTGTTTTCCCTGCTGGGGATGGAACCTAGGAACTTGGCAAGCTATACTTCCAGCCCCACACAAGAATTTGCTCCTAAACTTGGCTTTTGCAGGGTAACAGACTGATAACAAAGACTGCTGTTTCAGTGCAGGTGAGGTTCAAGAAGCTAAGAGAAAGGAGAAAAGAGAAGAGATCAATCAGCTCTGGAAACCAGGACCCTAGAGTTCTCTTGTCCCACCATTCCACTTTACTTTTAGAGAAGGGATTGATCCAGTATTTGGGACAGGAACTCATTCAGCAGGAGGAAGGGGAGAAACAAGAGACCAAATTTACTTTGGAAAATCTTTGCCACTTTAGGCAAGTGCAGTAGACTGTGACATAGGAGGGGACTAAGTGATGGCACTCAGAAGCACTAACATGCCTTAAACCTTGATAGCTTTATCACAGACACAAGGGCATCATTTTAGAATGCATAGCACCCAAGTCTGGCATCCTATGATCTATCCTTCATCCTGGAAAGAGTCACTTCAGTCAAGTGGACCATCCTCAGGGATCATATTACTGTTCTCAGTTCACTTTAGGTTTGCCTTAAAGGATTTACCTACAGTGGTTAAGCCAGAAACATACAGCTTGCACTTGAAACAGTAGTAAGAATGTTCAGCCTTGGACAGAATTTATATAGCATGCCAGGGGTACTGTGCCCCATGTTATGTACCTATGTATGTGAGGTGCCCTTTCTTCCCCACGGTGGCTTCCCTGTGGTCTGTTTTACAGCTTCCTTGATATTAAGTACTCTGAACATGGAAAATTTCCAATTCTTAAAAAATCTACATATGCTTGATATGCTTTTCATTATTGAGACAGGAAATCTTAAGTGGATGCTCAATAATGGATAAGGCCATATCTTAGCATCAACCTTGGCTTATGCGAATTGACATTATCAGTCAGTATCACAGCCTTTTCATTAAAATGATCAATGAATAATGTATCAACTTAGTTTAAAGCTTCAGATATATTTTCAGACAGAAATATTTCAAGAATGCAAGTCAGGTATATTTCTCAGATAAATAAAAGTCGGGGCATTGCGTACAGGGAAATTCCCTGTTCTCAGGTTTCCTGAGGTTGAAATCCAGCGCGCGCGTCATTAATCATTCATTGGGGTCGGTCCTTCAGTCAATGGCAGCTCTGAGTAAGCTGAAGCGAGCCTTTAGTTAATCCTTCCTGCCAAGGGGATCTTGGGGCGAGAGAGGACAACTGGGCAGCCAGTCACTTGTGTTGGTGCCCAAATCCAATACCCCTACCCTGGGTCTGAGGGCTCGCCCTCGCGCGCGTGTGTAAAAGCACAACTACCCATCAGAACACAGTCCCAGAAGTAAAAACAAATTAAGCATAATGTTCAGCTGCGATCAAGAGTTTGTAACCGGAAAGCAGCTCAAATCCTAGCTTAATGATCCAGGGTGGCTTTTCAAATGCTGAATCAACCCATTCCTTAGCTCTTTAATGAATCAGTAACCAGCATTTTCTCCCAACCGCGCCACACCAAAAGCCTTTCCAAGTTGTGCTGCGAATCCCTGTTGGGTTCCCGCGGAAATCACTTGAAGCTGTCCGAAGGGTCCCCGAGGGAGGGGCAATCTATGGGGGTCTGCTAGGCAAAGGCGAGAAACCTGAAATTCGGGTTGCGGGTAGGCAAGAGTGTCTTGCTGGGACCCGAGTGCGCTAGAGACGTGGAAGAGGACGAAAACCCTTTTCCACGTTTCGACCCTTGGCTCCCGTCGGTGTCCCTGAAGGACTCAACTGCTGGCGCGGAGCTGAATCCTGCGCGGCGTTGGCCCCAGTTGCGGGGGGGGGGGTGCTGTGAGGCGCGTGAGAACTGCTGGGGTTCTCGGCCCTGGTGTGGGCGCACCCAGCGTCCGGGGTGCAGCTTCTCTCAGCCCGGCTTCTCCTCCCACTCACTCTCTCCCATCTCCTCCCTCCTTCAACCCCCCGCCCCCGGGACAGCTAGGCTCCCTCCCCGCACCGGCCAGTGAGTACACAAAGCGGCGGGTGAGGGGAAGCTTCGCAGGCGTGCACAGAGCAGTGAGATCACTGGCGTTATAAATATCCCGGTGCCAGCGCCGAGATCCGCTCCGGTGGCCTCTCTCTCTCCCCCACTCCCTCTCTCTTCCCCGAGGCTATGTCCACCCCGTGCGGCGAGGGGGGCAGCGCCAGAGGCACGCAGCCGCGCGGGGGCTACAGAGCCCAGGAGCAACCCAACAAGATGCACTTAGGACCCCCGCGACTGGAAGAATGAGCTTGTCCTTCCTCTTCCTCCTCTTCCTCAGCCACCTGATCCTCAGCGCTTGGGCTCACGGGGAGAAGCATCTTGCCCCCAAAGGGCAATCCGGACCCGCTGCCACTAATAGGAACCCGGGAGACTCCGGCAGCCGCCAGAGCACTAGTGGCACGACGTCTTCCAGGTCTTTTCCTGCCTCTTCTTCCTCCCCCGCGGCTTCTCTGGGCAACCAAGGAAGCGGCTTGGAGCAGAGCAGTTTCCAGTGGAGCCCCTCGGGGCGCCGGACTGGCAGTCTCTACTGCAGAGTGGGCATTGGTTTTCATCTGCAGATCTACCCGGATGGCAAAGTCAATGGCTCCCACGAAGCCAATATGTTAAGTAAGTTGCTTGATCGCCTACAGCACATGTCCTAGGCAGGCTATGGGAGGTTCCAGAGGGACAGCCAGTATTCTTTGGGCCAAAGGAGCACCTTCTGGAGCCCCATCTCCTGGTACGCAGCTAGTCCTGAGAACAGCCGGGAGGGTTGGGTGTACGTGCATCTACAAGGCACATTCATACGCACTCCTCTCCTGGGCTGGGCATGAGGAATGGCGATTCCTGAGGTGAAGGTTACCCAGAGACGGGTGCCCAGACAGGCACCTTGTTTCCAGGATGCTGGGCCCCCAAGATGATCCTCCGGCCATGCCTTCATAAAATCCCCCCAAATTTCTTACTTTTCCGTGTTAAATTTCTTTTTACTTTCTGCTTATGAACTATGTTGGTATTTTTCATTAGGCATCAAAGTGCATTCCTTTTCCCTGTACATAGCTGAAGTTAATTTTTTTTTACAGGAATCAAATCTAAAAATACTTCCCTTCTCCAACCATAACCATAAATCCCGAATTAATATAGTATATGTTTATATTGCACATATGTATATACATAGGTACTTGTATATGTGCATAGAAATATATATGGAAAGAGTCAGGGGGAGGGCAGAGATTTTGCCTGAAGAAGGCGGCTATCTGGAAAACCGGACACGTTTGGAGAGGGAGATATGATGGACATTGCAAGTATTAACTCCAGTGATGTTTAACAGTTTCGTGTCTTGGGACTGTGACAATATCTCTTTAGAAGTGCGGACATCCTTGGTCTTGAAGGACAAGTAGGAGAAAGTATTTTAAAAGAAACAGAGAGGTTCCATTTGTTGTGGGTATGAATTGTGCAGGATTTTTTTTTAATCAAGTTCTTAATTTTCTTTATAAGTTTTTTTCATTAGCATTCTCTTTCTTCCTTCTTTTTTTTTTTTTAAATCTATTTTTCCCTTCCACTTCATCTGAGTTTCCAGACCATCACAGCCACCCCACGTATTCCCCTCCCTGCTTCTAAGCAACTAAGAGAAGAGGTGATTTGGGGCTGTGCGGGGTAGGGGGGGTGGATTAGAGCAATCCTCTGCGAGGCTTTTCCATGGTTGGTTCCAATCGCTTTTCCAGAAGGGGTTTGTCCAGCAGAAAAATCCATTACCGTGGCCTCTGAGATATGCAGGAAGAGCTGGAAAGTGACCAGGAGATAGCGCTGCCTAGTCACCTGGAGTCAGTCGGTTACTCTCAGGTGTATCTGACTTGTTCTGCCTCAGACCTAAGACCCCACAGGCCAGTAGACTCCTCAGGCTGTGGAGGAGCGCAAGCTTCTCTACCGGGCTGACAATCTGGCAGGGGCCTGTGTAGCAGGATTGGAAGCGCACACATCAGCGGGTGGCTGGTTGAAAAGCCTCCTCCGGTGGGTTTTAGAGGGCCCGGTGTAAAACCTGGAGGTTTACTCCAGGACAGGAGCGGTTCCACGCTTGACTCCTGAGCCTCTTTAATCTTTTGGGGTGGACTCCAGCTGACTGCAGCGCACGTGGTGAGATGTCTGGAGCACCTAGTCCAGAGGGCTCTACCCACACACCCCAGGGAATCCAGCACGCTTCTCAGAGGAGCCTATGTTCATATTTTAGAGATCATTTTACTCTGATCAAATAACTTCCACTTTTGGTGATAAAGGGCACAGTCTGTTGGGGTGAAGAGCAAATTTTCTGAAATTTCAGGGGCAGCCAGAGTTATACCTGTTTTAGTATTTTTATTTATCCTTCTCATTTGGTCCAATTTGACTGTTTCATCAGACACCAGAGCTTATTCTCCACTTCCAGCAATCTTCCCTCCTCTTATTTATTTATTTTTTAAACAGGAAAACTTTCTGTATTCCATTCTTCTTTCAGGTTATCCAGAAAATCAGCATCAACAGGATAATCTTTGTGTGCTTAAGGGAAGACCTCCCCACCCCCCCAAATTAGTAGGCAGTAAGCAATAAATTGGAGCCAAGAAGCTTAAAAAAATGTGTCTAGGGTGGATTTTGGTGTGCTAGGGATCTCTGAGAGTAATATTCATTCCCTAGATAATCACCCTATTCTCCTCAGAGACAAGACAGGAGTCAAAGATTTTTTGCAGTTTAGGCCTTGCTAGTAGAGGAAAGTTGTGGGAAGGGAAATGAGAACAGATCAACAAAGGTAAGAAATCACCACTACCTGTAGTTTCCACGGTATAATTCATTTTAAAATCCATGTCAAAAGTTACCTACAAAAGAGCAGGAATGTTTACTAAACAGTGCCTAAATAAAACTTTAGATAACAATTCCTAATTTATGCCAGTTTTAAACAGTCTTTCACAGTTTTAATCTATATCTTTCATATGACTTAGTTTCATTCACTTATTCATTCATTTATGCGCCCAATATAGTATGCCTACCTCACTAAGCAGGATATTTTGGTTACTTATGTGTAGTTTTGTTTTTATTGTTTTGTTTTGCCTTCCATAGATTCTTCTCACAGAGAAAAGCACAACTTATACATTCATGTCCTAGTGATTGGCTGCTTTGTCATGGCAGGAATGTTAATCCTACTTTGTAAAATTTGCTACCATTGTTCAACTAAGAAAGTATATAGGATGTCTCATGTTTTGTAGAATGGCAGGTAATTTGGAAATTTAAAGTGGGTCTCTGCCCTTACATAGCTGTGAAAGAGAAACAGCATCTTGCTAACTGCTGTTGATCATTTACCTCTTTGAAGGTAGGCACTTGGTGGTTTCCTGATATTTATGTAAACTCAGGTGGTTGGTCCTGAACTATTGTTTAGAACATAGGAAGAAACATTTGTGTAAGTCTCATAAGAGAGACTAAGCTGGGTCAAGGGCATATGGGGTACATCACTTTTCTTTATCATCTAATTCTATTGTCTGTGAGTTGGCAGTGACAGAAAAACATATTCTTTTTGCTATAAACCAGTTACTTCAGAAAAAAGACAAAGTTTTAACATGAAACTTCATTTAACTGATTCTTTTAAATATAATAAGATTTGTTAGATGGAACATATGTTTCACAATTTTCATTTGATAATGAATACTTTTGCAAATTGTAAATATTTCCTAGTTTATCAGAAGCACTCTGTGGTCATAGATTTTGAAACATAATTTCTTTAGGTGTATCAATTAATACAGTCTTAGTTTCTCTTATAAGATGAAAATTCCAAGTTTTGAAGACAGGAAGTGGAATCAAACTTACTGTATAGATACATTATTATAAGGAAATAATGGGAAAAGATGAAGAAAGACAAGACAAATGATAAGATGCAACCATTACACAGAAACACAAGGTTTGCTTTAATTTATATGTTTTCAAATTTAGTTTTAATACAGTGCTTCTGTTGACTTCTCTTAGGTCACTGAAGAATAAGAAATCAATACAGAAAGGAAAAGTTTAAAGCTGGAGCCACACAAAACCAAAGCAATCACATAAAATATGAAAATTATAATAACATATTTTGACTAATTGAACCCTCAATTTTACTGACTTTTAAAAAAAATCTGAATTTACTATCAATTTTGGTGTTATGTAGAGTCATACAAACTAGAGGGTCAGTCAAGCCTAGATAAACCAGAATCTATATTATCTGTGCAGAAAAACTCAAGTAGAGATTTTGTTACAAATTTAATCAATAAAGACTACTCAATTGAATATTTCAAGATTCACATTGATAACTTTGCACAAAATATCTGTTGCTGTAAGGATACAAGTAGAGAAACTTCAGTTTTAAATATTTTTCCTTGGGAATTTTCTGATGGATTGTTGAAAGCTTCTGAATACATGGGTTGAGATACCTAGGTTTTTCTATATTTATTCATCAACTCTAATACTTGTATCTCAATAGAGCACTATTATATTAAAAAATCTATAGAGGACTAAGTTTAAAAACCTATATAGGTGTTTTCTTATTGAAGTAAACTTACTTCTTTAGGAATAACTATCCCTGTAGGTAAGTGGATTAAACTGTGAGCATCACCTGAGAGATACCAAGAAATTCTTGCTTCCTTCAATCTGGATGTCAACCATGAAATTCTACCAAGAGAGACTACCTCCTTCTTGTAAGCATTGCCCTCTTCTTTGAATATACTTAAATAGGAACATCATAGTATAAAAATATAAAATAACACACCATCTACTAGTACTTTAATTGAGATAATTTATATTGAGCATCTCCCCACACCATAGGCGTGGGCTAAAAATCAGAGAAGAGTGAGTACTAAAACATGTGTCCCTCCATGAGCACAAAAGGAGTTCTATCAAAAGAAAAAGAGAGGTAGCCAGTGGTCAAAGAAGAAAATTCAATGTAGCAGACACTCATTGACTATCTATGATCTGTGACACAAGCTTTGTTTCCCACAATTTTGTGTAAGGATAAAGTTTTGGCATCCATAAGTTTCTATCAAATTTATGATCACAAACTCCCAATGACAAGGGTCTGGAAATCACTGAAATATTTTTTTAAAAAAGGTCAATGTTAGAGAAATGTTTCCTGGGATTTACCTACATGTGATTTAATGCAGATGGCTATAAAATATGTAGAATTCTTTAGTAAGTTACTGAGATTTGGCATAGTAAAATAGATAAAATAGGCCTGTGACCTCTTGGGGTAGGGGAGCAAGAATTTAAGGTGTATGTGATGCCTGTAGAATTTGTTCCAGTATTCAAGAAAATAAGGCATTGTAAACTCACTGCTGACATTAATGTGGAAATTATAATCTTAACATGTCCCCAACGTTAGTCCTTAATTACACTGAAATTTAAAAGGTCAAAACCGAAGTTGCCTGTTTGAAAAACAATTCTTTCATCTAATTTCATTTTTTCTCTTTCCTTTCTTCTTCATTATATTGAATAGAATGGTATATGTGAAGGTGAAAATATAATTTTCTTTTTTTAAAATATTATTTTAGTTGTAGATGGAGACAATATCTTTATTTTATTTATTTATTTTTATGTGGTGCTGAGGATTGAACTCAGTGCCCCACACATACGAGGTAAGCGCTCTACCATTGAGCCACAGCCCTCGCCCCTAAATATAATTTTCTTAAAATCATAAAATCTTTCCATTCTTATGTAACACCTCATTTTGTAAGAAAAATAAACTGTGCAATATGTAATAAAATAATAAATTTCACAAATATTGTTTTATCTTCCCCATATTTAAAATTCATTGCATTGAAAAATGTGCATAATATGCATACAGAATGTATTCTGTGTTGAGATACAAGTTAAATGAGTCAAAATGGGTCTTTCTTAAATAATAGAGTATACTAGCTGTCAGAAAGCAATAGTTTACTTAGGCAAAGCAGTAGTATTTTTATTCAGTAAATATTTATAAAGTTCTTTTATCTCAACATCTTTAAAGTTAGGCTTCAAACTCATATTGTACTGAAAATTTTATCTTTAATACTAACATACATTTGTTATTAATATACAATCATTTTGCATTTAACAAACCAGGTAATGTCACAGAGAATGGAATCAAGAACATCTAACACTCCAAAACCTTGAGTAAATTGGGAGAAACACAACCAAGTCTCTTTCTATAGCAACTCCAAATTGTCTCTTTTGTATTTATCACCCTACATATTTGAATTCTCATGTTTTCCCTTTCTTGTTTTATTTGAACATAGTACTCACAAGCAGGTCCCCAACAATAACTAATGCATTAATGATGTTTTTTCATATCATTCTGTAATTCTGATAGAAATAAAACTTTATATGATGTGTTTCAGTTACATTTTAGTAATAATTTTATTAAAACATATTGCATCTCTGTAATTTAACTCTATAAAGTTAAAATACTACTTTTGCACTACATGTTTACTAAAGCAGTGTATATATTTATGTATACTGCTATCCATGTAGTGTATTTACTTTTATCAAGCATTTTCTGTGCTTTGCTACTATTCAATAAATTGACAATGTTTCTAAACCTTTGAGTATGTAGTTCAGTCCAATAGTTTTTATAGAAAAATCTATTATAAATAGATGAAAACATTTTGAAGGAAAGAATGTATGGGAAAAAAGTTTCTTTAATGGTTTCTTTCTAAAAGCAAAAGTACTTCCTTCAAAACAGTTTTGTGTTTTTCTATTTGTATATATTAAAAGAAACACCAATACATCAGCAGCTTCAGTTTTTCTGAGCTGTGTTTTATTTCCTTTGGTCTAAAAATGTTTATAACAAAAACAGTTTTTCAGGTATTCCCTTTTCCTGATGAGCTTTCTAATCAAATATTTTAAAGAAACCAAATTGAATAAATAAGCAGCAGTATTTGTTACAGTTAGAGGTGCTCAGCTTCCAATGTGCAATGTATTTGCTCAATAAATTTTTTTCATATGAATGTGCTTATTTTCCTTCTTGTAAATTCAGTAATTTTACATGTACTTCAAGTACTCCAGAGAAAGACTGCTATTGCAAGAAATCAGGTAAACTTTTCTACTGAGCAGAGTTTTATGGTTATCCTAAATAAATATGTATGCTTGGAACAGTACAGAATGGAGTGTTGAGGTGTTGTTTCCTCTCTTCTTCCTTGCTTCATTCTTTTTTTTTTTTCTTTTCCTTTGTTTTTCTCTAGGATAGATCTTTTTCTAGCTCTAGTGGACTACATCATTTCAGTCTTTTTTGTTTCTCTGCAATTTGATGTAGGTAACCAATAAAAACATTATGTTTTTCTCATCTCTGTAATACATTATATGAGAGTTTATGATAAACAGGTAGCCTTTTCAATTGTATGCAGATTATAGGTTTCCTCTTTTTAAAATACTCTGTGAACTGTGATGAGCAATTCTTTTGACTCAGTGAGTGTGGACTTAGAAAGTATTGTAGCAGAGAGAGTGACATTGACTTGATAATGCTAGATATGAAATACAAAATATAAATAATAATGTAATAAAATATCTCATTAATTTTTTTCAGGAAATGATTCAAGTACAAGATGTTTAAAAACATAGTCCATAAAACATGTGTTAAGCCAATGTTATTCATAAAGTTTTAAGTATCTTGTTATGTGTAGTCTTTAAATGAGCTACTTGCTAAATAATTGAATACTGTATATATTTATTTACACTCAAATTGTGATGATCAGAGAAGAAGGATTTATTTTTTATAAATATTGTTTTCCAGGCTTTCCAATGATTTATATTAATTTTGAGAGCACTTTATGACTTTAATGTTAAAAATAGCATGTTATCTTTGATGGAAAAATAATGAATGGGAATTATTTTTAAAAATATTTACCAAATGTGCCTTCCTGATTCTTTTAGAATCTTAAAAGATTCTATTGCCAAACATAGTCTATTAAAAGCAGTTTTCATTTGAAAAAATAAAAGGATTACTGATGATGCAAAATCAGATTTTTTGAATCTTGAAATTAGTTATTTAAACAAATACTTGACTGATAGCTGTTTTTTCCATATTTTTATTGGTGCATGATAATCATAAACTAGCTGCTTTTTTCAACAAAGTGAATGTCACAAAAATAAGAATGTTAAATACTAAATTCTTTTTTTTAACAACAGTAATAAAGAATGGCAAGAATCTATGTAGAAATTTAATTCTTCACAATGATATATAGAAGAGTCTGTGTTTTATTTTGGGATTTCTGTCATCCTAGGTATTTTGGAAATATTTGCTGTGTCTCAGGGGATTGTAGGAATACGAGGAGTTTTCAGCAACAAATTTTTAGCGATGTCAAAAAAAGGAAAACTCCATGCAAGTGTAAGTAGAACCACTTTATACTTGTTCAAGGTGTTATGGAGATTTTACATTTGTAACAAAGAATCAATTGATCTTCCAAATTGGTAGAAAAGACAAATGCCTTGCTTAGAGAATTTGTTTTTGGTAAAATTATACGTACATAAAACCAAGAGAATTCTATGTGGGTCTCTAAGCATTTACTATTTTTTTGACTTGAAAAGGTATTAGAGTCTATAAAAAGTTTTCAAGGTGAATGTATTTGGGAATAACTTTTTCAAAGTGGTTGCCATCTTTTATTTCTTAGAAGGGCCCAAATGTGGAGCAGTATTACAATACTGCACAACATTTAAAATTTTCATGTTTGTGGAGATGGTATATGTTCAGTAAATGAATTTCTTGTTTAATTTTAAAAACTATTTACAATGTTAAAAAATCGAATCTAAGTAGCATAACATATTTTCACATTAACAAGTAGGAAGGGAAGAAGCCGGTAATAAGAAGTCTTTAAACTTCCATGAAAATTTTTTATTTGATGAATTTGAGGAGTTTTTCCCCTGTATTTTGTCACATCAAATATAATGACTTCTTAATGCTGTAAAGACTAAATTTGCACTTTAAAAATTGCTTCACATCACTTACAAGGTTTGGCATCAATTTATAAATTATTTATTTTTTTGCTTTGTTATTAAAACACCCTTCACATGGGAAATATTAAAACATTTTAAAGGTAATAAAATACATGTAGCTTAGCTTTCCCACTCTGATTCTGTTTATTTATATTACTATGTACACATGGCACTTAAAAATGATTTATGTTTTCTCTGTGGTATACTAACTTTCTTCACATTAAATAATTTAAAGAATTATTCTTTGAAATTAGTTCTTTAGCTTATATTCTTTTTAATTCTTAATAAATGAATTGTTGAAATATTACCTTTCCTATTTTCAAAGTGTATGGAATTTTAGTTGAATGCAGCTAATTGAAAGTTACTATTTATTATTTTTATGTTATGTAGACTTTTGAGAGTTGCACTTTGTTAAATGTGTAAGACCTTTATAATTTTTCTTTCCTTTAGATAAAGATGATTTGTTAACAATTTTGAAGGATTCTCTAGAGTTGGAGCAATTTCTATAGTCACTCCAGGATTAAATGAGATAATACATATAAAGTACTTAGAACAGTGTTTGTATATTGGTATTATTGTGTTGAATAAACACTACCTATTAGTATATGTAATAAAATAAAAGTAGTATAAATATAATAAACTACTAGAATCTCAGTTTATTAAGATACATAGAAAACCCCTTTGTTTCAAACTTTTTAATAATTAATTGCAAGAATTATAAAATTATTTGCCTATTTTATATTCTGAACTCATTATTATGCTCTAGCAAGCTATAATATAGTATTTATAAAATAATTGTTCTGATGGAGCAATTAAAAATCTTTGATTTTTTTATTTATGTATTTTAAGGGACAAAGTTCTGCATTACTGTGGAAAAAGACAAACATTTCATTTTATTAAAAAATAACATTTGATTTTTAAAAATCCACATACAGATTTTGAAAATAATGATTAAATGCCTCAGGACAGAGTAACTTTTCCCCAGACTACTTTAAGGTTGTAAAAGATTGAAACACCTTCAAAATCTAAGCATCAGAATAATAAATGATGTTCATAAGGAAATTTTCTCTCATTGGTTTGTTGGTTATGCATGAAAATTTTAACTTTGAAAATATTCTGATTTATGCACATTTATACATACAGAAAATAGATTCAACTTGGACCAGCTTAAGGATAATTGCCACAGAAAGCAAAGTATTATAAATGGATGCCAATTAGAAAGGTCAAACTGAGAGGTTAGGATACATGATTCCTCTGTCAAATGCAAGTAACAAATTTCTAGAAATTTGACCCAAATGTCTAAGGATGACTGGTGGAAATAATGCAGATAATGCAAAAACAGCATCTGTTATTCTTTTTCATCTTGGCAGGCTAAAGTTATTTCATGGAATTATGACTTTTAAACAGTACAAAGCAAGTCTTGCTCTTGTCACTCACTGAAGCTCTTTGATATAAAAGTCATTCTGATGACTTTGAGCTGAATTGTAGATAAAAAAATTAAGCCCTGTGATTATGTGGATTCTTTTAAAACCAATTGTTCAATCCCACTTTCTCTTATCTGAGCTTTTATTAGCACTTTCTCTCTATATGGAAACCTAATTAAATTATAAAGTGATTTATTTTTAAAGAAGTTGAATTCAGAAATAGCATTAATCCTAGCAATTATCACTTTTATGCCCAGCTTTCCTGTTTTCAGCTTCTAGGTAAACATGTTTTAAAAATTGTTTTCATAACTTAAATATGATTATTTGATGGAGTTTTGATTTTTATGAAATCACACCATCATCCTAAAGGCCAACAACTCATACTTTTAGGATTAGAAGTATAATTTGTGAGTTACTTTAAACTAATAATTATGCAGAAGTATTTTAAGAGTTACCTTTAAATTTCTATCCACAAAGTAAATGTAGAGAATAAGTGTAGAAATGTAAAATATTCATTTAATCCTGGGGAAAGTAGTCGCCCACTGCACTGGGAAATATTCATGGATAGTTGTAGGTTTTCAACTTGGTTTTTATAGTAACAATCAGAGTATTAAAAATTAGTTACCAGGCAGGGATAATGGACTTTCAGAGTCCTGTAAAAGCTCTTTCACTCACATTATCTCATTAGATAATGAGGTGAGGAAAGAACCTGAGATGTTAAATTATTTTCCTAAGGTCACACAGTTAACATGTTATTGAACCAGAACTATATCCTCTTACAAAGTTCTGTCTCTTTTTAAAACACTGTAGTGCTTGGAATATAAAAGTTAGCTTGAAATAAGACATGGCATTTTGGAACCAATTGCATTGTTTTCATGTATTTACAAGGATTAGTAAGTGCATGGCTTAATAAAATTTTCACATAACCTTAACAAATGAATACTATGGCATATCCTTGGAATATTTATAGTATTTTTAAAATACCTAAACAAGTGAATAATTTTGGATATGTAAAGTTGCACATTTCCTTCTAGCTCTCTCTCTTTCTGATTCCAAACACTTTTATTGTACTGACTCCCCTCCATCCCTGCCCCCTTTACATCTCTCTTCCAGAGAGGAAGAGATGTGTCTGCCACAGAACGTATTAGAGACTTTTACAAATGTCGGTTATCCAATGTGATGATGTGTGGCTTAGAGGAACCCTCTCAGTTTGAACTTTCAAAACAGAAAAGATCAGTTTTGTCCACAGAAATCTTTTTGTAAGTGCTTCATCTATCATCAGTGGACCCAAAGATGTCCAATTGAAATAGCCCAGAGTGAGTAGATTTAGGCAACATGGATGCGGATTTCATTTTTATGCTGAGTTTTTAAATTCTGTAAGAGAAATTTCATTTGAACTTTAGTTGTTGTAAATACGCTGGGCTCGCTGTTCTTTCGAGTCTCTCATTCACATCTAACTTTCCTTAAAACTTTTGGTTTACTCTAAATATACAACACAGTCAAATTCCTACCATGCAGGTTTTTTCAGCATTCTTTACAAGATGAAGGTGTATGGTCTTCACCTTGTCAAAATGCGTCAGGAGTCATGGCGAGTAGGAGGAGATAATTGCTTCCCAGAGAGCCATGAGTGTTAGTCAGAGCCATCGCTGTGGCCTCTGCTCTTTTTCTCAATACTTTCCTATGCTGAGGCACTTTCTGAGTCTGAGTGTCATTCTCTGTTTCTGCTCTCCCTCAGGTTTGGGATATTTACCGAAAGACCCCTTAGAGAGTCTTTCTAGATTCTTCTGAGAATGTGGTTAGATCACCAAGGCTGAACCCTGCTCCACTCTTACTGTGTCCTTGTGCTTATTCTTTCTGTTGTTGGCTTTATCAACCAATAATGGTAGGAAAACTACAGTAGCAATCTACAGGATGATTAAGTGAAATGAGATAATACATATAGAACGCTGAGAGTAGTGCTGGACAAGTGTTCAGGGCTTAAAAGTTTAAACGGATCTTCCTGGCAGCTGGTGGACGATCTTCAGTCTCTTTCTTTCGGATTTTGAGGTCAGTTATTTAGAGAAGACCCCAGTCCTATTTGTCATGGAAGTTATTCCCCTTGTATCTAGACTTTTTGTGCATACAGTGAATCCTTATCTATCTACTGAGTTTTCCTTTTTCCAAGGAACCTAATTTGAAACCAAATTCCCAAGTTTCTGCTCTTAAAAGGTGAGGATTTCCTAGGGTCATAATCTTGTAATTCTTAGTGTCCATCTTTTCTCCCTCCCCCCCCACCCCGGCCCCTGCCAAAATGAAATCCTATGAAAGGTGGTTATTATGTATTCTTTAGCATTTTCGTAAATTATGTGTGATAGCTCACTGTCTATTGGGGGAAAACATGTCAGTTTATTTTAAAGATCCAGAGAGAAGCATGTGTTGGAATTATTTTTGTTTCGTAGGGTTTTAGGGGATCATGTTTGGAAGGAAAGCTAATTGCAGAGTTTACGAAAGAGGCATGGAATGTATGCTTGATCAGCCCTGAGCAAGGACTAGAACATCCTCCTTTCCTGGTTTCAGAGGGTGCCAGCTGGCTTGCTAGGATGAGAATCTGGGCTGGACTTCCTGTGCTGGGGGCAGAGTGAGGAGGAGTCAGCAGCCCCTAAAGTTGGGCACATTCACTGGAAGGGGAAATGGAGGCTTGAGCAATACTTATCTTCATCCTTAAAAAAAATAACCTAATAAGCTTCTCTCTTCCAGTCAAGACCATGAGCTTTATCAAGACCTTTGCCTATGGGCTGGGGTTGTAGCTCAGTGATAGAACACTTGTCTCACATGGATGAGGCACTGGGTTTGACCCTCAGCAACACATAAAATAAATAAACTAAAAAAATAAAGATATTGTGTCCATCTACAACTAAATGTGGGTATATACATATATACACATATGTGTGTGTGTGTGTGTGTGTGTGTGTGTGTGTGTGTGTGTGTGTGTGTATCTTCGCTTCCTTTAAATTTGCCCTGTGTAAGTCTGGGAGACAGCCTACTTTACTGAGGAAGTTTGCCTAAAGCAAGGGATGGTGTTACATTTCTCTGATGGTTTGGGAAATGGCACTTGTTATTTATCATTGATTTAACATGAAACAACTTCAGAGCCAATAAGATCCCATAAAAGCTGGGGTGACAACCTTGGTTTGAATAGTGTTATAGAAAGAGGTTTAGTCTAGGAATTAAAAGATAAAACCTAATTCACAGGCCCAATCTGGCACTGGATAAATGTGGACTTTAAGTGAACTGTTTTCTGTGATTGACAATCACATAATAGTATTTTAATAGTCATGAATTATTAGAAGAGGTAAGTAATATAGGTAAGCCGTGATACACACAGTAGCCTTCAATAGCCCGGGTTTTATAGAGCTATTAAAGACATCAGAAAGAAAGGTCCCATCTTCTACCATGTTTCTTTTGATGTGGTTCCTACCTCACCTGCATCAAAATCAGCTGGGATGCTGGTTGACCATAAAAGCCCAGGTTCTCACCTCACACTTACTAAAACATAGTCTCTGGAGATAACTCATAGGATCTGCATTTTGAACTGGATTCTTTAGTAATTTTAGTAATTCATGAAGTTCAGAAGAAAGATCCTGTGGTTGGTATTCCTCATTGTATTACTATGTTGGTTGTGATTAAAACCAGGTCTACATTTCTTTGGCAGTCTAATAGGAAGAACTGAGATATAGAATGGGTAGATGTCTAATGTCAAGCAGGAATTATGACCATGCTCTGGAGATATCATGGTAGGATAGGGCTACAACTGACCCATGTGGGGCTTAGGTGGTAAAGAGTAAAAAGCAGCCCTGAGGGTGCAAAACCCTCAGAGAAAAACCATACAAAATGGAGTGGGCTTTGGGTACCTGTTCAGGGCAACCTCATTGGTGGGGTTAGGGATAGAAATCAAGGAACAATGAATGTAAATATAAAAACCAGAACTAGTAATGCATGCTGCAAGAAAACTTTGCTTAGAGAACAATGATCATTTTTATTGCACTCTATAATAACATTTGAATTGGTGAATGATGTTAGTTCATAACACTTTAATTATTTAGATTTAGCTGATTATTTCTTCATTTTGTAAGTTCTTTGAAGAGAAAGAGGCAAATCAAAAGAAAAAAATAGTGAAATAGTAAACTTCACAGTCTATGATTTATACAGGCATTAATGCAAATTCACTCCTATCTCCATATCACTTTCATATACTTCCTGTTTACTTCTATAGTTGCACATAAATAAGAATTGGCATTTGCAGAGCCTCAATTCATTCATTGTAAGATTCTCAATCATCATAGAACATGGTA
This sequence comes from Ictidomys tridecemlineatus, assembly GCF_052094955.1. Classification (NCBI taxonomy): domain Eukaryota; kingdom Metazoa; phylum Chordata; class Mammalia; order Rodentia; family Sciuridae; genus Ictidomys; species Ictidomys tridecemlineatus. The sequence goes on from NC_135485.1 coordinate 61,227,168, forward strand.
TTTACTAAGGAACAAAACTATGTTAAGGCTTTAGGGAGTTTTTTTAAAACAATGTTGTTATAGAGAGATTTTCTACTTGGATTAATTGATCCTCTGTTTAATTCCAATTTTGTAGAACTAGTCTTTTCTGAAATATCCTAGGTAATCTTAAATTTTGCTTTCTTTAAAATGAATTTGAACTTTTAAAAAACATTAATTGTTTAAAATATGTTCTTCACTGTGAAGAGATAAGTAGAATTAAGAAAGTGATTCTTAGTTTGGACACAGTGGTACATGACTGTAATCCCAGAGGTGGAGGCCAGAGGATCACAAATTTGAGGCCAGCTTTAGCAACAGTGTGATCCTGTGTCAAAGTAAAAATAAGAAAGGGCTGGAGATGTAGGTAGAGCACTCCTGGGGGTTCAATCCCCAGTAGCACCAAAAGAAAAAAGAAAAAAAGAAAAGGAAAAGACAATATCTTCTGATGAAAAAGTTCTTGTTTCCCTTAGCAGTGTGATTCCCTACCTTGAAGTAATTTGGTTATTCCAGGAAATATAGTTTAATGTGTTTAAGTTTTATTTGTTTTGATAATTTGGAGTACAGGAAACTACCTAAAATTCATTGATTTCAACATTTTGTTTTAATTTTATAAGCATGGCTTGTTGAAGGTAATTTGAGAGATGAAGGAAAAATTAAAGACAAAATACAGATCATTTAAATCATCAAAGAACCTGGGAAGGACCATACCTCTATAAAGATAGAAACCACCGTAGTGCTTAGGTGTTACATAGTCAATAAATATCTATTATATTTATTATTAAAACTTATTCAAATTATATTTGAAATAAAGCTAGTTTTTTTTTAAAATAAACATTCTAATGATTGTTTCTGTTATAGTGGCCGATTGTAGTAGGGCAGTAAAATGATGGGAGTTGTGGTTTCAGTAGCTTATTTGAAATTTGATCACCTCCTTACTTTACATCTTAACTACAGAAAAAGTCTGTATGTCATCCTTATTTTTCTATGGAAATAATGCATCTCTATTATTTTAAAGTGTATGGTTTATTAAAGAAATTTATAAAAGTCAAAGGACAATTTAAATATGAGAAGTAGCCTGGAAATTTTATTATGCAAAATTATCTAGTGGTAAATGTATATATTTTAATACTTACACCTAATACCTATGCTTCTTGGTGACTCTTTGCAATAAAGATGCTCCCGGCATGACATTACATGCAAAGATGTACTGCTGAGGGTCACAATCTTATTGGAGCAAGACTGCAAATGCTGACAAGAACAGTCAATCCTTCAAGAAGAAACTAGATCTCCTGGTGAAAAAAAAAATAGCTGAAGTAGTTTTCTCAAATGGTTCTGTTCTGTCAGAGCTGGAAGACTTTTTCAGACAAAACATTAAGTTAGAAGCCAATTAAGAAAGCCAAAACAGTCTGACTGCTTTACTCTTGTTTTCATGTAGGCTTTGGGGTGCCTGAGGGGCTGTGAGTGTGGGGTCCTTAGCACTCTGAATATATCTCTACTCTGTGGGACAATTAGATAACCCTTGAAAAATTGATAGTCTGACCAGCCACCTCCTAAAAAGGCTCCTTCTAAGAAAGAACTTAAAAATAACAATCTTGAGGAAAAAAGGAGAATATTTTTTAGATAGAGCAATTTTAATGGGTGGGGTAGCTAAATTTTTCACTATTCTGAGACATTTTAAGATGGAATTGACATTTTTTGAAAATATGTGATGGTGTGTGTGTGTGTGTGTGTGTGTGTGTGTGTGTGTGTGTGACCATCAGCCACATTAACTGAAAAATCACATGTTCTTTAACATAAGGATAAACAAGGTTAAATAATGTAATACCTTAAAAAAATCTGTCAACATTGGATAAAGCAATTACTGTTATTTTTATAAAACAGAGGTAAAAGGCAGGTCAAGTTATAATGTTGTATATATGCATAGTACATAATATAATGCATTATCTATACATATTCAAAAAAGTTATACGCTATCTTTTAAGAAAAACTCTCCACCTCCATCCCTTTAACCACTAAGCTATGGGCCCAGCCCTTGTTCTCTTTTTAATGAAATGCTCTTCGCCTTTCTAAAATGCTTGTCCTGTTATGGAGCCAGAAATATTCCAGATGGCTACAATTTTTATTTTAAAATAAAACTTTAAGATTATCTAATTAAATGGAAGAGACGTTTTAAGAGCTAAGCAGCAGCTATAGACAGATACATATATTTAACTTGTAAGAAGATCTTTTAAATAAAAAATGAGAACAATAACTATGATTTCTAAAGTGACATCATCATTGCACTCTTGGCCTAGGCATAGGCTAGTGTGTTGTAAGGCAGAAAGAGAGAAATGCCACACATTGAGGTGGTTCTTTTAACACACCTGCTCCTAGCCTGCTGGAGATCAAATCCAGGACGTCCACCAGAAGACTTGGGGAAGACCTAGGTATATAGCTTCATAGACCCGAAATAAGGAGCTGTATTGCACTTAAATGTAAATAACTCTGGTGAAGTATTGTACATAAGATAAATGTGCTGTTGTAAATGCTCTGATCCAGGTTGTCTTCTGTAATTGTCAGTACAAGTCCAAAAATCCATGGGTACTTCAACGGTGTGTCTAGTAAATTGCTTTGCATTATCCGGACTTTTGGGTTATGGTGTTATAATCTACATTGCAAAGTTTGACATTACTAGAAAAAGCAAGAGCAAAGGACACTTTTATTCCAGCATAAAACATCTTGCCTGAAATAGAAATGCACGGCTTTTAGTGTTTTTATATATGGAGGACAAAATATTTGGTATTTCTAACCCCAGTATTCTATGCCATGGAGCTCCATGAACCATAAAATGTAGGAATTCAGACTGGTAGACACACTCTTAATTCCTTGAAGGTTATGGACTCTTGAGTTTGATGAAAGGTAAAGATCCCTTTCCTACTAAAATATTTCTATTTTCACAGTAACCCTGTGGGGTAAGGCTTATGGACAAGGGACCTAAGGCTAAGAGTTCCAGTGGCAGAATTGGTATTTGGTAGCATGTCTGGCCCTACGCTCACACTCCTTCCCCTACCATACTCCTTCCAACCCTAGTTCAGCAAACCAGGCCCTTTCTGATCTGATATTGATCTACTTTGTCAGCCTTGTCTGTTGTTTTTTCCCTCATGCCTCCCACAGGAAAGTCACACCAAACTGCTTAATAGGTATTCAAACTGTGACGCTGACCCTTGAACATACTGTTCCTGCTCCCGGGAAATTCTTTCTCATTTCACCTGCCTCCGTGACATCAGCTCAAATGTCAGCTTTTCAGGAAGACTTTCTGCCCTCTTCCCTTCACCTCTGCCCTCTTAGATGCCTTTCCTCTAAGTTGTCATTGTAACCTCTGAAGACTTTCTACTCATAATTCCACTTATTAAGCTGCACCATGATGATGTCTGTCTGTTTGCTTTTCCACTATTGTGTGAACATTTCAAGGTCAGTGTGTGTGTGTGTGTGTGTGTGTGTGTGTGTGTGTGTGTGTGTGTGTAAGATATGGCTAAGGTGTTAATACTGACTCCAGTATGTTTTTCTTTCTACACTCTCTTGTATCACATGTTTAAAGCTATATTTTTCCAAAAGATCTCTTAACACATGCAATATTAATAGGGCCATATGCTACTCCTCTCTCAGCAGCATGAATTACACTGATAACATTGAAAATGGATGCTTGTTTCAAAGGAACAGTTTGACCCCATTTCTCCAAACACAAATTTATGTTTTACTAGGCAATTGTTTCTTAGTAGTATAGTTCTATTTATTTTCTTGGTGACCTAGAGGGGGGAAAATCCTATCTACAGATTTTTATCTATATGATTTAAAAAAAATCAACTATAAATGTCCAAGTTTTATTTAAATAGTAACAATGTTTTAATGTATTGGGAGTTTTTAATGTTTAAATGAGGAGTTCAAATTATCATTAGAATACATATATTAACATTGTGTCACCAAGTACATTGTTACAAAGATGAATAAAGAAGAAATATGTAAATAAAAGCAGGAATTTTAAAGCAACTTAAAAAGAAGCAAATATGTTTTTATAAAAGGGAATAAAGTAGGAGAGCGAGGGATCAATAGAATTCTTGGTTTTTCTTTTTTGGTATGAGACATCATATTTCATTACATGCTGAAAATATTACAAGTTAAATTTTCTCTTTTTCCCCCATTTAGGCCAAATTTACAGATGACTGCAAGTTCAGGGAGCGATTTCAAGAAAACAGCTATAATACCTATGCTTCGGCAACCCACAGAACTGAAAGGACAGGGCGGGAGTGGTACGTGGCCCTGAATAAACGAGGGAAAGCTAAACGGGGTTGCAGTCCTCGGGTCAAACCCCAACACATCTCCACCCACTTTCTACCAAGATTCAAGCAGTCTGAGCAGCCGGAACTTTCTTTCACTGTTACTGTTCCTGAAAAGAAAAAGCCACCTACCCCTGTCAAGCCAAAGGTTCCACTCTCTACACCTCGCAAAAGTCCCAATACAGTGAAATACAGACTCAAGTTTCGCTTTGGATAACTCTGATCTAGGCCTTGCCAGAAAGCATTCTTTTCCCTCAGGAGATTCTACAGGTGTCTTTGGAGCTCTGGAGAAAAATCTTCAGTCACAGCTTCGGCTGGACTCACTCTGTATGAAAAGTCAGGTCATTTGTTTCAGTTTGAAGCAAAAAACGTTTTTTTGATAGGAATGGAACTGGAATTCTTTGTACTTGTAGGAGGAGCACAGCACTTCCGTTCAGAAAGCCTTTTGCTTTATACTTAGGGGATATTTAGAATTCCACATTTTCAGAAAGTCAAATAGCCTGGACTATGTATTTTTCTGACTTTTACAGCTCAACCTGAAAGAACATACATGATACATTTTTTTATTTTTGGTTTCCAAAGAATATTTTGATGCAGATAAAATATTTTATTAACTTTTATTTTTGTTTTTTTAAATTACCTCTGCATTGTTCATATTTTCTTACTTTTGTTATTTTAACTAATATGACATAAGCAATCGTTTTAATACTGTTTATGAATTATAAATGTGTTTAGAGCTTATTTGTAACGTGGATTTCTTTTGCAATTTTCTATTCACTGCACTATTTTTATTTTATTTTTATTTTTTAGCCATACCTCAGTTAATGTAAATTTAGTTTGACGTTTTAAAATGTTTAAATTCTCTTCCACAGCGTCAAAGGCTCAGCTTGGATTTGTGTGTATGCGTGTGTAAATTTATGACATTATGTGAAAACCTACCCCTTTAACGGCTGGTTAGAAATTAAGGAGGAAAAAAAAAGAGTATTTTAATGAAACTAACAGTTGTAGGTAAGGAAAAGAATTAGAGGTAAAAGTACTCTAAGTTTGTAGCATTTATTGAGATCTAATTCTGTCTTGCCTTTGCTTCTCCTGTTATCTTACCCCCTGCCCTCATTCTGGAACAGCTGAAGGAATACATTTTATTCTGTCCATCAAGCATTCACTATGAAATCGGAGTGCTTAAAAATACTTCTGTGACCCTCTGCAATGCTTGTTGTATAGATCCACAGGGAGTAACCACTTAGAGGGAAACGATGGAGAACTGAAGGAGATGAATCGCTGAACAGTTATCCATGTCAAGTCTGGTTGTCAAAAAATGTTCTTATTATTCAGTCAAACATGCTTTGAGCTTCGTATCCTAAAAGTAACCATTCCAGTGAATATATCTGCCATTTTACAAGGAAATTTTATGATACATATATATATAGATAGATATAGTATGTATATCTATCTATCTATATATATATCTGACATACATATATAGATACATATACATTATATGTATATATATATATATATATATATATCTGATATAAATAGATATTTAATCTCATCTTGTGATATGGGAGACCTGGGAATTTGATGAGTTGAAATGGCACTTCATTCTCAACCCAAATACTGAATGCTGAACATAAATCGCAGAAAATACAACTCATGAAATTTATTTTCTTGGATAATCATTTTTATTGAGTTCTATAATATACAAATGTTCATCTTACATTTGGAAATGTTGTAATAAAAAAAGCATAGCTAATGGTTAGAAACATGTCTTTCACAGTAAGAGCCAAATAGTTCATAGAAAGTTGGTAGTGTGCACTGAAGTATGTTTACAGAATATTGATAAGACTGGGGGTATAGTTAGTGATAGAGTGCTTGCTTGCCTACCATTAACAAGACCTTGGGTTTGTTTCCCAGTATGCACATCATAATCATAATAATGTTAAATTTATTTTCCTAAAACAAAGTTCAGCTTATTATGGTGCATAAATAGGGTGATTACCAATATTGAGTTTAGTACCATACACACAGATTGCCTTATTTATGTGTATATTATAGGTAGTATATGAAAATCTATCCATGAATTAAAACATCATGCATGCACTTTTACATATACTTTTAATCACTTATTATAAAGCCAACAATCTGTTTATTGCTCCTTGTTTTAATGCATGATTTTTTAAAATAGAAAATGAATGAAATGCTACAAAAGTTTTAATTAGTTTAGACTTTAGAATACCCCTAAGTTAAATAATGTTTTGCAAATAAAGATATGCCCAACTGCTTTTCAAGTGGCATATCATCTTAGGCATGCAATATAAAGCTATAAATACTATTCTAGTTTATTTTATTCTGTGGTTAAATTTTGTACACTGAATATCAAATTCTTACTTAGGATGCATGGAGAATTTAGGTTGTAAAACAGGAGACTTGTAAACATGTTTAAATGAGCAAGGAAAAGATAATTATAATGATGATTAACAGCAAACTAAATTAAACTAATGCATGCATAAGGCTAAATGATACTCACAGTTTACATTAAGTTAAAAAATATTAGCTTATCTGGTCCTCCTTGTTTGATTTGATTAGCATCTGAGGGTTAAAATAGGCTACCAAATATATATTATGCAAGTGAGGACTAATTAATTTCAAAATTTAAAGCCAGACTAAAGTTTAAAAAAATAAATTACACTTAAGTTTACTGGTCATATGCAATTATATTTAATTAATACTCAGTGAAGCATAAAGTCACCTAAATTAATTAATTAAATGAACTCATGCACAGGTAGCATGTACAAATATAACGCCTTACATAACTTTCTAAAAGTTCATGGTTATGTGGTTTTGATGATTTTTAAGTAACTAGATCTAACCAAACTCAAATAAAGTTTTAGTCAATATGTTAATATAAAAATATCAATGAATTTTACACTAATATTTAAGAACCTAATTTGTTTCAAAGACAGATGACAAACATTTTCAGACTGATATTTCAGATTTATTAATTATTTTATATATAATTTTTAATTTAAGATGTTCTTTATCAGGAACATCTATAGAGATAAACAGAGGTTTCCAATGTAAGAACACTGTGGATTTTACTTTCTTCTAAAGTAACTAATTTGTGAGTATGGTATATATAAAATTATCTGAGTTCTTTTAGCTTAGTTATAGTAATCTAGCAGTTTGATCTAAAAAGGAATACAGGCCAAAGTTATTTCCACATGCTATGTGTGTATATAAATATATATTAATAAATATATAAATGTATACACTATGTTAAATAAACATATAAGATAAGTATGTATATGTTTATATATGTATGTATATATTTATAAAACATAACTTATTGCCAGATAATGTATATGTATATAAAGGTATATATACATATATATTATAAATACATTTATTAAACACCATAAATCACATAGGTAAATCTACCATAAAATTGATTTTAAAAGACAAAACTTAATGATTTTCTTACCATTAATATTTCTCTTTTTTTTAAAGAGAGAGAGAGAGAGAAAGAGAATTTTTTAATATTTATTTTTTAGTTTTCGGTGGACACAACATCTTTATTTTATTTTTATGTGGTGCTGAGGATCAAACCCAGCGCCCCGTGCATGCCAGGTGAGCATGCTACCACTTGACCCACATCACCAGCCCACCATTAATATTTCTACCTTTCAAAAGGAGGAAAAGACAAAGCCACGACTTTAATAATAAAATGAAAGTATGGCTCTGACCAAAAACTCAAATTCTGGCACGATTTTTATAGTTGCAACAAATTGTCTATAGGCTAATTTTAATAATAAAAAGAATGCTGTAGACATAGCTGCAATAGGAAGCAAATAAAAATGACTTATCAATGGAATTATAGACCTCCTTTAAGATTTACTTGCAGCATCTAAATTCTTATCATGTAAAATTTTTTAAAATTTATTTATTTTTATTAGTTGTTCAAAACATTACAAAGCTCATGATATATCATCTTTCATACATTTGACTCAATTGGGTTATGAACTCCCATTTTTACCCCAAATACAAATTGCAGAATCACATCGGTTACACACTCACATTTTTACATAATGGCATATTAGTGACTGTTGTATTCTGCTATTGATTTTGAAGTCAATGATTTTTTAAAACAAGTTTTAAAACACAGGAACTTTTAGATAAATGAATATTGCTCATTTATTTCAGTTGTACTGGCCAGTTTCTGAAATAAGGTTTTCATGTGATGAATCATTCACAGAGAAAAAAGTTACCTTATTTGTCACACTCTTTGTTCTGTTTGAAAGTCTCAGGAGAGAGAAGCCATCAAAGTCAGTAGAGGCCTTTCACAACCAAGAATCACACAAAGCATGAGATCAGTCAAGTGAGCTATGAGTCATCAAACAGCATTTAAGCAATTTTAAGTTTAAAAAATGCATATGTATCTTAGTTAGAAATCAAGGGCTCATATATTTTTAATTTAATAAATTATATATATATTTTCTGTCTTGACTCTGCCATAGATATCACAAGTCACTCTCTAGCCCTAATTTTGGACTCTATCATTTGATCTCTAGCATCATTTCCAGTTTTACCATCAGTTATTGAGTTTTAATATATTGACAGTTATTAATGTCCAAAATAGGGACAAGGTTCTTCCCCAGATGAAACTAATATTCTATGTCCAGATGAAACCGGACAACCACATGAAATAAACTTCCAATGAGTAATACAGGTATTTTAAAAAGATGTTTGTCTTAGTTAGAATGACAACAGGATCAGAGCCGGGATACAGCTCAGTGGTTGAGCATTTACTTAGCACAATGTGCGGACTTGATCCCCAGCAAAGAAATAAATGAGTAAGTGTAAGGTTGGATCAAATTGAGATCAATCCTGAGCATAGCATTTTATAAAGGACATGAAAAATTTGAATTAATCCAGAAAGGAATGGTCAGCAGAGTATCGCTGCATGTAACAAATAGATCTAGATCCTTAATTAAACATGTAATTTTTGATCACCTCTTTTCTGATTAAAATTCTAGAAGCCTTCCAGAAATTTATGAAGAATTATGATAAATTTCTTTTTGATACCACTCCTCCAAATAAGGATAGTTCATGACACAACTTTGTATTGCCTTTCTCTTACATTCCTAATAATTCAGAAAAGTTTTTTCTTTTTCTTTATCTTTTTTTTGGGGGGTGGGGGGTGAAGGGGGTACCAGGGATTGAACTCAGGAGCACTCAACCAGTGAGCCACATCCCCAGCCCTATTTTATATTTTATTTAGAGACAGTGTCTCACTGAGTTGTGTAGGACCTTGCAGTTGCTGAGGCTGGATTTGAACTGGCCATCCTCCTGTCTCAGCCCCAGGAGCCACTAGGATTGCAGGCATGTGCCACTGCACCTGGCTCTGAAAGTTATTTTTTTTTAAGACCCTGCCAGGCACAAGGCACACAACTAGTGAGGCATCTTTTATTTGTTTGATACTTGCTCAATATGTTCTTTATAATGTTTACATTAGTGTACTCTCATATTTTGAATTTCTGGAGGGAGTATATCCACTTTAAAATTGCAGTTTGCCCAACCTAATATCAGGATTACCCATGCTCTTAATTGATAGCCCTTTTGAATTATATGTCCCTCTGATTTAAACACTTTCTAGAGGCTATTGGATATTCCACTTGTTCATAGAATTTAGTGTATGCTTATATTTCTATGTCCCTGGTGTACTTCAGTTGCTCAAAAATGCTTTTAGGATGGATATAACTGCTGAATAAGATTTATTTGATGAATATGATGGATGACAGGAAGAGAATTTCATGTTAGGCATGAGATAGCTCCTACCATAAGAATATCCACTGCCCCTCTCATTATACTTGGATTTCTTAAACACAAATTCTGAGTTCAAACCAAAAAATATGAGACACTTGCAAGCTGCATTTATGTATCAGTAAATTAGTCATCTTATAATACTCAGATTTCATTGGCAGTCATAAAAATAGGTTACTATGCAAATCCTTATGGTTTTGCTATTTGTAGGCCAAACAAGTAGTCCAGTGGGATGTCAGTAGGTGTCAGTGGGAGAGTGAAGACATTTCTTTTTGGTAATTTATTTCTAGATGTGTTTTTTTCCCTTTTCTCAGATAAACTCTCTCAGGGAAGATGGACTTTTTCTGTACCCTACAGAGAGATTAGTGAATGCATAATCACACTGTGACAGGTCCCGTTCCAATGTGTTTCTCATTAAATTCTCTGTCGTCCCCTCTGTGGGAAACTGGAAAATTTATCAGATTTTCATATGGGGAGCTGAATTTCTGCTGAGGAAGCAAGACAATGTCTTTTACTCTCCAGAGAGCAATTATGGCTGTGCTTCCAACAGCAGTACTTCATTTTATGATAGGGCCGTCTTTGTAGGATGTGTGCATTCCATAGCCTGTTTCCATACTCTGATTCAAGTTATATATTTACATTTCTAAAAGTTTGCTAGTTGTCCTACATTTGCCTCAGTAGAATGCCCCTGAGAGTACGTGTATCTGTAGACTAGCATATTAAATGTATAAGGAGAATATACAATGACTACCATATCAGTCCCCATCCTAAAAGAGCATTTGAGAAAATGAGTTTAAATTTTGGAAAGGAAAAGAAGCATAAAAGTAGCAGGCTCTCAGTCAATTCTTTTCCTTTCTTTTTTTGTTTTTTTGCATAAAAGATCATTAAAAAGGGCTGAGAGCATGTTTTCTGTTTAAATAGTGAAAGAACAATATTTATCACAATGACTATTATAAGATCCTTCTGAGGCCTGGATTTCCTGCAAAAGATGATTAGGAGAGAGAGTCGTGCTCATTTAAGTTCTGAAATTAGTTGTTTTGCTGTGTATAAAATTGGGTCAGTCTGAGATCCTTTGTTTCCACCTTAGAAATCATGTTGTCTAGGATTCTTGGCCTTTCCTGACTGGAGAACAAGAGAGTAAATGAGAGAAATACATACATCCCACCTTGCTGGTGCAGTGCACAGAAAACAAGATTTATCTATTAGTCCAAGGAGTCTAATGTTTAATGATGTGAAATCAACTGGGTCTAGCAAAACTCTGAGGTCCCAAGGAGTCAACTTAAACTAAAAGAATAATGATTTCTTGGTCACTAGTAATACATGACAAAAAAACTACTAATACATTTCTAATAAACATATTCAGTTCATTTAGCTCCTTATGCCTGGCATTGTGCTAGGGTTCTGGGATTAGAATTAAATATAATACCACCCCCTACACACACAAACTACCCTCAGTCCTGGGAATTGAACACAGGGCTTCATGCATGCTACACAAGTGCTTTACCACTGAGCTACATCCCCAGCCTTTTTAATTCTGTTTTGAGATAGCGTCTCACTAAGTTGCTCAAACAGTCCTCAAACTTGAGATCCCCTTGCCTCAGCCTCCTGGGACACTGGGATTATAGATATGTGTTTCTACACCTTGCTATCATATCTGTTTTGAGGGAAATTTATAATCTTGCTTATATTATCAAGCCAGTGAATCATATCATTGAATGTTATATCCAGTTCTCAGTAGGTCAAAATGACACTTATTCTTGTCAAAGAAATTTATTATGTTAGGACACTGTTTACCATAATAGACCCCAAAAATTATGTTGTAGGTTACTTTACATATATTGGTACTAATTCAAAGTTCCTTTGGTGCTCCCTTTGGGAATTTATAGTATGTTTTCCATGCTTATTGACATACAGGGTGTTGTCAAGTGTTCAAGATTTTTTCCCCTGTGTTCATTTAAAGATAACTAAGGATCCATCAGAGTATAGGAAAATCGTATGTAGGTTTTTAAAGGAGACCTCAAACCATCTGTTATAAACAACATTGACCTGATAGCTAGAAACGGTAAATCAATGAACATAGGATTTCTCAGAAACTGGAAAAACTGACCTGTGCTTTCCAGACTCTGATTTATTTTCCAAAACAAGGATGCCTATAGCATAGAAACAGTGAATTTAAAAAATCAAGGCATGAATGTGGCCCTGTGTCTGACTTAACTTTTCAGCTCTTTTTCTACCTGATTGCTGAAAGCAACAAAATTGTTAACAATTTAGCACATTTTTTTTTTTTAATAAAACATCACCTCCCAGTGTTGGTCTTAAACAAAGGATTAGATATCAGACTCCCTTTGAGAACAGCTGCTGCTCTTTGGACTGGTAGGATTAGTGCAAAGCAATTCTCCCCCAGGACATTTGAGGGGCTGGCAAATGTTGCTGTGTCTACCTTGCGTGTTAGAGGCACCCTTGCAGTGCTTTCAGCCAGCGTTTCTGTAACTTTGGCCTACAGTCAATAAATATTTCACGTCTCTTTCCCTGAGGGTGTGCTCAGAGGACCACCCTGCAAGTGTCTGCCTCTGTGGTCACAGCTTCAGGCTGTGGGCGTAAAGGTGGGTGTGGAGCCAGAGGCAGGATGTGCGGGCAGGATCTAGTGTGGTTAAAATTCGGGATCACTGGTCTGGCTTTAGGGAATCTGGAGCCCACTTCATGTCAACACTCATTCTGGGTAGAGAAGCATGTCCACCAGAGGATTATCATCAAGCATCAGCGTGACTCACTCAAGGGTTAATGCAAGGAAACATTCATAAGAGGTGAGGTTGCAGGGTGAGAGAAAAATAGAGGCCTCTTGTACTTCTCACCAGGCAGTGCTGAATGTCTTCTTCCCTTTAGGAAGGAGATGCTCAAAGTTTCCAAAAGCTTTCAAAAGGGCTCCAAGTGACCCCTTTCTTCTTAACTCTTTAAAACATGTCATTGAAAACAAGTCATGATTCATCCATCAAAACAATAATGCATTAAATGAACATCTAAGGAACTGAATGATTCAGGGACTGGTCAAGAATCTAATTGTCTAGTAAAGAAATTCAGAGGCTGAGGAGAATAGAGCCAGTTTTGTATCACTTAAGAAAATAAGAGGAAAAATGAAAATCATGTCTCATATTGATTTGGGGGCCTAGTATCAGCTCCCCACCATTCTCAAAAAGGGCAGATTTAGCTGTTGTCAATTAGAGTTTGGATGGCTTCCTTATTTATTCCCTGTTTGTTTTCCATAGACATGGGTTGAATCCTTATTATATGTCAAATACAGAATTAAATATTGAATACACAGAGATAAATGAGATATGATTTCTTCCCTCAAGAAGCTTAAGGAACATGGATAATGATACAAGTAAGCTCTATTCTATAGTGGAGGGGTTGGGATTTATAGACAGTAAAACTAGTATTAGTAACTTGACTACTATAATTATGACTACTTTATATTTGGACTGTCCTTTAAAGTTTGGCACTTTTAGGTTTCTGAATATAGATAGCATCTCTTATTTAATTAGATATAGAAGTAAGTCATCTGAGAGGAAGTGGATAGTTTTTAAGGTGTTGGCACTCAAACCTGAGATACTTTAGAGCTTGGTCCAAATTCCCTCTTCAAAGTGTGACACTCCATCCCCACTTGCTGAAAACACAGCTACTGAAGGTTGTGCTTCTTCTTCTTAGGGAATTGCTGTGGGTACGATTACACCCACACCAGAGGCAATGAGGTCATTGGCTGATTCAGAGATACAGTGGCCTGGCCTTATGATCACACTTTTCAATAAATATAAAGGACTATCCCAGCTTTAAACTCCACTAGGAGAAGCCAAGATCTCCGTTGCAACCATGCAAAATCACCTTCCTCCTCTGCCCTGTCCTTTTCCCTTCCTTATGGGTAGTGACACAGGTAGACCACAATACTCCCGTTTAAATTTGAACACCAGATAAATGATTAATAATTTTACAGCCTAAGCATATTCTAAATATTGCATAAGCAGCCTCTATTTTTATTTGCTGAGTCTGACAACCCTTGTTATAAGTATCACTCTTTAGAGTACTCCCCAGAAAACCTCACTGGGCTACTTTCAGCCTCCTGTTTCTAGGGAATCTGTTCATATAGGCATCATATGGTCAGTGAAAACAAGGGACTACCCTGGACTGACAACTTCAAGCAGAGTAAGAAAAGGACCCTATATTTATATTTGGCGGGGGGACATGGTTCAACATTCTTGTGAGCATAGAGAATTTTTATGCAACATCAAATTTAAAAAATTCAGTGGCTATAACAAACTGTAAAACACAATGCTATCTATCCAAAGCAAGATTTTGAAGCATTAACTCCTTGTCCCATCTCCCCAAACAATAGGTGGGAGTATGTGTTCATATTGGCACACATGGAGTTTATTTTCCTCAAATATACAAGGCATGTCACCAATCTGTGACTTATTGCCAATGTTTCTGAAAAGCTCTGAAAATGTGACTCACTCCGTCCTTCATGAAACACAACTTTTACTTGTTTTCCAAAAAAAGGCCCATGCCTCTGCTCTTTCAGCTACCGGCTCCTTCCTTATCTGTTTGGCTAATGCCTCTTCTACCTGACCTCTAACCCTGGGATCCCAGGGTTCAATTTTTGCTGCTTTTCTATTCACTCCCTAGACTCACTTCCCTGTGATCTCATCTTCACTTTAAATACCACATGTGGGCTGATGACTCCCAAGTTCAAATCTCTAGCTTCAGCTCTCCCTGTGCTCCAGGTCCACATCATCAACTGCCTGCTCTGAACTGCTGCTTAGATGTCTAACGGGAATCTCAAACCTAGCACGTCTCTATCTCAACTCTTGTTCCCAAACCGGTTAAGCTTCCAGCCTTCAGCAGTTGAATAAACAGCATAATGATTTATTCAGCCACTTGAGCCAAACATCTAGGAATCATCCTTGCGTCTTCTCTTTTTCTCATAACCCTCATCCAATCTACCACAACTCCCAAAATAAATTCTGAGTCTTATCACTTCTCTCTCTCAGTACTGTAACCTTAGTCCAAATCACCCTCATCTTTAGCTTGGTCTATTTAAATAGCTTCTCTTATTCTCATTGTGGTGAATTTTACAGAGAATTCAGAATAAAATTCTGAAAAGACAAATCTCATCATTTTCCTGCTTAGAACCCTTAAGTGGCTTGCCCACTGGAATGGATCTGATTCTTTCCTCATTCTTCTGTTAACATCTCCTACTCTCTGCAGCCTCAGGAACTCTGTCCTACCTTTCCTGGTTCTTCACCTACTGCTCAGAGAAGACTTCCCTGGTAAGGGTCTGAAGTGTCTTTTCCATATTTTCATCAGAGCCTTTTTTGTGCTTCCTAATCAATCTTACATACTTCTGTGTTCGCTGGTTCCCCCAGGGCAGGGCATGTAAATGGTCTGTTTCCCCCCAATAAAATGGACAAACTTTGTTTGCCTGATTAACTACAGTATCTCTGGTGCATGCCACAAAGAAGACACTCCAAAGTTATTGATTGAAAGAATGAGAACACTCAGTCTGGTTACAACACTTTTTGACAACACTAATTTCTTCCAACACATTTGATAAACTAGGGAGCAGTTTGAGTGTAATGTGAATTTTGTGTTGGCTTATATGCAATTTCATCTGTGAGAAACACTATTTCTGCTGGACTGAGCTGTCTATGAATTCACAGAATACAAACACACACCTCCCAGGATCAGTGAGCCACAGTTGACTGCACCTGGTGTTATAACTTCCCACCTGCTTTCAGGTAACTCTCCTTTAGCCATGTTATGGGGTGAATTTTGTCTCCCCCTAAAATTTATATATCGAAGCCCTAACCCCCAATGTAACTGTATTTGGAGATACGGGCTTTACAGATGTAATTAAGGTCCAACAGTCCCTAAAAGTGGAGGAAGAGACACCAGAGCTCTTTTTCTGCCCATGCGCAGAAGAAAGGCAAAGGAAAGACAAAGCCAGTTTGCAGACCAAGAAGAGAACCTTATCAGAAACCGCCTCTGCTGGCAAGTTGATCTGGGACTTCCAGTCACCAGAACTGTGAGAGAAGAAACTAGATGCTTAACCCACCCAGATAGTGGAATTTTGTTATGGCAGCTCAAACGGACGAATGAAAAACAATTGAGAACATCTCACAGGCGACAGCCCTGTTTCCAGCGCCACCCTGGACTTGTGGCCCAACACCTTCCCACCTTTTAATTTTCCCCTCTTTCAATCTTTTTGAATCTTTCTATTCTCTGCTCTCTCACTCTCTTTTCCCCTATAATAAAAGTTTTAATCTCCCTTCTATGTTTTCTTCTCTTCATCTTTTACCCAGAATACACTAAAGCTTAAATGCAAGCAAACTTCAGCCCTTTTTAAAGGCAAGACCTCATACTTACCATACTATTCATATATTTCTTAACCATTTAACATGTTCGAAACTGTGCTGGTATTTTTGTTGGGTTCCAATCCTTTTTATCTGAATGTTATTCGCTTAACCTAATTTCCCCATGGGTCCCATAGATTTTATTAAGCAATTTTACATACAGTAGTGACATTTAGAAATGAGTGTGTTGGGCTATAGCAGAAATGACTGCTATATTCTTTTATTCTTACAAAAATTCAGTGAGCTAGATTTATTCTTATTTTATAGATGAAGCAGAAGATTGAAGTATTAGGTATAAGCCACCATGTGCTCCTTACTGTGCCAAATATACTTCTGTGGTGCATCTTCTGATGTTAATTCTTATTTTTAAATGCTACGAGTTTTAATCTGATCATACTCAAAGTAAATTTCTCTTTGTGTTATATTTAACTTGACAAAAGGAAATGAAGATAAGTCTTATATCACTTAGGTCTAAAGTCTATGATTAATAATACATTCTAGATTGAATTTTTAAATGACATATCATTGTTACTGGGCTCACTAAGTTGACAATTGCTTGTTGCATGCCTCATTTTATTTTTAAGTCATATATACATTAATTATTAAATAATATCAGTTGCAAGTCACATAGGTCAGCAGCATTTTAAAATAAAGTCCATTAATATATAAATAACCATTTTAAATATAACTTTAAGAAGCCATACATTTTTATCAGATACTATTTATCAAATTTACTATATACAGATATGTAAAAATTATGACTTATTCTTCATGTATATTTGTGTCACCTCGTTGGTCATATAAGTTCTATAAAGGGGAGCCATTTCAATGCCCTCTCTATATTGGGGAAAGCTAACTGGCAAATAGAAGTCTGTATCTGGACTTAGCCTGGCTATGAATTAGCTGGGAGGCCTTAGAAATCTTATTGGGATTTAGCCTCATAACTTGTAAAATTCCCCAGCAATGTGATCTGGGTCTGCGGTTTCCCCTTCAGCCAGTTTCCAAATTGTATGCATGTAGGGATACAAAGAGTTCTCCACAGTGTGGATGTACTCTATGCTCCCCCACCATAACTCTGCTGTGGCTGCAGGCTCCCTTCAGAAAGACCCTATGGATAGGCATGAATAAGGGAAAGCCTTCTCTTATAATACCCAGACACTGAATGTTCTGCAGTCAGAAAAGGTCTATTTAACAATTACAGATTACTACTACTGAGGGGAAGGGCCGGATGTCAATAAAACATGGCTACTGTAATCAATGTAGTTAAATGAATGGTTGGGAAGATCAACAAACACTTCATCTCTTCTGCTAGTGTAGATTAGTTCTCAAAGGTGTTTTAACATCATTCCAAATGATGTCCAGGTGGGGACAACCAATGATTCCTTCTTAGAGGTAACCAAAGCCTTTCATTGTTCTTACTAAATTTAACGTTTGGCTCAACTTGACTCTCCTAAGATAGATCTTTCTTCCTAGTGTGGCTCCCATTAATTTCTGATACAGAAGCTCAGTTCTCTTCTAAAACTCTTTCTTTCTCAGAGAGAATTCTTTCCAAATGAAAAGAAAGGGAGAGGGGGAAAAATATAATAGCTATAAATATGACAAAAACCAAGGCAAAGACATAAAGATGCACACAATGAAGATGGAAGTTGAACTAAATTGCTGCGAAGGCACTATCCCAATCTTAGCTTTTAAAAGAACACATAAAATGTACTCCCTAGGTCATAAAGATGTTGATTGACCAGCTGCTACCTTAATTATAAGTCATTTGATCAAGAGCATATTAAAGTGGAATACCATAGTAATAGCACTTAGAACCTTAACAATGTGCTTCAATATTTTGGTGATATGCCACACATTCAATAATAAGGTACTCATTTATTCAGAAAGTTTATGATCTTGTCTCTCAGGGGTTTGATAAGACTTATTTCCCACATATCTTGAGTAGGAGAAATGAGAACACCATCATCAATAACAACCAAACAAGCAGATTTCTGAGTTCTACAAAAGATGATTTGTTTTGTCTTCAAAATACCATCAATGGCAAAAGAAAGGGCACTGGAAAAATGACGTGTATTTTTAGCAGAAGTTATGACCACTCATATGATTCAGTGTAAAATGTGTCACTTCTACATAATAGGCTCATACTCCCTATTGTGCTAATTGAACTATGTACTTTTGATGCATTCCCTATTCATGTTGAAGCGTGGGGAACAAATGATACAAGTCAACAGTCATGGCAATTGGACACACTGGATATCTTTCTTCTTTGACTCTGAGTCAGTCTCCTCAGTGGATTACTAAACACATTCCAGAAATCTCATAAGTTACTACTGGTCTAAAAATGGATATAATTAACCATGAGTAAACCTACCGCAGTGCTTGATGTAATCTTTAAGCTAATTAACACAAGCCATTTACAACAGACTTATTCCGCATTTCTAAAGGTTGCACATACCTTACTACAAGTTCATAGACATTGCCATTACAAAAAAATCTGCTCCCCAACATATTTGGACAAAGACAGGAGATAGCTGCATTGTAACAGGATCTGGAGGAATAACTATGTTAACTGTGATCAGAGCCAGCCCAAGATGTGGGAATCCTAGATGAAGTTCATTATTTTAAAGATTCACCAGTATATACCTCTGGGTGTGGCCTTGCTATGATCTGGAGCAATCCGATGCCTGAGATCTGATTGCTGCAACTCAGTTGTTTTTATTGCTATGCTACCAGCTGCTTTCCTTGGTGGAGAGAGAGATGATTCATTCCTAAAATTCTCCTTCTCTTCAGGTCTGACAATGCTATTAAATTCTAGAAAATAAGGCTCCTTTTTTCGCTGTCTCCTAACGTGCTCCTAGCTCAAACACTATTTTCCATGGGAAAACCTTTAATTCTATGAGGACTTACTAAAAGACACATGGGACAGGGTAGAAAATTTTTGCAAAATTTGTAATCTTTTCATTCATGTTCAACCAAAATTTCTTTTCTTTATTTTTTGTTTCATTCCTTATTTTATAGCTAAAATACATGCTATTCTTTATGTTTGATAGTTTTTAAAATCCAACAATGATATGGATCAATCTTCATACTTGTTTCTTTTTAGTGCATTATAGTTGTACATAATAGTTTGGTTCATTTTGACATAATCATACATGCCTGGAATTGAATTTACTCCATTTTATTCCTGTCAACCAGTATTTCTTGTGGGCCAGATACTGTGCCTCCGCTCACTTTGACCTCATCTCGTCAATCTTCACAACTACTGCACGTATATAGTGATTTCCCCTTTTTTAGGATGAGGAAACTGAGGCATTGCATAAACCTCACAGGATTGCAAGGCAGAGCTGAGAGTCAAACTCAGCTTAAAAACTTAGCCAGACTAAATTTTAATTACTAAGTTTTAATTTCTACATTGTGTTAATCCTTGAAACTATATTACATAGTTCAAAACATAATTTTTCCCTCTTTTTTTGAGACAGCTATGGGGCTGCTTTAGGGTTTAGAAAAGAAAACTAAATGGTCAGATGTAAATTTGGTTTGCTGAGCCTAGACATGGAAAATGAATGGTTTGCACACTAGCATATATGAGACATG
The DNA here is from genome assembly GCF_052094955.1 of Ictidomys tridecemlineatus. Lineage (NCBI taxonomy): Eukaryota > Metazoa > Chordata > Mammalia > Rodentia > Sciuridae > Ictidomys > Ictidomys tridecemlineatus. The sequence goes on from NC_135485.1 coordinate 61,247,314, forward strand.
CACCCAGCACGGAGGAATAATGATTAAATGAGAGGCTGGAAATGGGTTATAGACATTAAAGTCGATCTGCTTTAGTTCCCCTGTACTTCCAAAGGTGCCTACTGATGTTTTGGTACATTGATTCATTTTAATTCATTCTGATTTTTGAAAAATAACAGAATTTTCTTTCCAAAGTTACACCTAGAGCTATGACTAGATGTGTTTTCATATCACAGAATAAAATTACCTTTTTTTTTCTTTTGACATCAAAGATCCAGAAAATAAATTACAGGAATCAATCACCACAAAACCCAAGACCCAAATACTATCTTTGAGATACCTTGGCCTCATTATAATTTGACCTGATCTTATTTAGGAGTAGTTGAGAATATTTCCCTTTTTCTTAGCTGTCAAGATTCAGTTGATACATCACAGATCCCTAAAGCTATGTAGGGAACTCTCCCCTTAATTCCATCAGCTTCATTTCTAAGCATCTGTAATAGTCACGGCTGGGTTCAGTGAGAGTTCTGCTTGCTCTGAGCGTGAGATCATGCCCTAAGTAATTACAGTGAGCGTGCAGTGAAAATATGTGGTGAATATAATGTCAGGAAATCATGCAAATTTTATTATCGTCAGTGAAGTGGTGGCTGGTGGAGAACTTGTCAGTATTTGCAACTTGAAGCCTAATTACCTTGATTTACTTGTAGTACCATTCATAACCTTGCTGCCGTGCTGTTCCTGACAGCACTTCAGCATTTTACAAGAAAGGAATAATGCCATGTAAATAATTTAAAAACAATAAATCATTTAGAGTGGCTTTAAACCAAAACCTAATGCAGTAGCTGGCTGAGTACTTGCTGCACTTGACAGGTAGCTGGCATGCAGACTTCATCCATGTCTAAGAGGTATTTACTCTTAAAATCCACAAATCCCAAACAGGCAGATAGGGGAAAAAAAGAGACCGAAAGTCTCTTCTGACTTGACTAGAACTTTTGTCCTTTTTTAGGTGACATAAAAAATAAGGAAATTAAAATCTACATAGGATACTTCTACTTCAAACACAGAATTGCTGAGTTATGCTAGGTAAATGACTAATTAAGGCTGATTCTCCAAGCAAAGCTGACTGAATGTTGGAGGGGTACTTAACATGCCTGGGGCGGCACCCCTATCTTCAGCCACCCCCACAGAGCTGGAGGGAAAAACCTGAAAGGTGGGGAGTAGGATGAAGGCACCAACACTGGGAGGGCAACAACTCTTCTCTCTGGTCAGTTCTATTCACACAGAGCAGATAATGAAAAGCAAAAACTCAGCAGAAAAAGCTTCTACTTAAGGAAAAAAAGGTAGGATGGCTTCCATTATGCCGGAGGGAGAGCTGGGGCTGCCAGCTGCTTTTGGACAATTGCGTTCCTACTGGGTGCCAAGCATGTCATTATCTCTTTTAATCCTCACAACAATTCTCTGAGGTAGGTATGATTATCCCCTTTTATAGATAAGGACAAAACCTGAGTTAGATTAAGTAATTTGCCTGAGATCACCAGCTAGGAAGTGACTATCAGGATTAAGTCTGAATCTGTCTGACTCAGGCTTCTCCTGCCGTATTCCCTTCCCCCTACAGAAATGAGTTCTTCCTTAACTTTATCTACAAATTCACTTACACTTTGAGGTAATTCGGGAAACATTTAGAATAGTGGAACTCCTGTCGTGAAAGAGATCCTAAAGTCACAGTCAGGCTGTGTCTGAAAACCCCACCCCCACCTCCCTGAAGGAATCTCCTGGCTTATTCTGCCTGGACAAGCCCATGGTAGGGTATTTGTACATGTGCAGCGTGCCTAATACAGGGGCCAGTTTCATGTCTTCTTGGGCATTGTTCCCATCCCCTAGGGTTATTCTCTCCCCCCAAGTTCCCAGTCAGCTTGCTTCCCTTACTGTGAACTTCTCATTCAGGAAAGATTTCACCAGCTCAGTTAAAAATCCAGTGTCTGTTTATTTTTTCCTTCGGAAACATCAACATTTGAATACGTCCTTTCTTAGAACAGTGGTTCTCAAACTCTCGTCTGCTAAGAATCATCAGGAGGGCTTGAGAGAACACAGATCACTGTCTTGTGAATTAAAAATTCACAGTGTAATTCTTTGACTCACGGTAGGAATCCAGTAAATGTTAGTTCCTTTTTTACTGTAAATCTCCAATGTTCCAAGTACTTTCCTGATTGTAGCTTATCCTGGTGTTTCCCAAACTTTGGGCTTCAGTTTCTATTTTCCAGCTGCTAGCAGTAACCCTTGAATTAATGAATTCAGAAAAAAGAAAGTCAGGGGTTGTTTTTACCCATTTATTTATTCCGTGTGAAGAAGCAAAATATAACATGCTTGTGCCCACCCATGTGCATACAGATTCTGTAGTGTAAAAATAGTGGTGTTACATACGTGGAAAATAGTACGCCTTTAGAAATTCATTCATTTCAAATGCATTTGAGATGTTTTGAGGAAAAGAGGTTTATTCTTAAGCAACTAAGAGCAAATGGCAGAGTCTAACTAGTATGGTCTGACAGATTATTGATGTTTTGATCGGTGGGCCCATTTGCTGGAGGTTGGGCACCAATGAGGAGGGAAGTATGCAGGGTTTGGGAGTGTTAGTTATCAGAGTCTTGCCTTCCATTGGGGGGAAAAAAACATTATGGAAGAAGGAACCTGGTGAGCTTTTATCAAATGTTCAGAGTTTTCAAATTGCCATACTAGAATCAGCAGCTGCAGCACCTGGGATCTTGTCAGAAATGCAAATTCTCTGGTCTCATCCCAGGTTTACTGAATCAGAAAGTTTGGGCAGCAGGCCCAGAAATCTGTTTTAGCAAGTCCACCAGTGGATTCTGATGAACAGAAAAGTTGGAGAATCTGAGCTCAGAGTAACTTTTAAAGAAAGTATCAAAAAGGTTAGAAAGGGCATTGACTTAAGACTTTAGCTATAACTCTGCCACCCCCAGTAGAGTCTTTTATAAGAACATTTAAACAAGCAGAAGGGCAAAAAGAAAACTCCAAACAACTTTCTTCTGGAAAGTGATAACACTTGACCTTAACTGCACAGTAGAATCACATGGAGGTGCTTTTAAAAACACCATTCTGGTGAGTTTTTTTTCTTTTTTTTTTTAATCTACAATAGTAAATACAGGTATGCAACACTTAACAACAGGGATACTTGTTGGTTCTGAAAAACGTGTCATTTGACAATTTTGTCAATATGTGAACATCATTGAATATACTCACACAAACCTAGACTGGATAGCCCACTACACACCCAGACTATATGGTATGTGTGTGTGCACGTGTGTGTGCATGTACGTGTGTTTGTACATGTTTTAGGGCCATGATGAGCAAGTCAGCATGAGATTAAATAAAGCTAAAGAGAAAGAAAATGACTCCATCAAGAGATGAAATAAATAGAATACATGTGAAGCTGCAGTTAGCATCACACAGCAGGCTGCTTTATGGAGAACTTATAAGGAGGAGTATATTCTAAAATGAGAATAAGATTCTAGTAAACACATAAAACAGGAACAGTTGTTTAGTACCATTCTCCAGTGCCATGCACTGTACACAATGGTATGTACTCTACCTTTATACAAGTAGCAGTGCCATATGTTTGTTTACCCCAGCGCTCATAAACATGAGTTATGTGTTGTGCTTTGACTTTACTATGATGTCACTAGGTGATAGGAGCATTGTAGCTTCATCATGACCTTAGAGTACCACCATTGTATACTTGGTCTGTTGCTGACCAGAATGTTAATCATGTGACACTTCACTGTACCATTCCAGGCCACCTCCTAGCAATTCTTTTACTGTCCTGAGATGGAATTGTAAATGAAGTAGAATTGTCCCCAGGTTTCCATGTATGTAGGAGTTCCTCAACTGATTTGAATGTGACCTGGGCTGAGAATCACTGTTGTAGGGACTTAAGGCTTGGAACACCACAAAATTTAAACTACTATGAAAAAAAAAGATGTTTCCTTAAAGCACAATTTATTAAAGTACTAGATGACCACAGCTTCTATTCAGCGGTGTAATCAGAGCTCCTGTCACAATGAGGGGACCCTTCAGACTACAAGGCCACTGCCATTGTTCTTAGTAGGACCTAGTATAGACTTGATAGGGCTTTTGGGCCCACACATAAGTAGAGATGGCCATCCTACAACCAAGCCCAGTATCCCCATTTGCTACTCTTCTCTGTGTGAAGGGAAACCAGTAAAGTGCTTTGGTTTCAGTGAGGAAATCGACATTGGAGTACTTTCCTTGCCATTAACAAGCCCCGAAATTGGGTCTTTAAATTTAAATGCTTCTGCACCTGTTTCCTCATCTATACCGCCCAGTAAACTTCCTTTAGCTCTGAAGTAAAAGCTGCACACCTAGATTTTTTTTTTGTTTCATGCAAAGTGACCATTTTTTGTATATATTTTATTATGAGATCACAAAGTCAATTGCACCACAAATCTTGATCCTTGAGCCTCATTCCTTTAGCCTTTTCATTTATTATAGTTAACCTACCACTTTTCAATAAATTAAGACTGATGTTCTAAGGGAAATGCAGACATTGCCAGAATTATGTCCACATGTGAAACGAGAGGATCCACTTTATGTCTTCCAATTGTAAAAATCATAAAAGAGGAGAAATCCATTAAGTTACCTCTAAAATCAAGTTTTTGTGAAAGCAGTGGAATTGCCTACAGAAAGCAAGACTCTGTTCAAGTTGCATTTTGAGACTACTGTTAGAGTGCTTGCATTTTATTTCATGACTCTTTTTTATTGTGAAGCAAACTTAGAAGCAGAGACTGGGAGGAGCTTGACAGCAGCACATTCCTTTCCTCTCATAAATGATGCTCCAGATAGTATGTGATTCTGAAAGGTACCATATGAAGCGTATCACACAATTATTACACTCCATTCATCATGGTTTGTTTCAACTGCTGGGTTTGGAAGGATCAGATTCTAAATGGAGTACTTAGGAAGGAGACAGATATAGTCTCTATCTTTATTATCCCTCTATCTCTCTTGTGTTTCATGTTGTAAATATTCCTTCTGCCGCAGCATAAAAGATCTTTTTCTTTTTCCATCTTTCTCTTCCCCTTCCTTCTTTAATATATTTCCAACTATTAAACTAAAACTCATTTTGGAGTTTCTTGTAAACTCTTATTTTTGTTGAAGCACAGATCAATCAACAAATGCCCATTTTCATTCACGTGGTTTGGATGAACTTTGATACACACACACACACACACACACACACACACACACACATATATATATATATGCTTATATACATATGTGGATGTACCATGTACGTATTTGCAGCCTCCTAAGTAAACCATTTTCTTTAACTAAAAGATGGCCATGGAGGTAATCACATGACCCACTACTAGAGGGGGAACTGAAAAGTACTGCACCAGAGGAAAGAAAGACTGCATTACATAAAGATGCACACAACCTTCTATTAAGCATGAGATAATAACTATTTTCAGGGAAGACAGAAATTTATTTTCTGGATATCAAAAAAATTACATAGTTGGCAGATGAGATGAAAAATGGTATTGCAATTTAGTAAGCAGAACCTACATTACACTGATCTCATTTAAACCTTTGCAGCTTGTAAATAATATTTTTTCTGTTATAACAGTTATTTAAAACAACATATTGAGCCTGAGTGTAGTGGTGCACACTTGTAATCCTAGCATTTCGGGAGATTGAGGCAAGAGGATCTTAAATTTGAGGCTAGTCTGGGCGACTCTGTAAAAGCTTTTTTAAAAAAGAGAAAAGCTCTGGGGATATAGCTCAGGGGTAAAATGCCTCTGGTTCTAACCTCAGTACCTCAAAATAAATACTGAAACATCTAAATTTACAAATATAGCTTTAACTTGTTATACTACTTAGGGGTAAATCAAGAGTAAAAAGTCATATTTCTCTCCATAAAATATTAATATAATTAGAGCAAAATTATCTCAACTCAATAACTAGCAACAATTTTTTAAAACATTTGTCTTATCTTTTTCAATTTCCATCTCATGTATATTTACAACACATTACATGAAATATATGATACATATATTGCTTATACATTGACATTTCATGTTTGTAAAGGAAGACCACCTTTCCTGGCGATGACCTAAGACAGAATTTAGTAACAAAAGAAGATCCTAAGTGGATGAGTTACAATATTGGGACAATCTATGTGAAAAGGCAGCTAGCTGTATTCCTTTCCTTAAAAAACAACTAACCAAATCTAAAAGTAATAAACACCTCTACAAATTTTATTGAGAACTTAATGAAGAGATGATTGCTTTTATCAAAAAAGAGAGATGTAAACTGCATATCAAGTTCTCCAACTATGAGTTTTGAAGGACTTCAAATAAAATAGTCAGAATTTAACAAATAGTTACTTTGATGAAATAATTTGTGTAGTATTTATGGAACTTGGGAAATTGGATACCTAAGAGACTCTCACAATCTATTTTATCTCCACTGATCATCACTAATTCTCCTCTGTGCCTTTCTTCCATCATATCTAGTTAACAGAACTTTCAAGCTGAAAAAAAAGAAAAAATGAATTGATCAATAGATCAGTGGGCAGAGGGATGGGAAATATTTTAGCACATTTCTCCCCACTCCATGAATGAGTCTTCATACCTTTTAAAGTTAATCCTATTAATACAAAGTTATTTGGGTCCACATCCCAACTTTATATATTCATTTATAAATTATATGTAAATACCACCATAGCAATATGTAATTATCAGAAAAATATATTAGAACAATGTACAACATTTCATATTGCCTTACAGCATGTCTAAGGGCATATTTCCCTTGCGATAGTCAGCTTTGTAATCTACCTACTCTTCTTTCATCAGGAGATGTAAGTCTTGATCACTGACCACTTTTTGAATTCTTACTGTGTCCTAGTTACTATGCTAGATGGTAAATTAAGTAGGATTGTCATATGTCATTTTGTGTGTGCCAAGTGCCTCTGAAAAAGACACAGCCTAGACATAATAGCAGCTGTTAAATTAATGTGGGCATATGGTTCAATGTAGGCTGTTTATTATCTTCTTGTCCTCCATCCAGAGAGTACCATCTTCCTGGAAGTAAAGGGGGAAATAAACCAAATGCTATGTTAGAAAAGATTGAAGATCATATATATGTATAGAGTCACACATATATACACACATACATATGTGTGTGCAGATATATTTATATAACAATTAAAGTGTTTCATTGATATCACTAGTATATGTCAATGGAAAATGAGGCAATTATAGTATAATCCTATTAGATTTCAATTATAATTAAAATTAATGAGAACAATATGTATATAAATTATCAGTTAATATTTTCAGGTAAGTAGAATTCAGAATTTACTTGAGAACTTATTATGTACCACGCACTATGCTCAATTTTGTATGCTCAATTTCTCATTTAACCTACTAAAACATATGCTAAGTTAGGTACTTTTATTTTCCCAGTTTACAAATAAGATAACAGACTCAGGAAATTTTGTGCTTTGCCCAGTATGACATAGCCGTAGAATTGTAGATCTAACATTTAAATCCAGATCATCCCAGTTAATAGGTTTGGAAGTCATTGATTTTCCTAACTGTACTAATATGAATGTTGCAGTGCTTCATTGAGATTAAAATCATTGAGATTAAAATCAGAAGGATTTAAGTACCATTTAACTGGGCATGTTAGGATAAGTCACTTGCAAAAAAAAAAAATTCTTGTGGTTTGCCTTATTATGAATTAATGATAACTTAGGCTATCAACTCTGCCAAATTTTAATATACATTCAATAACTGTTTTTATAGCAGTTAAAAAGTTAGTCTTAAAAATATGCATGAGTGGGTAACTGTTAAAAATACGAAATGCCAGGCTAGAAGACTAATGGCTTCATTTTTCCCATGATTCCACACATTTCCTTTATAGTAGCACATACTGCCAACTGTCTAGAAAGAGAGCTAAAGCTGTATCACTGACTAATCCATATATTTTGGTGAAGGGCTCAACATTTTCCTAAGAGTAGCACCTCTTTTGGTCTCTTTTTGTCTTCCTTTCTTCGTCAGTGATAAAACCCGGTAAAAGAGACAATATTTTGACAGAGAAACTTAATGGCCATACTCCATGTAGCATGCCCTGGGTTCTAGAGGCTATGGTCTGAGGTCAAGAGGTTGCCCCTGCACTCAGTCCCGTCTGTGGTAAAACACTAGCCCGTCAGCTGAGCTGCATAATGAGTGCCTCAGAAACACAACTCCAATGCAGTCAACCATATGTGGTTGATAGATGTATGTTGGATAGAAACAGAAAGATATGTTGAAATCTTCATGGTGCTCCCAGAATATAATAGTCAAGAATATAATTCTTGACTAATTTTTTATTACTTTGCTATCAGACTTACACCAGATGCTGGTAATGTTTTTTAAATTTTGTTTTAAATTTAATGTGTTACAAAGTGATTTTAAGAGCAGTTTTCTATGTAGAGGAGAAAAGTAGCCATACATGGCAAGTATTTACATTCTATACTGTGGGCACATATACATTAAGGAATTAATTGGTCTTTGAAGACAGATGTTCTATCGTATTATTTACATAACTACAAACTTTCTGCCATAGGGATGTGACAATGCTTTTCTATACTTTGCCATGTAAAATGATCTTATAAAGAAATTTGTCTTATTTTATTGAATCAAAGACTACTGACTCTATGATTTGTTAGATAATATACTTTTAAACATAATAAGCAGAAAAGTAGCATTTTCACTGTGGGAAAGTAAAGTAGAAATAGTTGTGAAAGCAATTTATATTAAAGAACAGAAAACAAAAAGAAGAGAGAAAAGGCATGTTTTGTCATAGGTAATCAGATAATAAAAATTAGATTTTCATAAAGATGAAAAAAATCCAGTGTTTTAACTTCTCACATCTGAATATCATACACTTAACTGTTTCATTTAAAGCTAAAATTTTATAAATTATTGTTTTTTTTTAAAAAAGCATTATTAAGAAGTAAAGCTCTCTCTATTTGAGATGATTTGGTTGTACAGCTGGACAATCCTAAGGAACCCATGGAAAAACTATTAGAACAACAACTCCAGCAGATTGTGGCATGCAAAATCAAACTATAAATCAATCCTATTTCTACACACTTGCAACAAATAGTCCAAAAAACATTGAGAAAGTCTCATTCAGAATAACTTCAAATGAATAAATGCTTTCTTTGTTAAAGGAAGCACAAAATTAATACTTGGAAAACTACACATTGTTGAAAGAAAGTAAATATTTGTATATATAAAAAATATATCCTGTGCTTATGGATAGGAAATGGCAAGTATTGTTTGTATTGTTAAAATTGATGTAGAGATTCAACACCATTCCTACCAGCAGCCCAGCTGGCTTCTTTATAGGTACGAATGGTAAAATGCATAGAGATGAAGACATATGGACAAGCCAAAGCAATTTCTAAGTAGAACAAAGTAGGAAGATTAGTGCTCCCCAATTTCCAAACTTAATACAAAACAATAATAATCACGACCATGTGGTACTGGCATAGATATACAGAATAACCTTCAGAGTCTAGAACAAACCCATATGATGTGACCAGCTGATTTCCAATAAGAATGTCAAAACCACTGAAAGACGAGAGAAATCTTTTTAATAAATAGTTCTAGGATAACTGGAAAGCCACAGGAAAAAGAATGCAGCTTTGTACCCCACATGAAAATTAACTCAGAATTTATCAAGGAATTAAGTATAAAAGATAAAACTATGCAACTCTTAGAAGAAAACACAAAGGTAAGTCTTCATGACCTCAGATTTGGCAACGGTTTCCTAGATACAGTACCAAAAGCATTAACATCAGAAAAAAAATATAGGTTAAATGGATTTGATCAAAATTTAAAATTTTGTGCTTCAGATGATATTGTCAAAGAAATCAAAAGATGACACTCAGAATGAGAAAAATTATTAGAAAACACATATATTCAATAAGGAGAGTATTTCTAGAATATAGAAAACTTCTACAATTCAATAATAAAATAACCCAGTTAAAAATGGGCAAAGGCTATTAAGACATATTTCTCAAAAAAAAAAAAAACGACATACTAACAGACATACAAAACAAATCTAATATTTTTTACCTTTTTAGAGGGGTTGTACAAAATTGATTATATTAATTGATTGCATAAGTCTGTAAATGCACTAAAAGCATTATACATTGAAATTATATAAAATTGGAATTATACATTCCAAATTTGTGAATTGCATAAATGTGCATTATATTTTAATAAAGCTATTGCCACTAAAAGTTTTTTTTTTCCTGTGGAAAGGTTGCACACTTTTTTTAAAAAAAATAAATTTATTTTTTATGTTGCACACTTTTAATTTGAATTATCCAACCCTTTCATCATGTGGTTTCCAGTTATACCTGAGCAAAGTTGGGTGCAATTGTAGACTATATTTTGAAGAGAACTGAACTGTATTTGGCTGGGTGAATAAATATCCAGTAAACTTCCAAAAGCCAGATTCATGTAAACTTGATTTGCCACTTATAAGTATTGTGAAATGAATGGTTGAAAAGGTCAAGAGATGTGAAATAGAATAAATTCTCTAGACTTTTTTTCTTTTTAAAACAGGTACACTCTTGCCCGAGAAACAGTTGGTATAACCCTTAGATCTGTTTTTTGGATGTTGATATCTCCATAGAAAATGCTATTTTCACAAAGTGTTTTCTTGCCAGTGAATTATACATTTACAACCTATTCTTCTTACCTACCTATGAAAATAATTGTAGGGCATCATACCAGAATCCTGAAGAGCTGGCATGAGAGCCAATTCTGCTTGCTTCTTGTTTCTCTTTTGCCTCTGAGCCTTTCTACTTAAATCTGAAAAATGTATTAGTCACAGTGGTTTGGATTCTGTTTTCCTAAAGCTGTTGCACTTCTGAACTAAAATTTTCCTGCTCTTTCCCATCTTTCACCCTGTGATTTTCCAGACCTAAAATGTCAAAGTACTAGGCAGATGGAATTACATTTGGAGCGATGGTTTGGTAGGGAATGATTCTATGCTTTCAGCAGCTCTGCAGTTGTATTTTTAGGGAAAAAAAATGAGCTTTTAATAAAAGATTCATTGAATCCAGTTCCTGATCTCAATTAACTACTGTATTTAGATAAAATATTTGATAATATAAAATAAAATCAGCATAGACCATTTGCTAAGGTGTCTAGATAATTTTAATATTCCAGATTATTTAGTTATTTTTTTAGAGGAGAAAGATTTTAGGTGCACTTACATATACTTTAGTACCTTTTTATTTGGTACAGGGGTGCATCTGGGCTAAAGTGGCTGAAATACTTCCTCTGACCCTGTTTAAGCAGAAGGTAAGAATGACTTCCTGTTTGCCAGGGTTTTGTGCCCAAGCAATATTAAGCAAGGACATTATGTATGCCCATTAAAAGAACTAGCATTGTAGTTAACTTAACTAGAAATGCACAGAGACACATTCCTGTGATTGGCAGTTCATTCTTTGGGCTTTTATTTTTGCTTTTCCCACTCCTTTCACAGATTGAATTGTGGACCCACATGACCTACATGAATTATGTCTCCATATATTACTGAACATGCTTAGGGAAAATGTACAATAAGTAATGGAAAAGCAACTGGTCAAGAATCCTTCTGGCTTCTGCCTCTGCCTCTGCCTCTGCCACTAGCTCTGACCTTCAATACTAGTTCCTTCATTCGACAAATATTTTGAAGCACATACCAAATGCGAGCTATTGTCCAGAGATCTAAACTCATTTTATCCCAGTTTCCTCATCTGTAAAGTGAAACATGAATGAGGCTCTAAACATGACTGTTTGGCTATGATCCACGGAACAGAGGTTAACACATTCGACTGAACTTTCTCCAAAGAAATCAAAATTTCCATCCATATTTGCATCTTTCAGCACAATCCTTTCTTAATGAGACATCCCATTTTTGTAAGCAGTGTGGTGTTAATAGAGTCTCATAACATCTTAAACTAAATCTGAAATAATTTTAAGCATGAAAATTGTGTGGATGAGTATAGCACTATACAAGGTCACCAACTGAATTCTGACATTGGGCAATTTATCATATGGTGTCATGATTCTAAAATGGTTGGGAAATTCATTCTCATTTAATAAAAGGTAGATGAGTTATTTTGGTAGTTTTGAAAGATGGTTATATTTGATCCCCCCCCACTCTACTACATTTCTCCCCCTTTTGAAGATAAAACAAAAAACAAAACACATGCAGTTGAGGAACAGTATGTTGGTAGCCCAGTAATCAATGGCTACAACCACATGTTGTGATGTGATTGAAATGTAGGAATGTTCATGTTGTAGATACAGACAAATCATGGTGATATGAACAATTTTATAAAGTGCTCTTCAACATCGGTTGTGGGTACTGGGACCTTGTCAATGTATTTCTTCACTGTGTGGGAGATAGAGATGAGGAGTAACTCTGGCCCCTCCTTCCCCTGTCCTGTCCTTCCCAATGAGAGGAGTTCACATGGCCAAAGGACCTGTCCTCCTCGGTCCAGATCTTTCTCTACTAGCTTTTGAGAACACAAGGTTCCAAAATTCTCTGTCAACAGTGCCTCTATGAGGCTGCAAGTGTATGAACTCTGCCTGAGGGGTGCTCAGGACAAGGTTGGAAAAGGGAGAGTGAGCTCTAAGCCAGGCAAATATTGAGGACGATCAGGAAGTAGATATTAACTATGTCATGCGAACATCCTCCTATCATGTATGTTTCCATGATTGCCCCCTCTGTTCTGCAAGGAGCATGGATACTTATTTCAGAGCAATTTAACTGTAAACCCAAGGGAAAATGGTTTAAGTAAAAAATGGTAAAAGTGTTTAAGATCACACTTTGGTCTTTTGTGCCTTCCTTTATACATTCAGAATTTTCTTCTTAATACCCTAAACAATCATACCATATTCTCATGTTTGCCCTTGATTGCTCTTAGTCCCTGACTACAACAGGTTTTCTCACCTGGACTGTGCTCTGTAGTTGGATTCTTTTCTTCTTACTCCCAATCACCCTGGATTCCATTTGTTCCAGGAAATACTATACTGTTACAAGTGGTTTGATCAATTAACTAAATGAAGCTTTGATGATCTATTTACTAATTCATTTGTTCTTTCTTGTAGGCAATTAAAGGCTTAATCTTGTTTAAATCCAAGTTGCTAATAAGTCATTTATCAGGAGAATAGCCTCTACAGTAAAGAAGAAACTCAGAATATCCTGGCTTTTAGGGAGAAGAATTATCTGGTAAGATCTGCTTGATACTGTCCCTTTGTGTCTGCTTGGGTTTTTCTCATTTCAATTACAGTTGTCATTGTTTCTGCTACCATCACCCCTGAGAGTGTATGATCCTTTCCTCTTAGCAAGGAAGCCAAAATTTTAAAACGCTTTTTCCCACCTAAACACTAAAGTAGAATACAAGGGAGGTAAACAGGTTACAAGAAACACAAAATCTTTGCTTACCAAGTACTGTCTGTTTTGCTGTCATCCAATTGTTGAAATCTTAAGATACCTTGAATTTTCAGTAATCATGTAAGAAAACAATGATTTCAGTGGGAGAAGATGGGAGTGGGAGCCAGAAGGGTTCAGATTCAAAACAACAAAGTTATTTTAAGAAGCAACACTAATGATCCTTGGCTGGAATTTCAGGTAAGCTGGCGGGGGAGTTTTTGGCTGGGAGTCCTGATGCCCTTCAAACTTATCACATTATGGCTCTTTCACCTGTGGGAAAAGCTAATCCTGCAGGGAGGGCATCCTGGACAGAGAAGCAGCAACTGGATCTTGCTTTTGGGCAGGGGAGACTCAGGCAGGAGCGCCACCCACAGGCAGTTGGGCTAAATGCATTACTCAGAAAAAGTTAAGCAATATACAGTACAGAAGAAAAAATACATCCCTAGGCCAGAAGTAACAGTCAAGGTCATAGCTGGGAAGGGAGGGTACAATATGGTGCAAAACACCAATTTCAGACCGTAAATGTAAGAATTACAGAATTTATCAGGAATAGAAAGGTTGAAAACTGGCTGGACCACATTGTATAGATCAGGCCAATTGGTTCTGGAGCAGGATCCTGAACAGCGTGACTGAAAGGTGGCTGCTTTGGAATATTTTGGGTGCAGACCTACTGAACCAAGAACCACATGACTTCAAAGAAAAAGCAGATAACATGGTCTCTGTTTTGTGTAGCTAATTTCTTCCAGTTAACTTCACTGTTTAACTGTAACTTGAAGGAAGCTATAATTCATTATCACAGTTTCTCAATAAAGATACAAAGGGGTTATAGAATTTGCCCTGGTTCCCAACTAAATAAATGTAAGAACTAAAATTAGGCCTTGATTTTCTAAAATCTAAATGCACACTATTTATCTATTAAATGTTTGCTTCTCGAAAAAATTGTCTTGAATATTTTTTTCTTGACCTAAACAAAAGATTTAATTACTTTTATTTCTGTTAGTATCCAGAGACCTACATAAAAATCACATTAGCTTAGAAAAGCAATTAATTAACATTAACACGTGGAGGAACAAATTAGTTATGTAATCACATATAATATAACGGTCAATAAATTATATAGGCCTATAATGGAAAGTGTGCAAATATTTTTAAAAAATCATTCTTCATTCTTGAATAATTATATAGCTCAAATTTCTAGAAATTAGTAGTTTAAGTTTATTTTTAAATTATATTTTAAGTTTGTTTTAAATTAACAAGTAAATTTTCCCCTGTGTATCAGTAATTGTTTGAAACCTTTAAGTGATTTAGGTTGATTGGAATGATTATCACTCGTCAGTTGTTCTTGATAGCTTCTATTGCAACAATGCTTCAAGGTGAGTACCAAATTTTTAACTGAAGTAAAGGGTGATATTAATAAACTACATTTTAAAAAAATCCCCAAACTGGCTTTATACTACATATGCTCTTTCTGGAATATATAATCTACAGGGAAACATTATGAAAGGACATGAGGTAAATAACTGTTTTGCTTTCCAGAATGGTTCTCATGAAAGGCTCTCAAAGCACTCTGCAATCAATTTTTATTATTGGCCTTTTACAAAAACCCTCAAAGTTCAATAATTAGCTCATAAAACCAAATAGTAAAAGGAAAGGGGAAAAAATTAAGAAGCATGATACATTATACATGGTATCATAAACAGAGGCCTAATTCATCATTACTAATGCATTTAGTTATTGATAAACTTGCATTCAGAATCACATTTTAAAACTTCAGTTTTAATTTTTTTCAGACTCACTAATAGCTAATTCAGTTGTGTGGCTGCTATCATCTCATTCTGTCTCAGTGTTCAATCATGGAAATTCAGGAACACTAACACTGATATGCCTTGGGAGAAAGCCAATTTTGAACAAATGAGAAAATCTGGGAGTAGTTACAATTAAAAAAGAAGAAGAAGAAGAAAAGGATGTGGGTTAGCAATTATATATTGGAATATTCACATGACAGTAGATGTTTTAATGGATGTGGAAAAGGGCTCATTTTGGGGAAAAAGGTAAAAAAAATGTAAAAACAAAAGTGTTAATGAAATAGTGACAGTAAAGGAAACAATTGGGCATTATTTAACATTGTCACATAGGTACAAATTTATTTAAAATAACATGTGTCATGTCTGTTAAAATAAATTTTAGTCAAAGTACTTACTGTTGAAACATAGTGATAACAAGAAACACTCACTCTTGGTCTTCATTTGGGGTATAATTTCTGTCTTATTGCCTGTCCCCCTAGGATAAGAACCCCCTAGGTTCTTTTCTTCAGTCCTTAAGGTTTCAGCTCCTGACAGGCTTTGATAGAGGTCGTGGGGGCAGTGCTAGTAGGCCTAAATCAGGGTGGACATGTTGGATACTTTCTGGCTGCACAAAATCCAATTGTTGACTGTCTTCATGTGAATGGCACACTCTTTCAGCAATGAAGCTTCACACACAGACTGGGAAGTATGTCTGAATCTAACTTCAGACATGCCCCCAAAGGCTGTGTCCTCTACTGTGTTAAATAAGGAACTTCTTTTCTTTTTCCTTCCCTCCCTCCCTTTTTTCCTTTTCTTCCCTCCCTCTGCCCTCCATCTATCTCTCTCTCTCTCTCTCTCTCTCTCTCTCTCTCTGTTCTGGGAATTGAACTCTACCTCTGAACCACATCCTCAGTCTTTTATTTTTTATTTTGAGACAAAATGCCCAGCCTGCCCTCAAACTTGTGATCTTCCTTCTTTAGCTTCCCAGGTAGCTTGAATTATAGGTGTGTGACACCTTGCTCAGTTCAATGAGGAATTTCTTTTTTTTCTTTAATTTTCTATATTTTTATTGGTGCCTTAAGTTGTACATAATGGTGGGATTTATTGTTACATATTTGTGCATGCACACCATATAATAATATAATTTCTTCAATTTAAATAACTCCCCCGTATTTCCTCCTCTCTCCCTAACCCTGGACTGTTTCCTCTATTCTACTAATCCCTCTGATTTTCATGAGATTTATTCCCCTCTTCCTTTCTTTTCCTCTAGCTTCCATATGTGAGTAATAAATACAACCCTTGACCTTCTGAGTTTGGTTTATTTTGCTTAACATAATGGTCTCAAGTTCCAACCATTTTTCCTGCAAATGACAGCATTTCATTTTTCTTTCTGGCTGAATAAAACTCCATTGTGTATATATACCCCATTTTCTTTATCCATTCATCCACTGATGGATACCTAGGCTGGTTCCACAGTTTGGCTATTGTGAACTATGCTGCTATAAACATGAGTATGTATGCACCAATATATTCAGTGGTTAATCCAAATTGTCAACTTAGTAAATGATTAAAGACTTCTGGTTTTCTTTGTGAGGGTGTTTCTAGGAATGATTGGCATGTGGGACAGCAAACTGTAGCAGAGATCCACCTTAAGTGCTTCTGTTGGTTCTGCTCCTCCTGAGAATCTTGACTAATACACTATAGTATGCTAACTTTAATTCTGTAGGATAAATCCTGAGGAATAGTATAGCCACATCATATGTTTCCATTCCTAGTCTTTTGAGGAACCTCCATACTGATTCCCATAGTAGTTGTACAAATTTAGAATCCTACCAACATGTAAAAGTGTTCTTTTTTCTCCACATCCTCCCTCTTCAGCATTTATTATTTTTGTATTCTTGATCGCTGTCATTCTGAATGGAATGAGAAGAAATCTCAATGAGGAATTTCACAGTGGCCTTGTCCTTTGATAGACATCAAGCACTAATCCTGCAGCAAAGAGACTGCATGTGACCAGGGCCCTTTTAGATTTGACAATTGCCCTTCTTTTCTTCTCCTCTCCTCTCCTCTCCTCTCCTCTCCTCTCCTCTCCTCTCCTCTCCTCTCCTCTCCTCTCCTCTCCTCTCCTCTCCTCTCCTCTCCTCTCCTCTTCTCTCTTCTCTCTCTCTCTCTCTCTCTCTCTCTCTCTCTCTCTCTCTCTCTCTCTCTCTCTCCCCCCTTTCTCTCTTTCCATTTCTCTTATTCCCCTATTTTTCTATCTTTTTGAGTGACAGAATGTTTATTGAAATCAATATTTTTGTGTTAATTTGGTTAATGTCAAACACATCATTTTGGCTTATGAACTTATAAAAGCTTTTCATTTTTATCCACAAATACATTCTAAGGTATCATCAATTTGTTTAGTGTTACCATTAGTCCATGTCTGAATTTTCCTAAAAATAATATCCATTTTATCTGTTTTTGCATTTGAAAATTAAGCTGAAGATGCTAAATATTTTTTTCTTGCAATGACTACTATTAATGACCTTTTAAGGTAATATTTGAAAGGCCTTCTCTATTTTGATAAAGTAACATTTTTTGTCCAAATTAACCTCTTAAATTCCTCTGCCACATTGTTTCTCAGAAGTCATACCATGTTGCTGGAAAATTTAATTATCTTTTTTATGTGACTGGCTGCCCATCTGGACATATATTTTTGAGGAATGCTTTAATAATGCTATCCCTGACAGAGTATAGAAAATAGCCCTATTTCCCAAGCCTATGTGGATACAGAAGAGAGTATCTTCTTACATTATCTTGTAGGGCCCTCTACCTTAAATGGAGATGTCTCAAGAAGTAAAAGAAAGTCAGCTGCAGTCTCAAAATTGTGAGAAGTGGGAGACAAAGATTGATGTGATAATTCTCTAGACTCCTACCTATAGGCTAAAATCTATTCAAGCAATTTTACAGGGTAGTTTTCTTCAAAAATGATCATTTTATTTATCTCTAGTATTTCCATTACTATTTATTTTAATTAACTGCATATAAAGATGTCCCTTATGAAACTCTCATTAGCAGATCTTGGGAGGTTATTCATTCTTTCATTAGTTTTTCTTATCTTCCCTCTCATCAAGATAATGTGTCCCTGTATTCCTGAATAATGTCCCTTGAACTGTATACTTGCATTTATTTTTGTATCTCTGTGGTAATGTAGTGTGTGTGTGTGTGTGTGTGTGTGTGTGTGTGTGTGTGTGTCCTATGATGTAGGAGTGTAATGGATAATTTGAATTGTCAACTTGAATGGATTAAGAGATACCAAAGATTAATGGGCTTCTGGGTGTGTCAATGAGGGTGTGTCTAAGAATGATTGACATGTGGGATAGTGAATTGAAGTGGAGACCTTCCCTAAACATGGGAGGCACCACCCAATAGGCTAGAGGCTTGGATGGATTTAAAGTTGGAAGAACAAGGAAGCAGCAGCAGGTCCAAGCTCTATTCTTCTTGCTTGCTGCTGCAATCACCTAAGGATATCAGACTCTTGCTCCTTCACTCTTCCAAAGTGGACTTGACCATATTCTCCAGGGAGTTTCCAGAATCCTTTAGTCCTGGGGTAGCATCATTGATCCCTCTTGTTCTGAGGTGTCAGGATCTTGGACTACACAGCATCTTGGACTACATAGCTACTGGTTCCTCCAGTTCTTCAGCCTGCGGACAGCCACTGTGGACTGTCCAGCTTCTGGTTGCATAAACCAATCTAATAAATTTCCTTTTATAATACTTCCTGTTGATTCTAGATAACCTCTAGATAACCCTAATACAAAGAGCCTTGTCTGTCTATATCAAATCCTTGAGAAGACCGAAAAAACAAATGAAGGAGGTAAATGGGGGAAAGGGTGATAGAAAAGACTAGGAAGTAAAGTTTCAACTATGGATTCACAGATGAGATGCATGGATTCATCATGCATTCTAATGAGCTGGGCCATAGTGTTTACTGTTATATGATGCTTGCCAAGTACTTGGGAGTAGAAGAGATGATAACAAGCCACTCAAGATTCTTCTATCAGGATGACCAATCACAATAGAAAGCACTTTCAAAATATAGCTAGCCTAGCCTGTGGTCCCTTCTGACTACTTTCTGTAGTTTTTCTGAGGCACTAAGTGCTCTCTTATGGGTTTCAGTGGACTCAGTGAGGCCCATTGGAAATGAATGCATGTGTGCTCAGTGTTTGGTTTCAATCAAATTCTCTTTGATTTCAAATTCCTTTTCTTAGCCTTTTACAAATATTGAATGATTAATTTAATAAAATTGTGATTTTTATGAAACTTTCATTATTTGTAGCATCAAATCTTTACTGAGTACCTACCTAGTAGGCTCCAGGCATTGTTACTCATGCTGAGAATATAGTGGTAAAGTCTGGGAAGACAATATCTTTCCTACACAGAATCTATGTTACAAAAATAAACATAAAAATGTGTAAATGATTAGTACTATTCATAGAATCAGATAATGCAATCTGATGAACTTGGTTACTTTGGACTGGGAATTTAGTGTATGCCCTAATGTTTATCTGATAATCTGATCAGAATGGTGAAAAGGATCTGATTGTGCAATAACTGGGGAAAGGAGGAAAAGATGACCTTCTGGATCAAGGGAACATGCCAGAGCATAATAGATTTGGGGAACAGAAAGAGTGGCTATCAAGAAATGAGGGATTGATAGAGACGGAAGATATAAGACCAGAAAAATGGCAGAGCGATATCTAGTGCTCTGTACGCATCTGGGAAAAGGGTTTTACATGTATTTTTTCATAAGTTTAATGGAAATTATTGAGGGTTTTTAAGCAGGGGTGGGACATCATCTGATGTTCTCTGACCCCCCACCCCCTCATACTGAGGATTGAACCTAGGAGCACTTTACCACTGAGCTACATCTCCAGACCTTTTTATTTTGAGACAGTTCTCACTGAATTGTCAAAATTGGCCTCAAACTTGTGATCCTCAGACTCCTGAGTAGCTGGGATTACAGGCATGTGCCATTGAACCCAGCCTGCTATGCATTTTTAAACAAAATCTTCTACTATATGGAATCTAGACTAAGAAAGAAATCAAAAAGGAAAGAAAAGAGGTCACTTAAAAAGCTATTATAGTTTTCCAGGAAATACTGATGTTGGCTTGCATTATGATAAAAGTATTGAAGTGGTGAAGCTGAAAAGAAATGAATAGATTAGAAATTATATATATATATATATATATATATATATATATATATATATATATAGGCAGTAGACATAGTTAAACTTGCTTATAGATTAGGTGTTGGGTGTAGGACAAAAGAATCAAGTTAACTTCTAAATTCTTGACCTGAACAACGGTGTGAATGGGTTGCTCTTTGTTGAGATGAGGGATTGGGGTGTGTACATAAGTCAGTATGTTTGGCCATGTTAACTCTGAGATGCCTAATAGATATTCAAGTAGAAATGTCAGGTAACAGATGTATGAGTCTGCAATTTTGGCAAGAGATCAAGATTAGTGATACACATATGAGAGTCTCTAATACAGAGAAATTATTTAAAGCCATGGGATTGGATACAATAACTTATAAATAGAAGAGATAGGGGCCTAATATTAAGCTCTAGAATATCCAAATGTGTGGAGTTTTAACCAAGATGGTAGAATTCACAAGGTATACTAAGAAGAAATGGGCAGTGTGGTATGAGTGCAGAGCTATGGAAGTTAAGATGAGAAAGTACTTCACAACTGACAGACCAGTCAGCTGGGAGAGGTCAAGTATGTTAGAAGCAGAGCACATCCTCAGATCTGACTTCAAGGAAGAAATTGGTGACCTTGAACAGAGCAGTCTTAGCTAAGTGGTGGGGAAGAAGTCTGGAGAAATCTCAGGAGAGGTGAAGGAATACTGATGGTAATTATAGACTAGCATTTCAAGTAGTTTTTTTCCCCCTGAACAAAAAGGTCAGTAACTGAAAATATGAAGGAACTGGCTTCTTTTAAAGATCTGGAATCTTATAAACTGTTTATATACTGTCAGGGATGACTCACGGACTGAGAGAAATGAACTAAGCCAGGAAGAAAGTGCCTAATGGCAGGATGAAGATTTTGAGGGTATGAGAGGGGATGGTATCCAGAGCATTAAAGGATAAGGCTAGCATTTCATAGGAGCAGTGTATCCACCATAAAGGAAAAGAAGGCAGGGGGCATTAGCACAGGTATGGTAAGGGGTAGATTGGTTTGTGGGAGGATGGCTGGTATGTCTGGATTTCATGTGGGCAAAATTATCACATAGGAATAACTGTAGATAAGGATGTATTGGGTAGATAGAAAGCAGTGTAGAGTGGTGTGGATGGTGGCGTAGAGGAAGGGGAAAGGAAGGCAACTATTTTAAAGAGGAGTAAAGATGTGTGGGATGGTTAATCTAACTGGACTGAGAGATGCCTAAGAAATTAGTAAAGCACACTTCTGGGTGTGTCTGTGAAGGTATTTTCAAAAACAATTTGCATATGGATCAATGAATTCAGGAGGAAGACCCAACCAAATGGGTGCCTGGGTGGCACCATCCAATAGACTTGGGGCCCAAATGGAACAAAAAGTGAAGAAGAAGGAAGCCTACCCACATGTGCAAGTTGGATTCTTGAGCAGGTGCATTTTTTTGCTGCTTCTATCATCTGTGGACATCAGACTCCAGCTTCTTCCTTATTCCAATGAGGACTCACACCTGTGACTCTTTGGGGACCTTCCAGGACTTTAGCCTTTGACTGGGGTGGCATCATTGTTCTTCTTGTTCTGAGGCTCCAGCTTCTTGGACTGAGCAGCTACTGATTCTCTGGCTATTCAGCCAGGGACAGCCACTGTGGAACTATCCAGCCTCTGATTTTGTAAACTAACCAAATAAATCTCCTTTTATAATTATATATACGTTCTGTTCTGTTGGTTCTATTCCTCCAGAGAACTCTGGCTAATGCAATGTGAAACAAACATCTTTGAAATAAGACAGCAAGCACACTAAAAGAGTATCGCAGTATTCCCAAGCATGTAGAGATTTGTGGTCCTGAAACACTTCAGTAAAATTCAGTGCTTTCTTTCAGCAAAGCACACTATAGAAGAACAATCGTACTTTGTTCCTTTCTTCTGAGACATTTTCTTTACAAAAAAAAAAAACCCAAAACTAGACACTTGGTGAATGTATAATTTAGAAGATTGTCACAGATTTCTGAAATTAGATGTGACATCAGAAACTACGCAGTCTTCTATATTTCTTACTGATTTCTTGAAAATACATCATTCTTATATTTCCGAGTAATCTATCTTTCACACATAGAATCAATTTTCTCACATACATTCCATTCTGAACACCATATGTACTTTATGTCCTAGTTCTTATAAATTTTTATTTATTTCAATTAGTTGCAAATTTGTTCCCCCACACCTGCTTGGGTTATTTTCTTTTCCTTTGTTCAACCAACTACTAGTATTAGCCCTCTTTCTTACATCCCTAAATTGGAATATCCCTGAAGATAAGAAGGTGTTGTTTTTCCTGTCACTTGTCACTCTCAGGGCCTGGCATGGTGCATGACTCTGGTGACTTTAAATGATTGAAGTGAATACATTTGGCCTTTGCTTTATGTTGAAGTCAGGTTTTTTTTTTTTTTCTACTGTGACTTAAAGACCTCAAAAAGACACTTTTAAGGAGGAAAAGTTTATTTGAGGGCTCACAGTTTTAGTGGTCTCAGTCCATAGATAGTTGGCTCCATTCCTTGGGGCTGGAGGTGAGACTGAATATCATGGTGGAAGAGTATGGTGGAGGGAAGCAGCTCACATGATAATCAGTAAGAGGAGAGAGAGAGAGAGAGAGGGAGACTCCATTCACCAGATAAAAAAATAAATATTAAAAATATAAATAACCCCAAAGTCATACTCTCAATGACCCACCTCCTCCAGCCACACCCTATCTGCCTTCAGTTACCATTCAGCTAATTTTTATCAGGGAATTTATTCACTGATTGGATTAAGGCTCTTATAACCCAATCATTTCTCTTCTAAACATTTGTGCATTGTCTCATACAGGAGCTTTTGGGGGACACCTCACATCCAAACTGTAACACTTAGGTAAGTTAGAGTCAGTAAGGAAAGATAGATCCAAAACACCTTTATTGTTATCAGTTCTTCTGCAGTTAGAGAGTTTATGTCGTCCTGGAGAAGTAGAGCTGAGTTTTGTGAGTGGAATCAGCTCTTAATGGAATTGGCACCACTTCCTGTAATGAGGCTTTTAGAAGTTTAGTGGTCTTATTTTTTTCCCCTTTCTGTATTGGGTTAGTTGTTACTGGGGTTAGATTATTACCATGGCTGCAATAGTACTTGAGTACCTGATGAGCTCTGACATTATACTCAGGAGCCAAAAAGAAGATGCTAGTCTAAAATAGATCAAGCTTCTCCTCTTAGGAATTCTATAGAGGTCACTGTGTATTTTAGAGGGTCTAAATATACTCCTCAGAGAGGCATCCTCTTTCCACCTTGTCTCTGGGGTTTAAAGATGTCACTTTTTATTTTCTCCTGAAACTTCATCTGAATTTCCTTTTCACCCTCAAGACAGTGCCTCATTATTTGAGTTAAGTACCAGCAAGTTCTCATTAAAAACCAAACACACCATTGTATTTCTTATTTTGAGCAGGCAAAAGTTTGAAATGAAAATCTGATCCTTGCTTAAGGGTAAAATGTGTACTCAACTTGAAATCGGTCTCTTGTCTATAAAATTCCTGCCCCTAAGTTTTTTTGAATCCATCTCCCCTGCAGTTATTCTCAGACTCCCCTTCCTCTGTCTTCTGACCTAAGAATGTTTGTGCCTCCTCTCGAGCCATTTATTGCTGTTGAGAACATTTTTTAAGCTACAGTTGTGATGATTTCTTTCCCCAAGCAAGTCCTTTGACTCTCCTTTGTGGGGGAAAATATAGTGAAATCTTCTTAAATGGGCAGACTGCAGCATGGTCTGCTTCTGATTTACCATTCCATTTTTCTTCCTTTTGCACACACCATGCACTATCATCAAATTTACCCAATCACTCCTCCTTGAACATCTTTTGTTTTTGGACCTTGAAACTTAAGTGCATGTGATTTTTTTTATAAGGGCATTTATTCAAAGTCCTAGTTGCCCTTTTCCATACTTCAAGCTTAGCACAAAGGCCATGTCACCCTTTAAATTTTCCTTGATTCCCTCCAGTTGGAAGTATTTTTTACTTCTCTGAATTTTTTTAAAATTTTAATATTTATTTTTTAGTTTTCGGTGGACACAACATCTTTATTTGTATGTGGTGCTGAGAATCGAACCCAGCACCCCGCGGATGCCAGGCGAGCACGCCACTGCTTGAGCCACATCCCCAGCCCATCTGAATTTTTTAATTGTATTTATTTTGAAGTCAGGTAATATAATGTCTCCTGCATTGTTCCTTTTGCTCAACATTTCTCTGAATGTGCAAGCGCTTTAAAAATAGCTGTCTTGTCTTATAACACTGGTAATATTAAGTACCTTTTCAAAACTTAGGTGCTAAAATTCAGATTGTTAATCTTTATGTTCCCCACACTGAGTATAGAATCTTTTACCTAGTAGTTTCTAAGACAGATGAATAAAACCTATAAGAAAACTTTTGTTTAGCAAAAATTTTGAGGAACCATGTCAGATGCTAGGAACATAGATCAACAGAGTGTTGATCTAGTCTTTGCTTTCATGGACATAGATTTTAATGAGTGTAGCTATTTTAAATATTTTATTATACACAAGATATTAATGACAAATAGTGGATGTGTGGGTTATCAAAAGCACTCATATATATATATGTATGTGTATACACATATACTAACTTCTATGTCTCCCTCTTCCTCTCTCTACTTCTATGTATAATAGGGAACTAATAGGTGAATAGAAAAAATATGTACTGTGAAAGAATATTCTCTATAGAGGGAACTGCATGACAGCATTTTTGAGATCTGGTGACAAAAATAGGTGGCTTCTCTGGAAACTGAAAGGCATCTGGTGAGACCAGAAAGTACTAGATGAAAGCCAAAATGCAGAAGGTCATGAAAACCAAGTTATAAACCAAACCAAACCAAACCAAACCAAATTAAACAATACTTTATCCTAAGGGGAATAGAAAGCCAATGAAGGGTTCTAAGAGGGACAAGATAAGATCATATTAGTATTTTTTTTAAGCAGTCATTCTGACATCATCATGAAGAGTGGGCTGAAGAGAGGGCCAAAGAGATAACAGGAAACCAGAAAAGATGCTGTTCTTGGAGTTAAGGTATCAGAATTTAGTTCAGGCCAGAAAACAATGTCAATGAGTTTGGAAAGAAATTAAAGCCTTCAAAAGATGTACTTGGGTGAGCAAAATATAGGTCTTATATTTCAGCCGTGAGGGAGAGACAAGGATCAAGACTGCCTTGGAGGTTTCTTTCATGAACCATTGAGAGGAGAGGAGCCAGGATGTTGAAGGAGGGAAGACTGGGGGAGGAAAACTGCAGGCTAATACGACTTATACATCAAAGTGTGTCTGCTAGGCAGTTGGTTTGACACTTAGGAGAGTGGCCTGGCTAGTTACAGATCAGGGAACCATATGCACATAGGATCTAAGTAAAGCAATGGATGTGAGTTCTTCAAGTAAGGAGAATGAAGAGCA
The DNA here is from genome assembly GCF_052094955.1 of Ictidomys tridecemlineatus. Classification (NCBI taxonomy): domain Eukaryota; kingdom Metazoa; phylum Chordata; class Mammalia; order Rodentia; family Sciuridae; genus Ictidomys; species Ictidomys tridecemlineatus. The sequence goes on from NC_135485.1 coordinate 61,273,262, forward strand.
GAAAAGGACCTAGGCTAGGAAAGAATACTGAGATTCTCCAAGTTTTGAAAAGCATGGTAAGGGAAAGAGACTCCAGAAAGAAAACCAAGAAGAAACAGTTAATGGAATACCAACCAACCTCAGGGAAAATAATGCGATGTAAGTCAGAGAGAATTTTGAAGAGAGTAGTCACTTGGGTCAAATGCTGTTGAGTGTCAAGTATTATGCGGACAGAAAAATGGCTAAGCTGTTATGGCAAAGACATCCAAATTGATTTTGGCAAAAGTGATTTCAGTGGCCAGAGTGTATGGAACCAGTAGAAATGAGTTGAGCAGGAAGTGAGGACGATGATCATAGATAACTCTTTTTAGAAGCTTTGTTGTGAAGTGCTGGGGAGCCCATAGCCTATAGTTGTTCTTGGATTCATTAGCTTGCTTGCTTATTTATTTATTTAAACAGGAAAGGAGCTAGAGGAGAGAAACGGGGCTGTGGGGTGGTGTGGGGCAGAGAGGAGATGAATAACAACATGTGAGAGAGAAGATAATCAAAATGAGGAATTCTGAGAAGGAAGGAGGAGATAGAGTCAGTGTAGAGTGAAGGTATAGGAGGACATAAATCCTTCCTTTGAACACAAGGGGGAAGCAAAATGTTGGTAGGACAGTGAGTAAGCTTATATGTTGGAGAGCAGGAAATTCACCTCTGGTAACTTTTACTTTATTTTGGAGTAGGAGTAAAGTTTATCTGCTTTGAGACAGGAGAGTATAAGATCAAAGAGAGAAGAGAATCTACTGTAGAAAATAAGAGAAAAGGCATAGATTGTAGGAAGTGCTGAGCATCCTCTGGACATTGGCAGCTCTGTGTTAATCATGGTGGCTATCTATTCACTTGTGATGTGTTCTAAGTGTTCGGCCACTCAGGGGAGTGGTGTTTTAGGGTCCAGTCTGATTTCCAGGTACACAAAGAAGTTGAGGGAATTTTTAGTAAGGTTGTTAGGAGTGCCTCACAGAACCACTGAAATTTTCTCTTTTACAAAGACCGGGTTGTGGCAATCATACCCATCATCTAGCCCAAAGCACAGTATTTGTTCCCTCCTCCTCCTCCTCCTCCTCCTCCTCCTCCTCCTCCTCCTCCTCTTCTTCTCCTTCTCCTCCTCCTCCTCCTCCTCCTCCTCCTCCTCCTCCTCCTCCTCCTCCTCCTCCTCCTCCTCCTCTTTCTTCTTCAGCTGCTGACACCTGTCAACTTCACTCCTTGGAGCAATTCCATCTTAAATTGTATTTCTTCTGGTCTCTTCCTTTCACTAAGTCAAGGAAGGAGAAAATGTATGAATTATGACATTTGAATGCACTGTGTCTTCATCAGTGAGAAGCAGTGGAACCAGAACTCCAGCATATTAGGATAACTGAGACTGTGTGGAAGCCCAGTGATCTCATCACAAGAAAGAGCTTAAGTAAATTCAGTGTCATCATTATTACAAAGTGCTAAGGATCTCTCCTTGACTCAGGATTAAGCAATAGCCCTCTGCAATCATGGACACTTCATAAGCAGTTGGGTAACATTAGACATGAATCTCTTATCTTACTGCAGTGAGCATATGTTTTTCTTTCCTATAATATGGTAATGTAGTAAGTCCCTGGTAATAGAGCCTCAAGTTCTTACTCAGAAGATTTAGCATCTTATTTACATAATAAGCAAGGAATTCTCCTTCATATCATGTCAACATATTAATGTATGTTTTTGTCACTTTCTCAACTATCATATGATATTGCTAAATACTTAGGAATAGAAATACAGAGCTTAATTTGAAATTATTTTATGTCTTTCCACCAGGTAAGTATTTACCAAAGCCTGTTTATTTCAAAGAGATACTTATGCTTTGTTTTGCCTATGATCTTTATTTTTACATTGTGCCTTTTAAAAAAACTCAGTAACTAAGCTAAATATGGCATATATTTTGTTATTCCTTCCATAGCATATGTTTTCTCTCTCTCTCACATCTTGGGGTTTTGTTGTGAATATACATGATCTTTGCTTGTCTCTTGGCAAAGATTAGAATATCTGGGATTGGTGCTAAATTCCAGGATTCAATATTTTAAGATCTTGGACTTGAAGTAGGAATGCATGCTATCCAAAATAAAGTATTTTCTGATCATAACAAAGGCCTCAGAATAGGAAAGAGAGAATTGTTGTTGTGGCTCATTAATTTCTTTGTTGTCACTCTTCCATGTAATTTCTTAGGCATAGGTCTGAAAGTGTTTTTTAATTTAAATCAATAGTTTAGAAAAAAGACAATTGAGTTAGACTTTCTATAATTCTAGCCTTCCTGTGTAGCACAAGGCTAAATTTATAATTTTTTTCTTTCAATATTGTGAAGATGATTTGCTGGAAGATATCATTGGGCTCATTGACTGAAAATATTTTCGTAATTGTTTAAATGTAGGTGCTTTAAGGATTACTCCAACAAAGAGCTATTGACCATGTGGTTAATTTAATTAGGTTTCCCTGAAAATTCACAATCAAAATGGATCATATTAGATGGATGAATCTTACTAGAAGGATATATAGATAAATAATGACCTTGCATTTTATTAATAGAGATATGATCTTGGAATCAAAGTGCTACAGATTTCTGAACTCAAACATCCCCTAGATGCTTTGCTGTGTCTTGAAAGTGATGAAATCTTGATGTAGGAGGACTTCAGAACAGGAGGCTTGAGCTCTATTCAGTAGTATGCACTCAGCAACCAAAGTCATTTTCCTTGGGTCCTCTCTTGCTCAAGGACATGGCTGCTGCATTTTGTATCTCTTCAACCTACCACTGAAAGTTTTGCTTCCCGTTCCCCCTCTCTCTAGTGGGCTTCCTTCCCTCTGCTGTCCTTGCTGGCCTCACACAACTGTGAATTGACTGCTTTGTCCTTTATAGAATCTGATCTTTCTTACCTGCCCAACTCCAAACATGCCATTCCTTTTATTCTTTATGTTTGAACCAATCCATCACCCCTGTCACAAGGCAACTTGTCTTTTTATGTAAGAAATAAACAGGCTGGGTGTGGTGGTGAATAACTGTAATCCCAGTGGCTCTGGAGGCTAAAGAAGGAGGATCGAAAGTTCAAAGACAGCCTCAGCAATGGTGAGGTGCTAAGCAACTCAGTGAGACCTTGTCTTTAAATAAAATACAAAAAATGGGACTAGGAATGTGGTTCAGTGGTTGAGTGATCCTGAGTTCAGTCCCCAGTATCCTGGCCCCACCTGCACCCCCCCCAAAAAAAAATCCCTGCTTCTGTAATTAGTTCTATGGGGCTCTTCAAAACCTCTCTTTACCTCTGCCTTTTCTTTTTGTGAGACTGGAAATAATGGAGTGTGTGTGTGTGTGTGTGTGTGTGTGTGTGTGTTTGTTTTGTCTTTGGAACTTTGATGACTTAATAGTTAAGTCATTTAAATTCATTCTGCTTCTATTTTGAGAAAAATACTAGTGTTATATCCCCAGTGAGTGTATCATGAAGATTAAATGAGATAATGCATATAAAATGTTTTAAACAGGGCTGCCACATTGATAAGGTTGTATAAAATATTTTTGGACTAAAGGAAATATTTATATTCTCTGTACATAAGTGGCTGGATCTTTTTAAAGCTTTTCCATGTGCTCAGTTCACTCAGAATATGAATCTTTTAGGAAGGACTTATAGAACCCTCTAGATAATAGAGAATAATGAAAACTTTGTCATCTATTAGAATCTTTTAAGGAACATGGATTTCATCTCCATTCTTGGCTTTTCAAATTTCTATATCTTTTCAGATATGAGATGCTATCAAATTGTTGGTGGTTGTTGCTGTTAATGTAAATACCAGCTAAGTACAATGATTTTTGACACTTAGTGCCCGGCATGCAGTGAGCACTCAACAAATATTGTTGTTACTATTTTTATTACAGCTGTTGTGTTATGTGTGATGTTTCTCTTTCCCCAAATTTAATGATTAAAATGCACTTAAAAATAAGGTAACAAATGCCTTTTAAAACATTTTAGGATACAATTATTAACTAAAGGTCAGTAATATTATAGAGATCCTTGTGTCTGTATCACTTAAAATTTACACTTTCATAGACATCCTGATATTTGAGATGAACTTTTAAAATTGTATAAGCTAACCAAAAGTGAAATAATCTTCTGAGATTTTTTATTAAAATTTTTTAGCACATCTGTGAACATTTTCTAAATAAATTACATAAATATTTAGAAATTCTCAAGAATAATTTGAAAAACATTAAAAACCATAATAAGTTCTGAAAAAGTTTTGACAGCTGCTTGTTGGATTCCTTTACATTTATATTTAAAAAATGAAAAACTTTATTCTAAAGGAAAAAGAAAATCTTGAGTAAAACCCTTGACCTTTTAAGTTTCCACAGGTATTTATTTAAAAAAAAAAAGGCCGGTTCTGCAGAGCAAGGTTTTTCATTGTGTGCTTATTGAAATTTATAGTAAAAAAATTAAAATGTATTAAGTTGGGGCTCAAAGATATTATTGAAAAATTAAAATGTATTAAGTTGGGGCTCAAAGATATTATTGCTAAGATTTCTTCATTTGGGAAATTCGTAAATGGTTCTTTGCACTCGATATTGATAACTGAGATTTGAGTTACAATTTAAAAAAACTAATTCAAAAAGGTCATTAATGTGGCCTTGGTCACAAGACCATTTTCCTAGACTTTTGAGATACTCTTCCTCCTTGAAAAATACTTTTATATTTTTGTACTGCTTAAGTTGGTTTTAGACTGTGATTGGAAGAATTTATTCATAACGTTTTGTATAAACATCCTGGCAGCGTCACACTCTCTAACTTGGCTTGTCATTTGCATCTCTCCCCTTGTTCCACATTTCCCCAAGGTGTGAGTCAGCGGACTGATACCGCCCCTGAATTTGGAGTGGGTAATTTAACCTAGTTCCCAAGAGTTGGGCGGGAACCTGAAACCCAGTAGTGAAACATGGGGGCGGGATGAACGCTCAGAGCTCAACCCCCCTCCAACTGATTGGATGGGGCCAAGTGGGTGGAACTTCCTGATCCTGCCCTGGAGATTCTGTCGCTAGGGACGCTTTGGCCAAGGCAACCGCGATGGATCAGGACGAGGCGTTGATGGCCGTGGACAATATTGTCACTCAGTTCAACACTTACGAAGATTTCCTAGACTCGCAGATCACTACCGTGGACTTGTACTACCTGGAGGTAAGGGCAGCGGCGCGGCAGAGTCCGCCTCCTTCGCGTCCCTAGGTCCCTCGGCGATAGGACGCGTCGTGGGGTGTTCGCCCCCTGGCGGTGGACCGCGCAAACGTCAGGCTCGGCGGCCGCGGGGTAGCCGCGGAGAACACCTGCCGAGGTGAGTCGCAGGTCCTGCCTGCCCTGCAGTGCCCTGTCCTGGCGGAACTTGGGCCTCTCAAGTCACCCAGCGCAGAAACTCGCGCGTGCACGTACGCATGCAGGGGACTCTTGAACTTCTGCATCTCGGCTTTCTGCCTCCTCCTGACCCAGTTCCGTTCCAAAGTTACTTTGAGAAAGGTAGGTTGCCGAGAGTTTTAACTCAGAACAACGGCCGTTTTGCTTTCCTTTGTTAAAGAAGCAGAAGACAGTATGTTTCCAGGACAACTGGCAACACCAACCTATTGCATTTGATATTATTTTGGGTATTTGGGTCCTTGAAACACCTGCTCCCCGCCTTACCGTCATCCCTACTAATCGCTGGTAGTTGTGCCGGTATATTCCTGTCTCTGTGTTATACAGTTGATAATCGCGATTAATGCTGATAGTAAAAATGCAAGGGGAAAAAAAGTGCGAAGCCGGACTTAATGGGTTACACTCTTCTGCCCAGCATCCCATCCACTCCCGCTAAAGGGAGGGTGGTGCAGGATACAGTTCCTGTCCCGAGCGAAGAAAACCCGGATGGGCGGGAAAATCATGGGCTGCACTAGGTCTTGTGAAGCTGGGAGGTGGCCAGCGAGTTCCTCAAACCCTAATCTATTCCTAGCTAGTCTTCCCCAACCCAACAGATTAAACGAGTAGTAAGCGGATTCGGCTGTCCTGGAAGTGATGCAGAACCGCCACCTCCCAATTAATGGCAGAGAAAACAAGCGCCACTATGTGGCGCCAAAGCACATCACGTCTGGAAAAAACTTGACCCCTGTAATCAACTCTCCACATTTCTAATCTGGAATAAGGTAATTTTGCGCATTGAAATTTTTGGACTCTCCAATTCGGATGGGTGGAGTTTCACTTAAATGTGGACTACAGATTTGAAAAGTGCTTATCCTTCAAAACACATTCATTTGGTAGATATGAAAATAATTTTAAGGGAACAGAAACATCTAATTCTAGTACCTGTGCCCCGAACAAGTTGTGGGACACTTTGGACAAGTGATTTGTTCTTCCTGAAATTGTCTGTTTTAAAAATAAATCTAGGTGGGATTTCCAACACAACTCTTGGATTCATCAACAACTTTTAAATATTTTATATAGATAATATTTTAAAGTCTTGAAAGTCAGTTTTATGCCTTGCATCTGAGCACTGAAATGAAGGGCAAAAGAAATGCTTCTAAACAACGTCTGAATTCAAATTTTTGAATGTTTAAATAAACAAAAGTGAAATGTACACAATAATCAACTTGATAGAAAAAAAATCATCTTTGTAGCATGTGTGGGACATTACTACACTTAAGCCTAGTATCATTGAGAAATGTTTCAGTGTTTTTTTTTTTAACTGTTAGTTTTTCAGGAGAGCAAGAAACTAAAAATATTGTTATTTGGAGGGGAGAAATTAATACTTTGTATTTCATCAGTCAGAACTTTAAAGGTCTCCAAAATGGAGGATGCTAACTTGATTTGAGGAGAATGATAAATTTATTTTTAAGTTGGTATTGGTTAGCCATATGCTTATTGTACTTTTATAAAAAGTGAGATGAAGATTTAGTTGAACAGTGATACTAAGGCAGGAATATATGTATTAATTACAACTTTTAAAGTGCTATTAGCTCTATTTAAATTCTCAAATACTTTTTGTGGATGCAAGTTAATTGCCTACTTAGGACACACAGAAACAAGTGGACTCCTCAGAATTCCTTCAACTGTATGGGGAGCATGTGTCATGAGTTATGGATTATGCTTTGTGAGGTAATCCTTGTCTCCCTCCCTCGTCAGCAATTGACTTTGGTTTAATGGGACAATTTTGAAAAACAATTAAAAAAAAATCAACAAATGAAATTATATGTACTTATCATGTACAACGTGTTGTTCTGAACTATGTAGATGTCATAAAATAGCTAGAGCTAATTAACAAGTATTACCTCACATATTTATTATTTTTTGTGATTAAAGCACTTAAAATCGACTTTCTTAGCATTTTTCAAGAATACAGTTAGTACTATCTACTCCTTTATTGAGTAGTATATTCTCCCATTGCCAAATTTTCAGTTAGTTGCCATAAAAATTAGTAGCAATGATTCATTTAAAATTGCCATGTTATCTGTGCTGGATCCTGTGTCTGTGTTCCTGGCAGCTGATGTTGGTGGACATTAATCAGGCCCTTTGGCTTTAGGTAGGTTTCAGACAGCAGGAGATACTAGTAGGAGATCAGAGGCTGGGTGAGAGTGGTTAGAGGATTTATTCCCTGCCACCTCCCTATTGGCTGTGGTTTGGAATTGGCTGCATTCCTTATGTTTGGCCAGCCTCTCATTCCATCAGCTCCAGCACTCTTTCCAGGGTCTGGCAGCACTTCCCTGTTCTAGATATTGCTTCCTCTCCCATCTTCTTTTTTGCCTAGTGGTGTTAATGGCTTTCCACTGTTGCTAACCCAAGGATGCTTTATCAGTCCATGCTGATTTTCATGAATTCTGTTCATCTTTTTGTAAGTAAATTCTTTTATTTTTAAAAATTTTCCCTTTTCAGTTTGCCAGCTCTTTGCTGCTGTGAACCTGACCTCTTTGTAATCATTTAACTTCTCAGACAATGATAAGTATACAAATACACTTATCATTGTGAATATAATAAGTACTATGTGGCTTTTTTTAGCGTGAGAGAGAATTTTTTAAATATTTATTTTTTAGTTTTTGGTGGACACAACATCTTTATTTTATTTTTATGTGGTGCTGAGGATCGAACCCAGTGCCCCGTGCATGCCAGGCGAGCGTGCTACTGCTTGGGTCACATCCTCAGCCCCAAGTACTATGTTTTTAATATGATACTTGGTCAGAAAAAAATCAGGGGGAAAATACAGACTGACACAGGTTGATTATGTGATGAGCTGGAAGATGGGAAAGGAGATTCAGGAAGATAAAAGAAGCTCTTTATTTAATGCAGACCATGCTTTGCTTGTTTTACTAGATAGCAATAAAACATTCAAAGAACTTTATCACAATATCAGCAATTAGGCTTATCTTTGCTAACCCAAATAACAATATTTGTTCTGGAAATTAGTATTATCTAACCCAATTAAACTAATCCCTTAAATCAATATACAAATAGTTGAAAAGCTTTGGCAAAATTATTATATTACAATTTTCCAAGTTCTTTCTTGGTAATCTTTCCATTTGACTAAACATAGTCCCTTCATTTCAGTGTCTGCCTCTGACCACTGGAAAAATATTAGTCCTAGGTGAATTTCTTTTCTCAGGTAAGGGATACAGGGATGTTATAGAATTATTTTAAAATTTCCCAGACAGTTGGTTTCCACTCATGATTAAATCATTTATTGTTTTAGTTAAAGCATTATCTTTTAATTATTTAGAGAATAAAATCTTTTGTATATAACCTTAAAATTATTTAGCAGATATTGATTTGACAAAACTCTAAGGAAAATGCAGTAACATAATTTATCATGATTATATGATAAGCCAAACTAACAATCATCCATTGTATTTTTCCATTTTTATTGCACCAAAATACTGTTCCCTATGAAAAATCTTAATTCATATACATTTAGAATCATGTACAGTCTTTTGTTTATCCACTGGGGAAAAACTGGGATTTACATTAGCTTCTCTCCATTTAAGAAAAATCTTAAATTTTTCCTTCAGTAAGTTCATAGCAGTACTTTCCTCTGTGTAAAAATATCTAATTTCCTCATGCATATGAGTTCTTTTGATTAGAGGCGAAGTAACCAAGAATATTGTATTCTCAATACTTCTAAAACCTTATCATAATGGTAAAGTTAAAATATTAAGAACCTGATGACCTCCTCAGTGTCTCAGTTTGTATCGCAAACAGTTCCCAAACATCTATATTCTGTGTATTTACAGCAAGTTCTATTCAACTTTTATTTACATTGACTTCAGAAGCTACAGGTAGGATGAGTGGAAGTAGGAAGGATTCACAAGTAGAGTATGCAGAGTGAGACAAGAATGGGGCTTATGACAAAACGTGGAAGAACAACCATTATTTGAGGCATGAACATGGAAATGGCATGCACAAAGGAGAAGGAGAAGGAGGGGGTCAGAAAAGTGGGAGAAAATCAAGGAGACCAGGATGATCCAGAAGCCAAGAGCAGTTGGAGAGCAAAATTTACACAAAAATAAGGGAGTGTTATTCCTGAGAATCTGAACATAAAGGCAGATGGAAATAACCCTCCACAGCTATAACAACTGGAAGGCATCAGCATCCATGCAGGAGAAAAGCCAAACAAAACAATGGGAATCTAAAGGGTCCCAAACCAAGAAAGCTGCCAAAAGGACAATAAGGATTCAGTGAAAGGACGGTGGTACCATTTGAGAAGAGCAGCTGACTCTGAAGGGACTTTGGCCATTCCATCCATAGATGAGTGCAGAGGTTCCCAGATGCATATAAACAAGGTGGATAGTCTGCTGCCCTGGGAGCTTTTGAAACTACCTCCCCTTTTGGTTGGTGCTCTACAGTGCTGAAGGGCTGCTAGGAGTGGAATCAATATTGAGAAGGATACAGATAGTAGAGAGAAAATTTGAAAGAGGAGGCTGAGGTAAAAGTGAGAGAATAAAAGAATTTAAAAAAGAAAAGAAAATATCAGAAAGCAAGTGCCATATTTTGAAGGAATATATTGAAACAAAATGAAAGCAAAGTTCTGTGAGCCATATCTTCTGAAAGTTCAGTGAAACTGGAAATGATCTATAAAGAAGCATTGAGGTCAAAGCTCATTTAAAATTACTGTGAGAATGAGAAGCAGAATAACATCCTCTAGACAAAGGAAGCAGATCATAAAGACCCGTGTACAAAGCTGTGACTTTTATTTCGAATCAAACTAAAGGCATTGAGAAAATGATATATGTAGAAAAACTTCAAAAGTAATGTGACAATTCAGGAAAGAATTAGGAGCCAAAGGAAGTCTTTAGAAGTGAAAACTAAACTAAAAGAAACGGAAGAATGGATAAACCCCACAGGAGATATCATAAGGAAATAGAAGGTGGAAAGGAGGAAATTTTTAAAATATTAAAAATATGAAGAAAGAGATAAAGGATTTAAGCAAAACTAATAATTATTGAAGACAGAAGATCATGTACCTGATAATAGACGTCCTTGAAGAAGTACTTCAAATGTGAGCAAGGAAACAGAACAATATGAAAAGTATAATTCAAGAAAAACATTTTGAAATGAACAATGTAAGAGATTAAAAACTACACATTGGGGGCTGGGATTGTAGCTCAGAGGTAGAGTGCTTGCCTAGCACATGTGAAGCACTGGGTTTGATCCTCAGTGCCACATTAAAATAAATAAATTAATTAATAAATACAACGAAGTTACTTAAAAAAAATCTCTACATTGTCTTAACACTTAGTATCTGACAATTTTAACCCAGTACGACCAATGCCAAGACACATATTCTAGTAAAATTATTTGAACTACATAGAAAAAAAGTCATGTAGATATCTAGGTATAACTAGCAAGTGACTTATAAGGCAAGGCAAATGAAATAATCAGACTTTTAACTAGCAAAGGTTTTATACCAATGCAAATTGCAATCACTTGTTTAAGATACTCAAGGAAAGAAAATGTGACTAAGGGATTTTATGTCCAGCAAGCCTGACTTTCAGCTATGAAGGAAATACATTGTTATCAATATGTGAGAACTCAGTTTGATCATGGGTTCTTGTTAGGTAATGTGAATGAGCTTCAGACAACCAGTCTGACGAAGAGGTATCAACATAAGGACTGGTAACATTGAGCATTCACAACTGCTGATGTTACACAAAGGGACACATTGGAGATTTTAGTGCATAAAGGAATAAAACACCATTAACAAATTTTCTAAAGACATCAGAACTAAATCCAATCTTGTCCTTGTGTCCAGTTGCTAATTTTCAGGACATTTAGCAAGACTGAGGAACACACTGACCTGTACTATGAGTAGGAATTCAGCAAAACCCAGAGGGTGGGAACCACTACTGAAGGAACTGTACAGTTCTTCACTGGCTAGGAAATGAATAGGAACAGTGAGAGAGGCAAATTAAAACAAATATTTATGAATATAATGTGGAATAATTAAATCAATCAAATTAACGTAACTATTATCTCAAATATTTTTATGGTGACATTTGAAATTTTGTCTTAATAACTTTGAAGTGTATAATATATTGTGTACTGTATTCACCCACTATAAAATATATCTTAAAAAGATATTTGCTTCTGTCTAATTCAAGCTTTGTACTCTTTGACAACCATCTCCTTACTCTCTCCTCCATCCCAGGCCTCCCAGCTTCTGGTAACCATTATTCTCCTCTCTTTTTTTCTGGGAGTCTGGCTTTAAATTCCACATGGAAGAGTAAACAAATGATACTTGTCTTTCTGTGCATGGCTTATTTCATTTAGCATGATGTTCATCAGTTCTTCCATGCTGTTACAAATGACAAGGTTTTTCTTGTACAGGCGAGTAGTATTCCGTTGTATATATATACCACATATTTTTATTCGTTCTTTGATAAATGCTTAGGTGGTGGATTCCCTAACCTGGATATTATGAATACCAGCAATGAACATTTGAATGTAGACCTCTCTTTGACATAGTGATTTCAAATCTTTCGGTTAAATAAGAAGAAGTTGAATAGCTGGATCATACAGTGGCTCAAGTTTTAGTATTTTGAGGAACCTCTGTGTAGTTTTCTCATAATGGCTATACTAAATTCATTCCAACCAAGTAAGTGCAGGTATACATTTTTGCACATCCTTGGCAGCATATATCTTTTGTTATTTTTATAATAGTAATTCTGACGGATGTGAGGTGATATCTCATTGTGTTTTTAGTTTCCATTTCCATAATGATTAGATCTTGTAAGTGGGAATTTGTTGCTTTAATATTCCTTTTCACCTTTGCTTTTACTGGTTCCCATAGTTTTTGATATGTTGTGTTTCCATTTGGTCTAAAGTAGAATCCAAGTCCAGTGTTTTATTATTTATTTTCTGTGTGGATGAACTGTTCATTATTGAAGAGGGGGTATTTAAGTCTGCTACTTTTATTTTATTGCAATCTAACTTTCCTTTAAAAACTTTTAATATTTGCATTATATACTTAGGTGCTTCAATATATATATATTATATAGTACATATATTTATGATTATTATATCTGCCTGATGAATTGATCCCTTTATATAATGCTCCTTTTTTCTCATTTTATAGTTTTTGACTTAAAGCTGTTTTTCTTTTTTCATATACAGAAGAAAAGCTACTCTTGCTCTCTTTTAGTTTTCGGTTGCATGGCATATCTTTCCAAACTAGTTGTATTTCTTAGCCAGTTGGTAATTCAGCAGTTGGACAATGTTTTGCGAGAGGCTCTTTGGTTAGATGGAATAGCTGATCTGGATGGGTGGGGACAGCTGCCATGTTCAGTAGAAATACAAGGTTGTGGTTTGTCTTTCTTCTTATATAGGTCCATGTGATGGGCTTTGGGGCTTGCCTGATCACTACTTAAACTCCTGGTGTTGCAGATCTAACCCTTACTCTTTACTAAAATTTGCTATGGCTTGTGTCTGTCTTTCTGAATTTACCTTGGGATACAGTCTAAGCCTGGTTTAGAGACTAGCTATCCAAGGATTTAAGCCAGGTAAACTTACCATCACTTCTGGGAGTGACCAGCCCAGTCTCACATGTTGATTGTGCTATTAGCCTACCACTGTGAACTATATGCTGCTTACTGTGGGCTCATACTCAAGCCATATCAATCTCACAGAACTTGCATATTGATTCAGAAAAAGATAATACAAAATAGAAAACAAAAGATTAATTTTACTTATGAACTGAATGAAAAAATTTAAAATGAATTCAGAAATGTATTGTATTAGTCAGCTTTTTGTCATTGTGATCAAAATACCTGACAAGAACAAGGAGCAAAGATTTATTTTGGCTCATTGTTTCAGAGGTCTCAGTCCATGGTTGGTTGGCTCCAAGGCAGAAGCATCATGGTGGAAAGGTGTGGTGGAGGAAAGCTGATCAGCTCTTGGTAGCAAGGAGGAAAGGAGGGAAGGAGGGAGGGAGAAAGAAGGAGGTGTGGGGGGGAGAAAAAGAAAAAAAGGGGGGAAGGGGCTAGGGAGAAGATGAACCATTCCAGCATATGACCTCAATGACCTACTTCCTCAAACTTCCCACCTCCCAGTAGTCCATTCAGCTATGAATGGATTAATTCACTTGTATTCTACTTGACTTCTGACCATTGCAATTTAAGGGAAGTGCTATAAATATTTGGAAGAAGTCAGACTGTTGTTTATAAAAAGTAATATGATTATCTACAGTGAAAATGCAAGAAAAATTAGCTGAAGTCCTATAATAACAAATAAATGATTTTAGTAAAGAAATCTAAGATTGAGCTAAAACAACTCAGCAATAAACAATGTAATAATAATAAAAGACATAAGCTAAACAAAAATGAACAGAGCCTCAGGCACATGGGCTAATATCAGACACTAATAATATGCATGCAAACAGAGTCCAAAAGGAACAGAGGGAAGGATGGAATAAAATATACTTGAAAGATGATGGCCAAAAGATCTCCAAGCTTTATGAAAAATAAAAACCAAGTTTATTGAATTCCAGGCAAAATAAGCACAAAGAAAACCACATCAAGGAATATCTTAATAAAATCATGAAAACCAGTGATAAAATCTTAAAAGTAACCAAAATAAAATGACACATTATAGAAAAAAAAATAAAGACAGAAATTACTGGACACTTCTCAAAAACACTGCAAATTGTAAGATGACAGAATGGCATCTTGGAAGTACTAAAAGACTAAGAAAGAAAGGAAAGAGAAAGAAAGAGATAAAGAGGTCAACCTAGAACATTATACCTCAGCAAAAAAGTAAAAATTAAGATGAGATAAATAGTTTCAAAACAAAAGCCAGGGAAATTTATTATTTTAAGTCTATACTACAAGGAACATTAAAGTTCTTCAGGTGGAAGGAATAGCATCTATTAACAGGAAACTTGGATCTATACAAAGGAATGAACAGCATTGGAAAGGCTAAAGGTGAATAAAAATGTTTTATTTCTTAATTTTAAATTTCTTTTGAGATTATTAACTATTTAAAGAAAAAATAATGACATATTCTGTGGCTTATCATATGGACGTAAAATACTCTCCATATCTGCAGGATCTGTCATCCACGGATTCAACCAATAATGGATTGAAAATATTAAAAAGCATTTAATCTGTATTGAATTTGTAAGGCTTTTTCTTTTTTCTCCTTTTCTCTTTTTATTTTTTTGGTCCTGGAAATTGAACCTGGGCCTCATATATGCTAAACAGCACACATTCTATCCCCCAGCATCAGACCTTTTTTAAAAAAAATCATTATTCCCTGAATGTTACAGTATAATGACTATTTACAGAGCATTTATATTTTATTAATATTATAAGAAAACTAGAGATAAGTTAGGGTACATGGGAAAATATGTGTATATGCAATACTATGCCATTTTACGTAAGGAACTTGAGCAACATGGATTTTGATATTTGCAAGGGGTTCTGGAACCAATCTATCATGGATACCAAAGGATAACTGTGTGAGACAACAATAGCATGAAGGATGGGAGAGGGTAATGTTGTAGTGGGTTCTTATATATGTAATGGTATAATATTATTGAAGGTAGAATGCAATATGCTAATAATTCCTATTGTAAATTTTAGAGCAGTTACTGAAAAATAAAACAGACATAATGAATAATCCCATAATGGAGATACATGGAATACTTAAAGAAAAGACTCATTCCAGTAGAAAGACCTCCTCCCCAAATCAAAGCAAAAAAAGCCAATAAAAAAATAATAAAGTAGTAGGTAAAGACCCATCCACACTGGAAATTAAAGTAAATGTGATTCAAAAGCTCAGTTAGAAGACAGAGGTTATGGGAATAGCTAAAAGTTTCAGATCTATATATGCTGCACCCTTTAAAGGTAAACAACACAATTTAATATAAACATATTGATAGATTAAATAGATTCAAAGTAAAAGGATAGAAAAATACATTCTATAAAAATACATATTAAAAGAAACTTGTAATGACAGTGCTTTAGTGTAATGTGCTTCACTACAGATCTTCAAAATGCATAAAGCAAAATTGGTTAAGAATGAAAAGAAATAGTTATATCCCCGATTGTAACTGGAGGTGTCAGTGTTCCTTTTTTTGGTAATTGATCAGACCAAACTAGAAGATAGAAAATCTGCAGTGACATGAAAGCCTGGAGAGGACTAGCAATTGCCTTGATTTAATTAGCATTTATAGACTAGTACACACAAAACCAACAGAATGCATATTCTTTTCAAATACACATGGGGCCTATACTGTGTCATAAAACAAAAGAAATATATTTAAAAATATTGAAATCATAAGTCTGTTCTCTAATAACATAATGAAAAATAGAAATCAGTTATAGAAATAAACCTGGAAAATTTTCAGATATTTGGGTGTTAAGCATTTAGTTATAAATAACTCATGATCAAAGAAGAGATTGCAAAAAGAAAAATAGAAGAGATTTTCATTTGAATAAAATGGAAATGAAATGTATTAGGTTTGTTGGATACACCTTAAGGAGTTCTAGTGAAGACTTTAGAGATTGAAAAACTTACAGTGAAAAAGAAGAAAAATCTAATAATGTTCTTAGTGTCTACTTTGACAGGCTAGAAAAAAGGGTAAATTAAGCCCAAATAAATAAATAGAAGAAAACAACAGCAGAAATCAATGAAATGGAAAGGAAAAAATAATGAGATGATCAAAGACATAAAAAGTTGCTTCACTCACTATCAATAAAATTGAAGAACTTCGAACTAGACTGATTAGATGACTATTCATCTAAAACATTCACCTTTTCCAAAGTCATGCCCTTTCTTAGGGCAGTTCTTATCTAAATTACTGTTTATTCTGAGGTTATAAAGGTCTGGTCTGGTCACCTTGCATCAATTTAGGAAAACTCTGCAGGGCCAGCCCATCTCCAGAGCTGCTGAGGCCTTGCTGTGAATCATGCCACTGCCCAATCCTGCTTCTTCCAACCTCACAGCATGGCAAATTCCAAGAAACTCTCCAGTTAGACCTTTTGCATATAAATCTACATTCCCAAATCTGTTTTCTAGAGAACCTACCTCCAACAGGTTTATTCAAAAAATGTTATATATATTTTTTAATAGCAGGATGCCTGCTGTTTCAAATTATCTAGATTTCCACAATCAATATAAAATGCTAGTTGAATATGTCTTGTTTTCTAACACTCTCTGACCTTGCCGAGTCAAGCGGTTCCTCATAAAAAGCTCAGGGAAGGTAAGACTTGAAATATGTTGAGACAGAGTTGTGGTGGAGTTTTATCCATGGGCAGGTAGAGCAGTATCTGTATTACATTTGTAATAGTTGAGAGAGCAGAGAGACCAGTCAATAGAGTGGGATCAGAATCCAGAAACAGACCTTCATGTATTTGAGATGTAAGTACACAAAAATGTATGATTTCAAGTTAGCAGAGAAAGGAAGCAGTCTTCAACAATTAATGTCACAGCTGTCTTTTCTGGAATAAAGAAATTTGAATAAAAACAGAAGCATCAGGCACCACAATATATTTCAAATGCTCTAAACATCTAGGTATAAACAAAGCTATATAAAGTTACAGGAAAACATTGACCTAGAAAAAAATATTTGCAGATATTTTGCATGCATTTAGTTAATACATTTAATATATGTCCAAAGTAGTTACAAATTAAGAATAAATGACCAAAGGGTTCATTTAACAATTCAAAACAGATAATTCAAATAGAAGAAATATACATGACCAATAACATCTGTAAGAACATATGGTGAACCTCACTGGTAATTAAAGCAATACAAAATCAAAATGAAGATTCAATCATTTTCACTGTCAGATGAAGGCAAGGAGCTAAAGCCACAGTAGTGAACTACACACAATACTTGTGCACACAGAGTCTATGAAATGTGTAGTAGCTAAAATTTTATTTTATTGTTATTGAATGAAAAGGTGTTCAAGATGCATTATTAAATGTCAAATCAGTAGGCCATGAGAATTTTTGCACAGTATGATTTTGTTCAAAGAAATCTAGCATAACCAATACATACATTAAGAGGAAGGATTGAAAGATGATACCGCAAGATGTCAGTGATCATCTCTGGAAAGATAATGGATGACATATCAATGTGTGATATGTTTGTAGTATTGAAACCAGAGTTTTGAGATAAAATAACTCCATTTTTTTTTTTTGCTTTTGCTGGCAGGTGGGGTCTGTGTAAGGCTGCAGGCCTCTGCAGCCAAGAGGTGTTGCAGCTCTTAATGGCAGGCCATGCCCTCCCGTGTTGCAGCAAACCCCAACAGTTCACCCTCACTGTCTCATGAATTGGAAGAATGAAACCCACAGACCAGGATGAGTAAATATAAGAGTGGGATTCATTGAAGAATGGAAACGGGAACAGACTTTTGCAGTGCAAGAGGGGTCAATATGCCAGTTCAGGAATTGTCTGAGTATGCTAGTCCAGGAACTTACATAGACTTGGGTCCAAATTTATGCTAATTAGAGTTTGGAAATGTACTAATGCTATTGGAAACTCCAGAGTCTCAACTTCATTCTTCAGGTCTTCCCCACTTCCATTTTCTCACCTTGGATCACAAAGTAGGAGGTTGAGGTTATGGGCTGGTCTATTTTTGCAGGATATGGGCTGCAGTGCTGTGTGGATTGGGCTTCCCCAGCAGGTAACTATACCATGCCCAGGCCTAGCCGCCAAAGGGTGACAGGCACTCCCAGAGCCTTTGGACTGCCACATCTACATGGCCATCACTGGTGCTTGCCCAGAGAGCTCCAACCCACTAGGGCTGACATTCTGCTTTTCCATCAATCCACTGCTGCTTCTTGGAAGGGAACAGTAAGTCAGCTGTGGGCTTGGTGGCCAGAGAGCTGTGTCAGTATGCCTTAGAGTTTTCTACAATAATCTTATTACTTTCATAAAAAGGGCAAGATAGAATGAAACCAATAGCACCCATTTTGTTGCGAGGTGGGTGGCTGGCAATTAGCGTTCTGTCATAGATTTTGTTTTTCTGAATCCCAGGACAGAAAGTGAAGAAAGAATGTACTGAATTTTAAAACTTTCAATGAACCTTCTGATTTTATCTTCTGTTTCAAGTAAATCCACCTTATAAGAGGCAGAAAATTCTTCTTGATACTGGTAATAGGGGAACTGTTGGCATTAAATGAGACTTTCTTCGTACTCCTAGAAGACATTATTTTGAGGGTTGGGGAAAAAAGTTGGGTTAGAATTTTCAAGTCAAGATTCCCTTTTAAACCAAATTCCACCCCTGCCCCAAAGGAGCATATCCCTGGGATAATCTTAAGCATTGTGCTTCTTTTGAGCTGGTAGTTTTGCTTTTGACTAGCTTGCAAGAAGTGTTGTCATGGTGGAGGGATGAATAGTGATTCAACCAGTTAGAGCATGATAATGGTATACAAAGCCTCCAAGGCTGACTTTCTGCCTGTTTTCTCAATAGATTTTTGCCCATTTGTTAGCAGAGATTAATTCTTCTGGTTACAAAACAATCCAAATGAGTTTGTGTGATACAGGTAAGGCACATAAGGATATCAAATTTATTTCAGCTACAAAATAAACACAGCAACTTTAATGGTCTCTATTACAGAAACTTTTATATTGAATTTGAGGAATTTATATTCCCATGGAAGAATCCTACAGTATTGATGAACTGAATCCTTTCTATAAGCTTATTAGTAAAATATTTAAGAAAATTTTAAAAATTAATTCAAATAAAGAAAACCATTCACTTTTGTAAAGCAAACCCCAATCTGCATTGTGTTTTCTGTTGAAGGTTAGTTCCACTAGGTGGAGGCATTTGCTCAGTTTTGTGGTTCACACTAACACATATTGCATATTAAGCAGAATATTTCAGAAACAAGCCAAAAGGTCTGGTGGTTCGCATTGTAATAGCTTGGCAATGTACACACATTGCTACGTGGATGCTCATAAAGGAAAGTAGCTGGTTTCTAGTATCTATTTTTTTTGGTTTTGTTTAACAGTTATAACCTGAAAAAAGCCATTATAGGTTGAATACAATTGTAAACCAAGCCTCTTAAGTGTCTCATTTATTTGTTAGACACTTTATGCATTCAATAGTGATGTATTAATAAAAGGTCTATATTCTGCTTTAATTATTATTTTAAATATATTTTATTTAAGATGATGATGAGTATTAGATAAATATTTCTATGTATAATGCTTTATGGCAGTAACTTCATGTAAAATGATACCTCTTCAAATAATAGGAAAACAAATATTCTCTTTGAATATGCCATACAAGTGACAAAAATATATGAGATAATTCTTCAAGTAACTGAAATATAAAAGGCCTAAAAATATTATGGGGAAAAAATTTTCTTTTCAACTTGAAGCTTTTTGTGGTTATCTTCTTGGGTGTCTACTTACTGTTTTTATTGTTACTAACATTATATGGAAACAATATCTTTATAGTTAAGTAGGAAATTCATCTGTTCCTCTTTAGCTGTATTTGAAATTATAATATTCTGTCATCAGTTAATTGACTTCAAGGAAGTAAGTCTGAAAAATTGAATGTTGTGAAAACAACCCTATTCTCTTTTTGTGCAATTGATTTTTAGTCTTCTATGAGCACTATTGTTTCTAATTTTATTGTTTTAAAGATACTGTATTAATTGTCTACTGTTGGTCTCATAAATTGATTAAAGACCTACAGACTTTTGTCTTCCAACCCTTTAAAGAAAATTTAGTGGTTAACATTGTTTCATTTTTTTTAGTCTCATATACATGGTCAAGGGCAGACGGAATCAGATGTGTATAAATGCATTGTTAGAAAGCTAGCTTTTCATATCTAATAGCTGTGTCTCATTTTAAGACAAAACATTTAATTTGTCATTTAAAACAACTCCTGGTATACCCTGGAGAAAATATCTCACTTGCTCACATATCTATTAATTGATTTTCTCCTTAGGATGAAAGCCTGGCCCGACAGCTGGTGGAACTTGGCTACCGAGGGACTGGAGAGATAATAAAAAGGGCAGATTTTGAAGCAAGGAAAGCAGCTATAGAGATTGCAAGGCTGGCTGAAAGAACTCAGAAAAAGTAAGTGCTCATTTCCAAATCCAGATTTTGTTATATTCTAGAGTCTCTGGAAAAATCCCTCCTCTCCTTTTTTTTTTTTTTTTCCTTTTGGCTTTGCTGTAATTCAGAAAAGTTGGCTGGAGCAGGTTAAACTTGGAATGCCCTAAAGCATGTGTTTTGCAGATCAGGAACTGGAGGAGCTGTAACTTCTTGCAATAAAGTTACATGCAACTTTGAGCTACTAATTTAAGAAATATAAATACCAAAATGTGATCATCATACCAATAAAGTCCTGTTAAAAAGTAACTCAATATTATTGGTTTTATGCATGTATATACTAAAAATATAGGTGACTTTTGCCTTAGCACTGTTTGTACTCTTGAGGCCTGTAAACACTGACATCATTTATATTCCAACATTTTTCTAAATATTGATTCTTTTACCTATATTAATAATAGTCTTGTTAATGTGACTAATAAAAAATTATAATAAACATGACTCTAATAACATACATTAAGTATATAATGAATGAGAGGTATTCCTAATGTGAACTACACCAGACTGGTAAAACAAGTTCAAGAAGACTTGACAAGGTGATCATCTATTTGAACTATTAAGTTGTTAATGTTGAAACGGACACTTACGTAGATATCATTATATTAGTCTTAGAAAGCATCTTTAAAAGTACCTGGTAATTATAACTAGAAATGTCCCCTTTACTCATTATAAATGATAACATTTGATAGATGTGAATTGGTCCTGGGAATGTGGAATTTGAAGTATTTCAGTGATTATTGTGTTTTAGAACCATAGACTATTGTAATTTAGCATACTGACATTTGAGAATGTATTAGTTTTCTATTGCTGCCATAACAATCACTACAATGTTGGTGGCTTAAAATGGCGCAAATTTATTTATTCCCAGTTCTATACATACACTATGGTTTTGCTGGATCTTCTCTTCAGTATTTCACAAGACTGAAATCTGCTGTCAGCTGGACTGAGTTCTTGTCTGGAGGCTCTGAGACTGACCTGTTTTCACACTTATCTAGAGGGTAGGCCAAGTTCAGTTTCTTATAGTGGTAGGACTGAGGTCCCCATTTCCTTACTAGCTGTGGTTCTGGTTGTCATTTGAGGGCTGATCTTTGTTCCTAGGGGCTGCCCACATTCCTTCTCATGCTTTCCATCTCCCCTTCCTCTTCAGCAATAGTGGGTTTAAGACTCTCTTACCCTTAAGATATCTTCAGGTTCCCCATTGGAAGCATCTTTAAGGGATCATGTACTGGACCCATTAAAATGATCCAGAATTATCTCTCCATTTTAAGGTTTAAGACTTTCATTAAATCTTTTGGCATATAATCTAACATACTCTTTAGTTCTTAGGATTGGGGAATGGATATCCTTAAAGGAGCATTCTGCTTATCACAGGAAATTTATATAAAACTTTACTAACTTATTGAACATAGTTACTCTTTTATTCTTAACAAAATTATACAGATTGTATGGGTATAATTATATGTCTCATATGAAAAACAGAGGTAGTTCTATTTTTCTGTGAGGATCAATACATGCCTGTCAGGAATAGAAATGCAAAGATTTTTGTGTGATTTTGTCTGGAATTTATGTATATTCATATATGATTCTATAAGAGATATAACCAATTTAAATCAAGAGTAGTCAGTCATATTTAAATTATAAGTTCTATCCTTGTCATAAGTCCATTTTGTGTTTAAGGATCAAAGTGGGTATTTCTTCTATGTGATGGTCTTTTTAACTGGCCAGAGCTGGAAGTCATCAGGCTACTTAAGTGCCAGTCATGGGAGGCTAATCCTTACCCAGTGCTTCTAGGATCGGAAGGCTCTTTCATCTGCAGATCTTCTCTGGCTGCCTTTGCAATGGGATGGGTCCCATATGTTGCTTTTTGTCTGCTGTGGGAATCATTTGCTATTCTTTGTCAAGTGTTGTTGAAAGCATGGCCAGCAGAGGGTGTCCTAGAGCCAAGTATGTCCTGAGCTTATATTCATTGGAGGATAACTGAAAATATGCATGGGTATCTGACTATATGTGTATTGATACCAACTCAGAAACACTTTATTCTACTCCCAGATTACCTTCCATTAACTTCATATGAGAAACTTCAAGTAGATCACAATCTTTTCGTAATCACAGAGCACACATTTCAAGAAGTGCTAGTATCCAGAAGTATGTTCCTTCCAGCAGCTTTATAAGAGAATCTGGAGGGAGGAAAGCTAACAATACTGGAGGGAGATATTTTAATGAGTGGAGGTCTCAGAAGAAGACAAAAGGTAAAAAAAGTTAGGTTTTATTCTATTATTCACATAGTGCATTGGGATTATGCTAGCTAGGTTGTGGGGATACAATAGAACACGATTCTGCCCTAAGAAGTTTGAGTGCTGGATAAGTAAGGGAAATTATATTGTTGGTGGGAATGGGAAATGGAAAACAGTTTTGCAGTTATTCGAAAAGCTAAAAAAAGAGTTACCATATGACCCAGAAATTTCAAGAATGTACAGAAGAATTCACCTAAGAATGTACCAAAGGGTTCACTTAAGTACTCAAACCTGAGTGTTCATAGCAGCATTATTCATAGGAGCAAAAATGTGAAAACATCTCAGAAGCGCATCAACTGACAGATGGATAAAAAGCCTGGTATATAAATATAATGGAATCATAAAAGGCATGAAGTACTGTTATATGCTATACTGTGTATAAACTTTGAAAACAGTAGGTTAAGTGAAAGGAGCTAGATTTCATTTATATAAAATGTCCTAAGGAAGTAAATTCATAAATGCAAGTAGTTTCATGGTTACCAAGGGTGGGAAGTAAGGGGGGTTAGAATGATGCTATTGTATATGGGGTTTCTTTTGAGGGTGATAAAATATGTAATTAGATATTATTGATGATTGTTTAACTTTATAAATATACTAAAAACCATTGAATTGTATACCTCAAAAGGGCAAATTTTATGTTATTTAAATTTCAGTAAAAAAGTCAATTACAACAGAAGATAAGAAATGCAATCATATGTACTATGACAGCACCCTGAAGTAACACTAAGTCAGGGTTTAGGGAGGATGTTGAAGAATAGGGAAAGCTTTTCCTAAGGTACAACTGCTAAAGTGAACTCATAGGATGAAAGATAATCAGGTAAAGAAGGATGTTAAAGTGAATATATCACTATGCCTCGAGTTGCTAATAAAAAACAACTCTTTACAAATCCTGGTCTCTATTGCTGTCTTAATTTGTAATCCCTTTGCTAAGGCATTTCCTCCCTGAAAGCAGTACTGTTAGAGAACACTCATTTCAACATTTGTTGGGTGATGTTGTTATTGGTAGTATGGGGTGGGGATGCTTTGAAGTTCCACTATTATGTGAACATATCTCATTTCTTCTCTACTTAGATTCATGCTATCTTTTTCTATTAATCACAAGACAGAAACTACCAAGTGTGGAAAGGCAAATGGTAGTTGTTTAGTTGAGGCCCTTTTGCCAGGACAGAGTTATTCTCTGTCCCAGGGGCTGGCTAAGGTAGCTGCCAAGCAGAAGCTTCAGAGAATTTCCATTTGCAGTGAGAAGTTCAGCTGATCTCCATAATGCAGAAGAGATGGACCTTGACAGCTACACCAGCTGAATATTGGTAATATAATAAAATTGGTAATATAATAAAATTACAAATATCCTTCTAATTTGTAATTTCAACTGTGTCATCCCTCAGGTGGTACACTTTTCTGGGTGAACTTGTAAGACCATCAGTGTTCTCACTTGAAGTCAGTTTATCTTATTAGGAAATGAATTCACCCCTCTTAGAATTATCTCTGGGATAATGATCATATTTTACTAAAGTATGACATCAGATGGTAGGAATATGTGGTAGTCCTGATAAGGTCCTAATTAAACTGGAAGGCTATTGCCATCTTCTCAGAAGACTTTATGATTAACCTTTGGGATTTACTGTAAGAAATACCCTTATATAAATTTCGAATTCAAATATGCAGGGATCTGTGTGATCTTTTGTACTGAATGAAGAGGATCTGTATGGTTATTTAGTGTAAGGTTCTTGTGCCCTTTATCCTAGGGGATCCTAGTAAATGTAAAAGCTGGACAAGTCCCCAGACTTTCTGGTAGTATTCAATCTGTGTGATCTTTTGTACTGAATGAAGAGGATCTGTATGGTTATTTAGTGTAAGGTTCTTGTGCCCTTTATCCTAGGGGATCCTAGTAAATGTAAAAGCTGGACAAGTCCCCAGACTTTCTGGTAGTATTCAATCTAATCAATTTATCATCTGTTAACTTGCACTTTCTGGTATGATTTATATTTTATTCCCTCCATTTGGAAATGGAAATGGAAATACCTATTAATTGACAAAATGTTCTTTTTATTTTATGGAGATGAAGTTGTAAAAAAGGTGAAAATGGGTTTCATGTAATATGGCTTTATCCAATCCAGTAGTTTTATCTTTGCTTAATGGTTTTATAATAAAAAAACAACCACATACTTAAGAATTAAATGAGAAATTTTTTATAAGTGTTCTGTGAAATGATTTCAATTTTTTGCTTAGTTTTGGATATCAGATTTCTTAAAAGTTGTCTGTTAAAAGTTATTCTCTTTTAAAATCCAGATGATGCAGTTGTGATTTGTTGCAGATCAACATCTCCAGGAAGGTGACAGTAAGAGTGAAAAGTGCACAAGTTTTGCTTTGTCCCCCCCAAATCTTAGGTTGTATCTGCTCTCTTGTGGGAGTGCACATGTCTTATAGAGCCATATACCATTCATCTCTTGTTCTTCCTTTCCAAGCTAGGTGACAGCACTGATGTAATTAATCATTGTGAAGTTCTGTGGGGTGTCCATTATGGGACAGGAGAGTTATACAGCCCTGAGGATGACTGCTAGTGAATATTATGCTCTCTTTTGTGTGGATTCAAACTGATTTTGACAACTTCTGATTGGGATAGGAAAGAAGTTATGTCCCAAATCAAGAGCCACATCACATTTACTGGAAGCCACATAAATCTGTTCTTTCAAGTGGTGCTGCAGCTGCAATCAGGACTACATGAGCTTGGGGTAGTCTACAGTCATTCTCCAGAACTCAGTAGGGGGATTGTGTCAATGGCCAAGCATGACAATCAGAATTAGACATTCAGGTCAGTGATGCCTGAGTGGATCCATGGACATTGAGGTCCTACTACAATGGGCTAACCCTTGGCCAGGAGTCCATTTGTTATCTGATCCCTTATGTGTTGTTTGGGCTTTCTGTATCCTGTTTGTTCATTTGGACATTACTTTGTTATGAAAGTTGTAATGGATTTATCTATTTTGTTTTATCTATTTTGATTTATGTATTTTGATGTTAGATGCATCTACTTTATGATTTTATTTCTTTTTGAAATAAAATGGACTTCTATACCATTGTTTTATAAAATCTTTATTATCATTGCTTTATGAAACCTTTATTCCTGGCAAAATTTCTTTTACTGAAATTTACTTTTTCTTTGATAGCCCCTCAACTTTTAAAGAGTCTTCATATATTTTTCCCCAAAATTTTTACTTTTAATTTACCTATCCTTATATGCTTAGAATGGATTTCTTATGGATGGTATATTTTTGAATCTTGCTTTTAAACATTTAATATGCCTATCCTTGTCTTTAATGGTGTATTTAGGCCATTTATCTGTATTTTTGCAATCATAGATGTGTTTGGATTTAAATCTACCATCTTTCTAGCTATTTTCTATTTGTCAAATCTGGTCTTTGTTTCTTTATTCCTCTTGTCTTCTTTTGAATTTAGACTTTAAAAAACATGTTAATAATAATCTTCAACAATAACTTATGATTTATACATTTACAAACTTTTTGTTAGTGGTTATTTTTTTAAATTAGTGAGTGTTAAAGAGTTTATAAACATTCATCTTTAACTTAAATATAACAGTCTACCTTCAAATAATATTAAATAATATTAACCTCTTCATGAATTTAAGAATCTTACTATAGTTCCAGTTATTCTTCCCACATTTTGTACTATCTTGCCACCTTTTTAAAAAAATTCTAAATATTTATAAATCCTGTAAGACATTCTTAGTACTTTTACAAGACAGTTATTTTAAAAGTGATTAAAAATAAAAAATTATAATCCTAATTTTTCCCCATCCCTAATAAGTTCCAATTTCTTTGTGTGGATCTTTTCTTTTATTTGGTATTATATCCCTTTTAAATGTGTGTGTGTATATATATAAATATATGAACTGATCTAGTAATGAATTTTCTCACCTACAACTTGTCTATTTTGCTTTAAATTTTGAAAAGTTGATTTGCTGGATTTTGAGCTGAGGTTCCAGCAATCCCTGAATACCTGTGTCTTGGTAGTGGGGATGGGCTTCTCACTATTTGTTCTTGCTCTGGTCTGTCTCTTGTCGGTTCTATGGTTGAAATTCAATGTTTGATAGATTGTTTTCTTAATTTTTGTTCTAGAAGTTGCCATTTTCTGCTGTGTGAGCTTTATCAAGATGATTGTCTTCTAAGCTTTCATTTAAAAGGATAAATCATTTCTACTTCATGGATTTGTGGGGAGTTAAGTACCACAAGTGAGCTCTGTTACTCTAGGCAATATATAGTTTAATTAGCTTGCTATTTCTAAGAAGTATGTTCCAATCTCTCATTAAATTCCCATATCCGATTAAGTAAGCATGAGTATTGTCAGTGGAGATTCTTTTTTTGTATCTAAGTTCTTTCTATTTTATTTATTATTTATTAGATGTAACTTACTTTATTAGAGTTATAACTCTTTTCAATAAATGTTAATGTGTTCTTGTTACTGAAAAAGTATTTCAAATGCAACCTTTTCCTAATAAGATATATGCACAGCTATACTGGATGAACTCTTGACTCACTGAGAGCTTTTCCCATATAATTAAAGGTAGGACTACATTAAAAATAGTTCAGATATACTTACTGATTCCCCAAATCATATGACAGTTAATGTTCACTATTAACTAGTTGGATTTTGTAACACCACTGAGAACACACCCTGAATTTCTTCGCTTTCCCCTCCTTTCTCCCTTGTTTTCACTCTTTTCTTTTTAATTTTTTTTGTTCTCTCTGTTCTTTGTCTCTCTTCCTCCCTTCCTCCCTCCTTCTTTCTCTTTCTCTTTACACACACACACACACACGTGCATGCACACAAAACCTGTATGTATTTAACAACAAGCAAGTGATTGTTAATGATATTTGATAATGTTGATATTTTCAAGGAAAATATCTATCCATGCATCTATCCTCTATCCAGCAAAAAGCAATTTTATATCATATTTCCTTTGTTGAGTATTTATTTGAACATGTTCATCTATGCAGATAATTCTAATTCAAGAGACCAAGCGTATACATGACCTACATAATAGTTGACACATTGTCACTATAATCACATGTAGTTTTAGGTCTTAGTCTTTTTTTTTTTTTTTTAATTTTGATACAGGATCTCATTAAGTAGCCCAGGCTGGCCTCAAACTTGGAATCCTCCTTCCTCAGCCTGCTGAGTAGCTGGGATTACAAGCAAGCATCAACATTCCCAACTTCAGGTTTTAGCCTGTTCTAGATTAGAATAAACTTAAAGAGAAAATAACATAGATGAAATTAAAAAAAGATGATAGTTCTGCTAACAATTAATTAAAGCACAAATAAAATTCAGGTTTTTGAAAAGTTATGCCATTTTCTTCAGAATATTACTTAGGTTCTGCCTTTCAATTTTGTTCTTAATTTAGTTCTCTACCTAAATTTTGTTTATTCATTAAATAGTTATTCATAATCCCTTCATAGGCAAATTTGAGGATCTCTTCTCAAATTCACCCCACATGCCTGACCTCTGCTGCTGTCTTTAATAGCAATGAGGGGTCATCTACTTCTTAAAATGTTCCCTTCTTTGCATTTATATTAACTTATAACTTCTCATTTGTCTTCCACACTTGAAGATGTCTGCCATCTTTTCTGTAACTTCTCTCTTCTTACTAATTTGAATCACCCACAAAGGATGAATTTTTGGATTTTGTACTGCTTGTGTATTCTACTACTACTTTCATATCTTGCCCACTTTTATGTTTTCGGTTAACCTGGGTGAAGAAGCAAGCTTGACTGCTCTTCTGGATTTCCAACTCCATGTCTGTTATTTATTGCTATTTGTCAAACAGTAACAAAATACCTTAAAAAATTCTCATTATTGTCCTTTTACTGAATTTTGCTTCTCAGACAAAAATGCTGATTTTTGTGCTGGCAATACCTTTTTTTTTAAAAAAAATCTAACTTAAATTTTTGAAAAAATTTGCTTGTTTTTAGTTTTGTATGACAGAATGCATTTTGACATACCATACATATATGGAGTATAACTTTCCATTTTTGTAGTTGTACGTAATGTGGAGTTATACTGGTTATGTATTCATATATGAACATAGGAAATTTATGTCCAATTAATTCTACTGTCTTTCCCATTCCCATCTCCCCTCCTTTCCCTTCATTCCCCTTTGTCTAAGCCAGTGAATTTCTATTCTTCCCTCCCTGATACTTATTGTGAGTTAGCATCTGCATATCAGAGAGAACATTCGGCCTCTGTTTTTTGGGATTGGTTTATTTCAAATTTAGCATAATAGTCTCCGGTTACATCCATTTTCTGGCAAATGCCATAATTTCATTCTTCTTTATGGCTATGTAATATTCTATCATGTGTATGTACCACATTTTCTTTATCCATTCATCTGTTGGTTTCATAACTTAGATACTACGAATTGAGCTGCTATGAACATTGATGTGGCTATGTCACTATAGTTTGCTGATTTTAAGTCCTTTGAGTATATGCTGAGGACTGGGATAAATGGGTTAAATTGTGGTTCCATTCTAAGTTATCTGAGGAATTTTCATACTGCTTTGCATAGTGATTGGACCAATTTGCAGTTCCACCAGTAATGTATGAGTGTACCTTTTCCCCCACATTCTCCTCAACATTTATTGTTACTTGTATTCATGATTGTTGCCATTCTGATTGGAGTGAAATGGAATCTCAGTGTAGTTTTAATTTGTATTTCTCTAATTGCTAGAAATGTTGAACATGTTTTTATATATTTGTTGACTGATTGTATTTCTTATTCTGTGAAGTGTCTGTTTAGTTCCTTTGCCCATTTATTTATTGGGTTATTTGTTTATTTTGATGTTAAGTTTTTTTGAGTTCTTTATATTTCTCAAGTGTTAATGCTCTATCTGAGGTGCACGTAGCAAAGATTTTCTCCCATTCTGTAGGCTCTCTCTTCATGTTCCATCCACATATACAGTGAATAATGTTTAAATTAGGTTATTTATATCTATCTCATCAAACATTTATCATTTTCTTATGTGTAAGAAATTCTAAA
Source organism: Ictidomys tridecemlineatus (assembly GCF_052094955.1). Classification (NCBI taxonomy): domain Eukaryota; kingdom Metazoa; phylum Chordata; class Mammalia; order Rodentia; family Sciuridae; genus Ictidomys; species Ictidomys tridecemlineatus. Next base: position 61,303,202 of record NC_135485.1, read on the forward strand.
TCCTTTCTTCTAGTTTTTATTTTAAAATACACAGTACATTATTGGTATCTGTCATAGTACTTTTTTTGCATAATGTTAATATTTGAAAACCAATCTTTTTAAAATTGCCTGGCATTGAATTAGTAATGTTTCATTTATTACCTGTGAATGAAACTGCCAAATTATACTGTTGGTGCTACAGAATTAATTTTGTGTGCACTTTTAACTACTGTGATCTCCTAGGAGCTAGGGTGAGCTTAAAAGAAATGTGCTGGCTGTAGAACCCATTTTCAGAGATGAGAGGAAAAATATCTATATAGTGATCAATCAGGGTAAAAAGTTTCACACATGACTTAGAAGATGTGAATGGAGGGAGGAAAGGATATTGTTTAGAAAAATCAGCACATGAACCAAAAAATTTGAAGGCTTTATTATATTTGTTTCAGGAAGCAAAGTCAATGCCAGGCCCCCGACTCCCTTCTTATATAAGTACCACAGGCACATAGAATTGAGTCAGAACGATAACCGTGAGTCCTAGTGAGGGTCTCTTTGAACTATAAAATTAAAGGTTTTTTCCTTCCATAGCCCTCATTTTCTTATTTATTTAAGTCGATAAGTGAAAAATTGTGTATTTATAGTATACAATGTAATATTTTGTATAATATATAATGTTTGCATAAAAATATGTGCACATTGTGTAATATTTACATATTGTGTAATATCACATATTAGTCACTTTACATTCTTGTCTTTTGTGATGAGAACATTTACTTTTTATTTTTAGCAATTTTGAGTTTTCAATACATCATTATTAACTGAATTCACTTTGCTGTATAACAGAACTTCAAACCTTATCTCTCCTAACTGAATTTTTTACCTTTGACTAGAAGCTTCCCATTTCCTCTCCCACTTCAGCCCCTGGCAACCATTTCTTTCCTTCCATTTTTAATTAATTTCTTTGATATATACCTACTTTAAAATATTTAACTTAGTTACTTTGCTTGCTTTATTTCACACATTTATTTAAATATATGCTTTTTTAGAAAAAAAATTTGATTAAAATTTTACATGAAATTTATGTGAATTTTATTATATATTACATTTCTTATGATTTTTCCATAGATTCTGGTGGGGGATAGGGTTTCATATCATTTTTAAAACAATAGTATTTCTATTGCCACTCTTCTAATCATTTTGCCTTAATTTTCTTTTTTAAAAAATTGTTCTTGTAAGGCACTGTATTACATGGGTAAATATATGTTGATAGTGGACTTTCTTGTACTGTTCCTGATAGTAAAGAATAGTGTCTACTATTTCCTTCTTCACAGTGTATATGCTTAATGTGGTTTGCTGAGATAGTTGATCATATAGTTTTTTAAAATTCTTTACTCTCTTAAGTGTTCAAAGATGTTGGAGGGATTTCTAATATTAACCTCTCCTTTCGTCAACCTGGCCATGTTTATTATCTTTACTATTCCTTATTGGATAGATAATAATTTATCTAGATTGTCTTTTGGATTTTCTACTCAAAGTAATCTTCTATTGTTCTTGCCTAGTATCAAAAAAACAAACAATTTTGTTTAGGGTTTTGCTTTCAATACCTCTCCCCACCATATCCTGTCTCTGGAGTTAAGTCAGTCTTTCATAAGCCCATTTAGAGAGTCTAGGGATTTTTAAAAAACATACTCTAATATCATAACTCTGGGAACTAAAAATCAAGAATTCTCAGCTGTTTCCAAATTTGTAACTTGGGCAAGGGACCCGTACTTTAACATAAGACCAAAGTAGAAATCGTAAACAATATCTGAGAATGAAGGATAAATGGGGTATATTTTGGCTTTAGCTGCATCAGAGTACCAGGGATAAGTATATTGATAAGACTTTAGCAGAAAAATGTTTATTTGAGGAAAAATGCTTGCTTCAGTCATTGAGAAAGCAAAACCCGCTGTCTGAGTAACTCCTGTTCTGATATTACATTGACTAATTCATTTAGGTAGAGGCATTTTTTACTTTGTCTCTCAATTGCTCAATTGCTCATATTCTAACATTCAGACACTTTAGTACTAACATCTTTTTAAATAAAGTCTTATTTAACCTTTAAACCCATTTTCTGGATGATGAAATCCAAGCATAGAGATTTAAAGAAATGTTCTTAAAATTATTCAGCTTGTTCACAGTAGAGCTAGGATAAAAATCCAGGCACAGTGGCTCCACAGTGGTTTTACTGATATAAGAAGTGATTACTAGGGATTTTTTTTTCCAGGTTTTTGGAGGTATGATTGACAAACAAAAGTTGTGTATACTTATGGTATACAGTGTGATATTTTGGTATACAAACATATTGTGACATGATTATCACTATCAAGCTAGTTAACATATCCCTGACCTCACATAGTTATTCTCCCACCCCCACTATGGTCAGAATATTTAAGATTGCTACCTTGGCAAATTTTAAGCATGTAATACAGTGTTATTAATTATAGTAATGATGTATATTAGATATCCAGAATTTATTTATTTTTTGCATAATTGAAACTTTGTATTCTTTAACCAAATCTACTTCCTTCCTCCTGGAGTCCCTGACAACTGCCATTCTCCTTCTTGCTTCTTTGAGTTTGGCTTTTTTAGATTTCACATACAAGTGAGATCATGTAGTGTTTTTCTGTGGTTTATTTCACTTAGCATAATTTTCTTCATATCCTTTGATGTTGTTGCAAATGACATTTTTATTTTTTTTAAGGCCGAATAATATTCCACTGAGTATATATGTGTGTGTGCACATACACGCATGTGTGCACATGCATATCACATTTTATTAATTCATTCATCCATCAGGGGACACTTAGGTTGATTCGTATTTTGGCTCTTGTGAGTAATGCTGCAGTGAACATGGGAGTGCAGATATTTTTTGACCTACTGATTTCATTTTCTTTGGGTATATATTCAGAAATGGAGTTGCCAGATCATACAGTAATTCTAGTTTGATTTTTTTTTTGAGCAGCCTCCATACTCTTTTCCGTAATGGTTATACCAATTTCCATTCCCAATGGAAGTGCAGGAGATTTCCCTCTTCTGCACATCTTTGCTAGCACTTGCCATTGTCTTTTTAATAATAGCCATTGTAACAGGTTTGATCTCATTGTGGTTTTGAATTGCATTTTCCTGATGACCAGTGACATTGATCATTTTTTGCAATTACTTGTTGACCATTTGCATATCTTCTTTTGAGAAATATCTATTCAGAGACTTTAGCCATTTTATAATTGGGTTCTTTACTTTCTTGCTATTGAGTTGAATTTCTTATAATTTTATATTAACCCATACCTCTCAGAGGTATGGTTTGCAAGTATTTTCTCCCATTCTGTTGATTGTCTCTTATTCTGTTGATTATTTCTGTGCAGAACCTTTTCAGTTCAATGTAGCCCGATTTGTACACTTTTGATTTTACTGTCTGTGTTCTTGGGATCATGTCAAAATTTGTGGCCCAGGTCAGTCTCAACATTTTACCTTTGTTTTCCTCCAGTAGTTTTGCAGTTTTAGGTCATATGTTGGTTTTTAATCTATTTTGAGTATATTTTGTGCATAGGGTGATGTGGGTATTATTATATTCTTTTGCATGTAGATATTCAATTTTCCAAATTTTATTTATTGGAGAAAAGTGTCTTTTTCCCATTGTGTGTCCTTCGCATCTTAATTGATGATGATCACAGTACATGGATTTATTTCTGAGCTCTCTGGTCTGGTTCGTCAGTTTATATGCCTGTATTTACACCTGTAAAATGCTGTTTTGATTGTTATACCTTGGTGTAGTGTATTTTGAAATTATCTAGTACAGTACTTCTAGTTTTGATTGTTTTGTTCAAGATTGCTTTATTTGGATCATTTTGTGGTTCTATATGAATTTTAAGATTGTGTCTGTATTTCTGTGAAAAATGCCATTGGAATTTTTAGAGGAACTGCACTGAATCTGTAGATCACTTGAAATGGTCTGGATATTTTGAGAGTATTAATTCTTCCAATCCATGAACATTTGGTATCTTCCCATTTACTTGTGTCTTCCCCAATCTTTCACTAATATTTTATAGTTTTTAGTATATAGATATTTTACTCACTTGGTAAAATTTGTTGCTGAGTTTTTAAAAAAATATATAGTAAATGGGATTTTTAAAATTTTGGATACTTTATTGTTAGTCTATACAAATACAATTGATTTTTATGTATTTATTTTTGTATCCTGAAAATTTAATGAGTTTTTTATTCTAAGCATTTCTTGATGGAATTTTTAGTTTTTTTTAATGTGGAAAATAATGTCTGTAAACAGATAATTTTTCTTCTTCAGATAGATTCAAATGTCTTTTATTTCTTTTTCTTGACTAACTCTTCTATATTGAAAATATTTAGCAAGGAGGGCAATTCTGGTCTTATTCTTGATATTAAAAGGAAGCAATCATCATTGAATATGATGTTAATTGTGGACTTATCACATATGTTCTTTATTATATAAGAAATATTCTACATCTAATTTGTTGAGAGCTTTTTATCAGAAAAAGATTTAAAAATATTTTCCAAGGATCATGCCTTAACATAGAGACCTTCAGTTTATGTTTGATTGATACTAGTTAAAAAGTTTTGGTATTAGATAAAAGATTTTGATATTAGATAAAAGATTTTACAAAAGAAATGTAGTGATTTAAATAAACCTGGGGCAAATAACTTTTTGCTGTTTTTACCAATTTGAATAAAGTTCTAAAACTAAATTTAAGACCATCAAAACCCCTTCATTGTTATTGTCATTGAATTAATCTTTTATCACTATAGATAGATGTTGTTCACAATCTAATGACTCCTTTAACTCTGTTACTCTATTAATTGCACTAATACAGCACAGTGAATGAAATATGATTGAGCCTCAAGAACCTAAAACATTTTTTTTATATTCTACACACACAAACACACATACACACACACACACACAAAATGTGTTTCTATTTTATATTTCCTTCTTTTAAAATGTTTAGAGTCACTACTTATGGAAAACAAGTAAATAGAGTAGCAGAAGTCTTCCACCACACAACACACTCCTCTCAAATTTGTCAACATTTTCAATTTGCTTAGTTGATGAATTATTTTTCTTGTTCGTTTTTATTTTTATTTAGTGGGAATGTTCTTTAAAATGTAAACACATATTTGTCATAAGGATGGAAAAACCCCATTATTATAGTACTTTGCTTCATTTAGAGTTAGAGATGGTAATATTCAATACTCAATGTGTAATATGGAGAGCATCAGAGATGGATCAACAGGATTTCTTCTAGTTTTTTATGAGTGAAGTCAGCACAATATAACCTTACACATTCCTGTTTGCCTGAAACAAAAATTTGTAAACATTCATTCAGAAAATAGTATGTGTGTAATATATATTTTACATTTATAACATTCAGTAATTGAATTTTAAAAATCATGTAAGCATTATCCTAGGATCAGCATTATTTTTTATGATGGGTAATATGTAATTAATTCTTTTTAGTATACCTAAACCACCTGCTAGTAGAATTATTCTAACCAAGATGATTATATTCAACCTATTTAGTATGATTCCTTTTAAATTTTGTTTATGATGTTAAAAGAATGTGAGGTATATCCCTGAAATGAATTAACATTACAGAAATGCTAGACATTGAAAATTGAATTTTAATCCCTTTTTTTGGATTATTTTTATCAACTTGCAAATTTTATGACTTTTTCAATTTATACTTTATTTATATACTTTTATTTATATGCTATTTACTTTATAATATATACATTTCTTTATGTGTCTGTTAATACATAAGTAATTGGTTACAATAACTTTAGTGAGTGTGAAATTCAGACAGCAGAATGATGTGTGTGTTTTGTGAATGACTTAATAACAAATAGTAACATTATAACTATCATTTGCTGATATATGTCAGGAACTGGAGAGTGCTGTACATGTTGTAACTTGTTCAATACTCATAGCCATCTTGATGCATGTAAGTACTGTCTTCATTTCATAGATGGGGAAACTGAGCGCATAGAGTTTGTAACTAATTTATACAACTCTAAGAGGCAGAAACAAGAAGAGAACTCAAGCAGTGGTATTAAAGTCTGGGTTCTTAACAACTATATTCTCTTACCTCGTGTAAGAAAATATGGTTTTCAATGCTATATCTTCCAAATGTAGAGTCTTCCTTAGACATTATTTAATTTATTCTCAATTATTTAAGTCATCGGATCAAACCAATATTCAGGTACTTCCTGACAATATTGGTTTTGGAAAGGGTACCATGAAATGCTATTTATCAGAATCCAAGTAGCCTATTTAATTTACTTTAAAAAGCAGATTGGGCAATGGAGCTTTTTGATGACTAAACATTCATGTCCTTAATATGTTTACTTTAACACAATATTAAATCAATTTTGAAAAGGTGCAGGTGTGTTTGGGGAGCTTTTCTCTCTAAGTAGTGAATTTGTAACATTAGCAAAAATGTTTTTGCACCTGGATTTGGATAGTGATAACAAACTTTCTTGGTCTAAGACTAAATTGGGACTACCATTTAATTTTTTTTTCTGTAATTTAAAAATACTTGAATTCTAAACAGTTTTGGAAAAGCCCACAAAAATAAACAAATAAAAGTTGCTTACATAGGTGCTGCAAAACATTTCTTTTTAATAGAGATTGTTACTATTTACAAGTTAAAGATTTTTAAGGAAAGATACTAGAGTATAGTAAATAATTTGTGGATTCCAAGGCTATTATAAATAGGTATAAAATGATTCTGTTGTTTTGAATCCTTGTCCTCTTTCCTCCTTTAGTATTAACTGATCTTTCTGATTTTTCTCCTTTGTGAACATGAAGCTTGTTCCTAACTTAGATTCTTAGCATTGGCTATTCTTTCTGCTTGGAAAGTTCTTCTGCTGACCATCATTCTATAGCTGGCTCCTTCTTGTTATTCTGATCCTAGTCTACTTGTCACTTCTCAGTAGAGGTGTCCCCAGACTGCCCATCTAAACTAGTCAACCAATCATTTGCTAATTGTTCTATTTTATTTTTCTAAGAGGTCTCATTACCTCTTGTATTTTTGTTTATATCAATATATGTAATGTTTTCTCCTTTAATACTGGTGAACTATATATGGGCAGTTATCTGTATTTTCTCTTGCTCATCACTGTCTCATCAGTCAGTCATAATGCCTGGTAAATATTAAGTTGTCAATTTCTAGTTGAATAAATGGCATTTTAAGTCAGGCTTGAGATGTTAGTTGCTGCTTATATTATGAACAAGGTAGCAGTAAGATGAGCTGTCATTCTGTTTGTAGCATGAATGTTTATCCAGTGTCAGTTATAGGTGTCTAGTTTGGTACTCATGGCCTGGCCCAAGAGGTGGGTGATTTAACTCATGCAGTTTGAATCTATGTTATTTCAAAGTCACAGTACAAAAATCTACACCCAATATATCTTTAAAAAACTTCATTTCTATTGTGTAATTATGTATTAGAGAAATTGCTCCTGAGATTCCTGGGTCAATGATTATGTAACAAATGTATATATTTTATGGATAAGTAGGTATGCATGTGTGTGTGTGTGTGTGTGTGTGTGTGTGTGTGTGTGTATAAAATTAGGGCTATTTTTGCAATCACAAATTAACCAATATCCTCAGTTCTGTGCTCATCATCCTCTTGCTTGTCTTTTTATATAATTTAATTGTATATATATATGCACATATTATATATATATATATTCCCTAAGAGTATATTTTCAATTTTAATTGTTTTCATTTCACAAAGAAATATTGATAGGCATCATCTTTTTTATCTTTTATTTATTTATTATTATTAGTTATACATGACAGTAGAATGTACTTTGACACATCATATATAGATGGAGTATAATTTCTAATTCTTCTGGTTGTACATGATATAGAATCCCACTGCTCATATAGTTATATATGTACATAGGGTAATAATGTGTGATTCATTCTACTAACCTTCCCACCCCCATACCCTCTACCCTCCCTCCACTTTCCTCTATCTAATCTAAAGTAACTCTATTCTTCCCTAGCCCTCCCCATTATTGTGAATTAGCATCTGCACATCAGAGAAAACATTCGCCTTTGGTGTTTTGGGTTTGCCTTGTTCTACTCAGCATGATATTCTCCATCTCCATTCATTTACTGGCAAATGCCATAATTTTATTCTTCTTTAAGCCTAAATAATGTTCCATCACACACACACACACACACACACACACACACACACACTCACACTCACACAGACACACACATACACACACATATATATTTATCTTACATTTTCTTTATCCATTCATGTGTTGAAACTCACTAGGTTGGTTCCATAGTTAAGCTATTGCGAGTTGAGTTGCTATAAACATTGATGTGGCAGCATCACTGTAATGTGCTGATTTAAGTCCTTTGGGTATAAACTAAGGAGTGGGATAGTTGAGTCAAAGGTGGTTTCATTCCAAGTTTTCTGAGGAACCTCCATACTGCTTTTCATAATGGTTGCACCAATTTGCATTCCCACCAACAATCTATGAGTGTGTAATATTTTATTAGTAAGAATCATTCATGCTGTGTATGCTGCTAGAGTTCATTTGTTTTTGTTGTCTGCATAGCGTTCTATTGAATGTATCACCATGGAGTCTCACACATTCTTGATGTGTAAAAGGGTTTGGATTGCTTATAGGTTTTGCTGTGGTGAAGAGAACTGCTGTGAACATGTCTCCTAATGCATAGAAGCTTTCTCTTAGGCATGTATTATACACTGGATATGTCAGTTGTGGGGTTTATGAATGTTTAAGCTTACCTCACAGTAGCTAAAGCAGGTTTTATCCTACTACTAATTAACAAATATTAACAAAGTATCTTTCGACTCTACATCCTATTCAAAACTTGTCATAATTTGTTTTATTTTTGCCACACAACTATTTTAAAAGGAGTTTCTCACTGTAATACTGATTTATGTTCTATAGTCTCTAAAGATACTGAATTGAAATTTCTTTGTTTATTTGACATTTGTGTTTCTCTTTTATGAAAAGCCTGTTCATGTCTTTTGCCCATTTTTTTCTTACTGGGTTATTTATGCTTTTCATTTTTATTTGTAGGAAACAGTATGCTTAGTGTATATTATTGTAAATTTAAATATAAAACTCCAATCAGATTTAAAAATCTGGAACCCAACATTTTCACAAACTTATTGATTTAACTTTTAATTTGTTTTGTTGTTCTTTGTTTATAAGACACTCCTACAGAGTTTGTTAGATTATATCATCCTTGAAGTAGAAGTAGATGAATTTTTATGTACAAATCATGAAAAAAATCATGGTTTTTTGTATGCCATCAAGATGTAAATGTGGATGGTTATTTCATGGATTGCATGAATTTTGATTTTGTTTTCACAGCTTTTCTATTTTAGCTTTTATAGAAGGTAGAAAATGTTCTGAAGCAGCTTGCTTCTATATTTGGTCCTTACTGACAGGAATTATTTGAAGAACCTGAAATCTGATATGAGCCTTGGAGAAAGGTACCACAAGATGATAGCATACATGATTATAAAGCAAAGAGGCTTAGAAAGAGCAATGTATTTTTGGAAAAAAGGGCAAGTACACCACTTGGAATGTTTTATCAAGAGAGGGATACAGAAGTGAAAAGTAATCCTTCTGCTTTATTTGGCATTATTGCTGTATTCGATTTTGGTCTTTGCATCTGGCAAAGAATATGGAGACTCTGGAGCACGTCCAGCGAAGATCAGCAAAAGTGATGTAAGGAATGGGGACTTGGTCCTAAGAGAGGGCTCAGTGGGATCAGGACTGTTTAACTTGGAGGAGGGAAGACTAAGGGGTGATTTAACTGTCTTCAAGTATTTGAAAGGTTATTATATGGAAGATGCAGAACAGATGTTCTTTACTTTCACAGGAGACCAAATAAAAGGAAATACTTTTAAATTGTAGCAAGAGAAAAAGTTGAGTTGAACATAAAGATGGACATAAGTAGAAAGAAGGGATTAAACATTGAGACAGGTAACCAAGGTATTTAGGGAAGTTCAGTCCTTAGAGATCTTTAAAACTAGGAATAGATAGCCATCTGCCTTGGATGATTTAAGCATTCTCCCACCTCAGTGCAGGGGGCTACCCTATGTCTCCTTCTGAAACTCTTCCAATTCTGAGATTCTATGCATGTTGTTTTCACTCTTGTGGAGTTATCTGAAAGACAGGCACATATATCCAAGGATAGCAAGATAGAAGATAGCAAGATAGAAGCTAGAATTCAGCAGAGGCAGAGATCAAAGGGCTGCCTGGTGTTTTTGAGGGTGTCTCTGATTTCCTTTTAACTCTATAGATCTTAGTGATTGGATCTGAGAGGAGAAAGTGTTTCTTGCCTGTCTATCTGTATATGTGGCCCTTTCCACTGATCTTTATAGATCTGTAATGATAATGTCGTGAATTATAATAGATACATTTCTATTGAAAATCAGACATTGCATTAAATTATCTCACTTTATAATTGGGAGGTGGTATATTTTCCATGTTCTCAGATGAAAAACTGAAACTTAGGAGAATTTAGTTAGTAAGTCATTCAACAGGTTAATGCAGAATTCAAACTTTGGCCTGCCTGTTTCTTTTTCCTATTCTAGGGAGAAGTTGTACACACTTAAAAGCATTCTCTATCGATATTGGCAGCTTTTGTAAATATTAGGAATTAGAATGAGGTCCAAAAAGTAATAATCTACATTAGGAGAACATAAAGAAATATGTGCTGAATGAATGAGGACTAAAATTAAAGTTTGAGTTTAAGTTTGGTAATGTATTATGATATATGTATCATAATTAATTTGCTCCCTTGACCAAAGCAGCACTGTATATAACCAAGGATATTTATTTCCTTTGGCTAATTTACCCATACTTGCAATAATTGAATTGTGATCTCTCGAATCAAAAGTTTTACAATTCAGGTAATCTCTGGAGTTTGAGCATGTAGCCTTCCAGAGGTATGAACAATATGGGGTATTGAAAACTTCCATGGTTAAGTGAGACCCAAAAGGATGATATATCTATTTTAGAGAAAACTTAAAGAAATTTAACAATTCATATGTATATCTTGGTACTTCATTCACTGATCTTTAACTGTTCTTACTCATTACTTCATTTCTTTTTATCACTGCCTAAGGTTTATTTAGAGTTAGATTAATCTGAGTCTTTGCATTTCAAGTAAAAAATATATCTGGGAAAAATCCAGATGGATAATAGGAATATGAACAATATAATTTAAATTGAAAACTAGCAATTGACATTCTATAACATTTATCTTGCTTTTTAAAAAAGTGTTATCTTTTTAATTTATTTGTTCAATAAACAAATTTTGAAATCCCGGGACTATTAATTATGTATGCTTGATTTTGAGATAGTAAAAATGTGTATTTTTCATTTTTGTTACTATTTTGTTATAATATTGAAGTCTGATTCTTGGAAAACTTATGAGACAAATAGACATTAAGAGCCCTTGAATATTATTTTCTCAAATAAGTTTTCTCTTTACTCAAAATTCCTATTTTGCATTTCATAATTTAGGCTTTGAGACAACAGTTACATGCATGTGTTGCTCCTTTCTTAGAACTGTAAGCTCTTTAATGAAAGGCTCTATTTCTTACTTAATTTCATATGCCCTATGTTCATGTCATAGTAATAGATAACATTACTCTCAGTACCTCCAGAGGTCATCTTCTAAGATGTTTCTCTACAGGGACTTCCTTTTTTGCTCCAAATCCTTATAATCATTCTGTGAAGTGAGGATTTTATTAGTCCCCTTGCATAGAATAATAAACTGAGTCATAGAGGGGTTAAGTGTGGATAACTCAGCTGGTAAATGGAATAGGATTTATACCTAGGCAACTTAGTGATTGATCATACATTATCTTGCATAGTATTTTACCTCTGTTTGTGGCCACTTGCCTGTGCAAAATCTCATAAGGGTCATTTCAACTGTTCTATGCTTCTATACATATTTCTGGTCCACAGTCTGAATCAATGTATAGTTCTTATTTTTTTTTGCTCACTAAACATTATGCATAAAAGCTTTACAATTCAAATAAGTATAATTTTAGTACAAACTACTACTAAATGAATGCTTTTCCGAACACATTTTGGCATATGAAGTTAAGTAAGAAACAGTGCCTTTCATTAAAGAGCTTACAGTTCTGAGAGAGGAGGAACACATGCATTCAACTAAATATATCTCAAAGCAGAATGTACTAACTGGTAAGAGAGAAACATAAACAACATACTCCAGAAACACAGAGGAGGGAGAGATTCTTTCTCACTTGGCAAGTAGAGGGCCATGGACTTTGCCTCAGGGAGAAGGAGATGAAGGATTTGTAGGAAGCAGGATAACTATGAGACATGTGGGCATAGATATTGTGCAGTTTGGAAAAAGGGACATTCTTTCCAGTAGCTTCAGTTTGTGGAGGCTTCTGAGGAATGCAGTAACATGATGTGTCTCATTTAATGGGTGGACTATGAACACCAGGAATGACACCTTGAAATGTATCTATCCACTTTTCTGTTCTGTCACCAACTCTCTGGTTAAAGTAATATCAGTTCCTAGGGATAGAGATATCTTCCTTAATGGCTGTACATTTTTTGGCTTCAAGAAGATTTAGAATATAGCATGAAAGTGTTCAATACTCAGAATTATGGCATTCATATTTGTGTTAAGGAAGGCTTTGTTTATATTTATTATATATGCTTCAAAGAAGTAAAGATTTTGGCCATTTGGAATAACAGTATAGTAACTTAAAAATGTGCAGTTGAGTAATTGATTTCAACTTTTTTTTTTTTAAGAGAGAGTGAGAGAGGAGAGAGAGAGAGAGAGAGAGAGAGAGAATTTTTAATGTTTTATTGTTTAGTTCTCGGCGGACACAACATCTTTGTTGGTATGTGGTGCTGAGGATCGAACCCGGGCCGCACGCATGTCAGGCGAGCGCGCTACCGCTTGAGCCACATCCCCAGCCCTGATTTCAACTTTTGATTTTCAATATAAATGTTTCTAAGTTTATATCTTGTATTAGAACATTGGAAAGAAGAGCTTAAATAAGTTTTATCAGCATGATTTAATAGGCTAGAGAAGAACATGGTTTGAATCTGAATAAACTTCTTTGCACCTCAAAGCCACCTGGGCAATGACAAATACAGTATGGGTAAAAGTTTAATTGGAGTGAGTTTAAGAGAGAATGGGAGGAGTAGAATTGTACAGACCTAGACATTGATGTCATTACATGGGTGTTGACTGTGGTGCTGACTGTGACCTTTAGGTGATTGAGAAGGACCAGAGTGGAAGATGATAACAATACCATGTGAATTCACCTATGGCACCTTTTAGGGTGGAAACTAGGCACACTGGAGGTATTTACAGCTCTGGAGAGAGGGTTAGCATTCATGAATGTTGTTACTTACCCTTAATGAAACTCTGCTTTTACCTACAGTCTTTTAAAGCTGACAATTATTCTATATTAGAAAAAAAAGGAAGGAAAATCTGACAGTGAAATTACCAAGAAAATGGAGGAACTCTGGATAATGGATTATTACTGATTCCAGATGAAAGAAAGAGAATCCATTTTATATCTGAGTCTCATGAGACACCAGAGCCGAGGAACTCAGAATCAGAAATAAAGTTGACTTTCTCCTTCTCTCCAGAGCCTCAGGGTCACTCCTTTCTGCCCTTGTCTGCATGTCTGTGTCATTCTTTCCTGTCTTTTGCTGTAAACTTGCTTCTCTATTTCTCAGTGTTTATGCCATAAAATGATTCTTGCAGTCTTATATGTCTGTCTGAGCACTCAGAAACTGATAAAAGTGGTGAGTCATAATTGCACATTTCTAGGAGAAAAAAAATATGACTGACCCAAGTCCAGACTCTTCTGACAAAGAGGGAAGGGTCATCTTAACAAGCACGAATATCATCCCTGAAATGGACACTCAATTGTCTTCTTGGAGAGGGGTGTGAGGGGCATGCAGGAAATGGGTGGGCATCTCTGGTGTAGTGGGACATGTCTGGAAAATGCAACTAGAGAAGAATATGATTCCAAATCCAATCTTTAAATAGAAAACAGTTTAAACTTTTTTTTTACCCAGAACATCAAAGGATTTTTTACACAGTTCTAGCTTTTCATCAAGTTTAAGAAATAAAATGAAGCTCAGTAATTAGGTCAGTGATTTTCAAAGCTTTTCCTTTTGTTCCTTCAACAGAATCTTTTTTTTTTCCAAATGAAATTTCATATGTAACTTTGCAAGATAAAACAGATGTGGGTGAAATGCAGTGGTTAAAGTATTGTCATGGGCCCGGAACCCATACTGCTCATCCTCCAAAGGATATGTATTATATTTCATAGGCTCCATTTTCCACTTCTGTTTCTAACCCCTCTGCACCCACAACATCCATATGAAACTACACTTGTGTTTCCTTAGGGGACTTTTATCTTTCATGACATGTTCAGCAATTTGTACTCTTATTTTTGGCACATATATTTTATGTGAGAGTTTTGTGCATGTGTGTGTTAAGTACCATGAAGGACAAGGACTTTGATTTTTGGTTCAGCACTATGACCCTGCCTATCCACTGCTGAAACAGGTGCTGAAGGAATAGTGTATTGAGTGAATTGGGATAAGTACAGAGACAGCAACATGTCACACCTTTAAAAAGATTCTCCTAACCAAAGTCTAGTGGTTGTCCAACAAACATTTGGTGAATTGAATCAACTTAAAAATGAAAATGTGACCTTTATCAATAACTTGATAATATTAGAGTTGTGGCTGTGGCATCTAATGAAAACTTGTCAGTCTTTGTGGATTAGCTAATGTATGATTCAGGCCTGAGAAATTATTTGTGAGCTTAGAAGGTGCTAATAATAATAATAATTATTTTTGATTCTGAGTTTTCCCACAAATAAACCTATGTTGCAAATGAGATCGAGTAAAAATTACTCTTGTAAACATTTACCATTTGCATAAAAATAACTGCCTCTTGTATAGTGGATTATTAATTTGTGTATGATTCTATCTCAGGATATTTAGTCTAAGTGAAATGAATCTTTGAATTTTGTTTTTCATATTTTAAAAAATTGCTAACATAGCTTTATTTTTATAAAATCATTAATTTTGACATGAGAAATACTGTTTCACTTTTCAACATATCATTGTGAAAAGTTTAAGCATGTTAATGCCATAGATGTTTGTTACATTTACTATGATTTAATTAGTAGATAAAAATTCAATGAAAATTCAAACATCATAAATGGAGATTTGTAAAATAATTTTGAACATAAATGAACTAAAATTCCCAAGTAAAGGTTAGACTTCTTAGGATGCATTGTATTATAGGAATATTTCTCTACTGATAAGATTTGTAGCAGGTAAGTCTGGCCCTTTAAATCTCATAAAAATTGTGAAAAGCTAATTTCAAAAACCTGAAGTACTATTAGGTGGTTTTTAGGTTGAAATTGGCTAGTTTGTTTTGTTTAATTTTTCATAGAGTTCATTGCAGAACTATACTGAGCAGTAAAGTGAGTTAGGTATTATACTCTATAGGCAGGATTGAGTCATGCAATTTCTGGAGAAATAGACAATAAGAAAGCAAATAGAAGGAACTGCTTTTTGAAAAGCATCCTTTCATGGAAAAGTTTTTGAAAGTAAGTACAAATTATAAGTATAAATGCGAGTAAACCAGTTGATACCTATCCTCTTTAAACCCTGGCATCTCAGGGTTGTTAAAAAGTAGGATTATATTGGAAAAAAATCTTGATTTTAGCATGTATTTATGATAGTTCCCTTGACATTGTACTTTTGTTAAGTAACAAACTTGTTATGAATTCATGTCCTGATTATGATTTACCTATTGTATATTTTATATATTTTTTTAGTTTATCTAATTTAATTTTTGGTAGGTTTTGACAGTGAACCTATTGTCTTTACTTTGAAGTTTATAATTTAGAACATAGCTGAAAATGTGTTAAAAGCAAACATAGATAATATAGACTCTTATCTTGGTGTAAAAAGTAGGCCTACTTATTTGTTTGAGCTTGTATATCTGTATATTTCTTCTCATGAGGAATAAAATCAACATAACAAGTTTTTCTGACATTTCAAGATCTTTCTTTCTTTCTCTTTTTCTTTTCTTTCTTTCTTTCTTTTTTTTTTTTTTTTTGGTACCAGGGATTGAACACAGAGGTGCCTAACCACTGAGTCAGATCCCCAGCCCTTTTTATGTTTTTTATTTTGAGATAATCTTGCCAAGTTGCTTACGCCTAAGTTGCTGAGGCTGGTGTCTAACTTGTGGTCCTCCTGCCTCAGCATTCTGAGTTTTTGGGAGTACAGGCATGCTCCTCCATACCCAACTCAAAATCTTTCCATGAACTTAATCTATACCAGTTACTGATTTTAGTCAAATGAGGACATCTCTGAAAAAGATGCTAGTATAATGAGCAAGCCAGATAATAAATGGATATTTTATGAATTGCATCTTTGTATTATAACTATTGACTTGAAGATGCATTTATGTTTCTTTGCGTGTAAATGTTGGAGCCTGGGGATTTGGGAAGGCCCATGGCATTGTTATTCTGAAAATGAAGGCGCTAGGGCAGGAGGTCTACCACAGCAGCTCACCATCAGTAAAATAGTCCCATATGTGGTCATGAGAACAAACATGAGTGCTCTGACATGCTTGTGGTGGCTCTTTCCTGGAAGTGCTTACTCAATGTCTTCTCAGTTTCTGATTTGAGGATAATTAGCCATTTTTACTGTGACAGAAGAATTAGCTCCAAGACAATTGTTTCACCATGGGGTGTCAGTTTGAAATACAGTCATATTTCCTATTCCAGTACATTTAGGAGTATTTCAGTGCTTTTTACTTGAGATTCAGGGTGACACATTGTGCTTTGAGTAGGTTTGGGGAGGGAGTGGTTGAGATGTGCTATACCAGTCTGTGGCTCCCAGGGCCCAGCTCTTCCCTTCAATTTTATATCCTATTCTGTTCCCACTGAAACACAGCTAAGGTTTTGCTGCACAGTAGTTCCAAACCCTTTAACAGTCCCCCCAACTTCCCCATCTAGGGCTTTAGTCCACTATTCCCATTTATCTCCCCATGGCTCCCCTTCCTATTTACTTTCACCAAAGCCAACTGCTCACTGTGCCTCATGAAGGCCTTTAGCTGCCCTGCTTCTTACCCTTTCTTGCTCCTTTGCTTTTTCATTCATGGAATAACAATATATTTGGGCCTACTCTGTGCCAGACACTACTTCATTTTCTTCACCAAGAATAACCCCTTTTTTAAAAAAAATGTTCTTATTCTTATGTATTATCTTATTCTTTATGCATAGCCAGGCTGGAATACTTTGGGAAGCCTTCCTTGATGGACTTGATAGCCTTACTACTCTATTCTTCTTCTGGGATCTCATGACATATTACCACATGATCTGTATTTTTCATAAGATGAGTCACATTCTGCTTTGCATTATTATTACTCATGCAAGGCTTTTAGTACGTTTATTAGGTCATAGTCTCCTTGAGAACATAGACTGTGTTAAAATTCCTCTGCTTTCCCCATAATACCCAGTATAGTACTTTGCAGGTATTCATAAACACTTGTGAAATAAATAACTAAAATCAGTTTAGTGCAGGCTGATTTCTATGGTGAGAAATTAGGAAACCAATGCATTTACTTTATGATATTTTGTGGTCTTGGTACAGAAGCTTTCTAAATAATTAGCACTTAATTGCCTATCTTGTAGTCCCATAATTTTTTATTTCCCTCTGGTTTTTCCTTATTTAAAATGTTTAGGAAACCAATGCGTTTACTTTATGATGTTTTGTGGTCTTGGTACAGAAGCTTTCTAAATAATTAGCACTTAATTGCCTATCTTGAATATAATTTAATGTAGATCAAATCAGTTTTTGAACTTGAGTTATCCAGACTTCTTGGAAGTGGGACTTTTGGAGGTGGGAACTCCATGAGATTTTTATGTAAATCTGGTGGGTATTGCTGGTAGTTTTTATCCAATTCTCAAAGAGATCTTTTATATAAAAATAAAATCCTACTGTTCTTCTAAGCTTTCTTCATCTATTTAATTTATCCTGGCATTTTGAGGAATGTCATTATATATGAAAGGCTTTCTAGAAACTAAGTTCTTTATAAAAAATATTTTTAGAGATTAACATGGTTGTCAGTAAAACACCACACTGTAGAAACAGTCATTTGCTATAGTTTGCTAAAAGACTGTTCAGGACTAAGAGACTTGAGTGAATGTGTGTTTTATTTTTATTTTTTTAAAAATGAGATAGAGTACAAAAATGTGAAGTCAAAAATTCTAAAGGCTGATGAGTAATTATGAAAAAGCATATGATTTTCCCCCAAACCTAAAATAAATAGAAAAAAAAATGCTGCCTTGTTTAAGGCTGGCCAAGTCTTGGAGAAACAGAGAACACAGTGACTCTGGAGGTGACCAGTAATCTATTGGCTCAGTACTTAAAACTGTGCATCATCACTCAGTATCCTATAAAGCTGTTGGTATAACACACCTGATGGGAAGCAGGCCTCCGTGGTTATTAAATAGTAGCTTGTGCCCTCACTAACATTGTTTTTCAGTGTTGCTCATATTAAAAAAAATAATCCCTTGGGTTAGCCCTCCACAACATGGTAGTGAGTTACATTTCTAAATCCATTTTCCAAATGTATCATACACAGACCCTAAGTTTCTAAGAAGGTGCACCATTGTAGTGTCTCCCAATTTTCAGCTTTCTTCTTCCTCATCTGTTGTTCTTTCCTTACATGGAATTACTGAATTTTTGTATTCCTTAAACCAGTTCTAGAGATTGAGTACAGGTAAGAAAATAGATATTCAGTGAATATACTTATTCACTCAAAAATGAGTAAAGCAGAGCTCTGTCTTTAGGTAGGTAATGGTCTGTTTCTGCCATATAAAGGATAAAGTGTTAGTATGTGATCACTGTTTGGTACACAGGTGCAAGTACCCCCAAAATAGGTTCTTTACTTCAAATCCTAAATGAGACAGACCTTTGTTCATTTCTACCTAACTATCATATATTTGTAAAGAATAGTGGAGATATGAGCACATGCCAAGGTGTAGAAAGAATTCTTGCCTATGTGTTCTTGAAAACATCATTTTAAGACATTCTAGATGGAAAATAAATAATCAAAATAAGTAATGGTTAAATTACAGTATAAATGTACTGTTAGTCATTTCTGAAATGAATAAAGTGTGATAAAGATAGGATTGCCAGATTTAGCACATAACAATACAATACATCCAGCTAAATGTCATTGCTGAAAGTCCTTTCCTTCAAATTTTCCAAGCCCCTCTCCAGGGTGAGAACTGGCTGAGACTGAGGGATAGGATAGAAGAAATAAGGACAGGCATGAAGGAAACAAGTGGGACAACACAAGAGTGGCCACAATTTAAAGTCCAGATCTAAAAGTCACTTTCACACACTTGGATCACAAAGAGCACTATTAAATAAATTATTAGGCCTTATCTACACATGCACCATATAGTTTAATTTCACAAAAAGCATATGGTTTTTTAAAATCCACAAAGCAGAATGCATCAAAAGCAGGGAAGAGAAATTGATCCTGTCCAGGTAATGGTCAACATGTCAGAAAATGACCCCTTTCCTATGAATGGTCAGCATGTCCAGTTCTGAACATAAAGGAGAATTAAAGATACACTTTTAGATCCTGCCTCTGAATTATTAGATTTTACATGTATATATATATGCCTAGCTAAGATGTACCATTCCTCTCCAATGTCTGTATCCTACCCTTTCAGAGTATATGCTTTTTTTTTTTCTTTCAATTAAGTCAGTCTAGGCCTCATTTTGACCCTTCTTTAAATTCCTTTCTGAGGTGATGTCTGGGATCCTCTAGGCCTGAGTGGAAGTCTACCTCCCTTTGGGGGGAACCTCTTTAGGAGCCCTGTTGCAGTGAAATCACCAGTGCTGTGCTTTGGAGCAGCACCTGGCTGAGATTTGAGCTGTGTGGGTTTCAGTCCTATGTCTCCAGCTGGAGGAGCTCTCTAACCTTCTGTTGTGCTCAGGGAGCCAAACAGATTTCCCCAGGACTAGTACTGGAACCTGTGGGGTGGCCTCTGCTCACAGAAGGGACAGATATACAGGGGTCATTATGCTGAGCATATTCTGGCTGGCACAGTATTTCTTTCCTGAATCTTGCACAAGATTGGTCCACCAGAGTGGTGTTGATACACTGATTATGGCTGACTTATCTACCATTGTAGAGGGAAATGAGTGTCAGGATACTGAGATTGGGAAGCAACACAGTATTAGAGGTGCCATGACCCAGAGGAATAATTCCCAAAGTCTGAGTCCCGAACACAGAAGGGCTTTTACTTCTATATATAAGCAAGTTTGAGATAATCAAGAAATGGAGTTGGTACAATTTTATTAGAGGATGCATTTTACATTCCTTATATGGGTACAAACTTGTCAACAGCCTAGGGATTCTTAGCTCATACAGCTTAGGGACTTTTAATGCACTCAGCCTAAAGGGGTATTATTTTTTCCCTGCTACTTTGTTTACTGCTTCTGCTACTGTGGCTATCTTGTTACAGGTACCTGTTAACTGCTGCAGGCCTCTAAGGTTAAGTGTCAACAAGCAGAGCTGCTGTGTGTTAGCATGCAAAACTACAGTCTGTCAGCTCTTAAAACTGCTAAAATTTCCATTCTGTTCTACAATGCCATAGGACCAATAGATGAATACAGGGTTCTGGGAGATGGAACCTTGAGTTTAAGCTGCTTGTAGGAATCACATTATTGCCCATGTGTTCCAATGGTAGAGCTCTCTCTAGTCTACTGCACCAGAGAGAGAGATTATCTCCCCATGCTGGCAGACAGGGAAGCCATCCACCCTTCTGCAGGTGGTCACATCCCAGGCCCTTTGAAAACTTTAGAGACTGTGGCTCTGTAACACCATTGGGCCCTCCTTATTAATATTCTCTCTTACCCCTAATCTATGTGGATGCATGTCCTCTCAGTCAGTTTTAAGTCATATTATAAGAGAGATATTTCTTTCTCAAATGGAACTCTTTCTCTGACCCAGCTCATCTCATTAACTTCCATTTTTGGTGGTGTGTCAAAGCCATGTTGTAGTTTCTAATTCACGATAAGGCAGGGGACACTAGAGAAGAACAGCATTATCTTAGATTAGGTAGAGGGAAGTGAAAGGAGGGGATAGGAAAGATAGTAGAATGAAACAGATATTATTTTGTGTATATGTGTGACTGCATGACCAATATGATTCTACGACACGTATACTCAGAAAAATGAGAAATTATATCCCATCTATGTATGATACTCCAAAATGCATAAATGCTTTCTACTGTCATGTATAACTAATTAAAACAAATTAAAAATTAATAAAAAATAGAAAGAGATCATATCCTAGGAATGCAATGATTATGAACTGAGGAGTTCAAGAGACATTGTTGGAAGATGTTTGTTCTATGTTATAAAATTTCAAAAGGTACATTTTAGCATAACCAAAAAAGAAAAAAAAAAGGGAATTCTCATTCATAGTTTCCTGCATGTTCTGAATAAGACTTGCTTTTGTGGTCATCATTAATAAAGTACAGTGTTATCTCTTGATAGTCACTGGCAGCCAGGACAGTATCAGGGATGAAGCAGCTTCCTAAGGAAGGATGTAGCTGGCATGAAAAAGTTGGCATTGAAGAATAACAGATGCAAAAAGATGTATATTATATGAATGGAAATGGAGCATATAATGCTAAGTGAAATTAGCCAGACACAGAAGAACTGTAGGCTCTCTAATGTATGGAAACTTGAAAAAATGAAAAGGGAAAAAAAAGTAGAGCTGAAAGTCTAAGTGTAATAATTGGGAAGGGTGCAGGGTAAAGGGAGCAAGGATAGAAGAAGGGTGTGTGGACATAATTAATGATCAGTGAACCATATTTATATATATGTGTGTATAGAAATATCATTGTGTACCCCATTAATTTGCATAATTCGTATGTATTAATAATAATAAAAAGATTTATATTGTTTCAGTATAAACAAATTTCAATTTTGTTCTTGGAACAAACAATTTCAAGTTCTAAGCCATGAAATTACAAGTAACAACAGTTTTGCTACCTTTTCCTTGCTGAGAGTGAGAATTAATTAGGAACAGCACATAACAATAAAGGACATGAAAAGATAGTTCCTAGACTCATTCTGTTAAAGATGGTAGGCACCAAGATATTAGGAGGAATCTTCACATTCACCAATTAAACAACTTAAAAAATACTTAATTACCTGTTCTCTATTCATTTTATTAAATTGTCATCAATAATTAGACATCATGTATTATGGATTTTTAGTTCATTGTTAAATCAAATTGTTTATATGTACAGGGGTCCTGCACACTCTAGTGAGCTGAGTCAGAACCAGCCCACAGCCCAAGGCTAGTCCAGAAGTAATGGTGTCCATCTCTTTCAGGAGGCCATTCAGTGCTTATCTACTTGTGGAGGGATGCCATCTTTTTTAATGATCTGAGAATTTATAAGCCCTACCCAGGTTGTGGCCATTTCAATGGTTTGAATGTCTCGACCTCAAAAAGTGTGTGAGGGAAACATAATTTCCAAAGCAATGGTGTTTGGAGCTAAGGCCTAATGAAAGACCATTGTGTCACGATGGGGAGGGGTTTCTTATAGGATGAACTTTTGTCTCTCTCTTGTCCTGTCTGCTCTTCCACATAGCAAGAAGGCCCTTGTCATCTGCAGGCACCTTGATCTTGGACTTCCTAGCTTTTGTAACTGTGAGCTCCAATACATTTTTATTTATTATAAATTACCCCATGTCAGGTATTCTTTTAAAGTAGAACAAAAAAATTAAGATAGCCATGGACACCTAAAGAGTGACAGAAGAAATGTCCTTTTCTCTGTATAGAAGTAAAAAAGCAAAACAAAAACAAAGCAAAACCAAAGAAAGAAAAAAGTAAATTAAATTCTATAACAAAGTCCATATAGAAAATGAGATTAAAATAATTAAGCTAATTAAAATTAACAGGAAGATAGCATTTATATAGCATAAACAAATTTTATTTTAATATTTTCATGTGTGATAAATGTATTATGTGTGTGTATACATACATGTGGTCAAGACTGGAGCTGTTGGTGATAATAGATATGTGGAATTGCCTTTAAAATACTTGAGTGCTAGGTAAGAATATGAGATGATTGATAAGATTGTTGGAATATTCATAATTGTGGACACTGGGTGGTGTGTAATTGGTAAACAATATACTACTTCCCTTGTATATTAAATTTATAAATTAAAAAAAAAGATGCAAGCAAGCCAGTTGACATATAATACTCTAAGGCCTATCAGGCACAGGGAATCCTTACTGAATCAATCTGCCTGTCCTTCTTCTCCTCTCCTGAATTGTCGTCTCTCTCTCTGTATGGCTGGACACCTGGTGGATAGCATGCTTTTTGGTAGTGACTGGATTGTATGTGTTGCTAATTAGTATGTCTGTTTATTAGTCATTTTCTTTATCTTTTCCTAGGTTTACACTGTATTCTCTACATGAGTCTTTTTTCATATTGTATGCTCAGCACAATATCTTACTGTCAATAAATATGTGTGTAATGTACAATAGATGTTTAGCACACACTTGTTGAACTGAAAGCCATTACTGCAAAGCAAAGTGACATGGAGCAAATTCTTTGCTTTTGCTCCTGGTAACTATTATGCTATTGGGGCTGGTAAAAAATATTTCCCCTTATGTAACACACATAAGTACACATGAATTTCTAAGAACACAAGCAGCTTTGGGGATGTCTCTGTTAGATGAAGGATTATTCTCCCTGTTTCTTGGGGAAGGTGTGAGTTGGGCTTCTGTGAAGATAGTGTTTAGTGTTGTTTTCTTGTTTCTGTCTCTGCCCCTAGCTTGGTTCACTTGGAATCTTTGTAAATGCAGGTGTATAAATAGAATTGTTTTCCTTTAAAGGGAACCTTGCCCTTAGCAAGCCTCAAAACAGTTGTGCTCTGCACCTGCAGCAATAAAATCTGAGAGAGATAATGTGCTGAATTTTAATCACTTGTTGCCTTGTTACATATTCACTGTTTTAAAAACACTTCCTTTATTGTGGAGTTGTTAGTGAAAGGGCGGTGATGCCATTTAAGCCCCTGAATGGCTCAGGGAGTGATTTTACACTGGGGAACGATTATGGTCTTGTGTAAAAATAGCAGAATCTTAGGTTATAAGTGAGAAAGTCTGGTAAACAAGCTCGATGAAAGCTGATCTCTCCAGAAATGCTTTAGACGTGTGTGTCTGTGAGTCTAAATTTGTGGATGAAATTGGGTTTTTGCTCAAGTACATAAAAGAAAGGGATCATTTAGTCAACAAGTATGTATATTAAAAATTTGGTCACATCATTATAGTTCATTAAATTTATGAAGAAAATATAGCTTGATGGAGGTCTCAGAGCTTTTAGCTTTCTTTTTTTTTCTAATTTAATTTTTCAGAAACACAAGCCTGACATTTAACATGCTTATCGTTTCTACATTTATTTACCTGGACACGGTCATTACTTAAATAATTATCAATATAATATTTATAATATACATACTATATTATATAATATTATATATTATATTTAGTATAATTATTAATATAACATATTATGTTACTATTATAATTAATAGAGATAGAGATTATATCAGTTTTTTAAATATTTTAGTACATTAAACATAATAGGAGGTTCATTGTAACATATTCAATAAATGCATATAACATTTTAGTACCCAGCACTACTTCCTTTCTCAGTTAATTTTTAAGAGAATTATGAAAATGATAAAAGATGTTATATTTATTAGGTATTGACTTTTATTATATAGGTTCACATATTATTGCACTATATTTTGCTGTGATTTCTAGAAGGCTGTCGATACAGTCTTTATGTTGGGACATGAGTTTTCTAACAGTTTCTAAAAAAAAAAAAAAGATAAAAGAGTGTCTGCTCTTCTTCATCCTCAGGAAAAAAAGTGAATCTAAAAGCTAGACTGTAGATTAAGGTTACACAATGGGTTAGAATTTTCAGAGATTCAGTATAGCATACTTGGGATTTCCCAACTTTGCCTAATCATAAAGATCTGATGGGCCAGATTGATTTCTTGGTTCCCCTCAGCCCCACTGAATCAGAGTCTGTAAGCTTAAGAAGTGCTTCAGGTGATTCCTAAGTTCAAGCAAATTCAACAATCACTGGGTAGTGGTTAAGACCAGGTGTTTCAAACCAGAATATTGATGTATAGTCTTGTTTTCATCACTTCTCAATAAGGTTCTGTGGTGGGGAAAGTTTGACAGGTGTAGGCCTCAGTTTTCTAGCACAAAATGGTGAAACCTATTCAGGAGCTGAGTGGCTTAAAGGAGATGAAAGACGGTCAAGTATTTTATATAATACCTGGAGCAAGGTAAACATTCAATCAATATTAGCTATTCTTTAGTATTAGTGTAAAATTTAATACACATTCAAATAAATTTTAAATTATAAAAGTCACTAGTTTAAATAGATTGGATATTACTTAATGTGGAAATCAAATGAACTAAGATGCTATCTTTCAGCTTTATGATGTTAATTCAGTCTTTTGGGAACGTTTTCCTGAAGAAAAGTCCTATTTATACCACATATACTTCAGCATTTAGAAAATTAATTTTTTAAATGGAATAGCATTGCAATGTGATTTTAAAAATATCGTCAAGTTACTTTAAATACTTATACATAAAAGTGTGTGTTATTTATGTGTAAATTAGTTTTAATTTACTCCCTGGGTATGTTAACATTTAAAATGATTAAACAGGAATCCAAAGTCTAGGGAAAGTTGGCATTTGGAAGAGAGACACTTATCCGCATGTGAAGTTTATCAATTACTGTAAGTAACATGAAACATAATTTTTTATTGATGCAACTAGGATTTTCAAGACGTGTGAAATGGGTAGAAATTATATTGGCACTACCACTTTTGCATGGTTGGAGTAGAAAAATTAAAAGCACTAGGCAGCTTAATCCTTTTAGGTAACACAGATATAGAAACTTCACTTCTTTATTCTACCCCTTACAGCAGGTGCCATTGCTTGATTCAGTTAGGCTCTTGGTTCAGCTAATTCTGCCTCCAGAATGCTGTTTTTGTCTCCAGATCTTTTAGTACATGAGAAATTTGGTGAAGAATCCAAGGGCAAGTGAGAAATTTCACCAAGTTTTCAGAATCAAGTTTGTGCTGTTGAGGAAGAAATACTAACTTTCTTCACCCATCTTTATGTTTCCTAGGTTCATGACTGAGGTACCTATAATAAAAGACATATTAACAAGAGAAAAGCATAAAAATATACTCAATGTAAGTTTTATGTGAATCAGGAGCCTTCAAAATTGAAGACTCAAAAAAAGGGTGAACTTGTGTATTTTCATGCTTAGTTTTGATGAAGAGGTGGATGGATAATGGTGAGGTACGACAGGACACAGAGAAGTCTGATTTAATGGTAATTAATTGGCTGGAGTGGGGAGGTGCTTAGCAAGGACTGTATACTAATGGTAGGACATTTACACGCATTCAATCATTAGTGGCTACTTAGAAAGATCTTGAGGGACCAGTTTATTTCTATTTATGAAACCTTGTTTCACCATAAGTTTTCAGACTCTTTGGTCAAAATCTTAAGGAGGTTAGTACTCCTTTTTTTCAGTGTTCGGTTATCATATTTGGTGGTATGTTCAAATGGGTTCCCTCAATGACAGAAGCCAAATGTATGTATCCCACCTCAAGTTTTTTTTTTTTTTTTTTTTTTGGTAGCTTGAGATAGAACATGGCAGGACTATTCACAAGTTGAAACTGTCAAGTGTCAAGTGGTACACTCTTCCCCAGCCCCATCCTAGCTGATGGTTAAATATGTACTGGTGTAACTCTGTACATTTTTTTTCTGGGAATGTCTTCTTTTTTCATGGTCTATTATCTATTCTTTTGACCCTTTGGTTTAAAAAAAATATTTAGAATAGCACCCTTGAAGAAGACAAAAGTTGGCAAATACTTAAAATGCATATACACTTCTTGTCTGCTGGGAACCCAGTACATTGTTGGAAAAAGTTACAGCCTGTGGAATACCATGCACAAGCTGTAAGTAAAAGCATGGAGCTGATCTCGGCCTTTACCAGAAGAGGCTGAGACAAAACTCAGAGTCGAAACCCAGATAGAACTGAGACGGGTGATGGACTGACCATAGAAACTAAGTTCCCCATGTTTATTTCCACAAGCATCTCTTAATTTTCTGTTGATTATAAAGGCTGGTAATATCTCTTCTATTTTTATATAACAACATAATTTGACCAATATCACTCCCCTCTAGTTCCTCTTTTCCTATTTCCTCCTTCACCCTGCTCTCTTTCCTCTACTGATCTCCCTTCCATCTTCATGAGATCTCATGCTACTATGTTTCTTGTCTTTTTTCTTCTCTGCTTTGCCCACCTGAGAGAAAACATGACCCTGGATTTTCTTGAGTTTGGTTTATTTCATTTAACCTAATGTTCTCAAGTTCCATCCATTTTCCTGAAAATGACACAATTTCATTCTACTTTATGGATGAAAAACACTCCATTGTGTATACATACCTCATTTTCTTTATCCATTCATCCATTGATGGACACCTAGGCTAGGTTCCATAGTTTGGCTATCGTGAATTGGGCTGCTCTAAACATGGATATGTTAGTATTGCTATAGTATACTGACATTAATTCTTTAGGATAAATACTAAGGAGCAGTATACCTGAGTCACACAGTTGTTCCCTGACCAGTCTTTTGAGGAACTTCCATACTGATTTCCATAGTGGTTGAAGTAATTTACAATTTCACTAACCATGTAAAAGTGTCCCTTTTTCTCCACATCCTCTGTAGCATTTATTTATTATATTTGTATTCTTGATGGCTACCATTTTAACTGGAATGAGATGAAATCTAAGTGTAATTTTAATTTGCATTTCACTTGTTGCTAATAATGTTGAAATACTTTTGTTTTTACATTTGCTGGTCATTTCTTCTTTTGAGAAGTTTCTGTTTAGTTCATTTGCCAATTTATTAATTGGGTTATTATTATTTTTTGCTGTAAAGTTTTTGGAGTTCTTTATATATTTTGTATTCTATTTCTCTGTCAGAAGAGCAGTCTCTCATTCTGTGAGTTCTCCCTTCACATTCTTGTTTTTTTTGTTGTTGTTGTTATGCAGAAACTTTTAAATTTGATGACATCCTATTGATTAACTCTTGGTATTATTTCCTGAGTTTTAGGAGTCCTATTTAGAAAGTCTTTGGTTGCACCAATATGTAGCAGTGTTGGCTCTTCATTTTATCCTAGAAGTTGCATATGTTGTCTAATTCTTAGGTTTTTTTTTTTAATCAATTGTTAGGTTTTGACTTGGCTTTTCTGCAGGGTCAGAGATAAGGATCTACTCTCATTTTCCTATATATAGATAAACAGTTTTACCGACATCATTTGTTAAAAATGGCTGTCTTTTCTCCAGTGTAGTTTTTGCTATCTTTGTTAAGGATCAGATGACAGTATTTCTGTGGGTTTGTCTGTGTCTTCTATTTTATAACATTGGTCTGTGTGTCTTTTTTTATGTCAGTACTGTGCAGTTTTTGTTACTATAGCTCTATGGTATAATTTTAAGTCAGGTATTGTGATACCTCCAGCATTGCTTTTTGGGATTAGAATTGCATTGGCTCTTTTGGATCGTTTATTATTTTAACACTGTTTTTTTCTAGTTTGTGAAGAATATCATTAGTATTTTTATGGGAATTGCACCAATCCATGAATATGGGAGGTCTTACCATCTTCTTTTGTCTTCTTCAGTGTTCTATGGTTTCCATTGTAGAGGTCTTTCACCTTCTTGGTTAGATTTATTTCTAGACTTTTTTTTTTGAGGTTATTGTGAATGGAATTGTTTTCCAGATTCATTTCTCAGAGGATTCATTATTGGTGTACAGGAAAGCTATTGATTTTTGTATGTTAATTTTATAACCTGCTGTATTGCCAAATTTGTTTCTTAGCTCTAGCTGTCTTTTAGTGTCACTTTTAGATTTTTAAGTATAGAATTATATAATTTGTAAACAATGATGATTTCTAGTAGTATATTGAATAGGAATGGTGAGAATGAACATTCTTGTCACATTCCAGATTTTAAAGGAAATGCTTTCAGGTTTTCCCTATTCACCATGTTAATGGCTTCGGTTTTCTTGTACACAGCCTTTATGATATTGAGGCAAGTTCCTTCTTCCCTTAATTTCTTCAGCATTTTTTATCATAAGTGGATGCTGAATTTTGTGAAAGGATTTCTCTATATTTATTGAAATAACTGCATGATTTTTATTCTTAATTCTATATATGTCGTGAATTGCATTTATTGATTTGCATGTATTAAACTATCCTTGCAATGCAGGATAGAACCAACTTGGTCATAATATGTAAATCTTCTCAATATGTTATTGAATATAATTTGCTAATATTTTATTAAGGACTTTTGCATCTTATGTTCAACAGGTTTATAGTTTTCTTTCCTTGATGTGTCCTTATCTGGTATGAGATGATACTGGCTTCATAGAATGAAATCATTAATGTTCCACCACTTTGTATTTCATGGAATAATTTGAGGAGCATTGGTATTTGTTGTTCTCAAAAGGACTGGTGGATTACAGTCAGGAATTCATTTGGTCATGAGTTTTCTTTGTTGGAAGGCTTTATGTTACTCTTTCTATCTCATTACGAGTTGAGTTATTGGTCTATTTAGGTTTTGTATGTCCTCTTTTTTTTTGGAGTGTTTTTTTTAAATTTTCATTTTTTTATTGATTGTTCAAAACATTACAGAGCTCATGATATATCATCTTTCATACATTTGACTCAATTGGGTTTTGAACTCCCCAAATACAAATTGCAGACTCACTTCTGTTACATACTCACATTTTTACATAATGGCATATTAGTGACTGTTATATTCTGCTTTGTATGTCCTCTTGATTCAACTTTGGCAGGATGTGTGTGTCCAGAAATGTACCCACTTCTTTTTTTTCTGATTAATTAGAGTATAAGCTTCAAGAAACCGTAATGATCCTTTAGATTTCTGTAGTGATTTCTTTTTTTTTCACATGTAATTTTATTAATTTGGGTCTCCTTTCTTTTCATTTTTGTTAGTTTGGCTTGTTTATCTTTTCAAAGAACCAACTTTTTATTTCTTTGATCTTTTGTATTATTTTATTTTCAATTTCATTGATTTTTGTTTCTAATCTTAATTATTTTCTTCCTTCTACTGGTTTTAGAATTGGTTTTCTCTTCTTTTTCCAGGGCCTTGAGATGCATTATTAAGTTGTTTATCTGGATTCTTTCTGGTTTTCTTATGTAGGCACTCATAGCTATACACTTTCCTCTTAGAACTGCCTTCATAATCATTCAGAGGCTCTGGTATGTTGTATCATTATTCTTGTAGGATTCTAAGAATTTTTAAATTTCTCCCTTGATTTCTTCTATTGCTCATTCATTATTCAAAAGTGTATTGTACAATCTCCATGTGTTTATATAGTTTCTATAGGGATTTTTGGTGTTTATTTCTACTCTATTTTCATTATAATCAGATGAGATGCAAGGGATTATATATATTTGTATTTGTTAGGAGGAACTTTGTGGTCTATTTCACAGAATGTTCTATGAACTTCTGAGGAGAAAGTATATTCAACTGTTGTTGGTTGAAATATTCTATAGATATCTGTTAAGTTCATTTGATTTGTAATATTTTTTATGTGTATAGAGTTTTTACTAAGTTTGGATGACCTATCTATTTATAAAGAATCTGTGTTGAAATCATCCAGTATTATTGTATTCAATTCTATTTGCATATTTAATTAGAGTAGCATTTGTTTTATGTAATTAGGTGTACCAATATTTGGCACATACATAGTTACTATTGCTATGTCTTCTTGTTGGGTTGTTCCCCTTAGTAGTATACAGTGACCTTCTTTGTTTTTTTCTGGATAATTTTGACATGAAATCTGCTTTGTTGATTGTGAGAGTAGCTACTCCTGCTTATATTGGGGCTTCACTCACATGGTATAACACTTTCTATCCTTTAATTTTTAGCCAGTAACTATTGATGCCTGTAAGGTGAGTTTCCTGAGAACAACATGTAGTTGGGTCTTGTTTTTTAATTCATTCTGCCAGTGTATGTGATTTAATTGGAGAGTTGAGACCACTTATATATTGAGATGTTTATTAATTCCTGCCATCTTGATTTATTTCTAATGTTTAATTTGGTTCCAATTCTCATTTGTTTAGCTACTCTTCAAAATGACATTTGTCCATTCATGAGCTCTGGGGTTTGTTTTTGATTTCTTCTTATGTGAAGTACTTTTCTAAGTATTTTCTGCAGTCTGACTTAGTAGTAAGGAATATTTTTACTGTCTGCTTATCTTGGAAGGTTTTTTATTTCTTCTTTCATTCTGAAGGATAGCTTTTCGAGGTATAGCAAACCTGTTGACAGTTATTTTCTTTCATGGCTTGGAACACATAATTCCAATGCCACTTCCAAGATTTTAGAGTTTGTGCTGAGAAATTAGAAGTAATTCTGTTCTGAATGCCTCCTGTATCTGAATATCCATCTGATTTTCAAGATTTGGTAAATTTTCTCTTATTACTTCCCTGAAGAAGTTATCCATGCCATTAGGCGGCATCTCACAACCTTCTTCAATCCCAGTGATCCCTTAATGTGTCCTCTTAGTGTTTTCTCAGAGTTCTTGTATATTCTGGTCATCCTTGCTTATTTTCTTTAACACCATCTAAATGTTTAAGGCTGGCCACTTTGTCTTCCAGCACTGAGATTATGTCTTCAGCAAGGTTTACTCTCTTATAGAACTTTTGAACTGAATATTTTGTTTAATTTATTGGGTCTTTCATTTCCATGATTTCTATTTGGTTCATTTTCACTGTCTCTCTCCTTATTGAATTTGTCATTCATATCCTATACTGACTTACTTAATTCATTTACTTGTTTTTCTATGTTCTCTTGAAATTCATTGATCATTTTAATAATCATTATTTTGAAATTTTTATCAGATATTTCATTCACTTCAGTATCTTTGGGATCAGTTACATATGAATTATGAACTTCAGGAAGTGTTATCTTGTTTTTTTCATACATTTTTGTATTACCCTGTTGGGTTTCATTTATCAGAGAAAAATTTCTCTTCCACTTTTACATGTGGTCCTTTTTAGGGAACAGTCTTCTCTTGCCAATATGTCTTTAATTTGACTAGATTGAGACCCATCATAGGGATACTATTCATAGCCTTTGTGTTAATTCTGTTTTTATTGTAGAAGGGGTTTCTGTGAGCTCCCCCTCCCCCAGCCATTTCTCTTTGGGGCCTGGTCATTAGTTCTGAATTTTTAATCTCTTCTGTTTTTTGTATTTAAGTATTGCTGATGAGCCTGTTTAATTTCTATGTGGAGTAAGTTGTGCTGTTGATTAGTTGGGCTTAGTTCAGCAGCAGAGTCTCTAACCTGTGAATTGTAGTGTCCCTGTGGATTCCCAGCACCTCAGAGAAAAGTGGGAGTGAGGGAATAATAGGAACAACCTAAGCAAAAAATATACTGTATGAAAGTAAATATCCAGTCACTATTCTGACATCTATATCACTAATTACCACAAAGATAGAAATGGTGGGGCCAGGAGTTGCCAACAGCAAAAGCAATAAATAGCCATGAACTAGATCTGATATTAAAGTAAATGGTAGGTGTCGACTATGCTATTCAGAATACTAACAACCGCGTAAATCATAGGGGAAGGGGGTATATAAAAAAATTGCTCTAAAATATGGTAAAAATATAGTTCATTAAGAAGATAAAGTTTAGTCAGCTGGGTGCAGTGGCTAACACCTATAATCCCAGTGACTTGGGAGACTGAGGTGGGAGAATCGTGAGTTCAAAGCCAGCCTCAGCAAAAGCGAAGTGCTAAGCAACTTGGTGAGACCCTGTCTCTAAACAAAAAATGCAAAATAGGGCTGGGGATGTGGCTCAGTGGTTGAGTGCCCCTGAGTTCAATCCCTGGCACCAGAAATAAACAAACAAGCAAAACAACAACAACAACAAACCAACCATGCAAACAAACAAAAAAATCAGTTTAGAATGTTCAAGATGTGAACAGAGAGGACACGGAAGAGATGGCTGTAAAGGAGGAGGAAAAAATAGAAAAAACAAAGTGAAGGGAAAGAGAAAGATAGAAAAAGAGACTTTGGCTGTCATAGGACACAAAAAGAGAGAACAAGAAACAATGGAAACAAAATCCCTAATCCTCAAAAGACAAGAAAAAAGTAACAATCATAAAAACAATGCTAAAAATGAGAAAAGAACACACACATACACAAAAGGAAAAATTATTTTTAATGGAAGATGAAAGAGTTGTCTCCAATGAGGTGGTCAAAGCTGTTGACAAGGATGGATGGCCACTACCTGTGCCTGACTGTCCTTCTTTCTCTTTCTTCTTGGGCTTTGTACTGACAGAGATCAAGGGCTGTGATTTACTAACCCATTCCTCATTTTGTGTTGCTTCCAACACTGACATCATCAGTGGCCTAAATCAAGTTGTTTGAAATGAATCTCAATTTCCTTTTTCACAAGTATTAGGTAGAATAGGATGGGAAGAACTGGTGATTGAAATTTTGTCTGGAGACACCAGATTGATGCACTGTCAGGATGGCCTGCAACAGAGTTCTAAAAGGGGAGTTCTGGTGGTTGGGTCTTAGGTTTATAAGTGTGATACCCTAGGTTTAATACCACCTTAGCGTGGAGTCTACTCTGAAGAAATTAGGTCAACACACCCCTAAGGCCAGGCAGATGATGATCTCAGCTGGGGGTCTGGATCTCACAGGTCTCCCAAGAATTCTACTCAGTGGGCAGGACAGCCAATCCCCCATGGATCTCACACACTCTGCTGTCACAAATATGGCCTTCCTAGGCTTATTCCTTGAGTATATTCACACCTGTCTGTTCAGTTTCCTGACCCTTTTGAGCTGATCCTCAAAGGGAAAGCAACTTGTACCTCCTTGGTATTTTTTACTTGAATCCCCCTGGGTGCAATCTTCTTTGTGCCTATTTCACTCACATTCTGCTAAATACACTCTAGGGCACATGGTAGGTGTTGCTAGGACAATATGGCAATATTTGCTGTGATCCTCAGGTTCCCACAGCAGTACCCTGCAGCATGGCCTCCTCAAGGTGGCTCCCACCTAAGCTCTCTGCTTGCCAGTTGAGAAATACAGAACATGTTCCAGACACCAGTTTATTATACAGCCTCTGGATCATGTAAGTTCAGACTGCTCTTCTGATCTACAGGGTTTTGTGTGCTAAATTTATTGTTTTTCTCTGTCTACATTTTTCCTCCCAACTATGGAAATCCAGAGTTGCTGCCAGTGCTGCCACAACTAGCATGGCTTCAGTGTACTCTTTCTTGTTCATTGCTCTATGTACCTGGATTTCTGAGTTTCTAAGAGACTCTGAGAATTTGATGTTGAATTTCAGCGAATTCTCTTTCACCCACTTCTTTGGGAACCAGTATTCCTGCTGCTTGAATCCAGAGTCATGGATCAACTAGAAATGAGACCTTCTTCTAATTCACTATCTTGAATTTTCTCCTGTATATCCTTTTCTTGGACATCTTTTCATGTCTTCTGCTCAGTTGTCAATTGGATTTTTTTCCCCACTCTTGAGAGTATTTATTGATTTATTGATTTATTTTTGTAGAGGGGATTAACCTAGGAGAGCTTTACTACTGAGCTGCATTCCTAGCCAAATGCCCCCCCCCTCCACTTTTTTTTTTTTTTTTTAATTTTGAGAAAGTGTCTTGCTAAGTTGCTGAGGCCTTGCTAAGTTGCTGAGGCTGACTTTGCATTTGTGATCCTCCTGCCTCAGCTGGGATTACAGACATGTGCCTCCATGCTAGGTACTCTTGAGAGTTTTGAGAGTTCTTTGTATAGTGTAGATAATCAGTCTGTTATGAATCATGATTTATAAATATTTTCTCCTGGGCTGTAGCTTGTCCTTTTATGATTATAATGGGATCTTTTTCAGAGCCAAAGTTTTAAATTTTGACAAGTTCCAATTTATTATTTTTCCTCTTATGAGTTATTCTTTTACTGTCAAGTCTAAGAACACTAGAAATCCTAGATTTCCAAGTTTTTGTCTTCTTTTCCTAAAAATTTCATAGTTTTACCTTTGTATTATAATCTGTGATCCATTTTGCTCGAATACTTTTATAATAAGTGAAGCTTAGGTCACCTTTTCTTTTTTCTTTCTTTTTGTTCATGGACCTCTAATTATCTAGCACAAAGCTTATTTTTTTTCTTCTTTGAATTGCATGTGCACTTTTGTCAAAAATGAAGTGGACATATTTGTGTTGTTCCATATCTTGGTCTGTATTCCATTCCATGGACTTATGTGTACTTTCTTCCAACAGTATCACACAGTCTTTAAAAAATTTTTTTATTAGAGCTTTATGGTAATTCATAGTAGTTGGATTCATCCTGACATACTCATTCATAGATAGAAATCATTTTCAGTTCATGATTCCTTCTTCTCCCTCTCCTTTTCCCCACCCATCCTTCCCCCATCTTCTCCTTTCTCTAGTCTACTGGACTTCCTTTCTGTCATCTATTAATTTTTGTTTCATTGGATCCTTATGCAATCTTATCCTTCCCTCTCCCTTTTCTTTATTTTACTCTAGCTTTCACATATGATAGAAAACATTTGACTTTTGAGTTTCTGAGTTTGGAAAATATCACTTAGCATGATGTTCTCCATTTTCACCCATTTCCTGGCAAATGTCATGATTTCATTCATTTTAATGACTCAGAAGAACTCCATTGTGTGTGTGTGTGCGTGTGTGTGTGTGTGTGTGTGTGTGTGTGTGTGTGTGTGTGAGACAATTTCTTAATCCATTCATCTATTGATGGACATCTGTGTTGCTTTCATAATTTAGCTATTGTAAATTGTGCTGCTATAAACATCAATATGGCTGTATGGCTAAACTATGCTGATTTTAGAACTTCTAGGAAAATACCCAAGAGTGGGGTAGCTGGATCATATGGTGTTTCCATCCCTAGTTTTTTGAAGAGTCTCCAAACTACTTTCTTGAGTAGTACCACATGGTATTGATGATTCCTTTCACTTTCTTTTAAAAAGTGGTTATACTTTTTATATTGCCTTTGCCTTATAAGTTTTAGAATAATGTTGTATATATCTACAAGTACCTTGGTAGGATTTTGATAAAATGGTGTAAAATCTGTATATCTATTTGATGGAAATTGACATCTTTAATATGCTGAGTCTTCCAGTCTATACTATGATACATGTCTCTTTTATTTAGATTTTTGATTTTTCTTCAGTGCTATGTAGTTTTCAGAATACAAGTTTTAAGGATCTTTGACAAGATTTACATTAATTTTACTTTGAGCATTATTAAGTGCTATTATGCTTCATTGCACTAATTAGATCCTCCATCACTAAATTAAACAAGAGTGGTTAGAGTGGTTGGAGAATACCCCTGCCCCCTTCCTGATCTTTGGAGAAAAGTGTTGAGTCTTTTATCAGCAAGGATGCTGTTAGCTGTAGATTTTTAGATTACTCTTTATCAAGGAAGTTTCTCTATATTCCTATGTTTTTGAGGGCTTGATATTAGAAAAGGGTGTTGAAATTCTTTTTTTTTTTTTTTTGGTACCTGGGATTGAACTCAGGGGCACTTGCCACTGAGCCACATCTCAGCCCTCTTTTGTATTTTATTTAAAGACAGGGTCTCACTGAATTGCTAGTGCCTTGATACTGATGAGGCTGGTTTTGAAATTGTAATCCACCTGCTTCAGTCTCAGTCTCCCAAGCTGCTGGGATTATAAGTATTCACTACTGCGCTCAGGGGGTATTGAATTTTTGTCCTTGATTTGCAACATGAATTGACATGATCATATAGTTTTTTCCCTGTAGTTTGTTAACATGGTATATTACTTGTTTGGCTTTTGAATATTGGCCCATCCTTGCATCCTTAGAATAAACTCCACTTGGTTATAGTGTACTTTTAAAAATATTTTTTAGAATTCCATTTGCGTTTATTTGTATTTAAGCATATCTTTTTGCATGGCTTTTTAAGTGATATACATGATATCTTATGGTAATGTAGTGATGTAATCAGTTTTCCAATTTAAAGTGTAGAAGTCTTATCTCCCCTTATATCGTTTTATTTTCCTTTGGTTATAATGTGATTGTCTTAAATTTATTCCTCTATATACATTTAGAAACACACCATATTAAAACTTTTGCTTAAATCATCATATATCCATGTGCTTTTTATGTTTCCCTGTTTAATCTGGCTTCACTACTGATAAACTACCCCACTTCATCCTTATAAAGTATAAGTCAGATATAAAAAGTTATAAATGATATAATACCCATACACAGAGGAGGACTTAATAAATATAAAATCATTACCATTCTCAATAGGGCTGGGGTAGGGGGAATAGAGTCAAGTTCAATGAGGAGGAGAGCAATATTTAAAATCCTATCAATTGTTTTTCACCAAGTTTCTTATTTTGTTGAGGTTATAAGATGAAAGAAAGTCTTCTTCTTCTTCTTTTTTTTTGGTTAAAAGACCTTTCCCCACTTATTCAAAGAGGGGAAAAATTTATTCCAACAACAAACATGACATTCTAAAAAGTTAGTTTCCTTTTTTTTTCAATAATTTCACCTTTCTTTTAGGGCTGCATGCAAATACACATAATCTGGGAACATTAGGGGAAAATATCCTCATCAGGCAAAGAATTGCAAAAATGGACCCATTTCTCATAGCTATATATGTAGGTTGGATTTTTTAAACTTCTCAGCAGAGCCTGTTTCTGCTGGGCTCAAATTGCCTCACTATTATCTGGGACCCTGTCTTGCTCCTCTTATTTCTTGAAGGTAATTCAGAGGTAACATTAATGGTGTATCAATATGAAAAAATATTTTTGTTAATGGTGCATCAATATGAAAAATAATTTTCGTTAAAAGACCTTTCTAAGGAATCTACTCAGATATCATTTTTACTTCATACAGATATCTAGGTGTCTTTCAAGAGGGACAAAAATGTATATTTTCATTCAAAATTGAATATTAATTAAAGCAATCATATCTCTTGTCACATCATCACAAGTACAATAATTTCCAACTACAGTTGATGTTTGGTCAAAATAAGTCAAGGAAATGCTACAGGCCCTGTCCCTTTTTTATATATATTTAGATAGCAACTACTCCAAAAAGTTGTATATTAAATACCTGTTTAATTTTGTTTACTTCAACATTTCCCAAGCTTATTTAACCATACAGTTCCTTTTTACAAACATTTTATTTCACTCAGCATATCACCAACTAACAACTTTCAGAATATTAATGCTTAATGAAAACCAATATCTAATGCTTAGAATTTGTATGAAAAGGCAGGGAAAAACACTATCTTTGTTATTAGATATTTAATAATAGGTTTAGGCTTTATTTTTCTTTACTGTTTCAGATTTTCAATGTGTCAGTTTTTATCTATTAATATTGTTTTTTAAGTGGTCAAATTAAATCGCTACTATGTTTCACATATTAGAGATTGTAAAAAGAAATAATAAGAACCAGGAGATGATTTTAAGGAATAACTCTTAATTTGAACTGTTTCATTTCTTAGGAGATAAGTAAAAAGTGAACTTGTCAGACAGCAATCCATTGCAGGAACCAATGCCCATCGAATGTAACAAGACTCAAAGGGATGAGTTTTGAGCAGAGTTTGTGGAGTGGTTCTACCTCTTTCCCAGGCCCCTATATTTCTTCTGGCATCAATTTGGATGCTATATCTTCTTTCTGTTATTATAATTCTTCTCATTCAATGACTGTCCTTTTCTTTCTAGTTTAATTCTGAATTCTATAAAGGTTCTGCATTAATTCTGTTACTACTGGTATCCATCCAATATCTTCTAATAAGCCCATTGTAAAGTGAAAACAGGCAGCGGGTATTCTTTATCTGTATCACATAGAGTGATATGGGCAGAATTTAGACATAGCATGTAATGAGAATTATTTAAGGAATCAACTTGTAAGTGGGAGGCTGTGACTGGGGTGCAGAATCTGAATCCTAGATCTTAGTGGCATCTTGATTTAACCTGACAAATTAATTACTCTAGGGAAATAATGCATAAATATAGTAACATGTGAAGAAAATGTTTCCTTGGGAGAAAAATGAAATATAATTATAGTAAAAATATTTCAGCAAAAACAGCATTCTTTGCAAGTGAAATCATGAGTAGAGGTAAACTAATATTTCCCGAATTATTGACACTCTATACACAATGTGTGTGTTTTTCTTGGCTGCAAACATTTTTTTCCACTAAATCAGATTCATTCTGTTTGGCAAGATTTTCAGAAAGAGCATGAGGTTATTTGTGGGATGAGTGTTTGACAAGTTCATACAATGTACAGTTCAGAGTTCAAAGTTGAAATCACAGTGCTGTTTTTCTTGACGAGCGCTCTCTGGCAAATCGCCTAGGAAAATTCTGGTAGGTTTCCATATATTCCACCCTATATTCAACTAATATTATCAGTCATCAACTGGGACCAACTAGTTGCTCTAGAGTTATTTATCTGAATAAGATGACTTTGAGTTTTGTTTAGACAATATAGGCACATAATTAAAAGTATGTACTATTTTGTCTAAATATATGGAGAGAATACATTTTAGACTTTTATTTTTGAGATTATGAAATATATTAGAAAATTATATTATTTGTAAATTGTAGGAATACGTATATGTCAGTAGAAAATCTAATCAGGAACTTCACAGATATATTTCTGCTTGAACTTCATTTAATGACATGCTTCTCTTGCATTCTTACTGGGCCATCAACGTTCTTCCCTAGTAATTTATTTTGCTTGGTATGATGTTGAAATTTTATATAATTTTGAACTATAAACACAGCTTTATTGAAATTTTATACAACATTTGGACAGTGTAGACTCAGATTGGTTTTTATGGCATGATCATAAAATCTGAGTTTAAGAATGTGAGCATGCTATGAAATGTTGAGAAATATGATTCTTGTGGAGTTCTTTAACACTTTTTAAATAGAGCTAAATATTCCTTTTTGAAAGAAGTTGATTTGAGATTAAAAATTATAATTAGTAGTTTGTCATTGTAAGTTTTTGTAAAATGGCTATGTTTGTAAATGTGCAGGGCTAGGTATAATAATGTGGATGCACACAACATTAAGAATGCATTTTTTTTGTTTTATTTCCAAGTTTTCTATATATTGAAATTCTGAGTATATAAACGAATTGGTCCCATCTAGAACATGATGTTTTATAGCAATTTTCTACATTTTTTATCTATCAATGTTTATAAGCATTTAACCATTATAAAATATTTTCCATCTTATTTTAGATTTCTATGTCTATATTCACAAATTCATTCATTTATAAATATATTTTAATTCACATGAATTATACACCAGGAATTGTTCTAGTCCTTGAGAATTCATCAATGGCTAAGACCAAAACCAAACCAAACCAAACAAAATTGCTGCAATAGAGTTTATAATGAGATTGAAGACAATAAACAAAACAAGTCCAGTAGTCAAATCTTAGTTCTCATCTTATTTGATTCACCAGAAGCACTTGATATAGCTGATATTTTTTCTAACTTGCAACCTTTTTTTCCACTTAGCTTTGAGATTTTCCCAGGTTTTCTTCTTGAGCTGTTCATTCTCAGTGTCCTTTGCTGGTTCCTCTTGGTCTTCCCAGCTGCCTGATATTGAATCACTCAATGGCTCAGTTCTTGAACTTCTCCTGCTTGTCTTCATGGCATCCTTGATGATTTAGATCACAAAAATATATAATAACTATGTATTTATTAGCATGACTTTAAATACACTAAGAACTGCCTACTTGCTAGTCTCCACTTGACCTCTCTGATCTCCAGACTCTGTACTTACACACACACTCTCTCTCTCTCTCTCTCTCTCTCTCTCTCTCTCTATATATATATATATATATATATATCTTCTTGACTCTTGAGTGCATATGAACTCCTGAGAGTCTCTCCCAAATATGTTTATCCTGCAGGTTTTCTGTTTAAGTGACTGGAAATCCCAGCTACACATCTAGGAATCATCCCCTTCTTTTTCTCTCCCTACACGTGCCTAATTCATTGCCTTTGGACCTCATTAGCTCTTGCTTTCTGAACTCCAGCCATTCTAGCTTCTGTACTGTTCCTCTAGCACTTTAGATATTGTCTAGCCTCAGAGACTTTTGTCTGGAGTTCTTTTCTCCCAGATAATGTCATGATGGCTTACTCCTCAAATCGTAAAGGTTTGTTTCTCAACTCATGTCAGTGGGACCTTCCCTGACCAATTCATTTAAAAACTTCATTGCCCATCCTTGACAGTAGCTGCCTCTTCCTCTTCTGTATAATTCCAGAAGTTTTTCTTTATTGTATTTATCCCTAAAATACTATATATTGTTCTTATTTGTAGTTCTTGGTAGATCCTATCCCATTAGAATGGGAGTTTATGGGCAAGAATTTTTATCTGCTTTTTTCAGGATTTGGAATAGTATCTGGCATGCAGTCTGTTCTCAAGGGAATGTGGGGCTCCAGTAGCAAAGGAGCCACATTTCTGTAGGGTCTTTCAACCTGCCTTCTACCAGCCTTCTTTGCTTCACTCTCTGCCTCACTCCCTTACTCCATTTCTCCCTGTCTTCCTCCCTTTTTTCTTAATTCTTCTTCCTCCTCCTGATCCTCCTCCTCCTCTTCCCATTCCCTTTGGCCCTTCCCCTTTCTTCTTCTTTTATCTTTCAGGACAGGCTTGGAGAAGTTGAGTTAGGGACAGTTTTCTAGTTCCACCTATCTGTTTGGATTGGCAACCATGTAGTTATGTGGAAGAGTTGAGTCTTGTCTCCCGGAGGTGTTGGCTGCCTGGGGCATCTAGAGTCCCTGCCTATTGATCCACTATTTGAATTCTGTTCCTGGCTCAGGAATGCCATTGATATGTAGCTCTGAAGTCACTCTATTTTGAGAGTGGCTTGTTCTTGTAGTGAGTGTCTGAGCTGCTGTAAACCAGCATGATTTCTGATAGCTCTCCTCTACATCCTGTGATACTGTGCTCTATTTACAGGACAGTTTATTGTTCTTTATGCTAATGCATTGTGAACTGTATGATGATAGGACCATTTCCTGAATATTAAGGCAAAGAACAGTGATTAGTTTACACTCATACACAACTACTTTTTGAATGAATGCTATATCCGAATCTCACGTATATACACGAATATCTGAGAGAAAATACAAATAAAAACTATTTTATGTTGATAAAATATTGGAAGTCAGCACTTAGTTCTTCCTTTTGTTTGCTTTATTTATTCTCTTTCTAAAAGAAAGTCTGTATTTTTTGGTACAAGATTTCTAGTTCTTATACAACTTATTCTCTGTTTTTTAGTGTACTTTTGGGCATGTTGAGAGGGACTTGGAGTTGAAAGTAGGGGAATAAGTGTTCTCAGGTTGACATTTTTAACAGAATATTTTCATCGGTATTTTTAAAGAAAATAATACTTCCCAACTTATTTACTCATCCTGTTTTCTAGATAGAGCACTGAATGTCTTTTTCTACTCTGAAGGAACAAAAACATACCCTTATCAAGGGGACTTTAAGGAAGTAATTCTTGATGTGGCATAGCAGGTATAAAGCAGTTGTTTTCTCACACCCATTGTCCTTTATCTTGTTCATCTGTTAATTCTGAAATAGGTGAAGCTCAGAGGGACAAAAAAGTCTAATAGTAACTAAAAATTTTGGGATTTCTCCTAAGGAGTTACATCTTGGAAGCAATGAATGTACCATGTACTTGAGAAATTAAAACAAGCACTTTACATGTATGCATAGATGATTCATCTTTCATATGTAAAGTGCTTGTTTTATTCTTCTTAATGTATTTACAGCTTTATAAATAATATATCTCAGCATCTATAGCTACATGTTTCTGAAAATTATCTGATAATGGATAATTTCTGCTTTTCATAATAAAAAGAAAAGAGAAATATAGAAAATTGAGAGAATAGTGTACCTTCAAAAAGTAATACTCCTTGGCCTGCGGGTGTAGCTCAGTGGTAGAGCTCTTGCCTTGCACGTGGGAGGCACTGGGTTCGATCCCCAGCACCACATAAAAATAAATAAATAAAATAAAGATATTATATCCATCTACAACTAAAAAAATAAAAAAAAAATTCCCCAAGTTCTGCTTTTCTCAAACTATAAATGAATCATTTTATTCAAATAAAAGCATAAATGACTTGGATGGTTATAGTCAAATAGTTCATGTGTTTGTCATTAATTTAAATTACTTGAAAAAATATTCCAACTAAGCAAATAATTACATGCCACAATTTCACATGACATGTAATTTTTCACTAAAATATTAAATAAAGAGTATTTGGTTACCAAGTTATTATGATATAAAGATTATATAAATAAATACCAATTAATTAATTTACTTCTGGAGTAAGTTTCTTATTCAATCAAGTTAAAAATGGAATGGTTAATTTTTGTATTTAACTTAAATACTTCTTAAAATAGATTTTATAATTTGGAAAGACTTTATTTTCTGTAGTAACTTTGGGAATTTTGTTGAAAAAATTTCTTTCTTAGAAGTCTCTGTTTCATCTTTTATTATAGTAAATAACATTAATTGTACAAATTAGTGGAATTTACTGCAATATTTTCATATGTATTAACATCATACATTCATCATGCCCATCTACTTTTTTTCTACCCTCACTTTTCCTTCTTTCTCCCCTCTATCTAATACCCTTTCCACTCTCTAGTAATCCTTCCTTTACTTTGAGATAGTTTATTTTTATTTTTATTTTTTTTAGGTTTCCACATATGAGAAAGAACATATGATACTGTCTTTCTCTGTCTGAGTGATTTTGCTTAACATTATCTTTTTTAGTTCAAACCACTTTGGTGCAAATGACAGAATTTTATTCTTTTTAATGGCATAATAATATTCTATTCTGTATATGTAGCATTTTCTTTATTCATTTGTTGGCTTACACTTAGACTGATTCCATATCTTAGCTATTGTGAATCAGAGTCCCAATAAACATGGGCACGCAATATCTTTTTTGTATGCTGACTTCATTTCCAGTCAGTATGTATACTCAGGAATGGGATATCTGGATCATATATAGATTTATTTTTAATTTTTTGAGGAAGTTGATGGTAGCTGTATTAACTTATATTCTTACCAAGAATGCATAATAGATTTTTTACCTCCCCTTCTTCACTGGCATGTTACTTTTCATTTTTTTAATTATAACTAGTGTGAAGTGCTATCTTTTTATTTTGATTTGCATTTCTCTGATAGCTAATGATATTGATCATTTTTCATGTATTTATTGAGTGTTTTCTTTTTGTAAAAGTATCTATTCAGATAATATATTCATATTTAAGTTGGATTATTGTTTTTTTGTGGGTAAGGTTTTCCGAGTTCTTTATATATGAATATTAGCCTCCTGTCAGATGAGTACCAGGCAAATATTTTACCCCATTCTGTTGGTTGTCTCTTCATTCTGTTGATTATTTCCTTTGCTGTATTGATGCTTTTTAGTTTGA
This sequence comes from Ictidomys tridecemlineatus, assembly GCF_052094955.1. Taxonomy (NCBI): domain Eukaryota; kingdom Metazoa; phylum Chordata; class Mammalia; order Rodentia; family Sciuridae; genus Ictidomys; species Ictidomys tridecemlineatus. Next base: position 61,347,965 of record NC_135485.1, read on the forward strand.
AGTATTCCCATTTGTCAATTTTGTTTTCACTTTCTGTATTTTTGGAGTTTGATGCACAAAATAATTGCCTGGATCCATATATAATAGTAGTTTCAGTTCTTTCAGTTTTATGTTATAGTCTTTGATTCATTTTGAGTTAGGTTTATATAAGGATAATTTGACTTCCTCCTTCCAATTTGTATGACTATAATTTTTTTTCTATTGCCTAATTACTCTGGCCAAAATTTCTAGTACAATATTTAATAAAGGAAGTGAGAGTAGATGCCTTGGTCTTGGTCCTGATCTTTGAGGAATTGCGTTTAGTTTTCCCATTTGATATGATGTTGGCTTTGGGTTTGTCAGATATATAATTTATTATGTGGAAATATGATTCTTCTATACTGAATTTGTTCAGGTATGAACGAATGTTGAATTTTATCAAGAAATTTTTGGCATCTGTTGAGGTGATCATATGATATTTATCCTTCTATTATTGTGATATATTTTGTTTATTATTTGCACATGTTTTATTATCCATACATGCTAGGAATGAAACCAACTGACCATAGTATACTTATAGTCCTTTAATATATACTATGCTATTGAGTTCAATTTGCAAGTATTTTCTTTAGGATTTTTACATCTGTGTTTGTCAGGGATCTTGGTCTATCGTTTTCTTTTTCTTCTTTTCTTGGTTGTGTCTTTGTCAGGTTTTATTAACAGGTTAATTCTGTCCTCATAGAATGAGTCTGGAGGCATTTCCTCCCTTTCAATTCTGTGGAACAGGTTGAGAAGCATTGGTGGTACTTCTTTAAAAGTAGTAACATTTCCTAGTGAAGCTATGTCTTGGATTTTTTTTTGTATAAAATCTTTATTTTTACAACATACAAATTAAAAGCACAGACAGAAATTTGATAATGTTGTAATACTGTTGATGCCCTAGGTCTAGGATGACAATTATCTAGGCAAAGCACTTTTGTAGTCCTAGGAAGGATAGCTGTGCCATGGATATTTTTTGGGGAGATTCTTTATTACTGATCATTGCTTGCTATTGGTCTACTCTGTTTTTCAATATTTTCTTGGTTCAACTTTGCTAGGTCATATGTGTTCAGATATTTGCCCTTTTCATCTTGCTTTCTCAAATAATCTCTATGGATCCTTTGATCAGTTGTAATGTCTCCTTTTTCACCTCTAATTTTATCTATTTGTGACTTTTATTCTTTTTGGTTAGTCTAGCTGAATGTTTGTCAATTTTATCTTTTCCAAGAATCAATTGTTTAATTTCTTGAATTTTTAAAGATTGTTTTTCTAGACTATGTCATTTATCTCTGCTCCGATACTTATTATTTCTTCCAATTTTGGTTGCAATTTCTTCTTGCTTTTTATTATGTTTTCATTAGTGCATTGTAATTATACATAATAGCAGGGTTCATTATAATGCATTCATATGTACACATAACGTCATTTGCTCCATTTTATTTCCCAGTACTTCTCCTTTTCTTCCACTCCTCCGTCCCCTGATACCCATCATCTACTGGTCCTCCTTCTATTTATCATCTTTTAATTGGTACATTATAATTATACATAAAGGTGGGATTTGTTGTGATATATTCCTTCTTGAATGTAGCATATTTCAGTCAATTTCATTTTTCAGTTTCTTCCCCATCCCTTCCCTCCTCCTTGATCCTCTTCCTCAACTCTACTGTTGTTCTTTTTATTTTCATGAGATTCCCCTTTTTAAAATTTATTTTTTTCCTAGAGCTTCTGAATATGAGAGAAAACATTCATCTCTTAACTTTCTGAGTCTGGCTTATTTCACTTAGCATGATGTTCTCCAATTTCATCCATTTACAAGCAAATAACACAACATCCTTTTTCTTTATAGCTGAGTAGAACTCCATTATCCATGTATGCCACATTTTCTTAATTCATTCATCTGTTGATGTATATTTAGGCTGGTTCCAGAAATTGGCTATTGTGAATTAATTATGCTTTTTATAAACATTGGAGTACATGTAGTTCTATAGTATGCTGATTTCAGTTCTTTTGGATAAATACCAACAAATGGAATAACTAGGTCATATGGTGGCTTAATTTCTATTCTTTTTGAGGAATCTTTGTACTGGTTTCCATAGTGGTTATACTTTTGTGGTCTTGCCATCAATTTATAAGCTTTCTTTCTCCCCACATCCTTACCAGCATATATTATTTATATTCTTGATCATGACTAGTCTAGCTGGGTGAAATGAGTTCTCTGTATAGTTTTAATTTGCATTTCCCTGTTTGCTAAAGATGTTGACCATTTAAAAAAAAATTGTTGGCCACCTGAATTTCTTCTTTTGAGACATGTCTGTTTAGTTCATTTCCCCCATTTATTGATTAGGATATTTGATTTCATTGATGTTGTGTTTTGAGTTCTTTATACATTCTAAATATTAATAATCTGTCAAAAGAGTAGCTGGCAAAGATTTTTCTCCCATTCCATACTCACTGTTTATTGTTTCCTTTGCTATATAGAAGTTTTAAAATTTGATGTAATCACTTTTCTTGATTCTTGGTTTTATTTTTTGATTGTTAGAGGTCTTATTAAGGAAGTTAATGCCTGCATCTATATGTTGGAGTGTTGATCCTATTTTTTCATTTATCAGTTGCAAAGGTTCTGGTCTTTCTTTCCTAAGGTGGCTCTCTGACATCGTGTGTGTGTGTGTGTGTGTGTGTGTGTGTGTGTGTGTGAGTGTATGTATGAATTTTTTTTAATGTAGCCCCACATGGCTATAAACTTCCCTCTTAGTACTGTTTTTGTTGTAGCCCACAGGTTTTGGTATTTTGTGTTTCCATTTCATTTGTTTCAAGGAATTTTAAAATTTCCTATTTGACTTCCTCAGTTACCCACTGTTCATTCAAAATGTGTGATTCGGTCTTCATCACTTTGAATGATTTCTAAAGTTTCTCTTAATATCTATTTCTAATTTTGATCCATGTGAGAAGAAAAGACAGAGAATATGATTTCAGTTTTATGCATTTTTGACGACTTGCTTTCTAGGCCTGATATGTTTTTTTCCAAAGAAAGCTCCATGTGTTAGTGAAAAGAATGCATATTATACAGCTATTGAATTAAATGTTCTCTAAATATCTGATAAATCCATTTGATCTATAGTGTGTTTAATGTTAATGCTTCTTTGTTGAGATTTCTTCTGGGGGGGGTCTAAGTTATCTATGCGTTGGTGAGAATAGGGTATTGAAATCCCAAACTATTATTGTATTGGAGTCTATCTTTCCCTGTAGGTCTACTAGTGATTATTTTATAAACTTGGATGCTCTGAATTAGGTACATATAAAATTTCAGTCATTATTTTTTCATGATGATTCAGTCCCTTTATCATTATATTGTAACCATTTTGTTGATTCTTATTTGCCATATTTCAGTGTTTGTTTTCAGATTCTATTTGTTAGAATACTATTTTCCATCTTTTCCTTTCAATTTTTGTGTGTTCTCATAAGTCACCTGAATTTCACACATGCAACATATTGTTGGGTTTAGTTTTTTAATCCATCTAGAAGTCTTTATATTTAACTGGAGAATTTCGACCATTTATATTCACAGTTATTAATGAGAAGCATGGACTCATGTGTGTCATTTTAAAAATTTTTCTTCTGGTTGTTTTGAATATTCTTTTATGGATTCTTCCTTTCTCATTCATCTTCGTTAATTGGTAGTTTATTGATTGATAATGTTTGATTCTTTTTTATTTCTTACTTGTGTATCTGTTTTTCTAGTGGGATTTACACTTTCACATACTATCATGACAGTAGTTATCTTTCCTTCACTTCTGGTTATAATATTCCCTTAACCTTCTTTTGTAAGACTAGTCTGATTATTCTAAATTCCCTTGGTTTTTGCTTATCTATCTTGGAAGGTCTTTATTTCTTTTTAATTCGAGACAATAGCCTTCTGGAAATGGTAATATTGCTTAGCAGTTATTTTCTTTTGGGTCTTGAGAGACAGCATTTCATGACTTCCAGGTTTACAGGGCTTCTACTGAGAAATCTGTTGTTAGTTTAATAGGGAAACACTTTAATGAGACTTGATGTTTTTCTCTTGCAGATTTTAAAATTATTTCTTTGTCCCAAACTGTTGACAGTTTGATAATCCTGTGTAATGGTGGGGATCTGTTCTGGTCATGTCTCTTTGGGGTCCATAGGCCTCCTGTATCTGGATGTTCAAGTCTTTCCCAAGCTAAGGGAAGTTTCCTGCTAGATTTTTCTATGCTCTTAACCTTTAAGTTTTCCTCTTTAGGTTGGTTGATGATGGGGATGTTTGATCTGCTAATGGAGTCTCAAAGATCTTGTTTGTTTTCTTCATTCTTTTTTATTTTAAAAATTTCTGAATGAGATATTTCCAGGGATTTGCTTTCAAGCTCCAATATCCTTTCTTCTACTGTTGGTGAGATTTTCAACTGAGTTTTTTTTTTTAAATATAATGCAGCTCTTCATTTCCAAGATTTTTGATTGTTTTTCAAAACCTGTTCTTGCTGAATTTCTCATTTTTACCCACATTGTCTTCCTAATATGCCTGTTTATCTGTATTATCTTGTAATTGGTAGAATTTTTTAAAATAATCATTCTTCTGAATTCTTTATTTCATCTACTTGGGTATCTTTGGAACCTGTTGTTAGAGTTATAAACTTTGGGAGGTGTCACATTACCTTTATTTTTTTTCATATTTTTGGGGTTCTCTTGTTGATATTTGTGCATCTGGTGAAAAGGATATCTCTACCTCTTTCATGGATAACCCTTTTAACAAGGAGCTTTCTTTTAAAGTTGTGTGTTGAGGTTGTTATGCAATGTTGAGTTTATTTCCAATTAGGCACCATGCTGTAATCTTCCTGTAGCTTCTTTGGCTGTGGCTAGTGAATTTGAGCACAGTGTGTCCTGTTTTGGAGTTAAATAACACAATCTTTCCCATTGTCTTTGTGGCTTATGCAAGAGTAGGGATACATTAGCAGTTCAGGCAGGTGTGTATAGGTAGCAGTGTATCTCTGTGTGGATTATGTTTTTATTATTTTTTTGTGTGTGATTAATTTTACAATCAGAGTGTTGATCAGTATCAAGTGATAGGTTTCTTTAGATTCTATTGATATTGGCTCTGTTACTTGTAAGGACCTCTGTAGTGGCTGCTCCAGCAGTAATTAGGGGAATGAAGTATTTGTTCTCTGATTAGACACTAGTATCGGTTCAAGTAGACAGGGCAGTAATCATTGCACCCCTTCTGTGATGGCACTTATACCCAGTTTTGTGAGCAGTGCATGCTCAGACAAGACTAGGGGTGGCCAATGCAGGGGGTCCACGTAGGTGCAGAGTTAACAAAGGTTGTGTTATTCATCTGTGCTGCTATTGTGAGTATGCCTGCTCAGGAGTGGGATCTCAGACCACCCACCAGGTATGTATACCTGGGAATAACATGACAGCTGGGAGGTTTTATTCTTCATCATTCTTTTAGTGGCAGTGCCCACCAGTGATCAAACTGGAGCAGGTCTTCGCTGGAGTGGGGTGAAATTCAGAAGCTTTCTGAGAGCAGAATGCACTCACTGTTGGGCAAAGTTTCTGAACCTTTTTAAGTTGTGTGCTTCAGGTGCAGGGCTATAGTCAAGGCTCCAGAGCATTGCTCAAAAGTGCCCCAGCATGGTTCTGTGGGAGCAGGGGAAACTGGGTTTCTTTCTTCAACATTTTGGCAGCAAATGCCCTTGCACAGAGCTGGGAGAGGGATGGTGGGAACTGTGGGTAACCTCCCTTAGTCCTGGCATTCATACAAAACCACACACCACTAGACACAGCCCTGGTCTTAGAGGCCAGGCTTCGCCATCCCTAGTTCTTGTGGATAACTGCCTCTGTTCCTCTCTGGGTTGAAACACCCATTCCGCTTGTGTACCATTCTCAGCAGGTTTGCGTCAGAGTCACTCCACTTAGCCAAGTCTGGCCTGTGAGCCATCTGCTGAGCCAGTGCAGTGGAATGTCTGTGGGGCCCCAGAGTCAGGGCTTTCTGTCCCCTCAAGCAGTCTGAACTCAGACAATAGGTCCCCTCTTGAAATGGCTCCTGGCTATAACACCCAGGGGCATTGCTAGGAGATAAGTTAATTCCTTTCCAAAAGCTAGTCTACTAGGTAGATTTCAGGTCTCCTATCTATTCAGGCTGTAAGCTTATAAGGGCTATGAAACTTTCTAGTAGCCCAGGTTGTTAGTATCTGCACTGATACTTTTTTACCTTTACCTCTGTTGGATGTTAAACCCCCTCTCCCTAAGGGGATATTTTGTTTCTCTTGCTCTGCTGATGTCTCAAGTTTCTGGATTTCACAAGGTTTTTATTGCTCTACTATTGAATTCCAGTGTTCTCCATGGTCACTCGCCTAAATATGCTGCTATACACCCATTGTTTGATTTTTGTGACAACTAAGTACCTCTATACTGCTATCTTGTCCACCAAAAATTTCTTTATTAGATTTATTACTTTTGTTAGCTGAACCCAGTGCTTAAGCTTTCCAGTATCAATAATAAGGAAAAATGATGTTGCTGACCTCTTCTGTCATTAGACCATAGATTATAATTTACTTTTTAAGTATCTTTTATGTATAGCACATGTATGATCTCATAACAAGTGTTCAATAAATATTTGTTAATTGATCAATTCATTCATTCTTTTATAATAACTCTTTGTCAAATGTCTATTATGTATAGAACTTAATGCAAAAGTTAAACTGTAAATTTACTTTTATTTATCCCCAGAATTTTATTTTGATTATTATATCTTGCAAAAGTCCCATAAAATCACTAAAGTACAGTTATTTTTAAGAAATGCCCTAGTCAACTCAGTACTTGTTCTTGTTACAAATATTGGTTCACAGAAAATCATGTTAGATCCAAACAAATGTTTCTCCTTCGAAGGTTGTAGCAATAACTAATTTTCGTTCCCTAATAATCTATTTCTCCTTTCTCCAATAATGAAAGGACTGTTGTTTTGTAGCAAGACATGTGGCTACAGAATAAAGGCTGCATTTTATAAATTTCTTTTCAGATGATTTCTGCAGCTTCCAGACATGTCTTCAAAGGGAGAAAGGGTCAGCTGTTCTGTTGACCTTTTCCTCATCCTACTGCTTTGAAAGGTATGGTGATAAGTTCTCTTGCACATGTACACAAGAGCTATGTCTTAGAGATGACAGCGCTGCACAGTAAAGCCTGTGTCTCCATAACAGCTCTGGACCACCTTCAGACTATAATGAGGAGAGGCTAAATCTCTGTTTTATTTATGTGTTATATTTGAATCTCTATTGCACATTCCAGACATATACCCTAAGATGGAATTTTGTGCCAAAAGTAGAGCACATAAAGAGATGTAAAGAGACATAACCTAGACATGTGGCACATTATGTTTAGCATTTGGGAAACAGAAGGAAGAAACACAAATATTGGCGGCTAAACCATGATTAATTCTTAAGGATGGTGAGACAAAGTATAGGTATAATCTAGCTTGAAATATCTCAGAAGAAAGAGTGCATACCAATTGAGACCATGACATTAGGGGAAGTCATAAAAGAGTTGCAAAATCTTGATGTGTATTGACTGCTTCTTGCTCATCCACAAAATCCTATGATAAAGATGAACTCAGACTAAACAGTATTCAAGCAAAGAAGGAGAGGGAAACACTTCTGCTAAGAAAGTTTTTGTGCTGGGTTAGCAAAATGATTGCAGTGAGAGTCCTATAATTTGAGGCTTTTTAGGGTTGAAAAAGTCAACTCCTTCTGTATTTCAAACCAAAGCAATAGCAATTGGTGGCTTCAAAGCCACTACCTCAGTAGGAGATAAGCTTGATGCTCTGACAGATTTGGGAGCCAGACCAGAGGCAAAATCAAATTAAGGGTATTGCTTTACCACTCAAACAAAATGGTTAGAGAGCCTGGATGTAGCTTCTTTCCAAAGAGGGACTGAGTGAAGCACATAGGGTAATAAGGAAAAGCAAGCATCTTTAGGCTTAAAAAACTTATCTAGATTAGATCTTTGGCCATCGTTACTTACATATGGAACTAATCCAAGACAAATTGCCTGGAAGCTTACTAAGTTTTTGAGGGAATTGTGTGGATAAAGAACAACAACATGGCCTGCAAAAGCCTGTAATTGTTCAACCTCTAAGGAAATCCTTGGGTTGCCAAACCATAGATCAGCAAGAAGCAGGCTATAACAACATTTCAGTTTCCAAGAAGAGTAATCTCTGTGATGCCTACTTGATTTATGGCAATGGAGGACAAAAGATAGGAAAGCACCTTGCAGAAGGTAGATGCAAGGGCTTTGGGAAAGAACAGTCATTTCTTCAGGGTTTCCAGAAAGGCCTAAGCAAGGGATTGACTCCATGGTTGGATTAAGTAATACTGTGATTCCCACCTAGTGGGAGTGAATTACTGCCATGACCCAGTGACTGCTGTGTGTTTCCCAATTCCCCTTTGCTGGTGAGGGGCTGTTTAGACTGCCATATTTAGTTTCTTCATAAGCCTTCAGTGTTGAGTATATTAGAGACAGATAAGCTTATATTTTAGTTTATAGATTGCTAAATCAGAGTCTCCATATCTATCCTAATGCAAGAGACTACATATCACTAGAAATGAGGGACTTTCGTATGGATGCAGTATCAATTGGACCTCTCCCTTGTGGAGGTGATAGATATGTTCTTCAATAGGTTTTGCATGAATATTTGGGGTGCCACATGGATAAATGGTAACAAAGCTTGTTAGTCCTAATCCAATTTCCCTTTTTTCTTGTTTTCATAGTGAGATGGCTCCTGATTTTTAGCTATGTAGAAGACTGCCAAAAATAAAACAAGTTTTCTTACCTCCCTTGAAGTTGGTTGTGGTCACATGACTTACAATATTTGGCTGATGAGATGTGAGGAAACTTGGCAGGTGTGAAATCTAGGGAAGTTGGTTGTTCTGCTGTTCTTCCTCCACATTATTCTTTTTGGAACATAAGTAAGGGTTTTAAGTTATCATGGAAAACAAAGTAAAGTTGATTTGGGGTGGGGTGGGGAGGAGGGTAGAGCAACAAAATGGTAGTAGCTTTTGTTCTTGGGTAACTTTTATAGCAGAGCCGCCATACTAGTGTTGTGTTGCCAACCTCTAGAATGTGGCATAAAGAAGTAAGCTTTTATCAGAATCAAAAGCTGTCTCGTATCAGACAGCTAGTGCTGTATAACACACTACATTAAAATCTCAGTTGTGTACAAAAGTATTTATTTCCTGCTCATGATTTTATGGGTTGCTTCAAATAACTCTGTTTCATGTTCATACAATCTGGTAATTTCTGTTCCATATCTCTTACATTCTCCAGAAACTATAGGGCTAGCCAGAGTGAGTATATTACTTGAAATTAACAGTTATGATAGCTAGATAAATGACTATGTTGAACTGTCCTGCATAGGTGTTATAAATGTAGCTGAATGTTGTCTATGTGAAAGAGGGGGTGAGGTTTCTAAGGCATTACATTGAGTGGAATCAATTGACTACATCACTGCTAGTATTGGTGTATATATACAGACTCCTGTCATTTTGCCATCTATCTCTCTAGAACTATCAAAGATCTGCAATTTCACTCCACTTTCACACAAATAAGTTAGCCTGCCATAATTTAGTGGATGCTGGCAGGAGATCAAGATTCCTGGATTAGAGTTGAAGAGCAATTTATTATTGACCAAAAAGCCAGCAGCAAGAGTATCACATCTTTTACATCTGTTCTGTGAACCACAGTTTCCATAAGAGAACACAATGAGGGAAAGTAACCCCTGTGAACTCAGTGAGTTGCATTACAGAAGAGAAGTCCTGAGGGACAGAGAGCCCCTGATTGTTTCTAATGGCCAGTAAGCAAGCATGCACCTGTTCCAAGGTTATAAGCAAACCTACCTTTTACACTACAGAAACATACTACATCTTCCAAAGCTATTCACTATCCAAACATCCTTGAAAGGATATTCTAGAACAAAAGATAGTTCTCTGGTAGCAACAGGTATGGAAATGCAAGAGATGAAGGGGATGATTGTTTCTCAGACGACTCTTGCCAAAGTAATTTCTGACATCCTAATGATTACTCCTATGGACACTTTGACTACTTACCTAACTAGGCCCCTCTGCAATTTACAATGCTACTGTCATTCTACCCTTCCTGTTTGCCCTAATTACACCACTTTCTCTACATTTCCCTCTTTGGCCTTTTATTCATTCTTTCTTTGATTCATCAAAAATGTTTTGAGGTCTTGGTTTGTTCCAGGTAGTCCTATAGGCACTGAGAAGTGAAAGAATAGAAGAAATATCTTTGCTTTCAGGAAGCTTGCAATCTAGCTGGGGAAATTGGATAATAAACAAGAAAAATAAGTAAAAATGATGTGTAATTTATTAGGTGGCATGTGATAAGGAGACAATTAATACAGGTAAAAGGAATAGGGAGATTAGTGTGAGGTGCAATTTGAGAGTAAAGACCATGCTGAGAAGGTAACATTTGAATAAAAATCTGATAGGAATGAATAAGCCAGGAAACTATTCCTGAATTGAAATGTTAATTTTGCCATAAAATAAATTCCCATCTGGATTAGGTTTTATTTTTTACTATCTTTTCCATTTGTCTGTTTGTCATTTTTTTAAATCCATTAACACACTGATTTAATTTTAGCATCTTCTCTTTTTAGAAATCCTTACATTTTCCTTCTTATTTTTTAAATTGGTATTTACAATGCTTATTCACATTTTTAATATTGTCTAGGTCTTTTAATTTATATTGTATTTGATAGAAAAAATTGGCAAGTGTACAATATATTAAGTCATTTTATACAAGAATGTGATTTGTCTACAAATTTATTTACTATTTATTTTCTTCAATAAGTATTTAAAATATGGTAATGTATCTTTTTTATTATTGGGTTTACAATTAGACCTTTTTAAATTGCTGTTTTAAGTGGAATTTTTTTTGAATTTTCTTTTGTAATTACTCAATGGTGTTTAGAAAATCGACTTGATTTATATATTAACTTTATAATTTACTACTATTATTTTTATATACCCTCTATAAAATTAATCTTGAGGTTCTTTTGATTATACCTACTGATATTTTATAAATGCACACTTCTTTCTTTGACTAGATTCTTATCCTCTCTAGTAGGGCTCAGTGACTGTAGTTCTATTAGTTGCCACCTTGATTTCATATTTCACATCATCCTCCCACCCTACCCTTTCCTCCTCTTTCCTGTTTGGTATTCTATATTCTTTCCAGTTTAATTTTTCTATAGTACCAGTCATACCAAGACCCTCCTCTAATGCAGTTGAGTATTACACTGGATTACAGGGATGAGTTCTAGCTCCTCAGCATGTCACACAGGTCTTTGTATGTTCTAATGTTTATGCACCTGTGCATCCTCTCCTGCTGCCTGTCTCCCTTCTCTTTGGGTAGCAACAACCCTGCACTCTGTAGAGTGGGTCCATATCTGTCTTATGTATCTTGTAGCTCTGTCAATGGCCTTTTTTTTTTGTTTGGATTTCCCCATTTTGTGGCAATCCTACAGACTCTAATTATCTCCAGTTAAATGAAGTGGTTTTCTTCTGGACAGCCTCTTTATTTACTGTTAGTGCCTCTGATGTTAGTCAGATTTTCATTGCTGTGACCAAAATACCTGAAACAGACAACTTGGAAAGATGAAAGGTTTATTTTGGCTCACAATTCCAGAAGTTTTGGTTCATAGTCAGCTGGCTCTTTACTCTGGATGTGAGATGAGGCATAACAATGTGGCAAAGGTAGCTGCTAAGCTCTTGGCAATTAGGAAGAGCAGGGGAGGGGGCAAGGGAGGGAGAGAGAGAATGCTAATGAGTGAACCAGGGATAAGTTATGGTCCCCACAGGGTTCAGCCATGCCCCATCTGCCTACATTTACCACCTAGTAGTCCATTCAAATTACTAATTCACTAATGTAGTCAGATTCCTCATGAGCCAGTCATTTGCTAAAAATCCCACATCTGGACATTCTGCCTTCAACACATGAACTTTTGGAGGACATTCCAGGTTCAAACTGTATTAGCTCTTTTATTATACTTTTATCAGCAACTGTGGTGTCTGGTGGTGAAAGAGTCAGAACATCTTGGGAGCTATATTATTGATTGCTTATAGTATTATAAGCATTACTTATAGCATTTAAGAATGTTTAGTTCCTTCTATTTATCTGATTACAAACTCTAATAATCATTCTATTAATATAGTAAGTTTGGAAAGTTTTATGGAAGTGTTGAAAATTAATGATATATTTGGTTGTGTTTATCTTTGTGATACTATTTAATATAATACTATTTAATCATAGATATACATTTGTATCTTATATAAACATGATATTTAATGTTAAACATCAAAAGCTTAACATTTAATGTTTAAGATAGTTTTGGATATAGGTAACTTGGAAAAGTTCTTTACTCTTCCTTTGCTAAGAGATCTAGATACTGCCTCTGAAAAAATCACCATCCCCAGTACCTCAGACTGGGAGAACAACGAGTTTTCTGCTGCATATTGATTTTGTGGCATTGAACATAAGAGTGAATGTCTCTGGATTCATTGTCAGAAAGTAACATACTTAATTTCAGTTTCACAAATAATTTTTTAGGGTTCAAATTGAAGGGTTTAAAAATATTCTGAAAAAAATAATGATATGTAGATTGTAGAAATTTATAAAACATGTTTCTAAATGAGAGTGTTTGGGCTCTTGATGATGAGGCAGTTATAAACCTGGGGGAGACACTATATACTCTAAGCCATTATTAAATCTCCTGTCTCCCCAGGGGCAGAACTCAATAGTATCAGGCAAAATAGTGTACTTAGTTCTTGAAGGATTAGGTGAAGATAAAAAATTATGCATCTTCCTCTGGTGCATTCTACAAATTATACCAAATCCTTTGGCAGATGGTCATATATTCAAATAGGGCCAAGATATACCATCTAGCTTCTTATTTCATTTTGATTTTTAGGCAAGTATTGAATGATGACATGGAAATTCTCTCCCTCACTTTTCCACCTCAATCTGATTATTATTTGAATCCTGACATTTATAAGTGAAGTTATTGTTTTTGTAGAAACAAGTGAAATCTTAAGTTTTTCTTAATATTTATTTTTCTCCAAATTTTCATATTGAAGTTATGTGTTAATTTTATTGTTATTAATAATCCATTTTTAGTTATTGTTAAGTACAATGATTGACTTGTTAATTATTTGAGTTTTCATTTTAGCTTTCCTTATTTCTTTATTGGCTATTAATAAAAAATAAAATTATTCACATCTGATTCTTCATAGAATTTCATAGTTTCTTTATATAGATGTTTAAAAGATTTAAAAATAAAAACTGAACATAATTGAACAATTTTATTAAAGGAGAGTACATGCCTTAATGGATTCAGAAAATTATTTAAAAATCATTTATTATGCTATGTTTACCTTTTCTGAATTTAAATAATTCCAGTGAAGTTGAATAAAATAAGGTGTTAATAGTTTCTATTTTTCTTACTATATAATTAATTTTTGAATTTTCTATGTGTCTTGTTTTCTGTTATTTCTAAGAATGCCAAACCTAAAAACAAACAAACAAGCAATTAATTTTCTGAAGCACAAAAGGCACATGATCTCCTTAAGTACTTTATATTTGATTTACTAATTTTAAGTATTTTTCTCGCCATAATGTGCATAATTTCTTTCTTAAAGCTAGAAAATTATCTGATTCACAAAGTGAAATATCTTGTTACTCACTAATTGAATAACATAATGGGAAATAACTCAAATATTTTTGTTTGCATCATGCCCAATTATTTTTCTCTTTTTCTAGATAAATGGCTCATTTTTTTCTGAAAAGAATATGTAGTAAAAGCAGTAGAGCCAAATAAACTATGTTGGTACATATTTTTTAAAAGCATAGCTTAGAGATCACTTACCACAATGTTAAGTCAAATTCATGATTCTAGAAGCAGGATTAATGAATAAGGCTGCAGAGCAGGGGTGACTTCATATAACTATGAAATGTTAATTGTACAGTCTGTATAGAAACTTACAAATTCTGTATATGAGAGAAAAGAAGGAAAGAGAATAAAAAATAGAAAAGCTTCCCTTTCCAAATAATAATAATAATAACAACAACAACAACAACAACAATAATAATAATATTGGTAAATGTGCTAACATTTATGCCAAATACAAAAGAAACAACATGAACCCAGATTTGTATATGAAAATTATTTCACTGCAGATGGATGATTCCACAGAGGTTTAATTATGCTTGCTTAGTATTACAGTACTTAAAATTCTAAGAAAAACGCTTAAAATAATTTCATATTTTTCAAAAGAAGTATTGAATTAGAAAAAATAAAATACTCAAAGTGGTAAAGAATACTTGAAGCAAATAAAATACTAAGGAAACATTGAGTATCTTTGTGTACTGATAATACTGATAGGTTGCAGGAAAGTGTACAAGACTTATATCAAGAGTTTTTTTTAACCCCTGGAATCCAGAAATGTTACTTTTCAGAATGGGGAGACGTTTGCATATGTGTCTGTTCATAGGTCCATATTCCACATTAAAAATATTATAAAATGGTGAATATAATAATAAGTCATGCTGTTAAAATAATATTTTCAACTTTTATTCAAAAAACTATGATCATAACACTACTTCATAATGCAGTACGTTGATTGCCCAAGTAGAATTCTGCAAGAGTTTGCAAAATAATTGATTAATAGCATGTGCGTGTGCACGTGTGTGGGGAAGGGATGGAGGGAGGGAGGTCTGGTTTCATACTTTGCATGTTTGCATATTTTTAGAACAGATTGTTAATTGACTTTCAAAACAGAACATTTGATATTTTTTTCAGCTTCTGAGGAGCTTAATTAAGATGCATTAACATGTACTAATAGAGTAGTAAAGAAATGAGACCAACAGTGTCTCACCCTTCAGGATTTTTTAAAAGCTATTGTTAACATTTGAATTCTAAATAATTAAGAGGAGCAAAGCAACATTTGTGTAGGACTGAGGATAATCTTTAGTAATTTCAAATCTTGAAGGTTCAAAATTAGCATTACCACAAGAATGTTCACTATTTCTCACAGAAAAAGAAGGAAGAAAATTTTAATTTTAAGATTGATTGTATCCTTAAAATACAATTTAAACAAAGCATTATCTGCCTCTCATATTTCGATAAGAAAGCCATTTACATTTACTGAAACTTTTACATCCACAGAAGAAGTTTCATATTTCTTAAAAGTTTTAAAAATACATTTTCAGAAAGTCTCATTCAATATTACAATATCTTACCTATTATTGTAATCATAAAATATAAAGAAAATGCCACAATATTTTTTTCACCAAGTACCATATAGATGCTCCCAAATTCACTTTTTTAAAAATTATTTTTTCAGTCATAAAATAAAAAAATATTAGGAATCAGTTTTTTTTTTTTTTTTTTTTTTGCAGTTCATCAGGGAAGAGTAGTGAATTAGTAGCTGTTACCATGACAAGAGCTGAAACAAAAGCAGAACCTTTGAAAAGACAGTGGAGAAGGCAGTGGTTTCTAACTGTTTAAATTGTCTGTCAAGGGTGCTCTATAACACTCTATAATACTTTATTCTTTAGCTCAGTGGTAAAACACTCACCTAGCGTGTAGGAGGCCCAGAGTTCAATCTCCAGCACTGGGGCAGGATGTTGGGGGGGGGGGCGGTTGTAGGAATTCTTTTCTTTCTCTTATTTTTTATTATTAACAAATATAACAATGACCATTCTTATGGTGCCAATTTCGAACTTTCAGGTATGTGAAATGACTAAAATCTTTCCTCTAGCCTACTAAACAAATTATATAATTTTCATCAGAATAAAAACCAAACATGGTCAATCTGAAACAAAAATAAAGAAGATGACTGTTCTTAGTGGGAAGTTGAAAAGCCTTGTGGATTTTAATATATTTTTCTAGTACTCGAGAGGAACAATGAGAGTGTTACTAGGTGAACCAGCAGCTGGAAGAGGGAGTGGGCTCTCAGCGGACTGCTCAACTCATTCAGCCCATGGTACCTGTCCTGTGAGTAGGAGTTGTATTATTTGGCTAGAATTGTCATAACAAAATACCACAAGTTGGGTGGCTTAAACCACAGACATGTATTTCCTCAGAGCTCTGGAGGTGGAAGGCAAAGATGAGGATATCTGCAGGGTTGGATTTTTCTGAAGCCTCTCTTCTTGGCTTGATCTCGTCTACCTCCTTGCTCAGTCCTCACACGGTCTTTCCTCAGTGTACATTCATCCTCTCTGTCTCTGTGTGTACAAATTGCCTCTTGTTATAAGGATTGGATTAGGTGATTAATTATTTATTCAAAGGTTCTATATTCAAGTAGAGTCAGATTTGAGGGTTAAGACTTCAACAAATGAATTTTGGGAAGGTACAGTGCAATTTATAATGAGGGCCAACACAGCAATTGAGTACATTATAAGAACTCACTTAAAAATATTTTAATTCAGTTTGTTTTTCAGTATAGGAGTGACTTTCTTATTCAGTACTGATAAATGTGACATAGTTCTGACTGATACATGATCAATATGGTATTACCTACCAAAATACTTTCATTGTAAACTTTTTTAATGCTAAAGTTTTTTTTAACAATCTTTTGACAACATTATAGATTCATTTCCTTTTCTCTTTTGATGATATTTTACACACTTGAAGGAAAGAAGTTTCAGTAATAGATGGTTTAGATTAGCTTCGTCTCCTCCTTACCTTCTTTGCCTATTACCGTAAACAAACTAAGCTATTGATGAGATGGAACCTAATTTAAGACTGGCTACATTGCTCTGATAATGATCCAGTGAGTGACTAGAACCCATCATGTGTAAATTCTGTGCCTGCTACTTGTAAGGTTTTTCTTGGGAAATGGGCTTTTGCAACATCCTGCAATGACAACTCAGACCTATGTTAGGGTTGTTAACTTCTCCTACCAGCAGGGAGACTGTGGTTGAGTTCAGAACAGTTGATGGGGTTAAAATGGATAAAGCCACCAGAAGAACTACAAAGGGTAATTTCCAGAAGACCTCAGTAGATCTTTGCCTCAGAGGAACAGTATCCTGGTAGTGCATGCTTTATGGGGCCTTTGCCTGGCTCTGTCTTTCAGTCAATTACATCATCCTGTTGGGGCCAACAGGCTCTCAGTTATTCATTTCATTTCCTACTTGTTCATCTTGATACCCACCCACAGAATAAATTATAGGACATGTAAGTCCAAATTAGTTTCTTCTGGCTACTGCCATTTCTAGGAAAGAAGGGAGGATAAAATTACTTTTAGAATTTCTTCTGAGAATTTATTGGTCTCTTAGGTTTGTAAAGGCCATGAGTATCCTATATGGAACTAGCTAAGTTATATTAACATGCTGCTATTTGGGTAAAGACTTTTGTAAAATAAACCAACAATCAGATACACTTTACATGATAGAACTTTAATGCCTTTTGGAGCTAAAGCCACTATTGTTAATATTGCTAACATTAAAGGGGCCATCAAACCAATCTGGGTGAGAAAAAATGTGGTACAACAATAAGTTTGAGAAATAATGTAATTAAATTATTATATTTTACTTGATTACTTTTTAAGCAGTAGAAATTGTGGGGGTAGATTATGGGATTTGTTTGAAGGGATATAACACATTTCCCCAAATGAAAACATCTGTTCGCATTGGTGTTTTCCATTAGTCATCTTCAGAGATGTTAATTTAACTTAAAACAATTCACACTACTCTGTCGATGATTAATTTCAAAATGATGTTTGCATTATTAGTTGAAGTAAGAGACACCATGAGAAATGGGAGTAAAAACAGATGGCCACGATGATGCATGTGGTACTTTGAATGTTTACATTAAAGCAGCCCCTGGTGTCTGCACAGAGATTTAGAGCAGAGCAGAAACTAAAACTGGCACAAGTTATTAACATGCCTGACTTGAAGAGTCAACATAAACCATGACTAAGTCTCAAAGAAACTATAATCTTATCAAGTTTCATGTGATTGACATAACATGCATTCACCTGTTATTCTACAGGGATATAGAATAGATAGTCCCTTTTCTTTACTTAAGGAAAGACTTGAAACTTGATAAAACTATAAGGAGAGATCATGCTTTTGTTCACTGACACTTGCATATTACAAACATCGCTGTTTTTGATAGGCAACAGAATTTTCTCTCAGCATTCAGGTGGTTAGACATTTAAATTCCATTAACAGTGCTCAAACTATGAGATGTTTGATGTCTTTAATTTCTTCTTAAATTTTAGTATGAATATATTTTGTCTTATAAATCTTAATTCATTTTAGTCTGTAATGTGGCTCAGTATTCTAAATTTTAACAATTTTTCCACGTGCTTCAATTAAACAATAAACATAATTTTCATGCATCACACCCCAAATTATTTTTAGTTTGAGATGGCACACTAATCACATGGTGTTATGCTCTTCACCATCTCAGACCCTCAGTGAAAGGGGTTAAAGATGTAAGCACACCAGCTGGGTGTGGTGGTGCATGCCTGTAGTCCCAGCAACTCAGAAGGCTGAGGCATAAAAGTTTAAACAATTTACTAAGGCCCTCAGCAGCTAGTCAGACCCTATCTCAAAAAATAAACAAGGCTGGGGATACAGCCTAATAGTAAAGTGTCCTGGGTCCAGTCCCCCAAATCAAAATAAATAAATATATAAACACACACATGCAAGTATGTACACACACACACACCCCCACCTAAGAAATAACAGCAGGTGTCTGCTAGTAGTTGAAAATTTTCAACATTTTTATGGCAGACAGAAAGCAATTTGGAGAGAGAGTTTGGAGGAAGCAGGAGAAGAGGGGTCCAGGAACTAGGAGGGAGTTCATCTGCCTGCTGGATTTTGAAGAGGCTCATGACTTTTAGGGATGCAGGTCTGATAGGAGTGAAAAGTGAATTGGAAAGAAAGGGAATTAGTTAGAAATTTATAGATGGAATGCATAATAATTGGATGCTTCCATAATGGATATGGTCTACCAGGGAGCCTCAACTCAGGCAAAATATCAGCATCTTCAGAAATATGTCACTGTTTGGATTCAACATAAGAGACTGGTATTGGAGTTGGTATCCAAGCAAATTACTTACCTTCTGGAATATAGGAGCATAAGGACCAGATTAACACACACACACACACACACACACACACACACACAAATCCCACTAGCACCACTGCCTGCACAAATAGGTTTTTGTTGCCTGATTCCTAAATGTAAAAAGAAAAACTAAGATATTCATGTGAAAATGCCTATAAAAGCAATACAAAGGTACAAATGAAAATAATAGTTCTTCAGATTATATGAGAATTGAAGTGAACCTTCTCTCTCCTTCTTTATACTTTTATGCATGATTCAGTATTCTTAAAAGCAAGGATATAATGCTATGTAAAAGCAATACTTGGAGAGCAACAATGAGATTTAGCACAAAGGTGCAATAAAAAATTTCAAAAGTAGACTAGCAAAGTTGAAGATAATTGCTGGAGAGTAGGAAAAGAAAAAAAATGGTGACGAATGATCTATTACATTTTGTCATATGTAGTCCCAGGGACTAAGTATCTCTTTGAAATGCTTTTTAATTTTTAAAGTTAATATTTTCGGATGTAAATTTGGCAGCCAGAAGTATATAGTATTCAGTGACTCATACACCAGTGAATCATGCTTTATCCATTCATTATCTGGTATTCATTAGTACCCACTACATATCCATTATTACCCTAAGCATCAAAGAATATAGTAGTGATCCCAACATAAAAATCATTGTACCCACAGAGTTTATTTATTTATTTTGGCAGTACTGGGGATTGAGCCTAGGGCTTTATACATGCTGGACAGGTGCTCTACTACTGATCTATATCCCCATCCTGTCAACAGAGTTTGTTTTAGTTGAGGAAGGTAGACAAGGAGTTAATAAAAATATATAATATGATAGATGATCCTAGGTTCTTTAGAGAAAAAATTAAGCAGGCCAGAAGACTAGTGCTAGAGATGGAGTTGTTTATTAAAAGGGTAAGAAAGAAAAGCCTCATTTACAAGATAACATTTGAGCAAAAACTGAAGAAACTGAGGTAGTAAGTCATGAGGCTATGTAGGGAAAGGTGCTTTCATGCAGAGGGAGAAACAAGAGCAAGCACCATGAAGTAGTGGCAAAGAGGGTGTGCTTGGGGCATAGCACCAAGGGGCCAGTGTTGCCCTAGAGGAGTGACTTAAAGCAAAAGAGGTTAGAGACATAAAAGGAGTAGGAAAGGCTACAGAACATTGCTTCCATTTTTGATATATGAAGCCATTGGAGAGCTTTGCTCAGAAACGTGACAAGATCTGAAATAAAAAGGATCTTTCTCTGGATGAAATAAGAATGGTTTGTAGCAGGAATAAGAATGGAAGCACAGATAGCAATTATTTAATAAGCCAATTAAAAGATGATGCCACATTGATGGATGATAATAGTGGGGATGCTTAGGAATGTCTGGGTATATTTTGAAAATAAAGGGAAAAGAGAATTCTGATGTTGGGGATCAGGTATAAGAAAGAGAATGACTCAAGGATGACTTCAGGTGTTTTGACCAAGTATCTCTAAGGAGGAAATAGTCATTCATTTAGAGAGACTGTGAGAGGTGCATATACAGAGAGTTTGAATCTGGAGTTTGCATTTTAGATATACCAAATTTTGTGATGCTGCTACAGTTTGAACATTGTTTGAGTGTGTTCCCCCAAAGGTTTGGTATTGGTATCTTTGTCCTCAAAGTGATGATGTTGAAAGGGTAGTGGAATTTTTAAAAGGAGGGGCTTAGTGCAAGGTAATTAGGCCACTGGGAATGGTGCCTTTAGAAGGGATTAAGATAGTTTTTCATAGTTCCCATCAAAATGAGTAATTATAAAAAAAGAAACCTGATGGCATCCCACTCTCTTGACTTTCTGTTCCACCATGTGATCTCTTCTGTATACTTTCCCACCATGACATCATCCATTATGAGGCCCTCATTAGAGCAGGAAATATTCTTTCCATTCTTTCCTTTAAAATATTCTTTGAGTTTATAGAGCTATTAGTACTTCATTTATTATAAATATGTTAATATAATAAGAAAATATTATATACTAAGTTAATCTACTTATAAAGTAAGTTAATTTGTTAAGATAATACTTGTTCTTCCCCCTGTATTTCTTGAGTTTGGACTTTCAGCCTCCAAAACTGAGCTAAGTATATCTCTTTTCTTCATAAATTACTCAGCCTTAGATATTTTGTTAGAGCAATGGATAACAGACCAAGAGAGATACCACGTACAGATCCAAATGGAGATGGAGAGAATAGCTGAATATCCATGTTGGAGTTTGGTGAAGAGGTCTGGTTTGGAGATATTAATTTGTGAGTCATGCAAGTATAGTGGTATTTGAAATCATGTGAATGGACAAGATAGAGAAGACTTCCAGGGAATACGCCCTGTAACACATAGGTCTGGTTGATGAAGAAGACCTAATTAGCAAAGACAGAGAAGGGTTAGTTAGATCAAAGAAGTATGGCATTCTGGATAACAAGAAAGCATTTTGAGGACCAGGGAAGTAACCAGTCATTCAATCAGAAAATTGTGTATGTTTTCATCTTCAAATAGGTAGTGGTAATGTTCTTATTATTTTATGAAACTATGAGACCATGTAAAAATTGAAGAGTTATACCAAAATGTAGCCACTTCAAATAAAACTTTGAAGTCAGAAGAATAGAAATAAATTGTTCAGTTAAGTAGTTAATTGAAAGGCAAGGATTGCAATATTTGATGATCCACAGTCAGTGTTTTCCTCTCCAGCAACAACAAGTTATATGGGAAACCGAGTAACTTTGTTATTAGTCTATGTCCTGATAACATATCTGAAACCTAAAATCACCTTTGGGGCATTTTAGAAAGTTGGTTTTGCTAATTTCCCTGATCTGGAAAAAAGTCAAAGAGGCTGCCATGTTGGTGGTATTTGGAAACAAATTCTTTTGCGTTTTCATATGTGTGCAAAATTAAATGGGGTGACAGATGTTTTATCCACTAAATTCTTTGACTTGGATGGTTTGGCAGAGCAGCAGGAAGTAGTCTTTCTTTTAATATATTCTTTGAGTACTTAGAGTGTGATTAGTATTTAATTTATTATAAATATATTAATAATTATAATACAATATTATATACTAAGTTAATCTACTTATAATGTAAGTTAATTTATTAAAACAGTACTTGGGTTTTTTTCTCCCTACATTTCCTCTTTATCTCAATCTCTTGGGTAGTTTGGTTCTTTGCATTTATTTACCACATCTATTTTCTTATGCTTTCTGCTTGTAATCCTGAAGGGGACTCCAAGAGTACAACCTTTGAGATTAAGGGGAGAGAACAGATTTTTCTTCCCAAATCAATAGAATTGTTAAATCTGTATAGCAAGGAGTCCATCCATGCTCCAGAGCAGCACCCTGTATAGTGGACTAAGGAAGGCTGAGCCGTAACTGTGGAGGGTCCCCTCAAAACACAGATTCTGTTCCTCACCTGTGCTACAGGACAGCACTCAGCTTCCAGGGCCCTTATGATGAGTGGCAACAAATGCCAACTTTTTTTTAACCTTTAGGAGGTGCTGGAAAAAAATATATATAAATAAGTTCTATTTGGTACCATAATACCTCTCAATATTGCCATTCATTTCTAAGCTGCTGTTCAAAACTCAAGATTTCGTAGTCATAATTGCTCTCCTGAATCAACACGATTTTGCTGGTTATTTATTACCCTGTGGATCATTTTCAGATGTCCTCCATACCTTCTTATAGCCATGTTCTGCTTTAACACTCATTTACCATAGAATGCTCTGTGCAACTCCTTTGCCCTAACTAAAACTAGTGCCCTCCCCTACCACCGCTAAGAGCAGGAGTTTTCTAGCAACCATCTACAATAGATTATTTATTCATACCATTTTCACATAGTTTGAAGTTACCTATTGATTTTTCTGGAGGATTACTCCTGTATCTTCCAGTAAAAATTCTTATTATATCTTGAGACTTATTCCTAATGTCATTTCAGTCCTTCTATGGATATCAATCCCTCTCTTCTGTTTGTCAAGGACTTTGGTACCAGGCTCCCAGTTTTACTTGTCCCTTGAAGTGCTGTCATCCTTCCTCTTATTTCCTGGGGGCTCATACAAGCCTAAAAGTTCCTATTTCTTAGACATTTTATACTCTGGTAACCTGCTGTGGCTACATTCTAGACTCTCCCATTCCTAGATTTCCTCTGTGTTTGAACTCCAAAATTCTACCTCGGGACACATCTCTAATATTTCTAGCTTTCTTACTCCTACTTTGCAACCTTTATCTTCACTTCCCTAGCTGCTTTTACTTCAAGTCTCTCTTTACCCTTCTACAGTAACTTCATGTTCTATAATTTAAACCTCTATTTTCCTGTGTTTGCTCTCCCTTCCCTTCATCTTCTTTCCTCCTTATATGTTTTCCTCTCTCTTCTTCTCTCCCTTCTTGTTTCATTTGTTTATTCATCAATTTATTCATTCAGTTTGCTTGTTTTGTTTGCTTAACCTAACTTCTTGACAGCTTCTGGTGTCAGAATCTGGCTAGTTGATTTTTTCCTCCTCTTTTAGTCATGCAGTTAGGTTTTGACATTTGTCATGGTCTGGCCTGTGTGCTGGGATGAGAACTGACCTGTGCCATCAACCCCTGGCATGACCCTCTACCTGCCCCCATCCACCAGCTGGATGATAACACCCACTGTATCCTTGAAAGTAAACATGTCTGTGTCATTCATCATGTCCACTTTATCTCCATTCTGTCAAATAACCAATTTCCTTCCTTCTTGAGGCTATTAACTCCACTTGGATCCTAATTTCACTTACTTGGAAACTTTGGTTCATCTGGTATATTCAATAGTAGGGGATCAGTCATGATAATTTAATCCATCCTTGGATCCTCAGTAACACAGTACATGATACATAGTTGGTGTTCAAAACAGTTTTCTTAAAAGAAAATAAATGCATTTTCTCCTCTGCATTTTAAACATCTTCCTCTCTACTATTACTATCCCTTCCGTGTATAAATTTTGCCCCTAATTAAAAAAATGAAGTAAATAAACCTTCTTCAACCTTTAAATTCCTCCATACCCTGCTTGCTTCCTTTGCTGATCATGAACAATCTGAGTACTTGATATGTACTCTCTTCCTCTGTCCATTGTAGCCAGACTTCTGTCCCCATTGCCCTATTCTCTACTCTTACAAATACTTTGTAGTTCTTGAAGAAATAAATCCACACTCTTCAGGTCATTCTGTTACCACTGTTGACCGGTGATGAGTCCTTGCTTCCCCAATGTTGAAGAATAACAGCAGAGAAGCATGCCAAGGCAAGGTCAGAGTGGAAAGTAGAGGCTTTATTAAAGGACAGCAGAAAAGACTTCTCCCCGAGGAAGAAGGGGACCCAAGAGATGGAATCCGTGGGAGGGCAGTTGTCTCCCCATTATAGTTCCTTCAGTGGTGGAATGTAGGTGGGAAGGCCTGAAGAGTGGGGCACAGGTGGGCCAAAGAAGTAATCTGGGCCAGAAGGACTTTTGAGTCAGCATCTTCAAGTTTGCTGGGAGCTGTTTCATTAACATTTCTTTGGGATGGGCTCTGGGCCTTGAGGACATTAACATTCCATGAGTTGTCCTGCTTTTCCCAGACTTGATTAACATTCCAAGAGTTGTTCTGATTTTCCTGGAATTCTCTCAATATGGCTTCCATTTTCGATTTTACTCCATATTAGACCCAATTTACCTAACTACACTGACTACCTATCTTTAAATCTGGCTTCAATTCTCTACTGAATTTTACACTGCTCTCATTGCCTGCCCTCACCCAACATGTTTATCTGATACATAGTTCTGGTTTTCTTATCTCCTGTCCCTGTCCAAATCCCACCAAGTTATCTGTTAATTGCTGTAGTACCTGCTTGCTATCTTCTCTCTTTATAGACCAAGTGATCTCAGCCTACCCTTGCTTTCCCAATTTAGAGCAGCCCCAAAGTCTTCCCTTTTCAGATTCCTTTACCCATCTACTCATTGACTGTCTCTTACATTATAATCCATAGATGCTTTAAACTCAACATGTCCCAAAGTGGACTCATCGGTCTTTCACCCAACAAGACCTTCTCTTCATGTTTTCCTCTCAATGAACAGCAGAATCCTAATAATGACACATATGGGAAATTTGGGGTGGGGATTAAAAAGAATAAGCTATTTCAGTCTATAGCATTGGAGAATGAAGTAGTAAATTTCCCTAAATTTGATCCCTCAGGACAACAGAGCAGGACTAGGGAAATACCTGAGCAAAACAAGAAGTAGTATAGGAACTATGAACATCAGGTTGTTTTGAGGTTGTAGATCTTTGGAAGAAATTGCCTGTGCCCTCAAAATAGTGAGTATTATAGGAACCAACTTTAACACTTACCTTTGGCAACTATGATTCTGAATAATTTAAATAATTTTAAAGTCTTGTTAACATAAGACTTGAGACTAATATAAAACAAAGGAAAAGGAACATCTTCAGCCTGAACACTCAGAAGAAAAGCAAATTTCTGAAAATTATCTTTAGCAAATGGCTATTATAAAAACACCATCATGGCAATGAGTCAGTTTGGACTTACTACTACAAACTTATTTGAGGAAGAATATAAGATGTCACCAAATGAACCTCTTTGAAGAATTGTATGAATAAAAGCAAATGAACTTAAAGTAGTTAAAATATAAATATTTAGTAATAAATCTAAATCCTTTTAGTTTTTCTTATGTTATGAGTATTAGTCTACTTGGACTGTCATAAGAAAACACAACAGTCTGCGTTACTTTAACAACAAAAATTTATTTTGTAGCTCTATTGGGTAGCAGTCTAAGGCCAAGATTTGGTCAGGGTTGGTTTCTGGTGCAATCTCTCTTTCTGGCTTGTAGATGGCTCTGAATCCTCACATGGTCTCTCTTTTTCTTTTTTTTCTCATGATGATACTGTTCCTGTCAGTTTAGAGATCTACCTTTATGACCTCAATTAACCATAATTTCCTTCTTAAAGGCCATATCTCTAAATAAAGTCACATTCGGGGTTAAGGCTTCAGCATACAAACTTTGGGGGCTACAGTTCTGTCCATAACTTTATTCTAAACAGAGAAGAGGTACATTGATGTGATGTCTTGCTGTCTGTTTAATATTAGTCTATGCATAGCCTCATGTGCACAAACATTAAGGCTCTGCCAATTGGGCCTGGTCTTCATTATCCACACATATCTGCAACATCTCATTTTTAAAGTTAAAACTGATTTTAAACTAGAGATGCATAAAAATTTCTATGTTCAGCCAAAATTGTGTTATTTTTTGGCTGCCTTTGACAAAATAATAAGAAAACTAATTTTGACTTTATTTTGTAAAACAAAAAACTGCACACTCCAATCAAGAACTTCTATGCCAAGTTTAAGCCTGGAACAAGTGATGAGACTGAATTGTAACTCCCTAAAAATGAGGATCGCTGTGCCATCAGTTGCTTGCTGTATTATGTACTTACATCACTGGTACTGAAGCTGCAGGCAAGACACGGGAAACTGCATGCTGTATTTTCCCTGCATTTCACTTTTTTGAGCATTCACTAAGAAAAAGAGAGATTTTTACCTGAAAGTGAAAAAAGGTGGCATTCATTGGCCATTCAAAACATTGAAAAGCTAACTGTTTCGGCTATGGTGTATGATGAAGAACTTTTAAAACAATGAGTGTCTTTCAATTTTCCAGTATTTGAAACTTCACTCCTAACATTTCAGAGCTTTACACATGGCCTATATCCTCCAGGATTCCAAACTTCAAAGACTTAAAAAATAAACTGCAAACTAGCAAAGTTTTGGTTTTTGTTTTACTTCTGTTATTTTTCTAACCTTTCCTTTAAAACACACTCTTTCTTGCACTTGCCATTTGTAGATAGAGTTAGTAGTATTAAAATAATTCATTTTTAATAAATTCTAAATGTGTTAAGCTCTCTGTGTGTTGGACCAAATGACATGCAAACTGTAAACTCCAGAAAGTTTATAGCTTCTTCTACCTTGTCATAATATTTTGACATCTTCTAGTGAGCTTCATATTAAAAAGGTACCTGGAAAATTATTAATAGAAAAGTAAGAATCCTGTGAACTTCAGAGACTACTTCTGTGGCTTTTACTTCTTCAGTTATTTAATTTGCTACTTTGGCAAGATAAAACAGCCATTTTCCTCTCTTCTATGGTGAGCATAATTATTAATAGAATGGTATTAAAATGTGAAATTAAAATATCTTCCTACAGCTAAATTGTCTTAAAGGTATGGATCATACTTTATTTACAATTAATAGAAGACTAAAAGTTGTAATTCTTTAGTCTATATGAAATATAATTCTTATATGTAGACCCTAAATGACACAGATTATTTTGTTAAATTACTACCTTTTTATTGTATGTATTGGACATTATTTTCCAGCTGATGAAAATCAAGAAAAGAGAAAAAATAAAATTTGACATGATATCCTAATTTAATAATCTAAATAAAATTGATAACTCTATTTAAAGTTTTAAAAATAAATCAAATAAACACTTATAACTAGAGATACAGACTGAATTGACAAGAGAGGGGCACCATGAAAGGGGTAAATTTTGGCCTTTCTGAGGAGAGGTAGTAGAGGTTTGCAGAAGCAAAGATTCCAAAATGTACCACAGATGCTGGGAGCAAACAGCAGTTATGCCTGGAGAGAAGAGGGAAAGAACCAGTGATTCCAACCTTCTGTATCCTTCACTGGCCTTCCATGTCTTCCATTTTCTAAAATCTGTGCTTGTATTATGAGAAAATCAATAGATTCCTGCCCTCCCCATTTCATCCCTACTACTTTGTGCCTCTGAGAATGGAAGAAGGAAAATCCAGAGAACAAACAGCGATGCAAAAAGAAACCAAACCAAGTGAACATGCAAACATAAGGAATCACAGCCTTCCAACAAGCTTTGGGCCTTTCCTCAATATTTTAACCCTTTTTTGGAATGTTCTTCTTTTGAACATACTTGAGCTGGACTTCTGAAGTAGGCAGTCCTAAAGAAAACAAAAAAGGAATGCCTCAGGAATAAACACTTCCTATGATTAATATTCTCAACCTTGAGAATTGCGGCTGGGCAGCTCCAGCTTGTATTTCACCACACAGGGACAAATGTGACCCCTTTTCATTCAGCAGCCATAATTTCTGGGAGGAAACCAATCCTCTCAGAGGTCTATAGAGTGCAGCAGTTTCCGGGTTTTGAGATTTCTGGTTGCAATTTTAAAATTTAAATAAGTGTATGAGGACAAGTGAAAAATATACAGAGTCTCTTGAAAAATTATTTTCTGATCATTTAAAGTGCATATGAGTTAATGACTGACGAAAAAAATAGTTTTCAGGTAGTTTGCCCTAGACCCCATTGGTTGGCATCTATTTAAATGTAAAATACACAAAGTATAAGTTAGACTTTTGAACCAAGATCTTTCTAGAACTTTTCTGTGAAAAGAAATAACAAGCACAAGTAATAGAAATAATACCATAAATACTCATTGTTACATTCCTTTAAACAGAAGGAACTAAATTTTTCTTTTTTGTGCTGGAAATTGAATCTAGGGGCACTTAACCACTGATTTACATTACCAGCTCTTCTTAAAATTTTTTTTTATTCTGATATAGGCCTCACTGCTACATTGCTGAGGCTGGCCTTAAACTTACAATCCCTCCCTGTCTCCCAAATTTTTGGGATTACAGGCGATCTCCACTATACCCAGATAGGAACTAAGTATTTTCAGGTTTTAAAAATTCTATGTGAATTGCTTATAAATGCTTGAACAAAGGTAGCATGTGAAGGTTTCTCTAAAGCTTTTATTTTTAAAAAATAAATATCTAAAATAGATAAAAAGTATTTAAAGCCTTATTTCAAAATATGTAACCTGAGAGCTCAGTTTTGAGGATCTCAGGCTTTTATCAGTTATAAAGAAGTGATGACTCTTTATTTTACATAGCAAGGTTCTAGAGTCAGCTTTTTAGCTGAAGGCTATGGAGAAGGTGTTAGACACTATGCTCTTCTTTAGTGATATATTCAAAAGAAACTTGTGAAAACATGAAAATTATGTATTAGTATACATATAATATGATAGCAGTAATAATAGCTATCAAGATATAGAAAGATGCTAGCTAGGTTTTGATGTTAGGAAAGAACATCATTTAGTATATTATCTATGGGTCATCCTTGAATAGGTCAGTTGACAAATTCCCTTTATGAGTTCAATACCAGAAAAAATGTCCTGTACCTCAAGAAATACATGCCCTTATTCATCTTAGACAACAAGAATTATATAATTGATCATATTTTCATTTTTGCTTTGGGTTCTAGGATTCCAGGGGCCAAATTTGACCTTACATAGATTATGTAAGTCTTGTATATTTGTTACTTTTCTTGATTCTTAATATGGGCTCATTTTTTAATTTAATAATTATTTTTTAGGTGAAGATGGACACAATACAATGCCCTTATTTTTATGTGGTGCTGAGGATTGAACCCGGGTCCCACCCGTGCTAGGAGAGCACTCTACTGCTGAACCATAATCCTAGCACTTCTTGATTCTTTCATTTTAAAAAAGCCTTATTTTTATAAGTCCCCAATAAGTTATCTCACATTATCTTTTCTTTTTTTCCCTAGCTAAAAAAAATTTTTAGCTAGGGAAAAAAAGATTTTTAAAAAGGAAGATGAAAAAAAGCTAGGAATATCATTTGATTTAACAAGAGAACTTTGGTTACTAATACCTGTATTGGGAAGATCTCCCACGGAAGGAATGCCTGTGTCCTCTTCATGGTCATTAGCTTTCCCAGTCTCTACTTCTTCTCAGCATAGTGAAAAGCACTTTCCTAATGCCACAGACTATGCACTAGACAGTATCTCCGAACATCAAGAACAAGTCAGTCACTTTGTACATGTTACTAAAGCCTTATGTTCAGTTCCCTCATTTCTTGAATGGACTGCGAAGACTAAGTAAGATAAGTTAATGATGTAAGGGTAATGATGCTTGATAAACAACCATGCACCAAGCAATTTTAAGCTTGTGTATACAAAGATGATCATATAGATACTAAGTTGAGTACATAAATTAATGGATTCTCAGTTTACCTTCTCTTTTCCTTCCTAGTGTAATATTTGACTATATTGGCTTTCAAAATACAATTTAGGACAATATTTTAATAAGTCAAATTCATTTTGTTCTAAAGACCATAGCATTAATTCGTGTGGCTATCACTTTAATGTGTTTGCTTTTAAAGACCTTAGGTAAATATATTTGTTGTATGTCTCATTACTGAGTCACTTGGTGCCATTTAATGGCTCATCCTTGTTCCTATTTTCTTCAACTGGGATATAACAGTTGTCTCAATTTTATGAGATTGTGTTGACTTGAATTTTGTCACTTATTTTTTGAGTCAGGACAGTTGGTACAGCATGTTTTTGATGAAAAACTAAGGATGTATTTAAAGCATTATTATCCAAGGGCCATCTTTCATCCAGTAGAGCATTGACTCCCTCCAGAGAAATGTTTCAAACAAGCAATGGGATAAAGCTGGGGAAACATTTTAGCAGAAAAAGTAATTGCAAATATCTTTATTTAAATTTTATAACTAGTCAATTATATAATCAAAACTCTGGAAACCACATGCAATGAACTAAAATTCTAAATGAAATAAGCTTGTACTAATATTAAAGTGGTAGCAATGATAGTAATAGTTATTTTGCACGATTCTCAGGAACTGTACTAGGCATTTTTTGTGTATTCTGTCATTTAGTCTTGAAAAGAACCTTTTACAGGGAGATAGCATATTATTCCCATTTTACAAGGAAGAATTGAGGCTTGAGATTTTTATGTAGTTTATAACCTCTATGGTAATGAGTTGGTTAGCTAAAATATGACCCACAGCTGCCAGCCTGTATTCATAACCATTGGCTATCCTAAAGTTATTGTACACTATTTTAATACTACTTTTGATAATAGATACATCATAAAGCTCAACTTAGCCCCATCAAAATAAATTATTAAACCAACCCCAAACAACTACCAGAAAAGCAAACCACTAAAAAAACCAAAAAAGCCTCCTAAGCCCAAACTTTTTAACAAATGTTGTTCTTAATGAATTTATTGATAATGTACAGCATATTCATTGTATATTATACCTTAAAATAGCACCACTATGCCATTTAACAGACTTTGGCAGAGAAAATCCTCTAGCGGAATTAATTGCATGGAACCATAAAAAGAATCCTTGCTAAATGCCAGCAAATGAGGTGGTAATAACTTCAGACTACTTTGCTTAGCAGGGTTTCAGAGGGGCATAAAAATCTACTTTCAAATCTCGGATTTTTCAGTATAAAACAGTGATATGAGATTCAGGTGCGCCTCATGAACCAGTTAGGTTGAGGATGTATTAAAACCTGAAATAAAGATGTAACAATTTTACTGAAATAAGACATTTTCAAAACCGAGCATTTATACTCCACAGTGTAACCACCAATATTCCTACAGCCTCGAGCTGGGAGAGCCCTTGCCCTCCTTCCCACACACCTGTGTTGACTTTGAGGCCCTGGCAGCACCTGACCCGCAGCCATCCTTCACTCACAGCTTTCCGTATGCTTTCAACCATGGCGAGCCACAGTGCCCTGCGCTTTCACTAGCGAGCACTGTTCCAGTGTTGACTTAGCAGTCCGAAGCTTGGAATTTAATAGAAATCACTTTGTTGAATCGTACTCATTTTAGAAGGTTACACAGACATTTCCTTAAATCCTAAACTGGAATCAATTATGTCTTGCAAATACTGTTGAACTTTAAAAAACGGGAGCAGAAAAGGGGATTTTCGTGTAACCTTTTGCTTTTGCATGGGCTTGGGATGTTTTCCCCATTTTCATGTCTTGGATTTAAAATTAATTACTTATTACCTAAAGTAGATAGCAAGAGGAAAGTGAAGTGATAGCTTTTTGATACTTCTTAGGTTTCAAAGTTGAATGTATTACTCCAGAAGTATTCTATAAAACACATTGCAATGACAGTTAAAGATTTGAGATCTACCTTTTTTTTAGAGAGAGAGAGAGAGAGAGAGAGAGAGAGAGAGAGAGAGAGAGAGAGAGAATTTTTTTTTAATATTTATTTTTCAGTTTTTGGTGGACACAATATCTTGTGTCCTTATTTTATTTTTATGTGGTGCTGAGGATCGAACCCAGCGCCCCACACATTCCAGGCGAGCGCGTCACCACTTGAGCTACATCCCCAGCCCCAAGAGATCTACCTTTTTAATGAAAAATTTGATGTATATTAATCTTTTCCTGAAAAATTACACTGTCCCTTCCAGAACTCAATAGATGAATAGTGGAGTGCATTGGCCTCTTTATTTTATAGGAAATAATGGGTACTGTGACTATTTTCAAGTACAGTGAATGTGAATCAAATTATTGATACTCAATTCACCTAATTCATGAAAATTGATTATGATTTATTTAGTACCAGCTGTGCAGCAGATACATTGTAAACAAAATAATCAGCCTTTGCCCTCAATGAGCTTAAAATTTATTAGGTGTTAGAGACAAGCAAATATACCTTTATAACAAGATACAAATGCAGGAAGGAAGTGCAGGGTACCATGTATACATACAGGAGGGACCCAGACTCCCAGTGTTCAGAGTCTAGGAAAGCCTCGGCAGAGGAAGACATGGCCAGGTGGCTGAGACTTTATAGATGAGGAGGGGTCAGTGAGGTTATGGTCAGGGTAAAGAATAGTCTTAATAGTCTGCAAAAGGCATACCATGTATGAATTCTCAAAGCCAATAACTTATTTCCTTGAGACAAACTGAGTAAAATGAGTCATTAATCCTTCTCAAGCAGTTTTAAAGTTTAATTTTAACATTTATGTTTTTTGACATATTTAAATGATCTTATTTTCTAAAACAAACAAACAAAGAAAACTAATGTGTAACTTTTCTAAGGAGGTGAACTATCCCTCATGGAGTATAGCTTTGATTTAGAGATTCTGTATTCGTTTTTTTTTTTTATAATAACAGAAAAAGTATGACAATAAAAAATTAGAATTTGTTTTTGTCAACAAACTACCAAAAAGAAGTTGATTATAATAAAACTATGGTTCATTAAAATTCAACATTATTTTGCTATTTAAAAATTTCTACTAAAAGCTTTTGGTAACAAACAATTATTTTTCTACTTAAAATAGTTTGACTACTTAAAAACCATGACTGTGAAACTGAAATTTATATAATTTACTTGTTGAATCATGACACGACTGTCTGTAGTTCCTTGAATTCCATGTTATCAGCATTCTCATTAGGCAAAAGAACACATTGAATAAAAAGAATAATGTATTTATTTGCACACTAATTTTAAGCATGTATAATTATGACTTTTTATATATAAATATACACAAATAATCATATGTAAACTTCTTGATTTGTGAGTCTGTTTAAACAGCTGAGAAGGGAGATACCAATATAACAAATTATATACCTTATTTAAAAAATTGAAATAGAATGGCTGTAATTATAATCTGACTTTTCTGCCTAAAAATATCCTGGGTTGACAGTAAATTAAAGTCAGTTTCTGAACACTTAAAGGTTAATAAGATGTTAAATCATTCCCATTTTTGTCAATTAAAAGCAAAACTTGTAAATTCAGTTTTCTTCTTTGACATGAGGGTAAGATGGGGAATACAAGGCTACAAAATGGACTTTTATACAATTTCCCACATTTTGACGCCCATATACTATGGTAAATATTTAGATATGATTATATATGGCAGGATATAGGATATAGATCAGGTTAGAAATATTTTATAGAATACAAAGAAGAATCCAACCAAATTGTATAAATCAATATAAGTTTGAGATGTAGTATTCACAGTGATAAAAAGGGAGAATAAAGAATATATTTATAAATTGACTATTAATCATTTTGTTTCGCAGTGTTGTTGGTGAATGGAACTACCCTAGGTCCTGAGGATACAGAGATGAGAAGGGTAGACCTGGTGTCTGTGTTCATGGAGTTTATATTCTAGCTAGGAAGATGGACAGTAGGAAAGTAAACAATCAACTCAAAATGCAGCTTTGGTCCACAATGGGTTCCATTAAGACCATGAAGTGTCCGGGTGACTTGAGGTCATGCAGATTATTTTGCACAGGGTATTCAAAGAAAGCCCCAGGAGAGGCTTGATGGCTGAGAAACTGAGCCTTAGAGAGATTTAGGAGAGTGTAGATGGAGGAAACGACTTTAAAGCAACATGAGAGCTGCATGTTTGGGGAGTAATGAGAAGTCTGTGTGTCTGGCTGGAGCAGAGGAAATCAGGAGCAGCAGCCAGGAAGGTATACAGGTGCCCGCGCAGGTCCACTAGACCTAAAGACCACTAAGGGCTTTGAGAAATGCTCAACTAAAAAGTGTTTAAAGTAGGGTAGTTCATGTGAACACATTCCATTTAAAAAGATCCCTCTGGCTGTGTTATGGAGTGCAAATACAAGAGGGAAATAGAAGCAGGCCAATCAGGTAAAAGGGAGTGCCCTGGCCCTTGGCAAGAAATAATAGCAACTAGGATGAGGGAAGTGGTGGAGGATATGCTGTTTGACAGCATTAGGAATAACACTTTGAAAATAAAGTACCAGGAGACACTGATGAATGAGATAATGTACAGTGAACAGCACTATCAGCTGAGACAACCAAGTTATTTTTGGTCTGAGCACCCAAGTAATTGTACTGCCATCAAAGGAGCTGGGAAGAGGAGAAAGAAAGAGGGATGGGCTATTCTGAGGCTTGTGGTGGGGGATTAAGAATGTGTCAACACTGAGATGCTTTCTGTCATGTAAGTGAAGATGTTAGTTCAGCTGTTGATGTGTGAGTTTGGAACGTAAGACCAAGTCAGAGCTACAGTTGGCTATTCAGAAGCAAACACATTTCACCACTGAATATTTGGTGCGTAGAGCTATGGAAAGCAAAGACAGCCAAGGACTGAGCCTGAGAACACTCTAAAATTTAAAGATCAAGAGAGTAGAATGATTTAGCAAAGGGACTAAGAGAGAGAGTCAAGGAGGCAGAGTGAAAGTCAGGAGAATGTAATGTCCTAGAGGCCAGTAAAAAAAGATGTTGCTAAACTTGTAGTGGTTTCTACTGAGGCTAAGAAGTCTGTTCCTTTAACGGAACTAATTATACAAACAAAGACGACCTCTGGGTAATAGTGCTACCCCCCTTCAACCTCTCAGTGTCAATGGCAAGAGCAAAGAAGGAGTGTTTTGATTCTCCAAGTTCCTAGAAGGACTCTTCTAAATCCATTCACTTGTCCCCTTCCCACTCGTATCTTCATGACCACCTCCTGCCCTAATAGGGTTTCCGCTTTCACATTGGGTCCAGTGATGGGGGCCTGCAAAGAACTGATAATAGATTAATAGGAGAAAAGACAATGTTTGTTTATAAATGCGTTAGGTACACAGGAGTAGTCTGTGATGAGTAATTTAATAGCTATACATAAAAGGCTACACATTAAATTTAATGGGATGGGGAGGGCTTGGGTTTGGTGGAAAGGTATGAAAGTTTCTGTTGGGCCTTTTGATGCCAATGGGATGTGCTGTCTATCTTCATGGCAGTCACAGGAAACTCGGGGAGAGGACGTAATGGCAACTGTATTTTCTGGAGGCCTTGTTTGAAGAAGATTTCTTTCTCCATGTTTTTTTTTTTTTTTTTAAACTCAAATATTTATTCTTTAAAACGATCCCTATACTAATTTGGGAGGTCTCCACAATAGCACCATAATGAATTTCATTGTGTTCTTTATCAATGTTTGTATTTATATAGAATCTTGGGGTTTCAGGATTCTTACCTCTTGGAATTTCAATTCACTTGTGTATCTGCTGTTCTGATCCTTTTCCCACCTCTTTGCAATTCTGGATCTCCTCCTCTGTGCACTCTGGAGCTGTCCTCTGGATATTCCCTTCATTATCTGCTGGTTCTTCTTTGCGCACACTTACTGCCCAGCAGTCATCTGGTGTGTGGTAGATTTCACTGGGCCTACTTTTTTTCCCAGACAAATTTTCTCCCTTGTCTTAGTCTTCCTGCTTTGAAAGTCATGTCTTCAGAGTAAAACATCCACCACCTCTGCTTCTTGATGTTATCTGGAGACTTTAGAAAGGGCTCCCGATCTCCATATTCATGGAGATGAGTCTTCCAGTTTGATCACGAAATTCCTGGACTGCCTTTTCTCCAGTAAGCTTGTCTCTCAGCCAGCCTCACTCATGCCACGATCACACCCCAGATCTTGAATTCCTAATATTGTATACTCAATTCCAGACATCCTAGCTTCTCACCACTTCCACTGACCTTTCTTTAGCTCTTCCTCTACTTCTTTAGATTTATTCTTTGACTCCCATGAGACCATAACCCATGGTTACTACCACCACTTTAATCAGAGTCTCCATTTCCCCATTGACTCCCTACCTAGTTAAGATTCCATACCCCATCATTATAATTCTTCTGTTGCAGCCATTATCAACACACTTCCTCCTAGTTTTTGCTTTTTTATTGTTGCCTGGCAACCTCCCTAGCTCTCCTCTTCTATACCTGAACATGTCTGGAGAAAACCCAGCAAGAGTAACTGGTCTCACTTTGAGCTCTTGACCACTAAACTGTGTGCTGCTTCAACCCTGCCTCCTTTCCTTTATGTATTTACTTTCTTTCCTATTGTTCAAACCACTGGTCTTTACACATTGTTGTAGTTACTCCCTCAAAGTGTTTTGAAAAAACTATGGATCCTTTCATATATTTTTCAAGTTTACATCTAATGTTTTTCACCATAATTTAAATAGTTTTAAAGGATGTTACACCTGGTACATTGTATGCCACCTTTGAAAATGTATCTACTGGAAGCTAAAATCACAGATGTTGTCCACTGTTGCTTGTTTAAAACCAGACAAGCTACTTTATAACATGTTCCTTCTTTACTTCCATTTATCCCACAGAATTTTATTCAAATGTAAATATTTTGTGCTTGATAACCTTTCATTTATCACCCTACCATACTAATCTATAATAAAATTAGAGACAGAAATGAAAAATTATTTTTTTTCCATGAGCATAAATCTCTAGCAGTTAAAACAGTTAATGAATCATCATTGCAATTATGTTTCTTAAGCAATTGATCAAATAGAAAATTTGTTAAATATTATGAAAAAAGAATATTAAACCTAAATAAAAAAATGCAGGACATTCATTCAAAAAGTGCCTGACTTAATTTTTCCATCCTAAATAGGCATGTTGTGCCCAATGAAAGCATTTTGTTTCTGATTGCAACATAGTTGGTATGAGTCGATCCTGTTTCCTTGTGTGTTCCTTACAGGAAAGTTTAATGCCTTGTCTTAATAAAAAAATGAAGTTTAATATACTTTTCTTTGAAAGACATTGTTATAGTGGAGTGCTGTGTTGATTTGGGGAGAGTCACAAATTTCACAGAATTCCACCTTGACAAGGAAATCTGAAGCAATAACATTAGATCAGTCTAAATCTGTAGAGTGGCTTCTGATTCATGGAGTAGGTAATATTAATAAGACTTGTAGTTGTGATGTCAAATGTAATCATCACAGTTTAAGATGATTACAGATATTTTAAAAAGATAGAATTCCAGAAGAATAATCAAATGGGTATGAATTGTGATTTATATGGAACAAAAATGGCCAGACTTTGGTCTGTTTAGTCTAACAAAGTGAAAAAGAAAAGATGATATAACAATATATAATGCCAAACAGAGTACCTTAGTGCATTTACTTCAATGAGCTGGATTACATAGAGTTGTGGTTATGTTTGCCAGTTTATCTGTTCTCTATTGAAAGAGAAAGGGGGAATCAAAGAAATAAGATACAAAGGAATTAAATATATGGATTTTGAGAATTTGTAAACAAATTGTTTAAAAATTAGAACTATATATATATGTATATACATATATATGTATATGTACATATATATGTATATATATTTATATATAAAACTTGGATATGTTTTCTATTTCAAGGCTTTTAAAGTATTTTCTCCATGTGGTAGTAACTTTTATGGGACATAAGAATTCCATGGCCAAATGATGGTAAAAAATGCTGGATTAAAGAAAATCAGACTGATTTTATTATTGCAAGATTTTTCAGATGATTTAATACGTTAACATGCATAAGAAAACCAGACAAGATTTTTCTGAGGAATACATTGGGGAAAAAAACACCAAGTTAGACTGTCACTGATTGATCTGCACTTGTTAGGTAAAATGAAGAAACATTTATGGTCAAAGTGTGAACATTGGCAAAATAATGGTACAGTAGTGAATTATTTGTTATGAAATTGGTTTGTTTTAAATGTAGGGAACATTGTGGATAATCCATTCATTAAATAAATGCAAACAAGATTTTTTAATTTTAAGTAATTATGTAGACTCCTTTAGCATAATAAATTTGTTTAGTTCAAGAAATTAGCCTTATTCTTGGAGTTTGAGATGGGAAAATAATCTTTACATTGTTACTAAATGGACACCTGGAACATTAACACATTTTGGGAAGCCTTAAGAGACCAAGTGACAAAAAGCTTACAAACTATTGCCATAAAATCAAAACACATGTTCTGATTTACACAGGCCAAGTATCTGCTAATGGTTATATCCATTTTTTTTAATAGTTATACCCAGCTGTAGCAACTTAATATGGACCTGGGAAATACCTAGTTAATATACTCTTTTTCCTCATGTACTAGGGCATGTTCCTTAAAAATAAGTAAATGCAAAATTTTTTTCTTTGAAAGTTGTTCTAAAGCTTCCTTATGGGTTACATAGTACTCTAAGAATTTTTATGTAAAGGTGCCTAAGTGGAAATTGTGAAGATTCTGCTGCTTATTGTTTCTAGTGTTAAAAGGTACACTGAGGCACAATGAAATTTTAAAAGAGTTTATTTGAGCAAACAGCAACTCATGAATTGGGAAGCTCCAAATCAGAAGTGGTTCAGGAGCTTCATCAAAAGGGTACAAATGGGAGTCTTATTAATAGGAAGAACACTGAAATAAAGCAAAGCAGACATTTGACTGATTGCAGTTATAGAACTGACTGATTTGGCCTATCATGTAGGAAAGTCCCTAGTTATTTAAGGTAGTTGGTTGCTTTTGATTGGTTGAACTTAAGTTCTGTTTTTCTCTATTATAAGCATTATAACAAATAGCCAAAGTTAAGTTTTGCTTACCTTTATAATTTGTTAGGTTAAAGTTATTTCAATACCTAATTGACTTTGTTTTATTCAGATATTTTTCAGCTCTGGTCTCCATTTTAATTTAACAACTAGATAAAATGTTTCCATTCTGAAGAGTGACATTTTCTCACATATATGGATAATCTAGCAAAATGAATTTCAAATGACAGTAAAGTATTAAACTAAAATTCTGGTGCTGGGTTTATTCTGATTGTTTATAGCTCAACTCAGTTTTAAAAAGTTTGCAATATAAAATACACATTGATAATAAAATATTTTAAAAATCATTCTGTATTAATTTAGCTCACAAGTAATCTCAGTGGGCCAAGTAACATTATTAAGGATAAACCAGTGTCCAAAAAGGTGTTCTTTATTCCTGGAAAAGTATCAAAAAGCCCAACAGGCATATTTTTAGACTTTTCT
This sequence comes from Ictidomys tridecemlineatus, assembly GCF_052094955.1. Lineage (NCBI taxonomy): Eukaryota > Metazoa > Chordata > Mammalia > Rodentia > Sciuridae > Ictidomys > Ictidomys tridecemlineatus. Next base: position 61,387,753 of record NC_135485.1, read on the forward strand.
CTCTTTAAGACACATAAACAGAAATGACATGTTATAAGATGAAGATGTCATTATATATAGTAGCTGGGAAAGCATAGTCATAATTATTTTTTAGAAGGGCAATGCCATTAAGTCCTGCTCTGTGGATTTAAGGTTTTACTTGTAAAGAATTGTAAAGTCCAAATAAGAGTGCTAGTATTTCATTGAAAATGAGGATGATGTTGTGAAGTTCATAGCTAGTAGTTTTTGTAATATTACCCTATGTCATGGTTTGGATCCTAAATATCCCTCCCAAAACTCATATGTTGAAGGTCTGATCCCCAGCTGAGGGTGCTATATTGGGAGGTGGTGGAAACTTCAGGAGGTATAACCTAGTTGGAGGAAGTAGGTGATTGGGAGTATGCCCTTGAAGGAGTTATTGGGACTACAATCCTGTCTGTCTCTCTCCTCCTTCCTGAACACCAGGAGGTGAGCAACTTTTCTTTGCCATACACTCTCCACCATGATTCTAACTCACCACAAGCCCAAAGCACTTGGTCAAGTGAACATGAATTGAAACCTCTGAAACTATAGGCCCAAATAAATCTTTCTTTCTTTAAGTTGATTATCTTAGGGAAGGAAAGCTGACTAATACGTGCTACAAAACAAAATAATTTGCTACAATGATCAACTGCCTCTAGTTAAACTCCTTTAAACTCATAGCAAATAATATTTTAAGATTTATTTATATGTGTGTGATTTTTAAACTTAGCATGCCTGAAACTCATTGCCGAATATTTTACTCAACTTAGCTAATGGCATATTTTTAAACTCTGTTGAAAGAGTAAATTCATCTATTTCCAGGATTTTCAAATAACATATGAAGTATTTTGTTGACATGAAATTATTTTCTTGAGAATTTGGATTACTGATTCTAGCCTCCAAATGCTGATAAAAATTTAAAACTGGAAAGGAATGTGGAGACCTTGTCTTTACTTTCCTCATTTTATAGTTTGAGTAAACTGTGAATGACCCTAAAGGTTTAAAAGTGACTTGCTTAAAAATTACATACTAAATAAGTGGCAAAGCTAAATATAAAATAAAGATGTCCATACTTCTAAACTTGAAAATAGAAAATGATTTTGATATCCACCTTTTTGGACATCAGTTTATCTTTAATAATGGCACTTGGCCCCCTTAGATTACTTATGAGCTAAATTAGTACAGAATTTTAAAAATATTTTATGATCAATCTGTGTTTTATATTGCAAACTTTTAAAAACTGAGCTGAGCTATAAATAATCACAACAAACTCAGCAGCAAAATTTTAGTTTAATACTTATACTGCCATTTGATATTCATTTTGCCAGATCATTTATATATATATATATATATATATATGAAAATGTCACTCTTTGGATTATAATAAATTATCATACATTTATTATTATTAATTATTGTATATTTATTAACAGTTAATATATGATGATAATATATATGATAGCAATGCAGTCATGTGTTTTTCTCCATGTTTATACTGTGCATCTAAGAATTTTCCAGTGTAAGCCTGGTTTATATTTAGTACTGGATACATGCCTAACTGTTGATGTCAAACACTTAATTTTTTTATCCCATTTCAAGAAGTGGAGAGACAAGAGAGGTTTGTTCCTGGCATATATGGAATTTGAAGATAAAGGGATGCACATGTTTTGAGTTATTATATGCAAAAGAATTACTATCTAAAACTGTAGTAATAAAAGAAGCAGAGGAGCTAGAAGATCTTGTAAAATGGCTCCATAACTGCACAGGTGGCAACTCTATCTGGGAATATAGAATTCAAGGAAATGTGTTCATTATACTTGGAATTCTTTTACCAGAAGTGTGCACTAGATCAATAAGAAAGTACACATTAAACTCTTTGCAGTACTATCAGTATGGCTCTTACCACCTTTTTGCTTTTCTTTCACCATGAATAGGTATTAGAGGTTGAGAGTAAATTTATAGTGAAATATCACAAATTATCAGTTTTGTCTAATGATATTTCTATCATTTATTTAATTATGTCACCAATAAAGTATTCTTTTTGGAATGATTAAAATACCATTCAAGATTAGAGTTCTCCCAAGAAATGAGTCAAACAAGAAATGAGAAAGTTTCAGCACATACACTTAATAAAATGTCTTGGCATGCAGACAATAGTGACATATATGTTTTTAAAACTGTTCAGGTTACAAAAATAAGGAGCAAGGCAGAAGAGAAAAAGATGAATCAGTTTTCCCTGGACCAAAGTTAGAAAAGGTAGCAATACTACATGTTTTCAATAATCTAACAACATTTGCTCACGTTTTACATGAAGGCACTGTGTGTCCAGTCCTTTACTAATTTACTTTTGTCCTCACAACAATTTTGTAAAGTGGTATTGCTGTATTTTTTCCAAAACAAACTCAAAGAAACAGTCATTAAATGACAAATATAAAATTTAAATTGGGTCTCTTGCTGAACACTTTGTTTTTAACAAACTTTGCTAAATATTGTTAATTTCAGTTACTCTGTGACTATAATGCTCTATTACAATGAATAATTAGAGAGATCATATATAAAAAATTATTTTTACTAAAAATCCCAAAATCATATTCATTGAAGATACTAAAAAGACAGCATCATCGTGTTAATCAATATGTTTTACTTTTAAAAGTAATTTAAAGGTAGTATGTGGGTATAAGTGAAGTAAATAACATATTATGTAGTCACAGTCATTTTTACCTTGTAAATTTACCTTTCTCAGAAAAAAATTATGTAACACATTTTAATTTTTCATTATAAATGAAATTTTGTTATAGAAAAAAATTAGATGAGAAAAATTATTACAGATGTCAGTATATTATTACTAATGCAATCAGTATAGACAGTAGTCTCATTTTTTTGTGCATATATTTTTATATATCTTTCATAGAGGACAATAAACATTTTTCTTGTGAATTGTTGAGAGCCACAGCTGAAGGAGCCCCAGCAAACTTCCAGCTGCCAGCTGATTGGCTCCTCTTTGGTGATGCTCATTGGGCTGTTTCCCCGCCCTTTCAGATCACAGAGCTGCTCACTGGGGGACTCTTTTGGCTCTACCCATGCAACCCAGCCAATCAGCCTCAAGAGCAGGAGGGGGGGGGTTGAGAGGCTTGTGGGAAGCTGGTGGTGGCAGTTGGGCTCTGAGGGAATTCCTGAAGAGCTCCTGTGGTGCAGTGTGTATGTTTTAAAAATAAAGTTTGTTTCTGCTTGATAAGTGGCTCGTGAATTGTGCCCAGCCAGACTGCGGCAGTGAATATTATACAAATTGTATCTCAGGATAAAAATGGACCCTGGTGATGAAAGAACATTCTTTACAGAAAAATTCCATCTAAAATTTATAGAAGGAATAACAACACTATCAAATCACATTTGCAATGTTATTGAAATAATTGAATTAGTCATTATCATCAATGAATGCTAAAACCATTAAGAGAAAGCCTGTAATAGAAGGACCAGGTTGTTGTACTAGGTAGGCTTAGCATCATTAAGGAGATAGCTAGGCACCAGATGTCTCCTGAGGCTGTATGTATCTAATAGCACCACCTATAAAATAATGTTGCTAAGAAGCTGAATCTGACCCTGAAGAGACCTTTATCTATAACTATAGTTTTCATGATATATGGGTGATAAAAGAATAATTTGAACTCTGAATGAGGAAGCAATCAGAAAAATCCAGGATGGGAGATATTTTCAAGACAACACAATTTCTCCAACAAGTTAAAGGCATTGGTAGCTAGGTGGGAAGGGAATTATTCTTGATTAAAGAATTTAAAAAGCTAAATTAAATGTATGGACTTTTATGATGCCAACTTTAACAAACCAAACACAAAAAAACATTTTTGAGGATAATTGGATGTGGACTTAATATTAAATGATATTAATGAAGTTTTGTTAAAGTTTTAGGTATAATCATAATCATGTAGCAATATCTTTTCTGTGATATCTATAGAAATATGGTAAATGACATGGAGGGGGTTTGGTTTAAAATTAATAAAAATTTAAAAAGGAAAGAAAAAAGGGATAGATCAAGAATATATGGGAAATGTTGAACTAAATTTTAGTCTTTATCCTTTTAATTTTATTTATTGTAATTCATTTTTATTCTCTGCAAAATGCCTTAGATAATGACTCTAAATTAAATTTCATGATGAAGCATTGTAGCCCTTTTATTGTTCTAACCTAGTCACCAAGTTCTAACCTAAGCATATTAGTGACCATTAAGTTTTGTTTGTTTAATCATACGTAATATTTAAATACTTGGTTTTACAAGCCATCCATGGAAATGGGGACAATGTACAAGTTTCCTTGCTAGAGGAGGTCTTCAAATTCCTTCTTATTCCATACCCATAGGGCCCATGGGCCAAATTCTACCAGTGTTATCTAGGTCATGCTTGTGAGATGCAAATTCCAAAGAAGCAGGGTTTCTCCTTCAGCCCTTGCTTACCAAGTTGGGATACAGGGTTCAGCTTTGACTGCTGGAGGAAGAAATCATGGCTCTAAAGTAATAGGACAGTAGATTGATTTGTCTTTGGTTGACTAAAATGAAAGTTATGCCCTCAGCTTTTTTCTCTTAAGAAAAAGGCATTGATTGGATTGATCTGTATGGATATAGTGCAATAATGGGGGGAAATTTTGTCTTCTTTTGCTCTGCCAGGTTTCCTGTGTTTTTCTGCAGACAAGTGTCCCAGGCCTTAGTCACTGTGTTTGTCTCTGTGTGATCATACCCCACCAGAAGTTTGGAAAAGGTTTTGGCTGCCTAGAGACATGAAAACAGATGAATGGTTCTGCCTGGGCAGCTCTAATACTTTTCTTAGTCTCATTTTGTATAGTCTCTGTAGGGGGCAGCATTGATCCATTGGTCCATTAAAAGTCCTACTGCAATTAGTTTATTGGCCCTTAATGGCTGGGGCTCTCATTAGTTAGGCTGAGTTTTTGCCCAGTGTCCCAGGTGGTGTGAGATAAGATGTTAGGCATGCATGGAGGTGGAGGCAAGGCTCAAAGTAGGAGGAAGTTGTGTGTTGGGAGCCATACAGTTTGTCTGAGTAGTGCAAGGTTCACAACCTCTTCTACTCCTGAAGACCACTGTGAATTTAATGGAAATCAAGGCCAATATGTTGTATTTAAAATACCTTAACAATTAAATTAAAAACTGATTGAAACTTATTCAACGCTTTAACCTTTACAGAACTTGCAATAAAATACTTAGCTTCCCATAATAAGAATTTCCATAGTATAGTTTAATATACTCCTTTTCTAATGAGAAATCCCTTAAGTCTTTGAATTGCTTTCTTTAATTTGCTGAAGAATATAAAACTGCAAAATGGGTCTTACTTCCCAAGTATATAAACCTATTTTACTTTTCTAGAAGTATTTTTAATTAAGCATTATGATATTTGTGAGATTTTATTTAAATATGGAGACTCCCAGTTTTGACTAGTTAATAAGACTAAGGAGCATCAATCTCCAGTTATCTTGCACCATATTTTTGTTTGATTCTTCACAGTTGGCAGTTGGAAAGAAAAGAGAAGGGAGATGAATTCTCATTTACAATGTTCTCAGGTACCTTTTCATTTGATTCTAGAAGGAAGAGAAGGGATTCTAATTTAAGCCCTTTTTAGCTAAACATCTTGGTTATTAGCATCAACAAGCATGATATAGAATAGAGCAGGCTTAGAGGTTGAGGGAAATCAAGCTGTCTGCCTAGCAGAATTGATAAAATGTGCAAGTATGGAAGCTCAGGACATAAAATGTAAATTTTGATATTTCATTTATAATTAATACTCATAGGCTTTTCCTACATTGCAGTTATCAAGATGCTATAATCATATATTTAGGTCTTTAAAATCCTTGATGGAAGAGAGATAGCCAATAGGGAGCCATATTCTGTTTATAATTCATCCATGGGAATTGAGCTAGATGGTAATGCCATTATGGCTCAATACCTTGTCTGTTTTCTATGATTATGATGGAAAATGATATAACACATAACTATATACCTCCAATTTCATACATGTCAATTTTTAAAATGACATGACCACAATAGGCTTGACATCAAATATTAAAAACTTTGGACAAAATACTAATATAATTTTGGTATATATAAAATAAAAAAAACAATAATTTTTAATAAAAATACTGTTGTCTATAGAATATAAAGAAATATATAAACAAATATGTGAAGAGCACTCTTAAGACTATTAATATGTGAAGAGCACTCTTAAGAATATTAAAACATATTAAACATTTGTAGGTATAAGTAGTAAACTGGACACAATTGCAACAACCCATGCAGAATAACACAAGAGACTGGATGGATTATTCCTGATTTTGAAAACAAAATTCCCATTCAAGGGTACTGGAATATTATCTCAGAGAATTAAGGATAGACTGTGATTGCAATTGAGATGTTGTAAGCATCACTAGTTGTTCATAAGTGTTTATTGATTGTGCTTTACCATGTGCCAGCCTCTGTGCTAGGTAAGAAATAGAGCAACAAACCAACTGTGTGGTAACCACTCTTTTTTTTTTTTTAAATTAAGTTGTCAGTGGACCTTTATTGTTTATTTATATGCAGTGCTGAGAATTAAACCCAGTGCCTCACAGATGCTAGGCAAGTGCTCTGCTGCTGAGTCACAATCCCAACTCCATGGCAACTACTCTTAATCAACTGAATATATGATATTTTCTCTGAAGGAAATACCCTGTTGAAAGCAAGATGTTCAGCTTGGAATCTGGAGTTGGATGATGACATAATGTCATTTCTCATCACTGTTTGGAGGGGTGGGTGCTATGAGGCCCCATGCTGTTTGCTGCCCTCTTCTGGAGCTTCCAGACAAAAGATCTTCTGCCTTAAGCGTTTATATAGGATTTCATTTATGGTTGCCATATTTCTTGTCCTTAAAGAGCAATGAGATTTATTTGGATTGAAAGAAAGGGTCAGCTGGAGCCAATATTTTCTGTTCTCCCAGGTTTCTTTTCTACTTTTTCCATATTCTTCCTGGAGATAGACCTATTAGCTTCCTGCTAGGTGGAAGATGTAAGCCTTAATTCTTCAACAAGGTTATTCTAAAGGTACTTTTGCTATTAAAAAAAACAAAAAACAAAAACAAAAGAATTTCACACTACTGCTCCTTGATCATTGCTTGATGTTGGTAAGCACTGAAGTCGGCACTTTTCTCCATTTGCCTACCAAGTAGTTCATCTTAGCAGTTTGACTTATGGCAGCATAGAAATTCAGAGTACATTGCTGGATGAAATTTCAACTTTGGTGTGTGTCACAAGAAGGCAGGAGATACTATGGAAGACAAGGAGCACAGATGTAGAAAGCAAATACAATCCTTCATTTAGCTTGGCTATGTCACAAATGTCGTGGGGACATTTATCTAGTGAAAGAAGTACAGAAGGCAAGGTTACAGATAAAGAAGGACTTTTCTTCAGACTGCTGGCTTTTTCTTTATTGCTGGTGTGAGGAATCAGGGTTCATTTTTCTGCTCTTGTACCTACCTGATACATTAGTGCTTTAATGTAATAAATTTCAAAATTAAGTTCTGACTACTCTACCGTAGCACTCAAACTTTCCTGTCTACTTTGCAAATATATCCTATAGATACAATCTAATTATAGCTTTCTTTTTATTGACATTTAAGTTTATTTAGTTATCTGCTTTTGTTTTAATCCATGGCCAGGGAAGCAAACTTCTGAGTTTGCTTTATTGCTAGAATTTTCTGGTTAAAGAAGCAAGATGATTACTTGCTGATGCAAATTTATTAGTTTACTTGGCAGTTGTAATTCCCATAACAAATTTGCTGTCTGGTTTTACATTCTTCTCTTGGGGAGTTTGGTTAACAGAAATTAGTATCCCTTGTGCCTGATCACCTGTGACAACCTGCTGGAGTAACCAGAAGATGCTGCAGACATGAGTATCTTTCTAATTGCAACTTGACTTTGTGTATAACTACATGTTGTTGCTCTTGTGTACTACAACATTCTGTTGTGCAGAGCTGTTTTCTTGAATGCTAAGTCCTTAGTGTGTTTTAATATTTCATGTAGCTTGACCTCCCTTCTTCCTGTTTCCAGATGCTGTTTTGCTGTAGCATTATTTTAGTTTTAGTTATGTCACTATGGTGGAAAAATTGACTGAACAAACAAAAATAATCAATTTAAGCTGTTATTTAGTGTGCATATAATACATGCCTATTCTTGTCTGTCTGATTGGGCACCTGACATTGATTTACAAGTCACACCTACATTTGCTTCTACTTTCTCAGCTTCCTTAGAGTGTAACACCTATGTTTCTAGAAAACACCACTGTCTTATGCCCAGCAGAATTCCTGGATAGAAACAGATGTTAGATACTGAGTAATTGCTGAGCCAATGGGGTACACATTCTATTATTATTATTCCATATATAGTATAATTTATAGATTCTAAGAATTTCCTACTTACATTCTTTGCATTTATTAAACTTTTATAGATATTGGGGTGGTTTTTTTTTTTGCTAAAATTGACATTTAAAAAAATCAAATACATTTGTTCTATAATACTGCATTTTTAAATCCAATACATTAAAAAGTGATTATGCATAAGATCGCAACCATCACAATTATCTAGTAGTTCAGAAAATGATTCTCCACAGGAATTATTGCCATTTCAAAGACAAAATCTTATCTATAATTTTTATTATATAAATTTAGTTTTCCTAGTATTTTTTTTAAAGAGGATTTTTCTTGGTTAATTTGTCTTATTTGCCTCTCCATTTTGGGAAAGGCAAATTATTAATTTTAAAAGTACACAAGTAACTTGTCAGTCTCCTGGCAATTGTTAAATTTAGCATTTTACAATTTTACCAAGATTGAAAATATTCTGACATGTAATGCTTTGTTTAATATTTTGTTTAATATGGATGTCATTTAGCTATGAATCAAAATTATTTAACTTTAATAAAAATAATTATTATATGCTTTTCAGGGAAGACCATGTGTTTTATGTAATGATTGTTTTAATGAGCAAAAATTTATAAAAATCCTAAGGATAGTTTTATGGTTTAAAACCAGAATTAGTGTAGATAGTATGCCAGGTTTTCTGTAAGTTTAAAATGTTCATTAAAATAAAAGTAGTAAATTAGGGTTAGAATTCTGAATCCCATTTGATAAAAAATTTAATAAGTTTTGTTCCATTTTTTTTAAAAAGGGAACAATTTTCTAGAAAACGTGTTATGTAAGAGGAATATATATACCTTTATGTACAAATACAGTAGTTAAAATGTCACAAATAGTGGCTCAGTGGTAGAGTACTTGCTTAACATGCATGAGGGACTGAGTTTGATCCCTGGCACTACATAAAAAAATAAACAAAATAAAAGATATTGTGTCCATTTACAACTAAAAAATAATAGTAAATAGGACACAAGGTAACAGCTATTTTTTTCTCTCCAACTAAGGAAATGCTTTGTTGGTGGTTCAAACATGATATTATACAACTCATATATTTGTATAGTAAATTTAGGAAACTTTTAATTTCTGTTCATTCTCACCAAATTTCATAGATTAAGGTCTTTTTTTTTTGAGCAGCACAATACACTTTATTATTATTATTTTTTATTAGTTGCTCAAGACAGTACAATGATCTTGACATATTATACATTTGATTCAAATAGGGTATGAATTCTCATTTTTCCACGTGTACAAATTGCAGGATCACATTGGTTATACATCCATGTGTATACATACAGTAATCCTAGTGTCAGTTGTATTCTGCTGCCCTCCCTATACCTCCTTCCCCTCCCCTCCCATCACTATTCTCTACCCATTCTACTGTGACACTTATCTCCAAGAAGAATTAATGATGAGGATTTTTGTGAAAAATAAGTACATCATGATTCATTAGGATAAGCTAGTTCTTTGGGGACCCAGGGAAAATAATTGTTAAAGACAGAGGATCATTTTTGTAGGGGGAAGTAGAAGGATTTCGAGAGTGTGTGTTTGGGAGCCAAAGAGAAGTACAGCTTGGTTTAGTATGATATCTTTTTTTCCTTAATAATGCTAGAATGTTTGAATTTAGAATTTCCATGGCTTATGGATCTTTGTTTTAAAGTGTAGGTTTTACTATTACACATGTATAGTGAGGTGCAAAGATCAGGAAACAATTGCATTGAGTAGATAATTTGTTACTTTCAGTTCCTATTTGGAGGGGGCCTCTCTGTCATGTCCCAAAGCATCACCATGGTCAGGAGATGGAGGAAAGGGAAGACAAGGGCAAAGCCTTTATTGTGCTTCCACAGGAAAGACAAAACAAGGCAGGGGAAGCAGGACTGGAATTAGCTAGTTTGAAAAATTTCATTAGGCTATAGGGTGATTAGGAGAGGGGATAGTGGCCTGGAATGTGAGAGCTAAGTAGGAATCCCCAAAACAGGCATTAACCATAATTTCATTCTGCCTTATGGCTGATTAGAATTCATATATATATATATCTCACAGTTTCTTAATCCATTCATCTACTGATGGTCACCTGTATTGATTCCATAATTTGGTTATTGTGAATTGTGCTGTTGCAAAGTGGAGGGATGGGAAGGGAAGACAATGAGGAATGGATTATTTAAAAATTCATGTTATGTGCATATATAACTATACCACAGGGAATTTCATTACTGTGTATAAGTAAAAGAACCAATCAAATATAAATAAATGGACAAGTGAAATAAAGTCTAGCAGAGGAGAAGAATGAGAACAGGGAAGGGGAGGGAGAAGGAGAGAGAAGGAAAAGGAGTGGACCATGAAATGAAATTGAATTCCATGCATGCCTGAGTTTGTTGGGATTAACCCAAATACTAGGTATAACTATAAAGCTCTAGTAAGAAAACATTTTTAAAAAGAAAGGAAGAAAGAAAGAAAGAAAGAAAGCATTAGGAGGAATCTGGGTTTTGAACTGGCTGGTTTGCATGTAAAAGGGGTACTTCCAGATGAAAATTTTACTCTCTCTCATAACTGGCTGATCTTAAGAGGATCAGACTTTCCAGTGTCAGCCAGGCCCCAGCTGTCAAAATATCAGAACCAAAAGACTTGCTCAAAACAGTCTTTCACCAGCAGATATGATATTTGTAACTATCTTTTCTAATTGTACACGTATGCATTCCCACGGTTTTAAAACCACAAATGTGCTAATGACTCTGAAGTTTATATCCTGCTCTTGCCTATCTCTCTGAGCTGGAGTCTGAATCTCTGTCCTTGTATACTGCATAATCTATATACATCATATTTCCCAAGGTAACAGATTGGTTGAGTCCTGCCCCAATTCTTCATCCAAATCTCTTCCTCTTCCTCTTTTTCCCAATTCAGTGAATGCCATCAGCATTTCCCGAAATCACAACCCTCAAGATCAACCTACCAACAAGATCTATAGCTTCTACCTTCAAAGTGTATCTCAAGCTGTTCCCATTACCCCCAACTCCATGGTCCTAGACAACCTCACCATCAAAATACCCTAACACTCCCATTTTTTGTTTTCCTGTAGTCCTTCACATAACAGGTAGTATATGTGTATTTAAAATACATATCTAATAAGATAACTTCTTTGCTTAAAATCTTTGTTTGATTTCCTTTATATGTAGAGTAAAAACTGCTTGCATGCTGCTTTGTCCCTACATGATCTGACAGTAGCCCAGTCTTCCAGCTGTCTTGCAGCACTTGAAGCTTACTTGTGGCCCTCTGGCCACCCTAGCTTCCCATCCATACTTCATATGTCAGGTGCTTTGTCATTTTACCTGCCTTTCCTTTCCTTCTTCTTGGATTGTTCTGCCGCATGTCCAACAGGTATGGCTCCTTATTCTTCAGGACTTGGCTTAAAGGTCAGTGAAGCTTAGCAGTCTTCTTTGTCCATTCAAACTAACTAAGCACCCTCTTCTTTTTAACTTTTTGCCAGTTATGTTTATTGCCTTTAAAAAGAGGCACAGTAGTTATTCATATATTTTGTTAGAGCTTCCACTCCATTGTAATAAATCTCTAAAGGAAAGTTCTGGGACCTGGTTGCTCTGTCTCTCTCTTATTCTAATGCTACCTCTATGTTTTAGTGATGAGACCATAACAAATCCTCCATGTTTGTGGAATTAAGGACTATATTAATGTATGTGGTGAAAACTTGGAAAGTCAAAATGGTCATATATGGCAGGGGAGAGTGTTAATAACAGTAGATCTGACTCCAAGCCCAGCCCCTTTTCCATTATAGTCTAAAGAGAGAACTGTGTCCATTTCACTGCATATGTTTTAAAAGAAAACAATTCCAGTTTATATTCTAAATTTTATTTCATTCTGTTAAAGAATATATAGATAGGCTAAAGTTTATAGATTTGGTATCAATCTACAGCACTAAAATTCAGTTATTAACTTGTGTTTTATAATGAAGGTAGCAAGAGAAAGAAGAAAAAACTATTTAATTTGGCTGAAACTCTCATTTCCTTCCTGAAATGTATACCTGCATGGCTTACTTTTCTAGCAAAAAAGGATCCATAGCAAGAACACATTTTGCCTATATATTTAAAATAACATTTTAGGAAATCATATAAAGAATGATTTAGCAGTCAATCTTGGTCATTGTGAAAATTTTCATGTAGGTTAAAAAATGAATTATAGTTATTCATTTTTCTCTTTATTTAGAAAAAAGTCCCCATTTTCTACTCAAGTAATTTTACAGTTCATACCAACTAGTTTGTCAAGAGTTTCTCAAACTAGTTGTGAAAGTTTTGTTAATTAACAAGTGCCTTCTATAATTATTTTGATTTAATTTTCTTACTTGACTTTGATAAGTAAGACATTTGAAATAAAATAGAAATATGCTACTTTTAAAGGATAGATTATTCAGTAAAATAAAATCAATACTATTCTAAAAGTAACTTTTTATAAGATGACATATATTTCTTTATAAAACAGCAAAAATTATATTGTCTACCAGCAGGATTTTTTATTTTTATTTTTTGTAGTTTGTAGATGGACAGAATACCTTTATTTTATTTGTTTGTTTTTATGTAGTGCTGAGGATTGAACCCAGTGCCTCATGCATGCAGGCAAGTGCTCTGCCACTGAGCTACAGCACCAGCCCTCTACCAGTGTTTTTGATATTTTGATATATTCCTTACCTCTGAATTTTTCTCTCTATATATTAATCTGTATTTTATATAATATTTAAAATTTGGATAACATCATATATTCCATTTTGAACCTTACTTTTTTAACCTGATAGTATATTATAGACTATGTTATAAGTCACTGAACATTTTATGACAACAGAATTTTAAAATTTATGTTTTTATGAATGTATGAAAATATAAATATTTATGTTTATGCTTTAATATGTTTATATTTAATGCATACTAGTTGGATACCATGGAATAGTATACATATACATATAATATATACATTGGGTAATGTTTGAATATCTCTCCCCAGATATTTATCATTTCATTATGATGAAAACTCTCAGACTCCTTTTTTTCTAGCTTTTTGAAATGCATGGTATGTTATTGTTACCTAAGACACCCTACTATGCAGAAATTCTTGCTACTATCTAACTGTAACTTAGTACCTCTTGATTAATCTTTCCCTACACTTTCCCAGTCTCCTACTCTCTCTGGCCTGTGGGATAGACCTTTCTACTCTCAACTTCTGTGGAATCAACTACTTAAGATTCCACATGAGTGATATCATGTGGTACCAGTCTTTCCTTGGCTGTTTATTTTACTTAACACAATGGTCTCCAGTTTTATCATACCATTGCAGATGACAAGATTTCATTTATTTTTTATGGCTGTCTAGTGTTACATTGTGTATAAGTCCCATTTCTTTATGCATTTATTGATTGATGGACACTTAGATTGTTTCCACATCTTGGCTAATGTGAATAATGTTGCAACAAACATGTATGTAATTTTTATATGGCACATCATAATTTGGCTGCACCATATTCATTTGAAGAATTTTATTGTACTGTATGTTTTACTAGGCATATTATTCTAATAGTATGATAATATGATTTAAATTGAATGTTCTTTCTATAATATTGTTATTATTTACCATGTAATAATTTAACATTGAATCTAATGTTTCTGACATTTCTACATTGCTGAACATATTGATACTATTTAATTCATTTACCTTTTTAAATCCTTTATCTTTATCTTTTTGTATTTTGATTTATGTATGTATCTTATTAATAGTAAGTGCTCAGATTTTTTTATATTCATCCAAGTGGAAAGTATTTAATAATTAAGAGGGAAAACTTAATGCATTTTAAACATTTTTTTTGTTTAATTTCTATTAAAGTATGTAGGACCATTGTATGTGGGGATTTAGGTACAGTAGCTACTTCTGCCATTTTAGTTCTATCTCCTCTTAAAATCTCCCCCCATAAACATTAAAAACAATACTCTCTGATTAAAACATCTATTCTGGAGTATGCTGGCAAAATGTGTCTTGTATCTTTCCACTAAACTTTGCCATTTTATATCTTACATTTTACTTATATAAAATAATATTAATAGCTAACAGTTCAAGGAATTTAGAAACCTGCTTATTTTATTGACTTCATCTATTGTTTGTTTAAATGAGACACTTTGCATTTTTGTTTCAAAATAAGTTATTTTTTGGATTGAAATGCTCAGCTAAACATCCATCTGCATGCTTAGCCTACCATAGTTGGAAGTTTTCATCTTAACTAAACCTGCCTGACCAGCATCACTAGTGACTTCTGGTTAATCAATACATTAATAATTCAATTTTGCTATCATAACTATTCTCTCTTATGATGTCAGTGAGGGATTCCCAAAAAGTGATGGGAACCCATGAGAAAATGATGTCCTGATGAGTAGCCTTGGTGTGGCATCCCTAGTGGCCTCTCCACTGCATGGAAAACAGCTTTACTCTTCTTCCCTTCTGACTTATTAGATTCTTCTTGGGAGAGCTCATTTGAAAGCTGTTTCCTAATTTTTCACATACAACAGCCTGATGTCTTTCATTAAAATAAAATCCTTAAGTTTAAATCTGTGCAGACTGTGCTGTATTAATAAAATTAGGCTGTACCAAACCATCTTATTTTAAATTGCAATAACTCCACCAGCTTAGTGTACTCAGTCTTCTCATTTGTTGGACTAACCTGTTATTTTGTTGAAACTGCTGTCAAAGCAATGGTAGATTTATTCTAGAATGGTTTAATATTTGTGGTATTTGGCAGTGTATTCAATAAGTGTTTAATTGCATCTGATGGAAATACAGTTCCATCTGTCTCACACGTGCTTTCTACTCAAAGCATGGCACCAGTGCAAGTCTGTTTCCGATGCTCATAAATAAGATACCAACAAACCCACAATATTGGTACAGACTGTTCTGGATGGGTTCTAAAATGTTAACCACAGGAAGTGATTTTAGTTCTTTTTTTAAAACCTTTCTTTTCCTCTCCATCATCCGCCTACGTGCTCAATGTGGCACTTTAGATTTCCTGGATCCTTAAAGTACTCAAAATTACTGGAATAACCAAATGGAAGGTTATCTTATTTACTTAAACAAAATGTAGACAAGTAACTGCTAAGTGACAGTCATCTAAACCTAAGATTATTCTGATTGCTTAGTGGGTTAAAATCCACTGAAGCATTTTAAAACGTGCTGTCCTGGGACATACAGATGATGATGAACATTTCTGATAATTTGTAAAATAGTTTGAGCCCCTGTAATTCTAGCTTACCTTATCACTGCTCTTGGTTATTTCTATTTACAATATGAATTTGTTCTTATGGAGGTTTAAATTATTTTAAATGGTTGGGAACAAAAGTATCAATAATCAATTAGTGCAGTCTGCTTAATGGTGGAATCATTTTTTTAACAGGTGCTTGCTTCTATAATTAAAATAATATGTTATCTATGAATTTGATTTATAAATAAATCTGCAAACTTATATGAATGCATTTTTATATATAGGTATTTATGTTTTGGTAAACTTTTATGATCTATAAATTCATATTTTTTATGGAAATATATTATTTATTAAAATGAATTACAATTTAAGAAAATATTCATGTTACCTTGGATAGGGCTCTAAGAATTTTATGAACAATTTGAATTTTTCTCATCTTTAAACAGAAAAAAGTGTTTATAGTGTTTAAAGGTGTCACTTTTTTTTCTTTTTTATACCATAGTAGAGAAAATGAAACACATTAAGTACAATACTTCAGAAGGTGTTATTCTTCAGGATGAATTTTAGTTATTATTTTGTATTTATTATTATTTATTATTTTAATTATGATAATTATTTTGGCATTTCTGACATTTTCAGTATCTTGGTTCTGCTCTACTCTATTCAGCTGCCTTATATTTTACCACAAGGTCAATAATTTGAAATTCTTGAATGTTTTGGGTGGTCCATTGTTAATTATTCTTGATCATTGCTTTTATAAAATGCTGTGATGAAATCTTTTTCTCACTTTTTTCATAATATAAAATGCTTAATCCTTGATGAATATGTGTAGTACTACATCTCTATTATAGTCAAGACCATTGTGGGGTCAGAATCAAATTTTACCAATATTTGCAACTTATTTGGAGGTTTTCATGAGTATCAGCCTAGCAGGTGATTTGGTAAATAAAGTAAGGGGGAAATAAAATATTGTGTTTTGTACTTTAGTAATATGAGATAAAAATCACTGAGGCTAATGATTTTTAAAAAAATATTTATTGTTTAGTTATAGGTTTACACAATATATTTTATTTTTATGTGGTGCTGAGGTTCGAACACGGTGCCTCACTCATGGTAGGAAAACGCTCTACCTCTGAGTCACAACCCCAGCTCTGAGTCTAATGATTGTTATTTCATACTAATTGCAACTCAATTTTAAAGCTGATGATTTAAGATTTGTACCACCTACCAACTTTATTATTTTTATTTATTTATATATTTTTGGTACCAGGAATTGAACCCAAAGATGCTTAACCACTAAGCCACATCACCAGACTTTTACTTTTTAATTTTTTTTGTTTTAATTTTTAAGACAGGTCTCACTTAGTTGCTTAGGACCTTGCTAAATTGTTGAGGCTGGCTTTGAACCTTCAATTCTCCTATCTCAGCCTTCTGAGTTGCTGGGAATATAGGCATGCATGCATCACCAATTCTAATAGGAAGATAAATTTGCAAACTTCCTTTATTCAGGCAGTCCCTTTTTCTAGGCAGAAATAGGCAAATAGGAGTTGCTGAATAAAATGCTCATTTGCTGAGAATTTTATCTGTTGCACAATTGATAGAACTTTAGTGGGCAGCACAAACTTGGGTGATGAATTAGACAATAGAGGGGAAAAGCTGGACAGGTTAAAATTACAGGGCATGTGAGAAGCTGTGCAGTCAGACATCTTTCTGTAGGATTTTTAAATAACTAATCAGAGTCTTCACAGAAAATGTAAGGAATCAGGTGGAACTGGTAAATGTGTCTGTTCTCCTTTAGTGTCTGAACAAACACTCTCAGTTCTGATTCCTTCCAGATACTCTTAAGGCTACTTTTATACATTTCTTTAAGATGTAGTCTGTGTTTGCTCCTTCTATTTTCCATCCTTAAATAACTCCCATTATTTCATTGGAGTTATTCTGAAAAAAAAAACAAACAAATCCAATGCTGATCTTCTCTTAATGCTGCATGGTTTCTGCTCAGCATTGATCTAAATGACTAACACCTCCTCTAGTTTATCTATGTTCTTGCCTACTATAACACACCTCTTCCTTGGTTTTTCTTCTGCTTTCAGGAATCCTTTTTGACTATTTCCTCAAATCTTCTCCTAACCTTACTATGATGGTATTCTATTGGTCTCTCACTTCTTTCTTTCTCTTTGCTTTTCTCGTTTATGCCTGTGGCTTTGATTACTGCATATCTAACTCTGTTCTTGACTCATAGATTTACCCGGGAAACATAATTACAAGCTGCAGTAGGTGTAAGAATAATACTCCAGAGGAGCTATAGAAAAAAATGATTTTTAAAAACGAAAAGGAGACTCTGACCTAGCGGGTGAGAGAAGTAGTTAGGGAAGACTTCCCAGAGGAACTGTATGAGGTGGAATGTGAAGGTCATGGTAGAAAATGTCTTGGAGAGGTAGAGGAGCAAGCATGATTCTTGCATATTTTTCTGAAACTAAACTTTTCAGACTTCATTCTAATAGTACCGCTACCTGATCAAAACCCTGTAGTGCTACCTTATCGTCTACAAGATAAAGTTAAAACCCTTTAACGTAGGACTCAAAACCCTTCACAGCTTGGCCTCCAGTTATTTTTTGTGATTTCTAGCATTCCTTCTGATCTACCTGTAGTAGATCAGAAGGAATGCTAGATCAGAACCCTGTAGTGCTACCTTATCGTCTACAAGATAAAGTTAAAACCCTTTAACGTAGGACTCAAAACCCTTCACAGCTTGGCCTCCAGTTATTTTTTGTGATTTCTAAGCATTCCTTCTGATCTAAGGGTGTCCCTAAATATAAGGGCACATTTAATATTAATTTGTTTTCTGTGGTTCTCACTGTCTGGATTGACCTCCTCCTTCCACATTTTTTCCTGGTGAGCATCTCTTACTCATTCAAAGCCCAATAAATTGTTATTGTGCCTTTGCAAGTTTCCTATCCAGTGGGTTTCCATAGAACTTTTTACATGACTTTATTATGTTCTTGCTGTTCTCATGAGAGGCAGTGTCATACTGGTCCTAAGAGCAATGGTTCTGGATACAGAGACCTCTAGCATTAGGAACATGATTTCTCTGTTTATTACCTGTGTGATCTTGAAGGAGTTAATGAGAGTACTTCCTGGCTGACATATATTATGTGATTTCTTAGTTGTTGCTATAAATTTTATATTATAAATCTTCTACCACTTTTCTACCACTTTTCTACCACTTTTAGGCTACACGCCCCTCAAGGATAGATGTTGTTTTATTCACCTTTTTGCTCTCCCCACAAAGAAGATGAAAAAAATAGATACTTTTTAGATTGATTTGAAAGGGACACCACAATATTAAAGTTGAAGCTTCAATTTGCTAATGCATCATAACCATATATTCATTCAACAAATAATTTGTTGTGTGTCTACTCTGTGCCAGGTACAGTGCTAGGAACTAGGAGATGACTTTTTGAGCAAAGAAATATGATCCATACCTGTGTGACCCTTTATAATACAGTGGAAAATAAGATACTAATTAAACAATCATGGAAGTAGATGCAAAATTTAAACTGTGTCCATTGCTGTGAGGGGGTGGTATATGGAATTATCATGGGGAGGTTGCCTTGGTTTGGGAGGTTATGAATGCCTTCTGTAGGCAGGTGACTGCGGTGAGGTGGAGTGATTGAGAAGACATTAACTTGGTGTTAGATCCTGGCAAGCATGAGGGAAAGATGCCAGCAACATGGCTGGGGCAGAGAGGGCAGGGAGATCCAGGTAGGAGATGGGGCTGCCCAGGTTGGTCTTCCTAGAAGAGGACTATGTTTTATATTTATGAATAATGGGAAACTAATAATAATGGGGGAAAAATAGAAGATATCATACAGGTTAAATTATGGCTCCATGAAAAGCTGGTATTTCTGTCCTGGAATATATGTCCAGAGAAAGCCTTAACAGCACACCAAGGAGATGCTTGCCAGTATGGTAAAGGGGCTTTCCTGCCCAGCATTTTTACTTTAATTTTATTTTTTTTTTTTTTTTTTTTTTTTTTTTTTGTGTTTTTTTTTTTTTTTTTTTTTTTTTATTCAATATTGTTTTTTTTTTTTTTTTTTTTTTTTTTTTTTTTATTGATTGTTCAAAACATTACAGAGCTCAAGACATATCATCTTTCATACATTTGACTCAATTGGGTTTTGTACTCCCCAAATACATAATACAGACTCACTTCTGTTACATACTCACATTTTTACATAATGGCTTATTAGTGACTGTTGTATTCTGCTACCTTTCCTATCCCCTACTATCCCCCCTCCCCTCCCCTCCCCTCCCATCTTCCCTCTCTACCTCCTCTGCTGTTGTTCAATTCTTTCCCCCTTTTTTTTTTTTCCCCCCACCCCCTTGCTTTACTTTAATTTTATACTTTACTTTTTGTTTATTTGTTCTTTCCTTAAATTTTAATTTCTACTCAAAGTTTGCTTAAAATCTTCCCATAATAAGTTTTTTTCTTTGGAAGAATGGAAGGAATTTTTAAAAAATCCCTTTGGAAAAATAAAACAAAACTTCCCTTAAAAAATATGTACTACATTAAGATATTTTAGTTTTCTTTTATTAAGATGTCAGTTTCTAAGATTAGGGGGAGTTTGTGGAAAATGAGGGACAAGAAAGCAGAGTGGATGTGAGTGATTATGTGACATTTATTTATTTATTTATTTTTAGCAAAGTCAGGGATACATGGGCTGAGAAGAGGATGGAATGTGGTTGCCAAAGCCTAAGATGCACAGGAGTGTGAGAGAGAGATAAAGAAAGAAGATATATATGAGAAGGGGATAAAAATGCAAGCAATCGTCTCCACATTTTTGCATGGGGCAGTAATAGATTAGTACTTATGATGTGCAGCTTTGATTTCTTTCATACTATTTGAGAAATAGTGAACTGTACTGGTGAGTTATATGTGTAGTAACTAAAATTCAATCCAGTTATTCTCTGACTAGAGGAATTAACTTGGTACATTATAAAGAACATTATAAAGAAATGTTCTTTCCTCGTTAATTTATTTGTGTCAGTGCTAATTGATATATGGCATAGTGTTCTGTTATTATAAAACAATGGCATAAAATTTCATCACCTGCAAGTATCATTGTATTTGTTTTGGCAGAGACCAGGAATGATACAAAAAGTTCTTAAAAGTAACAGTTGAGTTGAGGTGGCACATGTCCATAATCCCAGTGTCTCTGGAGGCTGAGGCAGGAGGATTGGAAGTTCAAAGTCAGCTTCAGCAATTTAGTGAGGCCCTAAGCAACTCAGTGAGACCCTGTCTCTAAATAAAATACAAAAATAGGGCTGCGGATGTGGCTCAGTAGTCAAGTGCCCCTGAGTCCAATCCCTGGTACCAAAAAAGTAATAGTTGAAAGATAACTATTTCTATAAAAACTTAGAAATCATTTTATAAAATGTGAATATTGTTTTGAATAATGACCAAAGTAGGTTCCATTGCTTTCTTTTCTCCAGTCAAGGCTCTTGCATACTAAGCAATGCTAGAAGGAAACCTAGCCTCAGCAACTTAGCAAGGCCCTAAACAACTTAGCAAGACTGTCTCAAAAAAAAAAAAAAAAAAAAAACCATAAGCATATGTTATTATATATATCAATGGAAAATAGCTCTGTTTTAATGTTCAATCTTAGAGAGATTTTATCCAAAGGGATAATGTATATACTATATAAAGAAAAAGATTATTATTTTTTGCCTCAAAAGGAAATCCTATGGACTTTATCTTTTTGTTCTTAATAAAAATCTGGTAATTTCTGCTTGTAGTTTAACTTAAATGTACTTAGTTTATACATTTTTTTTTACCCTTATATCATGTGGAGATGGCATTTAGATGTAAGTGATAACAGTTACATTTTAACCTCTTCCAACTTTAAATATGAAACATTGTCATTCATTCAAGCTCAGCATGATGGCACACACCTATAATCCCAGTGGCTCAGAAGGCTGAGGCAGGAGGATCGAAAATTCAAAGCTAGCCTCAGCAACTTAGCAAGGCCCTAAACAACTTAGCAAGAATCTGTCTCAAAAATAAATAAATAAATAAATAAATGGTACCTGCCAATACAAAAAATAAATGAATAAATAAATAAACCATTGCCATTCATAAATTTGTAGACTGAGTTATGATGAATAGGTATATTTTAACGTCAGCTGTCATTTTAAGAAGTTACTGCTATACTAAATCCAGACGAAGCTCTTTGAAACAGATAACTAAATAGGAAATTCCTGGATGTGGGAAATCTTATTTTTCCATATTCATGTGGTAATAATTGGAATCAGTGGGAGCTGTGTACATGCAAAAATAATAACACTAGTTGAGATAGTGTGTTTGTCAGAAGAGAAATCTCATTGAGTTAGACTAGCTAAATAAGTCTGTTTCTAAGAAATGCTTTGAAGGAAATTTGTATTTCCAATCTTGCTTTAGTTTCCATTCTTTGATTTTGTAGGAAAAGGAAAACTTGGGTGAATTTTTATTTCTCAGTTATTCGAATCAATTGTCAATATATTGACCAGCATGTTGTAAAGAATCCAAATTGATGTAAATTTCTAAACTGTGAGGTAGACAATATTTTTTATTGTTCTCCTGCGTTTTCTTTATTGTGCATCAAAAGCTTTCTCAACTTCTAATCTCACATAAATATTCTTTATCCTTGTCACATAAACTTTAGCTCTCAGTTGTTTCAGAAGCAAATTTAAGAAATGGGACAAGAGAATGAACATAGGTAAATATGAATTGTTGTCAATGTAGAATTGGTTGTTAATTCCATGGAATTTCAGTGGAATATAAATAAAGAAAAGAAAAGCTGGTTATGGTTGATCCATGATGATTAAACTAATTCTATGAACTAAAGCCTGTCTAACAATATTTTTAATTTTTACATGATAAAATTATACATGCTAGGGTTATTTGCATTTTAGTTGAGAACTGAATTTACTTCATTGTAAAATGAATCCACTGCTTAATCATTTAAAACCCAACTTCAGATAATTTTGTTATTTGTAGCTCTGGAGATGCTGATTCTCCTGTTTCTTATGTCTGTCCACACTCTGTCATGAAAATTTTCTTCATATTTATAGCCAGCGTGGATGTGTTTGAATGTGGGTGGTCGGGGAGGGGAGCTGTCATAATGCCACAGAAACCTGAAGACATGGGTAGTGGTGAAATTTCAGAGAACCTTTGGGCAATTGTGATGAAAATTGCATTCTTTGGGGCATCACATGGTCTTTTTACTCCATGTACTCCTAAGGTAGGTGTTGTAGTTCTTGCTAATACTTATTTTAAAATATTATTAGCCTTTAGAATTATATCCTATAAAAAGAATTTGGGGGACTTTTCAATATAATACATTCAATGCTGCATTAATTTTATAATACTAACTTTAGAATTGCTTTCTTAACTCATTTACAAATCATCTTTTGGGAGGCTCAGTTCTAATTGAAATCTAATCTATCACCAAATCATGCTGATTCTACCTCACAAAGAGATGTTAAATCCACTGGCATCTTTTGGTTTTCACTGCCTCTACCCTGGTCTAATCTCTTTTCCAGTTTCTAAAATTACTTCAGCCTCCCACCTGGCCTGAGTGCTTTTACCTCTGTTCCCCCTTCTCTGTAAGCCCTGTGCTCTTATATTCAAACATAGTATGGCCGCAAACACCACACCTTGGAAACCTTGGTGACAGGCTGTTAGGTGCCAGAATCTCTACTCATTGGGAATTGATATTATTTCCTTCACTTGAAAGTAATAAATAATAATTGATTTCCATATAAAGACACATGGCACTTAAAATAACAGACATGTCCTTATACTATACACTATAATTATTCAGACCCAAAATAACCTTAATTATACTACCTAGATATGTTTTTAAAATTAGTCTCAGCTGCTATACAAGTATAATCCATAATTGAGACCTTAAAAATTATGTCATGTCTACTGTACCCTAGGAAAAAAATAAAATGAAAAAAAAAACCTATATTTAGATTGTACCGAAAAGGTGTTATTTCTTTCTAAAGGAGTTAGTATGAATTTGATGGTTTTTTTTTCCTACTGATTTATTTATCTTCTGAAATTTGTTGCACTTTTGTTTTTTAAATTTAAATATCCAAACTGACTAGTGTGCTATAAATTGTTTCACAGGAAAGGCTGTGAAATGATACTCTTTTATCAGTATCAGAATGACATAGTTATTTTTCTGTGATACAGAAAAATAGAAAAGATGATTTGTTTTTCTGATTACAGCCAATTTTATGGAATGGATGGACTCATCTAAATGATTTTTCTATTTTCTCTTCAATAAAATAATAAACTCAATAAGAAGAACTGAGTTGTATTAATCTTATAATGCCTCTATCCTGCTATCAAGTGGTTCTTAAGACTCTCCTTATATTTTTAAATACAATCAGTCCAACTGACCACCTAAAGTAAATTTACTAGAAGATGGATACTGTGACACATGTGCATGAATTCACACACAAGTGCATGTGTGAAAGAAAACACGAGTCAAGGAGATAAAGAAGACCAAGATTGATGTGGGTTAGACATCTCCTGTATTCTTTCTTCTGTCATTACATTTCAAGATTTCTTGTTATGAAGCTATAATTTTCTTGTTATAAAGCTTTAACATTTCTTATACTTGTTAACTCACCACATTATAGCTGGACATGATCTATACATGATCTATATATGATCTATACTAAGGAGTGGGGCCTTGTACTCCAAGGTTGTGGTTTATATTAGTTCCTAGATTTTCAGACAATTTCAATATCTTACACACTGAAGCCTACCAAGTACTTGGTCTCTTCTCTTCCAATTATATAATTTATCTCATTCCCAATGTCACAAGCCTGATATTATTAGTAACTTCAACCCATCTATAATCTCAGTTTCCAGGAGACCAATCTCAAACCACTGTATATCTTCATTTCGCTTCCTTCATCATATCAATTCCCAAGAGCCTTCAAACTTACCAGGATGCATACTCCCCTTATTTTTTTTTACTCTCTATTCACTTTTTATTTTACATTTCACTCATGTTTTCTATTCTCAATTATCCAACTAAGATTCCATGATCTGTCATCACAATCATTCATTTATAGATTCCCTTGCCCCTTTCTCATTCTTTTATATCACCTGGAAAAATCCAAGGCTTGGTAAAACCCAATTCTCAGTGTAATATGTGTCTGTAATTGTGATGCTGGATACGTCTGGAAAAAATAATACAAGCTATGCCAGAACTCACTACAAACCCATGAACACTAACTGGGGTATCTTCTATTCCCCTAGTTCTTTTGTTCTCTCAGTCTGCTGGATGCATTTGCATATCTTCTGCATTCTGTTCAAAACAGTACCACCCTAACATCCTTCCGCTAGGCTGATGACCCTTCTTCCCATCTTATTCCAAAGATTGAAGCAATCTGAATAGAAATTATAAAAATTTCTATCCACTCACATAAATTTTTACCTATATACTTTGGCTGTCTTCCTTCATTTGTCAGTTATCTGATTACTTCAATTAAAGCTGATCTCTCCTCCAGTAAACTCAATCCCATCCCTTCTTGCTAACTCAAGAACATTGCTTCAGACCACTTATCTTCTTTCAGCATAAACTTTTCTCTCATTATTAAGTCATTCAGATCAGCAGAAAAACATGCTATTTATTTTCTCATCTTATAAATCCCTAACTTGAGACCATATTTTACACTAGATATCTCATTTCTCTCTTCCCCTTCAGAGCAAAATTACTCGAGATGTTCATGCTTTCTGTATCCAAATTCTCTCCTATTATTTCTCACTTAAAATTATATTCAAATTTATTGATCAGCACTATGTAGTCCAAAATATCTATTTTATTCTTTTGTAATTTCTTACACTGGCAAGTTTTATGCAATTCGGTCATTAAATGAATGAAAATGTTTTGGTTTCTGTTGTCTTAAAAACACAGGCACTAAAGAAAGTCCCTCTTTACTAAGTTCTCAATGAAATTTACTTAAAAATGATGTTTTACTTTATTTTTATTCATGAGGCATTTTGGAGCTATTTGGGGAGAAAGAAAATTACCATTTTATCCTAGAGTTGATTATGTTTTTTTTTTTTTAGCAAATTAATTAGTTTATTAGCAATGCTTTCTGGGATGGTATAAATGCAGGATGTTCTGAGTAGAAACATACACCATTGCTTTTTATATCAAAAAGCTGCAATACTGTCATTACTGAATCTCATTGTAATGAAACTTATTTCTTTCCAATTTCTCTTCTGTGATTCCTCTTGTTGAGGTCACCATTAATCTCCATGTTGCCAAGCTCATTGTTTGAACCTGAGTCTTGTCCCAGTTGGTATGATCACTTTATTTTTCTTTTTTTTCCTTTTTTTTATTATTGTTGGTCGTTCAAAACATTACATCTTTCTTGATATATCATATTTCACAGTTTGATTCAAAAGGGTTATGAACTCCCACCTTTACCCCGTATGCAGATTGCTGAATCACATCAGTAACACTATGGCTTGGCTTCCAAGATTCTTCTAGGAGACCACAGTTTCTGTACTACTTCACTGATCACTTCTCCTCTGTCTTAATGACTGGTTGCTTTTAATATTTCATGATTATAAAGGCTAGGATATTCCAGGGTTAAGACTTTTACCTCTTCATACATAATTAAATGTTGAAATATCTAATTTTATGTCTTCAATGGAGTCTTCTCCTCTAAATCTAGACTTTTAAACTTAAATGCCTACTGGACAGCTCCATTTAAATGTCTCCTAGGCAACTCATATTACCATGTCCAATACTGACCTTCTGACTTCCCATTCTACCACCAAACCTTCTTCTCCCACAGCTTTTCTTTATCAAGAAGTAGAAAATTCATCCAGTTTCTGAGAAGACAAAAATAATAAAAAATCTTGATTATTCCTTTCTCTCTCATTACACATAAATCTTTTGGCAAATAATGTAGGACCTAATTCTAAAATAGTCATTACTCATACCTCCACTGTTACCTCCCTGGTACAGACACCATCATGCAGGTCTGGTTATATTAAATGTGTTATATTAAACCTCCTAGCTGGTTGAACTGCTTATTTACCCTTCCTGCTCCCCTATTACATTTTTTTTCATCTCCACAGCCAGATTGATTGTATTAAGTCAGATTAGTTCAACTTTCTACTCAAAACTTCTAACACATTTCCTTCTCCTTCACTTGATAGCCAAAATACCCACAGTGGCTTATGAGGCCCTTCCCAAACTAGTTTCTCAACAACTCTCTGGCTTTACCTTTTGTTTTGGTCAGCTTTTTTCCATTGCTGCACTCAAAAGACCTAATAACAATATTACAGGAGGAAGTTTATTTGGCACTCTTGGTTTTGAAGGTCTTAGTCCATAGATGATCAACTCCATTGCTTTGTACTGGAGGTGAGGCAGAACATCATGGTGGAGGGGTGTGGCAGAAGAAAGAAGCTCAGAACATGACAATCAAGAAGCAGAGAGAGACTGCTCCATTGACCCGGGGCAAAATATAAACCCCAAAGGCATGACCCCAGTGACCTACCTCTTCTAACTAGAACCTACCTGCCCACAGTTGCCACTCAGTTAATATATTCAGTTGAATTAATGCACTGATCAGGTTAATGCTCTCCTAATCCAATCATTTCATCTCTAAACTTTCTCGAACTTTTGGGGAACACCTCATATCCAAATCATAACACCTTTTAACTAGTCTCTCTGCAGCAATGCTGACCTACATCATGCCAGGTAAGATGTCCAAGAATTGGATTCTTGCTATTCTGGCTGCCTGAAA
This sequence comes from Ictidomys tridecemlineatus, assembly GCF_052094955.1. Lineage (NCBI taxonomy): Eukaryota > Metazoa > Chordata > Mammalia > Rodentia > Sciuridae > Ictidomys > Ictidomys tridecemlineatus. The sequence continues at coordinate 61,415,275 of NC_135485.1, forward strand.
CATTCTTCATCCAAAAGATGCCCTTTCTGATGAATATTAGCCTTACCACCTTTATATCTTTGCTCAGACAGTACTTTCTTAGTGAGACTAATCTTGACTACTTTATCATTCTGCAGTGCTTGCTAGAACATTTATTACCTCCCAACATATATTACTTGATTGTATATTCTTGGTCAAAAGTACACTCTTGAGGACAGAAACTTTAGTGTACTCTTTCCCCTATTCATTTGTATGGATTACAGCAGTTAAGTATTGAAGGAATGACTGAAATAAAATATAAATGGTCTCTATCTTCATCCTGTTAACTTTTAGTCATTCTTCAGGTTTCACTGTATACCACACTTCCTTCAGGAAGATTGCCTCTCTTTTCCCTTCAAAAAGAATAAATTAGCTTCACTTCTTAGCTGCATTCATTGCATTTTATGCTAATCCATATTTTCACTTTATTTTCCTTTCTAGTTTTATATGTGCCCTCATGAAGGGAGGGTGGCAAAGAGCAGGCATTTACCATTGTACCTGTAGAACCTGCGTCATAACAGGCACTTAAATGAATATTTATTGCATAACTGAAAACACAAATGTTCTCTGTTAGAGTTCTACTAGCATCACAGAAGTCGAAATGTCTGTCATTCATTCAGTATTTTCCTGAGGATTGTCTTCATAGAAACCTAAGATTTGTCTGGTGCTACCAAAGCTCTTCTTTGAAAAGCCCCTCTTTTTTATAACAGTATTCTAGGTCTCTTTGAATTAAATTTAAAAATACATTTAACCATCTTGGCAACTTGATTATAATCAATTAATTATTCAGTATTTCTAATAATATTCTTATTTATTTAATTATTTTTCAAACCATAATCTCTGTACTTCAGAGAATTAAGAATTGTTTGCCCATTGTCAGATTGAAATCCTAGATAAAATACGACTTCAATTCTTGAATATTCACTTACTTTCATATATTTTCTTTGGAAGTAAGAAGTCAAGTATATTGCTTTGAATGAATCTATTTCTTATAATACTTCCCAACTAACTACTGGATTAATGAAGAATTTATATGTAATTATAAAAATGAAGTGCTGACTATCCTTATGTTTAAAAAAGTAAAAATTGATTTTCATTTTATCTGAAGATATATGTAGCAGAATATCATTCTAACATGGCCCATTGTTTTATACTTTTGCTTATTTAAAAAGTCTCATAATATCTCCAAATAGTCTCCATACACAAAAAACTGTTGGAAATTTATTACCTAGAATATGAATATCAGTTATATATTGTCACCACGGCATATATCATTCAGAACTTAAACTTTTTAATGAAATATCAACATTTTAAAACCAATAAATCTGCACTGGCATTTTTGGGAAGCACTTTAGAAAGCATCTATTTTTCTTCCCACGTTTTAAAATTGGTGCATTATACTTGTATGTAACAGTAGAATTTGTTGTTATATCTTTGTACATGTATATGTTACATCAATATAATTTGGTCATTATCCCTTTCTAGCATTTCACCTCTCTCCCCTCCTTCCATCTTCTGGTTAGAAAGTGTCTTTTTTACCTACTTACTTTTATTTAAGGAGTAAAAGTACATATTATATATTAGGAAGATATTCATAAAAAAATTTATAAACAATGTTTAACTGTTTACCACCATTTTGGCTGATAAATATACACAAATAGAACCATCGTTGCTTGGGAAGGTTGCATGTAGGAAGTGCCATTTTATACTTTTATTCTAATTATATAGTGGACATCAAAAAATTAATACAAGAATAGTTTTTTAAAAAAATTATAAATATTCAAGTTATATCAACATGAGTAACTTTAGACTCAACAATATTATGTTAAAATGTGCATAAATAACTGTGCTCACATAATGTTGGCACATTAGCTTGTAAGCCTTACAGGTATGGTGGGTATATTTTAAAAGTACTCCCGTTTCCTTTCCAAGAAATCTTTATAGTCTGTGATCCACACACTCTTTAAGATACTGGGATAGTCTGTCTTCATTGATCTAGAGAAGACAGTACTCGGAAAAACAGCAAGGAAAAGCAAGAGAGTTCTTTGACTTGGGAGGGTTATGGATGAGCATGGCAAGAAAGAAAGTAAAATAAGTGATGAAGGCTTTGACCCAGTCATAAGAGAAAAGTTCTCATCTATTATGCACAGAAATTAATAGATAAAGGCCACACCCAGAGATTTCTAGGCTTTCAGACCCAACACTGAGTAATTCCCAAGTTCATGGTTAATTGCCTTCTCCCTTCAATGTTTATAGGTTTATTCTGGAACATAGTTCTCCAGACACCCAAATATGCCAAGTGACAGGCTGCCAACAGAGTAATATGGGACATACTTAAGAGCCTTTTAAGACTTAGAAACATACTTCCAGAGCTGAAGCTCAGGTCTAGAAGTCTAGCCTTTCCTACATCTAAATCCTAACATAATTTCCTCCCCCCAGATGTTTCCATGCTAATCTTAATGACTAATAAAGAGAATGAGGGAAGATGTTTAAAGCATAGGATATAGAATAGTTGGACATAGATGCCTAAGTACAGCTGGTGTCAATTAAATAAAGAATTTGAACATACATTATAAATATATGAAATACATGAAGTTGTTTAATTTTGGATTTAAACACCTTATAAAAATATTGGCACTCCATATTTTATTAGCTTACAACATACTAAAAATATATTGTTAAATCTCTAATTTATGTGTAAGTATTTTAGAAAAGACTTGAGTATATATAGTGGAATTAAATGCATTTACCAATGGCTGTACTCTACATATAGAGGAAACAAAGTTTTAAGATGTGTTTGCTTTTAGATGAAGTTGGCCAAAAGTAAAAGCTGAATAAATACCAAAATCTTTTGTCATCTTCATGTGTGAATATGGATGTCATCAAGAATATATCATCATATGCACTCCTAGTAGTTTTCCTTATTCAAGTTTTGAATCTTGACCTTTGAGTGTGAATACTGGATCTCTAAATTGTGCTGTTATAAAGTTACAGTTTCTGGAACATAGTAATGAGCAGCAGAATTTATCAGACTGTAAATAATTTGAAGGATATTCTTCATTAGGGATATATATTATTTATACTTTTACTTGTTCACATAGAATTGGCCATTACAGAAGTTATTGTTAGCTAGTCAACAAAAGAAAATGGACATACATTTCAAAGATATTCAACATTTTGCTTTATTGAGATGAATGTTAAGGCATCTGATTTGCTTAGAAAATACCATGGATTTATCACAAAACTGATTCCTTGAATATTTCTGCCTTGCTGCTAGAGTTTTTTGTTTTTTTCTCAAATATAGCTTTGCTTACAGATTTCTCACCATTAGGTCAGAAATGTCTTGTCAAGCTATTGTTAGGTTTTACCAAGCCTCATCGTAGAAGGCCACATGTTCAATTTCATGCTCTCTCACCATTATAAACTTCTGGATTATTTTGAACACAATGCTCCACATTTTCTTTTTGTGCTGGGTTCCACAAATTATGTGAGAAGCCTTCTCTAGCTGCCCCCAGATAAAATTTGTTCTTTCTTTCTTATTCATGTTTCTTACAATATCTGTCTAAATTACAATACCAAATTATACAAGTTAATTATCACCTACCTTCTTTACCAGATGTTGCAGGGGATGCTCTTGATACCCATCTAGATCTCTTTTATCATCAGTTTACCCTCTTCTAGGTGCTCTGAGTACTGGCTGCTCATGGCCGACTACTGGTCTTCTCTAGAGAATTGTGCTGTTGCAGAGATACAAACAGTAGACCCTTTGCCTCAAGATGGGGCCATTGTGTGGCGCTGTTCATGTCTCAGCATGCCCTGTGGTCTCCATGGGAGGACACAGAGGTAGACTGTGGCTGAGATCACATCCTTGCCTTGCTTTATCCTCTCACCTATTCCACTTCTCTCAATGACTTCCCCTCTGAGTATTCTCTCACTAGTATACATGTACCTAATCCCTACCCCAGACTCTGCCTCTAAATGCTCCTGCTTAAGCCAGTCATGAATTTCCACAGGCAGAATGTCTAATTCACTTTTGCCTCTTCAACATGGCTATGGTCTGAATGTTTGTGTTCCCCCAAAATTAAAAATATGAATTTTGAAATCCTCACCCCCAAGGTAATGAATCCTATTAGGAGGTAAGGTCTTTGGGTTTTGATTAGGCCATGAAGACAGTTTTCATGAATAGGATTAGTACTCTTATAAAAGAGACCCCAAGGAAACCCCAAAGTGAAGTGACATTGAAAAGATGTCACCTAAAAACCACAAAGTAGGTTCTCATTGGACACAGAATCTGTTAGTACCTTGATCTTAGACTTCTGAGGCCCCCAAACTGTAAGTAGTTTCTATTATTTATAAGCTACTACTAGGTTATGATACTTTGTAAATCAGCCTAAGATTGAAACAAGCACCTAAAACAGTTCTTGGTACATTGTAGTTGTCCCATAATGTTTTATAAAAGGCCTTTCTAGTATGATTTCAGGGTTTGAATGGTAACTTTCTCTTAGTTTATTATTATTCAAGATATATTTTTTGGGGGAATAAATTTTTCTTATTTCATAGAAACACACTTTTTAAAGAAATTATTCTTATTTGTTATACATGACAGCAGAATGCATTTCAATCCATAGTACACATACAGAGCACAATTTTTTTATATCTCTTGTTGTACACAAAGCGGAGTCACACCATTTGTGTCTCCATACAGGTACTTAGGGTAATGATGTCCCTCTCATTCTACCATCTTTTCTACCCCTGTGCCCTTTCCCTTCCCCTCCCACACCCTTACCCTATCTAAAATTCCTCCATTCCTCCCATGCTGCTTGCCCTCGTCACCATTATGGATCAGCATCCTCATGTCAGAGAAAACATTCGGCATTTGGTTTTTTGGGATTGGCTAATTTCACTTAGCATAATATTCTCTAACTCCATCCATTTACCTGTAAATGCCATGATTTTATTCTCTTTTAATGCTGAGTAATATTCCATTGTGTATATATACATTTTTTATCCTTTTATCTATTGAAGGGCATCTAGGTTGGTTACATAGTTTAGCTATTGTGAATTGTACTTCTCTAAACATTGATGTGGCTGTGTCCCTGTAGTATGCTGTTTTTAAGTCCTTTGGGTATAAACCGAGGAGTGGGATAGCAGAGTCAAATGGTGGTTCCATTCCCAGTTTTCCAAGGAATCTCCATACTGCCTTCCATATTGGTTGTACCAATTTGCAGTCCCACCAGCAAAATATGAGTGTGACTTTCCCCCCACATTCTCACCAACACTTATTGTTGTTTGTAGTCTTAATAACTGCCATTCTGACTGGCATAAGATGAAATCTTAGAAGAGTTTTGATTTGAATTTCTCTAATTGCTAGAGATATTAACAGAATCAACTTCTGAGAAGTGTCTGTTCAGTTCCTTGGCCCATTTATTAATTGGGTTACTTGATTTTTTGGTGTTAAGATTTTTGAGTTCTTCATATAACCTAGAGATTGGTGCTCTGTCAGATGTGTGTGCGGTAAAAAAAATTTCCTCCCATTCTGTAGGCTCTGTATTCACCTCACTGATAGTTTCTTTTGCTGAGAAGCTTTTTAGTTTGAATTCATACCATTTATTGATTCTTGATTTTATTTCTTGTGCTATAGAAGTCTTGTTAGGAAGTTGAGGTCTAATCTGACATGCTGAAGATTTGGGTCTACTTTTTCTTCTATTAGGTGTAATGTCTCTGGTTTAATTCTAGGACCTTGATCCCTTGAGTTGAGTTTTGTATATGGTGAGAGATAGAGGTTTAATTTCATTTTGCTACATGTGGATTTCCAGTTTTCCCAGCACCATTTGTTCAAGAAGCTATCTTTTTTCCAATACATGTTTTGGGCACCTTTGTCTAATATGAGATAATTGTATTTATGTGGGTTTGTCTCTGTGTCCTCTATTCTGTACCATTGGTCTACAAGTCAGTTTTGGTGCCAATACCATGCTGTTTTTGTTACTATTGCTCTGTACTATAGTTTAAGGTCTGGTATAGTGATGCCACCTGCTTCTCTCTTCTTGCTAAGGATTGCTTTGGTTATTCCAAGTCTCTTATTTTTTTTCAGGTGAATTTCACGACTGCTTTTTCTATTTCTATGAAAAATGTCATTGGGATCTTGATTGGAATTGCATTAAATCTGTATAGTGCTTTTGATAGTGTGGTCATTTTGACAGTACTAATTCTATCTATCCAAGAACAAGGGAGATCTTTCCATTTTCTAGAGTCTGCTTTCATTTCTTTCTTTAACATTCTGTAGTTTTCATTGTAGAGGTCATTCACCTCTTTCAGTAAGTTGATTCTCAAGTATTTAATTTTTTTGGAGGCTATTGTAAATGCATTAGTTTTCCTAATTTCTCTTTCAGAGGATTTGTACTGAGAGAAAGGCAGAAATGCCTTTGATTTATGGGTGTTGAATTTATATATATTTTTTAATTTTTTATTTTTTTTATTGGTTGTTCACAACATTACAAAGCTCTTGACATATCATATTTCATACATTAGATTGAAGTGGGTTATGAACTCCCAATTTTACCCCAAATACAGATTGCAGAATCACGTCGTTTACACATCCACAATTTTACATAATGCCCAATTAGTAGTTTGATGAATTCATTTATTAGTTCTAGAAGTTTTCTGGTGGAATTTTTTTGGATCCTTTAGGTATAGTATCATATCATTGGAAAATAGTGATAGTTTGAGTTCTTCTTTTCCTATCAGTATTCCTTTAATTTCTTTTGTCTGTCTAATTACTCTGGCTGGTATTTCAGGAACTATGTTAAATAGAAGTGGTGAAAGAGGGCAACCCTGTCTTGTTCCAGTTTTTAGAGGGAATGCTTTCAATTTTTCTACATTTAGGATGATGTTGGCCTGGGACTTAGCATAGATAACTTTTACAATGTTGAGATATGTTCCTGTTATTATAGTATTTCTAGAACTTGTTGGGGTGCCATATTTGTTAAATATTTTTTCTGCATCTATTGAGATGATCATATGATTCCTATCTTTTAGTCTATTGATGTGATGAAGTATATTCTTTGACTTCTATATGTTGGGCCAACCTTACATCATTGGTATAAACCTCACTTGATTACAGTGCACTATCTTTTGATATGGTTTTGTATTTGATTTGCCAGAATTTTATTGAGAATCTTTGCATCTTTGTTCATTAGAGATATTGGTTTGAAGTTTTCTTTCTTTGATATGTATTTGTCTGGTTTTGGAATCAGGTTGATATTGGCCTCATAGAATGAATTTGGAAATGTTCCCTCTTTTTTATTTCATGAAATAATTTGAGGAATATTGGTATTAGTTCTTCTTTGAGGGTCTTGTAGAACTCAGCTGTGTATCCATCTGGTTCTGGGCTTTTCTTGGTTGGTAGGTTTCTGGTGGCATCTTCTATTTCATTGCTGTAAATTGATCTGTTTAACTTATGTATATCATCCTGATTCAGTTTGGGCAAATCATATGACTCTAGAAATTTGTTGATGCCTTTAATATTTGTATTTTATTATAGTACAAATTTTCAAAATTATTTTTAAGTATCTTTTGTATTTCTGTAGCATCTGTTGTGATTTCCTTTTCTATCATGGATGTTAGTAATTTGAATTTTCTCTCCCTTTCTCTTCATTAGCATGGCTAAGGGTATATCAATTTTATTTATTTTTTGAAAGAACCAACATTTTGTTTTTTCAGTTGTTTCTTTTGTTTCAATTTCATTGATTTCAGCTCTGATTTTAATTATTTCCTGTCTTCCACTGCTTTTGGTGTTTTGATTCTTTCTTATTTTTCTAGGGCTTTCAAATGTAATGTTAGGTCATGTATTTGTTGACTTTTTCTTCTTTCAATGAATGAACTTTAAGCAATGAACTTTCCTCTTAGTACCACCTCCATAGTGTCACAGAGATTTTGATATGTTGCATCAGAGTGTAATAATTTACCTCTAAGAATTTTTTAATCTCCTTTTTGATGTCTTTTACAAACTACTGTTCATTCAATATCATATTATTTAGTGTCCAGATGTTGGAGTAGCTTCTATGTTTTATTATATAATTAATTTCATAATTTTATTCCATTATTATTTGATAGAATGCAGGTTAGTATCTCTACTTTTTTGTATTTGTTTAGAGTTGCTTTGTGGCATAATATATTGTCTATTTTAGACAAGGATCCATGTGCTGCTGAGAAGAAAGTGAACTCACTTGTTGATGGATGAAATATTCTCTATATATCTGTTAAGTCTATGTAATTGGTTATATTGAGCTCTACAGTTTCTTTTTTTAAAAAAACTTTGGTTTGGAAGATCTCTCCAGTGGTGAAAGAGGTGTGTTAAAGTCACCCATAATTATTGTGTTGTGGTCTCTTTGACTCTTGAACTTGAGAAGAGTTTGATGAATGTAGATGCTCCATTGTTTGGGGCATATATATTTATGATTGTTAAGTCACTTATAGTTGATGTCTACAGTTCCCTTAAGCAGTATGAAATGTCTTTCTTTATCCCTCTTGATTACCTCTGGCTTGAAGTCTACTTTATTTGATATGAGGATGGACACCCTGCTTGTTTCCACAATCCATGTGAATGGTATGTTTTTCTCCAGCGTTTCACCTTCAGTTTGTGGATGTCTTTTCCTATGAGATGAGTCTCTTGAAGGTAGCATATTGTTGGTTCTTTTTCTTTTAATCCATTCTGCCAGTCTATGTCTTTTGATTGGTGAGTTTAGGCCATTATCATTCGGGATTATTATTGAGACATGATTTGTATTCCCAGTCATTTTTGTTTATTTTTGGTATTTAACATGACTTGGTTTCTCCTCAGATTAGATTTTCCTTTAGTGTAACACCTTCTTATAGTTATTTTCATCATTGTTTTTTTTTTATTTCCTCCTCATGGAATATTTTGCTGAGGATGTTCTGTAGTTCAGGCTTTCTAGTTGTAAATTCTTTTATCTTTTGTTTATCTTGGAAGATTTTTATTTCATCATCAAATTTAAAGCTTAGTTTTGCTGGATATAAGATTCTTGTTTGGCATCCATTTTCATTCAGAGGTTGGTATATGTTGTTGCAGGATCTTCTAGCTTTTAGGGTCTGGGTTGAAAAATCTGCAGATATCCTAATTGATTTCTCCCTATATAAAATCTAATCCTTTTGTCTTGTGGCTTTCAAAATTCTCTTCTTATTTTTTATGTTAGGTGTTTTCATTATAATGTGCCTTGGTGTGGATATGTTATCATTTTGTATATTTAGTGTTCTATAAGCCTCTCATATTTGATTTTCCAACTCATTCTTCATGTTTGGAAAATTTTCTGATATTATTTTATTAAATTGATTGTTCATTCCTCCGGTTTGTAACTCTGTGCCTTCCTCTACCCAATAATTCTTAAATTTTGTTTTTTTATGTTATCCCATAATTCTTGCATGTTCTTCTCATGATTTCTTACCATCTTCACTGTGTGGTCAACATTCTTTTCAAGATTATATATTTTGTCTTCATTGTCTGAAGTCTTGTCTTCCAAGTGGTCTATTCTGTTGGTGATGCTTTCTATTGAGCTTTTAATTTGGTTTAGTTTTTCTTTCATTTCAAGGATTTCTTTATTTCTTTTAGAACCTCTGTCTCCTTATTGAAGTAATCTTTTGCTTCCTGTATTTGCTTGTGTAGCTCTTTATCAAAATCATCTTTTGCTGCCTGTATTTGCTTTCTTTTATCATCCTTTAATTCACAGAATATTTTAATTATGTACATCCTGAACTCCTTCTCTGTCATTTCTTCTATTGTGCTGTACATGGATTCTAATAATGTAATATTCTAATAATATAATATCTTTCCTCTCTTGTTTTTTTTTTCTTGTTGTTTGTGTGTCTTCCCTTCTAACAGTGTGGATCCAAGGCATTACCACTTTTACCCTATAGGCTTATAGTGTCCCTGCAGGTTTTCAGTACCTCTCCTTTATGGGGGAGAACAATATGAATAGGTCACAATACAAACAATATACAACCTTAAACCAAATAGCTGCCATTAAGACATTTATGGATTTGTCACAATATGTAGAAATGGTAAGCTCAATTATTATCTACAATATAAACAGCAGGTTTGCAAAAGGGTCTACAGTTTCTTATGGTGGACAACGAACTGGTGGTGAGGTGTAGCATGGTTGTTGAGCAGGTAGGAGGTGAGGATATGGAGTTTTTAGATCTTAGAAAGCATGAAATAGAAATATAAAGAAGTTGGTTTGTAGCAGGAGAAGAGACAGAAAGTGATTTTTTTGGAGACAAGTAAGTGGGAAGGCAGTACAAAAATCGAACAAACATACATATTAAGAAAAATTTAAAAATGTAAAAATAGGAGATAAAAGAATATACAACACAACTATAATATACTATTCAGAAATTCCAGTCCTCAGTACCCTAATTCATGAAAAGTACTTGGTTTAAAAAATGTTGGGGATGTGAGGATGGGAGAAGAGAAAAAGAGAAAAGAGGAAAAAAATCTTGAAGAAAAGTACAAGGATTGTTTTTGTTGGAAATCAATATCTTTCCTGCTTCCCTTCTCATCCAACAGGTAGAGTTGTCTGTGGTTTGCTGGTATCTCCACCCTCAGGATGGTCAAGATTATTTGGGTGGGAGGGTTGGTCTTAGGGTCAGAGTTCCTGGAGGTTGGGTATAGCACTTGCCAGTCCCTGATGGGAGATTGCACTCCAAGGATCTCCTGTGGGACCTGCTCGTTTAATGTGGGCACCTGATGTTATCTCCTTATATTGCCTGTAGACCTCACAATTCCTGGTCTCTAGTTTTATCTCTAAACTTTATCTCACTCACCCCATCCCTTTCTACTTCCCAACCAGGAACCTTTCTCTCCAGAGGGTTGTGCTCTGGTAACTTTGCACCTGTAGGGGAGAGCTATTTTGTATTGGGCAGTTCAGGGCCAGGCTTTGCAAACCAAGGACTGGTCGTGTAGCTGCAAGCACTATGCCAGGTTAGTGGCTGCCAAAGACTTTAGGCACCTTGATTTTGCATCCAAGCCCCAGCCTGTGTCCCAAGTTGGGAGTTGGCCCAACTAAAGATGGTGACAAAGGTGTCCCAAGATGACAGAGGCTGCTTTCAGGGATGGGGTGTCAGTTTGGGTAGGGCCGGTTGGTGGCAATGGGGAGCATGTTCAGAGATGCAGCTCTATGGTGTGCAGTGTTGTGGCTGTGGCTGTCTTCAGACCCTGTGAAGTGTCTGCTAGCACAGGCTACCATGTTTATGGGACTATGGAAGTGGTTGCAGTGTCCCAAGATGGAGGTGGCCAGAGGAGACTCACATTGGTAGATAGGGGTCCACAGGGGATGGCAGCTGGAGGTTCTGTGTTTGGGTAGTGGCTGGGTATCCTGTGTGGGAGCACCGGCCAGGAGTCCTGCATGGGTGCTGGTGCTGGTGGTCCTGCTCAGGCACCTGGAGGTCCTGCATGGGTGAGTGGCTGGGAGTCCTGTGTTGACGCTGAGGCCTGGAGACCCGCATAGGCACAGGGAGCCATGATTCCTGTGCTGGAGAAGCTGTTGAGATCCTCTAATCACTGGCAGAGAAACAATATTCCCACTACTTGAATTCCAAGTCATGGAGCAACACGGAATGCAGCCTCCTTCTAGCCCAACATCATGGATCCCCTGATACACACTTTTCTTTAGCTTCCTAGTATGCTCTTTCTAGGCAGAGCCTCAGCTGTGGATTATCTCTGTCTCCTTTCTTGGACTTAAAAATGGTAAAAGAAAAACTCCTGGAGTCTGTGGAAGTAAGAATAAACAAAGATTAGAAATATGGGTACATATGATGGGCTATTCTTTTCCTCATATGTTTTTGAATCATATTTCGATAATAACATATTTGATAGACAATAATATATTTTTTATAAGGCATTATATTTTTATACCTTTATTTATTTATTTATTTATTTATTTTTATGTGGTGCTGAGGATCGAGCCCAGGCCTCACAAATACTAGGTAAATGTTCTACCACTGAGCTATAACCACAGCCACGACAATACTATTTTAAAGTGAAGAAAATGGAGGGACTTAAAATGGAAGAGAGGTTTCCATCCTTTACTACAAGTGGTAAAAACGTTGATACCAGTAAACCAGTAAACTAAGTCATATATGTATATTGTGATACCCAGAGCAACACTACAAATATTATGCAAAGAGACACACTGAATAGCAGTATAACTAAGTCAAGCTAAATCCTAAAATATGTGTAAGTAGGAAAAGATAAACAGAGAAATGAGATTCAAGGTAAACAAATGAAATAAAATGTTGGACTTAAGTTCTAAAATATCAATAATACCTCACATATATCAATCAAAAAATATTTAGAATGGATAAAGAATCATGACCCAACTGCATGCTTCCTACAAGAAACTCAATACAAATCCAACAACCAGTGTAGGTTGAAATTAAAAGGATGGAAAAAGTTATGCATGAAAACATTAATTTAAAAAATCAGGAGTGATTATATCAATAGCTGATAAAGTAGACATTAGGAGTAAAAAGATTACTAAAGTTAAAGAGGAACATATTGATAAAAGGATCAATCTATAAGGAAGACATAATCATCCTAAATGTGTACAGAGCAAACAATAAAGCTTCAAAAGGCGAGATATATTTACTGATAGAGATGAAAGGAACAAAATAAACAAATCTACAATTAAATTTGCTGACTTTGCACCTTCTCTCAGCAACTGATAGAACTACTAGACATAAAATCAAGTTAAAGAAGTCTGAACAACAAACCCAAAGAAATAGTATATAAACACTCACCCCGTAAACAAAAGAATAAAATCATTTTAATCAGGAGGCCAGTACCTACAACATAAAAAAAAATCTTATCAAACTTAAAATTGAAATCATTGGTACAGTGTTCTCTGACCATAATATAACCCAACCAGAAATCAACGACAGATAACAGAAACGTCTTTAAGCATGTGCAAATTAAACAAGGTACTTCTAAATGTAATATTCCAAAGAGGAAAACTAAAAGGAAATAATAGACAGAGTTGAATGAAAATAACATACAGCTTCCAAACATGGGATACTGCTAGAGCACTGGTAAGAGCATTAAATGGCTCCACTAGAAATCAGGTGAGGTCCTTTTATTTATTTTTTAAAGGATTTTTAGAAGTTATTAACACATACTAATTGTGCATATTAGGGGAATTCGTTGTGATACTTTCATATGTGCATAGGTTGCACAATAACAGTCCCAGTATAAGAACAAGGGAAGAGGTGGAGGGAAGAGCGGCTGATAGAATCAGTGTTTGGGCTTCCTCAATGGCAGCTGCTATTTTGAGGGGGAGGAGTTATGGGTTCAGGGAAGTGTTTTATTTTGCTTTTCAAGTTCCTTTTTTAAAACTACATATTCAGAGTATATATTAATAGGATTAATTGTGATATTTCCATACATATATAGAGAGTTCATTGATCATTTCCAACTTCAATCCCATCTTTCCCCCAGTACCCCTTCCAGTCTCTAGTAATCATATTCTATTTTCAGGCTGACTTTTTTTTTTTTTTGAAGACTGTGTAATACTTGACTTTCTGTGTTGGGCTTATATTATTTAACATTAGACCCTCCAGTTCCATCCATTTTGCTGCAGTATTTAATTCTTCTTTAAGACTGAGTAATATTCTGTTTGTTTATGTATCATATTTCCTCTAGTGATTCATCTGTTAACACGTACCTAGGCTGAATTCCATATCTTAACTATTGTGACAACAGCTTCAATGAATATGAGCATGGAGGCATTTCTTTTGTATGTTGACTTCATTTCTTTTGGGAATATATATCTAGGAGTGGGATAGCTGGATCATGATAAGTTCTATTTTTAATCTTTTTGAGAAACTTACATAACTGTTCTCCATAGTGGCTCACCAACAGAGTATGAGTTCCTTTTTTCCCCCTAAATGTTCAACATAATTAGCAATTCGGGAAATGTAAATCAAAACTATCCTGAGATTTCATCTCACTCTAGTCAGAATGGCAGCCATCAAGAATACAAACAATAATAAACACTGGGGAGAATGTGGATAAAAGGGAACAAACACATTTATACTGTTGGTGGGGTTGTAAATTACTACAACTACTATGGAAATCAGTATGGAGGTTCTCAAGAGACTAATAATGGAACCACCATATGACCTAGCAATACCAGTCCTTAGTATTTATCCTAGAGTGCTTCATGCATACTCATGTTTATAGCAGCTCAAGTCACAATAGTCAAACTATGGAGCCAGCCTAGGTGTCCATCAGCAGGTAAATGAATAATTAAATGTGGGATAAATACACAATAGAGTTTTATTCAGCCATAAATAAAAATGAAATGATGTCATTTGTGGGAAAAATGGATGGAACTTGAGACCATTTATATTAAATCGAACTCAGAAGGTCAAGGGTCACATGTTTTCTTTCATATGTGGAAGATAGAGAGGAAAAGGGAAAAGAAAGGTAGGGGAGATCTCATGAAAAATAAAGGGAGATCAGTAGAATAGAAGAAAATATCCAGGGGTGAGGAGGAGAGGAGAGAAAGGGGAAATACAACAGAATGATATTGGCCAAATTATATTATTATATTGTGTACATGTACAAATGTGTAAAAACAAATTTCACCATTATGTACAACTATAATATACCAATAAAAATATAGATTTTAAAGACTTCCTTTTCTCTCTACATCCTCATCAGCATTGTTATTCAATAAAAATGTCTTCAATGACATGCCAGAAAAAATTCAAAGAATAGTATTTAATTCAAATTTTAAATATTTTCTTTAGTCTTATTTGATATATAATATAGTACTAATGTTTAATTTATTATTTGTCTATAAATTTTTATTATGGAATTGGATAGTGGCAGTTTTATTATATTTCTATTTGTATGGCTAGTTCTAAGGTATAGAATATATTGACTTTTTAATTATAAAATCCTTTGATGAAATGGGGCTGTTGATGTTCTTAGAATGTAAATGCATGTGTATGTCTTGAGGGGAGAATGTTCAGCTCTTTTTGAGTACTGTTACGAGGAAGATTTTTTTTTTTTTGAGAATTTACATGAGTCTTTATTTAATTAAGCCTAAGAACCACTATTTAGTAGAAGATGGAATAGAATAGAACTTGGCACAGAATAGAACAATCTAGGGTAGCCTTTAACCTTTCCCCTTTCAGTTTTGCTTATGAGAATGTGTGCATTTTTAAAAAAGGTGTGCATATCTTTGATCACTGTTTGTAGTCTTGATATAAGGAACACCTCATTGCACACATTGTAAAATCCAATATCAAGGAAAACAGCTGTATTTGGGGTAAAAATGGGAGTTCATAACCCACTTGATTCTAATACGAAATATGATATGTCAAGAGCTTTGTAATGTTGTGAACAACCAATAAAAAAAAGGAAAACAGGTGAAATCATAACTTAACAGGACCATTTATGATCTATAGGATTGAAATAATTTATCCATATTTTAAAGTGTTTCATATGTTAAAGTTTTTTTGTAATTTTTTTGTGAAGGGTATAGGTACATGCATGAGTGTTTCATGGTTCTTTTTTCATTCCCATACCTCCTGGTGAATATTCTTTTTTCTTTTTTATTTATTTTAATTGACACATAAAATTTGTACATAATTATGGGATAACATAATGTTTTGATATATACAATATATATATATACGTATACAAGAATCATTGGGATCTTAAAATAAGATTAATATGTGTCTGTTCAAAATAGGAAGTTTTTCAACATGGTATTGGTGAAATTTGATAATAAATCTATAGAAACAAAATCTTACAAATCAAGATTTGCAAAGTGAATAGCACTCCAATTATGTGTCCTTTTTAATATGCACAATAGTAGTTACAAAACTGCATGAGTGGAAACACTTTCTGCTAGCCACCTGACTTGTTTGGTATTGCCTTAGAAAAATGGGCATACAACACTTTGTTCAGATGGATAAGCAATAAACTCCCATCCTATGACATCATTTTAACTAGTTAATGAGAATAAATTTGATATTTCTCTACAGAAGAATTTAGTTGGATTCAATAGGCGTTTTTATTAATACTTTGGTCTAATTTTTTTTTGAGTAATGGAAATTGAACCCAGAGGCACTTTACCACTGAGCTATGTCCCAAGCCCTTTTTATTTTTTATTTCAGAGTCTCATGACATTTCTTAGAGCTTTACTAAGTTGATGAGGCTTGTCTCAAACTTTTGATCCTCCTGCCTCAGTCTCCCCATGGTCTGATTTTTAATGTTCCTATTTTTGGGGGAAGCAATACAATGTGTTGGTCAAGAGAGTGGATGTTCTAGTTGCACTATCTGGCTACACGTTCTACCGTTTCTACTTATCTGTATGTAATCTAGGGCAATCTAATCTCTTTTTGCTTTTATATGTGTTTAAAGCACCTACCTACCTGCCACATGAAGTAATTATAAAGATGCACTATGTGAGTACTTTTGAAAAGATGAGAATGAGGAAATAGGAAGCATTAAATATTTGTGGATGATTGTTACTATGGACATGAAATGCAAGAGATGCACATAGAATCAGACTTTTTGAGGGCAGAGTAGCTGTATTTAATGCTTACTAGTAAACGAAATTTACTGGAATGTAGAAAATGAATACGTACTTTAGTTCAGCTAATCTTTTTGGTTTAATTATAAAATATTAAAATATTCCAAATTCCTTTTTCATATTTTTCTACCAAAATAGATATGATTTTTATTTTAAAATCAGTCAGTAGTTACTGATGATGAAGGTGATGGCGTTGGATGTATAATGAAGTTGGCCATTATGCAACACTTAGCATGTGCTTCTTTTCCTTGAACATTATTAAAGACCAGAATCTTCAAACAAACTATATTATGGCATTTTCTAAAGCTACTGACCCCATGCCCATCACATGACCCAAAGGTTGACTAAAGAATCTTTATATCTTTTAATGATATGTTCAATAGCTATAGTTAAACCAAGCATAAAATAACAGGTCCTCTTCTCTTTAAAGTTATATTAACCCAGGTATTATGCCAATGTTACTTTCCCTTAGGATAATTATAGAAATCACCACACACCAAGGCTAAGATTTCATATGAGATTCTGAGAGATTCATGGAGGTCTAAAATTTGATTTTTTTTTTGTATTGAAAACTGAACTCAGGGATGCTTACCCACTGAGCCACATTCCAGCCCTTTTCATTTTTATTTTGAGACAGGGTCCTGCTAAGTTACTTAGGATCTTGTTAATTTGCTGAGTCTGGCTTTGAACTTGGCGATCTTCCTGCCTCAGCCTCCCAAACCACTGGGATTACAGGTGTACACTATCCTGCCAGTCTAAAATTTGATTTTTTAAAAAATTTCAGGCTTTGGAAATTATCAATACACTTCTATGAATTTTTAAAAAGAATCCTCCTCTCCTACACTTGAGTTTTCAGGTACTGGACATATTAAGTTGTTCACCTCCAAATTCCAAAAATTAGATTTCTGTTAAATCAGATTGAAATAAATATTAAGTGCAACCTTGAAGGAGAAAAATAATAAAATATTATTTTCACCAATTTTACTTAGAAAAAATATATACTTTTACATATATATCATGAAACTTATCACATGGATTATGTATAAGACATCCAAGTAAAGAAATTAACATATTTTTTCATCAAGCCTTTCAGAAGTGAAGCAGTGAAGGAAAACAGTGAGATGTGAAGTGCAGGAGTCAAACTGCCTGGATTTAAATCTCCTTTCTACAGTTCCCAGCTGTGGCCTTTGTGTAAATTGCTACACTGCTCTACCTCTGTATTTTCATCTCAAATGTGATGCTCATATAACTCCCTGATAGAGTTTTTATAAGGTTTAAGTGAACTATGATACTTAGAAAGATGCCTAGTACTTAGCAACCACTCAATACATGCTCACTATTTTTATTGTTATTATTCAGTAATTTAGTAATGAACTCTTCATACCAAATCCAAAATAAAAACTTTCCCATTGTGATTTTTACTTTGGAGTAATTAATATTATAAGAAAATTTTCACAATTTGTTGCCCTTTTATTCTTGTTTTCTACGTTTATTGCATTATTTAAAAACAGGGAATTTGAAATATTTTGTAATCCATACAATTTTTAGACTTGGTCATTTTATATCAGGCAGAATGTCTATTAGTAAAAATAACTTTGTAAACATCCAATTTACTTCATTATGTTTCTTATAAATATATCTTGGAAGACTGAACTTGTAAACAGGAACCAGATGCTATGAATCTTTAACATGTAGCTTCAAAGTCATTGCACAAGGAGAACAGATTTTCTAAACTAAATACAGTCACAAATATTTAGCTCCCCAGAACTACTGTAATGGCAAGATACATTATGTAGGAAGCCTAGAAAGAAGGCCAAATTCACATTTGAACATAATTCTAGTATTTAAATCCATGCCCAAAGCTAGCTTGTGAAAATAAAATGCAATACTGGTTGGTTTTTAGTGCATTCCCAGCACTACAAAATGTTTTTATTTAAAAAATCAAATGCTTAAATAAAAGTAACATACTTAATGTAATTAAGATTTTTAGTAGATGCACTCAGGGAGCATTTGAAGTTATAGTTTATAAAGTTCAAAGCTGAAAATACAACTGAAGTCATAAAGGCTAACTGGTTGTAAGTGTCTGCATCCTCATCTCTTGCCCAGTATTCACACCTGTCAGATATCAATGGTCAAGAGCCCAGGCACAAGGGATGGACTTCCTGTATTCAAATCCTAGTTCCTCTACTTGCCAACTGGGTGATGTGGATTTGCGGAAATTTATTTACTCTCTCTATGCCTCAGTTTCATAATCTGTGGAACAAATTGAACCCGGGATGCTTAACTACTGAGCCACATTCCTAGCCCTTTTTATTTTTTTTAATTTTGAGACAGGGTCTAGTTCCAACTTCGTAGAGTATATGTGAAGATTAGAGTCTCTCTCTCACACACACAAACACAAACAAGTATGCATGTCTAAAGTATCTGCATGCCTAAAGCATCTCCATATCCCCATACTCTGCCTTCTAACCTTACTCTCATTCTTGCCTCTAGAAACTCTAGTTTCTGCCCAGCAATTGGTACTAATATCTAATTTCAGCTGTTATTGTAAAGATAATGCTTTAAGGTGCCTACAGGGGTCCTGTCTAGTACTTTCTTTGTATCTGCCCTATCACAAAGGAGCAAAATAATAACTTCTTCCTCTTTGGACCCATCCTTCCCTTGCCATCAGTTCAAGACTTCTCCTTTTTAAGTAATCAGCTTGTAAAACTGTGACTGATTAGGTTACTTTTTTTTTAATCTTAAAATTATTTATTGTTAAATTATATTAAATTTATTTTAAATTTATATTATTTATATTAAATTTATTTGAACTTTATATTAAATTATATTATGTTTATTATTATAATATTAAAATTGTTTTTAAAATAGTTTTTAAAAAATTTCTTACATACATGATAATAGTGGAATGCATTACAATCATAATTATCCACTCACAACACCATTTTTTGTAACTCTGTATATAAAGTATGCTCTCTCCAAATTATGCCATTATACATGAGCTCTATTATTATTATTATTATTATTATTATTTTTGCATTACAATTCTCAACATACTTATATACAATCAAAGATATGATAAATTGTGATATAAAGGTTTATTAATTAGCTTTACTTTTTACTCCCTTCCTTTGATGAAAAGAACCTTCACTGGGATAGTGCATTAGAATTGTGCATTTTGATTGGGATTAGTGGATTTGGGATTAGTGGATTTGTGTAGTTGGAGAGGTGATGACACCTTCTTGGAGTGGGGCAGACCATAAAGAATAATAGATAACTGCACTGCTAATATTTAGTGAAAATAAGTGTCATTTAAAAATAAGAAAAAAATTTGGAGACTAAGATAGGTAGATATCAGTGTTTTTTATTTAGTGTCACTGTCTCACACATAGTATTGCTCTTTATCTTAACAGCTCCTAAGGTACTACCTTAGCATACTTAGTATACTCTCATGTATTAGAATAATTTTTTGAAAGGAAAGCTTGAGAACAGAGCACTTGTGACTCTTGTTTTCCCATTTTATTTTGAGGGCCTGTAATAGGCTAGGTGCCAATAGTGTTGTGTTATTACAGTGAAATTCTTGAGGCAACTTACTTTATAAAGAAAAAAGTTTGCCAGGTGTGGTGGCTCATGCTGTAATCCCAGTGGTATGGAGGCTGAGGCAGGAGGATCCTGAGTCCAAAGTTAGCCTCAGCAAAATCGAGGTGCTAAGCCACTCAGTGAGACCCTGTCTTAAAGGGTAAAATACAAAATAGGGCTAGGGATGTGGGTCAGTGGCTGAGTGCCCCTGAGTTCAATCTCTGATACCAAATAAGAAAATAAAAGGTTTATTTATCTCACAGTTTTGAGGTTCAACATCCAAAATTAGGTAGGGGGTAGGAGTGAGTATTGTTCTGACCTCAGTTTATAGTAATTGATAGCAATTGTAGGAATGTGTCACAGAGAGTAGTGACTTCTCAAATTGGATCAGAGAGAGAATGAGATCAGTTTTTGACAGTCTGCTATGAAGCCAAACCCCCAGTGACCTAAAGATATCCCACTAAGATTTCCTCCTAAAAGTTCTACCACCTCCCAGTAGGGCGATCCTGGAAATCAAGCCTTCAGTCATGGGCTTTGGGGGCAACCGGACAAAACCATAGCAGTGCCCAGGAAATTCATGGTGAATAAAATAAATAGAAATGGGTCTGTTTCATTTTTGTTTCTTTTTTTGGATATTTTGCTTCAGCAGGTGTGTTTTAAAATAATACTTTCATTGAGGCCTTTTTCAATGAGAATCCATAATGCAGAGAGCAAACCTCCTCCAACACAGCTCTGCATTCTCAACAGTACTGATTTAGACTTGTGCCCTGGTTGCAGTTACAGTATTCCTGGGCCAGCAAACAGCCCGAAGGGAATTCATTAATGATGTTAGCACGACTATACACAAGTGCAAAATCAGGACAACACAAATGTGCTTTAACATCTCACAGAGAGGTTGTTATTGGCCTTCTCTGGGATAGCCAGGTCCAATAAATGCCTCCGAAGAGCACTTTGAACTTAACCTCACAACAAGAGCCATTTTCGGGGCAAGTAGTGTGCCACAGTCTGGCTGGGCACAATTCAGGTGCCACTTATCAAGTAGAAATGAACTTTATTTTTAGAACACACACACCACACCACAGGAGCTCTTCAGAAATTCCCTCAGAGCCCAACTGCCACCACAGGCTTCCCCCAAGCCTCTCAACCAGACCCCTCCTCCTGCTCTTGAGGCCGATTGGCTGAGTCTCGTTGGCGGAGCCAAAAAAAGTCCCCCAATGAGCAGCTCCATGGTCTGAAAGGGCGGGGAAACAGCCCAATGAGCATCACCGCAGAGGAGCCAATCAGCTGGCAGCTGGAAGTTTGCTGGGGCCCCTTTGGCTGTGGCTCTCAACAGTAGTGGACCTATAATATTAAAATACATAATTTTAAGCAGAGATTGTTTGTAATATAAACTCCTGATAAATACCTTTGGTCAATTCTCAACTAATATATTTAGTAACTTACTGTCTAGCTGCAGAGAAATCACATTGGAGCTCTTGAGTCAGAAGTATCTCTGGCTGCCAAGATCAAGGAAGTGTAATAAAGCCTATTAGATGATTAAGTGATAATAATAGTGGCGGGGGGAAAAGCTTTGTACTTCCTTCTGTAAGATTAACTTTAATTACATGTAGTCCTGCATTTGGCATTTTTGTTATTTCCCTATTTCTTTCTTTGTATCTATCTTTCTCCACATAAATGATTAATGATGAAGGTTCAAATAAATTTTATAATAACATGTTTTTAATTAAAGCCCAAAATAAATAGTAGTAGGTCAAGAATATTTCTAATTATAATCTAAATTGAGTTCTAGTTTTAATATTGCTCAATTTCCATTTAAAGACAAATGTTATGTTCTTATATCTCCTGATATTAAAGAGATCATCTGCATGTGGCTTGGTTTGGATAATTTGAGTTTGTCAGTTGTCCCAGTATAATAATTCATAACACTTTTTTATTCTCAAAAAGGTTGTGCTTTGGTTGATATATACCTATACTACCTCATAGAGGGAATTTGCATATGAAGTATTGTTAGACCCCAAGAAACTCTGGATGCTATGATCCACACAGTTTTAAAAATTGTGTCCACTCAAAAGTGCAATTTCTTCTGGCTTGTGATTATTAGTAATTTATTTTATAATGTATTCCTCCAAATATTTTCCAGTTCAATTTTTTCAAGTAAAAAAAAAAGTATCCTGCTGCTCTAGCATATTTTATTTAAGTAGTCTAAAATGCAAGCCAACTTTTTTTTTCTCATGTATTTCAGTGTTTTAAATGTTTTAATTTGCACAATACTCAAGAGTTTGGGTTATTTCAATACAGATATTTTGGAGGCTAAGTCTCTGTTAGATAATCTCATCCCCAAGTAAACTCTGAAAAATTGTTCCCTAAAGTAGACAATCTCTGTTATTCATTAGGTACTTATAGATATATTTAATGAGTGAATGTATAGCAATAAGTGATCTTCTTAAGTGCTTAGAGATTAATTTGAATATTATAAGTTAACAGTATTTTTTAGTCTTTCAAACAATGATAATGATAAATTTTTACTCAGGGAATCTCTTATCATTGGCCATATTTATGAGATGAGATAAAATATACATATAAACAAAAAATTTATTAAGCCAATCATGTAAAATATTAGCTGAGAAATCTAAATTCATATATGTTTAAACATGAAGGAGGAAAAGAAGGTTAAGTACCAGGAGATAATGGGAATTCTTGAATGGTATTCTGATGAATTTCTATTATAGAATTGCTATTGAAATTCTATCTGTTATCATTTTTGAGTTCTTCGGAAATGTTCTTCCCATGTTCTGATGCAAATTCCTTTCCCAGTCAGACAGATGGTATGTGATTTCAGTATAATATCCTTAAAAACAAAAACATAGAGATAGGGAGAGATAGGGACAATGGTAGGCCATGAACTTTTCAGACAGTAATTTGAAACCAAAGTTTGAGAGCTACCTTTTAAGAGATGGGCTTTGCTCTTTGATCACATTATTAATCTTTCAGGAATTTAATAACACCTAAGCCAATTTTATTTTTTAAGAGGTAGTCAATAATTGCAATAAACTTTAAATGTCCATAATCTGACAATAGATAAAGAGAAAGCCAAGAATAGACTGGGTTAGACTTTAAAAGTCTTTAGTTCTTCAAGTCAATAGGAAGAGAATTATTGGTATAAAAATAGGGAGATTCAGGTACATAACCAATTTGTAACTGGCAAGCCATTACCAAATTAAAATGATTAAAGCCCAATAGTCCCTTGATCTAACAATTGCATCACATCAAAGACTTAAGCTTTATAGCTTCTTGTCATTACTAACCTCATGGTCCCATCTTTCTCAATCCTTTCTATTTGTCCTACCTGCCTCTTTGAATATATTCTAGTTATTAGAAAGAGTATCATTTTATCTCCTTTAGAAAAAAATCTAATGGGGATAAAAGTGACCACTTCAAGGTTCAATAAGTATGTCATGATATTTCTGGATTAAGCAAGAAAAAAAGATTTAATATCTCAAATTATTGTATTAAAGCCTAATTTGTCTTATTTCTACACTTAATTTGATGAGAAAAGTTTTCTTAGTATAAAGTGCACAAAATAGTAATGAGTCTCATCAACCTACCTGGAACTATTCTATTGTAATAGAAAAGATAAAAAAAAATTGGTACCATGAGCTCCTTTGCTTAAGTTTCTTTTGATGTAATAGTCAAACATCAAAAACAGTATGCTGAACTTGAATCTTATTCTACAGAAAAGCACAATGGCTAAATTTCTATAGAATTATTTATTTATTTATTTTGGTTCTGAGGATAAACATGTGGGCACTTTACCACTGAGCCACATCTCTATTCCTTTTTAATTTTTCTTTTTTCTTTCTTTTGTTTTTTTTTTCTCAATTTTGAGACAGGTCCTAAGCTGCTTAGGGCCTCTCTAAGTGGCTGAGGATGGCTTTGAGCTTGCAATCCTCCTGCTCCAGCCTCCTGAGCCACTGGGATTACTGGAATCATTTAACTTAATACTTACAGAGATATTTTTAAATCAGACAGCAGTTGTTGCTATGTCGCCAAAACTACTTTCCCATTGAACTGGATTTCTTGAGCTATGCAGGTGACTGCTTGAAGGAAAACATCCAGAAATATATCTGTACATAGAACCATTAAAACATGAAATTAATTAAAAGCTGAAATTTTTCTTGAAATAAATGGTCCTCTGTACTCTATTATTGAAGAAATTACAGCACTATTATCCCTGTTGTTCATCTTAATTGGTTTACTTCTCCAAATGATTGCTGTATTCTCCATTTCATTTGGTCTGTATAGGCTAAGTCTTTATTTAAAAAAAAAAAAGAAAGAAAAAGAAAGAAAATTAGCAAAAACTTAGCAGGATTCAGAATACTATGCCTAAATTTTGAAAAGTTTGCATATTTCTGTATACTTTTTGTTTTTTAAATCAGAACCTAAACTTCTATTTAGTTTATGTGTCAACAATGAAGACAGATCTTTAAGTTTATTTCTGTTTAACTTTGTTCTTGGAGTTAAAATAAAATATGATGTCACAGGACAGTAGGAAAACAGGCTATGATTCAGAAATTATATGAATGATTTCTGTGCCTCATGGAATTACAGACATGAATAAAACTGCCTTTTTGTGGAAGGGAATACTATGGACGGAGTGTTTGGGTCTCTAAAATTTATGTATTGATATCTAATCTCCAAAGTGATCATATTTGGGAGGTGATTAGGTCACCAGAGCAGAACTCAGTGAGATTAGTGTCTTTTTACAAGAGGCCCATGGGGCTTATTTGTCCTCCTACCATGTGAAGATGCCACAGGAAGGTGTGATGATTGGAGCAAAGAGAAAATCTTCATCAGACACCAAAAATCTGTTGGCACTTTAATCCTCTAGATGTGAGGATCTAGAGACATGGCTGATGATTTAGAACAATGATATACACTCATTCACTTGCTAGTTATTTGTTAGAGAACATAGGTTTGAACTGGGGCAAGGACATAGGGACAATAGTGAAACTGTTCAGAATGCAGGTCAGTTTACTTTTCATTAAAAAAAAACAAGTTTCTTTTTTTGTTGTTGTTGTTGTGAGAGGGAGGAAAGTTCTGAAGATCTTGGTCAGATAAGAGGAATAATAGAACAATATGCAGATATGGATTCACGGAAGAGAAAATGACTGCGTAAGCACAGATTGGTGAGCAGGGAAAGGTAACAGCATGTGTGAAGCGCACCAAATTTGCATCAAGGTGTTTCCCTGCCTGGTAAGTGCATATACGGCCTTCAGATGACTTGAAGTTGGTCACCCATAGCCTGTGTTGACACTGGAGCTAGGACCTCAAGAAGTAAGTAGTATTTAAAGAAGAAGCCTGTGGGCGTATGACAGGCAGAAAGAAAAGCACACATGAACACACACAAGCCCAGAAGTTCTGGGCAAGTGAACAGCATGCCAAAATGTCAAGTACCCAGGGAGTGATGGGACACGTGGGTGGGAGCTAGACCAGAAGTCCTGCTCAGAGAGGTGTCAATAATTTCATCAATACTGGTGTTGATAAAATAATCTACTGTATCCTCATTTCTGTAACTACATTGCCTAGCATAGTTACTGGCACACAGAAAGCACTCAGTTAATATTTGTTGAACAAATATAAGTTCAGTGGCTCAAAGCTTTGAAGAATAATTGACATGTTTGAATTGGAATTAAAAAATATGACAATAGCCTGGAATGGGCCCCAAACAATGAGATACAATTCTAGAGAATCTTAGATTTTAAGTTCAGAAAGTCAGCCACCTAAGTGCAGAATGGAGATTGTGGTCTGGTGGTGAGTCAGGTTTACCAGCAGTCCACTACTAGGAAATGTAGGGATTTTAATTGACATAGCCAGATATGTGTCAACACCATCACCTAATTACTAAAATCTTGGGCACATAAATGTATGTTACATACTGTAAGTCACAAAAGCAAAGAGGTTAAGAGCCCTGTAGCCTTTACAATTCAGGCTCCACCTGGAGCCTAATTTTGAGTTAGTTCTGAGCACAGAATTTCATCTATAAAGTGCTGCTCTAAGAAGAGACCATGCAGAGGGGAATTGTGACTTCTTATTCACTGTTTAGCACTAGTGAGAGCTTTGATTACAGGTTCACAAAGTGACTTTAAGAAAGTGTGTTCCACTAGGATTTCTCCCATTGTTTTGTCAGAACTTCATTGAGTGAGTGCTGGGCCACGACAGAGAACATATAGAGGAAAGGATTTGTATGTCTCACTGCCTCCCCCATCTCCATTTGAGGCAAATAATAATTTGAGGTCTCGCTGGAGAGTTGACAACACATATTTGAGACAGCCTGGAAAAAAGCAGGTGATTACTTTTAAAGCTCTTCATTTAGTTTTTAAATTTTTAATTTTTTTTTTATTTTAGTTTTTTTTTCATTTAAAAACTCTGTATTGAGTGCCTAATATATTATTTCATTGAAGTATGTGTCACCAAAAAAAAAAAAAAAAAAGAAATATACCTGCCTAAAATGGTGTTCTGGGAGAGGTGTTCTTATACTCCTTTATCTCCCCTGAGCACAAAATATTGACTGTACCAGCTAGGTGGAGTATATCCAATAGCAGTGGGCTAGAGTTCACCTGGTCCTGCTCTTGATCAGCATTCTTTCTGTGATAACTTTCTCTGACAAAATAGGGAGGGTTAAACTTTACCTTCATTCCTGGAAGAATCCACTTCTCATTAAAGAGTTTTTGTCCTTAAAGTCTCCTCCTTCACCTTCAACATGGAAATGTCAATGCATTTCACAAGAATCATCAGTGAATATTCTCCATAGACAGTAGTAGTTCAGCTGTTCTACATCTTCACCAAATTATGCCCCAAAGGCATACACATTCTGAAGGTACTGAGGTCTTCCTGCATCTGAGAAGATTGACAGAATACAAGGTGATCCTTGCCTGATGTAGTCCCTCTGTTTTGAAATATATTAGGCCTATATAGCTTCTTATGAATGCTTTTGTCAACATTGTGTATAGGATTGAAAAGAAGCGATACTCTGTGATGTTGTTACATAAAGAAACAAAGTGATTGGAGAAGGGCAGTTAAATGGGCCCAGTGACCTCGGGTATTGAAGAAGAGAATAGCTGCTTCTTTTCCCCCTCACTTTCATCACCCCTAACATCTTCCTGTTTGGTCCTGATCCAAAGTTCCACCCACACTTTAGATGAACACTGTTCTTTATATCTGATAGATAATCAATATTCTTGGTTTTTAGCGTAGCTATATTTTTCCTTTTTGTAGTGTCTTATTCTCATGAGTTAATGGGAAAAGCTAGATCTGAAGGTGCTAGATAAATTTTAATCTTACCCTGGTACCTCTTAGATCTTTCATGTCTGATTCTAGTTCTTAGAATTCTTGGAGCCATTCTTTGAGTTCAGTAGACCTTCTCTTTTAGATTTGCAAACTCAATCTTTTTACTGGATCTTTCCCTAACACATACTTATGTCTGTTTGTTTGAAAAGGAAAAGGCAACATGCTTTCCCGTGTCTCCCTCTAGCTCTTTCCGTTTTGGTGCCTCACCATGTATTAGACACCAGTGAGAAATGGTTAGAGCCTCCTTTACAGCAAGGCACTTATTCTTCATCTGCCAGGAGATATTGGCTGTGGTAGCCTCACAGTTGAATTCCTCTCCAGGAATTGCCCTTGTAGAAAGAAGCTGCTGGCTCAAGGTTAACCCTCACCTCCCAGCCTCTGCTCACACCCCTTGGGAAGCCCACATTCAATAACTGATTCCAGGACAGGACATCCATGTCTGGACTCTTAGCCTCAAATTGGACGACTCTGAAGAGCTGCACCAGCTCTGAGACCTCTGTCACTTTGCATCAGTTACACCTTCCCTTTGCCCAGTTCTGTTGTGCCCAGCAAGACTCCCAAGAAAAGTCTCAGAAGTTCAAAGTCTGATTCTTAGAGAATTCAGCCTCTTACTCTTGACAACATTCCTTTTTGTGAAGAGGGAAATCTCCACTTTCTTGTTTTCTGTTGATTATCATTAAGTTCTGCTTTTCCTGCCACTTCAGTCCCTCATGCCCTACACTAGAGTCAGATTAGCTACTTGTCATGCCAGAATCATGAGGAGCTTCTCATGATTCCTACACCTTAGCCTGCTCTTTTTCCTTCCGCTCTGAAATGCCGTATCTCCCTGTGTTGTGGAGACATTCTCAATATATTTCAAGACCCAGTTCACAAATTGCTACTGATATGGTTTGAATGTCCCTTCAAAACTCATGTTGAAATTTAACAGCATTAAGAAGTGAGACCTTGGAGAGGTGATTAGAACACAAGGTCTCTGTTCTCATGAATGGACTCATGCTATTATTGAGGGAGTGTCTTCATTATTAAGGGTTGGTTTGGTTCCTTCCTCCTTCTCTCTTGCTCTTACACCTTCTACCATAGAATTACAGCAAGGGGACCTTTACCAGATGTCAGCCTCTCAATCTTATTCCAGGATCTTTTCATATGAATATGTACAATGGCCTTTTGGATATCATCACCATCTTCACTTGAATTCATTAAAAATAATATATATTTACTGAACAATTACATTGTGCCAGGACCAGTTCTAACTGATAGGAATAACTATCAAGGCTTTTTTTTCCATAAATGTTACATGCCACAGGGGGCTGTAGAAAATTAACAAATGAATATATGCATAATATAATTTCAGGCAATGATTAGTATTGTAAAGAAAGATGAGGATAACTAAACGGCTGGAGAGGATCAAGATGATATTCCAGGCAGTTTTGTCAGGGAAGCTGCTTCTGCTAAAGTGGCATCTAGTAGCGAGATATGCAGATGGCAGGAACAGAGTGTCCGAGGCAACAGGTATATGTACAGAGTCCTGAGATGAGAACATCCTTGGCTTGTCTCAGTATGGGCAGGGAGGAGAAAGAGGAGATGCAGTTAGATAGTTGATCTAAGGGTCAGGACTAAGGGTGGGAAGAATAAACTTAGAGGCCATATTAAACACTTCAGATTTTCTTCAGTGTGAAATAGGTGGTAATTGGAAGGTACTGAGCCAAGCAGTGACACATTCTGTCTTCAATTTAAGAGAATTACTCTGGTGGCTGCATTGAAAAATCAGTTGTAAACAGGAGAGAATACAAAGAGGCCAATTAGAAGATGGTTGTGATAATCCTAGAGGAAGATGGAAGTGGGCTTGCAGTAGGGTAAAAGCAGAGGAATGGTGGGAAGTGATGATATCAGATCCTCCATATTCTCTGAAGTTAAAACCAATAGGATTTTGTCATGGATTGGATGAGGGAAGCCTGGGTTTGGCCTTGAATATCCTACAGTAATCTCAAAAGTCGGTATATCCTGAAAAAAATGAATTCTTTTCTCTCCAGATTCAACTTTCCTTCTAGTATTTAAATTTCAAAGAATGTCATCATCATTCACTAAGGGCAACTCCCTTACTCTTACAATTCTGACCCTTCTGGGAATGCCCAAACAATTCCTGGGTCCTCCCATTTTCTCCACCTTAACAATCCCAGATGCATTTACTTCTACCCACTCACAGTATCATTCAAGACATTGGACCATCTTGATCTTACAGCTTCTTTCCATTTCAACTTATTTTCTGAAGCAATCTTCCCCAAATTCAGTCATGTCTAGACCCTCTGTGACCTTTCCTTTTTTTTTTTCCCCTGTTAAGTCCTTGAAGGTCTAAACCACCACTTGCACCCCTGCCAGCACCATGTTCTCTTAGGTCCACTCTTTTCCTTGTGCTGTTTCCTCTGTCTCAGAGGCTCCCTTCCAATCCTTTCCTGGTAATAAATATGATTCATCTTTCAGATCTCAGTTTAGTCATATAAACAGCCTAAGAAGCCTTCCCTGGTTCATTTTTAGAATACACTAGATCATTAAGACAGTTATATCTTTATTTTTCTAAACATTAGAAAATAGTATTAGAATACATGCCATAGTATGGATTTTTAAAAACTACTCAATCCTATTGGGTGATGTGTTATTTTCTTTCAATTTGTGCCGATGGTTGGCTGGAGCTCACTAATGTGAATTGATTATTGCTTCAGCAATAATTAGTAGTCCTCTGAGTGACTACCATAATACACATTTTTTTTTTCTGTTAGTAGGGGATTGTTTAAAGAGCTATTTGGGAACAGATGTGCATAATTTTTTGTTTTTATTTCTGTGTGTGTGTGTGTGTGTGTGTGTGTGTGTGTGTGTGTGTAATTTGTAAGATACAAAACTTTCTCACATAGTCAGGTGAAATGATTTTAAAGATACTTTAAAATAATGAGTACTGTCTTGTCAACAGTTGTGCCAAGGCAATGGGGGATAGGTTGCTGACAGGTCAAAGAAAATGCCTGGAGGTGGCATGCAACACATGTGACTTATTGGGGAGAGCTTACAAGAGATCAGTGACTGCTTCCTGAAGAATTGAGTTTCATTAGGCTGAACATATAGCTCCTGTGTCCCTCAACAGTGCTTTGCCAAGCTGGGCCTCCTAGTGTTTTGTCCAGTGACTACAGGCTGCCAAGTGAGACATTATTTTCATGGTGTCTTCAGTTCCATCCCCATGTTACTCAGAAGGGTTTTACATGTTCGACTGCAGAAGCAGTGACATAGTCAGCATTAGCTCACTTGTATGACCTGCATTCCAAGGAGAAGGTGGGTTTCCACAGACAATACTAACTTGTCTTAGTGCCCAGTGTGGGTGAGAGAAAGAGTGTCTTTCAAGATAATAGATACCTGGGTTTTTCAGCTTAGGCTTAGCTCTCACTGTTCCTTTAACCTGGCTAGGTTTGGGATTACAGAAAAGGGGTAACTCAGGGACATGGTGTTTTACTATTCCAACTTTTCTTTAGGGGATAGTATGAGTACCTTCCTTACAAGATGATATTTCCTGGACTACAAATCTATAAATTATAAAAATCTTAGGCAAAAGAAAAAGAAAAGCAAATGAAATTCATTTCATTATGCCATACCCATTTCTTTTCCTTACTTTTTGTACCAGGGATTGAACCCAGAGATACTTAACTACTCAGCCGCATTCCCAGCCCCTTTATGTATTTTATTCAGAGAGAAGGTCTCGCTTAGTTGCTGAGGCTGGCTTCTTTGAACTCATCATCTTTCTGCCTCAGCCTCCAGAGCCACTGGGATTACAGGCATGTGCCACTGCATGCGGCTCTTTTTTTTTTTTTAACTATATGACTTTTCCTCTTTTTATTTAAATAGTGATGTCCATCAAGCCATTTAGCAGATAGTTATTATGCCCTCCATGCCTGACAATAGGGCAGACCCAAGGATTCATCAGTTAATAAAAAGTGGAGGTTACTCCTTGGAAAGGAAAGAGAGAGAAGCTAAGTAATTATTGACATATTGTGTGTTAGCTGATGATAAGTACAGTGAAATGAGGGGTAGGAGAAGGAGTGCTGGGGAATAGGCCGGTATGCCTGTACTTTATAAAGCCATCAGGAACTGCCTAACTGGAATGCTGACACCTAGGAAGAGATGAAAGGGCATTAAAGAAGAAAGTGGGAGCAGATTTAGGGGAGAAAGTGCTCCAGGCAGAGCCGAAGCAGAGTGGGAGCTTGTGCAAAGGCATTAAGGTGAAATGCACTTCAAGGAGTGGCTAGATTGGGAACTGAGAGTTGGTCAGAAGTGAGATTCAAGCCCTGTGGTGTCCGGGTTTATGATGACACAACTCAGGTGGGATCTTCCCTCTCAGAATACAAACTTCAAGTTTTGTTTAGGAGAAAAAAAATATATATTTATATACACACACACACACACACACACACACGTGTATGTGTGTGTGTGTGTGTGTGTGTGTTATTTCTGTCTTTGCTTAAAACCACCTAAAAGAGTTATATATATATATATATATATATATATATATATGTATATATATATACATATATATTATTTAAAAGTTCGGCTGTATCTGTTGTGTTGAAAGGCCAAGGAGGAAGGGGGAATATCAGTTAAGAGCCATTGCATAATCCAGACAAGAGATGAAGATGACCCATGACATGAGGAGAGTGGAAATAGCAAGACATAACCAGATTTCAGACATTTTCAAGGTAGCTCTCAAAAATCCCCCATGTATTAGATGTGAAATGTAGATGAAAGAAATCATGCATTACCTAAAATTTCTGCCTTTGTGCTTCAAGCTATTATACATTTACCTGTATGTTATTTTATAAGTGTCTTTCAGATGTGTAGAATACAACTAAAACACTTTTTCAAGTGTGAAACAGAATGCTTGTTCATTTTACTAGTTTCCAATATTTTAGCTTGTACCTCAAAATTTTGTTTTTAACTGTCACTTTAGAGCACTAGATGCCACCTAAAGCTGGTACTATTTTTCAATTTAGAATTATTTTAAATTTAAATTACGGTCTTCTGTCCTCTTTTAAACAAAACAGAGCACTGGGTGTGGTGGTGCATTCCTGAAATCCCAGTGACTCTTGAGGCTGAGTTAGGAGGATTGCAAGTTTGAGACCATCCTCAGCTATTTACTGAGGCCTTAAGCAACTCAGTGACCCTGTCTCAAACTAAAAAATTTAAAAAGAGCTGGGGATGTGGCTCAATGATTAAGTAGCCCTGGGTTTAATCACCAGTACAAAAAAAAAAAAGAAAGAAAGAAATTCAGAACACAAAAACTACTGAGATTATCCTACAGTATGAAAAGCAATTGATAGTGACTTGTTTTATGTCCTTTCCCCATTTCTTCATTAAAAATAGATGTCTGATTTGGTTCAAGGTGACAATGTTCCCAGTCAAAAATACCTTCCTAACCTCCTTTGCTAGTAGATGTGAGTATGTGGTCCATTTTTGACTGGTCAGACACAGGAGGAACTCACTGTTGGAGCTCCTGGAAAGACTTTTTAAAAGACTGATGACATGTTGCTTCTCCCAATAGCTTTTCCTCCTCTTCTTACTTAGACTCAGGCCATGGGGAAGCAGAAGCCATCTTCAGATCTCAAGTGGATATTTATTATTTCGATGAACTGGCTTTTGGGGATACTTTATTATATCTTAACACTTTTCCTATTTTTAAATAAGAGAAATTAGCATAGAGAATAATGCAATATTTTTCTGTATACTTTATGCTAAGTGTGGGAAAAATTGTCAAAAGGAAACATGGGTATTAAAAAATGGGAATTAATCCATTATAATGCTCTGGACTTCCTTCTGCCCCCATTTTTTTTTTTAATATTCTAGCACGTAGAATCAGAAAATCACATATATCTTGCTTTGTTCACTTCTCCATAGTGTTAGGTAGACTAAGGATTTTCTCCTGCTGTTCTTTAATCCATCATGGGGGCCTGAGCTAGTTGGCTTATGCAGCTAAATTTAGTTTTCTCATTTGTAAACTTGAATTGTCATTTTCTCATTAATCTGTGACTATGAAATGACCTGCTACAGGTAAGTTACATAAATCTCAAAAAACCTTATAACCTATATCTGATACAAGGTAAGTACCAATTACATGTTAATAGCTATTATTTTTGTTATTGTTACTATTTTTACTAATACTCATAGTTAGTTATTAGAGTAACACAGTGAAATAGGTTACAATTAATTTGAGTTGCACATATCATTTATCAAATAGAAAAATCCACAGAGCTAAAGACAACCAAAGATCTGGTTTAGTTTCACTGGGGGTGGCTTCCCAGGGCATACAAAGGACCTCCTACAAGGAGAAAGCTTGGTGAATACCTAAGATGTTTTCCTTACCTTTCTATTCTAGTTACTTTGATGTCCATAGGCCAAGCATCTCAATACTAACAAATATCTTAATAAGTTTTTTTGTTCTTTTGTCTATATCCCATTTGACCATGTCTACATATACTATGGTTTATTGAATTCCTTGAAAATATTGTCTCCCTTCAAAAAGCTTTTCACCTGCCCTGCTGTAATCTGAGTTGAGCAATCTCACATGCATGTCTGCAGAACAGGATTTAAGAACTCATTAGAAATATTAAATCCAGAGGCAAGCACAGGTGCAGGACTTCTGGCTTCAATTTCATTTGCATAATAGTAGCTGGGTAATTGAAGCTGTCAGTGGTTATCTGGCTAAACACAAAAGATAAAAACACTGCATTCTAGGTAGTTGTCAAAATCTGTCTACCTTTTACTTTTGAAGAAGTTGAATGAATGTTGTTAACATTTATTGGTATACACAGGTGTGGAATTCTAAGATTCTCCTTTATAAATTCTTTTACTGGAATGCCCCAGTTACTTTATTTTTTACTACTCTAGCTAGAAAAAAGGTTTTTGTCCCTAAATTCCCCCTCCTTTTTTTTTTCTTTTCAGGGTAGATTCCTTTTGCAATTTAATTATAGAAGACCCTTAACTGTTGACAAAACAAAGCCACTTTGCTTCCTGCCTCAGGGAAACTTTTTAAAAAATTAGGAAAGTATCCTACAAACTAAATATCTAACATCCAGGCATTTCCCACAGTCTTAACATTTGAAACAAACATTTTTTTTAAAGGCCTTATAACAACAATTTACCAAAATATATTAGAAGCCTTCTAATGCAATGAAGTTTACATCATGTGCACACATGCTTTATCACTGAGCCTGAAGGCTTTCACAGTAAAATGTATAAGCCACATACATTTGAATGCTCAAGTGTCCTATAAAAGGATACGTGAAAAGGTCTTAGAACCTAGGAATATGTTCTGTATTTCTTAAGTAAGAAATAAAAACAATAGGTTGCTTGAAATTATGTACATACAATGGGAATATAAGTGAATGCATGTAAATATTGATTGGATCCCATACTGGTCTTGGAAGAATTGGAAGGCAAATACTATAGTCACTTGGAACAGGCATCTGCTATGGGTAAAGGAGAGGACACCAACATTCTCAATGCTATTTATTTAAACTTTCTTTTTTTTTTTCTTTTCTTTCTTTCTTTTTTTTTTTTTTTTTGCAAAAAGTAGTCTAAGTAATTATTTCCAGGAGGTGAGATTAAAAGGAATTTTATTATTCTTATTTTTATTTATTTCTGATTTTCCAACTGTTGAGAAAATGAATTTTTCATTTTTGCAATACTGAAAAAGATGAATAATATACTTTTTAAGACTCTTAAAAACATAAATTATCAACCAATTAAGCAATAAATTTATTATACAAACAAAAATTTGCTATTATTCTTTTGTTAAGGTTTACAAAATTCAGATAATGTTTCTGACATTTCTATACAAAGCCATTTCATTCCATCTAGCTTTTGGTAATTTTCTGGTCTTTGTTGTTTCATGCAGTTAAGTGTAATACTCAATCCTGATAATTATTGATAGTCATAATAAGTTTTATAATTTGAAATAAAAAATCATACTTTTTTTTTTTTGGTACCAGGGAGTGAACCCACGAGTACTTAACCACTGAACCACTTCCACAGCCCTTTTTATTTTTTATTTTGAGACAGGGTCCAACTAAATTAATTAGGGCCTTGATAAATTGCTGAGGCTAGCTTTGAATTTGTAATCCCCTGCTTGAGCTGCTGGGATTACAAGCATCCACGCTAGGCCCAGTTTACCTTAAGATTTTGATAATTCTTTTAAAGTTTAATAAATCCTCAGGGTTATACAAAATTACATACAAGAGGAAGTGAGGGGTAAGGGAAGAATAATACAAGTGGAAGAAATGTTTTGCAGTAGAGGGGGTAGAGAGAGAAGAAGGGAGGGGAGGGGAGGGGAGGGGGGATAGTAGAGGATAGGATAGAGAGAAGAATTCATCAGACACTAGAATGGCAATATGTAAATCAATGGAAATGTAACTTATGTAACTGATGTGATTCAGCAATCTGTATACGTGGTAAAGGTGGGAGTTCATAACCCTTTTGAATCAAACTGTGAAATATGATATATCAAGAAAGATGTAATGTTTTGAACGACCAACAATAATAAAAAAAAGGAAAAAAAAAACTATGTTAAATAGAAATGGTGGAAAAAATAAATAAATAAATTTACTTTTTTGTGTTTATCTACACAAATAAAACTAGCATATAAGGAGTTCAATATAAAAATTAGAATTTTAATTTTGTACTTTTCTGTCTGTAATATAAAGACATTTTCTTATTTCAAAGAGTAAATCATAGGCTCATGTGATAATAAAGACATTTTTCTTTTGGAGCAAAGTAATA
This sequence comes from Ictidomys tridecemlineatus, assembly GCF_052094955.1. NCBI lineage: Eukaryota > Metazoa > Chordata > Mammalia > Rodentia > Sciuridae > Ictidomys > Ictidomys tridecemlineatus. Next base: position 61,451,640 of record NC_135485.1, read on the forward strand.
AAACAAAAAATATTTTTGAGTTACCCTGAAAAATTTATAAAAATTGACATCTTCTCTCTTACTTTTTAAAAATGTTAAGACTGATTGAAACCATTGCTCATTAAGAATAATCAGAGATGAACTGATAAGACTATTAAGGAGTCTTTAAAATTCCTGATTCATCATGTTTCTGAACAATAATAGCTATAGGATTAAAAAACAACTGTCACCCAATCCTGTTCCTGTCCTGTATAAGACAATGGGATGGAATTTTCTGACAGAGGGGAAACTCAAAGCTTACTCCCTTTGCTTGTGTGTTGGTTCTGATAGGAAAAACATCTTCAAGTTGTATAGGGCAAAGCACCCAACATAAAAATATAAAAAGAGAAAGACATATTTGTTATTTCCTGTTTCTCAGCACCAAAAATTTACATGTCAGGAAGTTGAACAGATGATCATGCTCTTTCCAGAGCCATCTCTAAGAATGGAAAAAATACCAGGAAACCTGGAAGGAGACCCTTCCCCATTATTTCCAATGTAAAAAGAAAGCACTTTTAGAAACTCTAGATTAAAGAATTTCTTGTCAGTCCCTTGCCATGTTATGGAATGGATCAACAGCTGACAAGTGAACATTTGGTGATGGAAACATTACACTAGAAGATGTAGAAATAAAAACTAAGGTGGCTGTAGCATGGTCAAGAGAGAATTTCTCCAAATATTACATTTAAGAGCGTACAGTCCTAGAGAAAATTTCCTCAATTTTTAACATACAGATAAAGAATGCTGTTCAGAAAGCATGTCCCTGTAAGACTACTCAGAAGACTGAAGCAGGAGGGTTGCAAGTTCCAGGACAGCCTGGGCATCTTAGCAAGACCATGTCTATAGATAGACAAACAAACAGTTGTGCATGCCTGATGATATCTGCTAACTGTGAACTGCATAGGCAGTCTCTATTTGTGTACTTCTTATCCCTGGGAGATGTTGGCTGGGAGGAAAATTGGCTTGATATAAGGAATAGATACAGAAAGTAGTTGGTGGTGTATGGAATTGGGATTGGTTAGAGTGTTTATGATATAATTTTCATACTCCTGCTAGAGCTGACTCACAGGAGAGACTTAAAAAAAATTGGTATTAGTTGAGCCTCGTTATTAATGGATGCTGAGTACACAAATTCAAAGTCTGAGACAACATAAGTCTGAATCCTTTCCCAAAGTAAAGGACAGAGATCATTCTTCCAGCTTCTCTTTCTGTGAGACCAGAGGCCTGTGACTTTGGATTGATTAATAGGTGTATTTGTAGGAGATTTAGATTTATGGGGCTCCACAGTAAGGAATGCATTCATACTGGGTACACTTCTTTTAGTGAACAGAGCATCTAGCTGGGGCCAGCAGGAGAGAATCTTCTGAAATTTAATTTTAGTCTTTTTGGTATAAACTGTGGAGTCTATAAAAGCTGGGATGTCTTAGCGAAGTACAACGGCAATGATATTTTTACCAACTAACTAATTCTCTGATTGAGCATTTTCCAAGGCTGCAGCTTCTGAGTTTGGCTTGTGGCCTTCTTGGAATTTCAGGGAGCTCCCTAAGATGTTTCCATAATTCCATTTATGCTTTATCTATACAGAGCAGATTCTGTTGGCTGCAACTAAGAACAATGAGGCCTGTAGTGTATTTCTAGGATTTGAATTTTTCCTAATTTTATTTTAATAAATAGAGGACACTAATCCAAATAGCTGAAAATATTTTTAAACTATTTCAAGTATGAATTTCAATGGAATGTTCATGATTTGAGGCATAAGTAGCTACAGTATTACATGATGAAATGGAGGAATTGTAAGCAGGTTAAATAATATGTTGCAAAGTTTTATAATTTTGGTTAAACACCCCCCCCCAATAAGGACAGAACAGTAGGCAAATTACTTTATAAAGTACAATTATAAGTGTAGTTTCATGACTCTTGATAATGTTTAGTGATTTGAACGATAATGACCCTGTATATGGAGTAGCTTTAGCTAGAAACCAAAACAAAGTTTGTGTGTAGAGAAAGATAAGACAGAGTTGGTGATTATGCATCAGGAGTTCTGGCACATCTCTACATATGGAAAACAAGTTCAAAACTTCTCATTCATATAAGAAGGATAAAATGTGTATTTTCTCCATCTGTAGGTTTTATTTTCATGATTTAAAGCAAATATTGTATTCTTTGAGATGTAGAAGTAATAAAGAGCTCTTAACGTACCACAAATGACACCAAGTAATTTTTTTATGCCATATAATAAACCTTTGGAATGACTAGAAGGGCACTATCCAATAAATCCTTTCAGCTTTTGCAACACTCTCATCTGTTCTTTTGATGGGGATTTTTTTCTTGATAATTATCAGAGCTTCTAACCACATAGAAATAAGCAGATGACTCAGTTCTGATTTCTGTGTTCTATTGAGATTAAAACCTCCCTACAATAGAGAAACTTGCTTCCCCTAAGACATTAAATGATACCGTTTGCTTTTACCCAGAAACATAATGGAGATACTATTTTATAAGAGTTAGACATATTATGAATGTAAAATAAATGTTTCATATGACAGTAAAGATAATTGTGAAAAATATTGTACATGCATTTTTCCCAACTTTCCTTAGCATTGTAGCAATATAATTTCTCTGTATATGAGTACTTTGTATAAACATGGTTAAGTTTGTTTGAACTGTTTCCATGTTGCTTCATTGTGGTTGGTAATTATGACCAATATAAGGACTAAGCATTTCTTCAAAGAGAGAAATGGGTTATTTCAAAGTTGTAAATGTGTCAAAATGTACATGTGTATATATGTATATGTGTATATATATGTATATATGTGTATCTATATTTTTCTTCTGAGTAGTATACGTTAGTTTAGACAAGTGTAGACTATTTTTATGTAGTATTATATAGCACTTTCTTTTTCTTTTTTTTTTTTTGGTATTGGGAATTAAACTCAGAGACACTCAACCACTGAGCCACATCCCCAGCCCTATTTCATATTTTTTTTAGAGACAGGGTCTCATTGAGTTGCTTAGTGCCTCGCCATTGCTGAGGCTGGCTTTGAACTTGCAATTGTCCTGCCTCAGCCTCCTGAGCCACTGGATTTACAGGGGTGTGCTACTGTGCCCAGCTATATAGCATTTTATGTAGGCTTATTTGATACCTGCTGTATCTCAACATTTGCCAAACTTTCCTTTAATGATCTGTTTAATGTTCTGTCTTTCCCACAGCATTTGTAATTCTTCAAGGATAGGGCCTACATACTATCACATTTCTACCTTTAGTTCTTTCTACAATATCTGATGCATTAATTGTTTCATATAATAATTCATATAGTGCACATTCATTGAAGCACTCTGCTATTCATTGGGTATGCAGACAGAGTTAAGCAAAAGAGATAAAATTTGTGCTCTTACTGGATTTAACTTAGGATAGTAGACACTTGATAACAAAATACAAAAATAAATATTTCAGGGCATCAAGAAAAACAAAAAGACACTATTGGAATTTATGGGAACTCTAACAAAATGTGGTATGAATTTCAGGTTGCTTACCTGTTATGCTGATAATAGGCCACTACTGAGCCATGGGAACAGACATGGGAAACAAGGACAGAAGGCATATTCATGAGCAAAATAAGAAAACCCCATTGTAAGACACAACTAGGCTCTAAAAATATCCATTTATATAACTATAGAAACTTCATACTTGAGAAGCTTAAGGTCAGTTAATGCAGTGGCTTTTTATCTTATCCCAGTGAGTTCTGCAGAGGCTCTACCATCTCTTCTTCTTCCCCCAATGTGTTTTTTTTTTTTATTTTTTTATTTTTTATTTTTTTTATTGGTTGTTCAAAACATTACAGAGCTCAAGACATATCATCTTTCATACATTCGACTCAATTGGGTTTTGAACTCCCCAAATACATAATACAGACTCACTTCTGTTACATATTCACATTTTTACATAATGGCAATGTGTTTGTGTGAGCTAGGGCTCTGATAGATGATTTGCCTAACTGGTTCTCCCTGTAAGTTTATTGTCTTCTGAACTAGAACTTTAGTGTTAATCTGCTGCGTTTTTCAGCTAATTGTCTTTCACTGAAATTGTAAGATGGTACACTACTAATCCTAAATTAGAATGGAGATTAGTGAGAGCTTTGAGGACATGACATTTAAGCACAAATTACAGGTAAGCAGGAATTAAGGAGTCGATGATGATGATGATGATGATGGTGATAATGATGATATGCAGGACTTAGGCATATAATAAAAATGATGATGATGATGATAGAAAAGTAGCAACAGTAGCAGGAAGAATTAGGGAGACAAAAATAATGATAATGGTTATAATGATGATGAAAGAAAGACAGAAAGAAAAAGACTAAAAAAGAAAAGTTCCAGGGAGCTTCAGCAGGGAAATAGCTTGTCTGGAGATCTGAGGTAGGGGAAAACATCACAAATATCAACAACTACATAATGTCAAAGCCTTAGGACATGTTTGGGATTTTTGTATTTTATTCTAAGTACTATTGGAGACAATTGGCTAATGAGTTTAAATAATCTCTCTCTCTCTCTCTCTCTCTCTCTCTCTCTCTCTCTCTCTCTCTCTCTCTTTCTCTCTCTCTCTTAGTGTACTTTGTTTTGATGAAAAAAGCTGACTGGGAGAGTAAAATTGGAGACACCAGCTAAGAGTCTGTTGTAATCTTTAATATAAATGATGATGGTGGTTTGGGTTTTGGATAGTGGCAAAAGAGAGGAAATTGAATGGATTCTTGGTATGTTATAGAGGGAGGCTGTGGGATTTGATGCAGAGTGAGCAAGAAGACCACATTAATTAAACTCTTGAAATATTTGTGATGGTGTTTCCAAAATGTGTACTACAGCATACTTGTTAAATGTGTTCATAGATGTTTGGTGAAATCACAAAAAGTGATTTTGTGGTCAGATAAATTTTAGAAACACTGGATTTCAGTAAAGTTGGAGTTTCTTACTATGAATTTCAGTGGTTTTAATATACTACTAAATAAAACTATGTAGTGTGGAACTGCAGTAATTACAGAAATGTTTTTGTTTTGGATGAAGTTCTTGTAGGCTTACTTTTTTTAAACATACTTTGTGATTTAGTGCTTAAAGAAGTAAATGAGTTCCCATAGAAAATATATATTTGTTCATATTAAATTTTGTATTTGAATGAATTCATTATTTAGTGATTGTTATATATCCTAGGAATTGAGAAATTATTTTGGAAAAAAGAAGCATTTAATTTTGATAAAGAATGTAAATATAAATTTGGTGAAGAACTCTTAAATATATTTGAATATTACAAAATTTGCTGTCTCATTGCTACAAAGTTAAAGTAAAATATGGAAATTTTTCTGTATAAATTATTCCTTGTCAAATATTTCCTTGTTCATTTACACTCCATAAATGTTACAAGTTTATTAACTATTACTTCTATATTATGCTGAATTTATCTATGAATTGCCTTTATAATTTTAATATATTATTATTACTGTATATCATCATAGGGATTTAAAAATTGAGATTACCTGAAATTTCATGATATAGTTTGAATCTTCCCATTGCTATAGACTTTATTTTCCTATAATAGTAATCACTTGTGGAGCATGTGTGGCATATAAAATTATGAATAAGACATGGTAATAGTGTCATATCTAGCACACCTTTAGTCAGCATTAGTATTTGTTGATTGATATTACATGTAGGCTATCCTCTTGTATTTTAATTGAATCAGCTACACCATATCCAACTCTTCAACCTCTCTTTCTTACATTCACATGTGCCTTTATTTACATATATTTGGCTGATATCAGAGAAGTAGATTATACATTTGGAGGCATTAACCAAATATCATCTTAATGCTCAAATGTCTTAGATCTTTAGTTTGGCACCAAAATCTCCTTGTTTAAATGTCTTAAAAATAAATTGTTCTATTTGCTACGATTCCTTAGTTGAATTGAAAATAATGTCACAGCTTGATCCTGATACCTCTTCTTTTAATCTCCCACATTTTTTCTCTTAGTGTTAATGTTTTTTCTAACACAACTTCCCATATGATTCAGGGAAGAGCTAAGTATGTAACTTGGAATTTTTCTTAATCTCTGAACACATGCAGATACACACTTCTAATCATGAAATGCAAAGGTTACAAATTGCCTCCTTCCATATTTTTCTGAACTGTGCCATTACCACCAGGAGAGCCTCTCGGTTACATTTTTTCCCCTTTTGTGGAAGTAGTAGGTTTTACAAACTTACAAAAAGCTGATAAAGAAACTTTAAAAGCTATATTGTTAATGCTGGCTAAGTGACATGGGCCATGCTGCTGGTAGCTCGGTTCACTGTTTGAAACATTCATGCCAATATTTGGTCAGGTGTGGACTTTCGTGTAAGCCAAAACCCTGATAACCATGGAAACAGTTCAACTGAAGTATAGGAGCAACAATAATATTTTCAAAAAATCATTGGCTCTGTGGAGTTTCAAATATCATATAGTATGTATAGTTTTTACAATTACTTGTTCATTTTATTAACAATAAAATATGTAGTAATTATTAAGATCCTTACAAAGGCATTTCATGTATGTCAGATTATGTAAGTCACAATCAAATTTTTATAGTAGATTTTTCAGCTGACAGCATGCCAACAGTGTCAGAATGACTAACAGCCCATGCTTTAAAAAAAAAAATGACTTCCTAATCTAATTGTTTCTTTTAAAGGACACCACATTTCAAAAAGTTCTTTAATTGGTAAACAAAATACCTTATATATAAAGTATACTAAATAAAATATATTTATTATAACAAATACATTGTTAGTCTTCATTCATATATATACTAAGTCCAGATATCAATTAACTCAACTACAAATACAAGTATAATAGTACCATGGTACTATCAAAACTAAATGTTTTTTTTTCTTGGATTGGATTTTAGTTTTACACATGAAAATTTATTTGTACAATTCCTCCAATATTAAAATTAAGATTTCCTCACATGATGAATACTTGGGTTTTTTTTTACATAAGTAACCCACCTACTGACAGTTCTAAAGAAGCTAAATTAATTAATTTATGTAAGATAAAAAAATAATTCTGTACCTTTTAAGGAAATATTTCATTACAAATAGTCAAAGAATAGAATCTACATTTTTTCCATAGTGCAAAATAATAAATACCATCAATTAATGAAGAATATTGAATGGCACTGATTTAAATGGGAAATTTGGCACTATTTAACAAAGGCTGCCATATACAATTGACGCCATACACACTTGCTTGTGTAATTGGGAAAATGTAAATAGATACTGCTTTTACTGAAGTAAAGAGTGCCCTCAAATGGAAATGAAAAAGAAAAATATCCTTTCCCTGGTCCTGACCTGTTAAATGTTTTCATAGCACAGATGTAATTGTGCCACCAACCCTGAGCCAGCCAGGTGAAATTCTCAACTGGAACAGCATAGGCCATAATGCTTTTTATGGGAAATGAGTGGTTTATTTTATTATCTGGACTTGAAAGTCTTCTAATATGTCTCTAAAGTATTTGTATGGTTCAGATATTACAAAGGAAACTGTAGAAAGGAAAAGAATTATGGGAAAAGGAAAATATTTCTGCTAGCGTGAAAGCTAACTTTACATAGATTTTCAACAAGAGTTTATTACCATATGCAGTATTTTTATTCCTAAAGTATATGTGAATGAATAGCTTGTTATGAATGATGGGCAAATTTATGAAATGAAAGACAAAATGGAATGTTACTTTCCATTTTCTCTTTTTCACACGTGAAAAGAATGTTTCATATCTATCCATAAAGAAAAAGGGTTAGAATTTTTTCTTCACTGAAAAGAAATTTCATTATATATTTTTAAAATAACTAGCTGTTCTCGTTATGTATTTCTTCAACATGTACCACAGCTTTCAGTGCCTTTTATTTTGCTTACCAATCTGTGGGTCAGGACTTGAGAAAGGACTTGACTATGAGCTCTGGCCTCTGCTCAATTGCTATCACCTGCAGGGCTGGCACTGGAGGTCCACTTCCAAGCTGACTTCTTCATTCAGTTGTGGGACCTCATTACCCTCACTAATAATTGGTCATCTTCTCTGCAAGGGAAGCTCATTCTCCAGGGTTTGGGCTTTTTATGGCATTATGGTCTCTGTGAAGTTGATTTTCTCACAAAGTTTGTCCCAATAGGGAATAAGCACAGTATTTCACTGTATTCTATTGTTCAAAGTAATCAAATTCAAAAGAGGAGGGATGGCACACAGTTCTACACTGAAACAATGTTTGTTGTAGCAAATAACAGGAAACCCAAATAACCATCAGTAGTAAAGTGGTTGAACTATGATATATTCCTATAATGAAGTACTATGAAACTAAAACAAGGAATGAAATATCCCTTACTTATTAGGCATACTCCTCTGAATAAAATGTTAAGTTAAAAGGTTAAAACAAACATATATATAGTACTATTATTTAAATACATATAAAGCTTCCAGTTAGAGGATAAATACTAAAATAATAACAGTGGTTTAAAAAACAACATAATTTTAATCCTTTTTTTAAAAAAATGATGGTCTGTATAGAAAAGGGAAAATAGAATTAAGGTGGAGTCAACCAGGGAATCTGCAAATGAGATGTGTTAGCTTTCCATTACTATGAAGAAATACCTGAGGCTGTCAGTATAGGAAAGGGACCAAGGGGAGGGAGGACAGGAGGGAAAGAGAAAATACTGGGGAATGATATCAGTCAAATTATATTGTAATGTGTGCATGCACAAACATGTAATTATAGATCCCACCATTTTGTTTGACTCTAATGCATCAATAAAATAATATAGGAAAAAACACCTGAGATAAATAACATATAGGGAGAAAAGGTTTATTTTGACTTGCAGTTTCAGATGTTTCACTGTTAGGGTTAGGGTTAAGGTTAGGATCAGTTGCCTCTGTTTTGGGCCTGTAGCCCAGAGCCTCATGCTAGGTAACATATTGGGGGGTTGGGGTGGGAGAAGCGACTTACCTCATGGCATCCAGGAAGCAAAAAGGTACAAAGGGCTGGGGTTCCTATATCTTTTTCAAGGGCAAGTCTTCCATGATTTAACTTCCTTCCTCTAAGCCACACTTCATAAAGGTTTCACCCCTCTCAAAATTGCTAGCCTGGCAATCAACTCTATCACATGGGCCTTGGGGAGACATTCAAGATCCAAACCTTAATGGGTTTCTCTAAATCTTCTCTCAGTTGTAGACACTTAACTTTAAAATGCCATAGATATTTTTAAATTTGTTTTATAAATTACCAAATGAACTTAATTTGTATTGAGGTCATATTTTAGCTGCTATACCTTGCATCTCAAATGTCCCTCAAAGACCCACGTGCTGAAGGCTTAATTCCTTGCCTGTGGAATTACTGGGAGGTGGTGGAACATTTAGAAGGTAGAGCCTAGTGGAAGGAAGTTAAGTCACTGAGGATGTTCCCTTGAAAGGATTAAAAAAAGAACTTTTCCAAGTGAAAGGATGTTACAACACTGTCATATAACTGTATATCCCCACTAGCATATACACTGCAGATAAAAAATCTGTAAAAAGTCTCAATTTTTTTCCAATAAGCATATTCTTGATGATATTACTGGCAACTTTATTTTGAGACTGTGTGATAAATGGTGTTTGTAAATCTCAGGATTTTTTATATGGATGAAAGAAGATTGGGCTGTCTGAGAATACATCTTATGTAGGGATTGATATTGATTGAGGGGTCGCTTCATATACTGTTTGAAACCCATGGTGCAGTTCCACATAAGCAGACCCATTTTGGGGAACCACAGCTCTTTATTGACAGACCTTTGCTCAAAGACTTCTATATGACTTCTTGAATCTTTCATAGCAATCTAGGATGCTTCAATCTCCCTTTTCTTCTCCTTGCCCCTCTCTCCCTTTTCTTCTCCCTTTCTTTTTCTAATGCTGCTCCATTGTTTTTCTTTCTCTTTTTTACTTGGGGTCAGATTTATATCCTAGGACTGTAGTTTTTTAAGTGTTAACACAGGGATGTATAAAAAAGGCATCATGAAACAAATCTTTCTAATAATCTTCTTCAAGTATCTTTCTCTCCAAAATCCTACACTGAAATCCCTCTTCTTTCACATAGTCCCTTCCCTCCTCCATATATTCCTTTGCTCTGAATATTCTGGTGCCCACTCTTCCAGATGCCTGGAAGCTCCTACTATCTTACTTAGTTTTGAGAAATGCAGTAGAGGCTTCCAATTTGACTGCTTATCTCTGGTGATGAGTTGAAACCTGGAATTACATTGTATCATATTCTCCATCTCCTTATATAGCTATTTCAATATTAGAGAAATACACAAAGCATAAGACCTTCAGTTTTCTAGTGCCTTATTTGCTCAAAGTGCTTGCATGACCAGTCTCAGTGTTCTATAGAATAACAGGATGGGTTTCCACAGGTAAAGGGTCTGGAGGGAGGCATAGCATACAAGTGCTTGTTTCTTTATTGCTGCTTTCATTGGCTTTACCTATATAAATACAACCAGAAGGTCACAAAGTAAATTCTAAGTCAGGTTAAAAGATATATCTGCCTACCCAAAGAAAATAAAAGTGAAGTTATATTTCAGTGTGCTTTAGGAATAGAATCAAACACATTCATAGACAAATAACATTTTATCCTAAGCAATGTTTTTCTTCTGCAAAGTGTGAGAACATCTTAACCTACCATATTTAAGTATTAATTATATATACTTGCCAAATGTACAAAAAAGGAGGCGTTCAGAGACACTTTTCTCACACAGAAGCCAACCCATTTTGTCTCCTAGAAGAAAAGAAAAGCTGTTATCCAAGAGGAGTGGAGTTTGATGGATTTAAGACACTATAGATATTAGGACTCTCACTTGAGTCTTTCTCAACATAGAAAATGAAAAGAAACAGCTGTCTAGGGTTCATGTTAGTACTTCTCAGCTGGCTCTTGTGTGTTTATGATGGTCTAAAATTTTCTCAGAGATGCCAGTACCTTTTCCGTAGTACATTTGATCATTTAAAAACTTTCTTACACAGCAAAGGATGGGGAAAGTGCTGCCATTTTTCTTCTCAATGGAAATATGATCCTCATTCTTACCAATAAACAAATCACATTTCTCAAATAATTTTCTTTTCTGAGAGTTATTGGCATAAAAATTGATGACCTTCTCAAAATTCCATGACTACATCACTTGTTATGCTTTGGATGTGATGTTCCCCAAAATCTCAGATATGAGACAATGCACAAGTTTGGAGGAACAATGATTGGGTTATAGCCTTACCCTAATCCATAAATTAATCTCTAATGCGTTTGAGTGGTAACTGGAGGTGGGGGGTGTGGCTGGAGGAAGTGGTTTTGGGGTATATATTTATATGTGGCAAGTGGAAACCTCTCTCTGCTCTCTGATCATGATGTGAGCTGTTTGCCTCTGCCTCACTCTCCTGCCATGATGTTCAGCCTCCCTTCGAGCCCCAAGGAAAGGAGTTGGCTTCTGTGGACGAAGACCTCTGAAACCGTGACCCCTCAGATTAACTTTTCCTCCTTTAAAATTGTGTAACCGATGTGATTCTGCAATCTGTACATGGGGTAAAAATGGGAGTTCATAACCCACTTGAATCAAATGTGAGAAATATGATATGTCAAGAGCTATGTAATATTTTGGACAACTAATAATAAAAAAATTGTTTTGGTCAGATCTCTTAGTTACAGCACTGGAATAGCTGACTAAACCATGACATTTAAGGAGTATTGTTTTAATGAAATTAAAAGAAAATGAAAAGCCAACAAGAATAGTTTATAAGAAAAGACAGGAGACTCAAAAAGCATAGGTAGTATTTAGTTCTACTGTTCTCCCACACTACCTGTAGATCTTTAAAAACAATCTCTCTGAGATTAAAGATAGAATATCCTGTTGAATTGATGCTCAGAAGACTTAAACATGTTCACTGATTGCTTTTATTTCCTTTGTTTACCATTTTGGCTTAAAAATGCTCTTTCAGCATAATCTTCTGTACTTAGCATATGCATTTTTCTATATATGTATATGGGAAAAAAAGCCATTTGAAGTCCAGGAAACTGATGCTGGATTATACATCAAGAGTTTAGATTGTAAAATATGAACAATATACATATAGCATTTTAAAAGTTTATATGTTTTCTAATGCAACATAAACCAGAGTCCATTGAAATGTACTATACATTATTATTAAGTCAATGAAGGTTTCAATTTTAAAATGTAATTGTTTTTGTATAAATATAAAATTATTTTTTGCTAACTGTACAATTTAAAACTTTTGAGAGAAAGATGTTGGTATGTAAAATTAAATAGAACTACACAAAAAATAGATTATTTTCAAAAAGTTAAGATAATTGAATATGTTATTTTTATCAATTGATATGATGCAAACACCCTATTAGAAATATCTGCATAATTCAAATTATTGCACATTTTGATGGTCTGGAAGATGTCAATATTACATTGGAGCTTACTATAATAAGCATATTATTTATTGATTATTATTTATTAAACAACATTTATTTATTAAACATTAAATGCTTTATGATTATTGTTTAATAAATTGGGAAAAATCAAAATTTTATATCATTGTTTTCCTGATTAATGTCAGAAAAAATATAACAGCCAAAATTTTGTAAATTAAGTCAATTTTCCATTCACATCCAAGAAAACTAAAATGAAAATAATAGCAACCATAACAAAAAAAATTCAGGAACTAAATTGCTTACATAGAGATATGATATTCAAAGGCTTCCTAAATGTTTATTGTGGTGATCATATTGTTTTTCTACTTTAAATAATGATGTGGTGGAGTATATTAGTTGATCATTGGCTTTTATAACATATGTGGTGATAGCAAAACCATTAGCATTTATTGAGACTTTATTGTAGATTAAGTAAGAATATAAGGTATACACTTTTCCTGATTTCCTGTGGGCAGAGAAGGAGAAAGGAAGGATGGCAAGAGGGAAAGGATTTATGGGAACACGATTTTGAATCTAATCTAAAGGTCTATGAGGGAAGGGGGAAGAAGGACCTTCTGGACTAAAGGGTGAGGGCTGTCAAAGACACGCAGCTGTTCCATGACTATAGTGCACCCTGAAAGGAGACTGATGGTGAATCAAGAAATAAGGTCTGGTCCCAAAGACTCTGTGTACTGCATATTCAACAAGGAAACTGGAAGGCAGGAGCAGATGGAGGGTGGGCCATGACCTTGTTGATGGCCATGTTCCTCTGCTGATGGCCATAGTACCTACCAGGAAGCCAACCAACATTGTGTCTTTGATAGCACCACTTCCCTTCCCTTGCCTTTTTAGGTCTGGGGTAAGTAAGAGCATACTATGTCTAATTCCTCCATGTTGTCACCACCCCTCATGAACCTTCTCAGTCCTTTTGATATCTTTCTTTATAATCCCTCTTCCCTTAAGCCCTTGGAGTGTTCAGTTTGTTTTCTAATGAATTGTGAACGGAATCTAGACAAAGAGAACTTTTTTATAGTTCTCATTGTCTACAGTGAGAACTGAATATAGACAATAAGAAATAAGGTCTCAGAGAATACTACATCTTTTTGGCTTTGATATACAGGAAGATTGCATATAGTTGGCCATTTATGTTAAAAAGGTATACTAATAAATTTCTTTAAAAATACTCTAGTAAACACTGATTAGTTTTTTGCTTTTGTTATTATAATCTGAGAACAGAAAAAGTTTTGAAAAATTTCAATTTATTCTCATGTTTGGTAGAAATCTGGTGATTTGTGAGTGGTGACTGCTGAGAGAACTAAAATCTGCACATCAAATAAAAGAGAACAGATGGGTGGGAATTAAAATTGTAATTATTTCTTGGTATCCCTGGAGGTTGGTGCTAGGATGCCACATAGATATGAAAATCTGTGGATGCTCTAGTCCTTTATATATGGTATGTTATTTGCATATTATCTAAGTACATCTTTAGGTGTTCTATAAGTCATCTCTAGATTACTTATAATACCTAATGCAATGTAAATATTATGTAAATAGTTGTTGTACTGTATTTTTAACGAAATAATTAGAGTTCATACATATTTAGAACATATGCGATATTTGGGCTGACTGTACTAGTAATAACCATGGGAGAGTTTAGCCCAAGTGTGTGATGCAAAATAATACATAAATTCTATGTTATTCTATATACTGATATACAGAATATATCAACTCCTTAAAATCCATAGGATATACATAAGTCAATAGAAAATGGACAAAAATTTAGAATGGGCATTTCACTTGAGAGGAAATTTATATGGCCAAATATCATATTAAAATAATCAGGAAAATGCAAATTAAAAGGACTACAAAGATACTAATATACTGTACATACTAGTTTGCTTAAATTTAAATTCTAAAATACTATATGTTTGCAATGATGTGGCATAAAGGAGCTTTTATGCTCTGGTAGTGGGAATTTAAATTGATTCAGTGATTTTGAAAACAATTTGGCATTATTTTGTAAATTTTAAGTTATAAATGATCCTATGACACACCCATTCTATTGCTTGTCGTTTCTCTCAGAGAAATCTATACTCAGGATACATGTTCAGGAAATTCTTTGAGCATGTTCATAATAGAACCAAATGGGAAACAACTGAGGTCGATAATAATAAAAAGGATAAGTAGTTACATATTCACACAGGAGAATTCAATCAAAATGAGATATAGCTACATGGATCAATTATATGGAACACGAAAATATTTATGAAAGACATATTACAATTATGGACTTTTTAATTCCATTTATGGAAAGCTTAAAAACCAGCCTAATTAAACTATATTGTTTAGAGATACATACTTAAGTGATAAAAGGAAGTAATGACTGCACCTATTGGAGACTGAGGTAGAGAAAAAGCATGGGAGTGAGCACCACAAATGTGGGGAAGTGTTGCCTCTGGAGGAGGAGGAGTTGGGAAGATGGAGTTGTGAACAGGGAAGAGTGAAGAGGACTCCTGGGGTGTAGTCAAGTCATTGTTCTCTTTCTTGATGTAGGTGAATAGGGATTGATTTGTAATAATTTATTAGCCTCTATAATTAAGTGGTATGCTGCTTTGGTATATGTTTTGCTTATATTTTACAAAGGTTAAATCATCAGAATATTATTATTTTAACATAATTTCAGATTTAAGATAAGGAACAGGAAGTTTTTCTCCATGCTGTTTGAGATACATCTTTATGTCCTGTTTCATTTGGGTCCTTTTGTGCTTATCTGACTTAAAATTGTTTGCACCTTGTGAAAAAGAGCTAGATAGGAACAAACAGCTAACTTCAGTAACTTAATCCTGCATGTGTCAGGAGGTGAAAATATGCTAATTACCTCACATGATGAAAGAAAACCTGACGTAGTTCCAAGTTGTACATAAAACATTATTAGGTGAGCAAGTTGGAATTTGGCAAACAAATACATAAAATGTAGAAAATTAATTCTGAAACAAGAAATAGCATGCTTTGGAGTGGGGTGTATTCCCTCAAAATTCATATGTTAAAACCCCAGCCACCACTTATGATGGAATTTGGAGATGAGGCTTTTAGGAAGTTATATGTTTTTTTTTTTTTCCTTTTTAAAGAGAGGGGAGGGAGAGGGAGAGAGAGAGAGAGAGAGAGAATTTTTAATATTTATTTTTTAGTTCTCGGCGGACACAACATCTTTGTTGGTATGTGGTGCTGAGGATCGAACCCGGGCCGCACGCATGCCAGGCATGGCACGCTACCGCTTGAGCCACATCCCCAGCCCCGCTTTTAGGAAGTTATTAGGTTTAGATGAGGCCATGCATATGGGGCCTTCCTGATGGGGATTAGTTCTCTTCTAATGGACACCAGAGTTTAATTTTCTTTCTCTGCCAAGTGAGGTCACAGTAAGAAGGTGGCAGCCTGACAGCCTAGCAAGGACCTTTATCAGTACCCAGCCATTATGGTGCCCAGATCTCAGACTTATGGTCTCTAGAACTATGATAAAATAACTATGTTGTTTGTACCATCTAATGTATGATATTTTTGCTATGGCAACCCTAAATGACTACTAAAGAGCAAACACATAAAAATTAATAGAAGGAATTTGAAGATTTACCTGTATTAGAGTTACTTATGAAACATTTTATTTGAGGGAAATAAGAATTTTTCTCTTCTAAATGAAGAACAAAGTAAAAAGGTATGTTTTATTGGAGAAAATAGACATAAAGATCATCTCTTTGTTAGAGAACATCAAAATGCAGTAAAAACACATCTCCCATACTTAATTCTCAAATGATTTGTCTAAAATTCTACACATTGTGGTAAATAAATTCACATTTTTAACAAATTTTCAAATTATTTTCCATCTGGGCCTCTAAAATTCAAATTTAAAGTATTTGAGACCATACAAATAGAACTGCATGTTGTAGTCTCTAAGTCTACTTATCCATGGGAAAAAAAGCTATTTCTCAAGAATAATATAATGGAATTTTTACAGTACACTTCTCTACTTATGATTTTAAAATTTATTCAACAATTTTTTTCAAAATAAGTATATAAAACATCATTTTAAGGAAATAAAGCATACTGAGATTGCATTACCTATTTAAACAAGTGCTAACGAGTTGAATATAAATTCTAGAAATATGAAATGTAGTCTATGTCAGAGTTCATTGGTTTAAAAACAATAAAAACTACCTCTGAACAGAGTTGTTGACCAGAATTCCAGTTTCGACGAGAATGATGGTTGTGGCTGATTACCTTTCCTCAGATGGCTCAAGGTGAAGGCTGCATGCCTCACTCCCGCCCCATATCCCTGCTAAGTCAAGTTTCTTTACCCCAGTGAATTCTCTTTGTTTTCATAATTTTAAAATATTAGGACACAAATGCAACACTTTAATAATATGTTGAGAGACTTCAGAATAAAGAATGATTACTTAGAATCAGTAAGATCCAGGTTAAATATTGAATACCAGCTGATTATGATCATATTACTTTGCCTTACTGAATCTTTATCTCTAAAGTGAAAATGAACACATTCCCCTTTAGGACTCAATTTGGAGATAAATGAAAGTGTTTGCAAATACCTAACATGGAGAATAGTACAAAGATAGTGTCCAATAGCTAAAAAGTATTCCTATTAAAATTAATCCCAGATTTAAGGTAGTGATTATTGGAAACTGCTTGTTAGAACAGAGCCTAGTGATTTTTCAAACCTTATTTATTAGGACACTCCCAATTATTCATTTAAAATTTAAAGACAACTAATATAAGTCACAAATATTTATTGAAACAACTTATTTTTAAGTAAACTCTTAAATAACTCTTGAAAATAAGTTTCTACTTTAACAGCTTTCCAGAACTTTTCTCTTTTATTTTCTATTCTCAAGTGTTAATCTAATAATGTGAATAGGTGTGATAGAATCCAGAAACAATATACTTAAATTATAAAATCCGTAGCCTAATTGTTGTGGATTAAGACGATATTTAGTCATTCATTTTGGATTATATAAATACGGTAGTTAGTGATTAAACACAGTGGATAAAAATTAACTCATTCATGTAACTTTTATCCCATTTTGAGAGTATAGTTGAGTATAAACAACAAAGATGGGGTATTTGCCTTTATAAAACTTAAAAGCATAAGGAGGCTAAGATTTTGTAAGAGTCCAACTTCACTTCTTGAGGAAGTAACTCCTTTTGTAATACTTACTTAAGCAAGATTTCTCAGGTCACTGGCTGTTAAATAAACCTAGTTAAATAAGAGTAATGCGTGTTGAAGATTTAAGAAACCCTTACCACATACTACCTTAACTTTCCTTCTTTCCTGCTGAGAAGTTTCAGGTTCTCAGATATAGTGTGGTGTAAGAATGATTATTTATGTAACTTTTTTTCTCTGCCGCAAATAGCTTTGGAGCCAGACCCTTACCCTGCCTGTTCTCAATTTATTTGATAAAAATAACTACTGTCGTCTTTATAGAGTTTATAGGAAACAACGTATGTGTGTGCACATAAGACATAATAGAAAGAAACAGTATGATCTTATGTATTACCAGTATGATATTCACATTTCTTAGACTTGTTACACATTAATAGTGTTAGGTAGTTGCTAATACTGTATGATCACTTTAAATCCCAGGTTTTCCAGCAGGAGACTTAAAGATAATTTAACGCGCCATGACACCCAGGTTCAGAAAACTGTAGTGTCTCAAACCAATGAAAGATGGGTAGGAACTACAGACAAATGTCCCTTATTATAGTTCAGTTTAATTTTAGTTATTTTTTGCTTCCATGTAAAAAGTTTAACCTCTGTTTAAAAAATAATGTATTACTTTTGAAAGTAGTAATTTTCTAAGAAACCTGAGAATATTACAAATAAGGAAAAAGGCCAATTTGATCACTAGACCAATCACACAATAGTATCTTTTTCAGAAGGGTGAATGAATTTCATATGGTGAATTATCTATTTAAATTTGGTTTGGCTAAAAACAGTAAGAAATGACAGTGACTCAAATGAAATATAAATTCTTTTCCATCTCATATTGAAGAATTCTAGAAAGTATCAGTCAAGTCAAGGCTGTGTTGTTGTCCCAAGGTATCAGGGACCTTGCTTCTTTCTCTTGTTTTTCCATAAAAATAGACTCCAATTGAAGTCCAAGATTACAGTTGGCACTATGATCATGTTGTAATCTAGCCACATTAGTACCTATTCCCTCTTAGGTACACTTCCTAGAAGTTGCACATCATTTTCAACTGGATTCCATTGTGCAATAGTTAGTCACATGGACACCTAGCTGCAGAAAGTCTATGAAATGTGTTCTTTATTCCAGACAGTTATATATGTGCTCAGGTAAATACTGAGGCATCCATTTTAATGGAAGAAGGAAAGGAAGAACAGTGTCTGCCAAAGTAAGTGTCCAGGAGTAAACAGTTCTACTGCCTAATAACTCTTTTTTTTTTGTTTTTGGTCTTGCCAAGTATCTGCTGAAAACCTCCACCTTTAGCAACAAAGCTCGACCTAGCAGAATATTGGCATTGCTTCCCTGTTAGCAAATGATATCTAGGTATCAGTTCTTCTGGCATTTCATTCCTGGAATACATGGAGATAATTTTGATCTTTGTTTATACTCTTATAAATATTTATAAATATAAATAGGAAAGAGAGCAACAATTGCAGAAAACTTGTAAAATATGTAGTAAAGTGAACAGCTCTCTATATAATATTATATGTCATCTTATGAGTATACAAATATATATGTGAAACCTGTAGAAATAACCTTGGGGAACGTATGCAAAACTAGTAATGACTGTTACTTTTTATGTCATGAAACTGAGGTTGGTGATCAAATTGGACTTTATCTGTGAATGTCTAAAAATTTCCAATAAAACAGGGTATGTTGGGGAGGTGATAGAAATAGGGAGTAGGCTTATCACATGGAAACTCAGGAACTCTGGACTTGCTTAACTGGCTAGCCATTATCAAATTATGGGTTTTGATTATGAGCAAGAGAAACAAATTCTAATCAACTAAATAAACCAGGGAACTTATTGGAAGAGCACTGATTATCATAGACTCAAAGACAAAGTTGAATAGGCCATAGTATTTTTAAGAAATAACTCATTGTAATTGTAAACCACTGAGATGTTTTTGGGCCTTTAGTAATTCTCTGTTGAAACTTCATAGAGAATTTCCAACATGCTGTGGTTTTAAACAAACCTTAGGCAGGAAATTAGGTGGAAATTGACCAAATGATTAGAAATTTATCGCATGAGCAATGGAGAAATAATACACATTTCTGACTAAGCACTTGAGAAAATGAATTTCATATTTTAGAGGTTTAGTGTTAAAGCATTGTTTAGGATATGTTATAATGAGGAAGACTCACTTTTAGAAAAAAAACAATGGCTTAAAAAATTCTCAAAATATCTGTTACTTTTTACTAGTACTAATTAGCAGTTGTTTTTCATGTTTATTTAGGAGTTTGGAT
Source organism: Ictidomys tridecemlineatus (assembly GCF_052094955.1). Classification (NCBI taxonomy): domain Eukaryota; kingdom Metazoa; phylum Chordata; class Mammalia; order Rodentia; family Sciuridae; genus Ictidomys; species Ictidomys tridecemlineatus. The sequence goes on from NC_135485.1 coordinate 61,471,655, forward strand.
TGTTGGTTGGTATTGCTATTACAAGCCAAGGAGCATAAAATTAGAGAAGCAAACACAGACAAGTTAGGATCAGTTTAAAGGATTATATTCCTGGATCATCAGTAGCTTCCATATTATACTTGCTTATATTGATTTAATGAAACCCGATAGCAATCGGTCTTTAACATTTCACCAAAAGCAATCACCAGGTCCAGCTGACCTCTTAAACACTTCTCAATCTATCCTTTCCTCCCTGTCTAAAACTTTGAATGAACTCCCTAATAAATCACTCCAGTGTTGCTCTCCTGCAGCTCCATCTCTCATAGCTGCTGAATATTCTTCCATAGCACAAAATTGACTATCTTCTTTCCTTGCATAAACCCTTTGTGGTTTAGCATCTTCTGGAAGACAAGTCCAAGCTCTGTCAGTAGCATGCAGGCCTGAAAGACATCACAGTCCAGAAGGTATAGAAATGAGTTCCAGGACCAGACTGCCTGGGTTGGAACTCAGATTCTGCTCCTACTAGCTGTGTGGCCTTATTAAATATCTATAACAGTATATCTAGAAAATGTCAGCTTTCATTAATAATATGTGGTTTTTCCCTCACTTCCTGCATTAACTTTCTGTTTTGCCATTACCTAAGGTTGCCTTCCAATTTTACATCTGTATTCTTTTGTACATATCATTCCTTTGTAGTTACTGATACCTTTATCCTGCTTCCAGAATGGCTGTCTCATCTTTTAACATTTTATTTAAAGATAATTGCTTTAAAATTTAAGAATAGGTGACTTTTCCTTGAGTAGGTAATGTATTTTTGTACAAACTCCTCTAATAAATGCTCTGTCCATATCTCTGTTAATAAAGTTATCACATAATATGCTATCATGTTTACACATTGGCTTACCTCTATGAGACCACAGGAAACTTGAGAGAAGGAACTGTGCCTTTTCTTCTTTGTGCCCAAGTATAGTCCCTGGTACATGAAAGGCATGTAATGAAGTTTATCAAATATATAGAAAATTGCTATATGAAGACAAGATTTTTCTTTCACAAATCATTCCTGATTTCTCTTCATGATGTGGTTCAATGCTGCTTGAGATCTTTGTGATAAATTTCCTTTAAAATTTATTTCTCTTGAATTCTTAATGCTTCCTTTTATCTGACAGATATCTCAATCTAGTTTTCTTTCTTGTCTTGATTGCATGTCTCTACTTAGAGATAAAATTAATTCTCTATTCCTCTAGCTGCACCCATTCAAGTTTCCTTAAATTAATAAATAAACTGTACTTAAGTTACAGACAATTTAAAATTTTTGTGGAAAGTAAGGAGTATTAAAATGTGGATGCTTCATGGTCATGGTATGATAAAAATTAAAATGGGCAAGCAAATGAAAATAATGTATCTTGCATGAGTATTGGTATAGATATGTGTATTTTTGTAGACTTGATTCCATTTATTTTCATATAAAGTCTATGTAACTATATGAGATTAAATAGAGGGATCTAGTAGACCATAAATAATGTATGCGTGTGATATATATGTTATAAGAAAATTGTCGCATGGAAAAAAGAAGCATGATGATTGGCTCCAGAGTGTGTTAAATGTATTTTTTAATCTAACATGTTATAACAGAAGACCTTCTTTTTACAGAACATTAACAAGTGCTGGAAAAGACCTGAAAGATAATTTTTTGAAGGCCCTGGCAGTGAGAGAAGAAGACAATCGCAATGGGAAAGTGAGCGTGAGTACATTTTAGCCCAGAGCTTAGAATGTATATGCTGAAGGCATTGTTAATATCAGCACATAACCTTTAATATCCTCCCTAAAAGGCCATTCGTGAATGATAACACATGACTATTATTTATATACTATAGGAACATAGGTAGTCTTTCTTTTTATTCCCATTTGCATCTGTATTACTAACCAAATGGTGAAAAATAATAGGATTCCAAATATCTGTAGCAGAGAAAATATGTATACTTGGCAGACTGGTTGTCATCTCCAACTTTGTGTTAGCCTTGGTTTGAAACAGTCTCTTTTCAGCCTAGCCTCCTTCTACACCCTTCAACTTACGCTACCCACTGGAGCCTCCAGTGTTGGTGTAGATATGTGTATTTTTTGTAGACTTGATTCATATCTATACTCAACTCCTCCTGCATGCATGACTTTATGGGACCTCTAGAAGATAGTAGTATTGGCTGCCTCATAGGACTGCTTTGATAGATGTGATAGAAAACATATAATGGAAGGACATAATTCTGAATCATTCAAAGAGAACATGCTTTTGCTTTTTTAAAATGTGCACTAGATTAAATATATTAAAATTTCCTGTATTTGGAATAATACTGGTGATAATCATCTTCACAAGTCTTGAGATATTCCAAATAAAATTTAATAAAAGAGACAACAAATACTGTTGAAAGAGTAACTGACTGACTTACAGAAACATAATCAGAAATACTATGATGAAAAATTTACAGCCACAGAAAAGTATGTGTACAAGGAAGTCTATTTTACCAATGTTTTCTCAATAAAAATTGGGATTTGCCTCACTATCAGGTCTGTTAAAAATTTCATATGTAGACAAAGTCTTCAATGTACGAGAGAGAGAGAGAGAGAGAGAGAGAGAGAGAGAGAGAGAGAGAGAGAGAGAGAGAGAGAGAAACTATGGTTAGATAATTGAATATAATGAGTCCAGACTTGATATAGGGAAAATTTTATTGGAGGAAATAGGATGAAGAGATTTTAAAAAGGTGTGAGTATAGATAAAGGCAAAGACTAGACTGGAGGTCTTGTAAATCATAACAAGAAAGTTAGGAGTTTATATGATTCTTATTATATAGCAGTAAGAAAAGTGGAAGAAAGGCAGAAAAATGTGATGCCACAGGTTTCCATATTAAGGACTTTCAAAAAGAAGCAAATGATTCTTAGTGCTCAAGCAAGATAAGAAATTAAGAAGATAAGCCCTTGTGTTCAGCTCCTTATAGATTGGTTTTGTAAGAAAAATATGCAAAAAGAACAAATTTCATGCATATTAAATGTGGAAATCAGATTCTATACAATTGAAAACAGTGGCGTACACTTGGACAGTAGAATCAGCAAGTACAAACAGTTTGAGACTCTGAACCTATGTGTTTTAAACCACAATGGTATATGCTTCCTCTCAGAATGTCTTCTTTAATCTGGCTTTCCCACTCATATCTCCTCTGACAGTATACCACCCACCCTTCAACTCAGACTGGAAGCACACTTCTTATCTTAGGTTCTTTACTTTTTCTTACCTCATTTGAATGATCTACTAAGTTCTCAAAATATAAGCCAAGTCCACTCATGTATCACCATTTCAACCATCATTTATCTTGACTCAAACCACCCTTATATCTTAAGTAGTATCTTAATAATTACAAAACCAACAAGCTTCTAAATTATATGCTTATGTAGTTTGTTGTTTGATGCATTTGTTTTCTGATCATTCAATTACATATTTCTTGTGCACCTGCCCAGTCTTGAAGTGGTTCTAGTCACTGGAATACTGGAGTGTTGCAGCATCAATGATTATAAAGAGCTTATATTTCAGAGAGGGAAGATAGAAAATATATAAGACAAAATCAATGGTTATAATTAATTTCAGTTTTGGATAGATACTATGCAGAAACTTTAGAAAATGGAATTAAAGAGAGGTTGACTAGAGAGTGGTTTGTTGCTTTACCAACTGTGCATAGGAAAACCATTTTGAGGATGGGACATCTGTTGGGACTTGAATGAAATAAAGAATTTAGCTGCAATTATGGGACAGATACCCCAAAGAGATAAGCTTTGGAGAATAAAAGACATCCCAGGAAGAAGGATCAGCAAGTGAAGAGTAGTCATGGCATATTTAAGAGATGGCAAGAAGACCAGAATGCCTAGGATGCAGTTAATGAAAAGATTCACACAAAGACATGATCCCAGAAAGGAATTTAGCAGCCAGATCATATAGATTTGCCTTATTTTTATATATATTCTTTTGTTATTGGAATAGAAACTTCACTGAGTAATCTGAATCAGTGAAGTGACCTGATGTGGTTGAAATTTTAGAAAGGTTTATATCACTGCTGTTGTGTGAAGTGAAGATGTGGAAAGTCATTCCAGAGCAGAGGCAAAGAGATAACTTGGTGGTGGTGGTGGTGGTGGGCGGGGCGGGGGTGGTGGTTCTTGTAGTAAACCAGCAAGAAATAAAACTCTCAAAACATAGTAGGGCAATTGACATGGAGTGAAGTTACTTAGTCATGTCTGTGTTTTAAAGGCAGAATAAATGAGGGTTACTTAAGGATTGGAATAGCACAGAAAGAGTAAATTAAGATAACTTCTAGGGCTTAAGTGGGTAGATGTGGCACCATTTACTTTAATGGGAACTCTTAAGAAATGCATGATGTCAGGAATCAATAATGAAAAGGTCCTCTTTTTTTCTGTATTAATTTCATGATGCCTATTAGATAGATATCCAAGTAGAGAAGTTGATTGGTTACACATGTTGATTTGGAACTTAGGGGGGAAGTCTTAGCTAGACTTATTAATCTGAAAATTATTAAAGTCATGGACCCATAAGAGTTTGCTAGGCAGGACGTATAGGTAAAAAGCAAGAATTTATTTTTTACATGACTTTAGCATGCTTGAAAATTTAGAAATCTGAAATTTATGGAAGAGCTATCAAAAATTCTGAGACATAGCAAGTTGGAGAAAAAAATTAAGTATGAACAATACTATAAACATGAGAAGAAAAAAATTCCAAGAAGAGAGTGCTCATCCTATCAATTATTGGTGTTAGGTTAAGTAAAATAATGTGTTAGTTACTCAGGGCTACCATGACAAAGCACTACAAATTGGGTTGATTAGCTTTATCATCATGCTTCTGGAAGCCAGAAATCTGAGGAGTCTAGTAGAGACAGTTCCATACTTTTCTCCTAGTTTCTGGTGCTGTCAACAAGCCTTGACATTCTTTAGTTTGCAGCTGCCTTATTCTGATCTCTGCTTCTGGAATCACATGACATTCTCTGTGTGCAGTGTGTGTGTGTGTGTGTGTGTGTGTGTGTGTGTGTGTGTGTTTACTCTCTTTTATAAAAAAAAAAAACAGTCACATTGGATTAGTACTCAGCCTAATTGAATATGTCTCAATCTTTATTTCATCTTTAACTTTGTCCCATCTAAAAAGACACTGTTTCCATAAAAGGTTTCATTCATAAGTGCCAGGACTTGAGACCTGAATGTATCTTTTTGAGGGACAGGATTCAACCCACAATAGATAATTTTAAAAACAGCCACTATTTTTGGCTACATAAATGGTACTGTTTACATTGGTGAGAACTTTTTTCAGTGGAGAGGTGTGGCAAATATTTCACTAGAGTTGATTGAGAAAAGAAAAATGTAAAGATAAGAAGAAATGACTGTTTTTGAAGATTGTTTTTAGTGAAGTGTAGCTTAGACTTTGACAGCTCTTTTGGGTCTAGAGTCAAGGGGGTTTTATTTTGTTGTGTTCTAGGATGGGTAAGGTTAACTAACCTAGGTTTCATATTGATGAGAATAATCCAACAGAGAGAGGCATATTGATGGTGTAGGGGACAAAGGAATGATTGCTGCAGAAAATTTCTTAAAAATGACTTCTTCGGGGGGCATGATATTCAGAGCATAGTTATTCTTTTAATTATAACAAAAATAAAGGCAAAAATTATAAACATGTCTATCAAGTAGGTGGATTTGGATGTGGAAAGATGGGCTAGCTCTGCTTTGAATGAGTCTATTTCCAAAGCATTATTGGTCAAAATTATCTTTATTAAATAATTATTTTTGTTTTCTAGAAAATCTCCCCAATTTAACTTTTATTGAGTATGCTAACTAGATAACATTTAATGTTAGTTGGATAGTTATCAATTTGGAAACAGGAATCTAGTCAAGAGTTATAGCTTACTGACTGAAAAAATTATGGTCATTGATTTGGGTCTTTAAATTTGCAATATTATTACACTTGGTAGTATATATGCCATTTTATCAAGGTGGTATTTAACACTTATTTTTCAATTTTCTTATCTTGTCTTAGAATGAACCCCAAATAGTTGCAAATTATTTACAACAGAATGTTTTAGATAGATTTCATTGTTAGGATTATAAACTTATTCAAAAGGTATTTATTAGCTGGGCATGATGGTGCATGCCTGTAATCCCAGCAACTCAGTAGGCTGAGGCAGTAGGATTGCAAGTTTAAAGCCAGCCTCAGCAAAAGTGACAGTCTAAAGCAACTCAGTGAGACCCTGTCTCTAAATAAGATGCAAAATAAGGTTGGGGATGTGGTTCAATGGTTGAGTGCCCCTGAGTTCAATTCCCAGTTCCTACCCCCCAGAAAAAAAGCCATTTATTAAATGAATATATTTTATTGAAAGTACATACCAGAAAATTTATATAATTTAGAATTGACTTAGCTGACCTGCATGAACTAATAAGTGTTTGAAGTCCAATTGGGTATAATCTTCTTTAAATTCTGCTAAAAATATTAGAAGATTTCATTTGCTCTCTTATACTCACAACTTTTTATTTTTAAGGTTAGTGATCTTAGCTTTCAAATGTTACATACTGTAATTGATTCTTGTCCTGGTTGACATGTTTTTCTCTTTGGTCAAATAATTTCAAAATTGATTGAGTAATTTTCTCCATGTAGGTCTTGAATTGACTCTGTTATTGAACCTGTAGCCCTAGAAACACCACTCTTCTCTGTCCTCATCCCTATGGGCTCTCCACTCCAATGCTTTCAATACCCAAATTTTGGTATTAGTTACTTAGTATGTACATCATATTCCACAAACCTTTTACTTGGATATGTAATCTCAGGGTTATGTCCTGGAAGGGAACAGGGCTTTAGGAACATTAACAGTTCATGTAACTACCTTCTAGTCCAAGAAAAATTATCAAAAATTATACTTTCTTTAAAGCTTTTAGTGATTCACTCATTTAGATACTATTAGCATATTTATGGTTTGCATAAATCATTTTTTAAAAAAGCTTGTGTGTATATATGTGTGTGTGTGTGTGTGTGTGTGTGTGTGTGTGTGTGTGTGTGTATGTATTTGTTGGAGCTGGGGATTAAACCCAGGGCCTTGTGCATGCTAGGCAAACACTCTACCAAATGAGTTATATTAAGACAATTAATCTGATTTAATTGCAGAGTGAATATAATCTTAAGAATGCCTAATAAATTCATATATATGTGTGTGTATGATATGTGTGTATATGTCATGTATGCATACACACATACACATATATATACACATATAAATACACATGCTTCTTTCTATACATCTGTTATAAAATACTCTTAGATTACTGTAGTCTTACATGCATTTAGTTTAGACAAAATGTTTGTGTAATTAATGTACAATTGTGCTTAAAAGGATTTTTTTTAATGTGTAGTGCTTCAAATGACAGGCACAAGGGTAAATGTTTTCCTTGTAATGTAGTTATTTGTGAGCCATTCATGTTTGAAAATGTTTCTACCTTATGCCTCATGTATTTCAGATTTAAAAATTCTTAAAAGACTAAAGTGACTTATTTCCAGTCTCCTGATTTACAAGCATATTTATTGTTTACTGAGAAAGTGTAGTTTTCCTACTGTCCATGTTATTGAATTTTTAACTTCTTCCTTCACATTGAGGCAGTTTTTACAAAGTGTATACTTGTGTCTCATGCTTGGGGAAGCATGTTAAATAGGTCTGGATCTAGCTATCAAAGAACTCACCTCTTGTGAGGTAGATGACAGTGATGCAGGTGCACATAATAATTCATAGAGACCAGAACACACTACATCAATGTAAGAGATATTATAAAATATTTTTTTCTTAGAAAAATCAATGAAATAGTGAAGAAAGGGGATTTATTTCTTTTAACTTCCAGAAATGTTTTAATAGAAATGATAGAATTACAGAAGATTCTTTAATGAAGATGTATATCTTCAGAGCATCTGATAGAGGTTTAGATGTTATGTTTGAACAAAGAAAACATGAAGTAGAAATTAAAAATGTAAATGAATTATTCTGAGATAATAATTTCAATTTTATTTCTAGACTTATCTGAGATGTTTGCATAGTTGACCAATTTGTTTTCTCTCTTACTTTGCTGTTCATAACAAAATTATCTTCTAGCTTTCTTACTCTCTTCTGAATTTTGATCTCAGTGTCTTTCTTGTGCTAAACATCTTCTACCTCTACTTGACCTGAGTTTCTTCCAGTCATTTTTTCTATAGTGAATTATCCAACTCAGGAAATCACTGACAATATTCTTCTTGATACCAAAACAGAGGCCTAGATTTTGCTGTTCTTCTGTCAATGAATTACTTTATTTAATTAGCCATTAATCAAATAGTGACAATTGACTCTATACTAGTCATTCTACTAGCTTCTGGGGATACAATCCATGGCAAGTGCCTATAGGGCTTAGAGGTTCTTTGAGAAGAAAATGAACAATCAAGTAAACATGTAAATAAAAGTAAAATTACAATTGTAACAGGTGCTATGAAAGCAACCAACAGTTTCTGATTATAAATGGGTATGGAGTGGTATGGTCAGATATAAGTATGCCTTCAGTATAGTGAACAGATGAAAGAGGATAAAGCAGATGCCATCAGTTGCATTGTGAGATCAGATAATATAAAAGATGGTAGATGGGATCAAGAAGGTGAAATGGAAGACAAAGAGAAGAGAGCTGATTTGAGAGTTATTAGTAGCCATGACTAACTCTGGTCTTTACTGCTGGATAGATGGCACTGTATCTCTTTGAAATACGATGCACTGAAAAAAAAAAAAAAGGATCAGGAATTGGACACATGATTGGAGCTCATGTGTTTGATTGTGGAGTTATTGAGTTTGGGTTGTCTTTGATAACAGAAAGTTTAAGTATTTGAGATGATGGATATGCTAATTAGCCTGATTTGATCATTCTCCAATGTATACATGTATTGAAATAACACATTGTACTCATGAAATACATAATTATTTTTAGTCAATTAAAATAAAATGAAATAGTTACTTCATCAAAAATAAAATGCTGAGTTGTCAAGTAGTTAGCTAGTTAAAAGATCCTCTGAATCTTAAGGTTTATCCCCACTTTGTTATTACATCACTAACTAAAGGTTAATGTATAGTTCAACTAATTTCCTTCTTCCATTTTTCAGTTCTCATATCCACTTAGCAACCAAGCCTATTTAGCTCTATTTTGTAACTATCTCTCAAATAAATATTAGAGGTGGAGTCCAGGAAGCCATAAGGATGAGCAATACTCAGATCTAAGGAGTCTGTTGAGGTACTCAATAGTATGAACAATGTTATGAAGACAATGGGTATCCTTGAAAGGATTTAGACAAATGGTTGATGTGACTGAACATGCTTTTTAAGAATATTCTTTTACAAATCTCTAGAGATGAAGAAAGAGATGTGAGACAGGGAAGTCAACTGAGAGGTTATTGTTAGCAGTTCAGACAATAGGTAATGAAAGGAGGAGAATATACAAATGACAGAATATGATGAGAAAAAGATGGATTTGAGTAGTATATTAGGAAATAAAATCTGCAAACCATGTGCTTCTTTGTTGTTGTTTGTTTGTTTTGGTGCTCGTGATTGAACTCAGGATCTCACACATGTTGAGCATGTGCTTTTCCATTGGGTAGTTACACTTCCATCCCCAAGTGCTTTGTTTTGATGTAGAAAATAGAAAGAATTGTGAAATTGTGTGTTTCTATTTGGGGGATGGAGTCAATAGAGACTGAGCAGCCAATGATAATTTTAATAATGGGAAGAGAAGTATGATACTGACTTTAGAGGATTTGGTATAGTTTAGCAGTTAAAAAAACATAGAAATTGGCAGTAGGTAGCAAGAGACTCAAATTTCAGATTCCTCAGTACTACAAGTCTTTTTTTTCTTGATAATTTGTCTTTTATTGGCTCTTTATAGTTTTGTATAACAGTAGAATCCACTTTGAGATAATTATAAAAGCAAATATCTTGTTCTAATTCAGTCCTTAGTACCTCTCCTTTCCCTTTTCTCCCCCACCTCCTGCTCCCTTCTCCTTATTGAGCTTTCTGTCATTTACCTGTAGTTATTTTTTTTAATGAATTTCCTTTGGTAGTACTGAGTTGAGACTCAATGTGGTATATTCATATATGTACATAGGAAAGTTATGTCAGATTCATTCTGCTGTCTTTCCATTTCTCATCCTCTCTCCCTTCCCTTCTTTCCCTGTTGTCTACTCAACTGAACTTCTATTTCTCCTTTAGCCCATCCCCCAGTTATTGTGGGTCAGCTTCCACATATTGGAGAAAACATTTGACCTTTGGTTTTATTGGATTGGCTTAATTCATTTAGCATGATTTTACAAATCTGTGAATTAGGCAGGTCCTGTTTTCTAAGGCACAATGACCTCTTCTGTAATCTGGGGTCTCAAAGAGTACCTCATATTAACTTTTTTAAAAAATTATTTAATTGTAAATGGACACAATATCTTTTCATGTATTTATTTATTTTTTTATGTGGTTCTGAGGATCAAATCTGGTGTCTCAAACGTGTGAGGCAAGTGATTTCTAATGTAGGTTTATAACTGTTAAAGATAAAATTGTGAATAAAATAGGTATAGAAAATATACAGTACTTTTACAGATAGTTTTCAAGGAAGCATTAAGTAGGGTTGAATTTCTATTTAGAAATGATAGTTGAAATGGTTCTTTGAGACAATCAGTTGCTTATGGATTCTATTAGAGGTATAAAATTGTTAGTTATTATCAAGATATCATGGAAATCAGTATTTTGGAATATTTTAAGTTACTAAAATAGAAATAAACCCATATCACAGAAAGTTTCGAGTACTCTCTGACTGTAAAAATTTTTCTTTCATCAAATAAATAAAATTTGGAGATATACTCACAAAAAGTTGGGGAAAACTGATGCTCATGTTTTCAGTTTACAACTTATGCACAAATCAATAGGCAATTACATAAACAATAAGAATGTTTTTTAAGAATGCATTATGAAATGCTTATTCATGTGGTAGGAGACTTCAGTCATTTTATTAATGTTCTGCTCTGTGCAAACCACTTTTATAGTTGTCATGAATAAATACGGATAAGACATGGGCTCTTCCTACAGTGTTTCTAATGTAATGCTATTAAGTAAGACTCTAAAGTGTCTAAGTAATGAGAGGTTTGGATGTTATTTTTCAGATGGCAGTAAACTAAGAATTTTTGATTTGTTGTATGGAAAGAACAAAAATAAAGATTTCTGACCTAATCAGAGACTCATGAGGATTATAATGAAAGATCACATGCTGTTCTGGGTGGGACCTGTTGACATTTATTTTCCCACTGAATGTTGACATTGTAAACAGTAACATAGCTGACTAATTTTGGTTTTGAAATATGCATTATTGAAACTGGTATAAAAACACTGCTTACAACTTTTCCTTCAGAATCATTCAAAGAAACCACTATACCTGAGTCAGGAAAACTATGAATTAGGCTATTCCTAATATACCCATTTCCTGTGTTGAAATCTCTATGAAACATAAGATTGTGTTGTATATGCCCAATAACATTGTGCTGACATGATCTTTTCCCTCCTTGATATATTCCAACTTCTATAAAATGTTCCCCTTCAAGAAAATGAGGGTATTATACTGATGTTTATTTCCTTTTTAATGGAACCCACACTTGTCCACTCATAAACCTGCATGGAAATTATATGACTCATAAAATCTTACCTTCATCTGAAACAAATTACATCAGTGTTTGGAAAATAAAATGCATATCAATTTCCATTTCATTAGAAAAAAGTATAGCTTAATAGATATTTAATTTTTAAATTTCCTGGATAAAAATATGATACATGGAGAGCAAAACATAAAGGAAAGAGCAGAGGCTAGGGAACAATATTATCTGAGTTTGATTCTTGGATTTGCCATTTATTACAAATTAAATACATATTCTTCAACTTTATTCCGTCTGAGTTTCTCCACCAATGTTGGGGGACTAATTTTCATAGTCCTGAGATATTTCTGCAGTATGATTAAATAATATGCAAAGCACACATATGCCTGACAATTAGTAGGTATTTAATAAATTACAAATACCATGTGCTGTTAGGTCAAGTTCCCTAGAAGCAGACCCTAGGATACAGATTTCGTGCAAGTGAGTTTTGGGAAATTTTTCTCAGGTGAAACTGTAAAGGCATAAGGAAAGCAGGGTACTACAGAGAATAAAGCTAGGTAGAGATGTGATTTTAGTGGAGATCCTCTCAGTCTGGTCATACAGAAAGCTTCAGAGTATAAACTGTCACATATTTTGTTTTGCTTTAAGGCAAGTGGAATATGTGTGTATATACTCCCACTTTCTCTCTCCATCAATCATCAGACATCACAGAGGGGGAGGTGGAAGTAGTACAGAACCTTTTTGAAGAAGGGTGCAGGTAAGAACTATCAGCTATGAACACCTGCAAGGTCTGGAGCTGAGTGCATGAGAAAGATTATCTAGGAAGGATAATACCAACATCTGCAAAGAGCTACATTACCACGTGTGTGTGTGTGTGTGTGTGTGTGTGTGTATTTCTACATTTGAGTTGTTTCTCTCCCTCATGTATTTATGTACATAAATACATAAATAACAGAGAGATATATGTATATATAGGCACACACATATATAAAACATATAAATATATACACACAATATATACATATATACACACAATATGTACATATATACACACACATACAGAAAGAGAGATGTATGAATGTCTGTCTATCTTTGTTCTTCTAAATATTTAAGAAAAGGAACATGACAATGAGAACAATAATTTAGTGGAAAAGATTTACAGTATAAGAATAAAAAATTAATACAATACTATTAATATGAGATAAAGTAGAATTTAAGGCAAAGATTAAGATAAACAATACATAAAATAAACAATTCATCAAGAAAATATAGAATGATGTCATTTTGTGCACCAAATAACTAGTTTTGAAGCACATATAAACACAATTTTACAGACTTGCAAGTACAAATGAATAAATCCACAGTCAGTGAAAGTTTTAAACTTAACTATTGGAAATGAATAGATTTATCAGTTAAAACACTGTTTTCAAGTTGAAGAGTCAAATTGACCACAACACAATAATCATGGGTAACTTTAACACACCTCTCTCACCACTGGATATATTTTCCAAACAAAAGTTGAATAAAGAAACTATAGAGCTCAATAACACAATTAATAACTTAGACTTAACTGACCTATATAGAATATTTCAACCGGCATCATCAAGCAGATACACTTTTTTCTTAGCAGCACATGGATACTTTTCTAAAGTAAACCATATACTATGCCATAAATCAACTCTTAGCAAATACAAAAAAGTAGAGATACTACCATGTATTTTATCAGATCATAATGGAATGAAATTGGAAATCAACAACAAAATAAAAAGTAAAAATTTATGCATCACATGGAGACTGAACAATATGACATTGAATGAACAATGGGTTACAGAAGACATCAAAGATGAGATTAAATAATTCTTAGAGGTAAATGAGAACACAGACACAACATATTGAAATCTCTGGGACACTATGAAAGTAGTACTAAGAGGAAAATTCATTGCATGGAGTTCATTCTTTAAATGAAGAAAAAGTCAACAAATAAATGACCTCACACTACATCTCAAAGTACTAGAAAAAGAAGAACAAATCAGCAGCAAAAGCAGTAGAAGGCAAGAAGTAATTAAAATTAGAGTGGAAATCAATGAAATCAAAACAAAAGAAACAATTAAAAAATTGACATAACTAAAAGTTGGTTCTTTGAAAAAATAAATAAAATTGACAGACCCTTAGCCATGCTAATTAAGAGGAGAGAGAGACCTCAAATTACAAGCATATGTGATGAAAAAGGCAATATCACAACAGACACTACAGAAATACAGAAGATAATTAGAAATTATTTTGAAACCTTATACTCCAATAAAATAAAGACACTGAAGGCATCAGCAAATTTCTTAGGTCATATGATCTACCTAGATTGAGACAGGAAGATACAACTTAAACAGACAAATATCAAGTGAGGAAATAGAAGAAGCCATCAAAAGATTACCAAGGAAGAAAAGCTCAGGACTGGGTGGATACACAGCCGAGTTCTACAAGACCTTTAAAGAAGAACTAATACCAATAATCTTCAATTTATTTCAGGAAATAGAAAAAGAGGGAGGACTTCCAAACTCATTCTATAAGGACAATATTACCCCACCCTGATTCCAAAACCAGACAAAGAAAGTTCAAAGAAAGAAAATTTCAGACCAATATCTCTAATGAACAAAAATGCAGAAATTCTCAATAAAATTCTGGAAAATTGAATACAAAAATATATCAAAATGATTGTGTACCGTGATTAAGTGGGATACATCCCAGGGATGCAAGGTTGATTCACATACAGAAATCAATAAATGTAATACATCACATCAATAGACTTAAAGATAAGAATCATATGATCTTCTCGATAGATGCAGAAAAAGCATTTGACAAAATACAGTACTCCTTTATGTTCAAAACACTAGAAAAACTAGGAATAACAGTAACATATCTCAACACTGTAAAGGCTATCTATGCTAAGCTTCAGGCCAACATCATTCTAAATGGAGAAAAATTGAAGGCATTCCCTCTAAAGTCTGGAACAAGACAGGGATCCCTTTTCCACCACTTCTATTTAACATAGTTCTTGAAATACTGGCCAGAGCAATTAGACAAACAAAAGAAATTAAAGGGGTATGTATAAAGAAGAACTTAAATTAGCTCTATTTGCTGATGATATGATTCTATAACTAGAAAACCCAAAAAACTCTACCAGAAAACTTCTAGAACTACTAAATGAATTCAGCAAAGTAGCAGGATATAAAATCAACACCCATAAATCAAAGGCATTTCTCTATATCCGTGACAAATCCTCTGAGAAGAAAATGAGGAAAACTACCCCATTCACAATATCCTCAAAAACAAAAACAAAAACAAAAAAACTTGGGAATCAACTTAACAAAAGAGGTTAAAGATCTATACAATGAAAACCACAGAACCCTAAAGAGAGAATTCAAAGAAGACCTTAGAAGATGGAAGGATCTACCTTGCTCTTGGATAGGCAGAATTAATACTACCAAAAGCACTGAACAAATTTAATGCAATTCCAATCAAAATCCCAATGGCATTCTTCATAGAAATAGAAAAAGCAATCATGAAATTCATCTGGAAAAATAAAGGATCCAGAATAGCTAAAGCAATCCTAAGTAGGAAGAGTGAAGCAGATGGTATCACTATACCAGACCTTAAACTATACTACAAAACAATAGTAACAAAAACAGCATGGTATTGGCACCAAAATAGGCCAGTAGACCAATGGTACAGAATAGAGGACACAGAGACTAACCCACAAAGTTACAGTGATCTTATATTAGACAAAGGTGCCAAAAACATGCACTGGAGAAAAGATGGCCTGTTCAACAAATGGTGCTGGAAAAACTGGAAATCCATATGCAACAAAATGAAATTAAATCCCAATCTCTCACCATGCGCAAACCTCAACTCAAAATGGATCAAGGACTTAGGAATACAACCAGTGACCCTGCACCTAATAGAAGAAAAAATAGGTCCTAATCTCCATCATGTGGGATTAGGCCCCAACTTCCTTAATAAGACTCATAAATGGGATGGGCTCAAACTAAAAAAGTTTCTTCTCAGAAAAAAAACAACAACAACAACAATCTGTGAGGTGAATAGAGATCCTACATCTTGGGAACAAATCTTTATCCCTCACATATCAGATAGAGCACTAATAATCTCTAGGATATATTAAGAACTCAAAAAGTTAAGTGCCAAATAGACAAATAACCCAATTAATAAATGGGCCAAGGACCTGAACAGACAATTGTCAGAAGAGGATATACAATCCATTACCAAATACATGAAAAAATGTTCATCATCTCTAGCAATTAGAGAAATGCAAATCAATACCACTCTAAGATTTCATCTCACTCCAGTCAGAAAGTCAGCTATTATGAAGACAAACAACAAAAATTGTTGGTGAGGATGTGGGGAAAAGATATACTCATACACTGCTGGTGGGACTACAAATTGGTACAGCCAATATGGAAAACAGTATAGAGATTTCTTGGAAAATTGGGAATGGAACCACCATTAGACCCAGTTATCTCTCTTCTCGGTCTATATCCAAAAGACTTAAAAACAGCATACTACAGGGACACAGCCACATCAATGTTTATAGCAGCACAGTTCACAATAGCTAAACTGTGGAATCAACCTAGATGCCCTTCAATGAGTGAATAGATTTTAAAAAATGTGGCATGTATACACAATGGAATATTACTCAGCAGTAAAAGAGAATAAAATCATGGCATTTTCAGGTAATACTTTTAACTAAAAATAATTTATATTAAGAATTTATAAAGAATTCCTACAGTGCCAAGTGTAGGAAGCTGAGGCAGGATGATAGCAAGTTCCAAGCTAGCCTCAGCAATTTAGCGAGGCCCTAAGAAATTCAGAGAGACCCTGTCTCTACATAAAACTTTTAAAAAGGGCTGGGGATGTGGTGAAGTGGTAAAGTACCCTTGGGCTCAATCCCTGGAACAACAACAAAAAAAGGAATTTCTACAAGTTAGAAAAAACAATAGAGCAGACCAACCCATCAACAAGTGTACAGATATACAGAAAATAACAGACAATTCAGAGACAGGGTAGCCAAACATGTTAATGAATAGAAAAAAATTGCTCAACTGCACTAATAATCAAAAATTAAAATTAAATGAGTTTTATTTTACATCCATAGATGAACAAAAATTAAAAAGACTGAAAACAAATCTAGCTGATATGTGCAGAAGGAAAAAATGATGTTCATTGTCCTCAGGAGAGTACATTGTAAGGCACACTTTAAGAGCAGTGTAATAGCACCTAGTAAGTAGAAAATGTGGTTAATTTTTAAACGAGGAGATATATATATATATCTAGAAGAAACAGGCATATACATGAGGAGATACAAGTATGTTATTGTAGCATTGCTTATAATAATGGTAGGTCCCATTCATAATCATGGGAACAACCCCCATTCATACATTGAGGAGTTATTATGCAATATTAATGTGAAAACAACTAGAAGTATTCTTTATATAAAATGGTATCATCTTGAAAATATATTAAGTGAAGTTAGCCAATCCCCAAAAAAACAAATGCCAAATGTTTTCTCTGATATAAGGAGGCTGATTCATAGTGAGATAGGGAGGGGGGGAACATGGGAGGAATAGATAAATTCTAGATAGGGAAGAGAGGAGGGAGGGAAAGGGAGGAGGCAGGGGATTAGCAAGGATGGTGGAATGTGATGGACATCATTATCCAAAGTACATGTATGAAGACACGAATTGGGTGTCAACCTACTTTATATACAAACAGAGATATGAAAAATTGTGGTATATATTGTAATAAGAATTGTAATGCAAAAAAAACAAGTAAATGTATGAAGACATGAAATGGCATGAACATACTTTATACAAAGATATGAAAAACTGTGCTCTATATGTGTAATAAGAATTGTAATGCATTCTGCTGTCATGTATTTGATTAAAAAAAAGGAAAGGAAAATATGTTAAGTTAAAAGAAAAAAATCATTTTGGAATAATGTGTGAAGAATAATCCCCAGTCTTTGACAAGTTCTGGCCCATTCCATCTCAGTTTCTATTCCTAGATTGCATTAATAACTGTATCAAGTTAGTATAATGAGTGTGATCATTAAAGGAACTAATTGAAGTAAAGTGCTTAGAAAACTGTTTGGAATATGATAATGCTTAATAGTCAATACCACTGAAATATTTACATAAAATTTAAAAGTATACAAAATGTTTATGGATACACTCATTCTTTTTTAAATTTTTTTATTAGTTGCTCAAAACATTACAATGATCTTGACATATCACACATTTGATTCAAATGGGGTACGTAATCTTATTTTTCCACGTGTACAGATTGTAGGATGACCTTGGTTATACAGCCATGTTTATACATAGGGCCATACTAGTGCCTATTGTATTCTGCTACCCTTCCTATCCCCGCCTCCCCTCCCCTTCCCTCCCATTACCTCTTTCTAGCCAATCTACTGTGACACGTTTCTCTCTTTTTTTTCTTCCCCCCACTTCATTTTATATGTAATTTTGCATAACAATGAGGGCCTCCTACCATCTTCCATGCAATTCCCTTTTTCTCTTCCATTCCTACATACCTCTCATCCCTATTTAATGCTAATCTTCTTCTCATGCTCTTCCTCCCTGCTCTGTTTTGAGTCCCCCCCCCCTTATATCAAAGAAGACATTCTGCATTTGTTTTTTAGGGATTGGCTAGCTTCACTTAGCATAATCTGCTCTAATGCCATCCATTTTCCTACAAATGCCATGATTTTGTTATTTTTTAGTGCTGAGTAATATTCCACTCATATTCTAATCATATAAAAATTACCTGGGATAATACACTTTGGCTTTAGGAGAGCAGTTGATTACACTGTGTGAACTTGGAAGAGGGAAAGGGAAAGAAAAAAATCAAAGAACATTATGTTTTAATTCTTCAAAATTCACAATGCCAATATGGGAGATTGTTAAGATTGAAGTAAGCTACTTAGATGGATATTGGCTACATGAGTATTAATTATGTTATATTTAACTGTGTTAATATTATTAAATTGTTTATATTAATTATGTTAATATTTGTTATTATATTGTTTATAATTTTTCATGTTTAAAATATTTCACAGCCATAAGTGAAGGAAAGAAACAGTACTTTTGAAAAAAATTAAATGAACAATTACTAATAAATTCATTATATCTAGTAAAATTTTATAAAGAAATAAACAAAAAACGAAGGCAAGAAGTCAAACCATGGGGTAACAGCTCACAATTCTCTTTTCTCTGTGAGTAGAACTCAGGTCCAGAAGAGGGCCTCTGATGGTGGTGGGTATTTCATCTAACTGTCCACCTCGATGACCAATTCATATTGGGCCAATAGGATTATCTCTGCTGGGAAGCAGCACTAGAAACTGAGAGCCATAGAGCCACAGGAGTAATTGACACTAACCTCTTTGTGGCCTTTGAATCTAGGAGTGGTAGGGCCATTCCAATAAATCCTTCATTTTATTTAAATCAGATTCCAATTCTTGGTTTACAGCTTAGGAAACTTGAGCTACCACCTTAAATTGGTGAAGTTTACCTCTAACAGAGAGATGATGGTTATCAGAATTCTTTGTTGAGAACAGATTATTAACAGTTTCATCCAGTAAAAATCTCCAAACACTTTGGTGCTTCTAAAAAGCTATTACTTTCTCCAAAACCAATTCTATATACTCTTTTCATTAATTGATACAAATACTAATTAATAACTATTGGAAAATTGCTACAAATTTTGGGAAAATGCAATGCAAACTGGATGGGGTTCTTAAAAAAATTAGTGAATGTGCTAATTGCTATGATGTATGTAGACTTTTTAAAAATAACTTTTATGTTAATAAAATTACAAAAGCTGCTACTCTATGTAACTGAGGAAATATTATACATTGTTCAGGTTTTAGACATGTGGAATGAGGGCCAAATAAATCCAGGGGGCTATTACATTTATTTTTTCAATCCATAAATAGTAGAAAAAACTTCATTGTTAAATATCATGGTTTTCAAATTATGAATGATACAAAATAATCAATGGGAAAAGCAAAGAAATTCCTGATGCGTGAAATGGACCTTATAAGGAAGATCCTAGTGAAAAAAATCATCTCTCAGGAAAGATGTGTACTGCTAATAATAAAGTTAACCATCGGAGCAATAGGAGGATATAACTATAATTACTCTTAAAATGTATGAAAATTATCACTCAGTCTAACCTATAACATGAGGATGAATTATCAGTCTAGTCTATAACGGTGAAAAAATTGAAGCTGTAATATTCAGCAGTTCTAATTGAATGTGCTATTAGGAGAAAATTGTATTACACCATATTCAAAAGCTCTTTTCTTCTCATTTTCCAGGTGGATATATAATTTGATACTTTAAGATTAGCATGTATAATATTCTCAGAATGGTCTGTATTATAAACAGAGACACAGTCATTTTGAGATCTCCTTCCCATCTTAACTTTAGTAATCTTGAATTTCTAAAGCACTCTTGACAATCCACACTTTGAGGTCGTACTCTTGTTTATTTACATGCTTTCACTAAAAAGGGAACACAGTTGAGCCTTCTCGTTCTTGTGCCCCACTCCTGAGTCCTGTGGTAAGGATGGATTGTTCAGGTGGCTCTTCACAAGGTTGTGGCCCTTTAGATGAGAAAAACAGTGCTTCTGTTGACGGGAGCTCTTCTTCAGTCCAGTTCTAGATGCCTCATCATTGCTGGTCTCTGTGTTTACTCATCTGTGGTACAGAGGCTAAAAGGAGTATAAGGCACCTAGGATTTTATTACAGTTAAGAGAACAAAAGTGCCCCTTGAGTGTGATGGGGGTCTTTTTTGCCTTTTTATTCTGTTTCATTTCTTGAGAGATGGGAGTGGAGTGATCTCAGAAAAGTTAGTTTAATTGTTTAGTTGTCTTTTCCCGCCCCAGAAATCTTTACTCCTTTTCATTCTTCGTTGACCAAGTTAGGGCCTTTGCAATGTCAATAATTACAGTTATAACTAAGGTAGTTGTCTTTTATTAAATGTATAGGCATTATACTTTTCCAAATTTATTGGAATAATTCATCCATATAATTCTTTATTATTTAAATGTATGTAGCTTCATGATGATATCCACAGTCTCATTCCTGATATTCTCTTTTTCTTGAGTAGTCTGGACAGAGGTTTATCAATTTTATTTATCTTGCCTAAGAACCAGTTATTGGCTTATTGACTTTGCCTATTGATTTGAAATAATTTACTTCACTAATGACTGCTTATTTGTTATCTTAACCTTCTGCTTATTTTGGGTTTAATTTTTTTTTTAATTTTAAGCTTTTTAGGTAAAGGATCAGACCATTAGTTTGAGATCTTTCTTTTTTTCTAATATTGTTGTTACTGTGCTAAACATTTCCCTCTGGGTACTGCTTTTGCTCATCAAGTATTTTGATAGGAATTGTCTTCATTTTCACATAGTTCAAATTGCTTTCCAGTTTATTTCTGATTTCATTCTAATGTATGAATTATCTAAAAGTTATTCAATTTCTATGTTTGTGTATGTTCCAACTTTTAAGATTTCCCCAATTTCTCTGAGATTGCAGCCTATTAATTTCAATTATCCATTCCTGCTCTTTCTTTACTGCCATAATCTTATCATTTATCTTAGAATGAAGCTGAGCCAGCATATAACTGTTCCTTTCTTTATTTATCTTTTCCAAAATATACATTATGTTAGAAATGTGAGGAATCTTACTTCATATGCCATTTTGTTCTTATACCACTTATTTATTTGATGTTCTTTCACCTCTGTATTATGTTCTTCCCTGGTCTCTAAGGAGGCTAGGGTTTTTGTTTTGCCTTGTTTATTTTTAAAGTTTCTTCTGTAACATGGATCAATTCTTTGTCTTCAAAGGTAATTTTTTTCTTTTTATACATTTTTATTCATATAATATTGTAAAACTTCTCTTCAAATACGTAGTGATCCTTGTTTATTCCTTCACATTTAAGAAAAAGGTACTATAAAATTGACAATGATCTCTGTGTACCTAATTCAGGTCAATTAGTTTTGACTGATAAGTTTAACATTTATCTATGACTGGTCAGAAACTTGCTGTTAGGCAGAAACACTATTAAATATGAAGGCCTTGCTTTTCAGCACCAAGTCCCAAGCTATTTGCTCTATTCTTAGGGACTTTACTCAGTTTCTTTAGATATTCTTCTTCAGTTCTAGCTTGGTTGTTTGAGAGGCATGACTACTTGGCTATTGATAATTCTGCATATGAGGGTTTTATGGTTTAGATATGAGGTGTCCCCCAAAAGTTTACATGTGAGACAATAAAGAAAGTTTAGAGTTGAAATGATTGGGTTATGAGAGCTTTAACCTAATACATGCATTAATCCTCTGATTGGAATTAATGGGGTGGTAACTGTAGGCAGGCAGGGTGTGGCTGAAGGAGGTGGGTTGTTGGGAACATGTCTTTCAGGTATAAGTTTTGTGAGCTGAGCTGAGTCTCTCTTTCTGCTTCCTGGTGCCATGTTCAAGCTACTTTTTTCCACCACACCCTTCTACCATGATGCTATGCCTTACCTCAGGCACAAAGCAATGCAGTTGGCCACTGAGGACTGAGACCTCTGAAACTGTGAGTGGCAAATAAACCTTTTCTCTTCTAAAATTTTTCTTGTCAGTTCTTTTGGTCACAACAATGAAAAAGCTGACTAACACAGAGGGCAAAACACATTTTAAATTAACCCTATCTTGGCCCCATTTCACACTCCTTATCTTCTAAATCACTGAATTCTAAGCTTCTCTGAGGCTGTTTATAAGACTGCTTTCCTTCCAGGAAAAGAAATCTTCTTTTCTTCCTCCATGAAGTAAGCCCAACTGCTTCCCTTTTATTAGTAATGTTGGAAATTGGCATGTCCAAAATATTGTATGCATTTGTTGCTTTGCAGTTGGTACTCCTTGATGGTAACAAGATTAACTGTTGATCTAAATACTTTGTATCTTAATGGACTGTGATAAAAAGTAATAAAGTAAAATGACATTTATTTGAGAACTACTATCTATTGTATAATTTTACAAGTTCCTGTTATTTGGGGAGTTTCTGTGGACCAAACAGATGAAGTTGTCCTTGTAAGGATGCCGCACACCACTTTGACATCTGTAATCAGGCATGCAATATTTATTAGGTTATCTAGCAAGGGAAATTGTGCACATATTTTCTTGTGTGTTTTTGAGGTGTTAGAGTGCTCCAAGATTCTTGGGAAAATATTTGGGGAGGAAGAACATCCAGTTCCAAAATACTTTCTCCTTAGGGGGAAGTGGAGTTGGCATTGAATCCATAGCAGGCTACTCTGACCCTTGGTAATGGTGTCTGTCATACCAATAGGTCTTTTGGAACTCTCCTGAATGAAACAGAATTAAGAAAATGAAAGATCACATCCCCTATTATCATACTTTTGTAGCCAGAGGAGGTAGAGAAAGATTGTCAAGGAGGGAGATAGAAAGAAAGAAAGGAAAGGAGAAATGAAAAGAGGGACAGATACACGTTGATTATAATTTCATCCTGAACCATAATATCTTAGAAATGAAGGGAGCAGAGTTTATCTTTTTCAGCCTCTTTTCCATTATGGGAATCCCTTTTTCAACTTCTCTGAGAGCCATACAGCCTCTGCTTAAATAGTTTAAATATTTTCATTGACAGGTAGCTAATTTCTTTGAAGGTTGTTATTTCTATTTCAACAAGTTTTAATAATTAGGGTGTAAGGGGGGGGGAAATCTACCCTCTTTTAGATACTGGTCTTTTGAAGCACTTTTGAAGTGCTGCCCCACTGTGATTTTTCTTGATAACTTTCACTTTTTCTTTTAAATTTCTTGGCTTTTTTAGATGAAAATTTTAAGTTCCTTCAATCACTATGTAACCTTTTGTCATTCTGAATATTTCTTTTTGATATTCCCTAAATTTTCCCTTAATAAACTTCTCTTTTAATTGAAGAACAGCATCCACATGAAAGTATACAACCCGTAACTGTGCTGTTCTGTAAATAATAATAAAAAAAAATGAACAAGCGATTGATCACTACCAAGAATGAGGAAAATAATATTATTGACACCAAATAACCCCATGTATGCCCTTTTAGTTTGTCTCTCCTACCCCTTCAAATAATCACTATTATGATTTTCAACATCATAGCAGAGTTCTGACACTTTTGAAATGTTATATAAACAGGACCATATTGTCTTATTTCAGTAAATATTTTGTGAGAACCACCATGTTTTTGTATGTTGTTGTACTTTGTATTATTTTCTTTCTATGATTTTGCAGTGCATGATAATACAATTTATTTTACTTATTTATTTATAATACTACTATCTGTTTTACTATTATAGATAATATGTTATTTACAATTTTGGGCTGCTATGAATAATGGTTCTTTAAGTATTGTATTAGTTACCATCTTGTTGCTGTGATCAAAACACATGGTAAGAACAATTTAGGGGATAAAAAGTTGTTTGGGTATTACGGTTTCAGAGGTTCAGTTCATAGTCTGCTGACTTCTTCACCCTGAGCCTGAGATGAGGCAGAACATCATGGCAGAAGTGCATGAAGGAGTAAAGTTGATCACTCATGGTAGCTGGGAAGCAGAGAGAGAGAGGGGAGATAGGGACAACATATAGTCTTAGCTCACACTCTCAGTGACCTACTGCCTCCAGCCACACTCTACCTGCCTACAATTATTACCCACTAGTCCTTCCAAATTATGAATCCATCAAAAGGATTAATTTACTGATGAGGGTATAGCTCTCCTAATCTAACCATTTCACCTCTAAACATGTATTGCCTGAATTTTCAGGGGACATTTTTAGATCTAAGCCATTATAAGCACTTTTTATGTGTTTTTGTGTACATACATATATGGCTTTTTAATGAGTATAACCTACACATGAAATTATTAGGATATATATATAGATATATATTTAGGATATTTGTATGTATGTGTGTATATGTGTGTGTGTATTTCAGTTTAGTACATAATAGGAAAATGCTTTCCAAAATGATTGGGCTAGTTTAAATTTTCAACAACTGAGAATCCCTACTATTTCACAGCTGGGTTAATATTTGGTATTTTAATTTAAATTTTACTCACTCTAATAAGTGTGTAATATTATATAAGTATTTAAATTTTCCCTTTTCTGATAATTTATGAAGTCTTCCATGTGTTTATTGAGATGACCTCTTCTGAGACAACTATTCAAGCTTCTTGTCCATTTTTCTCTGTTTCTTTTGTCTCTTGTTTATTTAAGGCATTTTTATTAATATTTTGGATAAAAAGTCTTTGTTATCTATAGGTACTGTGAATTTCTTCTCCAACTCTCTAGTTTGTCTTTTGGCTCTCTTAATGAAAGTTTCTAATTTTAATGTTACCCAATTTATTTTTCCTTTTATAGATAGAACTTATCTATTCTGTTAAAGGTATTCTTGTTATACCAAAGTCACAAATGTATTCTTGTGACCTTCTAGAAGTTTTATTACCTATAGTAAATGTTTATTTTCCCTGAGATTACTGTTTTGCATATAGTGTAAAGTAGGGATCAAGTTATATTAAGATATGTATTGTATATCCTAACAAACATGTCAAGCACCCAAATCTTCTATTTAAAATTAGAAGCCTAGGTTGAAGTTAAACATTTGGAAGTTTTCAGTGTACAATGCTATTTAAAGCTATGAGGTTGGATATGATGCTAAAGGAATGAATATAGATTGAGAACAGTCCTGAGAACAAAGTCCTGGAGCACTCCAACATAACACCTCAAGGTGCACTTTGTACACAGCATGCTAGGGTATAGTATGGTGTACTGTTATGAAGCACAGAGTCTATAGCTTCTTACAGTCTGCATACTGCTTTCAGTGATGTAGCCCTGATTGTATTTATTGGTTGCGTTGACTCTTGCCACAGTCAAATCACAGTATAGACTTAAGTAAATATTATAGTAAATCAGAAAGTAAGAGGTAACTAAGATATCATCTCCCTCCAGTCAGCATGGCAGCTGTTATGAAGACAAACAACAATAACTGTTGGCGTGGATGTGGGGGAAAAGGTACACTAATACATTGCTGGTGGACTGCAAACTGGTGCAGCCAATTTGGATAGCAGTATGGAGATTTCTTGGAAAACTGGGCAGGGAACCACCATTTGACTCAGCTATTTCTCTCCTCGGACTATACCCAAAGGACTTAAAAAACAGCACACTACAGGGACAGAGCCACATCAATATTTATAGCAGCACAATTCACAATAGCTAAACTGTGGAGCCAAACTAGATGTCCTTCAGTGGATGAATGGATAAAAAATGTGGCTATATACACAATGGAATTTTACTCAGCATTGAAAAAGAACAAAACCATGGCATTTGTAGGTAAATGGATGGCATTGGAGAAGATAATGCTAAGTCAGCCAATCCCCCCCAAAACAAATGCCAAATGTTTTCTCTGTTATAGGGAGTTTGACTCATAGTGGGATAGGGAGGGAGAGCATGGGAGGAATAGATGAATTCAAGATAGGGAAGAGGGGTGGGAGGGATAGGGAGGGGGTAGAGGAGTAACAAGGATGGTGGAATATGATGGTCATCATTATACAAAGTACACTTATGAAGATTTGAATTTGATGTCAACATTTTATATACAAACAGAAATACAAAAGTGTGGAATTTATGTGTATTAAGAATTGTAATGCAAAAAAGATAACATTACCTTATATTAGGCAGAGGGAAGTGAAAGGAAGAGAAGGCAGGGGATGTGGGGATAAGAAAAATAGTAGAATGATCAGACATTATTACTGTGTATATACATACATATATATGTGTGTGTGTGTGTGTGTGTGTGTGTGTGTGTGTGTGTGTGTGTGTGACTGTATGACCAATGTGATTCTACAAAATGAAAATGAGAAATTATATCACATGTATATATGGTAAAAAAAGAAAATAAGAGTTAAAAATATGAGTAGTTACTAAACCATGTCCTTCATTCTATACTAGTGGGATTGACAATTTGAATACAAAATACAGCAATTCATGATTTTTTGAACCTTTTATTGTGTTTTTATGTTATTGTAGAATTCAAAATAATTAAAGCAACATAACAGCTTACTCCATCTGTATAGTCAACATTAGAATATTCAATAAGCAAGTGACTGTGACAAGTATTAGATACTGCAGAATCATACTTTAAAATCTTAATATGTGAGAGCTCTTCCTTCTTTAGCTGTTAGTGTCCCAATCTTAAATTTTGCATAAGCAAAGCTGTTCAATTGTATCTAATTATCATCTAGAAAATATATCTTCATGTTTCTAGTAAAGAAATCATAAGGGAAGCCATTTTTTCTCTGAATTTCTATTCATATTGTCTTTTGATGGTGTAACTAATTCTGGAAATTTGGACATATTCTTGTCAGAGGAATTTACTTCCAAGATTGATTTATTTTACATTTGTGTAAAAGAATATCCACAAGGTGGTATGATGCATTCCCACATTGTCACACTTTGGCCTCTAGCTATCTCTAACTCTAAAAAGTAAAAGCTTTGAATAGAGTAGTTTTTATTTAGCCACATTCAAGAAGAAAGTCCCTAAGTGTGTATTCACTTCAATTGCAAGACTTATGAAGTACCTATTTTATGCAATAAACTATTTTAATGTTATAAGGGCATAAAATGAATTATTTGTCCCTGCCTTCATATCTTATATCTAATCTCTAAGTCTATTTTTATATTACTTTGGAATCTACAACTTCATAATCTTCTTTATTTTCTACACAATTTATTCCTAGATTATATCCTGTGATTGCATGATTTCTTATAACATCTCCCTTGGCTGTTGCAAGATGCTTTTCTAACTTACTAGTAATGACAGTTTGACTACTTACACTGATATGCCTAATATTCATATCCTATGACTTGTTTTTTGATTCTCTACTGTTATATATAAGAATGGTAGTGACAGGTAAGTTAAACCATGTAGTTAGTGATCCAGTGGGTCTAGAAAATTAGTTCCCTCCTCTCTAATTCTATTGTGTTTTTTTAAAACCTAATCCATAAAATCTGAGTTCCATATTGCAGTGGTATCAAATTTAAGGACCCATATTAGCAATAAGATTCAAAGGTCTCTTAGGTATGCCTTGTGGTTATGATTATGTTTTATCAAATCTGTGTTATAGCTCTCATGTCAAAATTTTCATATAAAATAAAGTTGTACTGCTCCTGATCTTTCAGGCTACTACTGTTACACTCTCAGGAAGGCTTCAATGTCTGAAAATTTTGTTTAGGTTGTAAGGGTTCATTTATTCCTGAAATATTTACAGTAGTGTTTTCATAAGACATGTGACCAAATCATAATATGTGCCTTTAGCAATAAAGCCATGAAGGTTGTTCATTATCAGTAGGAAACTTGGAAGTAATAAAAAATTGTGGTTTAACATCACACAGAAAGCTAAAGTTTACCAGATCTCAAAGGGAAAAATCAGTAATTCATGAATAATAAATAGAGAAAATATTATTTAAAGGTAGGTTGTCTGAATACCAATGACATCAGTTAAATACGTATGATCCACACCTATATATAGCAGATTACGAAATTCAAACTAACCTTGGCTACTGTATGAAGGAAATACTTTTGGAAGTATGAGCTGTACTGAAACAGTTTCTGCAATATATTAGGCACAAATATGCTCTCCTTCCATGTCAGGCATGCAGAATTTTTTCCCACCTGTTTATTTTTCTTTAAACAAACATATTATCTGATACAACTAGTCCAAAGAAAATTTTCTCTTCCTCCACATGAATGAACTCCCCTCTTATCCTTTTGCTAAATTCTGTAGTTTCTGATGTAGTTCAGGATCTTATATTACATCCATGTCACTTTTGGGAATCATTTCAGTGGTATAGTGCCTTGAAATATTTTAAAACATTTAATCAGTTTCTGTTTAAGTCAGTTTTGTCCTTTGATGGTGTAAATTTATTTTCTGAATGCAAATGTTTTATAATATAGATTGGATTCCCTGTCCAGTCGTGAGGTTTTAAAGGAAAAACAAATTTTGTCTTATGGTCTTTTTTAGCTTCAAAAAGTGGAAAAAATAAGAATGTTTTATCAAATCTGTATTATAGCTCTCATGACAATTATTGCTTACCCTGGTTATTTAGTTTTATTCATTGAATAAGCCATATTTGTTTTTATGGGATTGGACAACTCCTAAAGGAATGGTTATGTAGATCCCAAATAAAAAGTTTTCTGATGTTTGGATATAGAATTTTTCTATGGTAAAAATAGTTATCTCTGGAGTCCAAGTGAGTAGTTGAGCTGTAATACTAGCTGTAAGTAGCACTTTGAGAAAATTGTCTACCCTTACTGTGCCTCAGTTTAATCACCTGCAGAATGGGAGTGATAGTGACACCCAGTCCATAATTTATGAAGTACTTTAAGTGAAATAGGAAAGGTGGTTTGCTTAGTATGGTGTCTGTACATGTTGGATGCGTAACAAGTATTAGTTCTTATGTACAAGATTATTATATAATGTAGCAACTTTCCCAGATGGCTGAGAAAACAGAATCACTGGGGAAAACAAAACTTTAAAAGTTCTATTTCTCTTAGTTTACAGATAATGAAATTGAGACTTAAAGAAAACAATGGTTTATCATATTCATCTTAATTATCTCAGAATATAAATCAGGCAAATTAAGCTTCTAATCTCATCATTATATCATTTGATATTATTTAAAGTGGAACATTTTTAGTAGTATGACTTATTTTTCTGTAAATGTTAAGTTTAACTGACTTGTATGCTTCTTAATTTTTTTTATTTCATGGATTTTGTTTGCACACACCATGTTTTGTTCATTTTGAAATAAAAATAGGATTGATAATAAACATTGATGATACCTGAGGGCTTAGTTATAACTTTTCTGTGCCCCCACTTAAATTTGGAACTCATTAATAGAAGATCATAAAAATATAGAAGGAGAAAATGACATTAACTCTCAAACACATAAATCTATAAGGCTCAGGGTGTAAGCTAATGGGCTTGCCATCGCCCTTCTTTTCCCTTGTCTAGACTCTGGGACAGCCTAAAGGAAAATTTGTTGTGTAGCATGGGTGTTTTCCTAGGATCACAACACCTCATGCTTGTGGCTTTTACCTGATTAGCTCCACCAATATGCAAGAAGTATGGACTACTGCCATGTCTTTTTCTATGGAGAGTAGTTAGGCTAGTACAATGCAATAAAAAAGACACCAGTTTCCAAGTAAATGAAAATTAGGAGAAGGCAGAGGTGAAACCTGAGATGCATGCTTGCTGAAGTCAAACCACTTGGAATCACAGCAGTTGTGTAAGATTATGATAATCCTAGAGGCTATAGCCTAAGACGAAACAGCAAAATTTAGAAAAATAAGTAAACATGGAATGAATCCAAAGTATCAATAGTGGATGAAGATGTAATTTTTTTCCAGAGTTCAAGACAATTAATTGAAACATCATTATAACTACTAAGAAATTTATTTGAAATTAGACACTAAATCTTTGCCTTATGCTAAAGAATAATTTCAGGATAAAAATCTAGATATAGAAATTAATCAGTCCTTAGTTAGGTTGATGAGAGACAAATCCAGATGGTCCTGCTGGATAATCTCTTTCCTTCTCTTGGTTGCTGAGTACAAAGCTTGCTCAGCACGTCTAAGTTAATTTAGCAGAAGGACAGTCACCCAGGCCCAGAGGCCCATTTTCTAACAAGCCTGTCTTCTGAGTTGGAGTTATCATTTGCTATATATCACATAGATTCCTTTTCTCCTTGGCTTGTAAATATGTTGGATTTTACTGACTCAAAAGCCCTCTTTGTTAGAATGTTGGCCATAGACAGGTAATGAGAGGGGAGGGATGGGAATGATATGAACTTCACTGTTTCTCTGCATCAGTTTTCTTTTGAGTGTCTCTATCCTACATCTGTACTGTGCTTGATGCTATATAAAAAAGAAAAGTATAAGCAAGTGTTCATATATTTTTAGGATAAAGATCTCCAAGTGTGACCCCTAAGCTAAAAATGGTGAAGGCAAAGTATTATAGATGTGATCAAATTAGACTCTGGTATATTAAAAGTTCCTGTAAGCAAAATGAGAATCCCAAAAGTCAAATGTGAAAATCGTGTTAGCTTAGTTTACACATAGATTTTAAAAAGACATCTCCTTTAATAGAAAAACAAGCAGATGAATGTATGGGCCCAAATGCTCAGTGATCACTTTTAAAATCTATGATGTAAAATATGTCAATTAAAATAATACTTAGATGATTTTTTTTCTTCTCAAGTTGGGAAAATAGTAGCTATCATTGGTTTGAGGGAGGTGATCACTTGATCACTTGATACTATTAGTGGGAGCATTTTGGTAATATGTGTCAGAAATTAGAAAATGTGTATATGGTTTAGCCATTTATAGGAATTTTTTTATAAGAAAATACAAATATATTTAAATACTTAGTTATGAGAATATTTTGTACATTGTTTTTAAATTTAGAAAAAAATAATAGTAATATAGATCTTAGTAGCACATTATTATTTAAGTAGTGAATTATTCATTAGTAATATGGAATATTATGAATCTTTTAATAAGGTTTCAGAAACATATGGATGAATAATGTTGTCAATATATAACTTAAGAATAAAAATTTATATTTCTTTTGTTATACATGAAGACTATTACAAAAGGCTCCTTTTCTCATAAGGGAAGACAATCTTAGGATTATTTCTGGGTGATGGAATTATAGGACTTTAATTTATTTTTCTGAATTTCTTGTTTTTCCCCTAAATTTAACATATTTTATTTCATGTACTCACAAAAACAAAATGTGTACTTAAGAAACAAACAGGAGTATAAAATTACATATTGGACTGATATTTTGAGGTTTTAATCTCAGAATTTTTATTTGTTGGATCTATTATCCTTACGACTACTGGATTTAATTCCTTCAAGAGTTTGCTCAAATCTAAAGAAAAACTTGAATACTCATAAAACACTGTCTTAAAAGAACTTACATTTCAAAGGCTTTTCTTATGGCTTGGATCTAGAATGTCTTCCAAATTCTCTTATATTTACTGGTGGGCTTTCAGGAAGAGATTGGATCATGAGGGCTCTGACCTCATTAGTGGATTAATCCATTGATGTCTGGGTGCACTGCTGGGTGGTGGGAACTAATTGGAGGAAGAAGGACAATGTGGGAATACCCTGGAAGTGGTTTATTTTCTCCTTGGCCCTTCTTCCTATCTCACCTCCTCAATTGCCATGATCTGAACAGCTTTCTTCCATGAGGTACTTCCCACACATTGTTTCTGCTTTGGAGCCAGAGGTCCATGGACTGGTACCTCTGATACCTTAAGCCAAAAGAAATCTTTTCTGGCAAGCATGTTCCAGTCAGGTGTTTGTTGCAATAACAAAAAGTTGACTGCACAGCTGTGTTTGGGGGTGGAGATATCTTTTGAATGTCAAAAGTTTGAGAGACTGAGGGCATCTATGCAAAATAATAAGGTTGAGAGAATGCAAATTTATGCTTTTTTTTCCTGCTCAATACTACAATAGTAGTTGGATTAACTTGGAAGTAAAAGAATTGGAAATTTTTGTTCATTTGTTGTTTTTTTTTTCTTTAAACCTTAGACACTAGAAAATGGTTCAATGTCTCATTTTGTAGTCAAACCTTGACATGTCAGCACATCAAGACAATTGAAACTCAACACATGTTTTAGGAAATCTCAGAGCAGAGGGATCTTTACCCACCTTCCAAATTGTATCCTGGATTGGATTATAGGGTCCAAAGAAAAGCTTTGAGTTCAGCATGGTGCCTGGTTGGTAGATATGAATAGATAGACAGGGGTGCCTGGGTAGGTGGCTCCCAAAATCAAGGTCACCTAGGCAGACATAAAGAGGTCTTAAGTTCATGACTTGGAATAGAATTGGTAACTGGAAAGCAAAGTGGGATAACCATGCTTCAAGGTAAATGCGAGGACAAAAAATCAAACACCAGTATGAATATTACAAAAGTAGGAATTGCACATCCCAGCAGCAGTATAGATAGGTATCAATGACTTTGGATTTGACACTTGTCCCAGAGGCCAGTGTGGTACCAGAAAGAAAAATTGAACCCTGCAATGATGAAAAGGAGAATGAGGAGGAAAATTCTGAACTGTTCAGATATTTTCTTCAAAGAAAGTATGTTTAAGCTAGAAAAGTAAAAAGTAACTGAGTTTATTTTACATTGGCAAGATAGCATGTTTTGCCACCCAAGGGAAGTTAAGTTCACTTATAGAGAAAAATTTTAAAAGCTACAGTTTTCATGCCTGAGTTATGTAAAATATATACTTCAATTAAAAGAAAAAACTATTATTTGTAATTGTACTTGAGGTCTTGTTGAAATAATTTATTCTGATTTTAGAAAGTGGGAGCTGGATGATTTTCACTGGAGCAATGCTTCTGTGCAGATATATTTTCTTTTGAACATTTACTTTTCAACCAGATGCTTGGTAGGACTGTCTATGACCTTATTTTCCAAAAGTAAAAAGTAGCCTAATGGGAGGAGAAGGAAAATACCAAAATGATTTTCCTAAAGTGTTTCATAATAATCATTTTTCCTTAAACATAAAAGAAATTGCACTAATACATCTTACTCTAAATACAGACTGGAAAACTGAAAACCTGGATTATATGGCCAAGAGGAAATGACATTATGAAATGCTCCTTCTAACTTTACTACATCCATTTAAATAAAAGAAATAGGAATAAATGTTAGGAATGTGTTTTCAAGAATGAGCTTTTAGTTTGTGGTATTTTATTTTGGCTCTAGGCATAACT
Source organism: Ictidomys tridecemlineatus (assembly GCF_052094955.1). Classification (NCBI taxonomy): domain Eukaryota; kingdom Metazoa; phylum Chordata; class Mammalia; order Rodentia; family Sciuridae; genus Ictidomys; species Ictidomys tridecemlineatus. Next base: position 61,505,233 of record NC_135485.1, read on the forward strand.
TGCAAATAAAATAAAAAGAAGATATTTGTTTTTATAAAAACAAAAACAGTTTATGTGTCAACTACTGATGTTGTCAACATCATTCTGCCAGCTTCCTGCACCATTTTTTTCTTTTAATCTTTCCATTTAGAAACAATTTTAAACTATATGAAAGATAAACATGTAATACAAAGAACACCTATATATTCCTTACCTGGATTCACCTATCATTATTGTCACCTATCACTTTGAATGATGCCTAGAGATTTTTTTTAAAAATATACTGAGTACTTTAATAAAATTAGTCAAGCTACAATTTTGTGTATTTATGGGCAGCATGTCTGGTACACACAGTTTTTAGGGAAATATAGCTTTTTCCATGCCACGGGAATCCTCTTAGGACAATAGGTCCAAATTACTTTACTTTTGTATTCCTGTGAGGTGCCACTTTCTTGTGAGAAGAGTCAGTGAAGCTCCTAACTATTCCAGTGAATGACTGACTGACTGAATGAATGAATACACTACAAAACAAATAAATCCTAACAACAGGTATAAATTTAAAAGTGAAAGCCTCATTCTTTAATCTTTGTTGTCCTTTTCTTGGATAAATGGAATTTTATAAATCTTTCCAGAAATATTCTAAGTATGTGCAGTATACAAAGACATGTACCCATCACTATACTAATCAGTACTGAGTAACAGAAGTACAAATAACTCTATTAAATTAGAAATATAAATTTAGATATACGTTTCTATATTTTACCAGTGTATAGAACAGCTTCTATAGCTTGTTATTTTCATGTAGCAATGTACCTGAATTATTTTATAATATTAGTTTTCATATAGAAGTGCTTCACTTTTTTAGAAAGTTGAATAATATTTTGTTGTATAAATATGCCATAATTTTAAATGATAAGCATTTAATTTCTCCTTTTAATTTTTGCTCTTATAAAAGTATGAAGCTTAGATTTACAAAGATCTTCTCTATCTTCCTTTCAATTGAGACTTTTTTTTCTGTAAAATTAATTTCCTAAAGCTTTTTGCATTTAGATTGTAATTATGATTTTAAAATCCTTTTGGCAATTAAATAAATTTGTTAAGTCAGTTTTTTTAATTGAAATTTTTGTCTCTTGACACATAGAAGGAAAGAAGTGAGAGGGAAAATAGAAGACAGGTGTGCTAGTTCTTTTAATGTTGCTGTAATCAAAATACCTGATAAGAACCAGTTAGAGGCAAAAAAACCAAAAACAAACAACAAACAAAAAAAAACCTCATGGTTTCAGAGGTTCATTCCATGGTCAGCTGCCTCCATATATTGGACTTGAGGTGAGGCAGAACATCATGGCAGAAGGGCATGGTGGAGGAAAGCAGTTCAGCTCATAGTGGCCAGGAAACAAAAAGAGACAGGAAAGAGCTAGTGGGACAAGATATTATCCTCAAGGGCATTACCCTCAGAATCCTATTTCCTCCAACCATGTCCCATATGCTTATAGTTTCCAACCAGTGTAGCCCTTTCAAATTATTAATTCATTAAATAAATTAATCCACTAATCATTTCACCTCTGAACATTTCTGTATTGTCCATCACATGAGCTTCTTGGGGGATACTCATATCCAAACCTAACAATGGGAATAAAGTCAGGCAAATTTTGGGGGGAGGAAATGGTTTCTTTATACAAGTGAAGGTGACAGGATCCTTCTGGTAAAGATCATGATTGCCTTTATTTACCAATATCCAGTTGTGAATTTTTTATGTCTTTCAGAAGGCCAGCTTAAATATTACTTACTTGGGAAGAATATAACAACTAGAATATAATTTTTATTGTATGGTCCTGTAGTATCCTAAAGTTTTCATCATTTTTTCAATAATAGTCTCTTAGACAAAAACCAAGAAGGTCTATAAAAATAGAGACCTTGTCTGTCTTGTTAGTTAATGTATCCTCTACTTCATAAAGATGTCAATGTGTGCAGAATTTATTTAAAGCAAACTAAAGGACCCCTCAGCACCCAAAACAAAAACAACAGACAGACAAACAAGAAAAAAAACAACCAAGTCAAAAAAAAGCAAAAATGAAAGAGGAGAAAAAGAAACTGAGAAAGAGACAAACTTAGAAGGGGAAGGAAGGGTGGGGGGAGGAGAGAAGGGAGAAAGATGAATGGTGTTAGGGTTTAGTGTTAGAGACATTAAACAAGTTTGCAAAAATGGATTATAGAAAACAATTGAAATCACTCAGATATGAAAATTTTAGTATTTCAGAGTTTTGTGACTCTATAATCAGGTAACTATTGTGTCATTTTCAAGAAAGTTGAAGGAGTTGATGATAGGCTGATAGCTTGGCTTCTGGCTGCTGGGTAAAAGCATTGGGAGGGCCTGGATCTGGTAAGAATTTTTTTTGAGGGTTTATTTCATGATTTAAGTTGTACAAAGAGAATGGTTTCATGTTAGGAGTAAATAAATACTTGCTTTCTATTCCCTAATGCTGTGAAAATAGAAATTTAATTATAATCATGATTCTTTCGCAGTGGGGCCAGCGTGGAAAGTGGGTTAACTTGAAGCCTGTAACATGAAGTAACTACTTCTTATTATATTCATGAAGTAGGCTTGTTTATTTTTATTTTAGATTAGAATATAATACAATGGACATACAAAGAATTTCCTAGCTAAAATTTATTTTTTCTTTTTTGTGTATTGTAATATATGAAGATATTCACATTGGACATATTGTCTTAATTAAGTGTCACCAAACTTAAATAATTAGGAAAGTGATGTTTAAATGTATAGGTTTCATGTTTTATCTGTTTCACTCCTTTTGGATCAAGTTTTCACCAACTTTGGAAAGCATGTTCATGGAAGAACATGAAATTCTAACAATAAAATTTTGCCAGGTTTTTGTTTATTTTACTTATCAGTAGTCTCATACTTATCAATATTACAGATTGACAATTGATTCTCATAGTACTAGAGGTAGGATCCAAGTTATACTTAGGAGGATTTATTAATATATGGAACATACCTCACTTGGATTTCCTCTCTTAATTCATTGAAACTAAATCAACAGAAGCTCCATGCTACTCATAGCTTGAAGAAGCAACTGGCAGCAAGTATTGCTCATGGAAAAGTTTCCTTTACAAGCTAGGAAAACATTTTGGCTTCATCCTACACATATACTCTGCTCCAAGGTCTATTGCTACTGTTTTCCGAATTACTCACTGGTTTGACGAATGGTAGTAACAAGTAGTGCTTTTATTGCAATGTACAGATGTTGATATATTCCATGATTTTCTTGGAGTAAATGGAAGTCTTTCATGTTGAAAAAACTAATTTTGGAAGTAATAGAAGAACCTAGATTTCCACTTTTAAAAAATTCATACACGTCCTGCAGTTTATTCTTGTTTTTCAAAGAAAGTTTGTTTAAAGAACCTGTCCTCCTTGGCATTGATAGAAAGCAGATGTTACCAGCAGGATGAAGCCAGGAGGCTTAATGAAAATAATAGAGTTAGAAATAGAATAATCATGTTGAAGGTCAGAAATAGATAAGAATCCTTGTATAAAACTTAGTAAGGCTTGCGGGCCTCTGTGTGTGTGTGTGTGTGTGTGTATGTGTGTGTGTGTGTGTGTGTGTGTGGGTGTGTGTATAGGCACATTCAAAGAGAGAGGATGAAGAAAAGGAGATGAAAGAGGGAAACATTAGATGACAGTGTTTCATCATGAAGACCAATTTTACAAATGGTTTGGAATTACCTGCATTTACACTTAGTTAATTGAGTGTTTGTGGTTCCCATATTGCATGGGACTTTTAGAGTTTATAACCCAGTATAAAGAATGTGTGTATGAATTCCTTGGAAAAGTTTTCAAGGTTTTTAGTATATATATATATTTGCTATTTGAATTTCTTACTATATTCAGAAATATAATATTTTTTAAAAAATAAGTTTTCACTATATCAAATATTGTGACTGAATAAATAGGACTCTTGCCTTGTTCATATTTCATATTTAAAGTGAATTCTACATAATATTTGTAGTTATTTATGAGCTCTTCTATGTGGTATTATTTAGTTATGTTAAGTAATTTTGATAATTATGTCATATTGTTCATGCAAATATTTTTAAGGTCAGGAAAATATGTGGTGAGAGAAGGAAGCTATTTAGGAAATACAGGGAGACTATATTGTATAAAAGTGTTGGTCTGTAGGGCTTATTTATTAAGGTACAAAGATTATTTAGACATTTTTCTTGATGTTGGGTTAGAACAACAGAATATTGCTTTAAGATTATGCGAGTTTCAAGTAATACAGAGTAACAAATGCTAATGGCATTTTTATTTCTGTAACGGACCGAAGTAATAATGAAATATGTCATGATTTTTTCATGGTATGTTCAATAATTACAACTTTTCCTAATTTTTGTTAGTATGACATTTGTAGAATTTCCTATAATTGCTATTTTATGTATAGTTGTATATTTTGGTAGTTTTCCAGTACTAGCTGTTGTATCTATATGCATGTTTGTATGCTAGATTCTATATCCTATGAGTTTCTGTCTTCATATCACTGTGCTTACTAGTAGATTTGTGTGGTAAAGTAATAATTGTACTTAAATAGTCTATAAATAACCCTCAATATGGTACAGTGAAAAGATGGCAAAAATTCTACACTGTGTTTGAACAAACCAAATGTAATTCTGTCTGAGCACCATTCCACCTGTAGGAAACTTCTTAAGACTTTTCAAAAAGCTGAATAATGCTCATTAGTATATATAGATTTTTCATACAATTTACATGCTTACTTTACCTTCATATTCTGTGAACTGGTTTTGACTAACTTATAAATTGAAAAGATTCCAATTCCCCTTTGTATCTTTCTTTGATCATATTAAAAACTAATTTAACAGAAGTGCTAATGAAAACAAATGGCCCTCAGAAGTGCAGAGGGACAGGAGTGAGTCTGCCTTCCGTTCACAGAAGATATTACACTGATTCCCCTGGAGCGAATGCCACTGAACTCACCAGCACACCCCACCCCCTGCCAATCCACTACCTGGACTTAGAACTGAAGTGTTGAAATGTTCACCTGAAAGAAAAAGAAAGTAGATTCTAAAATGGTATGCAAACTTAGTGCCTACAAGAAATAGCCATTTCTCGTTTTTTTACCTTCGGTTTTATCTGTGTCCTTCCTGTGACATTCATTGTATTCTTCCTGATATTACAGTAATTCACATTTAAATCTGTTCCCTTTTGTATTTTCAACTTTCTTAAATTCAATTTCTTCACCCAACAACCTAAAAAAAAATAGTACAAAACATATGTTGGTTTAGTTCACATAATTTAAGAACTTTTATTTTAAGTTTCTATGCAACTGGATTTGAAGCTATCATGTCCACAGGGACCTTATTTTCAAGACTATAAAAATCTACAAAAGCCTCTTTCTAAATCCTAAGGTTCATGTTTAGTGATAATAATAAAGGCTTTTATATACAGATCACTATCTCAAATCTTGTTATTAGCCCAGAAACTTGCTGGCAGGATGGTTTCATCAGTCATGGTTAGGTTGCACTGGGTGGCCTGTAACCATTATGTCATTATCATTTGGGGGATGAGCTGGTCACTGTTTGTAGTTTCACCAAGTTGTTCTATCAGCTCTCCAGAAGTAAATGCAAATAAACGGGTTCCAAACCCCTCCAGAGCACACTGTAAATCTTTGTAACTCCATGGCCAAATGGTAAACCGCAGGACCACATGACTCAATTCCCTTGAGACAGTCGTGTTTTTCCTGTCAGACTTTTCTTCCCTCATTCATCAGCTGGAGGCTTTCATCTCCTTTTAAAGTCATGGCCTTTCAAGTAGGGGTGAAATTACACCTGTCAGTAATAAATGTTCCCAGTGCTCTGTGTCATTCTGTCATTTCACAAAAGAAATTAGAAGTAAGCCTAGCCTATACCGTATGCAGTTAGCAATACTTTTTTTCCTTTTCCATAGTATTTTGAAATACCTTCCAGTTATGTAATTGTTGTGCAGATTTTTAAAATATTCGATAAATCAGGGACCTATAGCTACAGTGTGCGGTATATGTTGTTATATTCAATAACTACATTAAACTTATTTGACAGAAAGATTTGGCTGTATACACAATCTGCAGTGGAAATCTAAATGTGCCCCTTAGCACACTTGTTCTGTTTATTTTTTCTACGTTACACTCTGATAACTTTGTGGTTGCCCATAACACCATACAGCAGGTGCACCTGTGCAGCTACCATCTTATTTACATAGAGAACAAAGTTAATGTTTTATTAAATCCAGGCCACACCTGGGTTGGAACAGTAGTAGAAAGCTGGGTTCAAATCAGAATTACCACTTGCTTTTTAGCCTGATATTTGAACTACATTGAGCAAATTCTCTCGAGTTCTCTTGAAAGTTTTGAGAACTTGGTTTCTTAATTCTTCATTAACCAAAGGATGAAAAGGGAACTGGGAGACTGAGTTCATTATCTGTAGATCTCACCATTAACCATGCTAGGTTTTGACTTAAGAAACAAGAGTAACTGAATTGTGTCATTACCACCTGCACCATACACTGTCCCAAGGCATAGAATTATCAAATATAAATGTACTGGCTTGATATTCCGAAGTGTGAGGGCAAATGTTTAGATTAATGTCCTAAAACTGAATTTAATGAATGTGTGTGTATCTCACAAATCACTCATGATGGTTATATTTTAAAACTTGTTTATGTTCCTCAAAAAAAATATGTGCTGATTGTTTTTAGATTGGTGAAACAGCTGCTAATACATGAAAACAATTAACCGCACACAATTTTATTAGCAGAAACTTATGTTATTTTTTCCAGAATGCAAATGAAGTATATAATTTCTCTATTTGTATATTGTTGCATACTCTGTCTTCCCCGTTCTGCTTTCTTTTAAGAAATAAAATAGCACAATAAATTTTAAAACAGCCCAAAACTTAGAAGAATGAATTAACCTAGCTTGTTACTAAAGAATTTATTTCAAAAACACTTTGCTGATTTAATTTCCTCTAGAAATGATTACATGTACTATCATTATAATTTGATGATAAAAACCTGCTGTGTCTATTTCAAGCCTAATTAACCAGTATCCTAAGTTAAGAATCACCTTCATCCATAAACAAGGCTGAAAAATGAATTGCTATTATTAAATACTGTGTTTTGTGAAAGCTCTATATAAATAATTTGAGAACAGAATTATCCCTATTGTGTGCCCAAATTATCTTTATATTAAATAATTGACTGGTTCAATTTAAAGTTTTCCAATAATACTGCCATTTAAGTAGAAGTTTAGTTTAACACTCTCATCTAAGCATGAAATGCCTTTGGAAGTGCCTAACTCACAGCCTTGAGCTTTCATTGAAGGTCTTCTTCCATTTTGCACACGGTTCTTAACGTTTTTTATTCATCTTCAAAAAAATAAGACATATCACTCTAAGAGAATCAAGTGCAGTAGTGAAAAAAGAAAGGCGAAGAGCCCGAGAAAGAAGGAAAATGTCCCATGCTGTGCTGGACTATTGTGGTCTTGCACAGTGTTGACAGCCCTGGATGAGGGGCATTCCTCACTCCATAGTGAGCCAAGGTGAGGAGATCTGCCCTTTCTCCTAGGCCAGTGAGTGACAGGGTAGGTTATTGACTCAAGGTATTTCAACTGAGCAGTGTCTTCAGGGCTGATGTCAGTCTAGCATATTCTGTCATAACAAAATTAGAGAATTCACTGGAGAAAGGTGTACAGAGCTTTGACACTTGAAGTTATTGACATTGTATATTTTGTGGAACCTCTCATTTTCTAAGGATTATGAATACATTACTAAATTTTTAATTGTTCTCCAAATCATTTAATTCAATATGATGTAACACCTATGATATCTTAAATATATTAAAAAAACCACTTCAACCAACTCAATCCATTATAAGCAGAAAGTACGTTTCTTTCATTTGCTCTCCAAACTTGGGTCCTATACATAGTGTCAATCAAAATAAAAAGAAACACTTGTTTCTTCCCTGCCTCATCTCCTTCTCCAAAATTTCAGCTGATTTTATGTTCAACTGATATGCTTACATACCGTGAAGCAGCGTTTTTTAAAGTATAGTCACTATGTTGCTTTCGTAGAAAACTGCCGTCTTGGAAAGTCTGGAATTGGAGGGTTAGGCTCAGTAAATATTGGGAACCACTGCCTTTTAGGTCAGCCTCACTTCCCTTTGCATATGAATATGGCAGTGCTCCACCATTTGTCTGTACCTGCACAAAGTATTGCTAGGTTCAAACAATGTTAACTCAGACAAACATGATTGGGAAAACACATCTTTCTGCAACTTATAACTTGATGGCTCTCCTCAACTGTTCTTCCTATACCTTTGCACTGAAAAGCAGACAGGCAGATGCTTAATTTCTTCTCTCAAATTTCTGTGTGATTGTTGCGTTTCAAAACAAAGAGAAAATGTTTTCCTGACAGAAATTGTTCTAAGAGGTGCACTTGTGAGACTAATAATGACTTGTTCCCACAGTGAGATATTGAATAGAGATGACAGTCCCTGCCAGTGGTGAGGCATCAACTCTAAATTAAGGCATTTCTTTTGAAAAGGAGACATTATAGTACCTCTAATAGACGTCACAGGTACTGTAATTAGAGAAGATGGCTCTGATTTGAGGTGGGTAATGAGGAAGAACCCTGACCGCGTACTCTGCTGTAGTATCATGTGTGTGTCCTTGGAAGCCTAACTGCCTGCTAAAAGGTGAGGGGGCAAAGTTCGTGTAGTTTGTCCAAAGGAGAAATGAGACCTAGGGCAGTGGTCTTTCCCTCCTCTTCCCTTCCCCTTTCCCACCCTCCTTCCTTTTTACCTTCCCTCCTTCTTTTATTCCTTTCCTCCCTTTTTCCTTCCTTCTAACTGAAAGATTAAATACTAACAATTGCTGGCAATGTGGCTCTTTCTAAATGTGGTTTCAAGTTTTAAATTTCAAAGAGTTAGGCCAATTTATTAAGTTTTTTTTGAAAACATTGTTTACACATGCTGTTAAAATGTTGTTTGAAGTTGAAATGTTTTGAAATAGTATCTGATCAGAAGGAAAAAACATGATTTAAATGTCAACATATGGGAGACACCTTTGGTTATATTAGTACCAAAACATTGTGAATCAGTATAGTTAATTATAGCCCCAGGTTGTCTAGTTATTCACTGATGTACTTAAGTATTTATCAATTGATTATAATACCAAATTATGGATTTTTAAGTGACAAAGAGTATTAATTCACATTTTAACAATCTACCATATTTGAAAAACTCCATGTTTTTATTACATTAACTCTTTCTTGCTCTCTATGCAGCCGCTAAATTTTGAGTAGTACCACGAACACATATTAGAAGTTGCCAGTAGTACTGGAAACATTAAAGATATGTTAGTATTCACTAATCTGAGAAAACTAGTTTACTAGACTTTGGGAACTGTGATTTGAACTTAGGGAACTGTAAACAGAGAGGAGAATTTAGAAATTGCTGGCTCTCTACTGATCAAATATTGTTCATTGGCTAGGTAAACAGTGATATGGAAGCAAACTTGTACAAATGCAAAGTAAATAACAATTTGTGTATTTTTTCTAATAATTCTATCTATTTAAAACAAATGTTATAGGTATTGGAACTCAAACTTATTTGCAGAGTAAAGCTTTAAGAATATTTTGTTACCCAATGGTAGTGTGTCTATATTGGATTAGAAAACTCATACTACTGATTCATGCTAAGGTAGGCATGCATCAGAGGGACTTTGTGTCTTTCTTGGTTTACTCAGCAACTTCTGCAAAACATTTAGGAGATATTTAGCCACTTCTAAAAAAAAAAAAAAAAAAAAACTACATCATTTTTCAGACTGTAGAATACAGTGGGTTTCTGAACCCTGGTGAAATACCACCTTCAAAATTTAGTATCTTAGGGGTTACCCTCAGCTTCATTCCTTCAGCTTTTAGGGAACTGGTAATGAACCTTAATTACCCTCTTCTTTGTTACTATCCTTCTTTAAGAGGGGAACTCTTTAATTTCACTGATTAATACAACCTTAAATGTCTAAGAATTAAACTTCACTTAAAATTATAACAAATATTTTATTGTATCATGTCCTATTTTCACTTGAGTGGCCTCTCAATATAACTGTTAAATGTTAGTTGTCTCTGTATTCTGGAGCCTAGGATTAGAACTGTGACCCCAGACCTTCTGTCTGCACCAGAACATACAAAATAGATGCTTATTGAAGATGAGAGTATAAACTATGAATGCTAATACTTAATATAATACAAGGACTGCAAAGGACTATAAATAATACAGATTTCTAAATATTTTGTTTTAAATAACATGCATAATACACATATATAAATTTTTAAATATAATATCCCTGAGATGAAAGGACCATAGAGATAGTATAGTTCCAACTTTATTTTATAGATGAAAATCCACAAGCTGATTAAGAAAAGTGACTTTCCCAAAGTCTTTTTTGTTTGTTTGTTTTAGAGAGGAGAGAGAGAGAGAGAGAGAGAGAGAGAGAGAGAGAGAGAGAGAGAGAGAATTTTTTTAATATTTAGTTTTTAGTTTTCGGTGGACACAACATCTTTGTTGGTATGTGGTGCTGAGGATCGAACCTGGGCCGCACGCATGCCAGGCGAGCGCGCTACCGCTTGAGCCACATCCCCAGCCCCTTTCCCAAAGTCTTAATGTGAGTTAACTGCTAATTTGAGGCAGCCAGGACTCCTGAAACCCAGACAAAACTTGTCCCACTTTACCACATACTCTCCTGGGGGCCCTAAGAATGTATGTTTAAGTTTATACTCATGGCACTTCTCAAATTGTGTGAGATGCTAATGGTACATTGTACCAGTCAGAACAATAATACAAATATTTCAATGAATAAGTACATACAACTATATTGAGAAAAAAGTAGAAAATAGAATATCCTTAAGAGAGATAGAATTATATATGCATGAATATGTATGCTTAATAAGTTAACAGGGCTGGCAAAGATGCATAGATGTATTGTGTATGGAAGAACACCTGATGTTTTAGTCAGTTTTTTCACTGCTGTGATCAAAAGACCCAACAAGAACAATTTTAAAGGAGGAAAATTTTGTTTAGGGCTCATGGTTTCAGAGATCTCAGTCCGTAGATGGTTGATTTCATTTCACATGGCCTGAGGTAAGGCAGGACATTATGGTGTGAGGTTTTGGCTGAGGAAAGCAGGTCAGGACGTCAGGACATGAAACCAGAAAGCAGAGAGAGGGACAGGTAGACACTCCCCACACCACAGACAAAATATAAATCCCAAGAGCATGCTCCCATCAATCCAGTTCCACCAGACACACCCTACCTGCCTACAGTTAACACTCAGTTAATCCCCATCAGTAGACTAATGCACTGATCAGGTTAAGGCTTTCATAACCCAATCATTTAAATCATAACCCAACTTTATACTTTTTACACTGTCTCACACATGAGCTTTTGGGGGACACCTCATATCTAAATCACAATACCTGAACATAACATTTTGGAAAGTTATAAATGTCTATGCAAACTAAAATGCACATAGATCCAGCAGTTCTACTCTTTGAAACTGTAGAATGGAATTGTGTAAAAAAAAAAAAAGTGTTAAGCCACTCTTTGTGGTAGTAAAAAGGAAAAGACAATAGAGAAAGGCTAGGTGGCTCATCATTTATGGAATGATATTTTCTAAAATAATGGTACTATGAATAATCAGATCATTGGAGACACAAATCTGGAGGTTAGTACTGAATTGGAAGGATTTGGGAGTGTATCTACCTTTCATTGATCACACAGTCTCTATGAAGTAGGTTATCTTTGCCTTGACTTGCTCAAAATTATGGTAGATGACTTCATTAATTGAAGAATCTCCCTTCCTCTTTTAGAGCCTAAGTTTTCCATGGGTCTGGCTACCAACCCCAGCTTCCTTTCCGTGAGATGTTTCATGGCCTGCTATAAATCTAGCTTTTTGTTCTTCTGTAGAGCAAGGATGAATGATTTGCAGTGAACTCATTAAACAATTAATCTGGTTCATGGTATGCCACTGTCTGCTTTCATAAGGTCATTCAGATGGTTCAAGAGGTCTCTGGCCCAAAGGCAAATGTCCTTCTCAAATACTGTTAATACTGTACTGCATTAAAGTTATTTCAAACATCTATAAAGAGTGACAGACATAAATTACCCCCTAATTAAAAACATGTTTATTAGTTTTTCTTAGTTCATTATAATTATGCATGATAGTGGGATTCATTGTGACATTCTTACATGGACTTAGCATAATTTGATTGATTTTATTCCATAATTACTCCCCTTTCTCTCCCCTCCTCCCTTCCACTTAGTCCCTTTCCTGTGTTCTACTGTTATCCCTTCTATTTTTTGTGAAATCACCTCCACCTTTTTATTTCTTTTTTCTCTCTAGCTTCAACATATGAGAGAAAACATTTGAGCTTTGACTTTGTGAATCTGGCTTATTTTACTTAGCATGATGTTCTCCACTTCCATCCATTTACCAGCAAGTGACATGATTTCCTTCTTCTCAAAAGCTGAGTAGAATTCCATGTGCATGTATACCACATTTTCTTTACCATTCATCTGATGACAGACATCTAGGCAGGTTCCATCACTTAGCTATTGCAGATTGTGTTGCTATAAATATCTAATCCTACACAAAAATCAATTCAAAGTAGATCAAAGACCTAGGAATTAGACCCAAAATTGCAACTGCTAGAAGAAAGCATAGGGTCAACATTCCAACATTATTGGCACAAATATTGACTTCCTTAATATGACTCCTAAAACTCAAGAAATAAAACCAAGAATAAATAAATAGGATGGAATTGAATTTAAAAAGCTTCTGTACTACAAAGAAAACAAGTCTGAAGAGACAGCCTATAGAATGGGATAAAATCTTTGCCAGTTAATCTTCTGACAATGGATTACTCTCCCGATTATATAAAGAACTTAAAAAAACTTAACACCAAAAAAAAAAGAATAAAGAGAAGAAAATAAAAACTACAACAACCACCCAAATCAATAAATGAGCAAATGAACTAAATAGACATTTCTCAAAATAAGAAATGCAAATGACTAACAAATATATGAAAAAAATGTTTTACATGCTTAGCTCTCATGAAAATGCAAATTGAAACTACACTGAGATTTCATTTATTCCAGTTAGAATGCAACAATTAAGAATACAAATAATAAATACTTGTATGAATGTAGGGAGAAAGGAAGATTTAAGCTTTGTAGGTGGAACTGGAAATTAGTACAACCACTATGGAAATCCATATAGAGATTCTTCAATAGCCTAGGATTGGAACCACCATATGACCCAGGTATTTCACTCCTTGATGTTTATCCGAAAGAACTGAAATCCCCATACTATATTGACACCTGCATTCCAATGTTTATAATAGCAATTCACAATAGCCATATAACTTATAAAGAGACACACATTACCTACATAAATGTCCCCATCATAATGATAAGTGAAACCATGGGAATGAAACATCTGTAGCTCCACATAGAGAGAAAGAACTATGTGGAAGAATTGAAGGTTAACAAGCATGTCCTTCATGCCATAATTAAAATGTAGGCTAAGCACATTGACAAGTTACTTGCTTGTATGACCAGAATGTTAAATAGAGGGGAATGTTATTTGAAATCGTTTTTTCTTCTCTTTTGGCACATCTGAATCTATTCAATAACTGCAATTTAAAGATCTGCTCAAAACATTTAAAAACCATGTAGGCTCATTTTCATACTTTCAAAAATGAGCATGTAGACATTAACCCAAAGCAATTATGGAAGGAAAATAATATTCAATGTTTGAGAAATAAAAAAAATGATAGTCTATATATGCATAGATGGTCTTCAAAGTTGATAAACAAAGATTGTGTATGAAGCATCTCACATACAACGATAATGTATGAAGTATCTCATTATGGCTGAGAATGAAGCTGGAAGGAATAAACTTTAATGTGAGTAATTTGATAGTAATATTATCCTTTCAAGTTTTCGATCAAGCATTCTTCTACTCAGTAATGTGCCATGAATACAAAAAATTTGACAACTTTTACTGAGTCAGGGAAGAGATATATAAAAATAAATTAGAGAGGAAATGATATAAAGTAAAACTCAATGAATTCTTAGAAAAAAATGGATACTAATCAAAATCATATGAAAGTTACATAATAAATGTTGAGGCAGAAGACAAGGAGTTTTCTCTGAAGTATCTGTGGTCTAGTCAGCCACATGAACTCTAATTATTTCCATGATTTTTATTACTATTTAACTAAATGATGCATTAAATCAATTTCTTCCCAATGCAAATGAGGATAGGTGGCTAATGACAAATGGATTTTTACTTAGTGTAATAAGAGAAGAGTATATTATACAAAAATGAACTTAATTATGAAAGCTCAGAAGGCTCTATTTCATAATAGTAGAAATGAAATGACAAAGATTTTGTTTTAAGCCCATGTGAAAACCATACTAAAAATGATTCAATAAATGATAGAAGAAGTGTGACATCTATATGTGTAATATTTATTACTTAAGTAACCTTTAGTTACCTGTTGTTTTTTTTTTTAAGTAATTTAGGCATCAGACAATTTTAAGAAGTTCAAGATTTTATTTTAGGTTATTAATGGTATTGTTCTGTTTGAGCATGTGAAAATAGAAGCAAGAATGAAAGGAGTTATCTCTACAGAATTAAAATAAAACTAGAAACAGTTTACTCCCAAAGTAAATATTTGGGAAAGATAATCACCTTTAGTTCAAACTTGATTCTGATAGGTTAGGAATGAATCATATTTCAAAACCATTGAATCAAAAAGCCACAAGGTGACAGTGGCCTGATCAAGATAGAGTCATCATGGAGGGTACTGAAGGACCATCTCTTTAGAATTTATCTTCTATTTCCATCTGACTTTTTTATAATTAAACTTCCTATGTGAGAGGTGGAATTTTCAGAATACACTTAGTGTTGGAAAACATGAAATAATTCATTTCTGTGATTTTTATTACTTTTTTCGACACTACAAGAAGGAAAGAAGAAAAGACACATTTCATGAATATTAAGTACTAGTCACCTTATTAGATGTCGTGTGTGTGTGTGTGTGTGTGTGTATAAAGTATGAATCTAGAACATAGTTAAATTAGCAGACCATATTTAATGCTCTTGAAAGACTGAATTCATCTCCAAACATGGTGCAGTCAATGAAGAGGTACTTACTAAGTACCTATTAGCACTTCCTTAGTCTCCAGACACCTCTTGCTGGTTAAGACAGTTGATTTGTTTACCTGTCTGAAATATCTGTACACACTTGTATTTTATGTCTAGCTATATATTGTGCCTAATACAATAACTTATATTCTGTCTTTCTTCATGGTAATGGGCTAATTTGAGATTGAATTTGTCACCATGCTATTTAATTGCTCACTTTCCAGTATGAAACTAACTAAATAATCTTTAATATTATTGTTTTTTAATTTCCATAAAAATGTTGATGTATTAATGACATATACCAGCAATAATCAATGGTATTGACAGAACAAGATGACATAGAGTTGTGTCAACACTTTTCAAATATGTGATATAAAATATAAGGCATCATTTTGTCCTTAGTAAGACTGAGTACTAGATATTTTCATGAGTTACATGCATAGAACACGATAAAAAATATTAGCCCACCTATCAGCACATACTTGATTTAACATCTTCATACATAGCACAGCATTCAGTGCTGTGTGCAGTGAATTTATGAACACCAGAATCTTTATGGTTGAGCGTATGCTATATCTTTGTTTATTGATACACTAAGAGCAATAGTATAACACCTAACTCTGCTTGAATAGTTAATCAGTGAATGATTCCAGAGACGAATGAGAAGGGAAAGAAAAGGGTAGGTTAAAGGGATGGCATGGTCATGAGAGGTGTTGTTTGACTTTCAGGGATCGTCACCAGATTTCTGGGAAGGCTTTGTGATTGAAAGCCACTATGACTTTCTACAAAACTGTTTGTATAACAGTTTTGAAATGATTTTCACAAATCTTTATATTTTATATTTTTTGTTCTATAATGGGGTGAACTTTCTCATTGTTTCAGAGTGATGGCTTGATTCTCAGTGCCATTTGGGGAGATTCCATTCAGTCTCTTTGTTCCTGTCATCATTCTCAGTACTTAATTTAATTAGTTCTTTGAGGTCATCTTTAATCAACTTTATACTGAATGACAGTTTCTCCTTCTTCTTTTGTTTTTTAAAATCTGTTCTATGTGGGAAGTCACTGGAGCTTTGGAATAAGGTAGATCTGCTTTCTAATTCTGGCCTACTCATTTTCTACCTATATAATTCTCAGCAACTGAACCTCTAGAAACTCAGTCCATAAAATTAGATAAATGACACCTGCCTTTGGGGAGTTGGTTTACAATGAAAGAATTAACAAAAGTACACAGAGTTCTGGCAGATGGTTAGTCCACTAAAGGTGTTATTTCTGTGACTGCTACGTCTTAGTTCTGCCACTTTCTTAACAACTCTTTTTTTATAATCACCAACTTATTGACCTTTAGCAAAGTCACAACACCTTTTATTAATGATCTCTAGTGGGGTACTTGTAGTAGAAGCTTGTCTTTAATTATTACCTTAAATATTTGGTCTGCCATTAAAAAAATGAAATTTTAAAAAGGATTTAGTTACAGATGAGAAACCACACTTAATTTAATCTAAGATGATTCAACTGTTCTCATCTGAAGATAATTTCTTGCCTTTTTCTCAATGGGTAGGCTTGTACTATTGAAAACTTTGAGTAGTTACTTTATGAAAACTTAGGAATGACTACATATTGGATCCTTTAAAAATTGTCTTTGGACTCCCTGTATAAAAAGTTCAACTAATAGTTAAAGACAAACTTAACTGTCTTCCTTAAATTGTTCTTTATCTAGGATCAACTTTTTTACTTTTTTCTCAAGTTTGTAGAGTATATTTAAAACATTCTTCCCTTTCTTAGCTCTCTGTCTAGACATAAGGTCTCATTTTGATTTGATATATGCATTTTAGCTACTGGGTTGGAGGAGGAATATACTACTGGGTTTGAATATGGATTATCACCAACATTAAGTACCTGCTGTATGAAGACACTGTTCTATACATTGAAGGTTCATGGATGAGTGAAACAAGACTCTCTGGAAAGAAGCAGTCATATTAATCTTTTGTTTATAAAATTATTTATAAGTAATAAGTATGATAAATACCTCAACACATAATACAGCATGATAACTCCTTCAACTGAACTGTTAAGCAAGTGCTGGAAATACAGAAAAAGATCTTTCGCCTGCTTATTAAAGAAAGGAAGATTTTTCCAGTCCACTAGAGAGGTAAGGGTTGCTGAGAAGGTGTATTTTAGAAAAAATAAAATATTTCAGGTAGAAGACCCAGGAGAAAGAAAGACTTGTAGTAATAGAATGACATTCTCTTACTGTGCTGGCAGAGTTTTGGCTGACAGAGAAGGCACTTAAGTTTCAGTAGAACAAACTGAGATTGTAGTTAAGGATAAATCATAAAGGTTTTTGATGCTATGCTTAGGAAGTCAGATTTTTTCCTATAAGCATTGGGAACTATTAGATTCTTTATTGCAAAGATCTTCCATGATTACATTTTTAAAATGATACTTATTCTGGTCATGGAAGAAAAGAAACCAGTAATAAGAGACTAACTGGACAACTGTTGCAATAATTCAAATGAAAGAGGATGTGAAATGAATTAAGAAAAGGGCAATAGCAACAAAAAGAAATTGTACTAGTCCATACATAGTTTCACCTATGTGGAAACCTTATTTCCCCTTCCAGATCAACCTAGACTGAGTATGGCCACATTATGGCCTTGAGAGCTGAATTGGGGCATCCCCAGCTAGATAAGGTTGATTAACATTCTGTTGCCAATTTCAGTATGTAAAAATGTTCTTCCTTGGATAAATACATGTATACAGGTATCTTTTCTAAAACCACCTTGTAAAACAATTTGTTAATATCATGGCCATCATAATTTTTCTCAGCAATGTGTTTCTAATAGTGACCTAGTATTTGTGGTTGGGATAGCACAATGAATTTATATTTAAAGGACCACCTGAGCTCCAATCAATGGCAGTAAAACATAAAACTGAAGAAAACCTAAAAGATACAACTGGAGTCATAATCAAAATCTGTATCTCTAAAGACCAGACAACAAAGCTATGAGGTTACAAAGCTAAAACCTGCTAGAATAAAGCTGTTTAATAATGTGGTGTTTAAAAAAAATTTATGTGCCAAAATAAAATCAACTAAACAACAACCTATTTAATACATTGGCAAAATAACTAAATAGACATCTCTCAAAAGAAGCACAAATTGTCAATAACTATATGAAAAACATACAACATCTTTAACTATCAGGAAAATACAGATCAAAACTGCACAGAGATTACATCTTACTTCAGTCGGAATGACAGTGATCAAGCATACAAATAATAATAAATGCCAGCTAGGATGCTGGGAAGAACAGAAGCTTATATGTTGTTGTTGTGAATGTAAAGTAGTATACCCACTCTGGAAATCAGTATGGAATTTTCTCAAAAATCCAAAAATGTAATAAGTACAACATGATCCAACTATACTTACTTTATCCATAAGAATTAATGACAGTATACTTTATATATGTTCAGACCTGTGTTGATAGTAGCACGATTCACAATAGCCAAGTTGTGTATCCAGCCTAGGTGTCTGTCAGTGGATGAATTGATAAAGAAAATGTGGAACTATATATACACTGGAGCTTTATCCAGCTATAAACAAGAATAAAATTATGTCATTGCAAGAAAATGAATGGAATTGGAGAGCATCATGTTAAGTGAAATATGCCAGACTCAGAAAGATAAGTGTTCTATGTCTTCTCTTTTATGTGGAAGTTAGAGGAAAATTTTTAAAAAGGTATGTCACGAAAGCAGAAGAGAGACCATTAGGGTAGAGGAGGACACCAGGTGAGGGAGAAGGTAGAGGGCAAAAGGAGGTATTGGGGAGTAAAATGGTAAAATTATGTTATATGTATATACAGATATACCACAATAGAACCCATTCTTTAGAGTTATTATGCAGCAATATATTTTTAAAAGTTCTATACAGCACTTGTAACTAGAGTTAATACACTTACTACTTCAGCTCTAGGATGGGAATGACTCTTGCCCAATCCATTACTTCTCAAGAAATGTTAGAATTTTTCTGTGATCCTAGGATTAAGAATTTGGAGGACACTGTGGGACAAAGTGGACAAGAGAACCAATATATCCCCCCTCTTTTTTTTTTTTTTTTGGTGATGCTGGGGATTGAACTCAGGGCCTTGTGTATACAAGGCGGGCACTCTACCAACTGCACTATATCCACAGCCCCTCAACCAACATATCATATTTTTAAAATTGGAAACTTAGTTAAATTGTTCCTTGGCTCGATGATAGAATCTGTTATCACTGATGTCACCATTAAGAAGGGAAATACTTTTCATGGTTCCTATCTGGAGTTGATTCATTAGGAGACTAAGTAGAAGCAACTAAAATACAGAAGAACAAAGAGGCCTTATAATAAGGGAAGGGTGGGAAAAGGGAGGTTTCTTTACTCAAATAAAATCAGAAGCTATGATTCTCATGTACATGATCAAACTAATTGATGTTAAGAAAGATGACCCATAAATTGGACAGCATGCACAAGGATGCATCAAATATAAAATTAACTTTTAGAGAATAGTCTGATAACATATTCATGAATAAAGAAGAGAAATTATAGAGCAAAAAAAGACAGAAAAATAATAACAGCCTAAATAGTCAAGGAAAGAGGTGGGTGAAGCAAGATGGTAGAGTAGGACTCTCCACCAAACATCCTCCCACAAAAAAAGTCAATTTGAATAATTGCCCATACTTGGAAAGGCCTTCAAAAGGAGCTAAAATCAATCAATCAATCAATCAAACGAGGTGAGAGTTCACAGTACCTAGTTGTAGTGCAAGAATAAGAAAAGGTACATAAAAGAAGGTAGAAATTATTATCCACATCAATACCAGGCAGCATGATATAGCTAAAGATATTGCCCTTCTGGGAAAGAGCAAAATGAGCATAGAACTTTGCCTTGGATTCCAAAGCTGGCCCCACTACAATGAAAACCAGACCCAGGCAGATCCTCCCATTGTCCCAATATACCAAATTTGTATTTGTAGAATGACCCTCTAGACTTGTTATCATAGTGGAGGGAGGCACTTAGCCCCATGCTTCTGGCTTATGTGGCAGAGTCTGTTCTTATACTGTATCACTACTGGTCAGTCAGTAACCCTGAACTCCAGAGAACCTTTAATAGCAGGCAGCCCTTTGTGGCCTTGGGCTTCTGGCCTGCACCAGCACTGCACTGGCTGCACCTGTTTCAGGATTTGGGCAGCACTCTAGCATTGTACTAACCAGAGCAGGCTCAGACTTCTGACATGCCTCAGTGCTGCACCAGGGTTCTCCTGGACAAAGAAATTCTGCCAAGACTCCTGTAACAATCTAGCTCTTTAAGTGTGCTAACATTGACACATAACCACAGGGATCAAGAACAAACAGAGAATATGACATCATCAAAGGGAAAATTAAAGAGCTAGTTACCATGTCTAAAGAAATAGAGCTGTATGAATGAGTCGATGACCAATTCAGAATAATTGTTTTCAGAAAGCTCAATGAAATGAAAAGAAACAAACATCAGAACAACAATAGAAAAATGATAAAAGCAATATGGGACCAGAATAATAAATTTAATAGAGATTCAAGTAATTAAAAAAACATCCTGGGGCTGGGGTTGTGGCTCATGGTAGCGTGCTTGCCTAGCATACGTGAGGCACTGGGTTTGATCCTCAGCACCATATAAAAATACAGACAATGAACATCAACAACTGAAAAAAAATATTTTTTAAAAAACATTCTGAGCTGAAAAAATTTAATAAGTAAGTAAAAGGGAAAAATGTAATAGAATCAACAGCAGAAAAAAGAATTTGTGAATGTAATGACAGGTTACTTGAAAATATGTATTTGGAGCAGAAAAAATAAAAATAGATTAACAAAGAATGAAGAAAATTTTCAGGATTATAGGACAGCAACCAAAGAGCAAATGTTTGAGTCATAGGAATGTCAAAAAGAGAAGAGAAAGATAAATTGGTAGAAAACTTAAAGAAATAGTAGCAGAAAGCATTCCAGACTCTAGAAATATGTAAATTTCCAGGTACAAAAAGTTCAAAGGTCTTCACTCAGATGTCATCCAAATAATGCTACTCTAAGAAATAAAGACAAAGGGTGGACCCAGAAAGCAGTAAGAGAAAAGGAGCAAATAACACAAAGCTTTCAATGTAATTAGTTACAGACTTCTTAGCAAGTATATAAGAGGGTTGATAAATTCCAAGAAAGACGAAGAAGAAGAAGAAGAAGAGGAGGAGGAGGAGGAGGAGGAGGAGGAGGAGGAGGAGGAGGAGGAGGAGGAGGAGGAGGAGGAGGAGGTCGTCTTGAGGACTGAAATGAGATAGACTTTTTCAGACAAAACTAATAAAGTTCATCACCATCACAACTTTCTTATAAAAAATGCTAAAGGGACTTCATTGATCTGAAAGAAAAGGATGTTTATGAGTAATAGCATCTAGAAGTCTAAAACACAGTGGTAAAAGTAGGTACATGGTCAAATTCAGGCTTCTCTAATTCTACCTTGAATGTAAATGGATAATTTTTCCAATAAAATAACAGAGTAGCTGAATAATTAAAAAAAACTAAAACTAAACTGAACAATATGTTGACTAAAAGAGTTACTTAATAAAGGACATACACAGACTAGAAATAAAGACATGGCAAAAAGATATTTTCTTCAAAAATTTCCAAAAAAAGAAGGAATGTGACTATTCTTATAACAAATTCAACAGACTTTAAGTTGAAAAGTTTAAAAAAAAGAGAGACAAGAAGGTAACTGTATAATAATAAAAGATTAATAGATCTGAAGTGAGTGATGAATTGTAATAAAACAATGTAGGAAACTTTAACACCTCATTTTCAGAAATGGTCCAGATCATCCAAATAAAATTCAATAAGGAGACATTGGACCTAAATTACACTCTATATCAAATGGACTTAACATTCCAACTAACTATAATAGGACACACACTTTTCTGAATTGAGAATGGACCACTAGAAAAAAATTCCAAAACTACATCCCTATATCTCTGATCAACATAAATGCAAAAGTTATCAATGGTATTATCAAGTTGAATTTAGAAGCATATTAAAAAATATCACTCAAGATGATCAAATGGCTTCCTCTGAAGAATAGAAGGATGGTTCAACATATTTAGTCAGCAAGTATGATATATCACGTTAACAGAAGGAAGGATAAGAACCACAGGATCATTTGAATAGATGTAGAAAAGGCATTTTACAAAATTCTTCATAAAATCTCTCAAAAAATTAGGTATGAAGGGAATTAACTTGAACATGCAGAAAACCATATATGCAATAACACATAGTTAACATCTACTAAAGAGGGAAACATTGAAAGCTTTTATTCTGATATCCAGAATAAATCAAGTATACCTACTCTTGTCATACCTATTCAACTTAATACTGGAATTCTAGTCAGAGTTATTAGATGAGTGAAATAAAAAGCATTCAAATTGAAAAGGAAGAAGTTAACCTTTTTGTTAACCTGTCCCTTTTTGCATCTTATATAAAATCCCAAATATTCTGCCAAAAGAATTGTTAGAACAAATAAATAAATTCAGTAAAATTTCAGAATAAAAACCATCATGACTCAGTGAGAGAGAGTGCTTTCCTAGTATGCACAAGACTCTGGATTTGACCACTAGTACTGCAAGAAAAATAAAATAAAATCAGCAGCATTTTCATACACTAATAGTGACCTGTCTGGGAAAAAAATCAAGAAAATTATCCCATTTACAATAGATTAAAAAATAAATAAAAACTTTCAAAGAAATTTAACTATGGAAGTGAAAGCTCTCTGCATTAAAAACTATGAAACATTATGAATGAAATTGATGAAGATATAAATAAATGAAGAGATACCCCATTTTCATGAGTTAAAAGAATCAATGGTGTTTAAAAAATCAAATGTCTATACTACCTAAAGTAGTGTACAGATTCAACACAATCTCTATCAAAAAGCAAGTCATTCTTTACAAAGATGGGGGAAAAAAACGTAAAATTCATCTGGAACCACAAAGACCCTGAATAGCAAAACAATTTTTTTTTTCAAAAAGGACACAACTTGCTCAGCATGGTGGTCCATACATATAATCCCAGCTATTCAAGAGAGTGAGGCAGGAGGATTATACGTTTAAGGCCAGCCTTGACAACTTAATTAAACCCTGTCTCAAGATTTAAAAAAAAATTAAAAAAAAAAAGAAAAAGTGAAGAAAGAAGTGCTGGGAATAGAGTCAATGGTAAGTTGCCCCTAGGTTCAATTCTCAGTATTGGAAAAAGAGTAAATTGATATTTATCATACTACCTGATTTCAAAATATGCTACAAAGTTATAGTAAATAACCAAACATCATCTTACTGGCATTAAAAGCCCTTTAAAGGTCTATATGCTAAAATTTCGGTCACCAGACTATGGCACTACCAGGAAGTGGTGGAACCTTTAGGAGATGGGGCCAAGAGGAAGAAGGTTAGGTCATTGAAAAAAAAGACCTTGAAGGAGATTTTAAGGCCTGAAATCCTTACCTTCTCTGTCTTTGCCTCCCAATTACCATGAGGTGAAGAGTTTTCCTATGCCATATGCTTTTATTATGATGTATCGCCACACCACAAGTCCAAAGGGCAGAGAGAAAAGTGACCATGAACTCAAACCTCTGAAACTATAAAATAATCAAAATAAAACTTTTCTCCTTTTATATGCTTTTGTTAGTGCATTATAGTTACACATAAGTGGCATTAATTTGGACACAATCATACACAGATGGAATTTATTTTGGTATTTGAATTATTTACTGTAACTTTGTAGTATATTTTGAATCAGGTAGTATGATGCATATGGGTTTACTTTTTTTCCAATACTAGGAATTGAACTTGGGTGCATCTCACTGTTGAGCTACATTCCCAGCATTTCTCAGTGCTTCCTCTTTCCCTGTTTTTCTTCCTCTACTCCACTGATCCTCCTTTTTTCTTCTTCTTTCTTTTTGGTATTAAGGATTGAACCCAGGGGAAACTTAACCACTGAGTCATATCCCCAGCCTATTTCATTTTTTATTTTGAGACAGGATCTCACTGATATGCTGAGGCTGCCTTGAACTTGTGATCCCACTGTCTTGGCCCCTGAGCCACTGGAATTACAGGCATAACGCACCATGCCCATCTTCTTCTTTCTGTTCATTTATTTATTTGTTTTAATTGGTCTTTTATACATATACATATAAATGGAAATCACTGTGTTATATTTCTGTATGTATACAGCAAAACTTTGTCAAATTCATCTTGCATTTTCTCTCTTTTCCTGTCCCTTCTGCATCCTCCTCAGTCTCCTTTTTGTACTCTACTGATCCTCCCTTTACTTTGCTTAGATCCACGCCATCTCATTTCTTTCTTTGCTCTAGCTTTTGCATATGAGAGAAAACATTTAGCAATTGACTTTCTGAGTTTGACTTATTTTATTTACTGTGATATTCTCTAATTCCTTTCATTAATCAGCAAATGCCATAATTTCATTTTTCTTTATGTCTGAGTAAAAATGCAAATCAAAACTACTCTAAAATTTCATCTCACTCCAGTCAGAATGGCAGCTATCAAGAATACAAACAACAATAAGTGTTGGCGAGGATGTGGGGAAAAATGCACACTCATACGTTGCTGGTAGGATTGCAAATTGGTGCAACCAATATGGAAAACAGTATGCAGATTCCTTGGAAAACTTGAAATGGAAACACCATTTAACCCAGCTATCCCACTCCTCAGTCTATATCCAAAGGGCTTAAAAACAGCATACTACAGGGACACAGCCACATCATTGTGTATAGCAGCACAATTCACAATAGCTAAATTGTAGAACCAACCCAGATGCCCTTTAGTAGATGAGTGTATAGGGAAACTTTGGTATATATACACAATGGAACATTACTCAGCAATAAAGTAGAATAAAAATCATGGCATTTGCAGGTAAATGGATGGAGTTAGAGAACACAATGCCAAGTGAAGTAAGCCAATCCCCCAAAAAAACAAAAACCAAATGTTTTCTTTGATATGAGGATGCTGACTCATAATGGTGATGTGGGGGGAGCATGGGAGGAATGGAGGAACTTTAGATAGGGTAAAGGGCAGGGAGGGGAAGGGAGGGGGCAAGGGGGTAGTAATGATGGTGGAATGAGTTAGACATCATTACCCTAAGTATGAAGACATGAGTGGTGTGCAAATACTTTATGTACAATCAGTGACTTGAAAAGTTCTGCTCTATATGTGTAATATGAAATGAATTGCATTCTGCCATCATGTATAACAAATTAGAATAAATAAATAATTTAATAAAAAAGAAGAAAAACTTCTTTGTGTATAGATACCATATTTTCCTTATCCACTCATCTGCTGATGGGCACCTTGAATAGTACTATAATTTGGCTATTGTGTATTGCATTGCTATAAACATTGATGTGCCTGTATTATGTAATATGCCCATTGTAGTTCTTTTACATAAATAATGAGGAGTAGGAGAGCTGGGTCTATGATGGTTCTATACCTAGTCTTTTTGAAGAATCTCCATAGTATTTTCTAGAGTGGTTGTACTAATATTTAGTCCCACCAATAATGTATGAGTTCCCCACACACACATGTTCTCATCAGATTGATTATTTGTATATTACTTGTATTCCTTTTTTAAAAATTCATTTTGGTACCAGGGATTGAACTCTTAATCACTAAGCCACATTCCCAGCCATTTTTATTTATTTTATTTTATTTGTTTTGTTTTGAGACAGGATCTCACTAGATTGCTTAGGTCCTCACTAAATTACTGAGACTGACCTCAAACTTGTGATCCTCCTGCCTCAGCCTCTTGAGTCACTAGAATTACAGAATACAAACAACAATAAGGGTTGGCGAGGATGCGGGGAAAAATGCACACTCATACATTACTGGTGGGACTGCAAATTGGTGCAACAAATATAGAAAGCAGTATGCAGATACCTTGGAAAACTTGAAATGGGACCACCATTTAACCCAGCTATCCCACTCCTCAGTCTATATCCAAAGGGCTTTAAAACAGCACATGCATCATTGCTTCCGTAATTATTTGTATTCTAGATGATTGCCATTCTAAAAGTAGTGTAATGGAATCTCCATGCAGTTTTGATTTTTATTTCCCTAATTGCAGAGATGTTGAAAATTTTTTCATATATTTGTCGGCTATTTGTATTTCTTATTTTGAGAAATATCTGTTCAGTTCTTCTACCAATTTATTAACTGGGTTATTTTATTTTATTTTTTGGTGTTAAGTATTTCTTTGAGTTCTGGATATATTCTGGTTATTAACTCCCTGTTGGCGGGGTAGCTAAGAAAGATTTTCTCACATTCTGTAGGCTCTCTCTTTACATTGTAAATCATTTTCTTTGTTGTGATAAACTTTCTAATTTGATTATAATACCACTTATTGATTCTTGGGTTTATTTCTTGAGCTTTAGAGGTCTTGTTGAGGAAGTCAGTATCAGCACTAATATGTTGGAGTATTTAATCTATGTTTTCTTTTAGTAGTTGCAAAGTTTCTGGTCTAATTCCTATGTCTCTTATCCTCTTTGATTGACTTTCATGCAGGATGAGAGTTAGGAATCTAGTTTCATTCTCCACATATGGATATACAGTTTTTCATGCACCATTTGTTAAAAAGGCTATCATTTCTCCAATATATATTTTTGGCACCTTTGTCAATTATCAGATGACTATAACTGGGGATTTGTCTTTGTATGTTCTGTTCTATTCTTATTGGTCTTCATGTGTATTTTGATGTCAAAACCATTTTGTTTTTGTTATGATAATGCTGTAGTATAATTCTACATCTAGTATTTTGATGCCTCCATCATCACTCTTCTTGCTCAGGATTGCTTTGGCTATTCGGGTCTTTTATTTATGTATTTTAGAACTTTTAATAGTTCTGTGAAGAATGTCATTGGTACTTTGATGTGGATTGCATTGAATATGAATAATGCTTTTGGTAATATGACTATTTTAACAATATTAATTCTGCCCACCCAGGAATTTTGGAAGTCTTTTAATCATCTAAGTTTTTCCTCAATTTCTTTAGTGTTCTCTAGTTTTCATTGTACAGGATTTTCATTCCCTGGTTAGATTTGTTCCCAAATATTTTAATCTTATTTTTGAACAAGATAGTTTTTCTGATTTTTTTCACAGCCGAGTCACTATTAGAATATAGAAAAGCTATTGATTTATGAATGTTGGTCTTGTTTCCTGCTAATTGCTGAATTTTTTTTATCAGTCTAGAAATTTACTGGTGAAGATTTTTTAGTTTTCCAAATGTATGACAATGTCATCAACTAAAAGAGATAAGTTGACTTCTTCTTTCCCTATTTGTAACCCTTAATTTATTTCTCTTGCATGATTTTTCTGTCTAGAGTTTTAAGAACTCTAGCAAATAAGAGTGGTTTTTTGCATCTATTGAGATGATCATATTATTATTGTTAGTAATTTATTTGTGTGGTGTATTACACTTGTTGATTTGTGTATATTGGTTCAATCAACCAAACTTGCATCCCTCAGATAAAACCCATTTGATCATGGAATACAATCTTAATATATTGTTGATTACAATTTGATAATATTTTTATTTAAGGATTTTTACATCTATGTTCATTAGAGATTTTGGTCTGAAGGTTTCTTTCCTGATGTTTCTTTCTTTTTGGTTTTAAAGTTATACTGGCTTCATAAAATGTATTTGGGATTGTTCTCTCCCTTTCTATTACATAGTGTAATTTGAGGAGGCCTAGCATTAGTTCTTTAATGGTCTGGTAAAATTCAGCTGAGAATCCATCTGATCCTGGGCTTTATTTTATTTTATTTTTAATTGCTGCCTAAAATTCATTGCTTGATATTGGTGTGTTTAGGTTTTTTATATCTTCCTGGCTCAATTTAGGCAGGTCATATGTATCTAGAAATTTGTCATTGCCTTCTAGTTTTTCGGTTTATTGGTGTATAAATTTTCAAAATACTTTCAAATGAATCCCTGGATTTCAGAATTGTCTGTTGTGATATCTCCTTTTTTATCTTGAATTTTGTTCATTTGGGCCTTCCCTCTCTTTGTTTTGGTTAGTATGGGTTTATCAATATTGTTTATCCCTTCAAAGAACCAACTCCTTCTTGTATTGATCCTTTGTATTTTTATTTTCAATTTTATTAACTTTTGCTCTTATCTCAGTTATTTCCTATCTTCTTCTGATTTTGGAATTAGTTTGTTTTTCCTTTTTTAGTGCCTTGAAGTGGAATATTATATTATTTATTTGGGATCTCTCTGTTTTCTGGTGTGTGTGTATGTGTGTGTGTGTGTGTATGTGTGTGTGTGTGTGTGTGTGTGTATGTGTGTGTGCACGCGCATGTGTGTGTAGGCACTTGGTGCTATAAACTTTCCTCTTAGTTCTGCTTTAGTACTTTCCCAGAGAATTTGCTATATTGTATTTTTGTTCTCATTTGTTTGTTAGAATTTCTGTATTTCTTCTGGGAGCCATTACTAATTTAAAACATTATTGTTCAATCTCCATATGCTTATATGGTTTCTTTAATTTTTCTTGCTATTTATTTCTAATTTAATTTCATTATGATTTGATGATACATGGCGTTATAACAGTTTGTTTTTGTATTTTCTAAGACTTACATTGTAAACTAGAGTAAGGTCTATTTTCTAAAAGATTCCACGAATTGCAGAGAAGAAAGGGAATTGAGCTGCGTTTGCATGAAATCTTCTATTCATGTCTGTTAGATCCATTTGATTTGTAGTATTATTCAGGTCAGAAATATCTTTATTGACTGTATAGATGACCTGTCTGTAAGTGAAAGTGGTGTGCTAAAATCACCCAGGATTATTGCATCAAGGTCTGTCTGAAATTTAATATCAAAAAGGATTTTTTCTAATGTAATTAGGTATACTGATATTTGGAGCATATATATTTATTATCATTATACATTCTTGTTGGATTGTTTTTTTTATCAATATGTAGTGAGTTTCTTTTTCTCTTCTGATTAATTTTTACTTGAAATCTGCTTAGTCAGATATGAAAATAAATATTTATGCCTGTTTGGGGACTCCAGTTGCCATAGAAATACACACATACACATACGTGTGTGTGTATGTGTGTGTGTGTATATATATTTTTTCCTTTTCTGCCTGTGGGTGTTTTTGTCTATGAGATGTGTTGCATAGAGCATATAGATGGATCTTGTTTTTTTAATACATTCTCCTAACCAATGTGTTTTATTGGGGGAGTTGAGACCATTTATATTCAGTATTATCTTGAAAATATTCTTTCCTACCATCTTGATTTGTTTTCTATATTTAATTCAAACTTAATTTTCATTTAATTAGTTGATCTTCTAGAGAGTTTCCTCAAAATTGCATGTTTTAGAATTTGTTTTTGAGTTTTCTTCTGTGTGCAGTATTTCTTTGAGTGTTTTTTGTAGTGCTGGCTTAGTGGTCAGGAATTATTTTTAGTGTATCCATATCAAGAATTCAGTATGTATTTGTCCATTTAATTTCTGTTTGGGAAAACTTTTTGTTATAATTTAACTGAAAAGATTCTTAAAGCCTTTAGTTTGTTTTTCTATATTCTCTTTATCCCAGTGAATCCCAAATTTGATCTCTTGATAGTCTTTTATTTTCTCTTATTGAATGCTGAGTATTCAAGTTTATTTACCCTGTCTTCAAAGCCCAATTTCCATTTTCAAGGCCCAAATTTATATTTTCTATGTAACTTAATCTGTTGATTATATTTTCAAGTGAATTTTAATTTATTTCATTGTGACTTTCATTTTTCTTTGTTTGGATTGGTTTCTTTTCAGTATTTCTTTTTCTTTATTGACATGTCCATTACCTCTTTAATTCCTTTCCTTAGATATTTTTGTATCTCACTGAACATTTTAATGATAAGTTTTTTATTGTGTTTTTTTGGAACTTCATAATTTTTCATATCTGTGTGTTCCTTTGTTCAGGAAGTTATAAATTTGGGAGGGAGTTTCGTTTGCCTATTTCCTCATGTCTTCAGAGGTCTTGAACTTCAATGTTGATTAAGATGGATTATTCTTTTTTTTATTCATGTTCCCTTTGGTGTATAGTTGTCACTTTTGTTCTCATAATTTCTCTCTGGTTTTGATGTATGGTGAACAGATATCCAGGGGTGGGAACTGAGGTGCCTTACTAGCTGTTCCTACTCTCAGAGTCTGATCCCTGATCTGGGATTTTTGTCTCTCTCATTCTGTGTGTTGAAGTATTTTTGGAGCTTGAATGGGGCTGGTTTGGGTGAGAAGTGAGGTTTGTAGTTGTTTGACTGAATTGTGAGTATAGTTCAAGAAGCAGAATCACTACCCTGTAAACTTGTAGTGTCCCAATCATCTTAAAAAAAGGGGAAGGGTAAGGAGTGGCAATAAAGCTAGCAACCAATGTAGAGCCTTAAAATAAATGTTCAGTGCCTGCTGTTAAATATGTAAGATGAATTGCCACCCAAAGACAAAAAATGGTGGGCTTAACTGTTAACATCAGCACCAATAATAAATAGCTGTGATCTAGATCAGACATTACACAGTGGGTATCAACCATGTGATTTACTGTATCAATAGCCACAACAACATGAGTGAAGTGAAAATATATAAACTTAATAGTTATTTCTCAGAGTGGACTTACAGTTCTTTCAGCATGAGAAAAATAAGGTAGGAAGCCACAAGAAAGTAAGAGACATTTAAAAAGTGAAGAGGAGAATCAGGAGAGAGAGCTAGCAGATGATGGCTATAAAGATGAAGGAGTAAAAAATAACTAAAAGCAATAAAATAAATGGAGAAAGAGGAAGAAAGAACAAGATTTTTTTGCCATTTTAGAGGGGGAAGAAAGTGAATAAGGAATTAAAAGAGAAAGAAAACAAAGGTACTAACAAACAAAAAAAAATTAAACCAAATGAAACCCACATAAAATCTTACTCCACCAAAGCCTAAACTAGGCTATATAACAAACAGATAAAGAAAAGACAATTAAAATGAAAGAAAAATTGTATGAATGTATTAGTTATACATACACTACATATAATACATACATAGTATAATAATGTTATGATTTATATATGTATGATTTATATATGTATGTAAAAATATATGTATTCTCAAACCTCTCAGTGTAGTAAAAACGTGTGGGCATGCACCCGCAAACCCACACTCACACACACACACACACACACACACACACACACACACACTCAATCATACAGAATGAAAGAGTAAAAATAAAATAAAATTTAAATTTAAAAAAGGGGCAAAAATAGGAAAAAATTCCTAATGATTAATAAAGCATTTGTGTTTGCTGAGGTGGTCAAAAGCAAAGATGGTAAAGATGGATGTTGATTGCTTATGCTGCTGTTCTCTCATTCTTTGTACTTCTTTTTGGGCTCTGCATCTCTTTAATGGCTGCCCCCAACCAGCATGGGTGGCTGAACTAAAGTCACTCATGTGAATTTGGGATGAAGCAAAATAAAATGCAGACACAAAATACCTTTGCACAATCTTCAGGATGGGCTTTCCCCAGCTCCCAGCCTTATGCTCCCCAAAAAGGAGAGCAAGAGAAAGTCAGGAGAGGCTGGTGAGAGAGAATTCAGAAGTGGGCTTTTATTTGGGGGGATGCTGTTAGAAAATTCTACCCCCAAAAGGCAGAAGGGATAGGATTACAAGGGAACAGTGAGTGTAACTCAACCTTAGGGGTATGCCTACACCCGAAGCCACACTTTGCTATCTGAACTGGGACAAGCCCCAAGTCACTATGAAATGTAGTAATTGGTCAAAGCCCCCTGCATCAAGACTTGATGGTGTGTTCATTCAGGGTGGCTTCCTATATTTAATCAAGGGTAGAAGTTGTTCAATTGAGTTATTTGTTTTCCTCATCAAGGTGCCAGCCTTGTAGCCAGGAGCCAAAACTGGTTGTAGTAGTGCTCAGTTTCCCATTTGACAGTATAGGATGGGATAGAGTGAAGAGTACCAATAATTGGTACTCTTTCATATTGGAGCTGATGCAGAATTCTGAATGGAAGTTTCAGCAGCAGGGGTCTAGTGCTGGCTTTACTTTGTACCTTTGTCAGAAGGTATTTGAAATTAAGTTCACACTGCCTATTGCTGGTCAGATGCCAATCTCTGCTGGATGTCTGGGTCTCAGAGACCTCACCAAAACTTCACTCTTAGACTGGGGTATCTAACCCTCTGTATGTCTCTGTATTCCACCTCCATGGATGTGAATTATTCAGGATCAGACTGGGAATGCAGAAGCACCTGTCTGACCAGTTTCCGGTCTCATCCCAAATGCTCCTAAGTTTTCCTCCATAACTCTGCTCATAGGTCAAGTGATTCTGTAACTTTTCAATCATCAACTTGTCCCATTCTATCTGACTCCATTAAGATCAGCCTCCCTCCCACTCTATCCCAAAGGTGTCCCCACGCCAGTTTCATTTGCTGTGCTTTCCTCTCTGTCTGTGCTCTCCCTGCCCTCTGCACTGGCACTGGCACTGCTACCACCATGCAAGTTGATGCATCTCTAGTGTGTTATTTCTTATTTTATGTTCAAAGCTTCTGACTTTCTGTGTCTCTATGATTGTTTCACTGCCCAATATGGAATTTCAGTGAATTCCCTCAGTTGCCCATATTGCTGGGTTCAGCACTACTCCTGTTGCTTGAACCTTGACTTGAATAGCAATTGAAGAGTACACCCTTCCTCTAATCCATTATTCCCCCCAAACCCCTTTTCTCTTTTTTCATAGTTTATCTCAGATATTTGACACAGTGACATTAATCTATCATGAAAAGAGAAAAAAAACACAAAACTGGGAAAGGGCAACCTCTTCAATAAATGTTATTGAGAAGATTGGATATCCACCTGAGGAAGGATCAGATTGAATCCTTATATCATATCATACACAAAAATCAACCCAAAATGGATTAAAGATCCCAAAACATGAAATTAATGGAAGAAAACATGGAGAAAAACTTCATGACATTGGCCTGAGTGGTAAAATTTAAACAATTACATAAATACATAAATTTACTATTATACATAATGCAATTATCTCTGGATGGCTATTTTATTTTAAGAGCTTATTCATAGATTTATCATTTTTGGTGCCCTTAAAACTCACATCTCATAAAATAGTTTACTTTATGTAATATTTGAAGAAGACCTTAGAAGATCAAAAGATCCCCCATGTTCTTGGATAGGCAGAATTAGTATTATCAAAATGGCCATACTACCAAAAGTGCCAAACAGAGTTAATGCAGTTTCTATTAAAAGTCCAATGATGTTCTTCATAGAAATAGAAAAAGCAATCATAAAATTTATTTGAAAAAATAAAAGGCCCAGAATAGCCAAAGCTATCCTTAACAAGAAAAGTGAAGTAGGAAGAATCACAATACCAGAACTTAAATTATACTACAGAGCCATAGTGACAAGAATAGCACAGTATTGGAACCAAAACAGACAAGAAGAATAGTGGTACAGAATAGAAGACACTGAGATAAACCCACATCAATATAGTCACACTAGACAAAGGTGCCATAAACATACATTGGAGAAAAGGTAGTCTCTTCAACAAATGGTGCTGGCAAAACTGGAAATCCATATATAGCAAAATAAAATTAAACCCATATCTTTCGCCCTGCACAAAACTCAACTCAAAGTGAATCAAGGACCTCAGCATTGAACCAGAGACCCTGCACCTACTTGAAGATCATGTAAAGGTGACATCATGGAGAATAATGTTGTATGGGAGAGAATTACAGAAAGAAAAAATGAATAAAAATAGTGATAGCTACAATACTATGAAGGAAATAATGATCAACAAAAATAGTGTGTGAGAAGCAGAGTAGTTTATACATATACACATGATAATATGTGCACTTATTACTTCTCATACATATAAAAAGCATCTTATGATAAGATGCTTTTTTCTCAAGTTTTTGTGCAAGTATTCAACATTTAAACATAATAGAACTCAGAGAAAATATATTTTCCAAGAGAAATAGATGTATGACAAGACAGGTTTCTTATGGGGTAATATAAATGGATCATTAAAATGTACTAAAAAATAAAACACATTGCATATCCTAATTTGAATTTTTGAGCTTCTAAAAGCATTTTTGAGATTTTCATTTTTTGAGAACATCATTATGAATATCTACTATCATTTAATTGTAGTTTACTACAGTTTTGGTTGACAGATTTCAATTAATGAATGCCAGCTAAAGTAGAATTTGCTACAACTTAATATGTGGAATATCCTTTGTCTAGCTTGAGATGAAGGAAACACAAATAGTGAAATAAAATTAATGTTCTGTTTCACTGAGGTCATTACAAATCATTTTGTATGCTGTCTCCCAGAGGAATTCAATACAGACCTAATTAATAATCCAAAATTTGTACTTTTCTTAGTACATGCATTCTTAGCTTAATCTCACTTAGTAAAGTGATGTGACTTTATATGTAATCTTATCTATAACTTAAAACTATAAAGTAGTAGACAAATTTAGTGTATATTTAGAACATTTTCATTTATAATGGTTTGGATCTCTTAGTTCCAGCTTAACTTGTGCTTAACATAAGTAGAATGGAACTGAAAACAGCAGGAACAGAGATGGCTGTATGCAGCATTTTCATGAGAAAGACACCCACAGAATCATAAGGTTCTGGAATGAAATCTCCCTGCTGTAAAATTAAAGATGTGGAATCTGCTTTTTTTCTTCTTCCCTTTCCTTTTTTTTTTTTTTTTTTACAAATTGCCATAATAATGTATCACCAATTTCAGATTCCCCTTTTTAAAGCAAAAATGAATTTTAATTTTTTTATGAGGTAGGATTTTTTTCTTTCCATTTTTTTGGTTCATTATAATTATGTATAATGGTAGGATTTGTTGTTACATGTTTGTTCATGCACACGATATAACAAATAACAATATATTTGGCCAACATTCCTCTTTCCCTTTTCTCCTCCCTCACTCTGGTCTCTTTCCTTTACTCAACAAATCTCTTCTATTTTCATGGGCATTTTCAGTGTCCTTAATTCCTTAACTCCTTGCCTAAATAAATGATGAAGAAAATAGACTTATTTTTTAAAATTTTGTGAAAATATAACATTTGTTAAACTCTAATATAAATTCTTCAAAGCAAAATTGAGCATGTTTAATATGATAGTACAAGGTCTTCTTGACTATGACTTATTCTTGAAATTAATAAGAACAAGATGTAAATATGAAATCAGCAGCTTATTTCATTATTTTATGTGCCCACTTCCCTTTCCACAGCAGCCCTGATATTCCTCCCAGGTATTACAACAGTGATTTTCTAGGAAACAATTTTTATGACCTGTATTAGTATGGAAAGTAGCAGCAGTCGTTAGTTAGTTAGTGGTATTCTAAAAGTTATGGGCCCCCTCTTATTCAACTTTCTTATCTTAGGCAACTGCACAGAATTTGATCTTAGATCTTTTGTTAAATATATTCTGCTGATAATTGGATAGTTTCACATTCTGATAGGAATAGAAGTAATCTGTTTCCTAGAAGAAACTTCACATAAATTCACTAATAACCAGAGGAAATGTACCATGAAATGCAAATTTTGTCAGTGTTTTTGCTCAGATAATAGGAATTCCATGTTATTCCAAAAGGACAAACCTTTGGAGATTTGCAACAGTGGTCACTAATATATCTCTGAAAGTTTAAAAAATAAAGACTCATATTTTTTCTGAAAATTCATTCTCTTCTTTGGAGTTACAGACAGAAATTAGAAAGAAAAGGAACATCTGCCTAGCTGGGCAGATCAGCAGCTTTAACCTTCAAATATCCTTCACCTTCATATGGTGTTAGACTCAGAGCCATCTCATCCTTAAAGGCCTTCTTTCTAACATTAGAAGTTCATCTAGAAGTGAATGGAGCAGTTCACTCATAACCATTCAGAAATTTTATTGAATGGCTTTCCAAAGCAAAGAAATAAAAATATTTTGCAAACAGGAAATTTTAAGATTATAAAAAATTCCCCAAGTTATAGCATTTACCTTTGTAGGTGTTTGCAAATAGGCAAAGATATGCTTAGGTTACTATAGAATTATAAGAATTTTATAGCATTCACATAGACCAACCTCCTTCAAATTACAAATGAGGAAGCTCAGACAGGTTAAGAGACATGCCCAAAGTGACATAGGTGGTTAGAAAAGGTTGTTCTAAATCAACTTGTCATAGCATTCTGTATTTATGATTTGTACAGTCCCACTTATGGAATGGAAGAGAATAAAAACGAACAAAACTACTGTCCATGAGAGAAATTCAGTCTTCTGTTTGTATAGAAAATATTTTATTGGAGCACAACCATGTACACGCATTTGCCCATGGTCTGTGCCTACTTTTGTTAGATGGCAAAGTTACCTAATTGTGACAGAAATTGGAAAGCACACAAAGGCTTAAAATATTTGCTGGTACATTATAGAAATCTTGCTCACCCTGGTATAGAGAATGAAGGTGTATTTGAAAATAATAGGAAAATGGAACTTTTTTAAAAAAGTATTTTTGAATGTACCTATCAAAATGTAGCTTGAAACTTCACTCTGAATCTTCAAACAAAACTAAGATTAATCCCATCTGTGGATACTGTCGATGGTTCTGTCCTGAATTGCTTTTATTCATTTCTTAATGATAAGGAATAGAAGGCCTGTTCTGTTATCTTTAGTGAAGTTAAAATGTTGTTATGGATGATCAGTGAATGGATATGGCTAAAACTCCCTAAACTGTATTCCAAAAAATATAAATGGAAAATGAGAAAAAGTGCCATATCAGCAAGGTATCATAGGTATAACATAAGGTACAGTAAAAGGGAAAGTGATGGACATGTATTTTTTTTCTTATGAAATGCCCTTATTTTGGAAAGAAATGGTTGTCAATGCCTGTGCATTTCCTTGGCATATTATACCATGCTGCACAATGGCAGTATTTGTCTTTGGTCTGTGGACCTAAGACATCCACTATCAATAGGATTTTTTTCTGTACAGGTAATAATAAGGTGGTCAGTCATGCAACCAAAAGATCAAGTTCAAGGTTAAAATTAAAGAGGAATTCCCAGCACTATAACATTTCATTTTATATAAAGCTCTCCAGCAGCTAGCCTCGTTTACTTGTCACAGGCACCCAGATGAGAACACAAGGTTGACATGAGCCATACAAGCAAGCCAGTCAGTCTCATTCCATAGAAAAGTAGCTAACAGAAACACTAGAACAAGTCCATTAGATCACTAAAAAAAGACCAAGAGATAGGAGTGATTAACAGAAGTATAATACCTCCATCATGTCTTTTAAAAAACAACATGTCCAAGCAGTATTTCAACTAGTGGTCATGTGCTTATCTCTAGCTCTTCACTTGAAAAGCCACTTTAAAAAATTTAGTTGTAGATGGACACAATACCTTCATTTTATTTATTTATTTGTATGTAGTGCTAAGGATCAAACACAGTGCTTCACGTGTGCTGGGCAAGTGCTCTAACCCCAGCCCTGATATAGCCACTTTTAATGTTAGCATAATGTTTGTATTTCTTCTGTCACACAAAATTGACTATCTTACAATATTTCATTGAAAATATCATGCTTGATTTCTAGTAATAAGATGAATTCTGTTGTAGTTAACTTGCTACTTGTATTTAAGTGTGAAGAAACTTGGTGGCTACAGGGAATTTTCAAGTGTCCAGAGTTCAAGGAAAGCCACATCACCAAATCCTCTTTCCTTGACAAGCAAAAAAAACTAGGACTGAGTCTCATGGCCAAAGTCACACAGCAAAGTAAGAGCAAGGCTGGTAGGCCAGAAACAAAAGACTTCATCTTCCTTTTGTGGGCTGCTTGGGGAGTGCCAGCCTTACTGCACTACTTGGAAAACTTCAGTTTTAGTCAACTTTTTCACCACTATGACTTTTGTGATACTCTATGACATTTGAAGCCTATTTAGTTGTTCTTCTAGGGTCTAGTCATAAATCCACATATGGGAATGTAAAGGTTGACATGAAATATATAAACAAATAAGGTAGTTTTATTTCTGAAAAAAAAAGTTTTCTGAATCAGAAACATTAGGACAAGCCTATTGGATTATTTAAAACACTGATTCTAAGAGTTGGGTCATGCTTCCTGAGAATGTAAGGACCAAGACTACAGTTCTCAGTTTACTGGTTGGATCAAGTCCAGAATTTCTAGATTACCAAAATGATCACATTTCCCAGTGGGAAATAATATCATTCCCCTTTGATTCCTATTAAATTTGAAGTACAACAGTGATGCCAGAGTGATTCACTGTAGATGCATGCAGACATACTTGTATTCAGTAAATAATTTAGAATGCTTATTATATATCGAGTTGCCTATTTGGGCTGCCATAACAAAACACCATAGATTGGTCAGCTAAAACAAAAGAAATTTATTTTCTCATAGTTCTGGAGGATGGATGGAAGTCCAAGATCAGGATACCAGATGGGAGACTTCTAGTGAGGGTTCTCTTCTTGGCTTTTAGATTACTACCTTGTAACTATGTCTTCATATGAGTGGAAGAGAGTCCAAACACAAGAGCAAGTTTTCTGGTATCACTTATAAGGTCACTAATCCCATCACTAGAGGTACACCTCCTAACCTCATCTACATCTAATATGTCCCAAAGGCCTCATCCTCAAATACCATCATATTGAAGGTTGACGCTGCTACTTAGGAATTTTGTATTCAGTCCATAGCCCAAGTACTATATCAGGCACAAGGAATATTAAGGATTATCAGTAAGACAGAAACAGTTCCTATGGCAGGGAAGATACATTTAACAACAAAGAACTATGATGCAGTGTAAAATGTGCCAATAATGATTAAAATGTAAATGTTCCCAGGAGTTTAGAAGGCCATAGCATCTGTTCTTCATCTCACGGTGAAGATTAAATTCGGGTGTACTCAGGGCACAAAGATGTTTTTGATGTGAAAACAACATAGATAAGGTAGGGATTATAAAC
Organism: Ictidomys tridecemlineatus; assembly: GCF_052094955.1. Classification (NCBI taxonomy): domain Eukaryota; kingdom Metazoa; phylum Chordata; class Mammalia; order Rodentia; family Sciuridae; genus Ictidomys; species Ictidomys tridecemlineatus. The sequence continues at coordinate 61,544,532 of NC_135485.1, forward strand.
ATTCACAGGACTATTTAATTTGTGAGGATCCCAGTGCAAAATGAAAATGGAGAGTTCTGTGTTCTAAAATTATTCACAGTGTTTAGCCAGTGATGGAAAAGCATTAAGCCAAGTATGTGCAAATAGACAAATACTGCATGGATTATGGTTTGACTGTGTCCTCCAGGGGTTCATGTGTTGGAACACTGGTCCTGAGTATGGCAATGTGAAGAGGATACAGGACATTTAAAAGGTGAATTCTAGTGAGTTGTCATTAGATCATAAGGGACATAGCCCTTGGAGGGTTAGTTCTCTGTTAGTTCTCAGAAGAGTGAATTGTTATAAAAAGGGAAACTTTTGCTCTGGCTTCTTGTCTCACTATGTAACCTCTCCTTCTCACACACTTTCACTTCCACCGTCATATCATGTATCATTAAGTCCTTACCAGAGCTGGTGCCATGCCCTTAAGCTTCCAGAACTGTGAGCTAAATAAACCTCTTTTCTCGGTAAGTTTCTAGCCTCCTTATTCTATTACAGTAGTGGACAACAAGTGAATACAGTCTGATCTGCTTATATGAGGTACATACAATGGTTAAGTTCCATAGAGACAGAAAGTAGAGTGGTGGTTACCAGGAGCTGAGGAAGACAATGAGAAATTCTTGTTTAATGGCTGTACATTCAACTAGGGAAAATGAAAATGTTCTGGAGATAAATGCTGGTGATGGTTGCACAACAATATGAGTGTACTTTATTCCAGTGAACTGTACACTTAAAATGGTAATTTTGTGATATGTATATGCATCACAACAAAAATAAATAAGTGAACCAAGTACAATGGCATATTTGAGTTCAGCATAGCATACTATAAGGCTCCTCAGAAGTCTATTAAGCCTGCTATGATTTGCAGAAATCTAGGGGAATATTTCATCAATAGAGCTGACTAGAATACTGGAAACTAGCTTATGGGTGTGTCAGGGCTGGCAGGAGATGCAAACTCAAATAGTAGACATAGACCGGGTATATCCAGGTGATAGCATTGCTTGCCTACCCAAATCAAAGAGGTTCACTCTTCTTTCCACTTAATAAGCCACCTGTTTTATTCACATATATTCTTTGGGGCAAAGTAACCCTGTCTCCAGCTCAGAACACAATACTGATTAGTATTTGAAAACAGAACAATGCTTAGAGTATTCCCACTGCCAGGGGTTGGTTCAACAGCAGCTCCAAATAACTCTCGTATGTTTTCTCCATAGAATGCTGGGAAATTCATAAAACCATGTTCCAGGATTAGTCCTGGGAATTTCATAATTCCCCTAAAGTAAACTCCAGTAGTGACACTAGCTATCACCTATAATAGTAATTATATTTATTGAAATGTAGTCTGTTTTTTCTCTATGCATATTTTCTGGTGAATTATTATTTCCCTCCTGTGTGCACAAGTGCTTATATTCTGTATCTGAAAAGGTTACTCAAGATAAATTAGTGTCCCCCTGTGTATAGAAAATGACAACATCTGTAATTTATCACTGAAGAACATCATCAAATACTTTGCTCTACAAAATCCAGATGAAAATATTTTACATTTCAGTGTAAGTGTTAGAGTGATATGTGAATAAATATACTGTTTCCATTAATTAATTTTTCTGGATAATTGTATCACTAAAAAATTTAGTATCTGCTAAATATGATATCAGATGATTTGCATATGTTTGAATAATTTTATTATATAGACTAGTGTATTACTTCTTTTTTATTGAATCATCAAAGATTATTTTTATAATTCAATCTTTCTATCTATGCAGGAAAAGAATCATACTATATATATTTCCAAAGTCATTTCTGTGAAATTAATATATTTATCATAGCATTTAGTCATAAAAATTAAGTATAACCATTTCACTACCTAAGTCACACAGTTTTCTTTTAAATCCAATTAAAAATGGCAATTGGGTGGAAATTGCACTACCTTTTGTTCTACTTATCAAGTTAGAAATTTAATTTTAAAGTGTATTTTAGACAAAGGTATTTTGTGAGATGCAGTACAGAAATTAATCATTAATAAGAAATCTACCTGCAACTTAGATTACATCCAAGAGCTCAAACAGTAGAGAGGACATCTATGGATGTGGTCTGAAAGGACATTACATAGCTATAGAGTAGATGGCATTCACATATGACTGAGATGAACAGGTGCATTTACCTAAAATGGTGGCACATGAGAGAAGCAAGTAGAGTTGGGATAGTCCGTTATAACTGAAGTCAAGCAAAGTAAAATTCAGTAAGTGCTTAATGAGAAGGTCATTCTGGGTTGAGAGGACTCTGTCAAATCAATGACAGTGCTAGATGAATGCATGTAGCTACTTCAGGAAAAAAGGGATGGTTCAGTTTTGTGGATGTTTAGGAGAAACTATATAAAGCTAATGGGGAAGGGATGCTCTGCTTTTAATTCAGCCTTGAAGTTCAGACTGGGAAGTTTACATCAATAACACTATAAGATTATGAAGTTTAGATATAACTTTTATAAATTGGAAAATAATTTTCTCAGTGTTCTGTTTGGGAGAGACTCATCTATTAATAGTGTAAAGAAGAGTTTGAGCTATGAAAAAATGGAGGCCAAGGGATTCAATAGAGGGGATATGTTAAACATGAAACCTTATAGGAATCAGTGACAAGTCTGTCAGGACTTGTCTAAATCTGTAGGATTTAGGTATGTTTACAAATATCCTGTTGGTCAGGAAAATGAATGATGTTCTTCCTAATTTTAACTAGGAAAATGTGGAGAATTTTTTTATGTGTGTGTGTGTGTGTGTATGTGTGTATGTGTGTGAGCAAATATATTTAATTGCTTAGGTATTTTATAACTTGTAGTAGAGACTCTGTGATCAATATTGCCATAATTACCAATATCTACCTTGATAATTAGTGAGACATCAGTAGTGTTATTATCATACTGTAGATGTTCATGGTCTAGTAGATGCCAGATCATAATCCAAATGCTGGGATGTTAAGCAGTTAACAAAACCCCAAAACAATAGCCATCTTACCCTGAAGCTTTTATTTTCATGGTGGTGGGTGGGTGCAGAAACAGCAAAGGACACTGAATAAGTAACTAATGAATTAGAAGGAAAAGAGATGTTAAGCTGAAAGAGAAGTTATTAAAATATAAATTTTATTTAGATCTATATCTCTAGGGATCTTCAATTTGTCTTCATCAAGTGTGAAGGCCAGTTACAAAGTAATGTCCTTATGGTGATCTTCAACCTTATAAAAACAAACACAACATGTGCTTTGTGTGATTTTGTATATCATGCTATTACTATGAAAAAACATTAAAAGAAACATACTAGGTTATTAGCATTGGTTATTTTTTGAAGGGTGAGTGAAATTATCATGGGAGGATCAAGAGCTTTATTTTATAGATATTCTCACTGCTTGCTGAAAAGAATGTTTTTTAAACTAAAAACTAAGTACAAATAGATCTCGAACCTCTGTGATCAATCAATGCCCTTTTTAAAATAACTAAATCAATATGGTGGAACCCAGATTTAGTTATCCCATTGGTGATTTCTCATAGAAAATAAAATTCTCTATTGACTCTGTGTATATGTTGAGCTTTTCATACTATTGTTGTCTTCTTCTTATATCCTAGTGGAATTTCAGATCCATTAGTGTTTGGAGCGGAGATCATAGTATTTGTCTTTGTAATTCTATGATGGAAAATTAAGATGATCAGAATGTTTAGAGATTTCCAATTCCTGTTCCTTGAGTAGATTTTGCACCATATTTGGAAGACTTTTACGCCAGAGACAGCTGCTTTCTCTGTAATGTTCTATGTGAGACCCTGGGCTCATTGCCTAACTTCACAGGGCAATATTCCTCAGTGAAAAGAATTAATTTAAAAATTACTAATTCATTACAAAAATATGAGAAGAATGATGTTAAATATAAGTTATTTTTAATTTCTACTTTTGCTGATTTTTAGCAGCATTTGTAGCTTTTCTTCATACCCTTCTTTAGTTTCCATGATGCATATTCTACCTCAGAAATCTTGCCCACATCCATGTCTTCCAGCACAGATTTTCTCCCTGAGTATCAAAGAACCTATTTTGCAGATCCTCTTTGTTAGATCAGACCACTTTGGACACTTCTCAAACTAAACTCCTGATCTTTTCTATTACTATTATTAAGTGTTTTGCCTCCTAACTGATCCACCTACCTTCTATTATATACCCACCTACCCCCAACCCACTCCAGTCTTTGGAGTGTAATCAGATTAGTCTTTACAAGGTTGCTGTGTGTGTGTGTGTGTGTGTGTGTGTGTGTGTGTGTGTGTGTGTGTATTTCTCATTGCTCTTAAAATAATATGGTCACAAAGGGGCTCTAAATTCTGTCTCTACTTTTCTTGTTCTCTGTGTTCTAGCTATTGACCTTCATTTAATACATGTCTTTACAAAGGGCCCTAATGTCTCTGGAATTTTGCATGTATAATTCATTATGGTTTGGATCAGTAATGTCTTCTGAAAGCTTTTGTTGAAAACATGATCCTCAATGCAGCAAGGTTTACAGATGGTGTTTTTAAGAAATGATTGGATTATGAGATGTGACCTCATTGGTGGATTAATCCAGTTGATGGATTGATCATTTGAATGGATTGCTACTGGGTGGTAACTGGAGGCAGGTGGGGATGTGGCTTTAGGAAGTAAGTCACTGAAGACATGCTCTTGGAATTTTATCTTTTCCCCAATTCCTCTTTGCTTCCCATCTGCCATGAGTTGAGCCATGATGTTCTGCTTCAACTCAGGCTCAGAGCAATTGAACCCACCAGCTGTGGACTGAAACTTAGGAAACCATAAACCCCAAATTAACTTTTCCTCCTCTAAGTTGTTCTTGTCAGGTATTTTGGTCATAGCAATGAAAAACCAACCCATAGCTTCTACTTTGAGGGATGTTTTATCTAATAATCTGTACCTAGTTAATTTCTATTCCATCTTGAAATATTAGTTCAAGCATTATTTTCTCAGAAAAACCTTTCTGGATGTTTCAGACTAGGCAACTTTCTGTTAAGTTCTCATTACACCATATACCTCTCCTTAGTTATTGCAAAAAATAAAAGTTAAAATTTCTTTTTATGGCCCTATTTTATAGCAGAATTCACAACTGCTTTTGAATTTTTAGTGTCTTTAGTAAAGCATGTTAAGATTTCAATAAGCATTTGGTCAAAAGTGCATTAAGAGATAAGCTTTCATAAAAATTCAAAAGTTTATCAATATTCTTTTATTAATTTATAATTTTATATCATTAATGTTAAAAACTAATGCACATTTAAATATTATATCTGTTTCATAATAAGTGTAAAAATAAATGGATATTTGACCTTCCTTGTTTAAAATTGAAGCTATTGTTAAATATTGGTATGTATACTTGTCACAAACTCCCTCTTAATTCCTTATCTTGCTTTCTATTACCTGGGAATTTATTCTCAGGTTACTGTTAGTCATTTTATTTTATATTTTATACTTTCAAGAATTGTCTTTATATGCTATTACATAAATGCTCTTTTATGTTTGGAGAGATTATTACTGCAAAAATTAATTATTTGAACAGATATACAAGGACATGATATAAAATTCAAAATAATTAGCCAAACATTAACTCCCTTATCTCTTGCCTGAGAGAGAAAAAGCTCCACATATCTCTTCAAAGCTGATAACTTTTACATATGAATGAATCCTTATGAAAATTGTCCATCCGCTTTCAAGTTATACTATCTTAGTCAGTTTGGACTGATGTAACAGACAGGATACTATAAACTTGGTGGCCTAAAGAGCAAGCATTTATTTCTTAGCCTGTCATCTAGAGGCTATGAATGTGACATCAGAGTACCAGCATGGTCTGGTTCTTAGTGGCCTTTCACCTGATTTAAAAACATCCAGCTTCTTGATGTGTGTCTTCATGGTAGAGAGAGAAAAATTTAGCTTCTTATAAGAATACTAGTAATATTTTAGGGACACTGCCCTCATGATCTAATTACCTCCCTAAGACCCCACTTCCAGGAATCATAACATGAGTACTTCAATACATGAATTTCAGGGGAACATAAATACTTAGTCCATAGCATATATAAAACATATACACACATGCATATATACATTTGTATTCATTTTGAGCACAAATAATGCCTTATATATTACAGGCAGTATTCCATATTTCCTATGAGATGTTGAAAGACTTTTTACTGAAGTATAATATACAATACAGAAAAATATACAAAATTGTAACCAGCATTCAAATTAAAGCACATAGTACAATGCCAACTTCTGAATATAGTCTTAAAGCACTGTTTTTAGCTATTTTAATATTTATATGCTAAACAGTATTTGAAAATGTTTATGGGACATCATGAAATGCCAAGTTTATTTGATACACCTTTCCAATTTAAATATATTTTCACAAATGATAATTTATTAAGATTTCCAGGAGTAAATATTTTAAGCAATTCTCAGAATTAATTTTGGATTCAATATTTATCAAATTCTCTGGGTGAATTTTTATGCATCTCATTTCAGAAAGAAAAGATATTAGTTTTTAGCTGACACAGCAAACAGTAGGAAACATTGAAACATTGAAAAATGTTATACCCAGATGTTTGGGACTCTGTTTGGGGGGTTTTGTTCTTCATGGGGTTTAATTTGGGAATGGAGAATGAAGTTTAGAAGAATTCATATTTATTATATGGCATTTTGATGTCCTTAGCCACTAAGAGGGTATAATAACTTTATGTATGATAAACATAAATTAAAGAAAACAACTATAATAGCAGTATATCATTTAACTACTTATTTTCTGTGTGTGTAAATCTACATTGCATATATATGTGTATATATGTGTGTGATTTGTATTTGTTTATGTATATGTATATGTGTCTATATACATATATATGTACACGCATATGTGTATGTATATGCATATATATATATGTATTTTTAAATATGTGTGTGTGTATATATATATTTTTATATCTTTATCTTTGACCCATGTTTGGTTTTTTTTTTTTTTTGTATGGGGGATTGAACTCAGGGACATTTAACCACTGAGCCACATCCCTAGCTCTTTTTTGTATTTTATTTAGAGACAGGGTCTCACTGAGTTGCTTAGTGTCTCACTGTTGCGGATGCTGGCTTTGAACTCGAGATCCTCCTGTCCCAGTCTTCCAAGCAGCTGAGATGACAGATGTGCTCCCATGCCTGGCATCTATGACCCACTCTGATCTTTGCCCATTTTTTATAGACAATATTATTTTCTATTGCTGCCGTAACAAATTACTAAAAATTCAGTGGGCTTAAAACAATTAAAATTAATTATCTTACAATTTTTGAGGCCGGAAGCATAAAATAGGTCTCAGTGGGATAGAATTAAGCTGTTGTCGGAGTAGCATTCTTTGTGGAGTAGAATCTGTTTGGCTTGTCTTTTCTGCTTCCTCTAGGCCTTCTACACTCCTTGTCTTCTGACCCCTGTAGCAGTGTTATGTTGGTCTTTCTCATGCTACCATTGCAGATTCCTCTTCTTTCTTTCACCCAAAAGTTCCCCTATGATTACATGAGGCCCACATGCACAATCAGGATAATCTTCCTCTCTCTCAATGCATTAACAAACTTAATTCCACCTACAACCTTAATTCCCCTTTACCATGTAACCTAACATCTAGTCTGAGGCTTTAGATTGGGACATATTTGGACATATATATTCTAATATACAATTTTACCCTAGGAAATGTATGTAAATCACACACACACACACACACACACACAATAAAAGAGGTAAAGTTTAGATTTCAAATATTTATAAAATATTTAGAGAAAATATGAGAACAACTATGAGATGAGTGGCAAAGGATCAGAGATACCCCTTGTTTTGATGTGTTAAGTTTTCAACCAAAATCACACTCATAAGATGTGTTTATAAGGATGTGCAAATAAAGTAGATGAAGAGAGAAAATAAATTACTTACTAGAGCAAGTTACTGTTCATTCCTGTATATGTCCATTCTGTGGCATGGACACTGTGCCACAGCTGTGCAGATGGAAGCTTTAGCAGTGTGGTACTAGACACCTGATGCCTTGAAAAATCTCCCTTTTGGGGACAAACTACCATCTAGAAAATGAAAAATTCTATTCTTTGTCTAAGGCTCTATGATTTTATGGTATATACAATGCAAGAATCATTTTACTAGGAAAAGTGCCACACTATATCATAAAGGTAGTATGACTTGCATTTTGCCATGAAAGTTGATGAAATATCCTTATTCAAATAGGTGATGCTGAGAACATCGAGAAGAGGTTTGACTTCATATACTACAAGTAACTGCCTAGACTTATGATCAATTTAAAGTAAATTATATTAAGTGACTTTATTATATGTACTCTTATGTCACTTTTGCATCAATCCTTCAGGAGAAATGCTATAGAATTTAGGATTTAGTGTTTGCATTACATGCCCTCTAATTTATAGGATACGAAATAATTAGGAAAAAAGGAAGTACTGACAGAAATATAAATAGTTCCCATCACATGGATTATTTTTGAGTTGGGGAGAGATGTTTGGCTTCTGCTATGTGGTGCTCCTTCTCTTACTTGGTGTATTTTCCAAAGTCTTTATGACTGGGAAGGTCAAGTGCTGGTTGTGTGTTTTCTTATAAACAAGTAAAATTGGGGCAAGTGTTTGGTAGACATAGCTCCAAAGCATTTTTGCTTAGAACCTGTGTTTTCACCATGACTAAATTTCTCCCAGTTTGAAATATTTGAAATTAAGCTTGATCTCAAAACACATGTTTCTTTCTACTCTTCCGCTTTCAGTACTTAGTTTTTAACACACCAGCCACTGAAAAGACAGCATCCTTTCCTAAATGTGGTCGTATCTTTGAACCACAAGTCAATGAAAATGGATGATCTTAGCTGCCAAACCACAACAGTGCCTCCAGTGTCTGTAATCTGGATTTGAGCTGGTGCAAATGCATGTGTTTTGCATCTGTGTTCGAGAGGTTAGCCTTGACATTCCTTCATCCCATGCAATATTTGTTAAATAAAAGAAAAAGAAAGGAGCAGACATGCTTCACCCAGATGTGATATTTAGTCAGCCTGGAAATTCTTTCACCATGGCTTTACTGTCACCAAACAATATCTACACGGCTAGTCTCCTGTGTCCAATTTAAATTGATGATTGCTGGTGACTTATTATCCTAATTTCTAATCAGTTAATTACAATAGACATACTGTGCAGAACAAGAGTACTAGGATTTATTCCAATAGAAGCTTTATGCTCTGTTTTATGTTTACAAATTCTTTAATTCTCTTGCATGAGCCACTTCAATTTATAAGTCTTTAAAAGTTTGGGAAAAAATCCAAATCATCTTTCAAGTTTTATGAGAAAACAAAGTCATGTGTCACAGCTTCAGCACATTCACTTCTGCAGAATAGTGCACTGATTCTTATTCAGAACAAACTGTCTTCTTTCAGTCCAATATGCTAGATAACATGGAAAATCTTGACATTGTTTTTGTTCTTTCCACTTTTCTTTTTCTCTCTTTTCTCCTGCCATGTCTCTCTTCCCTTTCCTCTTTTCCTTTCTCCTCCTAAGACATAAATCATATCTAGTTGTGCTAATGAAGTGACACAACTGAAGAATGGATTAATAATTCATATTTATAACATATATCAGTTTGATACTGGTGATATTTTTTGTACTGCAGAGGGCTAGTTTTCTCTGAAAACTGGCTCATGATGCCCATAGTATGATGGGTGCCCACTGTATGATGGGTGCCCACTGTATGATGGGTCCTCACACCCAGTGGGGTACTTGTTTGCTGCCCATGTGCCCCTCTGGTTGTGTTGTATGCCAATCAATAGCTATTAGTGTTTGTTTTCAAACTTGTTTATGTTAGATTTTCTTATTATTTTTATTAAATCTAATATTTTATGGCTTATGTATTTGGATCAAATATAATGAAGCAAATATAATGAAATGTGAGAACACAAGAAAATGTTTCTAAGAAAAGTCAAAAGTTTTGGTTAAAATTGTGGTAATATTAGGTGGAGAAAAACAATTATCAGGAAAAGAATTATAAAAATCTAGATGATTTCCATGAGCAAGTTATTTCTAAAGTATCTTTTAGTTCCTGTTATACTTTAAAGAATCAATAGTAAAGTTTATTCATGATGTTTTGGAATGTAGTTTATGTACGAAAGGTAAGAAACTCTGACCAGTAGCCTCTTTGTTAGACATAGTTTTAAAATGACAACTATGAGGACGTGTAGGTTTTACATAAAGAATTAAGTTTGCAACCTGCCCTTTACTGTTCCTTTGACAAATTGGTCACAGTCCAATTGTGCCATATTAAAAGGCCGTGCACCATAATTCAACTTTGACAGTTCCTTCTACTCCTTTTTCATGATGCTAGGGCAATGAAACTAAAAAATATTGATATTGAAAGACAGGGTATTAAAAAATATCTCACTATTTGTGATCTCTCACCATTTTTCATTGTATAAGCCATGATTTTTTTGATATTGTGTGACCTTAAAAAAAAAAAAAAAAGTTCAGACATAAGAAAATGATACAGCTGTTAGGAAGGAAATGATTCCTCAGATCACCTCAGTTCAAATGTCTTTCGAAACAGCCTCATTATTTTCCCTGATTAATTACAAGATAAGTTAAAATTATGAATGCAAATTTAACCAAGAAATTCTAAAGCATATTTGAATATATTTAGCATCTGTGAAATTTTCATCTGGAAATTGTTTAGTTGTTCAAAAATGTTTTAAATGCTCTATTTTAAATTGTACAAAAATGATTAAGACTTCCCTTGGGCTTACAAGAAACAACAGTAAGGATGACATCACATTGACGCAAAGGAGGTTAGGCATGATGAGCTTACTTCTCACCAAGGCGATAAAGGAAACTTCACCTAAAAAGTGTGAAGAAAGCAGCTTTCTGGCAGAGAGCGAGAGATAAAGGAAACTGGATGGTCACAGGGCAACACAAGAAGAGAGAAGGTATTATAGTGGGCAGAAGCTCTTGGTCAGGTGAGAGAGGGAGTTGCCTGAAGGCCAACGCATTGGAATTTTTAAGAAAGTTGGATTTTTTTAAAGCACTGATGATCATCAGTCTAGAAATGATAGGAATTATTCATTTATTAACATCTGTCAAGAGGCATATAAAGTGCTCTGAGAAAACTGAAACAAGAACTAATTCTGTATAACAGGAAGTTTCTTCATAGACAAGATGACTTGACTCTTCCTTTTCATTTGAAGGATGCATGTTTGGGCTGAGACATCAATACTGAAATGGTGCAACACAAAATAATTTGTGAACTCAGTAAAATAGTTTTCTTTCATCAAGTCAGTAAAATAGTTTTCTGATAATTTCTATTAATTTTAAAAAGTAAATTATAAATTTGTGGAATTTAAATGAAAACATGTTCATTGCTTTCTACTTTATAGTCCCATTCCCTTATTTTCAGAAATTCCATCATTAAATTGATAACTTGACTCATTTAAAGTGAAACATAAATAAACTTTTAGATAAAAAAATGGAATCATTATTCCTATGTAAAATGAAAGGCAAAATAAATTTTATTTATTTTACTTTATTTAAAAACAAAATGTTTGCTAAAATTGCATCATTATTTAAAGGATACTGGAATGGTGGCACATGCCTGTAATACGAGTGGCTTGGGAGACTGAGGCAGGAGGATCACAAGTTCAAAGCCAGCCTCAGCAACAGCAAGGCACTAAGCAACTCATTGAGACCCTATCTCTAAATAAAATTTAAAAATAGGGCTGGGGATGTGGCTCAGTGTTTGAGTGCCCTGAGTACCATCCCTGGTACACCTCCCTGCCCCCCCCCCCCAAAAAGGACACTAATGTAGCATTTTCAAATATTTTTGAAATATTTAAAATTGTCATCATATGTTTCAGTTTCCTGTGCATTTAAGAAAAATTTCTTCTTTAGGTATTAGGGGGTTCCCTCCATAAATCACTGAAGAATATGTTCTTTTCAAAATGGATTTCTCTTATACATGATTAATTAGAAAAAGAAGTACAATATTATCAATTTTTTAATGCTATATTAGCTTTCAGTTAGTTGGGAGTTAGCCTGCTTGTAACTAAGCAAAATAACAACAAAATAGTAACATAATACAGAACTACTTTATAGAATATGTATGATGTGTGAAAATATAAATAATGTTTATATATAAAATAATTCAAAAGCATGTTAGGAAGGTCATCAATATTTGAAAAAATTTGCAGAATTTAATAGTCTTATATTGAGAACTTTAATTAGATATATTAGGTTATTTTTAAATAACAATTTTAAATTAATATATAACCTAAAACAAAACAAATACTTTTTATCCTACAGAAATGCTTGGTAGGATATACCTTTTATATATGCATAAAACTATGTAAACTAATTTTTTCTTTTTTTCTTCTAAAAATTGCATTGATATAATTTTGTTTCTTCAGATTTTTACTTAATATAGCTCTTTGAATCTTTAAACATTCTAAATAATTTCCCAGGAAAGTGGTCCTAATGACGTACACAAATGTCACCTTACTGATGAATTTTTATTTAGTCAATCATCTGTAGTTGGCATTTATATAGTTTGTATTGTCTCTAACATAACTATGGAATAAACTACCTGGTACCTCCATGTCTGTACTCATGTCTTAGAACTATAGAGAGGATATAAGCCGTAGGCATCTTAAGCCTTTTAATTAATAGTGTGAAATAGTTTTCTAATCCATATGCTACTTTCTCCCTATCCTCCCATCCTGGGTGGAATCATTGTCTTATTTTTGTTTGTTTGTTTATTATTCTTTGTAGTTTTCTCCTCGGGAAGATCATTTCCTTGAGATAGAGACCTTTTTTGTTGTTGTTGTTGTTGTTTTGTATTTTTTGGTAAATCATGTATTAATGAACTTCGTCAATTTATAGAGGTGTCATTGTCATTTAGGTTGTAGATATTTTTCTTATCAGTTGCTTTGAAGTTTTGTTAATAATTTTGAAGTGAAAATATTTATAATTTGATGAGTCAAATGTAACAATCTCACTACCCTCTCTAGGCTGTTAGGTGTGCATGTACATGTGAGAGAGAGTGTGTGTGTGTGTGTGGTGCTATAGTAAATGGGTACAGAAAAGCACACAGGAAAACTGTAAAACATTAATCCACCATACATTATTCTCTCTCTCTCTCTCTCTCTCTCTCTCTCTATATATATATATATATATATATATATATATATATATATATAAAACCTACCATATATAAAAGGTATATCCTACCAAAGCTAAAGAGTCTGTGTGTTCAGTCCAAAAGTTTATAAGTTTTAGGATTCACTTAAGTTGCAAGAGTGAGGCCTTGAAAATATTGTGGGGGCATATGAATTTTCCCCAAAAGGAAGATATTGCTTTTACAACCAGAAACCAGCACATAACCTGCTCAAAATCAATGTATGTGGATAATTTTAAATATACAGAAGAGAGAATTCCCAGGAAGATGAAAAGCTGCATTTATGCTAGAAGATTAAAAAGATACTACAATGATTCTCAAAACACTGAAGGCAAATTAGGTTATGATTGTTAACAACAAAATTTTTATCTGATGAGAACTTGAAACTTGTGCCAGTAAATGCTTCCCATTGAAGTGACACTGTACATTTTAGATGAGGAAACACTGTTAATGAATGTAGAACCTCAGTGTTGCTGAAAATATTTCAGTAGTTTCTCTGCATGAAGTAAAATTTCACCACATTTAATAATTTAATTTTATAAAATATATTTCTATACTAGGAAAAACTATAAAGAAAAGAAGAGATTAAAAGCATAAATTTTATAATAGTGGTTACTTGAGGGAGAGAAGGAGGTGGGTATAATAAGGGAGGGCAAATACGGAGCAAGAACAGGACGGGGAATATTTAAGTGGCTGTTGGTTACGCTGGGCCTTTTTGTAGTACTGCTTATGTTTATGTATAGCCTTTGTTTGAATAAGATATTTAAATGTTTTAATAATTGATTCCAAAAAGTACAAAATACTTAACAATGAATACAATAATGATTAATACATACTGAGTATATCCTATAAACCAGGCACTCCCCTCAAGTCCTGGATGCTTTTCTTTGGTTGTGTCCTCACAGCCTATGCACCTCCTACCCTTCTTGTGTCTTTGTTATGCTGCTACTGCTCTCTCACTTCACTTATTTTGTTGTCCAGAATTTTCTCTGCAGAAACCCCTAAGTAAGTTTTTTTCTGAGCAGCATACAAATGAGCTTCTAGACCTGGCTCCCTTCCGATGCAGAATTGACTTCCTGTGCCTTATTGCCATTCTCAGGTTCATGCCCCATGTTTTGCAAATGGAGAACCATTGAGTTCAATAAACTAATCTACAAACATTTTTAATAATAGAGCCTTTTCTTCCCTTTATCTCATGTCAATGGCCTCTAAAGACGATGCCTCCTACATTCTCTGGCTATTTGAAAGTATGAATTGCTGTTCAATTTCCATCCCAAGTCTTTTTCTCAGCACCATACTTCCATACTCAACTGCATGTGCACTTATATATAAGCATATATAGAATTGAATTCATAATTACTTACACCTATCTCTAGTCTCCTGTTCTTGTCCCCAGCTATGGCAAATGGCAGACTACTAGCCAGTGGTGCAGTTAAGACACATAGGAGTTACCCTAAAGCCATGCCCTCCACACTTCCTCATTTTTAGTGATGGTACATTTGTCATTATCCGTTTCCTTCCTCCATTCTCTCTGTTGTAGCTTAGAACCACAAAATTGACCCAGCTAGATTACTTATGTAGAAAACAATAACAAATGGTCTCCTTACTGATCTGTCATGTTTCCTACTCAATTTATTCTTGACAGACAGGATACTGTCTCACTTTGATCTATTGATGCCAACCTCCTGTTCAAAAATCAGAGTTTCCTCAGTGTCCTCAACAGTAGCTTTCAAAGCATATACCTTAGACGTTGGACAAGATGAGCAAGTGTAATGCATGAAGAAAGTATGAACACATCTATTCATATTGTTTGAATGTAACTCAATTACACATCTCTTTGTATATTGCAAGAATGGTATTCATGATGGTATCAAGAACAACTTATTTTTATTTTAAAATGAATTTCGGATACGTAAATGAATGATTAAGCACACAACCATAAGCATGTCCACAGATAAACTCCCTATATTGTTCTGGTTTATTAACTTGTTTAATCCTATGTTTATTGTTCTAATTACTGTCTTTTAAGAAAATAGATATTTTTATGTATTCTAAGTATTCCCTGAAGTATTCCAAGATACCCATTTCCTAGTCTCTTAGTCGGATCCCAAATGGAAGATTTTTATAAAAGACATTAAGTATGAGGTATTTTACTATAAAAACTATAGTAAACAATAACTAATTTATTACCTTATCTATTTACAAATAATGACTTAGGGATTTGTACACTACACAGAATTAATGAAGATAGTCAAGTTCTTCAATGAAACTGATTTTTGTGTAACAAGTGTTAATTAAATTATTGGTAATCTGTCACTTGAATATTCTAGTACTCCAACTTTTTGCTAAGTAGATTCTCTACAATGATGGCTAGGAAGAAAGAATTTACTATACACTAAAGATAAACTGAAAAAATACTATAGTCCATTGGCACCTCATACAAACTTACCAAAATATCAATTTTAGAAACAAATATTCTGGAATCACAGCGATAAATCTACTTTATGTGTTTTAAGCTTGAACCTATAAAAGCTAGAAAGATACTGGGCAAACAGAATTGGTTTAACGGGGATCCTGCATCTGTCTTAGCTTTACAAATATTTTGTTCTTAAAGAAAAAAATAGAAGCCAATCCCCTCATCTTTCAAAGGGCTGGGATTTTTTTTTCCTTTTAATAATGGTTCCAGATATGATTCTCAATTTATTTTCCTAAAATGTTTGGAACAGTTAGTAGACACTTCAGCTTGAAGACACAGCTGTTCAGATGATCAGGCACAAAAGAAGCCCAACAATATTCTCAAAGTGAAATTGAAATTGTAATTATGTGAGCGTTAGCTACTGGAATTATAAACATGAATTCCTGAGAGGAAAACTGGAAAGCCGCCAACTTCCTTTTATAAACCCATTCACATATATCACAAAGGAACTTAACACTTTGTCACCCTCCTCCCCTTATTGGGATGCAAACCCTCTCCCTGCTCTTTGAAGAGCTTCTCTTGCTTCTTATAGTTGAAGGTGGATGTCTGGTAGCTGCAAGTTGTTTAATAATTTCCTCTCATCTGCCCATAATGAGCAGCTGCACAAATTGTTCAACATCATTTTAAATATGCATAGACCAATGCTCAACTCAGATTAAAAGAAAAAAAATGTAATTTTCATCTTCCAGTCTGTGTCTGTGTTTGTACTGAAGTTTTAAGACTTTGAAAAAATTGATACAGAACAAATTATTGTTGCAGTTTGTTGCTAAGTAAATTATTAGAGATCTTTGAGATGTATTTTAAGCTATTTCCTGAATACCTTGGAAATTTCTAGCAACCTCTGACAAAAGCTAGAGAAATTTGTCTCCTTTAAATTTTCTTTTAAAATTCTATTTAATCTCTTATGGTTATCACTCCAAATTATTATTTCTGTTTTTGAATGCTGATGGTAGTCATTTGGTCTTATCAAAGCTATGTGAAATAATATTCGACTTTCCTTATTTTCCTTGTATTTAGGACAATACTAAAATTTAGTAACTTTTCATTAACTTTCCCTCTTTCCTTCCTTTCTTTTTATTTTAATTGCCTCTATTTCACTACAAACCTCTTTGCTCTTCTCTGTCCAGAATGAACAAGTGAACCTCCTCTCAGACCTTCAAGTTACTATCCTGCTGTTTATTTTAGTTTGATTGATCATAGACCTTTATTTTGGTCCTCTTCACTCATTCAACCACCTGTGCAGAGCAATTGCTTTATCTGTGCCTCAACAGCAGCAGCTGCTTCCAGTTCTGAAGTAAAAGACATGCACACAAAGCAGAAGACCTTGAAGAGAAAAGCTAACAGATGAGTTCTCTGCTTACTCCAGCTTAGGCAAGAGCATAAATCTGTGCAAAGAGTGTTCAAAACTGAGGCCTGCAGAGAGAACTGAGCTGAAGGACGCAGGTAAAGGCTCTCAAAAATGCCTGCCCAGCAATCAATCCAAAGTACCTTCCAGAAAAGCAGATTCATCCTCAGCTTCTAAGGCATTATCCAGATCTCTGGGGGGTTTTCTCTTCTTTTGTTGAATACAGTAGTAGTAGGCAACTTTTATAGTGTCTCCACAAACAGTTTCTCCCATTCTTAGGCATATTCTGCCCAGAACCTCCTTTACCTCTCCCCAAATCCATCCTTAAGAGGCCCTGAAGACCCGCCCTTTGTTATTTCTATTTATTGACAAAGAACCACCCATTTAAATGTGCTTTTGTTTTCCTCTCACTCCTTCCTTCCAAAATGTGGCAGCTACTCTAAACCTAATGGCAGTAGATGTTTGTTTGTTATGTTATGCCTGGAGATTGCTGCCATAAGGTGGAGAATAAGGGAGGAATCCTCTATGTCATCTTATTTGCAGTCAGAAGTCAACCCTCAATTTTAAAATTTGCCTGTGATGGTTTCTGATACATTAGAGGGTTTTCTCTTTCATTTAAGACTATGCCTATGTGGCTTTAGCAGTTTTCTCTTTTACTGTCAAATCTTTCTAATGTAAATATTTTCAACCATCTAGTGCCTCCTTACTCCTCTTTATTATCTGCAGTCTCTTGGCAGTGAGAGTTGACCTTTGGACCAGATCTTTATTTCCTTTCAAATGATACATCAGTCAGCACTTCAGCCCAGATCTCAGAGCATTCTTTACATATTTTCATGTCAGTATCTTCTCCTCCATAGCCACTGACATGTCACATTTGCTTATTCTGCAATAGAGATAATATCTTGAAAAATAAAAATGAGTATTTATTTGCTGCCTTTCTGAGTACATGAGACAAAAGTCTCACTCTTTTATAAAGATGGTTCCTGGAGGATTAGGAAAACACCAAGAGGAAAAGAATAATATTCTGATATTCTACATGGAACTTTCACAGTAAAAATTGAAACACGAATTTTGAGGAGAGTTTCTAAATTCCTTGTTTCCATTTAGCATAGTTAAGACTCTGTCCTGGAAAACTCAATCATACAGTTTCTCCCATAGCACACTGCTCTGTTGCTCAGGCTTATCTGTGAAGTAAAACTCAGAAGGAAGATTATTATATAAAGCATATGAAATAGAAGGCTGTTTCAGGGGACTGTTGAAATAGGATGCATACAGAAGGAAGGAACCTTACAATCGGGGTCATGTTTTGAACTCTCTCTCTTATGCTGGGCCAGTGCTGAGAAGGGTGTGAGCTGGCTTTGGAAGAATCTGAGGGATAATAAGTAAGTGGATGGCAAGCAAAGGAGACTTCAACTCTGTTCTGAGGGTACTTTGTTCCAGGGTTATCCCTACACCAGCCCAAGGTGGAGACATCAAAGAAAACATGATCTTGACTCTGATTAGTAAGAGTATCTCAGATGCAAATTCCCTGGCTTGCCTCAGTTCTGTCCTGTGAAGAGGCTACAAACCTAGTCAGGAATCTAGAAAGAGGGTGGGTGGGATGTGTAGCATAGAGCCATGCCAATACTGGTTCTGAGACTAACAATTCTAGTTAGGGAGGTCTGGCGGGGGGGATATTAAAACAACCAGTGTAGTCAGAGAAAGCACCATACATGATGTTATTCTGTACAACAAACAGACTACTTTTATTATTTATATTTCATTTCCTGTGGCCTTGCCTCTAGTAAGTTATATTCTCCCATATGTGTCCTAGCCTTATCCCTACAAATTCAATCATAATATTTCTAAATCATTCTACTGCCTCACTGAAGCAGTTTCTATCTACCTTGACCAAAAATTAAATTTATTTTCTTTAACTATAATAGTGTTCTGGTATATTCATTTATTCTCTTTTTTACTTTTTCACTAGAATTATTTATTTACATGAGGATATTTACTGTCCTATTTTTTATTTTTTAAAAAACTTTTAATTTATTCTAATCAGTTATACATGAGGGCAGAATGCTCTTCAATTCATTATACATAAATGGAGCACAATATTTCACTCTTCTGGTTGTATAAGAAGTAGGATCACAGCATTTGTGCAATCATACATGTACTAAGGTAATGAAGTCCATCTCATTCTACTGTTTTTCCTATCCTTATGCTCCCTCCTTTATTCTTCCTCCCCTTTGCCCAATCCACAGTTGCTCCACTCACCATACTCCCCACCATTATATATTATTAGCATCCACTTATCAGAGAAAAAATTTGGCCTTCAGTTTTTGGGGATTGGCTTACTTTGCTTAGCAATATATTATCCAACTCTATCCATTTACTGCAAATGCCATAATTTTATTCCCTTTTGTTGCTGAGTAATATTCCATTGTGTATATATACCACATTTTCTTTATCTATTCATATACTGAAGGGCAGCTAGGTTGGTTCCACAATTTAGCTATTGTGAATTGTGCTGCTATAAATATTGAAGTGGCTACGTCACTGTATTATTCTATTTTTTAAGTCCTTTGGGCATAGACCAGGGAGTGGGATAGTTGGGTCAAATGGTGGTTTCGTTTCAAGTTTTTTAAGGAATCTCCATACTGCTTTCCATATTGGTTGCACCAATTTGCAGTCCCATCAGCAGTTAAGTGTGCCTTTTTCCCCACATCCTCACCAATACTTGTTGTTGTTTGTATTCTTAATAACTGCCATTTTTACTGGAGTGAGATGATATCTTAGTTTTGATTTGAATTTCTCTAATTACTAGAGATGTTGAAAATTTTTTCATATATTTGTTGATTGATTGTATATCAACTTCTGAGAAGTATCTGTTCAGTTCCTTGGCCCATTTATTGATTGGGTTATTCATTTTTTTGGTGTTCAGATTTTTGAGTTCTTATATATCCTAGAGATTGGTGCTCTGTCTGCTGTGTGTATGGTGAAAATTTCTTCCCATTTTGTAGGCTCTCTATTCACCTCACAGATTGTTTCTTTTGATGAGAAGAAGCTTTTTAGTTTGAATCCATCCCATTTATTGATTTTTTATTTTATTTCTTGCATTATAGGGATATTTTTAAGGAAGTTGGGGCCTAATCTGACATGATGAAGATTTGGGCCAAATGTTACAAGCTACTGAATCATGCATGGATAACAGAAGACATCATGGAGGAGACAAAAAAAAATTCTTAGAGATAAAAGAGAACTCTGATATAACATATCAGGGGGTTTCCCCCCTTGTGTAATCTGAATTTTTTTTCTCTTGTAGCTTTTAACATTCTGTCCTGATTCTATATGCTAGGCATTTTCATTATAATGTCCTTCAGTGTAGATTTGTTGTAATTTTGTACATTTGGTGTCCTGTAACCCTCTTGTATTTGATTTTCCAATCCATTCTTCATGTTTGGGAAATTTTCTGATATTATTTTATTGAGGAGATTGTGCATTACTTTGGTTTGTATCTCTGTGCCTTCCTCTATCCCAATAACTTAGATTTGGTCTTTTGATGTTATTCCATAAGTTTTGGAGGTTCTGTTCATGGTTTCTTACCATCTTACTGTGTGGTCAACTTTATTTTCCAGATTATATATTTTGTCTTCATTGTCTGAGGTTCTGTCTTCCAAGTGGTCTGGTCTGTTGGTGATACTTTCTATTGAATTTTTTATTTGGTTTATTGTTTCTTTCATTTCATTTTAGGATTTCTCTTTCTTTTTTTTTCTATATCATTCTTGAAGTAAACTTTTGTTACCTGTATTTGCTCTCTTATCTCTTTGTTGGAGTGATCAATTGTTTCCTGTATTTGCTCTCTTATGTCATTATTTGGTTTGTAGTTAATTTTAGTTAGGTACATTCCCAACTCCTTCTGTAACATTTCTTCCACTGAGCTGTCAAAGAATTCTATTATTGTATCATCTGAATTTGTTTGGGGCACTTTCTTCCCTTGTCTTTTCATGCTTTCCATGTGTCTTCCCCCTCTAGCAGTGCAGATCCTACATATTACAGTTTCTATTCTATAATCTTAATGTGTCCCTGCAGGTTTCTGTTGTCTTGTCTTTACAGGAGAGATCAATATTAACAGCTCCCAATGCAAATGATATACAGCTTTAATCCAACTAGTTCCTGTTTAGACACCCTTTTGTCAAAACAAACAGAAATGATGTGTTCAATTATTATCTGTGATATAAATAGTAGCTTTGCAAAAGGGTCTACAGTTTCTACTAGTGGACAAAGACAGAAGCAGGGTAGGGGTGTAGGGTGTGATGTTTATGAGGTAGGAGGTGAGAATATGGAGGTATTAGATCATAGGAAGAGTGAAAGATGAATCAAAAGCAGTTGGCTGTTAACAGGAGAAAAGAGAGAAAGAGGTGACCTTGTGTAAGGGTCTCTACTGCCTCTGCAACAAAATAGCAGCTATTAGCATACCTAGCAGAGATACCTCTGATATAAGAGGCCTGCAGGGACCTTGGTGATGGTCTTCTGAGTTGTTGTCCCTAGATGGAAGTGGCCACTTCCCCAGATTTCCTAAGATGGAAGTGGTGGCTATAGTGTCAAACCTGTAAGTACCTTGGTGCTGAGCTGCCAGTTTTCCACCAATGTCCCAAGATGGAAGCTGTCATAACTGAAGATGGTGGTGTCCACAGAGGAGGGGTAACCCAAGATGGCAGTGGAGATGTCCCAAGATGGAAACAATCACTTTAAGAGATGGACCTGAAAGGGAAGGCAGTAGATGGCTTTGGGCAGCCTGGTCAGAGATGTAGTGCTGTGGGCTGTGGTGTGTGGTGCTGCTAGGGATGGCTGCCTCCATGCCCTGTCAGTTTTCCCAAGGGTGATGATGCCATATGGGGAGGGATATGGTGATGGCCGTAATGTCCCAAGATGGAGGAAGGCTGGGTGGAGCCACATGTTGGGGAGCCACAGCTCAGTGATTGGTCCTGGGCCTAAGCCTGGACACTAGTGCCAGTGGGCAGATCTGTGGGCCAGTGCTTGGCCTGCCTAGGCCCAGGGCTCTTATTTTTTTCTTTAAAAATAGTGTATGGGGCCTGGGGATGTGGCTTAAGCGGTAGCGCGCTCACCTGGAAAGTGTGGGGCGCTGGGTTCAATCCTCAGCACCACATAAAGATGTTGTGTCCGCCGAAAACTAAAAAATAGATATTTTTTAAAAAGTTCTCTCTCTCTCTCTCTCTCTCTCTCTCTCTCTCTCTCTTAAAAAATTATAAAAAAATATTGTATGGTTTATATTTCTGTAGTTGTTTGTGGGTTTTATTTTCAACTTTATAAATTTGAATATTTTGAGGGAATGAATAGTTTCGATTAAGGATTATTGAAATATGAATGTAATTATGAACCCCAGTTTTTTAATTCTGGTAAAATGTAGATAATTTTTGCTACTTTAAACAGTTTTAGTTGTACAATTTAGTGACAGTACATTCATATCTGTGTGGTTCCAACATCCATCCCTTTCATCATCTTGATCCAAAGCTCTTTACCACTAAATAATAAATTTTTATCCCTCAATGATTAGCCATGATCCCTGAGAACCACCATTCTACATTTTGCCTGTATGAGTTTGACTAGGTACCTTATATAAAGTGGAATCATATTCCTTTTTCTTCTGTAATTGGCTTATTTAGTTTAACATATTCAAGGTTTATCTATGTTGTGGCATATGCCAACCTTTAATTCGTTTTTGAGCCTGAATAACATTCCATCCTATGTGTATACCACATTTTGTTTACATGTGTATTGGTCACTGGATGCTTGAGTTACTTCTACCAATTGACTGTTGTGAATGTGCTGTTATGAGCACAGGTGACAAATATTTGTTTGAATCCCTGCTCATGGTAATTTGGGATACATGCCCAGGTGGAATTGCTGCATTATATGATAATTACTTTTTGGAGGAATTGCCATATGTTTACTTTTTGGAGGAATTGCCACACTTTTTTTCACAGTGACTGCACTATTTTATATTTTTGGCAACAATACGTAAGTGTTCAAATTTTTACACATCCTCTGCAACACTTATTAGTTTCTGTTTTGGCTTTCATTTTATGTTCTTGGTAGTAACCATCCTAATGTGTTTAAACAGATATTTTCATTTTATATTTTTTTAGTTATTACTTGGTGCCCTTGCAAAAATTTGACCACATGCGAGGTGCAGAGCACACCTGTAATCCCAGATGCTTGGGAGGCTGAGGCAGAAAGATTTTAAGTTCAAAACCAGCCTCAGCTACTTAGTGAAGTCCTAAGCAACTTAAGGACACCCAGGCTCTAAATGAAAAATGGATGGGCTGGGGATGTGGCTCAGTAGTTAAGCACCCCTGAGTTCAATCACCAGTACCCCCCCCCAAAAAAAAAAGAGAAAAAAAAATTTGACCACATAAGTGAGGGTTTATTTCTTAGCCTTCTCTTCTATTTCATCTGTTTATGCCTGTCATTATGCAATTACCATACTGCTTTAATTAATGTAGCTTTAAGGTTTGAAATCTGGAACAGATTAAACCTCTAATTTTCTTCCTTTTCTACATTGTTTTAGCTATTCTTTTGGTTCCTTGAGATTCCATGTGAATTTTAGTTATTAATCACATTTTTTTTGTTCTCTCCTTTTTCAGCCACAAAAGGGCCATAAGAATAAAATCAGTTGTTATTTCAACTTTTTTTTAGCACAGGAGGAAATCACGTTTAAAAATATTCAAAAACAACTGAACTGTTAAAATACAATAATACAGTGGTGTGCAGTGGAAGCAACCTTAGCATATCAGTAGTAAAGTTAGGAAACCCGATTCTAACTTCTAGCTATATTATTAGCTAGCTTTTTAAAACTTCTGAGCCTCAATTTCCTCATTTTTACAGTGGATATTGACTATTATATGATTTGTCCTAACTCTAACATTTTATGAAAAATATAATTCATGGCAACTCAGTATGATAGCATTTTAATTCCCTTCCCATATTTGATTATGAAAAATACATCTCTCTCTATTAAACATGGATTATATGTATCTCTTACTGTGGCATCTGTATATTCATTTGCTTGTGAATGTTTCATCCACCCAGAGATCCATGAGATAGAATGTTAACAAAAGACAGAAGACATGTTGGATTCAGGGATGCAAACAGAAGCAGTCAGGAAAAAAAGAGAATCCTCACCCATGAGATTTATAACTTTAGAATGAAAAATAAAACTATCAAGAATCAAACATGAAGCTTATAATAGAACAGGGACCAAGTAGTTGGGTAGTTGTTACTACCCAATTATTAAAATGGCTTGCTCCTTATTCTATAATTCTTCTGTTATTGATGTCCCTAACAGGATGGTAAATAAAATTAAAACCA
Organism: Ictidomys tridecemlineatus; assembly: GCF_052094955.1. NCBI lineage: Eukaryota > Metazoa > Chordata > Mammalia > Rodentia > Sciuridae > Ictidomys > Ictidomys tridecemlineatus. Next base: position 61,568,993 of record NC_135485.1, read on the forward strand.
TTGTCTCAGAATTTGACTGAAGACTAGACACTGAAGAAGATAGTCAAAAAGCATTCCTACCCCCTACAGGGTGATAATAGGTAATAGAATTTATGAAGGAAGTGAACAAATTCTTCCTTCCTCTAGGGAATTCTCTCTTCTATAGCCTGCTAAGAAAAAATAAGAAACTTATTGGTAAGATATACTGAGGAAATTGTGGAAGTAAAGAGAGCTTTGTTTTTTTCTCTTTTCCTTTGGGTGGGAAGCTAACTGGAGTGATCCACGAAGATGTAGTCAGGAGATAGTGGTCATGATTCCATTTGGTGGAATAAAAATACATCAATTATGGTGAGTTCAGGCTTCAAGTGAAAGACTTGAAGACTTCCTTTTCCTCTTAGTAATGCATGTATGCTTACTGGCACAAGGAGAACCCTATACTACTAATAATAGATGACATTACATCCTATGAGCCTGACACTTTTCTAAGCCCTTTATACATCTTAAATTGCTGTTATCTACTTGGAAGTTACAATTCCAAGTTTACCAATAGGATCTTCAGATGGTTAGTAACTTGCTCAGAGTCCCAAAGATACATATGGTCCATGATTTTTACCTTTATGTCATACATTGTATACTTAAAGACAGAAACTGAACAGAAATAGCAAAAATTGAAATTATTAAGGAATTTATCGATGCATTCATTCTCTTCTATTTTATTGGAGTATAAGGCTTCAAAATAATTTCTAATTATATTCTGTATTTCTGTAGTGTTTGTTGTGATATTGGCTTTTTCATTTTGAGTTCTCTCTCTCCTTCTCTTCATTAACATGGCTAAGGGTCTGTCGATTTTATTTATTTTTTCAAAGAAACAACTTTTAGTTTTCTCAATTTTTTCAATTGTTTCTTTTGTTCCCATTTTATTAATTTCAGCCCTGATTTTAATTATTTCTTGCCTTCTATTGCTTTTGTTGCTGATTTGTTCTTCTTTTTCTAGGGCTTTGAGATGTAGTGTGAGACCATTTATCTGTTGACCTTTTCTTCTTTTAAGTCATATGATATGCCCAGATTGAGTCAGGAAGATATACACAACTTAAACAGACCAATATCAAATGAAGAAGTCATCAAAAGACTACCAACCAAGAAAAGCTCAGGACCAGATGGATATACAGCCAAGTTTTACAAGATCTTTGAAGAAAAACTAATACCAATACTCTTCAATTTATTTCAGGAAATAGAAAAAGAAAGAGTACTTCCAAACTCATTCTGTGAGGCCAATATCACCCTGATTCCAAAACCAGGCAAAGACACTTCATAGAAAGACAACTTCAGACCAATATCTCTAATGAACACAGATACAAAAATCCTCAATAAAATTCTGGCAAATCGAATACAAAAACATATCAAAAAATTGTACACCATGATCAAGTGGGATTCATCCCAGGGATGCAAGGTTGGTTCAACATATGGAAATCAATAAATGTAATTCAGCACATCAATAGACTTCAAAGATAAGAATCATACTATCACTTCGATAGATGCATATAAAGCATTTGGCAAAATACAGCACCCCTTTATGTTCAAAACACTAGAAAAACAGGGATAACAGTAACATATCTCAACATCTTATTGCTAAGCCTCAGGACAACAACATTCTAAACGGAGAAAAATTGAAGGCATTCCCTCTAAAATCTGGAATAAGACAGGGATGCCCTCTCTCACCACTTCTATTCAACATAGTTCTTGAAACACTGGCCAGAGCAATTAGACAAACAAAAGAAATTAAAGGAATAAGTATGGGAAAAGAAGAACTTGAACTAGCACTATTTGCTGATGATATGACTCTAAACCTAGAAGACCCTAAAAACTCCACCAGAAAACTTCTAGAATAGTAAATGAATTCAGTAAAGTAGCAGGATATAAAATCAACACCCATAAATCAAAGGCATTTCTGTATATCAGTGACAAATCCTCTGAGAAGAAAATGAGGAAAACTACCCCACTCACCATAGCCTCAAAAAAAAAAAAAATACGATACTTGGGAATTAACTTAACAAAAGAGGTGAAGGAGCTATACAATGAAAACTACAGAATCCTAAAGAGAGAAATCAAAGGAGATCTTAGAAGCTGGAAAGATCTACCTTGCTTTTGGATAGGCTTCAGAATTAGTATTATCAAAATGTCCATACTACCAAAAGCACTATACTGGTTTAATGCAATTACAATCAAAATACCAATGGCATTCCTCATAGAAATAGAAAAAGCAATCAAGTATCTAGGAATTAAACCAGAGACCCTTTGTCTAATAGAAGAAAAAGTAGGCCCTAATCTCTATCATGTGGGATTAGGCCCCAACTTGCTTAATAAGACTCCTATAGCGCAAGAATTAAAAACAAGAATCAACAAATGGGATGGATTCAAACTAAAAAGTTTTTTCTCAGCAAAAGAAATAATCTGTGAGGTGAACAGGGAGCCTACATCCTGAGAGCAAATTTTTAGCCCTCACACATCAGTTAGAGCACTAATCTCTAGGGTATATAAAGAACTCAACAAGCTAAGCACTAAAAAACAAATAATCCATTAATAAATGGGCCAAGGACCTGAATGGACACTTCTCAGAAGAGGATATACAATTAATCAACAAATATATGAAAAAATGCTTATCATTTCTAGCAATCAGAGAAATGCAAATCAAAACTACTCTAAGATATCATCTCACTCCAGTCAGAATGTCAGCTATGATGAAGACAAGCAACAAGTGTTGGCGAGGATGTGGGGAAAAAGGTACACTCATACACTGCTGGTGGGACTGCAAATTGATGCAGCCAATTTGGAAAGCAGTATGGAGATTCCTTAGAAAACTTGGAATGGAACCATCATTTGACCCAGCTATTCCTCTTCTTGAACTATACCCAAAGGACTTAAAAACAGCATTCTACAGAGACACAGCCACATAAATGTTTATAGAAGCACAACTTATAATAGCTAAACTGTGGAGCCAACCTAGATGTCCCTCAGTGGATGAATGGATTAAAAAATGTAGCATTTATACACAATGGAATATTATACAACACTAAAAAGAACAAAATTATGGCATTTGCAGGTAAATGGATGGCATTGGAGAAGATAATGCTAAGTGAAGCTAGCCAATCCCCAAAAAACAAATGCCAAATGTTTTCTCTGATATAAGGGGGGTGACTCATAGTGGGGTAGGGAGGGAGAGCTTGGGAAGATTAAATTAATTCTAGATAGGGAAGAGGGATGGGAGGGAAAGGAACGGGGAAGGGGATTAACAAAGATGGTGGAATGTGATGGTCATCCTTATACAAAATACATATATAAAGATTTGAATTTGAGTCCAACATGTTACCTTATATACAGAGATATGAAAAAGTGTGGTATATATATATATATATATATATATGTATTAAGAATTGTAAAGCAAAAAAAGAGTACATGTATGATGCTATAAGTTGGCATGAACATACTGTATGTACAGATAGGAAAAAATGTGCTCTATATGTGTGATAAGGATTGTAATGCAAAAAATAAAATAAATTGAAATTATTAGGACACTGTAAAGTGGGCATACTTGTGATGCAGTGAATGGGTCTCTGAAGAGTATAGAGGCATATTTTATGAATGAAAATGTTTTGGACACTGTTCATAACCTAAGGAGAGCTGGGTTGCAGCATCACAGTAGAATGGTGTCCCATCATGTGCTAAGCCCTGGGTTCAGTCCTTAACATTGCACTTGAAGCATTGGGTGGAAACTACTACCCAACTAATTGATCCCTTGTTCTGTTACAAGTATCTGGTTGGATCTTAATGAATTTATTTATCTATTTATTTTTACCTTTATTATTATTTTAATATTATATGTAATAGCAGAGTGCATTAGAATTCATATTACCCATATAGAGCACAGTTTTTCATATCTCTGGTTGTATACAAAGTATGTTCACACCAATTTGTGTCTTCATATATGTACTTTGAATAATGATGTCCATCACATTTCACCATAATTTCTAACCCCATGCCCCTCCCTCCCCTCCCACTCCTCTACCCTACCTAGAGTTTGTCTATTCCTCCCATGCTCCCCCCTCCCTACTCCACTTATAATCAGCCTCCTTCTATCAGAGAAAACATTTAGCATTTTTATTTTTGGAATTGGCTAACTTTACTTGGCATTAGCTTCTCCAACTTCATCCATTTACTAGCACATACCATGATTTTACTCTCTTTTATTGGGGAGTAATATTCCATTGTGTATATATGCCACATTTTTTTATCCATTAATCTGCTGAAGGGCATCCAGCTTGGTTCCACAGTTTTGCTATTGTGAATTGTGCTGCTATAAACATTGATGTGGCCTACCCTGTAGTAGGCTGTTTTTAAGTCCTTTGGGTATAGATCAAGAAGAGAGACATCTGGGTCAAATGGTGGTTCCATTCCCAATTTTCCAAGGAACCTCCATACTGCTTTCCTTATAGGATACATCAATTTGCAGTTCTTTCAGCAGTATATGACCCTGCCTTTTCCCCCACATCCTTGTCAATACTTATTATTGTTTGTCTTCATAATAGCTGCCATTCTGACTACATTATTTTCTGTGGTGATGCTTTCAATTGAACTTTTAATTTGGTTTATTGTTTCTTTCATTTAAAGGATTTCTGTTTAGTTTTTTTTATAACCTCTATCTCCCTGTTGAAGTGATCTTTTGCTTCCTGTATTTGTTTATGTAGCTCCTTGTCGAGATGATCTTTTGCTGCCTGTATTTTCTCTCTTATATCATCCTTCAATTTATAGAACATTTTAATCATGTGAATCCTGAACTCCTATTTTGTAATTCCTTTTGCTGTGATTGCCATGGATTCTTATAATGTGGTGTCTTGATTTGTTTGAGGCACTTTCTTCCCTTGTCTTTTCATGTTGCCTGTGTGTCTTCCTTTCTAGCTCTGTGGGTCCAGGGTGTTATTGTTTTTACCCTATGGGTTTGTAGGGCTCCTGTATGGTTCCAATACCTCTCCTTTGTGGGGAAGGACAATATTAACAGATCTCAATATCAACAATGTACCATCTATGAACAATTCATTGCTATTAATACATTTACAGTTTGGTCACAACATACAGAAATGTTGAATTCAATTATTATCTATAGTATAATCAGTAGGTTGCTAAAAGTGTATACCGTTTCTGATGGTGGACAATGAACTGGGGCTGAGGCGTAGGATGATATGCTAAGGAGATAGGATGTGAGGATATAGAGTTAATATCTTAGGAAGTGCAAAAGAGAAATCTAATGAATAGGGTTTAGTAGCAAGAGAAGAGACAAGAAGTAATTTAGGTTAGACAAGTATGTGGGAAGACAATAGAGTACATAAAACAAACACACATATGTATTCAGAAAATAAATGATGCTAAAATAGTAAAAATTGGAGGGAAAAAGAAAAATAAAAGGAAAAAAGAAAGAAAAAAGGGCATATACAACACACTTATAATATATTATTCAGATGTTTCCATCCTCAAATCCTAATTTATGCAAAGTTCTTGGTTTCGCATATGTTAGGGATGTGAGGGCAGGAGGATAGACGGGGAGAAGAAAATTAGAAAAAAAAATTCTCAAAGGAAGACACCAGGACTGTTGATAGTTTTAGAGATTAGTATCTTTCCCCCTTCCCTTCTCATCCAATAGGTGGGGTTGTCTGTTGTTAGCTGGTATCTCTGCCCTCAGGATGGTGAAGGTTACCAGGGTGGGAAGGCTGGTCCTGGAGCAGAGTGCCTGGAAGTAAGGTGTGGCACCCACCAGTCCCTGCAGGGAGACTGTACCTCAAGGGTCTGTTTTTGGGTCTGCTCATATGACTTGAGTGACAAATCCTCTTTCTATCTTGCCTAAAAAATTTTTAGTTCCTGGTCTCTGTTAGTCTCCAAACTTTTGCCCTGTTTCCCACTCCCTTAGCAGTTCCCAATTGAGGGACCTCTCTCACCAGGGCTTCTGTGAGCAGCACCCTGGTCGCACTGTGCCTGTCCCACTGAAAGCTGTTTTGTGTTAGGAAGTTACTATGCTGGGTTACCATTGCTTAGGAGAGGGGCAGCTGGAAACCAGGTACCTGGCCAGCTGAAGTTTCTGTCTGGGAGCTGCCCCCACCAAATATGGCTAGGAAGGTGACCCAAGATGGAGGCAGTCTGCCTCCAGTGCCAGGGTGTTGGGTGAGGGGGGAGCTGGGCGATGGCATTGTGGGATGTGTTCAGAAATGATCTCTGTGACATTCAGTACTGTGGCTTTGGCTGCCTTCAGAGCCTTGAGATGCCCCAGGTGCAGTTAGATTACCATGTAGGGGTCTATGATAGTAGCTTTGGAGTTGAGTCACAAGATTGAGGCGACTAGAGAAGCCCCTCATTGATAGATGAGGGTACACAGGGGAGTGGTGGCCAGAGTTCCTGTGGGTAGGTAGCAGCTGAATATCCTGCATGGGAGTGGAGTGGAATTTGGGAGTTCTGCAGCAGTGTTGATAGGAGATTCCACTGAGGCACTTGCCCTATGTGGGCTAGTATTTCAGGAGTTGGGTGTCAGGAGTCAGGAGTCCTGCTGGAATGTTGAGGCCCGAGCTCTTCATGAGGGCACAGTGCTGGTGATTTCTGCACAACAGAAGCTGTATAGGGGTCCCATATTACTTTCAGAGAAGCAGTAATTCCCCTAGTTGAGACCAGGGTCATGGAGCAACACAGAATGCTGTCTCCCTCTGGCCCGCCATCTTGGATTCCCTCTCAATGAATTTATTTTATTATGAAGTTATAAATACTATTGGTGGGACTAAAAATGTTTATTGCTGTTTAATATTTCAACTTCTTGAATTTTGAGTGGATTCACTATTGGAATGCAGCAAGAAAAGGAAATGGAACCCTGTTTCCTAGACATTTTCCTACAACATCCTAACAGCCCTCAGAGAAAATCCTAAAAGGTGCTCTTAATCTCCATCCAAAATATTTACTTTCAAAACTTTTTATATTAAAATTAAACTTATTTTAACTGATATGTAAGAACATACAATTTTTTACAAATTAGTTGTGTAACATGGTGTTTTGATATGTGCATGCATTGTATGATGTCTACATCAGAATAAACATATCTATCTCTTCAGACATTTATCATTTTCTTATGGTTAAAAACTTCTAAAATTTTTTCTTGTAGCTTTTTGAAATGTACACTGTGTTATTGTTATCTGTAGTTTCCATTGTGTGGATAACATACTAGAAATTCTTGCTCCTATCTAACAACAATTTAGTACCCATTGATCAACCTTTCCTCATCTCCTCTGCCCTCAACTCTTCCCAACCTCTTCCAATCACCATTCTACTCCTTCTGTGAGATCAACTTATTTAAATTCCATGTGAGTGAGATCATGAGTTACTTGTCTCTTTGTACCTGGCTTACTTCACTTAAAATAATGATCTCCATTTCTACCCATGGTTTTGCAAATGACAGTATTTCATTCACTTTTTTTAATGATGAAATAGCATAACATGGATTATATGTTCCATTTTTTTTCTTATCCATTCATCACTCGATGAAAACAGGTTGTTCCCATTTCTTGGCTATTGTGAATAGTACTGCAATAACCATAGGAATGCAGATGTCTCTTTGGCATGATTTCATTTCCTTTGACTAGTTACCCAGTAGTGGGGTTCCTGGATCATACCATTTTTAGGTTTTTCATGAACCTCCATATTGTTTCCTACAATGACTGTACTACATGACATTTCCATCTGTAGTATACAAGTTTTCCCTTTTATCCATGTCCTGGCCAGAACTTTTTATCTTCAGTCTTTTTCACAGTAGCCATTCTTACTGGAGTGAGGTGATATTTGCTTGTGGTTTTGACATGCATTTACCAAATGGTTAGTAACATTGAAAAATTTTTCATATACCCATTAGCCATTTGTGTTTCTTCTTTTGAGAATTGACTAGTTAAAAGTGGTCTATTGACCACTTTTTAGTTGGATCATTTGTTTTTTGATTTTGGGTTTTTCCTTTTGTAATTGAGATTTTGGAGCTTCCTAGATATTTTGAGTATTAACCCACAACCAATGTATACCATACAAATATTCTAGAGGTTGTCCCTTCACTCTGTTGATTGTTTCCCTGGCTATGTAGAAGCTTTTTAGTTTGATATAATCTCATTTCTATATTTTTATTTCTGTTGTCTGTACCTTTGGGGTCTTGTCCAAAAAAATGCTTGCCTATTTATTCCAATAGGCTATAGCACTTCCTGTATGTTTTCTGCTTATAGTTTCAATTTCATGTCTTTCATTGAAATATTCAATCTATTTTTAGATGATTTTTGTAACTGTTGATAAAGAGGGGTCTAGATTCATGCTTTTGTGTGTGGATATCCCATTTTCCAACAGTATTTATTGAAAACATATCCCTTTCTCATATGTGTGTTAAATGTGACAATTCAGGATTTTTATGGCTCAATATAAATTTTAGGGCTGTTTTTTTCTAGTTCTCTGAAGAATATTTTTGGTATTTTAATAGGGGATGCTTTGAGTCTATAGATTGCTTTGAGTAGGATGTACATTTTAATAATATTGGTTCTTCCAGTCTGTGACCATAGATATCTTTCCATTTTTTGTTAATGTCTTCTCATTTTTTTCATCACTATTTTGTAGCTTTAATTATAGAGATTTTCCATCTTTTTGGTTAAGTTTATTTCTAGCTATTTTATTTGTTTGAAGGTACTGTAAATTGAATTGCTTTCATGAATTTTATTTCAGATAATTTGCTATTGGCATATTGCAACACTATTAACTTTTGTGTGTAGATTTATACTATAATTTTCCTGAATTTATTTATTAGTTCTAATAGGTGTTTTTGATAAAATATTTCAGGTTTTTCTTATATAAGATCATGTCATCTCCAAATGACATCTCCAAATGACAGTTTGACTTATGTTTGCAATTTGGATGTTCTTTATTTCCTTCTCTTGCCCAATTGCTGTAGCTAGTACTTCCAGAACCATATTGGGTAAAGATATGGATGCAGCCATCTTTGTTTTGTTCTAGATCTTAAAGAGAAAACTTTCAGCTTTTTTCCATTCAATGTAAGGTTACGTGTTGGCTTATTATAAATTCTTTTATTTATAATGTCCCTTCTATACCTAATTTGTTCATAATTTTTTATGAATTAGTATTGTATTTTATCAGAAGCCTTTTCTGTATGTATTGAGATGATCATGTGGTTTTTGTTCATTATCACATTGATGTGGTACACTATTTTTATTGACTTATGTATATTGAACCATCCTTATACTGCTGGAATGGATTCCACTTGATCATGGTGAATTATTCTTTTAAATTTTCTGTTACAAAGATTCAGAAACAAAGAGAATTCATTTTGATCTAAAACAAAGGACTTAAAAATGAATTTAAGCTGAGTGAAAAATTTAGTTGTTCAAATTGTTAATATGCTTTGTTTACTCCAATACATGAAGGATATTTTGGGAAATTAAATACACATCATCTATTTAAAAAGCTTTCTTTCTTCAGTTTTCTGATTTTCTTCTTGACCAACTGCAAGGGAAATGAGAAGAAATCAGTATTATCACTTTTATATTCCAGTAATCCTCAACGTCCTTAAAGCACTCTAAAATTATCTTTAACTTCATTTTACTTTGACTTATGAGATTAATAAGTGAAAGTCTCAAATTGCCCTTGAAATGTAGTGGTTTTGATCACCTCATTATAGGTTCTTTTCATGTAATAGGTGAATAAAACACGTAGGTAGAGTTATAAATGACTGCATGGAAGGGTGGATTTTGAAGAACTGCACAGACAATCTAGGTTGATTGTCTGCTTTTAGATTTCTGTTCTTGATAAAAGTTAATATGTATAAAATAGTCAAGGAATCAGCCTTTTGCAATAATAACAATTTAATAGGTGTTAGTTTCCATTCAAACAAAAGTAGGAAGATAAAGGACTTTGTGGTACAGAGGAGTTAGCAGGAAGAATCAGGAAAGCTCAATTATGGAGAATGGCCAATTTGTAGTTTTCCCAAGACTAACCCTGACATGAAGTTTGCAATTTTTTTAGGAGACAAAGTTTATTTATGGCTCACAAGTTTCATAGGTTTCAGTCCATAGACATCTAACTCCATTCCTCAGGGCTGGAGGTGAGGTAGAACATGATGGCAGAAGAACATGGTGGAGGAGAGAAGTTCAGGACTTGACAATCAAGAAACAGAGAAAAAAAGAGGAGGTAGTTTTCATTCAATGAGTATCTATTCAAGACCTCAATACAAGATTTTTCATAAAAATAAATTGCTAATCATAGGAGGCATTATCAGATTCCTCAAAATTTGGAAAATATTGAAAATATTTTATCAATAGTATATATATATATATATATATGAGCTTTAAGCACTGGAATAAGGCATTCCCTTGCCTGACTTATATGTACTGAAATTTAATTTCATTAAGTTGGTGTAAAAGTACATATTCACTCACCCATTGTTTGTTTCTTTGAGTTGAACACCAAGATCTATTATGAAGATACACAAAATATTATCAAAGGTCTTTTTAGTTCTTCCTCAGTTTAAATTATTTAATTTAGATCATAATCATACATTATTAATAATATATAAACTTATTGAGCACTTTCTGTGAACCAGTTTTGTGCTAAGAATATTGTCCATTTTGTCTCTGGAATTCTCGTAACAACCTTGTGATTTAGCTATCATTATCATTCCCATTTTACAGATGAAAAAAATCAGGCACAGGAATCTCAAGTAATGGTCCCCAAAACAGAGTAGTTATTGGGACATAGATGATTAATCTCAATTCAAAGCCCATGTTTACACTCTCCAAATTGTTGCCCCTTTTTCTCCCGAAAGGATTTGAAATATTACCAACATTTCATATTCTTAATAGTAATACAATTTTAATGATTAGAAGAGAACCAGTGTTTCCTATAGAACAGAGCATAGCATTTGTTGTTGTGTTTTACTTTGTTAGTTTGTCATGAAGTCACAATGAGATTTTTGGTAGATTTCAATTATAAACATAATGCTGCAGACATAATGCTATTGTTAGGTTCTTGTATCTCAATTCACTTTTTGATAGATTTTAATTATTCTCTCCATTATGTATTAATAAAATTAGTGGCTGAAATTATCAAGCCCTTCCTAAATGCTAACAGTGCATTCTATATGCGTTGCACATTTGTTCTTTGTAACAGCCTAACTATGGCTTCTATCACATAGATGGGGAACAGAGACTTATAAGGTTAACTCTCTTTCCTGAAGGTCATGTTTTCACTGTTTTTTTTTAATTGGGTATGTTTCCCAACCCCTTAATTTTGACCAAAGGCATGGTGTTATGTTCTTAGATTTTGTTGTTCGCATTTCACATCATGTTTCTGATATGTTGGAATCCTTCCAGTCTTGTTTCTGTAATCCCACTTACGTTCTGTAATGGCTTCCTACCTCATGAAACCTGCCATTAGACAGTACCTGAAGAGCATTATCAAAATTTTCACTAAGAATGTTGATCAGATTGGTGCCAAGCCCGGAGCTCTGAGGTCCTTTGCCAGAAAGCTTCCCCTAGGCTGTGAGTTCATCATTCAGCAACCCATGATAGAAGCGGATTTATGGGCTGTGAATTACCTCTCATTTTGTCTATTTTTTCTTCATCTGGTCTACATATTTTGTCAAATCCTTTTTCTATCACCTCTATCACATACATAACATGAGAATAGTTTTACTATCCTATAGACTGGAGGGATGATGGTAGTAGGTAGGGGAGAGCTCTGCAGAATGCAATGTAAGTGTGAAGCCCCTATAAACTATAGATTGACAAGGCTAGAAATATCTACAAAGATCTCTTAATATTTTCTCTTCTATACATGGATTAATATTTTCATTCAACTTTTAAATCTCTATAGGTATTCTTGCTTCTTGGTAACAAAATATAATGATTAATCATTAAATTTTCAGGAAGGCAAAGACCCTACATATGTTTCCTTCAGTTATTTGATCTAATACTTTCTTATTTTGTTACTTCCAATGGATGTTTATTTGGGAATATTGATATTTACTTAATAACATAAAACTTACATGAATACCTAGAAAATCTCTACTTTCTTTCACTAATCTATTATGGGTCTATCAACATTGAATTTAGTGTAATATCTCTTGAAACACATTTACATTTACATTTTTAGCTAAAGATAATGAGTCCCATATGTTTGCAATTTAATTGCTTAAAGTAAGTATTTTAGAATCTTTTTATAATGCCAGTTTTGGAAAATAGAAATAGCACCTGTGTTGGCAACCAGTAACATTATATCATGCTTTAACTGTGCACAGTTTTTGCGTTTCTGAAGATATGACTGAATTGAGATATAATGAAATTCTGAGATTTATTGAGCATGTACTGTTTACAATATATATTATTCATAGCAGATGCTCAATAAATATTTGCTTAAATTGCTTTAGTGTTATGGAAATCTAATGCATTTGCATTTCTATATTGTAAAACTTTCTTTTTGAAATTTCAAGGAGTATACATTAGTTCTGATATCTTCATGTTGGTCAGGGAAAAACTTTTTTAATAACTTAGTATTTCATAGAATTCAAAAGTGTTTTTAAATTTCACATTCTAAAATGACATCCCAGTTATTTCAAGGATTGTCTTTCATGACAGCTACACACCAGCTTCGCTTATTGTATTTGCCCAGTTCCAACTCTTTACTAAATCAGTTCTGTCTTATTTGTTCTACAGCTGCTTAATCAGGATTTAAGCTTCCAGGTGTACACGACCATTATTTCTTGTTTGGAAGCATCTTAAACTGTTCAGTATGTTTGTTTGATTTTTTTTTCTGTTATTCACACTGAAATGTTTACTTTTAAAACTTTTCTACCAATTACATGATGGTTTAATTAATTAGAATCATGAAGTCACTATGTTATCTTAGCTAAACTGTTTCTAACTGAAATCTGTTTCCTTGTTGATAAAAGTTTAGCCATTATTTATTAGAAATACTAATATTTGGGCTGGGGATGTGGCTCAAGCAGTAGCGCACTCGCCTGACATGCGTGCTGCCCGGGTTCGATCCTCAGCACCACATACCAACAAAGATGTTGTGTCCGCCAAGAACTAAACAATAAAACATTAAAAATTCTCTCTCTCTCTCTCCTCTCTCACTCTCTCTTTAAAAAAAAAGAAATACTAATATTTCATATCATAAAATGGTATGAATAAATAAATTAAATCTTTCCTATATTCTCTTATGCCTGTTTACAAATCTGTTTCTCTGTTCATTAATCCCAGGTACTTTAGACACATGTGGATATATGTTACGTTAGTCCCAATTTAAAGGACAGCAACTTTATTTTAATAAATAGAAATAGTTAAAAAGTGATGTTGAAATAATCAATATAATTATATTGCCCTGTATTATTTTGTGTAATTAATTAGAATTTTAAATATATTAGAAAATCTTCTAAAATTTGGATCAAGATGTTGCTTTATGAAGGCAACAAACAAGAAACTTAATCCTAAAGTCAGAATTTAATATTCTATGCAATGCCATCTTCTTTTTAAAATTTTTAGAACAGTGTCACTTGGGTTGGCCCCACACATTCACCTAACATTTCTTTGAAGTGTTCATCACTTGTTCTAAGAAGCTCATATTCAATAAATACATTTTTAGACCTTTATTAAATTTAGGTTACTAGTTTCTCAGGTTTGGTTTGAGATCTCTGAGGGAAAAAAATCCAGGGCTTCAACATTAGCTACCCACTGCATAATGTCTGCTTTCAAAACAATGAGCAGGGAAATCTGACCCTATGCTTGGGAATTGAAATCTTGCCAACTGCACTGAAGTGTTACATTCATTATGTCATACCACACACATCTGATAAGGGAAGACATAATGCTGTTGGATAGGTTCTTGTATACAAAAACTCCATAGGTCAAGTAAAGAGCTGTTTTTCATTTAATAACTGAACTATGCAGGTGCTAATTTGGACCATATGCAGGACAATGCAGAAATATGTTACTCCACAGTGGAATGGTGTGTGTGTGTGTGTGTGTGTGTGTGTGTGTGTGTGTGTGTGTGTTGTGTGTGTGTGTGTGTTTGGTATTAAGTGAAAGTTTTTGATTAATTAAGTTTCCTATGCTCTGGTTAATTTAGGCCATATAATTCAATTGACATCACTTCATAAAAAAATGAAGTTTGCAGAAAACTGTCATGATGCTGAATTTTTTCCTGTTTCTTCTCTTCACACACCCTGACTTTTTGAAGCTCCCCATGGACCAGTTCATTTGAGAGAAACATATTGGACACTGGGAAAGGCCAAATTAGAACTGAGGCAGCAATTGACTCCCTCATTAAATATGCCTGCCATGGGATCTACATAGTGTGTCTGGCAGAAGTAATACCAAATGATTCAAGTTCTTAATATTTTTCATCTTCTTGTGGGAACTAAGTTGAAAAAAGGACCCCAGAGGTAACATGCTAAGTACCGTTTTCACAATTTAATTGCAAATTTGCACTAACCAACCAAATGTAGCCTACATGTTAAGATATTTAAATCCCTGGCAACTTGGATGAAAGTTTCATTTTCATGCTGTCAGAATCAAACCAAGAGAATGTTTTAGATTACTGCCTATCTAGCAAAATGCACATTTCACAACCTTCTACTCTTTAGTGACTGGTTTGCTTCTCTTTTTGTGCTTTTCTTTTGCCTTCTTTTTAAGGCTACATTGTTACAAATATTGTTCTTTGACTTCTTAAAAAATCTTGAAAATTAAATAATCTTAAATTCATTATAGTCACACAAATGTATGGGAGGAAAACATTTTGGCATCTAATTAGACATAGAAACAGTGACCCAGCTCTCATTGCTTTGTGTTTTCTATTGAGCAACTATGAGATACCATACAGTGGCAGTGGCAGGACATGGATGCAACTCCTAATTCCAAAGACCACACAGGTTCTGAAAGAATATAAGTATTAATCATAGCATTAACTATGAAGACGGCCTTTCTTGAACTCAGACTTCTATTGTGGCATGAAGCATCTACCCTAAAACAAATGAAAATATAAACAAATTCTCTCTGATTTCCAACCTCCAGTTCAGCAATTTGGAGACGTGTGCTGGGTATAATGCTTTTGTTACATTTCTGGCTGAAACTAAACAAATAAAGTTCTTTATACACTTATTCCTATATTTCTATAGCTTTTGAATTAGACTTACCCCTCAAACATATTCATAATTGACAGTTTTATAAATCCCAATAAAACATATTTTGTAAAAGTCATGCTTTTCTTTAGAAAAGTCTTTTATATCTAAAATAGAACCTGATCCCCCAACCGGACCATCAGGTCATTTTACCATCTGGCCCACCCTACGCGTCACCTCTCTCCTGCTCTTCAGTGTGAGTCTCCATTCAATCAAGAAGGTATCATCACTAGACTATTACATCATTTTTCCTGAGCTTGCTTAATTTCATTTCTATTGGATGCACTTTTCCCTCTTTTCTGTTTATTAAAGCTCCATATTTCTTATTTTCAAACTATAGCAATACCACGAAGTATCTCCTTAACATCCAAACTTTTGAAATTATTTATTATAGAATCTCAGAACTTTGTACTTAAAAACAGCATTGTAAATGATCTATTTTAATATATCCTTATTTTATATGAAAAATGAGACACATGGAAGACAAAAGTACTAGCCTGCTATTGCAGAATATATGGACATTACACAAGGGGATTTATGCTGAGGTAGATGGACATTACTGTTTTATATCCTTTGAGATTAGGTTTTGAGTCTTATTTCCATTACATAACAAGCATGTAGTGGGTATTCTGTAAATAATACAAAGATGATATCCTGATCAGATTGACATTAGAACTTGGTGACCATTTTTAGTCATTTGGAGTCTATCCTAAACATAAAGTATTAGCTCCTGTCATTAGAAACTTTGAAAAAAAAAAAGTAACTTGTAGAATTAGTCAATTTAGCAGATTATTGCCCTTATGTCTGCCATAAAAAGCTAATTTAGTCATTGAAGAAATCAGCCCTATAATTGGTTTGACTATTGTTTATAAACCAAAACTATAAAAACTGTGTCTATGAAAATTATTTTGGGTAAAATTGCCACTGACCTTTAAAGTTTTAGTGTTTTGGGTTTACCACTCCATATTGGAAATACAGCAGTTGAGTTCTGAAAGTCACATGTGCAGTACATTCTTTGAAATCTTCTTTGTTTGATCACTGCTGAACAACATGCAAAGCTTTGTATTTTTTCACCTGAATAAATAGTGCCCTGCATTTCACCCTTTGAGGTCAATACATATGTCTCACGGGACAGGCGTTCTTCAGCTCTTTCCCTGCTGATTCTAATGAAAAGCACAAAGCTCAGCACTCATGCCACCTGATCCAGAGTTTTTTCACTCTGGCTTTGCAAAGCCAGCTCTTGGTTACCAGTTTCTTTACATGTAGTATTGTTTTCTAGTTATAAGGAACAGTTTATATTACATTCATCTCTCAACTTTGCTTACCAACATAGTTGTAGAGTGGTTGCCCTACCAAATACTCTGAATATTTAAATTTCAATACAATATATAATAACAGGTATGCAGAAGAGCCACCAATATCTGCATGGTGTTTGTGAATACAAATATTATTTAACAAAATAAAATGGCCTTTAATTCCCTTAATTCTCATTTGTCTATAGTGCTCTTTCAAATGTTTCACCTTTCAGTAGAAATTATGATATCTATTTATCTTAAAAGGTCAATTGTAGGGATGAAGCATGTTTAGTATTTCAGGTTTTTTACAACATGAATTAAGGTGTAATTTGTTTTGAATGTGTTATGGATTTGACACTGTAAAAACTACTGTGATTTAATTGTATAGGACAAATACTTTATAAATGTGAGAGTTCAAAGCAGAAATAAAAAGCTTCATTTTCATATCTTATATAAGTCTCTATAACTTGACTTTTTGTTAGATTTAGAAGCCAGATTTTTTAGGCTGAACTTATTCCATTGGTGACCAGATCATTAGAGTTTGCCAGCAAACCCTGTATACACTGAAATATCTGGAAATGTCTCATGGTATCATCATTAAAACAAACTAAGTATATTGAAAGCCAAGATAAAACAAATGTGCAGATGGTTTCCATACCTGAGCACAGGATGGTGTTTCTATACCAGTTTCACACCTCATCATTCATTTAGGGAGTCAATATGTTGTTAAATACTAGCAAGAGTAGACTATTTTTAAAAATTCTAGATATGTTGGAAAATCTATTTTTTTAGTTATCTAATACCAGTAGATTCTTAGCATCCTTTCCAAGTAGTCTAGTGATTACCTATGGACTGCTAGAACTGTCTTATTTCATTTTTCACCCCCCGTCCAGTCTCTTCCTACTTATTCCAATGAAAACTTCCACACCTGAAGTTCAGTGGGAGGTCCATTTACCATCCTCAGTGATACCTTCATTAACACAGATGTGACAAAGCTGTGTTCTATCATATGCTCACTTTTTTA
The DNA here is from genome assembly GCF_052094955.1 of Ictidomys tridecemlineatus. Lineage (NCBI taxonomy): Eukaryota > Metazoa > Chordata > Mammalia > Rodentia > Sciuridae > Ictidomys > Ictidomys tridecemlineatus. The sequence goes on from NC_135485.1 coordinate 61,586,532, forward strand.
AAAAAAAATGTGAATGTGGCCCAAATGGATATGGACCTGCATAAATATTATACTTCCCAATCACCACATCCCCAATTGATCGTCTCCTATCGTATAGTTAGAATTGACTATGAGAAATCAAACAATGGATAGTATCATGCTACACAAAATAAGCCCATCCCTCCAAAAACCAAAGGCCAAAAGTTTTCTCTGATATACAGATGCTAATTCACAATAAGGAGGGAAGGGGGCTAGGGAAGAATAGAGGTGCTTTGGATCAGGCAGAGGGAAGGGAGGATGTTTGGGCTTAGTAATGACAGTAGAATGAATAAGACATTATTACCCTATGTACATATATGATTATATGACTGATATGATTCTACATCATGTACAACTAGAAGAACCAGAAGTTATACTTCATATATGTATGATATGTCAAAATACATTCTATTGTCATATATAAGTAATTAGAACAAATTTAAAAAGAAAGAAAAAATTAAATTAACCAATAGAACTAGTAATATGCTCTACTGTATTAGAAAAACATAACAGAATAATTCAGGGTGACATGAGGAAAAACTTTTTACTTTGATACCTATATTAAAATAATGTTTTCTTAAATGCTACAAAAGTTTAGGCATAGACAAAAGTCTCATATATGTAGAATTTTTAAAGGGAATAATTTAATCCAGTGTGTCTTAAATATACTAATTTCAAAGATTCACTTGATCAGACAATATATGGGAAGAGAAGTTTTATTTATGAAGAATAGGGGTAGTCTTTCTACACCATGCAAGAGGCAAACACCCTGCTAAAAGTGCACATGGAATTAAATACCAGGATAAGAGGCAGAAAAATTAATAAAGTAGCATAAGATCTGTATAAGTAGAGAATCTATGAACTTCATCACTTTGACTTGATAATTTTTTCTGAATAATTATTATCTTGTATGTTCTACATACTAGGTATATATATATATATATATAGCAGTGAATATAGTAGACACTTAGGACATAGAGCAGTGAGTGAAACAGTTTTTCATCCTAAATAATTTGCATTATTCAGGGAAATTAATAATTAATACATAAATAAAAATTAACTTGATAAGTTCATGTAGTAAATTCAAAAGGGAATTAAAATCAGGTATGTGATAAAGCACAAAAGGAAACGTTTTTTTTCTTCCTGACATTTTGTATTGATGCATGATAGTTGTACATAATGATGGGATTTGTTGTTACATATTCATATGTGCACACAGTTTTAAGAATATAATTTGACCAATCACACTCCCCAGCACTTCTCCCTTCTTTCACCCCTCCCAATCCTCACTCCTTGGCCCCTTTCCTTTGCTGATCTCCCTTTTATTTTCATGAGTTCCATTCCCACCTTTCTTTTCTTTTTTTTTTCCTTTCTAGCTTCTGCAAATGAGAGATAATTCAAATTACTTCATTTAACAAGATGGTCTCTAGTTCCATCCATTTTCATACAAATAATAATTTCATTTTCATTATGACTGAGTAAAATTCCATATGTCTATATACCACATTTTCTTTATCTATTGATTGACACCTAGATTGATTCCATAGTTTGGCTACTATGAATTGTGTTGCTATAAGCATAAGTATGCGTGTATTAATGATGACTTTAATTCCTCATGATAAACACCAAGTAGTGGTATTATTTTATTTTTTTAGAGACATTCCTAATTGTTTCCTTTGTTGTGCAGAAGCTTTTTATTTGATGCTATCCCATTTATTTTTTATTTTTAATTTTTATTTATTTGTGTTTTTAGTTATATATGACAGTAGAATGTATTTTATTTATCATACATTTTGACTTATCATACATACATTCCATTTCTCCTTTTTAATCTCTAATTTTATTTTAGCTGGGTTATATGGTATTTTCCATGCCTACTCTTTAGAAGAACCTCCATACTTATTTCTTTTCGAAGGCAGTTGTACTAACTTACAATCTTACCAACCGAGTAAAAGTGTTCCTTTTTCTCCACATCCTCACCAGTATTTATTATTATTTGTATTCTTGGTAACTGCCATTCTAATTGGTATGAGCTGAAAAACTCAGTGTAGTTTTAATTTGCATTTCCCCAATTAATAATGATGTTGAACATTTTTTCATGTACTTATTGACCATTTGTATTTCTTCTTTTGAGAAGTGGCTACTTAATTTATTTGCCCATTTATTAATTGGGTTATTTGATGTTTTAAGTGTAAAGATTTTTTAACTCTTTATATAGTCTAGATAATAATCCTTTTAATATCTAGACTATATAAAGAGTTAAAAAATTCTTTACACTTAAAAAAATAAAAGATTTTATCCCATTCTGTAGGTTCTCTCTTCACATTCCTAATTGTTTTCTTTGTTGTGCAGAAGGTGTTTAACTTGATGTCATCCCATAGGATGACAATAGGGGTCCTATTGAGAAAGTCATTGCCTGTACCCACATGCTGGAGTGTTGACCCTGTGTTTTCTTGTAGGAGTTGCATAGATTCTTGTCTAATTCCTAGGTCTTTGATCCATTTTGAGTTGACTTTTGTAAAGTGTGAGATAAGGGTCTAGATTCATTCTTCTACTTATGAATAATCAGTTTTCCTAGTTCCATTTGTTAAAAGGATTATCTTGTGAATTTTCATCTCAATATCAGAGAGAAATTCAGACTTTGATTCTTTGGGATTGGCTTATTTTGCTTGGCATGATATTCTCCAGCTCCACCCATTTACCTGCAAATGTCATAATTTTATTCTTCTTTAAGGCTGAGTAATATTCCATTGTGTATATATCTCACATTTTCTTTATCCATTCAACTGTTGAAGGATACCTAGGTTTATATGTGGATGCTAATTCGCAATTGGTGGGGGGCTAGGGAAGAATAGAGTTACTTTGAAATAGATAGAGGGGAGTGGGGGAGGGAAGGAGTATGGATATAGGAAGGCTAATGGAATGAACCTGATATTATTACTATATGTACATATATGACTACACAACCAGTGTGATTCTACATCGTACACAACCTGAACAATGAGAAATTATACTTAAATTGTGTATGCTTTGTCAAAGTACATTCTACTATCATGTATAACTAATTAAAACAAAATTTTAAAATTACAAAAAAAAAACCCAAAGATTAATTTCCAGTGTATTTTTTGGTATCTTTGTCAAGGGTCAGATGATTGTATCTGTGTGGCTTTGTCTGTGTCTTCTATACAGTATCATTGGTCTGTATGTCAGTGTTTGTCGGGGTTTTTAGCCCCCACCTCCTCCTGATGGCCAGGAGAAGCGGGGAAAGCACACCCCAACCAGGACGAGCCAAGAGAGGTAAAGGTCGGCTGGCGGCCCACACGCAGTCCTCCTTCACCGGAGGACAATCAGATGCGCCAGGGAGAAGAGTTGAAGCAGGATCTCGTTTAATGAGGGAAGTACACACTGCTTATATACTGCACAGGAGCCAATCAGAATAAAGGTCAGAGGGGTGGAGCAAGTTCACGTGTACACCCATCCCATAGTCCGTAAGGGAAGGCAGGAGCTGTCTATGAGGGCGGAAGAGTCCCAAACCTATCCTGGAGGTGGCCCACCTTTTCCATCACCACCCACAGCACCGCCTCTCGGCTGATCCCCAGGATCCATCCCAGCCTCCTGTGTGGCCCCAAGACGGGGAAGTGGGCAGTCATGCCCTACATGTGTTTATGTAAGTATAATACATGTTTTATTACTATAACTTGGTAGTATAATTTGAAGTGAGGTATTGTGATGCCTCCAGCATTGCTTTTTCACTTGCTTTGGCTTTTTAGGGTCTCTTATTCTTCCAAATGAATTTTAGGTCTGTTTTTTCCTGTTCTATGAAGAATGTCATTGGTATTTTGATGGGGATTATATTGAATCTGTGTATTGCTTTTGGCAGTATGGCCATTTCAACAATATTAATTCTGCCTATCTATGAACATGGGAGATTTTTTTCATCTTCTGAAATCTTCTTTAATTTCTTTCTTCAATGTTCTACAGTTTACGTTATATAGGTCTTTCACCTCCTTAGTTAGATTTATTCCTAGACATTTTATTTTTTAAGGCTATACTAAATGGAATTGTTTTTAAATTGCTTTCATCACAGATTCATTGTTAATATATAGGAAAGCAATTGATTTTTGTATGCTGATTTTGAATCTACTATTTTGCCAAATTTGTTTATTAATTCTGTCTTTTGGTGGATTTTTTTGGATCTAGGTATAGCATTATGATCATATTATCTGCAAATAGTGATAATTTGACTTCTTTCTTCCCTGTTTTGATCCCATTTATTTCTTTCTCTTGCCTAATTGTTCTGGATAGAATTTCTAGCACTATCTTAAACAGGAGTGGTGAGAGTAGACACCCTTGTCTTCCGTCAGATTTTAAAGTAAATGCTTTTAGTATTTTCCATTTACTATGAGGTTAGCTTTGGGTTTTTAACATATAGCCTTTAAGAGGTTGAGGTAGCTTCCTTCTATTCCTAGTTTCTTGAGTGTTTTTTTTTTTTTATCATGACTGGGTGCTAAATTTTGTCAAAGGCCTTCTTTGCATCTATTGACATCTCAAGTGATTTTTGTCCTAAGTGATTTTTTTTGTCATAATTCTGTTTATGAGATGAACTAGATTTATTTATTTGCATATATTAAATCATCTTTGCATCTCTGGAATAAAACCTAATGTCATGGCATACGATCTTCTTAATACCTTGTTGAAGATGATTTGCTAATATTTTATGAATCATTTTTACATTTAAGTTCATCAGGGATATTTGTTTATAGTTTTCTTTTCTGGATGTGTCCTTATCTGATTTTGATATAAGTGTGATATTGGCTTCATGGCATGAATTTGGAAGTGTTTCATCCCTTTTTACTTCATGGAATAATTTGAGGAATATTGGCCTTAGTTATTTTTTAAGGTTTGGTAGAATTCAGATGAGAATGTATCCAGTCCTGAGCTTTTGTTTTGTTGAAATTAATTCTTGTGTTCATTACAAGTTATTCGTCTATTTAGGTTATTTATGTTCTCTTGCTTTAGTTTTGGCAGATTCTATTTGTCTATAAATGTATTCATTTCTCATTGGCTTTCCAGTTTATTGGAGTATAAGTTCTCAACCTCATTTCTAATGATTTGCTGGATTTCTGAGATGTCTATGACAATTTCCCATTTTTAATCTCTAATTTTAGGTTTCTCTATTTTTCTTTTCATTAGTTTGGCTAAAGGTTTACAATCTTGTTTATCTTTTCTAAGAACCAACTCTTTGTTTCATTGATCCCTTATATTGTTTTTTCAGTCCTCAAGTTCATTGATTTTGGCTCTGATCTTAATTGTTTCCTTAATTCTACTTGTGTAGAATTGATTTGTTCTCCTTTTTCAAGGGCCTTGATATGCATCACTAAGGTGTTTACCTGGTACCTTTCTGATTTTCTTACATAGGCACTCATGGCTATAATATTTCCTTATACAACTGCCTTCATAGTGTCCCAAAGGTCCTGGTATGTTATATCACTATTCTCATTTGAATCTAAGAATTTTTAAAATTCTCCCTTGATTTTTTTTCTATCACACATTCATCATTTAAGAGTGTATTGTTTGATCTCCATATGCTTATATAGTTTCTGTAGGGTTTGGTCATGTTGAGTTCTAATTTCATTCCATTATGATGTAATAAAATTCAAGGAATTATATCACTTGTTTGTCTTTGCTAAGAATTGGTTTGTTGCCTAAAATGTTGTCTATTTTAAAGAAGGTTCTACAAGCCACTAAGAAGAAAGAATATTCAGCTGTTTTGGGATGAAATATTCTATAGATGTCTATTAGATTCATTGATTATAATGTTTTCAGGACTAAAAACTCTCCACTGATGTTATGTCTGGATGACCAACCTCTAATGGTAAGAGGAGTGTGTTGAAATCACCCAGTATTATTGTACTGGAATCTACCTGGGGTTTCAATTTGAGTAGTGTCTCTTTTATGTAATTCATCCACATTTAGGTCACAAATATTTATTATATATCTTCTTATTGGATTGTTCCTTTTAACAACATGAGGTGAACTTCTTTGTCTCTTCTGATTAATTTTGGTGTGAAATCATCTTGGTCAGTTATGAGAATAGCTACTTCTGCTTGTTTGGGGGCTCCATTTGCATGGTATATCAATTTCTATTCTTTCATTTTCAATCTGTGACAGTTTTATCTGTATGGTTGGGTCTTATATCAATTATTCTGCCAGACTATGTCATTTAATTGTAGAGTTGGGGCTATTAACATTCAGTGTAATTATAGACAAATGTTTACTATTTCCTGCCATTTTATTTATTGTGTTTAATTTGGTCCTATCTCATTTGCTTAGCTATTCTTAAAATGAGATTTGTTCTTTTGTGAGGACTGAAGTTTATTTTTTATTTATTGGTTCTTTTTAGTTATATATGACAGTAGAATGTATTTTGACTTATCATACGTACATGGAGTATAACTTTCCAATCTTGTGGTTGTACATGATGTGGGTTTATGTTGGTCATGCATTCATATATGAACATAGGAAAGTTATATCTAATTAATTTCTACTGTCTTTCCCATTCCCATCCCTCCTTCCTTCCCCCATGCTTTCCTGTCCAATCAGTGAACCTCTACTTCTCACTCCTTACCACATATTTTAAGTCAGCATCCATATATTACAGAGAACATTCAGCCTTTGTTTTTCTGGGATTGGCTTATTTTACTTAGCATGATAGTCTCTGGTTCCATCCATTTATGGGCAAATGCCATAATTTCATTCTTCTTTATGGTTGAGTAATATTCAATTGTGTATATGTACCTTAGTTTCTTTATCCATTCATCTGCCAAAGGGCACCTAGGATGGTTCCATAGCTTAACTATTTTGAATTGAGTTGCTATGAACATTGGTGCAGTAGTATCAATATAGTATGCAGATTTTAAATCTTTTGGGTACATGCCAAGGAGTGGGATGACTGGGTCAAATAGTGGTTCCACTCCATGTTTTCTGCAGAATCTCCATACTGCTTTCCAGAGTGGTTGCATCAAATTGCAGTCCCACTAGAAATGTATGAATGTACCTTTCTCACCACTCAAGTTCTTTTTTTATTTCTTCTTGTGCAGTATTTCTTTAAGTTCTATAGTTCCAGGTTAGTTGTCATGAATTTTTTCAATCTGTGCTTATCTTGAAAGTTGTTTATTTCATCTTTGATTTTGAATGATAGCTTTGCTGGGTATAATAGTTTTGGTTAATGATTATTTTCTTTTAGGATTTTGAACACATTTTTCCTACTCATCCTGGTTTGTAGACTTTGTGTTGACAAATCAGAAGTGATTCTGACTGGCTTGCCTCTAAATGTTATCTGATGTTTTCCTTTTGAGACTTTTCAAATTCTATCTTTGTTTTGTATATTAGGCATTTTAATTGTTGTGTTATAAAGAGGTTCTTTTTTATCTTGTGTACATGCCTCTTGTATCTGGAGGTCTTAAAATTTTTCTGTTATCATTTTCCTGAAGAGTTTTTCCATTCTATTAGCCTACCTCTCACAGCCCTCCTCAATTTCAGTGGTTCTTAAATTTGGTCTCTTTATGTAGGCCCACCCAGCGTTCTTTTATATTCTGATATGGTTACTTTTTTCCCCCTTTAATACTGTCTAAATATTCAAGGTTGGCCACTTTGTCATTCAACTCTGAGAGTCTGTCTTCAGCATGGTCTATTCTATCAGAAACTTTCAACTGAATAATTTATTTGATTTATTGTGTCTTTAATTTCTAAGATATCTATTTGTTTTTTTTCAATATTTCAATCTCCTTATTGAATTTCTCATTCATAGTCTGTCCTGACTTCCTTAAGTCAGTTGTTTTCATGTGTTCTCTTAGAATACATTGATCATTTTTATAATAATTCTTTTTAATTCTTTATCTGATATTTCATGCACTTCAATATTTTGGGGGTCATTTGTTGGTGAATTATGAACTTTAGGTGGTGTTGTTTAGCTTTTTTCATACTTTTCATATTTTGTGTAGTTTTTTATGCATCTATTGGAAGGGATTTCTCTTCTACTCTCATGTGTGAGCCTTTTAAAGGCATAGTCTTTACTTTTTAAAGTGTTCTAGGGTGATCTAGATTGACACCCCCCTCATAGGTGTGATATTTACAAGCTTTGTGCTATTTCTGGTTTTGCTGTAACAATGGTTGTCCATATGTGGGATTTGGGGGCCTATCCCCAGCCATTTCTACTTGGGGCCTGGTTGTGAATCTGTTTTTGTCTTTTCTTTGTATTAAAGTATAGCTGAAGATTGAGTGTGATTAATTTGTGTGTGGAGTAAGTTGTGCTATATCTTGTTTGAATTTAGTTCAGAAGCAGAGTTTCTACCCTGTGAACTTGCAGTGTCCCTGTAGATTGATGGCACCTCATAGAATAAGGGGAAAGAATAGCAACAACCAAGGCAAATAATATATAGCAGTAAACTAAATACCTGGTCCCGAATTGTAACATCCACAATGTTAATTTCCACACACACACAAAAAAATAGAAATGGTAGGTGGGTAGCAATTGCCAACAGCAAAAACAATATGAAACCCTGAACTATATTTGACATTAAAGCAAACAACAGGTGTCAACTATATCATCCACAGCAGTAATAATTGTAACAGTATTAATGGTGGGGGAGAAGTTATATAAACCAATTAGTGCTAAAAGATGGTAATATTATAGTTCATTAAGAGAAAAGGAAATATGATCGGAAAGTAGAACAGAGTTTATTATTTCAAAAGGTGAACAGAGAGTGCAGAAGAAATGTAGCATGTGATGGTTAAAAGAAAGAGGAGAAAAAAATGAAGTAACAAAGTAAAGAGAGTAAAAGAGAGAACAATAGGATTTGGCTGATAGTAGGAGAAGAAAGGAGAGAAAGAGAAGCAGACAAATGAAAACAATTCAAAACAATAAAAAAATATACTCATCAAAACTACTAATCCTTGGGGCTGGGGTTGTGGCTCAGCGGTAGAATGCTCACCTAGCACGTGTAAGGCCCTGGATTCAATCCTCAGCACCACATAAGAATTAAATACAGATAATGTGTTCAACTACAACTAAAAAATAATAAATATTTTAAAAGATTTTTTAAAAAATTACTAATCCTCAAAAGACAAAGTAAGGAAAAATAACTACATTTAAAAATGCTGAAAATGAGAAAAAAGAAATGTCTATATACTTCTATAAACAAATCAACAGAAAAATCACATAAACAAAAAAAGAAAGAGTGAGTGAGAGAGAGAGAGAGAGAGAGAGAGAGAGAGAGAGAGAGAAGAGAGAAGTTTCTTAATGAAAATGGTAGAGTTATTTCTACTGAGGTGGTAGAAATTGTCAGCAAGAATAGATGGTCACTATCTATGCCCAACTGTCTTTCTTTTTGTTTCTTCTTGAGCTACTGAGAGCAAAAGCAAGGGCTAAAGGTTGTTAACCCCTTCCTATTTCTGTGTTGCTCACCAAGCTGCCAGTTGGAGTGTCCTAAGACAAAGCTGGTTCAAGTCTCCACTTCTCTTCTCACCAGTATGAGGTAGGCTGGGATGGGAAGTGCTGTCAGTTGGAATTTTGTCAGCACAGACCAGATGGATGCACTCCCAGGATGGAGCCACTGAAGAATTCCATGAATGGACATCGGGGAGAAGGGGTTTAGGTTTAATCAGGCCCCAGAGGCTTTGCTGGTTTGTTTCTGCTCTTGGGAGATTAAATCAACACAACCTGATCTCTGCTGGGAGTCTGGCTTTCAGCATTCTCCCTAGGATTCTACTAATGTGGTGAGGGAGCCAGGGATTCTACTAATGTGGTAGGGGAGCCAATTCTTCATCCATGAACACAGCTGTACCAGGCTTCCCAGGCTTACCTGAGTGTATTTTCACCTACCTGTTTAGATTCCTTATCTGCTTCAACTGCTCATGTGAGCTGCCAAACTCAAGGGAAGGAGCAAATTGGTCAACCCTTTGCTTTTTGGTATTGAATACCTCTGGGTAAAATATTCTCTGTGCCTATTTCTCTCTCATTTGGTGAAGCACACCCTAGGCCAGGCAGTGGATGCTTGCTGGGACAGTATGGCAGGTTTTGCTCTGATCTCCTAGCTCTCGGCAGCCAATTTGGAAACATGCACCAGTGCCCAGTGAAGTCTGGATCAGCTTAGGGCAGGCTGCGTTTCTGATCTCAAGTTTTTCTGTACTAAGTCTGTCCATTTTATTTCTCTCTGTGTTCTTTCTTCCTGCAGTAAACCAGCACCACTACACCTGCCATTGCTGTAACTGGCTCAGCAACCATGTAGTCTTTCTTCTTTGTTTAATATACGTAAATTTCTGAGTCTCTAAGACCCTCTGATTGTTCAATTTTGTTTTGTTTTGTTTTGTTTGGGTACCAGGAAAAGAGCACTTAACTACTAACCACATCCTCAGTCCCATTTTGTATTTTATTTAGAGACAGGGTCTCACTGAGTTATTTAGCCACCTCACTGTTGCTGAAGCTGGCATTGAATTCGCGATTCTCTTGCCTCAGCCTCCCAACCCACTGAGATTACAGGCATATGTTTATTGTGCCCAGCTTGATTGTCCAGTTTTGAGTTTTAATGATATTATTTCACCCACCTCACAGAGAAGCAATATTCTTGATGACTGAATACCAAGCCATGGAGTGACTAGGATTGTGGCTAATCACCATCTTGATTTTCCTCAGGAAACTTTAAACAATGGTTATCGAATGTTTATCTGAAGAGGTGGCATTTGAAGTGAGGTCTGATTAGGTAGACGTGCAATATGAAGAAACAATGAAAGTGGTCTAAGTATAAGTGTACAGATATTGAAATCAGTGATGTGTTAATGTGTGTGAAGGATACTAAGAAGTGCCTTGTGCTTGAACCTTGGTGAGCACCAGATAGGGACAAATCAGATGTGATCCTTGCATACAGATAAGCAATTTGGATTATATTCTGTTGTTAGCAGAAAAAATGAATGGCAGTATAGGGCTGACACATTCATACAGATTTGAATCAAAGCAGCTAAATCTTTATTAAAAAGCCATTTTATTTTTTATTATTTTTAAAATTCTAATTAGTTATACCTGACAGTAGAATGCATTTCACACATTTTACATAAATGGAGTATAACTTCTCATTCTTCTAGTTGTATGTGGTATAGAATCATACCAGTTGTGTAATCATACATGAACATAGGGTAATTATGACTAATTCATTCTGTCATTTCTTATAGGACTTACATCTAGTCATCAGAGAAATTATCTGAAAAAGTTCATTCATAATTGAAGTATCTGTTTAAATGAGGTATAGAAGAAGATAAATTCCTTTAAAGGATGGTATAAGGTCTGGAGATAATTTCAGAAGCAAGTATGTTTGTATGATCATTCTTTTTGGTTTCTTTTCATATCCTTGAAATTCTTAATATGAAACTTTATTGCCTCACCTCTCCTGTCCTATATAAAAAGGTGGAAGAGCCACAAATACCTTTATCTCCCTACAAAACAAAGCAAGAATAGAAAAAGAGAGAATGAAGTGAGATATCAGTATGTCCTGACTTTTGGTTTTGGTGGTCCACACATAACAAAATTTAGGCTAAGCCTCAGCAGATGATGTGTTGGGGACCACTCCTATGATGGATCATGACCATCTCAATTTTGTTGAATACTGGATGGATGATGACCTTCTCATAATTTTGTCATGGTGAAAGGTAATAGTGATCATTACAATTAAATTGTCTATCTAATTGACTGGCAATAAACAAGAGAGAAGTTGTGGATGCCACCACCCCACTTTCACTTTGGCCCTCCAATTTTCGGTGAGGTAACATGGCATAGGGCAATATATCCCAAGACGTATTCATTTAAAGTAACACTCAGTAAAGTTGATGGTGATATGAGGATGAACTTTCTACTTATATATACATTAATTTTAATTCATATCATGAAAAAATAAGTAAAAGATCAAAACAAGGATTTAGTAGATACTCATGTTCTACGAAGTCAAAACCAATCTATCTATACTAAAATACTACCTGATAAAACAGAAAATTGCCAGTATCATAGCTGATTGATGAAAAATGAGGAACGCATTGACCTAATATAGACTTTGAAATTAAAATTCTTACTCCCTAATATTTTATCTATGTGATTGTGGTTGATACTATTTCTTATCAAATGGGCAATGTGTATAAATTTTAGCACATTATGAGAATTAAATAGGCTGATTCATTCAAGTATATCGTAAATTTATATTCTATAATAAATACTACAGTTTAAGTTGCTACCACTCTTTTCTGTTATAGTGGCTCCTGGAAGAAAATAATCTTGTCTTTTTTACCATTAAATCCCCAGAATCTAACCCAGTATCTTAAGAGTCAGTGAACATTTTTGAATAAATAAAAAGATTTATGAATAAATAAATGTATTTACTACATTTCAGTCTCTTAGAAAAATTAAATTTGTTTTCCATTCTTATTAAATCCAGTGCAGTAAATATGTATAGGTGCCTTATGTGTACTAAGCACTACTTTAGGTTAGGTAACATTACCTTTAAAGATTTTACAATATGCTTTGCAAAATATTTCCAGCACAGATAAAGGTTAATAAAAGAGTAATCGGGAAATACATCTGGAAAATTGCCAAATGTTTAATATTTCTGGCATAATTTGAATGTTCTCTGCCCCCATAAGCTTGATGATACCAAAAATTTCTCTTAACAGTAATATTCAAATTTTGTTGCCTCCTCCTCCTTCACAGTTAAATGCTTAGAGCTCCTAGACTTTCTAACTGATACACCCCATGACAACTTAGTTGTGTCTGAAACATGTTTATTAAAAAAATTAAAAATTAAAAATCCTGTTCTAAACAGGTTCTGCATCTATTGGGCTTGCAGGCTTCTCTGCTGGGCTGTGGGTGGTCTGCAACTCTCACTCAACACTACTTGCCACTCTAACAGATACCATGTTATCTGTTGTTGCCTCTCCAGATTCCACAATTTCCCCTCAGCTGCCACATTTCTTCCAGATGCATGAGGCACAGTTACTATTCCAAAAGGGAGTACTAGAGACACTCTGAATTCTCATAGTGCCCAATCTGTGACAAATGGGAAAAGGAAAGTGAACTATCTCTGTTCTAGTTACATTTCATTAGAGAGTCTCAAGAAGTATTGCTAGATAATCAATTCAAGAGGAAAGTTTCAGAGATAGTCAGTGTGCTGTGTTTGAAATAACTTCTCCACTCTTCAACACTAGGACAAGTTCATTTGTTATACTGAGAGCCTCACTGGCTACTCAAATCCCATGTTTCCAAATTTTACTCCATTGTGTCATATCTGAAACTCACTTTGACTTCTAAGGTCCTATTTTGGAATTTGGCCAGTTCTTGATTGTTTGGGGCCTTAGGTTGGAATTATCTCAGAAACTTCTTAATTCTTCTGGTTAAGAGACCCTATTAGGTTGTCACACATGCCTGAAGTTTAGCCCTGGACAAAGCCTAGACTTAGTTTGGGATCCTGATTGTCCTGTAACATTATATATGGGTAGAAAAGTGACCATCTTTTGCTTTGAAGAGAGGCATGACAACTTAGTTGTGTCTGAGATTAGTTAAGTACTGTGTGAAACATGTTTATAAACAATAAAAATTTTAAAAGTCCTGTTCTAAACAGGTTATGCATCTATTGGGCATGAAGGCTCCTCTGCTGGGCTCCTCACCACTCACTCAACATGTTCTACTGTGTTCTGAAGCTAAAGTTTCTATCAGAAAATAATTGAGAATCAGTGAAAGCAGAAAACTAACTCATAATAAATAATTAATATTGATTAATATTGGATCTTTTCTTTTTTTTGCGGGGCGGGGGGAGTCAGGATTAGGAAGGATATATTGGAAAGAATTAGAAGCAAAGAGTATAGCCATTATATAGGTGAGACAAAGAAGATCTGAAGAGATCTATTTAATAGGAAAATAAGGAATTAAAATGAACAGAAGTTGGTAGTAACCCAATAAAAGAAGCAAAGGAAATTTAGAAGGTAAAGACAACATCCATCTTTCCAGCTATCATGCTGAATTCTACAAAATAATATAATGAAGTAACTAAATGTGTAGCTCCAAAGGCATAAAACATGAGCATACTTATTAAAATATTTGACCTGGAATAAGTTACTTATGCTTGTTTTCCATTAGATAATGTAATAGTAATTACTTTGGGGATTTTTTTTTCTGTCAACATCAATTTAGTATGTGTAAATTCTGAGAATGTTGTCTGGCATATAAGAAATATTTAGTAAGTTTTAGTAATTATTGTAATTGTTTGTAATTAATATGATAATACCTATTATTTTAATATTATAAATGGGATGATGGTGCTGCCACTAACTAGAATAGTCAATAGAAGAGGCAAACCAAATTTGAAAGCTAAGGTGATATTTCAACTTCAGACTCATTGGTCTGAGGTGCCAGTCATATATTTCAGGTAGTAGTATATGGTAGGATAGACCTGGAACTTAAGTGATACCCTAGCTAGGAGAAAGTGAATATGTAAATTTTCCTTCTAAAGGAGTTGGTGAAGAAGTGGAATCTCCCATTCATACAAGAATAAGTGATGAAGAATGTGGTGACAGAATGTTTAGCTTATCAAAAAAACAAACCAAAAAAAAAACTGTTGTTGAAAAGGCAAATGGATATGTCAATATATTTTTTAATTTTTTAAATTAAAATGGGATAGATTTGATATTTAAAGACTAAGTTTATACAGAGCCACAAGAAGGTAAGTCAAGAATGAAAAAACAAAAATCATAATGAAAGATAATATATATGATCGTTTTACTTAGTAGAAGAGAGGTAAGGGAACTGGTGGATGAAAGAGGGGAAAGAAATAAGGGGAAGTACTAGAGTCTGAATTAGAGCAAATTATATTTCATGCTTGTATAATTATGTCAAAATGAATCCTATTATAATGTATAACTAAAATAAACTTTAAAAATTAATGATTAGTAATAGAAAAGAATATACATTTGTGTATCAGCCACTGTTCAATGCACTTACATGTATTTTTTTTTCTGAAGCCTTAGAACTAAACCAGATGGGTCCTATAAGAGGAAACATGGGGAGTGAGAAGCTAAGCTATAGCGGGTGGCCTTGATTTCAGTACTGCCTGGTATTCAATTTCATGCCTTTAAGCAAAGTACTCTTTATCCTCTCATACTTGAAATAAAAGGATAATGGATTAATATCCCAAAAACATTAGTAGGCGCTAGAATTGAGTGAATAAGTATAAAAATCAAGAGAATCAGATAGTTGAGTATATGTTTATGAATCTTTAGAGTTGGATTAAGAGAAAAGATAATAAGTAAAAAGACAATATCTGTTAAAAGATAATAAGTTAGTGATTTCTCTGAAAAAAGAAATGTCATGATTTTTATGAAACAAGTTTAGTTATCTTATTACCATTTCAAAAATACCTGAATGTGTATGTTCTCTTAAGATAGTGCTTAGATTCTTTAAGCAGGAAAGACATGAAAGTGATATTTAAAAGTAATAATCTTAGACGTGAATACACTTCTCCACACTGGTTCTAGGCAGGAAATATAGTAAGATTTATTCGTGTCTCTATTCTTTTTTTCCACCACAGTTTAAGTGTGGTTAGTGGGGTAATTGTAAGCAGAAACCACCTTCTTGCAGCAATGTTGGTGGGCTTTAAAAGTCCTGTGCACTAATCATTTTACCCCGTTGTTTTTTAGGTATGCACTATTTTTCTGGGATGGGGGCAGCTATTGATTCATTCCAGGCTTATAGAGCAAAATGTGTGCTTCTACTTTTTATAGGCAAATGAAATAGAACAATTATAAACAATGAACTTGCCAAGGTGATACTACTAATCAGCTTGTTTAAACAACCCCCAAGGCATGTGCCAAATATCTGCCATCTTGCAAAGGAACAGTTTATGTTCTTTCTATGTGGCCAGATTTTGTCCCCCAGAGGGTTGATACTGTGAGACAGGAATTCAATTTTTATGTGGTTAGGAATGATATTAAGTCCTGGACATGCTGCCAGAATGTATTTTTCCAAACAGGTGGGAAAATGAGGTGGGGTGGAAAAACTACCATGATGCTGGAAAGATGCATAAATAGGTTTATTTTTATAATATTCCTTAAAAATCTCAGCATTTTTTGTGAATTCTGATGAATTTCAAGATTAGGAGGTTCTCATTTTCATCTTTGTGTCTCCTTTTGCTTAACTCAATAGAAGATATATTTCAATGTTTGTAACATTTTTTTCCATATTCTCTTTTTACATGAGTTTCATGAATCCATATTTGGTTTAGTCAGGGTTTTTTGTTCTTCTGTTGGAAAGGCATTTATCACTTAAGAAAACTTATGGCACAGAACAATTCTCTTGGAAACACTGAAGAAATAAATTGTTCCTCTACTTTTATACATAGTGCTGAGCTTTCTCTTAAGTGGAATATGGAGATAAATACCTTACCAAATGTCTGAAATGTTGGCATCACTGCAGAGTAATTTGCATGTCTGTAGTGGAGATTAAGTCGTTCTAAAAAACTGTACTCTGATAAGACCATGCAAATATTTTTATTTATTACTTTTAAAGTTATTACTATTTGGGTAAATTCTGGACTTTTATTGCATTTTTTTTCCTGTCCATCTTGTCTCACACCATCAACTATGTCAAACAATGTATCCCTGCAAACATTTTTCATTTCATATTTTTAAAGAAAACAAATGGAGTCTCAATAAAGTTTGCTTATATTAAATATTTCATCCTACTTAATTGATAGCAAAATTTAAAATATTTTATCATGTTAACAAATAAATCTCAGAAAAACTCAGGATTATTCCAGTTGAGTCTGTATTTTGATTCATGGAGTATTTCTGTAGTCATCTTGGAAAAAGTGACATACTGGAAGAAAAAATGCTGAACTTTCTGGGAAGATACCATGGAAATATACTGTGTTAATGCCATCGTTCATAGTTAGATTGGCCTCCAGCTCTTCATATATTCAGCTTTTTCCTATTTGAATCTATTTCACCTTCCATGATCCTTCTTGAGCCTAGTAAGATCGGAGCGGGAATCTCCACCTGATCTTAACATAGGCATAGAATATGTCTATTTAATAAAGCAGTTTCTAAAGTCTCACTTGCTAAATGTTAACCTCAATGAACAGGTACAGAATTCCTGTTCATCACACTGAAATCCTTCTGCCCAACATACTGTCTTGGTTTGGACCTGTATCTGCTGACTTACTGATCCTGTAACTAATACTCTTGTTACTTCAGAGGAAAAGTCAGTGTCTGAAAGGCCAATAAAAAGAATGATCTACCTTGCCCTGTGTATCTCCGTAAAAACAATGAAATACTAATATAGCCTTTAGATCCTAGAAATGACATTGATTATCAGAATGTCTTTAGTTCTTCTGTGTGGAATAATGGCATCTGTCTTGGTCCATTTTCTGTTGCTATAATAATACACCTGAGACTGGATAACATAGAAAGGAAACAAGTTTATTTATCTTATGATTCATGATTTGGAGGCTGGAAGCCCAAAACTTGGAGCTGGCATCTGCTTTACTTATGCTGTGGCATAACATCGTGGAAAAGTGTAAGCTAAGTAGGAGCATGTGGAAGAGACAAAACACATGGTATGGGCTTGCTTTATAACAGCCTGATGTTATAAAGTTGTGGTAACTAATCCAATCCCAGGAGAGTTGTGTTAATCCCTCTTAATAACCTGATCACTTCTTAAAGGCCTTGCCTCCAAATTGCCACAACAGCAATCAAAGTGCAACTTGAGTTTCCTTGGGTACAAAGCACATTCAGTCTATAGGAGCATCTTTCTTGTACCCAAGGAAAAGGTAGTTTGGGCTTAGATTAAACTCTGGAAAGGAAGCCCTACAAACAAAGATGAAATATCTATAGAAACTTTAGAAATACCGACATAGATATCTCTGTCTCTGCCTTTCATTTCTCTGTTCTCATTCCCTCAGGTCTCTGACATCTGTGGGGAGATTATAATTATCTCCTGCAGACTATTTGTCTCTCTGTCATGCTCAATCCATAACTAATCTTGGCCCTTATCTACAATCCAGAAAAAAATAACTGAGTCTTTGTTTAGTTATTACAGAGTATTGCCATATGCTGTCTAATCCGACACCAAGTAAATTCACCCATGCTCACGTGTTACTGGGGAAAATCATGACATTTTTTTCTTTGGTCACTTTTCATAAGTTGTGGCATTTTTATGAAAGTACTTTTTGTCTTTATTGTGTGTACAGTATGTATTCACTGTACTTAAGGCTTAGGATAGGTTGTACATATACATTGAAGCTTTTGATGCCCCTAGGGAAAGCCCGATGATGTCACAGTAAGAGCATGGGCCTGGTATTCATGGCCAGGCAGAGCCTGCTTCTTCCACTGACAATCCATATAGCCTTTGTCCAAGCCCTTGATTTCTCTGGGCCATCTTTCCTATTTACAAATTAAATAGTTAATAAAGCCTAAAGAAAAATGTCAGGACATAGTAAGCAATTGAAAAATATCAGATATTCAGTCCTTATACTTAGTAAGCCGTTGATAAATGTCACGTTTTCAATTCTGGTACATAGTTACGCACATATCATGTCAGCCATGAACTTACTTTAACAGGCAGTGGAAATATCATTACACATCATAACTCTATGACTGTTCACATGAAATAGTAACAAATGTATATATTTACCTCCTAAAAGAGCACATATGCTTTTAAAGTTGAATTTGTGGCTCAAAAAGGGGGCTGGAGGTACAGTTCAGTGTCAGTAGTAGAGTGCTTGCCTAGCATGCTACAATGCCCTAAGTTAAATCACCAGTTCCAGGAGGAAAAAAAAGAAAATGAAAAAAAGAAAGAACAGAAAAGAAAAGGAAAGTTCTTTATATTTCAAGCAACCTTGAGAATTAAGCATTTCTCAAGAAGCCCATAAGAACTCTTGGACATGTTGTTGGGCAGTTATTTCCCATGTGTTTAACCTAGAGTATTCTTTACTAATGGCTCATCTACATATTCAGATTTCTCTCCAGTGTCTGTCCCATGTAATATGAAATGTAACATGAAATTTTCAGTTCTGATATTGGCAAATAAAATTTTTAAGTATGTCATAATGTGTTGGAGACATTGATCACTAGATTTGGTCTTAAATGAAGAAGAGTATAATAACAAAGGGACAAGATAAAGAAAATACTAGGAAATTGAACTGAGAAGAGTAGCTGAGTTCCTTTCCTTACTCATTTACCTAAATTCAAATTGCATTTTGCTCATATTTTAGTAGTTTTGGAGATTGTAAGGTATATATTTTCTTAAAACTAACTTCAATGAATCCACTGAAAATGGTATGCAAATCTTGACCTAAAGGCCCTGTATACCATCATTATATTCTACTTGTCCAGCCCTTCCTCCCATTCTTCCCCAGAAAGAACAGAGTTCTACCAACTAGCAAGAATACTTTCATCCAATCATGTCCTTTATACCATCTTGCCTTTTACTCTTCTATTTCTATGATAGTCTTTAGCCCATCTTCAACGTAAAATATCCAGCACATAATATAAAAAAATCTAGATTAAGACAAAATAGGATTCCAATGATAGGAGAAGCAAAGGAAGCAGAAAGTGTATATTATTCTTTTTAAATGTTTATTAGGAGAGAGGAGGAGAAAGATGGGATGGCATTAAGAAGCACTGAGAAAGGTTTCTTAGATGTGTGTGGGACGCACGTGCGCGCGCGCGCGCGCGCGCGCGCGCGCGCACACACACACACACACACACACATACACATTTGTCCTTATGGGTATGTGGAATTTTGCTTTAGACTGAAAAAGAGAAATTCCAGCAAGGAAGAGAAGATTTATATGCTGGGGAAGAAAATAGGAAGCTAGATAGAGTAAACCTGGAGGAAGTGGAAATTAACAGAATCCAAGTAAGGATATTAACAGAACCAAAAATAAGGATGGAGGACTATCTGATGTCCACCTAACATGTAATAAGACTTGAAAGACAGTGGAATATTATTCATTTGCTAGGGGAAGTAAGGAGGTACTTATGGATGAAGATAAAGATAAGTGAAAGGTCCCAATGGCTTTGGAGGCTGAGGCAGGAAGATCTAGAATTCAAAGCCAGCCTCAACAATAAGCAAAGTGCTAATTAGCAACTCAGTGAGACCCTGCCTCTAAATACAATGCAAAATAAGACTAGGGATGTGACTCAGTGATCCAGTGCCCCTGAGTTCAATGCCTAGTCCTCCCCCCAACCACCAAAAAAATAGGTAGGTGAAAGGTGAAGAATTTGAGCAAACACAAAAAATGGCCTATATCTTCTTGGTACATAACTACTGAAAATGAGAAATACAGGGTTGGAGAAATACAGAGGAATGGAAGAGTTCTGGAAGAGCTATTATAGGAAACAGGATAGGTTGTGAGCTGAATTTAAGGAATGCAAAGTTAAAAGTGAAAACCTACTTGAGATTAGATACATAGAGGAATGATGCAAGTTAAATGTAAAGAATCTCATATTTTGTTAATTTCTAAGAATAAGACATGATGCTGTACAGTTACATTTTATGGTTAGGTTCATGATAGATATAGCAGATAATGGACATAATTATACGTCAGTGTTATTGTTGGCAAAAGATCAAACATTCCTGAAATTGCAGAAGCTGCATTTCTTTCTTCAAGCCTTTAATTATAATAAAATGGATAAATATTGGTTGCTAAAGTAATCTAATGTTATACCAGCCCTAACTGCTTTAGATAAAACTATATCTGCAGATATAGAAAGTAATTCTGGAGGTTTCAATTCATTCTAGTTTGTTATGTTCTTGAAAATGTTCTTATCCATGATTTTATGTCATGGAAGTTTTCAGTTAAGAACTGAGCATGTAAGTTAAATAGTCATTTTTACCAGCTTAGATGTATTGATAGAAATTGGATAAAGCTCACCCAGATTTTGTAGGGGCAGAAGAGCATGAGACTGTTTATTATTTCTAGGCTTTTCTCCGGGCTCAAGTTAATACTGATGATAGCAATAAAGTTAGGAGTAGTGCTGGCATTGGAGGGATTAGATGCTAGTAATTTTATCTTAGAAGAAAGATAAAAAAAAAACAACCTCCTCTTTGTCTATATTCCCAATTAAACTAAATAAAATACTAGGAAACATTGAAATAAACTGGCTCCAACATTTATAATTGCTTATACAACTAGGAACTTAATTATTGCTCACAATCACCTCACCCTCAGACAATTTTAGGTTAGTGGGGAATACTTTTTTCTGTTTGATCATTCAGAGACCCAGGTTAATAGAATCTCCATCACTTTCATTATGCTTTCCAAGATTGTGTAGTTGTTTCCTTTCAATAAGAGAATGAGGAAGATCATAGAGTTGACATATAGGAAGTTTAATGGACTAGCTTGAAAGTGTTGCACTTCTTATGCTAATGTTTCATTGTCCAGAACCCTGACATATAGCCAGATCTAATCTAATTATAAGGAAAACTGGGAATGCAATATAGTTGCATGCCCAGAAAAAGAGGGAAAAGGGTTTGGAACAACTCTGTTCCCTAACCCCAGATGTACTGTTGGCTAAGAGGTGTGGCAATAGCACATGGTAGATGGATCCAATAAGAAAAGCTGGCTCTGGTCAACCCATATCTCTACATATTGGTTGTGAGCAATTTATTGGTTTCCTTCTAGTTATTCTTTGAATTATTTTTTTTTGAATTAAGAAATCAGCAATTAACCTAGTTATCCAAAAATCAGAGTCTGTTGGGTATGATTAGAATTCACCAACACAATGCTATTACAATAAATGACCCTTCTGATGATAATTAAGCAACATGGAAAATTTTTGATATTAATACAGAACAGTTTTATTCCTGGTATTATTGGTCACAGTAAAAATAATGAGTGCACCTTGACTAGGAAGCATGGGAATACTGATTTGTTAAGGTTGATCATATTTTGAATGTTTATTATCATTAAAAATACTTTGCAACTGTGGAATATTATTTATGGAATATATAAAAATTTGTTTATCTAAAGTCAGAGTACAAGTTTCTCAAATATTTTCAAGTGAATATGTTAAGGTATGGCAATGTGTGCATTATCTTTTCATGGCTACTAGCAAATGTTCAAAATTAAGATTTTAGGGCTGGGGATGTGGCTCAAGTGGTAGTGTGCTCGCCTGGCATGCATGCGGCCTGGGGTTTGATCCTCAGCACCACATACAAACAAAGATGTTGTGCCCACCAAAAACTATAAAATAAATATTTAAAAATTCTCTCTCACTCACTCTCTCTCTGACTCTCACTCTCTTTTTAAAAAAAAGATTTTACTTTGTTTATAATCCTAATTCAAATGTGGGTCCTCATAAGCAAGTATAGCCAAATGCATTCTTTTAAAAATTGTCATCTTTATTGGCCTTTGTTGCCCTATAGTCTGTGCTATGGCTTAAGTAAATGTTGTTTATTTTTTCTTGTATTTTAAAATTTTAATTCAAGCAAATAAAGGTATTCCAAAACACTGTATCATCTAAAGAGTAAATGAAAATAATTTATATTAATTTTGGCCTTAGCAGTTAGCAAGGGCTTTTAAAGGTTCAAATAATAATGGTATCACCAAAGGAAAGGTTTTGGGGAGGAAAACAAAAATTTAAGTCAGTTTTTAAATTATTATCCTTTTCTTTTCAAGTATTTTAGAACACACAAACTCTTAGTAATGATACACATCAAAACATGGAATTATAACTTACATGATGTATGGATAAATTTTCAAAAATTTTAGAGATACATAAAATTGTTTCCTACTGAGAAACAGAAGACTGTAGTGTATGTGTGTGTGTGTGTGTGTGTACTTGGCATGTAAGCATGTAAAACTGAATTTTCCAGTTTTCCCTTTGTCCTAGTAGAAAAGTTTTGGAGTGATATTTTGTTGAAAGTGTTTATTCTAGTCAGTTTTGATACTCTACAGATAATTATACACATAATTATACCCATATGGCTCCTCTGGTTTTATGCTTGAGAATGAAACATTGAATTGATAATTTATAATCCCTACCAAAATACCTCTATCTTGAGGATGTTGCTCTTTAGGTTTATCATACACAAGCATTAACTGGCTAGTTGATTAAAAGTTTAGATTTTTAATGAAATAAATTTGGAGGGAAGCATAAATATATATTTTCTAATAAGCATCACTCCCCACAAATTGCTTGATCCAGACCCATGGATCACACATCAAGAAATGCTGCTTTAAGGAGCACAAAAGTAATATTGCTCTGTTGGACTTTTTTATCATCTTACATCATGGCTTATGAAAAATGGTGTCTCTGAAACTAATAATTTGTGTCACTTCAGATTCATATTTAATATAAATTGTATAGTGATGCATGGAGACCTTGATCAATACCTCAGGATTTTTTGTTGTTGTTTGTTTTTATTTTTATTTTGTTAATCGTGAAACATCTAAACTTTAAAACAGGAGCTGGAAACTGGGGCCTACTCCCTATTTTCATAGAACCCTTTATCTAAGAATAGTCTTTTCATTTTGAAATTGTTGACTGACTAAAAATCAAAAGAATAATTTATCATGACATGTGAGAATTGTATTCATATTTCAGTGTCCATAGATAAAGTTCTTTTAGAACATGCCCATGCTTATCTGTTTATATATTGTCTCTGGCTATTTATACTCTACAAAGCTAAAAAATCACCCCAGAGACTGTATATGGTGTTCTTATTATTTCTCATTTCTGTTCGGTGCACTACCAATAAAAGTGATACTTATGTAATCCAACAATATTTCAAGTGCTACATATATAGTTATAATATGATACAGGCAAAGCATTATACAATGGAATTAGTATTATTAAAATAATACAACATATTTCAATACTGATATCTTTAATTAAGCACTCATTATAATATTCCCAACTCATAAGAAAGGAATAGTCAAGAAATTTTTGAAAATTTAAGGTGGAATATTCATTATATCAGAATTTCTTCACAAAAATAAAAAATGAAAATGATTCAGTAAAAGTTTCTCAGTCACTCATTTGTTAGTCAACCAAGTAAATTACTTGCGGATGTTAAATTAGTTGGATCATGGTTAATAGTGGGGAATCAAGAATATCTGTCCAGGGAAAATAAACTTGTTTATAACAATTCTTCTTTTCATATAAACGATTGCTCAAGAATTGAGGTTGTTGAGAATAACATCAATAGTTAATTGAAAATATATGCAAGGGATTTAGAGTGCTCTCCATGGATCTTGATTAATAGTAGATATTGCAAATACTGCTAAGGTATTTATTTGAGTAGTCAATCTTGAGTGTAAAGTAACTGAAGAATCATTCCATATGAACAGTCATTGTGAAAGAACTATAGGCAAGAAATTTAAAGTTGAGAGAGCACAACCTGAAGTGGTATCAGCTAAGATGTTACAACTGATGGTGTGGAAACTACCTATAGAGAAAGAAAGGAATTGGTTGTAAAAACCTATGAAGCATGTGGAAATGGAAAGGTATTGAAAGTATTATAGATCACTGGGAATTTTGTAAAAATCTGATTTAGTCTATTGGGTGTTGTTGGACCAGTAGTGTCAATGATGATCTTCCTTCACTCTTGAGGCCTTAACCTTGTCAATTCTATGATTTGATTTTCATTTTCTCAGAAACAGAATATCTCTAGTAACCTTACATTTTAGAAGTTCTATGGATTAATAATGGTCATGCTTTATTATAATTTTTTTTTAACTCAGGTCCGAGACTGGAATTTTTCCAAACCATAAGAACAACCCTCAACCACTAGTTGAAATATTCCAGCTTTGCCTCAGACTTGATACCTGAATGTACAAGCAAAGTAGTGCTTATATGTGAAATTTCTACTGCAGTAAAGTCTTTTTTAATAGCTTATATCATTTGTATGAAATATTTTACTTTTCTATTATTCTATAACAAATTACCACAAATGTGACAGCTTAAAACATTCATTTATTAGCTCACAGTTCTGTACAGTGCAATCAAGGTGTCAGCCAAGCTGAATTCTCTTTTGGAGGCTCTGGGGGGAAATCCACTTCCAAGATTGTTCTTGTAATTGTTAGAATTCAATTTGTTTCAAAACCAAAGACCATGGTTTTCTTACTGATTGTTAGAGCTCAAAGATAGCTTCTAAATTTTTTTTTCCATATTTCTTCCACATGGTCCTCCTCAGCCTCAAGCCAGAAACAAATGTATTAGTTCTTTCCTAGAATTGGAATCTATGATTTCTATCATCTTTGGCCTCTAGATCAAATTTAAAAGGCTTAGTTGGTGAGACTTAATCATAAGAATAAAATTCATCCTATTCACAACACTAGGGATTATACAGGGTATGCACATCTGTTTTATGCATTTTCTATGACTTTATGCACTACAATCACAAAACTAAGAAGTCACCACAGAAGTTGTATGTGGTGCTCTCATCACTTAGATCTTGAAAATGAGGAAGTGGAAAGTCAACTCAGTATTGTGCCTTCCATACACAAGTAATATTAAGGTGCTTTATGCACTTCCTGAGCTGTCAACATATAAAATGAAAAGAGATTGCCATTTCTACACAAGCTTGCAGTGGTCATATTTTCTGAACCCACTACAAATCCAATTGTGGTTTTCAGGCTTCAGTGCAAGTATAAAGGAAATTTCCATACATAAAAAGTTCATTTAGTTGTGTAACTGAGAAGCTACAAATCAGAAGGGAAAGAGAGATTATTCTTAAAGTGGGCATTGAACGCTTCAAAAGGAAATTAGATTTATTCTAAATGAGAAGTTAAGTTCTCTAGCTGTGATCTTACCATTTCAAACGTAGGCAGTTTGAAAAAAATTTTATGCTAAAAAATCAATAAAATTATTCTTAGGAGTTACAAAAAGGTAAGTCATTAAAGAATTTTAGATATGGGATGACGTCCTGAATTAATGTTTGAGAGGATCCTTAATTACATCATTATCACCCGCTGTGGTTCACTCCTTTACCCAGTTGTCTAAGTGTTTTCTTCATTCCCTAAATATTCCATGCCAAAATCTGCATTCCATGCCTGTACATACATATACATTTTGTTCCTACCTAAAAGATTCAGACATCCCCTTCTTTCTTCAGTTTTCCCCTAGTATCACCCAAGATCCAGCTTTAAGGCTCTGAAAACTTCCTAATCTCTTCACAGATTTAGTCACTCCTCTCCAGCAGTTTTCTTATAACTTTGGTAGAACTATATTCCATTCTGTACATTAGATGTTTGCATTAGTCTCCAATAACTTGAACATAAAATTTCTAAATATAAACTGAGTCATATTCATTTTTATATTTCTGGATTCTTTCACTGTGTACGGGCACATAGTAGCTATTCAGAAAATGTCATCAGAATAAAGAAAATCAAATATTTTATTTCCTAATATTATATTTAGTTATTATTACTTTTTAATAATAAACTAAGGTGACTGGTTGATTTATAAAAATTAATCGCTGTTGGAAGCAAAATAATTTAAATATTTTTGGCTAAAACAAAAAAGTATAAGAGCTTAGATTCTGTTCTAGTCAGCTTTTTCACTGCTGTGGCCAGAAGACCTTACAAGAACAATTAGAGAAGGAAAAGTTTATTTGGGGGCTCTTGGTTTTAGAGGTCTCAGTCCTTAGACAGTTGGCTCCATTCCTCAGGGCCCAAGGTGAGGCAGAACATCATGGTAGAAGGGTATGGTAGAGGAAAGCAGCTGGGGCCTAGACTACCAAGAAGTAGAGAGCTCTGTTCAACAAGGACAAAATAGATACTCCAAAGACACACCCCCAGAAACCCACCTTCTCTAGCCACATCCTACCCTGCCTACAGTTACTACCTAGTTACTACGTTGATATTCAACAAGGCTATCAGGGATTAATGCCCTGATTAGGTTGAGGTTTGTATAACCAGTCATTTCATATCTAAACTTATTGCATTTTGTTACACATGAGCTTTTGGGGGACATCTAATGGCTAAACAATATCAGATCCCAATTACCAATTCCAATGTAGATTACTTTTAGAAAAAAAACAACATCCAAACAGTCCTGCAATTATGCTTTAAATGAGGAGATGTTTCATGAAGTTCAATGACTGGGGATATTGTCATATATTTATTTTATAATATAAACATTAGAAAAATGGAGGACATGATAAAATTAAGTTCTCTATTAAACCGAGAGTCCTAAGACTTGAGTTATATGGGTTTCTTTTGATGCCCATAGTTGTTAAATACAAATTCTGTCCTGTAACACACAACACTTGCCTATTTCTAGTGTCTTTGTGTGTATATATATGTTTATGTGTGTGTGTTTCTGGGCACTGGGTTTTGTGCATGCAAGGGAAGAAATCTACCATATAGCTACATTCCCACTCCTTTCCTCAAGTACTTTAATAGAAAACCCATTTTCCTCTTCACCTATCAGTTGCATTTACTTTAAGTAACTTCCACATTCATATCAATGATACTCTGAATGTTCCTATCTCCGTTTTTTTTTTCCTGATTTGATCTTCTAAGATCTCCAGTCACCATACGGCATTTACATGCAAGACTGTTCCCATATCACTTAAGAACTGCCTATCTCCAGTAGTACCAAATTCTTACAACTATTAGCTCCTATATTTTCAGCTTTTCCACATGGTTAGTCATTAATCATGGTTGCCTTTGCCATTACAGCTTTGTTTTTCCTGCTTACTGTATTGTGTCATCAGCCTCATTTTGAACTAACTTGTTTTCTTCATTTAACCACATGATTAATCAGCCATTTAGGCAATGCTCTCAATTTGCAAGCCAGGTATCCATCATATCTTTCTATTTCAGTAGTCTTGATATTCACCAATAATCTCTTTCAGCACTTTCACATTAAGATTGCTTCTACTTTAGACCATGCCTTATATTACATTGGCATTTGGCTTTTAAAGTTGTTTACCACAAAGGGTGTAAAAAAAAACTCACCATTACTATAGTTCAATGGCTCACCACCTCTAGGATTTGTTTCTTTCATAATGCTCCTTAATTCCCATTCTTCTGGTCATAGGCATAGAGAAAAAATTCTAGAGTCCCACAAGTTTCATTCAACTTTTTGCCTTTCATGTGGGCAGTAATTCTGTTATTTCTGACTTTGATTATTTTAAAACTTCAATGTGTGATTCATACATGTGGCTACATTATAACTAACTGTGTAGCAAACACAAAATTGGATTAAATGAGTATTCTACTCTAGTTCAAGAAAATAACATTACTCATGTAAAAATTTGCCACGGTAACTCGGTAACTCTAGCTGTGATCAAATTAAATGATTTTTCAAGGCAGGAAAATTCAGGAATCTGATGAGGAACTTTCTAAAGGTCCCTCACACAAATCAGAAAATTTTTGGTTATTATTATCCATGAAGGGAAGGTAATTAAGGCTTGAAACAATTGGTTCCAAATCAGGAAATCTGGAACCAGTAGCAGTAGCAGTAAGGAATATGGTAACTTCAGTAGCTTCTTACCAGCAAATCCAACTTTTGGCATATTTTTCAGTTAAGTTGTTTCATTTGTGATTTCGTAATTTGACAATTTGATGGATACAAAAAGTTTCCCTCTTAGATGCCAATCAGTTCTCCCTTTTTGAGCTTCCTAGAAAGAAAGAACTAATTGATCCGTTCTTTTTATGTTCTTACATTTTTGTTTCTTTGTAGACCACCTAGATAAGAACCCAATTCTAGAAAGAAACAGAGACATTCTTTTTTCTTCTACTCTTTATGCAAATATCCAGAACCATTCAGCTTTAGTAAGTGTAGGTAAAATTGAGTTCAACCTTCCACATGATGCCTGGCATTTTCTTTATTAGATTCAATGTACTGTTTACAGTTTAAATTATACTCTTCATAGAAAAATTCAATTGGGAAAGACTGTTGGTTGGTATTTTTCTTATATGTTAAGAGTCTATTTTAAATTAATGTTAAAATATTTATGAAAAAATGCCTGTTATGTTAATATTTTAACATACTGAAGATGCATACATATGGACCTATCCAAACAGCTTCCTTTCAATAGACAGAGTCACTTAGGCAGTATTCAAAGTTGTTATACTATAAGTTCTCTCTGCTTATGGTCACACACAAATAAGCAATGCAAATTACAATATAGCTAAGAAAAACAAAAAAATATTTAAGGCTGCCACATCATGAGAAAAATGCCCTTTGATTTAAACGTTTAGTTACCAATATGCAAAAGTGTAACATGAAATATCAAATATATATATATAGTTTACAAATGCAGGGAAAAACAAGTTTAATATAGGTGATCAGGATATTATTAGTTTGCTATCTAATCCATAGAATGTCAGCCTTAAAACTATGAAAGTGACATAAAGTAGATATCAGATGTGGTTTTACTATTACAAACACTATGGTCATTAACACTGCTACCTTTTTTCAATAGTTGGAGAAAGTGTACTAAATAAAAATGAGCCAAATTAATGTAAAAACTAAGATATATGTTTAAAAGCAAATTTTTTAAATTTAGATATCAGTTGGTAAAGAGGAAAAAACATCCCATTTTTAAATTTTTTTCAAAGTTTAACTGTTTTATTCTTCCACATGTTTTACATTTGTGAAAGGATGTGGCTCCTTTGAAAGACATTTGGCTCATATCCTTTCTCTTGTATGAGTAAATGGAAGCAAATGATTCTGTTGTAAAGTGCAAAGATAAAAGTTTGCCAAGGTTGCAATCAAGTATAAATCTCTAATATATATAAATAACCTGGATTAAATATCAGGCTTGTCAGAATTTCCTCATATAAATCACTGTTTCTATGGTTCAGAACATGTATTGTGCAAGTTTCATCCCAAGTTAAATTGCTACTGCAACCTAAATGGATCAGTGCTTCACCTGCTTTGTAGTATTGCAGATGATAGGGAACCTGATTCAGGAAAGGCCCATTGTATTCTGTCATCTGTAAGCTAAATAAGATACAACATAAACACAGACCAGGTCTTGGGGTCAGCAGACACAAGTTTTCACTGCTTGGTTGAACAAGAAACTTGTTAAGTCAACACCCAGATTTCACTTACATGGCAGCAGTGTGCAAAAAGATGTGGTTACATTGCTTCAATATTATAGAAGCAACATATCTGAGAAAGAAAAGAAGAAAATAGTGATTTGGAGCCAGTGTATACTGGCTCCTCTAATTTGCTTTAAAATTTTTTTACCCTAGTAGAACTTTGGTTTGAGTGATATGAACATATTTCAAGAGGTGAAATATGTTCATAGGCTCTTGAGGCATTTCCATGCCTGAGAGTTATGGGAAGCTGCTTGATACCCATATAGCTCAATTTTCCCATCTGTAGAGTGGTAATAATGCTTCCATCAATGTCCTCTAACACAAAGTTAATATATGAAAAGTCCCTATTACAATTATAAGAATATAATGAATGTTAGCAACTTACACAGGGCATTTTACCTCTGCTATTCTTGGTGTTTATAGCTGTACATATGCAATATGTGTCACATACCTGATTGATTTCTCATTACATCTCTGCTACACAGTACAAGTTAATGACTGTCAAGTACAAATGAAGTTTATCTGAATGCCAACTGGAGATACTGATATAAGACAATCAAGGTTGAATTCGTTAAGGCAGTAATGACAGAGGACTATCTGAAAAAGAACTGGTAGGATCAGAAATTGAGGATTTAAAGAGGGAAGAAAGGTCTATAACTGGCTGTCTCTAGGCTAGAACAATCAGAAACGTGAGCTAGGGGAGCTTTCCATCTGAACCTCATTATTTGAGGCCCAAAGTAAAGGACGGTGAAAGCGTTTGGTTTTTCATAGGCCACGATGATTGAGGATAATAGATTAAGCTTGGTCCAAGGAAAGCAAAGTGCAGAAACCAGAAAAGAAAATTAGATTTCGTAGGGATTCCAGAAAGAGACAAATTTGGGGTTGAAAAAAAAAAAGAAAGCTCAAATAAACATACTAGAGAAGCAGACTCTGATTTCAATGCTACCACCAAGCTGCTGGGTGATTAGGATAAGTAACTACTGCCCTCAACATTTGCTTTCCTTCTTTTAAAATAAGTATGCTGGGATATCAAGCATCACAGATTGATAGCCTAGGACAAATTAAAATTCAAATAACAATAACTAAAGCAAGCAAGCATTTTTGCTTCTTCTTTTTTTTTTTAACTATGGTTTTGAAAGATTTTGAATTTAAAAGCATTAAAGAGAAGCATATATCCTCTAATTCTTCCAGGGACCCTTCTTCTCTTCCCCTCACTTCCTTGCTTGACTCTTTTGTTTTTAATAACTGATTTCCTTTTACATTTTTAATGTTATTTGTTCTTCTTACATATGTATGACAGTAGAGTGTATTTCAACACATTATACACCCATGAAGTATAAATTATTCTAATTAGGATCCCATTATTGTGGCTGTACATGATATGAAGATTACTTCTCTATCCTTCTTTCAATTATTGTTTTTTTCACACTAAATTCCATCCATCTGCATATCAGTCTATAAATACTGACTAAGCAATAATACTGGGTAATTATTTAGCCACAGTCATGTACCTGGGACCTCACAGTCATATCTCTAACCTTCAGCACAACTTTACAGGGTAGGTAGACCTAGACCCAAGGCCAAAGTTCTTCTCATTATACCATGCTACCTTTTGCTGTTGCTTACTATTGTAATTTTTTTGTTAATTATGGGTTCACAAAGGTAAATATTTAGTTGTCTGGGAGATAGTCTCATCCAGAGTGCAATATTTTACTGGAAAACTTATTCCCTTTTATCAAGATGAGGCCATTTCAAGATTGGACTTTCTAAGTAAGCTTAAAACATACTTCACCCATTATGGAACACCAGTTTTATAAATTGACTTTAGTCTTTTAAAATAGACTAAAGTGTGCAATGGGAGTATCATTCCAAGGTTTAAAATTGCTTTTTTTTTTTTTTTTTGCCTGTGTGACTAAAATGAAGCATCCTTTGTGGTTAAATTTTAATGTTAGTGATAATAAGGCAATAGTTACCTGGTTTAAAATATACAACCAAGTGCATATTTATTCCCAAAAGTTTAATTAATCCAAGCTTCTGGTGGGTTTATATATGCTAAGGTTGTGGTTATGGGGTAAGCTGATTAAAGACTAATGGTATAAATCCCTGACAATGTGCCTCATTATGTGTTTAAGGCATTTGGTTCCTTCCCTACAGCTCTATACTCCTTACAGCCACCCCTCTCCAACATCTGCTTCTTATGTACTGAGTGACAATTTAGCATATTGAGAGAAAAAAAAGTTGTACAACTATTTATGTTACAAAGCCAATATGGCTGGGGTAAAATAGAAAAGTTTTAAAATAAGTTTAAAATACATAAGTCTGCTTCAAGTTTCAACAAAAACCAGATAAGTACTAATTCCAGAATCTAGGTTATATGTAATATCATAAAGTATGACAGAGACCAACTAACAAGGGCAAATTTAGTTCCTCGAATACTAGCTTGACCATGTAGTGGTAACTGAATGAAAAAAATAAAAATCTTGTTTTGACTTCAACAACTTAAATGTGTAAGTCTATAATGCTGACTAATTGTATAATCTATACTTAATACTTAAATTATTTCTTCAGTAACATGAGTAAAGTTTCAAATCAACAAATAAATGCTTTAAATGGATATAAAGACTTTTTAAAAAATCAGTACAGAAACAATTTAGTATGATTTCTTCCTCTACAATGAGTTGATTAATTCACTACCGTCAGTGAAACTTGTATACAAGAATGATCAGTTGACTTTTAGATTTAACCCAAATTGTACTGTAAGTACAGCCATAATTGTAAAGACTGGTTTTCACAACCTGAGAAATATGGTACTTCAAACCTACAAATGGAAAATTTCTTTTCCAACATTTCCTTAAGTCTCTGTAGAAGCATGCCCTCTCAGACCAGGTAGAGGGGTATTCTTTCATCCACTTGTTCATTGAGAGCTTGCTCTGTGACAAGCAGTATGATGGATGGTAGGGGACAGTGATGAACAAATTATTGAGCTGAGTGACTAGGAGAGGGTAGTAGAATTGACAATTTAAAGATATTTAGGCACTAACCCTGTAGACAGGGTATGAGAGTGCATTTAGTAGAGCAGAGAGGTTGGACACATATGTGGAAGTGCAAGAACTTATAAAGGACTGCAAGTATGTTGGTGTTCATGGATGATAAAGTGTAATGAGGAAGGGGAAAGAGGCCAGAGAGTGAATGCTTTGATATAAGACCCTAAACTGGATCAGGCCCTGTAGGGGGCCATTTAAGACTGCCACAGGCAGCAATGTCTGATCTTGCAAACTATCAGACTTTAAGGCAAGAGACCATCCAAGAAATGATAGTCTGAACTGTACTGTTCTTATTCCATCATATTCCACAAGAAGTAGTTTTCTATAATGTGGGGCTATCAGAGGAATCCCAAAAAGTCAACTACAGTAGCAACTACAGAAACATTAGTAGCCACATCAGTAGCAACCAGAATTTATGGAGTACTTGTTATGCACCAGGCATTTTGCCAAGCATTTTACACATTCCAGTGAAATTCAGGCTATGACTTTGTGAGTTAGGTTCTCCTCTTGTCCCTATGTTTAGAGAAGGTCACACAACAAAGCAATAGGTGAGTTGAGACTCAAAGCCAGATATTTTTAGAGCTATGACCTTAACTATTATGCTCTGAATTAAGTTTTAAAAATTTAAAATTTTAAGTTCACATAAAACAATAAAGTGAGATGACTATAGAAAAAAATAGAATACAAATTGAATAAATTTCTTTACTAAAAGAATCAAAGTAATGGACTTAGTGTCTGCTTTTGCCTGTGCTTCATGGCAGCATGTGCCCTCCTTCTTTATAGTGATTTTGATGAGTGCTTCAATCCCAAAGAAGTCTGCTTATCCCCAGGTACAAGTAAAACACTCAGCAGACCTCTTTAAATTAATGACATGGAGTATATTTTCAGCACCTCTTGCCTCTTCGCCCTTATTTATTATTGCATCCTATAATGATTAATTCAAACCATCAACTTGATTGAATTAAGAGATGCCACAGCGGTTTGTGGGTGTGTCACTGAGGGTGTGTCTAAGAATGATTTGCATGTAGAATAGCAAACTGAAGTGGAGACCCTCCCTAATTGTGGGCAGCACAATAAAATATGTTGGAGACTTGGATGGATTAAAAAAAGAACAAGAAAGCAGCAGCAGATGCAAGCCCCATTCTTCATGAATGGGTTCTTGATTGCTGCTGGGATCACCTGAGGATATCAGACTCTTCTTCACACTTCCAAAGCAGACTCTGCCAGTGATTCTTCAGGGAGTTCCTAGAAGCCTTGGTCTCAGACTGGAGTAACATCGCTTATCACTCTTGTTCTGAGGCTTCAGCATCTTGGAACTGTGTAGCTACTTGTTCTTCCAGTTCTGCAGACAACCACTGTGGACTATCCAGATTCTGGTTGTGTAAGCCAATCTAATAGAGCCCCTTTTTATAATCATACCTCCTGTTGATTCTGTTTCTCTAGAGAATCCTGACTAATACACATCCTATCTTTCTCTCCCCTCCCATTTATCTGTAATCTAATGCCATCTCCTGCCTCTTGGTGCAAATGTTATCTGATAAACTTATTCAAATAGCAATGTTTGTTGATGGAGCAATAAATATCACTCCTAGGGGACTGTTTTAATATGAAGAGTGGGGGGTGGTGGATGGAATAAAGAAGCAAAGAGAGAAAGGGGTTCCAAAGTACTTGAAAAGGACTGCCTCCTGAAAGGACTAATGTTAGTTTTTTAATAGGCATGTGCTATGATGAATTTAAACATTCAAATCACACAGTAAAAAGTTTTAATTCACATTCTGTCCTTTCAAGTTTATCAAGAAGATACAAGGCACTAGTATTTTCACTTTGCAGATAAGGAACTTGAGACTTAGAAAACTTAGATAACGTAATGCCTGATAGCAAGTGAATGTCAATAGTATGTATCAGCTGACTTTCTTTGTGATTGGACTTCTCTGGATAAAGGATGAAGTACCCATCTAGATTCAAGGGCAGTTATAGTTCTTGGTACTAATTCTTAAAGCATATGGTTTTATCTATAGCATCACCATGAGCTTTGGTTAATGTGAGTCAATTCTTGAGAGCAATTCCACTTCTGTAATGCTCACAAATAAAATTTATCATTCTGAAAGATCTGGAGTAATGTTCTCCTTTAACCCTGTTTGGCAATAGTCCACTTTTTCTTATATTATAACCTTTCTGAGCTATGTGCTACTTCCCTCTGGACATGTTTAGAACTTGTTTAGAGAGTAATATTGTAATCATCCCAGAACTTGGAAGGGAGGTAGAGCTTTGAGAAAGCAGGATTTCTCATTACCTCCAGAACAAGCCATGTAGGAAAATTGGGTCAGTTTGGAATTCTACTGATCATACTTCCTACATTGACAATTTTGTACATTATCTCAAGGAAAAATATCAATTCTGACAGATTGCAATTTCTTATAATTGCATTTAATCAAAGAGTTTATTTTAAAGCTGCCTAGAGTTCTTACTGCACATTCCACAGGGCTGACTCTTGGCAAAGTTAGGAGTACCGATAGTCTTACTAAAACCTCATAATTTTCCAGGTAGTTCCCTGTCTTACCCAATAAATCTCCGTTTCTCTTCTAAAAAGTTATTAGACTTCCTGGGCAGTGTACCAAGTTGGGCAGATGTTTTGAAGATGTTCTGATCAATCCATATTAGGACATAGGTGTTTGAAGTTCACTACATAAACATACTGGTTCTGAAACTTGGCTGTGTGATTTGGGTGGAACACAGTAAAGAAACACAAAGAGTTTTGCTGCCTCTATATGACCCAACCTTGTTTAATAAAAGGGGGGAATAAAAACAAGTTGGCTTACCCCAGATATTTTGATCTCTCTGAAAATCCTGGCATTGCTTAGGTCTGTTTGCTGCTGATATAACAGATTAAGCAATTCTTCCCACAAAAGCATTTGTTTTGTGTTTTGTAATGGCATCAATAATTTTTCTTGTTTCTGATGTGGAAATAGTCAACTTTTTAATTTTCTCAGGGTTGTCATAAATATTGCACTTCTAAAAGACCAAAATGCGTTTACAGTTTGTATTGTCAAAGAAATATATTCCATTGCTCATCAGTTTGGTGAAAATTATGGTCTTGCTTTTCAGAAACAAAAAAAATCTATTTAAAAAATAAGTGAGAACTGGTTTAAAATATATAAAATGTGCATATTTTCTTTAAATACTTGTCTCCTTTAAATATTGACTATTTGAGTAAAACATAAACTATAGCATTGCTCCTGTCAATTTGATGGAGCTTTGCTAATTTTAAGAAGGTTTGAGTTGATAATTATAATTTTCTTGATGAAAGTGTCAAGTTAGCGGTTTAAATGCTAATATAAGCTTTGTATAAGAATGCAAGTCTGATATTGTTTGCATCAAGCCTAAATTTGTACCCATTTAATGGTAACCATGACACAGTAAACTTTCAGTGTAAACATTTAAAAAAAAATTTCTGGGAACCTGATTTGATTTTCATTATATTAGAAGCTAAAAATAACCATGTAAACTTACTAGGATAATGTTGATAATTCAAAATGAATGCAGGGGTTGTTACCCTGTAATTTATCAAGTCTCAGATGCAAATAAAGAAGAGAACAATGTTTTCCCAGTCAAATCGGAACAGGACAAGAAAATAGAGACAATTGTATAAATAATTCCTTTAAACCTTAGCTGTATTAAGGGAATATGATGGCTATATAGGCATCTTATTTGTTTATTTGACCCCAAGGAAGATACAAGGCACCAACCAGTATTTCCACTTCACAAATGAGGAAATTGAGACTTAGAAAACTTAGATAATGTAATGCATAATAATAAGTGAATGTCAATAAACACAGCTCTTACTTCTAATATATGCTATAGAAAAGTTAGATTGGACTTCAGTTGAGTTCATTGATGATACATGAAGACCTACTTACAACCATGCAAAAACACTGGGAACACAATCAAACCACTGTGTCTTACCCCCGGACTATAAGCTTACATCCTGTCTGTATATGCATTCTGGTTCTTCCACTGACAGCTGGATAACAGTTTTAGTTGTAGCTTTTGTAGTCTATTTCCTTATTTACCAGGAAAAAAAAAAAAACAAGCATCCTGCTCCATAAATGTCTGCATGATTGAATGAAGTTACATGATAAAGCAACCAGCTCTTAGCCTGCTACATGGCTGTTTCTCCACAAACTGGCTTAATTGTATCTGAATATGTGTACATTCATCATGTATCTACAGATTATATCCTACCTAGTTCCAAAGCTATGCCCAGCTGGAAGGTCTCTTGAGTGTACATGGTGATTTTCAGTGATAGAGAGGTTGTCTTGGAGTTGCAAAACATATTTTCTCACTCTACCCAGTATCTCTGGAGGAATGTGTTTGCATGTTCTCTGGTGTCTACTTCATACCCAGATTCTAGTGCTCTCTTTGGCCCTACATTTAAATTTGTGCATCTATTGGGGGAATTTAGGCATTTATCCATTCAGTTAATAAATATTTATTCAATCACCAGTATTGTAGCCAAACAGTCCATCTGTGCTGGGGTTATGGAAAT
Source organism: Ictidomys tridecemlineatus (assembly GCF_052094955.1). NCBI lineage: Eukaryota > Metazoa > Chordata > Mammalia > Rodentia > Sciuridae > Ictidomys > Ictidomys tridecemlineatus. The sequence goes on from NC_135485.1 coordinate 61,624,232, forward strand.
GAATAAGACACACAAGTCTCTTCTTTTAATGGAGTTTATAATACATGGAGAATAAAAAGAACTAAAATAATCATGACAACCCATGATAAATACTATGACAAGGAAAATTGGAGTGGGAGAACAGGACCACTTTGAGGAGTATCTAACCTAGCCTAAGGGGGAATGGCCTAATTTTGGAAGTGAGCATGTATGAGCAGAAAACTGAAAGATGAGTTGAGTTAGACTGTTTTAAAATAAGAGAACCAGAATGTCTGGCAATGATTTTCTCCTGTTTAGTTCCAGCTTCTCCCATGACATTTGAGATATACAAAGTCATATTTGAATGCTTTGTTGTGACCACTCTCTGTTACTGGAAATAAATTCAGACCAGCAGAAATCACATATGACTGTTCTTTCTTTCCAACTACTGGTAGACAAAACATCTGAAGCCCTGTTTTTCCCCAAAATGTATGTTAGAAACACCTTTGAATTATTTATGTCTCAGGATAATTGCTTAATAAGAAAAAAAAAATGTCCGTCTTTACATGAAAACAAATTAATTGTCATGAAAACAAGAACTACTGTATGTCCAATGCCTATAATATCTCAGCGACTTTTTAAAATATTCATTAGTTTTTTAAAGATTTTATTGATACATAATAATTGTACATATTGATGGTGTCTCATTAGCTTTAATCTTATCAATATGCCAATAAGGTTGATATTTTTAGCACTATTTTGTGACAGTTAAACATGGGCTGAGTGAAATTAGTCTAATTATCATTTTATTCTATTAATCATAAAATTATACTTTCATGAAATACTAGATATTGCATGTTCTTGAAACAGTGGACTTTCTGCTTTTCACAAACACCTTTTCATTCCTAATTACTGTACCTTCATGACTATTTTTCACTTTACAGTTACAGTTGCATATTAATTTTATTGTATCTGTTACTTTTGTCTGGATTTTCTTGTAATTTTATACTTGCTAATTAGTAATGCCTTACTAATTGTTGAAGCCAAAGTCTTTGTGTTCAGAAAAAGGTAAAAAAGAACAGGACAGATGAGAATGGTACACTTTCTTCTTAGCAGTGGTCAGCCGTCAGTTTTCTGGGTGTGTTGCACAAGGAGTTTGAAGCTTATGGAACATTGTGCTTAAAAATATAGAAACAAAACCATGATGATTCCAACACAACTTAACAAGGGAGAAAACAACAAGAGATCACATGCTTTCTCTGGGACAACAACCATGTCTTCAACGTGGTATCTGTGGTATCCAATTATGTTCAATAAATTTTCAGAGAATTGAAGAATATAAAAATGGAAAATAATGGGTCTCTTCAATAAGGAATGTGCTTAACACCATTATTTTCATCAGTGTAAACATATGGGAGTAGTGTCTCTAAAGTATTTTTGAACAGTGTTCAAGTGGAAATAATGAATGGCAGAGGGAGTTTAAGGAGTTTAATGAAAGTAAAGAGAGAAAGTTTGAAAAGCGCTGGAAATAAAGAAAACAATAAAAACTATACTTAAAAACATATAAATATTTTAAAGAGTTATTCCATATTTAGTAAAAAAAAGCATTTTATGGGACTCAAAGTATTGTTAACATATATTGTTCAATCACAAGGCAATACATTTGAAAATGCTAGACCAAAAAGTTTCTTCCACTTTTCGTTAAAAAAATTAACTGTCAAAATAAAAGGGAAAAACAAATTTATATTACAGAATTTCTAACCAGAAATGATAATAAAAATCCCATGTATCAGGACCAATGGCATATAGTTAAACAGTAGTCAGAAGAAAATTCAAAGCACGAAAAACACTTATCATTAGAATGAAAGAATAAAAATTAATGAATTAAGTGCTACTGCTGTCTCAGTGTGTGGATGGAGAAGAGAGTAGAGAAGTAGGTGAAGCAGGCAGCCTCTTATAGTTTAAGAATAGAGGATTTTCACATCTGACCAAGGTGAAGTAACAGGAACAAAAATCATCTCTCACTAAACAATTACAGAATTAGACAAAACATGGAAAGAATTGTTGTTTTAATAAGCTTTTATGTTGCTATGACTAAAGGACCCAACCAGCACAATTATAGAAGAGTTAAGGTTTGTTTGAGGGCCCACAGTTTCAGAGGTCTTAGTCTAGAGAAGGCTGTCTCCATTCCTTGGGGCTCCAGGTGAGGCAGAACATCATTGCGGAGAGTGTGGCGGAGGAAAGCAGCTAACATCATGTTGATCAAGAAGCAAAGACAAAGACTTCCTCAGAAACAAATATATACCCTATACCCACACCCCCAATGAATCACTTCTTCCTGCCACAAGCTACCTGTCTCCAGTTACCATTCAGTTAATACCATTAGAGATCAATCCACTGCTTAGTTAAGGTTACACCCAATCATTTCTCCTCTAAATCTTCTTCCATTGTCTCACATGTGAACTTTTGGGGGATCACATCCAAACCATAACAGTTGTCATGCATTAGACATCAAACAACTAAGGCAGTGGTCCCTGGGAGGTAAGAAACAAAGGGCATGTGCCCTGCATTTGCCCTAGAGTACTGCTTGGACAAAGTTTTTAGTATTCTTTGAGGGAGGGGGAAACCAAGGAGAGCTCAGAAGTCTCCTTGGGTTGAGGAGGCAGAGCTAGTGGTTTGGGGAGGTCAGGGCAGCAATGTTCACTGGGCAGTACCTGGAGAAAAGTGAGCTGCACAGTCAGAGAAAATCAGAGATGTGTAGAGGGTCAAGAGTTGAAATGAGTATCAAAGATATGTGTGAGCAATTCACCTGGAGCAGCACAGAATGAATTACTTAAAAGAATGAGAAGGAATAATCTTTAAAGCCAACACAGGGTCACAAACTGGCATGGCAAATCACATAAGTCATAGAGCGTCAGGAGAGCTCTCTGAGAGGTTTTGCCTCAGAAGTGAACAAAATTGACCCTACACTAAAGGTTGCCCTGGCCCTAACCTAACACACATTAAAAGAAGTTCTGAATAGATAAAATGATTCCAAGTAATATGACCACGTCAAGAATAAAGATCTCACAAATATCTAGGAATAAAAAATATCCAGCACAATTTTAGAAATTACCAGGAATAAAATGAAACAGGAGAATGCTCCCCACCATAATAGACTCTATTGAATGAGAAGATAAGTCAACCAAACAAAGCCAATTTAGAATTGATAAAGATTAGGAAATTAATCATCAGTGATATGAAATAGTTATCAATTCCTGTGTTCAAGAAGTTGGATGCAAGACTGCACATGGGAAAAAAAAGAGTTGGAAGATGTTTTGAAAATGACACAAATGGAATTTCTAGTGATAAAACTTTCTAAGAAATGAAAAATGTACTGGATACTTTTAACCTAATTACCTTGCTAAGGTCCCATTTCCAAAAACAATAATATTCCAAGGTTTTGGGGATTAGAAATGGAACATTTGAATATTGAGGAAACTCATCAAAATCAAGTTACTTAAAACCAGTGATAAATGGAAAATCTTAATGGCAACCAGAAGGGTAGGGGCAGATACACTATGTGGAGAAAAACATAGATAAAAAAGTTGGGAAATTTCTAATATAAGTGAGGAGACTGGAACAAGATAGAAACCTGTCAACCTAGAATTCTTTCTCACAAAATTATCCTTTAAGAAACAAAGGCAAAATCAAGATTTTGTCAAACATAAAATAGCTAAAATAATTCATTACCATCATACCTTTTTAAAGAGATTGTTAAAGAGGTCATTCAAGCAGATATATTTAAGATATAATGGACTATGCAAAGCAAAATTAATGAGTTACTGACATATATTGACAGTATCATAAAGTAAAATTCCATAAATTGTAGTTTATCACAACTAAGAATGTCTATTCCTCATAAGGTACTATTAGTAGAGTACAAATTCAAGGCACACAAACACACACACCACATAAAAAAAGAAAAGAAAAGAAAACTAGGCTGGGAAAACTTCCAAAGCATAAATTTGATAAAAGGACTTATACCCAGAATGTATTTTTTAGAAGCCTTTGAGACTCAATGATCAAAAAGCAAGCCATCTAATAATAAAGTAGACAAAAGATTTAAATTGTTTATCAAAGAAGATATACAGATGGCAAACAGACACTTGAAAAGCTGTTCAATGTCACTTGTCATTAGGTAATGCAAATTAAAATCATGAAAAGATACCACTACATACTTTTTTTAAGAGAGAGACAGAGAGAGAGAAAGAGAGAGCGAGAGGGAGGGAATTTTCATATTTATTTTTTAGTTTTCGGCGGAAACAACATCTTTGTTTGTATGTGGTGCTAAGGATCGAACCCAGACCACACGAATGACAAGTGAGCATGCTGCCACTTAAGCCACATCCCCAGCCCACCACTACATAATTATTATATTGTAAATAAATAAACAAGACTTATCCTACCACTTGTTGGCAAGGATTTTGAGAAAATGTAATTCTCTATACTGCTGGTATCAATGTAAAATGGTACAATCACTTTGGTGAAATTTTCTCGACAGTTTCTTAAAAGGTTAAATGTATACCTAATGTATTGCCCATCTATTCTACTCCTCCTGTTACCCTATACAAAATAAAATATATTCTTATACAAAGATTTATACATGAATACTGTTGGAGCATTATTTGTTAACAGTCCCAGACTAGAAACAACCCAAATGTCCATCAGTGGAATAAAGGATGAAAAATAGTGGAATACCACTTTGCAAAAAAAAAGGAATGAACTACAATACATGTTACAATGTGGATGAATCTCAAAATGATTATTCTCAGTGAAAGAAGCCAGATTAACAATCTATTGATAATTCCATTTAGACAAAACTCCAAAACATGTAAATTATAGTGAAAGAAATGGAATCTGTGGTTGTCCCAGGATGAGAAGTTGAAGAGAACTGGAAAGAAGATATTACAAATGAGAACAAGAAAGCTTTTTGAGTAATGGATACATTCATTATTTTTACTGTTGTGATGGTCTTATGAATATGTATACAAGTAGAACCTAAACTATACATTTTAAATGAGGACATTTTATTGTATGTCAGTTATGCTTATTCAAAATATAAAACAAAATGAACAGATAAAATACAGAGACCAATTTTTTTTAAAAAACCCACAAATACAAAAAAAAGAAAAAGAAAACAAATTATATAAAAAACAATGAAGTAAACTCAGGAAAGAAATTATTAAACATAAAAGAAGAGATCAATAGGCAATAGAAAATTATCTGTGTAACTAAAATTAAAAAACCTGTTATTAAAAAAATAACAAAGTAGACAAACTGTCAATTAATTTCATCAAAAGAAGAAGATAAAGAAGAAGAGGAAGAAGAAGAGAAGAAACACTATACAAAATAAAAAGTGATAAAATAACCACTAAAACATGTAAATAATATGTTTGCATAATAAATTCCAGAAAATATAATACTATTCTTAATTTTTGTTTCATTGGTTTCAATTCCAGTGATTTTCAAAAGTCTTCATTTGAAATATGATAGCAAAAACTGTCACTAAAAGCCAGGCATGGTGGCACACAACTGTAATCCCAGAAATTCAGGAGGCTAAAGCAGGAAGATAACATGTTCAGCCTCAGCAATTCAGCAAGGCCCTCAGCAACTTGGCAAGACCCTGGCTCAAAATAAAAAGTAATTTTAAAAAAGGGCTGGGGATATTTCTCAATGGATAAGTACCTGTGGTTTTAATCCCCAGTAACAAAACAACAAAAAATTATCACTAAAATACCTTTACTATGAAATTTGCCATAAATTTATACTAAATTTTGGAAAATTTCAAAATATTCCAGTATTTAATAATAAATTTGATGTGGAGGGCAGTAATCTTAAGACAAGGAACAAAGTAGGACGTAAGTTTTTACTTACAAATGAATGCTTATAGCTGAGTCTTATGTCAGAAACAAACTATAACTGGGGTTTCTTCAGATAAACTTCTGTGTAGAATTCAGTGTTTATTAAAGAACAAATGGATTTTTCAATGTACCAATTTGACACATGCATATACATCATTATAACTTAACAGTAGCTGCAGCAACTGTTAAGAATTAAATACACCAAAACTTTTTATGGGTAAAAACATTCTACCTCTGACATTGTTCAGAATTGTCGGCTCATGATATCAGTACAAAACAGATCTCATCAAGTTTTTTTTATTATTTTTAAAAATTATCCACATACAGTACATCCCCTTATTGATTCTATCCATAGACAACTAATCTCATTGTCCTCCACCCTTGACATATGATGACCTTCAATTACTTCACGTTTCCTATTAGATATTTATTGTTTCTCTTTTATATCCTAATTCTCAAAAGTTTGCCTTGTTCTCTGAGTATCCTTTTTAGTACTGTTGAGAGCCACAGCCCAGTCAGAATGATGCCTGGCATTTGCCAGAGGGAATGGTTGTAAGGTGATGCCAGTGTACCATTGAGATGATGATTTGAGTTAAGCTATATATAATTGCTGTGATGCTGGATTGATTGTATTGTATATTTGACCTTTACTGTCGGGATATAGGGTGGTGCTTACTGCCTCAGGCGCCTGCTACTTTGGAGTTCCCGTGAGTTCTCCCCAGGGTTCAGAGAGATTGGACTGAGCTCCATGGAGGGAATGTGGTCCCACATGGTGTGTGTACTGTCGGTGAGAGTTGGGGAATAAAGAGTTGCTGTTTGAATCTACAAGGCTTTGTGGCGGCTCGATTATTTGTGCCCAGCCAGGCTGTGGCATTTGGTGGCCCATACGGGGAATTCCCGAAGCTTGGAGGTAAGTGAAATTGCTTGCCCCTGAGGAAGAGTGAGAGAATGGGTGACCACTTCAAAAAACAATGTGTTCTTGTTTTGATTTATTTTGTTTTTATTTCAAGTTGCCTGTCCCTAGAACTTTCTCAGGCAAACTGGGGAAAATGGTTGGGTCAAGGTTTGAAGTTGTTTGCCCCTGAGATAGAGATAGAAATAGACCATGAACATACATTTCAAGAAAATAGGAAAATTGATACAATGCATTTTTGTTCCGTTTTGGTTTCATTCTGTTTCGGTTTTGTTTTATGTTTATAGTAGAAAGATGGGATCAGAAATTAGTAAAAAATAAACTGAAAGAGTGTTAAGTAAATTGTTAGAGGTTCAAACTATGATAGAAAACATGGTAGATCAAGCAAAAGAGAAGGTCTCTCCAGCTAGTCAGACAGAGGAAAAAATATATACAGGAAGATAGCTCAGAGGAGAAACAGCTATTAGGGAAAAAGTTACAACAGGAGACTACTACTAACACCTTTCTATCACCAGGGGGCATAAGTGTCCAACCACAGCTCCACCTATGGAGCCCCCAAGCCCTTTAGTTGATAGATGGGATCCTGAGACAGGACATCAAAGATTGGCATGCCCTGTACTTGAGCAGGCAGAAGGGCAGCTAATTCACTGTGCTTTAGATTTCAAAACAGTGAAGCAGTTAAAGGAGGCTGTAACAACCTATGGTCCCCAAGCACCCTTCACTGTAAGCATGGTCAAATCTATTACCAACTTGGACATAATTCTAGAAGATTGGGCTAGCATGTGTAAATCTGTGCTAAAAGGAGGGCAATATTTGTTATGGAAGGTTGCCAAAGAGGAATTTTGCACGTAGACGGCTAGGTGAAATGCAGCAACCGGTTACCCTCAAAAAAATCTAGATATGTTGTTAGGAAAAGGACCTTATGAGGATCAACGGCAACAAATTGAATATGATCCTGCTGTATATTAACAAATTGCTACAGATGCAGTTAGGGCATGGAAGACTTTACAAGGACATGGAGATTTACAAGGTCAATTATCTAAGATAATACAAGGAGCTAATGAACCTTACACTGAATTTGTAGATAGGCTTATTCAAAGAGCTACCAGAGTTTTGGGGGACACAGAACAAGCAATGCCATTAATTAAACAGCTAGCCTTTGAGCAAGCAAAGAGATGGTGCAAGGAGGCCATTAGACCATGGAAACATGGTAGAGACATTAATGAACAAGGGCAAGTCTTGGCAGCTTCAGTAAAACAGGCTTTAGATGCCAGGCCGAAAACATGCTACAATTGTGAACAAACAGGACATTTTAAAAGGATTTGCCCCATAGGAGGAGGGTTTAACAAAGCTAGGTATCAAAGGAGTAGAATACCGGGTATTTGCCCACGATGCCATAGAGGGAGACATTGGGCTAATGAATGCCGTTCTCAAACCACCATAGAGGGTACTCCGTTATCAAAAAACGGACAAGGACCAGGTGTTTACCCACAATATTGTGGAGAAAAGCATCAGGCTCCATTGCCAAAAAACGGACAGGGGGGCCCAATGCTCTGGGGCCCAGGAAACATACAGGACACTGGAGGAACCCTGCGACACCAGCAGGGTAGTGCCCAGGACACATTGTCCATTAGATCTCTCATCAAACAAATCAGAGGGAGTGCAGGGTTGGACATCTGTGCCTCCGCCAGAGCAGTCCTAACTCCACAGAGATGGGAGTTCAAATCATTCCCACAGGAGTAAAAGGACCTCTTCCCCAAGGAACAGTAGGTTTATTATTGGGACACAGTTCTTCTACTCTAAAATGACTTATAAGTCCTGGGGTAATTGATCTCGATTATGAAGGTGAAATAAAAATTATAGCTAGTTTTCCAAGAGGTATATGAGTAATTTCACCAGGAGAGAGAATAGCACACATATTAATAATACCCACCCTGCATGATAAATTTTCCAGTAGTTCTTATAGAAAGAGGTTCCAGGGGTTTAGCCTCCACAGTTGTAGATTGGGCTATGCTGTCTTTAAATTTAGATTCTCACCCAATGCTAAAACTAAATATTCAAGGATATGAATTTAATGGGCTACTGGACACAGGTGCAGACCTTAGCATCATCTCTCGTCAAAAATGGCCAAAACATTGGCCATTACAACAGGCCACTCAAACGCTTCGAGGCCTAGGAGTGGCAACTAATCCCCATAGAAGTGCAATGGTATTAGATTGGAAGGATCCTGAAGGATGTGAAGGAGCTATAGAGCCATATGTATTGGATCATCTTCCTATAAATTTATGGGGACGAGATGTCCTAGATCAATTAGGTTTGACATTAACAAATAACATCAATCCAAATGTGCCCACTATTAGGGCTTGACAAGGTTTTAGGAAAGAAGAAAGATTAAAAGAACAAGAACAAGGTATAGCAGCACCAATTCATAGATCAAGGAATAGTTAGACATGGATTGGGATTTGAGAAGGGGTCACTGAGACAATAAAAATTACTTGGAAATCAGAAAGACCAGTATGGGTTCCTCAGTGGCCCCTGACTAAAGAAAAGATACAAGCAGCCCATGACCTGGTCAAACAATAATTAGCAGAGGGACATATACAACCTTCCGTATCTCCCCATAATACTCCCATTTTTGTCATTAAAAAGAAATCTGGTAAATGGAGATTATTGCAAGATTTAAGAGCCATTAATAATGAGATGGTTATAATGGGACCTGCTCAATCGGGGACTCCTCAATTGTCTGCTTTGCCAAAAACCTGGCATGTTTTAGCTATAGATATTAAAGATTGTTTATTTCAATTCCAATTCATCCTGAGGATAGTCCACATTTTGCATTTACTATCTTTGCACTAAATCATGAAGGTCCTGATCAGAGATATGAATGGAAAGTACTTCCTCAAGGGATGGCTAACAGCCCAACTATGTGTCATATTATGTTAACAAAGCAATCCAGCCACTTAGAAATCAAAATCCTGAACTACAAATATTTCACTCTATGGATGATGTATTGTTAGCACACAAAGATAAAAACACATTGCTAGAATGTTATGCCACACTTACAAACTTATTAAAAAATTATAATCTAGAGATAGCAATAAATAAAGTACAATTAAATTTTCCAATTAATTATTTAGGAGTTCTATTATCCTCAACCATGGTCCATCCACCAAAAATTCAAATACGAGTAGATCAACTCAAATCACTTAATGACTTTCAAAAGTTATTAGGAGACATAAATTGGATAAGGCCTTATCTAGGCATACCAACAGGAGAGTTGGGACCTTTATTTGATATCCTAAAAGGTCCATCAGATCCAAATTCACCCCAAATGTTAACGCCTGAAGCAATAAAAGCATTAAAAATTATTGAAACATATATGGAAAATATGCATTTGGATAGAATTGATATAAGTTTGCCTTTATTATTTATTGTAATACCAACAAAAAATATTCCTACAGGAGTATTTTGGCAAGAATGCCCATTATTGTGGATACATTTATCTTATCTCTGAACACTATTCTTACAAGGTATCCTGAGGCTGTAGGACAATTAATACTCAAAGGAATAAAAGCAGCAAAGGGAGTGTTTGAAATTTCTCCCAATAAAATTATTACTCCATATACTATGGATCAAATTGATGAGTTAGCTAATGAGCTAAATACTTGGGCAATAATCATGTGTAAATCTAATGTTTCATTTGATAACCACTTACCATTTAATCCTTAATTGTCTTTTTGGTCTTCGCATCCTGTAGTTTTTCCAAAAATGACAAGAAAAACACCTATCATGAATGCTCCAAATATATTCACTGATGGGTCAAATAATGGTACAGCAGCAATAGTTACCCCTGATAAAACATTTACGTTTTTAGTACCCAAACAATTAGCTCAAAAGGTAGAGCTTAATGCAGTAGTACAAGCTTTTGTGATGTTTAAAGATTCTATATTTAATTTATTTTCTGATAGTCAGTATATAGTTAATGCTATAGTATCCCTGGAAGATGCTGATAGGATTTCCCCTTCCTCTACTGTTTTCTCTTTGTTTCCCACTATACAAAGTCTAATCTGGGACAGAAAAGATCCATTCTTTATAGGACATATCAGAACACATACAGGATTGCCTGGAGCCCTTAGTTTGGGCAATGATTTAGCAGATAAAACTACACATGACATACATATTTTCTCTACACTAGAAGAAGCTACAAATTTTCATAAAAGGTTCCATGTCAATACTAATACTTTACAAAAGCATTTTAAAATAACTAAGGAACAAGCTAGACAAATTAATAAAACAATGTCAAAATTGTGTGACCTTTTTACAACAAATTATTCTTGGAGTCAATCCTAGAGGACTGATACCTAATCATATTTGGCAGATGGACGTCACACACTTGCCAGAATTTGGAAAATTAAAATATTTGCATGTTACAGTTGATACTTCTTCTGGATTTTTGATGGGCTCCCTTCATGCCGGAGAAAAAAACTAAAGATGTTATAGCTCATTGCTTACAAAATTTTGCCGCTGTGGGTGTTCCAAAACAGTTAAAAACAGATAATACCCCTGGCTGTACCTCTACCTATTTTAAACAATTTTGCTCATCATTTGGCATTACTCATATAACAGGAATCCAATACAATCCACAGGAACAAGGCATAGTTGAAAGAACTTATCAAACTATTAAAATGTACTTTTTAAAGCAAAAAGAGGGAATTGGAAAGGGGTATATATCCCCCAAAGATAAACTTAAAATAACCCTTTTTATTCTAAACTTTTAAAATTTGGATTCATCAGGGCTTAATGCTTCGGAAAGGCATATGTATCCAAAAAATGTACATAGCCTAAGGTACTTTGCAAGGATATTTTAATAGGACAATGGAAAGGTCCTGACCAAGTGATTGTCTAGAGTCGGGGTTCTGTTTGTGTGTTTCCATGGGGAAGACAGCAGCCGATTTGGATTCCAGAGAGACTAACCAAAGTGATTTCTACAGACCAAAAAGAAGATGATTTGACTCAAATCCATAACAGCTGATATCCAGAGCTCTAGCTTGTCTATTCTTATATCTGTGACAATGATTCTCCCACACCTGGAAGCTAATGAATAAAGAACACCATGAAGCCCTATTTCAAATGTAAAAAACCTTGAAGCTTGCTTCTGGGATACCTTCAGACCCATATACAAGTTACAGGAAGAAGGATGGGATATCAAAAGAAGAGTCAAACCTAGGTGGTAACCAGGATGCTTTTTTTTCAATATCTATTTTATTATTGCCTTTTCCCACATCATAAAGTTCTTTTGGGGGGCTCATACAGACCTAGGTTAATGTTTTTCTGATCAATTCTATTTTTTGATTGTGGAGTTTTAAACATTGCAATGGAGATTTCACCTGTAAAAAGCTACAAGGCCTTTACTATTATGTTATGTGCTGTATTGTGTTATGTGTGCACACTTCTGTTTTGTGTTGTATGTCTGTATGTGTGTATGTCATATATCATATATGAGGAGCACTCATGAAAAAAATGGATCCAAATATTTTTTTTATTCATGTGATTTATATGATTTAATTTAAATTAGTTAAGCAGCTGTTGAGGGTTGTTTTTAAAGGTGGTTAACAGATGTGTTTGTTTACTTTCACCTTTCCTTTTCATTATATTTAATAATTCTATTCAGGATAATGTAAATTGTTCAGAAAATTGTTTTCTTAGTGCCTGCTGAAATGTTACATAATTTCTCTTTAGCCATCATTGCCAGAATTCCTATCTTCATCCCAGTGCCGGTAAAGACAAAAATAAAACTAAACTACAGCTTCTTCGATAGCTATCACAGTAAACTGTATAATCTGATGCATCAATGAATAATAACTCAACGTAAACTGTAGAATCTGATGCATCGATGAATAATAACTCAACAAGTGATGCTCAATCAAGGAGTTGATTTACTTTGGGAGTAAATGGACATATTGATGGATTCCTCTGCTTTGAACTGCTTGCAGAATTTGCCTGGAGTATGTAGCACTTGTATGTATTGTGAACTATCTGTTGGTGTAGCAAATTGTGGTAGTGCTGGGGCATCTTTGCTGATGGTGTCATCGGTGGTACAATTTTTCCAAAAAGAGCCTTCATTTGGCTTGGTGTCGTGGCATTTTACATCCTCCTTCCTTCTGCTTGTGATAGTCTAAAATTTGGGGGCCAACAGAGGTGAGGCAAAGAACCTCACCCCCCCACTGGCACCAAGGCCAAATTTGGGGGCCAACAGAGGTGAGGCAAAGAACCTCACCCCCCCCCCACTAGCACCAAGGCCAAATTTAGGGGCCAACAGAGGTGAGGCAAAGAACTTCACCCCCCACTGGTGCAAAGGCCAAATTTCGAGGCCAACAGAGGTGAGGCAAAGAACCTCACCCCCCCCACTGGTGCAAAGGCCAAAATTGGGGGCCAACAGAGGTGAGGCAAAGAACCTCACCCCCCCACTGGTGCAAAGGCCAAATTTGGGGGCCAACAGAGGTGAGGCAAAGAACCTCATCCCCCCACTGGTGCAAAGGCGTATCTATAGTATGGCTGCATGCTGGGCCGGTAGTCAGTGACGGGTAAGATCCAATTGCAATGGTACCAACCTAAGACAGGAGGCTGACGCCTTGAGGTCAGTTCATCCGAGGACGGGTAAGGACCATATGTAGATTAGGACAACCTAAGACAGGCACAGTCCCTAAGCCACATACTCTTGTTTAATTAAACAGAAGGGGGGAGATGTTGAGAGCCACAACCCAGTCAGAATGATGCCTGGCATTTGCCAGAGGGAATGGTTGTAAGGTGACGCCAGCGAACCATTGAGATGATGATTTGAGTTGAGCTTTATATAATTGCTGTGACGCTGGATTGATTATATTGTATATTTGACCTTTACTGTCAGGCTATAGGGTGGCTCTTACTGCCTCAGGCACCCACTACTTTGGAGTTCCCTGAGTTCTCCCCGGGGTTCGGAGAGATTGGATGGAGCTTGGTGGAGGGAGTGTGATCCCATGTGGTGTGTGTAGTGTCGTTGAGAGTTGGGGAATAAAGAGTTGCTTTTTGAATCTACAAGGCTTTGTGAAAGCTCAGTTATTTGTGCCCAGCCAGGCTACAGCATAGTACCATGTATGAACTTCTTTCTCTTAACCTTTTGAGGTTATGACTTTTAATTTTATATGTTTGGGGAGAGTTCCCTTTCTTTCTTCATGGAATATATTTCCTCTTTTTTATATTTGTCTTTTCTGTTTGGCTTTTTTTATCATCTTTATTTCATATTAGAGACTTCCCTCCCATATCTGAGGATACTTAATTGTTTATATTTAAGTGAAGGTGCAAACAAGCATTTCAGAAAATCTCTAACCCTATGGTTACCTTTCTAAGGGTAGATCTCACTATGGGGGTATTGCCTGGAGAAGCATGTAGTTCTTTAGGGAACCTCACAACAAAGTCAGATTCTTATTCCTCAGAGGTCAGTATCATCAACAAGAATTTCTCTAATCTTCTGCCCACCAGAGGTGTGACAACGAAAGCAGGTATAGACCTCAATGTCAATCTCATGGAAAAAGGGATTGGGATCTCTATTTACACATCCCAGTTTGTTGGCTTTCACTTCATGACCCTGTTTTCAATATGCCCTCTGGTTCTTATGCTGGATTGGAATCTAAGTCCTAAAGACCCTGTATGCTTTGATTTCTTCAAATATTTACAGTGCTAGGGAAGAGAAGGATACTCTCCTGGCTGCCAATGCTGGGGAACGGAAGGAAGGTCGTTCTAACTCGTCTTCATACAGATTTTCACATCAGTTTTGAAATTTCAGCCACCACCCACTGGCACCTTCATGTACCTGCTACCTCTAGTTTTCTCTCTAAACAAGACACTGTTTTTTTTTTTTTTAATTTTTCCTGCTCTGTTAAATAATGCTCAGGATCCAAGCATTAATTTAATGTTTAATGTCATCTATGACTTTATGGATTTTTCTCTCACTTCATCCCTTGTTCTCATTGCCTGTACAAGTTTATACCCTGTTTAATCCCTTGACTGTTATTTCTTCAGACTTCCCAGTGGGATTAGAAGCAAATGGGTGTGTCCAATATGTCATATTTAACCAAAAGCTTCGACTCTAATGCCTATGACATTATAGAATAATAACATTACAATTTATATATTAAAGATGCCTGTAATTTTCAAGGATTTGGATTTTTTTTTCCTTTTTAAGTAAAGTACACTATTAGGTGATCACTAACATTTGGTTAATTTAGTCTGTGTTAAATGAAAAAAAAAGAAAATATCTCTTAAAAGAGCCCCATGTTTATTTTTTACATGTACATATTTAAAATATACTTAAAAATAAAACACACATTTTTACAACCTGTGTTCAGAATCAAGTGAATAACCATCAAATAATGAGAATGGAAAGGAAAGGAAAAACAAACTATCAAAAAGGGTGAAGTTTTTTTCCACACTTCACGGGTGCTGAAATGTGTTATGAGCTATCTTTCTTTGTAATGCTCTTGGCATTTCACATACATAGCAGATCAACACCAGCATATGTTCTTTCCCTAATTTTCCATTTCTTCACTAACTTAAACATTGTGGGGACTGGCTGTATTACTCACCAGTAGTGGAATAAAGTAGTTGGCTTGCAACTGATTTAAATTAAATCTGATATTTCAAAGATACGAGTCATGTTTTTACAGTATTACCACAATACCCATGAGGTATTATATAATCAGTTGGAAACAGGTATGTGTTTATCAATTGGCCTTTTCTCATCCAGGAATACTTTTTCATGATTAGTATTACTTTTTAGTACACTAATTTAGTTCAGAAAAATATCTTAAAAGGTTTTTTTTGGTTTTTTTTTTTTTTTTTTACTTTTCACACCCCACCTCCAATGTTTCAGCAAAAATAAAGTTTAAAAGTAAATAAAATAGATCATGAGTTGGAGTAATATTCAGCATATTCCAAGATAACATTTACATATTTTAAGAAAATATTTCCTTTCAATATGAAAGAACGTCTATGTATCCTTTCTAGGAAAAATATTTTTATTTCAACTAGCTAGTAAAATATGACAGAGCCCAGAATTGCAGGCCATTTAATGAAGGTATCCTACATGTTCCTGGTTTCTTTCTGGAACATTTGTTTTTAATGCTTTACCACTTATATTTTAAAATAGCTAAAATGCCTTCATAGAAATATTAACTAGCCTATATTTCATTTTACTCCTCCCAAAGTATGAAGAGAATAAAATTCGAACTGTATTGAACTATGTGCTATAAATACATGCTGTTGCTATTAGGGCAACAAATGGCTGAAAATCCATGTAAGGGTGGTTTAAGAGTAATGGACTCTTAAGTAAGACTGATGACTTCCCATCTTGATCCTACACTTATTGTCTGTGGAGCCATGAGCCTTGGGTTTCTCATTTTAATAATGATTCTGCATATGAATATTAAATAAAGAGTGTTAAGAAAGATAACCCCTATATAAAGCATAAAATGTCATTGCCTTCTGAGAACCCAATAAATTATATCTATTAACTATTATCATTATAATAACCTATCATGATTGTTATTATTACTCATATATTTCATTTAAAGATGTTGCCCAAATGTATTCTATCATTAGATTTGGGATAGAAACCCTAAGTTGGAATTTCTGACCTTGATCTTCGATAGACAATCAAAATATTTTATATAAAAAAAATAGAGTCTAGGAAACAAATAGGATCTATTTGATAAAGTCTGATAGGAAATTCTTCATATACTTATGAAGTGATAGGAACATTAATATTTGCAAATAGAATATTTATAATCTTATTATAGTATTTATGTATTAAAATTAACAAATTTCCAAATGTATTTATCACTTTAATTTTATAACCAAAGAAAAACTAACAGCAATTATATATTAATGAATAATAGAAACAGAATTTCTACATCTGAAATTGTGAACTTCAAGGGTTTTTCTCCAAAACATATTACAATTTAGAAATAATAACAATTAAATTTTCTGGCTGGATTTGGAAAGAATATGGCATGCAACATTTCTGTTTCCAAAACTGAATAATGTTTCCACTTATATGATTTGTTACAAAATAGCCTTTTAAAAATCCTCTTAGGTTTCAAAACCTGTAGGATATGCTTTGTTCTAATATTAGAACTTTGAACTTTCATCTCAAGTCCAAAAAATTTTGCTTTAACATTTTTCCAAAGACAAAAGAAAATAGACAAAAAATTCTGTGGAGAACAACAACAATGCCAGCAACAACAAAACAGACTGAGGAATATTACTATGGTTTCTATTTTCTTTAAAACAACAACAACAACAATAACAACAACAACAAAACTTTCTTCTAGTAGTATAATTTATTTTATTCTTTGTTAAAATTTGGACCTTTTATTTCTGAACACTTCAGAGCTAAAATACCTTATTTTCTACTTCTTACTGTCTTTTCTTTCAAAGTTTTATTTTTTCCATATTCTCAATTGATCCTATCAACTAAACCAGGAACCTGAGCACTAACTTAAAAACCACCTACTTGGGCTGGGATGTAGCTTCAGTGGCAAAGCACTTGTCTTGCATGTGTGAAGCTCCAGGTTTGATCCTCAGTTCCAAAAAGAAAAGGGGGAAAAAAAAAAGACTTTTTCCATACACTCTTTTCAACCACCAAGTCCCATAGATTTTCTTTTTTGAATATCTCAGTTCTATTCCCTAACTATGTTGCCTGCCTTTATCTTAGTTCCTACACAATCTCCCAGGTGAGGACATGAGGCCACAGTTACCTTTGCCACATATTCCTTCAACCTAGTCTCTCTCCAATTGCTGTTAAAGTGTTTTTTAGAAAATGTAACCTCTTTCAGAAATCACATGTTACCCACAGTATAATCTAAGCTCCTTAGTGTGAGAGATGAAGCCTATCTCCATAATTTGTGCCCAACTGCCCAGTGACTTGCTTTGCCCTTTGCACCAAAACTATTACGAGTTTTTAAGATATAATGCCTGAAAGCTCCCCATAACCTGCATTCAACAAAAAGAGGTTGACTTCTTTCTCCTATGATCCGATAAAGGGAATTTGATTAACCAAGATTATATTTCTTAGAGGAAAAGTAAAACTGGATGATTACTGTTGATTATTTATCTTCTTCAGTGGTGAAGTTGATATTTACAAAAAATTAAAATGCAAATTGTTTGTGCACTTTCTCCTAAGTTAATGTCTATAGCTTGGGGTTTGCTGTGAAACTTTCATAGCTTTCCTAGCAATCTGAAGAGTTGAAGCCACTGGTTTTCTTTCATAGGAAGAAGCATACTTGAACCTCTCTGAAAGCTTTGGCTTATGCCATTGCCAGCTAAATGACACCCTAACCTGTGCCCAGAAATAAATTCATACCTGTTTGTAGTAGACTGTCTCTTAGATGGCCCCTAAAGATTCTTGTCTCCAACTATTCATGTACATACTATAATTTCCTCCCCTCAGGTTAGCCTTTGTGAATCTTTTTTTTATGAATAAATATATAGCAGTAATAGCAATATTTCACTTTTGAGATTGGATTATAAAAAGACTGTGGTTTCCTCTTTGGGTGGCATCTCTTAGTTCACTCACTCTAGGAGAAGCACTCTGTCATGTTGTAAGCAGCCTTGGTAACAGACCTATTTCAGATAGTTTAGAAGTGGATCCTTTGGTCCCAATCAAACACAGTGAGGAATCTTGAGTCAGAGGCACCAGTTAAGCCAGACACAGATTCTTGACTCCCAGAATCTGTAAGATAATGGATGTCTGTTGTTTTAAACTTCTAAAGCACAAGAAAATTTGGAGCTATAAATAGCTAATACATTGTTCTTTACAACCATCCAGCCCTTTGCAATGTGCTGATGGCCATAGTTTCATTGTACTGCTAAAATTCTGAATACTTAGAAATTTCTGTATGTGGCATGCTGCTTCATTTCTTCCTTCCTCTTCACATGCCTCTTTCTCCTGCTCTGCCTTCATTTTCACTGTCGATAAAACTCCTGGAGATGGTTAACTCTCAGAGATAGTACCTCCTCAGTATTTGGTCCTACTGTTATTTTGGCCACCTGGTATTACATTGAGATTATTACTTATGGATTCCCTATGCCTGTTTTCTCTGAGTATATGTTTAAAAGATGATGTTTTTTCTCATGGACAATATAAAGAAAAACCTTTATGAAAGCAGTCAGTGCCTGGTTTATTTATTTCTTTTTCTTACTTTTGAAAACTTTAACGTGGGGTGGGGGGTGGGGAGCGTGAGAGGAGGCACATATTGAAACTGGTAAAAGGTGGTTCCATATTGCTAAAATAAATGTTAACTTAGATATGTGGGTAAACAAAAACAGGCATGGGAAAATCACCAGATCTTCTGCATTTAAAAAAATGCCCACTGGCAGTTTTTCCTCAAACCCCCACTGACAATAAAAGAGAAGGCATGCATGCGGAAATGCACCATAATGGCTTGTAAAATAACTTTCAAATTACACTGGAGTCAAGCACTCTGGTTTCTATCAGGCCCACTGGCCATTACCAAGCTTTAATGGGTGCAGGTGCAGTTGTTTCTTAACATGTTTTTGTTTTCACTTAATCCCCTTATCTCTGGCAGTTACCATTGCAACTCCATCTGCTTGCTCTCCCTCATCCTCTCACTCATTTAGGAATGCCATGAAAAACTCACTGTGCCACAGAGGAGCAAATTCCCTGATTTCCCTACAACCAAACAGTGAATGACCTTATGTTTTTAAGGTCATAAGATTTATGGCCAGGTTGGTTATCTGCAGCTATTCTTGATTTTATTCATAATATCCCGATTATTACATGTTTGTTTCCTAACTACTGAATTCTAGAAAAATCCCTAATTTAAAAAATAAAATTCTTATCAACCCTCAACATGGTCCCTGGTTGATTTATTTTTATAAATAAGTTATTTTATCCTGTTTGATCAGATAGAGTCATTACTTGCCTTTTTATTAAAAGTTTCTCTAAACTTTTGCCTTTATTATAGGATATTTCTTCCTAAAAATGCTGTGCAAAGACTTCCCTGTATTAAAAAATAAAAAAGCAATATTGTGTGTTTTGAGTGTAGACACTCTAAGCAGGAAGAAGACCAATCTGATTGGAAATGTTTCAGAAAGGGTGGAATATTTGAAGGAAATGGTTCAATTTCATGGTTTTCCCCCTCATACATTTTGCTGTTTACTTGGAGAAAAGCCATAGATACTCTGGGAGTTGGCTTTGATAATCACACACCTTCCACTTTTGCTCAGTTTCAAATGCATAGAACAACTGCTCTTCCATTCCACATTAACCTTGCTTCCTAGCTTTTTTTTATTTTTAAGAAGGTTTTTCTTTTTTAAAATTTTTATTTTATTTATTTATTTTTATGTGGTGCTGAGGATCAAACCCAGTGCCTCACACGTGATAGGCAAGTACTCTACTACTGAGCCACAACCCCAGCCCTTCCCCAGCTTTTTAATAAATAAAAAGTTCCTTCTTTCTAACTGAGGTGTAGAAGATAGTGATGTTGCATGCAAGGCTTAGTTAAAATGAATGTGAGCTTCCATCTACTTAGTAAATAATCAGCAATTAGAAAAATTTTGAGCTTTAATTTTTACTGTTCCAATTCAGCTTTTTAAAGCCAAGAAACAGTTCTCCCTAATGGACTTTATCTTTTTTCTTTTTTCCCTGAACAATCCTTCTTACTTCAAGATCAATCAGTATCCTGCAGGAAGGTCTTCCTTAATGCCCTGCCATGGAAACCCACACTGAGGACTTATCATATTGCACTGTTATTTTCTACTTTATTTTCTGTGTCACTCTAGATTTTGAGCTCATTCTTTATGTGTGCCCTTGCTAGAAATGCTTGTTATTTAATAGACCCACACAATTGTTATTTAGAAAAAAAGCAAGAATACTCCAGCATCAATTTTTCACCATTCGCCTAGAGCCTTGAAAAAAAATTTAGCAAACTTTTCTAACTCCTATGAGCATGAACTTTATTAAAATGCTTTGTATCATCAAAATCCCTAGAAATATACATGTATTAGTCAATATTAATTATGACTCACGAATAGTATAACTGTTGATGCTGATCATCTGGATGTGGCTATAATTTTGAGACAACAGTGCAGTAAATTCTGCCTTCAATAATTCTGAAGTGTATCTACCATATTGAACTAAAACTGAAAAATCGATGAATGTGTATTAAATGTGTCTTAAAAATCATGGGGGCACATCAATGAACTTTCAGTGAAGTATTAAATTACTCTTTCAATTTTTGCCACTTTTAATAATGTGTATATTGTTTCAACAACATAGGATGATAAACAAAGGGCCAAGAGTATCTAGGTTTCATTCTTCTAGTGAAAATAAGGCAGTACCCATTGGAAGGCATTATATTTATTTATTCACATTTATAGTAGAAATAATTAGTTTCTAGTAAATCTAGGTGTTACTCTAGTATTAGGCTGTAGTAGAATATAAATTCCCTACTCTAAGGGAGTTTACAGTCTAGTAGTGGAGCTGTACCACACACAGATCTATCATAGATGATGGACACATAGACAAACAGGATAATGTGGGCCTTAGATAAGTGCTATGAAGAAAATTAAGGGGACAGAGAATGGGTGAATTCTTTAGTAAGTAATAAATAGAATTTTTTATGAGAATGATGATAATCAAGATCTGATTTTTTTTTCTACAAATAAGATGGTTTTAAAGATTTTAGATAATAATTAGAAGATTAGCTCTGGATAATCAGGGAAGCCAAAGTTCAAAAGTCAAATGTTGTCCTTCATTCAATTTGATGTGTTAGCCCCAACAGCTTGTGTTTGAAAGCTCAAAACAATACGAATTCATGTCTGAAGTAGAGGCAGTGATACATATTATGGCAATTTATCTTGGTACTTCATGCAAGAAAAGGGGATTCAGATGTACAGGTGAACAATATTATTTGTGGAAATAAAAGGTTAACTGTTATTTTGAAAAAAATTCTACTAGAAAGTGTCATATCAGTTGACTTGGTTGCTCTAACTACTTTTGTAGTTGACTCAACCTGATTGTTTAATATTCATCTTATAGGTAACTGAAAGTTATAAAAATATAGAAATATACAAAATACTTTTAAGTTGTATACGACTATATTTCTTGAATATAAAGGTTCAAGCTATATTTCAATCATGATTTTGCTTAGCAATAATTTAAAGTAATTTGGCAAATGCTAGATTGTTACTTTTATTACTAGGAGCCAGCTTTAAGCAGTTGTGTTTCTTCCTCAAGTTCCGGGAGCTGGTTAAGTTAGACAAGAATTTTGTTCTTTTCATCAGTAGATAAGAGATGGGTTTGAGAAGACTTGTTGCTCTTAACAGTAAACCAAACTGTTTAACTTCTATTTTATGAGATTTTGATTAAAAACACACACATAGTAAATCTTAGTTTGGGGAAGTACATGTTTAGATAGATCAGAGAATTTTCATTTCTTCATTATAAAGAAAATCTAAATTATTGCCCATAGTCTCATTTGTAATTAAAAATAACTATTAAGCATTTAAGTTCATGAATCCATCTGATTTCAGTAAGTATACATTGTCATTTGTGGTGATTCAGGAGGCTTCTTTCCACATTAAAGATGCTCACTTTGGTTTTACCTCCTTGCATTTCTTCCTCTTACACTATAGCCTGACAGGTTGAAGTTCTGGTGACGATCTAAGGCTAGCACAAAAGCATTCAGCAAAATATTTGACTTAAAGATCTCAGTCTGTAAAAAAGAAACTTACGTAAACATAAACATACCATGGCAGTTTTATCTAATATTGTGGCTTGCTTTTGACCTCTGATAAAATAGGAAATAATTTTATAATGGTCATTAGTACATGTGGGTAAATGAGCGTACATATCAAATAATATTAAATTGAATCTCAATCCATTATATCTGATGATTTGGTTTTCACAAACTAGTCTCTTATAGACTCTGAGTAAGATTGTAAAAAGAGACTACTATTTAGCTGTTCAGCAGTATTTCAGAATGAGTAGAATTGAAATCTATAAAATATGACTTCATTTGCTACATGTCAGAAGCTATAAAAGTAAATATATCTAAAGGTCTTTCATGCCTCCATGCATAACACAAGTGGTCTTTTTCATCATTTATAGAAAATATGATCATTGCCAGATTGTAAATATGGACTCAGACTATTCCTTGGGAGATTTAGTTCAGTCTGTTTGCAACTCTTTACAGATGTGAGTGTTCCACAAAGATAAAATTTATTTTTTTTATAAAAACTAAAGATGAGACTATTTCATTTATCTCTAAAAACACATGATAATGATTTTGTTGTAATTCATGTTAGAAGAATTGAATATTCATAATTTTCTGTAAAAACAATGGAGGAAAAAAGTGGGGGGAGGGAATAAAATGGAAGTTTCTTTGTTACATTAACTTGTCTCATTTTAAAGACAGTGATAACGACCTTAGCAGATGTGCTATTACTGCTTTGCCCTTGCATTGGTTTCCTAGGAAGGACTGAAGGACAGTGTGCCTTCATCACAGGTCCTGATTGTGAGCCACGCTGTGCTCTGTATCAGTTTATGACTCTCTTCCAGCCAAATCTGAAGTATTTACTGTGGTTCACAAGGAGTGGATGGGGGGGGGGCTGAATAATAGGTGGCTAGACACCTATCTCCACTTTTGAACAATTTCATGTACATTTTACTAATATGAGTCAGGTCTGAAATTTTGCATGTGAAAGGGCACCTGATTCTATGCATGTGAGCCTCTGCTCTTCCTCACTTTTTATGACTTTCTGATGAAAATAATGGTATAAGTTGTACAAAAGCATGACTACATTGACCAGCAACCTGAAACAGAACAAGTACCAAGTGTCAATTAAGTTGTAGGTTGGAATATTACAATGAATATGGTGCACTAAACAAAGTTGCATGCATTTCTTCTAAATCTTCAGCAAAAATATTGTTTTCAATTGGAGAATTTTTTTTTTGTAGATCTTATTCAGTAAAATTGAACTTCCCAGTAGTGTTTGCTTTACTTTTTAAATAAACTTTTTTTTTAGACTAAGCTTTGATGTACAAAAAATGTGTGAGATAGTACAGAGTACACACATACCACATCCCCGGTTGATATTGTTAGTATCTTAATGATAGACTGATACATTTTTCAGAATTAATTTTCTAAAACTGGATCACAATTACCAACTGAAGTTCATACTTTATTCACATTCCCTAAGCTTTTACCTGTAACTATTTTTCTCTCCTAGGATCTTACATAGCATCTCTCTTTACATTTAGTTTTCAGGCCTCCTTAGACTTCTCTTGCCTGTCTTGGACTCTCAGATTATCCTTGCTTTTGAAGAAGTTGACAGTGTTGAAGAGAATCAATCAGGTGTCCTAATTTTTCAGCATTTTCATTTGTTAGATGTGTTTCTTAAGATAAGAAATCTCCCAAGAAATTCAATTTCTATCCCAATTTTCTACAGTCTTTCCACTATTCCTTCTGAATTTAGAAAATCAGGGTGTAAAGATTCCAACGTACAAGTAATTTCAGCTCTGGAGCTTTCCCACATGTAAAAATGAGAAATTTTATGCAAAGCAAAGAGGCCTATGCTTGAGTCGAGATTCACCACTTCTCAGATTAGGGGACTTGAGCAAAAATTAATCTCCTAGAACCCATTTACTTATAAGTTCCATCTTAGATGTATTATAAAGATTAAAAGAAATGAAGCAATCCCACCACATGTACATCCTCAAGAATGGGATCCTAATTAGAATAAGATCTATCCTATGCTTGTATAATTATATCAAAATGAATTCTACTGTCACATATAACTAAAAACAATGAATTGAAGCAAACTAGATTTCTGATATAGTTTCTTTATGTAAGCTATAATAAATAGTCGGTTTAAAAATATTATTAGATATTATATTTAAAGAACATTTTGCAGAGTGGTCCTTAATAGAAACTTATTAAAATGAATAATTCAAGAAGCAAGCCTATTTAAGTTGTGAAAATATTGTATTTTGGAATATATATTATCCTAAGAGATGTAACATTTTGCATATGATTTCATTAGAATTACACCATTTCTCTGAGTAAATAATCTTTTCCCTGAATAAATAATCTTTTTACAGTGCTCAGTCCTACTTTGTTTTTCATTGAATTGAGAGGTTGGCATCAGGTTGACATGATTTCCTTTAGTAGTAGAGACGATTTTGCTCCTTGGTGGTTGATCATCCTTGAGTAACTGATGATTAAAATTACATTCATAGTCAAACAATAGTTAATTCTGTAGTGAAAATAATCAGCATTGGAATGGACAGCTGTTTTCACAGACTTGTATTCAAGCAGATAGTGAAAATAGCAAAGAGCAAGTATGCACTCTTAATTGTAATGCACTTTTCAGTGAGCCAGTGAAGAGTAACCTAATCAAGCCCATTCAAAGCTAGTGCTTGCAATATAGACCATTATAAAAACTAACTAGAAACTAGGAAATGGTCTTTTGCGTATGACAAGCTAGATAAGATTGAGTGATCATGATAATAAGGAATGGCCTTTTTATACATAGCTTTAAAGAAACCAGAATAGGTTCAATGGAAATTGGGCTCTGAGCCCAAGAAGAATTAGGCAGGAAGCCTAAAGGAAATTTAATATTCTTTGCTTCTCCTTTCTGCTTTCTATTTAATTTGGTTTTGGAAGAAGTCTCTATTTGTGAGACAATTTCAGGTTTATCTGAAGCAGGTGGATGATGGTTTTAAGTTTACTGAGATGAAGAATGGAGAAGGATGGGAGAAAATCATGAGGGCACCACTGGTAAATATCAGATGGGCCATGGAAATCATTGCAGATATCTGTAATGTACAGGGGATTTATAACTTTGGCCTGGGTGAGCTGGATAATGGATTTTTTTCATAGTTTAGTTAATGTGCCCTGCCTTATTACATTAGGATTGTAATAATCTCAAAATAGAACTAATAGTTTAATTCACTAGACATTTCTATTGAAGAACATACATTAACAAAAATATATCTTCCTACAAGGAGGACTTATTTCACGTTGCTGTAAGCCCAGACTTATTTTCAACACCATGAATATAAACACTGGTATAATGATCTGTAAATTCAAATGGGAATAAATATTTATTGAAAGGGGTAGAGAAGAAGTAACTAAACTAAATAAATACATTCAGTAAGAATAAAAATTTATTTGCCCAAGCAATATATTTAAGTAGTTTATAAATGTAGACAATAGTTAAAATAGCCTTTATGATTCTGCTAAACAAAATATCAGAAAATCTCAGAAATGGAACCCTAAAATTTCACACAAAATATCTTTCTCTTTTTTTTAAAATATTTTTTTAGTTGTCAATGGACCATTATTTTATTTATTGTTACATGGTGCTGAGAATGGAACCCAGGGCCTCACACATGCCAGGCAAATGTTCTGCCACTGAGCCCCAGTCCCAGCCCCACCTCACACACAATATCTTTTTTGTTGTTGTTGCTTCATAAAATTAATAAGCTTTATTTTTATAGTAATTTTTAGGTCCACAGCAAAGTTAAGCAGAAAATACAGTTCCCAAATACCTCCTGTTCCTTGCCTTCATAATCCTCCATTATTTTTTTTTATTCTTTTTTTATTATTAGTTGTTCAAAATATTACAAAGCTCTTGACATATCATATTTCATACATTTGATTCAAGCAGATTATCTTTCTAAGAAATTTACAAATAAACTTTTTCCGTGTCTCTTCAGTTTTTCAGTCAATATAAATACTAGCCTGAGAGTGTTTAATTTTTACTAAAATTGCTGAAATTTTAAGCAAAAGGGCATACCAATGCCAAACACTAAAATGGGCTCAATGGTAAATAGGTTAAAACAATTGGCAGTAATTTCTGAATTCAGCAATTATTGAAATTTGTGAATAGGATATGAACAGATAATGCAAAATACCCAGCTCCAGGGACTGGGGATGTAATTTTTTTTAATGGAAGCAATCCCACAGAATAAAAACAACAAAACAAGGTATGCAATTCATATAGTAATTGATCAAAAGGAGCTTTTAAAATATTTTTTAGTAGTCAATGGACCTTTATTTTTATTTTTTTATATGTGGTGCTAAGAGTCAAACCCAGTGCCTCATGCATGGTAGGCAAACTCTCTACCATTGTGCTAAGACCTCAGCCCACCAAATGGTGCTTCTTATATTCAAATGAGTTGATTATATAATTCAGATATAACGATTGTATTCTCACATGTTAGGAATATTAAATATATAATTTAAATTTTAAATGAAAAAAAAAGAAAGCATGACCAGAATCCTGAGTTTCTTGCTTAGAGTGGAATTTATTTTGAACAAGCATTTTCATATCTACACCATCTATGAGTTGGAATTGTTTTATCTACGCATTTTCATTTGGAGCCTCTACCAAGTTCAATTAATTTACATTAATTTTCAAATAAGAATGCTTAGAACTGTAAAGTACCATGAAAAGCAAGTATAATTAATCTCTCTGTTGAAGGAGCATACTCCTCCCAAGCTATTAAAGTTCAACATAGCCTCAAATGTTAATATATTTCTCAATTATACAGTTATAAGAAATATGGACTCATTTGCTGTTCAATTTATTGCTTTGTGAGAACAAAACATCATTAAAATTAATAACTTCTAAAGTTCTCCATATAGCTTATATTTCTAAATACACTTTACAAAGGTGGAATAACAAAAGACCTGAATGAATGAATGAATGAATACTCTTGAATCTGAACTTTTATTTGGAGGTGGGGTTATAGGGATTGGAGCACATGAAACTAGAAGGCTTCAAAAAATAATCAATGAGTGAATAAAGAGAATAACAGCCTTATGTTCAGAAACCAACTAGCTTACAGATGGGTCTATTCTTGGTTTTCACCCAGATGCCCTGACATCAGCATATCCATGGACAATATCCCAGGCATCCAGCTGTGGCTCCTTAAAACAGTCTTCATACATGCATTGCCAAGACTATAGCTCTAAACCAAGTTCATTATTTCACTGCTAATCAAATTACTTTAATAAGGAGCAGTCACATTGAAATATAAAAGCAGGTTTTGGGACTTTGAGCACTTCACACACTGCAGCATACCTTCTCTGCTGTGCAGCTGTTAGCTAAGGGTCTTCTTGTTTTACACCTTAGAGGGTTATCAATGATTTCAGGGAGTTGTGCTTTAGAACTCTGTATGTAGTAGTTATATATTTACTACATTGATGGGATAATAAAGATTTGTCACAATGAATGGAATTTCTGGTTTTTAACTGACTACTTGTTTGGATACCTAGAATCCAATCTCCAAAGCAAAGACTACAAATGACTATGATGGTGTTTCTCTCTTTCCTTTGTCCACATCTCCTTGATGTAACCTTTATTATGACACTCTCCAGATTGCCACAGGCTGCAGCTGGAATTTGTCTTAGGATAGCAACCAGCAGCTATTAACTTTATCAGAGTTGATTTTGTTTCATTCTTCACATTGCTTAAGAGATGCCTGGTCCACTGACAGAAATGTCACCTCCTTAAAATTATTTCTGATTTAGATGGTGGGGGGATGGCGAACCTTAATTTCAGTGAGTTTGATTGACATATATAAAAATAAGAGTTCTTACAAAATATGATTTAAAACTAGGAAGAACTTTTGTAAGAGAAAGTTTAGGATGAAGAAAGAATAGACAAATACCAGGTATTTCCCTTTTTGACTATTATAAATAATGCCACATGAGCAATCTTTGGTGATGGACCTGTGCATTCATTTCTACATGGAACATAACCAGGAGAATTGCTAAGTAATGTGTTTTGGTTGGCTTCATATTTAGTAGAAAATATTACAGAACATCCCCATTGTAATTTTATTTATTTATTTTTATGTGGTGCTGAGTATTGAACCCAGTGCCTTGCACCTGATAGGTGAGCGCTCTACTGCTGAGCCACAACCCCAGCCCCATCCATTGTAATTTTAACAGTTTATATGGTCCTATAAGTTACGTGAGATTTCCAGTTGTTCTTCACTTCACCAAAACTTAGGATTGTGGGACTCTTTTGATCATTCTGGTGAGTTTGTAGAAGTACCTTATATTAGTATTAAGGTGTAGTTCACTGATTTCTGAATGGATTGACCTATTTTTCCCCCACGGTTACTGACCACTTTGCTATCTCTTTTGTGAAGTTTGTTTTAACAATCTCACATTTTTTAAATTAAATTGTCTTTGCATGTTGATTTGGTTTTCTGTCAGTTACATGCATTATAGGTACTATCTGTCTCTCATTGTATAGCTTGCCTTTACATGTCTTTCATGATATTTTAATGAACTAAAAGCTCTCAGTATAAATGCCAATTTATGTGTGTGTGTGTGCACATGTGCATACATATATGTATGTGTATATAGTATATATACATATATATATATATATATACACACATATATATATATACACACGTATCAGCACGCATGCACACACACACACGGGGAAGGGGCAGGGAATGGTTCTGAAAACTATTTTTACTTTCTCTTTCTTGGAGATCTTTAGGGCAGCTATGGATAGCAATAAGAATAATTTTGACCCTGCTTTTTTTTTTAATGTTGTTTACATTCTTATCTTCTGTAATGGCTTGGTACTGGTATACCTATCACACAGTTGACTTACTTGTAGTTACTGTTTCTTAATGTTTACATGATTTTCTTGCTATTTCTCAGTCTCTTTTGTCAGATTCTATAATGTACAGTCTGAAGTGCTGAGTTCATAGAGCTTTATTTCCCAGAATGTTTTTCTCACTGTTTACTAATGCTCAGGTGTTGTTATTTCATATGCATGGTTTTTGTTATCATCTGTATGCTGAAAGAATCGCATATTTATATCTTCAGATCAAAATGTTTTCTGAATTTCTGCTGTTAGACCCATCTAGGTAATCAATATCTTTATCTGGGTGTCTCACAGTGAACATGTCCAAAAATGAACGCATGAAGTCTTTTCAACTCTTCAGTGTTCTCCGATAAATCATATCAACCCGCATCCTCTAGCCCAGACTCTGGTGAACTACCACCTTCATTACCATCACTCATTGATGAAGTCACACTAATGCTACCTTTCTACTTGTAAATTTCTTTCTCTGTTCAAGCCTCCAGCAAGTCATAGATAGATTGTACCCACAGCCCTCTAACTACTCTTCTTACAGTGATTCCCCAACTCCATCTCTTTCTTGAATTGAAGAAATATTATTAATATTTAATAATATTACTATTAATAATGGAAACATTAACTCAACACTCCTGTACTTTATCCCCTTTCATGATTTCCCATGTCTTAGGGTACTAAAAACCTCCCTACTCTCTAAAGAGACTTGAATAATGGGGCATGACTTGCTCCTGGCAGTCTTCACTCTCTAGACAAACGTGCCCTCTCTACAAGAATATGAACTGTGAGAAGGTACTGATTTTTCTTTGCTGTCACCTAGTAGTGGTTCTGTACATTTCTATTGAATGGCTAGAATGTATCATGATATTTCTTCTACTTGCCATTGACACTGGGATATCATTCTTTTGTCAGTGTTGGTGGTGGTGATTTCAAATGCTTACTTCCACACTGTTGTTTAGGAATTCTGTCACATTCATTTCATGTCCTCTTTTTATTCCATGAGTCTCTCTGGGGACCTCTTCTTATCAATATTCACTCCAGCATTTCTGTCCCTATTTGCTTACAGGCCTCGTCTGTCTTTGCCTTCTTGGAGAGATGTTATCTTCTCATTCTTTGACCATGTGTTCAGCCTGTATGTTCTTTATTACACTGAAACAACGGACAGGGTTATTTATTTTATTTTAACAAAAACTTTGTAGTCCAGTATTAAAAATAGTCTCCTGTCCATACACAAAACAACCATATGAATACCATAGCTCTTCCTATTTAACTTAAATGATCTAATTTAAAACATTCCCTGCCTCTGAAGAATGTGATAGTTTTTTTTTCTTATTTATTTCACCATTACTACTTTATAGGCAACACTTATGCATGTATATATATGTAGAGAAATATATTTCTGTATGTACACAAACATGAATTTATTTTATGCCTTGTTAAAGAGAACATTCATCTATTTATTTTAATGTATTTATTGAATAGTTAGAGAATCCTGATTAATATTGCTACATGCTATCAAAGGCCTGGGAGTTAGCGCTGAATATTAAGTTTAAAGCTTTGAAATCTATAGTCTGAATTTGAATATTTATTATACTACATATTAGCTTCTCAAACTACTTGACTCTCTTTTATGTAGTTTTAGTTTCTCTTGTTTATCTTAGTTTTTTTTTTTTTGTGAGTGTATGTGTGTGTGTGGTTGTGGTGTTAGAGATTGAACCCAGGGCCTTGTGCATGTGAGGAAAGCACTCTACCAACTGAGCTATATCCCCAGCCTATTTTCTTAGTTTTTTAAAATATTTCTGTATGTAACATAAAAATAAAAATATTTCACTGTATAGGGCTATTGTGAGGATTAAGAGAAAGAATATTTATCATAGTACCTTGTACTTAACAAGTAATTACTAAACATAGGAATTACTAAAGTAAAATTTGGGAAGATAAGTCTTTTATTTGAAACCATTGCTTATAGTTTAAGTATATTTTCAAATATAACATATACCACTAACTCATTTTTTCTAGCATATAATTTTAATATTGTAAAAATAAATTACACAAAACATGATTCAAACTGAAAAAGGTATATTATAAAGAAAATCTTTCTACCACTCACTGGAAAGTCTTTCTACCACTCCTATAGAATTTTCTATTTATTTATTTATTTATTTTTGTTGGGCTGAGGATCTAACCCTGATTTTTCTCCATGCTAGGCAAGTAAGCAAGCACTCTACCACTGAACCATAACCCCTTCTCTGAAAATATTAATATTTTAAATGGTAGCATTTTAATGTATTTCTAACATATTTGATGTATCTAGTTTATAAACTAATGTGTTACATATTTAAATGGTAAAAAGACTCTATTTGTGTTGTCTTTAGTCCTTATAGCATTCTGACTTTATTATAATCAGTATGTTTATATGTGAAATAATGCCATTTTCAAGATTATTACATAAGTGATAACAATTAATTCTGTGAATCAGAATCATAAATCTTGTATAATAGGAATACACCTGTGGCTTTATGGTCTTAGAACCCAGCCATAATTTTTAAATACCAGTGAAAGCTCACCTGTACATCAGATAAGAAAACACAGAGACCATTAATTATATTCTTTCTTTTATTATCTTATTGGCTTGGAACCGTTAGTGTTATTTGCAGGACAGGCTTTGGGTTTGATTTAAGTCATGTTGAAAGCTGCAGCCCATGTGTGAATTACTTTGGCATTAAGCAGGGTTTGATCTTGTAGCAAAGACATCAGAAACAAAACGTGCTTTGGATTATGTAAGCCTCTGCTTAAACTATTCTTTAAGAAAGAAAAAAGTCATAAAGCATGTTTCAAGTTAATACCATGTTCAAAGTTTCAGAATTTAGTGTGCCTTTTATTTGTCAACTTGTAATAAAGACTTGAGAGATGAGGTGAGGGGAAGAGGAACATGGGAATTCTCAGGCAGCATGGCAAATTTTCACATATAACCATATATCAGGTAGCATGCCTTCAGTGTCACAAAAGTTGAAGAAAGGAACGTTTTTTTTTAATAGAAAGGATCATCTTTCTAAATTCCTTGTCATTTTATGATTTATTAATTGATAATTTTATCTTAATATTTATTACTTTCATTTTCCCAAAATATTTCCATTACTTCCTCTACTCAGTCTTCTCTAAATATAAGAACTTCTTTTCACAAATTTTTTATTTATTAAAAAGTTTGAGAGGGCTGGGGTTGTAGCCTAGTGGTAGAGCATTTGCCTAGCATGTGTGAGGCACTGGTTCAATTCTTAGCCCCACATATAAATAAATAAAAATATACATTGACAACTAAAAAATATTTTTTAAAAAGTTTGAGAGATAAAACAATGAGAGATGGCAACAAGAAGGAGGAGGAGAGGAAGAAGTATATAAAGAATGAATAAAAGAAAGGGGCGGAAGAACAAGAGAAAGAAGAGGTGATTAGCATCCTATGTACTATATTGTCATAACAAACTACCACAGACTCCCACATATGAATTTGAGGGGTCAATGGAGACAAAATTTAGCCCACACATGTACTCTGATAGAGATATGAGCAACTCAGAATACAAAAAGAATGGAACATTCTTTCCATTCCAGTCCAGAAAATCTGGGAGAGATTGATGGTAGAAAGAATATAATGTTAAGTTTATGTAAGTGTCATCACATAATGATAAGCTGAATTTTAGGGCTATGAGCAATTTAAATCACTATTTAATATATTGAATATATTAATGTCTTATGTATGGGTAAGATTAATTTTGGGACAGTAAGCTATGCATAACATCCTACCTACATTGCTATTTATGCAGGAATAATATTAAAACAGGCCAAGACCTCTGCATTAACTCATTAATGCAGAGGGCACAAAGAAATATTTTGTACTAAAGATTGTTTTACTTATAAGCATGTACATGAACTGTTTCCCAAAATTGCTTCCAAACGTATGTATCCTAGTATGTTTCCCTCATAGTTTTAAATCTTTGATATTGTTTTGGAATAAGAACTTGAAATACAAGAGTTAGGTACTAAGGCTTAGTTTAAAGTGAAAGAAGAGTTTTCATTTTGTTTTAGTTTTAAAACTTAGCTGGGAAGTGAAAAATTATGAAGTATTCTGATTTACGTTATTTCATTTTGTTAATTATTGACATGTTATTATTTTTAAAGAAATGCTATTATATTCTAACAAAGTATAATCACACTAGTTCAAGTTCAGCCTGAATTTCTAATATTTGTAGTTATATCTATACATGTTTATTGATCATTTGGAAAGCCTCCTTTGTGAATTCATGTTTTAGCGATGTCTGATTTTTTAAATTGGGTTTCCTTTTTCTAATGGATTTGTAAAAGTTCTCTCCGTAGTTTAGGCTTGAGCCCTCTATCAGTTATATTGTGTAGTAGGAAGAGTAATGGCCTCCTAAATATAAGACCTCCCTACATTTGTGAAGTTCTCCTAAAGATATCAGATACTAGTCCCTTGACAATGCTCTTAATGTTACTTCACATAATATTTTGCTGATGTGATTAAACTGAACATTTTAAGATGAAGACATTGTCCTGGATTATACAGGCAGAGTTTAAATGCAATCACATGTACTATTGTAAGAGGGAAGCAGAGGAAGATTTGGCACAGATACAACAGATAAAGATGATAAGGAGCTAGAGCCTGGTTGATGCAGTTAGCAGAAGCTAAAGAGGCAAGGAACAGATTCTCCCCTAGGGCCTGCTGACACTTTGGTTCTGACAGTTTGATTTCAGACCTCTGGCATTAAGAACTGTGAGGGAATATTGTGTTGTTTCCATTCACCAGGCTTGTGGTAATCAGTTAAGAAATTAATATAAGTGGATTGAACATATCATCTCTATTTTTTGTGTTTTCTTTCTCTGAATGAGGTCTTGATGCACAGATCTCTCAATAGGAATGTAGCCCATTTTATCAAATTTTTCTTATGGTGTTTCTTCACATGTTTGAGAGATGTTTTCCTGTCCAAAGGACATGAGGATGTTCTTCCATGTTATCTTATTTTACCTTTTGAATCTATGTCTATCAACTGCTTAGAATGGTGTTATATTTGTCATATGAGATACGGAGGTCAGGTTTTAATATTTTCCTGTGTGGATATTTTTTTGATTCAGGACTATTTTTAAATCAACTGTTTCCTTCCCCTCTGCACTCTAGAGACATCTTTTTCTTGGGGGTGAGGAGGAGGTTTACCGGGAATTGAACTCAACCACTGAGCCACATCCTCAGCCATATTTTGTATTATTATTTTTTTTAAATTTAGAGATAGGGTCTCACTGACTTGCTTAGCACCTCGCCATTGCTGAGACTGGTTTTGAACTCACTCGACATTTTCCTGCCTCAGCCTCCCCAGCTGCTGGAATTACAGGCATGCACAACTGCTCCTGGTTACAGAGGCCTCTTGATGATTACTGAATACTCCAGACTCTTGGCTCTTCTCTGTCCCACACTTGTATTTGTCCTTGCAGAAACACACCTGTCTGAATTGACTTAGCCTTATAATAAGTCTTGATATTCAGCAATATTTCCCACCTTGATTCTCAAGATTGTCTTGGTGATTTGATCTTTGCATTTCTATAACTGTTTTGCAATCATTTAATCAATCAATTTTTACAAAAATAAGCTGATAGGGTTTTATTTACTCTATACAACAGTTTGCAGAGAATTGCTGACAGTGAAAAATAATATTGTCACTTAATAAATATGATTTTTCTTCCATTTATTTAGAACTTAGTTCATCAAGATGATGTTCCAAAATTTTCATTAGACTGACTTCTATTTGAATTGATTTTATAAATTGCAACTTGAAATTGTCAGTTTCTTAATTTTCCATAGTTCATTTAAAAAAAAGAAAATGAGTAGATTTTTAAAATATTAATTTCCTATCAAGCCAAATAGGCTAAAGATAATTTACTTTAATAACCTAAACTTTTGCATGTTGTTTGAACATAATAATATCATTAACAAATAAACAAAACTCATAAATGATATCTTTCCCTTCTTTTCTTCCTTCTTTATTTCATTGATGAGATTTTTCACTGCAGTTTGAAATAGAAGTGCTAATATTGGACATTGATTTTTTTCTGTATCAAAAGGAAAAAATTATATTTTACAATTAAAAATAACAATTTGCTTGGTTTATTGAAACTATCTGATTCAGAACTGTCTAATTCAGAATTTTGTTGAAAAAGATTAATAAAATTATTTATGGAACAAAAATAATAATTTCTTGTAATATATTGGGTAGAATGTTTTTCTAGTGTCTTCCTATACTTATTGAAAGTGCTTATTTATTTAGATTTAAATCACTCATCTCATTCAGAATTCGGTATTTACCCCAGATGTCATACCTTCTGTTCCTTTTTTTCTGTATTTCTCATATATTTTGTATTTAGTATTATTTTATTTCTTCCTTTTAAAAATATTTCCTTCTAATCCTAATTTATTGAGATTTTTTAAAATCACAAATTTACATAAACTTTGTTTTGGATATTATTTTAGATGATCATTTTCTTTCCTTCCCTTTATTTTGTTAATGTATAAAATTGCATCAACTGCCTTTTTAATATTAGGAAACCTAGTTTTGATTTGCATTTCTCTAATTGCTGGACATGTTGAACATTGTTTTCATACATTTGTTGATTGATTATATATCTTCTTCTGAGAAGTGTATGTTCAATTCCTTGGCCCATTTATTGTTTGGGTTATTTGGTGTTTTTTTTTTTTTTTTGGTGTCTAGCTTTTTGAATTTTTTATATACTGGAGTGATTAGTCTCTATCTGATGTGTGAGGGGTAAAGATTTGCTCCCAAGATGTAGACTTTCTATTCACCTCACAGATTGTTTCTTTTGCTGAGAAGAAACTTTTTAGTTTGAGTCCATCCCATTTACTGATTCTTGATTTTAATTCTTATGCCACAGGAAGGAGTCTTATTAAGGAAGTTGGTACCTAATCCTACATGATGGAGATTAGGGCCTACTTTTTCTTCTATTTGATGCAGGGTCTCTGGTTATATTCCTAAGTCCTTGATCCATTTTGAGTTGAGTTTTATGCATGATGAGAGATAGGGGTTTAATTACATTTTGTGGCATATGGATTTCCAGTTTTCCCAGGACATGAAGATGTTCTTCCGTGTTATCTTATTTTACCTTTTGAATCTATGTCTATCAACTGCTTAGAATGTTGTTATATTTGTCATATGAGATACGGAGGTCAGGTTTTAATATTTTCCTATGTGGATATTCTTTTGATTCAGGACTATTTTTAAATCAACTGTTTCTTTCGGTTGAAGAGGCTATCATTTCTCCAATGTATGTTCTCGGAACCTTTGTCTTGTACAAGATAATTGTAGTTTTGTAGGTTAGTCTCTGTGTCCTCTTCCTGTACCATTGGTCTACCAGTCTGTTTTGGTGCCAATACCATGCTGTTTTTTGTTACTATTGCTCTATATTATGGTTTAAGGTCTGGTATAGTGATGCCACCTGCTTCACTCTTCCTGCTAAGGATTGCTTTAGCTATTCTGGGTCTCTTATTTTTCCAGATGAATATCATGGTTGCTTTTTCTATTTCTATGAGGAATGTCATTGGAATTTTGATCAGATTGCATTAAATCTGTATAGTGCTTTTGGAAGTATGGTCATTTTGATAATATTAATTCTGCCTATCCAAGAGCAAGGTAGATCTTTCCATCTTCTAAGGTCTTCTTTGATTTCTTTCTTTAGGGTTCTGTAATTTTCTTTCACCTCTTCATTAAGTTGATCCACAAGTTTCTTTTTTTTTTTTTGAGGCTATTGAAAATGGGGTAGATTTCCTCATTTCCCTTTCTGAGGATTTGTCACTGATATACAGAAATGCCTTTGATTTATGGGTGTTGATTTTATATATTGGTACTTTCGCTGAATTCATTTACTAGTTCTAGAAGTTTTCTGGTGGAACTTTCAGGATCTTCCAGGTATAGAATCATATCATCAGCAAATAGTGCCAATTTGAGTTCTTCTTTTCCTATATGTATCCCTTTAATTTCTTTCGTCTGTCTAATTGCTCTGGCCAGTGTTTCAAGAACCATGTTAAATAGAAGTGGTGAAAGTGGGCATCCCTGTCCTATTCCAGTTTTTAGAGGGAATGCCTTCAGTTTTTCTTCATTTAGAATTATGTTGGCCTGGAGCTTAGTATAGATAACCTTTATGATGTTGAGATATGTTCCTGTTATCCCTAGATTTTTAGTTTTTTGAACATGAGCAATGCTATATTTTGTTGAATACTTTTTCTGCATTTATTGAGATGATCATATGGTTCTTATCTTTAAGTCTATTGATGTGAAGAATTACATTTATTGATTTCCGTATGTTGAACCAACCTTGCATCCCTGGGATGAATCCCACTTGACATGGTGCACAATCTTTTTGATATATTTTTGTGTTTGATTTCCCAGAATTGTATTGATAATTTTTGCATCTATGTTCCTTAGAGATATTGGTCTGAAGTTCTTTTTTGATGTGTCTTTGCCTGGGTGATATTGGCCTCATAGAATGATTTTGGAAGTGTTCCCTCTTTTTCTATTTCCTGAAATAAATTGAATTATTGATATTAGTTCTTCTTTATAGGTCTTGTAGAACTCGGCTGTGTTTATAGCTGGTCCTGGGCTTTTCTTGGTTGGTAGGCTTCTAATGGTGTCTTCTATTTCATCACTTGAAATTGATCTGTTTAAATTGTGTATATCATTCTGATTCAATTTGGGAAAATCATGACTCTAGAAATTTTTCAACACCTTCAATAATTTCTATTTTATTGAAGTACAAGTTTTCAAAATAATTTATAATTATCTTCTGTATTTCTGTATTGTCTGTTATGATACTTACTTTTTCATCATGTATGTTAGTAATTTGAGTTTTCTCTCTCCTTCTCTTCATTAGCATGACTAAGAGTTTGTCAATTTTATTTATTTATCCATCTTTCCTACCCATAGGCCCCCTGTCAATTTTTTCAGTTGTTTCTTTTGTTTTTCAGTTGTTTATTTTGTTTCAATTTCATTGATTTCAGCTCTGATTTTTTTTATAGTAAGATTACTTTATTCACTGTTTAAAATGTTCACATCCATTCATTTTCTGGCAATTTCCAGAAAGTACTTACTGACAGCAGGATTTCCATTTGAATGATTTTAATATTTCCTATCTTCTACTGCTTTTGGTGTTGATTTGTTCTTATTTTTTTTAGGGCTTTGAAAGATTTCATCTCACTCCAATCAGAATGGCAGCCTTTAAGAATACATAAAACAACAAATGTTGGCGAGGATATGGGGAAAAATGCACATTCATAAATTGCTCCTAGGACTGCAAATTGGTGCAGCCAATATGGAAAGAAACATGGAGAATCCTTGGAAAACTGGGAATGGAACCACCATTTGGCCCACCTTTCCCACCCCTAGGTCTTTACCCAAAGGAGTTAGAACAGCATGCTATAGGGACACAGCCACATCAATGTTTACAGCAGCACAATTCACAATAGCTAATCTGTGAAACCAACCTAGATGCCCTTCAGTAGATGAATGAATAAAGAAAATGTGGTATTTATACACAACGGAATATTATTCAGCATTGAAAGAGAATGAAATCATGGTATTTACAGGTAAATGGATGGAGCTGGAGTATATAATGCTAAGTGAAATTAGCCAATCCCCAAAACCCAAATGCTGAATGATTTCTCTGATTTAAGGATGCTGATTCAGAATATGCTGTTGTGGGGGGGAGGAGGATGGGATGATTAAATGAACTCTAGATAGGGCAAAGGGAAAAAGGAAAGAGAGGGGAAGGGAGGGGGATCCTAAGGGTAGCAAAGATGGAGGAATGCGATGATCATCATTACCCTAAGTACATGTATGAAGACACAAAGGATGTAACTGTACTTTGTGTACAATTAGATACATGAAAAATTGTGCTCTATATGTGTAATATGAATTTTAATGCATTCAGTTGCCATATATAACAAAATTTTAAAAATTGAGAAAAATTAATTTAATAAAAATAAAAACATTTTTAAAAAGTAAAAATTAAAAAAAACAATTAAGACATCTAACCTGCTAATCTCGTATTATTCTTTTGTATATTAATATATTTTTGTCAATATTTTTGACATTAATATATGCAGCTATATTTGCATATATTCATATAAGATAGTCTTATAGAACTCTTTTAATATTCTTTCATATTATGGCATCAAGATTGTCTCAGCCTCATAAGAAAAATTTGGTTATTATTTTCTCCTTTCTATATTCTAGAATAGTTCATGCAAGATTGGCATAATTTTTTTCCTTAAATGATTAATGAAAAGTTTATTTATGAAACTATTTGATTCAGAATTTTGTTGAAGCAAGATTAACAAAATTACTTATGGAACCAAAAAATTAGTTTCTTATATTAGGTAGAATGTTTTTCTCAAAATTCTATATCTTTACAATTTTTTTTATTTATTCACATAAACTTAATTATAATATTTTATGATCTGTTTGAAGTCTGTGTGGTTTGAAGCAATGTTCCCTTTTCTATTCCTTCTGTTGTTTTTCTCTCTGAGATAAATACTTACAGATCATTGATTTTCATTTTTTTTTGTATTTTAATATATATACTTCAGTCTGTTTAGTTGTATCTCAAAGTATATATATATATATATATATATATATATATATATATATATATACACACACATATATGTGTGTGTGTATACTTGTGTGTGTATATATATGTATATATTTTATTGTTATTTCCATTTTACTTCCATTTTGTCCTATGAGAAATTTAGAATTCATTTTTAATTTCAAACAAATGCAAATTATCTTGTTACTGATTTCTCTTTTTAAAATATATTTATTTGTTCTAATAAGTTATACATGACAGCAGAATGTTATTCGATTCATTGTACCCATATAGAGCACAATTTTTTTTTACTTTTCTGGTTGTACCCAAAGTAGGGTCACACCATTTGTGTAATTACACATGTATCTACGATAATGATGTCCATCTCATTTCACCACCCTTCCTACCCCCGTGTTCCCTTTCCCCTCCCCTTTGCCTCATCCAAAGTTTCTACACTCATCCCAGGCTCCCCACTCCCATTATGGATTAGCATCCATTTATCAGATAAAACATTCAGCCGTTGGTTTTTTGGGACTGGCTTATTTCACTTAACATGATATTCTGTAACTCCATCCATTTACATGCAAATGCCATGAATTTTTCTCTTTTATTCTTGAGTAATATTCCAGTGTGTGTATATAACCCTAACCCTAACTGCTTAGTATACTCTGAGTTTCTCTGTGATTTAGTATTTGGTACTAGTTTGGGACAATTTTCAGCCACTAACTTGTCAAATATTTCCTCTAATATAACTTTATTCTCTTATCCTTTTGAATTTCCTGTTACTTGTTAGACTTTTGGATAAGGGCTTGCATCTCTTGGATACTCCATTGTTTCATTTTCCCCTTTGTTTTTTCAGTAGGGACATTTGTATTGATTGTCTTCAAAGGTGCTATTTGAAAACACTTTTTAATCTGTTTCTGTATTTGTTTGTTTTCTTTCTAGTATTTTCACTTGACTCTTGTGCTTTTACCTCTGCTGAAGCCTCGGCATGTTTCCCTTTTTTCCATTTCAGAGTTTAACATGGTAGTCAGAGTCATGTTAAATCCACTATTAGATAATTCCAACACCGCTCTCATATTTCAGTCGAGTTCTGTTGATTGCTTTGCCTTCAGTCCACTTGATTGCTTTTTTTGTTGTTCTTTTGTATGACTTATGGTTTTATTTATTTAGTTAGTTAGTTTTTACTTTTGTTAAGAGCTTAACAGTTTGCATAGGAATACAGAAGTAAGCAGATTTTATGTTTGGAAATGGGCATGTCTTTCCTTCTATAGCTTTTCATAAGAGGGAGTTATCATCAGTCCACCATATTCTTCAAATTCCTTAATATTAGGGTGTTTTTAGGGTAGGGGCTGGTTTCCTAGAGGTTTTGTCTCTTTCTTTGCTCCACACTCAGCTTTTGGTCTTCCCTTTGCACTGTGCTTTAGAATGTCTTTCAGCAAGCCCTTGTTTTTGTCTCCAAAGTAGGAACACAGCTGTTGATACTTGCTGACCTCTGTGAAACAGTCATTTTGGTTTACTGATTAAGCCTTAGTCTTAGGCAAGCCTTGTCAGTGACAATTGAAGGAGGACTGTCTCAGTGACCCTGCCCCAGCTCAATGAGACCTGGGCACAGGGGCATTCTTCTTCCTCTCCCAGGGCAGGATGGGTGTGGTGTTCTGTAGTTCACTTCCCTTAATTGCAATCATGTTAGTTTGCCACTTTATTTCCTGTAATCTGGCAGTTAGATCTTTAGAGAATTCATCCACACCACTACCTAAGAAATACTCGGATTCTAAGATGCCTAAGCATCCTAATGTTTGTTGTCCTTATCTCACCAATTTAAGCTCCCCTCTCATATTCTTCTCTCCATGGAAATAGTGACAGGAAGGATCTGATCAGGTTTTGTGCCTTTTCTTCAGTGACTACTCTTAAACTCCAACAGGCCTGCACTTTATGGGAGGCTTTCTCAGGGTGCCTATTGGTCTTTTTTTGCAAGAGGAAGCTGAGAGCAGGTAGGAATTTCCCTAGGATCTGTTTTTCTCAAGTATTTTTTACTCTCTTGATTTCCCCACGTCTAGCCTTCAGCAATTTGTTAAAATGTTCACTGAATTCTTGTTTCAGGAGTTCATCAATATCTGCTCCAGGTAAGGAGGTGCTTGCTTCTGTCTTTGGAGATGTTTGTCTTTCCTTCGATTTCATGTTATTTAATTTGTTGGTGACTTCAACTCTCTAAAGTTCCAGGAAACTGGTATATTTGCAGATTGTTTAAAATGTTGTTGTTGTAAGGGTGAGAAAAATGCTGTTTTCAGCTTTCTATCTCCTATCTGGAAATGAATATTAATTTTAAAGTCATTAGTTGTCAATATGAAACAAAGATCCTAGAAATCTAGGGTTTAGTAGAAGAGCAGTCTGAGGATTTCCTAGGCCAATAATAATCAAAGAAGATTGAATAAAGTCTATAACAGTCTACAAATGAAGAGGTAAATAAATAAATGGTGTCATTATTTTCTTATGATTTTTTTTCTGGTTATTTCATAGAAAGAACCTAAATGTAACATTGTTGGATCTGCTGTTTAAGAAACATGAGTAAAACCAAGAGGCATGGGACTAAACCTAAAAATTGGCTCCTTTGGAGACAGAGCTAACAAAAGAAAAGAAACAAACAAAAATCATGAAGAAAAGATGTTAAACAACTCTTTGTAAAACATTAAAATTTAGTGCCTCTCCCATTTTGTTTGATTTTGAAACCATTTTTCAATGTTCTCTCCATTCAAATCATGGCAAAATATTCGAAGAGTGAAATTAGGGGATCATAAATCATGTAGAACAAACGCTTAGAAGAAAGCTCAGAAGACTCTTCCATTCAACTATTAAGCACTCTTTACCCTATAAGGCAATAAGTGGATAATGACAGTGGCAGTTCAACTGGACAGTGAGTGGAAAACCAACAAAATCCAATTAATGGTGAATTCTAGTTTTGTCAATGCTTCAGAAAAAATTGCTCATTTTCTGAGCTCTAATTTTTGTGTTAAGAGTAGATCGGTTTTCATTAGGATGCTCTGACCAGCAGAAACATCCACTTAATTAATTTTACTAGCAAGTATTTTTATACTTTTACATGAATAAATAAAATTGACTCCGACAAAGACAGTTCTGTTCCTTTCCTTTAGTGCTTTCGATAACAAAAGCTCTTCATGGTTTTAGGGAAGTCCCACCATCCTGACCACAGTCTCTCTGAGACATCTGAGATCTGCAATATGTAGACTCTGCTTTCTCTGCATACAAGAAAACATCAGTTACCCAGGTTCTTGAAT
This sequence comes from Ictidomys tridecemlineatus, assembly GCF_052094955.1. Classification (NCBI taxonomy): domain Eukaryota; kingdom Metazoa; phylum Chordata; class Mammalia; order Rodentia; family Sciuridae; genus Ictidomys; species Ictidomys tridecemlineatus. The sequence goes on from NC_135485.1 coordinate 61,667,650, forward strand.
ATGACTGGGAATGTATTACCCTGTTGGACCCCTCATTTTTCATCCAAGTTCAATCTTTTCAAAGGCATCAGTAGGCCTCTGCTTTTAATTTTAGGTAGTTTCAATATAGAATGGTGGAGTTGATGTTGTGGCTCTGTGGCAGAGTGCTCACCTAGCATGCATGAGGCACTGGGTTCAATCCTCAGCACCACATAAATGTAAAATAAAGATATTGTGTCCACCTAAAAATCTAAAAAAAAATTTAAAAAAATATATAGAATGGTGCTTATCTTTAAACAATTGTAACAGGTCTCCAACATAAAAATCAAATAGTATGGCAGATTAAACTCCATTGGTTATTAATTTTCAAAATTCTGCACTCCAAGTTTTTCCATCTTTTTCTGTAGAGGAAGTATGGTTCAGATATTGACTTGTTGTCTTTATATACTGTTGCTATATCTGTTTTTTGTTACAAAAACATATCATGGTTTATTCTCTAAGTCTGAGTATAAGTTTAGCCTAATTAGTTTTCTATGTCTGACCACCATTTATAAGATCAAAATTATTATTCAACAACTGATATCAGCTGATAGCTCTTCAGTCCCCTGGGCCAGGGTATGGCAAACTGGAGCTCTCAAACCAAATCCAATCCATGAGCTAAGAATGGTTTTTAAAATTTTTAATGTTTAAAAAATGCAGACAATATTTCATGACACATGAAAATTATCTGACATTCAAATTTCACTCTAAATAAAGTTTTATTGGAACACATCCACACTCATCTTTTTATGAACACATCCACACTGCTTTCATGCTACAGTGGCAGAGTTGAGTAGTTGCCCCAGAACTATATGGCCCAGAAAGCCTGAAATATTTACTATTGGCTCACTTACAAAAAAAAAAAAAAAAGTTACTGATTCCTGCCATCTGTAAAATATCTAGATAAGGATCAGAAAAATTTCAAGGGAAGACTATTGCATTAAATAGTGGATGATGCAAAGGGGTAGATGTTGACATCATTATCACAGAACTCATGGCTTCCTAAAATGTGTAGGACAGTCACGAATGGATTTGACATTTGTGATTACTTGCAGCTAAAACTGATACCTCCCCAACATGTATCATGGTTTGCATTTTAACCATTCATGTGAAGAAAAATTTAACAATAAGAATGATTACTCAAAATACATAGAAATCAATACTACTTTTCTATAATCACAACCTATCAAAGTTTGATTTTTTTTCGTGCCTAAGTCAGCTTTTAGGATCTCTCTTCTTTGTCTCACATAGGAGAAGTAATAAAGAATCATTTAAAAAGAAAAAGCAAAATGAGGATTAAAATGTGAGATATTGGTAACTACTAAAGTTTAATTGTTACAATGTCTTAATGATCAAATAATTCATATCCAAAGTAAAAAGTAATTTCTTCATAGTTTTTCTCATTACTTTGAGCAATTGAATTCCTAAGCGATGAGAATATCAATTTTCAAAAAAAACTTATATTAACTTTATTTATATTTATTTACTCAAAATATTTGATAAGAGCTAACTTATTTATACCAAATTCATGTTCCTTTATCATGTTGCTTTCCATATGACAACAGAATGCTTCTGTCTTCAAGGATTTTATAGCTTTTTATCTGAGCTAAGATTTCACTACTAAGTTTGTTAATCTAGTACCAGTCATTAAGCAAGTTAATGTGGACATCGTTTCATTATTTCACAAAATCAGTTTTTTTATTTAATTAGCATTGGTTGGATTAAATTGAGGCTTCCTTATAGATCTATGTTCTATAATATATTTGTAATATAAACGATAGAAGATTCTAAGGAATGACTAAGTGATATCAGTTTATGGACCTAAATGATACTAGGACATATGAACATTTTCCTTCCTAAAGTAGCTTTTAATTTGATAGCAAAAATACATATCTGTCAGGTAAATATGATAATTTTCTAGGACTAGCAGAGAGTTTTATATGTCAAAGATTACCAAAAAGCAGAGGTAAATTTTATTGAATATGCATAAAACCAAGGCAAATTTTATAAGCCAAAAAGAATTCCTCTAAATATTAAAATAGGCCAAAAGTATTAATGATTTTTTATACTATCCTAGGCAGTTAATCTTAAGATCAATTCTGGAAAAGAAATAGTGGGACTTGTCAAAACTATTTTGAAATATACTTTTATATTATTTTATCTGAAAATATATCATGAACACAAAATAAAACTTGGTTTCTGTAATTATTAAGACCTAAATTGTGAATTCCATTCACATTTCCTATCAATATTAAGAATTATGAAAAAAGGGCTGGGGATGTGGCTCAATGGTAGCATGCCTACCTAGCTAGTACAAAACCAAATTAATAGCATTGACTGTCATATGTGTGACAGCTTTGACACCACCGTTATTTTATTGCTTTGTAGAATTATTCCACTGTTATAATTGTTATTGTTAGAGTATAGAATGGAGTTTAGAGTAAACGAACAAACTGAAATGATTTGATGTCTATTTTATAAACCTTTAAAAAATAGAAATAATGATTTTGTGTGACTTTTTACTGAATTTATTTAGTAACCTAATTAATTCCTGGGCAAATTTTCCACACCTTTTCACTTAATATAGACTTAACTCTCCTCAAACTTTGTTTTGTTTTGTTTTTACCTCTAGATACCATCACAGCAATATTTTATTTGGGATTATGCTGTACAAGAGTGTGTTTACAGCTGCAGGCAGTCTCTTTACACGTCTAGGCAGTGTGTCCAAGGTCAGAGAAAAGTTTCCATTTAGCTTACTCTGATTTAGTCATTTTTGTGATTTTTGTAAACTTTTTAAGGATAGGTTGTCTTTAAATTTCCAAAGAGGTTCAACATTTTTTTTTCCTGCAATGAAAATTTAATAGGAAATCAACTTTGAAGTCTAGCATCTTTTACTTCACTTAAAAATTAAACAATGTTGGGCTGGGGATGTGGCTCAAGCGGTAGCGCGCTCACCTGGCATGCGTGAGGCCTGGGTTAGATCCTCAGCACCACATACAAACAAAGATGTTGTGTTCGCTGATAACTAAAAAATAAATATTAAAATTCTCTCTCTCTCTCTTTCTTTAAAAAAATTAAACAATTTATGAAATGCTGTGAAAGAAATAGTGATTGTTGCTACTGTATCAGAGTCTGATAAGAAATGCAGAGGGCTGTGATAGATTTTTTATAGGAGTAAAACCATACATAATTGCTGAAGAAGCTGAGGAATTTGATACCTGGAAGGAAGAAGAACTGAACCTAGAGCAAGGGAGAGTAAGGCCCCACCAGCACTGCAGAATCTTTTCTACCATACCTAACCATAATAAATATTCAAAGTATGATGATGACTGCCTAATTTTTCATTTCCAAATTTGGTGTGAATTTCCCTTATGTCTAACTTTAACCAGAAACTATAGAAGAAAATGGATCCTAAGAAATACGGTTTCAGTTTAGCCCACATGATATAATATAAAACTACCCTAGTACTATATTTAAAATAATTCATATATTCATTCATTAACTCTGCCACTCATAAAATCTTACAACTCATAAGGCTCCTCACTATTTGTTGAAAGTAAAATTATAAACACAAATGTCCATTCTTCTAAAAGTTCAGATATTTTAGGGGCAAAAAAATGTAAGGAATATTTTAATAGATTGATTTTTTTTAAGTATAGCAAGAAGCCTAGGTAAAATTGAGATAATAGCTGAAGTCCTTCCAATAAGTTCATCAGAAAGCCCCTCTAAGAAATGAGACATTAAGCTGATTCCAGATGATGGGTAAGAAGTAATGGATGGGGAGGGAAACCAGGGAAGGAAAGTTTTGTGCAAAATGTACAGAACTGAAAGACAACATGGTGTATGGAAGAACTGAAAAACATTCAGTGGAACCAGAATTCTGAGCCTCCAGGAGGATATGGGAAACCTTAGGTGACCATATTACTGGTTCTTTTATATTATGATAAATATAGATAATTTCCAAGATCCAATCCCCCATACTTATCGTGAGTAATTCAGTCATCTGAGCATTATCATTTTAGAAGTTCCTCTGAGCCTGAGGGTATTCTAACAGGTATTATTGTCTCACAACAGATGTTTTAGAAATAATTAAGTCTGACAGAAGCTGTATCTTATTTTAAAATCTCAATCTAAGTTTGTCTAAAAGTATAACATAAACAAGAACATGTGTTTAACCAAACTTTTTTCTCCTGCTATAGTTCTTTACTTCTGGGTGGTCACCATTGCGGTATTTGTTTTTATACAAAAGAAAATACAGGAGGATTCTCCTGTAAACTAAGACAGAATGGAATTTTACTTAGCATTAGACTGGTAAAGAAACCACAGTCATGCATTACTTCCTGTGGTTATTATTAGCATGAACAATCTCTGGGTATAGTGATCTGCTGCATCCTTCACAACTGAAAATTGAAGTATTTGTATGGAAAGGCGAAAGTAAGGGCTTTATCTAAGAGTGAAATATTCAAGCTAAAAACACGAAAATGTTTATGCAGTAGATGACTGAAAATGTGTATAGAATAAAAGCAAGTGCTTTTCTACATCTCTAACAATTACCTGTACAAGTGGAAATTTTTCATTATAGAAATAATAAATATAAAATAATTAGGAAAGTAAATAATAACTAAACAAAAATCAATATAAAGTTGTGAAATAATTTACTAAGATCCAATCAAATATTTCATGGGAACTTTGTGTGGTAGAAAATGGCATTTGATATTTGATTTAACTACTAACTAGTTAGTCTAAGAAAATATTAGGAGAATGTAAGTGAGTGAGTCTTTATAAATAAAGTGTATTATAACTATACAAATACCAAATCAACATGATTCTGGGACAGAAGAAGACAAGCAGGTTAATGGTATGAAAATTCAGGAACACAATTCAGTTTTTGAGTATTTTGTGTTCATGTATGTGTGTATTTGGGATTCAAACATAATAAAAATATACATTTAAGTCAATGGGTAAATGAGTAAATATTTCATTGCTGGATTAATTATTCATAATGCTTGATTTTAACTTAGTATGCAATATAATTAGAGATGCATATGTTGCCTTTTATACAATATTGATAACTTCAGGTTAACTTTTAAAAATTTAAAATACATATCCTTTCCCATATGTCAATGGACTAAGATAATATGAAATATTTCCACATTTATGTAGAAATGATTCAGTGGGGGGTATCCAACAACCAATAAATTCAACTTTTGACAAATCACTGGAAAGAAAGATATCCTAAATAAATAATGTATTCACATTTTGCCTGGAACATCCCTGTTGTCAAGTATAATAATACTTCCAAAAGCATCTTGGTTAGATAACTCCAATAATTGTAAACAGGAACTAGAAGCTTGTGAATATTAATGCACCTGGAGTCAAGGGTGGGAGGAAAAGAGTTTGTAATTTTGATGTCAGTAAGTTAGTGCATAAGTTTAATGCTTGTCTGGGACAGGATATGAGGCCCAGAGCATACCAGAGAAAAGTTGGGATCTTTCAAGTCTGCAGGTGTTGAATCAACTGCAGCTAGATCCCCCTTCAGGTATCAAGGATTTATGATCACAATCATTGGGCATGTGACTGCTAACAATTCTTTGCTGTCAGCCTGGTATGGAATATACTCAGCTGAAGAGAATTAGTCACACCTTTTCCCAGAATAACCAGCATCCAAGGACTAATTGACACAGGGGCATAAAGGTCCTTTCTTGGTTCTTTAATAGGAAACCACCAAAGATGGCCATACCAACTCCAGAGCAGGATACCTGGCCAGCTAAGACATTTGGTATAACTGCCTTACAGCTAGCTCTATTTCTTGCTCTATCCAATTCTGTTTCCTTCCTTTTACTTCCATAGATGTGTTAATCCCAAGAGCCTTCTCTTTAAAAAAAAAAATGGCCTGAATACTAAACTCTCAGCCTGTTTTCCATAGAACCAAATATGTGGCATACATCCTTGGTGAAAAAGTGGGCTAATCTGCCTAAGGGTATAGAATTACATTAATGAAGGCTGTCTATCATTTTCAACATCCTGGACTGAAGGGAGAAAAAATTATACATGAGAAATCTAAATGCATGGCCTCACCCATGTTGAGGTCCAAATCTACTCTAGCTGTGTGGCACAGGAAGCCCCGCTGAAATATTATCACAAAATCAGTCTACAACCAGAGAAGACCCCCGACATCACTGCTATAAAAAGGAATTCTAAGAGCTTTAAGAGTATGAGAATTTTAAGAACTTAAGAAATCTGATTGAGAACTTATTTTAAGATGAACAGGCATAAAATTTAAAAGAATTAGATCCTTAGATTAAGACAACATAAAAATGTAAGTTTTAAAAAATTGAATTTCTAAATTAATAATATTAGAACATTAAATGTTAAAATGTTAAATTATATATTGACCTTTAATATTGAATATTACAATTATTTATTTTAAATAATAATAATTAAGAATATTAAATTATTAAAGGGGAAGTCTTAATCCAGAGGTTAAATACTAAGCAAACTGCTGAGAAATTAATTTGGAAGGCAGAATTTAAGAAATCTAAAAATACAGCACAAAGAATATAACATTTGGAAAGTATGAAAGAGGTTAAGCCACACATCTGACCAAATGGGATGGTACAACACACAGAAGGAGATGATAGGGAGATTGGCAGAGGTAATTCTTGGAAAAACAACAGTCTAAATTTTCTGAATATATGAAAGGCATACATCTTCACTCGAGCCTAATGAATTAACTGCAGGATAAAATAAACTACCACCAAGAAATATGTTAATGAAAATGTATGACTCCAAAGACAAAGAGAAGATCTTCAAAACTACTGGAGAACAAAACTCCAAATCACCTATAAAGCTAAATTTTCTGCAACAATCTAATATGGATATCTAACAATAATGATTAAAGACAATCAGAAAATAGCTTCAAATAACCTAGGGACAATAAATATTACAGTATCATTCCAGATTTGGCTAAACTATTATTTAAACATAAGATTCTGCTTATACAGATGGAAATAATTTGCTTTTATTTAAGTGCTGGAGATAATTGAATTTTATCATCTCTATATAGATTTTACAAGAATTTATTCACAAAGGCCAAGGACTAACTTTATATCATTGATGAGATATTTGTGACTGACAAAGCTCTTTAACAATATTTCTATACAGCCCTCAGACACACAAACACACACACACACACACACACAAATGGAATATTGTTCCTCCTTCAATGAGATTGAGTTTCTGAAAATCAGTGTGCTTCCTCAGGCCTTTCAATCGAAGCTCCTTTACTCTCTTTACTATAACCTACTAATTAAGACCAACCAACCAACAAAAAAATAAGCAAACTGGCACAAAAGTCGTAATTTTGTGAGTGCCAATAATGTGCTACATTATTGAAATTCTACCTAATCTCATCAAATTTTACTTTACAAATTGCTATGAAACCATTTAAGAAATTTCAGTAGAATGTCAAGTAGTTAAAATGGAGTGTGTGTGTGCGTGTGTGTGTGTGTTGAAAGAGTAAATTTCAGTTGCAAACAGATATGAAACATGTTGTATTTCTCCAACATGGAATAATGTCATAAAGCCAATAGGTGATTTAGTATGGTTTCAAATATTTCATTGTGTCCTCCTTATGACTGTCATAACTTATTGCTGTATTATAGGATGACTTTCTTTCTTTTGAGGAACTTAAGCTGATTTTTTTCTCCTTATTTATCAAACACAATTCTCCTTTATCAAAATAGAATATTTGTTCTCAGTAGTTAATTTTCATGCTCTTTTAATTGCCCCATATACATCTTTGCCAAGGAATTTAATATTAATGTTGATATTTTAAACACCAATGCTAGAATTTCTAGTAGAACACAATATTTCTGTTTGTACACAGGTTGTTTGCCTTGGATATAAAAAATACATCTGTGTTTCAATTTTACAAGCAAAAGAATTTTAATAAGTAAGGTCATCAACATTATTGGCACCCATTTTCTTCCCTTCAGGAAGAATGAATCATCAGTAAGCAAACATTAATAATAACACCTAAACTTCTAAACACAGCTTTTCAAAAGCACAGAGGGTTTCACAGATGTTCCCAAGAAGTTACATGCTACATCTGAGAGGTAGGATGGCATCAACTAATAGTTACTTGTATCTGTTTACCCTTTTGATTATAAAAGTCTCACTCTATAAAGTCAATAAGATAGAGATTGTTCAACAGCAGGGGAAAAATAAGTGGAAATATGAAAAATCAAATGCATCAAGCAGGTATTAAATTTATGTATCTCCTATATAAATCTGTATATTTATATATACCTAAAGCATTTGATTTTTAAGTGAACTTTATAAATTGTTTCCTACTGCATCAATACTAGCATAAAATTGGTAGTAGTATTAAAGACAAATTCAGGTTTAAAACATGGGAATAAATTTATTTTTAACCATGCTTAAGGAGGTCCAATATTTATCCATGACAAAGAACTATAATATCATTTTTTTTGGTCACAGGAAATTAAAAGTGTCGTACTAATTGAATGCATTGTTTATAATTCTTTTATCGTTATGCATTTCAATCCAATACATATTAATTATGTACAAGGCATTTTGTTAGATTCTGTGGTGAAAGGTCCGGGTCACAGATACAAAGAGAAATCAAGCTGTTTTAAAACAGTCTTCAATTTCAGGAGAATACAGACATGCAAACAGTCTGTTGGATGAAGTGTGCCTTAAGGGAGCTACGGATACCACATGCTGTGGTAGCTTGGAGGATGCACAGATTGATGCTAACTGTGAGGATTCAAGAAAAGCCTTATGCAGAAGGAGACTTTTGAAGTTTTGATCCATGAGATGCAACATTGCTTTTCTAAGTGGAAACTAGGTAAGGGAGTGGAGCAGATTAGATTAGGTTAAATCATGGAGAGATACTGACACATTCAGTTGAAAGAAAATTTAGGTTTTTAAACTTTTCTTATGAATGATATATAGATTTTATTAAGTTCTTACTAGTTTCCTGACACTTCAGGTTTAACAAGAATTATTTCATTTACTACATTATTATGGTATGATAGAGGTATTATCATCTTTTTTTACTGAGGCATATCAAGTCTGTTACAACTTTCACTAAATGTGATATGGCTTTTTCGAGGCTATATTAGTTTTATGTTGCTATATGATAAATTAACAAATTTAATGTCTTAGAGCGATGCCTTTTCACTTATCTCACAGTTCTGAAGGTCAGAAGAACATATGTGGGATTTAGCGCCATCCCCTTCTCAGGGAATCACCAAACTGAAATCAAGGCTGTCATTCTTAATTCTAGATGTATATATTGTTTGCATGATTCATTCTGTGTGGCTGTGACTAAAATCCTTGCCTTCTTGCTAGCTATTGGCTTGAGACCAAACTTAGCAACTAGAGGCTACTCACAGTTCTGTGCCATCTAACCCCCATGGATAGTTCTCCATGTAGAAGCTTGCTTTCTTCCAGGCCTGCAAGAACTGATCCCTCTGACTTCTAAATCCCTCCACAGACTGCTTCAACAATATCAGTATAATATAACATAATCACTGAGTGACTCCCATCATCATTTGACATAAAATTTAACCATGAGCAACTATTACATCATATTTGCAGTTCTACGCACACTCAAAAAAAGGCCATAACATACAGCCTATCTACTGGTTGCAGAAATCTTGAAACCTTTCTCAGAATTCAGCTTAGTGTGGTCTAATCTTCCTAATTCAGTCTCATTCCTTTATGGGCTCAGCCATTGCTCAAAATCCAGTCATTGAAATCAGGTCTAGATGAGGTTCCTTATATGTTATTGATATATACAACTCCTGAGGCTCAATCTCTCTCTGTTGGTGGACCAGTAAATGTAGCAACAAATTACCCATAGGAATTCCATAAAATGATAGTGAAACAGGCTGAGGACTATAGCCGTCACATTCTGGTTCATAAAAGAGCAAGTGGAAGGTAAAAGAGAATGACTAATCCAAAGCAGTACTGCAATCCAACTCGACAAATGGGAGTTTCTTGACTCATGTGTAAGGCCTGGGAATAAATTTCTGTGGCTCTCAGTTTCATCCTCTAGTCTCTTGGTTCCACCTTCTGAGTCATTCTTCCTTTTTATGAAAAATAGCATAGTTTTGAAGTTGAGTAGTTTCTCAGCTGTTTCTTGCCTACTATAGTTTGGATCTTAAGTGGATCCTGGTGGCCCAGGTGTTGAAGACTTGTTTCTTGAGGTTGAATTCTTAGGGAGTGGACCTTTAAGAGGTGGGATCTGTTGAAGATGTTTGGTCATTGGAGTCATGTCCTTCAAAGGGACTGTGGAACTTTGGTCTTTCTCCTTTATTCCCTGGTATCCTAGCAATGAGTGGCTTTGCTCTGCTGAATACTCTCTGCAATGATATGCTGATCCTTCATAGGCCCCAAAGCAACAAACCTCCAAAACCGTGAGCCAAAATAAACCTTTTATCTTTATAAATAAGTTGATTATCTCAGGAGTTTGTGATAGTAACAGAAAGCTAACACAGTGCCAGTAGAACTAACATAGTGCAAGAGGTCTGGCAACCTCTTTTCATATGTACTTTCTCTTTCCCTTTCAAGTTTACAGTATTTTTGTTGATATAATTTTCTCAAGGGTTTTGTGGGCCTTCTGTGATTTTCCACAGCATTCATTAGACAAAAGGCACATCCCCAGACTTTTCACAATAATGGCTTCTTTATTTTTAGTTTAGAGGCCCTCTGGTTTGAGAAGAACTGTGAGGCAACTCCATCTCTTGAATTTGTCTTTGCACGACTAAATACTGACAGTTTATTATAAGCAGTACTTATCTTGGAAATCTCAATGCTATATCCAGGTTCATCAATTAAAAACCATGCTTTCTACATAACCAGACAACTTTGCTAAGCATTCTACCATTACCTAAACAAGGGCTCCTCTATACTTTTAAGAATAAACAAGGTCCATATAAAAACGAATTACTATTTCTGCACTTCCAAACATCCTTTTCAGGAATGTGAATCCTTTCACGGTTAAAAAAAAAAAATCTGCTAATGTAAACATATACCAATATGTGTATACCTAAAGTTTACTCTCTCATTTCTTTCAAAAACATGTTTCTTTGAAATCAAAGTGTCATCCAGCCACCCACTCATTTGGAAGATCATCTAAGAAATAATTGCTTCCAACCTCCCTCAGGTTGTTCACCAAAGTCAGTTCTGTGGGTTGCAAGAGTTAGGTCCCCATGGTCTTGCTGTTTGTCAGATGGAGACCATTCTCAGCTGCTGAGGGCTACTTTTGGGTCTTTGTCACATGGTCCCCACTATGGGCCCTTTTATGCTTGCCTTCTTTCTGACTTCAAGCATACCTGTCTTGTCTTGTTTTGTTGTGATACGAGGGATTGAAACCAGGGACTCTTTATGACTGACTGAGTTACATCCTCAGCCCTTTTTAATGCTAGTTTTGCATATTACTGAGCATCTTCTCAGATTATATTTTCAGTTAGAAATCTATTCAACTACTAATAAATGGAAGGTAAGAGCATCAGGGTTTTTGATATAGGATGGGGCATACATGTTCCCTCTATAATTGCTCAAGCATGTTAAATACATGCCTTCCATCCTATACTATAAGGTGGCTTCTCCAGCACCAGCCATAATTCCAGCTAACAGACAAAGGAAAGGACAGAGGGCACAGATATTTCTACCAAAGAGAAAGACTAGAAGTTGTAAGTGTTGCTTCTACCCACATCCCCTTTTTATAGAGTTTATTCAAATGTCCATTCCTAGCTGCAAAAGAGTCTAAGAAATTTAGTTTTTGCTCAACAATAACAGACACAGCTAACATTATTATTATTATTATATATAAAAAAGGGAAAATGGAGATGAGAGTATCACTAGCCCCAACTACCACATGTTTGGCAACTGCTTTCCAAAGATTTTGGGCCAGTACTTCAGATTATGATGAACATTTTTGACCTATCCTTTCTGGTTGATGAGAGGCAAGCAAATAAAAGTTCAGGAGTATCACACAGGATATGAAAATCCAAAGTTTTATTGGCTTGGGGCAGAGAAATACCTTTAAAGTACTAGCCAAGTAAGCAGATGGTAAAGATCAGTAGTCAATAAGAGATTAGTGGATATCCTTTGAGGTACAAAGGGCAGGATAAACATCAGTGCATACTGGAGTAGAGTGACAAATGTGAAAAAAAATAAAGTATGGTGCAGGTATCTGACCATTTTATGGGCTAAGAAGAAAAAGAGATATGACTGACCATATAGAACATGAGAATATAACAACATGGGGTCAATTGGGAGTTTCATTTGACTTAGCTCTGATTCAGGTTGTGGTCCCATTTCAGGGAACACATCAGAAGATACTAAATAGAAGAGTGAAGCTAGACAAGTCATTAAACTAAACTCTCACATAAAATTAGATTAACTTTTGCCTATAATCATTTGAGAAATCACAAGTTAACATGCTTTAGCATATTGTATTATTGTCATTAGTATGAGTTTAATGATTTAACCACAGAGTCAACCTGGGAGTGATAAAGATTGTAAGCAGATATCGTTAAATATCCAAAGAATTGTGGCCTGGATATATTGTAAGAATTTAAAAGAAATGCAGAGCATTTTGAAGCAAGGACCAGATTAGTTGCGATATAGTAAGTGCTAAACTAAATGCTAAATTGTCTGGGTTATGGGCTATTGATGCAAATCCCAGCTACTCTCTTTTGAATTCCTGAAAGTGAGATAAATACTATTAGCCCATTTCACTTGGAGGGGGTGGACTGAAAGCCATAGTGTAGTGACTAGAGACAGAGGCTCACATTATGCCTTAGTATTGAGGTAAAAGTCCACCTGCTATCTGCTGTCCATTCTTCATCTTTCATTCTGTAGAGATGGTAGTCTCAATTTTATTTTCCTTGTTGGATAATTTTCTTTTAAACTCTCCAGTATTATTAGAATTGCAAGTGTGGATAATAAAGTGTCAATTATAATCATAAGCCCCAAATCTAGAAATAGAAATTTTTCTTTGTAATAACTTGGAAAAATCAGTTTCATTAGATAGTTTAAATATTTTAATAAAGGAATTAGAAAATATTAGAGTATTCAGACAGTATTTATTTGAAATTAAATGTGCAGTTGAATAATTTTTAGATTTTGAGATCAAAAGTTATAAAATAATTTTTCATGTTATTAGACTCAAATATCACTAAAGTAACTTAATTACTCCAGCAAATTGCCTATTCAAACTAATTAAATTACTTTCAAAGAAGTAGTTTATTGAATTACTTCCAAAGAAAATTAATATATTGAATTTATCAATGAGATATAGATGATTGAAAGTGGGTTTGAAAAATTTAATTAATTTTGTAAACAGTAGAAATTAATAAATTTCAGTTTGTTTATATTAGGATGAATACACATTAGTCAAAATATCCTTTGAGAGAAATTGCTAAAAAGTACCCAATTTATGAAAAGAATAAGGAAGAAAGTATAAGATAACTTAAAATTTAAACTTAAAACCTTAAGTGAAATAGGCCTGTGCAGTTATAACATTATTAATATTAATTTTAAAATTCCAAATAGCTATAAAATTTTTTCCTAGAACATAAATTACTCATAGAATTACCAAAATTATCCTTTTAGTTCAAACATAATGATACTTTATATTAAAATAAATTAATATCAATTAAAATATATTAAAAATAAACAACCTTTCTGCACTTCCAAAGTGGTGTGTGTTCACATACACTTTCTTCTTTGAAAATATGAATATGTATACATACATGTTTACATACTTCAAGTTTATTTTATATTCTTTCAAAAACACACTTTTTTAAAAAGATCTTAATCAGTCATAAAAGGATTAGAAATGACTAATAAATACACAAGAATGTTCAGACTCACCTTCAATTAAATACATATATATTAAGATAATGCATAATTTTCATAAGTCAATTTGGCAATCATTTAATCAACACTTGGTAAAATTAGTGACATGAAATGAATGCTTGCTCACATGAATGATACCATAGAAACCCTGTAGACTCTCGGAATCCACAAAGGCAATGTGCACTTAATCATATATGATATCCCATGTCCTTGCTCTGGTGATTCTATTTTTAAATACTTGTGAAAATGGATATTAATTAGACATACTTACAAAATTTTAAAATTTGTAATAAATTAAGAAAGGACTCAGTTATTTACATTGGGTAAAAATAACCACTAAAAACTTTTTTCAAAGACTAATGACATGGGGATATGTATATTACAAAATTAATTTATATGTATGCTACATATATAAACCTATATAAATATGCTTCTATTTAAAATAAGTACCTAATAGAGATATATTTGTAAGGCATAAAAAAGACAAGAAAGTATTATGACATAATTGTAATATCTCATCATAATAAAATTACTAACTCGAGTATTTTTTCTTATGCTTCTCTTAAATCCAGGTGTACTTCAGTGAGCAAGTATTATGTTAACTATCACAATTTTTTTAAAAAAATAAACTATATTAAATAATGTATATTTAATTTTATATACTTAGTGCATTCACTGATTTATGACCAGGCTTCTTCCATAAGTAATGTACCGTATTTATTTTCTTGGCAGTTGGTTTAGTTGATGTATTTTTTTTAGATTATATAACTAATAAGTTTGAGGAGTGAAATGAGAATACTCTTCAAATTTCTGTCAAGTTTTCTGTGCCCTGAACTACCCTGTAAAATGAGAAATAACTTGAAAATAACTAAAAGAAGAACCAGAACACAAAAGTAGGGGAAAAAACTCAGTTCAGATTATTTGTCAAAGGCTTAGAATCTTAAGCTTGTGAGAATTTTGGAGAACATTTTTGAAAAACTAGCCATCCAAATAAAATATGTTTGTCTGGGATGCAAATTCATAAACAAAATGGTTGTATAAAGTGAGAAAGGCATGAGTCTTTGTTTGCTTCGATATTATTTTTAACACATTGAAATATTCCAGTAACTGATTTGAATTGCAATTTTGGAACCAACTGAGTCAACAAAATAAATATGACAATTTGATGCCATCTGAGGATATTGGCATTTTATAAAAGAAATTGTCTTGTAGAGCAGATGGTGTTTCTGGCTTAGTTTGCATCTCTTTTTCTCCCTTCCCCCCACCCGCCCTGGATGTAGATTTTTGCCCTCAGATTCAAAGTAGTCTCTTGCCAATTCTAACACCATGGCAATAATTAAAAGGTGGCATGGATGAAGTGCTTCAAGGTAATAGAGGCTTTCACAACTCTTTAGGATACAAGGAAATACTTGTACAGGTGATCAGAAGTAGGAAGATACAAATATATCATGCTAACTTGGCAGTTTTCTCAATCCTTTTAGAACCATTGCCAGAAGTTCATGGAGCATTGCTCCTATTTGCTCTATGGTGTCATGCTATAGTAGTTGACCAGCCTCACTTTGAATGTTTCTTGCATCAGAGAACGCTCAATCTCTTGTGGGTTCTTCACTTGGGGTCATAGATTCAAAAGAAGTCCCAAGTGAGTTTCAGGGATTAAATAATACCCTGAAATTATATGCAAATTTTTGGATGTCAAGGTTAAGGTCCATATGTTAATCAGGTTCTCAAAAAGCTTATATAACTTCAAAAGAATTAATCACTGCATAGGGAGCTAATTCCATTTCTAAGAGCTCAGAAAATTGAAAAGTCAGATACAAAATGGTAGTACAATAATAGCTTATACTTCTCTATTCTCCAACCCCCTCTGGGAAGACAGAAAATGGATCTAGTCACTTGACTTAATTATAAATGTCTAAATGAAAAAAGTCATTCACCTTCTTCTTTTGAAGTTCTCCACTTCTCTAAGCACTCCCTTTTTCTTAAGTGTTCCTTCTTGATGACAGGGAGTCCTCTCTCTTACATATACATTCTAATTTGATAATTTACTGTTTAAAAGGTCGTTCTAACATTGTAGTTTCCAGGAGTGATTGAAATCATACCAAGAAAGGACTAATCTTTCCCCTTTCTCTATATTAATAGAGAAACATCTACTTTTTGGAGAAAGGCATAGCAAATGTTTATCTTCTTTAAATGTTGTTTCTTTACATGTTAAGATACCATTTTGTTAAAATTGCATGAAGTATAATGACATTTTGAGTCTCCCATTTTTTCCCTATCCTGACACTGGCTTTACTCTTTTCTATCTAGGTCACTTAATTGTGTGACTTCACCTCCATCGAAGCACTCCTGTGCTGACTTTGACTTTTCATTCAGACTAGGCCAGGTCACTTGAGTGCTGCACTTATTACCAAGCCCCCAAATTTCTCAGCCTGTCACAGAGAAATAAAACTGTAACAAGATTTTATTTAAATAAAACTGTAAAACACTCATGTTCAAATCTTAGTTTTATCACTGAATACGTGTATGATTTTGGACAGTTTAGTAAAAATCTTGAAGGAAGAAGAATTATCTCAAAATGCTTATTAACCAAATGCCATGTTGGAACCTTGTTTATGTCCTAATTTTAACAATCTCACTTGAAAAAGACATGTTTGAAACAAATAAGAGACATTTAAAAATATAATAGTTGTATATTGGATATTTATATAAAAGACCATTACCTCTTAAAGACATGCCCTACCAATATACAGACACTGCTATGATATTTATGATTTCCTTTAATATAGTTCAATGGAAGTATAACTACATGGATAGGTAAAGCAATTTTTTTTTCAGATACCAGATATTAAATCAGAGGTGCTTAACCACTGAGCCACATCTCCAGCCTGTTTTTATTTATTTTGAGACAAGGTCTTGCTGAATCACTTAGGGCCTCACTAAATTGCCCAATATGGCTTTGAACTTGTGATCCTACCTCAAGCTCCCAAGCCACTGATGTTAGTGATTTTTGAAGCTCGTCAATGATTATAGGAATTCTATTGTGCTATTATATCCACCATTATATTTTTAAAATATTTCTATGATACAAAAGCCAAAATTTAAAAAAAAACTTATTTAGTTCTTGGAGTTAAAGAAAATTGGCTTGTATTTCAATAAAAAAGTCATATCTGCAAAACTTTATTATACCTAAATCCTAGGTATTTTCTCAGAGACACAAAAAGTCAAAACTTAATTTTAGCTTCTAAAGTTTCCATATCCTTAAATAGGGGTCAGGGATCAATTTTTTTAAAATTTTCTTTTTCTTTCTAGTTTGTACTCTAGGAACTTATTCAAGACTTTCTAACTGGAGTGCAATAGATATTTAGAAATAATTTTCATAAACCATGCTTTTGTTTTGTAGCAATTTGAATCTCCATTGTACCCCAGAGATCCCTTGTGTGAATGAGAAAGAAAACCAAAAAACAAAAACTACACATTCCTTTGGTGGAGGCTTTACCTGAGAATCCTTGTGCAACTCATGTGATAACCTGGCTATTATTGAATCTTTTATTTGCCAGAATCCACTCCCAGTTAAGCTGATTTTTCCCTTCTTTTATAGATAGTTACTAACTTAGCATCCTCTCCTTCTTCACAAGCACTGTTTGTGCAAGCTAGTTTAAGGTCCTGAGGACATGACTTTTCTCTCCAAATCACATGCATCTTCCCCTTATATAAACCAGTGACCTATAAATGCAACCATTTTCTCCACAGATTTATAAAGTGGTAGAGAACAACACACACCTCTTTACAATTAAACTTTGTATTCAGAAATAATTGCAAATTCACATGCAGTTTTAAGAAATAATACCTTTCCCTAATTTTCCCATCTTGCAAGACTGTAGCATAACACCACAACCAGCATTTTAACATTGATACAGTCCATCAATCTTATTTAGATTTCCTCAATTTTGTACTCATTAATGTACTTAGTTCTAGGTCCTAGTCATGTACCAAGGGCCTTAAAATAGTTTGCACCAATAGTGTTTATGAAGAAGGAGCAGATACTAAATAAGTAACTATTCATAAAAAAAGAAAAATTCAGCTTAACCTCTACATAGGTTAACCTACAACCTCTACATAGGTTAATCCACACAGTATTAAAACCTGTGTGATTTTGTACAGATACTATGTCTTAATTATTATTACAAAATAATAACTAGTAGTTAATATTTAAAATATATCCAACAGTGTTCTAAGCATTTCACATATATTAACTCATTTGATACTCAGATCTTTGAAGTGGTAGACACTATTTAGTATCTCCTTTTACTATGAAAAGTCTGAGTTACAGAGTGGTTCATGACCTTACTCCTGCATCACCAAGCAAACTGGTCATCCAGCTGAAACTTGAATTAAGCAGTCTGATTCATAGTCTATTCCTTTAATCTCTGCATTGTAATCTCTGACAAAGGACTTCAGTTTTCAGTTCTTTCACATCCTTTTTTCTTTTCTTAGCTGTAAGTGGACACAATACCTTTATTTACTTGTTTGTTTCTTTGTTTGTTATTTGGTGTTCATGTTCAAGCCTAGTGCCTCACATATGCTAGGCAAGCACTCTACAACTGAGCTGCAACTCCAGCCCTATTACTATACATGTAGATAGTAATATGATTACAGTATGAAACATGTCTTCCATGTCTTCTTCATAGGCACTAAATGAGACCTTTTTAAATCAAAACCTCTATTCAGCATGTTATCTAGTTTTGCTGGAGAAAAGTTATTTCTGTGGCCCTGAGTTTAGCTCATAACTTGATAAATCCTTAACTTGCTATATAGCCTACTTTATTGTGGTTTGAGGATTAAATGAGACCCAGGTTAAGTCAACTGTCTAGCACAGCATTAGAGAGATAATACTGAAAGTCATTTGCCTTCTTTTCCCTCTTGCCATCTATTATTACTTCACCATTTCACCACAGGTAGCTCCAGACCCCTGTTTAAAATAAAATTTATTGTATATATTTAAGGAGTATGAGATACATATAGATAGTAATATGATTACTGTGTGAAACAAATAAACATATCATACATTAATCCATTATTGAAATTTGTGGCAAGAGCAGCTAAAACTCTCTTCAGCAAAAATCCCATGTACAATATTAATTTGAGTCCTCATGTATATTAGATCTCTAGATTTATCCCATATATATATGGTACTCTGTACCCTTTAACCTCTCCGTTTCCTCTTCTTCACTACTCCTACTGCTGGTAACCAGTTTTATTCTCTCTCTCTCTGTACTTGTGGCTTTAAAAAATTCTACATATAAGTGACACCATACAATATTTTGTTTCTGCTTCTGGCTTACTTCATTTAACATCATGGATCTTTGTTTCCCAGTTCATCCCTATTGTGGCATATGGCAGTGAAACCAGAGTTCCTCCACTTTTGCTGGCAGTTGAGGTTTGCATCATTGGCAGGTCTCTATAGCCAGTGTTACAGCAGACCCCAGCAGCTCACCACCAACTTCTTCCCAGGTTTTTGTCTTATGATTTAAAGAATAAAATCCACAGGTGAGGAAGAGTGAGTGCAAAAGAGTAAGATTTATTCATGTGGGGAAAAAAGAAACAGAGCTCTTGCAAGTCAAGAGGGGACCCAATAAGGATTCCCACTTGAGTGTGGTTGGCCAGGGGTTTATATAGCACATGGGTCAATGCTATTGTTCCAAATTTATGTTATCAGTATTTTGAAAAATGCAGACATTCTTGGCTAAAATTTATGCTAATCAGGTTTTTTAAATGCTTTTGGTTAACCCTTGAGTCTAAACTTCCATTGAGTTCTACTCTACTTCCATTTTATCACCACTTGCCTGCAATCCCAGCTTCTCTAGAAGTTGAGGTCTGTGGATGGTAGATATTTGGGGTTCTGGGCTATGGTGGTATGTGGAATAGGCATCCAGACTGGACAGGGCAAGGCTGTCTCAGTGTGAGGCCTGGCCTGGCTTGTCAGAATCTCCCGGTGGCCTGTGATTACCTCCTACACTCTAGTGCCCCTTACATGCGTGGATTAGTGTGCTGGTTATGCATCTTAGCAGCCTGGGAGCCATGTCAGCAGGTCTCTCTCTCATCAGGGTTTTCTCTTTGATGAGGCTGAATTATAATTTTGTGTCTGTTTTCCCCATAATTTCTTCACTCATTCATATGTTGATGGACACATTGATTATTTCCACATCTTTACTATTGTAAATAATACTGAAATAAACAGTGGTGAAGATATCTTTACAAGGTGGTAATTTTATCTCCTACGCAGAAAAATGGATTGCTGGATCATGCAGTAGTTCTGTTTTTTTATTTAGAAATCTCCATACTTATTTCCATAATGGCTGCACCAATTTACATTCCCAGTAACAGTGTTCAGTGATTTCCTTTTCTCTCTCACTAACACTTTATCTCTCATTTTTCCATAATAGTCATCCTAAGAGATAAGAAGTGGATCTCATTGTGAGTTTGATGTGTATCTCCCTAGGTATTAATACTGCTGACCACTTGTCATATACCTATTGGCCATTTTTATGTCTTCTTTGGAAAAATGTTTATTTAGGACCTTTACCCATTATTTGATTGGGTAGTTGAGACAACTTTTTTGTCACTATGACAAAGTTATCTGACAAGAACAACATAATGGAGGAAAATTTTATTTTGGCTCACAGTTTCAAAGGTTCAGTTCCTGGTAGAGAACTTCATAGCTCTGGGCCTATGATGGGACAGAACATCATGGCAGAAGGTCATGGCCGAGGAAAGCAGCTCAGATGATAGCAACCAAGAAGCAGAAAAAGGGCTCTGATCACCAGGGAACAAAATGTAAACCCAAAGTCACGTCTTCAGTGACTTACTTACTCTAGTTTCAACCTTCCTGCCCACAGTTATTACCCAGTTATTTGGTATCAGTGAATTAATCTACTGATTAGGGTCCAGCTCTCATACTCTAATCATTTCACCTCTGAATATTTCCTGCATTGTTTTGCACGTGAGCTTTGGGAGGATACCTCATATATAGACCCCAAACATTGTTTTTTATTAATGCCATTGAATTGTATGAGTTATATATGAATTTTGTATATCAATCTTTATAAGATACATTGTTTGCAAACATTTTCCCCCTTCTATACCTTGCCTTTTCATTTTGTTATTTCCTTCCTTTGCTATGTCAAACCCTTTTAGTTAAGTTTGTTTATTTACTTATTTACTGTGCTTTTATAGCCCAAGCTTTTGATGTTTTTAATTTTGACCAAAAACTCATTGCCAAGGCTAATATCAAGGAACTTTTCCTGAATATGTTTTTCTAAGAATTCTATGATATCTGGTCTTTTATCCCTTTGGATCAGATTTTTAAAATATGGTACAAGGATCCTTTTTTATACTTTTGCATGTGGAAATCCAGTTTCCTAGGACCATATTGAGGAGACTATAGCTATATTTTCATGGATATTGGTCTATGGATTTCTACTCTTTTACCCTTACCAATGATATTCCATTTCACCACTTGAGCTAAGGTGTTTCTTTTTTCTTTTTTTCTCTTTTGTTTGTACTGGGTATTGAACCCTGGGCACTTTACCACTAAGCTATATCCCAGCCCTTTTATTTATTTATTTATTTTTTGAGAAAGTTGAATAGGACTTCACTAGGTTGCTGAAGCTGGCCTCGAACCAAAAATCCTCCTGTCTCAGCCTCCCGAGTTGCTGAGATCACAAACTTGTACTACCATAAGGTGTTTTCTTATCCATCAATTCTACAATTATTCTCACCAAGCATTGTAGGATCTATCATTGCCTTTCCATTTTCACAGCTATAATTTCAGCCCACATTCTAATCACCTCTGGCAACTCCATGCTGGGTTCATGCATTAAATACCCAAAGCATTTATTAAATAGAAATTGTGAAAATTTGAAATTATGAGTTCTTGTGTAGACAAATTTTTATTTAACAATGAAACCAAAATGTTCTGTAGAGAATAAGAATTATTAGACTACCTGGAGGGCAAGAGTTCAGAATACAAGTTCTGATCTATGAGGCATAATTATAGAACTGTTTATTGAAGCCATATGAATGGATATTTTTCCCCTAGTGAGTAGTGGACTTAACATTTTCCACAGAGTGTAACTTTTTTTAAAAAATGGAAATGAGTTTATAATTACTTTCATCAATATAAGAAAGTACCTTGCTTCAAAATACAGTTAAAGTAATTCAGTGCATTAAAATAACATTTTTGATGTACCCTTCTTGAGTCTGGCAATAAAATTTTATGTTCAGGGCCAAATAGAACAAAATAAAAAATATTATAAGGTCTTTCTTTAAAAAAAATTAAGATCAGAAAGGACCTCCACATATTTTCTAAAAGTCTTGCAATTTGGAATTTCTATTGTCTTTGGCTCCTGCCTAACTGGTAAACTAGTTACTCTAAATTTTTACATACTTGTGATAGATGCATAACTAGTAAAATAGATCCTGTATTTCATGGGCTACAGTTTATACAGAAAGAACTGTGGTACTCCAGGCTGTCTTCATGCCATGGTTGGAAAAGGATAACCTTAATACAATTAAGTTGTAGTTTAGTGTGGAAAGGAGATATTAAAACCAATGAAAACACTGCTGACCAATTACTTTGGCTATTTGAGGTAGCAGATCCAACAGATTAAAAAGTGGTGATTTAAAGCACAGTATGTACACACAATAGCCCAAGAGGGTTTGACTTTCAGATTAATGAAGCTATAAAGATAAATTGCCACCTACATGTTTTCTTGCTTTTCAAATATGAAATACTTTAAAAACTGAAGTCTAATTATGGACTATAGTTCTCCTGTGAACATTAATAAAAGTTTGACCAAACCTAAATTATGCTTTCCACAACCTTTTTAAAGTCAAATGAAAAAAAAACAAACCTCAACCAATTATAGTAACAGTGCTGTGTAGGAGGTTTGCAAATATATGATACATTTTGACAGCTGTTTTTTACTGGAATTCTATCAAGACAATCACTAAAATATTTTGGAGGGCTTACAATGAGAGAATGCTAAATTTGTAGTTGTGCCTTGGCGACTGGAGGCCCCAGAGTTTTAAAGGTTTCTCTAGTTGTTACAGTGCTACCAATTCTTGAAGTCAGCAACATTCTGGAGCTCAGATTCCTGTGACTGATGCAAAATACTTTCTTGAAATATAATCTTTCACTGTTCAAAATGTTTATACCATTTATACAACAAAATTTGTCCTTCTGACATACTTGATCAATAACATAGAAAAATAAGATGTTCAAAGATCATCACTATAAAAATGGATTCAATGATTAGAAAATAATGTTCCCGATTTTAAACAACAGAATGCTGTCAAGATGCAGGAAATTATAAATGGAAATGTAGCGTGCTGATCCTTGACTCTGTCATTTTCAAGACCAGTTAGGTGTAGTACATGTGTACTATCTATATGTATATATCTACATCGTTGATCTCAATTTCCCTTTTAATGGTGTTGGTTATTATTGTATGTTTTGTATATGTTTCTTTTTTTAAAAATTGGAATAAAGTTAAATCTTACTTAAAATTACCTCTTCTCATTCTTCCACCCATCTTCTTACTTTGCTTTACTCTAATTTAGTCACCTTTCATTAAATTTGTCATAGCCCACCTGGGTCCCAAAGCGTCTAAGAAGCATTGGAGTAAAAAGAAGGCGTCCTTCTTTTTATCTTGTTATTTCTTGGCATCCTTGGACAAAAAGGCATCTCCCCCAACTACCTTAGAGCATCCTCAGGAAGCCCAAGGAAACTGGATAATCACTGTGATGTGGCTAGCAGGAAGCCCAGTTTTGCAGAAACATCAATTTCAGGCCATTTTCTTAGTAATTATTTCCAATTATTTGTTACAGCCCTTATGCTAAGCACTTTATAAAACAAGTCCTAATCTATTAAAACTTTAGCTCCAGCCTTATTTCGGTTTATCCATTATCATTTCCAGATTCTGGCCTTCACTCTGTAGAAAAACCCAACATATAGAACTCTTCCCTCTCTGCTTCTGTTAAAATTGTCCCTTCTACCTGAAAAAAAAAAAAAAAAAACGTAAACCCTCTCTAAGGCAGCTTAAGTGTCATTTCCTCCAAGAAGTCCTTTCCCACTTTGTCAAGAAAAGTTATGTGTTTCCTTCCAACTCCTTTCTCTTTAGGGTACTGGTTCTCAAATTTCACTGTGCACCAAAATCACCCAGAGGGCTTATTAAAACACAGGTTCCTGGGATCCACAACTTGAATTTCTGATTCAGTGGTTCTGGCATGGGGCTTGAGAGTCTCTGTTCCTAGAAGATTCCTAAGGATGCAGATGCTGCTAAATTGGAGATTACACTTAAAGGACCACCATTCTGTATTTTAATTAAATGAAAAAAATTAAACAATGTAGTTTCCCAAACACAACAGTGAACACTTGGAAGGCAAAGAACTTGGTCTTACCTATCGTTAAGTGTACCTTTAGTACTTGACCATAGTTCCTGTGAATATAGTCAGTGAACAGTCAGTACTGGAAAATAAAAGCTTAGATGCAGGCTTGGGGGATAGGTAAAAATAGATGTATAGTCTTAATATATTAGTAACTAGCTGAACTAATGGTTAGATAACTTGTGCAACTGATTTTACCTGATGAGCCTGTGGTTTCCTCATCTTCATCTGGGAATTACAAAGTAGTGACCACATCATGTCTCATTGTTTTGAGAATAATAAACTAAATATATATATATATATATATATATATATTTGGTTAGTCCTCCTATGGGGTATGTGTGTGTGTATGTATACACACGACCATGTAGTAATAACCTCATTGGCCAGCACATCTTAAATTCAGTGATACCTTATTAGAATTATGGATAAATTTTATTGAAAAAAGTTTCTCTCTTGCATTTTCTAACCATATTAAGTGCACAGTTTACACTGGCCACCTTTTATGGGTGGAGGCCAGGACAATCAGGAGGAAGAGAAAAGTGGTTATGTAGGGCGGACAAGAGGACACATTATAGGCCTCTGAAACACAATTTCTGTGGTAGTTGGAAAGTTCTTGTTTATTAAAAGTGGTTTTAGGTTAGACAATATGTTCTTGGATTTTCAAAGCTTTCGCTTTCATTGGAATGGGTAAGCCTTTACATTAAGTGTGGTCGGCTTAACATAAACATCTAATACTTTCTTCGTCTCCTGTATCTGCCTTCTTTGGCACATTGCCAAGTCACTTGAGGGTTGCTGAAGTACAATTTTTGAACAATGATTAACATGTAGCATGAGGTTATTTTTCCATCTGGAGATTTTACATATGGGCAAACTAAAATATGAGGGTTTCTGGTTATGAAAAGTCTTCAATTCCTGGAAATGTAGGTGAATAGCTATTGTCTTCCTAAACATATATAGCTGGCTCTGTGTTTATTCATATTGGATGGGGAATAAGGTGCTTCAGTCTATGAGGTCATAGACTGATGGCCATTGAGGCCATCAGAGTCCTGAAAAGTGAGCATACTCCTATGCTAGAGAGGCTTAAACAACAAAAAGAAACTGACAGAAGATTTTGGTGAAGGACTAGGAAAGAAATAACATGAAGTATAAAAGGGACTAATTTTGATTTGAACCTAACATTTTCTACTTACTTTAGACAACCTCATTAATATTGGCAAAGTTAATAGCAGTAAAAATTATCTGATATACAATTGCTAGAAACTGATTTTATTAATCTGATAAATCATTCTGTCCCAACCATCCATATAGATAGATGCTCAGTTACTTTCATCATCTGTAAACGAAAAAAATTAAACACTATTGAAATGTACACTGCTTCAGGCTCTTTGACATATATATTGTTCGCATGGCTTATTTTTATCACTACTATAAACAAACAGAAATACCAAATAATAGAGATTTACCCAAGAAAATAATCCTTAGGAAGCAGAGTTCAGACTAATCTCGATTACAAATCTAGAGTGGACAACATCTCACTTATCAAGCATGAGGATCTACTAACCTGTGAATATATTTAAGCTGCCTTCAGAACTGGAAGAAATAACTTTTTTAATAAGCCACAAAGTCTGTGGTACATTTTCATAGCATCCTGAACTAAGAGAAATCATCAGCAGCAGAATACTCTGGATACACTAAGGAGAGTTATTTGGTAAAGGTATCATGAATATTATGTGTGACCAAAAAACATTTACTTAATGATGGAATTAGAAGTATTTCACATAAAATCCTAAATAGAAATGTGAGTCAGCTTTGCATGCTGTGACCAAAATACTCAAGAAAAACAATTTGGCAGAAAAGTTTGTTTTGGCTCATGGTCCCACAGGTTTATTTCATGGTCAGCCGAATCCATTACTCTGAGTCTGAGGTGAGGCAGAACATCATAGTGGAAGAGCATGGAAAAGAAGATGCTGCTCCATTCATGGTAACCAGGAAGCAGAGAGAGAAAGGGGAAAGGCCACAGGGAAGATGAACCTTTTCTGGGCATGTTCCCAGTGACCCACCTCCTCCAGCCAAGCTCCACCTGCCTACAGATGTCCCCCAAACAGTCCATTCAAACTAGGATAGACTAATTAGGTTTCAACTCTCACGATCCAATCATTTTCCCCCTGAATATTCCTGGATTAACATGGGAGCTTTTGGATGTCACCTCATATCCAAACCATAACAAGCACAAATGATTTCCATGTTATAATTCAAATGGGGATTTTGAATATGTGCTCATCTATGAACATCAAACTGAGGCTTTGCTATTTTCCAGTTATTTAACACCATACATTTCCTTCCCACTCCCCACCCTAAAGAAAAAAGCCCAAAAAACAACAATAACAAAACAACAAAAACAAAAAAACTTCAAGTTTTCTATGACTAGATCTGAAATAGCCTGAAAGACATAAACCTAATTTTAAGTTGAATGTTCTGTTTGCAGATCATTGTTATTATTCTACAGAAAAAAAGTAAACATGATTTAACAAGTCTCCTTTTTGTGAAATTAAAAGATAAAAATCTCCTATTATGAATGGAAGTCTAAGGGGAAAATATTTAAATATGTGGTCTTTGAGGTCAGACAGAATAGATTTAAATCCTAGCTCTCTTATTTTTTGGCTGGGTCATCTTGGGAAAATATTCAATTTTGACCCTCAATCACAATGATATCAGTGGGGATAATTAGACCTACTTTTAAGGCTAGTAATAAGGATTAAATCAACCCACAAAATGTATTTAGTCTCATTCTTATACACAGGAGGCCCTTAATAATATGTATTAGCAATTACAGTAATTATTGCATTATAGGACATTCCAGGGAATTAATTATGTTGATAAGATAGAAGAAAACCATTCATGCATGTTAAAGAACCTAACATTGAAATCTGAGAAAGAGTATATCATTGGCAAAGAAGGAGTAGACTTTATTACACTTTTGAATTAAACTCCTAAGCCATGAATAATAAACTACACAAATGAATACAAAAACAGCTCCCAGATATAATGAAAAATTTAAACAACCTCTGGAGAAGGTAGAAATGCATTAGAACTCAAAACATTGTGTGAAATCATGATGTTGACATTTGATGCTGTCATTGTAATGATTGCACATTTAAGGCTGGTTTCATTTAAGTGTTATTCTTTCAGTGATCATAGGTTGGAGAGAGTACTGATAGACAGATGATCAAAATTAAGTAAACTATACTTGAAATTTCATTTCTTTATATTTGGGCATCAACAAAACCTGTGCTGGGAAATGTTTGTTCAGTATTTAACCCTTCCACAACACAATGGGTTTAATTTGAATTTTGCAGGATCAATATATCAAATCAATGTACAACTTTCTTTTGCAAAATAAGCCAAGTGTTTAAAATAAGAATGTTTCAAATATTCAAATTAAAATGATGAATAGGACAATCACATTTAGTCAATTTTTAGATTTATTCATTTGGAAGGTGTAAGTCATATTTTGAAAAATACAGTGTTTTATTCTTTATGCTAATTTATGAATCCCTACTTTAACAACAACAAAAAAAAATGGCTAAAGAGAAAAAAAGCATGTTAGACTAAGTCCAACTAAAAGTTTAATCACCTAAAGTTTTGTGTATCTTTCTCTATACTAGAGGGATTAGTCCTTACAGAATGCTTTTCTAAAAGTAGAAATGTAGTAAATAAATTTGTTTATATGTAACTATAGGGCATATTTCTTGTACAATAGCAACCAAAAATAATTTTGAGCTTCAAATATCATCTTCATCATGCTATGTGAATAACAGTATTTGAAACTATGTTTTTTGATAACTTTTTACCTATAATTGGTTATCTATGCCCCAAAGAAAGCATTGTGAACTGAAATGTAAGAGTGACACAAATAAAATAATGAATTCTTCTGGTTGATGGTCAGCAGAAGAAATCAGGACAGGTGACTCATTCACGTTCCATCATACCCTGCAGGTTGTTTGTAAATCCTTGTCAACTTCTGTATTTATATACTTAACCAGAAAGAAAGACAAAAGACAGAAAAACCAGACTGTTGATAAATTTGGAATAGGAAAACCTACCTACAAAGACAGGTGCTTTGAGCTTTCCCAAGAATAGGTTAAGTAAAATCTCAAGTTTGTTTTACCCAAGGCATTCTGTTTTTTCCATGTTCAAGTTCCTGTTAAAGTTCAGTAGAAATATAATCCTTTGTTTTTTAATTCATTAACTTATTCAGGACACCAATGTTTTGCAAGCACTTTTTGATGACAGAAAAACATCTATTTTGTTTTGTTTTTGGTCTCTTGAAGGCCATTTATTTTGGTTGTTGAAAGAGGAAGTCACAAATTAGCATGAAGCGCAAAACAGTCTATATTTTCAAAACATAATTTAAACCTTTAAAATGAGTTTCTCTGAAAATTGTCTATATGTGATTGTTGCTGTAATTTTAATTTAAAAAATTAAATATGCATAGCTCAAACACCTGGCTTAATTTACAAAAGAAAGCCTCCATGCAAGGATTACAGAGATGGAAAGAGGGAGTAATAACTAGTTTTTTAATATATTTTTCAGAGCAATGGGACAGAAGTTTTAGAACACTTGGGCTTATTCATTTTATGGCCTGGCTTTACTCAAAATACATATTTTTAGAAGCAAGTAAATGCTTTGAGTTGTGGTATATGTGATTCCTTATTGTTTATTTTTCACTTGTTATTTTCATTCTATCATATTTCATCTTAAAAGAATAATAGAATTATGTGTTCTCCAATCCATGCCTTTAATGATTTCTTTATTAGCTGCCATGATCTGTTTCATTAGAGGTCATCCAGAGCATGCTAGACATTCCCTCCGCCATCTTAGAAGCTCCCAGATGCACATCACTCTTTCTGCCATACAAAATAGTCTTTAATATTTGAAACCTTTACATAGAAGACATGCTGGGAAAACTATCAGTATTTGAAATAAGCCCCATCATGACTTCTTTTCATTTTATTTTATTTCCCTAAGTACAATCTGAAAAAGATTGTTCTTTCCCTTAGCCATTCTATAGTTTAAGCATTCAGTGTCCATTTAATTATTTGAATTTCCTAAGTTCAGAAAAATAGTATAATTAAAAACTACAATATGTAAGAAAATGAATTCTATAATCATGGTACATACTTGTATTAATTTAAATCATTTCTTCATACTAATATTTTTCACTTACCTTAGAATGTGGAAACATCTGTATTTTGTTGACAAAAAAGTTATATGGCAAGAGAGCTGAAATAAAGTATATATTTTGAAAAGAAGTATAAATGGTATGCAACAGAATAAATAGGGATTCAATTCAACCTATTTTATATTCTGCATGTTAGAATTTAAATAAAGTTTTCAAATTCACATATCTAAGCAGTGATAGACACACAATTTATATCAAATCTATTTGACTCAAAATCCCATTTAAATTTTTTTATTCTTCAAATATTTATTAAGTACATCTAGAGTCTATAGGGAAATTCACAGCCTGTTATGGGATATAATCAATATATATATGATTATATCAACATCATGAGTTAAAGAAAACAACAACAAGGGGGGGTGGGTCAATGATGTCTGCATGGACCAGAGAAATAGTCACAAAGAAAACAATTGAAATCAGGATTTTGCCTTGGGAATTAAAAATTGAAAAGATGTCTCTCAAAGAAACCAAGGTGTTTAGAAGTCTGAATGTGTACAAGAGCTTCCCAGCCTGAACTGCATAGCAGATACCAGACAGCTTCTCTCAAGCTGGACCATATGTTCATCCAAAGCCCAGTTAAGAGGCTGAAGAAGTAGATGAAAACTAAAGCAAGAGAAAAACTGCATCTTTTTTTCTACAGTCAGCCCCGTCCTGTGGAAATATAAGGCCAGTTACTTATGCAGTTTTAAATTGTCTAGTAGCTATAGTAGAAAAAAAACAGTAAAATTAATTTTAGTAACATTTAGCATATAGAATACAATATACTACATTCATAAACAATAACATAAAATATATTTTTAATTCAATATTTTTAAAATATTTCACTGAGGAACAAGGTGGCCTCATGACCTACCTATAACCTTCTAAAGCCCTACCTCTTAACACTACTGCATTGGATATTGTTTCAACGTATAATAGTACATGTTTAGACCATAGCAAGTGGACTTAACGACATTCATATTTTTATGCAACCATTACTGTCATCCACCTTCACAACTCACTTAACGTAAAACTGCAGTTCTATATTCAGCAATAATTGCTCATTCTTTTCTCCCTTAGCCAATGGCAATCGCTGTTCTACTTACCTTCTCTCTGATTTTCAATCCTCTACATACCTTATATAGTATATTTGTCTTTTTTGTGACAGGCTTATTTTGCTTACCAGTAATGTCCTCAGAGTCCACCCATGTTGTAGCATATGTCAGAATTTTCCACCTTTTTAATCCATTGTACGGATATATCATATTTTGCTTATTTATTCATTCTTCGATGATACTTGAGTTACTTCTACCTATTTTTTATTATGAATAATGATAGTTTAAACATGGGTGTACAAAGACCTCTTCAAGACCATGTTTTCCATAATTAATGTCCTTCTTTGTCTCATATCAAGAATTTTTTATTTAGAGTCCATTGTGTCTGATATTACTACAACTATCCCTGCTCTTTTAGTTACTATTTGCATAAAATATCTCCTTCCTTTCACAGTTAATCTATTTGTGTTTTTTATCTAAAAGGAATATCTTTAGAAAGCAGTTAGAGCATGTGTTTTATCTATTCTACCAATCTCTATATTTTGATTGGAGAGTTTAATTCATTTACCTTGAGTGACAAAGAGTACTTATTTATATAATTTTTCTATTTGGTTTTGTATATATGGCTTTTCTAGATTATGCCTTCCATTTTCTACATTATTGTCTCTAAAATTATTTTTAAATGATAAAGAACTACAAACCAAAATTAACAATAATTCTGGCTTTTAGACTAATATTTTTAGTGCATTTGTCTCTTAAATCACATGGAATACAAAATAGAGTTATAAAACATTCTTTACAATAATATTAGTCTTTGTAATAGCCCATGTATTTTACCTTTATTGAGAGCTTTATTTCTTTACAAAATTTCAAATCCCTACCTAACATCCTTTTGTTTGACCAGGCAGAATTCTCTTCAACATTTCTTGCAAGCCATACCCCATGGTAATCTCACTGCTTTTGTTTATCTAGAAATGTCTTAATTTATCCCTCACTGTTGAAGGACAGTTTTTCTAGACTTAAGATAGTTGATATCTTAAGATAGTTTTTCTAGACTTAAGATATCTTAGATGATAGGTTGTTTTTTCTTTTATCTCTTTGAATATACTGGCCCACTGCCTTGTGGAATCCAAAATTTCTCATGAAAAATTTGCTTACTGTCTTATTGAGCATCCTTTATATGATACAAGTTGTTTTTCCAGCTTTTAAGATTCCCTCTGCCTTTGTTTTAAGATATATGATTAATATGTGTCTTGATGTATATCTCTTTGAGTTCAACTTACTTTAAATTCTTGAGGTTCATGAATGTTTACATTGATGTCTGTCATCAAATTTTTGAGTTTGCAGCCATTATTTCCCTTTTTCTGTTTATTTTTCTTATCTTAATACTTTCTTTGTTTTGTTTTTTAAATACATGACAGCAGTGGAAAGCATTACAATTCTTATTACATATATAGGGCAACAGCTAAACTGCAGAGCCGACCAACCTTGATGTCCTTCAGTGGATGAATGGATAAAAAAAAATGTGATATATATATATACACAATGGAATTTTGCTCCACGTTAAAAAAGAACAAAACCATGACATTTGCAGGTAAATGGATGGCGCTGGAGAAGATAATGCTAAGTCAGCCAATCCTCCAAAAACAAATGCCAAATGTTTTATCTGATATAAGGAGATTGACTCATAGTGGGGTAGGGAGGGAGAGCATGGGAGGAGTAGATGAATTCTAGATAGGGAAGAGGGATGGGAGGGAAAGGGAGTGGGCAGGGGATTAACAAGGATGGTAGAATGTTATGGACATCATTATACAAAGTACATGTATGAAGACTTGAATTGAGTGTCAACATACTTTATATACAAACAGATATGAAAAATTGTGGTATGTATGTGTATTAAGAATTGTAATGCAGAAAAACAAAGTACCTGTATAAAGGCATAAATTGGTGTGAACATACTTTATATACAGAGATATGAAAAAAAAACGCAGCCCTTATTTCCTTGAATAATCTCTGCCGCCTTCTGTTTCTTTCCTCCTTTTGACATTCCTACAATATTTAAATTGGCACGCTTGATGGTGCCTCAAAGGTCTCTTAAGCTCTGTTCACTTTTCTTAATATTTTTTCTTTTCCTCAGATTTGATAATTTCGGTTTTCCTGTCTTCAAGTACACTGAATCTATTTTTTTGTTTACATATATCTTTGAATCCCTCTAATGCATTTATTATTTCAGTTATATTTTTCTGCTGTCGAATTTCATTTTGGTTCTTTTTTAGTTTTTTTTTCCCT
Organism: Ictidomys tridecemlineatus; assembly: GCF_052094955.1. Lineage (NCBI taxonomy): Eukaryota > Metazoa > Chordata > Mammalia > Rodentia > Sciuridae > Ictidomys > Ictidomys tridecemlineatus. Next base: position 61,700,581 of record NC_135485.1, read on the forward strand.
CTCTTAACTGATATTTACATCTTATTAAGGCCTTTTCTTTGCTAAGTGCACATCTTTAGTTCTCTGAGCATCTTTGAGAGTTCTTCTAAAGATCTTATCCAGCAGATCTGGCTCCAAGTCTCTTTTATTGACAGTTTCTGCTGATTTGTTATGTTTTCCTTCTAGTGTTCCATACTTTTCTGTTTCTTTGTATTCATTGTGATGCTGTTGTTGAAAACCTGACATTTGAATCTACCAATGTATTAACTCTGGAAATTAGGATTTTTCCCCTTCCTTAGGGTTTGCTGTTTTTATTATTGTTTAGTTTTATTGTTTTGGCTTCTTTTTACTGTTATCTCTGTGTCAAGGATCAGTTTGAGATATAAACTCCAAGTCTTCTCATATTTTTTTGTATCTTTCCCTTTCTCTATGTATACACAGTCACTTTCTAATTCTTCCAAAATATGCAGTTGCTTTAAAATGTCCAAGTCCTTGTTATCTGGCTCACAAAAAGGGGAAAAGAGAAAAATGAAAGGGAAAAAGAGGATTAGTACTAGCCCTTTAAGTCTCCTGGAATTCAGATAAGCAGGTGGGGTAACAACAAGGACCACCCACCTCTTTGTCTGGACCTGTGATCAAAACCAGCAATCAGTGTCAGAGCACAGTTTCCTAACATTTGTAGGATAATATCCTCTTTGCCCACTCTGGTTGTGTTGAGTTGCAAACAGGTTACCTTAGGAATATATGCATAGTTGACTGGCTGGCCAGGTTAGGAGCTGGCAATTGGTAACTGTTACTGTGCTAAGAGCTGAAATTCTTCACATGGTAAATTCTAGCCTTAAATAGACTCTAGAATTCCAAAATAGTTATGACAATGGATTCTACCAGTGAAATTTTTTTCTAGTGGGAGTTTTATGATGCTTCTTGCTCTGCCATCTCCTCAGAATCTTCTCAAAAATGTCATAATTTTAACATATAATTAAAATAAGAATTATTAATGACATGTTTTGTATTTTTCATATCAGGTTGTCAACAACACATGTGTGTTTTATGTTTATAGCACACCATAAGTAGGACTGGTCATATAATCAAGTACTCAGTAGCCACATGGAGTTAGTGGCTACCATATTGATTCTACCAAAGATGTGAATATATACTTTAAGCAAGGCAATGGTAGGACCCATTTTGTGTCACTGCGATGGCACTTTGAAAGATGAAATGAAAATGAGTAGTTTTGGGTGAATAAACTGGCTGAGAGGCTATTGAAGTAGTCCACGGAATGATGAGAAGGGTTTGCACTTAAGTGGTTATTGTGGACATGCCATTGACACATGGTAGAGCTGAGTGGACATTACTGGCCAATATGAAGTGTTTATGAGGTAGTAGGAGGTCCCAGGAATCATGTCTGCTTTTAGATAGGCAAGTTCATGGTTGACTGTCAAAGAACCCAAACTTGAAATTTAAAGGTAGGAGAATTAGTTTTTATTGGACTTCTCTAGGATTGAAATAGAGACATTCATGGTTAAATATGTGAGTATGGAACAAGCAATAGTGCAGCAAATTAAAGAGAGTCATTAATGAAAGATGATATGAGAAACCTTGGGAATAAATAAAATCATTCACGAAAGATACATAAAGTGAGATGAAATGAGGATTGGGAATGGTCCTCATAGAACATCAACATTAGGTGAACAGAGCAAGAGAGCCAAATGAGTAGACCATCACAGGGTTAAGCAGGAGAGTGGACAGCCCCAAATTCTCAGTTTCAGTTAATAGCATCTCCATTAACCAGTTCCCCAAAGAAGTTTGAGAGGCATCTCCAACTTCCTTTTCAATCACTTCCCACATTTATTCTCATCAAGTCCTGGATGTTCTGCCTTTAAAACTCATCATAACTCCTTTCTCTTTCCCAGATTCCATTGCTTTAGTCCAGGCCTCTTCACTGCTCACTGGGAAACTGAGTGATCCTGCTTCTTCTCTGGACTCACTTCAGGGTTCCTTCCACATTGCTGCCAAAGCAGTCTCTTCCCTGCCTTCATCCCTATCTCTTCTTTTATAATTCCCCTCTAGTCTGTTCACTCTAAACAACTGAAGCTGCCTATGTATCCTCAGACAGGTTGAAGGACTTCATGCTTCCTTATCTACAGTAGGCTGCTTCTCCCATCTGAAGAGCTTCCCTTTCACTCATTCATTTGTTCAGTAATATCTATTAAACATTTACCATCGCCAGGGAATAAGTTAAGTATTAGAAAATTCAAAGCCCAGCAGAGGAACACAAATAAATGTAGTAAGTGCAAAGATGTTTCTTTGTATCTATAGCATTTGTACCAGGCTAGGTATAGAAAATTTGCTGAACTTTTTCTTTTTCTTTTATACTTTCCAATCTATTAGTGGGATAAATAGTAATTTTAAGGGAATATTTTTAGAGTAATAGTATATACCACTTTTTCAAATTATTTATTTGTTCTAATTAGGTATATATGACAGAATGCATTTCAATTCATTGTACACAAATGGAGCATAACTTTTCATTTTTCTGGTTTTGTAAGATGTAGAGTCACACCATATGTATAGTCATACATGTACCTAGGTAATGATGTCCATGTCATTCCACCGTCTTTCCTGCCCCCATGCTCCCTCCTTTCTCCTCCCTCCCCTTTGCCCAAACTTTCTCCATTCTTCCCATGCCCCCCTCCCATTATGGATCAGCATTCACCTAACAGAGAGAGCATTTGGTCTTGGGTTTTGGGGGATTGGCTTACTTTGCTTAGCATGATATTCTCCAACTCCATCCATTTGCCTGAAAATGCCATAATTTTATTCTCTTTTAATGCTGAATAATATCCCATTGTGTATATATACACCACAGTTTCTTTATCTATTCATCTATTGAAGGGTTGGTTCCAGTTTAGTTATTGTGAATTGTGCTGCTAAAAACATTTATGTGGCTGCATCACTATAATATGCTAATTTTAAGTCCATTGGGTAAAGACCTAGGAGTGGGATAGCTAGCTAGCTGGGTCAAATGGTGGTTTCATTCCAAGTTTTCTAAGGAATCTCCATACTGCTTTCCAGAGTGGTTGAACCAATTTGCAGTGCCACCAGCAATTAGTATACACCATTTAGTGAGCATAAAAGAGGCAATAAATATTGTCAGTATATTAGCAAATGTGTTGAACTTAAAAAAAATACTTTATTTTTGCCATATAATTACATGGAATTATGTTGGGTTTGTGAAATTTTCTCATAGGTGGTATATAAATTTATCATATAATCATTGCTTGCTTCATTCTCATTCACTCTAGATATTACTTCTGCAGATTTTTCCCTCTTATATGTTCATTATCTTTCTTTAGCAGCACAACTTCTCTCTAGAAAATTACATTTGAACAATAGTATCTTGGAGTTCGATTAAATTACAGGTGACCTTGGCAAATTAAATACAGACAAAATCATAGGAGATATGAGTGTAAAGTAATTACAGCTGTCATGTTAGAGGGGTTATTGTATTATCACTTCATCTGACACCAATCCCATTGTTACATTTTATGAATAAAAGAACTAGGCACTAGGCGACAGGACTGTCCATTTTTTCCTTATTGAAATTCCCATTTATTGACAACATAGGCATAGGACTGTCCGTTTTTTCCTTATTGAAATTCCCATTTATTGACAACATAGGCATAAAATAGGTACAATATTTAGTGTGTATACATGTATATATATAATATTAGGATATATACATATATATGAAATAAGTTTTGAAAATTGAATCTTTAAAGAAAATATTTGAGAGGTATAAAAGTAATGTTTTTAAATTTTAAGTATTCTGAGAGTAGAATCCTTCTTGTCACACATTCTTTAATAGAAAGAAACCACAGATTTTCAGAGGAAAGTGAAATAATGAAGATCATTCCACTGAATTATATGCTTCATGAATGTAGGAACTGATTTTTCTTCATTCAAAAAATAAACAACTTTTGAAATTAAAGCCAAAATATATTTAGAAAATAAAGTAGCAACTAACTTTTTTAATACCTATTCAGGGAATACTTGTAATGAAAAAACTCTGGTAGAACAGAGATATATGATAAATTCGGAATTAAGAATCCTATAATACACTATGGCAGAATTATACTGAGTAAAATAATAATGAGTTGGATATGAGAAGAATGTATTAAAAAGCCACTCAATAGCAACCAAGAGACAATCTGAACTCAATGTTTTCTATACATCTTTTAAATTAAGTAAATAATATTCATGCTAATTGGTTTCATAATTAGAAAATTGCAAATGTATGTATACCATTCATTGATAAGTATGGCACATGTTGTCATTTATCGTTAAGTCCCAATGGAGAGATTTAATTCCTCATATTATTCATCTGTTAACAATCTTCAGAAGAAGACACTTAGGTTGCTTTTCTAAATTCATGTTACTAAACATCAATCTATTAGATATTTAATAAGCACCTATTTTGTGACAGATCCTGTGCTAGGATCTATATTTATAAGGCATCCTGGAGGAATATGATAATCAAATACAGAACCAAACTATAAATAGGAAACAAGTCTATAAGGAATTTGCAAAGAGATTCATTTGGCAAATATTTTTTAACTCAGACCTTGAGCAGTCACTGTTATCAAGATATATCACAAAAGATGCATTATGTATTATTCAGCTTTTTCACTGCTGTGACTAAGAGACCCAACCAGAACAACTGTAAAGGAGGAAAAGTTTATTTAAGGGCTTATGGTTTCAGAATCTCAGTCCATATATACTACACTTATTCCCCAGGGGTCCTGGGTGAGGTAGAATATCATGGAAAAAAAGTGCTGCAGAGGATAGCAGGTCACATGATGATCAAGAAGCAGAGAGAGAGGTCTCTACTTGTCAAATACAATTATATACACCAAAGCCACAATCCAATTCCCACCTCCCCCAGCCACACCCTACCACTTCAGTTACTACTCAGCTAATTTACTGATTGGGTTAAGACACTTAACCAATCTAAACCCAGTCATTTCTCCTCTGAACCTTCTTGCATTGTCTTACACGTGAGCTATTAGAGGACACCTCACATCCAAATCATAACACATCACAAACAAACCCAGCAAAAATTATTATCCTGGTGAGTTATCCTTCAGTCCCATTGTACCTTCAATGAAGACATCATTAATCCCAGTGATTTAGTACTAAGAGTCAATGAACATATCAAAGTGTTTAGGGTGGACTTTGAAGGATGAACTAGAATTTGCTGGGTCATCCAGGAGTTGCTGGACATCACCATGGAAATGGCAGCCTTTCTAAAAGCATTGAAGTAGTGGTGCGCCACAGTACCTGCTTACACACAACACTTCTTTCCTCTTAGATGGTAAGAAATTGAAGAATTCTAAATTGTGTTAGATGGTACACAGTCCATACTCTAGGATGTATCTTGTTAATGTTAACCATCTGTAGATGTTAGTTTTGCTATTAATAATTAGAAGACCAGAGGCCCAATTATTTTATGTATGCTTTGAAAATGAGAAAGAATTACCTTTAGACTAATTCATGAGGTGAATTAGTGTCTATTGAAGGATGGTGATTTATAAAGTTGAAACAAATGCTATTTCTTTTAGAAGCAAATTATCTACCTGCAATGGGTTCTGCACTTTTAAGATGATTTCTTTTCTTTCAAATACATAATCTTATTTGCAAAGAAAGGTAATTTTAAGAAAGGGGTAAATAAGTACAATATATTTTGACACTCCTTTTCATCTAATAAAGACAAATACTTCAAATATGTTATTTTTTTAAAAGGAAAGTATATGTTGCAAATGTGCAATCACCTCATGAATCAACACATAGGAACAAATCATAATTCTTAGGGTTATTTTGTATGAAAAATTAATATATCTTCCAGGTATGAAATAATCAACATATTGCACTATGCAACACCTTACACATTTTTTACTCTGTTTTACCACAAAGAAGCAGCAGAAAATGATTAAAAACTATTCAAGAGCATTTATTTAATGCTTTAAAAAGTTCATTGACAAAAAGCAATATGTAAAAATGTGCCGATTTTTAATAAATAAGCTTTAGTAAGAAAATATACTCTTCAAACTTGTCCTTCAGTAAAGATCCTGGCACCTTTCACAACCCTAAGTCATGGCATGGTGTCCAAGAAAAATGCTACTTTTTTTTCTCTCACTGGCTTTTAAAAAAGAGCTTTCACTTTGAATAAACATGATGAAAAGCATTCATATAAAACATTTGCGATAGGAGTTTACTACATTCCCCTGACCGATGACATTTTTCACCCATTTTAAAATTCTCTTACTAGGGAGCCTCAGTTCATTAATAATCTGTAGTTAAAATAAAAACATGATGGTGGACAAAGATGGCAGTCAGACTCTGTGACCTCCCAGAAGGCAGGGTTTGGCTTCAGGTCTTAGATACCTTGAATATCATTACCTTTTCCTTTGTAACATTCTTCCAGTCTCACAAGCAGTTAGGGCCCGATGCTGCTCCCAGGCTTCTCCAGCCTTCACGGGCCCACTCAGCCCTACGCATACTGTCCCAAGCATGCTTAGATCAGTCATGTGCAGCCTAAAGCCCAGAGGCCAGAGTATAGTCTAGAATTTCAGTTCTGAATAAGAGATTAGAAAGCTGCCTTTATGTTCCTCCTTTTCAAACATTGAAATATCAAATTTCACATATTCATAAACTTCATGACTAAAAAGACACTCATCAACATTTCCTTTTCAATAACTACAATATCGAAGTTACTCCCGAGTTGTCTTTTAAGTGGAAGTCAGGTTATATGTACTATTTCAGGTGATATGTACTACTTTTTCATGCAAATAATCTTCAAATTTCTGTAATAATAAACACAATTACTCTTGTAATCAGGAAAAATAATAAAACTATTTTCATTTTGAAAGAAAACAAATGAAAATAAATAGCAACAATCCATTTCAAGGTATATATAATGGACTAGGGTAGGAAGGTGTAACGGGACCTAATTAATTGCAAAGATTTATTACTAAAATTTTTAAAGTAACTGCATGCTGGTGTCACAAATAGAGAAAACTAAGAAGAAAATCCACCCACAGACTGTGAGCAACTTAAAAACAGTGTTAGTAAGGGAAACAAAGGGGGAAATTGCATTTTCTTTCAGGAGATAGAACTTTTAAAAATGTTATACATAAGTTAAAGAATTTCCTGTTTAAACATTCAGAAGTCCATAAAATTAACATTTTTAAAATTTTGATTCCAAAACAATAAACCTTGAGTTAAACCAATTAATTTATCTGTTAAAGTTTTCTAGGATATATATGTTGATTATGACAAAACCATATCTGTTCAGAATTCTTTTTGTTACTAATCAGACTTCTATTTGAAGGAGGAATTTGGCATTCATAGATGATAATATGCTGCTACCCTGGCTGACCTCTGTGAGAACATTTGCATGCAGTAACAGTATTAGTCTTACCTGAAATATCAAACACAGTGTGTGACATAGGTCTATATTTTCAGTTATTTTCCAATAGAATAGGAGCTATGTTCCTATATTTCAACATGATGAAATGTTGAACTTAATTTTGTATTCAAATATAACTTCCAAAATGCTCTAAAATAACATTCTAAATTTTGATGTGCAGGGAATTTACTGAATTGATCAAATAGAGGTCTTTGATTTCAGTATATGTTACATGGCCAGCCATAAAGCATTTGCATGGAGTATATATATATAGTGATCTTTTCTGCTTTTTCATAAAATAAGCATTTCAAACGTTTCTAACCTGCTACTCCATGTGCTGCACATGTTAGACATTAACTAATGTGATTTTTCAAGCATCTCTTACATGTGACACATTTAGGACTAAATGCTTTCGAGGGTCTTGATTCTGAGAGCCGTAATTATAGGTTACAGCCTATTCTCCCTTTTTATTTGTGGTTCAGTTTTAATGTGGTCATGGTACATAGTCACATGATTTACAATCAGATGAACTAACCACTGACTTATGCCTCACATAAGCATTATAAATTCATATGCATACCTTCCAGATGCAAGGAAAATGCAGAGACCTTTTCATAATGGATTATTCAGACCATTTTGAGTAGGGAGAAACCAGTCCAAAGCAAAAACAGCTTTTACATATGGCATCCATTGCTGTAACATTATTTTGCAGAAAATACTCAGATGAAGCAAAGATGTCCTTGACAAAGAAAAAAAAAGCCAACAAACTATTTATAGCTGTAGCTGTCAAATTTAGAGTAAACCTTTTGCCTCTAACCACATTTGCTGCAGAATTCTTGCTAATTGCAGGCTACTCCTGCTTTGCATGGAGACATCTGTACTGTGGCACACCCTATAATTATACGGGAAGGGATCACTCATGATTTGGTTGATAGTGTATTATAGCTAAATCCTTTGGGTAGGAACAGGAGAATTGCATTGTTTTAATCTAGGGGACAGATAGGAAAATTGGAAAATTGTCCTAGGAAGTAAAATTGTCCACACAATAAACCATGCAAGTGTTCTATGATAACACTTCAAACTCTTTCCTGTTTAGAAAGATCTTTAAAAAATGAAAAAGAAATGGAAAGAGGGAAGAAGGATCTCACACAGTCAGGATTAATCCCTCAAGCACATGTTTGAGATGAGTCATAATCACCACTACCCTACAGCAGGCTGTCCTGATGATTTGTGGAAATAACATTCTAGTTCAAAGGTCTAACAGACTGCATCAAAATCCCCTTCTTCAGTCAATTCTAACACTAGGATTGGCTCAATCTTCCCTAGCCAGTTCCCATTGTGCTATGCATATACTCAAAATTTTCAGTGACTCTCACCCTTTACAGAATATGAACCAGCTCCCCTCAATTAACTTTCAAAAACATCCCAAACTGTTGCCACCTTCTCTTCTCCCTGTATCCCTTCCTATTGTGCTGCATCAATAATGTTTGGAATTGCCCCTGGCCTTCTGAGTTCTGATTGTTTGGGTTTTAGGTCCAATGTGTCAATTACAAGATACATGATTGTGGCTAAGCATCTTCATAACTCCAAGGCTTGATACTTTCACCTATGAAGTGGGACTAATCACAGCATCCACATGTTAGGGTTTTTGGAGAAATTTTAATATAATAACACACATGAAACACTTATAACAGTGTCTGACTCTCACTGTAGTTTTCACATTTTTTTTAATTACCTACCCTTCCCTGAAGGAATTTAATCAGAGTTCTCTGCCTAGGTGAGCATTATCCTACCCATCTGCAGTGGGTTAAATAGTGCCCCCATCCCCACATTTCCTGTTGGTGCTAAACCTCAGAATGCAGCCTTATTTGGAAACAGGATCTTTTGCACATGTGATGAATTAAGAAACTTGAGATGAAATTATTTTGGGTCTACAGCAGGTCCTAAATCCACTAACTGTTACCCTTCTAAGAAGAAGAGAGAATGAGAGTCAAGAGACAATGACAACGTGAAGCTGGAAGCAGAGATTGCCATGTCACATCTACACACCAGGGAATGCCAAGGCTTTCCAGGAACTAGAACCTGGGAAAAAAGCATGGAAAAATTTCTCATGTAATCTCCCAGAGACAACTAGCCCTACCACTTTATTTCAGGCTATTGGCCTCCAGAACTATGAGACAACACCTTTCTGTTGTTGTTTTAAAACACCCAATTTGTGTTCATTTGTCATTGCAGCCTCAGGAAGCTAATATATAAGCATCATCCTATCCATCTTTCAAAACTCATTTCAGTTCCCACCTGTGTAGTGAAACCTTCATGATTAAATCATTTCAGCCTGAAACAAATGCTCCATGCTCTGAACCTTCACTGAAATGTGCCCGTTGCCCCACTTGTTTGGTTCTTAACCTTCTTGTCCTGTTGCACATGGACATATGTCTTATCTCCACAGCAAGAATATATTTTTTGTATGCATGTAACCTCATAACCTTTTTATACTCTACAATGACTTCAGTACTAAAATGATAATTGATTTCATCCAAACCACTTCTGAACTTTAGAAATAATGTGATTCTTTATATTTGTACAGAACTCTAAAAAAGTCATAAAAACAAGTTACTTAAGTTGCAGTACTCTTTAACCAAGATATTTCTAATATGCAAATTAAATTATATATTTTAAATGACAATACTTTCTTTGTGATCTCGTTTCAATGACACCTAGAAGCATATGTATCTAATATCCATTGCAAAAATATGTTCCCCAAACAAAAGCACATGTTATATATAATATGTGAGCATCATAATGTAGCCATCCCTTAAAACGTGATTTAGTTATAAACTGTGATCAGCTGTGGTAATAATTTGCTTCTCACATTAGGTTTTCATTTATTAGATGAAAATGTTTCCATGCTTCAAAGCCTGTCACCTGAATTTCCCACTTACTTAATATGGCAGGTGTATTGGTGAATGTTTCACTTAGTTGTTAATAATTAATGCTTTGAGGATGGTGGCCAAGGATGTAGGTTTGATCTCTGATGGTCTGGTTAATTTTACTCTGTTTCATAGCTACAGACCGTCCCTTTTACCACAGCTGGCTGACTCAGATATCTGTGGTCACTCAGAGAAGTGACCTTTCAGTACCGGGTCAGATGTGTCTATTCTGCATCCAAAGGCCAGTGAGTCAAGATGCTGCATGGCCAGAGAGTTAGTTGTAAAGGACTTCAAAGACTGAAGATAAGGCATCTTATGCTTGAGGCTTTGGAGATTAATCTTGGTGTAAACTGATGGCCCAGAGCCACAAATGGATGGAAAGGAGAGCAGAGGAAAGAAGTTTAGTGAAACACACATGGGGAGGAATTCAGAAGGAAACCGGGGATAGTACAAATTGGGAATTAAATGAGAACATTAGGAAGGTGATAAATGTACTAAAATATAATATAGGAAGAGATGTGAGCTTTAGGAAGGATTCAAAATAAAGGGAAGCTAAAATACAAAAGGATCATGTAAGAAGGAATTAAAATAGCAGTCACAAAATTTCAATAGTAGAAGATGAGATCTTTTATTGAGACAGAAATGTATTCACACATGATAAATTTCAAAAACTTAAGTTTGTGAAAATAGTGAAGAGTATATGTCTGATTGGTGCCCACTAAGGTAAGGTGACCAGTGAGTCACAATTGTAATGCTCTGTCTTACAGTTGGCTTGAAGTTTCATCAGCTCTGATGTGCCAGAGATTCCTTGGCAGACACAGTCCCCATCTCTCATGAGACCTCAGTGTGGGTGGGTACACTGCACTATTGCACTATTAAAGTACAGGGGGACAAATGTTTCAGTAGGAGTTTGTATGTGGAGGGTTAACATTCTAAGAAAGTCCCCTCCCTCATCCTAGGATTGTATAAGAAAAGCTTCTCAGATGAAATGCCATTTAAAATGAAGAAGGAATCTCTAAAAACAGTGGAAGCACTGGATATGCCATTAGAAATATCTGTCATTAATTCCATTTATTTGTTTCAGAAGTATTTATTGAACCATCTGTTATTTTCAAGGCCATTGAAAACCTTTCCAACTTTATAATCTAACCTGGCCCTTGAAGCCAAGTGTAGACAACAAGTGTGGCCAAATTAGCACGAATTGCTTTCCAGCTGATAAGAATGTTCACTTAGGAAAAATCGGGCATTCAAACTACAAATGGATTGGCTAAATAGGAAATAACTTTACTTGATCATAATTTTCATACATGATTTTCAGATTACTTGGTCCCAAAGCATGACTAAAATACAATTGAGATTGCTACATTACTTATTTGCAGTACATGATGATTTCATATCTCACATTTTGAGTCTAATGATATTACTAAATATAGATAGGCATATTATTGAAGTCTGTGGACATTTTTGTAAGAGAAATACCAAGTTGAGAAGCAATATTCTATCACTCAACAGTTGGATTTATGAAAGGCAAATTTCTAAGAACAAAGGAATTTTTCTGGAACTTAGATATTCTTAAATCTCTGTTATATTCCATAAGGAATTTTTGCTAAAATCAAGCAGAATTGTACAAAGGAAATTAAACAATGGGTCAAAGTAATTTCCTAATTCCCTATATTTATTTACTGAAAGGACATCTTTTTCTGTCAACCCATATATAATGATTAGAGGTAGATATATTTTCAACTTAGGAAGGTTTTAGTGCTTATGAATAAGAAGTACATCTCATCAACTGTATCTTACTGAATAAGAGAGAATTTATCTAATAGAAGCCTTTGATTTAATTCATATGGAATACATAAGTTTAGAAAATTAGTTCATTTAAATATCTAGTTTTTTTAGGAAAAAATATATGTGAGTAGCAATAATAATTACAAGACAAACCAAAGTAATGCCATTCAATTATTGGCAAAAGTTTAAATGTAGACTTGATACCAAATCTCAATGTAGTCGAATCTTGATATGATTTCCGACCAAAAAAGGAAAATAGAAATCTCAGCAAATTTTTAAGGAGTGTTTTAAAAGTCCTTAGCTTATTGTGAAACCAGATTGATCAATTTATCTGAATTTATTATTGTTGCTAAGAGAGGCTACATTGAATTTTTTTTCTTTACCAACTAATAACTTATGTTTTAAAAAGTTAGTGTACCTATTCTATCTACTCTAACCTCCTCTGATTATTTATGTTAGCTAATCCTCAAAAGTATTGGAATGTTTTATTTAGCACAATAGATTTTCTTTTTATGTTTCTGTCATTGCTCTTTCCCAAAACTCTGAGAAGAACATGACTTCTTAAAGCTTTGGAAAGTGTGTTTGAACAGGTTGAACTCTATTACACTTCATCACTTCCCTCCAAAAGTGGGCTAATTACATCCTTTCCCTTTAAAATATTTGTCGAGATGTTCACACGTGTTACTCAGCAACCCCAAAACTTGTTAAAAGCATGTGCCTATTTTTGTGCTCTGGAAGTGTACATGATGCTAGCAATTGGTATCAAAGACCGATGGACAGGAATGTCAATGTGTCATTAGTAAGACCATAAGAAAGGCACTTTTTCCATGTTTTTAGTGGATTTTGAAGGCCTTCAGATAGGTTTCAATAAAAGAGAAATACTTGAGCCAGAACACACATTCCAACAGAAAAGTATGTAAGAAATCAACTCCCCAGTGAATTTGGTGTTCACATGATTCTTTTTTTTTTCTAAGATATTTTGTAATTTGGGAGTAATTTGAATGTCTCTGACTAATTTGCACTCTAAGTATGTGATTTAAAATACTTCCTTGGAGCATTTCTCAAAATTGGTTATTTTTACTTGCATTCAGCTATTAATTTAAAATAAAGGTTAAAAAACTTGGTTTTCTTTCTCAACAAATTAAACAGTTTGGCTGGGAGGAACTCCCAAGTGAATATTAACACTAGAAAAATAAACACAGCAAAGCCTGAGGTAACCTCGTATCTCTGTCAGAAGAGTCAAGGGACAAAAAGAATCAAGGAACAAAATTTGCTCCCAGGATAAAATCTGTGTTTAGAATTCTGACCCGTGATATCAGGGCAGTGCCTAAAGGGATCTAAAATCCAGAAGACATCTTCTGGGGATGCATTCTATACATGCACACCCAGAAGCATCATATGAAGTTGGCCAATACAACTAGCCATACATTCACCAAAGGCAAAGTGGACTTATCAAGTCCAAATATGAACAAATAACCCAATGGTGTAAAACACCTGATGAAAACCTATAGCCAAAATGAAGAACCAAGCAAGCAAGCAAAAAAATAAACAACTAAGAAGAGTTAATGGCAAAAGTAAAAAAATATTTCAAAGTTAGCATTTAATATACTTAAGAACAGAGATGATATTACATCTGTAAAGTAAAGTTAGGCAACTGTAAAAAAGAAATAGAGGGCTGGGGTTATAGCTCAGTGGTAGAGCACTTGCCTTGCACTTGTGAGGCACTGGGTTCAATCCTCAACACCACATAAAGATAAATAAAAGAAATAAAGATATTGTGTCCATCTTAAAAAAAATCTTTAAAAAAAGAGAAATAGAAATTCTTAATTCTAAAACTACGATGTAGCAAGTGCTCAAGAATGTACTGTTTTACTCAACTCTGTTCCAACTCCTTTGTGGCATACTCTGTTGCACAGGAGAGAAAGGAAATCTGCATTTCGTCTACTACTTGGATTATGTGTGGGACCTAGCCAGTTTTTTCAAAGGAGATGTAGGATGTGTGATTTGGAAGGCAGAAGTGAACGCGCTGAGATGGAGGCCACACTCAAGCAATTTTTATTGAGCCTATTGGCAAATTCAACCAAGGAGGCATTTGGCTCTCTGTGGTAGCTTTAGAAGTCGTAGTGAATGTACTTTAGCTTCATAGGCATTCAGAAGAAGCCCCTGACATCTGATTATTGGTACATGTCAGGACTGAGGCTGTATGGTCTTGTAGTCAACAGGGGATGTAGAGGTACCTTATCCTCAGATTGTGGCTGAGGCAGGTGGACCTGGAGACAACAGCCCTGGTAGAAGATTCTGCAAAGTGGCAGAAGCAGTGGCCAGTTATATCATGTTTCCTAGTCTTTCCAGATGTAGCGTACCCTTCCCAACTTTCAGATGATTTTTCAAACATCCAGTTCCATCTAACAAAGAGTATTTTTTTAATAAACTAGCCAAAACTACAACAGATTCTGATTGATGTATAGTTAATTAAATAATATGACTCTATACCCAGGATGGAGGTAAAGAGCGAACTAGATACATTTGAAGATTGAATTAATGGACTGGAAGTTCAAACTGTATCTACAGTGCAGCACAAAAAGACATGAAGATGGAAAAATGTGAGAGAAAAACTGAAGCCTGAAAGATAAATTTATAAGTAGAGTTTGAGTACCCCTCATCCAAAATGCTTGGGACTAGAAATGATTTTGATTTTTGATGTTTTGGATTTGGGAATATAATATTTGCATATATATAATTTAATATTTGGGAGATGGGATGCTAATTGAAACACAAAACTTACTTTGTTTCATGTACACCATGTATACACAGCCTGAAGTTAATTTTATACAATAGTAGTATATTTTTGTTGTATCTACATTTCCACTGTGACTTTAGATCAGGTGGGGAATTTTCCATATGCATTATCTTGTTGGGACTCAAGAATTTTCAGATTTTAGAGTTGGATTTCAGACTTTCAGATTAGGGATGTTCAACCTGTACTATCATTTTACAATAGGAATTCTTCAGGATGGAGCTGAGAAAATGCAAAGGAAGAATTAAAGAGAGAAAATAAATTTCCCAAATTAAAAGTTAAATATATGCATGTACATACATATGTGTATATGCATATACATATTTGCATATTCATATCATATACATATATGCATACATATACATATGTATTCTCCAAAGTAAGAATAAAATTCTAAGTGAATTAAAATTTTAAAATGTTGGTGATATTTTTCTAAAAACAAAATTGTCACACTTCTCAACAGCAGCATTAGATGTTAGGAAATAATGGTCAAGTTACCTTCCATATTTTAATAAAAATAACTTAGAACATAGAATACTAGATTTCTAGATTCAGACAAACTAACATGAAAGTATGAAAAAAAAGATAATTTTCAGAGTCAACTTTCAGAATGTCACTAACTATAAACTCTTCCTATTATTATTATTTTCATTTACTATAATTAGAAGGGTGTATACTAGTAATATGAAATAAACTCAAGGAAGACAAATATTGAATACAGTTAGAGTTATGAGACAAGGAAGGACTTATACTTAATACGTGGCATTGAATGATATGGTCTTCATTTAAAAATTAATAAGATGGAAGGAAAAATGAGGTATTAAACATTAATAATCACAGAAAATATGAATTAATTACATTTGTCTATAAAATACATACGATTTTCATCAATTTGTTATGATTATAACTGTGGAACACTGAAATATTCTCCAATGCAAACATGAAAGTGAAATAAAACAAGTGATAGAATAATATGTAAATTATTACCATACACACTGGTAAGGGACTAGAAATATAAACTCTAAATTTTTTATTTTTAACAATGTTTTCATCCATGATAGGATTTGAGCTTGGTTTGGGAGTAGGGATAGAGAAATGCAATGAATATTTGTTTTGCAATTAAGTATTTTTTAACAATAATAGTAGCATTAAAAATAAGAATGATTTGGCTGTTTTTCAAAGATGATTCTATCAATCAAAATATTTTGAACCCAGAAAATTATTATACATATAATCATGATACTCCTTTTTGAGAAATCGCCTTTATAAAGAAACTTTTAAAAATTAATGTGTTCAAAGAGTACCTCAAAATTTGAGCATAAGATTAAAAAGCAAACTACCTTCTTTATAGGAAAAGCTCATGTAAAGCAAATGGAAAATTTTTCCAAAATCAGTTTACTCTGGCAGGTCACTTATAAATGGGTGTGGTTGAGATTCTTCCAAATCTGGAACCAACATGTAAACTACCATAGATATAAATTAAATGTTACATATAATGTTTATATGTGTATATATAATATATACTGACATATATAATGTATATATAAATGTTGTATATCTAATGTTTCTATACTCTGAGTCTAGAAATTTTTTGAGAAAAAAATAATTTATGGTGTTTCTTTGGAAGTAAAGAAAAATAAATTTAATATAGACAGGGTAGAATGGAACTACCTCAATTTGAAAGCAGTATCTTTTAACACCATTACTTTGGTCCTGATGTAATACAAGCCAAGAAACTTTCTGGTATTTAGTTTGTTTCACAAGGATAGTTTTCCAACATAGGAGAGAATATATTGGTCAGCCAGGACAGATGTTATGGTCCTCATGACAGCTATATTTCTCAGTGAAAATTAATACATTAGAGTTCAGGATGCATGTCACTCTGTAGCGATCTGTGTTGATGTGACTTCATTCCTTTTCATCTCACCTGTAATTCCTTTTCACTGATAAATTCAAGATGAGTATCAGACTCTAGACCCTTAATGACATTTTCAAGATACAATAATTCTCATCTGAAAACCAACAGGATTTCGAGTGTTACAGTTCCCCCACTTAATGCTTTAAGAATTAGAACATTCACTCCTCCAAATACCAGCACTCATTTCCACCCCATGAATTGCTTTCAGACAAAAGAAACTGCTTTGTCCCTGGTTCCACCCTCTCTCTGGGAGCTTCCTATGTCTTACTGGTCCATTCTGGAGAGCAGAGAACAGAGTAAGGCCCTCTTCAAACCCAGGTCTGCAAAGACCCTAGTGCATTGTTTTCTGATCCAAAGAAGAACTCGGAGGACTTCTACAGTTTGGATATTTTATTTTTCATGTGCTCCTCTGTGGCAGTAAGGACAGAATGAAGGGCTCTACCCTGCCTACAAGCAGGGTGAATATACAAGATAGGTTACATGCCTAATATGCAAGTATTTTCAGATGTTTTTTGAGTACATTCTTTTACCTTACAATCAAGGTCACTCTGCTTTTATCCTCACATAATGATTGGAGACAAGGGAAATGGGTGACCATTTTCCCTCTCTATTTCCTTCCTTATCACATTCTTCAGTGTCCTACTTATCTCACTGCCTAGAACAACAAACTTTCCTGGCACTGACTAGTGTTTACCCCAAGAGGCCCATCCCCTTTACCTCAACTAGAACTTTTCCAAAGACCATCCACCTCCAAAGCACCCAAGAGAAATAGTGGAGGAGTCAATTGCAACTGCTTTGCAGTTCAATAGCTCTATCTGGCTAGTCCTATTTCCCTTACTTTTCACAAGTATTGATTTCTAGAACATATCCCCCCAAATTTCCTCCATGTAAATATTCATCTAGAATGTGCTTACTGGGAAATCCTACATAAGACAGCTTGTCTTCTTAGTCTCTTGCTCATTCCAAGGTCAATAATGTTTAGTTTACCTTCTTTGCCGTTTTCCTTCCTATAAATAGTATTTCCATTTGAAAGTAACTTTTTTTACAAAAGTAAAAAAAAGTAGTAAATGTTTATAATAAAGTGAAAATTAAAAAGACAAAAAGATCTTTAAAAATAAATAGACACATAAATATGGTACTATGGACATTTTTCATACATAATTATTTTATTGCAAAAATAAAATAATGTGATAGAAATGCTTCATAACCTGTATTTTACCTCTGTAAATGATATATCCTTACATCACTTTGAATTGCTACATAATGTTTCAGTGAAGCAAGGCATTATATATTTACTTATGGACTTTTGGTTTAAAAACTCTGTTATTAAAATGATTCTGCAGAAAGTGTACTTTTACACATTTACAAATTAGTAATGATGCATGATAATTTTCTTAGGATGTCTTTCTCAGTATGATATTTATTCCTAGAGCAAAAGTCATTCTCAAATTTGAGATTCTTATGGCTCAATTTCCCTCTAAAAAGACTGCACTAACTTTCCAGCCAAACATCTTTGAGATTGCTTGGACCACATCTTTTATTAAAGCAGTTTAAGCCATGAAAACATCTTCTTTTTAAGTTGTATTTTTTTCACAACAAGGAAGATTGAATGCTTTTCATGTTCATTTAATATTTATGAATTTTCTTTGATGAGCTACCTATCCATTTGCTGGCCCATTTTCTCTATTAGATTAAATCTAGTTTTTGTATTAAACTGAAGAGTTGCATATTAAACTAGAATACATAGTATATCAACATACAAATTGATAAGTAGTAATATATTTGACATGAAAGTTCATATTCCATATGTTTTGTAAATATTGATATATAAATTAAATTAATTGGTTTTATAATATAGTATGAAAATATTAAAATTATATTACAAATGTAACCTTAACATTGTCTTCTAAAACCTAAAATACAAATTTGATCCTTTGGTATTTTTTTATATAATTCTATTAGACTAGAAGCCTCAAAAAACCTATATTTTGAAAAAACCAGCAATCATTTTCATTTAGGATAAATCTGGCATATAGCATGAAATTACAATTATTTTTGCTAAAAACCATTTCTGTACATAGGTTAAATACTTATAAATTGTGAAACTGTGTTGTTTAGGGAATGATGATAAAGCAAAGTAAAGTCTATACATGTTCAATTTTTCCAGTATTTTTAATCTACAGTTGATTGCAATTATGGGTGTGGAACCTATGGATATGCAAGACTGACTCTATTTTCTTCTAGTGTTTTTAATTTCTCCTTATTTTTGGTCTTTTCTTTTTGTTTGATTCCAAAGCATGCCAGATTTTTTTAAGAGTGTCTCTTGAATAAACTGTCCTTTTACTCCTTCTTTGAAGCTCTGTTTTATATATTCTTGGGCCTATTTTATTGTATTCCATTCTGTTTCTCTATCTGACAAAATCTTTGCTATTATTAGACTAGTAAGTTATTATATTTATAGTTATCTGCTCTTGCTTCATTTAGCACATCATTAAAAATTTTTATATTATTTCAAGGAATTGCTTTATCAAATATCCTTTACCCATCAAAAAATAAAAAAAGAATCTAGATGTATAATAATTTGCTGAAATTGGAAAAAGCAAATTAAAGTGAGTTATCAAACCATATTTAGGGTACCTTGATAACAGCTAGACATAAGGCATTAAGAAAAGTTGTCATATTAAATTGTCATTTTGAGCCATGGCATGGAAAGAATCAGAAACACCTAACTTACTTAAGCACATTCAGGAAAGGTCAGCTAAGAATATTTTTCTCCAAGGGAATGGCACATAAGGGAAAAGAAAACACTTCCGCTTCACAGTGTTATAAGCTGGGTTTGAAAAGTCCGTGCATTAATTTCAAATGGCCTGGATAAATACTTGGGAGGATCGATGGACATATGCAATGTAAGGAGAACTGGGTGAATGCAATATTTTTTAAAATTAGATATATGAGGAAATCATGGTATATGAAAATGATTGAATGTATGGCAAGAGAAGATTGAAATTGATAAAACTGGAATAATCAAACTACAGCTAAGAGAAACAGGCATGTGAAATGTGTGAGAACTTCAAGCAGGGACAATATACTCTGTCATAACAACCTCATCATAAAAGTATGCACTCAAGGCCAGGCTTAGTCAGGTGAGTGCAGGTGACTGAGGAGTTCCCACTAGGAGTGTGAAGACATTAAATCAACTGGTGGGTTTGAAGATAGTTGAGAGATGGACCACAGACAAAATTGCTACTAATGAGCTAAGCATATCCATAGGGACTAAGTTTTCAGATCAAATGAACCAGGTGAGTGATCAGTATTAACTTGATTTCTTAACAAGTAAAAGAGAAAAAAATAGCTAATTGATATAGAAGAAGAATTTATATATAACTTATGAAAAGGGCAAGTAGAGAATCAATAGAATTATCCCTTGCTAGGCTAGGCTACAAAAGTGATCTCTATGAACACTGATTTTAGTCATTTCCATTTCTCTAAACCTAAAAGATCTATGGGAAAATATCCCAATTCATTAAGGAGGAAAAGAGCTTTTAGCTTCCACAGCACCATGAAAGTCTTAATATAACTGGCAAGAGCAAATACAAGGATGTTATCAGCAGTCTGCTTCTACTTAAAGAGATTTTCAAAAAGGCTCCATTCTCATGGTTAGTGAAAGCCTCAGGAGCAGCGTCCATAAGATTAACTGCAAATTGCCAGCCAAAGTTCTTGAGAACCAGCTGAATATTTATGGAAAACTGAGAGCTCTTTCTTTCGTCATCATCTTTTTGTGTGTGCATGTGTTTTTGTTGTTTTTATATTTGGTTTCCAGAGGCTGAAAAGTGATAAGAGAACTACAAATGAAAATGGTTCTATCACATTAGCCAAAAGAAATATTAGTAATATAAGAATCCTTGAAACAAATATTGCTTTATTTGACTTTCAAATGCACTTTTAATATCATCTGGAGTTACATATTAGTGAATTTATATTTTAAGAAGTATATACAAGTATATGACTACCATCTTACACTTGTAATGCTATAATGACACATTATTATTTACTCACATATCTCTCTAATAAAGACTAAGTCTTTATACATTTGTTCTTTCATTCGCCCAATTCTTATTTATTATTATCACTCAACAATTATCTATTGAATTTCTAGCCTGTGGAGGACAAATTCCACACACAGGAACTACAAGAGAGAAAAATGAAACAATAAAAATCTCTGCTTTAGGAAAGTTAAAGAGATGAGACAAAAGCTAGAGGTTACTGACAACAGAATCAGACCAGAAGTAAAGGGTGGACATTAGAAGTTTGCAACTACAGACTGAAGAACAGACTTTAGATAGCGAATGCTAATTGTGTTGGAGGAATAGTAAGAAAGCCAGCATTGCAGGAGGAGGACGAGGGCAGGGTGTCAAAGCATTTGAGGCTGGAGAGGGAGTCAAGAGCCAGTGTCATACAGCCAAGCATGACTGTAGCAGTTTTATGCAGAGGAGCAGCTATATAGTCTAACCAGTTTCAAAAGGTTTCTCTCATGGCTGCTGGTATGGTAGTTGAGCAGAGAATGGGTTGGAAAGGCAGAATTTTTCTTTTTGTCCCTTCTGTCTGGCCTACATGTTTTCAGCTTATATGAATGGTTCAATAAATGCTTATTAAGTATATAAGTGATCAATGAAGACATTTTATGATAGATTACAGGTTTTAAGAATATAATAAATAGCAACTTCTCAAATTGCATAAGCTGCCATTTTGCATAATATAGATCATCATGCAGATAGAAAAATTTTAAGCACTACGAAACAGTTAAAAATTTCTCAGATTAATAATCCTGAACCCCATCCAACTTACCAGATCCCTTTAAGTGTAGTAAACAGGGTTCAAAATAATATTAGGGTAGCTGTTGGGGAGGATGTCAGTGATGATCCCAGAACTGGTTTATCATAAAATTATTGTGCTAAGAAACTTCTATAAACTAACAATTTTCCCCCAAAAAAATTATTTTTGAATACTGCAATTAAGATATTAAACTTGCTCTACACTTTAGTATGAGTGAGCCTACTAAGTAATCCAGTGTCCTTTCTTCGTGTTAGTGGTGTTTGGAAATTCATTACAGAGGAATCTTGATTTAAAAAGAAAAAAAAAAGCCTTTCATTCTTCTTCTTAAGTCACTGAAAATGTAAGCTGAGAAGGAAAAGTTTTCAATTTTAAGAGGTGTTTGTTTCATTTTATTCAATTATGAGTAATAGATTTGAAAAGCAAAATAGTTCAGAATCAAGCAAATCATTCCTAACTTCTTTAATAGTAAACCCTCACCTCTTTCATTTTTTGGAAAACACATTATACAAACAAGCTTCTGAAGAAGAAAGCAGAAGATGTGTTCTGGTAAAAGTGAAAAAGTGGCACACCTGCTTCCAGCGGGGGCCCCCTTCACAGTCTCACATGGCCTCACCATGTGAAGCTTTGGCCAAGTCAAACAAGTAGCAATTTTAAAGTAGCACCTAAAGAGGAACTTGGGCAGAGTTTGCCAGCAAAACCCCAGACCCTAAAAGTTCCTGCTGTACAGGCTTTATTTTCATTTCCTTGACCCATTTGCAGAGAGTTGTTACTGATGGCCAGCTCAGCCTCCCTGTACACAGCACACGAATAATAAACACAGGCCAGCTGACACCCTGAGACACCTGCAGAACATTCACAGTGCAGGATTGTTCACCCAGGGGGAAACATTTTGACTGGGGGTGGATGGGTAGCCATCCATTGGCTCAGTACACACACAGGCGTGCGCACACACACGCACACAAACACACACACACCTGAAAGAAGTTTACCAAGGACCCTCCTGAGGGCCTGCTGTGCTGCCAAGAGAGCTAATAGAAAAGAACCGCGGACTGTGGGAGCCATGTGTGAAAAGGCCTCTGTATGCAGTCATCCCTTGTAGCCCAAGCACTTGGACTTGCTGAAATTAATTTTGCAAAAGTTTGGTAGAAACTGCATGCAAGCCTTTCTACAAAAAACTTCAAGGCATTGCGCTTATTACTTCAGTTTCTTAGGCTCCAACTTCTTATTTATTCATAAATTACATATTTGCCAATGAAAATACTTAGTTGAAGGTCTGATCAAGCAGGTGCATTCAAGTAACTTGAAAAGCCTTCACTAACATTTGAAAACTTTTCAGAACTGGGTTTCTTGGAATTGACAACAAAGATCTTGTTTTACTCTGAATTCAAGTTTGAAATATTTTTCTAAATAGTTCAGAAAATATGATTTAAATTTGTAATGGATCAATGGGAATATATAGAATAACATTGACTATGTAATGAATATATTCAGATACAATAATTAAAATCTCTAAGGAGCTAAATTTAAAATGTTCAGTAAATTCAGTGTTCTTGATTCATGTTTCTTCATGACAGGAGAAATAAAAGAAAGTTGATTTTATAATTTCACAATTTGAAAGACCTAAGATTAATTCCCTTACTGCAATATTTTTGAACTGGATAAGATCTATCAGATGCATAAGCATAGAAAAATATTAAAACCAAAAATGCAACATGACATAATCAAGGACCACATGAGGTTGGGACAGAGTGAGCATAGAAACTTAATTTCAAGTCTTTAATACAATGCACTCTTTCTAGAATATTGTATAGTCTGATTTTCAATCATAGAGCAATCTTATGTAAGAAAATTGAGGAATTGATCTACAGTGGGCACAATCTCTAAAATTATGACTTAGATATTCTAACATATTTAAATTGGTTTTGGTTTTGCCTCATATTTTTTTTCTCATTAGCAAAGTTCAACTTTCTGATGGAATTAAAAATCACTTACATCAAGTTTTAGGTATAGTCCAAACCATCCTTGGATATGCAAGAACACACCAGCTGTGGTTTAAGCAGCAGTGCAGCTGGAGAAAGTATGTGAACAAGATCCAAAGCTGGAGAAAAGCCAGTTTGCCTTAAAGAATTCCACCTGGACCTACTTAGCACCTTCCTTGCCTTAACCTAAACACATGCCCTTGGCCTCCTCAGGGACAGGAATGCAACCTGGAGAGAGCAAGAGGCTTAGGACAGAGTCAGGGTTGGCAAGATTGTTCCAGGCGCTTCTATTTCCTCTCTCACCCTAGTTTGGCCCTTCGTTTGTCTCTCTTTTTGCTCCAACAGAATATTGAAACTCAGGGCTAAGAGTCATGTCATATAGAGATAAATCAGAAAAGAGAGCATTTCCCCCAGGTTGTCTTTTTATTATTTTGATGAAATAAATCCAAGAGATGCACTGGAAATCTTCTTTCATTGCACGTAACCAGAACAGTAAATAACTGAATTACTTCAATTTCTTTGAAGGTACAATGGTTCAGCTATTAAAAACCATGTTCACATTCTTCCACATACTTGTCCTTAATTAAAGACACCATTGTTCTAAATCCAGAAGCTATACAGATATTATAGTTTTTTTTTTTCAGAAGCATCTTCAGGAACTTCATTATGGTTTCATTCATTTATTCATTCAACAAATACTAATTATTGTAATACCATATCTTGTGTCTGGTATTGGGCTGAGTACTCTGCCTAGATTATATCATCTAAGCATTGCAGTTATGCATAAAGTAAGTACTATCACGATCTACATTTTCTAAAGAAACTAAAGTTCACAGAGTTTAAAGAATTAGCCTAGGGTTTCCCAGCTAAGTCATTTCTATATGTTATTGGATTTATGCTGATGTATATTTAAATAGAGTGGTGTAACTTTAGGATGTTAGATGTAATCCCCACTGTAACCACAAACAAAATAGTTGCAAAACATACATCCACAAAAAGAAATGGGAATAAAAACATTTAATTTAAAAAAATCTAGCAAAGTACAAAAGGCAGTAATATAACAAATGAGGGATAAAAATGCTAGAAGGTGTTAAAAGGAAAATAGCAACTTACAGAAGTTAGTCCCTGTCTTTCAGTAATAACCAAGTAGAAATAGACTAAATACTCCAATCAAAAGATACATACTAGCTAAATAAAAAAACTCTCACATTAAATCAGAAAAAAAATGTAGGGACAGGAAAGAAAGACATTACTTATTAATAAAATGTTCAATATAGCAAGGAGACATAATAATTTTTACCTACCAAAAAACAGAACATCAAAATATGAAGCCAAAATTGACAGAATCAAAAGGAAAAATAAATAGTTCTACAGTAATAATTGGAAACCTTTACACCTAATTATTCCAGTAATGGATAGGATAACCAGAGAGGAGATGAGTAAAGAAACAGAGGATTCGAACAACAAAATAAACCACATTAAAGCCAATAGGCATTTATAAGAACACTGTTGCCAAAAACAACAGAAAAAACATACTTACCTAGTGCACATAGGACATTCTCTAGTGTAGACCACACGGGAGGCTGCAAATTGAGTCTCAAGTGGATTTAAAAAGATAAAAATCACACAAAATATTTTCCCCAACCACAATGCCATGAAATTAGAAATCAGTGTTTATAGCAGCACAATTCACAAGAGCTAAGCTATGGAGCCAGACTGGGTGCCCTTCAACATATGATTGGATAAAGAAAATGTGGTCATATACACAGCACAATATTACTCAGTCATAAAGAAGAATCTGACGGAAATCTCCCATGTACATATATCAATACACCAAAGTGAATTTCACCATCTTTTTACGTGGAGAAATAATCCACAAGAAATTAATTTAAAAATTCTTCTGTAATCTCTTCTGTAAATGGCAGAAGGATCAGGAATCAGGCGGTATAGTGATACCAGATTTCAAACTATATTACAGAGCAATAGTAACAAAAACAGCATGGTACTGGTACCAAAACAGGCAGGTGGACCAATGGTACAGAATAGAGGACACAGAGACTAATCCACAAAGCTACAACTATCTTATATTTGATAAAGGAGCTAAAAACATGCAATGGAGGAAGGATAGCATCTTCAACAATGGTGTTGGGAAAACTGGAATCCATATGCAACAAAATGAAACTGAATCCCCTCCTCTCGCCATGCACAAAAGTCAACTCAAAGTGGATCAAGGAGCTAGATATCAAATCAGAGACTCTCCGTCTGATAGAAGAAAAAGTTGGCTCCGATCTACATATTGTGGGGTTGTGCTCCAGATTCCTTAATAGGACACCCATAGCACAAGAGTTAATAACAAGAATCAACAAATGGGACTTTCTTAAACTGAAAAGTTTTTTCTCAGCAAGAGAAACAATAAGAGAGGTAAATAGGGAGCCTACATCCTGGGAACAAATTTTTACTCCTCACACTTCAGATAGAGCCCTAATATCCAGAGTATACAAAGAACTCAAAAAATTAGACAATAAGAAAACAAATAACCCAATCAACAAATGGGCCAAGGACATGAACAAACACTTCACAGAGGAGGACATACAATCAATCAACAAGTACATGAAAAAATGCTCACCATCTCTAGCAGTCAGAGAAATGCAAATCAAAACCACCCTAAGATACCACCTCACCCCAGTAAGATTGGCAGCCATGATGAAGTCAAACAACAATGAGTGCTGGCGAGGATGTGGGGAAAAGGGTACTCTTGTACACTGCTGGTGGGACTGCAAACAGGTGCGGCCAATTTGGAAAGCAGTATGGAGATTCCTGGGAAAGCTGGGAATGGAACCACCATTTGACCCAGCTATTGCCTTTCTCGGACTATTTCCTGAAGACCTTAAAAGAGCATACTACAGGGATACTGCCACATTGATGTTCATAGCAGCACAATTCACAATTGCTAGACTGTGGAATCAACCCAGATGCCCTTCAATAGATGAATGGATAAAAAAAAAAATGTGGCATTTATACACCATGGAGTATTACGCAGCACTAAAAAATGACAAAATCACGGAATTTGCAGGGAAATGGATGGCACTAGAGCAGATTATGCTTAGTGAAGCTAGCCAATCCCTAAAAAACAAATACCAAATGTCTTCTTTGATATAATGAGAGCAACTAAGAACAGAGCAGGGAGGAAGAGCAGGAAGAAAAGATTAACATTAAACAGAGACATGAGGTGGGAGGGAAAGGGAGAAAAAAGGGAAATTGCATGGAAATGGAGGGAGACCCTCATTGTTATACAAAATTACATATAAGAGGTTGTGAGGGGAATGGGATAACAAACATGGAAGGAAATGAATTACAGTAGATAGGGTAGAGAGAGAAGATGGGAGGGGAGGGAAGGGGGGATAGGAAAGGTAGCAGAATACAACAGTCACTAATATGGCATTATGTAAAAATGTGGATGTGTAACCGATGTGATTCTGCAATCTGTATTTGGGGTAAAAATGGGAGTTCATAACCCACTTGATTCTAAGGTATGAAATATGATATGTCAAGAGCTTTGTAATGTTGTGAACAACCAATAAAAAAAAGTTAAGTTCAGAATGTAAACAGGAAAAAAAAAGAAAAACTTTTTGAAACAACCAATGGGTAAATGAAGAAAATTTAGAAAATAATTACAGACATATAAAAATAAAAACATAGCATCTCAAGACATGAAACACAGAGAATGTACTAAAAAGGAAATTTAGACCTGTAAATGCTTACATTAGAAAAAGAAAGAGCTCAACTTAAAAACCTAATGTTACAGCTTGAGGAAGAAAAAAATGAATAAACTAAACCTAGAGGTAGCACAGGAAAGAAAATAATAAATATTACAGCAGGATGAAATGGAGAATAGTAAAACAATAGAGAAAATTGGTAAAAAGAAAAGTGGTTATTTAAAAAGATCTGCAAAGTTGGCAATCTTTATCTAGATTAACTAAGAAAAAAGAGAAGTCTCAAATTATTAACATCCAAAATGAAAGTGGGGATATTACTACCAATTTTATAGCAGTTAAAAGTATTATGAGATTACTAAAAAAATTATATGCTAGTAATTTGGATTGTCACGTGAAATAGATTAGGCCCTAGGAACACAGAATCTACAAAAACTGAATCATGAACTAAAAGACTAGTGAAGAGATTGAAAATATAATAAAAAATCATAATAAGGAAATATCTTGGATCTTATGCATTCACTGGATAATTCTACCCAACATTTCAGAAAGAGCTAATATTAATCTATCTCAAAATTTTCCCAAAAAATTTTAAGAGGAAGGAATACTTCCAAACACATTTTACAGGGCCAGTATTACCCTGAAATAAAAACCAGGCAAAGACAATCCAAGAAAAGTCCAGTCATATATCCCTTTGAACATTGATACAAACATTCTCAGCATTCTTAGATCACATACTAGTGATCTGAATTAACAGTACATTATTTATCATGACCAAGTAAGATTTATTCCTAGAATGCAAACATGATTCAAAATACAAAAAATATTAATATTATACACCACATTAACAGAATGAAGTGGAAACATTATGTAATGTTCTCAATTGATGCAGAAAGGGTATGTGACAAAATTCAACCCTTTTCCATGATGAAAATACTTAGCAAACAAGGAATAGAAAGAAAAGTATCACTGAAGAAATAATTAAATCTTTTCTTCTAAGATCTAGATCTTCTAAGATCTAGACGTCCAGTTTCATAACTTCTATCTAATATCATAGTGGAAGTATTGGCAGAGCAATTAGGCAAGATAAAGAAATTAAACAAAAAAAGTAGAGAAAAGAAAAATTGGATTTCTGCAAAACTAAAACTGCAAAATAGAGGGCATTATGAAGAGTGAGAACGCAATTCACAGACTAGGAGAAAATAATTGTAAATCATATATTTGATAAGAAATAAATATTCAGAATATATAGTGAATTCCTAAAACAAAATTTTTTATGAAATAATTGACAAATACTTGAAGAAACAGTTTCAAAGATGTTGTATGAACAGACAGACAATAGTTATATGGGAAGATCTCTCAAGGTCACCAATTATTTGAGAAATGCAACTCAAAGCCACAATGAGATAAACTCTCACCTTTTAATATTACTATCAAAGAAAATAGGAAGTAACAAGTGTGGAGAAACTGAAACCTTTCTGTACTGTTGTTAATAATATAAATTGCATACAGGTGCTATGGAAAACAGTATGGCAGTTTCTTAAAAAAGTATTAAACCAATATTTACTAGTGTTACAGTTAAGAGATGAGCTGTTCTCAAAAGCTCATGTGTGAGACAATGCAAAAAGATTTAGAGGTGAAATGATTGGGTTATAAGAATCTTAAGCCAATCAATGAATTAATCCCTTCATAGGGATTAATATAGTGGTACCTGAAGGCAGGTAGGGTGTGGTTTGATTAGAAAGGTCATTGGGGGCTTGGCTTAGAGGTATATATTTTGTCCCTGGAGAGTAGAGTCTCTCTGCTTCCTGAGGTGATGTTCTAAGTTGCATTCCTTCACCAAACCCTTCTGCCATGATGTTCTCCCTCACCTTGAGCTATCTTTAAGACCTCTGAAACCGTGAACACCCAAATAAACTTTTCCTCCTCAAAATTTGTTCTTGTCAGGTCTTTTAGGAACAGCAGTAAAAAAGCTGACTAAAATAAATAATAAGCAGTAGAATACTTATATTAAGTAGAGTTTCTCAGCATAGCTGCAAATTAGAATCACATATAGAATTTTGAAAAAGTGTACATGTTTAAATTTCACCCCATGCAGTGGGTATATGGTGAAGTATTTTTTTCTTGAACTTCTCAGAGATAACTCTTCTATGAGTCAACATCATATACAGTTTATGACAGTGCTTCTTAAAATAGGAATCAGGACTGATGGCATTCAGGATCCAGGAGTACTTATTAAAATGCAGATTCCAGGCCCGTTTCCATGTTTCTAAATCAGAATCTATGGGAGCGGGGCCCAGAAATTGCATTTTGATTTCCAAGAGAGTTACCTTCAATAAATTTTGACAGCTATGGTATTTATCTATATTCATATTATAAGGACAACTTAATAAAAAGCTAAGGCTTTAATCTTCCAAATGTGTAATACTGACACTCTCAATCAAGGTATATCATTTTACCATAATTTCCTGTTCCTGTTAACTGTATAAAAACATAATACTTCATTTTCACCCTTTCTCAATTAGTCATTATTGTGTGAAAGAGAGAACATAATCTTTGAATTATCAGGAACTGGTAGTTTCTAATGGTGTTCCAAACAATTTTGCATGTCAGTACCATACTATGCCATTTATTATAAATCTAGGCTATGACACGTTTATAGGAGCTCTTTCCAAATAAGGCTTACATAGACAACATGTGTCAGATTCCTTTTTCCATGTCAGAACAATGAACACAATATAAACGGATGGTTATTCCTTTGATTCTCCAAAATACTGTTTAACGTTTAAGGACTGTAGTCCCCCCTGAAGCTGACCTCCCATGTGTCTGTTACGGCTGTCCTATGCAGTGATACAAGATATGCATTGCGTGACTCCAGAGGGTGATCATGTGCTGTATGATGTGCAACAAAGTACCATTGCTCAGAGGCAATAGTTATATCCTAAGGGAGTTTTAAAATTCTAAACTAAGTCTTGCTTTTATCTAAGTCATGTTGGGAAAAAAAAATGTCCAGTGCTGGATATGCTACATGCAAATTCATTGATTAAAGTAACTTAAAAGCATATTGATAAATAAAAGAAAAGTAAGACATGTATGAATCAAAAATAATATCATTGATGATTTGGTTCAGGAAGAAAGTGATAAAGATTATAGCAGCTGCTCACAAGAAAAATGCTTATACAATTTCCTTAAATATTAAATTTTAGCATAAATATAAAAATTCTGATTTTTTCTTCATTTGGCTTTAATTTGAAATATAAATATAAATGTGTGTTTATTTTAATCTCAACTATTTAAATAGATGATCACTAGTTTATTTGCAGAACAGTAGTGCTTTTGATCACTGAAGCTGAGTCCCAACTTAGAGAATATGTTTTCTATTACTGTTGTGATAAAATAATAACTGGTTAAGTCAATGTTTTTTATCAAACAAGGATAAAGAGAGAGATTTTTTTTAAGGATCAGAAGAAAAATGAAGAAAAGCAAAAAAGAAAAGACTTAGCATTAGACTTAGTAAAAAAAAAAGTTAAATAATTAAAGTGTCAGATAGATAGGTAAGTCTGGATTTAAAAACTCAGGCTCTCACCTGACACCTTTTGATATCCTCCTAATTGACAAAAGAAGCCCAAATTCATCCTTGTAGAAGCCAGCATACATTTAGTAACACACTCTCTGATCTATAAAAAATAGCATCTGAACCTTCCTGGAAATATCACTAGAATTTTACTGATAATAATTCATCTATATTCCCAAACCAGGGTTACTATAACTAACATACACAGTACTAACAAACAGCAGAGATGCATGAGATCATTACAATATCAAAATGATAGAACCATTGGATATGTTTGGAAACAAATAGCCCCATCTTGTCCCAAATTTCTATAGTAAAATTATTATTTCTACATGGTCTTAGACTTCACTTGATTCCTCTGAGTGTTTTGATGCTTTAACTGGGCTTGTCCATACTTTAAACCACTGATACATTACCTTTCATGGATCAATTCAAGGAACTGGGTTGATCCACATATCCAGCCCTCCTTCTGTTGCCTTTCATCCCCTATGTAGTTGATCATGCATCCTGACCTTCCTTCCACTTGTGTTTTTCCTAAATTTTCATAAATGTAAGATGACATAATTATGCAATAATAAAATTTACACATGTCTCTCTTTCATTCTTCTACAAGTGCCCCAAAACTTGAAACTTAAAAGAATTTTCTTATATACAGGAAAACTTTGATGAAACTTTCATCAGAGTCTAGCTCTTACTAGATGTTTAATAAATGGTTGTTGAAAGAAGGATTAAATCAATAAGTGAATTAATGAATGTTTTAAACACTTCATTACTAGCTCATTTTTAAATACAGATGTTCCTTAGATTGTCCAACAACTATTTTACGAAGCAATGCTTTCAACTATTACTTGTACACTGGAAGCCTTCACATTTTTTTATCTTCAGCTTTGAGACTTCCCATGAATTTCAAGATTTTATGTGTTTCTGTGTGCTACATTATTTTAACTGGATGTGATCCAGGCATCTTGGTTTGTAAAATCATATTGTACTGTAAATTTGCACTTAATTGTGCTTTGTACAACAGCAATAAACTTAACCACAACCAAAACATAGAAGTTTCTGTATTAATGAGTTCTTTTTCACTTCCCATATTTAATTACCACCTTTTAAAAATTTTGCCTTTGAGAGCTTCTTCAAACCATGTGTTCACATTTTATTTCAAACCTCATCTTTCTTTCAAAAAAAATAACTAACCTCCACAACATCATTCACTTCTCATTCCAGCCATCTTCAAAATTATCCCAGACATTTGTCTGTAAACATAAATCTGAATATGTTTCTCCTTGGTTTTTTAGCTATGTAAAGTTCTGAAGTGTGGTCTCTTCAGTATTGTAGATTATCCATAATGCCAAACTAACATTTCAGGAGTACTCACCTCTTTTTTTTCATGTGCAAGAGATTTATGTTCAACCTCACATTTAGATTTGTTTTATTCAGTAGTACATTCACATATGTTGTAAAGCAAAATAGTCCCTCAAAGCTTATCAAGAAATATGATATTGGGACTGCGGTTGTAGTTCAATGGTAGAGCACTTGTCTAGCATGTGTGAAGCATTGGGTTCAATCCTCAGCACTACATAAAAATAGATGGACATTATACCTTCATTTTATAATGTCCATCTACAACTAAAAAAACTTTTTTTAAAAAAAGGAAATATGATATTACTTTCTTTTCTCCTCTCTAATCTTAATCTCTCTCCCTCAGACCACCTCATCAAACCTTGCTACTAAACAACATATTAATACTGATAATCTTTAATATTTTTGGCTATTTCTTATTGTAGAAGATGATGATTGTTTTATCTTACCCATTTCCTGTATTTTTTTTCTCAAACCATTCCTAAACTTTCCCTCCTCTCATCTCTCCAATAGAGCTGCATTTGTTATGGTTTGAATGTAAGGTGTCCCCCAAAAGCTCTTGTATTATTAATACATGAATGTTCAAAGGTAAAATGATTGTATTGTGAGAAAATGTAACCTAATCAGTCCATCCTAGTTTGGATGATAACTGTAGGCAGGTGGGGCTGGAAAACTACGTTACTGAAGGCATGCCCTAAAAGGTTGTGTTTTCCCTGTGGTCCCTTCCCCTCCTCCTCTCTGCTTCATGACCTCAATAGGGGAGAAGTTTTCCTCTTCTGGGCTGTTCTCCCATGACATACTATCTCATCTTGGGCCCGGAGCAATGGAATTTGCTGTCTATGAACAGAGACCTCTGAAACTCTGAGCCCAAATAAACTCTCCCTCCTCTAAGTCATCCTTATCAGGTATTTTGGTCATAGCAATTGTTTTAATCAACTATTTCACTACTGTGACTAAAAGACCCAACCAGAACAATTGTAGAGGAGGAAATGTTTATTTGAGGGCTCCTGGTTTCAGAGGTCTTAGGGCTCCAGATGAGGCAAAACATCATGGAGGAAGAAGGTGGCAGAGGGAAGCAGCTCATCTGATGCTCAAGAAGCAGAGAGAGAGGTCTCCACTTGCCAGATACAAATATATACCCCAAAGCCACACCACAGTTCCCACCTCCTCCAGCCACACCCTATCATTTTAGTTACCATGCAGTTAATCCCTATCAGGGGATTAATTCACTGATTGGGTTAAGACTCTCACAACCCAGTCATTTCTCCTCTGTGTCTTCTTGCATTGTCTCACACATGAACTTTTGGAGGACAACTCATGTCCAAACCATAACAGCAATGCAAAGCTGATTAAAACACAGTTTTAGTATCTTTTTAAACATTAGCTACTATTGAGCTATAGAATCAGAAAGGTTAAGGTATTTAATCTTCCTGCTATGATCATATTTCCATATGTAATTTTTGAGGTCCTTGCTGACTCAAGACCACATCCTTATGTCATTTCATATCCTCCACTTATCTTCTGGCTCCTCCTTTATGGCAGGAGCACAGTTTTACCATCATAGTTTGGGAACTGAAGTAATTAAAGGTCAACAAGATAATCTTCTTCTAGGGTGTTATTTATTCTTCTAGGGTGTTATTTACTCAATTATGTTTCATCAGCATGCAGCAGAATACTACTAGTAGCAACAAAAGCTAACATTTTTTGAGTGTTTTCTTTGTGCTAGGATTCCCACTCGTTTAATCGTAAGTCAAGACCTTCCATATAGATACATTTATTTATCTCATTTTACAGGTGAGAAAACTGAAACAAAGAAGGTTAAGTAACTGGCCTATGTGGTGAGTGTGTCAGTTATGAGGTGAGTGTGTCAGTTACGTGGTGAGTGTGTCAGTCAGGATTCCAGGAGAAAACAATAGCAACACTTGTGTGTTTACATGGGGACTAATGGATGAGGAGTAGAGTCACCACCAGGGCTACCAGTTGTGAAACTGGCACCATCCCAGCCACAAGCCTCTCTCTCACCCCATTCCTGACAGAGTTTACCAGAATTCAAAAGGGAATGAGAGAAATGTAGATGGTGAAGAACTTGGGGAAGAGCAGAGACCTTTGTTGTGGGGCATAGAAAACTACAGAGGATTCTATGAAGAAATGCCATGAAATCTTCTTCCTGCAGGAACTTCATACCATTCAAATCTGACTGGGGCTAAAACTCTGATATCAGATCTGTACTCGATTGAAATAGCCTCCCTGGGTGAAAAGTAGGGTGGGGAAGGGTATGAAGGTATCTGGAGTAGCGAAACAAGGTTACTAGGAAAATATAGAGTTAATGCTCTGATTTCCACCTGGGCATTTTCTGTGAGCCTGTGATCTTACTTCCCTGCTGTGCTTGCAGGGTAGCAGGGAGGAAGGGAGGTTGTTTTTTCACCCCGGATTCCAAGAACAAAGTGATTCTTCTGACCAAAGGGATTTTTATTTCCATTCTATTATCAATATTTTTGTAGCATCAATCTTTAAGGAAGAACATGACTGGGAGAATGGGGGACAATCTTGGAACCTAACAAGATGAGGACTGCACCATTGGACAGGCATTTTCAGCAGCAGGAAGTTAGGCATTCAGCAATTTGCAGAAGCCATTGGTTTGTATCAAAGCATTTCAGGCACAAGAAAAAACTTTAAAAAAATTCAGAAATCAGGAAGTGTGAAAGCATGTGGTCATTCCAGAGGGATAAGTGCACCCTAAGACAAACAATAGAGGGTATGACCAAGCCAGAGTAGGATTTAATGAATTAACAAAACCAATCATTGGTTAAAACCACTTCCTCAGGGAGAGGAAACTGTAAAGTGATATCTTAACCCATTACATAGGCTTTCTAACTCATTGAATATGAATGTGTAGTAAATTATTTATAATTTTTATTATAAGCCAGATTTTGTAAAACTTAAAAACTCCTTTCATTTGCTCCCTAAAATTCTGAGTTTAAATAATCTGTATATTTTAATACAGACACCTGAGTAGCATAGATCATACTGTTTTATAGGGACTCATTCAAGGATACGTATTGAAAGACAGTTATGTACCAAGTGCTGCCCTAGGTGATAGACATACAATATTGAAGAAAATAAGAACTTACTCATGATGTTTACAGTCTAGTGAGAGGAAGGATGAGTTCTCCTGCTGGAAGAAAGGAATGACCTTCCTCTTCTTTCTCATATGGCTGTTTCTTCTTATCCTTCAAGATTTATAGTTTGGGAGAATTTTGTGGACCAGTTCCCTACTCCCCCCAAGTAGTTTTCTCACAGGATCCTTCTTTTCAGCTCTTTCCTCACACTATCACATTGTATCATATTTGTTTCTTTACTGAGTTGTTCCTCCCCCACCCAACTAGATTTGGAATTGCTTGCAATCAAGGACTTTCCAGTCAAGCATCATATCGAAAACAGAAAAGACATGCAATAATGTTCATTGATTAATTGCATAAATGAGCAACAGAAAAGACAGGATAGAGATACCTTTCTCTTACCACCTTCCTTGTGTTAACCTCAAAGTGAGTTTGAGTCATTTGCATGATTTATGGCAAGAAGTAATAATTTCTCAATACTAAATAAATAATAATAAATTATTACTAAGTATGCCATAATTTATTGATAATCATCTAGTTAGTTTTTTTTCTATTTCTATTTCTTAATGGTTTCAGAAAAAAATTAAACATTTTGTCCAAATACCTACATCTGCTAAGTGACCGAGTTGGAACTTTGAATATTCACAAACTCAGCTGCTTCCTCTAATAACTCAGTTTGCATTCCAGCATGCATGGAAGAAACTCACTTTGAGGTTAACATAAGGAAGGTGGTAGAAGAAAGGTATCTCTATCCTCTCTTTTCTGTTGCTTATTTATGCATGTAATCAATGAACATTATTGCATGTCTTCTCTGTTTTAGATATGATACTTGACTGGAAAGTCCCTGATCACAAGCAATTCCAAATGATTCTAAATGAGTTCTAAATTATTGACTTGACAATGAGCTCATTCTCTGGGAAGATGTCCTTAATCCTTAACATACTAGAATTATAAAAACTCACACTGGTCCTTCTATACAATTGTGTGTAGTCTAAAGGAATGACTCAAACTTTTATTTCACTTTACATCTTTCATTTCTTGGGGCTTCTACTTAGCCCTAAGTAGGGTGACTTATTTTTTTCTTGAACTCATAGAGAAAATATTAAAATTCTTACTTCAGTTGATAGTATAAGCTTTTAAAATACTGTCATCTAATTAGATTAAAGTTTGAAGGAAGTAGCTGTTTTCCCCTAATCTTAATTAGATCTTTCAAATATTTAGGCTCAGGAAAAATACCTCTAAAATCATGCCATCACATCTGAATTTGCAAATAAACTTGTGATGGTTTGAAGTTGAGTGGGGAGGCACACCAGGAGAACCTTGATATTATTAGAAGTGGATAGCATATTTCTTGTTTATTTACTGTTAATTCACATTATATAAGAAAACTCTCAAATGAATAATGACAAGACATGCTTTTGTAATCTTATATTAAAGCATAGCAGCAATTTACTTCAACAGTCATTATTTAATTAAGAACATCAGCATTCACATATATCATGCCTACTTTACCACAAAATACAATATTAAGACTTAGGAATAAAGATGAATAATCAAGTTGAATGTATTAAAAGCTTAAATATAATAGTTACTATGTATATGTAATACATATAATAATTTATTTTAAATTTATTACTGTCAACATCTACTGGAATATATGCTACCTGAGGTTAGGGACTATATCCTGTTTATTAGTATATCCCCAGGGTTTGAACAGTCTAGGCATTCAATAAATTGTTGAATGAATGAATAAACAAAATAACAATTAGGTAGAATTCCTGTTGAGTGCTATTTTCCTTGCTTAAGTTTTGGGGAGCTTCATTTTGAGGTACATAGAAAATCCAACTAAAAGTAGAAAGGAATAAATATAATTATGAGTAACAACATAGTAGTGAACAAATAAATAATGCACAGACAAAGCAATATGTAAAACATTGCAGTTTGGCATGGCCTAAATGGTATAGAAGAAACTCAAAGAATTTAGAAAGGTCTTTGTGTTTTCTGAGGTCAGATATCTCCAAATGAGGCTATCTGAAAGAGAATTTCTTCTGATGGAAACTCTACGTTTACCCAAGGGTTTAATAAGTAGTTCACCTCTCCCTCCACCATCCAGAAAGAGGTAATGGTGCCCCATCCAGTAATCAGCAAGTGAATGGACAGAGAAGACTACAGTATTATCTGGAATGTGAAATGCATCATGACCATGTGGAGGGTTAAAGGGTTTATGTAAAGATAGCTGCTGTGTATTATTCAGCACTGAGTGGATTTCGGAGAGATATAGTTTTCATTTGAAGCTATCACACTGCTAAAGGAACATTCACTCACGAGCAAGTCAGTGTTGTAGACATTGATGATAAATGGTTAATGAGACAACAGGCTTATCTCAACAAACTGCTTTTCAATACAGAAACCAGAATTATAAATATGTAATCAAGTAATTGCAGACAGAGGTATTATGCTGTGAGAATAATCAAGTTGATATTAAGTGGAAGGAACCCAACAGATAAGGCATTGAATTAGTCTCTCTGAGAAGGAAATACTCTAACTGAAACTTG
Source organism: Ictidomys tridecemlineatus (assembly GCF_052094955.1). Taxonomy (NCBI): domain Eukaryota; kingdom Metazoa; phylum Chordata; class Mammalia; order Rodentia; family Sciuridae; genus Ictidomys; species Ictidomys tridecemlineatus. The sequence goes on from NC_135485.1 coordinate 61,738,593, forward strand.
AGTAATAAGGCAGACATGGAAGATATTAGAAAAGAACATTTCAGGCAGAGGGAACAGCAAGTATAATGGATCTAAGACAGGAAATAGCCTGGCCTGTTCAAGAAGTAGAAAGAAGATCAATGTGGTTAGATTATAGTGACAGCAGAGAAGGGGGTAGGGAGGGTGTGTAGGCCAAGGAGACTCTAAAAATGGCTTTCAGTTTTATTTAAATATGATAGGATGTCATTGAGCAGCTTTATTTAACTTAAGTTTTTAACTTAATAACATCACTGAAGAAGTTGAAAGATCTTCTGGGAAAAACAGAGTGGGGCTTGAGTAGATGGAGCCATGATATAAATGAAGTAAAAAGATTGCTGAGGTGTGGAGATAGGGTGAAGGCTTTGCCCAACCCTTCGCATTCAAAGACTCTGCAGCCAAGACCAGCAAAGTCGACATAAGTTCTATGTATTCAGGTTTCAGGCAGTATGCTGGCATTAAATTTACAGTATGATCAAAAGTATGTAGTTAGATTAAATTTAGCAAGAATATTCTAGATCCTCAAAGTTTATCCAGCACCCACAACTGCACAGAAGCTAAATGAAATTTTCAGGCTACTGAATATTCAGTGTGACCTAGAGGTTCTGCCGGAAATACCTGCTGTCATAGCCTGAGGACTTAAGCTGAACCATGTGAAGGGACAGCTGCTATTATGTGCTCAAGGTGACCTTAAGTGTAAGAAGTACTACTAACTGAAAGACAGGCTCCATCTTTCTTCCAGCCATGAAAGGTCACACTCAAATTTCAGCTATTGTCATTAAAATCTAATATTTTTTGATGATTAAACTGAATCATGTAATGTATTAAACACTTTATATGCATTATTACACCTAATATTTACAATGAACAAGCAACACACTTATCTTCCCTACTTTGCTAATTAGAAAAGTGACTAAAGAAAGATAGTAATTTTCCCAAGATAAGAACTCTTTGTGAGAGCTTGTTATGATTTAAAGATGAGTGTTCCCCAAAGCTGAAATGATCAGATTATGATAACTGTGACCTGATCGGAGGATTAATCCATTTGATGGATTAGTAATTTGAAAGGACCACCATGTTGGCTATTAACTGTGGGCAGGTGGGGCATGGCTAGAGGAGATGGGTCACTTCGGACACAAGCTTGGGAATTATATCTTGTCCCCAGCTCCTCCTTTGTTCTTTCTGCTTCCTGGCTACTGCCCGGTGTGGGCAGTGGTCCTCTGCCATGCCCTTCTGCTGTAATGCTCTGCCTCACCTTAGGCCTGGAGTGAAGGAGTCAGATGACCATTCACTGAAGCTCTGAAACCATGAGCCATAATAAATTTTTCCTCCTCTAAATAGTTCTTGTCAGGTATTCTGGTCAGAGCAGTGAAAATCTAACTAATACCGAGTTGAAGTAAAAAGCCCAAATTTTCAGATTCTTGAGCCCATTTTTTTCACCATTCTGTGTGCTACCATTCTGAAAGTGAAGAAATCCTGGAGGGGTTATCAACCAGTGATACATTTTAAAAAAAAAGAAAAAGAAAATTGCCAATCATGAGCCAACATATAAGGTAGAACCAGTGCGTAACTTGTCCAAGTTCACCAGTCTGCAGTATCATTAGCTTATGGATATTGCCCAATAATGGGCTACAGACTCTTTTCATTTGCATATCATTTATTTTAATATCTAGCAGAAAATTCAAAGGTATCTCCCATTTCTCCCACCACCACCCCTCCTCTGCCATTTCCCTCATCATAGTCCAAAGGAGAAGTGAAGACAGGTCTCAGGATATGTAACTAGCATGAGTGGTACTAGCCATTTGTTATGGTTTAGATGTGAGGTGTTCCCAAAAACTAACACATAAGACAATGCAAGAAAGTTTGGAGGTGAAATAATCGGATTATGAGAACCTTAACTTAATCAGTGTGTTAATCCATTGAATGGATTAATCGGATGGGAACAGCAGGCAAATATGGTATGAATTGAGGAGGTAGGTCACTGGAGGCATCCTTTGGGATTTGTATTTTGCCCCTGGTGTATCAGAGTCTTTCTGCTTCCTGATTGTCATGTCCTGAGCTGCTTTTTTCCTCCACACCCTCCCACCATGATGTTCTGTCTCACCTGCAGCCTAGAGCAATGGAGTTGCCATCTTTGGGACTAAGACCTCTGAAACCATGAGCCCCAAATAAACTTTCCCCCCCTCTAAAATTGTTCTTGTCAGGTCTTTTGGTCATGGAGACAAAAAAAAAAAAAAGCTGGCTACAACACCATTCCTTCTCTTTTTCTTGTTCATACACCGAGAAAGACTGAGGGAAACAGATTAGGTTCTTTCATCTTGGTCCCACAAAAGATACTCTGGCTTGTTTTCTTAGCAAGACCTTCTTATCATTAGGCTAGTAAACAAAGATTTAGAAGAGGGTATGGGAGAAAAGGAGAGGGAGACAAGGTCCTCTCTGCCAATATGAGTGTCGTCAATCACTTAGGACAATATTTAGAATAGCAGAAAGGTGTCATTTATGTGATTTAGCTTAGGTCAACTACGGATCTTGTAACAACAACAACAACAAACAAAAAAAAAATGACTCATTTTAAATGAGTGCCCAGTTGTCTGAATTATTTTCTTAGCGTCTTTTTGAGGAAGATTGTTATCGTGCAGGTTTTAGTTGCTTGAGGATATAATTTTGAATCAAATATAATCTTAATACAACCTTAGATGTAACTTACACTTATCATAGTGATTTTACAATTTTATAATTATTTTGTCCTTAAAAAATATTACCTGCTTATGCTATAAATTGCTGAGCCTGAGTGACTTAACTGCTTACCTGGACAGCATAACAATATATTCAGTGGTTGTATTGGAACATCACATTGGATTTTAAAATGATATTTGCACAGGGACCTTGGTATGGTTACTTCAAGCTTTAGGATTTTTAAGACCTCCAATATAGAGACTGATATTTCCTGCTAGGTAGGAGAAGTTACTGCCAGTGACTTGACCACAGAGTCAAGGCAAATTGAATAGCTTGGTCTTCAGCTGAGATGCTTACCATCAAAGATGGTGCACTGATTCCCTTTGGTATGTAATATAGTGAAGTGGGTACTGGTAAGGATCTTGGTTATGCAAAACTTTATATGTTTATAAAGTGTTTACCATTATTGGGTGCTAGCTATGTGTTTAACAAGACACATTCCTGCCTGAAACATGCTCACATTCTAATATGTATTTACATATTAGATGTTGTAAGTGGTAATTTGGTGTAGTGGAAAGAAAGAGTCTGGACAGGGTAGGATCAGAAACATCAAAGTCTGCTCCCAGTTCTGCCATTATCCAGATGCATCTACAGATAAATAATTAGAGTCTCTGTGACTCAATTACTTCATTTGTAAAAGGAAGGGAGAAGGATTAATGGGACACGTGAATGGTTCTAAAAATATAACAGGCAAAACCAATTGTCTTGAGGCTGTTCTAGTTTGGTGTTTTCCAATAATTCTGGAATAACTTGTGTGCTTAATAAATATTAAATTAAAATAAAATCATCTTAATCCTCTCCTTCCTGTGCTCCTAAATCCCGAAAGATCTTTAAACCATTCAAAACTCTTATGCATCATGTTAGGAGAAAAGAAAAGTCCAAACAAACCCTAAGAGTAAGCATGAGATAAAAAGAACTGGCCTTAATCCTAGAGTCTCTAATATCCAAAACATGCAGGATGTGGTTCAAGGACAGTGTGCAAATACAGAATTGTGTTCTCAATTTTTATTAAAATAATAATAATAAATGTATGTTTATCTTTTTTATCTGTCCATGTAAAATACTTTTGTTCCTATCCCCATGATAATTAAACCACAATAACCTAGTAGCATTTCTCTTTAAGACAAATACTATCTTATCTACTTTTAATGATATTCAAAATACCAAGTCACATAAATCCTTTCTGCCTCTTCAATCTGTTTCCCCATTTTATGTACACATTTCAAAATGTGAACATTTTTGATAGACATAACCATGAAAGTAGTAAATACTATACTTTAATAGAATAAAACATCTACCATCTAGTTCATATTTTGATTGTGGGTAACAGTAAATGTCAAATTCATGAATTTCCATGAAAATGATACTTCTTATTAATACCAACAAGGCTTATAAACTAACATAGTGACATTATCTATTTTCCAGAATTAAGCTACTAAAATAAATAAGTCTGTGTGTAAGGGTTTTCACAAAAGTTATCTCATTTGCAACTCACAGCAATCATTTTGCCATCTGAAAGATGGGAACAACAATGATAACTCTAATATATCAGGCTTGAGAGGAGGCTGGGATTTTCCTTGCTGATACTTTGCAAGCAAGGAAATCAAATGAGCTGCTCTGGTATCACTGTGCAAAGCAGAGCTTGGACTCTTATTTCCTTGAAATACAATCAGAGGGAGTTTCAAACAGGAATTCCAAGGAGAATCTCTCTTAAAAACCATTTATTCTCCCTTGGGAATTCTCATCCAAAGGTAGTTTTAAAATGACCATGAGCAGCAATCTGTTTTTTTGTGAGTTTACCTTATTTTTTGTTTGTTTGTTTGTTTGAGCTATATTATAGCTCAGTAAGTACATAGGAAAGAACTTACTAGACTGCCCACTTTACAGATGAAAGAAACAAAGCAACAGCTTTGTTGACATGAGAATACATGGCCCCTATGAAGGTTTGAGGGAGTGGGAGGCAAATTCTGGAGTCTTAAAGTTCCTTGAGATTTCCCTTTGATTATATGTCCTTTTTGTGCGCACAGTTGGCCCATGAACTCACCAGTACAAAAACAGTATTTCCTTACCTAGACATGACAGGAGAAAAATATGTTTTCATCATTGTCAAGAACATTCTTTGCTATTCCAGACAAGGACTTGTCATTGTCTTAGTATATACTTCCTAATGATGCACATGATGAGGACATGCTATGATGATTGACCAACAAGAATAATTAATTACAAGAGCTAGAAAGTATAGTAAACCAAAAAGGATATGAAGCTGTACCATTTGCCACTAACCAGTTCACAAATCATTTAGAGGAAAATGAGTTTCCATGGAAAAGGCAATGGATTCAAGGCAATTCACAGGCACCACCAGAACAGTCCATCCAGTAAGCAGTGTGAGGCTTTGGAAGAAGCAGCATGTTGCTATGGGCTGGTATGCTCAGGAAAGGCACCTTGTAAAGGCAAACGTGAATGGGTCTTTTAATTTATGGATTTGAGATAGTAGAATTGGTCAAATACCTAAGTTCAGCAAATGAGGGTCACTATTTTCTCTAGCTTGTAGGAAGTACATCCAGTTAATACATTTAAAAAGGTGATGAGTCAGTAAATTTTATTTTTATTTATTTATTTTAATACTAGGGATTGAACCCAGATGCACTTAACCACTGAGCCACATCCCCAGCCCTTTTTATTTTTATTTATTATTTTGAGACAGGATCTCACTAAGTTGCTTAGGGCCTTGCTAAGTTGGTGAGGCTGGCCTTGAACTTGTGATCCTTCTTTCTCAGCCTCCCAAGCTGTTGGGATGACAGGCATGAGTCACCATGCCCAGCAGTAAGAGTGGAATTTAAAGAAGCGTAAACAGAATTGGTGGGTAACATTACATGTCAAATTTATGACTTTCTTATGAAAATGATACTTATTATTAACATCAACAAGGCAAATAAATTATTTTTTTAATTTCACAGAGTTAAGCCTTTATAATTTCACAAAAGTCATCTCATTTTCACATCAAATTTTAGCTTTTTTTTTTTCCTTTTTAATCAGGACTGATAAAACCAATATCTCAGCTTGATAATTTTTAAAAATCAGGGCAACTTAATCATTTGTTTCAAAAGTGGATCATCTAACAAGCTACTAAAAATATATATTTTACGTAATATTATGAAAAAATTTTATATAGCCATAATTTAGGGAAAAATAATTCCAGTATAAACACTAACAAATTATGATTCTTGAAATGGTTGAAGGCCTAGAATTGTATTACATTCTACAGAGATAAAATATCTGGAAGAGTAATGCTTTAAGTGAGAACTTTTGTTTTTTTAAGCAAGTAATTTTACAAAGTAAAAGCAGTTAAAATTTAAAACAAACAATAAGGTTATTTGGTTTTCTAAGAGAAATATGAAACATTACAGGTGTACACCTGTAATCTCACCCACCGGAGTGGGTGAGGCAGGAAGTTTACAAGTTTGAGTCCAGCACCACCACTTTAGCAGGACCCTATTTTAAAATAAAATTTAAAGGACTTGGGATGTAGCTCAGTGGTAAAGCATGAGTTCAATCTTCTATATAAAAATCAAAAACAAAAACAGCTAAACCTCCTAAAATAGGAGGCTGAGGATACAGCCCAGTGGTAGGGCACTTGCCTAAAATACCCAAGTCTCTGGCCTCAACCTACAGAAAAGAACAAAAAATTTCTAGATATCACATCTAGGATGTAGAGTCTCAAAGACAATAGCAACAGCAAATAAGGTAGGGTGAACAATGGCCCTTCATAAATGACCTGCAATCTGTGAATATATTACCTTACCTGGCAAAAGGGGCTTTGCATATGTGCTTGAAGGTTGAAGACATTGAGATGCAAAGATTATCTTGGGTAATCCAGGTCAGGTCACTGTAATTGTGAGTCATTTAAAAAGGAAAATCTTCCCAGTTGAGGTCAGGGAGGGAGATGTGACTGCTGAAGAAGGACGATGCAGTGCTTTGGGAACTGCATAAAGGAAGTGACCCTGAGCCAAAGAATGTGGGAAGCCTCTTGCAGCCAGGAAAGGCAAAAACACCAATTCCCTCCAGGAGTTTATAAGAAAGAACTCAGCCTTGATGATGCTGATTTTAGCCTGAAAAGAACCATGCATAGTGATGGGCACCTATTATAATCCCTGCTGTTTGGGAAACTGAGGCAGAAGAATTACAAGTTTGAGACGAGCCTCAGCAATCTAGTGAGACCTTCAGCAATTTAGCGATACCCTGTCTCAAAAAAATACAATAATAAATTTAAATTACTCAATATAAGGAGTTATTTAAATATTAGTTATAATTAGGAATTACTTTGAAGAATTAAATAGTATATTTATAATAAATAATTTATAATAAATAATAAATAATGAATAATTAATACTTTAGGCTTAGTGCAAAGGTGCTGAACCAGTTTAAGAATTAACATAGATAATGAATTAAGAAAATAGGCCCAATTATTGAGAAAATTTTCAGTGCGAAATATGTAAAGGCACCAGAAATTGAAAAATAAATGGAGAAAAATGATCAAATGGTATCACACAGTAATATAAAATACAAAGTACTTTGTAATTGTGCTCTATTTGTGTAATAAGAATTATAATGCATTCCACTGTCATATATAAATATTTTTTTTCTGTCCTTTGAAAAAAGTACAAAAACAAAACAAAATACTTTGTATTTAGCTCCTGGCTTCCTAAAATCTATTCTCAGAAAAGGATATCCCTTAATCACCCTAAGGAATGAGGGGTATTTTATCTAAAAAGGAATTAAGACTGGTCCATTTGATTCTTAATGCTTTTATAAAAATTAACACAGACTTGATGCCTTAAAGCAACAGAAATTTATTCTCTCCAAGTTCTAGATGCAGGAAATCCCAAATCAAGGTGTTGGCCAGTCCATACATGTTTTTAATCTCCCTTTGCCTCTCATATAAGGACACTTGGGATGGCATTTAGGGTCCACCCAAATAATCCAAGACAATCTGTTCATTTAAAGACTTTTACACCTGCAAAAACTTCACAATATAAGTAGCACCCACAGTTTCATTTATTGTTGTTTAATTTGGGTTTTACATTAAATTATCTTTGGTTTATTAAATGTGACTAGCCCCTTCACTTGCTGAAATAGAATCCCGATTTTAATAACATCCTTAGGTGATATGCGTGTACATTAAAACTGGACAAGAACTACTCATGAAATATTTGAAAATGACATTGTCAGCATTTGGTGAGTGAACAGATGAAGTGACTGACAGTGAAAGAAAGTAAGGAGTAAATTGGAAGGCAGAATAGTAGAACTTAACAACACTTTTCAATTGTAAAGGAATAAAGCTTTTAAGTGAAAGAAACAAAGGTTAAACTTCCAGAAAAAGAATGGCAGAGATATTTTGAGCCAGTATGTCACTGAAATCTCTAAAATTATTCTCTGTAAATGGCTACTTGTGTTTAGAGCTGCAAGTCTCTCCTTCATTGAAGTACTGATGACAAATGAGCATTCTTTCTCTGTACCAAGTCAACATTAAAACACAGAAGAGAACACACACCTCACAAGAGAACTGTAATTCTCAAAATGCACTGCCCTAGAGCAGTAGAATCTACATCATCACATAACTTACTAGCAATGCAAATTCTGGGACATCATCCCAGATTGACTAAATCAAAAGCTCAGGGGTGGGACACAGCAATCTGTTTAATAAGCCCATCAGGTGATTCTTATGTAAATTGAGGGAACCTCTCAGTAAAATGAAGAAATCAGAGAGAAAAAAAAAGGAAGAAAAAAATAGCAAGATAAATCAAACTGAGAAGCTTTTGGAAATTGCTTTTTATGATAAACACAGTTGGTTCTGTTTTCTAACACAGAATAAGAAGGAAACATGATCAGTTTGTGGTATTCCATGATATTACATTTTCCTCAAGCTAGAACACCATTTCTCTCTTGCTCTTAGTAGAACAATTTCTCAAACATTATCTAAAAAAAGATGATGTTTTTATTTTCTCATTTCCAAACTCACTTTTAATCCATCACAGTTGACTTCATCATCTACTAAAAATGCTTTTTGACAATATGATCCATATTATGGATCTTATCAAAGCTTCAGCAACGTGAAACACAACTGGCTACTCTCTTTGCTTTGGTCCATGCATGCTGGAAACGCCCTCATTTCCATCACTTAGCAAATATTTATCAAGAGGATAGCATATACCAAGCACTGTGCAGGATATTGCTAATAGAGTTAGAACAAATTAAACATAAGTCCCCATTTCTGTGGACCCTACAATTAAAAAGAGGGGGAAAGGACTTTTTAAAACAAGAAAATAAATAACAGATAGATAAAGCTGTTATGACAAAAATGAAACAGGACAAAGACAGCCTGGGTGTGTGTGCTATTTTAGTTAGAACGATCAGGAAAGACTCCATGAAGAGTAGAATTTTAGCAGAACCTATATGAAGTGAGAGACCAAGCTTTTAAATGTCTGGGAAAGATTATTTTAGGCAGAGAAAATATCACACAAAAGGGCACAACAGCAGAAACAATTTGACCAGAGCCCAATATAGTTAGAGTTAGATACAGTGAAAGTGGTAGTAATTGAGATTCAAAGGATATGCAAGGATCTGACCACGGATATTGATGGTAGAGGAATTCCTCAGTGGATTAGAATGGACAACTGTAATTCATAGGGAATCATAACACTGAAAAAGTGAGTGGTTCCCAGGTGCCAAAGGGATTATTGCATGTTTCTAGAGTTATGTGAGTTAGAAAGTACAGAGATGGATGTCAGAAAGATGAAAGACAAGATTTTGGAACCACATAGTAACCATAAAGAACCATATAGAACCATAAAGAAAAAACATTTATTGTAGGAAATACAGAAGAATATCACTCAATGCAAAAGCATTTGTGCCAAATAAATACCCATTTATATATACTGGTATATTTCTGAAGTCATTAGTTTTCATTAATTCATCCACCACTATACCAATGATGTATGCTTTAGTTATTATAACTATTATATCTAATAATACAAGTTCTACTATTTTCCTCTTTTCAAAATTATCTTGATATTCTTAACCATTTATTCTTCAAGGTATAATTTTAAGTAATAAAAAATATCCCTTTAAAGCCTGGAGAGGTGGCACATGCTTGTGATATGCTTGTAATTCCAGCTATTCAGGCCTATATCAGCAACTTAACAAGTACCACAACAAGTTAGCACAAACTTGTCTTGAAGTAAAAATTAAAAAAGGACTGGGGATGTAGCTTAGCATTAAAGTGTCTCTTGGTTCAATCCCTTACAGGAAAAAAAATTACCCTGTGGTATTTTGCTTAGAATTTCAGTACATTTATTTTATGGTAACTTTTCTTCAGTAACTTTTCTTCTTTTCTTCATCTATGTAGTCTCTTGGTTTAGTTTTTTTATGTTATTTTAGAAAAAATTTTCACAAAATATATTTGGATAAATGTTATAATTTTAGTAAAAGTAAAAAGTACAGTATGAATAAAGATTACATGCATAATAGCTAATGATATATTACTACTGTAAAACCAAGCTATTATTTTTTGTATAGATATTTTGTGTTAGAACAACTTATTGAACTGTGTTGTTTTCCAGTTCATTGTCTTGGATTTTCTGAATAAATTATCAGTTTACATAACAATATGATAATTTCATTTTCTATTTTCAAATACTTGGTTTTTTTATTTTTTTCATATTATTTTCATTCACTAAAACTTCCAGAAGATTTTAGATGCTAATGATGGGGCCAGATATTCTCAAGTTATTCCTGCCCTCACAGTTAATGCAAAAATGTAAAGAAACAAATAAAAAACTCATTTCTGACATTTCAACTATGGATATATCTTACAAACTGGGAGAGAAAAAAAATAATTTCTTTCAGAAATAAAATCCCCAGCTGTTGCAAAATATAAAAGCCAGCTACATGCAAACTTCTAAGTCTTCATGATGAATTACCGTGGATTGCAAAAGTGGTTGCAATTCTCCACCTCATCCCTTATCCATGCCCCTTTCCCCAGAGGCTTGGCAGCTTCTCCCAACAAGAGAAGATCAGGTCAGTCTCCCCAGCTTCTTGAATCTGGGCTGGCTTTTGACCTGCCTTAGTCAACAGTATGGGGAAAATAGTGTGCTCTTTCTGAGCCTGAGTCTGCAAGAGGAAAGAAAGGTCTTAAAGCCTGGAAGATTGTGTGAATAGTGAAAATATATGTATCCAACTGCAATTGAATAAGAGGACATAGAATTTAAAAGGAATTACCAGCATGAAAATTTCATAAAATAATTTGTTTCAGAGAAATTCATAATGACAGACCTTTTGAAATGGTTAAAAAAAAAACACTGTTGGTCCCCAGAGAACTTAGACTCCATTTGCAAAATCATCTCTCTTCTGAAAAGAAGAGAAGATTCCTTAAAATTAATGATTCATTAGAGTATTAAAATTAGAGTTTTAAAATTCTAGGAGATAAAAATTCCTTCATTTGTCTCTTTCAGAGAACACATGGGCAGTCTCGGAGGGGCAGCACAAGAATTTAGCTTTGTTCCACAGCTCTCCTTTCCCAAAATGGATGTTTCAGTTTTAGCAAAGCAACATACTGCTTAGTATGCTTTTTCTTGTTCTTGTGACTTTGGCTTTGCTGTAGTCAAAGTCCCATTTCAATGTATCAGGTTTATGTCTCCTCATTAGTATTTGGCAAGAGAAATCAGGCAACACATGTACTCAACTTATAACAAGTTTATGAATTTGTATTTTAATCCACTTCTGGGAAAAGACAAGCAGCCAAAGATCTCAATGATATATTAATGGTCTAAATTTTACTTTAATTCATCTTTTTCCAATGCACAAAATGTAATGAGGACCTAAGTACTTATTCCATAAGCTTTTTTCAACTAACTTTGGTTCACTATTAAGGTCACAGCCGATCTCAGTAAAATTTCAGACTCTGCACACTCCATAGTGTCCTAGTCCTCACCTCTGTATCAGTAGCAATGTATCTTGATGTTTCTCAGCTGCTTCTTTTTGTGGGGGATTTTTGTTTTGTTTCCTTTTACTTTCTTTTAGTGGTTGAACAAAAACTAGTGCTTCCTTTATGGTTTTCTGGTAAATGTGGATCAGTATTCTTAGCTTCAAATGGATATTATCTGATTTCTTAATACTTTTGTGGTTAAACCTTAACTTGTTCTAGAGAGGATTAAAAAGACTAATCTAAGGGAAAAATGCACATTTTTGAAGTTTTCTTTTATAAATATAACATCATTTAAAAGATCCCTTTAATATGTATAGTTTTTATATGCCTCTTGGGAAATTAACTGTGCTAAAAACTGTTATTCTAATGAAAAAGACCATATATTTTATGATTTTATTTGTATGAAAAATCCACAAAAGGCAGTCTATAGAGACAGAAAATTGATTAGTGATTGCCTGTAGGCGGGAATAAAGATTACTGCAAATGGTCATAGGGAATCTTTTTGAGGTGATGAAAATATCCTAAAACTGCATAGTGTTCCAAAACTCCATAAATTTACTAAAAATAATTTTATTGAACATTTATGCCACCTACACTATACCTCAATCAAACTATCATTAAAAAGGACAAAAAATGTTATTAGAGAAACCTAAATGTATCTAAATTTTCTCAATTATTTGAAAACAATGTAGGGCTCTGAATAATGTAGCTCTTCATTACTGAACTAGGCTAATATAAACCTCATTCATCAAGGGCTCTCTTGACCTATTTTGCCCATTCTGGATACCAAAATCAAGGCTTTATTGTCAATTAGGTTCATACTGTTTATATGTATGTAATAATACCTGAAAAGCACGTTTCCATTTTAATTTAAAAATACATCCAAAGTTTTAATTTAAAATGACTAAAAAAAATAATGGAACCATGTATTGCACGCTAAACATAATTGTGGCTCACCTAGGAAAAATAGAACTCTGAAAGGATTATTCCATTTCCATATGCCTAAGGAAATGATAAAACTTATCACAGTATAAATCAATAGCACCAGAAATAGCAAAAGTTTTAAAAAGCAATAGATATACTATTGTTTACCTTATGACAAGCAAGTTAAATTCTTAGCAGAATTATATTTATTTTATTCAAATACCATTTCTAATGGCAGATGTTATTATGCCCATTTTATAATAAAGGGAATAAAATCATAAAAAACATAATTTACCCATGTCACACAACAAGTAGTTGGCAGAGCCAGCATTTGAATCCAAGTCTGTTCATTATACACTCAGTAAGAACACAGGTGCCCCTCTCTATCAGTATATCCTTTACTCAAATTCTCAATGCTTTCAGCTCCAACATTTATAAAATGAGGATAATGATACTATCTCAATATTATAGAATTTTTTAGAAGATTAAGTAAATAATGAAGATAAAGATTCTAATACTTTTCTCAGAAAAGTTGTGGCCTCTTAATGATAGCAAGTAATATTTGTAGTAGAAATAACTACAATTCACTTTGGAGGAAAATATATACTAAATAAGTTAACCAAGATTGTTAGCTAGCTAGCTTTATTCTAATTATCAGCCAACTCACAAAGTACAAAATAAACCAGAGAGTAAAATTTCAACCAGCCTGCCAGTTCTTTACAACTGTCACCTCTTCTGTTCCATTATTGATACTGTATTGTCACTTCTTCTAATCCCATAAGCCCATCCTGTTCCTTTATAATGATGTACTTCTAAATTCAGATGTTGTGGTTTAATCTCCAAACATTCATCAGAAATTACTACACATCAATACTTCCAATCAAATTTGAAATAATTTCATGAAATATTTTATTAGGAAGATATTTCATTTTACCCAGTTATATTACTTAAGATTTCCTTCCTGTGATCAAAATATCTAACAAGAACTATTTAGAGGAAGAAGATTGTTTTGAGCTCATGGTTCAGAGATTCAGTCCATGGTCGGCTGACTACATTGCTCTGGACCTAAGGTAAGGCATGCCCATCACGGTGGAAGAGCACAGTGGAGAAAAGTTGCTCTGCTCATGTCTGCCAGTAATCAGACAGAGCATAAGTAAGAGACAAAAATAAAATCCCCAAGGGCATGCCTCTAGTGATCTGCTTTCTTCAACCATGCCCCATCTGATTACAGTTACCATCCAGTAATTCATCTAAATTATTTATCTATCACATGGATTAATCTACTAATGAGGCTATAACTCTCATACTTTAATAATTTCACATCTGAACAATCCTATATTGTAACATAAGATTTTGGGGGGACATCTCATATTCAAACCATAGCATTCTGCCCCTGGCCCCCAGAAGCTTGTGTTCATCTCACAATGCAAAATGAATTTAGTACATCTCCAAGAGTTTCCATAATTTTAACAGTTCTAGGATTGCCCAACAGTCTAAGTCCAAAGTCTGAAGGAACTCTTGTGAACTTCTGCAAAGATCAAAATCAGGTTATATACATTCAATGTACAATGACACAGTAAAAAATCTAATTTCAAAGGAAGATATAGGGTCATAGAAATGAGGGATGGGACCCAAGCAGGACTTAAACCCAACTGTGTAAAAAAGTTCTGCAGCCCCCTGTCTGGCATTGGGGCACATGGAGGCCAGATGTGATCAACAAAGAGCTTGGGCATCCCTGCCTCTATGATTCTGCTGATTGTAACCCACGTGTCCTCTCTCTCAGACTGGCTCTGTCCATGGCCATTGTCTTTCCTTGGCAGGCATCCCACATTACTGGTATTTCATAATTCTGGGGACCCTCATTCCAGCCTTGGCTTCCTTTTCACAACTTCACACATTGCCCTCTCAGAGGCTGTCTGCAGGGATTCTGAACTGGCCACACTTTGCTTGGCTTCCCAGGCCTTCCTTTGAAATCTCAAGGGAAGCCTGGAAGACACCTAACTCCAGCATCCAGCTTTCCTGCAAGACCAGCAACATGTAAAGGGTACCATGGTCTGCCACCAGCTCATGCAGTAGTTGAACCATGCCCACAGTGGTTTCTAAGTGCCTGGGTGATGGAGTATGGTGAAATGAACCCTGGAGAAACATATTTCAAGGTGGTTCTGGTGCCAGGATTCACTTCTGAAAGCAAAGTCTTTCAAATTACTTTTCACTTCCATATTCTGAAGCTGTTGTGGATAGCATGGTACTGATCCCTGAAATGATCTCACTACCTCTTATCCTATTGATCTAGAAAAGGTATTTAGTATCTATTTAGTGCTGGTAATATCTTCAGAAACTATGCCTTCCTAGAACATGTACTTCTTCTCTGACCAAACTGCAAGTTTTTTTGAATCTTCTTCCCTGCCTTGTGTTCCGATTGTTCACAGTAAAACAGTTTAAAAGATGCCACAATATCCATATCACTGCCTTGAAATTTCCTCATCTAGATTAATTAGTCTATCTCCTTTAAATATAGCCTCCAAGAAAGTCTCAGGACTTGGGAAAAATGTAGACAAGTTAGTTATTTGCCATAATATAACATGAAACTCCTCTAGTCCAATTCCCAATGCAGTCCTCATTTTCCTATCAAACTTCATGACCAGAGTCCTCACTATCTACAGTCCTATTGGAATTCTAGTCTTTTAACACCCTCCCCACCCTGACAACCAACAAAAATCACCCATTAAAGCTCTGCTTTCAATATTCTAAGGCTTCTCCAGCCTGCATCTCCCATTATTCCAAACTCCTCCTATGAACCAGTTCCAAAAGCTTCGGAACCACATGGTTAGGTTAGTCACAGCAATAACCTGGTTCCAAATTCTGTATTAGTCAGCTTTTCATCACTATGACCAACATATCTGACACTAACAATTTAGCAGAGGAAAAGTTTATTTTAGGTTCAAAGTTTCAGGGGTTTAATCCCTGGTCGGTCAGCTCCCTTGTTATGGGCCTGAGGTAAGGCAGCACATCATGGTGGAAGGGTGTAGCAGACGAAGTTGCTCAGCTCATGTTAACTGGGAAGCAGAGAGCACAAGTGAGAGAAAAAAAATATAATTCCTAAGGGCATGCCTTCAGTGACCTATATCCTGGATTCACACCTTACCTAACTAGATTTACCACCCAGATAATGCATTCAAATTGTTGATCCATCAAATGGATTAATCCACTAATGAGATTATAACTCTTATAATCTAATATCTTCAACTCTGAATATTTGCTCAACACAGAAACTTTTTCATGGGGAACACCTCATCTATTTAAACCATAACACCAACATTTATTTATTTCATTAAAAGTGTCTTTTAAAATATACATTTGTGTTCACATTCTTGGAAAGACATGAACAAATTTATTTGCCCTGTACAAATTTGTGTGAAAAGGAATCCATGTGATTGATTAGCTTTTCTTGGTTTAGAATTATAAAAAAAAAATCACTGAAGTATCTTTGCCTATTGAAAATAAAAGAAAACAAGGTACTATGGTTTAACACCAGAATTCCAACTGAGAAAGAAAGAGTATGAGATAAGACCCTGATAGCACCTGAATTTGAGTTAAGCAATTCCATGGAGACAAAAGGAAGGGATCATTTTGTTTCTCTATTGGGTTTAGTGAGAAACAGAAAGAAGGAAGAATATGAAAAATTGATTAACTAAATTCTTGGGTCCAAGCCAAATTTTGGTGGTTTATTTTTTTGTTTTGCTTTGTTCTATTTATGATTGAAACTTGCTGAATTTTTCAGTAGCCTGGTCTGTCAGCAGTATCTTGGGTCCCTTGGGCCTTGCCTGCAGGGCATAGAACTTTTAAGTAGAGGAAATATATTAGAAGTTTGATTGACTTGCCCCAGGATGTATAGTGAACCTAGAGGAACTCAACATTTATACTCAGTTTGGCCTCACTTGAAATTCTCTAGCATCAGAAAACCCAAATATTCACAAAAATCACATAATAATCCCTTAACACTCAGAATTGGAGCAGAGATTGGAAATATATTTAATTGGATTTACATAGAAAGGGAGCTTTGTATACATAATAATGTAATAATGAAATTATGAATAGTGAAATGTATATAATTTTAGTTCATCAGTCATTTCATCCATAAAAACATTGAAGAGAAAAGATGTTTAGGTAGTTTCCTAAGATAAACACCATGTGTTCAGGCTTGTGTTTTCAATTCTTTAAAATCTATATTAATATTATAATATGTATGCATTTATTCTCTGCATATCCTAGAAATTAATAAGAGAGAGGAATTTACCATACTGATGATGACTTTTCTATTTATCCTTGTAGTTATGTCTCTTTTGCTTTAAATACTTTGAGGTTTGGTTTTCAAAGCCTCATTCAAGTTCAGAATTGTTATATCTTTTTATGAACTTAATCTTTTATCATTCTGTAGTGAATCTTCATCTCTAGTATGCTTTCTGCTTTAAAGTACTTTTTGTCTAACATTAAAATACTGATAGCAGCTCTCTTTGAGATGGAAATTTACATAGACATCCTTTGATCATTCAACTTTCAGCTTTTTAGTGCTTTTATTTTTTTGTCATATTTCCCACTCTAATAACATTTATTTTTAACTTAAACATTTGGTCATTAATAGTTATTGTAATTACTTAATTATTTTAACTTATTCCTATCGACAGTAGCTTTCAAAGTCTACCAAAATAAAATACCACAGACTAGGTAGCTTAAGCAACATAACTTTATTTTCTCACAGTTCTGGAAACTAGAAGTTCAAGTAGATCGGGGTTTTGGCAGTTTGGTTTCTTCTTAGGCCTCTCTCCTAAACTTCAGATGGCCCTCTTGCTGGAACTTCACATAGTGGTTTTCTCTGAGCATATGAACCCCTGCTATCTGCGTCCAAATTTTCTCTTAAGAGGACATCAGTTAGATTGGAATAGGGCCCATGCCAACAGACTCATTCTAGCTTACTCACATCTTTAAATACTCTATCTCCAAATAAAATCATGCACTGAAGTATTGGTGGTTAGGTCTAAAACATATAAATTTGGAGGGGACAAAATGCATCCTATAACACTGTCAATAAATTTATTTGTCCTGCCTCTTCTATATTTTTTTCCTCTTCGTTCTTATATTTCATTATGTTTTGTCAAATGAATCTTTCTTTAATAATTGGAAGGTGATGTACATTTGATCCTCTTTGTTAATGATAGTCTTAAACGTATAGAAACATCTCTATCAGATTCCAAAGTTAATTCCTGTATGTACCCTCATTTTGAAGAATTCAAGGACAAGCAAACACATTAACCATAATTGCTCACTCCAAACATACATGACTATTTCAAAAATTTTAGACATATCTTATTGTAGAGGTAATTATTATTGTTTTATGCTGTTTAGATTTGTTTCTATTTACCTGTATACTCATAACTTTCTTCGATTTTAATTCTTTTATCTTTGATTTTCTAGCTGGAATCACTTCCTGAAATATATCTTGCAGATTTTTTTTTGAGCAAGAGACTTCTGTTAGTCAAGTCTCTCACTTTTTTTTTTCATTTGAAAATGTCAATATCTTGCTCACTAGAAAGATGTTTTCTTAGGGAGTACAATTCTGGAATGGTTCTTATTTTCTCTGGGTACATCAAAGATATTATTTCAGTCTTTTTGTATTTCTCAGTTTTATGTTGAGTCAGTAAGTCCTATAAGCCTCTGAACCTGAAAGATTGGAATTCATGACCACAAGGTCATGAAATCCTTTCTTAAATTTTCCTTAGGTTGGGCAAATACCTGCAGGACAAAACCAACTTTAGGGTTTTACTCTTATCTCAGGGTTCCTGCTTTTTTTTTTGACTTTGTCTTCTTGCCAGGGCATAAATGTACTTTAAAAGTTTGTTGTTGTTGTTGTTGTTGATTTTTTTTCCAGGTTTCATCCAAAATTTAATTCATTTTTAGTACAAAGGTAGTTTCAATATATACTTTGCCATTCTGCTGGTATATCTCTCATTGAGAGAGAAAGAAGAGTTTTTATGTTAATGGAATTCCATTTGGAAGTATAGGGCTCATTTTCATTCTCTCTTTTCTCTCTCTCTCTCTCTCTCTCCTCTCATCCCCCACCCATTTCTCCCTCTCTCTCTCTCTCTCATCCTTGGTGAGAAGAGGTCAAGCACCTTTAGGACTCTCATGTGGACAGCAGGGTTAGTTATTGATTTAATGGTATGAGAGTTCCAAGCAGTCTCTTTGGATTACTATTAATATGGAAATTGTGCTACAGAAACTAAAAAACAAATGGCTAAAAGCATAGGGAAATCTAAATTACTTTACCATGGAGTTATGTAGGGAAAACAAGGACTAAGAATTGAAATCTGTACAGCATTGCACACAGGGATAACAATGAATGCTAGCCACTCCTGCAAAATCTATGGAAAGTGACACATTGTTCCCTTGATCCCAGACCTGCTTCAAAAAATCCTTCTCAGCACAGTTTTTCCAGTGCCCAATTCCAAACAACCAGACAGGCAAGATGAAATCTATTAGCAGAAAATTGTATCTCTATTCTGTCATTTTTCAGTGGGGATATTGTTAATAAGATGTTTCTTTAGCTGCAGTAGGAAAAAAGACCCTTTTCTGTTTTCTAACTTCACTATGGAAAAGAGGTTTGGTTTTCAAAGCTTCCTAAAGTCACCCACGTTAGTGTTTCCTACAGTTGACTGCCCAAAAGACCCAACACAAAACAACCCAGTTACTTCTGAGGAGAAAAAGGAGTCTCGTAGGTTCTTCCAGTTATATAACTTTGCCATGAAATTATATAATTCATTCTAAATTTGAAAATAAATGCATTCTGAAGTTTTCCAGTTAGAATAGGGTTATTTTCCCTTTTGTTGTTGTTGTTGGTGGTGGTCTTGTTTTCTTTGAACTTGAGATAAAAAAAAATACTGTTGATTTAAAAGGGGAAAGACTATGGTCTGACATTTCACTCCCTCATTTCCTCTTTAGGGTCTGTACTATCTATCCCCCTTTCCCCATGGGCTCCTATTCTACTTCTTTACATGGCCTGCTTCTCTTCTCCTTCAATCTTGGTTTAACATCTTGCCCTCTTCATGGTCTTTTCTCATTATCTAAAGTTGCCTTCATTACCAACTCAATCTGTCCCTGATCTCCTTCTTCATCACTTAACTGCATTTATTACCTACCAGAAGTTTTCTTTCTGTTTTTATTCTCATAACAAAATATGGGCGGTCTGGACTTTGTCAGTTTTATTTATTACTCTATCTATCTTAGCACCTCTAATAGTGCCTGACATGTAGAAGGTGCTCAATGATATTTGTGAAGAAATGAATATGAATGAGAAATATTTCAGAGAATACAGCTTACTATGGAATATTGACCTATGAAGTTATTTTATAAAATAATTTTTAAATTCTCATGGATATGTTTTATTCTCTGTTCTACCTTGATAGCAGAAAATCTATAGTATTTCAAATGGGGAAAAAATGGAGTAGTTAGAAGGACAAATCAATGACCCTGGGTTTGAATCTCAATTTTGCAATTTACTAGCTCTGAGACATTGAGCATCTCAGTTTTTTTATGTAAAGAAATGACTAAAATGAAGATAATAATACTGAAGAGAAAGTAAATAAATTTATGTATTTCAAACACTTGAAATAATATCTTCTTAGTAAAAGTATTATAATGGTATTTTGATATTGCTTTACTATAAATGTGCATTATGTGCATACTCAGTTAACTTTTATAAGTGTTAGGAGAAAAGAGTAGTACCTATCTGTTAACATCATTGTAAAGATGAAGCATAAAGCACTTTTGAAACAGAGCTTAGCATATATAATGCTCAGCAACTGTAGCTTTTGTTATAATGTGCAGTGTACTCAAATGACTTTTATTCCTTTCCCTTTCCTTCCTTCTTCCCTTCCCTTCCCTTCCCTTCCCTTCCCTTCCCTCCCCTCCCCTCCCCTCCCCTCCCCTCTGCTCCCTTCCCCTCCCCTCCCCTCCCCCCCCCCTCTCTCTCTCTCTCTCTCTCTCTCTTTTTCAACCAGTCTGTGATCTTCATTCGTGACAAAAATTCTCATGGACAAGAAGTGTCAGGATATATTGACTATGCCCACAGACTCAAGACTCAAGATTTTGAAGTCTACTTTAATGGGAAAAGAAGACTTCTTCCAAGGCCCACAGATCTGAGGTACACTGTGTACATAATCCTTGCATCTTCAGTGGAAGGGATGAAGCATTTTTATTTTATATTCTATATTGCACTTGGAACAGTAATGTACATATATAAGGAATTTGATGACTATGAACTTTTTAAAAATTTTAAAACGGGGAATGAGCATAGATGCATTTCCCCTCTTTAATAATCTGAAAAGGATAAAACTCAGATTCAAGGTAAGTCAATTCTCAGCAACATTCATATTATACATTAAGAAGAGCCTAAAAATTTCTGGCTTCATAAGTCTCTTACCACTATGTGGGATATTCTGCCTAGAAGCCTCAAAATGTGTTATCATCCCACTTTCTTGGTCAGCAGCCAAAGTGCAGGCCACTGACCACCTCACCCAGTTTTTCTCTTCACAGTTCTAGAGTTCCCTCACATCTAACTCCCCCCACCTTGGGGGACTGCTTGAAGGGGAAGAAAAGGAGAGGAAGACAGTAGAGAGCAGAGAGAAAGAGAAAGAGTAGAGAGTGTGAGAAAGATAGGAGAGAGAGGAGAGAAAGAAGAGGAAGAGGGCAGCCTAACTTTCTTTTAACTGAAGGCCCTTACCCTTTCCTCTGGCTTCCTCATCCCAGGTGCCTGGACCTACTCTACACTGTCAGTCATTGACAGAATGATCATTCTGTCCCCTTCTGAATGGCACTTAAACAACAGCTTTTTGTTCAACTATTTCTACCTCACCATAGAACCCCCAAATAGTAGCAGCATTCTAGTTTCACTCCCAGTACTGTAGTCAGGTCATTGTTTGAGACTTGTATACTCTGAGAACCCTGTGATACTCTATTTATCCTTCTTGCTATTATCTAAAGACTCGCTAACCCATCACCACTTTAATGGGTTTCTTACTTTCCTATCCAACCTAGGTGTATAGCATATTATTTAATTTCTCTCTTACAATAATCTCCACTGCCCATGTCTTTTTGTCCTTTGGCTGTGCCTGTTCTACAGCATCTCAAAGCAGATTGATCTAGATCACTTCTTCACTGAACCTGTAGCTGTACCCTGGGACAGTGTTGAAGGAAAATCTTGGAAACTTTACAAAAATGTACATGGCTGCTCCTAATAACTTATGGTTTTCAAACTCCACTGGGCACTTTGTGACATTTAAAATTTATGTTCAAAATTAAACTCATTATAGGCCATGGAACCTGCTGTGTCTTTTGTAAATCCTGTCTTAGCAAATGGAGCCACCTTTAAAACTGAAAGCATCAACCCAGCATAGTATTAACATTAAAACAGACTCACAGACCAATGGTACATAATGAGAGTCCCAAAGTAAACCCACACATCTATAGACAAATTGATTTTTTCCAAAGATGCTAAGAACATGCATTGGAGAAAGGGTAGTATTTTCAATAAATTATGCTTGGAAAATTGGATAATCCAATGCAGAAGAAAAATTAAACTAGACCTTTTATCTCTTACCAGTTATAAAAATCAGCTCTAAGCAGGTTAAAGATTTAAATTTAGGACTTAAAACTATAAAAACTACTAGAAGAAAACAAAGGAAATGTGTCAGAACATTGCAGTAATCTAACAGTTTTTGAATAAGACCTCAATAATACAGGTAATCATATATCTACAAAGGTTTGATATTTAACATATAGAGGGAACTTTAAAAATATAATAGCACAAAATAACTTTATTTTAAAATAGACAATATACCTAAATAGGCCCCCAAAAAGAAATACAAATGGCTAACAGGTATATGAAAAAAATATTCAACATCACTAATCATCATGGAAAAGCAAATCAAAATCACAACCAGACATCAGCCTTGGGCTGGGATTGTAACTCATTGGTAGAGCGCTTGCCTAGCATGTGTGAGGTACTGGGTTTGATCCTCAGCACCACATAAAAAATAAAAAAATAAATAAAGGCATTGTGTCCATCTATAACTAAAAATATTTTAAAATATATCAATCTTACTGCAATAAGAGTGGCTGGGTTAGTGAAAGGGAAAGGCTACAGTTCTTCCATTTGCACTGCCTTATATCCTCTTTAGGGTCTATACTACCTACCCACTTTTCCCCATAGGTTCCTATTCTAATTCTTAACATGCCCTGCTTCTTCTCATTTTCAATATCTTGACCTCATCAATGTCTTTTCTCCTTATCTAAAGTTGCCTTCACTATCAGCAATTGATTCTGTAGGCTCTCAACATAAACAGGATGTGATGAGAATATAGAAAAGCCAACACTTGTGCACTGTTGATAGAAATGTAAATTAGTACATCCATTTTGGAAAACAGTATGGAGGTCCTTCAAAAACTTTAAAATAGAACTGCCATATGATCTAACATTACTGGATGTTTATCCTTTATCCAAAGGAAATAAAATCAGTATATTGAAGAGACATTTCACTCCAGTGTGTATTGCAGCACTCTTCAGAAGGGCAAGAGATGGAAATAACTGAAGTGCTTATCAGCCTGTGAATAGATAAAGAAAATGTGCTATATAGAGAGAGTACCATTCAGCCACAAATATATGAAATCTTGTCACTTATGCCAACATGCATGGAACCGGAAATCATTATGATAATTGAAATAAGCCAGGCACAGAAAGACAAGTACTGTATGCTCTCACTCATATATGCAGTCTGAAAAAAATGATTTCATAGAAGGTGAAAGTACAATGGTGGTTACTAAAGTCTGAAAAAGGTTATCAATGGTACTAAGTTAGAATTAGAAATAAGAATTGTGTTGTACAATTGCACAGTTGGGTGACTACAGATTACAGTAGTGCACTGTATATTTCAAAGCCTATATGAAAGTACTTTGATTATTTTCATCAGAAAGAAATGGTAAATAGCCAAAGAAATAGTTATAAACTTTATATATTTAAGCTTTATACAATGTATGCATATCAAAATATCACATGCTATCCCACTATATGTACAACTGTACTTTATATATCAGTTAAAATAAGTTTAATTCATAAAAATATATTAATGAAAGCAAAATTCAGATGTTATTCCAGACCTCTTCCTCTCCATCAACACCCTCATAATTAATAATTTATTAAAAACACTAGATTTTGTTACCTTAACAGCTTTGTTTATATTAAAAACAAATGTAAAGCATACCATTTCACTTGCAAACACTTCTGTCTTTATATCTGATAACATTTTACAAGAAACATCATGATCTTATATAGCAAAACAATTAATTAATGTCACCTAGTATCTAATTATTCTTGGTTCATATTTCATTTATTGTCTCAAATTTTTACAGTGGGTTTGACTAACCAAAATTTAAATAAGATTGTGTTTTTTATTCTATGGCCTTCAATCTTTTTACAACATGTTCCCCTCCTGCTTTTTACCTCTGTGCTACTGATTTGCTAGAGAAACCTTTATCCCCAAACATCTCACATTCTCAACTTGACTGATGACTCTCATATTGTTTGCTACAATCTATCTCTATCTCCTTATTCCCCATAAACTGTACTTTCTATTGACCCAGTTTTAGATCACTTGAGGTAGCCTCAGCCTAATCATTCCATCTTTGGGTTCCCCATCAAATTTTGGCCAGTGCTTTTAGCATTCATTAAGGAAGGCTACATAAATAATTTTATTAAGTGCTACATAAGGGTGATTTTCTAATTCTGTCACTCATCTAGCATTTTTAAACTACAATTACTCCAGAGAGAGTAACTTTTCCTTGTCAGCTATTTTATTAATATGAAATATAATTCATATAGAAATTATTTTATAGTTCATATATTAATTATTTTCCTTATGAAAAGAAATGTAAAACCAGAATCACACAAGTATACACAGATAACATCAACTTGTTTCTCAGTGTGATTATACCAATTTGTACCAACAAGCAGTACCATGTTAATGATGTGGTTGGCCCTCATCCTCACTAACATACAGTATTAACAAATGTTTTTCTCGATATGGTGACATAATATGTATAAATGGTCTCTCATTGTGGTTTTAATTTCCATGATTACCAATCAGATTGGACATCTTTTATTGGCTATTCAGAATTCCTTTCTGTGAAGAATCTACTAAGACTTTCCCCCTCTTTTTCAGTTGGTTTATTCTTTCATTTCTTGTAAATTGCAGGAATTTGCTTTGTTTAATTTAGATGCTGATTAATCCTTTGCCTGTCATATGTATTAAAAAGTATCATCTTTCATTTCCTTTACACTGACTTTTATAATCTGAAATAAGAAGTTTTAATAGCCAGATTCATGTATTTTAGTCTTTTCCTCTATGGTTTGCACTGTTTGAATTTTATTCGGTAAAACCTCATCTTTTGGGAGATCACAGGACACTGTTTATAGAGTGATACAGTTTTGCTTTTATCATTTTCTATCTTTACCCGAATTAACTTGTATATGTGTTGAGGCAATTGAAATGTGGGGGAAAATTCCTTTATATATAGTTTCATGTTTAGTTTGATTCAGAACTAGAGAAAATATCTTAAAATTCAAAATTACATGAGTTCTCTTTCTAGTTCTTTATTTTCCAACAAGCTATTTTCTGCTGTGTAGAGAGACATTTCTGTGATTAGAATCCTGCCTTTTATTTTTACTGTGGAAAATATAAATGTCAACAGAGAGCTGCAACTATTTTGAGATGCAGCAGAACTTGATCATCTTCTTGTTTCAGATTCAATCTTGATGGTGTCCTTAAGGTTCAATATCTTCTCTGAATACTTGTGAGCAACTTATAAACAGATAGTGTCCTATCATTTACCAACTTTCTTCATACTCCCCTCCAATTTGATGACAGAAGTACAACAAGCATTGTTCTTACCACCTGTGAGAGGATAAAATAAAAAAGTAAACCACAAGCTAAAGTTCAGGAGCAAAACTGATCAGTATGAACGAATCTCAAGTTCTTAGGCATTCTAAGTCATTGCAATTATGGGTTTAAACTTTTATACGTCAAGGACAAAGAGCAATATGGAATCCTTAAGCTATGTTGTGCCCTACATATAGTTGCTTACATGTTGTGTGCTTTTTGAATATACATCCAAGACCAACCTGTAACGTTCTACCTATCCCTCCAATATGATGATCAAGGGGAAATGAAAAATTTCTCTTGTCCTTTTCTTTTTTGGAGATTTTATGAAATATTCATACCCTGACCAAAGAGTGCCCTAAATACTAAAGTTTCATGCGGTATTACCATCAAATTTCCTTGCAACCCTATAGACTGCTTTATTAAGATGTTAAATGTTCCAAACCCCTACAGTTAGATTATAGGCACTTATCCTGTGTTTAAGTACAATCTTAAGAAAGCATTCTGGTAACATACTGGCAGTTTCTCAAGTTTAAAAAGGAAAAAAAGAAAAAGAAAAAAAAAGGAGTAAATGACCACAGCCCTGCCTTCAAAAGATATGTTAAATGTTGCTTATTTTTAAAGTATTTAAAATGTTGCGTATTCAAATATGGTCAGTAATCATTAGAGTATCAGTCTCTTCAACAGATGCTTACTAAATTTTAAAGATAGGGAAATATTTTGGATAACAAAAGATATTGATCAAAGGAGATTTGCTACAATATAGCTTTGCAAAGTGGGGTTATGAATTACTAGCATTGACATCACCTGGGGCCCCAAGGTATTGTGGGCTCAGTCCCAACCACTGCATCAGAATTATCACATATAGCACAATCTTCAAATTTTTCCATATGTATATATGTGCTACTCCATTATACCAATATAACAAATAATCTTACACTATGTAATTTATAGACAATAGAAATTTATTACACATAGTTCTGGAGGCTGGGAAGTCTAAGATTGTAGCAGGATTGTTCTCTAGTGGGGAATGATAGGATTAGTCAGGTGGGGACTACTCTCTGCTTCCAAGATGGTGCCATATTACTGCATTCTCAAGAAGAGAGAAACACTGTGTCCTCACATGGCAAAAGGACAGGAAGGCAGAAAGCAGTCTGAGATAATTTTCTCCATTCTTTGTATGGGTACCAATGTGTTCATGAGGGCCAAGCCTCATGACTGAATCATTTCCCAAAGTCTCAACAAGAATTTGGGAGGAAATACATTTAAATCATAGCAATGTTAGCTTGAGAAGAATGCTCCAGTCTGTAAGGATAGTTACTACCCAATTATGGCTACTGAGCAATGGAAATATGGTAATCCTGAATTCAGATATAATGTAAATATAAAATATACCCCTGATTTGAAAGACTTATCATAATAATATAAAATATTATTAAGAAATTCAAATTACATATGAAAATAATATGTAGGTTATATAAGATTAATAACATACTATTAAAATTATTTTCACCTATTTATTTTTTTTCAATACACTACTGGAGATTCAAAACTGCATATCTATAACACATTTCTGGCTTATAATTTCTGTGTCATAAGAAACCATAAGCCAAAGATCATGTGTTAGTCATTTGGGCCAAGTCTGGCGACAGAATGTTTTATTTTGCCTACACAATATATTTAACTGTATCAATGTTCTAGAAAAAGGAAAATTTATATAAATTGTCTTGGATGTAAAGATTTTCTTAAAAACTTAACAAGTTCTTCCCTTGCTGGTCCTACATTCCTTCATCCCAACCATCAAGTAGAATTGAATTGCATCTGCTTTCTGGTTGAGATGTACTTTTATTTTCACCAGATTAACAGAATTGATTAACTCCTACCTAATGGCATAAGCACTATCACCTTTGATTCTCTCCTGTTTAGAATCTGTCAAGTTCTATGCATTTAAGTTTTGTGACTGTCTTGGATTCTGGAAGTCATATTTGCCATTAGCTGGGTCATGATCTCCACTGCTCAACCAATTGGGTTTAATTTCAATTCTTGGTCTCTCCCAGGTTGTTTCATACCACTGTGGTCAGGAAGCCTAAACCAAGTCAAAGTCTGAGGTGATTATGATGACTTTATGATTATAATGAAAATCATCTGAGCATTTACTGCACACAATACACTATGCAAAATTATATCTATCTATCTATCTATCTATCTATCTATCTATCTATCTATCTCAATATATGTATATGCTTTCACTTACTCTTTACCACAACCATATGGGCTATGGGTTATGGATCTTTTTTAACATTTTAACTTCCAAAGAGCCTGAATTATAGAGGTGTTAATTGGTTTGACCAAAGTTGCACATAGACCCATATACACACACACACAAAAAAAAAAAAACTAGAAATTCAGGACAAATAAAGATCAAATGCCACAATTCTTTTTAAATCAATACTTTATTCTATTTAGGACTTTGTCATGTAAAGATATAATTTTCTCCTTTGGTCCTACCATATCCCAGTCTTTGTCGGGTCATATATTTCTTTTGCAGATGTGCGTCTCACTTGACAAGAACTAATTTGGGATTGTTTTCCAAAACTTCAAGCAACCCTGCTGTCCACAGTTAAGACTGGGGAATTTTGGCCATCCTGTATCCACCCTTGCCACTTCCTTCTTTCATTGAGTTTGGCAAAAAACAACCCTTTGTACTTAACCAGGCTTTCATTTACAGTCACTGTGAGTAAGAATTACAGTGTCCCACAGCTTTCTATGTGGAAGAGCAATGAACAGAACTAAAAGTGGCCTATAATTGTGGATTCAGTCTAAAAGTCTTTAGGGGAAAATTGGCCCTGACTTGTTGAACCTCAGTTATGTCCCAGGATGCTTTTAGAATCTATTCATATCCTCTGAACTGTGGTTCCCATAATTTTTGTAATATCTTCTTAGAATTCTTTCACAGATAAATTTAATCTTCCAATACTTAACTCATTTAAGCTTCTCTTTATATCAAACTAAACAATAAATATTATCTCTCATGGAAAACTAAAGGATATAGAATAGAAATCCCAAAAGCTGTGTACAGATGGACCTCCTCCTGCCTGTCTATAAACCCCAAATATCTGAGGAGTAGCAGTTCCTCCCAAATCCTTACTAAAGTATCAGCATCATCCAGTGCTGGAATTTCATCTAGGCCCCATTAAGCTGGTTGCTTTAAAAAAAAAAAAAAAACAATTTCAGAACACTCAAATGGCAGACTCTTAAGTTGTCTAGAATGTGCTTCCTTGAAGATAATGTCTCTGGTAAACCTTAATTAGTGATCCAACACAACCTCTTGTTTATTGACAAAACTGACTGTGGTTGAAACAGAATTTCTTCAGCGAACTCTCCCAACTTTTAAAAAATTTTGTTAAGTAGACATACCATCAATTTTACCATTTTAATCATTTTTGAGTGTGCAGTTTAGTGACATTAAGTACATCTAATTTTTTATGACATTTTTTCAACTTTTTATTATATATATTTTTTTTAAGTCTTGGAAAAGCTCAAAGAACAGCATGATGAAAACCAATATGCTTACAACATAGACTAAACAATTGTTAACATTTTTTCAATTTTGCTTCAACTCTTCAGTATTCGGGAGTATGTGGATATGGTGTTTATGGATATGTGTGGTGTGGGGTGGTATGTCCATATAGTATTTGAAAATAGCTTATAGATTTTACCCTGCCTAAGGATAAGGATATTCTCTACAGCATTACCATTTTCCTACATGAGAAAATAATTGTTTCTTCTCATATTATCTAACATTCAGCTCATTTCCAAATTTTCTTAATTATTCCAAAAATGTGTTTTACAAAAAATTTTATGAATCATCATCCAATCAACATATCAAAATTACATTGCTTGTGCCCCTTGCCTGTCTTTTACTTTTAAAAGCCCCTTTCCATACTTTGCAATTTTTTTTTTAGTTGGGGGGGATGACATTGACATTTTTAAAGAGATTAAACCTATTGTCTTTCAGATTGTTTTATACTGTGGGCTTCTCTGGTTATTTCCTTGTGGTATCAGTTGACTTATTTCTCTTATCTTTGTATTTTACTTAAACTGGAAATAACAGTAAATGTTGAAAATGTTCAGTGTGAATATTTCTTTGAAAAAGAATTCTCCACTGACAAGTAATTACATATCAGATTGTATCAGGAGGCATTTAATGTCAAGTTGTCTCATTATTAGTGATGCTCAACTTAACCCTTGAGTTAAAGAGGAATTGGAGGATCTTTCCTCTAAAAAGTATAGTTTCATCGTATGGAAAAAAAATTATAGTCCCTAAAATTGTATGAACTAATTATGTAAACTTATTTATTTATCTTTCTTGTTAAAAAAGTATATATTTAAAAATATTAGTAGCAAATTAGTCTTGCTATCCAGTTATTTTTATTTAATTTTCTGAATTGGAAGAAATGATGGTATGTCTTATAACTTAATCCAATAATGCTAAAGTTTATAGAGCAGAGCTAGCAGGCATCACAGACAACTTCTGGTGTGCGAAAAAAGGCAACAAAATTGCATTTGTTTATTTTTTGGAACACAGAACCATTTTTCTAGAGATGTTGACATATCAGAAATAATTACTTTGGCAGGTTAGCCCAATATTTCTAAATCAATTTTTCCCACAGAAAAATTAATTCCATTTTATGTAGCCAGAGAAACTTGAGGGGGTCTATTATGGTTTGCATGGGAGGTCTCCCCCCAAATATCATGTGTGAGGCAATACAAGAAGATTTAGAGGTAAAACGATTGAGTCCTGTTAGTCTTAATCCAATCAGTGAATTGGTCCCCTGATGGGATTAACTGGGTGGCAGCTGGAGGCGTTAGGGTGTGGCTGGAGGAGTTGAGTCATTAGGGTAATGCCTTTGGGGTATATATTTTGTAGCTGGGAAATGGAGTTTCTCTCTTTGCTTCTGATCCTCACATGACTGTTTCAGTCTGCCACACTCTTGCACCACATTGTTCTGCCTCACCTTGAACACTGAGGAATGGAGCCAGCTATTTATGGACTGGTTCTTCTGAAACCATGAGACCCCCAAAAGACTTTTTCTCGTTGAAATTATTTCTGTTGCTCAGTGGTAAAATGCCTCTGGCCCCAGTGCCAAACAAACAAACAAAAAGTTGTATATCATTTTTACTCACCGTTGATAATTATTTTTAATAATCCTGAACATAATAGTTTTGAAATTATCCTTTTTATTGATACCATAGCAATTTTGTCAAAGGATTACATTATTATATACTCTATATATTTATACTTTATCTTATAGTTTAACTCTGAATATTTGCCATTGATTCACTAAGTTTATTTTGATGACAAGAAAAAGGTTTTTATTGGTTTCAGACTGTTAGATGAAAACCTATTTATAAGTGTTCTCCAGATAAAATTTCATCTCTCCACATGATGTAAACCTAGAGAATAATTAAAATTCTAGTATAATTGTGCTTTCATTGTTTTCACAAATATCCTAGTACACGACATGCACAAAGCATCTGAGTTTCCCTTCAGTTTTAATATAGAAAGGATTTTCCTTCATATTGTCAATTTATGTTTGGTTCTAGTTTGCTACTTAAAAGGAGCTCATTGGGCAGTAAATTAGGGACAAAGGAGCATGTACTCACTTAAACTAGGAATTCAACTGCCGAATTACTTATAAAATTAAATTTATTCTGGTTCTACTAATTTGTGAAATTGAATGATACAATATACAATCACTTTCTTTGAACAATGTTTGATTTTATTTTTTAGTATTACAAAATAGTTGTCACATAAAAAATTTCAAAGCGAGAATAATAATTTGCAAAATCAAATTGTCATTACCAGTTTTGTTGTAAAGAGAACAACCAGTGACTATTTTATTCTTTACCTACCCCTGCTGTTAGGGATTAAAGTACTGAGTCTCTTAAAAGAACTAAGCAATTCCTTTCAAATATATGACCTCATTTTTCTCTCCAGGAACCAACTTGAGAAGAATGAAACAAAATTTGGTTCAGTTATGGCTCAGTCTTGTCAATTTCTAGAAGCAGATTCAGGTCCTTAACATGGATTTTATACCTCCTCTTAAGCACATTCAACTTGAAGCACATTCAACTATCTGCAGTTCTCCTGAGCATTTGATTTCAGGAGTGAGTAATATAATTGTTTAATTGCCTCTCACACATTAGAAGAATGACATTATTTAGTGATTAAAATGGCAGAATGCCATGTATGTTCAAACTCTTACAGGGAGAAAGAAAAGGCTCAGTAACATAAATATTCTTAGACATTTATATTCAGTTACCTGAAATTTTGTAAAAGCAGAGAAGAAAATTGTCACATTAGTGATGTGCGTGAATCTATAAGTGTCCCACCCAATATTTTTTTCTTTTAATGTTATAAGTCTTACCAATGAATTTTTATCAAAATTTATTTTATTTTTATTTATATTTTACATAATCTTCATTTAAAGAAAGAGTGTGAACCAGATATGCCCTCCAGCAGTATAATTAAGATTTATGAACACATTTTACAATCTCATAACATGTGTATGCACCACAATGCCAAAATTTAACGAAATGGAGGAATGGCATTTTCTTAAGTAGTTTAGGTTCTTCAGTCATAACACAATTCAATCTTTTCTCTGTCTTCCACCCTCAAATAAGTAAAGCAGTGGACAGTTCAATCTTTTTTCTGTCTTCCATCTTCAAATAAGTAAAGCAAAGGACAAGTCTAAATATGAAAAGTCAGGTAATTTGAGAATGCTAACATACCATTTTAACACTTCCCATAATCTTTTTCCACTGCATTTCATGCAAGTAGTAGAAGTATTCAAAGTCATATCTTTGGGATTTTACTTTTAAATTTTCAGTGTAAACTTGGTGCTAAAGTTTTTGAGTCTGATGCATTGTCATGAAAGTTGAGAAAATAATCATAAAGATGGAAAGAATGAAAAGGAAAGGAGAAATAGAAGGAGGGCAGGAGAACAAGGGAGCTGAAAATCTATCCAAATTGTGAAGGAAAGAAGGTAGGCAGGAATGAAAAAGAGAAAGTAGAAGAAAGGAAATGGCTCAAAGTTTATCAAAATATTTCTAAATTAGGAAATTTCAAATCTTTTCTGTATGAATACATGAAGAAAGTCTGTTGAAAACCAGAAATGATATTTTGGGTGACATCAGCAAGACTGCAGAGTATGAAGTCTATTACTTGTTCCTCCAGGACCAATACAATAATATTAGTACTAAAATACCTTAGAAGAGAAATTCAGAACTCAACTAAACAGAAGCACTCAAAGGATCACAAACTTGAGAACATTCATATTTAAATGGGTAAGAAGAGCAATTTCACTTTACTGTTCAGTTTCTCTCCAGAACCAGCTTAGCTCAGCACAGAAGATCACCTAAACATGTAATTTCCTCAGCATTGGGAGAACAAGATTGGAGTGTGTGGCTAGCTATCTGGCTTCCTGCCTTCTCAGGATGCCTTCCCTAGTGTTGATTCAAACTTGCTTCATATTGAGGGCTGAACGACCTGAAGAGTATGGTTTCCTGAAGAAAGAGGAGTAAAGAAAAGAGGAGAATATCCTGTTATAGACAGCATTACTATGCAAGTTTGGGAAAAGGTGCATAACAGAAGTTTTACCTCAAGAGGGAGGGAAGGAAAAAAAGGGGATAAATCCCTTGTGACTCAGAGTGCATTCCATGAGCCAGGTTTCTATCTTGACTCACACCAAGTACAGAATATCCAGAAGAGCTTACACAACAACAAAAAGAAAGGCAGGTGTCCTCGTATAGCTCACACTGCTCTATATGATTAGTAAAAAGCACGGAACTGAGGCTTTTCCTCCTCCAAGAGGGAAGAAAAGAGGTGAAGGAAGCTTTGTTGCCAGTCTTCCAAGATACTGCCTGATGGGTTGGTACCCTGAAGTGAAATCTTTGAGTTGCCAAAGAAATCAAAATAATTATCTTAAAGATGTTCAAGAAAACATGGATAGACAACTAAAGACAATCAGAAAAGCAACACTTCAACAAAAAGTCAGACAAAATGATAAAAATGATTTTCTTTAAGAAAGATTCAAACAAAAAGTTTAAAGTTGAAGAACAGAGTTAACTGAAGTAAAAATATCACTGGAGGGGCTCAAAATCATATTTGATCAAGGTAGGAAACAAATCAGATCCTTTAAAATTGTTCAGTGAGACAAAAAAAGAAAAAAGGATTTAAAAAGAATCAAAAGGCTAAGGCAAAATGAGACTCTAC
The DNA here is from genome assembly GCF_052094955.1 of Ictidomys tridecemlineatus. NCBI lineage: Eukaryota > Metazoa > Chordata > Mammalia > Rodentia > Sciuridae > Ictidomys > Ictidomys tridecemlineatus. Next base: position 61,772,514 of record NC_135485.1, read on the forward strand.
TGAGAAAACTAATATATATGCTATGGAAGTTATAGAAGAGAGAGAAAAGGGTAGAAAGCTTATTTAAAGAAATAATGACCAGAATTTCTCCAGTGTGTGAAGGAAAATAGATACACAAATTCATGAAGAACAAAGGAACTCAAAAATGTTGAATTTAAAGGAATCTGCACCAAGATATATTGTGATTAAATTATCAAAATCAAAGACAAAACATTTTGAAAGCAGCAAGTAAATTGTGACTCATTGTGTATAAAGAATTCCCCATAAAACTGTAAGCAGATTTCTCGGTAGGAAGCTTGCAGGCTCAGAAAAAATGGGATGACATATTCAAACAGCTGAAAGAGAAAAACTGCCAGCCAAGAATAATATACCAACAAAACATTCCTTCAGAAATGAAGCAGAGATGAAGATTTTCCCAAACAACAAAACTTGAGGAAGTTCATCACAAAACTAAACATGCCTCATTAGAAATGCTAAAAGGAATTTTCCAGGATGAAATGAATGGAAGCTAATTAGATTCATGTAAACATATAAAGTCATAAAATTCACTGTTAAAAGTATATAGTCAAATACAGAACAATACTATAATAGTGGTACATAAATCACTTTTAATTCTTATGTAAAAAATAAAGAGAAAAAGAATTAAAATACTACTTGGGGGGCTGAGGCAGGAGGATTGCAAGTTCAAGATCAACCTAAACAACTTAGCAAGACCCTGTCTCAAAAAGGGCTAAGGATGTGGCTCAATATTTAAGCACCTCAGGTTCAATCCCTGATACCAAGAAAAAAAAAAAAAAGAATTAAAATACCTAAGTACAACAATTTTAATAGATATACAAAAGTTCAAAAGTCATAAATTGTGATGTTAATGACAAAGGATGTAAGATGCAGAGAAGGAAGGTAAAAGTGCTAGTTTTTCTTGTGATTAAAGTTAACTTCTTACTAGCTTGAAACAGACAATTATAATGATAAGGTGCATTTATCAGCCTCAAAGTGAACAAAAATTAAAAACCTGTAGTACATACATAAAATATAAAGAGAAGGAATCAAGGTATACCAGTAAAATATAAACCATCAAATCACAAAGAAAGCAGGAAAAGAAGAAAGGAACAAAGAAACAACAAGACTGTCCAAAAATAACAAAATGACAATAAGATATGTTTACCTTTCACTGATTATTATAAACATGAGTGAATTAAATTCCCTACTCAAAAGAGTGGCTATTGGGTAAAGAAAAGCCCGACAATAATACCTATAAGAGAGTTGCTTTAGCTTTAAAAGTACAAATATGTTTAATGTGAAGTATGTTAAAGAAACTTCCATGAAAGTGGTGATAAAGAAAGCAGGAATGCTTATGTTATGCAAAATATACTTCTTTAAAAATAAATGTCACAAGGTCTGGGGTTGTAGCTCAGTGGTAGAGTGCTTGCCTAACGTGTGAGATACTGGGTTCAATTTTCAGTACCACATATCAGTAAATAAAATAAAGGTCCATCAACAACCAAAAAAAAATATTTTAAGAAAACTGTCACAAGAGATTAAAAAATGTCATCAAAGAATGACAAAGAGATCAGCTAATCAAGAGGATATAATATATATTCATGCAATATCCAAGCCCCTAAATCTATAGAGCAAATAGCAAAATACATGAAAGGAGAAAAAGACAGCAATGGAAAATTAGCAAGGGACATCGATACACCATTTGCAATGGAAAATTAGCAAGGACTTCAGTACACCATTTGCAACATGGATAGATCATCCAGGCAGAAAATCAATAGGAAAACAGTAGACTTGAATACTACAGACCAAGTGGACAAAACAGACATTTATAGAACATTCCATCCAAAAGTAGTAAAATACACATTTTTCTAAAGTGCATACAAAACATTCTCCAAATTCTCCAAGAGAGATCATATGTTAGATCACAAAAATGTCTCAACAGATTTAAGAAGATTGAAATCAGATCAAATTTCTTTTCCAACCACAATAATATGAAAATAGAAAGAATTTTCGAAAACCCACAAATATGTGGAAATATGACAATTTACTCCTAAACAATCACTGGGGAAAAGAATAAATCCAAAGGGGAAATCAATAAAACATCTTGAGACACATGTAAGTAGAAACACAATATGCCAAAATTTATGGGATGCAGCAAAAGCAGTTCTAAGAGGGAAGTATATAGCAATGAACCCCTACATAGTAAATAGCAGAACAGTAATAAGTTACATAGAGAAAGAAACTATCCAGTAAAACTAACTGTTTTTTTTATTTAATGATAAAACTGACAAACTTTAGGTAGTCTAAGAAAAAAGAACACGCAGTAAAAGTTTAAGTGACAGTGGAGCCATTATAATGAATACCATAGAAACACAAATGATCATAAGAGATTAATATGAAAAAATATATTCCAACAAGTTAGATAATTCAGAAGTGAACAAACTCTTAGAAACATAAAATCTAGCAAGTCATAAACATGAAGAAATAAGAAAATTTCAATCTATAATACACACGGAGATTGAATCAGGAATCAAAATTTTCCAACCAAGTAAAATCCAGCACCAGATGGCTTTACTGTTGAAGTCTATCAAACATTAAGAAAAAATTAATGGAAATCTCACAGCTTTTCCAAAAGTTTAAGAGGAAGGAACACTTCCAAATGCATTTTACAAGGCCAGCAATACTTTGATACCAAAGCCAGACAAGAGCATTACCAAAAAAAAAAAAAAAAAGAAAGAAAGAAATCTACAGACAATTATCCCTGATGAATACACATGCAAAAATCATTAATAAACTACTAGCAATTTGATTTGGAAAGCTCATCTGAAGGTGCAACATGAGCAAATGGACTTAATTGCTATGATAGTGTACTTAATATGCAAATCAATAAATGCAATATGCTACCTTCATAAAATGAAGGATTAAAATTCATTTTATCATCTCAATAAATGAAGAAACACATTTGACAAAATTTAACATCTTTTCATTGTAAAAACTCTCCCTAGCACGTTTAATTCCCAACACCACAAGAAAAAAAAAAAGAAAACTCAAAAAATAAGGCATATAAAAAAGAATCACAACACAATAAAGACCATGTATGATAAAAACACAGATAACATCATACTAAATGATTAAAGAACTGAAAGATTTTTCTTCAAGTTCAGGAACAAGACAAAGATACACATGCTCACTCTGTCCATTAAACATAGAACTAGAAGTCTTATCCAGAGCAATGAGGCAAGAAAAATAAATAAAAGGCATACAAATGGCAAAGAAAAAATATAAAATCCCCTGTTTGCACAAAACTATGATCTTATATGCAGAAAACCCTAAACACTCCATCAAATAATGTTGGAACTAATAAACTAATTTAATTCACTAAAATTAAAGCATACAAAATCAATTTATAAAAATTACTTGCATTTATATACACTAACAACAACTTATTTGAAAAATAAATTAGGAAATAGTCCTATTTATTTAAGCACCAAATAGTCCTATTTATTTAAGCACCAAAAAATAAAATAGTTAGATATGCATTTAACCAGAGAGGTGAAAGATCTATACAGAAAACTATAAAGCATTGATAAAAGAAAGTCACATTGATAAAAGAAGTTACAGATAAATAGAAATATATCCTAGGTCCATATGATAAATTAATATTGTTAAAATGTCAATACTATTTGTGTTAGATTTTGTTAATGTAATAAATACCAGAGTTGATCAACTTATAAGGAGATAAGGTTTATTTTGACTCACAGTTTTGGAAGTTTCAGTCCATGATTGGTTGTCTGCTGTTTTGGGCCTATAGCAAAGCAGCACAGAATGGCATTAACACAACACATACATAGTAGACCACAGCAATCACATAATGATTATGAAGTGAGAGAGGAAGAAGAGACCAGGATCCCACAATCCCCTCTGAGGGCATATCCTCAATGACCTAAAACCTCCCCACTAGCCATCAGTTTGGTTTCCACCATGTCCTTCCACAGAACTACAAAAGACTCTGAATAACCACAGCAATCTTTAATCACATTTCCTGATTGCAAAATACATTACAAAATAATTAAAACAGCATGGTATTGGCATAAGAACAGACATATAGACAAGTGGAATAGAACAGAAAGCTGAGAAATAAATTCACACATTTTATGCCAATTGTTCTTTTTTGATACAGTTCCAAGAACACACAATAGAGAAGGAAAAGTTACTTCAATAAATTATGTTGGAAAACTAAATGTATAACTGCAGAAGAAACAAATTAGATGTTTATCTTGCAGAGTATTTAAAAATCAACTCAAAATAGATTCCAGGAATAAATAGTATGTAGAAGAAAACACACAGGGAAAACTTCTTTATATTGGTCCAGGCGAAAGCACAGACAACAAAAGCAAAAAATAGACAAATGGGATTGCATCAAACCAAGAGACTTTTGCACAGCAAGGGAAACAATCAACAGCATGAGGATACATCCTACAGAGTGGGTGAAAATATTTACAAGATACGTACATGAAAAGGGAATATTTAAAATATATAAGGAACCAAAACAAATGTTCTAGTAAGAAATCTTTCTACATTATTGACATGAGCATTGGAATCATCATTATTGATAATAGTATAAAGAACCCTTGAAAGTTAAAAATCTAACTGCCATGTGATCCCACAGTTCCACTTATACATACTTATCCACAGGAAATTAAACCAGAACTTCAAAACGATATCCATACTCCTTCTTCCATTGCAGCATTATTGATATGGAATTCTGTATATATGTGTGCAATAAAATATTATTCAGTCCTGAAAGAGAGGTAAACATTGTCATTTGGAAAAAAAAACATGAACAAACTTGGAGGACATAGCACTAAGTGAAATAAGCCAAAGACAGGAAGTAAAATACTACATGATCTCACTGTATATGTAAAGTTTAAAAAGCCAAATTCATAGAATCAGGGAATTAAATGGTAGCTATCAGGAACTTGGGGATGGAAATGGGTGGTGTTGGTCTGAGTGCACAAAGTCTTAGTTATGCAGGATGTTTTAGTCATTTATATGTCACTGTGATCAATATACCTAACAAGTATACCTTAGAGGAGGAAAAGTTTATTTTGGCTCATGGTTTCTGAGATTCAGTCCACAGTTGGCCAAGTCCATAGCTCCGGACCCCAGGTAAGACCAAACATCAGGACAGAAGGGCATGGCAGAGGAAAGGAGCTGAAGACATGGCAACAAGAAAGCAGAGAGAGCTCAGTTCACCAGGGACAAATAAAAACCCTAAAGGCCAGTTCTTCTAACCACACCCTACCTGATTACAGTTACCCCCCTCTCTCCTCCTCCCCCCACTTAATACACTCAAGTGGATTAATCCAATGATTGGGTTACAGCCCTCATAATCTAATCTTTTCAATTCTGAATATTCTTGGATTGTCTCACACTTTAGCCTTTGGGAGACACCTCATATCTAAACGATAAAACAGGGTGACTAAGTTCTGAAGATTTAATGGACAGCAAGGGGATTATAGTTGATGATGCTATATTGTATATATTTGTGTTTTTCTAAGAGAATAGATCTTAAGTGTTCTCACCTCAAACACGTACATACAAAGTAACTTTGTGAACTGATGGATGTACTAATTGGTTCAATTGTGGTGATCATTTCATAGTGTGCACTTATAGCCAAACATCATATTGTATACTTTAATATATACAATTTTGTCAATTATGCCTCAATAAAACTGAGGGGAAAAATCATTGCTTTAGTTCCTTGTATTGACTTGTCACTTCGTTTTTAAAAATTTATTTAAATTAAGTATATATGACAGCAGAATGCATTTTGATTCATTGTACAAAACAGCAGCAGAACTATTCATTTCAGTGGTTGTACATGATATAGCATCACACCATAGATGTAGTTATACATGTACCTAGGGTAATGATGTCCATCTCATTCTACTATCTTTCCTGCCATCATGCACCCTCCCCACTCTCCCTCCCCTTTGCCCAATCACAATTCCTTCATTTTTTCCATGTGTCCCCGCTTCCCCATTATGGATCAATATCCACTTATCAGAGAGAACATTTGGACTTTGGTTTTAGGGGATTGGCCTACTTCACTTACCATGATATTCTTCACCTCCATCCATTAACCTACAAATGCCATAATTTTGTTCTCTTTTAATGCTGAGCAATATTCCATTTTGTATGTATACCACAGTTTTTTTTATCCATTCATCTATTAAGGGGCATCAGGTTGCTTTCACAGTTTAGCTATTGTGAATTGAGCCACTGTGAACATTGATGTGGCTGTATTACTGTAGTATGCTGATTTTAAATCCTTTGGGTAAAGACCAAGGAGTGGGATAGCTGGGTCAAATGGCGGTTCCATTCCAAATTTTCTAAGGAATCTCCATACTGCTTTCCAGAGTGATTGCACCAATTTGCAGTCCTACCAGCAATGTATGAGTATGCCTTTTCCCCCACATCCTCACCAACATTTATTGTTGTCTGAATTCTTGATAACTGCCAGTCTGACTAGTGTAAGATAAAATCTTAGAATAATTTTGATTTGCATTTCTCTAATTACTAGAGATGTTGAACATTTTTTGATATATTTGTTGATCAAATATATATCTTCTGAGAAATGTCAAATGTCAAGTCAGCTCCTTAGCCCATTTATTGATTGAGTTGTTTGGTTTTGTTTGTTTGTTTGTTTGTTTGTTTTGGAGTTAATTTTTTGAGTTCTTTATATATCCTTAAGATTAGCACTCTATCTGACATGTGTGTGGCAAAAATTTGATCCCAAAATATAGGGTCTCTCTTTACCTCATTGATTGTTTCTTTTGCTGAGAAGAAACTTTTTAGTTTGAGTTCATCCCATTTATTAATTCTTGATTTTATTTCTTGCACTTTAGTAGTCTTGTTAAGGAAGTCAGGGATTAATCTGACATGATGAAAATTTGGGCCTGCTTTTTCCTCTATTAAGTATAGGGTCTCTGGACTAATTCCTAGGTTCTTGATCTATCTTGAGTTGAGTTTTATGCATGGTGAGAGATAGGGGTTTATTTTCACTTTGCTACATATGGATTTCCAGTTCTCCCAGCACCATTTTTTGAAGAAGCTATCTTTTCTCCAATGTATGTTTTTGGTGCCTTTGTATAGTATGAGATAACTGTATTTATCTCATGTTTGTTTGTTTCCGTATCTTCTATTCTGTACCATTGGTCTACATGTGCCAGTGCACCCCATGTTAATTGTGGTACTGCTAGCTTGCCAGCGCACCCCATGTTAATTGTGGTAGTGCTGGCATATCTTTGCTGATGGTGTCACCAGTGATGCAATTTTTCCAAAGGAGCCGTCAATTGGCTTGGTGTCATGGCATTTCTGTATCCTCCTCCCTTCTACTAGTGATGGTCTAAAATTGGGGGGCCAACAGGGGTGAGGCAAAGAACCTCACCCCCCCCCACTGGCACCAAGGCTAAATTTGGGGGCCAACAGAGGTGAGGCAAGAACCTCACCCCTCCACTGGTGCATAGGCCTATCCACAAGTATGGCTGAATGCTGGACCGGTAGTCAGTTATGGGTTGATCTGATTGCAGTGGATTCAACCTAAGACAGGAGGCTGACGCCTAAAGGTCAGTTTTCCCATGACGGGTAAGAACCATATGTTGAATTGGACAACCTACCAGGCACGGTCCTTAAGCCACATTGCTTGTTGTTTAATTAATCAGAAGGGGGGAGATGCTGAGGGCCATTGCCAAGTAGGAATTACGCATCGAAATTTCCTTGCAAGCGTACCCCATGTTAAATGGAAATTTGCTGTGACATTGCATGTGTCTTTGAGAAAGGTGACCCTGCTCAAGGACCAGGGTGGATCCAGGTTTAAGGTGTATCCTGCAGGTTTTAGGAAGTATCCCAGTTTAAGATAATTTGGGTTTAAGGCGTTCCCGATTTAAGACAATCTGGGTTTAGGGAAGTTCCAGGTTTAAGGTTATTGCTGCTGGGTATAGGGAGTTCCTGCTGCCTGGGTTCCCGTTGAGTTCTCGTGGAATTGAGAAAGTATTTGGGACGTGAATTGTGCGGCAGAACTGGAATTTCCCCAGAACGTGTTTGTAGAGGGCTGGTGTGAGTTCGGGAATAAAGAATTGCTGTTTGAATCTACAAAGCTGTGAGTGGCTCGTGATCTTGTGCCCAGCCAAGACTGCGGCATACATGACTATTTTGGTGCCAATCCCATGCTGTTTTGTTACTATAGCTTTGTAGTATAGTTTAAGGTCTGGTATTGTGATGCCTCCTGCTTCACCCTTCTGGCTAAGGATTGCTTTGACTTTTCTGAGTTATTTTTTTCCAAATGAATTTCATGATTGCTTTTTCTGTTTCTATTGAATCTCTATAATACTTTGGGTAGTATGGCCATTTTGATAATATTAATTTTGCTTATTCAAGAACATGGAAGATCTTTCCATCTTCAAACGTCTTCTTCAATATCTTTTCTTATTGGTCTGTAGTTTTCATTGTAGAGGTATTTTACCTTTTTTGTTGAGTCCCAAAGTTTGTTGTTGTTATTATTTGTTTGTTTGTTTGTTTGAGGCTATTGTGAATGGGGTAGTTTTCCTATTTCATACTAGATGAAATACTGTGTCAAAGTTATTTATTAAACTTTTTGTGGTAAAGAAAAAATCTAAAAACATTCTCATTGTTCTAGAAAGGTCAAGTTTCTTTCTTATTTTTTTTAAATACATCTTTATGTTTTTCTCAAATCTAGGCTTTTTCTTCACTGGTTTTCAACTAATATACATAATTTAAAGAATGTATAGCTAGGTAATGTTTGGTGTTTTTTATAGTCAAATTTCCTTTAATACTCCCTCAGAAAATAAGTATAGTGTAGCAATGATAACTTTTCCAAAGGGATTTCCGTCACCTTTTATGTGAAAGCCATATAGGATTTGCCCATAGTTTAAACTTGTCTTAAGATTAGATTAGCTATTTAGCTCATCTGGGAAGCAGCTGTGCAGAACTGTGGACAGCAGTGGTAGGGAAACTACTATTAGTACACAAAGCAACAGAAAAATGGTGAAAAGGGTAAAGGGATGAGAAATTAGAATCTATTCAAACCAAAACACACTTGGATAAAAAAGGAGTTCTTTTCCTGCCAACTCAGTAAATGTTTAATCTGGAAAAACATACTTCTCCATCTGGTTTATGCTTAATATTGTAAATACTAATGTTTTCATTATTTTATTTTTTATGTAAATTTAGGGTCATTAACAAAAATAGAATTAAAAAAACAGTGGAGATATATGTTATTTAATATTTCAAACACAGTATCTTCAAAACAAAATATCACATCCTGTTACATACACAGGCTTACTGAAAACTTTGAATAAAAACCAAAAACATTAACAATAATTACTCATATTGGTCAAATTGGAATCAACTATACATAAAATGATATATAAAATAATTGTTTTTCAAATTCTAAAGTGATTAGTGGATTATTTGAGGATCCATGCTATACTGCGTGATTTTCATTTGAGAGGAAATGAAAAAGAAATATGATTCATTTACATTTATTTGTTTGAGGATGGTATTGTGACATCTCTATGCAGGAATGAATCAGTTTGAAATAGAATTATTTTAATTTTCCAAGAGAGCCTTCTGCTATTCACATCAGTCACACAGCTTGAAATGTGGCTTTTTCAGTCTTCTGTTTTTTCTTTCTAGGTCTTAAAAAAAGTCAAATCATGTATAAAGCAAGTAAATTAACAAAAAGATGATAAATACAATAAGTCAGAAGTGTACCTTCCTGAAAAGTGAAATTGAGTCATAATTTTATCTGCTTCTGCATGTAATAATAAAGATATTGATTTACGTTTTGAATTTATAGCACATTTTAACAAGAATTTTGTCATTTAATATGCCTTCATCTAGATATTTTGCTTCACTTATTATAATGATTTAAAATAATATACTCTATTATTCTAGAAATGCTACAATAAAATATTTGCAAAGTGTTACAGAAACACAAATTAAGGTGTGATTGATCATTTGGGAGAAGTATTAGGAAAAATTCAGTTTGTCCTTGAAAATTAAGTAGGAATCTGCCCAACAGAAAGGAGGAAGGTGAGGCATTGGAAAGCTAAGCCAAAATATGGCAGAAATGGGGACAGATTTTAGGAACCATGAGCAACTGATAACTATGCAGCAATCTCTATGCCCTAGATATATTCTAGAACCAAGCTGAAATGTAATTTAAGACACAGGAAAAGAGAATGGTAGGATATAAAAAGTATTTAACAGGGTATTTCAAAAGTTTTTAACATTACACAAGAGATCAAACCTTTCTAAAGCTTTAAGTTATGAAATTCAGTAATTATATATTAACATCCACTATGAGCTAAGCTGTGTGTCCTTGTGAATTCATCAAAGGAGAGTAAAAGGCTAAGGTCTGACTGTTTACATTCTGATAGACAAGACAGATACAAAAGTAATTAGATGTACTAGTCTAAGTCCTTAATTGTAGATAAGAGTCTATTGATGTTGATTTGAGCACACAAAATATTTTTAAAAGATATGAAAAGTTCACAAAATCACTGGGAAGCCTGAAGAAACTGGCTGTATATTGAGCTTTCATAATTCCAAAAGTCCCACTGAATAACTGAGCTGGTAATGAAGCTACAGTTTCTACCACAGGCAGGAAACTGCATAATCATGAAGCTTCCACCACTGTACACTGTTCAGAAACATATTTCTGCAACAATCAGGAACCACCCTTACCCCTATCTTCTGCCACTTGACAGCTCTAGAACTATGTCTTTTCTCACATAATCTGAGAAAAATTTTTCCTATGTCCCTCATCCTTCCCACATAACTTACTTCCAAAGTCAAGTCTTCTGTGAGAGCTTCTGATTAATGAAAATTAAATCTCAGCAGTAAGGTACACTTGGAAAACTTTAACTTTCATCTCTGTAGTACATGAAGGCACACCAGAAAGAGATTGAAATGGATATTGAGCAAAATGATCCAGGATGCCTGACAAAAGTGATGAGTGAACTGATTGACTTAACAACTTTTAATAGGCAATTTCTGGGAAATGAACACAAAGCCAAGACTGAGGATAAGTATTCAGGAACTACTATGGACAAAAATGATTAAGGACAGACTCTCTGAAGATGTCAAATGAAAGTTGATTCCTAAAAAGATGAGAAGAGCTTACCAACTTCCTCTGTGAAGAGTAAGGAAATATAAAGATGCCATACAGAGTCTAGTATTTAAACAGCAGAATCTCTAGAACAGGGCTCAACTGTCTCCGTCTCCTACTTGCTTGGTGATCTTGGGCAAGTTAATCAAACTATCTCACTTGTACTTATTTTTAAAATGAGGATATCAATAATACCTACATAGATTGCCATGTGAGGATTATTTAAGATAATGTATGCAGAGCACTTAGAATAGTGACCAGCATATAGCATGTGCAATAAAATTGTTTTCTATTATTAATTTTTTAACATGTTAAGTTTTTGTTCTCTATAGGTATGTCTAGAGATGATAGATGGGGAAATACAAATTCAAAGTCAGTGCTTAGATATCTGGGAAGGCATATAGCTATCTAGGGAAGGGACGAGGTAAAAGGTAAAAACAGCATAATTTGGATGTTGGGAAAAAGAAAAGAACACAGAAAATTCAATTGAGAAGTCAGATCCAGTAGTATAAAAGAAGAACAATGCAATAATTTCATGTAACTGAAGAGAGGAAAGTATTGCAAAAACAAAGAAGTGGCCACTTGAGTTAAGATGAGCATTAAATATGATGCCAATGACATCTGGAAACAGGAAAATTAATGGTGACCTTTGTAAGAACAGTTCAGTCAAGTGATGGTAAAATTGGGTCAAGTAAACTCTATTGTAATGAGTTGAAAGGAGACTTAAGGGTGGAAAAGAACTAGAATCAGTAGAAAGTCTAGATGTTTGAAAGAATAGAAATGAAAATGGAAGAAATTGTGTGTGTGTGTGTGTGTGTGTGTGTGTGTGAGAGAGAGAGAGAGAGAGAGAGAGAGAGAGAGAGAGAGAGAGAGAGAGAGAGAGAGAGAAAGCGCGCTAGCGCAACGTGTTGTGAGATTAAATGGGAACAGTAGTCTGTTATGGAAGAGAGTTATGGGAACTAAAAAAGTCATGGAATATGAGATAAGAGCACAAAGAAAGTGGGAATGTATTCAAATCATTCCACCCCATGACATTTTAAATCAACTCATGTTTTTATTTTCTTCTAGGTTTGGTAGCTATACAATAAATATAATAGAGCTAATCAAAATCACAATGCCTTTATTTTGTCATATATTTAAAGAACCTGTAAAATAGGCCAATATGGTAAGAACAGTTTATCAGGATTAATAACTAATTAGTTCCTTTGGTTTATCAGTGAATGAATTATATATCTGCCTTCCAAGTGAATCTTTTTCTAGGATGACTGCATTCTAATCAGCTATTATTAACATAAATTTAAAAAGAAATTGAAAAGACAATGTTTTTTTTCCCAAACAAAAGAGTAGAAAAATCTTAGAGGAAAATGTTAGAAGTAATAGGAATCAATGTTTGATAATTCAACTTTAAATGATAGTACTCCATAGGAACAAAACACCATTTAGTATGATTCAATAAATAGTTGGTTAAAATAAAATAATAACAATAATAATAACAACAACATCCTAGGTTTGTGAATCTATTACATCTTATTTCTAATTCTGGTTTTTATCAACTTCAGCAAGTTCCTTGACCTCTATAACACAAGTTTCTACATCTTATCTAGATAACATCTACCTCAGTTTGTTATTGTGAGTCCTCAATATGGGATTACAAGTAAAACAGCTAGGACAAAAGCCAACCCACAAAAAATGCTTAATATATTAAGGTACTCTTAGCCACTTTAGTAAGAATGATTATCAATAAGTTATAAAAGTGAGTTTAAAAGGTAAGGTAGAATAGAAATAATTTTTATGGCAAATAAAAATGTTTATTTTTAAAAACTATGTATAACAAACTATATTTGAAATAAAATAAAGTACTAAAATAATTTTGGTTGTGAAGCTGAAGAGCATGTAGTGCAACTCACCAACATAGAAAACAACTATGCATAAATCAGAGGCCAAGATTGCTTGTTGAGATAGGATTCTCCCTTGCTCATGAAGCAACGTGGAAAGGGGATGTGGTAGAACAGACTATACCTAGCAAACATAAAATATAGTTTCAGTTATTGAATTTATTCTTGTAGCATCTGACTAGATCTAGTATACACACACACACACACACACACACACACACAAACACACATGCAACTTATTTTTTCCAATTCATTACTTTATCAACAGATTTATTTCTTTAACAGATCTTAGGATCTGCTAGAAAAATTCTTTGCTCCTTTGTACAAATATTCAAGAAGCAATATAATGATGCAATGAATATTGCCAGATATTCCTATTAAACATTCCAGTCCCTCTGAAGGTTAAAAAAAAAAAGAAGAAGTCATTTGCTCTCATGGCATCCAAAGTAGTAAATACTTTTTTGGAAATATGTTTGGCTTCCCTTTAGCAATTCTAAGATGCTTCATGACCCTTAGTCATTGCCACAGATGTATGGCAGCCTGTTTTATCAACTTGGAACTTGAAAACCAGCTGAAATTGAATTACTATGCTAATTTTCATCATATTCTACCGCCTAGAATAACAGATTTCCAGACTGCAGATTTAATAATTATTAACATTTTAATCTCTTGGCCCAGTCATTGCCAGCTATTGTTCCAATTCCTCACTTCTCTCAGATAGGGATGCCTAGTTTAGCTTCATTATGACTAGAAGCTTTTTAAGCCTAAAATTTCCAAAGAGAACTCTAAATCTTCTCTTGAAGTTTTAGAATAGTTTTCATTTTTTCTTCTTAAGGATTGCCAATTGAATTCTTCCCCTTCCTCCAAGTGAGCCAACTAGCTCTTGGCTTAGGCTAAAGTTTGTTTCCCTATCCACATACTCTGATCTTGCTATTTCTAAAATTATACACTTTTGCATACACACAGACATACACACATGCACACACACACACACTCTCACACACCCTGAGGAATTCAATGTCAAGAGCGGCACTATTCAATAATTTAGTTATCTGAGTCAGTTGCCTCCCTCTTTCTCACTGAAGGATGCCGCGAACTCACCCTCCTTCCATGAGAAAAGTTTTAACATTTTTCCTAAAGTAGGAGAAGAAGTTAGGCATGTAATGAAAAGGTTGGGAACAAGCTCTGTTCTAACCATCTACATGCCCATGGTATATTTGTGGCAAATGATGTCTCCTGCTTTTTAGTGTCATTCCTGTTGGGAGTCCCCCAGTTCCAAAGACTAACTTCCCCATCCCCCAAGAAGATCCGTCCAATGGTGAGGTCTGCTGGCTCACATGATCCTTACCCACCAATCAGACTAGCCCTGCTGCTCACCTGATCCTTACCCACCAATAAAAAAGCATCTCATGCCAACTGTCAAACCATCCCGGCTCTATAAATATGCAGAGCTGTTCCTCAATAAACAGGCATTTGCTCCAATGACGAGCCTTGTTCGTTCTTTCAATTCCTTCTTTCTTTCTTTTATCTTTTATCTAATTTAGGGATTCTGTAGTTCAATCTGTAGTAATGAAGAATTGGTTGTAAGATATTGTTTCAAGACAACATTTTTAAAAATAAATTCTGACTTCTAGAAGCAATTTTTGAAGAAGTTCATAAACTACTTTGTACCTCCAATTTGGTTTTCTCACTGTTTACATCAGAAAATAAATTATTCCTAAGGGACAAAACAGTATATATAGGACATTATGTTAGTGTTTTATTGAATTGTACACATGTTGTAAATGTGTAACTATTATAAACATCCTTTGATGAACATCTATTCATCTAGTTAAGTATAATTTCTTAAAAAAGTGTTACAGTATAACTAGATCATTATAATTTAGTAGATTATTAGAAATCCTGAATTAAAGGTAACAGGCCTTTTAAGTGAACTTATTGATAAAAGCAAAACAGGATAACTAAATCTTTGGTGAGATTTTCAAAACTTCCATCCTTTTTGGATAGGAAATGTTGACAACACATCTTTCATTTTGATGCTTGTTGCCTACACTGGGCCACCTTGACCTCAGAAATCAGACTGTATCTGTATACAAAAAGATAAGGGATAAGAAGTGTTTTGTGTTGTTCATCTCCATTTCATTAGTCTGTAGGAATCTCAGAAGAGAATTTTTGCTACTAGTCCAGGAAAGAGCCTAAAACTTCAGAGAATTGGAGACTGTAAAAGGGAAAGGCTTAATCTCTATTATCCTTATGGGTACATTTGTTGTTCTTTCTGTTATATAAAAAATATTGAAATCAAATCTAAAGAAATTTTTCAGAAGAATTATTTTTATATGATATTTTATTGAAGCAATGAGAAAGTATACAAAAGTATTCTTAAATCAAGGTACATTTGGCCTGAGGAAGGCTCCAGTCATGTCCTTACATAATTAACTGCAACCTAACTTAGTACACAAACTGAAAACCTGACTTGAAATTTTGCCTTGGTAATAAATAGGTGAGTGTCAACCAATCACAGAAGTTGCACTTCAGTCAATCACAGCCAGCCAACTATTCAAACTATGGTAAGAAGGCAAATATAGAGCTGTAACTAATCCAGCTGTTTCCGTACCTCACATCACTTTTCTGCATGTCACTTCCTTTCTCTGGCTATAAATTTAAACTGCACAAGTGGTGGGGTGGATGCAGCATTCTGAATCATTTCCAGACCAGACTGCTGCTCAATTCAAGAATACAACTAAGATCTGCAAAACTAGATTTGTTGTAACTTTGTCTTTTAATGGTATAAAAGAAATTAAAATCACCTGTGATTTTACTATTATTATTTGGACTTCTTACTTTTCTTCTAGTATTGATTTATGTGTAGAGATATATATTTAGCAATATCAAAATTGATTTTGATATAGATAGATACTAATATAGCTTTCCTTCAGTATTTGAATCATACTGTCATATAAAATTTTTTTTTCAAAAAAGTCCTTCAAATATATATCTAAAAAAGTAGCTTTAAGTCAGTTCAATGAAATCCACTAAATAATTTTGATTAGCTATAACATATGCAATAATATCATACATAGTTATTGGTCTCGAGATTTTTATTCTTTATTTATATAAAGAATTATAGCTGGGGTTGGTGGCACATGCCTGTAATCCCAGTCACTTGGGAGGCTGATGCAGGAAGATCACAAGTTCAAAGCCAACTTAGCAAGGCCTTAAGCAACTTAGTGAGACCCTGTCTCAAAATAAAACATAAAAATAGGCTGGGGATGGGGCTCAGTGGTTAGGTGCCCCTGGTTTCAATCCCTGGCACTAAAATCAAAGCAAAAAATAGTTCATCAGTTTAAAAAATTATTTAAAAAATTAAATTCACACTTGATAAGGAACATAGAAAGTTTTTCTAAAGTTTTACAAAACTTAGACATTTAGTTTTTAAAAAATGTCTCATTAGATTGTTTATTTGAGAATAAACTTCAAACACATAATTTTTAAATATTTCTCATAATGTTCCTGTATGCATTGGCTCTATTTAAAGCTGTAAATGGTGAAATTAGTTGATCATCTATGGATTTGAAGTAAAATTAAGGTTTACCTATTGCAAGTGTATTACATTTGGAAATGTTACATTCATTGCTCTCTACCTAGAGGCATGGATCTCAATATTGATATTAGTCCTCACATTGATCCTATTGACGAGATGAATACTTTTGGTGTGAGGAATAATGGATCCTAGCAAAAATTCATAAAAATCTGAGTGAACTCAGATTAAGAATAGTTTCTTCTTAGAAATTTGGAGCACACATTAGCAAGTGAATGAGTGAGGCCTCCTGCTTATAATAAAGACCTGCCTCTCTTCACCCTGAGATCTTTGTTAAATTGGCAGGTGGGGACCTTGTGCTTGGGACATTGAGCACTTCTTCAGAAAGACTACAGTGAGTAATTTTATTTTATTTTCTTAATACTCTGGCAAAATCAAAGTTCTTTTAAATTTTTCCTTGAAGTGTTCTTCATTGGGGTTTGATTTTCCTCACAATTAGTGTGGTTAGTTTATGAAGGATTGATACAAGTGTTTGGTCTTGAAAACAGGGACAAGGAAGCTGTTCAGCATGCTTGCCATAGGTCTCAGGTCTTTGCTCTAGGAGAAGCCATCCTTGGTATTTCCCCAGGGTCTCCCCTCACTTCAGAGAGAAATGTGGGGGGAAAGTCAAGTGTTGGAAAGCAACCATGCTTACATCTTAGTGAGAAGATATGAATTTTCTGAAGTTCAGTGAAACTGTATTGCTATTCAGGAAGCCTCCAGATGTCTGACCTAAGCAGCAAATGAGTGTCCTAAACCTTGTCATAGTCTATAAAAGCATATATATAATGTGAGGGAAAATGTATTGTATTTTAGAAGATGAATAAAAGGTGGGTTTGCATTATGATTATCTTATCTTCAAATGTTCAATCTTACAGTATTTAAAAGCATTTATGAAATACCAATGAAATGTTAAGTGACAAAAGTTTATAACAAAAACAATCTAAATTGTATAACAATAAAACACTTTTTAAAGTACATTGGAATTTCACCCCCTCACATTTTTAACACTATTTAAATATTTACATTTACATTTACTATTTATATTTATTGAGTTTTGGGGAAAACTACATACAAAAGCTTAAACTAACAGAATACTCTTCAGTTGCAATGAAAATACTATCCTTTATTTGACTGCCAACTTACTATTTCAACCATTTGATTACTTCATTTCATCCAATTCAATACATTTAAATCTGGTTCATTTGGCAAAAAACAAACAAAAACTGTTAGTTTACACTCACGGGTGAGTTTGACCATTAATATGGACAGTCATGTGATTGCTGCTTCTGAACTGAGACAGCAAGATTGATTCTCACTGTTCCTTCTTATCATTAAAATACATTATGACCAGAAAATATATCTTTTAAAAAAGAATGTAATTCCAAACATTTGCATGTGCCCAGCAATAATATTCTTAGTGCTCAAAGAAAATCTTCTGAACATATTTTACTAGGAATTTCCCTCACCTAGAATGATGTACTAAAAGCATTGAGTCCACCAAAATAAACCTGCCAGAAAGCTTAAAGGACTCCCTACCTCCCCTTGTTGCTGTAAAGGAGAAACAATCATTAGTTCCCACTTGCTTTCCATGCAGAGTTTTGTTGTGACAGAGAGCTTGCCCTTGCAATTTTTGATTGTGCTTTTCATCTTAAATTTTCAGACAAATGCAAAATGATTTCAAACCTTGTTCAGGAAGCCTAAAATGTCTTGTTTTTTGATATCTGAATTTTAAATTCTTCTGCTAGTCTCTCAGTGGTCCAAAATATTCACTAAGTCAGCAAGCATGTAGTGAACTGTAGTGGTGCAGTTGAATGCTCAAGCGTTCCTTCCATTGTATTTAGGCAAACTCACATTTGAAGACATTTTTCTGACATAAATACAAATTAGTTTATAATTTGACTTCAGATAGTGGTGGAGAAATCTTGTGAGTTCCATTTAACAGAGCTGCAAAAATAGCCACAAAATACAAAGTCAATAACACTTCATTTATCTTGCTGATAGAATGTCCCATAGAGTTTAAATTTTAAAAACCTTTTTTTTTTACTTCAGGTTTGTTCTCTCCCCTTCCTTGTTTAATATTTGCAGAATATGAATTCAACATGACATTCCTACCTGCTTAAGTAACAAAGTTTGGAAAAAATTACTGGAGGGGTGATCCAAAATTTTGATTTTTGCTCACATGCCAAAATTTTACTCTTCCATACTCTGTTTTGGTGATGCACCTGCCCCTACACATTAGTGTCACCAGAAGGAAAGCATGTCCTTCAGCTGCTGCTTCTCATTACATCTCCACATCAAAATGTTCTTTGGAAGTAAGTGTGTGCACCAAATTGCCTAATTAGTATTTATGCACCGGGCCTCAGGTAATATGTCTAAGGTTGCTCAATGGTCAATACACAGAAGTATAAATATTTGCTCAAGCAGATTGCAAGATTATTCACTTTACCTTTATGTGTTAATCACTTCTCTCATCATTTCATACCTTTTGTGCTTGATATATATCAAAAACATAACTCTGGATTTAATCCAAACATTTGGAAAAACATTTTAGACACACACAACTTCCCATGAGCATGTACTCACAAACACACACTCACACACACCTCTGCCTTATTTCCACCTGATTTGAACCCCCAGGTAATGAGAGTCATATGTTTGGCTTGAATGTCTAGGCTGAGTGTATGCCTCCAAGCCTCTAGGAATTCTGTACCATGGTCCATTCTTTGTACTATACAAGATACACAATTTTGTTAATTCTGACAATTCACTGAAAGCTTACAAATACAAAACCTGTAGTCACTCACTTAAAACAAATCTCTATGGTAGTGGACATGAATTTGAATTCAGATCTGTCATATTGATTGCCTTTATTTTTTCCACTACTTGACTACTTACAATTAACTGTATTTAGTTTGGTCTTCCCCAAACTTTAATAAAAAGAAGTTCATTCTTTTCTAAAAAAGCTTATCCAGAGATTTGTTGTAAGATTTAATTTATGGTGTTGGCACTAGATTAAAATTTGTAATTTCACTATAATAATGTTTAATAAAATAATAAATTAACTATTCTAAACAGATATATGAGAAATCAACCTATTATGTAATTGTCAAGTGATTCCAGAGGGATAAGATATAAATTTTAAAACATTTAGCAATATGTCATGTAAAAACATTTAAACTATAAATTTTATATGCAATGTGTATGCCTTGTACTTCTAAATTTTTCATTCTGACACAGTTTTTTTAATCCTTGCTTTTCTTAAACTTCAAATGGAAAGAGGATTATATAACTTAAAAATGCTTATTCTCTTAAAAAATAAAATATTTTAACAGTCCAATATCACAAATGAAATTTATATGTACATGAGGTCGTAAGGTCAATTGAACATAAGGTCAATGTAATGTCTGGAAAACAGTATGCTTAAGATTCTATTTATTTTCAGTATTTTTCTGAAACAAACTTAAGACAAAAGTTTTTTTTTTAAATGATTATATGTAGTCAAAGAATTGAACCATTAGAAAGATCTAACTGTTAATATTGACTAGCTGTATTTTAGTAACAATTGCTTGAATTAATTCATGCTTTTAAAAATTCACAAATGGATAGTTACATCGAAGTGCAGTACACAAGAAAATGTTTCAGAATAACAGAATATATTTTATCCCCAAAAGGTCTCTTAGCAGAGAAGATTAGCACACCAAAGTTTACTTCTAAACTTTACTACAGAATTGATAGTCTGTTTAATATAAATAATAGACTTTTTTAAAACAGGTCATTTTCATCATTGTCTATTCCATAAGTAGATTGGTCTGGGATACATAAAATTGAGTTCTCAAAAAGGCTTGTTCTGTTCTCCCCAGTATTCAGTACAGATTATTGGAAGTGTTTCCAAAGCAAAAACCCATTTGGATAATTTATT
This sequence comes from Ictidomys tridecemlineatus, assembly GCF_052094955.1. Lineage (NCBI taxonomy): Eukaryota > Metazoa > Chordata > Mammalia > Rodentia > Sciuridae > Ictidomys > Ictidomys tridecemlineatus. The sequence continues at coordinate 61,793,105 of NC_135485.1, forward strand.
AGATATTCAAAAATACACTGCTTTACTAAACTTAGTTTCTAATATTTGGCTTTCATTTATTGACTAATTCCAAATTTACTATTTCATTCTTCAAATAAATGTATTTATATTTTGTATACTGAAAGCTTTTACAGTTGAGTGCTTCAAAGTATTTAAACAAAATAAAACAACATAGACATGTTCTCATGTCTCTGAGGTGCTTTCTCTATTGTTTTGAAGCTTTTTAAATTTTGTTTTGTTTTTATATGTGTTCTTTTTTCTATTATAACCATTCTCTTTTCTCTTTTTTTATACTTTTTTTTTTCTCATGCGTTCCTTCCATTGTAATTAGGCAAACTCACATTTGAAGACATTTTTGTGACATAAATACAAATCAGTTTAGAAGAATTTTTACCCCAAAAGTACAGGTAAATGTATTGATTTAACAAGAACAATACTCAAAACATTTTCTTGTTCAAATGTATTACTAACGCAAGTTTATGATAGATTTGGAACTGGGTATCTACTCCAAATGCAGATTTTTCTGTATTTTTTAACATTTATTTGTATGTATTCTAAAAGGAAATTTAAATTGAGTGCATTCATCATCCAAATTGATGTCAGGCTTAGGTTATTAGGAAAAAATCTGGCTGCAATAAAATTTTGGTCAATTCCATAAATCTCACAATGACTTTCATGTCATACTAAAGTACATCACATCGACCTCTAAAACCATACTACATACCAAAGAAAGAAAAACAGAATTGCTTCTGTCAGCATCAGCACAATGCTCTGGGAAATACTTTCTGCAAAGGAAAATAATTTACAAAAAGGAAGAGACACTTGTTTTACATTCAAGAAATGTGTGTCTGTTTGCTTGTTTTTTTTTTCATACCATCAAAAACTGGCTTAGTCTTTAACCATATAGCAGACATAGAACTCAGTTTCAAAATTAATAGTCCCCACCACTATGTCTGAAATCATCCAAAAGAAGAAATATATATTCTAGTTTTCTTTACTTGAAGAATAATATCCTTGTGACACTAAGTCAACATTATTTAATAGCATCATTTTTTAGAAAGAAAATATTAAGCATTCAACCCCTTAAATGAAATATTTGATTTACTGGGAAAGTTGAGTATTTTATGGGCTTTTCAATCTATCAGACAAAATCTAACAAATGAAATAATAATCACATGCTAGTGTCTAAGAGAAATCTAGGTGCAGGGGAAAATGCAAAATAAATGTAAAATATGGATGGTATTTCTTCCAGTTCTTAAAGAATTTCCATCAATCAACACTTAGGCTACTGTTAGAGAACACTTAAGTGTTCAATTATTACCATATCCTCTGTCTTCACACATTGCACCAGGAGTGTAAACAAGAGATTCACAGACAAAACAAGCAAGGAAGATTCAGCCCTAATGTACAGTTAGGATGGACCTCTGAGCCACCATATTGGTATATCTATTGGAGGCTTCCAGTGTAAGAGCCAGCTGGCACAGCAGAACAATGGTGATGAACACCTTTCAGAAAGATAGACTTGGTCACCTGTGGGTGTTGCATCCTTCACCGTAATGAGGTCTTCAGAGAAGCTGGAATACTATAGAACTGAATAGGCTGCAACTGGAATAAAGGAAAGAGTTGACACTGGATTACATATGCAGCTTAAGCCCAAACATTAGCAATTACCCTGAGTTGTAAACCGACAGTCCTAAGTTTCACATAACTGAAAATGGCTCCAAATCAACATTTTTCCCAATTTTAATGGTACTGTAACAGTCATTGGGAGCACAAATACTGATCATGTCACTCTTCTAGAACATGAGCCCAATCTCAGGCTATAGGATAGCTCCAGTGGCTGAGTTCTGAGCTCCTTCAGTTTTCTAGTGAACCCAGGAATTAGAAGAGGGTAAACAAGCACACTGAAAGGAAACACAGGATAAGAGAGGTCTTTGTCCAATCTGATTTCCCATTCCAAAGAAGCACTGTTTGCCCCCATTTAGTCTCCACCACTATGTACCATTATAAGGCTATGTAGAACATTTTTAGGAATGAACCCCCAAAACATAGGCTCCCTGAGATGTAAGTCTTGCTTCTCTGGACCTACAGGCAATATTTTAAAGAAAAAAAAAAGGAGCTGGAGCTAAGCTTTGAAAGATAAAGGATCCAAATAAGAGGAGGCCTTGATAGTAAGAAGAAGGGAAAAGTTGGAAGGCCCAAGGCAGTGATCCCAAATAAGAAAGAAGGAAGTAAACATTACATAGGAGAAGCAGGGAGGATACTAGCTAGTCACTACTTGAAGATGATCCGGGGAACTATAGTACATACTCTGGAGTGGCTCATTAATTTTTGGTTCCAACTTCCATTTAACATGGAATCTTAGCTACGAAACACTCCAGACTCAAACCACTCAGATTCCATTACAGCTAGGATTCTGACTGAGAAATAGATTTACCTGCTTCAATTTGGAAGGTCTTGATAGTGAGGCAGGCTGGCAGTGTCTAGTTTGGGGGTCCAGATGATAGATGACAGGGTAGACTTGAGCTGGCATCATAGAATCAGCTTCCAGGTTGGCAGGAGGCTTCCTGATTTTGATAAACTCTGAGTGGTTCTGACACCTATGTTGAAGAAGGGGTTTCCCTTATTTGGTTTGCAGTTACTCTCTTTGTTTTCTTTTAATCTGATTATTTTGAAGTACAATCTGCATATAAACTTCCTGATTTTGAGCTATATAACCCATGAATTTTGGCAAACATCCACAGTAATGCAAATATCACCATTCAAACTCTAGAACATTTTCATCACCCTGCAAAAGCAGACTACTATAGTGTGGCTTTTTATTGAATTTTGTATACAGGGAATTAAACAATATGAAATCTGTGGAATGTATCCTTTCACTTAGATACATGCTGTTGAGATTCATCCATGTCATTGCATGTATTAATAATTTATTCTTTTAAAAAAATTCTTGTAGGGCTGGGGTTGTGGCTCAGTGGCAGAGCACTTGCCTAGCATGCATGAGGCACTGGGTTCAATCCTCAGAACCACATAAAAATAAACAAAATAAAAGCATTCTGTCCATCTATAACTACAAAATTTTTTTTTAATTCTTGTAGTTATAGATGAATAGCATGCCTTTATTTTGTTTGTTTATTTTTATGTGGTGCTAAGGATCAAACCCAGTTCATCATATGGGCTAGGCAAGTGCTTTGCCACTGAGCCACAACCGTAGCATCTAATTTATTCCTTTTGATGTCTGAGTAGTATTCTATTATATAGCTATGCCATAATCTGATTATTAATTCACCAGTTGATGAACATTTGAGCTCTTCACATCTTACAAATATTAAAATAAAGTGGTCAAGAAAGGACACAAGTTTTGTGTAGATGTTACAGTTTGGATTTGGAATGTCCACAAAGGCTCTTGTATTGAAGGCTTGTTCCAAGCTTCTGAAGCTATTGGGAAAGTTTGGGAAAATGAGGAGGTGTGGGGCCTGGTTGGAGCATGTGGGTCACTGGGGGAATTCCCCGGAAGGTATATTTTATCCCTGGCCCTTGCCCTCCCCCTGCTTTCCCAAAAGGAGTTTCTGCTTCACCGCAGGCCTAAAAAAATGATGGGGCCAAGCAACCATGTACTGATACCTCTGAAACCCTGAGCTAAAATAAGTTTTTCTCTGACTTTGACTTTCTGACTCTGATAAAGGTTAAGTGGTTCTGAAATCCATAGTTACAGAAGGGGTTTCCTAATTTGGCAGGCAATCTCTCTCTCTCTCTCTCTCTCTCTCTCTCTCTCTCTCTCTCTCTCTCTCTCTCTTCTCTTTTGAGTTGTTTTTATCAAATATTTTGTTCCAGCAATGGGAAGCGGACTCACAGAGTGGACCCAAGTTCTCATTTTTCTTGGATAAATACCTGTCATTAGGCTTGCTTGCCCATGTTCAACACTATAAGCTACCACCAAACTATTTAATGATTCTGTAACTTCCCACTTCCTTTCTCTCTACATTCTTGACAACATTAGTGTTGTCTTGAATGTTACCTAATGTATTGTGTATGTAGTGTCAAATTTCTTACCCTCACCCCAACACTGTTAATATTTTGGGCAAGATAATTTTTGTGCTGAGCATTGTTGGATGTTTAATAGCATCTATGTCCTCTGCCCACTGCATGCCAGGAATATTGCTCCAGTTTTAACATTCGAAACTGACTCCTGACATTGCCAAAGTCCCCTGAAGGCAACTACTCCCCACCCCAGTTATCACTATAACTTGGATTTACATTTTCCTAAGATAAATAGCAGTATTCACCTTTGCATGAGTTTCTATATAGGCTCTAGGAGTTTTCTTTCTGCCTCAGTAATTTGTATCTTTCAAGGAACTAGTCAGCTTCATCTAAATTGTCTTAATGTATTAAATTAAAATTGTTCAATTTTTTACCTCATTATCCCCTTTACCATTTGTAGGAAACATAGTGATGTTTTCCCTTTAGTTCCTGATATGAAAAATTTAGGCTTTCTTTATTTCTTTCTTGTTCAGCCTAGCCAGAGAGAGGTTCATCAGGTTTATTAATCTTTTCAAAGAACAAGGCTTTGTTTCCAAAGAATTTTCTCTATTGTTTATCTGGCCTCAGTGTTATTGGATTCCTATCTATTTTATTATTTCCTTTATGTTTTATCTTCTTCATTGATTTGGGTCCATTTTTCTCTTTCTAGTAGAAGAGAATTCTATCACTATAATTTCTTCTAAACACAACTTTGGATTCATCTTACAAATTTTTATTTATTATTTTTACTTTCATTCATTGAAAATATTTATAAATGCCTTTGTAATATTTTGCTTTGACCCATGAGTTACTTGAAAGTTTTTAGAAATTTCTCTCAATCATTTTCATTTCTAATCGTCATTTCATTTGCACTGGGCATAGAATTCTAGGTTGGCAATTTTTTTCTTTAGGTACTTGAAAGAGATCACTCCATTTTCTCTAGCTTACATAGTTTCTGATAGGTATTTTCTATCATTTTAGCATTATTTTCCTCTGGTTTTTAAGATTTTTTTTTCTTTTCTGCAACTGATTTTCCACAATTTGGTGTATTTGAGGCCTGGTTATTTTATTGTTTTTGTTTGTTGGTTGGTTTTGTTTAGTTTTAATGTTTGCTCTAGTTGGGTTTAATAGACCTTCTAACAACTATGGGTTCATAGTTTTTATTAAATTTAAACAGTTTTAGATCTTTGTTTCTTTCAGTTTTCCCCCTAAACCTCCTCCTTATCATTCAAATCTCCCCTTCCTCTCCCTCACTTTGTAGAATCCCATTCATACATATATTTTTTTTTATTGTTTCCATTGCTATGATTAAGATTAAGCGTACTCATTCCTTCTGCAATTTTTAATCTGTGCATCAGGTGTAGTTCTTATTTCACTTACTTTTTCCTTTCAAATTTTAATTGTCATTTTTAATATGCTCTTTCCCTCCATGAACATATTTGAGCATATCTATAAGGCAGACTTGGAAATGACAAAGATTATGAGACTCATAGTCAGGTGTTAAACAAACAGTATGTATTTTACAGACTTCCACTAATACACATTCTTCCAGTTACAGATCAAATGTTCCTTTTTCTTTGATTGGATGCTAGGCATTGTAAATTTTACATTTGTGGTACCAGATATTTCTGTATCCTTTAAAGAATGTTGTACTTTGTCTTAAAATGTAATTAAGATATCAGGAATATGATTGCTCTGCCACATGTTTTAAGATATGTTTGGTCAGGTTCAGAACACACAGTCTAGGTTTAGGTTGCTCCTATTAACTTTCCCTGTAACCTATCATGAGATTTCTCTGCACTCTGGTGTGTGGAAAATTAATCTGTTTCCAACACTGTTTAACTGCTGGTAATTCTTCCTTTGATATTTTCAATAAATTCTTTATTTCATCAACATAGCCAGAGTATATTCCAGAAAAATGATAAATGAAAGGGGAATAGTAGTTGCTATTTACATTACAGTTACATGCATAGGAGAATATAAATTATAAAGGACATTGAAAGTCAGGCCAAACTACCAAATTTCTATTTGATTCAAAACTATTCATTTCTTAGGAGGTGATACAGTACACAAGGATTAAGATCTGGGTGAAGTATTAGAGTTCCATGTATTAAAGAAAAGAAACTCTAGATATAAGGAGATAAATTAGGAAATCGGTTCAATAATCTAGAAGCAATCAGTAGGGTTGAGCACAGAGCTGTAGAAAAAGGAAAAAATGGTCAATATGAGCAAATATTTGGAAAGAAGAAATTATTTGGAAGAAAGAATATGATGACAAACTGGAGAAAATGATTTTAGGAATGGAAAGGGACGAGTCAAAAAAGATGACTCCAAGATTTCAAGTGAGGGTGATACTAAAAGCAATGGGTGAGGAAAACAGGTTTAAATGGGAGAAGATGAGTAAGCTTTGGACCTGTGTTTTATGATGAAAGCAGCACATCCAAGTATCAGTGTCCTGCAGGCCATCAAAATCTCATGCTATCTTTCACAGATAATAGATCTGGGCATGGGAAATGAATCTGGAAAAAAGGTCAGTCAATAGGGAAAATTTTAGAGGCTTTTCAAATATATTGCAGTTCAAAATTCTATTTTCATGTCCATCTTACTTGAGTAAGAGAATATCTAATACTATTTTCTCTATTTTAGATATTTGAGTGCCTTTTGGTTTCTAGATTTGAAAAGGAATTAGAAATATCATAATAATGCAAGGGAAGCTTGTGCAATTACTTACACAAGTATTGGAAGCCTCACATAAAATGTTGTGTTTGAGGGAACTCCAGCCCATATTCTTTACCAGAATCTTGGCTAACCTTCAGATAAACAAGCCTCCAATAGTCACCACCAGCAGTTGCCAGGCTAATGCTTTCATTTCCTTTCCATGGCACATTTCCCAAAGAATCTGAGCTTTTTGTGTTTTGATGAAAAATTTTATACAGCAGAAATAGGCTCTCGAAACACAACAGATTGATATTTTGTTCATTTTGTGATGCAGACAACTGACAAGATACATTTCATAATTGTCTAATCTCCACAAACAATTTTCCTAGGTTAGCAAACCATTTAGTGCTGCTTCAGACATGAACTGTAACATTCTGGGACATGTTAGAGATCACCTAGCTGTTTTATTTTGCAGATGTAGAGAGTACTGTTATGAAACAAAATAGTAATCTATCCAGATCATTGACATACTTATAACTAGAACTAAATCTCGTAAAACTCTGCTCAACGTTACTTGAAATTCCATTACCTCTGCTCCCTGGTGAACACTATTTTTTTAAAAAATCCTCTTAATATAGAAAGGTACCAGTCAAGCACAATTCCCTTGGTTTATTCAACTTAAGTGTCAGTATCTTCAGTCGTCCTGGTTTCTGTTACACTCCCAAAGCAGCTGGTTAACCCTGGGTAATCTCCAATTGGCCTTCAAAGATTCAGTTGATTTCATAACACATCTAAAACAAGCATTTGCTTATATGTTTTTTGTTACTACATGCCTTGACTCTGATTATGAGATAAACTTCTCGTTTCCATGGCTATGAATAAATAACAAAGTAAAATATGCCCCAACCTAAATGGTGGGAAAGTTAACAAATAAATACATCCTGATTCATGAATAATCATATCTGTCATATCCTTGTAGCCTTCAACATACAAATTGCAGAAATTTGCAAGCTGGCTTTTAGAAATGTTTATTTTATTTTCCTAACAAGCTTATTTGTATCTTTTAGGTAGGCTTTTGATAGTATTACTTCTATGATGTGTGTGTGTGTGTGTGTGTGTGTGTGTGCACATGCACGTGCGCAAGCATGCATGCATATATGTGCTAGTGTACATTTTAAGGGTAAACTGATGATTACTTTTTTTATAATACTGTTTTATGTATAAAATCTTTTGTAAGTTCTAATATTTGTTTTCAATAATATCTTTTTCTTCAACCCCAGTGGTGAAAGGGAACTTCCCTACCCCTATCACACAGGTTGCACAAGTAGAGGAATACTGGGGAGGACAGGAGGAAAGGTCCATGGAACCCTACACTACTGTTTGGGCTGCTTTGGCAGCTACTGTGTCAAAGGAAGTTCTGGGTTCAGGGAAAAGTTTTTGTTTTGTCTCAGTTTCAATTTTCTTTTTTATTAATATGTATTAAATGTACATATTATATGAATTCACAGTGAAATTTCCCTACAATATTGCATGCACTGATCATATCCATCACCCTTTCTCCAACCTTACCCTTCTTCTCCCCTCCAGCACCCTACAAATAACACCAAGAACACTATTCTACTTTTAATTCAGCTTATATTTAATTTCTTCATATGAGGGAAACATGAGATACTTGTCTTTTTTTTGTCTAGCTTATTGTGTTTAACATAATGTCCTCCAGGTCCATCCATTTTGCTGCATAAATCCATTATTTTTCTTTATGCCTGAATAATTCTCCACTGTGCATACATATGTATAATATATGCATATATAATAAGTAAATATACATGTATTATATACTATATTTTATTTATCCATTCATCTATTAATGGACATTTAGACTGATTCCATATCTTAGTTATCATGGATACTTCTGCAATTAACATGGGCATGCAGCTATCTCTTACAAAAGAGTTCTGAGTTCATTTCCTTTGATATATACTCAGGAGTAGTGTAGCTGTATCACATTATAATCCTATTTTTAATTTTTAAAAAATATTTTTAGTTTTGAGAGACAACAATACCCTTATTTTATTTATTTATTTATTTATTTATTTATTTATTTATTTATTTATTTATGTGGTGCTGAGGATCAAACCCAGTGCTTCATACATGCTGGGCAAGTGCTCTGCCACTGAGCTAAAGCCCCAGCCCCCTCTCATTTTATTGAGGAACTTCCATACTATTTACAGTGTTCTTCTGTTAGGAAGCTGAAAATAAACAATCTATAAAATGTGATAGTGGCTGAGATATCCTGAAGCATCAAGAGCTCCTATCAATAAGGAGAATAAAGGGAGAGATCCCCTGTCTCCCACCCCAAACAGCGTTTTTAACTGCTGTTTTTCAGTGTTATAGGAAAACAAAAAACAAACAAACAAATAAACAAACAAACAAAAACAGTAATTGTCTATATTTTCCACAATTTGGTACTGAACCCACAACCCTGAGGACCTGAATTTATTTTCTTCTTTCTATTTCTATAAATATGCATTTAGCTCTTCCAAAATACTAGCTCTAAACAAGGCTACAAGTTGAGCAAATTATAAAACAGAATATTTCTAGTTAGAATGGTTTCCAGATTCCACAATTCAGGTTATAATCCAATGTATTATATTGGTATTTTAACCTCCATATGTTTTAATAACCATGTTGAATTACCATGCAACCCTCTAATTCAACTTATTGGACAAATGTGGTACATGAAGTTCAAGAATTTAGCCTCTGGTCACAATCATGTCTAAGGCAGAAATGCAGTCATCTGCACATTATAATTCCAGTTGATGGAATTTTCTATTATAGTTTCAGGCTATTACAATGTTTTCCATTTTCAATGTTAGTATGAAATCCTCAGGTAAAGTTGAATTATCCTTCGCTTAAACTAAAATAGCCTTTTTATGTCCAAACTACATAAGAAACTGTTTTTCGTCTAAGTCCATGACTCACAAATTCAATATGTTTGGATCACTTTCTTATGAGGTGAATATCATTTTATACTGTTTTGATCCAAACTTATCTGGTTCACATAGAATCAGGACATCAAGTTCATTTGAGTAAAATTTATTAAGTGTCTTTTAATTCCAAGTTTACTTTAGAGTACTACTATTGCAAGAATCAACATACAGATGAAATTAAGAGGAACTGTAATTCTTTTTATATGCACTCTAACACTTCAGTTGTTAAAAGTTGAATATATACATCAAATCATTTGCAGAGGCAGGGTTTTAGGGTGCCTAGCATATAAGGGCTTGCTTGGATACCAGATCCAGCTACACAGTATGATGTCAATCATATTTTCTTATAATCCACTAAGAGAATAAAATCATGGCATTTACAGGTAGATGGATGGAGTTAGAGAAGATAATGCTAAGTGAAGTTAGCCAATTCCAAATAACCAAATGCTGAATGTTTTCTTTGATATAAGGAGGCTGATTCATAGTCGGATAAACAGAGGGAGCATGGGAGGAATAGATGAACTCTAGAGAGGGCAGAGGGGTGGGAGAGGAAGGGAGGGGTTGGAGGAGAATGGCATGGGGTTATTAATGATGGTGGAACATAATGATCATTATTATCCAAAGTACATGTATGAAGACATGAATTAGTGTGAATATACTTTGTATACAACCAAAGATATGAAAAATTGTGCTCTGTATGTGTAATAAGAATTGTAATGCATTCCACTATCATATATAAAAAATAATCCACTAAGTATTATCTGATCTTTTTTAAAAATTCTGAGTAAAAATTCAGACTTATAGAACTTCCTTTATGCAAAATACTACTCTTGTATGGTATATTCTTCCCACTCCCACCAAATAATCTTCACTGAAAGTTATTTCTACCCTATTCTGTTACTTTCAAACCTAGAGTGCCAGATATAAATAACCTGGTCAAAATGCCTTCCTGACAAATAGTCACAATGACGATCAGTCTCTACCCATCAGACCAACATGGACTAGCAGATCCTCACTTTGAATGCAACCCAAACTCACCTCCTTTTTGTCTATTGAACATGCTAGGTCTATTTAAGACCAAAGCATTTCTTAACTGAACCAAATGGAACATTGAGCCATAGCTAAGCAGAGCAATGGGGGTGAGGGAGTGTAGGGTTTGGGTCAGGTTCTAGGGTCTGCATACCTAACCTGCTTCATTGTACCATGGAAGGGGCAGAGACTCATCACTTAGGCCCACATAGGAGGGCCACCACAGATTCTACAGGCGTCTTCAAAGGGCATGTCATATGACTTTTATCCTCTTTTTTCCTGATTTTAGCCTCATCCTGCTTTCCTTCCCATCACACATTTTTCTTTTAGCTCTTCTCTATGTGCTATTCCCTAGCTGGCCTATCCTAATATATCACCTTTTACCACAAAATAATGACAGTTCAACCTCCACCTGCTTTTTGTTGTTTATATAATGCCCAGAAGTCCTCTGAATGTAATGACTGGCTGCTGCAGCGCAAAAGGATGAGCTCTGGATTTCAGTTTCTACTACCTTTTGAAGTACATTAGGGGACTTAGAAAGAGTGTTTTGAGATGTAGTCAAGGTAAAGTGGGGATATCTATTCTTGGCTGTGGTTGATTTTTTAAGAGCAACTGAAATTAAATCAAATTTGCCACTAGAAATATCATTTTCCCATTAAGGGTTACTCAATCTTGTCCTTATGAAAGACACACATTACTATACCTGACTTTTATTCTATTCTTTATGAACTAAGAACCATTTTTTTTATTTGTTAAAGCTATATGTATCCTCTTCAAGTCTAAATTGCCATGACCAAGTATCCTCCACAGTAATTGACAAAGACAAGCACCAAGTAGGAATATCACATTCTTTACCTCCAAGAGGTTTGGGGAAAACATTCAGTGTATCCTCACACACATTATTAATTTATGTTCTAAACTTCTATTATGATCCTACTATGTTTCAAGCACAGTATTAAGTGATTTAAAAAATGATGAATAAGACAATTTCTTTGGTCAAAGAGCACATTGTTTTGGAGAAAGGCAGACTTAAACAATTATTAAATGATTGGGAAATACAAGGAGATAGATATGTTTCCAAATATAGAGGAGAATGTAGAAGGAATTAGTGCTAGAGGAAAAGGCAGCCTTCCTAGAGGAGATCCTGCAAAGCTAATTCTTAAAGAATACATAGACATTTCCAGGCAAAAGAAGGGGAAATTGCTCTTAGGCATAGAGGATAGCATGAATGAGGCATAAACCTGAAAGACAGCATGGTTCATAAAAGAGAAACTATTGACAACTCAGGTTGTTTCGGCATAAACCTCAGATCAGGACCAATAGGACATGAAGGGCCATGTAAACCAAATTAAGAAGCTTGGAATTTATGCTATAGGTGATGGTGAGTCATGGGGAAAGGGATTTGTACCAGGGAGAAACACAGTTAAACCTCAGTAACAGCCCTGGAGTCTTCATGGAAGATGAATTGAGTACATACAGGCAGTAGGCAAGGAGACAGACAAGCTGAGTGCTTGGATTAGGGGAAAGGTGGAAGACAGATAGAAAAAGGGGCCCAATGTGAAAAAATTTGAGGGATGAAAAATGGCATATGTACTTGCTGAGAGAAAATGGTTAAGGAAGGAGAAAAGCCAAGCATGATTCTAAGTCTAAAATGTTTCTCGATAAAGAGATGTACTAATACATGTAAGGCTGAAAATACAGGTGACTAATTCAGGACATGTTGAATTTAAAATGGAATGTCTATAATGCAGTACATTACAGTACAATGCAGTTAGGGAAGGATAAATGGATGTAGAATTTATTTACATATAAGTAATAATAGTGACAAAACTAAACAATGACAAAAGGGTATTTTCTAAGGAGGTTGTTATTTATATTTGAACTAATATTGTTCCTTAAAGGATTGGCAGCTTTCCTTACTGATTTTGAGGATGACTATTGATATTATTTTGTATGTATGTGAATCACACCTATTTTTTTAAATGTGCAACTGGCAGATACACTTAAACTTTTACTTACAAATTAAAATATATAAAGGTAAAGATATATGTACAATTTTTCATTATTTTATAGCTAAGAGGTATGATTTTAAATATTGCTCTTAAATGTAAAACAATAGCTCACTGTTTACAGATGGATTTCTGTTAATTCTTACTCTCCCAAATAAAAACTAAAGGATACTATGTTTCTCAAAATCATCTCCAATTTATATACCAAGCTTTTTCATATAATCTTACAAAGCATATCAAATACTTAAAGCCAAAGAAAATACTGAAAGACAACTACTTAAAGTCAAGAGAAAGCCCCATATTTTATTTATCAAATTGAGATATATTTATATTTATATGTAATAATAAGGGATTTTCTGTTTCTTCTGGTTAAAAATCTGTCATTCTGTATTTAAAAATAGCAAATCATCATTAGGGAAAATATGATATCTAAGAAAGAGGACAAATTATAAAAGAGAACATTTAAATTACTCCTAAGCTCCCAATTAAAAATTTTAAGTATTGTAAATATTAAAATGTTATGAATATACAAAATGAATATAAGTATTTTAGATTTTGAAATACCATAAATATAAACATAATCTATAGGAATATATAATTTGTATGTATGTGTGTATATATATATACACACATACAAATTGTATGTGTGTATATATATATACACACATACAAATACACACACACACATCTAGAGAGAAAGAGACAGGCATCAACTATTGGACAAAATTGTGTCCAACAGGTCAGTAACTGGAGGTCAAATGTATGTTATATAGTCAGTAGTTTGCAGCTTATTGCTGCAAAAATATTTATCTTTAAGTAATCTGCTCTGGGGGACAATTACTAGGACCAGGAGGTCTTCCTGACTATTCCTTCAAAGGATTTCACCAGCTAATACAATGCTGCAGTCTAGCTGGGCACAAAATCACGAGCCACTCAGAGCCTTGTGGATTCAAACAGCAATTCTTTATTCCCGAACTCTCACCGGCACTCTACACGCACGTTCTAGGAAATCCACCGGCACTCTACACGCACGTTCTGGGAGAATCCACACTTCCACTGGGCTCTGCATCCCAAAATTCTCTCTGAATCCCGAGAGAATTCAACGGGAACTCAAGGAGTGGGCGGCAGGAATACGCCCTATTCCTAGCAGGATACACCTTAAACCTAGAACCACCCTAAACCCCGATCCACCCTAAACCTGAATCTGCCCTGGTCCTTGAGCAAGGTCACCTTTCATGCAATGTCACTGCAAATGACCTGGGTCCAAGGCAAGCCCATTTCCACAATGGAGAGTCCTCCCTCTAAGCAACATGAGGTAGGCTGACAAGGAAATTGCCATGCCTCATTCCTACTTGGCTATGGCTCTCAGCAACACAAGAGTTCACCAACAGCCAGTCAGCAAAGAAGTTACTGATACTCTCAGACTCCACTTTGTTGAGTTCGAGTTGAATCCAACTGAGTTCTAAGCTGTAAACCTCTCACTACAACTACATTACCTATTCTTGCAAACTGTCAACTCTTTTAAAAAATTGATAGATTTTAATTATACAAAATAATGTGTTTAATTTTAACATATTTAGACATACATAAAATTTGATCAATTTTACTTTTTGATACTTCTTACCTTCTCCTCCTCCTTCCCTTTAATCCCCTTACTCTGCCCTAATGGTCTCCCTACTACTTATTTTGCATCTTTCTTTTTCCTCTAGCTTATATATATGAGAGAAAACATAGACATTTATCTTTTTGAGCCTGACTTCTTTTGGTTAATGTGATGCTCTCTAGTTTTATTCATTTTCCTGCATATGACTTAATTTCTTATATCTTTGTAGCTGAATAAAACTCCACTGTGTATATATATATCATATTTTCATTATGCCTTTATCTGTTGACAGAAACCTAGACTGATTCCATAACTTGGCTATTGTGAACTGATAAGCATGGGTATGCATGTATCTATAAAGTATGCTGATTTTAATTCTTTTGGATAGGTACAAAAAGGTAGTATAGCTGGATCATATAGTAATTCAACTTTTAGTGTTTTGAAGAAACTCCATACTGATTTCTAAGGCAACTTGACTAAACTACATTCCCACCAACAGTGTATAAGAGTTGTTTTCCTACATGCTCTGTTGTTTGGATTCTTGATGATTGCCATTCTGACTGGGGTGAGAAAAAAATCTTGGTTTCCTTTTAATTTGTATTTTCTTGATAGCTAAAGATGTTTAACATTTCTTCATATGATTATTGGCCATTTTTACTTCCTCTTTTGAGAAGTGTCCATTTAGTTCATTTGACCATTTATTGAATGGGTTTTTGTGGTTTGTTTTTGTTATTGAGGTTTTGTATGTTTGTTTGTTTGCTTATTTTTGTCCTTTATGTATCCTGGATATTAATTCTCCTTCAGAAAAATAGCTGGCAAAGGTTTTTTATGTATAATATATAATTTATATATAAAATATAATAATATAATAATATACTATCTCTTCAAATCCATGACTGTTTTTATCATTAGAAGATAGAAAGACCTCCCATGTTCATGGATAGGCAGAATGAATAGTGTTAAAATGGCAATACTACCAAAAGCAATCTAAGTACCAATGACATTCTTCACAGAACTAGAAAAAACAATTCCTGAAGTTTACTTGAGAGAACAAAAGACCAAGAATAGCCAAAGTAAATCCTGAGCAAAAAAAGCAATGCTGGAAGGCTCATAATAGCCAATTTCAAATTATACTACAAGGCAACAATAATAAAAACAGCATAAAAACAGAGAAGTGGAACAGATTAGAAAACACAAAGACAAATATATACAGCTATGATAATCTGATTTTTAACAAGCTGCCAAAAACATATATTAAAGAAAAGCCAATCTGTTTAATAAAAAGTGCTAAGTACAATGGATATTCATATGTAGGAGAATGAAGCTAGATCTTTCTCTTACGCTACACAAAATCCAGCTAAAGTTGATCAAAGTCCTAGGTACAGAAACTCTGCAACTATTAGAAGAAAACATTCCAACATATAGGCAGAGGCAACAAATTCCTCAACAGAACTCCTGTAGCTCAGGAAATAACACCAAGAACCAATAACTTATATGGTGTTAACCTTTCACTCTGTCCTTTCATTAGTTTCTCATTATTATCTCTTTATATATAATTGCAGATAGATAATATGCTACTCTAAGGGCCAAAAGGGCAAATTTCAAGAAATTATTTACCTATCTTCTCTGTGATCTTACTATAAAGAAAAGTTGCTTCAAATGTTACTGGCAAATAATCAACTATATATGGACATTAATATATCAATTTGCTGTCTTATTGCACATATACAACTCTGCATCTGAATCTCTGCCAGGGAGATATAAGTTGGCCTTGGGAACTATGCATGGCTCTCCCAGGGCAATAGATTGTTCAATGCACTATCTCTGCTCTGCTAGGAAGATCCCTCATAGTAGCTCTGGAGATGGGCTTAACCCATTAGGAACTGAACAGCACACCTTTAACCTTTTTTGATGAAGAACCTTCTATGGAAGGCCTTTGATGTTTCCCAATATAAATAAAGCAGGTGTGAGCTCCATTTTGCCAGAGTCTAGAAGCTCAATCTATCCAATTTGCTTGCCTGTCATGTCCCTGCTTTTGAAACCACTTTCTGTTTTCTATGGGGTTTTTTGCTGTTTTATTCTCTTAGCTTTTATTTCTCAGTCAGTCCATTCCACAGAGGGAAACTCCATTCCCATCACCCACATGGGACATAGGCAGGAACGAGCACCTGAACAGGGACTTCATTTTCTTTATAAGCCACCAGGAGAGGTAAACCAAGTAGAACAGAATAGAAGACACAAAGACAAATGTATACAGCTACGATAATGTTTTCTCCAGATCTTTTCCAAGAATCTTTACCCCCTGAATGCCTTCTACTTCTTTATGCTTTCCATGCTGGTTCTTCATTCACAAATCATACTATTAAAAAAAAAGTTGCCTCAAATGTGACTGGCAAATAACCAACTATATATATATATATATATATATATATACATAAATATATCTATTTTGCTGTCTTATTGTACATATACAACGCTTCATCTTATTATATTGCAAACACTGTCTTTTCTCTGAAAATTATTTTCTTACATATTTTTTATTTCCTCTTATTAATTATACATGACAATAGAATGCATTTTGATACATCACATGTAAATGGAGGATAATTTCTTATGTGAAGTCATCTATGAATGACATGAGAATCTTCTCTCAGCATGGAAGCCAGGGAGTTACCTTCATAGGAGAGAATAATGGGTGTCCTCGAATCTGAGTGACAATAGGCCCTTCTACTCCAGGAACAATGATTGTGTCTCCTTCCTTCAGATGCCCATTGATCAATATGACATCAAGAGTGGTTCCCATTCCTGAGAGAGCTTTAACCTCCATCACCTGTGCTCTCAGCTCTTCATAGTGTGCCAGTCTTTTACTCAACATGGTCTGAGTTAACTCCACAAGAAGGTAGATCAGACTTCCCATGCCATCACCAGTATGCGGAGGTAGGTACCAAAGACACAAAAGAACAGGGATCTTTATTCTTATAAAACAAAGCAGCATTCAAACCCTGCTGTGAAAATTCTACAATAATAGCTTTTGTTCTTTCCTCAAACTCATCTTTTTTATTCTTTTTCAGCTTCTTTAATGTAGCAGCCACATCAGAGTCAGGTCTCTTTTTATAATCATATATTGTGCATTATTAAGTGCAACAATGAAGGGACATGTTTTAGGTTTCAGAAGGTTGATAGATTCAATTGTCTGAGGCTCCAAACCATGTATAATATCAACAACTAAAATGGCAATTTCACAAGGAGAGCTTCCTCTGTTTCTCAGATTACTGAATTCCCAGGTGTATCAATAATTAGCATTCCTGGAATCCAAAAATTCTGTCAAAATTTTTAATCATCTTAGTTTCACGGGAACATTTGTTGCCCTGATTTGCATGTGATGCTACCTGCTTCACCATCTTGGATGTGTGTGTGGTGGAGCTTATCTAGAATTTTTGTCTTTTCTGTGTCCACATGTCCAAGCACACAGATAAAAGGGGCTCTTAGTTTTTCTGTATTTAAATTTTTACTATGTTCAAGACACCATTTCTCAATTCTTTTTTTTTTGTCATAAGCCCTTTTTTTCTTTAGTTCCATCATCATCAGAGTCTGAGCTCATTTCTTTTTTTTAATTGATTTTTTAAAAAATAAAATAAATGACAGCAGAATGCTCATTTCTTTACTTGGCTTTCTATCTAATGTTTTCCCTGAGTCTTTCTCATCTGACATCTTTTCATCTTCCTTATCTCTTTCACTGCCTTCACATTCTCCTTCCTCCTCTTTCCTCTTCACCCTCCTCCTCCTCCTCCTCCTCCTCTTCATCTTCTTCCTCCCCCTCCTTCTCTTTAAGGTTTTCTTTTAATTCTATTTGAACTATGTTTCCTTCTTTTTTCTCTCTCCTCATCACTGGCCATAGCTTCCCAATCATCCAATCCACCATCCTCAGTTTCCTCTTCTTATTCTGGTTCAACAGAGGATACTGTCTCTTCTTTTTCTTGGATTTCTTGTTCTAAAACTTCTACAATAGCCCTTAATTCCATTGGTTCAGACACTTCTTTATTTTCTAGTTGCTGTGGTGTTTTCTTCTTATTTTACCTTCAAAGATTGACCTTTTCTTTGGAAAAGAATCTTTTGATGGCACTTTCACACCCTGAGTTTGTAAAAGTTTAAGGGTAGCTTCAGCTTTGAGTCTGGCTTCTCTCTGGGATTTAGTTAAAAGCTTCCTTTCTTTTTTTAAATGTTCTTTTGTTTTCTTTTTTTGTTTTTTCCTTTCTCATTTTTCTTGTTCCAATCACTCCTCTTCTTTACACTTCACTTCTAGTTCTTCCAGTCGTTTTATGCATTCCTCCCTCCTCTGCCATCTTCTGTCTTTCTTCTTTTTTTTAAGCTTAGCCAGAGCTTCTTACAGAGCTTTAACAGTTGTTTTGTTATGTCCTTTTTTCTTCTCTTTCTCTTTTTCTTCCTTTTCTGCTTTCTTATCTTTCTTTTTTTTTGTCTCCTATAATTAAAACATAAGAGGATTAAAGTTCTTACCCATGTCCCCTGTGGGTGGAGGCAATGGGGTTCCCCTGGGTGGAATGGGCTGGCTGAGAAAGAAAAGTTAAGGGAAATAAAACTGCAACCCCCTCCCATAGAACACAGAAAGTAGTTTCAAAAACAGCGGCAGGACAGGCAAGCTGATACGATAGATTGAGGTTCTAGATCTAGCAAAATGGAGCCTCTGCCTGCTTTATTTATATTGGGAAACATCAAAGACCTTCCATAGAATGTTCTCCACCAAAAAGTTTAAAGGTGGACTGTCCAGTTTCCAACGGGTTATGCCCACCTCCAGAGCTACTATAAGAGATCATCCTAGCAGAGCCGAGAAAAAGGTCACATGCATTGGGCAATCTATTGCCATGGGTGAGCCATGCATAGGTCCCAAGGCCGAACCTAAATCTCCCTGGCTTCCATGCTGAGAGAAGATCCTCATGTAATTTATGGGTGGCTTCCCTCAATTTCTCATTATACTCCTTGTACATGATGTAGAGTTACTCAGGTTGTGTAATCATATATGCACATAGAGTAACAATATCTGAACCATTCTACTATCTGTTCTACCTCCATACCTTCTCCTCTCCCTTTACTCCCCTCTGTGGAATTGAAAGTACCTCTATTATTCCCAAGTCCCCCTCCCCTTATTGTAAATGATTATCCACATATCAGAGAAAATGTTTAGCCTTTGAATTTTGGGGATTTGCTTATTTCACTTAGCATGCTATTCTCCAGCTTCACCTATTTACCAGCAAATGCCTTAAGTTAATTCTTATTTAAGGCTAAATAATATTCCATTGTTTATATATACACCACATTTTCATTATCCATTCGTCTGTGGAAGGGCACCTAGATTGGTTTCATAGTTTAGCTATTGTGGTTTGAGGTGCTATAATCATAGAATTGGCTGTGTCACTGTAGTATGCTGATTTGAAGTCCTCTGGTTATAAACTGAGGAGTGGGATAACTGAGTCAAGTGGTGTTTTCATTCCAAGTTTTCTGAGAAATCTTCATACTGCTTACCATAGTGGTTGCACCAATTTGCAGCCCCATCCCCAATGTATGAGTGTACCTTTTCCCCCACATTCTCACCAACATTTATTGTTGCTTGTATTCTTTTTTTTTTTTTTTAGAAAGATAGGAGAGGGGGAGAGAGAGGGGCAGAGAGAGAGGGGCAGAGAGAGAGAGAGAGAGAGAGAGAGAGAGAGAGAATTTATTTATTTATTTTAGGTCTCCGCGGACACAACATCTTTGTATGTGGTGCTGAGGATCGAACCCCGGGCCACAGGTATGCCAGGCGAGCGTGCTACCGCTTGAACCACATCCCCAGCCCCTTTGCTTGTATTCTTGATAATTGCTATTCTGACTGGAGTGAGATAAAATCACAGTGTAGTTTTGATTTGGATATCTCTAATTGCTAGAGATGTTAAACATTTATTCATATATTGTTGATTGATTATATTTCTTCTGTGAATTGTCTGTTTACTTCCTTAAACCATTTATTGATTGGGTTGTTTTTTGGTGTTAAGTTTTTTTTAGTTCTTTATATATCCTGGAGATGAACCCTCTATCTGAGGTACAAGTGGTAAAGATTTTCTCCTATTCTGTCAGCTCTCTCT
Source organism: Ictidomys tridecemlineatus (assembly GCF_052094955.1). Classification (NCBI taxonomy): domain Eukaryota; kingdom Metazoa; phylum Chordata; class Mammalia; order Rodentia; family Sciuridae; genus Ictidomys; species Ictidomys tridecemlineatus. The sequence continues at coordinate 61,813,548 of NC_135485.1, forward strand.
TCCTATTATTAATTCTTAACTTTTTAAATTTCATCTCATCTATTCTTGATTTTAATTCTTATGCTTTAGGGGTCTTGTTAAGGAAGTCAGTTCCTAAGCTAACATGGTGAAGATTTGGGCCTACTTTTTCTTCTAGTAGGTGCAGGGTCTCTGGTCCAGTATCTATGTCCTTGATCTACTTTGAGTTGAGTTTTGTGCAGGGTGAGAGATAGGCATTCAATTTCATTCAACTTCATGTGGATTTCTAGTTTTCCCAGCACCGTTAGTTGAAGAGGCTATTTTTTCTCCAATGTATGTTTATGGCATCTTTGTCTAATATGAGATAACTGGATTTATATGGGTTTGTCTCTATGTCTTCTATTCTAAACATTGGTCTTCATGTCTGTGTTGTTGCCAATACCATTATATTTTTGTTATTATGGTTCTGTAGTATAATTTAAGGTCTGGTATTATGATGCCTCCTGCTTAACTTTTCTTGCTAAGTATTTGGCTATTCAGGGTCTCTTCTTTTTCGAAATGAATTTCAAGATTGACTTTGTATTTCTATTAATAATGTCATTGGAATTTTATTAGGAATTGCATTAAATCAACACTTTCGATAGTATGGCCATTTTGACACTATTAATTCTGCCTATCCAAGAGCATGGGAGATCTTTCCATCTTCTAAGATCTTCTATTTCTTTCTCTAATGTTCTGTAGTTTTCATTGTAGAGGTCTTTCACCTCTTTTGTTTGATTGATTCACAATTTTTTTTGAGGCTATTGTGAATAGAGCAGTTTTCTTAATTTCTCTTTTAGTTCATTCATCACTGATATATAGCGCACATTTGATTAAATTTTGTAACCTGCTACTTTCCTGAATTCATTTGTTAGTTCTAGGAGTTTTCTGGTGGAATGTTTTTAAGTCTTCAAAATATAGAATCATGTTGTCACCCAATAATGATGGTTTCAGGAGTTCTTTTCCTATACATATTACTTTAGTTACTTTCATCTCTTTGAATGCTCTGGCTAGAGTTTCAAGGGCAAATTTGAATAAATGTGGTGAATAAGGACATCCTTGTCTTATTCCAGTTCTTACAGGGAATTATTCATTTTTTTTTATTTAGAATGATATTGTCCATGTATTTAGCATATGTAGCTTTTATATGTTAAGGTATGTTCCTACTATTCTTAGTTTTTTCTAGTGTTCTGAGTAAGAAGCAGTACTGTATTTTGTCAACTACTTTTTCTGCATCTATTGAGATGATCATTCGATTCTTGCCTTTAAGTCTATTTAATTTAAACATTCATTGATTTTTTTGTATGTTGAACCAATATACAAAAATCTCTAGGATAAACCCCACTTGATCATAGTGGACTATCTTTTTAACACGTTTTTGCATGCAATTTGCCAGAATTTTATTGAGAATTTTAGCATCTATGTTCATCAGGAATATTGGTTTGAAGTTTTCTTTCCTTGATATGTCTTTATCTGATTTTTGGTATCAGAGTCATACTTGCTTCATAGAATGAGTTTGGAAGGGTTTCTTCTTTTTCAATTTCATGGAATAATGTGAGGAGTATTGGTGTTAATTCTTTGAAAGTCTTGTAGAAGTCTGTTACGAATTCGTCTGGTCCTGGAGTTTTCTTAATTGGTAGGCTTTTTAGGGCATCTTCTATTTTATTGTTTGAAATTGATCTGTTTAAATATGTATGTCCTCCTGATTCAGTTTGGATAGTCATATGTCTCAAGAAATCTGTGGATGTCTTCAAGATTTTCTATTGTAGTATAAATTTTTAAAATAGTTTCTGGTTATCTTCTGTATTTCATTCGTATCCATTGTGATATTTCCTTTTTCATTATGAATTATAATAATTTGAGTTTTTGTTCTCCTTCTCTTCATTAGTGTGGCTAAGAGTTTATTAATTTTATTCATTTATTTAAAGAACCAACTTTTTACTTTGTCAATTTTTTAAATTGTTTCTTTTGTTTTAATTTAATTAATTTCAGCTCTGATTTTAATTATTTCCTGTCTTCTACTGCATTTGGTGTTGATTTGTTCTTCTTTTTTCTAGGGCATTGAGATGTAATGTTAGATAATTTGTTCATTGACTTTCTATTATTTTAATGAAGGAGCTTAATGCACTTTTCCTGTCAGTACTGCCTTCATAGCATCCCAGAGATATTGATATATTGTATCACTATTCTGATTTATTTCTAGGTATTTTTTTAATTTAATCCCATATTTCTTATGCTATCCATTCATCATTAAATACTGTATTATTTAGTCTCCCGGTATTAATGTAGCTTCTATTTTTTATTCTATAATTGATTTCTAATCTGGTAGAATGCAGGATATATTATGTCTATATTTTTATTTTTGTCTGCTAAGAGTTGCTTTGTAGCATAAGATAAAGTGAATTTTACAGAAGGATCCATGTGCTGCTAAGAAGAAATTATATGTATTTGTTGATGGATGAAATATTCTTTATAGGTCTGTTTTCTTCTATAGTTTTTTTGTTTAGTTTTTATTTTGAGGATCCATCCAGTAAGTAAGAGAGGTATATTAAAGTCACCCATTATTATTGTGTGTGGTCTATTTGGTTCTTGAAATTCAGAAGGGTTTGTTTGCTATACCTAGATACTCCATTGTTTGGGGCATAAATATGATTGTTATGTCTTGCTGTTATATAATTCCCACAACAAATATAAAAAGTTCTTATTTGTCCTTTCTGATTAACTTTGGCTTGAAGTCCACTTTATCTGTTACGAGGATAAAAACCCCTGCTTGTCTATGTGATTCATGTGGATGACATGTTTTTTTTCCCATACTTTTACCTTTAGTCTGTGGATGTCTTTGCCTGTGAGGTGAGTCTTTAGGGGAGAGCATACTATTGGGTCTTGTTTTTTAATCCAATCTGTTAATTTATGTGTTTTGATTGATCAGTTTAGACCATTAATGTTCAAGATTATTATTGAGATATGATTTATATTGCTTGTTGTTTTGGCTTATTTCTTCTGGTTTTTAATTTGAATTAGTTTCTCCTTTGATTATTCCTTTTGTGTAGTTTCTCCCTTTGCTGGTTTTCACTTTTTTATTTTTTTCCATTTGATCTTTGTGGAAAATTTTGTAGAGTATGTTCTATAGAGCAGTCTTTCTAGTTGTGAATTCTTTTAATGTTTGTTTGTCATGGAAGGCTTTTATTTCATCTTCAAATCTGAACCTTAATTTTGCTAGGCATATTATTCTCAGCTGTATCCATTTTCTTTATTGCTTGATATACATTATTCCAAGGCCTCCTAGCTTTGAGGCTCTGGGTTGAGAAATCAGTTAAAATCTAGATTGGTTTCTATCTAAATGTTACCTATTGTTTTTCTCTGGTATCCTTTAAATTTTTTTCTTTATTCTGTATATTAGACATGTTCATTATAATGTGCCTTGGTGTGGGTGGGTCTGTCATATTACCTCTTGTATTTAATTTTCCATTTTGTTCTTTAGGTTTGGGCAGTTTTATGATATTATTTCTTTTAAAAGATTGTGTATTCCTTTTGTTTGTATCTCTGTACATACATCTGTCCTGATCAATCTTAAATTTGGTCTTTTCATGTTATCCCATAATTCTTGGAAGTTCTGTTCATGGTTTCTTACTATCTTCTCTGTGTGGTCAACTGTATTTTCAAGATTATATATATATATTTCACCTTCATTGCCTGAGGTTCTATCTTCCAGTGGTCTAGTCTGTTGGTGATACTTTCCATTGAAATTTTAATTTTATTTGTTGATTACTTCAGTTTGAAGATTTATTCTTGATTCCTTTTTAGAATTGAAGTGATCTCTTACTTTCTGAATTTTATCCATGATTTCACTCTTTTCTCCATTCTCTACCTCACAGATCAATTTAACTATGTAGTTCTAAACTCCTTTTCTGACATTTCTTCTACTGTGCTGTCATTGTTACTCTATTTTGGCACATATTGGTTTGTTTGGAGTGATTTATTCACCTGTTTATTCATGTTGTTTTTGCATGTACCCATCTTGCATTGTGGACCTGAGGCAGCAGTTTCTACCCTTCAGACTTATAATGTCCCTGAAGTTTTCTAGCATCCTCCACTTAAGGGGGAGACAAATAATAACAGCAACTAATGCAAACAGTATACAGCCTTAAACCAAATAGCCCTTTCTTTGACATCTACAGTTTTGTTGCAATAAATAGAAATGATGTGTTTAGATATTTTCTATAAGAAAAACACTAAGTTTGCAAAAGGGTTTACAATTTTAGATGGTGGACAAAGAGAAAACAGGAGTGATTCAGAATGTGATGCCCATAAGGAAGGAGGAGAAAAAAATTACAGGAAGAATGAAGAGTGAAAGAGGGAATAATCAAGGTTGACTACAAGGAGGAGAAAGAGAAAGAGAAGGGATACAAATATGGAAGAGAAATATATATATATATATATATATATATATATACACACACACACACATACACACACATATATATATATACACACACACATATATGTATATAATATATAATGAAATTTTTTAAAAGTAAAAATATATTGAAAAAGGTATGAATAAAAGAATGAAAAACAAAACTGAAATATACTACTCAGACATCTCAATCCTCAATAAACTGATGCATGAAAAATAGTTGCTTTCAAAAATAGTGGAAATGTGAGAAAAAAAGAAAAAGAAAAGAGAAAAAAACTCAATTAAAAATTGAACAATTGTTTGTGCTCATGCTCAAGTTTCTCAGCTTCCCATCTCAGTAGCCACGTGGGGCCATCAGCTGCTCTGCACAGGGTGGATCAAGGCCAGGCCTGCAGGCGGCCATGAAGCTGCACACGGGACTGAGTGGTCCAGTGGCTAAGTAGCTGTGGGGCAATTGGGGACCTAGCCACATCAGGGACCCAGCTAGTATACCAAGGTTGAATCATTTGAAGTCAATGTGGGGCAGTCAATAAGCTATGAGACCTGGGCAGGGTTGGGTGCCAGGTAGGAATTGGAGAATAGGTACTGGGGAGCAGGAAAGCCCTATTGAGTGGTGAACCGATTCTGGATCTTCCAGGACACAGAGACCTGTGGATGCCACACTGTGGGGTGAGAGAGTTGGAAACCAGGCTGGTGCTGGGACCCAGCAACTGCTATCCCAAGGTATGCCCTGGGAAGGGCAGAGGACTGACTGGCTGGGTGAGCTGAGGGGAAAATGCCCTCACACCCTCTTCCAGCTTTCTGACTTTGACCCACTGTAACCAGTCCCATCAGCCCCTGTCAGCCTCTGGGTTCTTAGAGCTGGGAAGAGCCCAGCTCTCTTCAGCCTCTCTAACCTGTGTTCCCACAGTGAAATGCAAACTCATGGATCTGGGTTTCCAATTTCCTTAGGCTCTGCCACCTGTAATCCCAAGATGGCTTCTGGATCACTGACCAGTAGAGATAGATAGATAGATAGATAGATAGATAGATAGATAGATATCTCCGATTAATGAGCTGAACAGTCTCTGGTTATCCTAGGGCAGACTGCCTTCTAGGATCATGAATTCTCACTCTAAACCTCAGGGAGATGTGTTATTCCTGCTGTTTGAGTCATGGCTACTGGTAGCTAAGAGAAATGCTGCCTCATGCTAATCCACCATCTTGAGAATCTCTATAAAAATTCTTTATGAATATCAGTTACCATAACTGTGAGTATACTGCTACTCTTTTTTTCTGGGGAGTGGGTACCATGGATTGAACTCAGGGGCACTCAACCACTGAAACCACATCCCCAGCCCTATTTTGTATTTTAGTTAGAGACAGGATCTCCCTGAGTTTCTTAGCACCTCACATTTTCTGTGGCTGGCTTTGAACTCATGATCTTTCTGCCTCAGCCTTCTCAGCCACTGGGATTACAGGAGTGTACCACCACACTTGGCACCGCTACTCTTTAGTTAGACAATTCTCTATTGTCAAACATTATTTCAAAGTTATTTCAGTTCTCTCAATGGCTTTATCCTCCAATGGTTGAAGTATCAGAACTCTTGAAAAATATGAATCTCACTTGGACCCTGAGTTAGTCAAAACATCTATAAAAAAGAAATATATGAAATAGTTGTGGAAAATTTGCATAATAAATGGGAACTTGATGATACTGAGGAATTACTGTAATTTTAAGATATGATAATAAAACTATAGTTATATTCTTTTTAAAGTGCTATCTTTCAGAGAGCCATATTGAAGTTTTATCAGATGAAACTTTATGGGTGTTTGGAATTGGAATTTGCTTTAAAATAATCTCATTGGTGAGAGGAGTTTGTAGGAGGAAAGAGATGAAAGTGATGGGTCATTTGTGAATAATATTTTAAGTTGATGATGAGTACCCAGGGAAGCATTATTCTGTTCTTTCTACTTAGGGATATGTTTGAAATATTTCACATTACATTTTTTAAAATTTACAAAATATTTCTAGTGTACTTTCTAGGTTTCATCATCATTATTAAGTTTTAATGTGCTGAAAAATATCTTACAAGCTCCTCAAGTGTGGAACAATGAATTTTTAAATACAAGTTATTTTATGCAACTATACTGAGCTTTACAATTTAACTTCCATTGGGGTGGCTCATGCTTTGTCACACTAACAGTTAGTTACTTTTTGTACCCACAAAATAGGTTGTCAAGTATGTTGTTGGAGGAGTCGGACACCTCTGCAATTTCCACTCAAAAATAACTTCCCTTAAAGTGATAGAGCATAAATACCTCTGTAACTATAGAAGCCTATATAATTGGCAAACAAAAGAGAAGGCAGATTATTTTGTACTAATGTATAAGTGTTTAATAATGTCCAACTCTGAGTTCTGAGTGAGGAAGGAGGTGACTAAAGAAAAAAGAATATGAAAACAGAAAAAAAGCAAAAGAGGAGGCAATGATGAAGATAAATGTCAAGTTATATCACTATTTGCAATCTCATAGCACCAGAAGAAAAATGTATTATTAATTAGAATAATGGCAACAAACATCAGAAATGGCCAAGCAACAGGTACTGCAGTAAACTGTAGGAATAGCCAAATTGAGCTCATAGACAGTTGAGAAGACAGAATAGTAAATCATTGATTATAGAACCTTAGTTTCTATAGTAGAATATCTATTCATCCAAGACACTGGCTATAAGTTTTGTTGATTGAGAGTTGTACATTATCACAGAGGAGGTACTGTGTCATATGAGAGTTTAAGTATGAGAAGGATTTACCAGGACAAAAAGAAAAAAAAAATCCCATGGAGAGGACAGTTCAGGTCAGTCAAAGAAAACAGTATGTCCACAGGTAGGAAAGCATCACAGAGCCTGGAATGGTATATTTAAAATAATGAACATGGTAGAAAAAGTTAAAGAGTTGAGAGTATACTGGATGACTAGGAAGTCAAATTCAGGGTTTCAAGAAGTTTGTGTGTTAAGCTATTGAGTATGTTCAGAAAGCCTTTGGTTTGGGGAAAGTATTTTGAGCATGAATATAGTATATTATGTGATATTATTGAAGATAAGTGTAATTTGAAGGGGGTTAAAGAGGAGAGGTAATGCTGACCAAATGTGACAGAGGAGTGAAGACTGATCACAAAGCTGTTTTATTAATTCAGGTAAGAATAATCATGCAAAGAAGCATTTGGAAAGAAGGATATAGATATAAGAGATTAAAGAGATAGTCTACGAGACTTGATCTGGCAAGATGTAGGGTAAAGAAAAGGGAAAAGCCTAAGATGACTCAGATTTCTAGAATGGATGATAGTGGATATTTGGATCATTTGCTTCTGACTCATATTCATCAAATTATGACTCACAAACATGATAAGACTTTGCTTCTCCCTGTTTCGCTATGAAAAATGCAAAAAGGAAAAAGAAAAATCAGTTGCAAAGGAAGAGATTGTGGAGCACTGTAGGATAGTGAAGAGTTTCAATATAGGAATTTATGGAGTGAAATATAAGGCAGTGGTTTTACTAATAAGAACATTAAAAAGTATTATGTAAATGAAGAAGTCCTTAAAAAGGAGATGTGTCAGATGTGAAAGACTAGCTGGATGAGCTCCTATAACTCCTTCTGTTGAATATTGGCCCCCCTTGATTCTTACTACAACACCACAGTGGGCTATTACAAACAGCTACTTCTAGTTTAATTCTGGTCCAGACTGAACCAGTATGTATTTCCTTGATTTATCTCTTATAGTTCTTTTAAAAATAGGCATTTTTAAAAGATAGTTTTTCATATCTTGTACAGAAGTACAAAAATGTCCACTGAAAAGTCAAAGGCTCTGAATATGCTAACTTCTCTTTTTGCCTAAGGTTGTTTTTCTTACTGTGTGGAAATTCTCACTACTTTAGCTTGTGTTGTTCCAGTGTTGTTTTTTGTTATTTCTCCTAGATTACATTATGATTATAACTTATACTCCTGATTCCCCAAACTTGAGTACAAAATGAGGTCACATTCCTTTCAATATTCAAAATAGATTCTGAGCTTCCAGTCCATCCCAGCATTCCAACTATCCTAAAACATTAATTTCCTCTTCAACATGCTCCCTTAAGGTATCTTAAAGTTCCTACTATGTCTAACATTAGGTTTCTATCACTGAATAACACATTACCACAACTTTAGCAACCTGGAATAACACCATTTTTCATGTCCCAGTTCTGCATGTCAGAAGTCCATCATGGTTGGGCTGGGTTCTCAGCTCAAGGTCTCACAAGGCTGAAATCAAGTGTTAGCAGAGCTGAAATTCCTTCTGGACACTTTGGGAAAGAATTCACTCCCAAGCTCATTTAGATTGTTGGCAGAATTCAGTTCCTTTTGAATATATGATTGTAGTCTCCATGGCCCCTCCATCTTAAAGCTATCAACAACATACTGACTTCTTCTCAATGTTTTCAATTTCCCTGACTTCTCTCTTCCTCATTTGCTTTCAAAACCACAGATGATTATATTATGTCCAGGGTATTTTCCCTATTTTGAGGTCAAACAACTAGTAATGTTGGTTACATCTTGAAAGTCCTTTTTGTTCAGGAACATAGCATATTCACAGATGTAATATCATGGGGTAGATATTACGGGAAATATTTTGAATTCTTCTTGTCCTGTCTATCCATCACTACCACCAAAATTTGCAAAACTTCAGCCCACTTAAGAAAGGTGCTGTACCACTAACTTGGTAAAATCTCTCCAGATACAGCAGTAGTATAGGAAGTTTCTCGGCTCCAATAACATTCCCTATCATACCTCCAAACTGCCTAAACCTCATGTCAAATACTCATTTATAGCTAATTGCACATCTTCCAGTTTTCACAAAGTTTATACCTCCAGGCATAATTATAGTATCTGAGCCTGGAAAAGTGGCTGGTCTCCCTTAAAACATACCTATAATACCCCAAGTTTTTCTTCCTGACTCCCCTTCCTTATCTCCACGGCCCAGAAAATACCTTGGTGTCCTCTCTCAGTTCTCAAAGTTCTTATAAGGAAAATCCTCATCACAGTCATGAGTAGAAAATTGTAATTCTAGCAAAGCCTAGAATTTATAAACATTAGATGCAAAAGGAAAGTATGGTGATTCCAATGCAGAATTTGTGACTTCATGTAGAAACATCAGGAAACCTAAATAGCATTTCAATCTTCATGATGTAAAAGTGAGGGATGAGGGTGCTGGTGCAATAGGCTCAAAATATTATCAAAGTTGCAAAATATGAATTGCCAAGAACTTCCAGGATAGAGAGAATATGTTAAATGTTTGTTATTTTTAGAGAACATAATTTTAGTCTTATAATTCTGATAGAAGCAGCAAAAATCACTTATCTATAAAATCTCCTTAGCCTAAGATAAATACACCTTAACCCCTAGGAGGACAGTTATCAATAATGGCCACCAAATTTTGGTCTTCATTTTCTCATTCCTTTTTTTTTTTTTTTGTATTTGACAATGGTTATCTCCTCATTATTTTTCTTCTACTTTTTATTCCTTTTGGTTGTCATGGTAACTGTGATATTCAACTCTTCTCCTACACTTGAGTGTCTCTGTCTCCCTCTCAGGTTCTTGCATATATTCTCAGGGGCTGTGTACAGTCCACACCAAATCAGTAGAGAAATGGTCAGTCAAGCTTAAGAAATATTCCCCTTCATCGAAACTAAAGGCATAAAAATACTCCAAATGGTGGTGCCACTATCCATCCAACTTCTCAAACTAGGAACATAAGAGTCATTTGTAGCACTTCTCACTAATGACTTATTTAATTATGTGTTCCCTTAAAATATATCTTTTTCTCCATGTCCATAACATATAATCTCTTTTAAATCTAGCCTTGATTACTGAAAGAGATTATGAACTTGTCCCTGGGATTCTCACACTCTCCATCCACAGCCCCTTAAATCCATTCCCCACCACTGCTGGGATGGGATGGTCCTTCCGAATTGCCAATCTAGCCAGGCCACTTTCCTGTTGACAATCATCATATATTCCCATTGACTGCAGTTTAGCGATCACATGTTTGTTATGGTTGAACAAGGGTATACCTCTAGTTTCATATCCTAGTGCTTGCTTTCACTTTCTGTTCCATTGATAAGGAATTGTCAGCCACTCCATCCCTAGAATTCTCCATTCAGTTGTTGAAAGATTCCCCATGCTATATTATTGAAAAGAGAATTTATCCATCCTTGATCCCATTTTTTTCCCTGGCCAGGTTCTACTACTTTCTTAAGATCCAGTTGTAGTACCATTCCTGTCAGGAAGCTATCCTTTGTCTTTCTCCTCCTCCAGTCTGGGTAAGGTTTCCCTCCTGTGTCTTCCTGTACTTTTTGGTTTATTAGTTTTCTATTAGTGAATTCATAAGGCAGGGACTGTATGTCATTACTCATTCTATTTTAAACACCTAAAATTGTTCCTTGGGCATATAATATATCCTCCCTGTTAATGTTAAGTGGAGAGAGAGAGAGAGAGAGACAGAGACAGATATAAAGAGAATGAATGGCTGTGACTTCACAGGCACTTTTCTCAGCTCCTTGTCTGCTGTAAGCCATGTGGCCTTTAGAAGTGCTTTCCTCTTGGTCTGCTGGCAGAAATAGAACAAAAGAGTTGCCTTGGAGCCAGAAAACCTCCAGAGAGCCTTATTTACCCTAACTTCTAAGATGGCCTAGTTTAGTAAGAGAAGGGGAGGGAAATGGTGTCAGGTGTAAGAAGTACTCCATTCAATCTCGAAAACTGGAGGAACTGCCATGAAGGATGTTGTGTGTCTGGAGATGGCCTAGACTAGATCATCGGTTCTGTCCATTGTCTCACTCAGGCAACAGCCCTGGCACTTTCATAAACAACGGTTCCTGCAAGAATCATTCCACATCCATAACATGATAAGGATCAGTACAAGGGAAGATGGGGCTCTGGAACAAGAAGACTGACCAGGAAGCTTATTTCAATTGCCACTCTGGCTTAGCATGGAAATCTATGTAGAGTTGTAACATCCCCTATCCAAAACACACATCTACCCCTGTCCTGATAGATCCAAGCAAAGCTCAGAGGTTTCCAGCCTTGCTGTAAGCAACGTGGTAAATTAGGCATGGTTGTCAAGAGAATCGCCCTTATACTCCCTAAGATAAAAATAACCTTTTATTAGTTTTTGCTTTTTTAACTGTAAAGGACGATTGGCTGGAAAATCTTCTCTTTGGAGTTTAATCCTTGCCATCCTCTCTGTATGGTTTGCACTGAGACGACAATCTTCACTGCTTCTGTGGGATTGCAGAACTTTGGGCTTCACATGAGAAACCTGACTGATGGTAATAAGGTAATAATTGAGAAAGACCAGCAATGAAAAAAAATTATCATAAAATCATAGACTGAATATTCTGTTACTTCAACTTTCTCTAGAATACATAGAATATTCTTCACTTGCAATTTTCTCTTCTATAAAAAATAGCCACATACCTGCATGCCCTGCCATTCTCCTTTGGTTTTTAGACATTATAGTATAAAAGTCATTCTTGTAAATGATAATGTACTACATTAATGTAAAGTAACATTAGTAGCAATTGTTATAACAATATCAAGAGACTGAGATTAAGGTATGGCCATCTGTGACATCCACACCCATTTCTTCCCCCACTCCACCCCCATTTTGCTCTGAGAAGAGGCTTCCTATTCTTTCTGACCACAAATAGCCACATAACTCAACTGCTATAATACTAGTCAGTAGCATTCTCACTTGACTTTAGGTTCTTACTCCCTCATTTGCAACTGGGAAGCAATCCAGGATGTTTCCAATTATTTTTCAATTACAAAATTAGAAGGAGATTTATGTTATCATAAATCTATCTCTATATGTCTACAATGGGGAACTCTGGAATGGGTATATCTGTTATTATTGCTCACCCTTCCTCCATTGCTTAGGGCTACTACTCATTGGGTTACAGTATTCTTTATCTCTAAGGTCCTGCAATTAGTCAAGTGTCCCAGATGTTATATAGTTCATTCACCTCTCCTTCATTGTCTTCTACAACCACCCATCTACCTGACACCACATTTTTGGTTCGGAGCACAAGATATGGTAAATAAACCAGACAGGTGCCCATCTGCCCTTTTACCCAGGTGAGAATTTGGAGTGATACCCAGCAAGCAATGAAATCTTCCTTCAATTTATCTGCCTTTAAATGATAGGAAAGCCGGCTCCACCTCCCTTTGTTTCCTTCACTCTAAGCCCATTTCATTAAAGGTAAGATATACCTAAAGTTTCTTCACTTTAGTAGAAGACAAGTAAAACCACATTTCACACTTAATTCTCAATCCATGCTGATTCACTTTCTTCTTCATCCCCCCTTGTCTACTCTCATAATGGCTAACATTGATGTTTGTACATTTTCCAGTTCTTATTGAACCTTTTATTATTTTTTTCTATCTAACATGCTTGGTCCTGCAGCTTTCCATAAGAAAAATCCCATGATAAATAATTTTTAAAAAACACACACTTTTTTAACCCCTATGTGCCAAGAGTACCAGCCACAAATATCTATTGTGTAATTTTTGCTTTATTATAATCTTGGTTCAAATTTTTACTCCCAATATATAGATTATTGAGTTCCTCAAAGGTAAGAAGTGTTTCCTTTCATCATTATATACCCAGGACCATTACTGGCATAGAATACATGTTTAGAATTGTATTGAATTAAACTAAATGATGCTTCTGAGACTGTCTGTCACTAGTATTCTTTATGTTCATAATTATTTTTCTAACATTTACAGTGGATTTTTTCAGCAGTGATCTATATATTACCAACTGCCATATGCATTTATTAAACAGCTGATTGAAATTACAGATACAATATATATCCTTGAATAGGAGCCAATTTAACTAACATAAAACCCTAAACTTTCAATTTCACATTCTTACCAACCAAAATAACTGATCACACATATTTTTACACGCAATATGATATTTCATGAAAACTTTTATTATAGAATATTTTATTGCTCTGATATTAATTGAAAAATAGAAAAAATAGCAGAAATGTTTATTATTCTAGATTAAATTTCATGTCTCTGTACCACAATTACAATTCCATGTAATATGATTTTTCCACAGCAATAAAATAAAATAAAAAGATCAACCATAAGAAAACATGTTTTAGTATTTTTAAAACATCATTATCATAGGTTTGGCAAATCTATGGCTAAACTTTGGAAGCATTTTACATAAACATTGGATAAATCAACTCTAAGTCAGCAAAGTTTAAATGGTTTATAGGTGTGGAGACCACACATCTCAATGCTGTCTGGATAGTCCAGGTTAACTCTTGCTGTCTTGGTGTAGCCATTAATAGTAGCCCCTATCTTTCTCAAAATGATCCTAGTTTGGAAAATAAAATGATAAGGCCCCCCTGCTTATACACTATCCCTAGAAAGGGAAAAAAGGAGACAGTAATGTTTCATATTTAAATATTGTTATGATATATATGTATATATTGTGAAATGATCACTACAGTCAAGTTAATTAACATACTCATCTCTTCACATAATTACTTCTTTTCCATTCTCCCTCTCTTCTCCTTGTATCTCATGGTCTAAACCCACATGGTCATGGTAAATTATTCTTTGCATTTGCTATTCAATTTAGTTTGCTAGTTTTTTCTTGAAGAATTTTGCATATGAGTCCAGTAGAGATATTGGCCAGCAACTTTTTTGTGTGTGAAGTCCTTGTCTGGGTTGGTATAAGAATGAAGCAGGTCTCATAAAATTAACTTGGAAGTGTTCTATTCACTCTTTTGGAAGATTTCACAAAATATTAATGTTAATTTTTCTTTAAGTATTTGGAAGAATTCACCAGTGAATCCATATGTTTTGGGCTTTTATCTGTTGGTTTTTTTAATTACTGATTTAATTTTCTCATTCATTATTAGTCTGTTTCCATTTTCTCTCTTCACGATTCTATCTTGACAAATTGTATGTTCCTAGGGATTTTTCTATTTCTTCTATGTTATTCAATTTGTTGGCATAAAATTGTTTGTAATATCCTCATGATTCTTGGTATTTCTATAATGTCATTATTAATGTCTCCTTTTAATAGTTTATTTATTTGAGTATCTTTCTTTTCTTCTTTGTCTAGCTAAATGTTTGTTAGCTTTATCTTTTCAGAAAACTCTTTCATTGATCTTTTCTATTGTTTGTCTAATATCTAGGTGAGAATTTTTATTGTCATTTTACTAATTGTTTCGTAACTATTTTGTAATTTCTTTGTTCTTTTCTCTCTTGATGTTTTCCTTGTTGCTTTTGTCACTTTTTTGTAGTGCTGATGTTAACAGTCTCACTATTTACATCAGCTTATAATTTGTATCCACTAACAAAATTTTATTTTCATCTGTGCATGTCTGTTAAAGGTGTTTTCTTTGCAACCACCATGAGGCTTAAATAAACATCTCATAGATTTTTAAAAATCCTGTTTTAAACTTCTAAAAACTTAAGCTTATTAACATACAAAGATTTTCTTCTCCCCCACTTGATGTCATTTATGTCAGTATTGCTATATTTTTATAATTTGTATTCATTGACAGATTATTACAGCTATAGTTATTTTTAATACTTTTGTCTTTTAACTTTTGTGACTGCTCTAAAAGTGGTTTTCACACCATTACAGTATTAAGAGTACTCTGAAAGTATTTAACTTTACCATTAAAAAAAATGAACTCCCTCATCTTTTGTCTGGGAAAGTTTTTTTTTCTTCATTTAAATTAATGTGTTACAAATAAAGGTGGGATTTGTTGTTACATATTCATTCATGCACACATTATAATAACATAATTTGGTCAGTACCACTCTCCTGTATGTCCCCTTTCCCTTTCCTCTTCTCTCCTCCTGGTCTCTCTTCCTTAAATATACTAGTCTCTCTTATGTTTTCATGAAATCTCTCACACCTTCTTTTCCATTAATTTTCTCTCTAGCTTATATATTTGAGAGAAAACACATGAACTTTGACTTTCTGAGTTTTGTTGATTTCATTTAACAAAATGTTTTCAAGTTCCATCCACTTTCATGCAAATGAAACAATTTGATTCTTTTTTATAATGGAATAAAACTCCATCATGTGTATATGTCAAATATTCTTTATTCATTCATCTATTGATAGATAGCTAAGTTGGTTCCAAAATTTGGCTATTGAAATTGTACTACTATAAATATGGGTATACATGTATTGCTGTAGTATGCTGATTTTAATTTTTAGGATAAATTCCAAGGAACATCATAGCTGGGTCATATGGCAATTCCATTTCTAGTTTTCTGAGGAACCTCTATACTGATTTTCATAGTGGTCGTACTGATTTACAATCCCAGTAGTTTAAAAGTATTCCTTTTTCCTGCATCCTCTCCATCACTGATTCTTGTTTATATTTTTGTTGGCTACCATTCTAACTGGAATGAGATAAAATGTCAGTGTAGTTTTGATTTGCACTTTCTTAATTGATAAAAATGTTGAAATTTTTTTATATATTTGGTTGCCATTTGTATTTTTTCTTTTGAGAAGTACCTGTTTATTTGCCCATTTATTGTTTTTGTTGTTTTGGATTTGGTGGTGAATTTTTGAGTTCTTTATAATATTTAAATAATAATGCTCTGTCAGAAAAGTAGCTTACAAAGATTTTCTCCCATTCTATGAAATCTTTCTTCATGCTCTTTTAGTTTCTTTGCAGTGGAGAATCTTATTAATTTGGTGCCATCCATCTATTAATTCTTATATTATTTCCTGAGCTTTCAATTATCTCCCACATTTTTGATGGGCAGCTGTGCAAAGGAAGTATTATTGGTTATCTTTTCCTTTTTTTCCCCAGCTGTTCAAATGTATCATCTTACTCTCTCCTGGCTTATAAGATTTCTCTTGATAAGTCCACTGGTAGTCTTATTATGGAGTATGGGGCAGGGTCCTTTTACAATGAATTACATTTCTCTCTTGATGCTTACAAAATTCTCTCTTTGTCTTTGACTTTTGACAGTTTTGTTATGACATGTCTTGTAGAAGATGAATTGATATTCAGCCTATTTTTTTTTTAAAGAGAGAGTGAGAGAGGAGAGAGAGAGAGAGAGAATTTTTAATATTTATTTTTTTAGTATTTGGCGGACACAACATCATTGTTGGTATGTGGTGCTGAGGATCAAACCCAGGCCGCACGCATGCCAGGTGAGCGCGCTACCGCTTGAGCCACATCCCCAGCCCATATTCAGCCTATTTTGATTTATTTGAGTCTCATGAATCTGAGTATTCCTTTCTCTTCTCAGATTTGGGAAATTTTACTTCATTCTTTCTTTTAAAAAGCCATGTGTCCTTTTCTCGTTCTCTGTTCCTTCTAGAACTACCATCATAGAGATATTATTTCTATTATTTCATTTTACAGCATCCCAAAAATCACACAGGATTTTTCTTTTAGTTTCTTTGTGTTTGTTTTCTGACTAGATAATTTTAAATGATCTGTCTTTAAGGTTATCTATTCTTTCTTCTGATTGAGTCAACTATTGTAATTCTGTGCTGAATTTTTCAGTTCAGTAATTGCAGCCTTCAGCTTCAGCATTTCTTCCCCCTCTTTTCCTTTCTTCCTTTCTTTATTCCTTTCTATCTTGTGGATTGAACCCAGGGCACTTTTTCCTAATCTACATCTCCAGTTCTTTTTACATTTTATTTTGAGGCAACATTTCACTAAGTTGCTGAAGTTCTTGCTAAATTTCCCACACTGGCCTCGAACTTGCAATCCTCTTGCCTCAACCTCTTGTATTTCTGGGATTAGAATTATGTTTCACCATACTTGACTGGTTTTATTTTTCCTTATGTTTTCCTCTTTCTTAAAAAGGAAATTTAAATGTTAAATTTTTCATTGTGTTTAATTATTCTTCTCCTGATTTTATTCAGCTGTAAATCTATGTTTTCTTATAGTTTACTAGAATTTCTTCACGGTAATTATTTTGAATTATTTTCCAGGCAATTTAGAGTTCACAATCGAGGTGGGGGGTGGTCAAACATTTGAGCCTTATTTCTTTTTTCTTTAATGATGCTATGTTTTTTTTAAATTTGTTATGTTCCCTGAAATTTGACATTGCTGTTTTTTAATTGAAATAATCATATTTCTCAGTCTTTACTATCATCATTAAAGAATATTATTAGTCATCCCAACTAGAGATTTTAAAGGTCACTTAGTTCTTTTCTACGGGTGCACCCAACCCAGTCTCCTTCTCTCAGAGAGTGAGGTGGATGTATTAAGATTGTATGTTTTCTTTTGATGTGGCTACATTAGGACAGGTATTGTGTACCTGCCATTTTTCCCCCATAGTAATGCCTTGGGGTGTTCAAGGTCAATTTACTGTTTTCTAATCTTAAAAAGTTGAACTTCCTACTGATATCCACATGCTGTCTGTGGGTATTTGCTTGACCCCCAGGAGATGCTTACACATGCCATCTTGAGAGTACACATAAAATGCTGAGGGCTCAGGTCAGCACATTGAGTGATCCTTAGGTAAGGTTTTCCATGGGGTTTGTGGGTAGCCCTCTTGGTGGAGTTCATAAGCCAGTTAATAAAAATCTATGTCTGGTTTTTGAGATCTGCCTGATGATTTCTGTGAACCTCAATGCTTTTTTTCCTTGCTTCCATACCCAAGCATCCACTCACCCCACTCAATTTAGTCATGCAGATACCCTCAGTGATCTGGAATAGACAGGACTAAAATGAACTTTGTGGGCAAGCCAATCTTTCATTCAGCTCTCACTTTCCCCCAGTAGGAAAAGTCATGGATCAAAATAGTCTCTCTTGGGACTCAGCTATGCTACCTTGGGACAGGAATAATGTGGGTGAAATAAAATAGTTCTTTCCTTCTTCAATGTATTTGTCTTCATATTTTTTTTTCTTGAAAAGAGTACTGGAATCTCTCACCAGTTAAATATTTTAGTTTTATTTTTATAATTATATGAAAGTTTTGAATACAGTAAATTACGTATAACATTATAATAATGTGAAATATAATAATACACAGACTTGTATACTATGAAGTATTGGTTCAAGTATATAAAACCCCCAAATATCTCCATTATTAGTAGAGATTGAAATCAAAACTTTCTTATCATTGTAAACTGTAGATTATATTTGTGTGAGAAATTTCTTAGTGATAACTTTAATTTCAGTGATGTGCTTTCTGTGATGTCAAATTTCAGATTCATGGGTTATTTACTTTTTCTCTATGTTAAACATGCTGGAGACTGCAATTGTGAAATCATTATTATTGTTCTATATTCACCCCTAAGAACTCAGCTTTCCTTTAGATATATTTTAGATGCAAATCTTTAAAATCTTTGATAACATTATCCATTTTGTGCTTTCATGACTCTCATAATTATATCATTTTCAACACACATGAAGAAAGCTGTTAAGCAAAATTAGAGCACAGAAGGTGTTCTGGACAGTCCAAAGCTCTGCTGCTCTTGATGTCATCAAAACACCTTTCCTAGTGTCAGGAATTATCATATGAAAGAGATGGCAAACAGGTAATTGTTTCCAAGAACATGCATGAAGTCCCCTTATCACTCAATAAATAAGATTTCATGCATAGTTTTCTTATGACACTTTATTTGCAGAAATTGTTTATAAGTACCTTTTATACCTATTCACTATAAAGCCTAATTCCTAAGTTATTTATCATAAAAAATCAATGGAAAATTATTCTCTTATTCCAAAAACCTTAAATTATTTCATCAATGGTTTATCATGCATTATTATATCTATTACAGGTATAAATGGTATCCAGAATAGATATTTCCACTATAGGAGTGAAATTTTTACAAATATTTTCAAGATGTAAAAATAAATATGAACTATGTGTGAAACTTAAATCCAATAAATGTGGAAAAACTCAAATCAAAGATGCTTTTATTATCAAAGCATTTCATATTGTAAAGAAACTTTGTTCAACCTTTAAAATTTAAACAAGAGAAAAATGAAACCATTACATTAGGATTTCAATATTCCAAGTCCCAGATAGAAGTTCTAGATCATTTCTCTTACTTTCTTTTTAAAATAATTTTTCTTGCTGCTTCTTTATTTTAATCCTATAATAACTAAGAATAATATAATCAATTGGATTAGATAGGCACATATCATTCATTTAGTTGATAAACATTCGTTGTTAGTTATTGATATAGAGAGTATAGCAAGGATAATAATAGAAGGTGTGAAAAAATTAGTTTTTGTTATGTTGAGCCTGAGGTGTCCATGGTTCATGCTGCTAAGTATACTTGAGAAGGTGATATGGATAAGCTGCTCAGATGAGAAAATGGAGCGGGAAGATGGGGAAGTAAACATAGGGTATATGGATTTAATTGTAGTGCATTAGAAAGAATGTATTAATTTAGAGAGAATCTGGATTAGAGAATTTTTTAAATCTTCTCTTTTTCATCCTTGTCTTTCCCTTTGTTGTTCTTCTCTAGCCTTCCTTTTCTTTGTTTAGTTGGGGTCATTTACATGTTTTCTGGTGGGGGGCAGAATGATTGATATGAGTGATTATATGAGAGAAAATTTGGATAATGATTTGAAGTAAGTAAAGAAACACTATAAATAGTGCACATCTGTAATCCCAGGTATTTGGGAGACTAAGGCAGGAGAATCACAAGTTCAAAGTTAGCCCCAGATACTTAGTGAGACCCTAAGCAACTTAGAAAGATCCTGTTTCACAGTTAAATTTTTTTTTTAAAGGGCCAGGGATAGACTCAGTTGTTAAGAATCCCTGGATTCAATCCCAGGTCCCCCCCCTCCACAAAAAAAAGGAAGCAAGAAGAGAAGAAATTTGGAAACCATTTAAAGAAGATTTTTATCTTGGAAAAGAAGAAGGGATCCAAACCTTTGAGTTGAGTGGAAGGGTACAGAAGATATTTTTAATATTAAATAAATTTCTTAATAATAGGATGGGATATTGGTCATGTTTCTAGTTAAAGTCCCTTATTTTCTTAAGTGTGAAAGAAAAATTGAAGCCATCTTCTGAGAGAGTAAGGAGGAAAATGAAGAAATAAGAGACTTGAATGGGTGGTAGAGAGAGATAACTAGAGAAATGTAGACATTTGATCTGCAATGGGTATTTTTCAATGTCTGCATTTTGTGAATCAGGGATAAATAAGATATAAGGAAATGGTTGTAAATTATAGGAGCAAAAGAATGAGCCTAAGAGCCTAGAGTCCCACAAAAGTCAAAACAGTAATGTAGGTAAACTAACAAAAGATAATAATTATTCTACCAATGAAAATTAATCATAGAAAACAGATACAAAGAGCATTTGTTTTAGATTCTAAAATATGTTTGAGATGCTGTTCTAGTAATATTAACTATATGTATTTGAAAATTTTAATTAATCTCTCCAAGCTTCAGTTCCTTTATCTATGTAGAAGGAATGTAATAAAAATGAAATGCTCTTATTAAAATTAAATTATTCTACACATATGAAGAAATGCATAGGAATGTTGCATATTAGCTATATCTACTCATATAATTTTCTTTTTTTGATTTTTTTGTATTGTTGGTCATTCAAAACATTACATAGTTCTTAATATATCATATTTCACAGTTTGATTCAAGTGGGTTATGAACTCCCAATTTTACCCCATATACAGATTGCTGTATCACATCAGTTACCCTTCCATATAATTTTCTATTAAGTATTTTTACAGATATTATCTCTTGAGAGTCCTAATTTCCATGCCTTTTCATTTTCATACCATAAAAGCATACTCAAGAATAGTTCATCTTTAAAAAAAAAAAAAAAAAAAAAAAAAAAAAAAAAAAAACCTCTTTTCCTTACTTTTATATCCTTCTCAAGTATTAGGCTAGTTTTCTTATTTTCTTCACAGGCAAGTTTTTGAAAGAACTATTTTTATTTAGTAATCTTTTTTCATCTTCCCTTTAATTCTCTATTACATGAATTTTTCTCCTATCATACCACTGCAACTGATCTCTCTTTAATAAATAATCCTCCAAGTGCCAATTTTGATGGCACTGTTCATATCTCACCTAGTGGATAAATTGTCACTGTTGTATGGCTTCATACATTTCTTCTTCTTTGTTTATTTATTTATTTCCTATTTCTGCAGAGCAATGAGCTACATCCCCATTCTATCTTCTGTCCTTGAAGTTTGCTTTCTTGACATACTCTCATTTCTTTGGTTTTTGTGACAAAATAAGTGTCTACTGATTCTTTCTGATTTCAGATTATTTTATCATTTCATGTTATTTCTTCTCACTTTCTTCTGCTGATTCCTTGTCCTTCCTTGTAAAGTTGGTGTTTCCAAATTTCGTCATTTCCATTGGGTTCTTTGGCCATGGAGGCCACCTCTTCAAATTTAAGTGTGTTAATATATCAGGATCCACTATGTCATCCTAGGAAACACTCTACAGCTTCACAAATTCATCCATTATCTATTTATATAATTAATGTGCATTCATCATCTACAATGTGACAGGCATGAACTAGGAAATCTTGGAAATGAAACAATAAACAACACAAGCCAAGATCCTGATTTCATTTTCATGGATGTTTCACAGGGATTTCAAGTTCAACATATACCAAATTGAACCATCTGACACCTTTTGCAAATCTCTTCCTTCTCCTGTATTTTATATCCTAATAAATCATTCCATCTACTCAGGAATCCAAACCATCAATCTTAGAGTAATCCTAGACTCTTGTCCTTACCTCTCACATAATCACTAACTCCTTCCATTCCACTGCTTAGTGTCTTTTCAAACCCAGTACCTCATCTTCATCCATAAGAATACTTCAGGATTACCTCTGCCATTGTAAGTTTTTCTCACTCTCAGAATAATTCTCTGTTGCTTCCAAATTTATCTT
Organism: Ictidomys tridecemlineatus; assembly: GCF_052094955.1. NCBI lineage: Eukaryota > Metazoa > Chordata > Mammalia > Rodentia > Sciuridae > Ictidomys > Ictidomys tridecemlineatus. Next base: position 61,835,877 of record NC_135485.1, read on the forward strand.
TCTAAAACTATATTTTTATCAAATGACTTCATGGCTAACACCTTTCTTTGGTGGATCCTTATCTTCTAGGAATAAGTCCAACCATTGTTTCATTTCATACAAAGTCCATGGAGATATGTTTGCCCTCTACAGTCATCTTCTCTAAAGTGCCTTCCATGATCCAATTAAACTGAATATTCACATTTTCACAAAAGTGTCATACGATTTTAGTTTCCATGCCTTCTCCCTGCTTATCTTCCTCACGTATTAATTATCAAGACTTACCATAGCTTCACTGAAAAGTCTTCCCAGGTCCTTACTTTGGGTCCTGGTAGTACTTGCTTTTTCACCTTTCCTGAACAGAATTCACATATAATTGATATATGTCTTCTGTCATTTGATATTGAACAAGAACTCTATCTCATTTGTTTTCTACTGTCTTTTCCCCCATCTATTCATAGTTTTTATGTTTCCCTTTGTTTAACTAAATATTAGATGTGAACAAGGAACAAGATTTTCAGAGGTTGGAATTTAATTGAAAGTATAAATGCTCTATTTAAATATCGTACAAATAATCAATTGAAGGTTGATTAAATTATTCACACTTTAACCCAAGACAAAGATAAATACAAGCATGCAGATGGATACTGAGATGATATATCAGAATAATCAGAGAGAACTCACATTCCCAGGAATTTTCTCTGGATCTCACTTCAAGAAACACTATGTTTGAGTGTTTATCCCAAGAAAATATTTTATTTCAGAAATATATAATTTCAGACCTAACTGGATTATACTAGGTATTAATTAAATGTTTATTTGATTAAAAATTTCATGAAACCCAAATGTCTGGAGTCATCTCTAATTTCTCTATCTCCCTCACCTTTAACATCTTATCATTTACTCCTTTTATCCCCATCCACCAAAAATAAACCAAGAAATATGATTCCAACTATCTAAAGTGCTACAGATTTTTTGATTTCTTATCCCAGATTTTATAAAAATGTCAACTTAAATTGGCTATCTGGAAAAAAAAAGTGTTATGGTTTGGATGTGAGGTGTCCCCTAAAGCTCATGTGTGAGACAATGCAAGAAGGTTTAGAGGAGTAATGATTGAGTTATGAGAGTCTTAACCCAATCAGTGAATTGATTCCCTGATAGGATTTTAACTGAGTGGTAACTGAAGTGGTAGCTTGTGACTAGAGGAGGTGGGACTTTGGGGTATATATTTTGCATCTGGAGAATAGAAACTCTCTCTGCTTTCTGATCACCAAGTGAGCTGCTACTCTCTGCCACACTCTTCTGCCCAGAGAAATGGAACTAGCCTTCTATGGACTAAGACCTCTGAAATTGTGATGCCTCAAATAAACTTTTCCTCCCTTAAAATTCTTCTAGTCAGATATTTCAGCCGTAACAGTGAAAAAGCTGACAAAAACAAAAAGTGTCAGGTATAGAGATAAGAATAAAACTGACATGGTATTGAAAAAAATTTTTTTGAATTTTCACCAAAATCCATCAAATGAATAATCAATAAAACTTGAAAATTCACTTAGTATAATTTAATGCCTTATTCTTTACCTTAACCTCATACTTTTGATCTTACAATGATTTTTTATTCTAGTTTATTCCTCAATTCAATATGATATGAAAATTTTAGGAGACTCATTTTGAAAATGAGGACACCACATTTCTATCAATAGTACCACTATTATTATTGATTTACTAGTTGAGTACTTAAGAAACCAGAGGATCAATTTGGGAATAAAATGGTGGGAACTAATGAAAAGGTTTTCTTTCAAAATAAATGCTTATATAGGAAAAATGTTTCTTAATTCATCATCTTGAAAATATAATAAATATATACTTCATAATATCAATCAGTAGCTTATTACTCCTAAGAATAATATAAAATAAATGAATCTTCCAAATTTATTAATTCATTTAACTATGCGTTGATTATTCTGCTAAGTACTATTTTTGACACTGATGTTTCAATATCTTAACAATAAAAATTCAATTGATTGATGGATTATATATTTATTCTAAATTTCTTCAGAATAAAATTAGCAGGTAAGACTAGATGAATATTGTTCACAAGGTTCATCATACAAATTATGATGTAATATTAAACATTCTAGAACTCTAGAATAAATCTATCTATTTAGCACTGTTATATATAAATGGAATACAAAAAAACCTAGAAACATGTACTGTCATATTTAAAATATCCTATATTTAAAGAAGCATCACAAATCATTATATATGGGAGGAATTAGTTGACAATGCAGAAACCATTAATGGTCCACATTTATGTTGTGGCCCTAGAGTATGTATAATTTCCTTTTATTTTTTTCAGGCAACTTAGATGTCATAGTAATTAAACAGGTATCTTCTCAGTGAGCTCAACTCTCATCCTCATTTCAGAAGACTCTAAATTTCTTTTTTTTAATTTTTTAATATTTATTTTTTAGTTCTCTGCGGACACAACATCTTTGTTTGTATGTGGTGCTGAGGATCGAACCCGGGCGGCACGCATTCCAGGCGAGCACGCTATCTCTTGAGCCACATCCCCAGCCCAACTCTAAATTTCTTCCAACCTTGTCATCTTCTTTTCAGATCGCTGGAAGAAGAACAGAAAATATAAATCTTCAATGGGTCCAGGATAAAAGTGGCAAATATCATTCCTGCTTATGGTCCATCAGCTAAATTTTTATTACCTGGCTACAGGGCAAGGAATACTTGAATTGTATTCTGAAGATCTGGTTATCAGTTTTCATCATAAGTGGATGAAACTTAGGTAGCCACATCAAATAGTATGCAGGAGAAAAACTAGCATGTGTGCTTGACAGAGCAGACTTTGGAGTCCAGCAAAAAAAGTTAGAATCCAAGTGACACCATTTCCCTATGAATGCAGCATGTATAAAATGTTTAGTTTTATACCTACTCCATGGAATTGGTGACAAGATTAAATGAGGTAGACGATTCAATAGGCTCACAATAGGACCCAGCACATGGTAATTGCTAAATAATTACTAGTTGGCTTTATTAAATACAAATAATTTTTAGTTATTGAGACTGGCACATGAAATGAAGCCTGTTTATCATCCCTGTATAGGACAACAAAAGCGTCAACAAAAAAAAATTTCTTCTTCAAAAATGCCATATGCTATTCAAATTGATATATATATGATTTGTGATGCTTCTTTAATTATAGACTGTTTTAAAAAGGATAGTATAGTTTTCTAGGCTACCTGTATTCTGTTTATATTAATATCAGTGCTAAATTGATTAACTTTTCCTAGCATTCTAGAATATTTAATATTAGATTTTAATATATGTGTATCTTAAATATAAATGTATATAATATAGATATGTGATATATGTATGAATATATATTATGTTTATATTTATATGTATATGTTTATATATAGTATATATAAAATATGTACATACACTATATAACATATACTATATATGTTATATAGTATATGCTTATATACATATAAATGTTTGTATTACACAGCACATGGTAATTGTTAAATAATCATTAGTTGGCTTTACTAAATAAAAATAATTATTAGCTATTAAGACTGGCACATGGGCTGGGGTTGTGGCTCAGTGGTAGAGTGCTTGGCTAGCACGTGCGAGGCACTGGGTTCACTCCTCAGCACCACATAAAAATTAATTAATTAATTAAAGGTATTACTACAACTAAAAAATAAATATTTTTTAAAAAAGAATGGCACATGAAATGAAGCCTGTTCCTCGTTGTTCTAGTCAGATCTTTCAGTCACAACAGTGAAAAAGCTGACAAAAACAAAAAGTGACATGTATAGAGATAGGAATAAAACTGACAAGGTATTTAAAATAAAGAAAACTTTTGTATAAAATTAAAGAATATGTATTAAATGTATATATCTATATGTATATAATGTGTATACAAATGTATAAATGTCTATATTTGTATATAATTTGTATATATGTGTATATATACAAATACATTTATGTTTATATTTATATATATATTTATATACACATTTGTATAAGTGTATATACATATATATGTGTGTGTGTGTGTGTGTGTGTGTGTGTGTATGTACACATCCTTGCTTTCTTACACATATATGGAGAGAGCAATTTTTATTAAAATCCTCCTGGATTTCCATAAGGCTTTCAATCTAAGAGCTGAGCAACAAGGTAGAAATGTATGATATAAACCATGCCACTTGAGCTATGACTAAAGCATTTTGCTGGAATTATCCATAGTTACATATCTTGTAAACAATTACCTAGACATATATATCAAGTTGAAAATCACACCATGTCCCCTCTTCCAATTTAACAATCTCCTAACTGAACAATTATTATAATAGCAGCCAAACTATCGTCTTTCTTATCGATTAAACTGAATTAGAAAACCCACCTTGAATAGATGCAGAGTCAAATTAGCTAAAAATTCTTTCACCACTCATTTGAATTCACCATCAGAACCACAGGACCTTCAGCTCCTTTTCTCCAATGCTCATCCTTGCTTTCTTACAGAGGACTGACTAATCAGAAAGAGATGGTTGGAAAAGCAATTTTTCTTATTGGTGCCATAGAAAGGATAGTGGGGAAAGGAAGCAAATAGTTCTTCCTATAATCCCCCATGCCAGTGACTTAAATATGATTTATATAATCATGTGAATATTGAAAAATATAGTGGTAAGCATATTACATTTTCATGTAATAACACAAAAATGTTAATATTGATGCTTCAAAAAACAATATAATTCAAAGTGAGTCTAATCAATGAAATCCTTTTTTTCAAAAGGTGAAAAAGAAGTAATAGAGGGTAAATCAACTCAGAAACAGGATCAGGTAAAACTGATTAAAAATAAATATGACAAATATCTGAGAGGTAGATTGGTCTATAAGGTATACATGGGTTATCTCTGTGACTGTTATTTTAAATCAATATAATATTAGAAATGTTACTTATCAAAACTTTTTCTATTATTAATATTATAAGAATATATTAAATAATACATTTATTATTAAGTTAGTAAAATGCTCTCTATTAACCTTCAGAAACTATTTTCACAATTTTTAAGTTCTTCAATAAGTACATGAGTTAGATAACAACTAGTTTTGATAAGTAACAGTTCAAACATGTACTTGTGTCATTTGGTTCCCTCCTAGATTTTGGAGATCTTGCATAAGTTCCTCTTTCATTGTCTTTAGTTTTTTAACTAGATCTTGTTTTTCACAGAGTTCAATCATAATTGACCATTGGCTTTCTATCTCCCCCATACTATCTTTATGTGCTTTTATTTTTGCATAATAAATCTTATATTTTATCATGTGCTCCTGAAAATCTTCTTGGGAGATTTTGATATCAAACTTAAGCTTCACATTGTTGGTATATAAGGACTTGTTTTGAGATTCTAGGTTTCCACATTGAAGTCTGGAATTCTCTATGGCAGCATCCTCCTGATAAATTTGCCTCTCCGTTACTTTAGTTTCTGCAGAGACAGCTGCTATTTGTTTTTTAAGCTCATGAGTCCATTCTGTAATATAGTTCAACATTATCATTATTAATTCATGGTATTTAGCATAAGAGAAAAGTAATTGTTTTGATCCATAATGCATGTAGGAAAATCACTTAACATAAAAAAATACATTTATGAGATATAGAAAAAAACTGATGCATAATAGAAGGAAATATGTAATAATGTAACAATTACGTTCTAAAAAAGATCCCAGAGTTATATATTTCTTACTTTTTAATGTTCATCTAATTCTAAATGTTAAAATTTCATCATTTTGTTTTAACATTTTACATGTAAAAATACTTAAAATCGTTTAATAATATATTTAAAGAATATAAAAAAGAAATGTTACTAAGAATAAGATATTTTTAAAAAGTACATTGATGATTCTACTAATTCAAATGACAGCATTGTATTCAGTTTTGACAAGTAAGTACAAAACAACATGTGGAAAAATAGGAAGTTTCCATAGAAGATTTTTTTTTATAAAGAAAAAATGCTACACAGAAATGTTGAATAATTGAAAGAGCACATGTATGCTTTGAAACACTGAGATTTCAGATTTGGATTGAAATATTATCCACATGATATATAAGTTGCGAGACCTTAACCTTGCTGGTTGACCTGGCTTCATCTCCTTACCTTGTCTGTGAAATGAGCAATTTCACAGGGCTGTTGTGTTACAATACATCACATCATGTCTGCCCTATGATAACCACTCAAACATATATAGTTCTCCTGCTCCCTGGGAAACATATTGAAAAAGAAAGTCTGAAGGAAGAAATTCATTTGAAATGATTTCAAATGAAAAGAAGTGACTTAGCCTGCTTTTCCTTCCAGCAAACAGTTTCTTTCTACCCTGACAAGTCTACAGTGGAACAAATAACCTTAAATTGCATCAATTTTCTTTTTGACTTCCTGAGAATTTAATACTGGAATAGGTCCTAGATCTTAGTGTCCAAACCAGGAAATCATGCAAAATCATTATAAATATATCTAATCTCTTCTGTAAGAATTTGAATCTCAGATGTGTTCTACATGGTTGTACATACTGTCCCTATCCCTTTATCCTGACACCAAACTATCCAAAATATTCTCTGAAATACACTTGTTAATGTATTACACATCTTAACTCCTAATAAATGTTTATTTTTGTAGTTTTTACAACTGGGACAGTCATACTGCTGTTTGTAACTCCACTCCCAATTATCAAGTGATTGCTGACAATCCAGAAGGCTTACTTTTCAAATATAAAAGAGACAGAAAAATTCTCAACGTGGACCCAAAGGTAATTCTGATTTACATTTATATATCTCTTTAGATTTTATTGTATTTTTATTATAATTCAAAAATCTATTACATATTTGACACCCTGGAGTATTTTTAGATCAGAAACAAAATCTCCTTTGAAACATAGAGCTCATACTCTTTTAATTTTTTTTTTAAAAAAACCTCCAAGGCTTAATAAATGATCAAAATTAGTAAGAAAGAATTTGTGGGGAATCTACCTAGACCTTAAGAGTAGGAACAGTTCATGTCTTGCAGCAGGATTAGATTAGGGAGCCAATGGTCATTGTATCTGTTTAATCTGGAGATGTCTGATCACTTTTTGCTCTTAGTGGGGAGGTGAGTTATTTAGGGAAGAGGGACTCTCACTTCACAATTGTACCCTACATTCTAATATCTCTCAGTATATGTAACTAATACTGAAAATAAATATGCCATTAGTATATTTCTAAGTGTTAACTTATTATTATTTTAATATGTGACCCAAGATATTTTGAATTTATTTAGGGAAATATATTTACATTTTACATATTTTCAAAGACTGCAATTCTATCAGAACTTTGTATCATGACCTGTCATATGTCTAGGGATGAAAAGTTGAATCATTATGTGCTTGGTTTGTTTATGGGTTTTCTTAACTTTTGAAAAATATACTATTCACTTTCAAATGACAAGATCAGTCTAAAATCCAGACAGGAAATATTCCTTTTAAAGTGAAGAGAATAAGAATTTTGTGATATACACAGGATAGAGGCAAAGATGTTCCAAAGGAAAGGGGGATTTGGGTTCTCAAATCTTTTTCCAAAGCTTTTAGAGATTCAAATTTAAAAAAAATAATAATAAAAATCTTTGTTTCATATCCTCTTAGTACAATTCCTGGCAAATAAAATGTGCTCAATAACTGAGTCCAAAGAGTGAATGAAATTCTATAGCAAGAAATAGGTTATTGTCTGCAATTCAACAGATTACTGCTGCAGATTCCGCTGCAAGTATCATAAATCCCAAGATAGTCATTTAAACATGTTAGAAGCTTCTTTCTCTCCCATATGGGAATCTAGATAGTAGCATCCAAGGTTGGGATGGCAGATCCAAGATCATCTGGATCAGGGTGGCCTTCATTCTCAGAAGCCAAATAGATTTCCAGCCAAAACAACCACATTCCAAAAAGAACACACAGGGCAAGGCAAGAAGATGCAAAAGACATGCCCTTCCTGCCTTTTAAGCTTTCCCCAAAAGCTACCACACAAACATTTTCATGTTCCATTGCATGAGCTTAGCCATATGGCCATGTCCAGTGATATGCATGATTGAGAAGTGTAACCTTTCTTCAGGTAATCATGCAGCCAGCTAAAAAGCAGGAGTTCTGAAACCGGGAAGGGAAAACGTTTGGATGGACGACTAGCAGCTGCTAACCCAATGCTATCTCCTTTGAAAGAACACAGATCATTTTCAGTCTTAGGTTTCTCATTGGTAAAATAAAGTCCTAAATCACATTTATTATGAATCAATGAATACCAAAAAAGTTTATCAATACACCTTCTCTCTAGTAGTACCTCTTTGCTTATGGGTTTAAGTCTGTGATCAGTTGGGGCAAGTACAGAAAACTTAATAAATAGCATTCACAAATTAGTTTCCTTTTTAAAGCTAAACTAAATACAAGAAGAAGTTTAAAATTATTAGTTGCCTCATTAAGGCATGTGAAACAGCTTTGAATCCGTTTTGAATGACATCATATTTACTCTACTTTAGGCTCAGTTTTAACTAATGGCATATGTGAAGCATGTATGTCCTGAATAGTAATTTTTGTGAACTGTGGGGAACCATTACTAAATACAAACTATTACTTGAGTATGATTCAAGTAATTTAATTAAAATGATCACTTTCAAAATAATCATGACGTCTCAAAGATTATGTTAACAATGACTAAAATGTAACATTTCCTCTTTTTTCTGGAAGAAAGTAAGTTGAATTTGAAGGAAAATTTTTCTAAATCTTAGAGAAAAAACAAGGTTTTTGTTAATGAGTAACAAGAGTAAACAATTATTCAGCCAGACACCTGAGGCTATTTGGATATTTTTTTAAAAATTGTATTCATGATAGTTTTTAAATTTTACTTTAATTTTATTATTTTTGAAAATAGAAATTAAAGACAGCCTTTCTGGAAAGAAATTCTAGTCTCAGCATTAGAAAACATATTTTTAGGCCTTAACTTACTACTATTAATTGTTTGCATGGCTTTGATAAGTTCACTTCACATTCATGGGTTTTTAAAAAATGTTCACAACTGTAAGATAAGGATTCATTTATTTGTTTGTTTCTTTCATTGGTTTGGTTTTTGGCTTTTCTGGTTTCTGGAGTCCTTCTAATGTACCAGGCTCAATTTTCAAAGATTTAGTCTCAAATGAGCCCTGAAGTACATACTTTAACATGAAATTATTGTGATTTTACTACAAATTGTCTATGAACTGCAACTTAAGGTTACCTTCTCCATAAGAAGACAATAACTTTCAGAAATCTGGCACTCTGTTCTCAAATATAAGTAAACTAACATTTCTCGATTTTAACTTTTGTGGACTAAATATAAAATTAGCATGTGCTTTTCTCACATAAGTTCTTATTTACCCTCTTCAAAGATCTCTGATTTTTTTTTTGAATTTTATGCATCCAACACATTTTTTATGGACCTATTGGAAAAAGAAATAATCTCAAATGTCTATTTTTAAATAACTGCAAGTGTGAAGAATTACATTTCTATACTCACTTTTAAAAATAATTTTGCCAAAAATTTTTCCTAAAACAAACATCTTCTTATAACTCCAACCGTTGGAGTACTGTAAAATATTATGAGAACAATACAACCCAACCCTCCTTTTCTTTTTCTTCAAGATTTTATGTTTAAAATTAAAGAGGTCAAGATAAATGAAAGGTGGAAATAATGGTAAACAGGATGTGTCTCCTTTGTACAATACAGATGCAGACTCCTTAATTCTGAAGTGTAGTTCCCATGAAACAGTTGTTTGTGAATGGTAACAGTGGAAAAAAGAAAATTCTGCAGGTCTTAGAACAAGTAATATGAGTTCATTGGTTAAGAAATTCCAAATGCAATAAGAGTTTGGTTGCATTGAAAAACAGGACCACTGGTTTTAACTTCCCTGCAGCTGTAGAACATCTGGAACAAATAAGACAAGTTTCTATTTTTGAGTGAAGAATGCTTGTCTGAGTGATTCACACCCACCAAAATGTTTCCAGTGTATTATCTTTAGAGGGACTGAGTGGGAGCACTTCACACTCACTCCCATATAGTATCTGGACTAATGGAAAAAATATCATTTCTCTTTTACTTTAAGGAAATATTAATCATGGGAGAGTCTGAGTCTAATCATGACACAGGTGCTCTTAAACTGGCATCTTCTACTAATAAGGCAAGAGAAAGAGAGATTATGTACAAGAGTTAAAATAGGAAACAAAAATTTTTCTTAATTACATCAGCTTTTCTTCTCTTCCCACGTCCACTCACTAAAATGGAAAAGGGCCATGAGAGCCCATAAAACTTGGAAAAATACTTTGTTAATAAGTATTTAAAACTATTCATTGAATAAATGATTCTCTCCCAAAGCAAATAATATTGTTAATAACAATAATGCCACACCAATCAAAAGTTGAGTGGATTACATTACTAGTGTTTCACAAGCAGTGAGACCAAAAATATACGTGAACATCCCATTCTAAATAGATCCAAATAAGTAAGAAAAAAATTGCCAGAAATTATCATTGGAAAGAGGTTTTGTAGAGGTTATAGAGAAATCTTTATTTTGGTCTATGCTTTCATGTCTTCCTGTGTGGTCCCAAGAATTTGTAATTTAAATTGTCTCAATGAAAGTATTAAATTTAAACATTCATTTATGTATGAACAGAATCAGACAGTTCAAGTGACCTGCTCAAGGTCACATAGGTAATTATTAGTGAATTCAACAATGAAGCTTAAAGTTAAATATTATGGGACACCATGGGGGGAGACAAAGACAAGCAAAATTTCAACTCTAGCGCTTTAACTGCTTTTAGGTCTGGTTCTGTGTTTTTGTTTTGTTTTAGGGAAATAGGCATATATAAACATACAGCAGTATACTGTAGAAAGTGATAAGTTGTTAAAAAAAAAGAGGAATAGTTTGGGAATTCAGTGGAAGAGGGATGACTTTTGATCTGGAGCAGGAGCTAGTGAAGAGGAATAGTGAGGAGTAGCATTGGGAAATATGTTAGGAGGAGGTAATTTGACTCGGAACAAAGGATGATCAGGAATCCATACATAGAAAGAGGCAGTCAGTACCAGAAATGAAATCTACTAGCCAAGGTTCTTGAGAGTAAAACAGAAAAAGAAAATAGTTCAATTTGGCTGCTGCATTATCTTGGAGGAATGGAGTGGGAATTAAGTGTGGAGAAGTCATGAAAAGCCTTGAGTCCAGGATGATAGGGTTCTTGGAATAGAGTAGATAAGAAAGGGCCAAAGCTCTTGTACAGGGAAACAGCAGGATGAAAGGCATATTTTAAGGTGATTAAAGGGTGTAGAATAGTTCAGAATAAGGAGGAAAAACTGAAGAAGGTGAGCACAATAACAATAATTCAGGTGAAGTACAAGGAGAATAAGAACTAGGTAGGGATCCTGATAGAATAAGCAGATTTTAATTTGATGCTTCCAGTATTCTAACTACCTGATAGACAAAGACAAAACTTAGAGAATATATATGCATCTGGACAAGATCTCACTTCACCCCAGAAAAAGAAAGATGTACTAGAGCACATCTGGAATATAGTTGTTTGAAAAATGGTTGATAACAAGCAAACCAACCCAAAAAACATGTTTAACGATCTCAGAGATATGCAGTTTCTGTTAAATGGAGAATATTGGTGAAATGAAAAACACTTTTATAGAATAAACTTTTCTGGATGCATTTTGAGTGTCAGGAAGCTTGAAAACCATGTGCAACACAAATTATGTGCTGACTTAGTAAGATGTATTTCTGTTTTCTTTATGTATCAGTGCCCCTGACTGTCCAGAGGAGCCCAAACTACTCCTTTTGAAAATTGTTCACAAGCACTCATCCATAACAAAGAGCTACTTTACAACACAAGCTGTCATGACAAGGGCTCTTCATCAACCTCCAGCTCACCATGGCTTGCTTGATCAGGAGCAACTCCTGTCGAGTCAGTAAAGCATTTCCTTGTCCTCCCTTCAACTCACCCTGGCCACTCAGGAGAATCCAGGCTCCACCACCCCTGGAAAGTCAAAACTGAACCCATCTATGGTGAAGCACAGGAATCTATATTTTTAAATCTCCCCAGCTGATCCTAAAGATTAGCTGAATTTGATATCCAACTGCTTTACACAGTAACATTTTATTAGCTATTGCTTCACCTCACTGTATGCATGTAAAGGAATCAAACTTCATTCCTTTAAAATGAGTTTTACTTCAACCATTTTAAATTTAATTCATTTAAATTGCACTTTTCTGGGACTGCACAAAGAACTAGAAAGTACAGACTATATACCAAAGCCTTCTGGACAATGTCTACAGGAATACCACTGCACTAGGTGTGGTATTCCTGTAGACATTGTCCAGAAGTCTTTGGATCAATTTAGGGGAAGAGGAGGTAGGCAGTGGTACCCCATCTTACTATCACTGCCTCCTCAAAAATCATTTTGTGAAGTACAATTGTCCAAAGGCTCAAATGAAACTATATATGGATAAAAACTTTTAAAGCATTAACTGTGCCAAGTAGGGCAGGGATTCTTTCTGGTTTTACCATTGTATTGCCAATGCTAACACCATACTGGTACTTGGTAGGGTGTTCAATAAACATCTGAACAATGAATATATAGAATATTAAATATTTGCTAAGGAAGTAAATAGTAGGGTCCAAAATAATCATGGAAATTTGAGATTCATGTATTTTAAGAAATCAGGCACTAGAAACATATGTAAAACTAAACCTATTTTTAGATAGAACAGACCAAAATAATTGACTCTGGTGCCTTGTTTTCTCTTTGGTAGGTGAATTAAACCTCGGGGTTCTTCACTGAACCTTGAAATACTGACCCTGGATGTCCAGGCAATGCGTTAGGTGTATGAATGAATGAGAATAGCAATTATTTTATTATTTTTAAAATAAAGTGTGTACATGTTATTGTATATTGTGCAGATACTAAAAACAAATATGCCAAATTTCACTTTATTTTTCTATGAGCAGAAGACTATTTAAGTAAACCAATTGAAAATAAATTCAACCCATAAAAGAACTGTTTGGTTTTCCTTTTTTTTTTCCTTTATTTGGGAGAAAGATTTCAATAGCACCTTCTTACACCTCCTCTCTTCTTTGTTCCTTCCTCTCCAACAATTCCCACCCAAGCACTTGCTGCTATTAGAAGGGAGGGTGTTAATGGCCTTCTTCATTCTGCCTGTCTCTGAGCTCATTGACTATAGTCTTCATTTCCCTTACCACCCAGACCTTAAAATCTCAACCTGTGACAGCTTTGAAATTGCTGTTCTCAAAATGGAAGCCTATTAAACAGATGGTTCAAGTTTAATTTCTTATAGCTCCACCCCCAGTGAAAGTCCTCAGTTTTATAGTTTGGGGAGGTTTTTCTGCAGGGGACATGTCGAGTTCCTTTTTGAACACTAAAAAGAAAAGGAACACTCTAAATAACCTAGTTTCAGCAAGGCTATGGTTTCTGCAACATCTTTGGAAATGCCTCCTAAAACTCCAGTGCAAAACTGAGCTGACGACGCAGGGCTAGTGGGGCAGGGGACACTTACTAAATCACCAACACTACTTTTTTGGCTCTTGGGTTTTCCTTGGAGGCCTCTTGTAAACGTTGCTTTTTAACTGTGGCACAGTCACAGTTATTAAGTAAAACTGAAGTTTTGCCAACTTTCTGGTTTTGCTGCCCAAATTACTAAATGTTTGCTTGATTATAGCCCTAAAACACCCACATACTAAGTAGCTTTTAAACATTTTTTCCTCTGGGCAATCACCTGGTATATCTGAACTGAAAGTCCACCACATATAAATTAAGTATTTACTCAACTAACTACTGCTAAAATCAATGACCTTAAGGAATACATTAAAAATTATATAATAGAGCTTGACTTTTATGAATTAAAACTCCTAAAATTTAAATGCCATGTCCTCCTCTTGACCTGCAAAACTGATTTTAATTTTATACGCAGTATTTATGGAACAACCCCTGGAGATAAGCACATTGCTGTTAAGAGTCCAATGTATGGAATTATATATGAAGTATAGAGTAAGAAAAGTGAGCTGCAGAAAAGAAAAAGATTAAATATATGATTTTGAATTATTACCTATATTGTAATGTTAAATAGTAAGAGAGTATTCATGATAACCCTTACTGTGAGTCATACATATGCCATATGATATACAGGACAAAGAAAAATTACTGTTTCAGCTTCTGATTATAAAGATAGCCTAATCAAACACAATGCCATGAGTAGGAGGAAAAATGTGACCCAGGGAAATGAGGAGGGAGGGGTTTGCTCACTTTTTCACAAAATGTATTACCAACAGCAAAGGAATGTGGAAAAGAGTGGAAAGTCAGTTTCCTGGTAGATAAAATGATGGAGTACAAACAAAGTAAATGTTTCCTCCATGATCACAAATCCTGGCACCAGAAAGAAGCAGGCACCAGAAAACACATGAGCCATGCACAGTTCTTGCAGGTGCAAGGTCTCAGTTAAGGATATTTCTAATTCAAAAAGAGAGCATGAATTCTGGGACTGAACAAGTAGTCAGCTCCCATGACTCCTTCTCAACCATTCACCCTGGGAAATGCTTACAATTTCCAAGGCATTAAAACCCCAAAGCAAGATTAGAGATGTTGAAGTTTATTAGAATATGTAATACAGCAGCATGAAGCGTGATTGAGGCCATTAGCGAGGAAGAAAATCCTTATTTTGACAACATCTAAGCATATGAAGCTGGCTAATAACAAATGAAACTAACAAAGAATTGGCAGCCTCAACTTGGTAGCTCAAAAAACTACCTCTCAACTTCATGAGATTGCTCCAAAGGATAGGTTCTTAACCTTTTGGGAAACAAAATTTACTTTAAAACCTGACGAGTTCCATAGATTTATCTGAAACACACATACACACAAGCAGATTTGGCTGAATACAGAGTAATAGACTAATATTTTAGGATACTCAAACCTGCCTAAGTCCCTTAATCAGTCCCTCTCCCTCCAATACCTGGGAGTAGCTGAAAGGGCTGGAAGAACTCCAGAACATCTTGGAAGGGGTTCAGGGATGCCACTATGGCTCAGGCAGGGAAAAATCTTTAGAGAGGGCAAAATTTAAAACAAATTAGAGTTTCAGAGGCTTTTTTCCAGCTCTGTAATTGGAGAAAATTATTTAACCCTGTTACCTGTTAACTGTTACCTGTTACCTGTTAACCTGTTAACTGTTACCTCAGTTTTCTTATCTGTAAAAAAATAAAAATCTATTAAGGTTAAGTGAGCATGTGTAAAATGCCTGCTACTACTGAGTAAGTGCTTAATGGATGAATGTTGCCTCCTGATGGTGCATTACATTATAAACATGGAAGTTCTAGAAGTATAATAAATTTTCACTGCAAAAGTTAAAAACTGAAAATATATGTCCATGATTGGGCAATGGTTAACTAAATTATGATACATCCACAAAAGGAAATTGTATAGTATCGTAATAGGGGAAGAAATGTCTCAGAGGAAGGGTTGAAGGAGTTCCCAGAGGGAAGGGGAAACTCAACACAGAAGGGTAGGGTTCTTGGTATATGACAGAGAGGAATTTCAGTATGTGCCGTCAGAGACATGGATATATTTCTGTTAAGGAAAGCAGAGGCACATTCAATGGAGAATGTGGGCTGCCTTTAGAAGGAGAAACAGAAATCCATTGGTGTGGGGTGTTAATATTTAGAAGGTGCTGCCCCTTGCAGGTAAGGATCAAGGGCACGGACCAAGGGTGTGGGCTAGTTCCCTCAGGAGTTGCAGCCTTTCATAGGCATTTTTACATTTCAGTGGTTTCTGAGCTCTACCTTTGAGATTCAGTATATCTTCTTCTTTTCTGTATCTTCAAATTCCTATCTTAGGATGTAGTAGTTGAAAACATCAAAGCTCTAATTACTGTCAATGATGTACTATTGGGAATAGATAGATGTTCAGGATACATTATTAAGCGAAAAACAGCAAATTGTCAAACAGTATAGGTAACATTCGATTCTATGTGTTAGTCATAATTTTACATAAGAATGTCCTATTTATGAACATTAAGATTGGTTTCTGTTTTCCATCAGCTAACAAGCGATCCTCTGCAACCAAGTTTAACTAACAAGTCTCTACAACCAAATTTCTGCTCAACCCTCCTTAAGACAGAATTATGGCATGGAAATTGTTTAGTGAAATAATGTATACTTTTGGGGACTACTGTTGTGGCTCAGCTATAGAGCGCTCACCTAGCACATGAGAGGCCCTAAGTTCAATCCTCAGCACCACATAAAAAATAAATATATAAAATAAAGGTATTGTATCTGACTACAACAAAAAATAAATTAAAAGAAAAATACTTAAAAATGTATACTTTGTAAAGCTTTAGAAAGATGCTGTCAAATTGTGTTATAATTAGACCATATCAACTTACAATTATCCCCGAACTGTTTAAGACTCCCTATTCATCATGCTCTATTTATTTTACATCCTTTTAAAACTATTAATTTTGCAGTCCAAATTTATTTGGAGTCATTTTATTTGCATTTTTGCTGTTATTGGAAATGAACATTTCTTTCTTATGAATGTGAGCATATTGTATTTTTATTCTGTAATTGTTACTTCCTTCTGACCACCTATAAGTTCTTAGTGGGCTTTTAAAATATTATTGTTGTTATTTTGTGTGTATGGTGGTAGGGATTGAACCCAGTTCCTTGCACATGCTAGGCAAGTGTTCTACCATTGAGCTACATCCCCAACCCCATAATATTAAGTATTCTAAGCATGAACAATTACATTCTGGTAAAAACGATGATAGCTTCTTACTGAATTTATGCAAATTACTAAATGGCCATTGAAGGTAAGGAGACTTATTAAGCATTTCTGGCTCTTAGAGGGATAAAAGAGAATAATTTATGAGAATAAATGAGAAGCATTTTTAAATGATTCCTTTTAGTTAATAAAAGTAGAATCCAGGGGTGGGATTGTAGCTCAGTGGTAGAACACTTGCCTAGCATGTGTGAGACTCTGGGTTTAATTCTTAGCACCACATATAAATGAGTAAAATAAAGGTATTTATATATATATATATATATATATATATATATATAAATTTTTTAAGTAGAATCTACTAGATTTCTATGAGTTGCAGTATTAAGAAAAGTTGTTCTTATATATCCAAAAACAGAACAGGAAAATAACATCAATAGTATTCTAGGCAAATAACCACAAGAAGATTTTTCTCATCAGTCATTCAGTCATACTACAATGAATTTCTGCTGCTCTGAATCCTGTGATAGTCACCATATACCACTCTTTTCTTTAACCTGAAAAGGTTCCTGGAAATCTTGACTCATCCATGAAGCAGTCTGTAAGCTGTATAACAACTCTGAGTTCAGCATTTAAGTGTCAATATTTAAAGTATCTGGTAGAGTCCTTTTCCACAAAATTCTAAGGCTGTATCTCCTTATCAAAGACAGAAGTTCTGTCCAATAACCTATGAAAGACTTTAGGGAAGCATCAGAGTAAAATACTTCTATCTGTAGATGATGGGGACTCAAAATGACTATGGTTGAATTACTGCTGACAATTTTTAAACCCCCACTGTCAGGTGGGGGTTCATAATAATAATGCAGCAGGCAAGGAAGTTTAGTTATTTCTGTGGTACATAAAACAAAGATAATAAAGCCACTACAAAGAAAAATCAGACCAAACATCTCTAAGGAAAATTATTAAATCTATTTTAGAAGAAATCTATGAATTACATATCTGAATCAAAATTAACTTAATTAAAAATAATTTTAATTTAAGAAAAAAATCTTGAAATGTGACATTTAATAATCCTGAGCCATAATTGTTAATGCCAAGAATACCAAGAAATTTGGAAAGTCAAAAGAAAAAAGTCAACATTTGTATGTTTAAAGCAGCCAAAGTCATAACTAATAACATTGCACTATTATTATCTAATATCAGACAAAGCACCTCTAGAACTATAATAAACAGAGTTATTCCTAAGAGTTGCAATGCTTTCCCTGAGAGCAAAATCATATAGGACACTAAGAGAAATGACAAAATTCCAAGGAGTTCCCATAAAGCTTACAAAACTTCTAATATATTTATGTCAATAGCATTATAACTGTACAGATTTACATAGGTAAGTTCAGCATCTCTTTTTAAATTTTTTAAAACTACTTCCTGAGGAATTCTACAAATAAATCTAAGTACTTTCAGCACCTCTTTTCAAAAGTAAAAGACTCAATCTTTGTGACTTTTTTTCACCAGGGGCCTCTGAGAACTTTTAAGTATAAAAGACATCCTGAAAAGTTTAATTTCTTTTATAGTTAGTATTCAATTATGGAACTGCAGAAATCAGAAGGTAAAAAAAAAAACTTGTCTGAATGTATTTGGAAAATTTAATAATATAAGTCTAGGGTGCCAGGGAAATACTGTGTTAAATATTTAAACTCTTTTTGTGTGTGTTTTGTTGTAGGTATTGAACCCAGGGATGCTCTATAACTGAGCTACATTCCCAGTGCTTTATATTTTTTTTTCTGAGATTGGATCTTTCTAGGTTGTTAAGGATCTAAGTTGTCTATACTCACCTCAAACATTATCTTCCTATCTTGCCTCAGCTTCCTGAGTTTCTGGGACTACAGGCATGCATCCCTGTGCCTGGCTATTTAAACATTTTAAGCAATAAAATATTTTAAAAATAAACATAGAAGTTAATATGTTTGTAAAGAGCCTGAGCTCTTTATAGTTAAGAAATATAGTTTGTTGGTTTTTTATGATTTTTCTTTTTCTTAAATAATCAAGGATGCAAAAAAATTCAACTGCAAAGCACAAAAAAATTATTCTTGTAAGACCAAATCTTTGCTGTTTAGATAGATAGCATAGGGAGTTTTTTAAAGTCTTTTATTTAATAGACAAAGAAAATAAATCAGTAAGCCAAGAAAGCAAACTCATCAGATTGGGCCAACATTTTGTTTGTGGTGTGTAGCGCTGGGAATTGAACCTAGGACCTCAGGCATAAAATTGGACCAACTTTACTAAAATTTTAGTACTTTACAGCTTCTTCTCAGACTCCAGTATTATATACCAAGTCAAGTAAAATGTCCTTCCAAAATTTACCCTTCATTTCACCTTTTCATATCACAGATATTCTTACTGACACCATGACTACACACAAAAAAATTACATTGATACTTAACATATTATTCTGTTAACAGTTCAATGAATTCAGCATCTCTATGATCAAATAAGTCAGTAAATATTCTTAAATTTCTCAATTTCAACTTCTAATATGGTATATTGATAGTTGTCACCCACATACCTTAAAGTTTCTTGGGGTCCACAATAAGTCCCAAGATTTTACAGGCATTCTGAGATGGTAGGAAAAGCCAGAAAAACATTTTTTCTTTCTGTCTTTCTCCTTATCCCTTCTTCCACTATTATACACCAAAATATATTAGCATTCTACTATTATACACTACTATGCAACAGCCACTATAAGGCGAGTCTGTCTTGTCTTTGAGATGTAAAACACACATATTATGAGTCTATTCCTATTATTCCTAGCATGGCCTCAATTATTCATACTAATAGTGACTTTTAACCAAAGTAACTTCCATTTCATAGAGAAAGCTGGAGGTAGAGAATTTAGAACTATTTTTCCACACATATTTTAGCAGACTAGCAAAGTTTATATTGCAACTTTCCATATCCACACACATAACTTTTTAAGTAGACAAAATGACATTTTCATTAACAGAACCCAAAGACAAGCACTTTTCATATCATTTGAAAAAAAAATATATAAACTCAAAATTATACCTAATAGGTATAAAATTTCCAGTAGACTTAGTTAGAAATTATCTAGATATCAAATAAGTTTTCATTATATAATTCAATGTAATATCAGTTTAATGTTTTATGTTACATAAAGATATTGGGAAGGATATTCAAGCTGACATACTTAAAAAGGTAAAACATAATTATAGTCAAAATAAAATGGTCAGAATAATGATTTGATTTAGTTGAACAGATTTATATTTCTCATTAACTTCAATTTTATATGTGAGTAAAGTTGACTTGATGAGCATACCTGCATAGTTTTAAGAAAAATAAAACCTAGTGGAATAAAATGTTGCTCATTTTATGTTATACCCAACATTGATGAACCAGCGAAGGCAGCTTTTTTTATTAATACAAAATTACTACCTTGGTCTTGAATTGAAAATTGAACTTAAATTTTCAAAATTCTGAGTTTCTATAAGAATAACTTTTAAGTATTGCACACTTAAAATATTATAATCTTAATTTCCTCATTTTCTAAGAATTTTATGGGTATTTGATTTATAAAATAAATTATTTATATTAGAACTTTCTTATATGGCAATTACAAAAGGATTTCTATGAGAAATTTTTCAACCAAATTTACTATACTCCAGAAATAGGAAAATATTGTGCATTCACACTAAAAAAGATAAAGGTTTTCCTAAATTACAGTATTTTACATACAGAGACACAAAAACAGCTAATAACTTCAGGTCTCAACATTATCCACAGATCAAAAAGAAACATACACAGAATCACCAATTCATATGTCAAAGAATTATTCTTTTTTTCAATAGGCACAGCATTTTTAACTTATGTTTAAAATATATAAGTACACCAATAATGAAAATAAAATACTAAAAAACTAGATTATTTATTTTCTGTCTTCCAACAGGGAATAAATCTCTATTATCCATTTACAGAAATCACAAAAATTAGACCATAAAACCAAATTCGGAATCACTGCTGTTACTAGTGGGGAATAATTTATCAATTGTAAAAGTTTAAAAGACAAAATTAAAACAAAAAATAGTAGGAAAAAATAGAAAGAAATAGAGGATCTGCAAAGTTTACACTCAATTGCTACTGAAAATTTACCTCTGGAGGTTCGGAAAAGACATGCCATGGTGGAAGAGGCCGGTGAGGTACCTCGTTACCCTACCACAGGAATACTTAGCTATCATAAGAACCCACTAGGCATCAGCAGGAGACACTCCAAAACGTTTACAAGATAATTTTCTAAAAACAGCATAATTGTAACTCTTCTACAGATACAACATGAATATATTTTAAAAAATCATTTAATTAATCATAGAAGGAACCAAAAGATATTACAACCAGTTCAAAGGAGAATATTAGAAGAGTAGAAAACATGTACATATAAGGGATAAGGAAAATTGAAGTCAAACAGTTGCAAAACAGGTCCTTATAAAGGGCAATAATTATTTGCATTTCACTGGGCACAATTAATTAATTTGCATCTTAGACAAGAATATAATATTTTTTTACTATTATCAGTTTTGTACAAGTGAAAGAAAGAACTGTAATAAAGCTTGAAAATTCAAGATTGAAGAAGTATGAGGACATCACTTGTATTGTAATAATTACGTGATAATTTTAAAAAATTATAAAATAACACAAGAAATGAATCATCTCCTCAGGCTCATTGTCATGGGATTCATGTTGTCCAGGCACATAAACATATTAAACACTTACATTCATTTTATGATCATGTCACGAAATATTTCAGATTTTATTTGCTTATTCAGCACTTGCATTAGTGCAGCATTTCCTATGCCCATCAACATGTTTGGTCCAATGAATAGCATTAGATTGAGTGAGTCAAGAAACTCATTCTTTTTGTTGTACTCATTTTAATGACTATAGTTTTCATAATTGTTTAATTGTTTTGAGCTACATATTGTGTAGCTCAAAATTTCCAAAATATAATTTTTCAACTGGTATAAGAAATTAAAAATTATGTGGGAAAAACAATACCAAGGTTTCTCTCTAGCTCCAGTTCTAAGTTTCCTACCATTTATTTCTACAATAGAAGAGACAACAAGTAGCATGATATTTTCATTATTAAATTCATGAAAGGTTCAATGGCTTGTATTTTTCCAATGATCATATCATGCAACTCTTTTAGAGGATTTTTTCCCTCTGTAAGAATTAATTTCACGTACACTTCTCTCTTCTCTTTATCAATACCAAATTACCAAATAGTTATTTCCATAGGAGCTCCCTAGGAGCTAATTATATTGTAAATATGATTGACAATGCCAAATAAAGATAAAGAGACCAAATTTTTTTGTAGATTACAATTTGAATGGGGGAGGGAAGTAGATAAATGGCTTTTAAGATAAGAAAGCAGTTCTTCATGAAACTCATCATGGACAGGTCTACCATTCCACATTTGAGAGATTTTTTTATTTCACAAAATGAAGATTAAGATAGCATTGTTTTTGAATTATAGTCCTGAAATCATATATTTGTAAAACCCCTCACTAGAATTTCTGCAGAGTTAATAACTCAGGTTTCAACAGAATCTAGGCCATCATGAGCCTGAGACACTGCTCTGATCCAGGTATTCTTGGTAATGTCACAACCCTGGGCCACAAAGCTCCTAATAGGAACCATCACTGCTCTTGAGAAAGAGTCAGGGGAGGAAACATGGAAATGTCTCCATGGAAACAGCCTTTTTAGTTCTGTCTTCTGCAATCTTGAAGCAAAAAGACAATTCACTTACTGCCACTTATTTTATTGATTGAACTAACAGTGTAATTTGTTGTGTATTTTAGGCTCAACCAGGTGACAACTCCACTAGAATCCCCATCCAGACAGATCTCTACATACAAGCGATCATTTTCGACCACATTTCCAGAAGGAAGACTTAAGCACCAACTTCTTAGATGGTTTCCTAATTGTTTGGTAAATTTAAATTGATCCTGTAATCAGAAGCAAATTAGAATCAGATAAATTATTCTTGGTTCTGATCCTTAGAATAATAAAAGTTAATATAGAAATTAGAAAACTGTCATCTTGCCTGTCTTTGAATTGTACAGATAGCCTCTTGATGTGATTTGGGGTTTTTCCCTTTCTTTTTTTCCCCCTTGAACACTGAGGCGGATTGCAACAGTACATGAAAGAAAATCTTGTTGCCACTTCAAAGATACATTAATTGGTGACATATTGTGTAGCTCAAATTTTCCAAAACAAAAATGTTCCAGATCCCATTATTGCCAAATCTAGTAGACCAAACATGATGCCGTGTGGCACTGCTGGCAGTGCTGTCTCCCCAAATCAATGGCTAGTGATAAGGGATTTCAAGTAGGAGGACCGTTCTAGGAAATGCTGCACTAATGCAAGTGCTGAATGAGCAAATAAAATCTGAAATATTCCGTGACATGATCATAAAATGAATGAAAGTGTTTAATATGTTTATGTGCCTGGACAACACGAATCCCAGGACAATGAAGCTGAGGAGATGAAATCTAAAGGAAACCAGAGGATTTTAGAGCATGACAGCATCACAATGGAAATGAACATATTTCCTAATGTGCCTTTCACAGAGCTTTCGTGAAGAAAAGATACTATGCAGAGGCCACTTTTTAATTAAAATTAATATTTGGATCTTCTTCCCATTCAGTTCTCTTTCATTTCTAAACAGCTTATTCCTGAGGCAATTAGATAGGGCTAAATAAAGTGGGAGTCTGTTTGGTGTGTGGCAATGGGAGAGTCCCAGATAGTGTCCGTTCAAATGAGGTGAGAAGGGTGTATCCATGGGGGAAGCTGTAGAATGGCATAAGATGTCAGATCCCAAGCAGTGGTGAGTGGAGTACAGCTTAAATTGCAATTGCATGTGTTTGATCTCATAATTTTCAATATATACAATGGATTGTGTGTGTGTATGTGCACACCTAACCTGTATGCTACCATGCCCACTGAGAGAGCCCAGCAGCAGCAACACCCCCAGGATCAGTGTCTTAGTTTCTCAGAAGCATTTTCCATTAAAAATAAGCTGGATCCTTGGGAAAACAACTGATTCCAGGTTCATGGAAGAGAAAATTCAAGAGTCTGGAACAGACTTTTCCAGAAAGCAAAGAAGTACTCATCAAATAAGGAAGATTTATTAAAAAGACACAGAACCCAGTTTGGAGGAGCTCCCACTGGCCAAATCAGGGATAGTGGGCATCAAAGCAACAATAACAGCAAGAATCAAATAGGAATCCAGAATCCATACTGATGCATACACATGAATAAATAGAACATTG
This sequence comes from Ictidomys tridecemlineatus, assembly GCF_052094955.1. Lineage (NCBI taxonomy): Eukaryota > Metazoa > Chordata > Mammalia > Rodentia > Sciuridae > Ictidomys > Ictidomys tridecemlineatus. The sequence goes on from NC_135485.1 coordinate 61,860,036, forward strand.
ATGAGGAAGCGGATATTTACCTCTCCACAAACACTTATTGATTCTAAAGGGATCAAGAGAAATGGCTAGCAAATACCACTTACAGGAAGTGATGAAGAATATTATCAGTAATGAGGCAAACTGAATCTGTGCCCTACCAAATAAGATTTATGACTGAATCAAGATTAGTCAAATATCACATCTTAAGTTGGACTAGCAAGGCTTCTCTCATGCAAAGGAGAAACACAGCAAAGTTGCATGAGGCTCCGAATGTAATCAAATGAAATCAGACAAACCCAAATCCAGGGACATTATACAAAATAACTGGTCTGTAATCTTTAAAAGTGTCAAAATGATGAAATTGAAAGACTGAGAGACCATCCAGACCAAAGAATAGACACATGACAATCAATTATAGCACATAATTCGAAGTTGAATACATATCCTGCAACGGGCATTTGGGGACAACTGGTAAAAATCAAATGGTTTCTGAAGATTAGATGGTAGTAAAGCAAAAATGTTTACTTTATGATTTTGGTGATTATGTTGTGATTATAAAACAGAATGTTGTTGATTAGAGGAATTATTCCAAAGCATCTAAGAGTCAAAGGGTATTGTATCAGCTGATTATTTATAAACAACTCAAGGAAAAAAGGTCTTTGTGTTATAATTGCAACTTCTAAGCCTGAGATTGTTTTATAATAAAATAAATATTTTAATTATTAAATTTAGAAATTCAGAACCCAAATTCCCTTTGTTTTAAGCACAATGTATTTATTTATTGCATTTATTTATAGATTTGACTACATTTCTGGTTTATAAATTTACAAAATTTCAACTTAAAATCATGTCTAAATGAATTCAAATATCACATTTTAAATAATATATCAATGCTTACCTATTAGAGTCTATAGTTTCGATAGATTCCATATTCTATAAATTCTATATCAGTGCTTATCTATTGGAATCTATTAGGCTATCTAATTGATAAGCATTGATATAAATATACCAGCTTCTCTTTTTTTTAATTTATTTGTTTATTTTTATGTGGTGCTGAGGATCGAACTCAGTACCTCATATGTGCAAGACAAGAGCTCTGCCACTGAGCCAAAATCCTAGCCCACCAGCTTCTCTTAAACACAACTATTTTAAAATAGGCATTTGTAATATTTAAAATGCTTAATATATTCTTATATTATTCCTATATTTAATGCCAAGATTTGAAACACTAAAAAAATATTATATCACCACCAGTGAAATTTTATCTTCTGAACTGTACTTACAAAGAGTAAATGCTGATTGGAGATTTGAGTTGGATTATGGGATGCATTAGTCAGTTTGAGCTACATAGTAAATACTACAGACAGAAATTTAACAACAGAAATGTCTCATCATTCTGGAGGCTGAAACTCTATCAAGATATTGGCAAGTTTGGGTTCTTCTGGGGCTTCTCTCCTTGTCTTGCACCTTCTCTCTGTGTCCTCATGGTTTTTTTTCTCTATGCATGCATGTACCAGTGTCTCTGTGCACAGAAAATGAGTCAGATTGAATTAGGGCCCATCATAATTTTCACTTAATTTCTGTTTAAAGGTTCCTATGTCCAACATATGAACCCACATGCTTCAAAATATGGATTTGGTTGGACAAAATTTAGTCTTTAACATGGGATGTGGACTAGTAACAACCAGGACATTTTCTTATGATTAAACCATCTCAGCCAACGCTAATCCAAATCTAGACCTTGGAGGATTCTAACATCATGCTTCTAAAACTGGAATTGGCTTGCTGTCCAGATGCCCTGGATTCAAGTTCCAGATTTTAATTTACTTGTCTAACTTCAGTTTGCAGCATCTATACAGGATGAATGATACTCAGTGACTCTATGCACAGCTTCATACTAATTCTGAATTGTTTCACATTCTATCTGTAGGTTCACAACTCTTATGAATATTTAAATCACATCTGATTGTGTTGAGCATATTGCTCAAGTTTTGCCTTGCCCTGTTGTCACAGTTCTAAGGTCACACTAATGAAACTACTGAGACTCGGAAATCCCCTTCATAGAAGTTCATTAAAATGACTTCCTTCCAATAAAGCAGATATATCAATTAGCAAACTATTACCTGAGAGTACAGGTAAACGAAGAAAGTAATTTACTTGAGGCTGGTGATGGAATGCAGGGCTCAGGAGAGGGGATATGTGAAAATCAGCAAAAAGAATAGGGGGCCAAAGACACAAGACCAAAACTGAGCTAGCCAACTAAAGGGAAATGAAACAAGAAACTGGGCAATGCAGTAGAGTAAAGAGCATTGAGAACCAGACTATTTGGCAAACTGAAGTTGGTAACTGTCCAAATCACTTTATCTCTCCAGACTTTGGCTCCTAAAGATCCCTTCAAAATCCAAAACTTCTATGATTTCTCCTTGCTGTTTTTCTAAACTAATTATAGACTCAGCTAAAGAGAACAGTCTTGCAAGTTAAGTATAATTTCCTCCAAGTGGTAGTTTAGGTATATTACTCAGGATTCTGGTTAGGTGAGACAGAAAGCTAGTGTGAATCTCTATCCTAAGAACATGAGAATGTCTCCCAGAACAAAAAGAAAGGAATAGGTCTGTATCCAGGAATAATATAAGAAAAACTTGAACAACCTTAGAAACCCATTTCTAACTCACTACTCAGTTCCTCTCTGCCATCATTTTCTTTCAACAAACCAGCATCTGTGTTTCTCCAGACCTTGTCTTATGATAGAAAATATGGTTTCAATTGTTCTAGAGTTTCATATTCTCTGTCTCTGTGTCTCCTCCTCCCTCTCCCATAATTTTCTTCCTCACTCCCCCTTCTTTATCCTGAATCCCAGAGAACAGACACTTCAAACAGGAGGCCAGCCCCCATTAAAATTTAAAATCTAATGTGGCTAGGCTATGCTATTTTGGACTGGAATTATATTTTCCATAATTACAGCAGTCCTGATAACCTTGTGGATGAATAGGCATCTTCAGAAATGTGGGCGATTCTGTCACAAAACAATGGAGCTTGGAAGTGGTACAGGGGAGGGCTGAAAGAAGATGCCTGGCTCAGGCCCCACATCTCTGAAGCAGCAACTCTTTCTTCCTCTTTTCACTGGTGGTGACAATAGAATAAAGGTAATGTGACTAGATAAGGTGTCTCTTTTTGTGTCTTGTTTATAATACAACTTTCTAAGAGCAAGTGTATGGTAAAAATCACCTGATATATGATTAGCCTCTTCAATGGCATCACATCTTCCAGAATAATATGATTTAAATAATAGATACTAGCTATTGATTATTTTAAGCCCAAGGAAATTAAAAGCAAATATCTACTTATTTATGGGGATCCATCATGAGTGAGTTACTCTTCCTAGGGCACAATAATGAATAAATACTTCCCTCAATAAATTCACCAGCTCATAATTTTATAAAAGCTAAGAACTCTTGTGTTTTTATTGGTATTGGCTGTTGCTGCTGCTATGGTGGAGTAAATTCCATCCCTCACCCCAATTACAGATGTAAAAAGAGTGTTGTACATTGTATATTATTATAGTTGAATTTGAATATTATATTTTACTTGTCCTTATTACCAAACCATAGATTCAAAGGATTCCAGATGATACCCTAAGATTTTATAAATATACATTGTACGTGGTGACAATTTTTTACTCCCCCTTTCCTCTGATTATGCCTGATTTCCATATCTTATTACATTATCCAAGACTTTGTAGAACCATATTCAATCATGTTGATGATGCTGGTTATTGGGAATACCACCAAGAAAGTATTTCCCAAAGCATGCTCTGTGGAGTGCTAGTCTTTTTAAAGTATCTGCCAAGAAAAAAAAAATCACATATTTAAGCAGAAAGAGGAATGTACTGCAATCCAAAGAGCTGATAACTGAGACTTGAGAAAGAAAGAATACAGAAGAATTCTGGAAGCCTCTCTGTCAAGTGCTGCCAAGTAACTGACCTCCAACTACTCTGTGGTTTCTCCCTCAATCCCACATTTCAAATTCTCAAGAGAGGAAATCTGATTGCCTACACTGTGGTTAAATATCCATTCCTGGATCAATCAACAATGGTCAGGAGCAGATGGTAGACATAATACCTGAAGGCTCATCTTCATGTCTCAGGGGGTGGTGTTTCTAGGCCTGTCTTCAAGGAATTTTTATTAGTTGGGGTGACAACCAAGCATAGCCTGTGTAAAATCTCTTGAAATCAATATTGTGCATCACACCTTGCAAAATACCATTAACTATGATACTGAGTCTTGATTTATATTTTTATTTGGGGGAAAATATACTTCTGTTTCATTTCTTTTGGGCAAAATGTCCATGTTTTCCTCAAAATAAAGTTGTGCCAATGAATTGAAACTATTATAAATAAAATTAAGCTATATGATATTGCTATGTATGTGAATTTGGGTATGCATTTCAAGTAACAATGCTTCTTAAATGATTTCTTCAAAAATTTATCAATTGGGCTGCTCATCAATGATTTGAGATTTTTGAAATTTTATTTATGGGAGTACTTTCTACATATGTAGTTTTTTCTCCTCCTCCTCCTCCTCCTCCTCCTCCTTCTTCTTCTTTGCCTATAAAACTTTGACACCAGATTTTGAATATTGAATTTCAGCCATTTTATATAAACTTTATTTTTTAGAGCAGAGAGCTCCCATATACCTCTTCTCTCACTAATTCCTCTATTGTTAACATCTAACATTAATGTAGTATATTTGATACAATTGATGAAGCAATATTGAAAAATTATTAACTGAAGTTTATAGTTTACATTAGAGATAACTCTGTTATTCAGTTCTATGGATTTTAACAAATTAGTACTGTTTTGTAATTCACTATTCAACTATCAACCCAATAGTGTTACTGTCCTAAAAATTCTTTGCTTGCCTACTCATTCCAACCCCTCTATCTACTTAAACCTCTGGCAACCACTGATCTTTTTATTGACTGTAGTTTTGCCTTTTTCAGAATATGAGACGGTTAAAATTATATAGTACGTGGCCTCTGCAGACTGACTACTTTCACTTACCAATGCATTTAAGTTTGCTTGCTCCCTGATGTTTCAAGGCCTGATAGCTCATCTCTTTTTTCTTTAATCGCTTAATAATAATATTTTTTGTATGGATTAGATGATCTGTTTACCATTTACTTATTAAAGGACATCCTGTTTGTTTCCAGGTTTGATCATTATGAATATAATTGCTCTAACCATGCATGTACAGGATTTTGTAAGGACATGAATTTTCAACTTGTTTGGATAAATACCAAGAACCATGCTTGCTGGATCATATGGTAAGAAAGTACCAAACTGTCTTAGAAAGTGATTGTACATTTCCTGACCCCACCAGCAAAGAATGTGAGTTCCTTTTGCTCCACATCCTGGTCAGCGTTTAGTGTTGGTGTTTTGAATTTGAGCCCTCCAAATAAGTGGGTAGAGATATCTCACTGTTGTTTTATTTTGCAATGTACTAAAGACATATGACATTGAGCATGTTTTCCTAGGCTTATTTGCTATCTGTAAATCTTTCTTGGTGAGGAATCTATTTATATCTTTCACCTACTTTAATTGGGTTATTTGTTTTTGAGTTTTAAAAGATGCTTTGTATATTTTCAATATAATTGTTTTAAACAAAAATGTGTTTTACAAACATGTTCCCCAATAGGTGACTTGTCTTTTCCTTAAAGTATATAGCTTTCAAATGCTATATTTAACAAATTTCTTTAGAAAAATTAATATTAATTGGCTTTTTCCATATCCCAGAAGTTTTATGTAGAATTCGAATTATCTATTTTTTTTAAGTTTGACATAATTCTCAACAGTAAAGCCATATTGCTCTAAAGCTTTTCAAAGAAAAACTTTTACTTGTTGTTTGAAAGAAATCCATGCTTTTAATTAATTTTTATCAGAAAAAATAATCTACTTAATTGAAATTTTCTAACATATTTCATAAAATAGTACATAATATATTTTGTAATGTATTTTGTCTATACTTTTTGCGATCAGTTTTCTAATTCCTCTTTTTAGTTGGAAACAATATCTTTATTTTATTTTATGTGGATGAGGATTGAACCCAGCGCCCTGCACATGCTAGGCAAGCGCTCTACCGCTGTGCCACAGTCCCAGCCCTTCTAATTCCTCTTTTTAAAATTTGTGTCGTATCTTCTTCATAATTTACTTATAAGAGATTTGGCTTTAAAGGGTTTACTATTGCATTTTTCAATTGTGATTTGATTTTTAAAAAATTTATTCTTATTTTTATTCCTCATCATATCATTCTTCATTCCTTTTTTGGGTGTGTTTTGTTATTTTATCCGAACTCTATGAGTTGAGATTAGTAATTATTTTCATTTCTCCTTTTTTAAAATAATAAAACCATTTAACACAAATCTTTCCTTCCTTTACAGCTTTATCTACAATCAACAAATTTGGGGAATTATTGTTCTCATTTTTTCTATCTTATAAACTTTCCATACCTGTAGATTTCTATTTACCTAGCCTAAGATTTCTGGTGTAGGTTTTTTTTTTTTAATTTTCAAAGAATCCTAATTAGTTTTATCTAATCAAATGTACATCATTTCTAGTTTTATTGCATTGTAGTCAAATGGTCTGGCATTTACACTTTCTATTTTTTTTATTATTTTTTTTAATTTTTTATTTTTTTTATTGGTTGTTCACAACATTACAAAGCTCTTGACATATCATATTTCATACATTAGATTAAAGTGGGTTATGAACTCCCAATTTTACCCCAAATGCAGATTGCAGAATCACGTTGGTTATACATTACACTTTCTAATTGTGGGATTTTATTGATATTTTCTTTGTAACTTAATATACAACTAGATTTTAATTTTTAATTTAAAACTTTTCACAGAGGGTTGAAAGAAAACTGAACATTGTATATATTAATGTGTTTAAACATTATTAGTGTATTATCCAAGTCCTTTTGTATATTCTTTTATGAATATATATATGTGTGTGTGTGTGTGTGTGTGCTTACATATACATTTATCTATGCACATATTTTGGCCCATCAAAGATTACTAGAGATATGGAAGAATTTTCTACAAAATAGTCTTTTTTAGTCCTAGTAAGGGTTGGGGTTTTAGCTCAGTGGTAAAGCACTTGCCTAACCGAGGGTTTAATCCCCAGCATAGCAAAATAAATAAATAAATAAAATCCTGGTAAGCATAACAATTTTTGCTTGATCGATTTTGAAGCTCTTCTTTTGTTATTCCTAGTGGTCATTTGCAGCATGGATTGCACTTCCACTAAATAAAAAGAACCTTAAGTTTCCAATTTTTAAATTTCAATTTTTCCCCATCCTCTGACATTTAAAATACTAACCTACTTTATTTCTGTCTTTATTTTTCTGCTAAGTGAGTACCTATCTTATTGTCCCTCCCAATTTTTTTAAACACTTATTAACTTATCTAGAGATACAGTCCTGGGTTTTTGTTATTTTAGTATATTTTCTATTGAAATTTAAAATCCAATTTGTAGCAATATTTATGGTAGTTTTACTGTAATTTATTTTCTTTTTAACCAAAATTGCTTTTATATTCTCATGGCAAATCATCCAAACAGTTGAAAAATAGGAAATCGAAAGCAGAGTCCCCATCCTCCCAGGCCAAGAATCAGAGGAGGTGAATGAATTGCTCAAAGCCAGTATTTTAGGGTATAGTGTCAGGGTACCTGCTCCAGTGTGAGCCCTGGAGGTCTCACTTCACCCCAAACCTGTCCTGCTTTCTCAGAGTCAATTGTACCTTTATTAACAGTGTTTGTATTTCAGTCCAAAATAATTTTTAACATTCTTTGGTATTTTTATTATGATTTGCATAAGTATATTTTTATCTATTTGTGATATATTTTCATATGAGGAATGGTGCAGAGATTTCATATATTTTTTCACAAATAGCTATTCATTTGTTCCCAAGTCACTTTTCAAACTACACACTTTTTTTTTCATTTGTGATCTCATATTTATCATGTGTAATTTTCCTTAGTTTATTTCCAGTGTCTTTATCATTGTTTGTTGCTCAGTCACCACCAAGTGCTTTAATCTTTTTTTCCTTTTAGTACGTTTTGATATCTTTTCTGGCAAGATCATGTTCATTGCAGTTTATTACCATTCACACGATGATTTTTTTTTAGAGAGAGAGAAAATTTTTTTAAATTTATTTTTTAGTTTTCGGTGGACACAACATCTTTATTTTTATTTTTATGTGGTGCTGAGGATCGAACCCAGTGCTCCACTCATGCCAAGTGAGCGCGCCACTACTTGAGCCACATCCCCAGCCCCACAATGATATTTTTATATTGATATTTTTATATTTTCTTTAACATTTTTAACTTCCACAATAGAATATAAATATTCAATAGGCAATCATGGTAAACATTTAGAATAATATCTGCCATATAGTATGTATTCAATCAATTTTAGCTTCTTAAATAAATTAGATCTGAAATAAAGTCTATCTAGACATTATGTGTGCTACCAGAGAAGCTGGTGAAATTTCCATTGTTCCCACTCCTCTTCCCTTGGATTCCTTGAATTCTCTATTCATATCTATTCCTCAACCACAGCTGTTTTGCAACTGTCCTTAGAAATCATTTATATTACTGCAACTCTTCTTAGCTGAGATAGGATTTTCTCCTCTGCCCATGATGGATATAAGGAAAGTTGTATTCCTACCAAGCACTTTAACCCAAGAATATTGGCCAAGAATATTGGAACTCCTGAGGTACATGTACCATGACAAGGAATCCCTCCTCCTCTTGTCATTATTTTAGGGGGAGGGATAGAATGGTGCCACACATATCCAAGAGCAATGCTTTTTAAATTGCATTCTTCAGGTATGCTTAAGAATTAGGGTCTATCTCAAATGGTAATGGGAAGAAGAGCTAGCAGAATGCCAAGACTCCAGAACAGATAGGTCTCCTTTACGTTTTAAGAAATACTTCATTTGGACAAAAGATAATATTGTTTTTAAAATGAAGAAGGGAGGAAAGAAGGGAAAAACAGAGAGACTCTTGTCCAGCTCTCTGGTTAGTATAGACCAGAGTTACTCAACATCACATAATTGATATTTTGAGCTGGATAATCCTTTGTTGTACAGGAAGGATGTCCTGTGTATTGTAGGATATTCAGCAATATCTCCAGTCTTTAACCACCAACAGCAAAAAAAAAAAAAAAAAAAAATGTCTACTGACACTACCCAAAATTCCTGGTTGGCAAAATTGTAACCAGTTCAGAATTCCAGTATAGATTAGCCTATAATAGTGGATGCAGAAACCACCTCCAGATCTTTCTTAAGTTGTCAAGTTTGCTTTTAGTACTACAACAAATTAGTTTTCTCAATCTATTTTGTCAGTCTTTACTTAACTAAGGTTTCCTGTAGAGTCTTTTAAATTTACTGTTTTAAAACATGTCTAAAGAGCTAGGAAGAGCTGCATCTTCCTAGTGTCATAACATTTATAACCAGTCTCCTTGAAGATTATAAATTGCAAGTTATACAGGCACAGTAATATAGAATTTCATATTAGTTAGGAGGACCACCAATGAACATAAATACAGTAATTTCTTCTTGGGGTATTTCAGCCTCTAGCAGCCCAGCAAAACTTGTGTAAGAAGTCAACACTTGATAACTGATGTTAATCTCCAGTCAGTCTTTGGATTGCTTTCACTTATTTCTACTTAGTCAACTTAGATCCTTGACTTCTCTTATTTATTATTTTCTCTATTTTTACACTTTGGAAAATGGATCAATAGATAATGCCAGATTACAAGTCTTCCTTTGGCTCTCCCAATCCTTGTCACAGGCAATTCATATTTTAATAGTACCTATTTTTAAAGACCACAAGAGTCAGTTTTCAAGGACAGTAATGTTTAATTTAATGTAAAAATGACTCATAAGAAAAAAAATTAAAAGACCAGTATTAGAACAGTTTCCTCTTCTGAGAAATAATAATAATTTCCTTCTTAAGAAATATTAATATTTAGTAACATGCTGTGTTTATTTCTTTCAGGAAATCAAATAAATAGCTATTTATTAATTTGTATAACAAGTAATATTTAAAATTACAAAATAATGCCTTCTTTTTCTTGGATGTTTATTCATTCTGTAGCTGACACGAAATAATGTAGAAAACATGCACTTACCATGCAAGCTTACAAACACATGTTAAAGATTTAGGATCAGTGAATTTGCAAACCTAATTTTTAGTTTATAATTTTCCAATTATTTTAAAATCATCACTATTTCTTTCAAATTATCATCATTAGAACAATTTACTGTTAATGAGAAATTCCAGTGAGGTCCTAAAGTTATATAAAAGAAATAGTTAAGGAAGCTGAAGACTTAAAAAATCAGACACACAGGAGAGAATAAAAACCTTCAAGAGGTCTTGGAAATCTAAGTGATAAAACTTATGAATAGGAATTTGTGCAACTAAAGGTAAATTTTCCAAATGCTTTTGCAACCATTCTTGCTGACTATGACCCTGCCCAGCCATACCATTCATACAAAGTATTATACAAAGTATGACACAAAGATAACTATTAGAATAGGAAAGACAGCAGAATTAATTGAACATTACTCTCCTACATTCATACATGAATACACAACCAGCATAACTCCACATTATGTATGACCATGAGAATATGTAAAATTGCATTCTATTGTCATGTAAAAGAAAACTTAAAAATTAAAAGATACTATGAATTTAAGTGGAAAAACAAAGACTTGATTCTCTACTGCAGAGATGCCAACATATCCCAGAACTCTTCACTAACCTTAGAAGACCCGAGTTTGTCTTCCAATTTTTCTATCCCCTGCAATTTGCTTTAGTTCTTTAAGGCATCTGGCCCTCATTTCTTTAGCTGTGCAATGCTAACATGTCAAAATTCTTTGACTGTCATCAAACACGTTATAGAATACTATGCAGGGCCTCTCACTCATTATGAATTTAAGACTAGTTTGTGAGCTTTCTGCCAACTGTCTCCTGATACAATCACCATGTACCTAATAGCATCTAAAGGCCTGCTTTGAAACTGTCCTATACCTGAAAGAATGAATGTTCACTACTGTATTAGCTTTTTTCGCTGCTGTGACTAAAAGATCCGAGCAGAACAATTGTAGAGGAGGAAAGGTTTATTTGAAGGCTCATGGTTTCAGAGGTCTTAGTCCATAGAAGGCTGGCTCCATTTCACAGGGCTTGAGGTGAGGCAGAATGTCACGGAGGAAGAGTATGGAAGAGGGAAGCAGCTCACATAATGATCAAAAAGCAGAGATAAAGGGCTTCATTTGCCAGATATAAATATATACCCCAAAGGCACACCCCAATTCCCACCTCCTCCAGTCATACCCTATCACTTCAGTTACCACTCAGTTAATCCCACTGGAGATTAATTCACTGAGTAGGTTAAGGGTATAACCCAGTCATTTCTCCTCCAAACCTTCTTGCATTGTTTCACATGTGAGCTTTTGGGGGATACCTCACATCCAAACCATAACAACTACCCAAGTATTCATTTACTATTCACTAAACAAACACTAAACACCTTTACCTGACACACAGGAAATCCCCTAAGACCTGGGACTAGAGTAGTAAACACTGTAGTCATATTTCCTGGTGCTTAGGATCTTACCCTTCCTATGAGGAACACAGACAACAGACAAACAACCAATAGCATTGTCCTACACACTGTTTTAAACTGCTTCTTAAAACTGAGAGATAACTCTACTACAATGTAAAGAGCAATAATTTTAGACTCAGAATCTGCATTGTGTACCAATTAAATCACATTTTAGTTGGATTATTTTAATTAAATTATAATTTAATTTTCTTACCCTCAGTTTCCCCACATGAAGAATAGGGATCCTAATATTCATTGTGGTTAGAATTAACTGACATAATGCCTAAAGTTACTCCTTATAACCAAATATTGAAAAGAGAGGAAAATATAAAGTTAGTGTTACATTTTTAAATAGTACATTCTTTTTCTAGCATTAATATGCCTACTAATTGTTCTTTTGATGGTTACTGAACAATTTTTTTTTTTTGGTGCCAAAATCCAGGAACGAACCATAAAAAATTTTAGAACACCTAATAGTGCAGAATTCTTCCTATAAAACATAACCTGATGTTTTGTTAACTTCAGTGCAACATCAGTAGTTAGCGGCAGAACAACTTAGGCAAAGGGCCAGGAAAGAGGTGGCTCAGCCCCCAAATTAAATGCAGATGATTCTGTGTCAACTGTTAATATTTTTGAGAAGTAAATCTTAATACTTTGATGTTAGCCTGAAATAACAATCCTTGCTATTTTGGACAGTTATTTTTAAATAAATATAACCATGTTTTTAAAATGCCAAAGAAATGTACTAAACAAAATGAAGTGTAGGGGGAAATGTTAAATGCCAAGTCCTACATTTACATTTCAATATAAACACAATATAAAATGATTATATATTATAAGTTAGAATTAAAAATGGGGCTACCAGTTTTGCCCCATTAATTGTATTGATTTGATAAGCTGCAACAGGTTTCTGTATTTTTACAACAACAATTATGCAAGGATGTTTTCTCTAAGTTGATAAACCATTTGGAGCAGATTTAATCCTTGGACACAGGTATCAATATATCTTTACAAGAATATTTCTAGGCTTCAAACTGTCTCCCAAGATTCAGATGCATGTTTCAACTGCCTGTTGAATTTTTTTGTCTAACTCATTGGCACATCAATCTCAACAAACTGAAAATGAATTTGCGATTTTTCTTTCCAACTCTTGTCCTTGTCCTGACACTCCTATTTCTATTCGTATCAATTTTCAATATACAGAAACTTCACTTAGTTTCTTATTCCTTTATATGGCCAACCTTGCATGAACCCTCTGTTTACATTCTCACTATCTCTGCCCCGGCTCAATTCTATACTGCCTATTAATTTGACCAGATCAGAAGCCACAACATTAGTTGCTCAAGACACATCTCCGCCTAATTTCCATCTATCTACATTGTGGAAGGCAGAATAATGGCCCCCAAGATCTCCCAGTCCTAACCACCAAAACCTATGTTTGTCACTGTAATGGCAAAAGATATGCTTATGATTAAGAATCTTAAAATGAGGTGGTTAGGGATTATTCCAGTGGGCTCAACCTGATCATAATTTCTTAAAATTGGAGAAACTTTCCTCATATGATCAAAGAGAAATGTAAATAAAAACCCAAAGAAAATCAGAAAATTGCAACATTGCTGGCTTTAAAAATGGAGGAAGGTGATCATTAAACAAGGAATGTAGACAGCCTCTAGTACTAGAAAATTCAAGGGAACAGATCCTCCAAAAAGGAACACAATCCACAGCCTCCAAAAAGGAACACAATCCTGCTGTCACTTTGATTTTAGTCCAATGAGCCCTTTTGTAAGTAAGACTCTGACTTACAAAATTACACGACAATAAATTTATGTTGTTTTAGGATACTAAAGTGTGTGACAACTTTCATAGCAGTAGAATAATACCCATGTGCTTTTTGGTTCATCAGTTTAAGAATATAACTGATCAACTCTACTCACTTATTCAACAAGATTCTTCACATCAGCCCTTTCTTTACCTACCAAGTACAATTCAAATGGCTCATCTTTACACACAAAAGCATTTATAATTTTATTGCAGATATCTTCCTGTTTCTCTTCACCATTATGCACCGAAGATATGTATATAGCCACTCCCCAAATTGGCCTTTCACTTTCTGGGCATTGTGCATTTGAACATCTCTTGCATAACATGCTTTTAACATACACACGTGTTGAAATTTGTGTTGTCCTTCTAAGTTTGAAACTCATTACTACCTCCTGCAGTGGTCTTCTCTGATTTCTCTAGCTGGAAGTGAAATGTCTTTTTCTAATGTGCTTTCTTAACCATTGTTTATGTCTCTTAATTTTGTTTATCTTCTTCTACCTTATTTATGTAGAGATACTGCTTTAACCTTATTAAATCCAGGAGCTTTTCAGTACATAGAACCTTGATTTTCATCTCTAAAGTGTCAAGTTCCCATCACACATTAAATAAATGATCCAGAATTTTCTTTGTTGGACAAAAGAAGGACAGTGAAATAATGAATCAACAAGTAACTGTACAAAACTTATTCATCTTTGACATTCCCTGTGGGTCATCTTTAAAAACACCTGGTATAGCATATTATCTCTGCTTTAGATGGAACACTTTGGATTTTTAAACACTAAATCTGTCTTAATGATGCTAAAGAGTAAATATCATATTGTCATCTTAGAAGACAGTCATGATGAAAATCTGATACAATTATAGCATTTAGGTAGCTCTATAACATACTGTGTAATGAACGTTGTAAATAATCTTTAGATTACAAACATTCTTTTAGTCAGAACAGTTTTTCTGTGTTAATATTGTTCCTTTAAGGATGTTCTAACGTTTCTCCATTCTCTCATTATTATCTTTGGTTATTTTTCCATATTTTGAAACCAATTATTTTGCTTTCTCTGGACATTATTTTGTCACAACCCTAGATGGAGGATAGAGTGGGAAAACCCTGCCTAACATAGGGATGACAGGGCAATGTTTTTTTCCAGAAATGGTAACCACACAAAAGATCTCAGAAAGTCCTCCTGGGCTTTAGGATTTTTAGGAATTGCAATTTACATGGGCTGAAGTGGGAATCATATAAAAAGAAGAGATACAGAAACTGCCTCAGTTTTGTTGTTGTTGTTGTTGTTGTTGTTGTTTGTTTGTTTGCTTGCCTGTTTCGTTTTTGGTACTAGAGATTAAACCAAAGGGTACTTAACCCCTGAAACACATCCCCAGCCCTTTTTAAAATTTTTTTTGTTTTGAGACAGGGTCTCGCTAACTTGCTTAGAGCCTTGCTAAATTGCTGAAGCTAGCCTTTAACTTGCAATCCTCCTGCCTCAGCCTCCCAAGTTGCTGGGATTACAGGCAGGCTCCACCAGGCCTGGCTGCCTCAGTATTTGTAGAAAAGAGAATCTCCTACTTGATTTCCAAAATGTTTTTATTATTCCTTCATAACACTGACCCTGCTTCTAAACTGGCACTGTTGGAAAGTGGTACTGAAATGAAAAAGAAAATAACTGATGTTGGAACATAAGAAGAGTAGTGATTAAATTCTACTTGAGAGACCATATATTAAGTAGCCATTCAGCTGGGCACTAAACTAGGAATTATGGATACAGAATTGATTATATTTGGCCTTTTCCGCAAGAAGCTTAAGAACTAAGCCAATTCATAGTTCATCTGTTCATCAAGGGGTTAATTGGCTTTCAACAATTAGTTTTCAGTTATTTAACTTTTGGCATATTGACCTGCCTTTGAGAACTTCTAAAAATTTCTTAGAGCTGAGAATAAAATAGTAGAAGTAAATAATTAAACTATTTTAATGAAGTGGAATAAATAATATAGCAGAATGAATGAGTATAGAAACTAAAAGATTATTTGGAAGGCTTTCTGTATCTGAGTTAAGTCCTGAAAAAGGAGTAGAAAGTAACAGGAAAAAAGGACACATTTAACAGTGAAATATCAGAAAGAGACAGGATGTGGCTGAGGAACTGTAAGTCAGTCAGGCTTGCTGGAACAAAATGTCTGGAGTTGGGTCTGATTGGTGAGACACAAAGAAGGAGAGGAAAAGACAAGATCACAGGAGGTCTGTGCATTCTGCCCAAGCATTTGCATTTTGTTTTGAAAAACAAACAGAAAAAAGTTGAAATATCAACAGCATTTAGAGGAAATGAAAGAAAGAGCAGTTTAGTTTTCAGGTTAGATTATAAGGAGGCAGAAAAAGAAAGAGAGAAAGCTGGTGGGTTTAGGGACAGCACAAAGAGGTGATTAGATTGTGCAAGGTAATGAATAATTCGACTGCAGAGATGAGCGACTGGGGTTTTAAGGAGGCAATGCAATAATACATGCAAGAAATCACCAGACAGGGACAGAGATGGAGAAAGAAGAAAACAAGTGTGAGGAATATTTTGGAAGCAGGATTAATGTGATTTAGAGACCTATTGGCCATAGAGAAGGAAGAGATTGCAGATGAACTAGTGCTCCCTAGCCTGGAAAAACTGGGAAGTGATGATGGCATTCAACAATAGCAAACCTCGTGAAAGTGGAACAGAGTTAACTGTGGAGGAATTAGGGTGGAATTTGGTTTCTATTATGTTACTTGTACATATTAGCACAGAATCTTCCTGGAATAGCTTAAATATATCTGAGGACTAAAAATTTATAACCGGTATTGCACTTAAACTAACCTCTATAATTTTCCCCAAACATATAATTAACATGTAATGTAAAACTCATGAAAGAGGCTTTTATATCACCTTTGGAGTGGTTTGTATTTATATTTAGTTGACGGAAGGAAAAGATATGCAAGCACTGCTTTGAATATTGTTGAATGCTCTGTCCTCTGATACTCACAAAATTTGAAGAAAATGATGCTTAGAGAGGTCATGTAATGTACAGGTTGAGTCAATTCTGAGCACATCCAGAGCCCAAACCTTAACTTTGAAAATTATTTTCTCTCCACGACTAAGGTCACAGACCATCACACAGGGTGTGTAAAGCAAAACTTCATTTCTGAAACCTTATTTGGTATGTGGTTTTCTGAGCCTTGTGTGGTGTTTTGCCAATAAAAAATAGAAAAGGCAATTTGGTTGAACCTGCCAGTCAATTTATCCAAACACTTATAATAGGTCAATAATATTTTCCTTGATGGAAAAAATACACATAGTAAATTAACTCCAGGAGGCCAAAGTTAAGTTTTCTTATAATGAAATTAAGAACCTGAACACATTCCAATAATGTCTGTCCTGGTGGGAAGTATAAGAATCAATAATTCTACAGCATCTGCATATTCCACTGAATATGTTTCATTGACCCCTATATTAAAGGGATCTGTGGATTCTTTATTATATGGGTATATTTGGGGAAGCATAATGCTAGATTAGGAATTTTTTTTAACTCCTTTTATTTGGACACAGTATCTTTATTTATTTATTTGTAATGTGATGCTGAGGATCAAATCCAGTGCCTCATGCATGCGTTCGAGGTAAGCACTCTACCGCTGAGCTACAACCCCAGCCCATACAGTAGGAATTTGAAAGAGAAGGTATGAGAATAACAGGATCAGCTGGTTGGAATTTGGAACTAAAGCAGAAAGAGAAGGTGGTATGTGGAAATAAAGTAGAAGGTATCCTTCATCTGATTTATTTCTGCATATGAAAAAACAAAGAACTCCTGTATCCAAAAGAAGGATATATATACATTTATGTATATTTTGATATTTGTTGTTTCTTTATTTTATTTTGAGAGACTTAAGATGCAACTTTCAGCCAGACTGTACAATTTCAGAAAATAATACTTCAGTCCCACAGAGATTACATGGGCCAAACTCTAAGAAAAATTTCTCACTGCCTCAAGTTTTTGGAGATGGGCCTTTATGATATACTGAAAATCAAAGCTATTGACTAAATCACTCAAGCCAGTCATGTGCCATAAAAGCACAGATCCCAGCCATTTTCCTAAGCAGTGCCTCAAAATGGCAATAAGGGAAAATAGCATTAGGAACTGTACTGGACTAAATGAGTCAGGACAAGTTTCAGTGCACTAAAGCCAGAAAGGACATGCTGTCATCTATGACACCTTGCTCTGTCAAACCCTGCTGTCATTCTCTTTGTTAGCAGAAGTGATAATTCTTAAATGTACAGGGATATACCCCAAAACAAATTAGCACCAAGAGCAAAAACTTGTTCCCCACCAAAAACTATATAATATGTGTAGACCAATCAAATGTCATCTTCTTTACAGTATGATTCATGTCTTTTCTTGAGATTGTTGAGAAGTATGGAAGATTTTGAAATATGAGAATGAAATTTTCTTGCAAATTACAAAGAAAATCTCAGAAAACATCAATTTTATTGGACTTCAAGCCCTCTAATTTCCAAAACAGGTTAGGATTGAAGATAATCATGTCTTCTCTTGAGTAGCTGATACACTTATTTAAATAAAGCATTATAAAATAAAATCATTTCTATAATATTATGTATATCTTCATTTGCATTTTTTCTGTAGGCAGTTTCTAAGGAGTTTGCATAGTACTCTATTTCTAGATAACCTATTGTATTCATTGAAAGTCAGCAATGAAGTAATGTAGGCAGGTGGCTGTGGAGAGATGTGCTTAGGGATTATATTAATATCCATGGATCCTAAATTTTATTTCCTAAGCTATAGGTGTCCTATTCAGGACTTGTTGCCTATAACTATATGTTGAAAAGTTTCCCCTACATTTTCTTCTAGTAGTTGCAAAGTTTCTGTGTTATACCTAGATCTCTGATCAGTTTTAAGTTGAATTTTGTGCAGGGTAAGACATTGGGATCAAGTTTTACTCTTCTACATATGCACATTCAGTTTTCAAGCACCATTTGTTAAGAAGGCTGACTTTGATGTACATTTTTGGCACCTCTGTCAAATGACTCTTTGTGGACTTGTCTCTGTGTCATCTATTCTATTTCATTGATCTTGGTTTATATGCTGGTATCATGCTCTTTTTGTTACTATGGCTCTGTAACAATTTGAAATTGGGTACACTCATGACTCCAGCTTTGCTTTTGTTTTTTGCTTAGTATTGCTTTGGTGATTCTGGTGTTTTGTTCTTTCATATGAATTTTAGAATTGTTTTTTCTAGTTGTGTGAAGAATATTATTGGTGTTTTGATGAAGATTGCATTGAATCTGCAGATTCCTTTTGGTAATATGGCCATTTTATTAAGATCAATTCTGTCTTTCCATGAACATGGGAAGTCTTTCTATCTTTTTGTGTCTTCAGTTTATTTTTTCAGTGTTCTGTCATTCTTTCTAAAGAGGTCTTTCACCTCCATGTTTAGCTTTATTCATGGGTATTTCATTTTATATTTTATTGTATGATTTCATATATGAAGCATTCTTTTTTATATTTTATATTGGTATATTATAATTATACTTAATTATTCATTAGCTGTTCTCATTAACTGTTCTCCTGATTTCTTTCTTTGTGGATTCATTATTGGTGCCTGGAAAAGCTATTGATTTGTGGATGTTGCTTTTGTATCCTGCCACTTTTCTGATTTTACTTAACTGCTCTAAAAGTCTCTGGTGTAGTTTTCAGGGCCTTCTAAATGAAAGAGTATATCACCTGCAAATAGGAATAGTTTGACTTCCTTTTTACTTGTATTTCTATTGTTTTCTTCTTTTGCTTAATTGCTCTAAAATTTTAAAGGCTAAATTGAACACCCTTGTCTCTTTCTTTATTTTGGAGAAATTGCTTTTATTGGTTCTGGAAAAATTACTTTTCCCATACAGTATGATGTTGGCTTGGGTTTGTCATATAGCCTTTTCATATTAAGTTCCTCCTATCACTAGTTTCTTTAAGGTTTCATAATGTAGAAATGTGGAATTTTGTCAAAATGCTTTTTTCTACATCCACTGAGATAATCCTGTAGTTTTCTTCATTTGATCTATTTTTTATTTATACATGTTGAACTATTTTTGCATCTCTATGAAACCCAATTGATCATAGTTTATGATCTTTTAAATGTATTGTTGAATTCAGTTTGCAAGTATTCTATTAAGGACATTTGCATAAATGTTCTTTGAGGATATTAGCATGTATTTTTCTTAATGTGTCCTTGTCACATTTTGAAATTGGGATAATGCAGACTTTGTAGAATGAATTTGGAAGCATTCCTTGTTTTCTATTTCATGGAATTATTTGAAGAGCATTGGTATAAGTTCTTCCTTAAAGAATTTGCAAAATTCACTCATGACTCTTTCTGATTGTGGGTTTTTCTTTGTTTATGGGCTTTTTATTACTTTTTTAATCTTGTTGCTTGTTATTGGTCTGCTTAGGTTTTCTATATTCTGATTCAATTTCATCAGGTTATACAGGTCTAGAAATTTATCCATTTCTTCTGGATTTTTTAATTTGTTGGAAACTGTTTCCAAAATAATCCCCAATGGTCTTCTGGATTTCAATGTTGTCTATTGTAATATCTCTTTTTTCATCTCTAATTTTATTAATTTATGTCTCAGTTTCTTTTGGTTAATTTGGCTAAGGAGGTTTTCAATTTTGTTTATCTTTACAAAGAATCAACTCTTTATTTCATTTATCTTTGGTAATGTGGCCATTTTATTAAGATCTTTTGTTCTTTTATTTACTATTCAGTTAATTTCAGCTCTGATTTTTATTCTTCCCTTCTATTGGTTTTGGACTTGGTTTATTCTTACTTTCTTAAGACCTTGTTATGTATCATTAGGTTATTTATTTTGAACTTCTCTGATTTTTTAGGTAAACACTTCCCTCTTAGAATTGCCTTTGCTATATCCCACAGATTCTGATATGTTGTGTTTCAATTCTTGTATGAGCCTAAGAATTTCTTAATTTCTCCCCTTTTTCTTTAATTATCCACTATCTAAAAGTGTGTAGGAAGGGCTGGGATTGTGGCCTAGTGGCAAAGCACTTGCCTCGCATGGGTAAGGCACTGGGTTCAATCCTTAGCACCATATAAAAATAAATAAATAAAATAAAGATATTGTGTCCATGTATAACTAAAATATTATTTTAAAAACTGT
The DNA here is from genome assembly GCF_052094955.1 of Ictidomys tridecemlineatus. Taxonomy (NCBI): domain Eukaryota; kingdom Metazoa; phylum Chordata; class Mammalia; order Rodentia; family Sciuridae; genus Ictidomys; species Ictidomys tridecemlineatus. The sequence continues at coordinate 61,880,686 of NC_135485.1, forward strand.
GTAGGGAGGGTTGAGAGGGGAAGTATAGAAGTTCATTGGATTAGACAAATGTAAATGAAGGTAAAGGAGGAGGGATGGGAATAGGAAAGACAGTAGAATGAATCAGACATAACTCTTCTGTGCAGTTATATGAATATATGACCAGTGTAATTCCACAGTATGTACAACCACAAGAATGGGATCCAAATTGGAATGGGTTTCACTTCATGTGTGTATAATATGTCATAATAGACCCTACTGTTGTGTATATCTAAAAACAACACATAAAAAATAAATAAATAAAAGTGTGTTGTTCAATTCCATGTGTTTGTATAGTGTGCCAAGTTTTTCTTGCTGATGATTTCTAGTTTTATTCCATTAGCATTCAGCAAGTTGCAAGGAATTATTTCAAGTTGTTGTTTGTTTTGCTAATACTTGTTTAGTATCCTAATATATGATATATTTTGGAGAAAGTTCCAAGAACAATTGAAAAGAATGTGTATTCAACTCTTGTTGTATGAAATATTCTGTAGATTTCTCTCATGTCCATTTTATCTAAAGTATAGCTCAACTCTAATAACTTTGTTGATTGAAGGGGGTCTGTGAGAGTGGCCTACTGAACCCACTATTATTATGTTGGGGCCTATTTGTTCCTTATATCATGGAATGTTTTCTAATGTTTTGGGAACATCAAGAATCAGGGCATATTTATTTACTATTGTTATATTTTCTTGTGGATTGTTCTCTCTACCAATATGTACTGGCTTTCTTTGTCTCTTCTGATTAATTCTGTCTTGAACTCTGCTTTTTAAGATATGAAAATAGCTACTCCTGAATGCTTTCAGATTCCATGTGCATTTGTTTTTCCATCCTTTCACTTTCAATCTGTGAATATCTTTGACAGTAAGGTATGTTTCTTATAGACAACATATACTTGGATCTTGTTTGTTAACTGAAGTCTTCCAGTCTGTCTTTTAATTGGAGAATTAAGACCATTTGTATTCAGTGTTAATATAGATAGATTGATTGATCAATAGATAGATAGACCAACCTATATAGATAAATAGATCTATATAGATAGATAAATATATCTTCCTGTCATTTGTTTTATTTTAAAATTTTGATTTATTCATAATCCTTATTTGTTTATCTACTTTTCTAATGAGATCTATTCTTTCCCATAGTTACTTTCATCTTGTTCTTCTGTGTACAGGATTAAGTATTGTATGTAATTGTATCAACTATTGTATATAATTCTGGCTTAGTGCACATGAATTATTTCAGTTCATTTTATCTTGGATAGTTTTATTTCTTCTATTCTGAAAGACAACTTTGATGTAAATAATAATGTTGGTAGTTATTATGTTGGTAGTATTTTCTGTTGTTTATTCTTTTCTTTCAGGGCTCAAAATACATAATTCTATACCATCCTGGCTTTTAGAATTTCTCTTAAGATTTTTTTTCTGTTGGGTTTCCCTTTATAGCTGACTTGATGTTTCACTCATAGCTTTTAAAATACCTTTTGTTGTTCTGAATTGTTTGCATTTTAATAATAATTTTTCATAGAGAAAGCTTTTCTGGTTCTGTCTGGAGTTCTAAATATCTGCAGTACCTACATGTCCATTTCATTCCCAAAATTAGGGAAAATTTCTGCTATTATTTCATTAAATAAGTTTTCTATGCCATTGTATCTCCACTTCTTTCTCAAGACCTATGAGTCTCAAATTTGAATTTGATCTTATAATGTTGTCACAGAGCCCTTATATGTCCTTTACATAGTTTCTTTTTTTTATTTGCTATTGTCTGAGTGTTCTAGTTCATCTACTTTGTCTTTGAGTCCTGATATTCTTTCTTTTACTTGACCTAGTCTATTATGTGTCTCTCCACTGAATGTTTTCATTTGTCTCACTGAGTTTTTCCTTTCCAAGATTCCTGTTTAGTTCTTTTTCAGAATCTTTGTCTGTTTACTGAAATGCTCTTTCATATGCTACCTTTCTTAGTTCTTTTAATTCATTTTTAATTTTGATAATTTTTAAAATTCTTTGTCATTTCATCCACTTTGATATCTATTAGTTCAGTTACTGGGGAGTTATGAATTTTAGAGTTATCTTATTAACTTGTTTTTTCATGTTTCCTGTGTGTCATTATTGAAATTTGTGCATCTGTTGGGATGGATATTTTTACTGTTAAAAGAGGGACTTTTTAGTGAGTTACTTTCTCTTTACAAGGTGCACCAGACTAGGGGTATATCTTAGCATCAGAGCACCCAATGAGCACCCAATAAAGTGCTATGTTCCATCGCTATCACCACCCTAAGAGAATAAAATAACCAAAATTATCAGTGACAACTTGAAAGCCAACCTATAATAAAACATAATGACAACTTATTGAACAAGTTCTTAAAACTTCACTTACTAAAAAGGAGTAATAATATAGAATAGGCTAAAAATGGGCAATAAGGAATGTTAGATTATATTAAATTCTATAGACCATAAAAAATAGTGACAGAAGAAAAGGCAAAAGAAAGAGAAAGGTGAGGAAAGAGAGAGGTAAAAAAATGAGAACTGAAAGAAAGAATAGAAGAGAGTAGATAAAATAAGAAATAAAAATTGAATGTAGAATAGACTCAATTGACAAATTAATTTTAAATAAGGAAGAAAAGAAAAAAACAATGTTTTATAAAGGTATGCAATAAGAAATAATGAGAGGAATTAAAATAAACCAACACAGAAAACAATATCATTGGAATAAAAAAATGACACCAAGATTTTTAAGGTAGAGGGACTTTTCTGGCATTTTTCAGATGTGACATTGATGTGGGACACTTTGATGCAGCTGTCCTCTCAAGGTCTGGGTGTTGAGAAGTGAAAAAGTTGATTGACATTGCACAGAGGTGGAGCATTGTGTATTTACTTTTTCCCACACCTAGAACAGCTGCTGAAGAGGAGAGTGTGTGTGGTAGATAAAGAAAGACCAAAAACAAAGGAGGTGGAGGAAGAGAATGGGAAGAGGAGAATAAGAAGGAGGACAACAGGAAGAAGCAGCCGCAGCAAGTGGAACTCCTGAGCTGTCTTCACTGTCTTCATACCCCCACCCCAACTCTGAGGCTCACTTCTGCAGATTTTTTTTACCACTGTGTTGGCCCCAGCATTGGGGTTTCTCTGATGAGATAGAGGAGATGTCCTCTTTGGCGTAAGGGCAGTTGCTTTGCATGTTCAAGAGCCACAGAGCACAACCTGCTTTTCTCCAAGCTGTTAGGGTGGCTCTGTGAGCTTCTGCTATCAGCCCAGGAACTGGAAAGCCTCCTGCTTGTGCAGAGGTGACAGTGCTAAAGAGTTCTTTGCCTGGTGGGCGGAACACTCCCTGGTATGGGTAATGGGTGTATGTGCACCCAGGAGACCTCACTGCATGAGGATGGGGTAAGCACCAAGCTGCAAGGCACTAAAATGCACCTGCCCTACTCTGCTCCCACCCTCTCTTAGTTCCCACCATCTGTCAGACAGAAATCTCAACAGGGAATTCACTGGACACATTATTCTGAAGGCTTGCTTCAAAGGCTTTCCCCATGACAATATTTGCTGCTATCTCCAGAGGAGATGAAGATGTGGAATGTGTGCTTCTCAAAGCTGTCAGCTTAAGCATGACCTTCACAAAACGATTTCCTGCCATAACTTGCCACTCATTCACCAGCCCACATGCAGTTTCGGTATCAACTAAGTTCAGTGTGCAGGCTAGCTGTGGGCTTGGAGAGTTGGAATGAGAGAAAAGAACATTACTAGCCTCTTCTATAGTCTCCTCTCTTGATTTTATAGTCCTCTTTTCCTGATTAGTAGCTGCCATCTCTGTCTTTCCAGAATGCGGCTGAGAGGAGGAGAAGAAGTTAGAGAAAAATCACAGTTTTAGTTTCTGTTGCAGTTGTGATCTGGCGGGTTGCCCCTGATTTGGGGAATGTAAACTCCCTATACTCCTTTTCCTGTGGGTCTCTTTTGAGGTCAGAGTTCCCAAACCCAGGCTGCCTCAACTACTGGTCCCTGACCACTTCTCTGGATGACTGCTTAAATCATTTTCTCAGCCTTAAGACTCAGAGGGCCCAGCCTTCTGCTGAGGTTGCATGGCCCCTGCAGGCTATCTTCTTAAATGAGATCCCTTTTTAAATGATCCCTCCCACTTCCCCTACATTTGCCTTCACCCTCCATCTTCTCCCTCAGAAATCAGCCACTTGCAGCCCACACTATCTGGTGTCTCTCAGAACCATCCTGCCCTTGACTTTCAGAGCATGAGTCAGCTACTGCTCCCTGTGCCCTCCAGACTATAGCGACACAGAAATCTCTAATTCTATCTCTCAGGGCCTCTCTTCCACTTGTACTAATTGTAAAAGAATCCCCCAAGTTTCTCACACTGAGAAAAGGAGTTCATAAAGCATAAAATATCTTCTCTAAAATTGTCTTTCCCAAAATTGTCTTTTCTTTTAGCCTGGGGACAAGTAGTGGTCCAGCAGGGATACACAAGCTTCACGGCACGTACATATACCCTACATAGACAGTCTAATCTCTTGCTTTATAATATGGAGAGTTGTTGGTACCCATCTTATTATTCTAGATTTTGGTGACTTAGTAGGAATTCTAAGATAATAAGAATATTACATTTAACATATTACATATGTATCTATAAGTATGTTTGAATTTATATATAAAATGTCTTGAGCAACACACACATAAAAATACACACACACATAAAATCTCTGGAGGAAAGTATTTGGGAGATATATGTGCTTTTTTTACTTTACAGTTTTCTATAGCAATTTTTTTAGTTATAGATGGACACAATACCTTTATTTTATTTTATTTTATTCATTTATTTATTTATTTTTATGTGGTGCTGAGGATCTAACCCAGTGACTCACACATGTTAGGTGAGTGCTCTACCACTGAGCCACAACCCCAGCCCCAGCATATGTTTTTATACTATGAATGTATTACTTAAAAGAAAAAACAAACAATGGCTCTGGTACTCACTCAAGTTTGGGAACCACTGTCTCAGGATCAAAGAATTTTCAACAAGACACTCTTATCTTGTTCAAAGCAGTCATTACAACTTGTAACAATTTCATTATTCATGTGTATCTTTACTGGCTGCTTCACTGTTAAAGGATAAGGTATATCCCTAGCATTAAACATTTATTAAATGTTCTTTGTTGATGCAAAAGTAAGAAACAGAAAAATAGAAGCTAATAAAGGTGGTGACCAATAGGAGGAGGGCAGAGCATAAAGGGAAATTGGAACAACACTTTAAAATGTATATCTGTTGTTTTATCTGGGAATTTGGACAATGTATTACATTGTAGAGTTTTTTTTAAAAACATGAGAAAACTAAAATACAAGGAACAAGTTTCCATTTCATTTGACTTAGTGATATACACACACATACATGTATAAAATTTTATAAACTTTTTGTATGTTTGAATATTTTACAATTTGGAATTTCTAAAACTATGCATGAAATAATAGTTCAAGAAACATTTTCTGTGCTTCCAGAACAACAGCACATCTATTCTACCCTTGTGACTCAGACTGACATCAATCAATAGGCATGTCTTAATCTGTAAAAAGAAGACAGTCATAAATACATATTCCTTAATAACAATGAAATAACATGTATTAAATGTCTTATAAAATATAACATGATGGAGGTATTAACTTTTTTTTTCAGTCCAAATTCCTTAAATTAGAGGACCATACTTTATTCTTTCTTGTTTGTTTGTTCATTTGGTGGTTTTTTTTTGGGGGGGGGGGAGTGTATTTGTTTAGATACCAGGGGCACTTAACCATTGAGCCACATCCCCAGCCTCTTTTTATTTTATGTTTTATTTTAAGACAGGTTCTTGCCAAGTTGTTAGGGTTGCTGAGGCTTTCCTTGATCTAGGAATCCACCTTCCTCAGCCTCCTGAGTCTCTGGGATTACAAGCACGTGTCACAGTGCTCAGCCTTTATTCTTTATTGCGTATGGTCCAACTTATGGCTCAGAACCTGGCTGGGAGACTCTTCATTTTAAGGTTTTTCAAATTGACAATACAAAAATAATCTTCACATTGGAAGAAGTGACTAGGCAATGTGGCCACGGCTTTGGTTCTTCTGAGGCTCACATTCTCACGGGAATGGCTGTCAATCAGGACGGTTATCACTTCAGCAGCTGCCAGGGACACTGCCCTTCCTTCAGCCATGTGGCCTCAGTGTATATCCGTGTCTTCCCTATTGCATTTGGACTGGTTGGTAACAAACCAACCCATTAAACTAGGTATTTACTAAATACCTAGAGATGGCATTATTAATCTGTAAAATAGCAAAGAGAAGGAAAGAAGTAAAAGGAGGAGGGTGTTGTGGTAGATAAAGAAAGACCAAAAACAACAAAACAAAACAAAATAAAACAAAACAAAAAAACAGGCTAACTTTGATACACTATATAAAAGAAAACTACACTAGACCAAATTCTATTGTTTACAAATGGTTACTGTTATCTCTTAGCAGATCCCAGATCCTTTCCCATCTTAGGCATTGTTCTACCTCCATTTAGCAGGCTCCATGTTCTCACACACAACCAGAAGATGCCCTCTGAAAGATGTTCTAACAACTCAAATGCATGTAAAAGAAGACATACTCTTACACACATGGTCACACATATATCCAACTGTTTTGTAATTCGAATTTAACATAATTTAAAGACTAGGAACATTTCTGGACTATTCATCAGATAGAGTAGGACTGGTATTTTAAAAAAGAATTCAAGGAATGCTAAACTTTGGAAAAACAAAATTATTCATTTGAATTTGATATTCATAGCATGATCTGTATTAAACATTTTTTTTTCAAACAAATCAATGCAAGCTATTTGAATAGTTGCATTTTGTGATTTTTTTTGTGGTCTAAAAACAGGTGCCCATTTTCCAGCTTAAGTAAAATTTAAGTACAAGGGAGAAGGACAAGCCCTTATTTTTTTTTTCCTGGGGTTCTATAAAGTTCAAATATTTCTTAGAAGTTATAACAAAATTCAATTAAAGAAACTGTTTTTGTCCCCAGAGAGCTTTTTTTTCTTCTCTATTTTCTTATTTAATTACCTAATATTTTAATAGAGGTGGTCCTGAAACTCAGGAAATGAAACAAGATAGAAAAGATGCACAAAGGGTCTGAGGTATAAATGACCTCGGGCACAGATCAAAAAACATTAGAGCCATTATTATTATAGGAGAGTGAAACAGGGGCTTCATAATCAAATTAGCGAAAAAGAAATAAACTTCCCATTGCCAAACATATTCAGTATTATGAAATGAACCCACTTTCTAATACGAGTCTATAATGAATTATGTCCAATTATGTAATTTCAAAACTCTACCATAAAGAAACAGAGATGAATGATCATTCAGAAAAAATTCCAGAACTCAATAAAAAGAAATGTTTACTCATTAAAATAACTCAATATGCATTACGCTTTTTTAAAATTACAGCTTTATAATACAGTTACATGTACTAGTTGGGTTGCATTACAATTTGAATAGTACAAATACTGAATCAATCTGAATGGCCAGTCCTTAAGAATTTTTTTGTTTGTTTTTTGTTTTTGTTTTTGTTTTTTTGGTAACAGGGATTGGACACAATGGCACTTAACTACTGAGCCATGTCCTCAGGCATTTTTATTTTTTATTTTGAAATAGGGACTCACTAGGTTGCTTAAAGCCTCTCTAAATTGCTGAGGCTGGCTTTGAACCTGCAATCCTCCAGCCTCAGCCTCTCTTGAGCCAATGAGATTATAGGCATGTGCTACCACACCCAACAAAGATCTATTTTTTATTCATTTTCAAGCAAACTGTCCTGGTTCAGGATTCCTTGCATGCAAAATAGACATGGGCAAAAATCTAGGCATACAAGCAGTCTGAGATTTTATATTATTCCCTATTTATTTATGTTCTAAAAATGTCAAATAAGCACATATTATATGTCAACCTCAATGGTATGAAAGATATAACCACCTCTATGCAAACTTCTTAATAATACAAGAAATGTTTAAACAAGTAACTATAATATAATGCAATAGATACAATAATTGGAGACATACAGTGTTCTGTGAAGGCATAGGACAGAAGCAACTAAACATGTCCTAGGGTCTGTGAGTATGGAATGGATTCCAAAGTGCTCTTGAAGTGGATATGACTCTTTCCCCATTTTTCTTGCCATTTTTTCTCTACTTTTTATTTATTTAATTTAGTTTCATAACATTGAACCTCCTTAAAGATATATGTTATAGTTGTTGAGGATTTTATTTGTTATTTTGGGATATACATGACAGTAAAGTGTATTCTAGACATATTATACATCAATGGAGTATAACTTCCCATTCTTCTGGTTGTACATGATGTAGAGCTACACAGGTCATGTATTCATATATGAATATGGAAAAGGTATGGCTGATTCATTCTACTGTCTTTTCTATTCATTCCCCATCCCTTCCCTTCATTCCCCTTTGTCTAATCCAATGAACTTTTATTCTTCCCTCCCTTTCCCCATTATTGTGTGTCAGCATCCTCATATCAGAGAGAATTTTCGACCTTCAGTTTGTTGGGATTGGCTTATTCAACTTAGCAGGATAGTCTCTATTTCCATCTATTTACCAGAAAATGCCTTAATTTATTCTTCTTTATGGCTGGGTAATATTTCATTGTGTATATATACCACATTTTCTTTACCCATTCATCTGTTGAAGGGCATCTAATGTGGTTCCATAGCTTAGCTATTGTGAATTGAGCTGCTATGAGTGTTGATGTGGCTGTGTAACTATAGTATGCTGACTTTAAGTCCTTTGGGTATATAGAGAGGAGTGGGATAACTAGGAAAAGTGGTTCTATTCCAAGTTTTCTGGTGAATCTTGAAAATGCTACTTTCCAAAGTGGTTGTACCAATTTTCAGTCCTACCAGAAATGTATGAGTATACTTTTCCCCCACAACTTTGCCAACACTTATTATTGCTTGTATTTTTTATAGTTGTTACTCTGATTGGAAGGAGATGAAATCTCAGTGTAGTTTTAATTTGCATTTTTCTAATTGCTATAGATGTCATTTTTTTCATATATTTGTTGACTGATCAAATTTCTTCTTGTGTGAAGTGCTTGTCCAGTTCCTTTGCCTATTTATTAATTGGGTTTTTTTGTTTGTTTGTTTTTGTTTTGGTGTTAAAATTTTTGTGCTCTTTATTTATGGTAATTAATGTTGCAAGATCTCTAGTTCCATCTGTTTACCAAAAAATGTCTTAATTTATTCTTCTTTATGGCTGGGTAAAGGTAGCAAAGATTCTCTCCCATTCTGTAGGCTCTCTCTTCACATTATTGATTGTTTCCTTTGCTGTGAAGAAGCTTATTAGTTTGATAAAGTCACATTTATTGATTTTTTATTTTATTTCTTGCATTTTAGGAGTCTTGTTGAGGAATTCAGTTCCTAAGCCAATATAATGGTGATTTGGGCCTTCTTTTTCTTTTAGTAGGCACAGGGTCTCTGATCTAATGCCTAGGCCTTGATCCACTTTGAGTTGAGTTTTGTTCAGGGTGAGAGATAGGGGTTCAGTTTCATTCTACTTCATATGAATTTCCAGTTTTCCCAGGCCCACTTGCTGAAGAAGGTATCTTTTATCCAATGTATGTTCATAGAACCTTTGTCTAGTATGAGATAACTGGAATTATGTGGGTTTGTGTCTGTGTCTTATATTATGTTCTGTTGGTCTTCACGTCTGTTTTGGTGAAATACCATACTATTTTTGTTACTGTGGTTCTGTAGTATAAATTAAGGTCTAGTATTGAGATGCTTCCTGCTTTACTCTTCTTGCTAAGGATTGCTTTGGCTACTCTGGTTTTTCTTCTTCTTTTATTTTTTTTTCCAAATGAATTTCATGACTACTCTTTTTATTTCTATGAAGAACATCACTGGAATTTTAATAGGAATTGCATTAAATCTTACAGTATTTTTGGTAGTATGGCCACATTGGCAATATTAATTCTGCCTATCCAAAAGTATGAGAGATTTTTCCATCTTCTAAGGTCTTCTTCAATTTCCTTCCTTAGTGTTCTGTAGTTTTCATTGTAGAGGTGTTTCACCTCTTTTGTTAGATTGATTCTCAAATACTTTATTTTTCTTGAGGAAATTGTGAATGGGGTAATTTTCCCAATTTCTCTTGCAGTGGCTTCATCACTGATGTACAGGAAGATATTTGATTCATGGGTGTTAATTTTATATTCTGCTACTTTGCTGAGTTCATTTATTAGTTCTAGAAGTTTTCGGTGAAGTTTTTGGTCTTCTAAATATAGAATCATGTTGTCAGCAAATAGGGATGATTTTCCTTCTTTTCCTATTTGTTTCCCTTTAATTCCTTTCTTCTAATTACTCTGGCTAGAGTTTCAAGCACCATGCCGAATACAAGTTTTTCTTCTACTTTTGTCTTTTCTCTGTGTCATCTCTTATTCCAAATATCTATATTTTCTTTTCCTTTCCAGCCTAATTCTTTCACTATTTCCAGAGTTAGAATCAATATAGGATTTGAGAAGCAGTCATCTTTGTCACTAAGACTGACTTAATTCATATCCACATTCATTTTTTCAAAAACCACCTTTTCTATTGCCGTATGAAGTACTGACCTTGTAGTCTAAAGACCTACATTCAGATCCTGATTTAGCTGAGGACTCGTACGTAATAACTGTGTTACTGAAGACAAATAGCCTTTTAGTCAAGTCTTTTTCATTTTCGCAATGAAGCAATCTTGCAGGGATATTGCATGGAGAAATGTAAGATGGTGTACAAATGTAGACTTGGTCAAATAGAATAGAATATTCTTATCAAATGAAGGAACAAAAACCATGTCTAGTTTGCCTCACTTGGAAGGTGTTTAGGAGCCTTTACCTTGAAATACATAAAAAAAAAAAACCACTATGCTGTAATTACACCATATCCAAAGTGAATGAAAATGCACTTTTTAGATACATGGACAATAGTATTCAGTACTTTGATTTTTAATAATTTTTTAGTAAAATGTAAATATCTAAACTCTATTTAAAAGATAGAATTTGGAAAAATACTTTTTCAATGACTGTATGTCTAGCATATGCCCTACTCTTTACACTTATATAGCTTTTTAATGGTAGAATAAGAACTTCTTACATTGGGGGTCCTGGAAGCAGGTTGGCTGACATTTAAATGTGGCCCAGGAAAGCTCTTTTAAGCATGGAGTGGACTTATTTAATATTTAAAAATACTCAGACATGGATTTACTGATAATTACCCAAATTTTTATTTTTTTATTTCAGAGCTCAACACTACCAAAGCATTCTGCTCTTTATTTTCCATCATATACAACTATAATATCACCTTGCCCACAGAAAGCTCAAAGGAAAAATGATCTAACAAGAGTGAATTTCCATGTTCCTTTGCATTTAGGCCCTTCAACTAGGACCTAAAGTGATAATCCAATCTTGTCTAATAGAATTTCCAGACAGTGAGTCACCTTTTAGTACAAACTTTTGGAAGAGTGTATTTTAAATTATAAATGGATTTTTTCTTTGTTTTTGTTGTTTTATAAAAGGATCTTATCTGTTTTCTTTTTAAATAATTTATATTTCCCTTTCTGTGGGAAAGGTGATGTTCAATTCAAGGCATTTCAGAGAAATGGTCTACTTCTGTTTTTGATTATTGACTGATTTGTTCACTCTTAACAAATGCCTATTGAGGAACTGGTCTATGATAGCTTCTATTTATTTATTTATTTATTTAAGGCATAGGATATTGAACCCAGAAACACTAAGCCATAGCCCCAGCCTTTTTTACTTGGATACAGGGTCCTACTAAGTTGCTGAGGCTGACCTCAAACTTGAGATCCTCCTGCCTCAGCCTTCTGAGTCTCTGGGACGACAGGTGTGGGCTACTGCATCTGGCTTGCCAGGTACCCTTTAAAGTGTCATTTCACATGTCCTCATGACACACTGTGAGGTACATATTAATTCCTATTTTAAAGATAAAGATATTTTGACAAAGGCAAACTAAGTAAGATTCTGTTGATAACAATGAAGCTTTCTGTCATCCTTAACTTCATGGAATTAGTTTGCTCATCTAAGCACACTGGGCAGTAAATGTCAAAACCTGTTTTTCAGTGACACTCTCTTCATTGTGGAAAGGTACTGTGGACCTCACCATGTCATGGCTGAGGATGCATAATTAAATTCCCACATTTTACTGCCAATGTTATATTAGAACCAAAGAGTGAGAACAGCAATCAACTTTCCTGGGACTAGAGAATTTGCCACCTAGTGGTAAGGCTTAGCAAAAATTTTGGAGTCCATTGTTTATTTGGACAATGTAACCGGCTTTAAATTGTGCGGCTCTGAGCTTTTTGTGGGGTCCCAGCTTTGCTCAACCACTTCCAATGATCGGAGGAGACACATTCTCATGATGAAGAGTTACTAGGCTGAGTTTCTAGGGAGGACAAGAAACCACTTTTGCTTTCCCTTCCTTGAGGAAAGGGCAAAAGGGCACTATCGGTCAAATGCTGCTGCCTTCTGGGGAAGACATAATGCTCTGTGTGTGACAAAACCATGCAGGCACAGCCTGCAGAGAGACACTGCAAGGGGGAGTAGACTAAATTAGGATTTAGAGGCTTTTGAATGCATGAAATCCCTGCCTTTTTGTTTCCCTGGCTTTCAAAAAGGGTATTGGCAAATGCGTCTTGGCATCCTACATTTTTAACTTTAAAAAAAAATGTAAATTTCAGTATGTCTCACCAAGTGACAAATGTAAAGAGTTTTGGAATTTTCAGAGGCGCACAGCAGTTTGCCAAAAATTCAAAAGTTGGAGTTTGAAAAATCATGAGACGTTAATTAAATCACCAGGCAAGAAGCATATCATTTCTACATTTTTGTGTAAATATATAGTTTTTTTCATTGTCTGTTACAACCTGGTTCTGCCACTGAAACTTTCATAATATTGAGAATTGGAGTCGGGATGGGATTTTATTTTAGAGTGGGAATGAACCAGTCTCTCGTTCTCTGATTAAAAAAAAAAAAAAAAGCATGCGGTTGTCTGTGAGGCAGATGGGAACTCCTGAAGCACACCAGGCAACTGCTCTTCAGCAAGGAAAACAAAAACCCAGGTGCAGAATGTGTCCGAACAGTGCAGATGGGCCTTCAAGGGTGTCCACTGTTTACAGGAAAAAGGAACACAGCTCTCATCATTGAGTGACCACTCTTCCCAGGGATCCATTTCCCCCAGCTGGTCTCAAGCAGAATATCCCCTCCAAAGGCCCAAGTAGCAGCTGTCAATGACCTCTGCCCCTTCAAAGGGAGAGGCTGGGTGGCTGTTTTCACCGGGTCAAGATGTGCTAATTACTTAAATCTGGAGAATCAGAGTGTGTATACTACAGCAGTATTTCTATAGCCCATCTGACTCCTGCAATCTTTCTTCTCATCCTTAAATCCTTTTAAGGAAAACAGTTTACATCTGCTTCTACAGTTTGCTGGCATCTTTTCCCTCCAGTTGTATGTTATCAGCTCCCAGTTGTACGTGAGACATGCACATATTGTAGGAAGAAAAATCAACAATAGAAAGTGGAGATTTTGAAAAGGAAAAGAGCCCCTCTGGAGATCTGCTCTATGCCAAGGGCCTGGCACCAGGCATATACAGGATGGCTTCATTTGACCTTCGTGATTCCTAGAAGAGAACATCCTTATGCATAGTGGCCATGCATGGATCTCGCTCCAAAGTCATTTTTTACACTGCCAGAGTATTCTTCCCAACACATATCTCTGATTATTTCATGCTCCAGTGCCCTTCCCTTGTCTAGTAAATGAAGTAAACACTCCTCCGTGGGCCTTTCTAGATGTCGTCTCAGCCTGACCTTCCAACTGTGTCTCCAACTCCTCACTGAGACTGACCTCTCCAGCTGTAGCCCAGATTTCTGCCCTCTGTCATGCAATTAAATCTTCACCGACCCATCGATCTTACCCTTTACTCTTGTCCTTCTCACGAGGATATCCGACTATATTTCACAGATCAGCACAAAGGTCATCTCCTTCATAAAACTATTTTTCCACTTTTAATATGTATTAAACTTGTTATAGTTCTTACTTTAAACTTGAAATTCTTACCATAGTTCATTTAAGATATTGAACTATCTATTCACATTTTAAAGCTCATCAAAATTCTTTGTAATAATATCTTCATAGGACACTACATTGGACATGGTGTCATGAAAATTTAAGAAAAGAGACACTTTTGGACAGTACTGAAAGAGAGAGAGAAACAGAAGAATACTGAGTCAGATAAAATAAGCATGGAGATTACAATATGAAATGAGTTTCCAAGTAAATATCTAGTGTTGTTCTATTTTTATCTAGAAGAATATAGACATCAAAACTTTTTAGATACATATATTCTGTAGGAATGGTTGAGGTGAGGACAAATAGATATTGCATCCCTACAAATGATAGATTCCTTTTTATAATCTCATTTCATCCATAAGCAGAGATGAAATAATAAAAGTTTAATAATAGCCTCTCTGGGAGAAAAAAAAGCCATGATTTATAGTACTTACCAATTTCTATAGTATTTTTTATCTACTAATATTTCAATTTCAAGCTACTCTTGTGGCATCTCTAATATTGGAGTTAGAGGACACATATGCACCTGCCTCTCATAAGCAGGGGCCAGGCCTCTCAAGTACACTACTATGACAGCCAATTATTATCTCCATTCCACAGATGAAGAAAGAGTAATGTGTAAGATCACACAGTAGAGGTATGGAAGAGATATGCTGTTGGTCTGATATATGAGATTACAAATCCCACTACTTTTTGCTAGAGAACACTCTCTGGACTGCATCAGCAAGTTATTGAATTGGGGGAAATGAGCATATGCATCCCTCAATTCCTTTGTTTCTACCAGGAGTAGAGGAACAACACAAGATCCACATGATACACAGATCCTCAATAAAAGACTCCAACAGGGGAGAAATCTTTAGTAGTATATAGTGATGATTCTCAAAAACACATACAGAGAGAGAACACAAGAATTCTTTGCCTTTTTTACATGATCTTTCCTCTACTTACCTTAGCCCCTCACTTTTATAGAAACTCGCATTTTTCCTTTGTCCATTAATCTAGTCATGCAACAGATTTCTGCCTGGTCTTCTGTATTCCCCATTCCCCACCCTCTCTGTGCCTCAAATTTCCTCTGTCCCTCCTTTTCTTTTTTCCTTCTTTACTTTCATTCTTTACTTTTCCTTTTTACTTTCATTCTTCCTTCCCTTCTTGCTTGATTCCTTCTTCTAGTGTTATTTTATTTATTTAGTTAGTTAGTTATTAAGGTATGATAACTTTTCCAATGTTACACATCAAACAATTCATCCTGAACTTTCAAGGAAGTAGTTTGCTTACATAGCATATTAAACAGTGGTCAGAGTCAGGATCTGTTAATGGAATGTATACAAGTGAGTGAGAGCCAAACAGATTTACCCAGAAGCATAGAAAACAATCCCATTAAAAGTTTGGAATAAAAAATTGATTTCTGGGATACCAAGCTGTATTTTGATTCCCTTTGGTTCATACAAATCAATATTAAGCAGCAAATTTTTAGGCATGTAACTCAGACCCCAATGTCTTACAGAAGAAGAAAATAAGTACTATAAGCAATTGACAAGGTTTATTCCCTCTTATTCCCATAATGAATTTGCCTGATACGCAATTTAACACTAAAATGACTCTCTAACTTAGCCTTTATAATAACAAGGACCAATTCTGACAGTTGTCATTGTAAATCACGAGAAATAGAAAACAACTAATGGGGAAAAAAATAAAAACAGCCCTTCCAGTTAAATCAAATGAGGCTTTTAAAAAGTCACATACTCAAGAGTCATTTTGCAACCCTTAGCTTTTGGCCTAAAGTATTCCCAGGGGGAGAATTGGCCTCCTCTCCCACCCAGCACCCTCTTCACATCCCCCATTTGTCAAGCCATTTGTCAGCACACAGCAATACCCAACATGCCTGGACTCTGTCAGGTTCTCATCTGGAAAGCAAAGCAAAGCCGTCTGGAGTCCCTCGAACAGCTGATTCCTGTACAATGAACAGAGCCTACATGAGACTCGCCACTCCTGAACCATGCTAGTGTTACAGAATGCTGAGTAGCCGTGACACCTCCATCTAGAGTCCTGTTTTGGAAAAGGAGTGACAAAATAGTCAAGAAACAGGAACGGACACCTGGCTCTGAGTGCCTCCAGGGCTCTGTTCCTTCATCTTTATGTTACACAGGATTTGGACCAAATGGTCTTCAGGTCATTTGCACCCCAACCTCTCTATAACACAAATAAGCCCTCAGCAGGCTGTAGTTTACTTTCTGAAGTGCATAGTTCGGATGTAAGGATTCAAAAAGCCAAAGTATGTCAGCTTTTGAGTCATTTTCCCTAAATAGGAAAAAGTGTGATGTACCCATCCATGTGTGCTCTGGAATTTTGCTTGGTCTTCTTAGAAATTCAAAACAAGGGATAGATGCAAGGGAGAAGGGACTTGATATCCATTGAGCATACACTGTGGCTTAGATGCTTTAAGTAAATACCTAGGAAAGGTAGAGTCTCCAAAGGAGCCACTATGTATGCATTCAGCATTCACAGCTTTGAGTATTTTCATTTGTGTTTCCCTTGTCTTGGAGATGAACAGGCTCAGACAGCCTGCCTCATGGCTGATTAGATAATAACTGCCACACATGAAAGACGCTTTTCTTGACATTGTTGAATTTTAAGCAGAGCATCATTACTTCCATCTTGTGAGATAAGGAAACTGAAGTTTGGAAATGTTTAACTTGCCCAAACTAATGCAGGTTTTATGAAGAGGCAGAGCTTGGTTTTTAACCCTGGTCTCTCTAATTAAGAAACTTATCTGCCCCAATATTTCAGTATTTAGTGTAGTCCAAAGAATACCTGCATTAGAATCACTGCTGTTGTTCTTAGACCCCAGAGCAGACCTTCCTAATCTTTATCTCTGTGTGTGTGTGTGTGTGTGTGTGTGTGTGTGTGTGTGTGTGTAATGAGAGAGGAGGAAACAGAATCTAGATTTTTTAAAAAAATAGTGATTTTTTTAAATATTCAAATTTGAGAACTTCTGCAAATATTATATTGCCTGTTTAAGTAAATGATATAAATCCAAAATACATATAGAAAGAATTGTAGAAAGAAATATAGATACCCAAAACATTGTAATTCTCAGGTTGAATAGCCTGTCAATTTCTTCCCAAAGACACAAGAAACAGCTCCTCTCAGAAGCAGACATGGAGAGCAAGTGGAAAAGGTTTTAGATTAATGAAGACCTGTCATCATATATGTTTCCACAGTGGGCTGAAATCTGGCAAGGGAACCAGTTTTTGCACAGTGCACTGTAAGCTGGCCAGGTCTAAGTTTACACTTATAAATTCTTGCTCTTTGTCTCCTCTGGCTGTCCCCAATCTCCCATTGGTACACTTTTAATCAGTCACGGGTGCAATAATATTGACTAGGTTATTGTTCTTGTTTTTTGCTTCTGAAAAGTTCAGCTTTGATACTTCAATTAGAGTGAGACCTGCTTCTGATCACCTCCACTAACTGCATACCTGCAGACGATTTCTTCAGCAGAGCATAGTTTTATAGATAATGACAACAGCTAGCACTTAGATACATCTTGTGCCAGATTCTAAGAACTTGATTTCTGTTATATGTATTGATCTGTGCAACAGCCCTATGAAAGAAATTTTGTTCCTTGCCCTTGTTTTACAGGTGTAGAAGCCAAGGCAAAAGGAGATTACATAAGCATCTGGGGTCTAATAGCCCAAGGCTGTGGAGCTGGGATCTGAACATGTGCAGTTGATCCTGGGCCATGCTCTTAGCTTCCCTGCTTTACTGCCCCTAGGAATACTTTTGTGCTTATTTTTGCCAGTTTTATTCTTTGGTGGTGAGAAATTTACCTTTACATTAAAGAAAAGACTATGAATCTAACAAAGGTTCAGTGGACTCCATGTTATATTTTGTCACATACACACATAGAATGACTTGAAAAAATAAAATTATTTCTCAATATCCTCTTGTCATATTTGCATAAGCATATACCAACCCTCATTCAGTGGTTATTTTAAAATTACATGATGCAAATTCTAGACACAAAGTCACTGGGAATGCAAACCCGAGTGGAATAGGCGGCTATAAATATATCTCTTCTCTCTTCTGGTTACCTCACCCACCTGATGTTTGCATGGAGATTTTTATTGATAAATAATTTCGAATCATGAGACCTTTAATTAACTTAATATTATAATTAGCATTTTATAATATTACTTTTACCATATCGCTGCCAATGCTGAAGATGGCTTCCATGCTAAACTATGTTCCAATAGGATTTATTATTATTATTATTATCATTATCATTTTATTGGAGTATCTATTTTGCTGACAAATAAAACTTATACATGTTTATGGTATACAACATAATATTAAGCTAATTTTACTTGTGAAATGTACTTTTCAGCTAATTCCTTTGGAGATCCATGGCATTGAGGGAGGGTGAGGAAGGGATGGTCTGCAAGTGATAACAGGCCAAACTCAAGCTTTGCTTCTTTGTGCTTCTCCTCCTTTGGATGAAAACTTTACTCACCCAGCAGCCTGAAATGTCCCCACAGGGTTCTCACCAAGATTGCTGCTGGGTCCCTTTCAGATAGAGAGACACAGTGGCTCGAATTTTCCAAAGACATCATTTAGGAAGATGTGGTCTTGGAGTTTGGAATTAGACAATGTTTCTTCTTGAAATGGTTGCCTTATCTCAATAAACAAATTAGGTGCAAGAATTTCTCTCCTTCCCACATACATCTTGGCTTTGATTGTATATTTGGTTGCTGAATGATGGTCCAGTCTATACTATTCCATTTTGGAGAAAATTCTGAGCAACTTATGTTAATTGAACTAGAAAAATATAGTATAATGTTGCTTCAAACCTAAATTAACATTTTATAAGAGAAATGAGAACAATTTTGGATTTCCTGGTCTATTGAGTAAGTTCAGCATTCAATCAATTCATATGTCACCAGGAAATCAAATATGACAACAAAATTTAAAAAAATTAAATGGTTGTATTATAAATAAATTATGATCTGGGCACCAATAGTCCTTAAAAAAGAATATCACATCAAAAATCTTTCATTCTAGGAGTGTGTTAGTCCATTCTGGCCATTATAACAACATATCTTAAATTGGGTAACTTACAGATAGTGAAAATTTATTCCTCAGAACTCTGGAGACGGGAAGTCCAAGGTCAAGGTTCTAGCAGATTTGGTGTCTGATAAAGACTCCCTGATTCATAGATGGCACTTTGCTACTGTATCATCACATGGCAGAAGGGACCAGGAAGCTTCCTTCAACCTCTTTTCATAAGAGTGGAGCCCTCATAGCTTAGTCATTTCCCAAACAGTCCTTCCTCTTAATCCTGTCACCCTGGGGGATTAGGTCCAACGTGAATTTTAGAGGAACACAACAATTCTGATTATATGAAGAAGGAATATGAAACATACGTCTTAGACATAGGTCTTTGGCTATCACCTTAAAAGGCATGAATAAATACAAAATTTCCAAGATATTCAGACAACTCTTATTTCCTCTTTACCTCAAGAAATTATTGAATGTCTTTTATGTGCCATATAGAATACATTTCTGTTTATCAAAATGTGTGTCCTAAGTTTTTGTTTGAAAAATATGGTCAGAATAATTACTTCTACCGTTAATGAGCTTCCTGAGTGTGGCCTTTCAATATATATCTGATAGAATTCAGACTTGAAGGCACGACTTTCAGGAGTTCATGTTTCTAAGACCCAATTGTTTTCCACCTTACTAGTTAAGTGAAACAGTGGATGTAATTTAACCCCACTGAGCCTTAATTAATACCCATCTGCAAAATGGGTATTAATAATACCTGCTCCATTAGGTTGTTAAAATAAAATTGAGTAAGATTGTAAATGTAAAATTCTTAGAATAATCCTCATTATGCACTAACTGTGCAACACAAGTTAATTCATTTTAACTATTTTATCTAAGTTAAATATTAATCTGTCTAGTAGACCATTGGATGAAGTCTTTACAAAGATATTGCCATTTTACCTCAAAAATTATTTTGGAGGTCAATAGATATAGCTCAGTGTTACAGCCTATGTTTAGGATACTCAAGACCCTGAGTTCAATCCCCAGCACCACATACACACACACACACACACACACACACACACAAAGTTAGACTCTATTGAATAGGAAGGATATTCACTTTGTACTAGCGCTATGGATTTGTTGGTATAATTTAACCCATTTCTACAAAATTGCTTCATTGTTTACCTTATTTTTAGTTTATAATATATCACTATCATATGCTGTATAAGAACCTTTGCAATGTGAGAAAACATTCCTGCCCATGTCCTAGGCAATGCCAATATTTTCTTTCCTTAATTGCTCATAAAGGAAAAATCCCTCAGGATGGCAATATCACATCTTCATCATTATATGTCTCTGTATGTATTTAAATGAATGGAACAGTCTATTATACTAGGACCAAATTATTTCAGGGCTCACATCAAAGACATATTGGTTTTCTAGGCTCTATTTTGGTTTGTCTATTATTAAATATTGGTGCCTTCTCTTAAGAATCAGATGTTTTGGTTGTCTATTGGGGAGTTATGTATAAAAATTTCCTATCCCAAGTATAAGACAGGGCACATACACATTTTATTCTACAACATCTTATTAGACTTTAAGAATTCTGATTCTTAAGTGAATACATATGAAATTTTTTCTGGTTTTGATGCAAGGTGTTCCTCAAATACCTGTGTTTCTATAAAACTATTCAGAGGTGAATGATTGAACCATGAGAGCTGTACTCTACTCATCCCATCCTGTTTGAATGAACTGGGTGGTACCTGTAGGTAGGTGAGGCATGGCTGGCTGGAGAGGGTGGGTTCCTGGGGGTGTGTTGTATAACAGAGCAGTTTCCCTGTGGTTCCTTCCTCTCTTTCCCTCTCTCAGCTTCCTGCCCTGCCATGAGCTGAGCAGCTTTCCTCCTCTCTGCCCTTTTCCCATGATGTGCTTGCTGCCTCATCTTGGACCCAGAGCAATGGAGTCTGCCATCTGTGAACTGAGACATCTGAAACTCTGAGCCTCAACCCTGACTCAAACAGAAATGTATGTGAGCAGTAGAATCTGAGAGGAACAAAGAATCCACTCATTCTTGAAAAAGAAAAATATAGTTACAAATAGATATAAAGCCCCTGATTCTTGTAGAAAACTAGTTCTCATTTATCCACAAGGGAAAAATAGATGACTTAACATGTGAGAATCAACTCACAGAACTGAAGTAGCCAATGCATGAAAAAGCAGAAAAAGAAAGGTTTATTAAAACATGAATAGAACAACTTTAGACCATCTAACACAAGCATAGCCCAGTCATGCAAGGGATTCAGAAAATTTTAGCTTAGATGAATGAACAAATGAATGAGCTTGCTCCTGTTCTGCTAGAGGATGGAATCTGCAGAGTAATTTGTGGGGTGTGTATTTTGTTGCTTTGTCTGTTTGTTCACTTGCAGAATAGCAGTCCTTTAAGAAAGTCAGTTTCTTCTTTAGAAAAATGATTATAAAATAATATAATTTAATAATCCTCCCTGGGTTATAACTGTCAAATGAGAGTATTCAGAAATTTGTAAATGATATACAAAAATTAGGCTATTTTTATTTCACTATATTTCCTTGAGAAAAATAAGCTGCTGATGGGTTTCCCCAGCTGTCTCTCTCTCTCTCTCAATCTACTTGTACAAAGCCCAAGGTGTGGGATGAAGCTAGGGGTAGAATGGAAAAGGGAGGTATGAGCTTTGCCCCATGAGAAGGAACTGGAGAGTCCTGGGTCACCTATCTCTGTGATGGGGACAGTCTCTCAGAAGGTTTGTCTGGAGAAGGTATGAGTGAGAGCAAGGAGTCTCCCAACTTCCTTCTGAAAGTCAAGCACTGAGTGGTTTATGTGAGACAGAGTCTGGAGAGGCCCCAGGGGAAAAGGTGAGAAACTTCAGTTGAAGAACAGTCATCACAAGTTCAAAGTGTGAAAAGCACAAGCCACCAAGCATGGCTGCTTTACCTTCACTGGCATTCACAGCTCCCAATGTGTGAGAGACTAGAGGATTTTGTGGGGGTGGGGAGGCAGAAAACAAAGGGAACCAGAATTTCCTAGGTTAACTATTCATTATACGTGGGTGGTATTTTTTAAACATATCCAGGAATTGCTATTGAAATGCAAATGTGTATTTACCACCATGAGGGAGATGTTGTTTAAAAATATATAGACAATACCCAGAGCTGGAAATTGCCCCCTGGGCCAAGGGCAGATGTTGGGCAAGAGCACAAACATGCAGGGAGGACAGGAAGAAGAGAAGAACCAGTAATAAAAAGACCAGAAAGAAGCAGAAAAAGGCCAGCCTGGAGGTCCCTAGAGAGCTGATTAAAAATTCACAGCTGAGCCCAGCCTTTGTCACCATCCAGGAAAGAACTCTCAAGATTTAACAGTTGGAGCAGACAGACTAGTGAGGACTGAAGGCCGCTTCCCAGTAAAAGCGAAAGTGGTAAAGCTGATCCCTGCTGCTGTGGTGTAAAATAATGCTGCACCTGCTGAGATAAGGACCAGATAGTCCCTTGCTGTGCAATAAAAGCTGGATTGTAAATGACACAGCCATGGGGCAGAAGAGCAATAATGCTAGAGATGCAGCAGAGGACAGCCATGAGGAATGAGGTCACATTTGCTGGAGAGATTTTCCACTCACCTGTTCTACCCACTGAATGAAGGTAAATGAAGCTGAAGACTTAACTATCAATGGGCCTGGACAAAAATGAGCAAAAGCCAAGTAATCACACCTCCTATCCGTTCATGGCTTCCTCCATTCCCAAGGTACTCAGGAATATGAATAAAAACATCGAGAAAAGCTTATAAACTTAGACACAATC
Source organism: Ictidomys tridecemlineatus (assembly GCF_052094955.1). NCBI lineage: Eukaryota > Metazoa > Chordata > Mammalia > Rodentia > Sciuridae > Ictidomys > Ictidomys tridecemlineatus. Next base: position 61,903,715 of record NC_135485.1, read on the forward strand.
ATCATCAACGAACTCTTGCTATTTCTGGGAAGTTTAATATATAAAGGCAAAATGCCAAGGAAACTTGAGCATATGTAGGTTGGATGGAAAGAAGAGATACTTCTAAGTTCACAATGCCATGCTTCCTAGAGATCCCTTTGTATGTGAGTCCATGTATGTTAATAGGAAGTATCACAGAACCACATCTCATTTAGAAATCCAAGTTCAATGAAAGTTCAACATCAGTTTTCCTAATTGATTTACTGAACCCCAAATGATGTGTAAGTGCTTACTGATGTATCCAATGCCACACTGGGTCCCGAGGTTAGAGCAGTGAGCAAAGATGGACAGAACATCAGCTAAGGGCAACTTATGGCAAAAGAGCGTTCATGAACCTCCCCAAAATGTCTTACCATGAAGTGCCCAGGCCTTTTATCCTTAATGAGATGAACAATGAGAGGCCATTAAATGTGGTTTTCTCAGAAGACAGTCGGAATCAATTTGTACTGCAGAAAGATGAATGCATTAGCTGTTTCCAAACGAGAAGGATGGGAGGGAAAATCAAGAATTTGAAAGGTTTGGAAACTGTTTCCTGAGAAAGCTGCATTAGCTTAGTTATGAGGACAAAGAGATGTGGGTTAGAGGTGCTGTCAATGAGAATAAAGTAAACAAACAAAAAAAGATCTTTGCCTTAAGAACTGACAAGAGTAGTGAATAGTAAGGGACAGAGGATCAAAGAGGAAGGACATAGTGCAAATGCTGGGATTAGTTTGGAAAGTTCATGTGACAGAAAATGACTCCCTAATCTGGGTGTGGTGGTGCACTCCTGTAATTCCAGGAATTTGGGAGGCTGAGGCAGGAGGATCAAAAGTTTGAGACCAGTCTCAGCAATTTAGCAAGGCCTTAAGCAACTTAGTGAGAGCTTGTCTCAAAATAAAAATAAAAAGGATTAGGGATGTGGCTCAGTGGTAAACCACCTATAGGTTCAATCCTCCGTACCAAAAAAATAAAAAAAATAAAAAGACTCCCTAGTATTAATAACTTAATCATTCTAAAAACCAAGAAATTAGTAAATTCATCAAGTTTTCCTCAAACCAGTGATATATCTGATAAAATATGCCAGAATGTTCACAGATAAATGTCAAGGCACTGAGGTCAGAGTGAGGCTTAGACTTTAATGGTACTTAACTTTAATTCATCAGTAAGATCATTAATGTCTACATATGCTGTATTAGAGCTGATGGTCTATTTTACAATTGGTGGAAGATATCTTTATCAGTGTGATAGACACCTGGCTGTAGTTAAATACACACACTCAACTAGGAACCCGCACCCATTCACTCTTTCATTCATTCAACATGTTTTCTTGAACACCCTCTATGGGCTAGGCATTGTTCATAAATCCTGTCGGGAAGAGAGAGAAGGTAACAATGTCTGTGATAAGAGTGAAAAACAAGACAAAACTGTGTATTGAGACTGCTACCAGGAAGCCAGGCAGGCTTTTCTGGGCTAGAGAAACTTGGGGAGAAGTCAAAACCAAGCTCAGTCTCAAGGGTTGAGCAGGAGGAGTCTGCCACACAAAGCTACTGAGGACCTTTCCCAAGAGGGACTAGTCATCAGCCATTAAATCCCACTGGATTGGGCCTGGGTTGTGGCTCAATGGTAGAGCACTTGCCTAGCATGTGTGAGGCCCTGGGTTTGATCCTCAGCACCACATAAAAATAAATAAAAGTATTGTGTCCAACTAAAAAACAAATATTAAAAAAAAGAACCCACTGGATTGGCATTTCAATGTTATAATTTGAAGCCAATCTTGCAAATCTTAAACTGAAACTTTCTTTTTAGTTTTTTTTTTTTTCAGAAAAGGATAATTAATCTGGATAGTTCTGAAAAACAAAAACCATCTACAATTTAGCTTCTATTTTGTGCCAAGTATATTATCTTAATTCTCACCCTTAGGAGATAGAGCCAATTCTACTTTAGTTACGTTCTACCGTAAACACTGAATTAGTGAATACTAATTCATTGATCCTCAGGAAAGAGAGGATTAGGTTTCCGGGAGTCTCTGGTCAAGCAATCAATATACAACCTTGTTTTATGTGTGTTGCTATTTAAATACCTTATCTAATATACATTGCCAGTTCATTCATGTTGAACTTAAATGCCAACAGCCCTCTAAGTCATGCCTGAATGAAGCTTGCCTAACACAGGCAGCCTCTCCAAAAGGCACATCACAGTTTTCTGGAAACTAGACTTCAAGCATAGGGACTGTTTTAAGTAGCAAATGCATCAACAAAAGCACAAAAAATGTGAAAACCATGGCACTTAATAGACTGTGAAAGGGACAGCTGTTTATAGTGTGAGAGCTGAAACAGTGGCCTTGTCAGCCTCAGCTGGGAATGCACACATCAGCAAACTCACATTTTCCACCCTCTGTGCATGAAAACAAATGGCAGCAAGAGGGTCCTGGGATACAAATACATTTTAGCAAGTAGGTAAATTTACAAATATGGAATCTGTGAGGAATAAGGTTTGTGGTTGTAGTTATTCTTACCATTATTTCTTAGGGAAATAGAGACTTCCAAGAGCTTACATAATTTACCCAAGGACATCCAGCTGGGAAGGTACTTTCTCAATAATTACTCAAATATAGTTTCATCTAAGGATATTTTTTTAAAGAGAGAATGAGAGAGAGAGAGAGAGAGAGAGAGAGAGAGAGAGAGAGAGAGAGAGAGAGAGAGAGAATTTTTAATATTTATTTTTTAGTTTTTGGCGGACACAACATCTTTGTTTGTATGTGGTGCTGAGGATCGAACCCGGGCCGAACGCATGCCAGGCGAGCTCACTACCGCTTGAGCCACATCCCTAGCCCTCATCTAAGGATTTTAATCTTAATTCATTATTCCAAATTGTGTGATAGAAGGATTAGGTACATAGGTTCTGGAATCTGAATGGCTGGGTTCTAATGCCAACTCTACTATTTACTAGCTGTTTAACCTTAAAATATCAGTTAACCCCTCCAAACTGATTATCTGACTGATAAAAGGAAGACAATAGCAATCACCACAAAATTGAGTGAATCTGATGTTTAAATAAATAATGCTTGTAAATTGACCAGCACAGTTCTTAGTATATGAAAGTGTGCAGAGTCAATGTTAACTGCTTAAATTCCCTCTTGTCCTCTCTGTAGCCTCCACACACTGAAGACCCACAGAATCAAACACAGAACCAGGAACACAGTATTGTATGTACTCCCGGACAATGTTATGACAAGGTATAGTCCAGAGGTGTGTTGATGGAAAAATACATAGTTCCAGTTATGCAAGATGACTAAATCCAGAAGATCTAGTATATAGTATATAGTATACAAGGTATACTAGTTAAGAATACCATATCTAAACCTTAAATTTTGTTAAGAGAATAGGTCTTAAAATGTTGGGTGCTATAGCATACATCTGTAATCCTAGCAACTTGGAAGGATAAGGCAGGAGGCTCGAAAGTTTAAGGCCAGCCTCAGCAACTTAGAGAGACTATCAATGGTTTAGTGAAAACTTGTCTCAAAATAAAATATAAAAAGTACTGGGTATGTAGCTTCTGGTAAAGCATTTCTGGGTTCAACCCCCAGCATAAAAGAAGGGGTTGGGGTTGTAGCTCAGTGGTAGAGCACTTGCCTAGCACATGTGATGCACTGAGTTCCATCTGCAGCACCACAGGAAAATAAATAAATAAAATAAAGGTATTATGTTCATCTACAACTATTTAAAAAGCAAAAGAGAAAAGAAGGAGAGAAGGGAGGAAGAAAAGGGGAAAAACTTGTAGAGGTTTTGATTAAATTTATGGCATTGCCTTTGGGAACAGTTTCACAGATGTATATTTATCCTTACATCAAAATGTATACATAAAATATGTGCATGTAACTTCTTATATATTAATCATACATCAATAAAAATAATATTGAATGGTAGATTACAATTGTACTGTCTGGGTAGTACAATTTCTTTTTTTTTACAAAAAGAAAATTGCTATGGGTCAATTCTAAAAAATAATCTAAACACATTTCACTTTATTTATGTGAACATTTGTTTTGTAAAGACACAATAAATATTTAATAAATTTGGAAATAAAAATATTTTTAAAGATTTTAAAACACATTTTTTAAGAGAAGTAACTGAGGCTCATGTGAATTTAATACCTTTCTGAGTTTCTCTAAGGAATTAAAGAGAAAATTCCAAATTTGAATTTAACACTTTAACACCAGCAGGTATACTCTTAATGGCCCCTCCACCCCAACTGCTCTTGGGTTCATCATTGCAGGTCCTGTATTTAACAGTGATGATATACATAGTAGTATAAAATGCAGTCATCTTTTCACCTTGTACCATTATATATAGTTTCAGATGAATCAGAACCCTCTCATTAAAACTGCAGTTATTTGAGCAACTAATGTACTATTCACAATTTTATGTCTAATTTATAAACAAAGCTCATCTTCAAATCTTGTATCCTTTAAAATACACTGAGAATATCCATATTTGTCTTAGATTTCTTATTGAAATATATTGTTTCCATTACTTTCTCAAGATTGTCATGTCATAGACATCAAAACTTTCAAAAGGCATTAAAGAAAGTCTCCTAAATTGAATGGTTAATTTTATGTGTCAATCTGGGTATGCTATGGAGCCCAGTTGTTTCATCAAACACTAATCTAGATATTGCTCTAAAGGGGTTTGTGTATGCGAGTGACATTTACAATCAGTTGTCTTTAAGCAGAGACAAAACATAGGTGGCTCTCATCTAATCAGCTGAAGATCTTGAGAGCAAAGACTGAGATTTTCAGAGGAAGAAGAAATTATGTTTCAAAACTGCAATACGAAAATCCTTTTTGAGTTTTCTCACATCATGCAGGCCTGTCCTAAAATCCCAGACTTGCCAGCCCCATAGTCTCATGAGCCAAATTCTTAAAATAAATCTCTTGGGACCTCTCTCCATATATATATATACACACACACATATACATTGAGTATCTTTTATCTGAAGTATCTGTTTGGTTATAGGGTTCCCCCCCAAAAAAAAAAATCTTCTGTGCTGATGAAGAAATATCCATTCAGGTGAAATGATAGGATTGTGAGAGTTGTAACCTAATAAGTCCATCCTACTTTGGATGGGCTGTAGGCAGTTGGGGTATAGCTGGAGGAGTTTGGTCACTGAGAGATACTCCCTGAAGGGTTGGTTCCTCTTCCATGTAGCATCTCTCTCTCTCTCTCTCTCTCTCTCTCTCTCTCTCTCTCTCTCTCTCTCTCTCTCTCTCTCTCTCCTTCCTGGCTGCCATGAGGTGAGCTGCTTTCCTCTGCCATATCCTTCAGCCATGATGCTCAGCCTCACCTCAGGCCAGAGCAATGGAGGTGGCTGACATAGGACTGAAAGCTTCAGCCTAAAATAAACTTTTCCTCTTCTAAGTATTTTGGTCCTAGCAACAAAAAGCTGACTAATAAAGGGTTTTTTTGGTGTTTTTTTTTTTGTAATCCTAACATTGATTTTACTGGTTGAGTATCCCGAATATGAAGATCTAATATCTGAAATGCTCCATTTTGAGAGCAAAGACTGAGATTCTCAAAGGAAGAAGGAATTATGTTTCAAACCTGCAATATAGAAAATTTTTGAGAGCCGTGTTGCACTCGAAAAGTTTTGGATTTTGGAGCATTTTGGACTTCTGACTTTCAGATTAAGGATACACCATCTCCCCCCCCACCCCGTGTGTGTGTGTGTGTGTGTGTGTGTGTGTGTGTCCTAGTAGTTTTAATTCCCTAGAAAAACCCAGCTAAAATAGTGACCAACCATTCTGGTTTGCTCAGGACAGAGAAGTTGTGCAGAATATGCTAAGACCAAGATAGTGCCGAGCTAATCAAGACAAGTTGGTCACACTATATTAAAGTAGTTCTTTGTGCAGAAAATTTCCTGGTGAAAGGTAACACAATGAATGTTGCAAAGATTTTCATCATTCTTCTAAGTATTTATGGCATAAGTTATCCAGCCAATCAGAAGTGAAAGAAAACAACCTGGCAATGCACTGGAGAGAGAGCAAGAGAGAAAGAATTACATAGAGAAACTAAGGCTTAGGGAAATTTAGATAATTAAAACTAAGTACTTATCTCAAGTAAGAGATAATTAAATTAAGAATATTGCAAAGAGATAAGGGCAAATCCAGGGTTTTGCTCTGATACCTAAGCTCATTTTCTTATATATAAAGCATACATTAAATCATGAACACTCATTTTTATAAAGCAGCAAATCAGAGGAGCTAATTTCCAATTTAAATATGGAGTCTAAATGTAAGGACAAAATCAGATGGGCTTGGTCAAGGAGGTATTAAGTACTCAACTCAACATATAGTTAATAATATGTAACACTGAATTAAAGGATTACATAAATGAATTGAATTTTGAGCCAGATTTTGAAAACTCAAAGAATAAAAATTAGAGGGGAGAATGAAGAAAAATATTTCAGGGACTAAATTATTTATTCATGCATTAAGCAACTTTACTTCACAGCTGCTATGTACCTCTAACTCTTTATGCCATAGAATCTGCACTTCAAGAGGGGCTTATTAGTGGCAAACAGATTAGACAAATGTATTGAATTCATGGAAAAATGGAAATGGAAATGGAAATGGAAATTGATGGAGTGGATTGGTAGAAGCTCCTGAATTCTGGACTGAGGAATTCAAAGATCGAATGTGAGTCTCTGGAGAATCACTATAGATTCTTGGACAAGTATCCAGTGAAAAGCCACCATTGGCTTTTCTAGTTCTGCTTCTCTGTGTGGAAAGAGACAGGGGCCACATAGCAGTAAGAGTTTTAAACCAGCATGAATATGAGTATGTCCTGCCACTGAAGAGTAAGATAATAGTAATATATCTACGGAAACAAAAGAAGACCTTTCCATATTTTCACAGGATTAAAAAAAAAATACCCACACTGACTTTGATCGGGGCTTGGCTACACATTCGGATATTATTCTCAGATAAGAAATACCATAAAACACCTGTGTTAGGTAATAAAATCCAACAACATCTTCATTATATCAGGACCTAATCTATATTTATCAATATTTAGTAGTTCTTCTACTATGGCTTAGTAAATGTATACAAATAGCCCCACCTCTCTGTAGAACTAGAGATAAGTACTTTTACATAACATCACTATTATGATGCTACCTATATCACATTTACAGTCCCGTAATCAAACCAATAATAATACTTTGTACTTATGAACTGCCTCACACTAAAAATCTCAAGTGTTTTATAGACCATAAATTCTTCCAACACCCTTCACGAGATAAAGAATAATTATGCTCTCCAATTAACAGGTAAACTAGAAACTAGCATAGCTGAAGGACTTGTCCAAGGCCACTGAGGTAAGACAGAGTCCACTTGTTCTGCAAACTTAGGCAAGGCTGACCCTGGACAAAATAGTAAAGTAAGCAATTCTTGATACTGGGTACCGTTTCTCCTTCCCCTTTCTTTCTCTGCCCACTTTGGCAACACTCCTAAGTTTCCCTTAAGGTGTTAACTGATACCAGTTGATAATGCTCAAGGTGTTAGCCTTCCCAGGGATATCTACATTTTATTAGGGGGCTCTTGAAGCCTGGCAGAATGTCAAGAGTCAAAGAAAGAAGCTCTTTGAGTTGCTGATGAAAAGACTGCTCCCATCTCATAACTCACCAAGTGCACTACCCACAGGTGGTACACTCTGCACTCTGCCTCCCTGGAGACCATCCCTAGGGAGACACTTCCTCTCCTACTATGTCAGTCAGAACACTGAGGTTTTGCTTTGTTTAAGGACAGAGGTGGAAAGAAAGGATTCACCTTTGTGCCCAGAACTCTCTGATAACAGGCCAGGACTGGTTCTATCGGAGCCATCTTCATATTAGGAGGCAAGCTCCCTAACATTTTGCGCCTCCATTCTTTGAGCCCATTAGTGTTTGTAAGGGAGCTGTGTTTCCAACATTTGCTGGGAATACAATCCAGACACTGCCACCAGGTGGGATTTCTTTCACCTAGCAGGACAGATATTTTCTACAGCTTTTCAGAGGAGATCAACAACATTGAAAATCTCTTCCTACCTGAGTGGGGAGAAACGGAAAGATTTGAAACCACCAGGAAGATGCCTGGCTGCAAACTGCTCTTTGTTGGGACTTGTATCTGATTTCCTGAATTAATTTCAATTAGCAAGTCTATGTATGATTCAAGGGAAGCGTAGGAAGTCAGGGCTTGAGGTGTGCTACAGATCACTTTCCTGTCTTTTATGACATGAGTCACTCAAGAGATTTCAAGAAGACAATCACACTTGCATCATGAACAAGCGCTGAACTTAGGAAGAAAAATACTGAAAACATTTTGTAACCCATAATTTCATCACTAAAAGAAAAGCGCTGCTACCTTTTTGTTAAAAGGAAAATAAATTTCTGCTCTCAACATGATCGAGTAGGGCCAGGTTAATTTACAATTAAAAGGGTGAGGGGACTCTCTTCATCTTCCTGTCGTCTTAGGTGACTGAATTAGGGTCTTACTAACTGCACCTCACTCTTTAAAGCGTATTTACAGATTACCTACTGTAGGCAAAGAGCTCTTTGGGCCCATGCATGACTCTTGCTCTTAAGAAGCTGTGCTCCACATAGAGATGTAAATGTTCTCAAATGCCTATTTGTATTGTCATTTTCCTGTTGCGTGTTGGTACATCAAATCATAATGGTCTGGAGTCATGTAGAAAGGCTTTGTGATCAAATGAAATCTGAAGTTTACTGATCTGGAAAAGATTAACATGTTGGTTTGGGTTTGTGTCATATTACCAAGAAACTTGCTCTAGAGTGTTTTAAGACAAGGACAACTTCCATAGGACTGCAAGATGTTCCTTGGGGTTATTCTTTGTCAATGCCTCAGAACTCAAAAATACACGCTGAACTAGCTATACGGGTAAACATCAATCTCTTTCTATTTGCACTTCTTTCAAAATACGCAATTCAATTAAAAAAATATTGCGCACTTAGTATAAATTTGGGATTACAAAAGCAAAGAAGCCATAACCCTGAATCTTGCCTACTTCAGGGTCTGTTAGCTTCCATTCCATTTTAATTCCTGTCTGGTCAAATCCTACTCAGCTCCCCCAGCACTATCCAGACACTGCAGCTCTGTTTACAGCTCAGCAATAGTTACCAGGATTGACAACATGGATACTTGAAATATTTATGTAGCATTTATGCAATCACTCTTCATTGCCCAGTAAAAGAACTGGTTTGCAGGACTGGCTCTTTGCCAGAGTAATCTTGATCTTAATTTTATAAGGCAAGAATTAACCCCAGAGTTCAAAAATTGAAAAACAGGGTGGAGGAGTTGTTGGTAGGTGATCATTTGTGGTCAAAGAAAGCTGTTTGCTTTTCCATGGGCAGATATCCAGGGGCAGTTTAAAACGACTTCCCTCAAGGAAGAAAAGCTAGAAAAACACCTGGAAACCCTGAAGCAAAAGTAAAGAATAAAATTAGTCCCCAGTGGTGATATTTATCATTTCTACACTCCCATCTGTCCGTATTTTTAAAGCATTCGTCACCATGCCTAACCAACTTTAATTGATCCTGTTAAGGCTTTACATGGGTCATCTGATTTCCAGCTCCACCTGAAAATTTGCAGGGTGAAAAGGCAGATGCTTGCAATGATGCAATGAATCCCTTCTGATGAATGGATCTCTGAGTGGCCAAGGTGACAAATGAGATCCACCTCCCTCAAGGGACTTTCAGCTCCAGGCAGTGGAGGGTCAGTAACTTCTCTCCACAGTCCCAATGCCTATGACCTTCATTTAGATTTGTGTTTGATAGGAAAGAAGAGGGACAAGAAAAGAAAGTGTTAGAAGTTTAGGAGAGACACAGAGTGGACCTGAAATCAGGAAGAGGGAGAAGTTAAAAAAGAGGCTGTGTTCTTCAGCGTTACCAACTCTTCCTTACCTGTGGGTCTTCCCTGCATGATAACTCAAGAAATTAACACAGAAATATAACGGAAGTGTTCATTAAATTGTGTGAGGCACAATTGCCAGAACAAGAAATATTTAAGTGTTATGCTCTTAGAAATTCAATTCAGGAAATAATCATCAAAGGGATCAGATGGAAGAAGGTGGGCTTTAAGAAGAAAAGACTTTTTCAAAGTAGTAACTTTTCCTAAATGGCAAGAATCAGATTCTAAACGGGGCTCAGTGGCATATAATCCTAATGACTATGGAGGCCGAGGCAGGAAGATGGCAAGTTCTAGGCTAGCACTGGCAACTTAGTGAGACCCTGACAAAAATGAAAAATAGAAAGGGCTGGGCCTGTAGCTTGGTGGTAAAGCACCCTGGGTTTGATCCCCAGCACTACAAAAAAAGAATAAATAAATTTAAAAAAGTTAGACTCAAATAACTGCTGTGTACAGCAATGGCTGATAAGACCCAATGAGAATAATCTGGAAATTTGCTAGTAAAAAGAAGGTCTTTTGAAGGCCAGAGGATTTAAACACAACTGCCAAGAAAAAAAAAAAATGGCACCTGTAAGACCTAAAGGAGGAAAACCGACTTGGAGGGTTATAAGAGCTCCACAGAGCAGAGACTGTCAGCTTCACAAGGGAAAGAACAGGAAGAGCACCTGAGGAGCACCTCCAAGTCTCAACCAATTAATGAGTTAACAGACAGTGAGAGGAAAACTGTCAAGATGAGCTGTCCTGCTGGGACAGGCTCATCTTGACAGTTGGGGCCGGGAAGGCTGAGGCAGGAGGATCTCCAGTTCAAAGCCAGCCTCAACAAAAGCAGGCGCCAAGCAACTCAGTGAGACCCTCTCTCTAAATAAAATACAAAATAGGGCTAGTGCTGTGGCTCAGTGGTCAAATGCCCCTGAGTTCAATCCCTGGTACCAAATAAAAGACGAGCTGAACACCCGTCACATGCTGTGATTCAAGCATGACTCCAGGCATTCCACAAAGGGAAAAAGATATATATATATATGACTTAGAAATAAAATATCACACACAAACACACACACATTTATATGTAGGGGGAGCATATTGGTAAATTCTCATAGCACCATTATCAGTAGAAAATTTTAATAAAAGTGGAATTAATTAATGCATGACCAGATATGTTAATTAGTCATAAAAACTTAGTGTTCGAACTGTTCTGATTTGTTAATTATGAAAATATAAAATAGCATACAAAGACCATAATATAATAGCATATACTCCCCTCATTAAATAATTTATTTTTAATTGCAGAGAAAAAAATCAAAATACTGCATGATTATAAAGATATAATCAACACAGAAATATTCTACACCCAAGGCAGAGAAAAAAGAGAGAGTGGAAGCTATATCCTAAGATGCTAATTTTGGTTTTGTTTGAGTCCTGTGACTATGGGTGATACAAAAATATATAAAACACAGTTTCTGCCCTCAAGGAACTGACTAATTCTTATGCCTTATTATATTTGTTTAGTCATCATTAATTTTCATATCATTAAAATTTTAAGGAACATCTTAGTTGAAAAACAGTTGAAGCGATTTTTTAAAAACAGAAAATAAGAAAATGCTGAATCAATTTATTTTATTCTATAGGATTCTCAATATATTTTTTTGTTTTATTTATATAGAGAAATGGGATTCGGGACAGGAGATATCTGAAATAACACCCCTTTAGCTCATCACTATTCAATTGGATTCAGCTCAGCAAATATGTATTAAGTAGGCAATGATATATAAGGAAATTTGGGGAAGGCAGTGAGAGGAAAAGTTGAACAACAATAGTTGTCTTGAGGGTCTTTGCATCAGAACAGAAATAAATTAATGTAGTGATACTTCTGCCTCTCCCAAACCTCAGTCTATGCTTCAGATTTTTGTCCTATTTTCCTTCATGGATCAGAGGGCAAATAGCACTAAACCTTTGGCTAAAACCCTCTGAGCAGATTGTTCTTCCCAACTGCTATTCCTGTTTCTGGAACATTTCTCTTCCAGACCTTCTTATGTCTGTCTTTCAAATCATGGGACTAGGAATCAGTCAGAGAAAGGACAGAGGAAAAGTGTCTGGGGAAGAAGAATCAGAGAGGGCTGGCCACTCCTCCCCAGGTGGCTATTTTCCTATTGCTGCTAAGCCTGAGGGAGCTGGGGTTTATTAAGGCAGCAGTTAGCTCTTTATAAAAGTAAACAAAAACAACATATAACAGAATCTCTTAAGTAATATAAGTAATAAATGCTGCAACGCAATGAAGGATTAAGCATTCATAATCCATTGGACCTATGAGGAATCACTTATGGAAAAGGTAGCATTTGCAGATGAGTATTAAGGAGGATAAACCAGGCAAAGAAAAATGGTAGTGAAGGAAACCAGACCATGTAGTATGGCTGGAACACTGCAATATGAGGGAAAAGAGAGCTGGACACCAAAATATTAGCTTGAGGCAAGTATGAAAGGATACAGGTATTGAACTGAGGTCTTGTTTTTATTTTTTTTTAAATTTAGTTAGTAATGAATGGCTACTTGTCTTTTTGGGAGAAAGTTTATAGCAGGAATGACAAAGTTCTAGGAGGATAAACTTAGCAACCCCATACATGACTACTATGGTAGACAGGATTCTAAAAGGACTCCTGCTAACCCAGGATCTTGTACAATCCCCTCCATTCTGAGTGTGGGAAAAAGCTGAAGGAATGAGTGGATATCACTGGAGTGATTAGCTTTACATTGTCTAGCAAAGCCAACTGTTTAAAAAAAATTAAAAAAAGAAAGTTTTCCTTCATGAGCCTAACCTTAGGTAAGGTTTTTAAAAGGACTGGGGCTCTTTCTGGAGAAAGAGATAAAAAGTATTACATTCAATGTGCAAGACATTCTTCATTGCTACTTGAAGATGGAAGGGCTCACATGGCAGAAATGATAGGTGGTTTCTAGTAGCCAATAACAGGCCTCAGCTAGCAGCCACCAAGAAATTGAGACCTCAGGTCTAGGACTGTAAGAAACTGCTAAAACTGAAATGAGTTTGGAAGAGGATTTCTTCCCAGAGCCTTTGGATAAGACCACTGCTTTGCCAACTACTTGGCTATGAGCCAAGAACTCAGTTGAGCCCACCTGGATGGTTGACCTGCAAGACTGTGGAAAAACACATGGGTGTTGTTGTAGGCCTCTAAGATTGTGGTGATTTGTTATGTGGCAACAGAAATCAAATACAGTTGGTGGGGGAGGAACTAGAAGCCACTTAGATTATGAAACTAACCTAGATTAAAACAAATTAGTACCTCAATAAAAAAGTTACCATAAAAATAAAGAGGTCAGAAGGGAAAAATACCAAAGAAACATCCTTTGTGTGACAGCAATGGATTCCAGATGGAGGCCAGAGGAAAGAGGGTGAATATGAGTCTAAGACAGGAACCTGGAGGGCTGAAAGGATAATGGTGTCATTTATAAAAGCTTAGAAACCCAGAATAAGACTGGGAAGTAGGGATAATCAGTTTTATTTCAAATGCTCTGAATTTATGATATCAACAGCATATCCACAAACTCATCAAAATGAAGGAGCTGCAATTCTGTAAAGAAGTTAAAGTTAGAAATGTCATTTGTCACCAGGCGGGGTGGCAAATGCCTGCAATCCCAGTGACTCAGGAGGCTGAGGCAGGAGGATCATGAGTTCAAAGCCAGCCTCAGCAACTTAGTGAGGCACTTAGCAATTCAGTGAGACCCTGTCTCTAAAAATAATACAAAAAAAAAAAAAAAAAAAGGGCTGGGGATGTGGCTCAGTGGTTAAGTGCCCCTAGGCTCAGTCCCCAGTACCAAAGAAAGAAAGGACAATTGTCACATTCCTGATAACCAAATCGAAGCACATGGCTCAAGTGAATTAACTGAAAAAATATGTGAAAAGAAAGATTGGTAGAAATTGGAAGAGGATCCCCAAAGAAAGATGACGCCCATTTCTGTGGATAATACCCTTCCTCTGTGAGGAATATCTGATCTGCAACAGTCTCGAGAAATTACCTGCTTAAAACTATTACCCCTCAGTTCAAGTATTATCTCTTCCATACAGCTTCCCTGCTCTGATTAGCAGACAAAATTGCTCAGCCAGAAAAAAATTATATTAAGATTTCTTAAGTTAATTAAGAAGATGTTCCTATATCCCCAGTAGGCTTAAGTTCAGAGGATGGGACCAAATGATTCCACCTCTACATTCTCAATACTAAATTAAATGTCAAGAGCACAATAGTTTCTAAATATTTATTGAATGAATGAAACAAACACAGCAGTAGTGAAATAGATAAGAAGGAACCAGAGCCCCCACAACTACTAATTCAGGCTTACATGAATATTCAATTAAAGGAAAGGTGTTCTTGGCATTTCTATAAGTTTTTTAAAAAATATTTTTATTGGCAAGTTATAATTATATATAACAGTAGGTTTCATTGTGATATATTAGCACCTGTACATAAGTAGAATTTGGTCTCATTTGTGAGAAGATTTTAGACAATGAATGTAAATCATGGAAATAAAGATACAGAGTATTCACAGAAACATATACACAGAAGATTTCACTGACAAAAGTAGAGCTCAACTTAACAGAATCCAGTAAAATCCTAAATTTGTGTTTGCTGCTGTTTTCAACTCATGTCTGTCTAATTTTTCTTGTGTTTAGGAAAAGAGAGTGAAGTATGTACTATGGTTTAATAGCTGTCTGTAACAGTAGCACTAATATAAAATAGGAAAAGTTCTATTATTAAAGCAACTTTAATTCATTAATCAGATGTCTTGGAGAAATTAGATATAAGACACTTGTACTACTAATACCTTAATCTTACTCTTTCTGAAAAGCTGCACTTTTCAGGGGTCCTGAGCATCAAAAAAATTTGATGTTCAGCCAGAATTTTGAATCCTATGATTTATTTACTCATTCATTGATTGCTTTAGGGAGGAGGCTTCTAAGTATTCCAGCATTCGGAAACCATTTAATCCATCCAGATCTAAGACTCTGTATGCTTCTCTCTTAAAGTATCTCAACTGGCATCTCCAGGTGTTCTGACAGACTAGAGACTGGATTTTTGATTTTTTTTTTCCCCTAGTTCAATTTGCTTTCAATTCAATTCCCCAAAAGGTCACTCAGACAGGTGTGAATGGGTAGGTTTATCTGCATTGCTGGTCATGCTGCTGCTGGCTTCATCCATTTCAACCATTGCTCCATCTTCCTGGGTGTATTAGTTGCAAATGTGCCATTGTAGGTTTAGGATTTGGCTCCTAAATGCAATCTTAAGTTAACTGGTTTCCACATCCAGACTCTTTATACCATCTTGCAGTTAAAGCTGAGAGTCCTGCTAGAGATTATTCTACATGCTTAATATCACCTCATTACTTTGCTTATTCTGAATGTAATGACTGGTCACTAAAATTGATGTCATCTTTAGAAAAAAAAACTGACACACAATTCTTTCTGGTCTCCACTATCTCTCTTTAAGCTTTTGCAATGCTGGAGGCACTATGCTAATGAGAAATAAAGGTACTGAGAAAGGACTATACAGAACTACAAGAGATGAAGGTGGGCACTCAGGATGCACAGTTGTCTGCAGCCCCACAACACAGCTTCCTACAAACAAAGAATTATGTTGAGAACAGAGTGACAAATGTCGCAAAATAAATATACACAGGAGTTTAAGGGAGGCAAGTCTCAGGAACACTTTCAAAGGGGAATAGGATGAACTTTTGACAAGGATGGTTAGGGCTGTGGGAGACCCAGAATTACATATTGAAAGGTCAGAGGTGACCACCTCAACAGCAGGAGCAGAGAAGAATCTTCTCGATTTGTCATTCTCCCAGGGCAGAGTATAAAGATGTGAGAAACATTAGGGAAGGCAGCTCACAGAATTGAGAGAGCAGAAAGGGGAGGGAACACAACTAAAGATTCACAGGGAAAAATCAAAGAGGGAGTGAGTTTCCAGGGCCTATTGAATTTCGCAATTAGGTCTTCATTATTAATCACAAAAGCTATTATGTTCTCTATGCCAGGCAAAGATCACCCACATGATCCCATTGAATCCTCTCAAACACACTTGAAGCATGTGTTATTATCTGCAGAACAGTTCCTGGGGTGGCTAAGGGCAAAATCCAAACCACAGGAGGATGAGAAGTGACTGAGTGGGGAGAATATAGTCTGCATTTGGGATAAATTTGGGATAAAAAGGGATTGAGCCCCTAGTAAAGGCTAGTCAGTGTGCCAGTCACTTTAACACTGCTTTCTAATGTCATCCAAACAAAACTCTGAAAGGAATGTGCTGTTATTCACCATTAAAGAAGAAACAGAGATTCTGGAAGCTCAAGGTAACCCTTGGGCCTATCTTCTTTTCAATAAAATTCAAGGCCCCACAGAGGGAGCAGGGAGCCTCTTCCACAGAGAGTTTACTTCATTAGCCAGGAACACGGACAAGAACATAATATCCACCAGTTGTACTTTTAAACTTTAATTTAAATGCTAGTTTCATTATTGATACTGTGGTGACTAAGGGTCTGAGCCCAGAAGTCAGACTCCCTAATTTTAGAGCTCATCTATGCTACACTGACTGTGTATCATTTTGCCTTAGTTTTTTAGTCTGTAAAACGGGCTTTTCATGAAAATTCTTTGAAAATAGTACACATGGAACATTTTTTTTAAAAAAAAAGCGCCTAGGATATGATTCATGTGGGGTAAAACGTTGGGTAGTAGTTTAATCTCCATTTATAGCCCAGAAAAATAGAGAATTAGCAAGGATATCAAAGCTAGCAACTCCAGGAACCTGCTTGCACTCTGGGATCTTCCAGAAGCCCTGAGTGTCACCACCACTGCCCAATTCTGCAGGGAAACCTCTCCAGGGAGTATAGGGGGGTGAGGGTGGGTGAATTATCATGTTTGTAGCATGAAATAGGCTCTCACTGATTTTTTTTTTTTTTTTTTTTTTTGCAGCAGGAGAGGGGAGCTATGATGAGAAACTCTCAGGATGACAGGTAGCTATGGCCAAGAGGCACAGGTGCAGGGTCCATAGCTTCAGACACAAGAAGCCCAGGAAAGGAAATGAGAACAGAATTCACATCGCGATTTTGTTTGGAGTCAGAAGATTAAAAACCCAGGAAGAAACTCTTTTATTTTCCTCTGCCTTCTTGCTAGCGGGAATGTGGCCACTGTTCTCCAAGAGATTAAAAAAAAAAAAAAAAAAGTCCCTCCTACTTTTGCTTCCTCTACCTTCTCCCTCCTCTCCCTAGGCACCCCCACCCTACTTCCTCTTCTCTCCCTCCCCCTGCTGGTTCACTGGTTACTTCCCTCCTCACTTCTCTCCTGGCTACTGCCAGGTCCGAGTGCCTACTAGGGCTAAGGAGAGGGCGAAATTGGCAGCGAACTGAACAGATCAGTCAGAGAAAGAAGGAACGAAGTTAGAGAGTCAGAGTCTCAGCCTCAGTCTCTCTCTCTCTCTCTCTCTCTCTCTCTCTCTCTCTCTCTCTCTCTCTCTCTCTCTCTCTCTCTCTCTCTCTCTCACACACACACACACACACACACACACACACACACACACCACGCACTTACACTCAAAACTCAGACTGGCGGTTCCGCGGCTCCTCCAGTCCCTGGAAAAGGCGAGCTAGTGAGCGCCCTCCAGAACCCTGCTCCCACCCCAGCTCCGGCACGCGCTGAAGGCAGCTCTAACCCGCGTCCCCAGCGCAGCCGCTTCGGCAGGGTGTTCCCGAAAATAAAGTGGGGAGGGAGGGTAGAGGCAGCTCCTGAAAACACCCGGGCCACACACGCGGCGACCTACAGCTCTTCCTCAGCGTTGGATTGGAGACAACGCCTGCAGCGCCCTGCGCGGGTGAGATCCGCGTCGCTGCCCAAGAAGAGCCCACCTGCGGGTTCGCGCTCAATCAGCGCAGAAAGTGGGGCTTGTCGCTGTCCGGTTCCAGTTGTACCCCGGGCTCCCAGTGTCCTTACCGCAGCGGCTTAGAAGTTCAACCCTCAGCCTTGTCGCCGGCCCCTCGCGCCTTGGGAGTGTTCCCGTGCGATGCACCGAGCGGACGCGCGGCACCCGGACCTCGCCATGGCTGGGGCGCGCATCCTGCTCTATCTGTGGCTGGGCTTTTTCAGCGTGAGCCTAGTGCAGGGAGAGAGACCGAAACAACATTTGCCCGAGCTCCACCAAGCTACGCCAGGAGACCGCACGGCAGGTGGTGGCCCCGGCCCAGAGCTGCAGCCTCTTGACAAGGTGTCGGAGCATATGCTGCGGCTCTATGACAGGTACAGCGACAGTGGCAGAGTGGAGGCGGCACGGATGCCAAGCTCCCGACAACGAAGCTCGCAGCCCCGGCGCCCTCAGCCCTTGCGCGAAGGCAACACAGTTCGCAGCTTTCGTGCGGGAGCAGCAGGTGAGTGCTCAAGGGAAGCCCCCTTCCTGCTGTCGCTCGCTCTTTGGCTTTCTCCCAGGACCCCCCACAGCTTCCTTGTCAGCCCTTGGCTCGGTAGTGCTACCTAGGGACCTTTCCCCCGCCCTTCGCAGCTGCCCTCTGTGTCCCTTGTCCTGTCACACTCCACATTTCTCCAGCTGCTATCCAGATAAGCCCAGTTTTATAATCCCAAGTGAGTGGGAGTGGAGAGAAGAGCTCAGAGCAATAGAGAGGGTTGGGGGCGACATTTTATGCTCAGCTTAGCCCTCCTGCTCCGGGTGCCTGGAGTACTTCTAGGGGACCTTATCCCAATGATTCCTAAATTGGTCAGCGGAAATTCCCTTGGGCTAGGCTCGACCTGTGTTTACCCAGAAGCAGATGCCATTTTATGCCAGCCCAAAGGGCTCCAGAGAGTAAAGCGCACTTGAACTAGATGCCTTCCCCTCGCCTTTTAGGTTTTCCCTTCTCCAGATCTTGCACCGGCTCTTGGCTCTTAACTCCTCGCGCCCTCTGTGTTACTATATTTGACACTTTCTACTTGATAGTCCCTACGTGGCAAACACCCAAATAAAACCAGGTGCTTGAGTGTATACATTACTTAAAACCCATCTGGGCAAATAGGAGTTGTACCATCCACCCTGGGAGGAGTTGGGGGCTGGGGGGTGGAGCAGCTGCGGATCCCAAACATCTCTTGGAATCTGCCCACGAGAATCTGCTCATCCCATTTTTCAACGCAGATCACTGCAGACTGAAATTCATGGCTTAACAAGGTTTCTTCCCTTAGCCCCTGTGGTGAAGTGAATAACTTAGATGCTAACAGTCTTCTCCTCTTGTGCTAATGGCTTGAGGGAAAGTTTCCAAACCCTATTTATATGCTTTGAGGATGCACTAGGATTTTTCCTTCCTTACATTCATGATAAAGAAAAACGTGAATGCAAAGCCATCTTTAGTGAAGCATCAAAGAATTTTCAAGAAAGGAAACTATGCCTCAGTGCTCTGAGACATTTCCCCCAACTTTGATATGTAGGACTCCTGGAAAAAAAAAGGGGGGGGGAAACTAACACATCCATCAAGGAAAGTCCAAGGTTGAAACTGTGAATAAACTCTAGAGCTCAAAGGCATGATGACATTTACAATAAATGTGAATTATGCTTTATAATGCAGAAGTCTTTAGCTAGAGGCTGAACTGAACCAGGTTTTACTTTCTTCTTAGAACCATAAGCATGACCTGTAAGGGGCTCACTTCCACTAGGGAAACAGAAACTTGCCCTGCATTATCCACAACACCCCAGATCCTTGAGGAAGCTGTCTTGACAGTGAATGATGGGTTTACTTTAGTGAATCTCTGGGGGCAGAGCTGAATGAAGGAGCAGTGTGGAAGTAACAAGGATTAGAAGGAAGTCTGGTGGGCAAGGCAGGAGGCAATACTGCAGATACTCAAGTAACTCTTATGTTGATATTTGTTTTCTTTGTTATAAGCCCAGGGAATAACTGAGGCACTGGAGAGACAAACAATATTTTTTTTGTATTGACAAGTTTCATTTTTAGTATAAACCATAAGTTTGGAGGTAGAATTTGAGTTTGTTTCATTCACACACATTGTATAGTTTTGTTGTTGTTATTGTTGTTGTAGACTGGGTGAACTATATGTAAGGATTTGAATAACTCAGGTACATTATACTTTGGGGCTTCAATTCATTCTGCACATTATAATTTTAGTGTCCCTTATCAGCCCCACTGTGGTCTTCTAGCATCAAATGATAAACTCTGATGCAGAGGCCAGACATTCCCTTGAAATGATGAATTGAAGCTTGAAGCATATATACAAGGCTGTGTGCCCTGATAAGAAAGGTAATCCCGTTAGCATCCTAGAGACTGTCTTAATGACTTATTCATCAAATGTAGACATTGGTTTTTGTGGAAGCTTAAGTGTCATGTTACCTGGTTGGAGACTCCTTGAGAGGTGGTTCATGTTGGACCCCTTCCAAGAGTATTTAGTTACTAACACACTGAAAAGACTTTATTATAAGGCAGTCCTGGCTGTAATGAGGCAGGGCTCCAGAAAAGTGCTAAGGTTTTCATGTGTGTCCCTCTCGCTTCATCCATATCAGCGTTTTCATGACACCCTTCACCTTGTGACCTGTGTTCTGATGTGGGTGAAAGATGCTGTCTGCATTAATAAATTAGATATGTTTTTCAGTTCAAAGTGTTTCACAACATATGGGGCTTCTCTGTACCAAAGATGTTCCAGATTTTAATGGAAAGTCAGGTGGTGTGCTGTGTACACGGAGTGGCTGCTGATCCGGCAGACTTTCCAAGTGCTTATTCAGGCTGAGTTATAGCCTTGGAGACCTATTTGCTCTTTGGAACATACCTGATTAAAATTATTTATTGTTCTAAACCTAGAATATCTTTGGTTGAAATTTAGCTGCTGTGGTCTCCCTCTGATTACTTTCTACTTAAACCATTACTTGATGGTGGGTGGCATCCATCCTAAATACACTTTCTGCTAACCCCTGTTCTCCTCCCTCAACTCAAGGCAGCTGGTGTGCCAAAACCGTAAGTTTGGAGCACTTATAAGCTTTTTTTGTGACGTGTAAGAGTTTACATAAAGAGAGGTTTTATCTTTCCCTTTGTAAAAGTTGATTTACAAAATTATTGATGGCAGAGACGTTTGGCCTGATAAAACACATCATCTTGAAGGAGGACAGAAGGATATGAAATTCGCCTGTTTTAATCTTGATTTAAGTTTGTTCTTGGCTTTTACATGATGTTTTTCTCTATCATGATCATTCAAGATAGATAATTTATATTACTTACTTTATCTTTATTCCCATAGTAACTTAATTTCATTTTTCTTGGTCATAAATGTAACCTCTTTAGGAAAACCAATTAAAGCACATAAGTTCTTATTAGGAAACTATCACTATCTATGACATACAAGTACAAAAAGACTACATTTGAGTGGTTATGCATTGTTATTTTTAAAATCACACATATTTCATGAATAAAAGAGAATGATATTGAAGTAACCTAGACCCACAAGTGAATATTTTCCTTCAATCAGAAAAGAAAGATTCTTTTCTACTAGGAAGCAAAAACTTTAAAAATGAAGAATCAAGATTTTGACATGTTTCTGAAATGCAAGGTGAAAATATAAGAATTTGGAAAAATAGTATATGATAAAAGGATCATCACACAATAGGAGCTGTGTCTGTATAATATGTGGACCAAGGAAAGCATCATATCTTTTAATGATAAGAAACTATAATTATTTTATTAGAATATACTTACCTTGAAATGCCTAGCACCTAGAAATGAGGCTTGAAACTAACGAGTACTTTATCTGTTGTTTTTTATTTAAAGGACAATAGTACATGTGGAGGAATTGGTTGTGCAGCTGCTTTGAATTACACACCACTTTGAATACATGATAGCCTTTAATGAAGTTTTTACTGTAATAGGCAAGACAGCTTTATAATATCTGACATTTAAAAATCCATAATACCATGAATTCTTGATTATCCATGCTCGATGGAAAGGAGAAAGAGAATGAATCGCATAAAAAATAATTCAAATTTAGCTTTGTAGTACAGTTAGACACACTTGGAGAAACCAAGAGACCATGAAGGTCAATGAAAAATAAAAACCATAAGCAGATAATTCATTCAGGCAAATAATTCACTCAATATTTGTACAATAAAATATATGCATAATTAAAAATGAATTAAGATGTTTACATACATTTTACCTAAGCAGTACAAGTTCACAAGTAATTGACTGAATGAGTTCAAATTTTAAAATAATTAAATAGGCACCTACATGCCCAATCTACTTCTAACTATTTTGGTATGGTAGAGTCATTGGAAGAGTCATTGAAGGAAACAAGTTCACCTGCTTCCATGGAAGCATAAATGGGCATCATGATATATTTGCTAGGCAATTTTCAAACATACTGAGCTCATCAAAAAATCTGTTATTTCTATTGACTTGATCTAATTTTCTAGGAGAAAATTTCACAAAAAGAGGTCCCTGGAAGATCTTAACAGGTGCTACATAAAATTGGATTCCATGGTCAAAAAATTTGGAAGAAGGGATCTGTTTTCTTTGCTTTGGGACCTTTCAGTGCCTTTAGATGCTAATGAGGCTCCTTAAGAGGGGCACACTTTTTGGAGAGAGGATAATTTATTCTTCTCTACAGGAATTTTGGAGAATTTTAGTACTAAGATTGCTAGTTGGGAAAATACTGGTTTAAAACCTTCCTAATTTAGGGCTAGGTTTGTGGCTCAGTGGGAGAGCATTTGCCTAGCATGTGTGAGGCACTGAGTTTGATCCTCAGGACCACATAAAAATAAATAAATAAAACCTTCCTAATTTAGCAAGAAAGAAGATATGCCAAGTTCAGTGACTACTATGAATGAAACTGGTCTTCATTCTCATTTCCCATTCAGTACCTATCTCATGATACTTATGTATATTGTTAGTTTTTGAACTTGGTTATAATAGACATTTTATGGTCTTCCTGCTTTTATGATGAAAATCTCTCTGAATATAATTTTAGAGTCTCTCTGTCACCAAATTTTATCTTCCCTGTCTCTTTATGAACTTTTCTTTATTGTCTTCTTCTACATGATTAAGTACCTATTTTTTGTTTGTTTGTGTGTTTGTTTTAAAGCTATTTTATTTGCAGAAAAATACACTGGGAGATTGTACATATCATTTTGTTAATGTTTTACCATCATTAATACCTATATGAAAGACACATTTGCTCAAAACATCCATCAACTCCCTTATATAATTCTCTGAACTAGCTGTATTTAATAGATAAAATAAAATTATACCCCTCAAGAATCCTCATAAAATCTTTTGAAAAACTTGGCATATATGTTCTATTGACTAGTCAGGATTTTTGTGCTACAATATAAGACAATAATTTTCTCCCCAAATTTAGATGGTTTTCTCATTTGTTAAATTTGCATATCCTACTGAGCAAGGGGGTACACACCTGTAATCCCAATGACTGGGAAGGCTGAGTCAGGAGGATCCCAAATTCAAGGCTACCTTCAGCAACTTAGTGAGACCCTGTCTCAAAACAAAATATAAAAAATGTTGGGAATGTATCTCAATAGTAAAGTGCCCTTCAGTTCAATCCATAGTACCAAAAGAAAGAAAAAGAAAGAAAATTGCATATCCTAGTAATCAGTATTTTTTTTTTGTACCAGGGATTGAACTCAGGGGGCACTTGGCCATTGAGCCACATCCCCATCCCTATTTTGTATCTTATTTAGAGACAGAGGTTCATTGAGTTGCTTAGCACCTCACCATTGCTGAAGCTTTTGATCCTCCTGTCTCAGCCTCTGGAGCTGCTGGGATTGCAGGCATGTGTCACTGCACCGGCTGTAATCAGTAATCTTAATAATTTTATTTTGGTGGTAGTAGTGGAAAGAAATTGGCATCACAAATAGTCTAAGATAGAGCTTTCCCTATGTCAGTTTTCAGTTGAGTCAATTTTTATGATAATGTCATGAATCCTTGAAAATAGAACTTTTAAATGGAAATATCTACATAGTGATATAAAAACTTGGCATATATGTTATATATGGCATATATGTTATATATATAGTGATATATGCATAAGTTGATGCATGCTAAAGTTGGATAATGCCAACTTTGGACTGTAATAAGTGATGAAGTATTACCCCAAACTTCTCATACATATTTAGCAACCAATAAAATTGCTAGTCTATTCACATGTTAGTAGGAATTGTGTCTTGGCATATTGGCATATAAAGCTGTAGATAAAGTGCCCTGGTAACACACACTTTCAGTGGTGATGTTTTTAAAGGCAAGGATTTCTCTTTATCTAAAAACATCTGCATGTAGGTCATAAAGTGAAATTACCTTGGTATGTTTATTGACTTCTTCAGTGATCTCCTTTACAGATCTATCTTCTTTTGTTAACAGAAGCACAGTAAATGCCTTGATTATATTTGGGAACACCATAAATGAAAGTGTTGAGCAAAATGATCTCACTTTACTAAAAAAGGTACTGTCAAATATGCCTTCTATGTAATAATTACATCCAATAACTTCAGAAATACGAGGTTTTTTGTCCAGCCTTTCATTGTATAATTAAAGCAGCTGAGGTCTAACACACTCTTATTTACTTTTCCTTTGATTTTTAAAAAATTTAATTGCATGAAATTAATCCTAAAGACTATATTGAGTGATTGTTGTGGGTAGATATAGGTTAAGATGAATGGTTTTCATGTTTAAAAAAAGATCATCAGAGTTTATTTTTTTTGTTACCTAAGGCCGAGCATTGGGAGATTTAAATTCCGATCCTAGCTAAACTGCTGTAATAAAGTCCTTGATTATTGCTATTATCAGCCTCTTCATCTAGGTGGGTTAAATCATACCTACTGTGTCTCTTATAGAACAATGGTGAAACCCATTGGAGAAAGTTAATAGAAAGATACATCAAAAGTTTAAAAACCGGGCTGGGGCTGGGGCTCAGTGGCAGAGCACTTGCCTCACACATTAGATCCTCAGCACCATGTAAAAATAAATAAACAAAATAAAGATTTTTTTTAAAAAAGTTAAAAAACCCTAAACAAGATATTCTTAATATTTTGAGAGATTGTCTTCCTCTAGCTTCCCATAAAGCCTTAAACACATCTCAAATGCTGATACTATATGTTTGTTTGCAGTGATAATGTAAATATAAAGAGATGGTAGTCATCTTGTAAAACAATCTATGATTTTCCCATCCTTCAACAAGTTACTATCTGGACCCCAGGGATGGAGTGGGGCAGAGTTGTACTCTTTTGCAGAGATTTTATGAAGTTATTTAGTATCATAATATGGTCCCTGAATCAGCAGCATCAAAATCACCTGGAATCTTGTTAGAAATTTTCCAGCCCACACCAAAATTCTGAGTTAAATCTGAAGTAGGGCTCAGCAATCTGTGTTTTAAAAAGCCAGCAAAGTGATTCTGATCCATGTCTGAGAAATACTGCTCTAAGCTTCTATCCCTAGAGTCTTGAGTATTTTGCACCATAACTCATATTCGAAATCTAGGATTGATTAGCGTGCTATTCCTGGCCCTCAGTGGGCGTCTCCATGGACAAATGGTTTATTAACTTACGTAATGGTAAGCTTCTTTTGTTTTGCAAGGTATATTGCTGCCTTTATGACAGTTTTTGCCCTGGAGAAGGCTTCAAAGTATGTTAATCAAGACTGCTTGCCCTTTACTCACAGCTGCAGAGAGTTTGTGACCTAATAGATTTGCTAGAAGACTGATGTGAACAGGGGCCTCCAAACAAAGTCCTTGGAGGGCAGGAAGTCTATCTCATTTCATGGTCACATTCTGAAGACCTGGCATAGTTTGTCATGCAGCTTGAACTCAGTTGAGTTGAATTCAATGTTCAGAGATGAAATAAGAAGAGATAGTCGAAAAGCTGTCAGGTAATGTGTCCTTTAAGAAACAAACTTGTCTTGAAAGAATTTCCCCTGAGGCATATTATCCCTTATATATAAATGGAGATCTTATTTTATTTTATATACAACTGATCTAATAATTCTTCATCTCTAATTAACTGGAAGGAAACAGCTGAAGAAAGGCTTTTGCCAACTTAAGGAACTTGAACCTACTTGAAAATTTTTTCATTATGGTGTTAAACTTTTGCATCTGGTAAGTTTGCACAGTTGTTCATTCAACAAACAAACATACACACCTATTTCAGGAGATAAATACTCCAGACCCTGTGAAGGATTAGGAGTTCAAAGATTTATAGGACACAAGTCTGCCCTCCAAGAGCTCACAGTCTAGGAATGCCCCTGGGCGGAGGCTAAGAGCAGATAAACTGATTAATGAACATTTGACTATTCTAGAAAAACATACATTATATCATTTTTGGCCATGTTTTTACTTTGGACATAGAAAGTGGTTGTTTGGAGTTCTCATAAAACTTAGACATTTTGATTCAGACTCTGCAAGAAAAATAAAATTTTGTGACCTTTTCATCTGCCTCTTCCTGAAAGTGGAAGGTAGCAGAGAGAAACTGCAGCCCCAGCTAAGAAATCCAGAGCAAATATTCAGCCAGTGGCAGCGGGTGTAGAGTATATATAACCTCTTCCTAGGTACCCCTGGCAGTTCTGGCCGCTGAACTTTGTTTGGACAAAGGAGTTGTGGGGGAGGGGTAGTAAGGAACTGTTCTTAGCTACATATTTTCTGTATGACTAAAATGTTTTCCCCGCTTCCTGGGGATTTAGCTAATCATCAAGATTTCATTTAATCTATTTGCTTTAAAATCAGACTTTACATAGAAAGCTTTCCATTGTATGTTCTAATTCCCTTTGAATTCATTCTGTGTGGGCCAGCACGAAGGTGAACTTCCCCTCACCACTCCCTGGACACTGCCTTCCTTTGCTACTCTTGGAGAGGGGCTGAACTGCTGCATAGCATGGCCAGTCTTGAGTCCCCAGGTCAGATCCCAGCTGCTTAAGCTGAATCCTTGCCCTTGTCAGGTGCAGGTGCTCTGTTTTCAGATAAAAACAGAAATAAATCTTCTACCTTTAAACAGTCAAACTCCTTACATAAATCGACATAGATAGACAATGACCTGGATCCTCCCTGAAATCAATTGTAACCAGCTGACTCACTTCTGTGCTCCTTCATTTTTGCCTTTCTGTAATGCATAGGTTGAACTAAATCTGTTTGTTCATAAAAGAAGCATTTATTGAATATTGCTTAAGGGTCAGGACCTACTGTGGGAGCTAGAGAATCTAATGTAAAACAGGGAACTCATCTTTAAGGTGTTTTTATGGTTTTAGAAAGGAGCAACACCAAATTAAAATAATAGAGGCAGGGTCCCAATCAAGAGAGTGGATTGTCAAGACCACCCTGCCTTGGGAGGTGGTGCCTTTGCTTTACCTTAACAAACAAATCCGGATTATCAAGTTGGAAAGGGGTAGGAAAAAGTTTTCCACAGAGAAGTGGCAGGGTCAGAGTCCCAACAAGCAAGAGGGAGGGTTGGCTTGTTCAGAAACTCACCTGACTTCCAATCTCCCTTTCTCAGATATTATGATTCTGAAAATTCAGAATGTAAGATTATAATGCCAATGGCAAATCTAGATATCTTCCCAGCAAGAAAATTGGACTTGTTGGAGAGCCAGCAAACAGTTAGAAAATAGCACCACCTATTGGTAGCTATATTTTGGCATCATAAATTTGTCTTGGGGAAGAGCTGGGAACAAAGCCCCATGTTACAAGCAAAGGAGCTGAGAGATTCTGTGGCTCACTTTTCACACTCCATCCTACCATAAGGGAATCCTCCTGCAATAGTCAGAACTTTTTCCCAGTCTTACCAAGTTGAGTCAAACAATCAAAAGTCATGACTTACATTGACCTGGATTTGTCCTCCTTTCAATTGCCACCTTTAGATTTATTCTTATCTTTGACACTGGAAAGAAAAAACCTGCTTTCTGTGAAGTCCCTTCAATAATTCACAATAATTTTTATGTCTTTGCTAAACTGTGTCATCCCAGGTCATCTATTCTTATTTATTCAACTCAAACTTATGAAAAAGTTTCTAGACCTCTCAACATCTTGATTACTTTCCTAGTTGTTTTTGACATATCAGAAACCAGTTAAGATGAAAACACCCAGAATTGGGCATGCTGCTCTAGATATTTTTAGATTTGAATAGCATATAATTAGTATTATCTTGTATTCAAAATTTTAGGCTATCCATAGCCTAAAATATTTCATAAGCTATTTTTGTTAACATCAAGCAGCCCATCTTTCTTTCTCATTATTACCAGTATCATTATTATCAGTTTTTTTTATTAATCAGAAAATGTACCTGGTGTTTTATTCAATGATTCCAAATCGATAATTATCTGAATACTTCAAATGAATTAAAAAAGTGAACATTAAGGCATTTTTCTTTCACTGGTATTTAAACTTAATTATTGGTGATAAATCTTTGCAATAACTCATGGGGAAGAGAGAGAACTCTAATGCAAAATTCCCATTATTAAGTACAGGAAGATGCTTATTTAAAAGCTAAATTGATATAGAAATCTAAAAAAAATATATAAAAATGCCCGAAAGCCATTGAATAGATATTATTGTCATGTGTTTCTTTTTTCAGAGAGGCATTTATCTCATTCTTAATTATTGCTCATACCCAACTTGCTAAATTCCATGCAGCTGTCTTAATGCTGTATTTGTCCATTGTAAATGTTCATTAAATATTTATTTGGTTTCTTTGAGGGAAGAGCACTGACTTGCACAGAAATTAAATAACTTAAGATCAGAGAAAACAAAAAGTAAGCATTGGTCAAAGAAATAATGCTTTATAGAAGGGTGGCTACTTCAAGCTTACTTTTAAAAAGAAACAGGAAGGAGAGTAGGGATTTAGAATAGGCAGAAAGAGAACTTTCCTTGATTTGAGTAGAAATGACAAGAGCAAGGACATCAGTGCTGAGTATAACTTAACTCACCTTTGGTTAGAAGCTAGATGTGAATTAGCCATTTCTTGTCTGAATTTGGCTGGCTTCGTTGTTTGCTAGAATTTCATGTAACTAGGTTAGTTTTAAGCATTCTTATAATTTATATTTAAAATGTTTCCAATATTCCTTGTGGAAAAGCTTCCAGATCTTTAGCTGCTGTAACAGCAGCTGTGACACTGCTGTAACATGTTCCTTCCTTCCTACTCCTCCCAACATTCCCTTCTGCCTTCATCTTTAAAGTGTGGTTCAAAGGGCACCTTTTCCCCAAGTGTCCCTCTGTCCCCTATCTCAACAAAGTTAAGTGCTTTCTCTTCTGTTCCAAGATCCTTAACACCTTGGACAGCTAGTATTAAAGTGGCAGAGCACATTGCTCACGATCCTCTTTCTCACCAGTGTGCGTGAATAGGAACATCTATTCGTGAAATCCTACGATCTAGCCCCAGCTCTAGCACCTGGTAGGTGTTCAGCTCATGTTTGTTAAAGTAAATCATTTATTTTGCTTTGGTGTCTGTTCATGGCTGGTTGTAGTATGTTTATGTGTGTAATACACAAATAATACAATGGAAACTATGTACATAATCTCTGTGTTATAAGGCCCTTTTAGCTCTAGAATAGAGCAGTTTGTTGGTCTTAGACTTTTGGTTGCAGATTGAAATGATTAACTGCAGCTGGAGGGAAATTTTTAAAGTAATCACCAAGATTATCTTTATCTAATATGTCCTTCATAAAGAAAGAATGTTGCATTTCAAGAAAGGAATCTTTTGCCCAATTTACTGTTTTATTTGCTTATTCATGTTGAGCAAAATCCTCATTCTTTACTGTCTTTGGAAATACAAGCTTTAAAAAATTTCCTTTTGGGCTATGACTATAAAACCAGTGGTTATTCTAGACCACCACCATCCAATAGAGATTTAATAGGAGCCACAAATGTAAGCCACATATATAATTTTAAAAGTTTAGTAGCTACATTTAAAAATGCAAAAAGTAAAAAAAGCAATTAATTTTAATAATAAAGTACATTTAACCCAATATTATCATTTAATCAAATATTATCATTTTAACACATACTCAATATAAAATATATTTCTGAAATACTGTACATTTTTTTTAGCAAATCTTTGAAACTCAGTGTTCATTTTACATGTATACAGCACACCTCACTTTGAACTGGAGTAGGTGGTCACTATCATACTGGACAGTGCAGTTCTAGCATTTAAGGAGGCTTTCCTTAAATGTGGACTTTACCTGCATCCATTCAATTAATCCTCACAACTACTCTACAGTTGATACTACTGGGCTCATTTTATAGAGGAGCAGACTGGGATTTGTGCACATTTGTATTTTGTCTGAGAACAAAATACATTTGTTTGTATTTGTAATTTGTCTGAGAACCCCTATTGAGTGTAGTGGAATAGGTACTGGGTCACAGGGCTTAAACTTTAAAATCATGGCCTGAACTGAAATGGGAGTGGTGGGACCAGGTGGTGTGGCAGATTCTGAGAATTTTCATGAGAAGATGTTGAAGATTAGACACAGGGGTGGAGGCTGACCAAGAGTAGGTAACAAGGTGATGGGAAACTAGTCTGAAATAAGGAAATGTTTTGAAGCAAAATGTGGGGGAAAGGAGCAGGATTAGTTTACCCAGTGAGACTCTGCCACCCCTGTCCCTTGGAGTTCATTCATTCACTGCCAGTAAGTTTGGCAGCTGTTCTGTTGCCACATACTTAGAACAGAGTGACTTCTCTCCTTCCATTTTAAACTTCCCTCTGCTACACAAAGTTTGGGTAAGAGTATATGCTATGGTGACTGGAATGAATTAAGGTCAGAGTCTCTGAACAACTCCAATGCCATGACTTTGTTATAAAGGTCTGCAAAATATTATCCTGGTGTCATGGATAATACAAATGTGCACAAATGGCAGTTTCCTTCTTTTGCTTCACACAATGTTAAAAATGAGTAAAATGTGTTTCCCATTGCATTTCCTCTGTGCTTGGGGACTCAGTGAACTCATTTTAAGTTTCCACATCTTTATAAAAATGTTTTGTTTTTACAGAAACATGTTTTTGATCAAGAACATAATTTCATGATTGCGTGTGTTTCTGAAACAAGTATGTATATGGAACAAGTGCATGAAGGAAAGCCTGGGTTTTGGTGGCCAGTCCCAAGACTGGACATTCTTTAACCTCAGCTTTACCGATAACTTGTTAGATGATCTCACGAGAAAGAGCCGTGTTCTGTCTTGACAAATCTGTCTCCTTCTGTCTACTATCTCTTATTCTGGATATGAAGAACTAGAAGTACAAGTAAACAATTTCAATCTTTTTGTTGTTGTTGTTGTGGAGCTATATAGAAATTTAACTTCAAAATTCATGTAGTATCAGATTTCAGACAAACTACACAAGAAATAAAATTAAAAACGTTTTTGAATGGGTGGCTCATTTTCTAATATATTTCTGAATATTAAGTTATTTCGCCCTGCCTACCCAACACATATCCTGCACCCTACATTTTGTGAGGAAGGTGGGAGATACAACCC
This sequence comes from Ictidomys tridecemlineatus, assembly GCF_052094955.1. Lineage (NCBI taxonomy): Eukaryota > Metazoa > Chordata > Mammalia > Rodentia > Sciuridae > Ictidomys > Ictidomys tridecemlineatus. Next base: position 61,935,178 of record NC_135485.1, read on the forward strand.
CCAAAATACTGTGAATAGTGGCATTAATTACACTGACAATTTACATTTGAGAAATGCCTAACTGTCCCTCTCCTTGGTCTATACCCAAAGTACTTAAAAACAGCATACTACAGGGACACAGCCACATCCATGTTTACAGCAGCACAATTCACAATAGCTAAACTGTGGAGCCAATCTAGATACCCTTTAATAGATGAGTGGATGAAGAAACTGTGGCATATATACACAATGAAATATTACTCAACAATAAAAGAAAAGAAAATCATGACATTTGCACATAAATGGATGAAGTTAGAGAAGATAATGCTAAGTGAAGTTAGCCAATTCCAAAAAAACAAATGATGAATGTTTTCTTTGATATAAGGAGACTGATTCATAGTGGGATAGGGAGAGGGAGCATGGGAGGAATAGATGAATAGATAGAGCAGAGGAGTTGGAGGGGAAGGAAGGGGGCATGGGATAATTAATGATGGTGGAATGTGATAATCATTATTATCCAAAGTACAGGTATAAAGACACGAATTGGTGTGAATATACTATGTATACAACCAGAGATATGAAAAATTGTGCTCTATATGTGTAATAAGAATTGGAATGAATTCTGCTGTCATATATAAATAAAAAAGAAGAAGAAACGCTTAACTAGATCCTTTTTGAAATGCTTTAAACTTATCTCATTTAATTTTGATGACATGGGAGGTAGAAATTATCTCCATTTTATGAATGAGAACAATAGCTCACCCAGTTAATTAAGTGCCAGCACTTAAGTCAAGGTGAGTCTAATTCTAAACCTGTGCTTGTATCTAGTAGGGTCTGGGTGCCTCAGATAGGAGGCTATTACAGTATTTTGTCAAAGTTATATGTGCAGATCTATATCATCTCTAGATTGCTCAGCTCTGCCCCACCCCACCCCTGCACTAAGTTTACTATGGTGTTATAATTTTCACACATTTATGGTGCTTCAGTAAAGAAAATAACAAATCATAAAAGTGGCTATTTTTTGCTTTAAACTTTTTTCTGGCTTTTAAAATTACTCCTGGTGACTCCCCACCCCTATTAGAAACCCCCAAAAGCAAGAGTTTACGTACATTTTTTGGTTTGTAATTTTTTTAACTGAAGTAAAATTCACAAAAATAGGAAATTAACTTTTTAAGAGAACAATGAAGTGGCAATTGATACCTTTGCAGAGTTGTGCGACAACCAGCCCCATCTAGTTCCAAAACATTTCTATAATTCTAAACTCCATAAGGAGTTTCTCCTCATTTGGTCCTTCCTCTGGTCCCTGGCAAACACCAACCACTATGGTCTCTATGAACTTAACTATTCTGAATATATCACATAAATGAAACAATACAATTTGTGGACTTTTGCATCTCTAGTTTATTTGATTTAGCATAATGTTTCATGGTCTATTTACATTGTGAATGTATTGGTATTCATTCTCTTTCATAACAGTAACATTCTATCTTTTAGAAATGCCACACTTTGCTTATCTATTTATCCACTGACAATCTATTGAGCTGTTACCACCTTTTGGTCATTGTGATAGTGCTGCTATAAACAAATACTCATTTGAGTGTCTATCTTCAGTTTTGGAGGCATATATCTAGGAGTAGAATTGCTGGATCATATGGTAATTCTATGTTTAATGTTTGGGGAACTATTGAATTGTTTTCCACAACAACTGAACCATTTTACCTCCCTACTGACAAAGTGAAAGAGTTGCAATTTTTCCACATCCTCTCTGACTCTCTGGTGTTTTGGGGTTGGTTTGTTATAGCCATACTAGTATGTCTCAACTAGTACATTGTGGTTTTGATTTCTAGTACCCTAATGACTAATGTTTTTGAGTATCTTTTTATGTGCCTGTTGGCCATTTGTATATCTTCTTTGGAGAGCAAAAAGACTTTTGCTCATGTTTTATTAGTTTATACATAGTTATAACTGTTGTTCAGTTATAGCTGTCACTTAAGTACTAGGTTCTGGATATTAGATTTGTCAGATATATGGTTAACATTCTGAAGATTGTCTTCTCACTTTCTTGATTATGTCCCTTGTTGCAAAACTTACTAATTTCAATCAATTTCACTTTATCTGATTTATAAATTTCTTTCATCGATATATCTATTTGTTTTCTTTTGTTGTTCACATTTGAGTGAACAAATTCACTGTCAAATCCAAGTTCATGAAGAATTACTCCTCTATTTTCACCGGAGAATTTTATGGCTTTTATCTCATATATTTAGGGCACTGATTTATTTTGAGTCAAAATTTTTCACATGGTTGAGGTCTTATTTACTTCTATTTACTCTTTGTCTTTTTTGCTTCCTAGGAGACCTTAAAAGCAAAGGACTGCATATTTTTAATCTGACTTCTCTAACCAAGTCTGAAAACATTTTGTCTGCCACACTGTATTTCTATATTGGAGAGCTGGTAAACATCAGTTGGAATTGTCCAGCGTCCCCAAGATGCTCACATCATGCTCAGAGAAAACACATTCAGATAGAACTCTCTGCGTGGTGCCTCCAAGCTAATCTAAACCAAAGCCAACTCCTGGGTCATCTGTCAGTAGATATAGCCAAACCTCATCGAGATACCATGTCTTGGCTCTCTAAAGATATCACTCAGCTCTTGAAGAAGGCCAAGGAAAACGAGGACCTCCTCATAGGATTTAACATGACCCCCAAAGCACAGCAACCGCCAAAAAGAATGGTTCCTTTTCCGGAGCCTTATATCTTGGTGTATGCCAACGATGTTGCCATTTCTGAGCCAGAAAGTGTGGTGTCAAGCTTACAGGGACATTGGAATTTCCCCACCGGAGCTGTTCCCAAACTGGATAGCCACATCAGAGCTGCCCTTTCTATGGAACGAAGGAAGAAACGCTCTACGGGCATCTTGTTGCCTCTGCAGAACAATGAGCTTCCTGGGGCAGAGTATCAGTACCAGGAGGAAGGGGTATGGGAAGAAAGGAAGCCTTACAAGACCCTTCAGACTCAGCCTCCTGAGAAGAATAAGAACAAGAAGAAACAGAGAAAAGGACCTCACCAAAAGAGTCAGACACTCCAGTTTGATGAGCAGACCTTGAAGAAGGCAAGAAGAAAGCAGTGGGTTGAACCTCGGAATTGTGCCAAGAGATACCTTAAAGTGGACTTTGCGGATATTGGCTGGAGTGAATGGATTATCTCCCCCAAGTCTTTTGATGCTTATTATTGCTCCGGAGCCTGCCAGTTCCCCATGCCAAAGGTAGCCATTGTTTTAGCCCTGTTCTTTCTATTTCCACAGAGTAGAAAGCCACACTAAGTTGAATGTGCATGTTGTGTCAGTGCATGTTTTCATTTACAGAATCCATCTGGACCCTGATTTACTACATTCTAAAGTGTAATAGGTAATATGGTTATGCTTGTTTTTTCTTTAATGGTGTTAAAGTAATATGAGGTCAAAATGAATATGAAGAATATGAAAAAATGTATGCATAAAATATGCCTTTTGTGTTGCTTCCAAACATGGTGCATATTCAACTAGTTATCTCTACCTGTCTATGATAAGCAAACCCCAGGTGGTAGAAGACTGGTCTTTGAGAGATGTTCAGGGAATGGAATGCATAGAGATGGTGGGAGCAAAAGGACAAGCTAATGGGATTGATGCCCTGATGCAGAACATTTTTTTTTTTGATAAGTAGTTACTCATGAGAAGAGTTGTCCCCACAGAGGTTAAGATCAGGGTTTGGCTAGGTAAACTGGCCTCATTAGACCTTCCAGATGTTTATTTCATTTGCTTCTCTGCTAAATGTCAAAAAAGAAGGCAAAATAGAATATGACGACTCTGTAAACGTCTTCCAAGACCCATTTTAACCTCTCAGAAATTACCTGACTCTTCCAAACTCAATTAGGACTGTGTTTTATCATATCACTACTGAGTATTATGACAAATATATTTTCAGAAGTCTCTCCAACACTTAACCTCTTTTTGCACAGCAAGTCCAAGTGACAGTTCTCTTTCAATGTATGGTGTAAATAGTAAAATAGAGAGGGGCCCTCCAGCCTTCGGTTCAGCTTGTTGCCATGCTTTCATTCTTAGCTTCAAACAATCTGAATCTATTAAACAATGAGAGGTGACCCAAGGAATAGAATTCAGAGAAAAAAGTGGATTTTTAAAAATACTTGAATCAATTTTTGCTATAGTTTGATAATGGGGACGGAAGATCCTTCACCTCAAAGAGTGACTGATTTCTGTTTATAAATCTTTATGATAGCATTTTTATGTTTCTAGTCCTGTGATCACTGGGTACTATGCACATAAAAACCAAGGTGCTAACTGACATCCTGTTTTTCTTGTTAGGATATCTCAGAAAGATAAGCTTTTCACATTTTCCAAGACCTTATGTTTCCCAAGGATTTTGAATGATATCAAGTTTTGTAAACTCAATACAAAGTAAGGATTTTCTACATTTACAGTGATAAAAAGAGCCTTATCTGGTCTAAAGATTCATGGAATACATTTTGCTGATGAAACAAAAACTCATTCACCAGAGATGACACTTAGAAACACAACAAAGATGACACATGTCGCAAGCAGAGAAGAATCTTTTACCATATGGCTTGCCTTGTGGCATCCAGAGGCAAGAATAGATTCCTCTACTGTTAAGTTCAGGAAGACTGATTTTAGATAGGCTGAGGGTTTTCTAAACTCTCTCTCTCACCCTCATAAACAGGTCACTTGGGTAACCTGGAAAAGAAGGTTTTTTCCCCTCCCTCCTGACTCCAGGAAGGTTCCAGAAAGCCATACGAATGTTGAGATGTTCTTTTTGGTTTGCTTTTCATTCCCTAACTCTGGAGAAGGGTCTTAGCCTCCAGCCTTCCACCACTGTTCCTCACTTGTGTCTCTCTCTTCTGTTGGTGCCACCTGCTTTTACTCATCCTAAACCTGGTATTGCTCCAGAAGAGCTTCACCATGGTCCTCAGTGATCTAAAGAATAATAATTTAAAAGCTAATAAGGGATTAGTTACAAAAAGGATAAATTTTAAGGAAAGAAGTATGTTAACATAGCCGAATAATTAAATATGCATGCTTAATCACACAGGGCTTCTTAAACCTTACTTTGTCTGCAAACTGCCTTGGGTTTTTTAAATATGTAGGCTCTGATCCAGTGGGTTTGGGGCTGAAGTCCATGATTATGCACATCTAACAAGCTTCAGCATGATACTAATGCTGCTGATTCACAAATTGTACTTGGAGTAGTGACATTGATAACCAAATGCTTTTGGCTTGAATCTTGATTCTACCATTTACCAACTATGGCTCTTTAGATATAAATTACTCAAACTCTCTACATGTTAGTTTACCATCTTGAAAATGGGTAAAAATAGTAATAATAGGACCTCATAACAAAAATGAGATGGAGGAAATGAGATAGTAGAGCAACTTGCATGCAGTAGGTGCTCAGTAAGTATTTGCTGTTATTGTTGTTATCATTAATGGCCATTGCAGAGTCTGAGGAGAACAGAAAATTAAGTGTGGGGGTGCTGAAGAAAGACTATGTAGGGAAAGGGAGCAAGAAAATAAAAGTTGTAAAGCAAGAGAAAGTTCTGTATTTCTAGTTCCTTTACAAATATCACAAGATTGAAAATAGGATTCTCCCTGCGGGTTTAACAGCCTGTGAGCTCTTCCAGTGAGGTGCCTTTGGAGAGTAATAGAATGAGGAGTGCATCCATTGCAGCAACTGGACTCATCAAAATATTTGTCAAAACTTGGAATGGCATCAGAGCTCCAGGGAGACATAACAGGGATAAGCATGGAGCTTTCTCTCTGAGCTTGATATTTCTTTTTGCCAAGTGGAGAGTGAAGGTTTGGCCGTTACAAAGAGTTCTCAATCTCTCGTCACCTTGTGTGGATATGCTTAACTTTTAACGCTTTCTAGTGGTTTCCTTTAAGTCTTCCAATGGTACAGTAACCAAGGGATGGGAAACATAAAGCCGAAGGAAGGGCAAGGGGCAAGTATGTCCCTTGTCAGCATAGTGTCAAATATGGCAACCAGAGACAACTACTTAAATAGAAACGCAGCCTGACCAGCTGAACAAAATGAGGGTCTGCAACTAGGTCAGCATGACGCGTGCAGTAATGGAGGCACCAAAGAATCTTCAGACTTTAGATATTCATTTTGCCCCAGAGAAAAGTTCTCCCAGGCCAGACTGCTCAGCTGCTCTCCTGTTTTGGGCCTCCTGAGCAAAAGCCCGCTCTATATGGCAGGTCTCTTCTTCTGCTAAAGTCGACAACCTGCTCCATAATTCAGAACAGCTGTGCTCTGCCTTTCCCAAATTCCAGGCTTTGCCCTTTCACTGATTCCAATTAGATAGTTTCTGGGCCCTCACACCCATGTGGGCTGGACTGGAAGAGTGGGGAGCAAAGCCTCAAGGTCTGGGTCAGGAATGAAGGCTCCTAGCCGATGACATACTCTCCCCTGCTAATGTATTTGTAATCAAATTCAACTTGAGGACATCACACACAGCTTGGCAGGTGCAGGCCTGACCACTGTAGATTTCATTCACAGACAGAGCAGTTTGGATTTTTCCGATTTCTAGCCCTTATAGGCAATCTGTTCTCCCAGAGAGAGAGAGAGACTCTTGGAATTCTGCCATGAGATGAAAAATACCCACATAGCCAAAGCCAAGTTCTTTGCCTCCCTCACCACCTTAGCAGAGATGGAAAACAGAAATTTCAAATGAAAATGGTTGAGCCATTGTTGCTGACAGAGCTCCAAGAAACGAACAAGGATTAGAGGAATGAAGTTACTTTTGCAAGGAATTATGCAAAAACTAAGAATAGCAAAGACAGAACTAGGCAGCAAATAATCCAAATACGTTGCACCAAATATTCCATATGAAAAAAATTCACATTAATTAGTTCAAAACCATACATCCTCAATGGATTGCCTGAATTTTCCAATTCTAATGTCTGGTCATGAATATAAACACTAAAAACATTGAATTGTGATGTACTGCTTTTCCTAAGCAAAAATTTATCTGAACTGATGTTGAAGACATGTTTCAACCTCATTTAAAAGAGAGGCTGGTGATGGTAAGAGAATAGGCTGGCATTGATGGCTGAAACATTTCTCAATCTCAGTAAATAAGAGTCATGACTAACACAGTTTGAACTCAGAAACAAACCCAAAACTGTGAACAGGCAATATGCTTCACCCCAGAAAATTACAGCATGGATCATTTGTGCATGACATAATTATTCCTGGTAAGGGGAGCTTGATCAGAGGATTCCATAGTGAGAAAAAAGGGGAAACTCCCTAGTAATCCGAGAGGTTCCTGATAAGAAAACACCAACCCACCATTCAAGGGCTTGTGCTGAATTCCCAAGAGCTCACTAGAGACTATTCATACCCTCATAGTTTCTGACTCCATCATTTATGAGTTGGAGGTTAAGGGGGGAAAAAGGATAGGAATTTTCCTAGGAAACACCCATGAATATTTTCCATATCTTCAGCAGAACCTTTCATTTTTGGTGTTGATTTTTTTCCCCACAAAAATAGGTAAAATGAAGGGTATGCTGTTTCCTGTAAGTATTTCATCTGTTTACCAAATATTTCTTCAGTGTCAAGAGTATACAGTGTTCTAGGCATGGAGGACAGCAATGTGCAGCATATTTATTGCCCAAGGGCTGATCTAATTAAATAGAACAACTTTGTATGAAATGTAAATATTGAATCATTAGACATTAACAATAATAGAATTATGTTAGAAAATCTGGCTTTAAAAATCTTTGGGGTGTTCATGACAAGCTGTTTGGATGATTGAGTTCTTCAGAATAACCTTAAATCAATAGAGAAAATTGTATGTCTGCAAAAGTTCTTTTTAGAAATTACTGATACTGCTAAGATAACAAACAAAGCCTATTGACATCCATGGTTCAATGCTCCTTGCAATTTGGGTGAGGTTCACATATTTTATTGATGATGTAGGGCACCCAAAATGCAAAGTAGAACAGCATGGACTTTTTTTTTTCTTTTTTCACTTAAGGGGTGAAACCCTGTTTTGCAATCAGTCCAAGCTAGTGAATTGAAACTTGACTTCTCTTTTTAACTTATACATAAAGTCCCTAGGAAGTAAGAGTAAAATTAAGACTAACTTTTAAGTTATTTATATTTATTCACAATAAGTTGAAGTCAAATGTATGGACTCTTTTTTTTTACAGTGAAATTGAAAAGTGCAATGAGACAAATAAAATTTTCCCTTTCTCTGCCAAAAGGAATCCTTTCCCACCTCCCCCCACAATATGCTGATTTTCTGTATTATTTTCTTCTCCTTTGACTTTTATGTAACTTGTGCCAGTTTCCCATGTTGGAGTTAGGAGTTTGAATTTAAAATCCCAATTCTTTGTGGCAGGGGTGCCTCTAAGCCATAAGAAATATTGCTCAAAATGTTGAAATGAGAGTGAGAGTTTTGACTTAAATCCTATTCCTGACTTGAAGGCTGGCAAATTACCAGATTTCTCTCCCCTCCCCCTTCTCTCTTTGTGTGTGTGTGTGTTTGTGTGTGTGTGTGTGTGTGTGTGTGTGTGTGTTGGTAGGGATCAAACCCAGGGCCTCACACATGCTATGCAAGCACAAGCATTCTACCACTGAGCCTCATTCCTAGCCCCCAAATTTCTGTTTTTAAATATGATTGAAACAAAACCAGTTTCACCCACCCAAAGGAGACCATGGGGGAAAAGTACTGTTGAAAAGCATCTCTTATGGAGGTCTTCTGGCCATTCTGCAGGACCTAACACTCTGGGCTAGCAAAAGTGACTCCTCCCTTCAATGCTTTGAATTAGAGCAGAGCTGTATGGGGCTTTCTAAATAAAACCACATGTTTCACATGGAAGGTAATGATCCCATTTAGATTTTCCCGGAGAAGAGATTTAACCCAGGTTTCCTTGGTCAAATGTCTGACATCCATGGGATAACCTTAGACCCTCTAGTTTATTCCCACAGGACAAGATCTACTCCTAAAAACACCACTCTACCAAGTCTAAACCCATGGAGCAACAGTGACCCCCAGTGGCCAATGGAGTGGTCTTTTTTAACCTCAATTTGCACTTCTGAAAGTTGAATAATTACATTAATGAAACAGTCACCATCCAATTCATTTTCCTGGCAACTAGTAAAGCAATCAATGCTCCTCTGTCCCACTTAGTTTTATTTTGACAACAATGCATAAACATCACTATAGTAGTGGCATTAAGGCACCTCTGTTAAATAGGGTATTTTTTTTAGGGTTCTTCATGATTAATGTAGGGTCAAGAACAATAATAAAAACTTTTTTTTTGATTGCAAACCTATTGGTGAAAACATCACTAATATATCAATTCCATGGTTGGGGATTAAGTTCTTTGCAGTTAAGTGATTCCTGCTGAAAGAATGGGCTCAAATTCTTACCACTTATAAGCTATTTGACTTCAGACAGGTCATTTAAGCTTTTTGAGTCTGCCAAATGTAAGAAACAGTGTTTTTGTTATAAGGATTAGAGGTGGTCTGTATAAAATGCCTGGAACATAGCAGGTTCTCAGCAAATGACTATCACTTCGGGGCGATGGGGAGCCAGGGTTGGGCTGATGTACACTACGTCAGGATTTTACAAAAATTGTTGAAACAAATTCATTATATAGGCATTTTGTGTGATGGGGAGTAGAATAACCATTCCACCTAACGTGTGTTCTCTCATTTCTTTTCTCTAGTCTTTGAAACCATCAAATCACGCTACCATCCAGAGCATAGTGAGAGCTGTCGGGGTTGTTCCTGGGATTCCTGAGCCTTGCTGTGTGCCAGAAAAGATGTCCTCGCTTAGCATTTTATTCTTCGATGAAAATAAGAATGTAGTGCTTAAGGTATATCCTAACATGACAGTAGAGTCTTGTGCTTGCAGATAACCTGGCAAAGAACTCATTTGAATGCTTCATTCAATCATTAGTTTATTTTTATGGACTTTTTTTTTTTGCACTGCCAATGCATTTTGTTCCAAAAGATTGTTTTATAGTCAAAAGAGAATGAGCAAATAGATTGAAGATTTCTACCATGCAGAACTGGACTGCATTTGTTCCTGAATGTAACTGAAAATAAATTTGTAGTAAATATGGACACATATTTCTTTCTTTTGAAAAAAAATCACATGAGGAAGAGTATCAAACTGTTTTTAGAACTGTTAAAGAACATGCTGATTTATTTTTGTAAGGGGATTTAAAAATAGAATGGAGAAACAGCACTAGCTTATCATTTATCTCTACTCATTCTAACAACTTAGGGAAAACAGAGTAATTTCATATTTTTAAGTAGGCTTGTTGCCTTAGATTGCTGAAAAAACCCAACATGTGCTAAATATTCCAGTCAATGTTAATGTTTATATTAGAAGTTCTTCACTTGTTTACCCTTGTTTTCTTTACACAAGTCACTGTGTGCATTGAAGTGAGGGTATGCTGAGTGTGTGTGTGTGTGTGTGTGTGTGTGTGTGTGTGTGTGTGTGTACATGTGCCTGGGTCTGTGTCCTCTATAGGTAGTGTACTTAATATGACTCTGGAACTCAGTCTACACAGGATTCCTTGTTTTTCAGTTTCATGTTCTGGCAAGCACCATTTTAGTATGAGAAATTTACCAAAATGGTAGAACAATTCAAGAGCCTATACAGAGTTGCCATTGGATCCTCCATTATATTGGAAATACTGCTATTTTCAGTTTTCTGCAACTCATCTTTTACCCTTCTTTCTTATATGTCTTTTCTAAAATGAATTTTATAGTCCTTCCTGCTAGATGCTGTGATGTACACCAGTAATCCCAGACACTCAGGAGGGTGGCTGAGGCAGGAGGATGGCAGGCTTGAGGCCAGTCTGGGCAACTTAGTGAGACCCTGTCTCAAAAAGAGAAAAAAGAAACTCCCTGTAAAACACAACAACAGCAACAATTCTTCCTGAGGCCATTGGAGTTTTACTTGCTTGATATTGCCTTGCCTTCCTGTGGAATTTCGCATAGACATTGACCATCAACACTCTCACCTTGGTTGAATATCATTCATCAACCACATCTGGATCAAGGGTACCTTTTTCACACAGATTTGGGCTTTTGCCTCAGTCATGGAATCTACACTTTAACAAAGCTCACCAAGTTTATTCACCAGGAAAAGGAGTTAAATGTAGATACTATTTGGCTTTTGTTTCATTTCCATTTATCATACATACCTTATCTCATTTTTGCCCTAGAAAATTGTTTTATAAAAATCTTTCCCTTGCTATATTTGCTCGAGATACAAGAAGCCATTTCAGGCTGTAGATGGTTGTTAGTGTTTTATCTGTGGTTAGTCCTTGTCTTAGTTGAGTATTACCTGGTGAATAGAAATAACTAGTCTGTTTTAGAAGCTGTGCAGGATCAGAAGCCATGGAATTTTGCTGTGTCTCTGCCTGTAGCTATCTATGGTGGTTCAGTCATCTAATAAATATTTATTGAGCATCTATCTATTTTGTGGAAGGTTCGAGTTAACTGTGTGTCTTGTGTCCTCCCTGGTAAAATGAAGAGACTGACCACTTGAGCTGGAAGTCCTTTTGGCACTGAACGTTTGGGTTTTTATTATAAGCTATTCCGTACATGTCTTCCTTGAAGGGACTATAGTGATGGATGTGAAAACACTGCAAGTATCTCTGTGCATCAGCCAAATGCAGGAACATCCCCACCCTTCAGTGCTGGTAAACCAGTGTGGCATTCTCTGTAGTCTAAGTGGTATTTTATTGGAAACCTATTAAAAGGATATGAAGAGAAGCTCTTTGCCACTTTAGAAATATACAAAAGCTGGTGTGGGTGTGTGTTAACTCTGAATGAGATATAACAGGTCTAAAAAATGAATGGTGTCTAAGTAACCCTGTTTCCTCTAGTTCACTTCCTTGTTGTTGTTGTTGTTCTGATACCATAAAGTTAAAGATTCAAACCAAGATGTGGGATGAAATTACTTTCTAAAAATTGTTCTTATCACTGGGTGTGATGGTGCACAGCTGTAATCCCAGTGGATCAGGAGGCTGAGGCAGGAGGATCTCAACTTCAAAGTCAACCTCAGCAATTTAGCAAGATGCTGTCTAATATATATATATATATATATGAAATGGGCTGAGAATGTGGCTCAGTGGTTAAGTGCCCCTGGGTTCAATCCTCAGTACCTCTCACCACCCCCCAAAGAAATATTCCTATACATTTGAATGCCAAATTTTAAAGACAGAAATGAACCAGAGTGTCGCTGCCATATATCCTGGTCATACTGTCTTTTGACAAAGAAAATTTCTTGTTCCTTGGTATATTTGATTAAATTCTTAACAGTTTTTCTTAGAGATGCATTGATGAAAAAGGCTGGCAATTTTTAGTATCACTTCTCAGCCTCATATACAAATTAAAATCTGTTGCTTTTCTTAATGTGAATCAATGCATATTTAATATAGATTAAATACCACCAAATGGCAAAAAAATACTTTAAGTAATAAAAATTTCTAAGTACCAACTAATTACAATTTATTTTAAGTAGCAATTGATATGATGATACTACTACCTAATGAAAGATCTCGGAAAGTCTCTTAGCAATGGAAAGAGATTTCACTGGTAACTTTTTCCCAGGTGACTTTATAGCCATCATTCAACTTTTTGTATTAAGGACATATTATGCTAACTATGGAAAAAGTTTTATTCCCAAAGAATAAAGAAAGATTGTTGGGTGTCGTGGAACACACCTGTAATTCCACAGCAACTCAGGAGGCCTCAGCATGAGGATTGCAAGTTCAAAGCCAGCCTCAGCAAAAGCGAGGCGCTAAACAATTCAGTGAGACCCTACCTCTCAATAAAATACAGATAGGGCTGGAGATGTGGCTCAGTGGTTGAGTGACCCTGAGTTCAATCCCCTGTACCAAAAAAAAAAAAAAAAAAGAAAAAATTGGCATGGATGAGAAGAGAAATTACATTTACAAAATGCCATGTCCTAAAATTCATGCATCTCTCTCTCTCTCTTTCCCTCTTTTCCTTCTTCCCTTCAGCCCTTCCACTCTCAACCTTTCCCTAGCCATTCTGAGTGTGGGAACCCACCCCACACACATATACACACCGTCATTTTATAAAGGAGTTTTTTTTTCAATAACTGTTCTCTGGAATTCCAATTAAGGGACAGCCAATGTTGATTAGTATTTTAAGAATATTTTATTGTAACCTATGTAAATAACATACAATTTACAGAATTGGGGTTGTAGAACTTAAACTGGAAGATTGAATTCCTCAGATCTCAGGACTACAGTATTCCAGGTTAATTTTTATATTCACCTAGCTATATATTAACTGTGGATCATTTATTCAGTAAGATAAATTTTTACCTAATATTTCTGTATGACTCCTTGTCCATTTAATATTTTCATAGATAATCATATGTGAGTAATACTATCATCAGTCATCTTATAATTTTTAAGATATAACTATACTATTCCGTTTAATCTTGCTACTTTCACTTTTCTCTGTGCTAACAAGTAATGTCTGGACATTGGCTTCTCATTGAATCAAGGTTGGGTTAGAGAATAGCTTCAGCACACTCAATGTATAAGATTAAATAAGTTATTAAATAAGAAATCTTGGGTAAGTCTGACTTCTCTGTATAACTTTTCTTCTTCTGAGAGCTGTATTTTAATGTAGTTAATAAGTGATAAAATAATCCCCTTTTTCTGAAAACAAAGCCTTCCCTTCAGCTTTCCACACTAGTTTCTGTAAATGTTTTAGATGAGAAATGCTTGTACAGTAAATGGCAATTTAAAAAATATATATATATATTATATATGTATATGGAAAAACTTTAAAGATGCTTTTAATTTATTTAATGACTGTTGCTTTCCTATAATGGTTATAATTTTCATCATTAGAAAATGAGAAAAAAAATCTTTTTTTACTATAGTTCCTAGATGCAACATGAAATTTGGTTCTTTAGTCAAATCCATTTAAAGGGTGTATTGCAGTGAAACTGTGAAGGACACTTCACTACTGATGTGCTAAGCTTTGCTGAATTTGTATCACTTTTCTCCAGTAATGAAGAGCTTTTCATTATATCATATGGAAATAAAAATTGCTTAACTGAATATTTCTCCTTTTCTTTCTCTTCTTTGAGAATGACTATTTCTTACATGATTTAGACTGTGCTACATTTGAAAAGGGGTCATTTGCTTAGGCACAGAGTTGAACCTTTTGAGATAGTGTCACGAATGGGGCCTGGTAGCTTACTACCAACATACATGATTAGCTCTGTGGAATAATACTGATATATACCCATAACGAGAAATATCTTATGTCTTTCTAATTTGAGAAATGAAACTTGAATTGTTTCATATTTTCTTTTCTTTTGTTACCTACAAATCCCACATTTTGTACTTGGAGATTTGGGGTTTAAATTTTTTTTTATGGATGTTGGACCCACTTGTTTAACAATAATTTTATTCCATCAGTGTTTATTACCATGTCCTGTCCATTTTAGACTAAGGGTCTAAATGTCACTAATATGATCACTGAGCTATTTTTCAGGCTATCAATTTCTCTTTAAGGAAAAGAGGAACAGAGGTTTAAAAGTAAAATATGCTTTTGTATCATTTTAATGTGTTAATCTATCTCTATCAAACTGTGGTGCTTAATTAAAAATCATAACTTTTCAGAACTACAAGACATTTTTGAAAAATTATTTTGAGCAAATTCCTTAGCCTCTCATGGCTTCAATTATTTCATGTATAAAATGAGGCAATGAAATTCTTGCCTCATATGGTCCTTACAAGATTGAATGAGATAACACACATGCATAACTTAGCCAAATGCCCAAAACAGAATGACAACTTTGTTAATAATAATCCTTCCTTTTATTATCATTACTATCTTATCTAGTGTTTCCATTCTCCAAGTGAGGAAATGCAGACCTGTGCTGATAGGCATCTGTTTGGATGTCTATACCCATCATGCCCCCTTCAGAAACTGGTCTCCCCCCAACCACAACAGGAAAGGGTTGACACATAACAAAGATGGGCACCTGACAGAAGCTGGACCAGTAATGGTGATGTTAGGAGGTTATGTAGCAGCAGGGATGGTGATGGAAGCCCTGTTTTTCACTAGGCACATTGAACAGTTTGAAGCCAGTTGTAGACTGAAGAATGAATTGGGTATAGATAAAGCTTTGGCCTTGCAGATAAAAGAGAATAGCTGCCTTCTTTCATGATGATATTCCAGTTTTTTATATTGTCTCATAAATTTTGCTTCCCACCCTTGGATTACATTAGTTATTCAAAGTATCCACTCTTACTAAAATTGGTTTGAAACAATGTTCATAATTTGCAACCAAACAAACACACACACACACACACACACACACACACACACCCTCAATTGAACTGCTAAATATGTACAGTGCTATAGGTCGACCTACCAAAAAATTGGTATTAGAACCCTTGGAAACATTATGGATACAGCATGATCTTTGAGGTCTTGAGTTTGATTCCTGACTTTGTTGGTTACCACCAGAGTGATGTGTGCCTTTGAGAAATATTGATGAGATCTTCATTTTACCAGGGTGGTCAATTCTGTAATGAATGAATACTTCCAAAAGAGTCACTGTTGCAATAAGTGCCTTATATTCCATGCCAGAGGATTTCCCTGGAATATCTCTTGGGATTGGTCTCTATAGCTATTAGAAAGCATGGTGCAGCTCAAGGTTGAGATCTGGAACTTTGCATCCACATCACTCTAGAAGTTATTTAGTATTAACAAACATTTTCCACATTGTACAAACATCTACTTTTGTTGATGAAAATGAGCTTGATGATATAAAGCATCAAAAGCTAAACTGTCCACAGTCTCAGAAACTGGAAGTTAGCTGTTTATAATTAAAAATAAGTAAGTATTGACCAATGAAATGAAAATATACAACAGGAAAAGGCACAATTTTGTAAAATTATATACTTAGATCCATAGCACTCAAAATTTATGAATGTGAGTTTTTACCTGCTGCTCTTTTGAACACATACACACACACACACACACACACACACACACACACACACACACAAGCATGCACGACTTATGGTATGATCTTTAAAATTGAGTTTGAGTTATAGTTGTTTTTCAGTTGCATTTGGTACAACCCCCCAGATACCAGCCAATGCTAAGTTCTAGGCTAGTGCACTTTTCTAAGATCTTTTGCCTCCTGGCATTCATTATTTTCACTTGGTGATCTTCAAAATCACCTCTTGCTCTAGCATATCAGAGTCTGTGATCCAAACATCCATATTAGATCACAATTCACAACTCACTTTTGTTCTGATCACCTTAGGGGATCAGGATCATCTTAGGGGAAGAAAACAACAACATTCATCATGATACAAGGGAAAGTGATAAGAACTAGAGAGAGGTCCAGGAGACTGGATCATCTTTCCTCAGTCTAGAAGGAGATTGTAGGTTCTATCTCACTTCTATCAAGAAATTGTGAGACTCTTCTACCATTCATACCCCTATTTAAAACATTCGTCCACTCATTTTAGTTGTGAAAATACTTTAAAAATATCTGAATTTTACCTATTATTAATTCGAGAGTATATTATGGGAGTTAGAGACTCAGGCTTGTAGCCAAACAGTTTGCATTTGAGTTCAAACCCTGTTGTTTGTGAGTTGTGCAACCTTGGGCAAATTATTGAATCTCTCTCTGTTTCCCTGTCCTGTCCTCATGTGTAAAATGTGAACAAAGCACAGAACCTGCCCTATAGTCTTGTGAGGGTTACTTGAGTTATCACACATGAAACATGTTGTTCATGGCACAAAGTAAATGTTCTATAAAGTTAGCTATTTAATTCATGCAATGAACTTATATTCTGGGAATGTCTTCACTGGACTCTGAGTAGTGGTAAGCATTATGCTCATGTTACTGATCCAAGAGAATAACTGACCCATCCTAGGTCAGAGCCATGCTAGGTTTGTCTGGCTGGAGTTCAGTGGTAGATTTGCCTTGATTGACCTATTCATTTCCATTTTCTCTCAGATGCCTCTGCTTAAAGAAAGTCATCAGAGAGAACATTCGGCCTTTGGTTTAAGGCCGAATGTTCTCTCGGATATGTGGATGCTGATAGAAGTTCACTGGATTAGATAAAGGGGAATGAAGGAAAGGGGAGGGATGGGAATGGGAAAAACAGTAGAATGAATCGGCCATAACTTCCCCAAATTCATACATGAATTCATGACGAGTGTAACTCCACAGCATATATAACCACAAGAATGGGATAAAAATTGGAATATAACATGTCAAAATACACTCTACTATCATGTATATCTAAAAGAACAATTTTTGTTTTAAAAAAAGAAAATTATCAGAGTTATTATCTCGTCTTCCCTCAGAGTTCTCAGAAGCTTTTGAAAATAGAAGTATCAGAGATGGAGAAAAAGTGATCTTGAATAATGGCAATGTTCGATTGGTGTTTGGATCTGAGGCTTTCCTCCTGAGTTGAAGTTCCCTGCTAATTTTTAGGATGACTTCGGATGGTAGAGAAGGCTGCACTAGTTAGCTCACTTCTTGGAAGATGGAAAAATATGTGTTAAATACAAAGTTCTGAAAATGGGAAAGCCAAAGAAAGGCTATCCTGCGTATTCTCAGTTGCCATTTCCTAATGTCCTTAATCAGGAAAAAGGACACAGAATGTTGCTCCAATACTGATTCCTCCTAAAGAGTGCAGGGGACTCTTGTTCCTGTCTGGGAAGACTAGAAGTAGGTTATTACTAAGATCCTCCTCTTTGCCCCTTGCTACAGGTTGGGGGTCTAAAGGCTCATGTGTGGGAAGCCTGGTCCTCAGCATGTGTGGTTACAGTGGGAGGAGGAAGGACCTTTGAGAGGTAAAGCCTCACACAAGGGGATTAGTCATTGAGGATGTTGCCTGAGGAAGGGATTAAGGTAGTGCTCCAGGGAGCCTTGTTAATTACCTTATGAGGAGATTATTATTAAAAGCAAGACTGGCCCCTCCTTGCTCTCTGACTTATTTCTCCCCATGTGATCTCTCTTGCATGCATTCTTACCAAAATGCCATCTGCCATGATGTGATGCAACCAGGAGGTGTCTTGCCAGAGCCAGCACCATGTAATTTGGACTTCAAACCTCCAAAACTGTGAACTGAATAAAGCTCTTATGTTTATACATTATCCAGCTTTGGTTATTTTGTTTTAGCAATGGAAAATGGATTCATAACACTCCCTGTAATCCTGCCATAGGGGAAATACTGATCTTCCCTATATCTCATTAAGATTGCAGACCCCCACAGACCAAGAATACAGGTACCATAATTTTAAATCTCATCATGCCCCCTTGAGAAATGTGGATCAGTGGAGGAATGAGCCATTTCTACTCATCACTAACAGGATCATTGCTTCTTCTTCCATAAGGAAGAGCTGTGAAAGAAGACAAAGGAAGCATCTTCTACTTAATCTTGTAGTGAATAGGGTGGAAGTTGAGCACTCTTTATGGAACAGGGAGGAATGGGGTAAAACTGATTTTGATAACATATATTGTGATATAAAATGCCTCCTATCACTTTTTATTTTAAAGTGGACATTTATTATGAACCCCCAAAGAGCAAACACTGTGAGTAATCATTTCGGGTAGTTGCTGATTCTGTTTTATTTTGTTTTTGTTCCCTCCTAAGAATTCTCTTCCCCTTCTACTTTTCCTATTTTATCCAAGCCCATCAGAAAAATGTGGGAAGAAAATCCATCATTAGTTTTCCTCAAGTCCAAATCCTATATTGTCTGGGGTTTTGAGCTACTGTCTGTAAAGAAACAAACTCAGTTCAAGAGATGATCAGAGGCTGTTGATAATGCACTAGGTCAGAATGTGAACCTTTACTTTTCCCTCTCTGGTCAATGTTGTCAATTTTAATTGGTGACAACTTGGGTTTAGTCCACATTTTTTTTTCTGAGGCACTAAAAAAAATGCCCTGAAGATAATAAGTACTCCAGTCTCCAGAAAAGTTAAATCAGTGAGTAGCAGGTATTTTTATCCCTCAGTTTCTCTTCCTCCCAGATCCCTCCACTCCACACACAATCAGGGGAGGGGGAGGGAGAGAAAGAGGGGGCAGAAAGATAGAGATAGATAGATAGGGAGCAGAGAGAGAGAGAGAGAGAGAGAGCAAGAGAGAGCACTCTGCCAACAGCATCACTGAAGTGTGATGCAAGTGTGATCATGATCTAGCCCCTTGCTCAGAATATCAGCCAACTACATTGCCAGACTTAGCACACTTTCAAACTGCCATGAGGTTACAGTCAAAATCGCCCCCTACCTCATGGGGGCTCAGGCCAGATGGAAATGCAGTGGTGTAGAGGAGAGGCATTTATGTCCAAGAACCATGGGACAGAGCTTTCCCCAAAATGGACTTCCTTAGGAGAAATAGTTTGGTGTTTATAAAACTTTGGTCCTGCTTTCTGGAGATTTCCCATCACTTTAAACACTTACATATAGACACATGAATAAATATGGATTTTTAAAAAATGGGTCCAGTATATGTAGTTTCATGAAATCATTTGTTAGAAATGGAAGAATTTAATGACACAATATCAACATTTTGGCAACTGAAACAATCACATAGACAAATATTGGATGGAAGCTGGAGTCTATATGCTGCTGTCAATAGCAAGAATAAGAACACTCAGATCTGCGGGTGATTTTTGGATGGCTTTATAATGCAGAGGTAGATGGCAGGCCTGGCTGCAGGTGGTGGAGTGCATCAAGAAGTAGCTAGGCTCTTTGGGGCTGCACTTTCTATTGCCTTTGGTTGGAAGCTCACCTAACATTTCTAAGAGATAGCAACATATCGCAAAGAGAGATTTCAGATTTAGACTAATATTAGAGCATTTTGAAGTTAGTTGCTTCAAATGTCACAGTGGTTTCCAGTTCCTCTTTCAAGGTGTCATAGTGGATGTTTTTAAATTCTATCCCACTCCAGCTACAGAACTGAGATATAGAACTGATTCATCATCCGATGCAATGTTTCTGACTTGTATATGGCAGAGTCCTCCACTGCATCCTAATTTTGAACACTCTGTTGGGCACATAAGAAATGATCTCATGCCTTAAGAAGAAAGAAGTCACCCAAATATGGGTACATATATTGATTTAAATAAAAAAGCAAATTTCATTTAAATGAAAAATCCTAAAGGGTCTGAAACTTTGTTAATCTTTCTCATGCAGCTTTCTGAAATAAAATTTGAGTTTGAGAGAAATCTCATTAACCTCTAGTGTGGTTATCAGACACATAAGGACAATGGTCTACAAATGAGTTAGAATATAGAGAAAAAACACAGTCAATGGATAAAGGAAACTACCACCCATTTGTATCAGTTAGTTTCCTGTTACTATAATAAAATAGCTGAAATGATTAACTTAAAAGATAAAAGGGTTATTTTGGCTCACAGTTCTGGGGGTTCCAGTCCAAGACGGAGTAGACTCATTGCTTTAGGTCTCTGACAAAGTACATCACATTGGAAGTGTCTGATGAAGCAAACTCCTAACCACATGAGCCAAGAAACAGAAGCAATGGAAAGAGGAAGAGACTGGGGGTCCCTTCAGGGGCCTGCCCCTAATGACTAAGTACCTTTCACTAGGCCATATCACCCCATAGTGCCACTTTGGGGACAAAGGCTTTAACACATAGGCCTTTGAGGGGCACTTGTCCAAATCACAGCACCACTGAAGATTTATTTATTGAAAAGATTTCTTTGTTTATTGAATTTATGAAAAAATGACAGGCCCAAATCCTATACTTTTTTTTTTTTTTGGACCAGAGATTAAACTCTTGTTGCTTAACCACTGAGCAACATTCCCAACCCTTTTGATTTTTTATTTTGAGACAGGGCCTCACTAAGTTGTTTAGGGCCTCCCTATATTGCTGAGGCTGACTTTGAACATGCAATCCTCTTGCCTCAGCCTCCCAAGTCTCTGGGATCATAGATGTGTGCCACTGGGCCCAACCCAAAGTCTTGTACTTTTACAACTAATGTCAAATATTTATTTTGACTGAAAATTTCTTACTAAAGAAGAAAAAAGAAAAGAAAAGAAAAATATCTCTTTAAACCACTGAGAATTTGAAGATTGTTGCCATGACCACCACCCGAGACAAGAGATCTTGAATAGTACTTTATTCATGAGGGGACATAAACAGCAGTGGCTGAAAGTAGAGGAATGCTAAATAAGCAGTTCTTTAGTAGTTTGAATGACAGAGAGCTTGAACTTTACTTTTGACCTAGCATTTAAATATTTAGCATCTGATAATGTTAATAACTCAGAAAAATTCCCTCAGTGGACAAAAACATTGGAAGGGTTTGAACCTAAGCTCTGTACTAATACCATAGCCACTAGCCACATGTGATTATTTAACTACAAATTAGTTATAAGAAATAAAATAAAAATTCAGTTCCTCAGTGCAACTAACCACACATTTCAAGTGCTCAATAGCACATGTGACACATAAATACCTTCACTGGATTGCACAGATATAAAAGATTTCCATTGCTATGGAGAGTTTTGGACAGCACTGACCTAAGGGGTAAGCAGGAAGAAGTTTCCCTTTGACTCTTTGCAAAACATGTTTTCTTTATCTGAACCAGTTACACTCTACGAAAGGGAGATCCTTGGCCAGTATGTGACCCCTAAAAGATGATAAAAGTCTCAGCATCTTTCTGGCAGACTAAAAATTGAAAAACTATTACAGATTTATAACCCATACTTTTTGAGATTATGTTAATCACTCTCTGATGTATAAGCTGCCTCAGGTCATTTCTTCTGGCACCGGGACCAGTTTTTACTCAACTGTGGTTTATAATACAGATGTTCATGACCATTCAAACACAGCTGTGCTGCTCATTCCAGCATTACATGATGAAGAAAACTCCCAACACGTCTTTCCTTTGATTCTAAACAACTTATTATGATGACACTAAATCTGCCTGTAGTTATTACTAATTCACCCACATGGGTACACTTTTGCAAGAAACTGATCTTTTGCACTTTATGAACATCTAGAATATGTGTAGATGGACAAATAGGGAGACAGACAGATAAAGCAAAAGAAGATAAAGAAGATAGCATAGCAAGTTAACTAAACAGCACCAAATCATCTTGCTGTTTTTCATCAGCAGTTATTTCAACTTCTTTTCATAACTCACTTCAATAATTCTTCTACAGGCAAATGACTTAACACATCAAAGACATTAGTTAAAATCATGTAAAATGTTGTAGAAGAAAGTCATAATATTATATGGTAGCATGATTTAAATTATAGTACACATTTATATCATATAAAAAGATAAAATGTTCCTCCAAATTTCTCTTCAGCCTCCCCTTATTAGAAATAGATAAGTGGCTATCAAAATAATTAATAAACATTTAAAAATAACTAGGTCAGGAAGGTAGCTATTTCCTAGGCTAAAATAGAAAATTGTGGGTATAAACTAGTCAAAAGCAGTCAGTTTTTGACTCTCCAGCTGCTTCTCCATGTGAAGCTGGGTGTCTGCCCAGGAAATGCACAGTTTTCAGGGGTAAGTCTTCAGTCTCCATAGCCAGGAGAATATTTTTGCTGTTTTTTTCCCCACCCCTTTCCCTGAAGGACTCATGACTCTTTAAACCCTTTAAAAAGAGTTCTTTAGCTTTACAAGGTGCAAACATTTTTGTCAACTGACTGGAATTGTTAATGTGTCTGACACTTAGAATGGGACTCACAGATCATGAAATGTATCTTGGTAATCAAAGTGTTTAGAAAGCTCTTAGATTTCTTTTCTTGGTATTCCATCTACAGAGATGAATGGAAAAATGAAAATGAGAACTGAATCATTCATTGTTGCTTCCAACACAGTTTTGAGTGAAAATTTAATAAAGTAAGGTTTTTGAAATTGAAATTGTGAGCAATGATATGTGATCAGGAAGAAGATAACATAATTACTTGTAGATACATAGTGTTGAAGTTGAGAAATGTTCATAAATTCTGTTTGAGTACATGAGAGCCTTCTAAAGAAAGTTAAGCGTTCTAAGCACTCACTAAAGTGCAGAATGAGTTGGTGTGATTATCTTTGTTCCGCTTTTTTTCTCCCTTGAGTCATCCCATTATCTCATTCCCAAGTGGTGTGGGACACACAGACGTGCCTGTGCCTTTGTGAGTCACACACACACACACACACACACACACACACACACACACACACACACAGCTACAGAAAGCTTTTCACCAAATACATTCCCCATACCCGACAAATCTACACTCAATTCCCTTCAATCACTTGGATGCACCTGCATTCTGTTTTTCTGGTGAAGAAAGAGAGAGTGGAAACTTTTGGAAACTATCAAACTCCTCTTAAATCAACCAGGTAAATGAGTTACACATGGCTCTTAGTGTTCACAGGAACTCCCAAATAATATGGCAAGGTACAATGCAATTCACAGTAATGAATGGAAACATACTAACAATCCATAGTTTATTCCAAGCTTTGTGAATCTTTTGGTTGTGAAAATACTTTGGGCATCATAAAATACTATGCAATTTTTGATTCGCATTGGTTTCTACATATTGTATCTATCAATTCACTCTCAATTCCCAATAATCCAAATCGAAAAAATCTTCCTTGTTTACTGGTTTTAAATAAGAATGATAATGGTATTCTTATTTTATAGAGGTTTTGTACATAATAAAAACAAAAAACAATCATAAAATTCTAAAACCTTAAGATAACCTCAGATATGAGTAATGATGTTAATAATAGCCTTCATTTATTGAGCAATAGACAATATCAACATTTAGTTTCATCATTAGAGCATCAGAATCTGAGACTTGGAGACACTAACCAACTTTTTCAAGATTTAACAGTTAATAAAAATTGTACTCAAACTCCAAGCCTTCCAAACCCAAAGCTAATAGCATAGCCACTATAATTTATAGACTTAATGCTCATACATTATGGTGATGACTAAAATGTGTGATGCCATACTGTTATAAGGTACTATTATCATTCTCATTCCATAGCTATAGGAAAAAAGAGCAAAAAAAGGTGAAATTTCTAAATTTACATAGAAAGTTAAAATGCTCTTCCCATTATTATTTTTCTTTACTGCATAAACAAGCCTGTCTTCTTCTTGTGCTCAAGGGGCTCATAGCCTAGTAGATCACATATGTGACTGACGAGCAAAGCAGAGTGATTCTACAGCACAACAAGAAACCAGGTGGTATCCTATTTCCTCAGAAATTCCCAGGACCTGATGTGGACAGCAGCAATCAACAACCTTTATTCTTTTTTTTTTTAAATATGTTTACTGGCTCATTATAATTATGCATAAAATGGGATTCATTGTGATATATTCATACATATGCACAAATTGCTCTGTTTTATTCTCCTGGACATCCCCTTTCTCTCCCTCCTCCCTCCTCTGATGCTCTTTCTCTACAGTGGTGGTTTCACTTCTAATTTCATGAGGTCCCTTTGGTTTCTTCTCTCTAGCTTCCTCATATGAGAGAAAATCTATGACCCTTGACTTTTGGAGGCTGTCTTGTCTCAGCACACAATTCTCCAATTCCATCCATTTTCCTGTAGATGGCATAATGTTATTCTTAATGGTTGATAAAACTCTACCGTGTCTATATACCACATTTTCTTTCTCTCTTCATCTGTTGACTGACACCTAGGTTGGTTCCATAACTTGGCTATTGTGAATAGACAGCAACTTCTATTCTTGACCCAATAGGCAGCAGACATGATTGTTGCTGCCTTAGGCTGACCACCCACCGGAGTGCAATTATCCAATGACTAGAAAGCTGGGCTCACTGCCAGGAACCACACAGAAAGCACAGGGGCCATTTCCTGGCAGCTGAAACTAATAGTTTCAGGGCATCTACTCATGAGTTCACTAAACATTTATTGACCATGTACAATATGTTAGGCACCAGGGATGTAAATAACATACCATGGGGACTCCATCATGCAAATAATAGCAATGCAACATATGTATACAATGGTTATGTGCTCAGGGAATTGTCAGATTCTCCAAACCCATGAACCCTAAACAAATCATCCATATTCAGAACTACTAATGATGCACTAACCATTGTAAACGTACACTTGAAGATATCACATTAAGAACTTTGTCAGCAGAATGATCATCCATCTTAATTTTCTGAGGGTAACTTACAGATTACATTTTGCTTTGGCATAACTAAAGCAATGCCTTTTCACTGTCAAAAGTTATCTTGTTTGTTTTATAAGTTATTTGGTCAGCCAACTTATGACTAATGGAGGCTAATACCTGCTCTGCTTTGATATTCAGGAAATGGCTGAATTTTCATTTCTGGAACACTGACTATATGCTAGGCATTATACTTATGTCACCTCATCCTTTGCCAGAATTTAATGAAATGGTATTATCCCTGCTCCATAGATAAGAAAATCGAAATTTTAGAGAGTTCATTTACTTGCCCAACTAAAATCACATAGTGCTGACGGCAACACTAGGGTTCAAGCACAAGTCGGTGTGGCTCTACTGGAAAGGCAGAGAGAGTGAGTTTAACAACAATATTAAAGAATAGGAAAAAAAAAACTGTCCACAGAGAAGCTGAGGTTAATATGCTAATTCTAGGGGGACAAAATCAGGACCTGGACTACAAGTGTAATCACAGGAGGTCCCTGGACTTCACTGAGCCCTTCATCCTGTATTTCTCAGTCATTCCCACACTATCCTTGTCTAGGTCTAACTATTGCTAACCATTTCTTCAACTCTCACACTTGACCACAGCATATACAGGCTCCTAGCAGGCTGACTGATAGCCGAAGGGATATGTCCTGACCATATAAGCTCTCTGTTAGCCTATTCTTTGAGAGAGGGTCTTGGTGTCTTTATAAGTTTCCTTTCTAACTTCTTCCACATGAAGACTTAATATAGTGCTTAAGGGGTATGAAAAGAGAATTTGTCACCAGTGAGATAGAACTTTTATGGTCTATGAAAAGAAGCCTCTCTTTTGTTAGTCCCTTTATTTACCTCTACAGTACTATAAACTGAAGCAGGAAATTAAATTTTAAGATTAGGAAACATCATGGGGAATGTAGTTAAGAGATTGTCATGGGAATGTGCCCTACTTGCTCAGGCTTTCCCATCCTCAATAAAAATTGCTTAATCGGTTTATCTGCCAGTAAAATAATTTATCATAAGCATTGGAAATGTAGACCACAGGAAAAGGTACAAAATTAAAGTGAAAATTACCTTTAATTTCAGCACATAAACACCAGTAATGTTTCAATTTGTATTGTTGTGTATATTCTTCCATGTTAACTCACATGTACACATAGTTTACTATTTTAATAAAACTATAGTATATAGGACATGTTCTTTTGTAAGGTGTTTTATCTGTAACATATTATAATATTTAAATGACTATCTATATAAATAGACAATACTCCATAGTTGCTCATCTGGTAGTTCCTTTTAAGCTTTCTGAGAAATCAGAGTCTAATTCATATTTCCAAGCTTTGCTTCAGATGGATTACCAATATATATATATATATCCCCTCTTCATTGGTGTCTAAGAGCTCATTTTCTACATGGCCCATTGAATACTACTAACTATAATCAAACTTTTTAAACTTTGCTGCTTTAGTCATAATTTTGAAATGTATGGCTATTTACACTTAGATTTAGTGAATTGAATAATTAATAGTAATTAATATTGATTTAATTAATTAAGAGTTTATTTAATTGGTATGATTGCTAGTAAATGTATTAGTTACATATTTTTGGTTATCTCTAGTTTCTTTTTTATTTTTTTGCCACTAAGGAGTTGGTATATTTGTTGCTTATTTTAAAAAATTCTTTAAACATTAATAATATGAAACTTATGTTTGTCAGTCATGTTGCATATACTTTCCCCAAGTGGTTGTCTGTCTTATTGATTATGGGTTCTATTTCATTGGATATTTATCTACACATTTATATGTATACATACGCACATGGAAGGAAGAGATACAGATATAGCTATGGATGGATAAGACAGATATTTGTGACATTGCTTCATTCCTACCATCCAGAAGTAACTATCTAATCCTCAGTTTTCTGTATGTAAATCTATTGTGGCTTCTGATTATGAAATTTAGCACTTTCTCTAATATACTTTAGGTGTTTACACTAAAATTTTATCTCTTCCTTTGAACTTGAAAATCTTGGAGCCCCACAAAGCACTCAGCCTAGCGCCTGGCAGGTATTCAGTGATTGTCAGGAGGAAAGCTTTGTGTCCCATCCTCTCAACTCAGTGAGGAGGAAACTGTCCCATCAAGGTGAAGTCCCAAGGACCTGCTCAAAGTCACATAGCAGAGACAGTCCTCCTGACACTCTCCCCAGTATTCTTTTCACTATCCTCCCTTGATTTCAATAACAAGAAAATGCACCACACACAACAATCTCTGAGCCTGACTTAATTGAGCAAAAGCGCTCCAGCCTGCCAAGGGCTCAGCCCCAACAGTCCTGGCCAAAGGGAGGAATCAGAGAGCTCCTGATATGGAAGGTCCCTGAAGTTCTGCATTGGGTGTTTTATTTAATCACCCTCAAATTCTCTGACAGCACCCACATATTAAGAACGGTCCCAGTCTATTTGCTTTGGTTTAGTTTTCAGCCAGGCAGCCAGACCCCTGTTTGCTACCATGACCACTAGAGGGAGTCCAGCTCTTAGCCTGAACAGAGGCAAGCTGGCCAGTTTATTACATCCTCACTGTGGCGTGGACCCCAAGGCCCTGGGACGAAGCAGAATGTGGCCCCATTACTATGTGGGTACACTGCTTAGTCCTCTCCGTGGGTACAATACCAAAAAGGAGATCAGGAAACCAAGAACATTGTGTTTCTCTTTGTCATGACATAATTATTCATTTGTGAGACACTTCAGTGGAATTTTTTAAACTTGCTTTTAGATGTTCATTGAACCTGTCTTTCTTCATTATCTATTGTTCTACAAAGAAAGAGCATTCTGTACAACCCTATCCTCAGTCGGATATTTCAGCCTGAAAAAGATTCTGAGCTCTCACATTTGCCTCAGGAGAGATATTGCTGCGCTCAAATAGAAAACATCAAAACATAGTTTCATTTTTTAATTTAATCTAGAGGATTAAATTCCAAATGGATCTAGAATGGAATTTCACTTCATCTTATATTCAGCTAAAATGTTTTTCAATAAAGAAGATTCAAGATACATTTTGTCACATTATTTAGTGTTCCGTTTATTTTCACAGAGGACACAGCAAATTTACCAATTGCTGTCTTTTTCTATGCTTTGAATGTTTCTTAAACTCACACTATTTGTAACAAACCCATCTAATACAGAACTATCTGATATATAGATATACACTTGCTTTCTCTCTTTAAAACCAGTAAAGATAAGAAACAGAGGAAGTGATTAGTGTATTCTATAAACATATAAATGCAACTTCACAATTCTCCTAAAGAGCTTAATAAAGGGATAATTAGTTCACAACAAAGAGAAAAACCCATGAAAAGCCATCAAACATAAATACACGTGAAATGTGACTGAAAAATGAGATGGAACTAGAAATAGCAATTATAGCCCTGAGCAGTCATGCTTTTTCAAATTCAAGATCATTCTGCTTCACTTGTAAAAAAAAAAAAAATGTATTTCCTAAGCTTCACCAAGAGGCTCTCCATTAGTCACGTTAACTAAATCCTCATTTGAAATAGAGAAAATATCATTTTCCACATTTATAACATGTCTAAATATTATCCCCACCAAAGAGCTCAAGTTCATAACAAATGTTATAAGGCTCACTTGAATCGACCCTCACCTAGCTTCACTGGAGAATGATTGAGACATTTAAGACAGGCTTAGAAAAATGACCAATCTTTTAACAAGTTTGTAAGTATGACCTGCAAAACAGAATAAGGTCTCAGGTTAAAAGGAAAGTCCCCTGGAGATATCTTGGACATTTAACAATATATATGATGTTGTAACCTACCTCTTTATGTTTCCTTTTAGCATATATAGTTCAGGTAGAAAAATGATCTAATACATTTGTTTTCTCTCTTCCTAATTCCCTAGTAAACACTAAAATTCTCAGGCAACAATGTATGAAGACAGAGTGGACCTTGTAGCTACAAGTGAACATTAGTCCTATGGAAAACTGTTAATGGTCTCTTATAAAAATTTAAACTAATAATCCCTCAATTTTCTGTAATTGGGGTATTTCTGGATACCCCATTTATTAGTATTCCATTACATTCATAAAATGAGATTTTGCATTTTGTACAACTGAATTGAATATGCACTTTAACATGCTAATTTAAATATTTTTAAGGTTTGTTTTAGGTTAGATCTTTGATTTTTAAAAAAAGCAATCAAAGCCTAAAGAGAGATTATTTGTGAAATCTACAAATCGGATCTATACTCTAAATTCTAAGGTTATTGCATGAGAAGACAAAATCTGTTCATTTTTAAATTTTAAGAAAATGAAGTTATAACAACCAAAATTTACTTTTATATATGGGTATCATAGGCATGAGGCTGTCTGCTGGAAAAGCATATGGCACTCCAGAATCAGAAGATCGAGGGTTCAATGAAGTTTTATGAACACCAAGTGAAGCTGTTAAGTCTTTTGAATTTGGTTACCACATCTGTAATCCATGCATTCATTTATTCATCCAAGAGATATTTGCTGAGCGCCTATGATATACCAAACATTATTCTAGACACTGGAGATACCACAATTTGTCCTCACCAAAATTGTATTCTATGGACAGGAGACAGAAAATAAACAAAATAAATAAAATGTCTATCATATTAGAGATAAACATTATGGGATATAGTAACATGAGGAAGAGTGGTGGAGTACCAGGACACTTACAATTCTAAATAGGGTCATCCAGAGAAAACACTCTATGATGGTGAGCTTAAGTCAAAACCCAAAGAAGGTAAATTTCTGGAGGTAAATACTAAGTTCCTGACAGAGATCCTGAGGTGAAAGCATACCTGTTTAAGATTAAGGAGGGCCATGTAGTTATAATGGAGAGGGAAGGAGGGATGGAGGGAGGGAGAGAGAGAGAGAGAGAGAGAGAGAGAGAGAGAGAGAGAGAGAGAGAGAGAGAGAGAGAGAGAGGATGTGGTGAAACCAGGGAGAAAACAAAAATGGAGAGAAGCCCATTGCTTTATACTTAATGAGTGATTTTTGGATTTTTCTTAGGATTTTGTGGAAGGAAGTGACATTTTCTGGTCTATATTTAACAGGATTGCTTAGTCGTGAGACTTATTCTTAGTAGTGAGAATAGATGCAAAGGGAAAAGAAGTAGAAAGCAACCAGGTGGCAATTTCAATAAGGCAGGGAGAAGTTAATGATGGCTTAAACATGAGGTAATAATACAGGTCCCGTCTACGTCTCAAATCAAATTTCATAGTTCAGGTAAGAATGATTTGAAAGTTGTACATTTCTTCACAAGACGACAGTAATTTCAGGTTTTGTTTTTAAAATATTTGACTGTTCTTAAGCATATGCTATTCCAGATCAATGTTAGAAACAATTTGTCAAATTTATTTAAAAACTATCTAGCTTCCATTGTAAATAAAATTTTCCAGGATGGATCTTATGTTTTATTATTTTAAAATCACCTATTAATATGATTTTCCATTAATCTAATTATCTTATAAATGACAGTATATATTTAAATAATGTAAGGTTGAAGTTACCTGGTCATGGCAAACATACATATAGCAAAAACATTTAGTTTTGGATTTAATTTGTTGTTATTTAATCATGTATGTGTCATTTGCATAAATAAAATTGGTATAGTTTTTTGTTATTTTATACTAGGGTATCTAGTTTACACTAGCTGTAGAGAGTGAATTGGGAAATATTTTGGGGAGTATATAAGACGAGTTTGTTTCATAGGGATTATCTGAATCTTATTTTGTTATCTGGACTAACTGCCTTGTAGAGATGGGCAGTTAGCATTCCACTTCAGTTAATTTAGATATTCTTCCTCTATATGAGTTGAGATTTTAGTGATTTACATGCTCTTGGAAATTATCTTTTTAGTCTGGACTTGTAACTTGTTTTCTCATTTAAATTATTCTAACTCTGTAATGACTACAATTTTTTTCTAGTACCTTTTATTTATGTTTTGCTTTCTTTCTACTTGATTTGCCTTACATAATTTTTCCCTCATGATTGTTTTTATTTTTTTAAATCAGTTTCTGTTTGAAGTAAGAGTTCTTTTATATCTTTAGGTTATGTCTTATTCAATAAAATATTTTCTCCCAATTCTTTGTATTTTCTAGCATCTTGAGTTAAGTAAATATGAAGTTCACTTATTTAAAAAATATTCTAGTGTTTTAATAAATGCACATAAGAATAACTGTTTTCCTCTAAATACTATTTGACTAAATATGGGTTTTCAAAATGTATTTCTCATGTTCTTGTCTATTTCTATCATGAAATTTTACATTGTAAACTTATGTTTAAAACTTGGAGTCTAAAATTTGCATAATTGGGCATATAATATATTTTTTGTGTTGTTTTTCCTGTTAAAATACAATCATTGAAAAGAAATTACCTAATTTCCTATTGAAGAGCTTTTGGGGACTATTCTATTATTGGTTCTAGTTTTGTTTTATTGTGTGCTTTTTTTCCCCCTAGTACTTTTGAGAACTCTAAGTACTTCTCTGATGAATAAAAAAATGCTTTATAGAAAATTTAACATAAAATGTTTACTTTGGATGAGGTACTTTTCAGAAAAATGTATTTAGACAAAATGTCTTTGTCCTATTAAATTTGTGTTTTGGGAAAAAATGTTCTAACAGAAATACAAGAAAAAAAAATGGAAATCTGAGCTGGAGGCAAGGAGAAAAACCTTAATAGGTAAGTAATTCATGCAAGAGATATTGGTTAGTGGAAGAGATGCAATGAAGATATTAAGGTGTTTTGCTTGTTTGCTTGTTTTATTTTAGACATTAAATTTTGAACTGAGCTTGTAGTAACTAGAAAATTCAGTTGAGTACATTCAGAGACCTCTGGTCTGGAGGTTGGGAATTTGGAGCTACAGTTATACGGGCAATGCAAAAAATAAAATAGGAAGTGAAGTCATTTGTGAGAGGTGATGTGCCAAAGGCCATGAGAGGTGTAGTGGAGTTCATAGAACAATTGTGAAAAATGAAGAGAGAGAGACACACACACATTGAACTAAAGATGTTGAAAACCCAGCTAGGTTTGAAATATGAGCTGTCAATAATTTGCATATAGTGTGTTTTTCTCTGGTGCACATGGCTGCCCACATATAAGATTTGAGTACACAACTACACTGTTACAACTCTAGGATTCTGCTGTGTTGGTACAGAAGAAAACTAAAATGATAAATGTGATAAATGTAAAACAAAAAATGAGGGTAAGTGAATAATCAAGTTATGGGGAAAAAAGTGAAACCAAGAGAGATTGATGGACTGGTGATTCAAAGGGGTTAATGGATAAAAATAATAAAGTTAAAGAAATAAGTGGAAAATAAGTCTTTGAACTCCAGATTTAAATTCAATCCACAATGAACACTCCATTGATTTTTCACAACAACTTCAACATGACACATGTATGACTAAATCTTCTCTTTCCCCCAAATCTGCTTCTCTTTCTGTTCCTTATATTAGGCAACTGTGTGTCAGAGACCCGAGCCATTCCTGGATTTCCTTCTATGCTGTTATCCTGTATCCAATCCATATTCAAGTTCTAGTAATGTTATATAATATACAGAATCTTTTCATTTAGCTTCCATCTCCATACACAAATATTTATGGAACCACAGAAAGAGGAAAATTCAGTAGCCTTGAGGAAAGGGAAATCTTAAGCACTCTTTTTTTTTTTTTTGGTAATAGGGATTGAACTCAGGTGCATTCAACTACTGAGTCACTTCCCCAGCCCTATTTTGTATTTTATAGAGACAAGGCACTGAGTTACTTAGTGCCTCGCTGCTGGCTTTGAACTTGCAATCTTCCTGTCTCAGCCTCCTGAGCCATTGGGATTACAGACGTGAGCGACTATGCCTGGTCTTAAGCGCTCTTTTGAATGACTTCTAACACTAACCTACTCCTCTTCAATGAATCACCCTTGTATTTATATCTTTATATGGGCTACTTGGCCTTATAGACCACAGAGACTGAGTTTGGTAGCTCTTTGGCTCTCCCACAGAAGTAGGAAGAGGAACAGAATTTGGGGGATGAAAACTGAGGAAACATGTTTTAGACATGTTTAGCAATATGTGCAAAAACATCTAATATATTAGAAGCTGAAAATATGAATGCCCAGAATTTGATTAAACAGTAACAGTGGAGGTAAACTTTAATGTGGTTGTTAAAAATGAAAGACAAGGGGCTGGGTTGTGTCTCAGTGGTAGAGTGCTTGCCTAGCATGTGTGAGGTATTGGGTTTTGTTCTCAGCATCACATATAAATAAGTAAAAATAAAGTTTTATCAACAACTAAAAAATATTTAAAAAAATAAAAGATGAGTCAACTCCTGCAAAGGGTAGAGGAAAGTGTAAATAGAGTAAAATGAACCAGTATTTATTTCATAAGCATAAGCCATCCTCCCCGCCTAAAGTAACATCCTTGGAGAGGCTGCATACTTACTCCAAGATTTTGTCATTTCTCTAGCTTATAAGAAAACATATTTTTTTCTTGCCAGGCGTGGTGGCGCACGCCTGTAATCCCAGAGACTTGGGAGGGTGAGGCAGGAGGATCACCAGTTCAAAGCCAGCCTCAGCAAGGGTGAGGCACTAAGCAACTCAGTCAGACCCTGTCTATAAATAAAATACAAAATAGGGCTGGGAGTGTGGCTCAGTAGTCAAGGTCCCCTGAGTTCAATCCTGGTACCCACTCTCACTTCCTGCAAAAAAAATCTTGTTCATTTATTTTCATACTTGCTCACCATGAAGGCATCCCGAAGGAGCAAAAATATCAATACAACCCTATGTGAAAATTGGAAGATGACTTTGATGGTCCAACCTTGCTGAGAATAAACAGAATTAAATTTCAGTTGAAAAGGTGTAGTTAATCAATGAGGACTCTGCAAGCCTCACTGGCTTCTGTGTACTCGATCTATTTCATAAGAGGGAGATATTAGAGACTGCTGTATAAGAAAGACATGATGTAACCCCGCAACTGAAAAAGATTGTTAGAGTAGCTACAGAAAACAGCTAGTATCACTTAACTATTTTAAATAGTAACCCCTTATTAGTTATATCCTTGAGATATTTTTTCCCAATCTCTTGATTGTTTACTTGTTGGGCAGAAGATTTGTAGTTTGCTGTTGCCTCCCTTGTTGATTTTTTGTTGTTGTTGTTGTTGCCTGTGTTTTGGTGTCAAATCCAAGAAATCATTGTCAAGGTCAACATTACAGAAACAGAAACAATAATCCTAAAATTCACATGAAACTAACAAAGACCTAAACAGTCAAAGTAATCTTGAAAAAGAAGAAAAGCTGGAGGTAACACATGTCCTGATTATAGATGTATTACTAAGCTACAATAAGTAAACAGTATGGTACTGAAATAAAACCAGACATTTTAACCAATGGAACAGAATAGAGATCCCAGAAATAAAGGCTTGTTTTTCTCTAGGAGTTTTATGGCTTCAGGTCTTATGTTGAAACCCTTAATCCATTTGAATGTTTTTTGTGTTTGAAATAAGTAAAAAAACTTCATATTTTTTTGCATGTACATATCCAGTTTTTCCAACACAATTTATTGAAGAGTCTATCTTTCCCGATTGTACATTGTTAGAACCCTTACTGAGTATCAGTTGCTTTCTTAGATACGAATTGAATTTATTTCTTGGCTCTCTACTCTGTTCTATTGGTCAATCTGTCTTTTTTATGTGGCAGTAATAATGTTGTATTTATTGCAGTTGTGTAACATATTTGAAAGTAGGCAGTGTGTTTCTTCTAGTCTTTCTTCTTTGTTAAGATTACTTTAACTATTCAATTCTTTTGTAGTTTCACATAAATATTCAGGATAATTGTTTTCTATTTCTATAAAAAATACCACTTTTAATTTGTTAGGGACTGCACTAATTATGTAAAGTGCTTCAGAAAATATGGACATTTTAACAATAAATCTTGCCATTCAGGGACATGGGACATCTTTCCGTTCATTTGTCTTTTTCATTTTTTTCATCAGTGTTTTATACTTTTCTGTGTTTAAAGCTTTCAGTTACTTAGTTAAATTTATTCCAAATATTTTACCCTTTTTGATGTTATTGAAAATGATTGCTTTCTTAATTTCTTTTTTGAATACTTTGCTTTAATGTATAAAAATAAAGATGCTTTTTATATCCTGATTTTTTTAAAATTTATTTTTTAAATACATGACAATAGTGGAATGCATTACGCTCATTATTACCCATATACAGCACAATTTTAATATATAAAGTATGTTCATGCCAACTTATGCCATTATACTTGTACTCTTTTTTTGCATTACAATTCTTAATACACATATATCCTGATTTTATATACAGCAACTTTGCTGAATTTGTTCATTCTAATAGATCTTTTTCTGTTTTTATGAAGTCTCCAGGGTTTTCTAAATATAAGTTCATGTCATCTGCAAACAGATATAATTTCACTTCTTCCTTTTTAATTTGGATGCTGTTTATTTATTATTCTCACCTAAATGCTCTGGCTGGACTTCTAATACTATATTGAATTGAAGTGGTATGAATGAGCTTTTTATGTTGTTCCTGATCTTAGAGAAAAACGTTTTGGTTTTTTACCACTGAGTATGATATAAGCTGCAGGCTTGTCATTTGAGTCCTTTATTATATTTAGATAAATTCCTTCTATTTTTTCATCACTCTCCAGGGGTGTTGAATTGTATCAGATTCTTTTATTCATCTGTTGAGATGATCATGTGATTTTCATCCCTTGTTCTATGGACATGGTGTTTCATAATAATTAACTTTTGTGTGGGTTGATCCATCCTTGCATCCATCCTAGCATTATACATCATTGTATAGTGCTAAGGGATGGAAAAAAGTTAAAAACTTCAGGATTTCTTCAGATATTAAGTGCTATGTGGCCATGGTGTATGGTCTTTTAATGTGCTGCTGATTTGGATTGTTAGTATTTTGTTGAAGATTTTTATATTTATGTTCAGCAAAGTATTGGCCTCTAGTTGTCTTTTTCTTGTGGTATGCTTGGTTTTGACATCAGGGTAATGCTGGACTCACAAAACTAGTTTGGAAGTACTCCCTCTTCTTCAATTTTTTAGGAAGAGCTTGAAAAAGACTAGTATTAATTCTTCTTTAAAGGCTTGGTAGCATCACTAGTGAAGCCATTTGGTTCTGGGCTTTCCTTGTTGGGAGGTTTTGATTACTGATTCAATCTCCTTTTCATTATTGATCTGCTCAAATTTTCTATTCCCTCCTGATTCAATCTTGGTAAGTTGTATAATTCTAGTAATTTATCCATTTTTCTTGGTTATCAAGTTGTTGATGCATAGTTATTTACAATGATCTCTTAATTTCTATGGCATGTTACATCATCTGATTTTTCATTTCTGATTTTTGCTATTCGAATCCTACAACTTAATAGAAAATAAAACTAATAACCTATTGAATAAATTATTAAGGACTTGAATAGTCATTTCTTCAAAGAAGATATACAAATTGCCAAGAGGTATATGATAAAGGTTCTATATCACTAATCACCAGGAAATGGAAATAAAAACCTCAATGAGAAAACACCTCAAACCTGCTAAGATGGCTATTGCAAATAAAATAAAATCACAAGTGTGAAGATATGGAGAAATATGAACCCTGGTATACTGTTGATGGGAATACAAAATGGTTCAATTTCTCTGGAAAACAGTACAAAAATTCATCAAAAAATTAAAAATAGAATTACCATAGGATCCAGAAATCTCTTTTCTAGGTATACATGGAAAGGAATTAAAACCTAAGATATCTGCATTCCTGTTATTGTGCATCATTCACAGTAATAAAGATATGGAAACAACCTCAATGTCTGTCAGTGGATAAAGAAAATGTGGTGTGTACAGTCAGTGGAATATTACTCAGCCTTATAAGTGAAGAAAATATTGCCATATGTGACAACAGGTGCCAACCTGGAAGATATTATGCTAAGTGAAATAAGTCACAGAAGGACATATACTGCATGATTCTACTCATATTACTCATAGATCCATATTCTATGAATTTGACTTACAGAAACAAAGAACATAATGATGGTTACTTTAGCCTGGGCTGATAGGGGAAGGGGTTGCTGTTTAATGGCTATAAAGTTTCAGTTATGCAAAGTGAGTAAGTTCTAGATATCTGCTATGCAACATTGTGCTTATAGCTAACAACACCATTACCCACTTAAAAATTTAGGAGGGTAGATCTCCTGTTCTACCCTCTACATAACCTTACCACATACACACACTCAAAAAAAAAAACAGTAAGAAAGAAAAGAAATATTGCTCATTACCAAAATGTTTATTGTAGAAATTTTGGCTAATTTAGAAAAATATAATGAAGGGAGTAGACATTGAAAATAACCTATATTTCTGCCGCTCAGAGGTCAACATTCACTGCTATGTTCTTTTGTTTTTTTTTTCTCTTTTTACACAAATATATTTAAAATATCTGAAGAACTCCTAAAGTTTTTAACATTTTCCCTTCCTTTAGCATTATACAATGATTCTTTTTACATGATATCCAATATTACTCCATAATATAAAAAGTGTCCTGAAACAATGCCAAGTCATGAATACATAATTCAAAATCACAGAAGCTTGGGAAAGAATTATAACCAATAAATTCTTGGTATTTGATTTCAGTCGCTCTATGGGTCATTGTATGTGTAAGTAATCAAAAATGTTTGTTAAATGAATGTCAGACTTCAATGAAAAACATAATAGACTAGGGGCTGGGGTTGTGGCTCAGTGGTAAAGCACTTGCCCAGTACATGCGAAGCCCTGGGTTTGATCCTCAGCACCACATAAAAATAACTAACTAACTAACTAACTAAATAAATAAATAAATAAATAAATAAATAAAAGGTCGTGTGTCCAACTAAAATTTAAAAAATAAATATTTTAAAAATAATAATAATAGGCTAAATAGCATTCAAGTTGGTGTCCCCAACTCTAGGTTTGTTCAAATGAAAACTTAAAAAGTAGCAGAAATTGAATTTGACCTAAAGAGAGATAAAAAGCTAGGTTTAAGACACTCCCATGCTGGTCACACTCTATCATTTGAAACTTTTATAACATTACTTGTAGATAATATAAATACTTTGGCTGACAATCTGGTACAATGCTTATTGGCATTTTTTTTTTAACCATGGCTGATACTTCTGATTCATTAATTCATGAAAGGCAAGGACTTTTTTATGTAGTGTTGATCCAGAAAATAGATAATACAACAATGAGAATTTAAAATTCTTGCCCCCACCATAAATGGCCATAGGTAATGACATTACCCATTCTCAGCATCAACAGTGAATATAGCACACACAGTATGTCTTGTAAAACATTAGTTCAATAATTTTGGAGTGTTTTAGTTTGTTTTTCCTCCTGGGTCAAGTCTCCTCATATGTTAACAGGTAGAAACAATAACTGCACAAGTCTGAAGTGAGGTAAGACATGTAAAGCACTTGGCAAAGGCTGCCTGCCAAGTAAGTGCTTAAAAGCAGAATTTGCTTTCTTCTTTTTTTTTTTTTCTTAACCTCATGCAGTTGAAATTACCAATATCTGGCAACTCTAACTGAAAATAGATGAAACCACAGTCTGCAAAATGTTATTAGAAGAGAAAAGGGTATTTTATATACACACAAAGACACACATATTATACATACATATACACCCATACATATATTTGTGCATGTGTATATGTGTGTGGATATACATATACATAAAATTACTCACCTAGACTCTTGAGATCCCTAAGAATTACCCTTGATTTTATCCTCTCTTTCTTTCATTTTCAATCCTATTTCCTCTCTCTCCAAACACAGCCCCCATCTAATCCTTACACTTTGTCAATGACCCACTCGTCTCTCCAGGCTGAGCCTGCCCCCATCGATTTTCCCCTGGATTAAGTAACTCAACTGCTTGCTAACTGGTCTGCCTGTTTCCTTTATTCCCTGATCTGTGCACCAAAGTAGAGCCACCAGAGTAATCATTTGAAAATATAAATCAGATCAAGTTCCTCTGCTCCAAAAGGACAAAAAAATCAAATGTCTTCATATTTTATTTAGGATAAAAACCAGACTCTTTACTGTGGCCTTCAAGACTCTCACAGTCAGGACCTGTCGACTTTTCTGAGCTCTCACTATTCTAGAAACTTAAAAGACTGCTTTCTCTTCCTGCAACATGCCAAATTCATTAATGCCCTGCTGCTTTTGCATTTGATTTCTCTGCCTGGACTACTTTTCCTAGACCGTCTCAAGCCTGTTTCCTTCTCAATATTCAGGTCTCAGCTCAAATGTCACCTTCTTGGGAAGGCATTTCCTTACCATTTATTCAAAGTGGTTCACTGCTCCTTGGCCATGCTCTGCCTTAAGATCCCCTTTAATTGCATTACAGCATTTATCACTGTGATGAAAGTCTCTGGTTTATTTATTTTTGCAAAAGAGAAATAATTCTCCTTAAGTCATTAATATGATCTTGTTTTTTCTCTCTGAGAGTAAATCTTGGTTCTTTTCCAGATCATCTACCTGCCAGCAAGGATTAATTGCAGTGCGGTTGCCCTGAGAAAGCTTTCGGTGACATTAAGCTTTTGAAATTCAAAGGCCAAGCTTTGATCCTGAGAAAGTATTATCTAAATTCCTGTATCTCCTCATTTAGCTTTTAGATGATCAGGCTTTCTGGAAAATACCATAGAGTTTTAGGTTTGGAAGGGAAGTCCTGACAGAACAGAAAGAGAAGAAACTTCCCTTTCAAGGAGCTGTGGGAAGAAACAGTGAGGGAAAGAGATAACCTCTTTCCCATTTTGTGGTTCCTCAGAAGCTTTCCTGGAGCAGACAGCAGCATAGTAACCTTGGGTCCCTGCACAACTGGGCAGTAGGAAGTCTTGAGCTGTAGTTATCCTAACTCCCCTTGGCTGCTATGTTGTGAAACACAACTTGTATTCTCTGAGGTTCTGGTAGGAGATGATCAAAGGAGATTACCTTAGTAGGGAGCAGGAGGCTTAGGATTGGGTTGTGCAAAGCAAATCTTAGCTAGAGATGAAAAGGACCATAGTCAAATCTTAAATGTCTCTAGTGCCTGCAAAATCCAAGGGGAATCTGAGCCATTGAGAACAGCCTTAGGCCCTGTCCCAACCAGAGAGCATACAATGGGCTTCTCCAGCCATAGACATTGACTAAAAACATGGGCCAAACAGCAACCAAGTAGATATCTTGCCTTAGAGCCTGGATACTTCCTGCATCTTGGGAAGAAATATAATTGGAAGAAATGTTAAATGAGAGCCTAAGCATTTTTATCTAAGAAGGACTAGAAATTTCATAGTTCTCACACTTTGAGGTTAATCAGACCCACCTGCATTGGCAATAAAGCCCACAGAAACCCAGGCTTTTCCAAGCGGGATGGGGCCTGGACTTTTATGTGTTTATCAACTTCCCTGAAAAACTTTGATACCCACCAAAATTTGAGAAGCTCTTTTCTGGAGGAAATGATTAAAGTATTTGATTGGATCAACTTTAAACTGGTGGAGGCTTTTAACTCCCTCTCTTCCCTCTCCCCCACTAACTAGGAGGTGGAAGCTCAAAGGAGAATGAGATAAGCTACAGATACTATTTGTGTTAATCAACTTTGCATCTCTGTGACCAAAAAAACCTGACAAGAACAACTTAGAGTTGGAAAAGTTATCTTGCCTCATTGTTTCGGGTGTTTAGTTTATGATCAGCCAAGTCCATCATTCTGGGACCACACTGAGGCAGAACATCATGGCGGAAAAACATAGTGGAGGAGCACTGCTGACCTCATGGTGTCCAGGAAGGAGAGAGAGAGAGAGAAAGGGGGGAGGGAGAGAGAAGGGGGGGAGGGAGAGAGAAGAGGGGAAAGGAAGGAGGGAGGGAGGGGAGGGGAGAGAGAGAGTGGGGAGAGAGAGAGAGATTGGGAAAGGGGCCACAGGGAAGATGCACCCTTCCAGGGCACACTCCCTAGTGACCTTCCTCCAGCCAGGCCCCACTGGCCTATAGTTTCCACCCAATGGGTCCAATCTAGAATGAACTCATCAGATTATAACTTTCACAGTCCAAATATTTACCTCTGAATATTCCTGCATTAACACAGGAGCTTTGGGTGGATACCTCATATTCAAACCATAACACTATTCAATTTTTTTCTATGCACACATTTTATGTTGAGTTAACCTTCTTTTGTTTAACGATTTGCTATAAATCTCTGACAATTAGAATATATGCCTTATTGTGGATGCATATTTTAGTTACTGCTAAGCACCAGCATCTGAAATTGTGCCTGACAATTTGTACAGAGTAGTTGCACAAATATTAGTTGAGAGAATAAGTCAGTTAATTAATTAACTAATTTATTCACATGTATTCAATAGAGAGAATTTGATATCAGGAGTTACTTTGCCTAGGGATGAGGGAGAAGGTGGAGAAACTAGGCATAGGAAATCTGGCAGAAGCAAAACTAATTATTTTTTTTTTTAAAAAAAAAACACAACCTAAAGTACCTGAAGAAGCAAATCATCTGCTGCTATCAAGTGGAAGACTTAATTTGCATTCTTACAAGTAAAGAGAGTCATCAGAAATTCTATAAAAATTTAACTCAAAGATTCAAGTAAATGTGCTTACTGCTGTAGCAGCCTGGGAGAGATTATAGCAGTCAGATGCCTATGAACAGATTTGATATAATGAAATTTACAAATGTTCAACATTCCTTTTATTTTTCCCCAATGATCTTTCTGAGGGTGAGGCTACTCCTCTGATTCAAATTTATTTTTTTAATATATTTTTTTAGTTGTAGATGGACACAGTACCTTTATTTTATTTGTTTATTTTTATGTGGTGCTGGGGATTGAACCCAGTGCCTCATGCATGCTAGGCAAGTGTGCTACCACTGAGCCACAACCCTGGACCTCAAATTTATTTTTTAAAGGAGGTTTCATTCTTCACTGCAAAATACAAATTCAATGCATAAAACTTAGAAAAATAGAGATAAAAAAGTATTCATGATCAGAGTACACGGAGATAATCACTGTTAACACATTTTTCTAAAAAATATGAGTATATAGTAGCACTATTGTTTTTGTCTCTCTGCTATATTGAACCTGAAACAAGGGCTGGAACATAAATGCTCAAGTAATAATTATTGAGTGAATCAATTAAGACATGCATTGTGTATTTTTCTTCACATTCATCACCCATTTGAATAATAGATTCCCCTTATTCTTTTTGGTCCCATGTCCCCCACCCCTCGCCAAAGGAAAAAAAAACATATTTAAAATATTTTTGACTTACTTTCTTTAGCTTTGACTCATGGATCTAATTTTTAGGTATTTCTTGGCATACTCTAATATTTTGACTATCCTTCCTGAATGTAAAACTGAACACAAGACATTAAAAGGGCTGTCTAAGCAAAATACAGATGAGGGCAATGTTCCAGATCATGCATTTTATGGTCCATTTACAATCTGAGGATCTCCTTGAATTTTAAATAGCAGGATTAGAGATTTGGCTCCTAGTCAACTCGTGTTCCAGGGTGACACCTAGCTTTCTCCCACCTACTTAGAATGGAAGTCCCATTTGCTGTGCTTGGGCTCCAGAGCTGGTGAATTGCCAGTGTTCTTTCTTTATCACATCATGTTTTCTTCTCCTTTCTCCTCTGAATGCATGTCTGCTTCTTCCCTCACTGAGGAAGTTTATACTTACCAAACCAAATTTCATGTTACTTTTCACTGTACATCTTCAATTTAACAACCAACAATTACATTTTTTTAAAATATTGGTTTTATGACCTTCCACAGTTGAAAATGCCTCTGATCTCATTCAGCTTAGAGCTTACCTGTAAATCACCTGAGACGAATTATTATTGCAACTTTCTATTGAGCTATGTGGCTTGAGCCCTAAATACATTTTGATAAATATTGGGTAGAAAGAGAAAAGGCAAATCTTATTAATTAAAAATACAAACTAAATAACTACATAAGAATCATTATGCATTATGAATTTCAAAACGGAGCAAATTTGTACTGTGTTAATTTAACTAAGCCAGATATGTTTCCCACAATTCCCTTCTCAGTTTATTTATTTGTTTATTTTATTTATGTTTTAACTTTATTTATATAATTTTTTTTAGTTGTAGATGGACACAATACCTTTATTTTATTTGTTTATTTTCATGTGTTCTGAGGATCAAACCCAGTGCCTCACATATGCTAGGCAAGTGCTTTACCACTGAGCTGCAACTGTAGCCCCTCTCAGTAGTTTTTGAGCAAAGCCTTTTCATGAAGATTTCTACATAAGATTTGTAAG
Source organism: Ictidomys tridecemlineatus (assembly GCF_052094955.1). Lineage (NCBI taxonomy): Eukaryota > Metazoa > Chordata > Mammalia > Rodentia > Sciuridae > Ictidomys > Ictidomys tridecemlineatus. The sequence goes on from NC_135485.1 coordinate 61,978,738, forward strand.
GCAGAGGTGTGAAAAACAGCTACACTATTATGATTTTGTACTACTGGGTGTACTACCACTGTGCTACATACCCAGCCCTTTTTGTTAAATTATATTTTATTTTGAGGCAGGGCCTTGCTAAGTTGCTGAAGCTAACCTTCAATTGCTAAGTTGCTAGAGCTGGGCTCCAATTTGTCATCTTCCTGCCTCAACCTCTGGGGTAGAGTCCCTGGGATTACATGTATGCACCCCTGTGCCCTGCAAAAGTAGCTGTATTTGTGCTCTGGTGGTAGCTCATCCACATTGTTGCTGATCTGGGGGTTCCCCTAGTTGGTGCAGAGCAATAGCCAGACCTATGGCTCTTCTAGCTCCAGCCAAATTGCTCCTTTAGCATCTGCAAATCCTAAATCAGGCATATGTGAAAGTACACCAGCTTATCTTGCAGGTCACCTATATGATTAATGTTGGCAAACCTGAAAGACAAATGTATATGCCAGTTTGAACTGATAGGTTCTGATCTCTCCCCATAGACCAGTGTTGCCTTAAGAATACAATCTTTCTCGTATGTCTACTTTGTTCTTGTTTCCCCAAACTTTATGTTGTTCTTTCCTTAACAACTTAGTAGGAAGGACAGCAACAGTGACTTTGTAACCTATTTTGGGAAGTGACAGCCCACCACTTTTGTTGTATTCTTCTTGTTGGAAGGGAGTCAGAGATTCAGCTATCACTCAAGGGAGGGAGACTATAAAGAGCATGGATACCATAAGCAGGGATCATTAGAAGTCAACTTTGAAGCTGTCTACCACATCCTCCCAAACAGATCTTTGAAGCTTAAGTAAGTGCTATGCAGAACTTCTCTTTAAAAAAAATTAATAGAACTTCTAAGAATCTTGGAATTTTCTCATAGTATTTTTAATAGAAAAGATATTTGTCTGTGACTAATTCCTAATGGTGTAGATTAGGAATTCATTCATGGGAAACTCACAAAATTTTTTAAAGAAAATGAATTGCTGTGGAATAGAGACACAGGGACAGGCAAACCTGAAAGAAGCATTTCTATCATCCAATTTTTATAGGCAGGAGAATGACTAGGAAGTCTACTCTGTTGCAAATACTTGCTATATCTTATGGAAAAGAAAGAACAGTTCAGAAGGTGGAATCAAGACTCTGGGTGATGGAACCAGGGCTGTGAGAACAATCCACAGTGGGCAGGGATTTGCCTCAAACAGAGACATGGTAACATATGTCAGGCCAGATTTCAGAATTATGTCAGATTGGTGGCTGCTTTGTGACTCCCTTTAAAAGGCTCTGAATGCAAGTTATCTGTTGTAATTATCCCTTACTCCTTTCACCAATCTTGGGAGTGGTGGGGCAGTTGAGTTGCTTACTTATTTCATAGGCTTTCAGACCTAAAAGGATATATCCAAGGAATGACACCCAAGGAGCATCATTCACATATGAATTGGAAGGATGCTTTTATGGAGACCCTTGGGATAAATGAAATTTGTTTTTGAAGATCATAGGAATGTAAACAATGTGTGGCTAAGAAAGTGGACTGTGGCAGTTTTAACACTTGCTTGTAAGTTCTTTGACATACTCTTCACTAAGAAGCCCAGTCTATGTTCCCTCCTCTGTAATCTGGGTTGATTTATGTTTCCCCCCATAGAGCAAGGGAGAAATGATGTTATGTGACCTTTAGATGACAAAGGGTAATTCCTATGGGATACCACTTCTGCTTTGTTGGTTTGAACATTTGCTCTTGGAGCCCCATGCTGCCACAAAAGGAGTCTGACTATTCTAAGGAGGCCATGATGGGAAGTCCAAGCCATGGAGAGGACATGTGATGGCAACCAGGTTACAGTCCTAGTCATTGAGCAATCCCAGTCCAGGTACTAACTATGTACCCGAACATGCCTTTGGATTGTTCTAGCTCCCAGTCTTTGAATCACATTCCCTCACTGCTTTTCCGTCTTTCAATGTGATGCCCCAGGTATTGTGGTACAGTGTAACAAACCATCCTTGCTTTTTACTGTCCAAATCCTGACCCAAAGAATTTAGGAAAATAAGAAACTAAGTATTGGGATTGTTTGAGGTGTAGTCATAGTATCTAGGACTAAGCCAAGCAAAAACATCACAGCTAAACTGTGAATGAAATGAGTCTGAGGCCAAAATTTAGTTTTGGAGCAGTCAATAGGCAGTGTGTTTGTAATTTTTTTGGATCTTATGTAAATGAGATAATGAGTGTAAGTGCTCCTATTACTATGCCTAGTAATAGAAAGTATTTATTCTTGTGCCAAAAGAAATACATGTGTAGATACACTTCTAAATGATCACCATCAGTGATCTGCTAGTAATAATCTTCTGGTCCAATGTTCCAAAACTTTAAAAGTATATTTCCAAATTATATATGAATAAAGATGTTTATTGTTCAAAGTCATGCAAATCTGGGCAGAGCTGGAATTCAAACCTAGATTTTTTTTTACTCTAAGTTTTATTTTTTATTACTATATTCTCCTCCTCCCAGACATTTTAATGTCTAGAGAAAAGATTAAGAAACTCCAATTATGAAAAGTTGCTTCCATTGAAGAAGTGTCAGAATGAAAAGTTAACCTTACACCCTAGAAAAGAGAGATCATCCCTTGATGATTTAGTGGTTAGGAATATGATGAGTTTATATATGGAGATAAGTTTCTGTATTTCCCTGTGTGTGCATGTGTCTTTAATTTATAAAAAATTAAAATTTAGGTCAGCTTAACAAAGCATTTCATTTTGGTGAGGATTAAGCCTTCATTTTATACACTAAAGTTTGATAACCATCTTTACTTCAAAGAAAAGGCAAGGACAGATATGGGATTTAATCAGTACAATTCTGCATACAGACATCAATGATGCACAAGGTTCAGGACTAACTGGTTATTAAGGCCCCTTTAATTTTCACAGAGATAGTAACCATAGTTCCCATCAATGCAACATTGATTATTTCACAGATACCTGGCAAAGGACTCTCTACATACTTTTTTTTAATCCCCAAAGCAAGCTTCTAGAGTAAATATTACTTTGCCTTTTTTCTACAAGTGAGAAAGCTAGTACTCAAAAAAGTAAATCATTTTCCCAAGGTCACCCAACTAGGAAATAGTGGAGTTGGAATTATAGGATGGTTCAATCTCTCACATCCTCATCTTTATAAAGTACTCTAAAGAAAACACAATAAAATCACATATGGGAATTACATATGATATGACCAATCACAGGAAAAATAAACCTGTAGTAGTCTTAAAGGTTTTTATCTCTCTATACGTAGGGTTTTTTAAGTTACAACCATTTGATCTCCTTTTGAGAATATCATTGCTATTATAACTGTACAGTTTTAACATCCATCCAATACATAACTTTTCTACCTGTATATGTTGGTAATTTAAAAATATATACATGGAAAAACATATAGTACATACAAACCAAATGCAAATAAAAATATTTTAAAAACTTTAGAAATTCTTTAAGCAGGTTATGTTAATCCTATTAAAAATGGTTTTTCTATGTACAATACATAATCTTTAAAAATACTACTCCAGGAAACAAAAACTCTTTGGTTCAGCAAAAGGACTGTAAGTGTGGAAATCTGATTTGTTAAGGATGCACTTTCTTGGATTGGGCCTCACTTATCGGCTTAAAGTCTTCAGGAAACATATAACTGACTTTCTCTGGATGATGAAATAGGTGTGCAGAACAGGTGGAGGTTGCATTTCACATAGACTATTATAATATAAAAATATAACCAGAAGCTTGAATAATGCTGGAATTTGGATATCATTTGTAAAAGAAAAAAAAATTACAGAGAAAGCTCTGCTTCCCATCCATTTTGGAAAGAGGAAATAAAGTGATCATGGTCAATCCCTATAAACATTCACTTACTGGTGATGTTCTTAGGTACTAGTATCCAACAATATTGAAAATGTTCTATTCATTATTTGGAAGATTGCCAGGAGGAGGCAGGAAGAGGCCAGATGCTAGGTGTTTATTCATTTCATTTTGCTTTGTTTTTGCAGTACTGGGGATACAACACAGGGTTACTCTACCACTGAGCTACATCCCTAGGTTCATTGTTATTTTATTTTGAGACACATTTTTTTTTTAAATTGGTGGAGACAGGGTCTTGCTAAGTTGTTGAGACTGGCCTCAAACTTGCAGTCCTCCTGCCTCAGCCTCACAAGTCACTGGTGTTACAGGCAGGAGCCACTGCAATCAGTAGTAGGTATTCTTTTACTTCTAAAATCCTGTGACTTCTTCAATGGCATGTAATTATAAACACATCCAGGACTCAAATCTCTTTAAAAAGAGTCATTAACTCCTTAGAGATTGCAGAGCATCAACATTTGCTAATAGGTTTCTCATTAAAAATTAATGGTAGCCACTCTATCCCTTTTTGGTTTATTAATAGCAACAATGACAGAATTGACCAAAATAGCTCAGAGTTTCAAAAAGTCCATAACTTTACCTATTGGAATTTATTCTCCTTTATCTCTAACAGGGAGGAAAAGCTTTCATGATTTCATTTTAACATATTTTCTACTTTGGTCGTGAAAACATTTTAGCAGCTAGAACCTTTCTAAAGGTCCTCATTTAACCATAAATTATAACCACTTTTAGCAGAGTTTTTGAAAATATCTGATGTATCATTCATAGCTGGTCACAGGAGAAAGAAAAATAGTTTTGCTTTGTTTAATTTTTCTAAGTTTCTCAATAGAATATAATGGATAAATTGACTTATTTACTTTATGGAGTATCACTCTCTAATACTCACACAGTTTCCAGACTACTTTCAGAAGCATATTTGTGTATTTCTAGGCTGAAAGAAGTCAAGAACTATTGATTACCAAGATTTCTACATAACATCTTTTAAGATGCCACCATGCCTATGTAGAGTTGTTGAGTGCTGGGGAAATCTTCCAAAATTTACTCAGATTCTTCCTCTTACTTGCAGAACTTAGTTGCTCAAGGGCAAGGCCCTCGTTAAGCCCTTATTATGACTCAAAAGAGAAGAGTATGACTGGGAGGGAGCAGTAGATTTCAGAGAAAACTATGCTACTTCAACAAAAATGGTTTGATTGTGGAAAAGGGGCAGGGGATGGCCTTCAACATTTGACACAAGCATAGAATGGAATACATGAATAATTCACAACATCTAAATGAGACATTATCATTCAGAACCACATCCATACCACTCTCCTCCACCTCCTGCACAGGGATTTCTTTTCCCTAATGGTCTTCCAAAAGATACTGTAATATAATAATCATTGTCAGATTTTTGATCCTTATTGTCCTCTTCTGTATAGGCAATAATCATCTTGTCTTCTGTTAGAAGTCCTTATCCCAGCCGGACAGCTCATCTGGAGGCACTCCCTTTTCAGGAGGATACTTGTCAAAGTAGCTGTGATCGATGGGTCCACTGAGCTAATATAGAAAGTTTTAAGACAAAGGTGAGAATGATGTTGATTAAGCATGCTATTGTACCCAGGCCATCTTTTTTTCCTACCTGAACACTGATTCAATACCACAACCCCTTGTAAAGAACACATTAAGAAAATATTGGCCAAATATCATCATTGAGTCACAGTCTCAGCTTACTGAGATTTTTTTTACTTAAGAAGCAAATGATCAGTAGTCAGTGGCTTACATTCATTAGTTGCTACTTGGCATGAGGAATTACTTTCTAAAGAAAAAGTAACAGGAATAATACCTATGATTTTATCAAATTGAAAAATATTTTAAAAGCAAATATGTAAAAGTCAAAGTTTGTCAGAGCCTTTCTTCTACTTAAGTTTTTTACTAATCTTGAATTTTTTTTGAGAGAGAGAGAGAGAGAATTTTTTAATATTTATTTTTATTTTTTAGTTTTCAGCGGACACAACATCTTTGTTTGTATGTGGTGCTGAGGATTGAACCCGGGCCACTTGCATGCCAGGCGAGCGCACTACCACTTGCACCACATCCCCAGCCCAATCTTGAATTTTTATATAGTTAATTCATCCCTATCAGATATCCATAATGCCAAAATGACAATTAAAAATATTAGTGATCCTGTTTAAAGAATAAAATGTCTCTGGCACTAAATTAGTTTACAAATCAGGTAGTTTCTAATTCTTTTCTTTCAAATAAATTATACAGTGCCCAATTGATGAATCAGTTTAAAATATCATTAAAAATATAGCTAATGATCATCATAATGTGTTGGAGCTTGGGGGCAAGGTGGGGGAATCATTCATTGGCTTAGGGTACGCTTTTTGGACAGTATAGTCCTAGAGGAAGCAGAACATCAGCTGACTTGGGTGGAAGAAAGACTTTTCCAGGTTAATGCCCTGTTATCTTTTTGCTAGTGTTGTCTCTGAAACAATTGTGAAAGGCTATATCTCTTTACACATTTGCAGACTGATTACTAAATTGTCATGTAAGTTTTCATAGTTGTGGAGAATGTAATTTTTAGTATGTTGTAAATATTGTCATTTTCAGATAAAATGTTATTGTTACTTTACGCCTTCAAACAAGTCTAGTGTACTTTAGTGATCACTGAAGTTTGATAAACCATTTTTAAAAGTCAGAAATATTACATCACTTTTCTCCCTCCATTTCCATTTTCCTATAAAATTCATCTTAATATAAAATGTTTTTTTGCTGTTAAACTTTATTATTTATCTTTCTTTATCATTAAGTGCTTTAAATTTTAATATATTTTTAAAAATTTCTGTGACAACAGAAATTTCTGTGATAGCACAAACACTTCTTCTGGATTCTGTTATAATTACATTTTTAATGGCATGCATCAGTACCAGATGATATAAGTACAATACAATATTTTAAAGGTAACTATTAAAGAAATCATATGCCATCTGTTAGCCTGATGAACATCGAGTACCTTGGGACTTGGGTGGCACTGACATGTAAACCGTTCCTGAGAGGACAGCTAATGCTGGTCAAATAGGAAAGAGTAGTTAGTCCCTCTGATCAAAATTACTGTCAAAAAACCACCTAGACTGTTATGTATCCATGTGCATGTGTGTGCATGACTATGCACACCCACTCCTAAAATCTGCTTACAAAAATAAATCCTCAGAAAAAAATAAGTAGTATAGTAAACACCATACCTCTCTTCGTAAGGGTGAGGGGAGATTCCGTGCTTTCAGTCCTTCCCAATTAAAACCATTTAACCACCTGAGAAATGAGAAGGGGGATATTACTTGTCAATTCCTTTTGCTTCCAGTTCTCTGTCTGCAACAGGGCAGTTACAAGCCTCCAGAAGAAAATCATGCACCATGCTGGTGGTTTGATCTGGCTAAATTAAATATATGTGGGAATGTAATGCAACCCAAGTATCATCCAGATTTCCCTTTATACTCTCTCCAAATTTCCAGAATCATCCCATTCTCATCCTCCAGATGTTCTTGCTTCTTATTTCAGTGAGAAAACTGAAGCAAAAAAAAAACCCAAAAAACAAAAAACCATACACACACACACACATACACATACAGACACACAAAACCTTTCCACAATGCCCACCAGATTCTATGTTACCTTTTTTCCTATACCATGAAATAACTGCCTTTGCTTCTAGCTAAGCTCAATGCTTCCACTATATACTTGATCTCATTGACTCTTCTCTGTTCAACGACATACTAGACATACTCCTGCAATTCTCCTCTGTCCTGAGTCTTCTCTGTAAGATCATCAAACATTTTATTTCCTAGAACACAACATCCTCCCCTGACCTCAGTTCACCTCCAACTCCCATCCCATTCCTTTCCTTACATTAGAGGAAAACTCCTGGAAAGAGTAATTCAATTACCCTCTCTGCCTATTTTCTCCTGACCACACCAGAATCTGGTTTCATTCCCTATACTCCATTGAATCACCTGGATTCTCAGTTTTCCTCTTACTTGATCTACTAGTAGACTTTGCAATTATTCATCAGACTCTTTTCACTTGGCTTCCAGAACACTACATCCAAACTTTCCTTCTTCCTTCTTGAGCACTTTGCCTCCTCTTCCACTGTTTTCTTCCTGAAGCTCGTGAGCTCCAGGACTCAGTCCTTGGACCTTTGCTCTTTGCAAATATTCTCACTTCTCAGATAATCCCAACCAGTCTCATGGCTTTAAAAGGCACATATATATTGGCTACTCCCAATTTTCTATTGTCAGCAAAGACTTTACCTCCCTGTTCCTTTAATAAACTATCATCTACAACTGCTATTTATCACTCCTATCCAGATATCAAATAAGCATCTAACACAGATCAGAACCAAATTTGGTGTTTTAGTAAGTTTTTTTTTTTTCATTTCTGTGACCAAAAGACCTGACAAGAACAGTTTTAGAGAAGGAAAAGTTCATTTGGTGCCCACGGCTTTAGAAGTCTCAGTCCATAGACACCCAAGTCCATGGGCCTGAGACGATGCAGAACATCATGGTAGAAGTTTGTAGATGATAGGACATGACAATTAGGAAGCAAAGAGACCAATCCACTTACCAAAAACAAAATACATACCCCAAAGACATGCCTCCAGTGACCTACCTCCTCTAGCCACATCCACCTGCCTACAGTTACCACCCAGTTAATCCATTCAACTGGATTAATGCACTGACGGCTTTAAGGCTTTCATTACCCAACCATTTCACCTCTAAACTTTCTTGCATTATCTCATACATGAGATTTTGGGGGGCACCTTATATCTAAACCGTAACACTGGGCTCCAAATTTTCTCCACCAAACTTGCCTCAATGCTTTCAGTGGCTCAAGTCAAAGACACTGGGGTTATTCTTTCTCACATCCTACCTATGTTTATTAGCCGATATGGTTAGTGCTACCTTGCAAATATATCGGTATTAGGACTATGATCTATCCTCCAAACGTGCACTATACTAGAAGGGATGAAGCTCTGCTTTTGTCCTTAGAAAACAACCCAGCAGCAAGAGAGATCATTTAACACGTCAGGTCACCTCATGTCTGCTCAAAATTCTTCAGTGTCTTCCGTCCTACTTGAAAGGCGGTCTTTATCATGTCTTTATTGTCGTCTACAGGAACTTTGAAAATCACCTTTTCCACCACTGCCCTTCCACTATATTACTGCTGTCCTACTTTTCTCTTATCTTCCTCCTCCTCATTTATCTCCCTATCATTCTTCCAATAAGTTAGTGATACTTTCACTTTTTAAGACCTCTACATGCAATGCTGGATTATTTTTTCTCCAGATTCCCACATGGCTCATTCCCTCAGTATCTTCAGATATTTTCTCATCTTCTCAGTGAAAACTTCTTTGTCTACCCAGTCTAAACTGCATCCCTTCTCACTCCTCCCCAATCAATACTTATTTTCTTTCTCTGCTTTTTGTTCCCTCTTTAGCATTTACTACTATCTGATAAACCACTTGACTTAGTTATTTTAATTTCTATAAACTCCACTAGAACATGCAACCCATGAGGTCAGGAGTTTTCATTATTTCCTTTCCTTTTGTGCACCTAATATTTGAGGTAGTGCTTGAGACAAAATAGGGGCTCAATAAGCATTTATTGAATAACTGCAAGAGAAGTACTATTTTATATTATAACACCACACTCTCAGGGTGGTGATGTTCCTAGTGACATGTATCTGAAAAGCTCTAAGAACTTTTCTAAGGAAAGAACATTTCTAAGGAAATGTTTTATAATCATTTGTGAAAATAAGGGGTTAAGCTGACGTCCAGAAAAGGCTCTTTCATTTATTGCTTATGTTTTGCTAATCTAAAAAGTGTTCTGGTCTCTAGCTTATATGCCAAGCTTGGTGGACTAGAAATGTAACACCATAAGTCTGAGGCTCTTCTTTTCTTGAACACAATCTGTTGTTATCTCTCAGGATCTTACAAGGAACATGGAAGAATATTATTCTATATTCACTGATGTTTTCTACTGGGACCCTGAGGTCAGTGTAACCAGCCAACAAATATTTATGGAGAGCCAACTTGGTTCCTTTTTTTGGCATCAAAAAGGACCAAGACCCTACTTTTATAATGTTTCTATTTTTGTGAGAGGTGACAGACAAAAACAAAACAATATAAATTCTTAAACAAATTTTAGATTCTAATAAGTACTAGGATGCTAAAAGAGAATACAATGGTACATGTGTAACAGTGGTTCACTTTATGGTCCCCTTGCTGCTCTTCCACTGCAGAGCATTTTTAAAATGGACATGTTTCCTTCTCTTCCTCTCTCCCTGCTGTTCCCTAGTCTCTCCCCTTCCCTAATCTCTGGGGCAACAGGGTTACCTTTCTTCCCCATCCTAGACAGAGTTGATCTGTCCTTGGGTACACATTCACCAAAGGAATGAAGTAATCCAGACTTTGGGAATGGTACCAGAAGATGTCAGAAATGATGTCTCCCAAATTAACAAGTGAAGTATAACTCCAACAGAGATCATGTGGAATGTAGCCTTTGAATCACCTCTTTAAAAGCCCCCTGTTCCTGCTAATGGGCAGAATCACAGACTTAGGGACAGGAGTCCCGGCATTTCACCTTTGCTGGCAAAGGAATAAACCTTCTATTTCCTTTTTCTCAAAACCCATGTCCTTATTTCAGATTGGCATCAGGGACAGGACTGAGCTTTTATCAACAAATTTGGCCACCCAGATGGGACCTGGGAGCAGCTACCACTCCAGCTTTCTTGGTCAGGCCTGCCTCTCCAAGGAACCCCACTTCCAAGCTGAGGAGTCATGGTGCTGGTGAACTTGTTGAGAGTTAGGAGACTGGTGAGTTTGCCTTGGGGTGAACAGAGGAGCCATTCCTGTGAGTAAAGGGAGGGACCAGAGGAATGTCCCACAGTTGCCAAAGCTCCTTTTGCTTCAGGCAACTCCCATCTTCTCTCCCTAAACAGTACAGGTTGCTCCATTATGGTCTACTTTGAGAAGAAGGAAACTGAACTCAGGATATCATCAACAACTTTGGCCATTTGGTAAGTCTTCTGCTGTGCATGCTGAGCCCCCTGATTCTATATACTTGGCTCCTCTTTGTGGGAACATCTGGTCCCTCCTCCTGGGGACATTTGTGGCACCACTGATGTAGGAGTCACAGTTAAAATGGACTCTAGAACCTAGGGATATGTACTCCCTTCTGATCTGTTCTAGGTTCTCATCTGTTTCTTGGCCTTGGGATTGAGAGTCCCCTTTGCTTATCTGTTTTATTTGTATTGCCTCTTTTAAGACTTGGCCAGTACCACATTGATTCTATGGGTAATCTCTTGGGAAAGATCTTGGCTGGTCAATTTCAAGGTTCCCATCTATTGGCCATGATTTTGGGGCTCCTCTCTGTGTTTCTTTATTGTACAATCTTGCAACTGGAGTTGGTCTGTCAGAGGTAAAGTGAGTTGAAGAAAGGACCACCAATAGGTAAAAGTCTATGATAATGTTTTATTGTAATGATCTGGCTTTTGAATAACTTTCTGGATTATTATACAATCTTGCAGTTGAAGTTGGTCTGTCAAAAGTAAAGTAAGTGGAAGAAATTTGTATGTGTGGGTCTGTCTATTTTAAAGGTTCCATTCTGTCAGCCCTGGTTTTGGTGATCTTTTTTTCTGTCTGATTTTTTGGTCTATTACTGGTCCTTTAAGACAGGAGCCATGCTGCATTGATCTTACCTGTAGTCTCTTGAGTAGAGAGATCTTGTATGAATGGGCCACCTACAGGTATAAGACTAAGAGAAAAACAGTTTACTGGCCCTTAAATGGTTTTTCTAGATTATTATACAATCTTGACTTTGTAGTTTGTCTGGCAGGGATAAAGTATATGAAAGAGATTCTGTATGTACAGGCATTTATGCAGTTGCACAATAAGGGATCTGAACCATCAGGAACTAAGTTGAAGGTGTCCAAAGGCACTGCTTCTGGTGTGCAAGGAGAGCAAGACACCAGAAAAAGGGTTTTAAAAAGATTTAAATCTTTGACACCCAGTGCTGGCACTCCCCACACTGTTTCTCAGGCATAGATCATCTCATGTGGTCAAGGACACTAGCCCTAATCTGTGGAAAAGAATCCCATGAAAGCTGCCTGAGCTGTAGAAAAATGTCCAAAGAGAAACTGCCCTTCCTTTCAGTCCCATTTTGCCCATGGGAGGTAAAGGCTGCTGGCCACAAAAAAATGTGGCAGTAGATTCCAGCACTGTCAGTTTATGACCTAGGGACAGGACTAGTCTCCTCTTTTAAAATCTAAAAGAACACCCCATTTGGACAGGGGATATTCATCACTGGGGCAGAGCAATTCTTTCTATAATAGTAGCCCATCAAACTAAAATGGCTGGGGAGACTGGCAGAATAAATAACTGCACCCAGATAAGAAAAAGACATAAACGAAGGCAAACCTGTGTTTTGAAGGCATCCTCTGCAAAGAGATCTTCAAGGAAGACTCAAGAAAAGGATGCATTGCATATCAATATGCCTAGTGTAGGAAAAATGTCCCAAAGGATCCTCTGGGTACAACTGACAGTGGAGAACTCACTAAAAGTTGATGACACTGTGATAATGATAACAGAGACAGGTCAGACTCAAAAGAATCCCATGTTCCAACCTATGTGGAAAAAGATTAAGCCTGTTTTTTTTTTGTTTTTTTTTTTTTTTGTTTTTTAGTATACACTGGACTCTCCACCTCCGTATAAATTGAATGCACAGATAACATTCATAAGGTATGTGTATGGTTTAGATGTGGTATCCCCCCAAAAGCTCAAGTTTTAGACCATGTAACAAGGTTCAGAAATGATTGGTTTGTAAGAGTCTTAACTCAATCAGTGAATTAATCCCCTGATAGGGATTAACTGAGTGGTAACTGCAGTGGTAGGGTGTGGCTGGAGGAGGTGGGAATTGAGGAGTGGCTTTGGGTATATATTTCTGTCTGCCTAGTAGAGTCTCCTTCTCTACTTTCTGATCACAATGTGAGCTGCTTCCCTCTGCCACACATTTCTTCCATGATGTCCTGTCTCACCTCAAGCCCCAAAGAATGGAGCCAGCCTTCTATGGACTAAGACCTCTGAAACTATGAGCCCTCAAATAAACTTTTCCTCCTCTACAATTGTTTTGGTCAGATCTTTTAGTCACAGCAACAAAAAATTGACTAAAATAGTCCATTTCAGAATATGAATTTAAGGAAGGGTCCAAAACTAGAAAAAAGAAAGTTATAGGTATGGAAATATATTTTAGTATGGAAAATTAGAAGGTAAAAGAAATGTTTCTGGATGAGAAAGTATTTTGTCTGATAGGTAAAGTAATATTTTTGTGCTAAAGTCCAAGATGAAAGAAAAACTAAGGATATAAAGTAGTGGTGAATGTTTTAGTAAGTCAAAGAAGATTTGCGAAAGGTAAATCTTAAAATATTTATGTTTGTGTTTAATTGACTATAATTAATACAAAGTTATTTAAACTTTAATGTACTGATATGAAGCAAAATCTGAAACACTGATTTGTTCTTATCTATTGAGATAATTTTCTTGCATTTGTTAGGTTTTATTACTTGGAGAAATTAAGTCTTAAAGGAATTAGGGTCTGTACCTATTTTAAATTCTTAAATGATTACTTTGTAACTGGTTTAACAAAAAACTGTTATTTAGATTATAACACTATTGTTGACACTCAAAACGTGACTAGGTATATGTATGCATCTGAGAACTATATCTGTCTGAGTGGCAATGTAAAAGTTTATAAAATGAAAGTTTATATAAGTTTACAGGCAAGATAACCAATAAGTGCTCTCTTTTATACATTGTATTTGACACAGAAGGGCCACACTGCTATTTGAAGACCTGTCTTATATCTGTTTGCTTCAATCAAGTCAGTTTCTGATTCATTAACACTATTTCCTAAATGTATAAGAGATTTAAAACTATCTTTTGATTTTTGTTAACCCATGCAGACTGTAATTATTGTTACTGTCCACTCTGGATTCTATGTTGTACTTTAAAATTGGTTAAATGTAAAACTTAGGAGAGCACTTTGCCAATTTGGTGTTATCCAAACTAAAATAATCTGTAGCAAAATCTTGGATTTGTATCCAAAAGTCTTGGATTTGGTTGGTATTTATTCATGTCATTTGATGTTCTATAGCTGGATAAAATAACCTATTGTCAATAAGTTTTATATATATATAATTTTGTGTTACTCTTCACACTGAAATTGGAATTTAAATACATTTTTGGAAGGTAACAAGGAGATCCTGATCTGTTTAAAAGTAGCACTGTAAAACATGGAAGCATTCTGCCATTTTTTCCACAAAAAGAAAGTTAAAAACTCTCTCAGCCTTTCTTTGATTCATGTTTCAGATGTAATGTTGTATTGTGTTATTTGTGAAGAGCTCTGCCTTACCTGAGATAAGGCTCTCCTCCCACCTTAGTCCATGTTAGAATGGCTCCAAAATAGGCTAGATTTCAGCTCATTTAAAGTTGTGTTCAAAAGATTGAATTTTGTTGTAAAGATTACTGTGATGTCAAACAGGGATATAATATATAACTAATTAAAGGTTCAAGATTATAAAAGTCTTTTCTTGGTTCATAACTTTACACAAACTGAATATTTTTTTCTTTGTTAATTTCACTTTGTATTTTCCTTGTAAACTTTATAACTGTTACCTGCTAGTGTTTTACATAGGTACTGCTTCTTAAAACAAAAAACAAAATAAAAAAATCTGAGTTAATTTGAGATGATAAACCATCAGGATAGATAGTATATAATGATGACTTCCAGTACTAATATTAACCCTAATTAAATGAAAGAAGTCTATGTAAAATTATAGATATTGAACTTATAACCTGTTACTCCCTCTTTAAGACTGGTGAAACTGGCTTTCTGGATGTTTAAAACCAAAACTTGAAGACCAAAGTCAAGGAAGTAAAAGGGCCAAGACAAAAACAGCTAATATTTTGGCACTTGCCCTCTAAGGTCAGCTAGAATGCAGACAATGATGGGACCTCTCTGGGCCCTGCAACTCTGGTGAGTCACCTGATCTGCTGATTAGGGAGATGGACAGGACCCTAGAGCACAGGAAGCCAACTAGTGCACGTTCTGCAAAGAGGAGGGTCACTGGAGAGGGAACTGTTCCTGGTGCTTCCAAGAGAAGCCACATATGGTCAGCAGGACCCTCACTTATCCTGGCAGGTGGCACCATGAATAGAGGAAAGCTAAAGGAGCCAGGAGGCTTCACACATGTCCCCAAGTGTGATCTCTGAGGAATCTCAGCTGACTCTTAATTGTAGATAGGAACAAGGTTAGTTTTGACCAACTTGGTCTTAAACACCTGGCAGGAGAGTCTATACTAAAAGCACAGTTCTACATGGACATTTAAAAGCAAAAACAATGTTTTGGTTTTTTTTAAATGCAACTTAAGATGTATACTTATGTCAGCTCTACCAAAAGTAAGTAAATCTGGAGGCTATAAAGGAAGGGTTCTTGTGTGGCAGTGCCTAATAATAATGATTACAAGAGTCACAAAGTTGTCCTGAGTTAATTTGAGTCTGATTTCATAGACTCACAAATCTTCCTAACCTCCTACATTGATGAACATGATCTGCCTTTCACTGATAAGATTGTAATACCATCCTCATGGTTTTCAGAGACTGGCTGAAATACTAAGTATTTTTGTGCTAATTATTTACAAAAAATACTTTGCTGTATTGTTTATTGTTGTCTTAGCATGATCTCTGCCTTATGTCCAGTTACCTGCCATCTGCCACTGTGGAACTCGACTCCTCTGATGCTGAATGCCCTTAACTGTCCACGGCCGACCTGATACAGAATAAGTACTTTGGGTTACTTCCCTCAACTTTGCTTGCCCATTTTTCCACAGAAATGAAATGTAGAAATTGACAGTGGGGAAATGTAACATGCTTTGAATAAAACCCTTGTTGCTCTGCACTGCAGAGCATTTTTTAAATGGACATTTCTTTCACTTCCTCTCTCCCTGCTCTTCCCTATCTCTCCCCTTCCCTAATATCAAGGGCAACAGGTTACCTTTCTTCCCCCTCCTAGACAGAGTTAATCTGTCCTTGGGTACACACTCACCATAGGAATGAAGTAATCCAGACTTTGGGGATGGTACCAGAAGGTGTCAGAAATGACTGTCTCAAAAATTAACAAATGAAGTATAACTCCAACAGAGAACACGTGGAATGGAATGTAGCCTTTGAATCATCTCTTTAAAAGTCCCCTGTTCCTGCTTATGGGTAGAATCACAGACTTTGGGACAGAAATCCCCTGTGTTTCTCCTTTACTAACAAAGCAATAAAACTTCTTTTTCATTTTTTTCAGAACCATATCCTTATTTTGATTTGGCACTGGGGACAAGGACGGAGCTTTCAGCAACAAATGATGGCTGGGAAGGGAATAATAGGAGGAGTGGATTTTAGCTGGGGTGGTATTTAAAAAGCATTATTAGAATTAAGGCCAGAATGAAGAGAAGGGTGAAGAAGCCATAAGAACATCTGTGGCAAGGGCCTTCCAGATGGAAGAAAATGGCAGGAATGAACTGAAATATGGTGAGAGCAGAGAAAACTAAAAAAAGAAAAAAAAAGGTATTGAGAAATAACCAGAGGCCAGATCATATTAGTGTGTTTTAGGGCACAATAAGAAATTGATCTTTCATTGTGATGAGAAGCCATTACAAAGTTCTAAGAAAATGATGCAATCGAGTTTTCAAAAGACAATTCTGGCTACGTAGGGAATAACCACAGGGGACCGGGTTGGTCAGGTGGTGATGGTGTGGTGGGGTGAGATAGAAGGCAAGGTGATACTTAGGAGGCTGTCATATTCTTCTATCAGCTAAGTCAGTGTTTCTACCTTTCTTGGTCTCTCTGTACCCCAGAGTTGATTCTGGTTCAGTCCTTGACTACATTTCCTAATCCAAGCCTAAGTTTAGCGAAAGAGTAGGAACTAAAAACAGAGAGGGCAAGTCCTAGTACATTCCATTTCAGATGCCATTCCTAAACCAAAGTGCCATTTTAGTAGAAGCTGCTGGAACTCTAGCCAAAGATTGATTTCCAGGCAGCAGCACCAGGAGTTCCATCGCCCTCCGCTGCCCTGCAATTCTGACAGAAACCACAGTTCTCTCCTGGATCCACCCATCACTGCTTCCCACAGACAGAGGCTCCATTTTTAGAGATTTCTGGGTACATAGTTCTGTAGATTGTTTTCTTTTGCGACCAAATACAGTAACAATACATTTAACATATTTTAATTCTCTCTACCCAGAAGTACTCCACAAACATTAATAAAAATCATTACCATTATTCTACTCAGACTGTATCATTACCATTACTCAATCAAAGAGACTGTATGTTTTTTACAGAGTACTTGCTACAATTTGACTTATGGTAATGTTTACTTAACATGAGTGGCCATTCACTTCATACTTGGCCTTTTGATATTAACCACATTTTAAGTAATGCAAATGCCAGCATGTACTCATGGGTGAAAAACATTCACCAAGGAAATATTGGCATTAACAGCACATAAATTGCTTCTTTGTTTTCAGAAGGCTTGTAGAAGCTATTCTTAAAAGTAAAACAATGTTTAAAATACTTGAAACAAATTATTCCTCTTCTTATCAGAAAAAAATTTAATAGTACCCTACAAGTCTATTATTCCTCTTTTAAAAATAGGTGTTGGGAGATGTGATTGATGCCTCCTTTATAAGTTAGCTCATAAATATGGGAAAGAGGAGCTCTATAATAAATTTTTTAGGAAAAGATAATTAAACACAGAATGAATAAATCTATATAACAATATTCCATGTTTAACTCTATTGTGTTTAAATGAAATGCTTACATGAATAGGTCTCTAAAATCACTGAAGCTTTTACTTTAGAGAGGGGGGAAAATCTAATGCCAGACTTTGTTTTTTTTTTCCCTTAATATTCTAAGAATATGCTGGGGAGTAAAGCTATATACCTTGGAGACTTGGGGAAGGTTGAAAAACACTTCTGTTTGGTGAAAAATATGAAGGTCTTCCCCTCCACCAAACTTTCATTAAAAACAGCATGAAAACAGAAATATAGAATGAAATCATGGTTTTGAGCTCTCTGATCTCACCAGAAGGCACTGTGTAAGCCTGGTGTATCTTTTTAGTCAACTCTTTTCTACACATTATACTCTGACTTCTTCACATCTACCCACAGCAAAGACCACCTTGCCTCTTAGGAAAAAGAGGCAAATTATTCCCCACAGAGAATGAAATTCAGAATTCTTTATTAAGATGCCCAGGGGAGGAAGTTCTTTACCATCAACTTCCATGTGCATCCAATCACAATTTGGCAGCTACATTTAAATGGACTTGGGGAAGTAAGTAAAAGATAGAGCTGCAGGCGGTTAACAATTATATCATTTCTGGTTCTCAATTACCCCAGAGCCAAACCTGAAGACGTTTTAATGAGAGAAAGGGAGAAAATATGTTGAAAGATTCACTTTAATTGACGGGACACTTGTTTCTGCCATGTGAGTGGTGTGTTGATGTGTCATTTTATAATGAGAAAAGAAACTGTGAGAATAGCATGGAATGCAGGGAGAAGATAAATTGGAATCTAAGATTAAATAATGAGCTTTACAACTGGAGGCAATCCAAAGGACAAGAAAGAACATTAAAATACTACAAGCATTTTGATGTCTATAAAATCCGCAGATTTATCTGTCTTATTTCTCCCTCTTTCTGCTTTTTCTCCTTCCCCTCTTTCCTCCTTAAGGCAGAGCTTGATATGAGTTTACAATGTTGAATACATGGCTTTATTTCAAGTAAGTTCATGAATACATAGAGCAGGGCTGGCAGCTTGGGGATTTTTTTTTTAAGCTGTACTGCTTACTATTTAGGAAAATGAATAGTGTTTCTATTTATCGGTAGCCACGTCTCTCCTTTTATTTTCACACTGTTTTGATGTGTCCCCAGCTCTTCAGTGAAAATTTCTATAGAAGGCTGGGGGTGTAGCTCAGTAGGGGAGTGTGTGCTTTGCATGCACAAGGCCCTGGGTTCGATCCCCAGCATGAAAAGAAGAAAAGAAAAAGAAAGGAAAATCCACAGAGTATTAAATTATTGAGAGTCGTTTTCATTTCTAACAGCGACCGCATCAGTGGATCCAAAGGTTTTCAATTAATGAAATTCTCAAAATTATTTTAGTACTATCAATGTTTTTTTTATAAGTGATATTTTCTATCTATAAATAATAAGCAAAGTAAAAACATCTTGAAGATTGCAGGACACAGCCAGGTACTGACTGAATAAACAGAAATCTTCCAGGTTTGAAGGGCCACATTTGAATATTTAATCAAATCAGAGAGGATGTCTTAAGGAAGTTATCAATGGCGCTGAAGACCATTTTTAGAAACTCATAGAACTGAAAAATCTAACTGCATATTAAATTACAGTACAAGGAGAACTCGATTCTTGAAGTTCTGCATAAATCTATGTTCTTCACCAAAATAAATAAAATTAACATGAGACTTGAGAATTCAGAGAAATATGGTAAGGAAAATTATATTTAAACATATTAAAACTGAAAGAGAATAAGATGAAATATTATGAAGTTACATATTAATAAGCCAATTATAACCTGAAAATATCCTACATTAAAATATATCTACCCTACTGAACATTATAGCTTAACAACACAGTCCCTTAAGGAGTATTGGTTGTTTGCCCCCATGATCATGTGGCTGTCCAGGAGCTGTGCCTGGCAGCTGCAAGAAATCACTAAAGAGTATATTATACCACATATCTGTAACCCCAGAAAAGATCAAAATTCAAAATTCATCATATAGCTTCTACAGACTGTGTTACTTTGCACAATCATAAAGTTAAAACATCATAAGTTGGTGCTATTTTACTACCTACTTAGCTAACACTTTCTCCTGAATATTGACAGTAATGATTATAGTCTATTTTATTTAAAAAGTTAGTGTTGAAAACAGAACTTAATTTCCTTATAGAATCCAAGTTCATCATACAAAGCAATGAAAATAGTGAATAAAAAGCTAAGTTTCTATGACCTGAAGATGTGATTTTGTTACTTGTTTTATAACTTCATCTATACCCAATATAAATTTCCAACAGTACAAAAATCTCCTTGAGATTGATTGCATTGACCACACCCAAAACAAAGGAGGAAAAACAAAACAAAACCACCCCCCAAGTTTGCACATGCACGCGCTTGCACACACACACACACACACACACACACACACACACACACACAGAAAAAATGGAAAATCTACACAATATAGAAATTCCCATAATTTCTATATTATTCTGGGCAAAAAAGTAACTACTGACCTGTGTTTCTTAATGTCATTGATTCCATTCTTTAGATTTCCCAGTCTTTCTGTTGGATTTTGCCTGAAAGCATAATTTTTTTAAAAAGAGAATTTACAGTAATGATACTTGAGTGAGTCTCATTCATTCATTCATTCATTCAACAGTATCCATCAAGTTCCTACTGTAGGTCAGACACCTGGGTTTAGGGAGATGAAAAAGACGTGGCCCTCCTGGAAGAGGCACAGTTGAACTAGTTAGGAATGTATTTGTATGAATTCTTTAACGGAGCTATAAATAAATACTTAGTAAGTACTATCTTGCCAACTCAACTGAGAAAACCAGGGAAAGCTTCAGAGAATCATTTACATCTAAGCTGGAATCTTCTTAGAAACAGGCAGGAATTCCTGCTGGCCACCACAGCTAGGTTTCATGTTCTAAATTTACTAAATTTTAATGATTCAAAAAAAGTTCAAGTGCACAAAACAAAAAGAAAGAAAGTAGCAACAAAGTATAACTTAGCCAAAAAAAAAAAAGCTGGAAACCTTCTATTTCTGATAAATGATTTTAGTATTAAGTAGAAAAAAACGGGGTAATTTAAAGTAAGATCAGAAGAATGCCTTTTAAAAATTAAAAGTTAAAAAAAAGGCATCAACACTACTAATTTTCTCTCAAAACAACTAGGTTATAAATAAATAATTTTATTTTTAACCCAAGGTTTGTGATTCTATTTTGCCCTGTAACAGATGAAGATGATTCCTGAAGATAATCTGTGAAATTTGGATCTTTTTAAAGTATACATTGCTATTGGATTCTACAACACATGAGGTAAACTCAAAACTCCTAACTTAGTTTTCATAACTGAAAAAAAAACAACTTTCTTTAAATATAATTAGCAATATTTTTAAAAAGTAAGTGTAGACCTAATTTAAAAATGTATAAGGAGAGAACCTGAAAGCCTTCACACTTAATCCAAAACAAGGGGTTATACTTATGGTCACTCTCACCTGCAAAGCCTGCGAATTAAATCTTCAGGTCTTCTTGTTATCTTCCTGGGAAAATCCATTTTTTCAATTCCTTTGAGAATCAAATTGTAGGTCATCATTTGATCAACCCCAGAAAAGGGTGGGCTAGGGAAAATCCAAAATAGGACACACTAAGACCAGAATCCAGGGCTTCTTTTTTCTTTCTCTCTTAAGTTTTTCTTTCCTCCCTCCATTCTTTCCTTCCTTCCCTCCTCTCTATCTCTCTTCCCCTGTCTTCCTAGTTATTTTATAGCACATATTTGGATATGTGCTAGAAAATCATTTCACTAATTTCACATCATTTAAATCACACACACACACACACACACACACACACACACACAGGTAATCTGTCAGTTAATGATGATCCTTAAAAAAAAAAAAAACCTAAAGGAAAAGAGAGAGATGATACTTTTTTTTTTTTAAAGAGTGAATAGGAAAAGCCTCTCTCCTGAGCTGAAATATGAGTAAAGAGAGGAAGTGGATGAGCTACACTGTAATCTGTGGGCAGAAGGCTCTAAGACAGGAAGAACAAAGATCGTGTGTCGGGAATAGGCCTGTGTGTTCTAGAGGTGTGAGGTGGGCAGTGTGGCTGGTGGCGTGAGTCAACAGCTAAGGAACGCAAGAGATGAAGGCAACATCTTGTAGATCCACTGGGCTATGGTAAGGATCTGGAAATGTATATATTTGGTGATTTAATGAAGAAATTAGCTTTCTTCAATGCATGGAGAATAAACTATGATGGAGTTTGGGTGGAGTCAATAAGAAGGCCTGCTATCCTGGCAGAGGACAATGGTATTGAAGGTGTGAGACCTGGTTGGATTCTGGATCTATCTAGACTGTAAAATAAACTGAGTGTCTGTGACCACTCCAAAATTCATATGTTGAAACCCTAATTATGAGGTGATGGTAGTTGGAGGTGGGGCCTATGGAAGTAGTTAAATCATAAGGGTGGAGCCTTCACAAATGAGATTAGTGCCCTTCTAAGAGGAGGACAGAATGCTGGCTGGCCATCTTTTCACCATATCAGGATCAAAGGAGAAATTGGAAATCTATACCCAGGAAGAGAGTCCTTATCAGAATTCTGTCATGTTGGCATGCTGATCTGGTACTTTAGACCTCTAAAACAATAAGAAATGCATGTTTTCTGTTTAAGCCACCCAGTTTATGGTGTCTTGTTCTAACAGCCTGAACTAAGACAGGTGGTAAAGACAATAAGATTTGCTAATATGAAGGCAGTGAGTAGGAGGAAAAGAAGGATTCAAGAATGATGCTGAAGTATTTTGGTTTAAATGTCTATAAAATGGAACTATGATCACTAAAAGAAGAAAGGCTGTGGTGGTGATTGGTAATTTGGAACTGAAATGCACTCCCAAAGGCCTGTGTGTTAAAGGATTAGTTGTCGGCCTGTAGTGCAACTGGAAGGTGGTGGAAACTCTAAAAGGTGGGGCCTTTTGGAAAGAAGTGAGGTCATTGGAGACATGCTCTTGGAAGGGATATTGAAATGCTGGTCTCTTCTTTCTTAGCTTACCAGAACCCATGACGTGAATAGGCCTCCTTAGCTACATGTACCTGCCATGATGTACTGTGTCACCATAGGCCAAAAGCAACAGGTCCAAATGTGCCTAAATTGAAGCCTCTGAAAACCTGAGCCAAAATAATCTTTTCTTCCTTGTAAGATGTTTATTCAAGTATTTTGTCATAGCAATGGAAAACTGACTAACACAGTGAGGGTGCAGAGCAAGTTATGAGGAAGGGAAATCAAAGGTTAAATTTTGAACATCCACATGGAGATGTTAAGCAGGCAGTTGGATTTATGAGTCTAGTATTCAGGAAAGAAGTTAGGGATGAAAGTATGATTCGTGGTCATCAGATAGCATTTATGGCCATGGAACGTGATGATGTCACATAGGGAGTGGTAGATAAAAGAGAGGTTGAGGGCTAAAAAGGTCCAATGTTGAGATGTTGGAAAGATTGGAGGGGTCCAGCCACAGAGACTGAGAAGAAGCCACCAGTATGGGATAAGGAGAAAGGGGAAGGTCCTAGAGTCCTTGTGCAAGAAATATTTCAAGGAAATTTACAGCTGAGATGAGTAAAAAAACAATTGAGAATTGATCACTGACATTAGATAACATTTCATAGTCCACTTTGCTCTTAAAAAATAATTTCATGTATATTCTGTTATGCCATTTATTTTTTTAAAATTAAAGACGATTTCTGCTACTCTGCTGTATTTTAGCCATGCTGGAGAACTTTTGATACTGAGAGTTCCCCACCCTTGGTAATAAACTTGAAACAAAGGTGGTATACCAGGTTTTTTTTTTTTTTTTTTTTTTTTTAAACAATCAAGGTTTCACTTGTAAAGAGACGGAGACAGAAAACAACGACAACAAAAAAACATTGGTAAGATATTTTAAACACACTCACACACACATACAAACACACAGAGAGAGATACATACATTTACAATTATATTATTTTGTTTTGTCTTATTCTTCAGATGTTTTCTTTTTCACTTACCTCCTGCCTCTCTAGAGTTCAGGGCATTTAAAATTTACTTTTCTCCTGCCCTACCCTAAAAACGTTTGCAAAAATAATTCCCCAACTTCTTCATGACAGTTCACGGCCACTTAAGCAGTTCCAAGGTGGTGGGATTTCCCGCCTTCCTTGTTTTCTCACTTTATTTCCCTATTTCTTGTAACAATTTATTCTAATTGATGAAGATTGAAATGTATATCTCCAGTCACCTACAGGTACCATCTTGTATCTCTCAGAAATACAGCTGAAACATCTAAAATGGTGAAAAAAACTCTTGATATAAAATTCCTTATGCCCCAAACCTTAAACAGTGTTCTTCTCTGAATGACTCCCTGGAAAATTTCCCTTCTTTCCTTCAGAATTGTAAGCAATGAATATTTGAAAATGATAACTGATAATATAAAACCATCTTTCATATCTGTTTGCCCAGCATGTTCAAAGAAAATGCTGAATGTAGACACAGGTAAGCTAATATTGAAGCTTATAGTATAAAAAGTTCAAGAAGGGCTGCAGGGATAGCTCAGTGGTAGAGCAGTGGTCCAACAGCACAGGAAAAAAAAAATCAAGAAGGTTCTGTGATTCCACTAAGCTCTCTTTCTCAAGTAAGTGTTTGAGACTTCTATCCCACCCCCAATAGACCTACCCCAGTATTTCTTAAATTATTCCATATGTGAATCCTCTCTGAAATTAAGATTGAGAAATATTTGGTTATAAATTGTTATAAGGATAATACAATCAGTTAATGAGAAAGGAGGTAGAAAACTGATTTGAATTCTGTGTGTGTCCACATGTTACATCTAAATAGATATAATGCCACATGTGTGACAAAAAGTGCACCTCATTTAGAACCAGAAGACTTGAGATTAAATTACGGATCTTCAGCAGGTAGCTTTCTCACTTGGTTTTCTAATCTATAAAATTCAAATCATAAAATAATCATAATAAAACTTGAATCATAAAATAATAATAAAAATTCCTGCCTTATCTTCCATACCAATTTATGAAGACTAAACTAGATAATGCTTACATAAGTGCTTTGTAAACTGTGAAGCATTTTACAAATGTGAGCAAACATCACATAGATTCTATGATGTATGTGCGTGTGCATGTGTCTGTACGTGTGTATGTGTGCTAAATATTTGGGACCCTGAATTCATTAATATAGTATTTTAATCTCTTTGGAAATTACAATGCAATTTTAACTGCTAAAACCCCTGATGCGTCTTGTCTGTGTTCATTAACACCTCTAGAAAGGAGTTGGCAAGAGGATGAGAATTTAAATCCAGCAGTATGGCTTTCTCTTAGCATTTCTTGTTAATGATATGTTGGGAAGATGGAAGAATATGGCTAAGTTTAGTTTGTTTGATCAATGAATTTAATTGAATTAGGAAAATAGCTTCTTAACAAATTTTAAAAAGAGGAAATTATAACATCACTCAAAACTTTCATTAAAAACATTCATTCCTTCTTTTAGTCTAATGCTGGATCACCAAAGAAAGCCTTCCCATATTTAATGTTATTTTCAATAAGGTACCTTGACATTTTAGGTAAAAAAGCAATTCTATACTCCTTTCTTTCAACTTCCTGAATCTTTTCTGGCATGCTATAAGCTTACAACCTCACTGTATTTGAAACAATATAAAGAGAAAAAGGCAATATACTTAATAAAGATATTTCATAAATATTTTAAACTCCTGAATTATAAATTTTTATCATTAGTGAGTTACTCTGGCATTTCTCTAAAAAAGTGTCTAAATAAAACTGGAAGATGTACACTTACTTTCCTGTTAGGAGCTCATACACTAGAATTCCCAGGGACCAAAAGTCCACACTAAAGTCATGCCCTTTGTTGAGAATGACCTCAGGAGCTACATATTCTGGAGTCCCACAGAATGTCCACGTTTTCTGTCCAGAACCTATTTTTTTAGCAAATCCAAAGTCAACCTGGAAAGGAATCAAAGAAAATGTCAGAGATTATAAAACTTATGCTCTTCTTTAAGTCTGCCAGTAACTTCCTAAATCTTTCTATACTCCCACCCTTTCCTATGCGCACACATGCACACACACACACACCACACACAGAGTCTCTGTCTCTTCTCTCTCTGTGTTACATATTTCTTTGCAGGATCAGATGTAAATCTAGTTGCACGCACCTCTACTCTCTTAACCCTTAGAAGATAATTCAATTTTGGTAATATGCTCCCAACAAGCAGTATCAAAAGCAAATTTCAATATGATGGTTGTATTCAGTGGGAAGAAATGAGAAAGGGGAAGTGATACAACCCTGGGTGCAGAAAGCTCCATCATGGAAATACAAACAGTTGGAGGAATAGGGTTGGAGAGAGATTACTGGGCCATGACTCTGAGAACGTCCCTGAGAGGAAAGGAGGGACTCTCCCAGGGTAAAGAATCAACACCCTCTTCTCTGTCTTCTCAAAATGGGCTCTCCCACCTCTCTTAGCTTCTGCTCAATGAACTCTGTGCACAGAATAGACAGGGAACAAAGCTGGAGCTGTAGAGGCCCTGAATTGAGGCAGTGTAAGTAACTGAAACCAAACCCGCCCTGTACAACAAACAGTTGGTTAGACCTGTGTAGGGGTATTTAGCACATATTTTTCATCTCAAATATATACAGATACTATTTTAACAAAACCATGTTCCAGTTCCCTCAAGTAAACAGTCACAGAAATTGTTCCTGGACTGTAACATGCACATTTTAACAACTTCATTACACATGGATGATCTCAACAATATGGCAATAATCTTGTCTAAAGAATTAAATAAACAAAGTTAGCATATCAAAATCAGCCTTCACCTAAAAAAGTGTAAGTCAGTGAGTTGTAAAATCCATGCCCCATTACTTATTCAAATGTTTAAAATCTTTATTTTACCTTAAATTTCTTAGAAAGTTACCATCTTACACATGCTTTGTTATTATCCCACAATAGCAAGAATTTCCTTACTGGGAAAAGGGAATCTACATAATATAATTCAAAGTAGGCTTTTACTGTTTTCTTTCATCCACACAGAACAGTTCACAAAGATTATATGTAGGAGATAACTGGTGATATTATAGAATTAAAACTTGTAACCAGCTGAGATCAGCACATCTACTTACTCCTCAGAGAAGAAACCAATATGAAAATTGTAGCTAATTTTATAAAGACTGAAATTTAAGAGATAAGAAAGCAACATTTATAGCTGCATTTGCGTGCACAAATAGGTGGAAATATTATGTTTTATTGGTTTGTAACTGCTTCTCAACTCATTTTTAATTGCATTTAATTTACCTTTAGCTTCTGCTTAAGAAAAAAAAGTTTTCATCACTCTAAACTTAAAAATAAATTTTTTATGATCTAAAAAAAGTATGTATGTGGTTTCTTTTATAAAAAAAAAAAAAAGAATGACTTGCCGCAGTCCGGCTGATATATATGTTGCAATCTGGCTGGGCAAAATAACTGGGAGGTGACAAGCAACTTGAAGGTTGAAGCGGGAACTGCTTTATTACGGAGGAACTCAGCGGGAACTGAGCAGGAACTCAACATAGCGGGAACCCAAGTTAAGGGAAACCACTTTATTACGGAACAGCAGAGGTATATATACCTAACTGATTACACACAGCTTGACTCAATTAGCATCATTTAGATACAGTAGTCAGCCAATAAGGAATCCCCATCACCTTAATGGCTCGGTGGCGTTGCCTCACAAACCACTCCTCCTGGCAAACTGCCAGGCGCCATCTTGACTTGATTTGCGGTCCCCAACAATGACTGAATATTTAATAGCTATTTAAAAGAAGTTTTCTGGATCTAAGGTAGTATATTTTAAATTGCTGGTTCTGCTCTTATCATATTTGCATATTGAGCCATAGGTGGTAATCACTACATAATTTTTTTAGGATTTATGAACTCATCACTTTCTTTATCTTCTTAAATCATATCAACTTTGGTTTAATTCATTTGGTGAGAAGAAACGGACATTCAGACCTACTCAAAGTTACATGCCTAATAGAGAAGATTACATCTTCTGTCAAATTCTGTATGTTTTCTATAAAAATCAAGCTCCCTCTGTCTCACACCACCATGGATTCTAAAACAAGCCTCCACCTTTTCTTTACCCCATCCTATTTGGGCAATGAAAAGTAAGTTACTTAATTTTTGTTTAATAAACATTCATTGAGCATCACCATATACCAAATACCAGGATAAAGAAAGAGTTCTGGCAGAGTTTATATTGAGAAAAAGAGAAAGAAAACAAGCTTATAAATATAATGCCATAATGATCATAGAATGTCAGATGGTGACATATGCTATAAAGAAACACACAGCAGAATTAGGCACAGAGAGCAATATGAATTGTATCTGAAATAAGGTGACCAAGAAAAACCACACTAAGGAGAAAGCATCTGAGCAGGTTTGAGTAGAAATCTGAGTGGAATTAGAGAAAGTTCTGTAAATAGTGATTCTGTCAGGAGGAAAGCTCTGAGATGGGAATGTGCATTGGTAAGTTCAAGGCCTGGGAAGAAGGCCAGTGTGGCTGGGTCATAATGTGGGAGAGGGAGAGATGCAGGAAGTGAGGGCAGATTCTGGAGTGGGTTTGTAAGCCACAGAAAGAACTTTGGATTTTTCTTCTAAGAGTTACTGTAGGATTAAGGGAAAGATGTATGATGCTATGGCCTGACTTATATCTTAAAGGGATCATTCTAAGAAATAAGAAAATAGACCCCTGTTTTTTTTCCCTTCACATTCTACTAGCAAAAGTAGGCTTTCAAGAAGGATCTCCAGAGAACCAGACTGCAGATTTTCCTTGTCTCTATTAAATTTCTATTATTAAACATGGCTTAAATTAAGCTAAAAGCTTACAATCATTAAGTATCCAAAGACTTTAATAAATGAGAAGGTTTTAAGATACTTCCAAATCTGTAGCCATGACTGCATCATTGAGAAACAGAAAAATTAGCACTGTGGCTTGCGGGAACTGGGTCCAACAAGTATGAGCTTTTTCCCAGAAGTTTCGCTCTAGGTCAGAAAATCTGTCAGATATTGGTTCTCTCAGTCACATAAATATGGACACAAAATGACCAGTCTAATTAAGCCAGATGATTCATGGAGACATAACATTCCAAAATAATATTTATGTGGCATTTTTAGGGCACTTTTTTTTTTTACCCAAGTCTAGACAAGGGTAAAATGGAATCTGTTCATCCTGTCTGCCAACAACCAAAGTTGATTCAATGTCGTTCAGATACGTCTGTCCATCCTCCAAATAGGAAACAATAGGTGATTTCCATCAAGTTAGAGAGAGGCTAAGGTATGTGTGGATGAACCTTTCATAACAATGGCCTGTTCTTTATGGGGTATGGAGATTCAGCTGAAATGCTCAGAGTATTTAGTAGAAGGTGGGCAAAAAAGGGATGATTTGCATGCACGAAGGCAAACTGGAAAAATTCTTTGAGGCTCTTTGAAGATTTCCTTGAATCACAGAACCAATTCCTCTCTTATAAGGATCTCTAACACTGCTTATATTCCACAATTACATCCCTAGTAGGAGTACCATCTAATTGGGTGTGAGTAAATCTAGCTCCTTAAGAAAAGACATTGTATCTATTCATTTTGTACCTTACAGCATTTGTAACAGATTTTCAACTTGTGTTTAGTGAGAAAAAATAATGAAGAGATAACTGCTCATATGGGTTTCAATAAGATATAATAAGCATGAGGTCTAGGAAGGTTTCAATAAGATATAATAAGCATGAGGTCTAGGAAGGTTTCAATAAGATATAATAAGCATGAGGTCTAGGAAGGTCATGGGTACTTGTATGAGCTGAGACTTGAACCAGGCTCTAAGGGAACCTTGTACAGGTAAATTGATGAGGAAGTAGAAGGTATTTAAAGGAGAAGCAGTAGCCCATGTTAAGCACACTGATGGGAAAAACTGTCACTAAGTACAGCTAATAATTTCTTGGCAACAGAATATTGTTGGAGCTGATGATTATTTTTAAGTTAGGAAATACTATATCTATCTATCTATCTATCTATCTATCTATCTATATATATATATATATATATAGCGAGCAAGAGAGAAACTAAAAAGAGAAAGATAGCAAGTATATATACTTTATATACATAAAGTCTATTTATAAAACAATGTGACATGTAAACAAGCTATAAAGCATGAGAATAAAACCCCCTGTACTACCTACCAGTTAAATAACTAGAGGAAAGCCAACATGGAAGGTCCACGTGCTTCTCCTAGGGAGACCTTTTGCCCAATGGGCAAGAGGTCATCATTCCCCTGACATCTACACTTATCACTTGCTTGCATTCATTTCTAATTTTGCCCCATATCTAATATACCTAAGTATGACATAACTTTTATATTTTAAACTTTAGGTAGATCTTATCTATTTTGGGGCAAATTGCATTTTTTATCATTCAAATTTATATCTGTGAACTTAATCCATCCTGAAGTCCATTTTCACTGCTGTATCCTAACACCATTTAATTAACACACTATGATTTTTATCCATTCTACTGTTGGTGGATATCTGTGCTATTTCCAACTACATGCCACTCCAAAATTCTTCTACTGATATTGTTTTCCATGTTATCTAATAGATATGTATAAGACAGTAGAGATGCTGGGTCAAAGATATGATGGCATTTTCAAATTTATTAGATATTGCCAACTACATTCTCCAAAGGGATTATATTATATTGCTATTCTCTCTACCAGAAGTGTATAAAAATTCTAATTGCCCTACATCCTCACAATGATTTAATAATATAAACATTTCCCTTTTTGCCATCTGTGAGTACAAAATCACTGTGGTTTTAACTTGTATTTCCTCCTTTAGTAATTAGTTTGAGCTATAGCATTATAATTAGCTTTCATATCTGAGGGAGCAATTTCCTTCCATCCTGTTCTCTTTGTCTTCAAAAATGTCTTACTATTCTTGGCCCTTGGGTGTTCTTCATAAATTTTAGAACCAGCTTGCCAAACTTTCAGGAAAAGCTCTGCTGGGATTTCCACTGGAAGTGTATCATATCTGTGGATCAACTTGAAGGTACTGATATCTTTAGGATGTTCAGTCTGTTTTGAAATATAGTGCATCCTTCTGAGTTAGGTAAATAATGCTAGTTGCTGCACTAAATATATCCAAGAAGGTATAAAAGCTTAAACTCTATATTAATGTACTTCTTTCTCACATTCTGGGTTTTCCTGAGGAATGAGTAGATCCCCACTAACAGTGATTTAGGAAGACAGGCTCCCTCCATCTCAGGGCTCTGCTAAATTCAAATCAGCTATGTTTGTTGGCAACAAGCCAGAAAGAGTACAGAGACCCACTGCATAGAAATTTTACAGGCCAGGTGTGTGAGTAGTACACATCACTTTTGCTAATATGTGCCACATGGTCACAAGTACCTAGAAAAAGGGCTGAAATGGATTGTCTAGCTCTGTGCCCAGAAGAGAGAATGAGCAACATTAATTATTAATTTAAGTCTTTTTTTTTTCAAAGAGAGAGTGAGAGAGGAGAGAGAGAGTGAGAGAGAGAGAGAATTTTTAACATTTATTTTTCAGTTCTCGGCGGACACAACATCTTTGTTGGTATGTGGTGCTGAGGATCAAACCCGGGCCGCACGCATGCCAGGAGAGCACGCTGCCGCTTGAGCCACATCCCCAGCCCCAAGTCTTATATAATATCTTTTAAATATAATTTTTCTAATTTTCTCAGTAAAATTGTTGCCATTTTTGCTAGTCTTGGTTATGTTTTTTTCATAAATGGCATTTTTTCCTCTATCAACTATTTTTCTGATTTTTAAATAACACTGTTTTGTATTTTTAAAATATTCTGTTTTTGTATTAATAATTTTACATGCTGCAACCCACATTAAAAACTCTCTAATTAATTCTAACATTTGTTTTTCCACTTTGGATTTCTATATAATTAATTTTTATCAACTAGTAGATTTTGTCCTTTGGTTTTCCATCTGTCTTTTAAGTTTATCTCTATCTTAGTTCAATGGTAAATAAAATACTGAATTGGGGTGCATAGATCACTGATTTCAAGAGAATACTTCAAGTGTTTAATCATGATGTACAGTGCTTGCTCTAAATTTTGTTAGGTATATTTCATTTGATTCATTAAATTTCTTTTTATTTTTAGTTAGCTAAGAGATTTTCTTATAACTGAATGTATCAAAATTTTCTCTGCAACTATGAAGTGATTATATAATAGATTTTCTACTTTAATCTATTATGGTGGTGGTTTACTTTAACA
Organism: Ictidomys tridecemlineatus; assembly: GCF_052094955.1. Taxonomy (NCBI): domain Eukaryota; kingdom Metazoa; phylum Chordata; class Mammalia; order Rodentia; family Sciuridae; genus Ictidomys; species Ictidomys tridecemlineatus. The sequence goes on from NC_135485.1 coordinate 62,010,840, forward strand.
GAGCTTTTAAAAATTTTTTAAGACTTTTAGAACAATCAGTGAGATTAAGAGGAATGATGCATAGATTTCTTGTGTACTTCTTACTAACACACACACATACAGTCTTTCAATAGTCAACATACCCCATCTGAGTGGTACATTTGACACATCGCCCAAAGTCCATACTTTCCATTCAACTAACATATGATTTCATGTGTCAATCATTATATATCATATAAGTATTTTTACTGCCCCCAAAATATGTTGTGTTCATTTCTCTCCCACACCCTACAACTTGGCCACCACTGGTCTTTTCACTGTCTCCAGTAGTTTTGCTTTTCACAAAATGTGACACATTTGAAATAAAACACTATGTGGCCTTTCCAGATTGGACTTTCTTTCACTTTGTAATATACATTTAAGGTTCCTCCATGTATTGTCATGGTTTTGATAGTTCATTGCCTTTTAGCATTGAATAAAATTCCCTTGTCTGGATTCAGCCATCTACCCATTTGCCTACTGAAGGACATCTTGCAAGATTTACCAATTCTGAATTAAATTGCCACGAACATTTGCATGAAGATATTGAAGTGAACATCGGTTTTCAACTCCTTTGAGGAAATATCAAGGATTGGGATTGCTAAATGATATAGTTGATGTATGTTTAACTTTGTTAGGAAACCAGAAAACCATCCACCAAAGTGTGTGTGCTGTTTGCATTTCTGCCGTGGCTCCACATCCTCGCCAGCACTTAGTGTTGTCAGTGTTCCAGATGTAACCACTCTAGAAAGTGAGAAGTGTTATTTTGCTGTTTTAATGTTTAAACCCCTAATGATTTAGATTGTACACATCTTTTCATGTGCTTGTTTGCCATCTGTATATCTCCTGAGGTGAGATGTCTATGCAGGTATTTTGCCCATTATTTAATAAAGTTCTTAATTTTCTTCTTCTTATTTTAAATGTACTTTATACATTTCAATAATAAGTCCTTTATTGTGTGTGTGTTTTTAAAAATATTTTCTCCTACTTCTGAGGCTTGTCTTTTCCTTCTCTTGACATTTTCTTTCACAGAGCAAGTTTTTAATTTAAATGAAGTGTAGCTAACCAATGATTTCTCTCATAGGCCATAGCCTTTGATATGTCTTAAAAGTCATCACCATACACGAAGCCAACTAGTTATTCTCTCATATTATTTTCTAGGAGTTTTATGGCTTTGAGTCTTATATTTATGTCTATGATCCATTTTGAGTTAACTTTTGTGAAGGGAGTAGAAGGGTACAGGGTCTGCCTAGATTCTTTTTTTGAATGTGGATATACAGCTACTCCAGCACATTTGTTGAAAAGACTGACTCTGCTTTATGTATGCCTTTGCTCCTTTGCCAAAGATCAGTTGACTCTGTCTATGTGGATCTATGTCTGGGCCATCAGTTCTGTTCCATTGCTCTCTTTGTCTACTCCTCCATCAATATCTCACTGTCTTATTCACTGCAGCTACATTAGGTACTGTCAGCCCTCTGACATTTTTCTTCAATGTTGTGTTGATATTCTGGGTCTTTGCCTCCCCATATAAACTTTAGAATCAGTTTGTCACTATCCATCAGGTAACTTGATGCGATTCTCATTAGGATTGCTGTGACTCTCAGATCAAGTTTGGAAGAACTGGCACTGTGAAAAATACAGAGTATTCCTATTCATGAACAATCCTAAATAGCTCTCCATATATTTAGGACAGCTAAATTTCCTTTCAGCAGGGTTTGTTATTTAGCTTATATAGATTATTTATACATTTTCTTATGTTTACACCCAAATATTTCATTTCAGGAGTGCTAATGTAAATATTATGGTGTTTTTATTTTAAATTCCACTTGTTCACTGTTAGTATATAGGAAAGCAATTGAGTTTTGTATATGAACCTTATATTCTGTGACCTTGCTGTAATTGCTTATTGATTCCAAGAGATTTTTTTGTTGTTGTTCATTCTTTCAGATTTTCTACATGGATGATCATATTGTCTGTGAATAGAGAAATTTTTATTTCTTTCTTCCCAGTCTGCTTATCTTCTATTCGCTTCTCTTGTTACATTAACTAGGCCTTCCAGTAGGATGTTGAAAAGGAGGGATGAGAAGGGACATCTGTATTTTTTCTGATCATAGAAGAAAGGTTTCTAGATGCTCATCATTCAGTATTATGTTAGAAGTAGGGTTTTTGTAGATATTTGTTATATTGAGTTGAGGAAATCCCTCTTTTTTCCTAGTTTACTGAGAGATTTTTTAACAAATCTGTATGGTGATAGAGTTTGTCTAATGCTTTTTCTATACTTATTGATATGATTGTGTGGTTTTTATTTTATCCTGTTGATGTGATGGATTAAACTGATTGATTTTCAAATGTTGAACCAAACCTTGCATTCCTAGGGTAAAGTTAATTTTACTTTAGTATTTAATTCTTTTTATACATTGTTGAATTCAATTTGCGAATATTTTGTTGTGGACTTCTACAGCTATGTTTAGGAGAGATCTTCCCTCTAGTTTTCTTTTCCTATAAAACCTTTGTCTGCTTTTGATGTTAGGGCAATAGATCCCATTATTACGTATAATTATAATCCACTAATAAGAAATAATGAATTAGGGAGAATTCCCTCTGCTTTATCTTCTGAAAGGTACTATAGAGAATTGGTATAATTTCTTCTTCAAATGTTGACTGGAATTCACCAGTACACCCATCTGAGCCTGATATTTTCTCATTTGAAAGATTATTGATTATTTATTCAATTTCTTTAATAGATATAAACCTCTTCAGATTGTTTTATTTCTTCTTTGTCTTTCAAGAGAGTTTATCATTCAAATAATTAGTTAACTACATCCAGATTATCGAATTTGTGGAAATACAGCTATTCATAGTAGTCCTTTATTATCCTTTTAATATACATGAATTCTGTCATTGTACCCCTCTTTCATTTCTGATTTAGTAATCTGTTCCTTCCCCCCATGTCTCTCTCTTTTCTTAGTATTACAGCTAGAGATGTACTGGTGTTATTGATCTTTTCAAAGAATTAGCTGTTGGTTTCATTGACTTTCTTTGTCCATTTCTTGTTACTGATTTCAATAATTTCTGCACAAATTAATAGTTATTGTCTTCTCTTACTTTGAATTTCACTTGATTTTTTCCTAGTTTCCTAAAGTAGGAGCAAAGATGATTATTTTGGATCCTAATATATCACTCAATGCTAGAGACTTCTCTATCAACTCTGCTCTGATTGCATTCCAGAAATTTTGATAAACTGTGTTTTCATTTTCATTTAGTTCAAAATATTTTAAAATTTCTGTTGATATTTCTATTATACCCATGTGTTGTTTTTTAGTGTATTGCTTAGTCTCCATGTGTTTGGGGATTTTCCAGTTATCTTTCTGTTATGGATCTTTAGGTTCCTTCCACGTGCTCTGAGCAGACATGGTAATGTCTACATTCAGGTATCCAAATGATGCTAAACCACTTCACAGGTATGCTAACAAAATAATCCTAATTACTCTCCATCCTTGTGTGGATTACTGCTTTCATTCTTTTCACTTATGTATAGAGGCATAATATGCTCTGCACTTCCTAAACAAGTAAGTGGTGACTGACATTAATTTAGACAAATTCTCAGTCATTGCTCTTTCAAATATTGCTTCTGTTCCTTTTGTGCTCTGTCTTCTCATTCTATTCCCATTCTATTGTGCTTGCATTCTCCCTTCTGTAGTTGTTCCACAGTCCTTGAATATATAATTTATATATATTTTTATATATTATGTAATATATATATACATATATATATATATATATATGATTTTTTTGCCCAGTCTTTTTTTTTTCTCTCCTGTTTTTAAGTTTTGGAAATTTCTTTTTATATATCTTCAAACTTAGAGATTTTTAAATTAACTATGTCAAGTCTACTATTGCACCCATCAAAACTTTTTTTGCCCCTGTGATATCTACTGGGAGAATCTAGTGCAGCTCCTGGAGGACTCACAAAAACGTGCCCTTCTGCCCATGTCTAGACCTTCCGCAGTTGCTGGAGTTTAGAACTCTGCAGAGCAACTCATCGGTTACAGTTAAGGTTTCCCTGTGCAGCACATGGAGGTTTCCCCTGGGGAGTCCTTGCTCCTGTGAGCTGCCTCTCTCTGTATTCCCATGTCTCTCTCTCCAGAAGTGGAAGCATTGGTTTTCCTTGTGTTCTCCCCTCTCTCTTACAGATCCAGGAAGAGTTGTTCTTTCAGTCTGTTCAGCTCTTTCCTCAGGAGGTAAGAGTGGCAACATCAAGCTCCTTACGTGTAGAACTGGCCCAATGGCTTTGTGTTTCCTGAGACGTATCCAACCTTGTATGATGAATTGTTATGAATCTGTATTCACAGCATCAGTCAGTTTGTTAATATTCTGCTCCTGATTTATGCTCAGAATTCATGAGTAAGACTCTATATTAATTTGTCATTTTTAGGAGATTTCTTTGGAGAATTAAGTTCATATTAACTAGCCCCATAAAATAAGAGTTATCCCTTACTATTTTTGGAATGATATCCATAATTTTAACATTAAAGGTCTTTGAAGTGACTGCTTTTTCAAAGGTACAAGATCACTCAGATTTTCTACTTCTTTTTGTTTGGTTAGGCATTTTGTACAACTTTTCCATTTAACCTAAGATTTCCTATGTAGTATTTTCTGGTCCACATAAATCTCTGCTTTAAGTAATTATGTTTATTCATAAAAGTATTTATTTTATAGCCTTTTTTATGAACAGTATTCACACAGATTTTTAAATTTTAATCTATCTTTTTCAGAAAACCAGCTTTGGATGTGTCTATTTCTTTTTATTTTCTGTTTTACTAATTCATGCTCTTTATTTTGTTCCTTTCTTTGTTTTTATATTATGTCTTTTTCTTATCTTCTTAAGTTGGATATTTAGCTCACTGATTCCCATCCCTCTCCATCACCTTACCCCCAAGGATTGAGGACGAAACCCAGGTCTTGTGTGTGCTGGGCAAGTACTCTGCTACGGAGATAAATCCTCAACCCTAAGCTCATTGATTTTTAACTGTTCTTATTTCCTAGCTGAAATGGTTGAGGTTTTAAATATAATTCTAGCTGTTGCAGCCCATATATGTTGATATATAGTATACTCACTCTTGGGCGTCGTTTTTAAATATTCATTAAAGTTTTCTTCACTGCTTGTTGAGTCATTGCACATTATCTTTAAAATTCCACCAAGACAAGTTCCAGTGCTGTTAGTGGCTTCTTCCTGTTTGTTGTTGTTATTGAGTTCTACTTTAAATACACTGAGACTAGTTTACAAGAACTACTTGTGCCTACTTTGAGAGTGAGGGAAGGGCTACCTCCTTGGTCCCTCCTTCATTCTTACATGCTAATCAATCTGCTCAGTCCAGCAGCAAACTCTCTTAGTTGTTGTTATGGGGCTATTGCTAGAAGGAAGCAGATAGATCATAAAAATGAGCAATGATATCAATATTTAATATGCTTTATACTATACTTTCTCATGTAATAATATGCAATATAAGTAAAATTAATCTGCTCTGTTAATGCACTCTGTGCAAAAGCATCTGGGCAGATTTTGCATTTTGGCTGAGGGGCATTATACACAACAGTTAATTCCACAGTCACATCAAATGTTCACTGGTGAGTGACAGCTGAGATGTATTTGATCACTATAAAGTTTGCTCCTGAATAACTGCAAGAGGGTTAACTATTACATACTCTGCCTGGACTGAGAACAAGGCAAGTCTTCTTTAAACATTTTATGTACTGTCCTACATCTTAATGCTGTTCTTGATTCATTCATTCTAGCCAGAATAAGGACTCAAAAATGCTATTGCCTTTATCAGCTCTCCTTGGCCTGGAAAGTGGAAAAAGATGATTTAAGAAATGATAGGACAGGAGGTGAAAGATGATGATGTGAGAGTATTCATGGTCCTACAGTTCTTTAATTCTTAATCTACACCCCTGCAGTTTCTGATGGAGACAGCTTGATCCCAGAGGGGATTCATTCAGGAATAAACCAACCAATCTCAATCATGACTTGGGCAGAAAGAGTGGAATAAGGTCTTCAGCCCTCCCCATAAGCCCATTGTCTGTAATTATCACAAAAGGGTACACTTCTACAGCCTTCTAGAGACACAATTCCAACATCCAGGTTTTTCTCTTATTTAGGAAAAGTTTGCCCCAAGCTTTTCCTGTTTTATCACTGATGGAAAAAAAAATATTTCCATTAGGTCTCTCACCCCTCCTACACACTGCAGGAAACTGAAGAAGGATGAAAATGCTACTTGTAAGAGTTAATAGAATGAGACTAAGGTACTCTCAGAAGGCATCTTTCATCCTTAAAGACATTTCTGTCCAAGGCTGGACTGCCCAGGGTCCATCACCCAGATGGCATTACTGCTGTGCTGTCTGTCACCAGGTACCCCACCATCCATCCCTACAGCAGCCCCCTCAGGAACTCTCAGCTCAGTTCTGCTGGGCTTTTAGCTAACAGACAGTGCCTGTTTCTGCTATTTGCTAAAACTTGCTTAATGACCCAGTAGAAAATCAAGTTTTGTTCAAGTGTATTCTCCACCTATTGATGAATGACAGCTGAGTCACTCATTGAATTGAATATTTTATAAGCCCTATTAGATTAAATTTATTAATTTTGTTATATACTTTTTTTTATAGCTTAAGTGACTTAGTGTCTAAATATCCAAGCAATTTCTGAGACAGGCATATTAAAAAGTCTACAATTATTCAAATTTCTTTATTCTGCCAAATTCTGATGTTTATTTTTTGAAATATTTTATTAGGTATATAAAAGACTGGAATATTTATATCATTTTGCTGAATTCTGATGTTTATTTTTTGAAATATTTTATTAGGTATATAAAAGACTGGAATATTTATATCATTTTGCTGAAAGGGGCCTTTCATTATCATAACGTTACACCTTTATCTCTAGGAACACACCTTCCCTGATATTAATATGATGAAACCTGTATTTTAATTGATTTAATATTTCCCAGAAATATCTTTTCCCATCCTAATTTCAACCTTTCTGCATCCTCCTATTTTAGGTGTCTCTCTTAGAATCACCATCAAGCTGATCTTTATTTTATAAATCTATCTGACAATCATTTTTATCTGGAGAGTTAAGTGCATTTACATATATTAGATTTCTTCTTACTTTATTAATTTGTGCTTTCTCTGTTTTCTTGATTTGTTTCTTCTTTGTTGCCTTCTATTAAATGACATTTTTCTCCTTTTGCTTCAATTTCAATTACTCTCACATTCTGTTTATATGATACTGGTTTTCAGGTATTTAGTATTTTATCATTTTAATAGTATACATTACAAAGATTATTAATTGACACCATAATTTTTAAATGACATGACGTGTTTACCATTTCTCTATGGCTGTCATTCCTTGTAGCATCCCAGAGCCTTCATGAGGAATCATTTTTCTTCCCCTCTAAGCATAACTTTTGTATGTAGGAGTAAACATCTTTGAACTTTGTTTTCTGGGCTTACAAATGAGATCTTTGGTTATTTCACTTAAAATGTGTAAGATATTATACTGCTTTATGACTTCTATTATTATTAGTGAGATTTCTGCTGAAAGTCCTATTTTTATTCCTTTGTTCCTTTCAGTTTACATAAACTTCCCTTTCTTTTTGATGACTTTTAAGATGCTGTCTGTTTTAGTTCTATACTTTTACTACTACAGTAGCCAGCATCCAAGGGCACCCCAGTGAGCCACTTCCCCTGGTGTTGAGTGGTATGCCCATCCACAACAGACCAACAGAATACAATGGAAGTGCTGGTAGATGACCTCGAGAGTAGGTTTTCAAGGCAGGTAGCAGTTCCTCGGTGTTTGGAAGACTTACTCTGACAGAAACCAGCTGCCATGCCATGAGAACATCCAACCAGTCCTGTGAAAAGGCCTGTTGGAGAATGAAGGCCTCCAGCCAACATCCAGCACCAACTTGCCAGCCGTATGAATGAGTTACACTGGGACTGATCCTCCAGCCCTAGCAGATGTGCAAGCCTCCAGGTGATGGCAGCCCCAGCCAACATCTAACCAAGACTCCCTGAGAGACCTGGAGTCAGAATCACCTAGCTAAACATTTCCAAATTCCCAAACTGTAGAAATTGTGAGATTGTAAAAGGCTATTGCTGTGTTGAGTCATTAAGTTTTGAAGTGACTTGTTATACAAAACAAGAGCTTCAAGAAATATGATCTGGAATTTGGACTCCTTTACCTGATTGCTGTCTTTTTATGATTTCTGGAAAAATCTCAGTCATGGTTTATTGAAATATTGCTTTCCCCTCATTCTCTATATTATTTTTGTCTGGGAGTACAATTAAACTTTTAAAGAAACTTTTCCAAGTTTCTTCATTCCTCTTTCTTTTATTTCTATTATGTCTCTATGCTGCATTCTATATAAATCACTTTTTCTTTCATTTCCCTGATTTTTCTGTTTGTGTTAATCATCTACTATTTAACCTTTCCATGACATTTTCCAAATTGAATATAATTGACAGGTAATAAAACTCACACATCTTTGGTGTACAATTCATGCAGATTATACTCATATAACCACAGCCCACCATATATACGTTCAGGATACAGGCATTCCTATTATCTCAGAAAATTTCTTCATGCTTTTTCCCAATCAAATGCTCCTCCCACAGATATCTATTATATTGCTTTCTAACACATACTATACAACTCTTATAAATGTAATCATGTATGTGTGCAGCTTCTTTTATTAACATAGTTTTTAAAATTCATCCATGTTATTGCCTACAGAAATTCACTCCTTTTTTTATTACTAAACTGAATTCTGTTGCTGAAGGTACTACTGTATGTAAATACATACAATTGATGATGGATATGTGAGCTATTTCTTGTTTGGGGCCTGCTAGAAATAAGGTTATTATGGGCATTGATTCCCAATATATCTGAAGCTCTGATTTCAGTTTTCCTGGGTAAATATTAAGAAGTGGAATGTTCTGTCATAGAATAGGTATGTTTGGCTCCATGAGAAACTAACTGTTCTTTAAAATGATTTCAGTTTTTATCCCCATCACAAGTGTAGGGGACCATCCTTACCAATACTTGATATTGTCAATCTTTTTAATTATAACAACTCTACTAGGTGTGAAGTGTATTTCTTTGTGGTTTTAATTTATATTTATTTACTTGATAATTAGTGATATGGCTAAGTGATCATGCTCATACTTTCCTTATTCAAGGTTCATGACCATTTTTAAAATACAGTAGCTCAAGTTTTTATTATTTACTTGTAGATGTTCTTTATGTATTCTGGCTGTGAGCCTTTTGTCAATTAAATATATATTGAAAATATTTTCTTCTAGTTTATGACATTATAATCCATTTTCTTGGCCATGTATTTTCATAATCATAAATTTTTAATGTTTTTTTTTTACTCTTTTTTGGGAGGGGAACCAGAGACTGAACCTGGGACCCTTAACCACTGAGTCACATCCCCAGTCCTTTTTCATTTATTTTGAGATAGGGTTTTGCAAATTGCTTATGTCCTTGCTAAGTTTGTTAAGGCTGATTTTAAACTTGTGATCCTCCTCCTCAGCCTCACAACTTGCTGGGATTACAGGCATGCGCCACTGCACACAGCTAGAAATTTTTAATTTTAATGAAATTCAATTCATCTTTTTTTTTTCTTTTAAGATTAATATTATTTGTGTTCTAGGAAATCTCGGCATATCCCAAGTTTTGAAAATACATATTATGTTTACTTTCTAAATGGTTTATAGGTTAATGAACAATCTTGAAATAATTTTTACATATAGTAAGAGGTACAATCGGGTCATTTTCTTTTTCTTTCTTTCTTTCTTTCTTTCTTTCTTTTTTTTTTTTTTGCTATTAAGGCTATACAGTTGTTTCAGCAATGCCTTCTGAAGACACTAGCATATCCTCTTTTGCTGACTGTCTGTGTCTATCTCTGGACATTATTCTACTAGACTGAGTTGTCTATCTTTATACCAGCATCACAGTGTTTTGATTACTACAGCTTTATATTTATAGTAAGTCTTCATATCAGATAATATAAATTCTTCAATTTTATTATTTTACAAATTAGTTATTGACACTTCTAAACATTCTGAATTTTCATGAGAATTTCAGAAAAAACTACATTTCTGAAAGCTGGTTTCTCAGATTTCTGAGCCACATCCCCAGTCCTATTTTGTATTTTTTTTTTAAGAGACAGGGTCTCACTGAGTTGCTTAGCGCCTCACTTTTGCTGAGCCTGGCTTTGAACTCTCTGTCCTCCTGCCTCAGCCTCCTGAGCTCCTGGGATTATAGGCTTGTGCACCAAGCCTGGCTATAAATTGTTTAACTGTGGATGTCACCTAGTGTGTTGCCCTTTTTCAAGGTCTAATTATCTACTTTTTATTGTTCTCCAATGCCTTCATACATATTTATATGCATAATTAATCTCACCAAGAGGACAGTGCAGTGCAAACTATTCAACCATTAATGAAAATTTCCATTGCACATTTAATTTCAATTATTATACTCTTAATTTATCATTAGATGCTTCACTTGTTAGTTTTTTTTTCCCAAAAACCTGTTGGATATTTTTTGAAAACATCTGCTCCTCACTCATTTTTTATCCCACTCTTATTTTCAAGACACATCAGATGTATTCACTGTACATTCTGTACCTAGTTATTCCAATATGTGAGGAGTTTATGTGTCTCCTTCTGCTCTTTTTGTTTCTGAAAATTAATGCTCATGGTAGCTTTTTTCCTCCTTATACATTTATTTTATTATTTTAAAAATGTGAGCTCATGTTCCCTGGAACTTTATCTATAAGAGTTCTTTGTGACTGGAGTTAAAAGTATATTCTTCCAAAGAGAATATACATTGGTTCTTGGTACTTGGGCATGCCACCAACCTGGATCTATTTTCATTTAGATTCTTACTTGGATTTTTCCATCCTTGAAGACTGGACACCAATCTCTCCATTAAGACTAGCCTGTGGCCAAGAATTCTTAGACGAGACCCTTCCTGTGCCTCTACCAAGAGCCAATAATGAGAAAAGCATGTTTCCTTGAATGTACTCTGTCTTTGTAAATTTGATATTTGTTTCTTATTTTCTTTTTCTCTTAGAGTTTAATCTGTGCGATTCCTGGCTCTATACAATGTTCTCTGATTCAACTTTCCCACATTGCCCAGGTCCAAAGCTTAGTTTGCTGTTCCCAGAAGACACAGCTACTAAAATCAAACCTCTAGGCGACCTAGGGCTGCTGGGCACACAAGATGACAGCTTCAGTGTTGGATCTTGACCACCCACTATTGCCAGCCCCAGAGGAACTCCCATGCTGTGCTGTGAACAATCATGCAGTTGGAACATTGCTTTCCATGTCTCACCTAGTATTTTCAGACATTTTGTAGAAAGAGGATTTCAGGATATCTAGATTAATATATAACTAGAAATGGAAACATTCAACATTTGCTCTTTATCCTCTGCAGGCTTTAGTTCTTACTCTTTGTTTAGGTCATTGGCAAATGAATTAGCAGAATGGACACAATGGTGAACAGACTCATTATTATAAATACTGATTATGCTACCAACTTTTGTTGAAAAACAGCTCTGAGAAGGACAAGAGCCTTCATGCCCTGTGATGGTTTTACTTCTAGGATACTCCAAAGCTTTTCCTTAAAGAGCTGTAGGAGACACAACCAATGAAGGAATCACGAATAAGAATGATTGAAGCCTTGTGTTAGTATCTCACCAGCTCTCAAAGCTGTCTTTCATGGATAAAATAAAGCCTGACTAGATCAAAATATCTCTTGGAAGTCAGCCAAATATCACATGAAAGGGCTTCTCTTTTCCTCCTTTACCATGGGGAGAGATGGTGTCGCCATCACACATAACAAAGTTAATTCCTATGGATAAATTTCACAACTATAAGGTGTTGGTGATAAAGCTTGTCTCACAGATTGTTAACAGATTAATTGTCAAAGGTTAGCATAGTATCTTTACACATACAACTGCTCAGTAAATAATATTATTATTTCCTTATATAAAAGGTCTCGGGTGGGTAACTTTTGATGTCTTTGTTAATATTCAGAGATGGTTTGAATGTCTTTCAGAGACTCTCAAGACCTAGAAAACTTTAGCCTTCGGTCCCCACCCTGTGGGGTTTCCTCCTTAGGTCCAAAGTGCCTTGGCTTCTCCTCAGTTACCACCATCCAGATGTGTTGTACTTTCTCACTGAAAGCAGCTTCACTTTTCTTTTATTCTTTACTATAACATATAAGGAAGTTCCTGTTAGACATCAATGGGCCACAAAGATGGACAGCAAGGGAGTCTCTGTCCTCAGAAGCCTGTAGTCTAACAGGATTTCAATCCTGATTGCCCATTAGAATTGCCTGGAAATATTTCAAAATGACCACCCACAGTTAGGTTTATCTTCTCTCCTTATATAGACAGCAGGTATCCTGGGGCAGAAGTGATATACTCTCTTCTTTCATTATTTCTTATAGCCAGTCCTTATATGAATCAATTAAAACCTAGTTAAATTATTTAAAAAATACTAATAAAATACAATGTTAAGGGCATTCTATTATGAGAATCTTCAGTAGGAGTCATAAATATGGTTGAACATTAAATTCACAGGACAAAGAGAATGTATTCATAACAGTGTTCCCAGTACTAAGTGTGCCAACTTCAAAGGCCATATCCCCCATAGTGAAAATAATAGCTGTACCAAAATTAAAAAGAAAATTGCAACTGTAACACAACTTTGTTTTGGAAATATCTTATGTGACACTATAAATGAAAGAACTTATCTTACCAATTTCAGGTAACCCTCAGCATCTAGAATCAAGTTTTCTGGCTTCAGGTCTCGGTAGATAATACCTAGTCGATGCAGGTAATCAAATGCCTCTGTCACACAAGCGACACAGAATTTGGAGGTGGCTTCGTCAAAGCTGCCTCTGTAATGAAATAATTTTCATTCTCAGTGTCCTGGACACATGTCCTTTCTACTGTTCTAGGTCTCAATTATTATATTAGTACCAAATATGTAATATAAATATTTTGTGTCAATATCAAAATGTATTTTATACTGTCAATAAAATTGGGATGTTTACTGGTGATAAAGAAATTGAGAAGGTTACTTGAGGCAAACTAAACAACTTCACTAAAGTTAAAATATCTTTACCCAAGCACTTGTTTCTGATAATCACACATGAACATATAAAATAGAAAACCAAGGAAACAAAGAGTTCTTTAGATGTCTGTGGAACACTCTGGAGAAAATGCGACTATCTCAGTGGAAAGCTTAAAAGAGACTTCAGCAATTTATTGCTTGACTAAAGAATGGCTCAAGTGGTCACTTTAATTTCCTGTGGGTACAGCATACAATACTAACCCAGGTAGAAAGGGGCCATAACTTTTCTTGTTTGATGTCTCTTGATCTTTATTAGTAGAGTTGCCTTGTACCAGCATAGTGAGAAGCATTATTATACTCTGAATCTTCTTAAACATGGTGGTGATTCACCCCATAATATATCAGAAAACTATGGCTTTGGGGTGAGAGAAAATGGATTTAATTCCTGTTTCCTTTGTTCACTATACCTTGAGCAAGTTGTTTAACTGTTCTAAGCCGCAGAATCCATGCAGTAAAATGGGCTTACTCCTTAATTAGCAACGTTGTTTTTAGGATTGAGCATGGTACTTAACAGGTTGTAGGAACTCTCTTTCATAAGTAGATTTAGATTTTCTCTCTCTATATATATTCCACTGTTGAAGCAAAGACTAATGTTTTTGCAGTAGCATCATTGAAGTTTCCTTATCCTTCCGGGTTTTCCCCAATCCATACAACAATATATGTTCCAAGGTCAGCGATTCTCAGTCATGAATGTACACTAGAATTGTCTAACAAGCATGAAAAAAAAAGTTACTGGATATCATCCCAGATGAAATGAAATCATAACATCTGGCATTACGGCCCAGCATTTTTCTTCGTAAAAGTTCCCCCATATGATTGTAAGCATAGCCAGGGTTGGGGTCCACTGTCCCAGGTAAGGCTGTCAGGGTGTCTGCTGGGCAGTAACCTCCAGAATCTAATGCCAGCCTACCTTTACATTTTCTTTCACTACCCTTATTTCCTACTCAAATTCTGCTCATTAACTATAAGGAGACCTAGTACCAAGTCAACTTTTCTGCTTTGTATTTTCCTGCTGCTCTGGCTTTCCAAGGTTTTGTCATCTTTAGAGTTTAATTCAAAATCTTCCTCTGTCATCATGCATTTCTCTCCATCCCCTCCTCTGAGCTGACTGTCTACAAAACTCACTCGCTATTTAATTACAATTTGCCAAACATCTTTGCTACTATTTAGTGTTCATATTTATAAAATGTTTTAAAAATCATATAATTTCCCCAAAGGAACTCTTGATGTGCCAGGAAAAAAAGGTTCATACTTTTTATTCTTTATGATAGAAACTCTATATCATCTAGAAAAGTTCCATACTGTCTGCTGTGGAGTCTTCTACAGAGGTGGTGCTTAGTATGTATCTGTGGTTTGAGTGCATGAAAACCACTTCTTTAGTAAAATTGAACCTTTGTTGACATCTTACACTGCTTTTCTGTGAGGTCTTAACGACTCCCTACCAGGTCCCATTTCTTTAAGTCTGGGAATCAGAAACATCTGAGTTAATGCCCTGATTCTGCCCTGTACTCACCATGAGACCTTGGATAGTTCTCCGTCTCTGGGATTCTTTACTGCCTAAAACTGACTACGTCACAGGGTGCATATGACATGACTGCAATGTCAGCTAATAGACTATTCCTACTGTACTTTATCAAGCGATAATATTTTCTTATAATAATTTCCAAATCATTTCCTCTGTGCCTTTTTAAATGTTCCTAAATCCAACATCCTGTAGACTGACATGAGTAAAGAAAGCTCTTGCTTATAATGCTTGTTCATTACCTGTCTCTTAATATACTCCATAGCTCCCCACCTAAGCAGGCCTCCAGAAGCATGTACACATATTTATTGTCCTTAAAAGTACGATATAATCTGCAAAGACAGATAAAAACATGGTTATGA
This sequence comes from Ictidomys tridecemlineatus, assembly GCF_052094955.1. Classification (NCBI taxonomy): domain Eukaryota; kingdom Metazoa; phylum Chordata; class Mammalia; order Rodentia; family Sciuridae; genus Ictidomys; species Ictidomys tridecemlineatus. The sequence continues at coordinate 62,025,948 of NC_135485.1, forward strand.
TTAGAAATATGGCTTTTAAAGCTCTTTAAAGTCACTTAAGACTATCTTCAATAACATTTTGAATGATTGACCCTCATCTCCATACAAATATCCTGCAGCTACACTGGGCTTCTCGCCAAAGCTTCTTTCATCTTTCCTACTGCTGTGCTTTTGCTCATGGATCCCTTTACTCAGACTGCTTTCCCTCTGCCCACAGAGGAAATGTCTTCCATTTCACTGTAAAAGTTTTATCTACTCTGCAAGACTATACCTCTTAATAAAGCAGCTCATTATTCTGCCTACCTAGCAAAGCAATTCAGAGAGTGAGCTCAACCAAGAGGCTCAGGCTCAAATCCCAGATCAGACACATATTAGTTATGTAGTCTCAGATCTCTGTTTTTCATTGAAAAAAAAATATATATATATATGTATATATACATATATATAGTGAGAGATTATATATTCATTTGATTATATATTATTTGTATACATTATTGATAATAAATATTTACTGAAAATTATTCATATTTATTTGAGCCTCCTAAAGGACCAGTGAAGGAAATGTTGTGATTCTCCCCACTTCCTCTTCCTATATTTTTGGCTTAGAAGAGTGACTGGTGCATTTTAATCTCTCACTATACAAATGTTGTCATTTATATTTATTCTTAGTATATTATTATTGTCCTATTATTTGCCAGGTACATCACAAATATCTAGAAATGCAAAACTTAATACAACTTAATCCATTCCCTGAAGCTGGTCATCATAGGTCATTAGTGAAATATTAATTTTAAAGGGGCATTCTGGGAGCATAATAAAAGGTAATTGGATGATTTTTGTTAGCATTACCTGAGTTCAGATTTAATTTTTAGCCTTGCAAAAATGGGTCTAGGGACATGGATAAATAGAAAGATCTTCTCAGGGTATTTGATCAAAAAGTACAAATTCTCTTCATTATACAGACACTGTCTATCACCCAGAAATCATAAAAACTACAGTTTGGGGCACTTAGAGAAAATATAAATTCGCTTAATATCACTAACCCATGAATTCACAAGTAAAGAGAGCTATGACCTAGAATAATTTTAAATTCCCCTTCAAACACTGAGGATACCTACAGAAAAAAGAATAACTATCAGAAAATGATATGCCTTTGGCACATAGGCATTCGAGGGCCAGGATATGTTCTCCTTTGGTAACTTCCATGTGCCCCATGTGCCCTTCCTACAGAAATTCAACATCAGAACACCCTCTGAGGGGTTTCTTATACCGTCTTGATTCTCCCAAATTCTACAATAGGTCTGGATAAAATAATCAGTTCAAGTTATTCTGCAATAATTTTGTATTCACACACACAAACAACATGCTTTTGTAAAGTGGAAACTCTGATCCAAGATTTCATTGGCTAATCCAGAGTAGAGTCTCCTCTTCTTCTTTCTGTCCTCTTACATGGAAACATTCAAAAGAAGAGCCTAAAAATTCCAAGTCCTGGGAGAACAAAGGCTTACTTACTTCACAATGAATGGAGAACACAGCTCTTCCAGAATCCTCTTCTCTGAGTAGATGTGCTCCTGTTGCTTAGTGTCAACTATGTGCTTTTTCCTTATACACTTCATAGCAAAAGCAACATTCTCATTTTTTACTTTAACCTATGTAATAAAAGGAAAAATCCTCAATATTGACTTAGTAGGAACAATTTGCCATATCTGTTTAAAACATGATAATTATTGAGAGTTAAACCTGTTTCACATTTAAAGAGAATGGAAGCTTTTAGCCACTTAGGTCTCTAGGACTAAGTTTCATCACAATTTCTCAAGTAGTTCATATATCTGATTCTAAAATTTTGTATTACAGTAAGAAAACATATGGTTAGAAGTCTTAATCTTTAGAAATCAAATGTTTTTGATTATGTAACAGAAAAAACCTGGACCAAAATGGCCAAAAATTTCTATTTCTTAATATTTACTTCTTTGATTTTCCAAGAAAAACAAATTAAATCATGTTCTATATTTGCACCATTCAGTACAGTAGTTAGTAATCACATGAGGTTATTTAAATTTAAATTAATTAAAATTTAAATTTCAGTTCTTCAGTTGCAGTAGCCTCATTTCAAAAGTTCAACGCCACATACACCTACTGGCTACCTGACTGGATGGCACAGATATACGACGTTTCCATCATCATAGAAATGTCTATTGGAAAGTGACACTCTAGGTATAAAAATCAATCTTTTCCCTTAAGAGGAAAGTAAATTTTAAAATAAACATTTTTCCTGGTAGGTTTAACATTTCATAAATGGTCTATACTGGAAAAGTAAGGAGGTTATACAGAAATGGCTTCTTCCCATATTTTATCATGTTTACCATTGGTACTGCCTATAACTTTTAAATCAGGGAGAAATACTGCTTCAATAGTTGTTATCTGAGGAAACAGATCTCAGCATTGCTAATTTAATCCTTTTGCCATGATCTTTGGTGGAAAATACACTACAGATGGATATTGCCCTTGTCTCTTCATATGACATAAGAGACATCATGAATATTCTTCCTCTATTTAGAAACCATTTTCCCCTCTCATTCGTCAGAGATGAGGTATGAACTGAGTGTGAAGTGTGTTATCCAGGGTCCCTGGCAGGATTTCAGATCTGTTCATGCCCAGGGCCAACTGGCAGACAGAGACATCATCAGCACAGTACCCAGACGTCAATACACAGTACATTGTTAATATTCTGATGGGCTTGGTAATTGTCAAGGGCTCAGAATCATATATAACCAAAAAGGTCACAGATTTCCATTCTACAGTTTCCTCAGAATACCAGATTTGTTGTTATTCTACAACTTGGAGGATGATTATTAAGCACAGAGAGGTGGTGATATGGAAGACACAACTGAAATCAGGCTGTAAGTTTCCAGCTGTTTGTTCAGCACTGCAGAAGGCTGCTCTTCAAACATCATTTTGCATTCGTCTTATTTCCTTTTTTTCTGATGGAAAATTTGGGGCAACCCAAAAATAGGATAATGAAAGCCAAATACAGACACAGTAGTGGAGTTGTCTAAGGGATCTAACCATAATATTAAAGATCTCATTTCTATAGCATTTCTGCAGGACACATTCTTCTCTTCCTTTGTGTATAGAGAGCTCATGTGTTGTGGTTATATATATCTATATATACATATTTTGCCATTAGGAAATACAGTTTTTACATTTTACAGCCTTTGGGAATGCTTACTTAGTACATTCTCCAATAATTACCATCAAGAACAAATTCACTAAAGGATCTGATGTAAGAAGCTGGAAATAACAGCTCATTACTACAAGTTACTAACACAGACCTGCCACTATACCATATGCAGATTCAAAATTTTACTTTCTCAATTTCAGTTCAAAACAAAATTTAAGATAGCAATAATAATTCATATGATCCTCCGAGATAAGCTGGAATATAAAACAAAAAAAGTCAACAGGCTTCTCTCAGATGCTTGAAACGTAAACCCCTTACAAGCTCAACTCTTCCGAACCCACCAACGCCCAGTGTTGCAATAATCTCAAGGTTCTGGAAGGGGGATGATGAGGAAAATCTGGCCACCTTCTCCTTCAGCTGAATCATCTCCAGAGAGAGTGCTTTGGACAGCTTCCAGTTAGACATGGACCGCCTGAACAAAAGAAGTGAAACTTTACACACATACCCTTAGTCAGGCAGGCACCATGCCTCTCATAAATTCCATTCTTAAATAGTCTTACAACTGCCGGCAACACTGCCTATAGATGCCTCAAAGGCTATCTCAACTTTGATAGGATCAGATTCAGGTACATCTGGGAAGAAAAACAATGGAATATACAAACCAAAAACCCTCATATGCACAAAACAAGAAATAGACAAAAATAGAATTGAATCATCAAGGTAAAATTGATGAATTTTAGCTAGACATAGTGTCACTTTCCTGCAATCCCCGTGACTAGGGTGACTGAGGCAGGAAGATCTCAAGTTACAGGCCAGCCTCAGCAACTTCATGAGACCCTGTCTCATTAAAAAGTTAAAAAAAAAAAAAGAAAGAAAAGAAAATTGGGGAAGTGGCTCAGTGATTCAATCCCCCAATTCAGTTCTCAATACCAAAAAAATAAATAAATAAATAAAAATAAATAAAAGTGAATAGCATTTAAAACATAATATTAAAGATCTCATTTCTATAGCATTTCTATAAAACTATTAACAACCCAGAAAAGGAGTGAATAGCAGGCAATAAAACCAGAGAGCCATTCTCTTTGTTGCACATATAGGACAATGCCACACTGAGGATCTTGGCCATAGTTTGCTCCTTTTCTCAGATATTGAAGTTTTCCATGGCTTACCCAGAAAAATTGATTTTTGAAATGTGAAAAGTACATTTCTCACTTTATGTCTTAAGAATTGTGGAAACAACCATTTTATGCCTCAATTAAGACTTAGTGCTCTGAGTTATACATTCATAAGCTGTTAGTACAATAGGCCTTTGGTGTAAAAACTGCAAATGCATTCCTTGCAAAAACAAAAAAATCTTGTTAAGTACTGATTGAATGCTCTAATTTAACTCAACCTCAGCCTTCTAGAAATTTTGAATATACAGTTTCAATAGCTCTATATACTGTACATATGCTTAAGCTTTCACTCAAAAAATGTTTCAAGGGGTGGGGGTACAGCTCAATGGTAGAGAGCTTGCCTAGCATGCATGAGGCCCTGGGTTCAATCCCCAACACAGCAAAAAATAAACAAAGAAACATAAGAAGTGTTTTAGCAAAAAACAAAACAAGACAAACCATTTAAAAAATGTAGATTTTCTATCAAATTATATTAATTCATCCCTATTACTATATCCCTATTACCCAACTCCTCCTCCATACATATAATTATCTAGACAATAGCTCCCTTATGTTTTGAAAAATTTAAACTATAACCCTACTCTTTACCTGTAATCTAGTATAAATGTCCTTTTGAGATGTTACCATTGTAAAGAATTCCCTTTACCAGGAAATTTCTCCCTAAAATTTCTATTCATTATGCAAAATAAAGCTGCTGACTATTCAGAGACTTAACTAATCATCATTCTAGTGACATTCTAGTATCTTGTTTGTGGAAGAATTATTAAAAAGAGCTCTCCAGAAGTTTCTAGGGAAGGCACATTAACTGTTTACTGTATAGGCAATGGAGCTCCCATGTCTTCTTCTTTATCTACTGACTTCCCAACAAGTCAGATCTCTCTTGGGAGGATGTTCCCCCACTTACTTGGCATGTCTTTTCTCATCATCACGGTTCAGGTTTGCCACATACCCTTCCAGGTATTTTTGGAGTTCTTCAAATGTCCCAACAGTTTGATTGAATGTTCTGAAATAACATAAAATAAAATAGAATAAAATAAAGCAAAATAGTACCAAAGTAACTTGACATTCTTCTTAAACTCATACAAGAATATGTATAGAGTTATCCATGGAGTCAATTGTTTTTCAATAATTTATGGAATATTAACATTGCTGTAACATGTGGCCTAGTTGCTGAAAGCTCTATAATTGAGCTTTTGAGTTCATGCAAGCTAAAGAGGCTACCAGTGAGAAGAGACAGCATTTCTATTGTTTTCTGCTTTGCAGTTCTAGTATGTCAACAAGTAGTTTTTCATTTGTTTTAAGACAGTGGAGAAGAAACAGCTTACATGATCTGCTTATTGAATCAATAGCTTATAGAGGTTACAGATTTTAATACTTTTGCTTAATTAAGTAACAATTTAAAATCAAAGGCAAAATTTATCTGTTCTTTGTCTCTGATAATTCTCCTCATTTCACATTCCTTCATAATTTCTTTTTACCTGAATTTCATAGTTCTCTGTCTGAGGCTCATCTGGTTGACCTCACTCATCCTTCATAGACCACAGCCTTGTCCTGTGCCTGACCTAATCTCCCTGTCCCAGTCCACGGTCTTTAGAAATTCTTACATACTCCACTGTCCGTGAGAAAAATGAATCCCCTTCCTCACGAGAGAAAGGATAGTTTTGTTGAATGTCCTTCCAAAGCTTCCTATGCCATATCTAACAATCTGCCTTGATTTGTGATTATTAGGATAGAGACCCCACTTTCACCATAGTGGTATCATTTTAAGTGTCTGGTACACAATAGAATTAAAATAATAAAAATGGGCCTCAACATACCTAAAACTAATAAACCAGTAACACCTCAATAATACAGTGTCACAACTTAATGCCTCTATACACATTTTGCTGACAGCCAATCAATATTTCCATTTGTCAATATGTGTTACACACTGGAATGGGTATTTTTCATTCCTCCCCTCAGATGTACTCCCCACTCTTTTCTACCCTTTACTATAAACTGACCTTTGTTGATGTACAGTAATGGGACATAAAATAATATCACTATGGAATTTCTAACTTCCTTAATAATTGAAATTTTCAAACAAAAAGGAAATATTAAGAATCTGACATAACTTTCTTTCTTTCTTTTTTTTTTTTTAAGTGGTGCTGGGGATTGAACTCAGGGCCCTGTGTTTGGAGGCAAGCACTCTACCAACTGAACTATATCCCCAGTCCTCTGACATAACTTTCCTATGTGAATATATGAATACAGCATAGTGACTCTCACCATCATGTACATCCATAAGACTGGGGTCTTAATTAGAATAAGATATATTTTATGCTTGTACAATTATATCAAAATGGACTCTACTATCATATATAAAGAACCAATAAAAAAGGAAATATTTCTTGTACTTTGTTTTCCTTTAATTTACTCTTCCTTTACCAATTTTTTGCTTGCCACTAGACTATTGTTATAAACAAATCTTATTTTTTTCATGTTGTGACACTGGGGTCATGGGTTCCTAGAGGTTCTTTCCTAACTAATCTTAAACCACTCTTTCAAGAGCTGCAACATTATAGCTGTAACTTTCAAATAGCCTGTACTCATTCAGCTGTTACAGTAACTAACCAACTCCTTTGGGATTTATCTCAAAAATTAAGGATTGTGGTGTCACCATACACCTTCCATTTGTTTAAAGATCTTAAAGCAGGATTATTTCATAGTTTGTCACACTTTAAAAACAGGAAAACCTCAAATTCTAATTCTTCTTGCTGTATAATCATTCTAAGCATGTATTAAAACCGTGGACTAGGAAGGAAAGAATAAGAATCCATAGGCTCTCCGTGCCTGCATCTCATTGCAAGGATGATGCCCTCTATTGAGCCACCATCTGGTGAGCACTTCCCACATGCCAAGGACTACATCAGATGCTGGAACTGCAGCAGCAATGCAGTTACATGTTTCTGTATTCGTGAAGCTTACAAAAGAGCAGCAAGAGATGGTAAATAAAACAAAGTGTGAATAATGGTATGATTTGGGTAAAAACAGTGGACTATGGGAGTGTTGTGGGGTCTTAATCTACTCCAAATCATAGCTAAGATGATCCTAACATTTATTATCCAAACTGAAATACTTTCCAGAATGAAATCAGATACCAATAATAAATATGTTGGGATAACCCTAACTGTCCCAAGAAAACCAGGTTATAGGTGAAACTAGCAATACCAGATAGTCAACATCTCTCACCCATGGAGTAAATCCATGTAATTTTTTATCTTTCATTATGCCAAGTGTATGTATGTTATAGACTCTCAATGATATATATGTAAAGTAAACATCCTAAAATTATAATCTTGCAAGTAATTTGTAAAGTATATAAAGTCAATGCATGTTTTTCATGGATTAAAAGATATTACATACATGTGTGGTACATGTGATTATAATGAAGGAAAGAAGTCCTTCCTTTCTATCAAATTTTGTTGTGTTAACATTTTGGAGCATTTATTCCATACAGCTATTGCTATTCAGCACATGCACATATTTTTAAGGAACTCAAACAAAACAATGTATTGTTAGGACAATATACCAAATCATTTTCCGTTTAAGAGTTGGCATTCAAAGAGTGCTATCTGAACACACTTTTCACTTCCTAGCTGTCTGCCTTTGCTCTGGAGTTTTAATTCAGCTGGGGTGAATTTTAAATTTCTTCTTTGCTAAGAAAAATCCTATTATTTCTTTATGCTCCATTTCCATATTTAAAAAAATAAAATAAATTCTTAACCATTTGACTGCATAGGGACTGCTTTTCTTTCTGAGCAGGTGCTATGAGAGCCAAATGTGCTGGAGAGAGAAAGTTGAGATGAATCTGGAAACCTGGGCAGTAACCCCTGCTCAGTCACAGATGGCATTGTTGGTACAATTCTTTAACCTACTTTGGATTTGCTTTTCTTATCTGTAAGGGAAAGAATTGAAATAATTCCATGTGAATTATAATCACTATTTAGACACGTTAATATTATTGTAGTCAATACTTAGCTTTAGAGGTGCCCCAAATTTTTTGCAACAATTTTATATTTGGAATTTGCTTAAAAATAATGTGGAGATGTCACAGAGTGGTGAAGAGTACAGATAAGATATGAACTGATAACTGTTGAACTTGAATTAGTAGAGTACTGATGCCATTTTATTTTTTAATGTTTGTAACTTTCCATGATAAAAAGGTTTCTGAACACTCTTAAGTTCTTCCCAGCTCTACATTTTTATGATTCTATGTTCAATAAATGCTGTATTCAATCAGAAGTTGACTATATGCCTCTTGTAAATTTACTGTTTTTTGTTAATATTTCATGTGAGTCTGACCTATTTCTTTGACTACACAATGACTTTATTTGGATAATGATCTAGCTCTGCTATATTAGAATTTCCTTTAGTGTATCTTGAAATTAATCAGTAAATATTTAAATGGTTAATGAGAGATCCAAGATGCCAGGATAAAGTATGATTTGAAGTGAGTGAAACAAAATAAAACTTATTCTGAAAAATAACCTAAGATATTTAGACATCAATATTGATACACATTGCTTACAAATGATTAAAATTTGTTTGGAAATATAAATAGCTAATGATTATTTTATACATTGAGAGAGGGTTTATTCAAAACTGTTTTTGACTGCTAAAGGCATTTTAGAAATAAATTACAAAATTGTTCACTACGTTGTATGGAAAACATCCATAAGAACACTAATAAACTTATTTCTCTGGGAGATGCAGAATTTAAATCAGTCAATTGCTGATATTTATGTACAAACTCTGCACACAAAATATTTAGCCTGCCAGCATCTGCCACTGCCACAGACACATTCAGATCAGAAGGCCCTGTTCCTTCTCATGAATTTTAATAGAATGTACTTGCAGCTGAGGACTGGCTAGCATTTCCGAGTGGTGATGAATGAGAAAACAGATCCGCCCTGGGAGTAAGGGAAGGCCAAGTCTTCAAAGGTGGCAGGAGTCTGCCTTCTCGAACATGAGGATACTCACTCTCGATCTATAACCAGGCAAGCGACATCATTTTCTTCAGCAATAATGTTAGCTGACCTGACATCATCACTGCAGACAAAAGCAGGAAAGTCAGTTTCCACTGCAGTTAGAAATTAAAACCACCAATTTGATTAGGAAATCTGCTACTTTGCATGAAAGCATCTTCCCAATACTATACTTTTGAAAAAAACATTTTAATTTATACTCAACCCCCTTCCAAAAGAAAAACCACAAGAATTTAAAATGTATCCCAATAAAGGTCATCTACACAAGGAATGCAGAGGAAAAGATAATTGCACTGAGAATGTAGAGGAATTGCTGACTGCAAATGCATGTGGAATATCATTCTGAGCTTTGTGATAGCTAAACTAAAAGAGCTCTCCCCTGATCAAAGAAGACTAATTAATAAGGAAGCAAAACAGAAATGAACTGATCAAAGAAACTTATTGGGAAAACCATCAAAAACAAAACCCAAGGAAATTGTTTTCAGTATCAGATCATCCAGTGAATTAAATACTAAAATACTTTTCATTTTATAGAATGAAAATGTGTATTTCTACATTAAAATCCATTAAAATCTCTGAAATCAATTTATATATGAAAATCAATGATGAGTTGTAGGATAATTAGCAGTATTGTGTTTCTTAATGGTGCATAATAGAGTGGTAATACCTTACAATCAATATCTTAGATATGACGAGTAGTCATATATGACCTGATGGTAAGTTTAATTTTCTAATGAATATCAACTTGTGAAGCATCAGGCAAATATTCTTTAGAGATTTATTTATATTACTTTCCTCCCTCTATTTGTTATAAATTAAAGAAAATGAAAACAGGTTCTCCCACTTGGAACCCAGTGCTCAGAGATTTATAAGATGTCCTACCAGTAGCAGCAAATGGTAGAATACCATTACTAGGACTGCTCCAGTCAACTTCATCAAATATAGTATTGTACAAATCTCCTTCACCTTTCTTAGTGGTAGGACCCAGAAAACTTGGGCAGCCCCTCTCTACCATTCCAAAGAAGTGCCCTTTGCCTAGCTGATATCCAAAGACATTCTGACATATCTTCCAGTCCCACCAAGATCCCTTTATAGGATCTTTATAAGAAGACATCAGTAAAGACACTTGAGTTTCATGAACTTTGGAGTCAAAGGCAGGACAGTTTCTGCTCAACTTGTATGAATGTGATTTAGACAGAGATAGGGACAGAGATAAAGAGAGATGATGGAGATAGAGATAGAGGTAGTGAAGACAGAGACAGAAGTAGTAGAGACAGAGCCAGGTAGATATAGAAACAGAACAGACACAGTCACGAACTTGGATTGTGGACCAGCTATTTGATCTCTGAGTTCAGAGAAAGAGATATCGTGTTCCTTTCACACGGTGGTGTCATCATTGTCACTGAGAATATTCTCTGCAAATACTTTACAAATATTAATGTTCATAAACACACTCATATTTCTTTCATAGTACTGTGTAAGTATCATGGATTTATATTTGCATCTGAAATTCTGAAAGAACTGCTGGGACTTTTAAATGTCAACTTGTGGAAATATACAGAATAAAAGGAAATTTGAGTCAGTCAGCAGCAACCTACAAAAATGTTATCATATTTGTCTCCACTTTCCTTCCCATTGGTTTTAACTTTATGCTTTCAAATACCTTGGGAAGTTGTGAATCCATAGTAAACATAAATTCCCATATTGTCCATAGGAAAACACTATAATTGGCTGGCTACAACATATAGCATAAATCACTGCAGATCCTACAAAATTAGATGATACATTTCCTTTCAAGAACTATTTTGTCTCCACACTACATTTATAAAGGCCTTTGAACTTTCAAGCTTTAAGCTATTTTGCTTAGAAGTATGAGAAAAAATAGCCTGTAAATGTTGAAAACAAATACATTGAAGTCTTTGATAATGATATTACATTATGATAATGCACAAAAGAAAGATAATTTTCCTATTAGTGAATCAAGTTCATTACCAGCAAGAAAATGGGAAAGAAAAATTTAGCCTAGCTTTAAATTCTACATTTAAGTTGCTTACATAATAGCTATAACCTAATTTATTAAGCTTTAATACTTGGGTTTTCTTTTTAAAAAATCTTCATGATGAGATTTATCTTCAGGTAATCTCTGAATATCTTCCTTTGCTCTGTAATTATGTAAAATCTGTCATACAAATCAGTAGAACTGGGGCTTTATAAACCAAAATTAAGAAGGTAAATGAACAGAATTACTATTCCATTCCTTCAAGCACCAATATGAAATAAAAGCATTAAGTCATAATATAAATTTTAAGTGATTTCCCAGTAATTCCAAATATTCACTTAAAAACATGTAATTCCAAAACATCATGTTGCCCAAACTTTGAGATTTTATGAAGTTATTTAAATTTAGGAAAATATATTTCTTCAGTCATGAGGTTTTATGTAGGAAGTACGTATTAATGGTTAATCAACTCATTTGATTAACCATTAAAAATATTTTTCTATAAATCATATCAAGAGTAAACCAACTTATGTCTCAAAGACTGAAGGTTCATGTAGAAATCTCAAATGCACTATTTTGAATTGCTCAAAGACTTGCAAAATGAACTGATTATTTTAGAAGGCAGTTTAACATTTTTGTTTAATTCCTGAATATCTGTTGCCATTAATTTGGTGGCTCAATTGGACAACTTCAAATGACTAGTTTCACATAGAAAACATTTTATTTAGCTATGGCATATAGATTCATGGGCTCACCTGATCAGAGCTTTTTCACCAAAGTATTCTCCTTTCTGCAGTGTTTTAATCAGCTGTGGTTGATCGTGGCCCTCAGTACTCTGAGTGACTTTAACCTAAATAATGTTAATCGATTAAAAAGGAGGGGGAGAATCAGACACATATCCATTCAAGCAAACCCTCCAGACCTAGATAAACTTGATAAATGAGGGAAAAAAGATAAGATTTTCCTTTAATTTTACAGTAGTAAGACAATTAACTACACTCAGCTCATTTTGATGGATATGAGTGATCCTGTGGTTTAACACAAAGGACTATCTTCTGAAAGAAGAAGATTCTCCACTTAAACCCTACCTCCTAAAGTTAATTTTTAAAAGTGAATCTAGTGATTCCTTCCAAGACATTCTCAAAGGAAATAATAATGGTCCTGTGGGAACTTTTGTTACTCCAGAAAGCTTAACAAGAATTGACAAATTAATCAAGAATAAAGTTGAGGACTGAGAATGTAGCTCAGTGGTAGATCACTTGCCTAACATGCATGAGGCTCTGGATTCAATCCCCAGTACCACCAAAACAAACAACAACAACAAAAACAAAAACAAACAAAAAATGAATAAGGTTGAATATCGGGAGTCCTAAGTCAGGTGTCCACAGATTTGCCAAATCCTATATGTATCTACTAAAACTGGATACAAAATGTGGGTTGGAAATGGTTCACAGCTTCTGTGGGCATCTCCAAGTGAACCCATGGCCCAGGAAACTGTAAAAACCCTCTAGCACAGCAAAACAAAACTTTAATATTTCATATCTGTGGCTAGAATTATTTAATTCAACACAGTAATAAATGTTGTTTCATGCTGATTAGAATTTTTGATTGACACTCATGTATGTTACAATAAATTAAAAAAATTAAAAATAATGATAGTAAGTACAAATGTTAATTAGCAAGAATTCTTTCATAGCATAGGTCCAAGTAGGGGAGAAGTAGTTAAGATGTGGTTCTCACTGTTGACGAATAAGAGGTTCGAAACTATTTTGTTCATGTTTTTTCTTCACTGGGGGCCCAGTTCAAAGTTCACCCACAAACCAGTTTACAAAAGGCAGTGCCCAATCCTCTCTTTCATGGAAGAGGGAACATACACAAAATATCTGACAGACACAGGGGCTCAAGAGATTTGATTCCTTCAGTATTTCATAAATGCTTTTTGTCTCTGACAAACCTTTAGAGTCAACATAGGAACAACTGACAACATTTTATCTATTCATAGTTAGGTAAAGAAAAAGACCTATTTTATATGTGATATAAATAAAATTATATAAATATTATAAATCAACAATATAAAATATGAAATATATAAATAAAGATAAATTTAAATTCACAATTATATAAATAAAAAAGTAAATAAATATAAAATTTTCATCAGTATCTAAGTCAATTTTAGCTACTGCATACAAATTTAAGTTCTAAGCTTATTGGTTCTATAGTTTAATGCCTGACCACTGCCATCCCCAGCTGCTGAGCTCATTCCCCTCCACTTGCCACCTGTCACATCTGTTAGAAAAATGTTCCAGCCCTGTTCTTGGATCCTGGAGCTGACTGAGAATCACATACTCATAGCTAGAAATAACCTCAGAAACAATCCAGCTACTGTACACCAGGAATCAAGATCCAAAGAAAGTCAAGTGACCTGCATAAGGTCACTAAAAGGAGACTATCTCACCTGGAACCCACCACAAGTTTCCTGTGGCACCCACCCTCAAACCCAGCCCTCAGGTAGACCCCAGAAGATTCTTTTGGAGGAAGCTCCAAATGCATTCAATGTAGAGACTATCTTATGCTGCAGTACAGAATATTGCTGCATTTATGGCAAAATGATTAATTTTTAAAAAATTTATTTTAAGTAAGTTTTAATTAATATTTACCTTTCCTTTTGCCAAAATGAAAAAGGTACTCCCTTCCTCGCCCTCTCTAATGATGTAATCACCTTTGTCGTAGTATTCCTATTGGGATGAGAAAGAAGACGTGAGGTTCAGCAAAAATGTACAACTGAAGACACAGGGAAACAGGACTCTTTGGGTTTCTGAAATGAGTCTCCACACCTGTTTCTTTAAATTTTGGTCTACCATATCTGTTTTTCTTACATCGCCATCATAAACTGTACAAGAGGTGACTTTTACTTTACTTTTGCACTTGTATGTTTTATTTCACAGAAAAAATTCACCTGGAATACTGAATTTCAGGTATGGAGACCACGACATGAAGAGACGCAAAAGCAAGGCAGCAATCTCTATGCACTGGTGCACTTTCAACTACATAATCTAAATACAAACCGCACAGTGATGGGTAACAGTCTGAAAACGAGGTCCAGGATTTAGAAAAGAGCAAACAATCACATAATAAGTTGAAAATATCACCCTTAATGGGTATTAGGAATATCAACCTCAATTTCTAATTTCCTGGAGAGCAACAACTGCTGGGACGATTGCACATACACACTAAATCACTATGTTATACATATTACTTCCAAAGATTCATCATCATAAAAGATCATAAAGATACTGGAATTTTTTACACATAAATTCTATCTTTAAATGTAGTTCCATCTTCATGAAATCTCAAATGACCTCCTACTTCTTTTATGTATGAATGCTTCCTTTATTTATAGATGATTGTGTGATTGGAGAATTATTGGGTAGGGAAAAGTAATTTATCCACCTGTCAGACCAAAAGAGCAATTCAGTACCCGAGAAAACAAAAGATGGATTAAACTGTCTGCCTCTATATTGCTTTAATTGGATCTTGTCTGGAAATCATACAACTAAAATGTATCTCTTAATTATTTATACAAACAAAAATGGGATTGTTTAATTTTTTAAAAAGATATAATTAACACATAATAGCTTGCTGTCTCTTTTTTCTTTTAGACTTGAAAATAATTTCAAACTAAACAACTTCTGTGTTTGTTTTTTAAATACCTTTCTGGTCATTTACTCTTAAACACAACTTACCTGTATGGAATAAACATTACTAAATCTTTATTATTACTGTTAAATATTATTTATTAATTTTAATATTTATAAATATCAATATTTATTACAACTGTTTAATATTAATAAACATACCTTTTATTTTCATAGCACAATGTACATCTTACAAGACATTTCAACATTACATAGAAAGAAGCATGATATTTTAGGGTAGAAAAGTATTTTGAAGCCATACAGATCTAGACTCAAATCCTAGTTCTACCCGGAATTTTACTTTCATCTATCCATAAAATTATAATAAGAATATTTACCTTCGAAGATTTAAAAAAGTACATTAGTTTTTCTGCTACTGTGGAAACAAATGACCACCAATTTAGTGGCTTAGAATGATACCCTTTCATTATCTTAGGTTCTGTGGGTCAGAAAGTCCAGCCACAGCATAGTTCAGAAATGGCATAAAATCAAAGTGTCTGTAGAGTTGTGTTCCTTTCTGGATGCCAAGGGCGAGGGGAGGAATTGGCTTTCATGCTCATTCTGGTCACTGTCAGAATTCATTTTGGGAATGTGGTCCCCATTTCCTCACTGGCTATCTGTGGAAGCTACCCTTACCTCCTGGACACCTCTGCTGTCCCCCTGCCTGGGGCCCCTACATCTCAGAATCAGCAATGGAGGGTCCAGTTCTTACCCCAGAAATCTCTCAGATTTCCACTTCTGCTTTTAGTCAGAGAAATTCTCTGATTTCTGGGGCTCATAGAATTATATTCACCCCACCTCGCCCATCCAGGGTAATCTCCTATTTTAAAGCCCCAAACCTTGAGTACATGTGTAAAGACTCTTTTGCCAGATAATGTGACATACTTACACATTTCAGGGATTGGAGTATGGATATTGGAAAAACCATTCTGCCTACCATAATAAGCCAATGAAAGACAATGTTTTCTGAGGTACCAAAATAATCTTAAACATGGCAAATGCTTGATTAGTAATTGCCATGTTAAGGAAGAGGAGGATAATATTTGCTTAGTTAATATTATCTTCTGGACCTCAGTCTCCTTGTCTGTAAATTAATATTGCACATCTACCATAGGTACATAGTGCAGCTAAAAGATCTGGTGGAATGTTTGGTACAGAACAGGCACCTGGTGACTGTTAATTCCCATAAAGAGAGTGCAAGGTGGTCATTAGAGTCTTCCACAGGAATATATGGTTATCCAGATAAATTATATTCCTGCTGTTAGTTGCAGCCATATAATCAACTTCTGTCTAAAAGAATCAAAACAGAGGTGATGTGTACCTTTTTTCCAAAAAGGTCTAAGAACCCTTTCATGTATGTATCTTCCTACTTTCCCCCAGTTTTAATGGTATAGCCCAGAAGGACTTTGTAGTAATGAGTCTGGGTTCCTGAATGACTATGTGGAGTCAATAGAGCCATACTCCCTAGACTGTCAAATGAACAGGAGGCAGAATTGTATTTATCCACCTGTCAGACCAAAATTTTTATATGATTAATGATTAATGATGATGGAAACTATAGTGTGACTATTCCCCCTGCCATTTTCTAAATTTCTTTGCATCAATTTACTTACTCTAACTCTTCATTCTTCCTCATTTTATATTTATCCCAAACATTCACTGTAGACAAGCTTAAATTTAAAATGGCAATGACTATGACCCTTTTGGATGACCTCATTCCCATAGTCCTGCTGTCTTTATCTAACTAATGTTCAGTTCTCTTTAATAAAACTGCTGGGGTCATGTTTTATATTCTCATTTCTAATAGACTGCCCTTCAGTCTCTCTTGTCCTCATCCCAATCTCAGTCTTCATTGCCCACATGGAGCAGAAGGACATGGAGAATTTTTGAGGCACTGCTAGGTTTTTCTTCTATTATTATAAAGCCTTTGGTACATATAGAGGTACAGCTTTAATTCCTGTCAATCAGTAAGTTTGAAGGTGAAAAGCTTGAAAGGATACCTGAGATAGAGCTTCATTGTTTCTTAAGGGACAAATTTCCTCGTGGTATTTTTCCCAGGGATGATTCTTTGTCACCCCAGACCATGGGAGGAAGATAAATAATACCTCCCAGTGTATTGACAGTAACTTCATAGATCAGAAAAGGCTGTGGAAATAGGTCAGACCAAAAATATACAGTGGTAAGTACTGGCTGTGATGCCGGACTGCCCAGTGTTTGTCAACCAGGGAGAGTAGCCAGTCAAGCCAGGGTGGTCACCAAGACCAAAAAGAGAAACGCAAACAGTGTGGTTATTGTCCTTGTGGTTACACTGCAGAGGGGTCTCTCAGAAGAAGCCATAGACCCTGACCTGTAGAGCAAAGTTTTCAAGCATTTTTTATTCTTACCTTCAGTAAGAAATATATTTTACATATACACTCAATACACACATAAGAGTGTGAACACATACATTTATATGAAACTAAAGCATGGTTTTCAAAATGATACTTACTACTCTGATTTTTTTAAAGTTCCCACTAAACTGATTTCATGACCTAGCAATGATTCATGACCCACAGTCTGAATAAGATGTTTTAAAAGAAGATGTCAAGAAGCCTGGAAAGTAAGTACTTAGTGTATGAAAAAAAAATCAATTAATTTCAGGATAGAAAAATAGGTAGAGATCACAAGAAAACTATACAAACAGCAACAGCCAAAGGTGGAAAGATTTTATTTTTGTTGTACATAAAATGCTTATACTATGATAATCTAGCAAAAATCTAAATACAGTGCCCATAAAAATACTATATGAAACCAGAAGAAACTCAAAGGTGATGGAAAAAGAAGCATTTTAGACTTCCTTAGAGTATATAGTTTATAGCTAGAAATCTCATTACAATTAAGTATTGACAATTTATAACAAGATGTAGTATACACACACATATGCACACACACACACACACACACACACACACACACACACATCCTCGGTGCCTCAGTTCTCTACTTCTCAAATTTGTTTAAAAAACTGCTTACAGTTGTTTGAGTATAAGTAGTTTAAACAAACTTGGGTACATAGAGAATTAGTAATTTTTTCCAAGTACAATAGTTACAATCTTAGAAATATTAAAAGAGATACACCTAGATCAGCTGGACCCTATCAACCATTCAGCATTAATTTGGCACCCGATTTGTTATTGCCAAGGAACTAGATCCTACAAAATAAAAACCAGCAGAAATTATTTCTATTTGAGCAAGTCAACTACATAGAATTCACTAATATAAACAATGAAAGAGCCCATAGAGATGTGGTCCACAACCCTCTTGTTTTGTAATGAGAGGACACTATAGCTAGAAATCTCATTACATATGTTCATTATGATTAATGGACAACTGGTAGTGACAGAGAAAGGACCACAAACTCTGGTCTCCAGACTTTGGACTGGTGAACTTTGTACAACTCCCAGCAGCCCCACCTTTAACTCACTAGTCCATAAACTGGCAAAATCCACAATGATCTCAGCTTTCTCATGACTCAGGATATAATCCTTAAAATGAGGAAAACTATCTGGCTTATCCAACTGTTATTAGGAACTTTAAGAAAGAAAGACTAAATTTTGAAAAACAAAAAAAAAAAAGATTAAAAATGGAAAATTCCTATATGAAGTGACAGACTGGGGAAATTTGAATACATGTATTCTAGTCATAAACATATATGTGTTTCTCAAACTTTAGTAAGCATAAGTATCCCAACATTAAAAGTTAAAAATGTGAATTTTGGGGCCTCTATCAAAGTTGCTGATTCAGTAAGTGAAGGATGTTACCCGGGAACCTGCCTTTTAACTTTCAAAGGGCCCCCAAGTCTGAAGAAGGAAGGATAAGAACATTCCACACTACTCTAAATCCACTCACCCCCTCTCAACTGTGAAAGATGTGAAAAATGACATCTTTTGTGAAAGATGTCAGAGTGGCGGTGCACAAGGCCACTAGGTCAAATACCAGAGCTCTGTAACAATCAGTGAGGTGACCTCATGATTCATCATGGGGCTTGTAACTCAGACAGCACAGTCAATCCCATGCTTCTGGACTGATCTGTGAATGGGAAGAGAAACCCCTTCCTCTCCTATATTGTTCTGCATAATGGCAGGGGGAATAGTCACACTATGGTTTCCAGCATCATTAATCATTAATCTCCATCCCAAATCTGTATCATGCTTTATGACTTCACTATCTTAAGCACCTCAGTGAGTGTGTTATTGTTATTCCCACTCATTCCCCCATGAGAACATGCAAAAAGGCTTAATGACAACGTCTGCCTCCAGAACCAAATGATCTCAGTGACTTAAGCTAGAGTCAGAAATGCTATTGGAGCACTGCACAATGGGGGCCATTGGGTCTAGAAACTCAATAGTGTTCAACAGTCTACATCTTAAACATGTCAGGCCAACTGCTTCTTTATGGGAAGTTCTGATACCCACCCCCATGTCCACCCAACACCCTCCCAAACACATACACATGGGGATAAAAACTCCCTTTATCAACTCGTAAACAGCATGACAGATTCTATTTTCTCAAGGATTATGGAACCAGTTTGTGGTACAGCTGGTCCTAGAACTCAGCAGGCGCTCTGTCATAACTTGGGTGCATTAGGAATAGATCATTGTCGGACCATGTGGACGGGTCATTAGTCCAAGCTATGTGGTAAGGTATGTGCTTTTCTGAGAGCTAAAGAGATTCCATTACTCCCTTGTTCATTGCTTTTGCATCTGAGAATTTTCACACATTACAGAGACACATTTGTTTGCCAGGTAATGAATAAAGAGCCTTTTATAAAACATGCTGTTTTCTGCAAATGCTTAGATATGGTAAAGCTTTTCTAAGGTGTTTTAAAAGATGAGACTCAAACTTGAATTGTGTGCTAATTAATACTGGATTCGAGTCCCCATCTATATGTTCTGTAGCTATTGCCTGTGGCTGTTTTAAATATGTCTAATTTACCATTTAATTTTAATGATACTAAATTTTCATATTTGCTGTCAGCATGGAATTCCCCTCTGGTGAATCTACTCTATTAGTTTTATATTAAAAACAGATGTCCTTGGTTAACAAAAAAATATAGGGTCTCTCTAGCTTTAAAAAAAATCCTCAGAAATTGGGATGAATTATTAATTTGTAACATCTGTGATTGGTTTATGTTACATTGGGGAAATCCCAAGAGATGCAGAATAAGCAGTCTTCTTGAAAATGACTTCATATCTGACCCCCATGGGGACACAAGGCCAGGCATTGTGTCATCACGGTCTGTCCCAGATAAACTGCTGGATGGGTTCCATGAATTGTAAATGGAAACATTACTGGTGTCACTTACACTTAAGGATGAAATGGTTCCTACTCCCTTCTCAACAGATATTATTTTACATTGCATATTGTGATTGACAGAGGCATGAATCTGTCAACAATCAGCCTTGTAGGGCTTTTTTATATTCCTCCCACTGAGAACAGCTCTATTAAAGCTTAAAATCTACATGTGACTTCTTTGCCATTCCCTACCTCCTTTAAATTCCATAAAATCCACTTTAGTTTCAATGAAATTGACCCCCACGAAAGTTAGAGAGGTTATTTGCTTTGAATTTTAATCTCTGAAATCCGAAGAGGTTTTCATAAGATGCATATCATTAGCATCCAAGGTATGTGTCATTGAAGTATTATTCACGAAAAGACGTGAAGAGTCTTGGACAGGAACCAACCATCTGGGTGATGCCTAAAATGAGTTTTGAATACATTCCAAAATGCCGTTTTCCTCCAGACATTAATATAGGTAAAGTGCTTCTTGAGTACAGTTTCTTAAAATGTATTTTCCTGGCCTAGAGTGTTCAAGTATAGAATGTTTCATAGTCTGATTCAGAGGCTTGTCACCAGAAGCACCAACATGCCCTTTCTGTGCTCCATTTCCTAATTATGCCTCACTGACTCCTTTCTACTATGAAAACTCTGTAAGGGATTGTGATGTTAATTGCAGAAAAATCAAATGCCTCTTGAGTAAGGCAGATTAGTTTTATAAAATATACTAAAAAGATTAAAATATGTAAATCAAATTTCACTTTACACATGCAAATCCAATTTCCTTTTATACATTTCAAAAGAATCTAACTCTTCCCCAGCCTCTTATTTCAGCATGAGTTAGCCTAAGTTTTCACAATAGAAAAATGTTTCTGGTCTCTACAGAATAGTGATCTACTGTCTTTTCCTTTTTATTCATTTATAGTGCTAATAACACAACCAGATTCTAAACTCTAATGAAATGTACTTTAAATGTCTTACCACTTCCAAACAGTCAATGATCTTGGTCAGTTTATCTTCTGGTAAATTCTTCAGCAAGGATACACTTCAAAATCAAAAGAAATCTTTCCTTAATATAAATATCTTTCTGAGTTTAATTAAAAATATACAAATATACATTATATAGATTCTAAAGTTTTTATATTTATTTAAAAATTGTAATGCACTCTAGTTTTCCAAGGTAAACCTTTAAATAACAGAAAACACATAAATAACAGAATTTTATACACATTAGAAATTACATAATATGATATGTATAATTTCATAAGTAAATAAATAAAAATAGTAAGATCAAGGGGAAAAATCACATTCTGTCTAACAGAGGAAAAATCACTTGATTGTCGTTGTTGGTTTTCAAAGTGATTAGCATCTATAAATGTGTTCCTCTCCATATCTCAGTATCTTTTCTATTAGTTTGGGTAAGGAGTTCTGCTTCCAGTGGAGGATCAGATTTTCATCCAAAACCTTGTGATTAAATAAAGACTGAATTCAGAGGAACATGGGAATTAATATTGAAATGACCTTTGATTATTAGTCATACTGTGTTGTCCTTTCAAAAATCAATGGTAGCCAGAGGCATGTAATAGGAACATTGTTACAGATAACAATATAGAGAGAAGTAGAATGCTGAAAACTATTATTTTAAAATATCAGAAATTTCAGTATGATTAATCAATCAACATGATTCAATTGTTCTCCTAAATTTCTCTTTTATTTTACCCATTTTAATTCAGGACTGTTAATATAATTCCTATAAGAAAAATAAATTATTCTTACCATCTAAAATGTGACACCCCTACAGGAAAAAATAATGCTACTCCGAAAAATGCACAATTGGATCTGAGTTTGTAAAGGCAGAGAGCTCTAGACTGACTTTTTGCACACATGCACCAGGAGGCACAGGCCAAGACACATGTATAAGAAGGTTTGCACCCGTATCCTTTGTAATTGCAAAACACTGAAGAAACCTCAGTGGAGAACAGACATTTACACAGTGTTAGAGCCAAGTAATAAAACTCTACAATAGGAGAAATGAATCTTAGTGAAAACTTGAGTTGCAACAATAACACCATTTTCATAAAGTTAAGCTATAGGCAAAACTATTAAAAAACAAAAAAAGATATGATCACTAAACTTTCAAATGCAGATTACTTTCAAGGAGAGGGGATTCAGGAGGAAATGACATGAAGAGGCACATGAAAAATTCAAGGATGCTGCTAATCTTCTTTTCCTTATATTGAATAATAGTTTCATGGACATTTATTCTGCTATAATTTTTAAAATTTTAATGGATATATAAAAATATTAAAATGTTACATATTTATGGGTACTCTGTGATATTTCTGTACATGTATATACATTGTACAATGTTCAAGTTGGGGGAAATATTTATCTTCTCATTTATTATTTATTTATGGTAAAAACATTCAAAATCCCTTCTTCTAGCTTTCTGAAATACTTATTACATTCTCATTATATATAGTCAGCCTACTGTGCAACAGCACATCAGAACTTCTTGCTTCTATCTACCTATACCTTAGTACCCACTGATCCGCCTCTCCCTATCCCTCCCTTTTCCTACCCTCTGTAGCCTCCAGAAACCACCATTCTACTCTCAACTTTATGAGATGAACTCTTAAGTCCACACATGAGTGAGATTATGTAGTTCTTGTTTTTCTATTTCACTTAACATAATGATCCTCATTTCCAGCCATGTTGTCACAAATGACAGAATTTCATCTTTTTTCATGGCTACATGGCACATGTGTACCACATTTTTTTTATGTGTACATTGGTTGGTGGACACTTAGGTGCTTCAATGAACATGGGAATGCAGATGTCTCTTTGACAAAGTTATTTCATTTCCTATGACTATATACCCAGTCATCAGATGGCTAGTGTCGTGATATTTTGTAATTTACATAAGGACCACACATCTTATATATCACAGACTTTATAATAAAAATGGAAATGAAAAAAGAAAGAGCTCACTGTACATTATGAAACAAAGAAAAATATATTTTGCTAGTTTGTCTCCCTATTGATGAAATGATAAAAGGATAACCAGAACTTGTCTTTGATTAACACATACTTAGTATGAAAGTTTAACTTCTGGTCCAAACTGGGATCTATGACATTAGTAAGTCTGTCACCTTAGGGGCACAGTGAGGAAATGGATATGAGGGGAAATATTAGTATGTCTATGAAGGCAGGCATCAGGTTTATCTTATTTACCATCTGAGTTTATAATATTTTCTACCTGGAAATAAATTGAAAGAATGAATGAAGTATCAAAAGGAAGGAAAGAAAGAAGGAATGTATCTTAGTACATTATCTAAGCTCCTTCCACTAGGAACATACTGGACTTGGGGGAGAATTAACTGCTCTGCATGTAGTGGTTTAGGTTTTATCTCAGATGTTCAAACATAACCTTTGGGCACTAGTTATTTATGTATCCTTTATTGGCTCTTGCATAAGTGCGGCTTATTAGCTTTAAATGCTGACCTGTGTCACTCAGTTGTTGGACTAGAGATCACCTATATTCAGGGAGATCCCACAAAATGATGACTAAGCACTGGCTGGCTATCAGATAAGGCACCTGCTTGTCATTATCGCCCTTCTGCCAGGAGCCATTACTGCCCTTGAAAGGGTCAATCACTACAATTCTGTATGAGAACTGATACTTGCAATGTCCTACTGATTAACAATGTGTTCCTTCAGGATTTATTGAGCTCTCAATATATGCTAGGCACTATACATCCCCAAATCACTGACTTCAAAGGCGTATAATGCAAGATGAAATCACTATGCTGTACTTCAGAAGAACTTAGAATTTATTTTTGGAAACTATGCAATGCATTATTAACACTTATAAGTAACATTTCATTACAGAATGTACTACAGATTCAGAGACTATCAAAACTCTCAAAAATGATACAAAAGTAGTTTAAGAAACTTAGATTTTCAAAAACTTTATCCAATTTGGAATTGGCTTTTAAAATTACATAGATATTTGTTTCTCTATAAATTCATGCATTCAAGTAAGTCATTGAGGTACAGAATATTTCACAAAATGATTTATGTTTCAAGGATCCATGTCATCACGACAAGTATAGTAATGTTTTTGGCAAGTTAATTTCCTACAAATAATTTAATAATTTGGAAGACAGTGTGATTTTGTGAATAAAGAAAAAGAATGTCTCATTTAAAGCAAGGAGAGTAAATTAAATTAATTTTAATATTATTCTAAGCAAAGCAATATTAGAAGGGATATCTTTTTGCTAGCCTCTTTCAAATTTCATATATCTTTCAAAGTCTAGTGAACACTCTGTTGAATATTTTAGGATTTTTTTGTACATTTTTCTATACTATACACTATGGTTCCATGAATACAAGGGAAAAATTAGCAAGAGAAATAAATCAATACACAAAGCTAATGGGATTAAATGTAATACTTTTTACTGATACTAGCATTTATTGCAAGGAAATACTTTTGCTCCTTGGTTTAATAATGTGGAAAATGGGAGAAACTATATTAAAATAAATATTCTGATAAAACAGTCATACCCACACTATGGTTACAACATTGGCTGCACTTTCTCCCAAAGTATTATTCTTACCTTCTGAGGAAGTTTCTGTACTGTTCATCTCTAGCTTGAGCTGTCCTCCGCATTATATTCTGGAAAACCTCTCGATCTAATGCCCATGTTTTAACATTGGTAATAGCTTTAGAAAAATGGAGAAAATAACAAAACATTATTTAGCATCACATCAAGAAAACTTTCCAGAATGTTAATAGGGTGAATTTGCATTTCTTGGAAAATGCATTATTTAAACATGCAAATGGAAGGAAGCATCAAAATAAATATTAATTTTATAAATCATTTTGGCTCTGAGATGTACCATGATTTGGAATTGGAAGATTTGCTTTCTAATTATCTTTCGGTTAGGATGATATTCAAATGTTTCAATTTCCAGTTATACACTCCCTCATCAGGACACATGTTAGAGAAGGCCAGTCAACCTGTGGCCAACCTAGAGAGTGAAGAATTCACAGGCAGGTAAATTGTAGTTAAGGATTTCTGTGTGTATGTGTATGTTTCTTGTGTGTCTTTTTATGTTGTTTAGATCTCGTTGCCACAAAAAGCCTATATATTTCAAGGATCTCTGTAGTTATTCACATAAAATGCTTACGAATAATTTTTAAAGAAGTTACAAAAGACAGTTTTTACAAAAAAACAGTTTTAATAGGAAAGATATTAAAGGCAAGCATAAGATCCCAAAAAGAAGTAGAGTAGAAGTAACAGCTTTAAAAATAATTTAAATGAAATTACAATTATAGGATAAAAAAAATAGAGTAATGAGAACCTACAAAATAGATCAGAAACTAAAGATCCACTTTATCAAACTTTACAGTGAATTAGAGTTATCATGATAGTCTTCCTAAAAATACAGATTCCTGGGCCTCGTGACCAGAAATTCTTCATATTTGGAGTGGAGCCCCAGAGTCTGCATTTTCATTAAATATCTCAGCATGTTAATATATGTAACCCAGTCTCAAACACTGAGATACACCACATCTAAATAATTTTGAAGAAAATCCAAGATTGCATGAATAAAATCAGTAAAAATAAAATCAGTAGAACTACTTAAACAAATCCTAAAAGTCATTCATGCAAACTCTCATTTCTTTAATTCACATCCTTTGTGATGCTTACATTTTTTTCATTTGATTAATTTTTTCATTTAATTAATTTGGTTTGATTAATTTTTCTAATCAGAACCTTATGGAAACTAAAGAGCAAACATTCTGAATGAGCTAGTGATAGATGTCTACGTAGTAAAAGATGAAATGGCAATTTTTAAAATGTTGGAATCATTTAGTTTAAAGCCATTTTTAAATTGTATACACAGGTACCTGAGAGAAAAGTTCTTTTAACTTGAACTGTTTAGAGAAATGCTTCCATATAAATCCTATCATAGGCATAGCATTTCTATGAATAAGAGCATATAGGGCAAACTAAAAGACAAAGGTTGGACCAAGATGCAAACCTGACTTAACAAGATAATCTTCTAGCACCACGCAAGAATTCAAAGACATCATTTCATCTCCTGTTACCTTTCACAGAGGCAGTCCTGGTACAGTTGTATAAAATGGCTAGTTCACCAAATGTGGTCCACATAGGGATGGATGATAGCAATTTCTCTCCTTGGAACACCTCTAGTCGACCCTCTATCAAGTAGAATTTAAGACAGATACAAATAATAAAAATCAATCTGTATTTTGTAAATGAAACAACAACCAAATATATGAAAATCATCCAGGTAAGATATCTTATTATTCTCATTGTAATACAGTGGTTAAAAATACAGCTGAAACCAGCACTGCCACTCACCTTGAGAAAGGTACCCTTTCTGTCTGAAATTCCTTATCAATAATGGGAGTATTAATAATATTTCCCATTGTTAACAATGGGGAAATATTCATGCTATATTCTACAAAGGGGGATTTTTAATTACCAAATTAAGTTACTCAGCCAGATAATAATTTCACATATTTGTCATGAGAATAAGTTAATATCAAGAAGGAACATAGAATGATGGGTAGCACATAAGAAATGCTACATCAGCCATTACTAATATTGATTGCTATCACTCTAACAAAACTCCTTCCCTGAAGTGGTAAATGCCGAGTGTTTTGTTTAAAGTTTATTCTACCTTATGCAAATCATAGTACATGAAATAATTGATCTCTTATTAGGAATACAACCATCATGGTGTTGAAAACACAGAACAGCTGTTCACAGTGACAGAAGGATGATGTGTCATAGGTATAAGCACTTGTCTTGCAGTCAGACTGCCTGGCTCTGGGTCCTGGCTCTACTAATTACTGGCTGTGTGACCTTGGACAAGTTGCTTCATGATCCTCCCTGTTATCTAACTTTTCCTGCATTTAAATGTAATAACTATTAATCATGAAAGCAAGTCACTAGCAAGAGTGTTTGGCACAGCACGTGTCTGTACTTAGGCAAAGATGAAAGGAAGGGAGAGGCAAAACTAAGATATTCACAATTCTTTTACCCTGGCAGCTCTCATCTCCTTCCTCTTCACATGAAATCATATCTAACCAAACTCATAAGCCAAAAGTACCCAAATTCTTAAAGGGTAATGTCCCTTCCCTTAAAGTATTAGTTTCTTTCTCCTAAGTTACCACTGTGTAGATCTGGGTCATCTCCTGTCCATCCTTTCATTCAACAAATCTGATCTGAGTACCTTCATTGTCCCAGGAACTGTTTCAGATGCCACAGCAACAAAGTGGACAAAAGAGACAGAGATTCTTATTCTGATAAAACTTATAATTCATAAGAAAAACAAAAAGCAATCTCTGTTTTGGTTCAAAATCCCACAGATTAGATATGCAATGTAATAATTTCCCATTACAGCTAATTCTATTCTATCAAAGCCACTTAGTGGTACTGTCCAGTTGATATTACAGATATTAGTGCATTTTAAGGCTTTTCCCTAATTGGTTATGGTTCATGGGACCTGAGTAATGCTGAAGAATTAAACAGAATACCGAATTTCTAAGTTAATATGCTTGTACTATTTGCTATTCATGCTATATTCTACAAAGGAGGATTTTTAATTATCAAATTAATTTACTCAACCAGATAATTAAACCAGGCAAATCATTCTTTAGATGACAGCATAATTAATTCAAATAAAAAACCATCCAATTTCCATTTCCATGTGTGCTATATCTCTGATCTCAATAGCAACATAGATGCTGACGTCTATTCAACCTCTTCCCTCCCCAAGTTTTTCATCAGAGTTAACTGGCAAGGAACAAGATGGGCTGACATGAGTTTCTCATGCTCTCCTAGCAAGTTTCACAAATATTTGTTACTTAATGACCTATCTTCTCTTCCCAGAATTTTCTAGTGTGGCTAAAACAGATGTAAAATGCCCAAGAGAAAAGTTGCATGAGAGAAAAATTGCTCCAGATCACCTGACCTATAAAGCTGAAGGCTGTTTTAGATATACTGGGTTAAATAAATTATTCAAATTTTAAAAATTATGGGCTGGGGTTGTGGCTCAGTGGTGGAGCGCTTGCCTAGCATGTGCAAGACCCTGGGTTCGATCCTCAGCACCACATATAAATAAAATAAAGGTATTGTGTCCAACTACAACTAAGAAAGTAAGCAAATATTTTTAAAAATTAAAAAATTTAAAATTTAAAAAATAAAGACTGACTAAATTAAGGCTATAATGCACTAGTTGAATAGAATTATTACTTGGGAATGACCATATGACTTTAAAGCTGCCTATAAAAATATATGGCAAATAATACACAAATAACTATAAAAGTAGCATGTTTAAAGAATCAAAGTATATGAAAATGATTTTTTGTACATTATAAATAGAATAATACATGACTATTAGATTGTTTAGAAAGGCACCTTGTGTCCCACACCTAAGGTCCCAAGGAAATACGAATAAAGGCAACTGCTTAGCTTATCAAGAACTTCCAACATAAAATAGATCACAGCATATCTCAATTTACCACACCATCTGGGTAAACCAATTTAACTTTCTTTCCTAGGCTTGGGGCAATTCAGAATTTAACAAGGCATCCAATAACCATAATCCCTGCTCAGATAATTTCTCGCTTCTATATCTAAAATTTTTTTTGAGTAGTCCTTATATAACTTTCTAGCATGTATGCATGTTCAAGTGATCATAGATAAAGGAAGCCATTTAATTAGTTCTAAAAACACCAGTTGTTACTGTAAGGCACTCTACAGATTTGTCTGTTGGTTAAATGTACCTAAATTATCCTTTGAAATCATTGGTATATAGCCAAAATCATTTCCAAAACCACGATATTTTTTCCTGGTATAATTATCTAAAACTAAACATAAGCAGCTGTATTTTGAATGGAAGCACTTTTTTTGCAGGTGGCACTGTAATTAAAAATATGTTTCATAAGTTAGATTGCCTAAATTTGCATTTTGCCTTCACCACTTATGAGCTGTGTGGCCTTGGATAACTTACTTAACCTCCTGGGACATATTCTCTGTTAGTAACATAAAGATAACAGCACTTGTATTATAGGGTTGGTAAGAAAATGAAACAAGACCTCCCAACTGAGTGTTGAATAGAATATCAGATATATAGAAAGAATTCAGTAAATATTAACTATTGCCAGCATGATGATTAGATTAACGATGTTGCCTTTCATGAACTCACTCTATTAGATTTCTACAAATAGAGAAACTGGTTTTGTACTTTTATAAGTGTTTGCAAAAAAATCACAAGACAATAAGCAAAACATTTGTTATAGGATAACTGAAAAAAATCTGCAAAACCCACCTGCCAGCACAAATATATGGTTTCCTGGTTCTCCTTGCTTAATAATGTAACTGCCTTGCTGGTAGTTTCTCCCATACATGCATTCCACCATGTCTTTGATCTGCTGAGGATCCAGTCTCTTCAGGAACTGGTTTTTATTAAGGGCATCTGTAATGAGCTTCTTCTCACTGGTGTAATGGGAAAGAATTGTTAATTGCAATTAATTATTTTTTATTAATTAAAACCAAGCTTTACTATCTAGATTTAATTCATTCAGATTCTCAATATCACTACCAATATACTTAAAACTTTTCCTTCAAGAACACAAATAATTTTAGCCCCACCAAATATCTCATCCTTATGATTCCTAATACCTTACATGTAAAACTCTTCAAAATTATTTCCCATATTTTTCTGGTAGTTATTATTACACGAATTTTAATATTATTCTTAGTTCTATCACCACACATGTAGCATCTCTCAATAACCCTACCAAAAGACACACAATTTTCAGATGAAAATCAAGTCTGGTGAATATGAAGAAGTTGTGTTAAGGGACTACAACACAGTATTCATTCATTGTTG
This sequence comes from Ictidomys tridecemlineatus, assembly GCF_052094955.1. Lineage (NCBI taxonomy): Eukaryota > Metazoa > Chordata > Mammalia > Rodentia > Sciuridae > Ictidomys > Ictidomys tridecemlineatus. The sequence goes on from NC_135485.1 coordinate 62,056,256, forward strand.
TATGCATACGGCTTTATTTATATCTTATTTAATCCTCACAAATATCCTATGAGGTAAATGCTATTTCTGTTTTATAGAGAAGTGAACTAAGAGGTAAAAATCAACTTATTCCTTGGATGTTTTAAATCTAAATCCGTGATGAAGTCTATGCTGTTTCTATTCCACCCACTGCCTCTTCTGAGGAGGAGAATTGGCTCCTGTGAGGCTCTTTAGATTTGATCAGACATAGAGGGTAATGGTGAAAATCTTTACCTCCTTAGATTCCACTCTAAGTATTTCTAGACTGAACCTATATTTGCAATGTCACACCCTAGTCATTCCCCAAATTCAAGTCTTGCTTGGTCATTCTAGAACACTCTGCTTTCTATTGAGGGGGAAAGGTAGCTTAAAATAGCAATTATCATCAGTCTGAAATGTTTTAACCCACATACATACTTTATTTGTAGATATCACATAATTATTGAACTGGAAGGAAAAATGCTTTAGAAACTTTCTGAATCTTTGCACAATGTACTTACTATCTAATTTTCTAAAATAGCTTTTTTTAAAAAATTTTTCATCCAAATGCTTTGAACACTATATTTACTGTTTGAAAACTAGTGATCTTTTTCTGAGTTCTTCAACATAAGGTAAGACTTCATGGCATTAGTCACTGTCTTCAGATCCCACCAGCGACCATTTGGTTACATGCAGGAAACAGAAAGAGGTCTCATATATAGACTGTCCTTCTTCCCCACAGTGACCCAATCATCCTCAGAGCCATCCAAGCTCATTGAAGACCTTGAGAACTTCCTTTCCATGTAAAAAACCAACAAATGTTGTTGATTTCCTGAACAAAGTATCACCAGTCTCCATTTCATTTTTTATCTTCAAAGATGACCCCATAGTCCAAAACCAAATCCCAGGTCTAGAGAAATTTAACACCTTTATCTGGGTTTTCAGTGTCTATCCTCTTTTCCTTACAGTTCCTCTTGTACTATATTATCAGATGGATCTTCCTAGAAAAAAAATGACCAACAAATTTCATTCTCATTTCACCCTAGTCCCATTTTTCTTTTATCCACTAAAGCAACAGTTCACTCAATTAAAAGATACTGAGTGAAAACTTTTGTTAGATCATCTTCTTGGTGCAAGTGGTAGAATTTTGATCAATACCAAAAAATAAAAAGCTCATGCTTCTGTGCCTTTTCATGACAGTATATGATATTCCAGTCACATATTTCCTTGGTGCCCACACATTCCAATATCCCAAAGTATGTTCCAAGAAACACTGCTTTATTATATGGGAAAGTGTGCTGAGTTTAAGCAGTTTTAGAAACAAGCACGCTTAAAAAAATCAAGTAAGTCTAGCAGTAAACAAATATGCTTAAAACAACATTTCCCAAACCTTGGTGCCGTTTTAAAGTTCATTTTGTTTAACTTCTGTTAACATTCCATGGAGGTACCATGAAATACCATTTCTTCCAGAGAAGAAAATATACATATCCCATGATCTAGTATTCACCATTTCCCATACCATAGCTCCACTCTACCCATCTAGTACCATTAGTACCCAAAACAAATGCTTTCTATAGGAGGCTGATATCCTGTCTTCTAAGACTGCCAACTTTACCTTAAGGCTTGGAGCATGTCTTCTCTTCTAATTTGATTTAATTTCTTCTCCCCTTAAACAAAACAAAAGCTGGCATTCAAGCCACATGATGAAGGAGGGGTCCTGATCAACACTTAAGATTTCAGGTGAGACAATGAAGGGCTACAACTTAGGGGTAAGGACTAGCCAAACCGGACTCATCAAAACAGTCTAGCACCAAAGTGTAAATCAAGTACCAAAAACCAAAACCCTATTTTGTTTACAATAATTTTCCCCAGCCCCATTGCCTGCCAGAAGCAAAGGTAAATCTTTTCTGCAAGAAGCTCACAAAAAATCTCAAATTTCCTCTATAGTTCTTCCCTGAGGAATATCTGACATGACATCAGAAATTACCAAGCAGACCAAAAGATCCAATGTCTAAAGACCAGGAGGAAAAACAATAGGTAGAATTAGATCCAGAGTAGATAAGATATTGAACTTTTTAGGAACAGACTTCAATATAACTATAACCAGTACGTTTAAGAAAATCAAGGACAAAATGAAGAATGTGAACAGGAAACATGAGTTTTTTTTAAAAGATCAAGTGGAAATTCTAAAACTAAAAAAATTGGTATCTGGTGCTGAGAACTCAATAAATGGCTTTAAAATCTAATAAGATAAAGGTAGAAAGAGTTAGAAACTAAATATGTACAGGCATAATAATATAACTATAAGGCAAACTGGAGAGAATACAAAATGGAAATAAGCAACCTCCCTCCCCCCCAAAAAAGTAAGAGACATAGGAGGCACGACAGAGTAATTAAATGTGTATAATCTGGGCCCCTGACACTAAGGAAATAATTGGGATAAAACAACATAGTAGGGGATCATATTCAAGAATTTCCTTAAATCAGTGAAAAGACAAACCACAGACAAGATGTACTATAAACTCCAAACAAAATAAATACAATTAAACCATATCTAGGCCCACCATATTGCTGAAAACAAAATACAAAAAGAAAACTCAAAAAAGCAACAAGAAATGAAGAGACACATTGCCTTCAAATGACCACCAATAAATCTACCTTAAGAAATAACAGAAGCTAGAACACAACAGAATATCTTCAAAGTGTTTCATAGAGCCTATTTCAAAATCTTTACCAAGTGAAAAAACCCTTCAGAAATGAAAGCAAATTTTCAAAAATGTTTTTGCATTGACAATAGATTTGTAAGAGTGGAGAGCGCCAGATAGAAGGAATATGATCCCAGATGAAAACTGGCAAAAGAAAAAGCGGTGGAAAAAGGAAGTATGTGGGTAACTAAAGGCAGCCTGTCTTTATGAAAGAGCAATTACAATAAGTTGTGGAGTCTAAAACGTATGATAAATAAATGAATGAAAATAGCAAAAACTGCAGGAGAGGGAGACAATAAGTGGAGTTAACATAATAGAAGGTCCAGGAATTGATAAAGGTACTAATCTATATTAGAACTTTAATAGAGTAATGATGCAAATAATTTAAAGTAATAATGTAATATTAGTCAAAGAATGCTTAACTATAAAGCCAAAAAATAGATACAATAGAAAAATATATGCTTAACCCAAGAAAATGGCAACAAAGTAGAGGAAAAGAAATGGAATAAGTGTGACAAATAAATAATAAAGAGTAAGATAATAAATTTAAACAATTATTTTATATTTGTATTAAATATGAGCTGACTAAATTGAATAAGATTGTCCAACTGACAAAATAAAACAAAAACTACACACCAAATGAATATTAATTGAAAGAGAAGTGCTTTAAAGATATCAGTATAGAAAACTTGAAAGTAAGAAATGGAAAAAGATATATTAAGCACTGACTAAAGAGAAATTTTTTTTTTTTGCTACAGGAAGGTAGACCTTAATGAAAAATTAAACTTCTAGAAATAGTAATATTTCATATTGATAGCACCAGGAATATGCAAATATTCTATCTATATACCTAGTTAGCTATATAAAGCAAAGTTGACAAAATAAAAGAACTTGATTAATCTTCCACAATAATTTTGGGAAATTTTAATATCTCCACATAATTAGAAATAAGCAGACATTGGAAACTAGATGATCTAAATAACTGATTATCAAATTTTACTTAATTTCCTGATCCAATTGATATTTTTAAAGTCTATATTTAATATATTTGAAATATGTACTCTTTTCAAGTGTATATACACCTCCATGAAAATTGACCATACTGTGATCCATAAAAAAACCATAAAGTTTCAATAAATTTCTTAAGATCAAAATAATATGGAATATATTCTTTGAATATAGTAGAATGAGTTAGAAACAATAACAAAAAATATAAAATTCTCAATTTTTTATGATTGAACAATGCATTTCTAAAGACCCCACTGATCAAAATTAAATCACCAGGTAAATCAAATAATGTTTTGAAATAAAGAATAGTAAACTATAATATATCAAAACTTATAAAATGTAATTAAAATGATGCTTAGAAATTTTTAGTATTAAGTAGATATAACAGAAAGGGAAAATGTTATACATAAAATTACCTAACTATTCCTCTTAAAAAGTTAGAAAATGGCAAATGACACTGAGAAGAAGGAGAAAGAGGGGGCAAATAACAAAAAAGATGCACAGAATGATAAAATAAGGAATAATACAATGAAGAAAATCCACACAGTACTAAAATAGTTTCTATGAAAAGATTAATAAAACTGATAAATTCTTGGCAAGATAGGGGAGAGGAAAGAATATGATTACTTATACTGGAAATGAGAAGACATTACTATAGATATTACAGAAGTGAAAAAATGAATGAACAATATCAACAACTATTTTGAGAATTCAGATGATATGAAAAATTCCCTAGAAAAATACAAAATAATAAATAGAATGCTAGAAGAAATAGGAAATATGATTGACAATAAACAAATTAAATTAAAATGAAACTACTCCAAGAAGGGATTCTAGATCCAGAGAACTTTACCATTAAATTTTCTAGGCATTTAATGAAAAATAATACTAATATTACATAATCTTTTCAAGAAAACAGAAAAGAAGGATTTTTCTCAACTCATGCTATAGTGCCCGAATGGCCTGATAATAAAAAACCAAATTAACAGAAAGAAAACTGAAAGTTAATTCCCTAAAAACATAAATACAAAAGCAAAATTAAGAAAAAGTATGTAAAATAAATATTTTAGGTCAGAATGAAAATCAATGAATGAAATTAACCACATGAAAAGAATAAAGAAGGAAAAAATAGCATATCTAATTAGATGCAGAAGTAGTTGATAAAATTAAATACCTGCAATCATTTTTAAATTTAAAAAATTATAGCTGATAAGAATAGAGGGAAATATTATCTGATAAAACATCTATAAAACAAACAGAAAACATTAAATTACATCGTGAAACACTGAAAGCTCCAGATATTAGGAATGGACTATTTCCGTTCCACTCTGAATTGGAAGTCTGATCAAATTTAATTAGGTAAGGAAAAAAAAAGAAACAAAAAGAAGAAAAACTATCAAATATGCAAACATAGGAAAAGAAGAAATAAAATAAAACTGCCATTCATTCAAAAAGACATGGTGGTCATGCATGTGAAAAACTCAAAAGAATGTATAGATAAGTTATCAAAATCAATAAGTGACAGCAACCATATCACTGGATAAAAAGTCAATATATAAACTTAATTACATTTCTACATTCAAATCTGCATCAAACAATTAAAAATAAAAACTGTAAATGACATAACTTAAAATAAAATAAAAACATCCACTATGTAGGATTACATCTAACAAAGATGTATTAGACCTCTACACAGAAAAGTACAAAACAGAGAAATAAAAGGAAACCTAAATAAATGGAGGAATATACCATGGATGTGGATAAAAAGATAAAAAAAATTAATGTTGCTTAAAACCAAGAATCAATAAACGGGATGGAATCAAACTAAAAAGTTTCTTCTCAGCAAAAGAAACAATCTGTGAGGTGAACGAAGAGCCTACATCCTGGGAGCAAATTTTTACCCCTCACATATCAGACAGAGCACTAATCTTTTTTTGCCAGAGTCTGAAGAGTAGACCCTCTACATTTTTATTAAAATAAAGTTCAAAAATATGAACAAAATAGTCAAGAGCAATAATAATACAGCTAGTAGCAGCCTTTGGAGTGGATAATGGATTGAGTTTGGAAGGGGGATGGAGACTTCTGAGATTCTGGTAATGTATTTCTTGATGGGGGTTACATGGATGTATTCATTTTATTATTGATATACTTCAATAAAATATTTTTTAAAGTGTATGGCTTGGGAGTAAAAAAATCCTAGGCTCAAATCTCAGTTCTGCTACTTCCTAGCTTCATGATCATGAACAAGTATCTTAACCTTTCTGAATCCCAGATTTCTCATCTATGACTAGGGCACAGTTATTATACCTACTTCACAGGAATATTAAGCACTAGAACTTAGAAAATGTTGCACTAAATACTTATTATGTGCTAATAGTATTAAGTATAATGATAATAGTATTAAGTAGTTGGCACTGGAAGTAGTTGTAGGATTTTTTCCTGGGGAAAAGAATGGGACATGAAAAGTTTTGGAAATCACAGAGCAACAAAGAGGCACTTCCCAAGACCCTCTACTCAGTTCAAAGTTCCTCCAGTAGAGCTGGATTTCAAAATTCATACCCATCAGAGGCAATATCAGTAATCCTGTTTTAGTCCTTTTATACCCCCAACTTACATAATCAACATTCCTTCAAGCAATAAATTCCCATCCTAAGTTGATTTCAGAAAGTTTCTGATGTCAAAGTTCACTTCTAGTTCCTGAAGTGTGAGGCTCTCAATCTTTGTTTTCCATCCGGTATCTTACGAGTCTCGGTTCTCTGTTTCTGTCACGTAAAACCATGTTATCTTGCAACCTTCTTTGCATAAGTCTCAGTGCAAAGCTGGGGGCCAGGAGACTCTGCATTCTTTCATATCTATCAAGAATTTCTTGTGAGCAAAGGTCATGTAGCAGCTTTACTTGTATGGTATTTCATAGCTTGATTATATGTAAAAGTATAAAGCGCAGAATAACATGTATTTGTTATATATAGGCACAGGATCTGGAGCTGGAATGCCCGGGTTTGAGTCCAAGTTCTGTCACATACTAACATGGAACCTGGGGCTAGTCACTTAACTTCTAAGTCTTCCAGTTATAAAACAATAATACGCATAGTCTACAGGTCACAGGAGTTCAAAGAGTATTAAAATAGTTAACAACATAAAGCACTAAAGACAGCACCTAGAACATAAAATACACTACCTAAGGGTTAGCTATTACTGATTAATCAGATAGTTACCAGAAACTTGAGAACAGTGTTAGAACAGCTGTAAAAACTCTATTCTCTCTACTTAAAACCTGTCTTCATCAAGGGAGATCCTTTGAAATGTGGGTAAAACTCCTAACAATTTAGTCCCTCTGCTTTGTTCAGTCTCCCTGTGCTCAGTACTCCCAGGCCCACTGAACTACAACTGTCCCCAAACATGCCAGCTAACCTTGTCACCCTGCAGTCTACTCCTCCCTCAAAACAGCTCAAGATTTTCTCTTCTCTGGAGGTTTCCCTGATCCTGCCATTTAAAAAGTATTCCCTTCCTCCTTCCAACGCCAGTCTTTTAGAATAATAATCACACAAGACTGAAATAAAGTTTAATTTCTTGAAGAAATTCTGATCTTCAACTCTGCATGTGACTATGCTTTCTGCATCTTCTTATTACCTAAGAAGATGAACATCTAGAACTGTACCTGGCACACATTAGGAACTTAACAAAATCAAGAAAGCTGAAGGACATTCAAATTCTCTCTCTTTGTTTAAATATACTCGGTAAATGGACAAGAATCTGAGCCAAAATGTCAATCACCTGATAAATAAGGAATAGATGATAAACAGGAAAAGTATCATCTCTTTACTTCTTATCCTCCCTCCAATAAAATTTTCTGAGTGATAAACCAACAAAAACATACCTAATGAAAGCAAAGATTTGTAAATGAAGAAACTAGCATGAGAAAGATGAGGTCATTCTGTGGATAATCAGAAAATAGGCATGACTTACTCCTGTCAATTCTTTTACCTGTTGCCCATGTGATCAAGCACAGTTGTAATGTAATCATGTTTGCTGTTACTTCATGCTCACAACAAATATTTCTCTCTCTCTCTTTCTTAAGATTGTGCAGATAATCCTATTCCCATGAGCATCAAAGAACAGGGTTTGATAATGAAATGTTGAAAACAACCAAAAGTTACAAGGAAATTAATCTGACACACTCAATGATATGCATAATCCTCATTGTGTGGCATGGCAACTTGGTATAAATGGAAAATCATTCCTTTAAGTGTAAGTAATTAGTACTGGTCTTAGATCATCAAACTAAATATTTTGAGAATCAGCTGCAGGGAAGGCTGTTCCTATGACACAAGGGTCCTCAATGGTGGTTTTATAAATCCATACACCTGGGCTCTCACCTCAAACCAATTGAACCAAACTCCCTAGAGGAATATTGTTTAGCCAGACTCCCTAGGCATCAGTATTGTTTAATATTCCCCTGGTGATTATTTATTAAGAAATATAGCTGTAAACAAGAAAACACAAGGGAATTTGAAGTTGTCCCTTCTGTCTATTTCCACAGCACTGAACTGGGAAAATGCTTTAATTGATGACTCACCAAGAACTCAATCAATTAATACTAAGTAACAATAACTGATGAACAACAATTAATTAATGTTTGTCACAGGATTTTGACATAGCCTATTCTCCTTTGGGATATGACAAATAAGTACAAAAAAATGAGTAAATCCTTATTCTCCTCTTCTTCTTCTCAGCATCCTAATGTAAATCCTGAAACATGGCTGGGTATTTGGGAATACACTGTCAAGTCATCCCTAAAACTCTGGACATTTTTTCAAAATTTCCTGATGAAATGTATGTATCTAAAATATACAGTTTATTTTTGATTGAACAGCTCAGTAACATTAAGTACATTCTAATTATTCCGTAACTAACACCACCAGCCATCTGTACTTATTTTTCTTATCTTCCCATCCCTGTACTTATTAAACACTAATTCTGTTACCTCCCTGCTTCTTGCCACTGGTAACCTCCATTAGAATGGAGACTCAAGTCTCTATGTATTTGACTATTCTACATATCTCATGTATGTGGAATCATAAAATATTTGTCCTTTTTGAGTCTGGCTTATTTCACTTTATATAACATCTTCAAGGTTCATTTATGTTGTATATGGGTTAGAACTTCCTTTTTAAGGCTGGGTAATATCTCATTGTATGCACATTCTGCATTTTGTTTCTCCCTTCATCTGTTGGTGAATATTGGGTGGCTTCCATCTTTATCTATTGTGAAGAATGATGCAAAGTACACAGATGTTCAAGTCCATGTGCATGGACTTTTCATACCACTACAGCCAGCATTCTCAACCAAGGAATCTCACTTCATGGAAGCCAAAGAGCCTTGTACGGTGTGCTGAATTCCAAGATGGCCCCAGGAGCTCTATGCCTGTAGTCATATCCTTGTATATCCTCTTCACCTTGAGTGGGGACAGAGCCGGTGACATGGTCCTCAGCAACAAAGTGTAGCAACAGTGATGGGAGGGCCACCCCAAGGACAATACCTATCTTAGCCAAATATCAAGCAGCTCCCCAGCTGGTCTTGATGAAGGAAGTTGCCCTGTGTTGAGAGGGCTTGGGGGAGAAATTCTGGGCAGCCCTAGGAGCTGAGAGTCGCCCCAGCTGATAGCCAAAGAAATGGGGACTGCTCTCCTACAACCACAGGAACTTAATTCTGCCAACAATAACAGAAGCTAGGAAGAGGACCTGTTCCTCTAGAAAGTTCTGGAAAGTAACACAGCCAGCCAAACCCTTGACTTGCAGCTTTGTGAGACTAAGCAGGTGAACTAAATAAGGCATACCTGGACTCCCAATCCACAGACACTCTGAGATAGTGGGTGTCCATTGTTTTAGCTGCTAATCATGTGGTAATTTATTACCTTGCAATAAAAAATTATTATATCTGGATTTCCCTGAGTTTCTATTCCCAGGAAGTTTAAATAGTGCCTTGTTCTGCTCACTTTTATTTCCTCTTCTCATCTGGAAAGAGGGGACGCAAAGCTCCAGCTTTTTATTTCCCTCATATTTTCTAGAGTTTGATCTGTAAATCTCAAAAGGACCATCAAAGCCGCTGCTTGAAATTTACCAATCAAAATTGATTTGGTATAGCAACTACAACAACAAAAATCACTCTGGAAAGATTAAATGGAGTTAGTGGGTGCTTGATCACTCCTGCTTTAGTATAAATTATGTATATAAAATATCCCCTGGTCATCTACTCCTGGGTATAGATCTCACAAAAATATTTAAAAAATAGAAACTGTCAAGACTGTGCTGAAAAACCTTGAACTAACAAGTACTTCAAAGACAAATTAATTTAGAGTAAAACTTTAAAGTAAAGCAACCGGTTTAGTTAAAAGAATAATTGTAAGAAATGTATCTTCCACAATGAGGGTCTTTAGATCCTCCCAAAAGGGTCTAAAAACGTGAAAGGTTTTATCCTAATCTTCAGATCTTTTCCCCTTTATGAGAATTTCATTGTAGTTTGAACCCTAGAAAAAGTCAGATGACAGGGGCTGAGCTGACTTATCGAAAGAAGGGAGGTTCTCATAACTGCAGAGCTTATGAGCAGGCAAAGGCCTGGGCCCTGCTTCCTTCTGACCTGACAAGCAAGGAGAATAAAGACTGCTGTCTTCTCAACTCAACTATTTCTGTTATGGTATTTTCTGGGTATCTAGCAATGAAATAGGCAGTATCTGGAATAGCATGGAAGGTTTTTGAACAAAAAATTGGGTCAGAAAAGAGGAGCCCATCTCAGAGGACACTCAGAAGATACAAATGAGGAGAGCTGGCAGCTCCTGCCCTGGCCTCTAAGACAGTGGTACGAAGCCAGCACTGCTCAATTCCAAACTTCCATGGAGCCAAGCAGATCCACAAACTATTGTTAATATCCTAAAAGTTAAGAAGATAGCAAGCAAAATAAAGTGAGTATCAGTTTCAGAGTTGCTCTGATGCTGAGAATGGGGGAAGATTAGAAAGGAAAAAAACAAAAGTATAAATGAAAAAAATGAGACAAGGAATACAAAGGGAAGAAATGGAAAAAAGATAAGATTAAAAAATGAGCCTGCTGATTCAATATTTGGTAAATGTTGACCTGAATGTGTTAATCTGAAGGAGTAAAGGGAACCTTGGACTTTCTAGCTAGTAGTTGAAGTTATAGGGTTAAAAATTGCTATGGGTTTTCTGCAGCATAAAAATAGCATAAAGTGTCCTCTTAGGAATGCAGCCCACAGGGAGAACTGAACTTCTGACTATTCATAACAGGGAGGTATCAGTCCTGAGTGTTTTCTGAGGCTTCCTTAAACATATTTCCTAACACCTAGTGACAGACTGGAAGTTTTGAGGAGCAAAGGGCAGATATAAACAAAGCACAGCATCTGGTTGAGAGAGGGCAGAGGTGGGCAGGCAGAGTGTGCCTTTGACTCCTTGAGAGAAGAAAGGGCAGAGGCAGGAACTGAGAGGGGCCAGCTGCCAGCACTTTCAAAGGCTGCCAAAGCTTAATGGACCACATTTAGATGACAAGGCAGGTGCCACTCAACTATAGCCATCTTGTTAACTTCTCCCTACTTTTGATTTCTCCCTTTCTTCGAAGTTTAACAGCAACTCTCACCGGCCCAACCCCGGCTGCACAACCCCAAGGGCACCCATTCACACTGGAGGCTCCGCAGTCTGGATATGTGTGCACTGTGGTAGGGAACACACACCGGACATCAGGCAGACAGACTGGAAACCGGGTTCCACAAACTGTCCACATTACAACCTTCAGCACATTGATGAATGACTCCCTTTAGGTAAGATGGAAAAGTAACACCACCTCATTCCACAAGTCTAAAGCCCCAGGAGATGATGGATGGGAAACAACCAATGTCTAATAGTTAGTTGATAACTTAGCTTTCTCATCTCATCCCTCCACAGCTAGTTCGGATCTGGATGCCTCTACACACATTATTGCTATATAGCATAACTGCTTGTTTTCAAACATCTATCTTTCACAAGACATATCACTTAGCTGCCTTCACCCATAGCTTCTAGCTATCAGATTACCACAAGACTGGACTTTTTTCTTCTTTCATTCTTTATACAGAGAGCTTCATTTTCTTTTTCCTTTTTTTTTTAAAAAACTCAGATTAAGCCAGGCACAGTGGCTAACACCTGTAATCCCAAGTGACTCAGGAGGCTGAGGCAGGATGATTGCCAGTTCAGGGTCAGTCTTGGTAACTTAGTGAGACCCTTAGCAACTTAATAAGACTCTGTCTCACTAAAGAGAAAAAGAAAAGAAAAAAAAGATTGGGGATGTACTCAGTGGGAAAGTGCCCCTGGGTTTAATCCCCAGTACCCATAAATAAAAAATAAATAAATGGATGAATACATAAATAAAAACTTAGGTTAAGGTTGTAATATTTATAAGTACATGCACCAATTTTTTGACTATTCAATAAGTCTGTACATATACTCTTAAAAATCTTTCTATCAAAACAAGATATAGAACTTTTCATACAGCAACATGTAAGTTACTAATTCATGGGCAACAAATCCTAGAGCTTCCCCCCAGCAAAATTTCCCTCAACTTGCAAACTGAGACCTTAGCGGCACTTCTGGAAGCACAATTTTCAGGGAAAAATAACAATTGTAGGCAGTTGTTTCTAAGCACAGCACTTTTCAAAAATCTGTTTCTAATTACATATTTAATTTTTTGTGTCAAGTCTTTCCCACTAAAATGTGAAAAGTCCTCCTCTAATTTTCATCTCTGAAAATTATATAGGACTGGTTAGAGTAGAACCTGATAGCAGGTTTTCAGGTTTTGAATTCTGGTTCCAAAATTAAAACCTGTGTAACCTTAAACAAGTTATGTAATTCAACATGTCTCAGTTTTCTCATATATAAAAAGGGGACAATGGAGCTGGGGCTGGGGCTCAGTGGCAGAGCACTTGCCTACCACAGGTGAGGCACTAGGTTCGATCCTGAACAGCACATATAAAAATAAACAAATAAAACAAGGGCATGCTGATCATCTACAACTACAAAAGAAAAAAAATTAAAGGGGGGTGATATCTATCTATGTTATAGGTTTACCATGAGAATTATATGACTCAATATCTGTGAGGCATTCAGAATGGGCTAGCACAGATTAGCGATGTATAAATATTGTTTCTTTCCATAGAAACTTTCTTGTTTAATAAAGGAAACACATTTCTCCAATGCACTATCGATTCCTCAGCACTGCTTTAGAAAACGAGCACAAATAATAACAACATACTCTCCCTCACTCCTTTTCCACATCTTATTTAAATGTGTGACTCACTTGCATTTTCCACTTTTACCTATCCTGCTCCTGGGGCGGGAATGACAAATACAACTAATTGTCCTTCCTAAAACTGGAGCCAACATCTGAAGTCAGATGGCAAGTCTTTGTTTTATCTTTCCTTTTCATGAAAGAACAATAGTTTCAAATGATAGTTTAAGCATTCTTAGCAAAAAAAAAAAAAAGTCATACAGCTACTTGCCAGATGTCTCTGATTAATTTTCCTGTGTTCCACCAGACATTCAGCATGAGCCTATAATTTTGCTCTGCCAGTGCTGAAGTTTGCTAAACGATGTCTCTACATAAACAGAAAACTTAATTTCAGTAAAAGGTCTGACCTCTGGATGTGTGGTTGTCTCCGTGCTTAAGGCAGGTTGGAGATGGACAGAAAAGCTATCTGCTCTTTTCCCTGTCCTTCTTTACCACTGATATCCAGTCCTCAGCCTTCAGAAGCACTATTCGTGACACATATGTGACCTTCCATATACACCACAGTTTTGGCCATCAGATAGATCAAATTCATTCTCCATGTCCTTTCCTCTCAGTCAGAGCTCTGAGGTTGCAGCTCTTAGTGACAACTATGCAATGGGCAAGCTCAGCTCAGCTCCACATGGAAGATGCAGGAAGCACCATTGTTCTTATTTCCAGTCAACTGGGTATATCATCAAAAAGTAGACTGGTGCCCAAACTGGTCTGACTAGAGGCCTTTTTTTTTTTTTCTTTTCATTTTGCAGGCAGATCTGAAAACACTAGAGCAGGACTGCAGAGAAGAAGAACTGGTTTCAAAATCAAGAGTCTTATATTCCAATCCTGGCTCTACCACCTTTCATGGTGTATTCTATAACTCCCCTGCACCTGTTTCTGCAATCTCCAGGAGGGTAGAATGAAATAATGTTTAATTTTCTTCTAGTTCTAAAGTCTTCTGATGTTCACCTTATTACATTTAAATCAGAAATCAGAATATTTGCTAGTACTCTGACTTGTCATGTGATTTTATAATAATGCAAAAACGCTGAGTGCCTATAATAGAAACAGGCTACATGTCTGCACAGCTATATGCTTTTGAAGATCTAAAATGGTCCACAGGCACAAGGCCAAGTCACTACAAAAGGTTATGAAGATTCCAGTGCAGCTTCCCAGCAATTCCATTTAGGGCCCACCTCAATATAAGAGTCATATTCTTATTTTCTATGGCTTCATAAAATTGCACACTGGTCTTACTTTGTCCATAAAGTATACCCAAACTGCACTAGATCATAATTCTCATTTCACGCCACAGCAGTTGCCATATAAACCATATAGTCTAGAATTGCAATATCTAGTTCATCAGTCATGAGACATGTGGGTATTTAATTTTCCAATGAATTAAAATTAAAAATCCAGTCCCCTAGTTATAGCAGCCAAATTTTTAATTACCTTGTAGCCAAATTTGGGTTTTGGCTACCATCTTGTTAAATACAGATTACAGAAAATTTCTGTCACTGCAGAAGTTTCAACTGCACAGCACTGAACTACTTTAGAACCAGATCCTAAAAAGTGAACCTGAGAATTTTGTGAGACAAATGCCCAGATTCCCCAGTACCATTAGAATACCATTATTGTTTCTCTATATAAAGAACAGTGGTACAAGTACACAGTTTAAGTTATTCCCTTGGACACTAACTGTCTACTTGATGGGTACCAGACAACAAAGGTGGGATGAGCTGGGGGCATCCCTGAAGCTGAAGCATGTTACTCATCATTCACAAGACACCTGATCACAGGAGACTCAGAAAACCACACACTGATGTTCATGAGTTAGAGTTTCTTGTGAATTACTGAATCTGAATCCTCAAACTTGGAATCTGTCATTCTATCAAATTGTGTACTCTGCCATCTATCAGGGCTTATATTGCATAAAAAAAAATATTAAAAATCATGTTGATTGTGGGAGACTTGATAGTCTCCCCTCAGTTTCTTGCTCTGTGATACTTACTAGAGACATTCATTCCTTTTGACAAAATTACTGAAACTCCATCCAATGGCTTTCTGTTCCAGTGTGAAGGGTAAATTTTATCCAAAATGTAGTTGATACATATGTAGTAGGAACAAGACTTAATCTTAGATTCAGCTAGTAAAGTTTATAAAGTTTGACAAATAAATCATGAGAACTAAGAATAAACAGAGAAGTCATTTTGACTGAGGTTCTTAAATTCTCTAATATCTAGCAAGCCCTGCTTGATAGAGTAGCCAAACCAATACATAATGTGCATAATCCTTTTAGCGGTGGAAGATGCTCCCATCTTCTTAATGCTCTAACTTCTAGAAAATTGTTCCTTACAAAATTTTGATATATTGCGTAAAAGAGATATTAAAAATATTCAAGGTTTACATTTGTTTTTTCTTCCGAATTAGAACTTCTTGGAAATGAAAAACAAATTGTTAGAAATGAAAAACGAAAAAAATTAAGTCTCTGAATTGATGAAATCAGCTGTGTTTAAGCAATTATTTCAGAGACATAATTATACTTTTTTCAAGGGAAAGTGTGGTACATATCAGTCAATGAAAAAAGATTGACTCCATATTCTGTTTTTTTTAATATAGAAGCACAAGGCTCTGAGAAAGCAGATGAAACGTTTTGGGGCATGAATGATCTAGTCTGCTCTTTTTAGGACCAATCATTAAGAAACAAATTAGTTCATTTCCTCATTCTGACCTCAACACAGACTGGTACCCACGTGGTCTGCTTTTAGGGTGAGAACAGTCATTGATAATCCTTATTCAGAAGCTATAATGTCTTTCCTGTGTCCCTCACTAGACAGAAGAAAAGAAATGCAGTTTGTCTCAGAAATTGACAGCATGTAATTACTGATTTTCTTTGCCTGGTTATAAAAGAGCTAATAAAGAAATTCAAAGAAATATGCTTATCTCAGATTATTTAGCACCAAGAAAATGGTATTTTGTCTCAAAATAAGCATAACTCTTTGAACAAAGTAATCGAACAAAATCTTCATTCAAGAGGAGAAATCTAGTGGCCTATGTAAGGATAGGGTCAAAGAAGATAAATTGCTACTAAACTCTCTGACACATTGTCCTACATATGAAAGCATATTGCTAGTCATAATATATTTATGTACATATGTAGCATAATGAATAATATACAATATTACTATAAGTTCAAATGTCTCTGATATATCAAAAAGTAACACAGGATGCTGTTCAAGTTTGAAAAACAAGTGCAATTTTGTGACAGCTAAAATTTCTGAGTTCATAGCATTAAAACAAGTATTACTTTTAAAGGAGAGTAGATAAGATCTTTCTAAACCAATTAATAATAAAACATTTGGCTTAATAAAACTTTCCTGAAACCTAATATTAATCATATTTTTTCAGCCATAGAATATTATGATTAATAATCCAATATGACTAGTTTCCTTAACAAATATTTATTAATAATTTCATATATGCCACCAACTGCTGTCAACAAATTGATGAGTTAAACCCCCCTTTGTAATTTTGTTGTCAAAATAAATCTTTTATTTGCTTAGGTTGAGTGTTTTATTCTGATTTATATTACTTGTGTCTATGAATAAATTAAAATTTGATTTAATTTCACAGCTCTTGCATTTTGCCACAGTGATCCAGGCTTAGCCACAGCAATAGTAAAGCAAAAGATCTCACTTCAGTTAATGAATATTTACTTATTTAAAAACCATGCAAAAGGAGAATCCTAACTCATATTTGTAATCAATCTTTCCTGGTCAGGAAAATAAAACTTAAGCCAGAAAAAATATATACATGCATATACATATTCATATACACACAAAATTGTTGTGATATTTATATGTTCTTTTAAAATTTCTAATTTTTGCTCCAAACATAAATGATAAAGAAATCAAAATGCTAATCACCTTTAATTGACCAGTAAGTGCTGTGTACATGTGTTTACATTTCACACTGTACCCCATAAATATGCACAATTATGTTAACTAAAAAATTTTTAAAGAGAAAAAAATTCTAACTTTTAAAATGCATTCTAGTTTTTAATTGTTCCCTCTTCCTAAAATGTTCTTTCCACTTAGTCTCTACTTGGTTGGTTTGACCTTTATATTTCAGCTCAAGGTCACCACCTCAACCAGGCCTTCATCACAATTCTGCTCCTCTTTCCTGCTTCCTTTCTTTCCCCCTCACCCTCAGCACAACCCATTATACTGCTGGTTTCCATCACAACATTAACCCAATTAATAATTATACATCTCTTATTTGTTTCTGGGTATACAATCTCCCCCACAAAAAAAGGATCTGGGAATATTTATTTTAAGCAATCAACACAGTGGCTAGCAGAGAACAGTGCTCAACATAAACGGTATAGCGAATGAATGAAGTCAGCCTCCTTTTAACTACTCAGAAGTGGTTTTTGCTATACATATTCATATTTTATTGTGATTTGTGTACATTTTTAGGTCTACTCTAAAAGAAAAGAAGTATAGACTTCCTAAACCTACCTCCTCACTCCTCCAGGGATTGTAAGATAGTGGAAAGGGCTTTTAGTAAACTCAGCAACTCATTATGTCTGCATTTATGTCTGTATACCTCGAAGTCCACATAAAGTGCAATTTTTGCTTTAAAGAAATGTTCTACTTAATGAGAGATACTTTTGTAAAACAAAACCATTTGAGAATCCCCTCCAGCCCCACATCTGAGAGTTTACATGCTCTTCACCATTCAAAAGCCTTCATAGTTATCACTCTGGTCCTTCTTAACATTAAGGCCATCTGAATTAAAACGGCATGGAACTTCTTACCTGGAGTCCTTTCTGACTCTCGCTTTCTCAAAGGAAAACTCAGGGGGCTTGTTGAGGTCATAGGTTCGGGTTGTTGGCTCCGCAGACACCCCGGCCTTTGCTCCCCTTCTGCTATGGAGAGAGACCAATCCCGAGGTCTTCCGGTGGACCTCAAGAGGCACTTTATCCACAGAGCCCTGGAGTGGGCTTCCTCCCTGCATATGCACCACATCCTGAAGCTTGTTCAGCTGGATGCACTTGTTCTGGAGCTCCTCCGTGAGCTCAGCAATGGCCACGGTCTGTCTCGACAGCTGTTCCCGCAGCTCCTTCAAATGGTACTCCCGCTCTTGAATCTCAGCATCCTTCCTCCTCAGCTCTCTCTCCAGCTCCGTCACCTTGCTCCGCAGGGCATCAGTGCTGAGGTTCCCGGTGTGGCCATCTGGATGCTTGGAATGTTTGGGTTTCACTGAACCATTTCCCATGTTGCTCAGGGACCTGAGACGAGGAGGCACAGAATCAGGAACAACCAAGTGAGGTTTCATTTTCCAACAGTCCCCACTACCCCTCTCATTCTGTTCATAAATAGAAACACACAGCATTCATCATCGTTCAATGAGCAACAAATGTCCCCATGCATCCAGAATCGAAGCTAGTGATAGTTTCCTTTATCCCTGCATGAAGAGAAGCTGGCATTTGGGTTCACTCTTCCCCTTTCCTTTGCAAGCACAAATATGGCACCTAAGCATTCTGTTGTTCTCTTTGGGCATTCTCTGGATAGCTGTCAAAAGCATCCCAACAATATTGCTATTTGGATGTTAGCACAGCAAAGATAAGATTCAAAGAAGCAGCCACAGAGTCAGAGGCTTGGGAATGTCACAACTCTCCAGCTCCCTGCATGGCTACAGTAAGAAGGCTTGCCCAAATTTAGAATACAGCACATCTATTCCTCCCATGCTCCCCCCATCCACATTATCAATCAGCATCTTTATATCAGAGAAAACATTCAGCATTTGGGTTTTTGGGATTGGCTTACTTCACTTAGCATTATATTATTCAACTCTATCCATTTACCTGCAAATGCCATGATTTTATTCTCTTTTAATGCTGAGTAATATTCCATTGTGCATATATACCACATTTTCTTTATCCATTCATGTAATAAGGGTATCTACGTTAAAGGGGAGGGAGAGGAAGGAAGGGGGCGTAGGGATAGATAAGACCATGGAACGAGAAGGACATTATTACCCTAAGTTCATGTATGAAAACATGAATGGTGTGACTCTACTTTGTGTACAACCAGAGATATGAAAATTTGTGTTTTATTTGTGTAATTGCATCCTGCTGTCATATATAACAAATTATAATACATTAAGTTAAATAAAAGAATACAACACATCTGCATTCCTCACAAGGTGGAGGTTTTATTAGTGACACTGGCACACACCTGTAATCCCAGCAATTCAAAGCCAGCCCCAGCAAGGTATCAAGGACCTAAGCAACTCAGTGAAACCCCTATCTCTAAATAAAATACAAGAAATGGCTGGGAATATGGACCAGTGGTTAAGTGCCCCTGGGTTCAATCCTCAATACAAAATAATAATAATAATAATAATAATAATAATAATAATAATAATAATAATAATACTGCTGCTCACTGTTAACAACTTCTGGATTGTGGTCCTTAGAAGGAAACAGAGGCATGAGGATTCCTCTATATCTTTTACTTTCTGCCCTAAAGTTAGGTTGTCCAAAAAATGATGACCTATGGTGCCAGGTTCTCGCCTTCTCCCACTAAGAATATGCTCAGTGTAAACCCCAAAGCAATCACTAATCCAGTGATTAGGAAGATCAGGGGTTATGAAGGATGTGATTAGGAAGATCAGGGGTTATGAGGGTTGATTTTAATTGATTGAGAATTTTTTTTAGTTCAGTAACTATGTATTTATTTTAACATTTATTAGAAATATAAACTATTGGCATTACAAATTTATATTACTTCAGTGGAGGCTAAATTTATTATTTTAGGTTTACTGAGACAATTCAATGAAAATAAAAATAAATCATCTGTAGGTAATAAGCACATATGAACAAAATCAAAAAGTATAAATCAAATAGATGAAGTTTAGGAAATAATGCTCTGAAGAATTGCCATAGGTTTAGACCTTTTTAGGTACCTGGTCAAACTTCATACTTTTGAACAATTTTTGAGAGCCATAATCTGCAATTTTCGATAGCCATAACCGAGAAGCATTGTAACACTTATAAACTAAGCCTGAATTACTGTTGGTTATCTAAAATAAAGAAACAGATTATAGCAGCACAGTTCACAATAGGAACCAACCTAGATGTCCTTCAGCAGATGAATGGATAAAGAGAATGTGGTATATATACACAATGGAATATTATTCAGCATTAAAAGAGAATAAAATCATGGCATTTGCAGATAAATGGATGGAGCTGGAGAACATAATGCTAAGTGAAATTAGTCAATCCCAAAAAAAACAAATGCTGAATGATTTCTCTGATAAGGACGCTGGTTTATAATATGTTGTGGGGAGCAGGGGTGGTGGGGTGAAAGGATTAAATGAACTCTAGATAGGGAAAGGGGAAAAGGGGAGGGAGAGAAAGGAAAGGGGCATAGGGGTAGGAAAGACAATGGAATGCGATGGTCATCATTACCCTAAGTACAGGTATGAAGACATGAAGGATGTGACTCTACTTTGTGTACAACCAGAGATATGAAAAATTGTGCTCTATATGTGTAATGTGAATTGTAATCCATTATGTTGTCATATAAAACAAATTAAGATTAAAAGAATGATTTAAAAAAGAGAGCAAAAAAATGAGACAGACAATTTTTGTCCCTCATAGAATCTGGGTTCCCAGTAGTCATTGAAATACATTAACTTTCAAAGAATTGCCTCAATATGTTGTAGAGATATGACCGGTTCTTCTTATATATTAAAAAATATATAAAAAGGTTGAGGAAACTGGAATTCAAAAGAAGTGGCCCTGAAAATAGTTAAATCTTGAATAAGCAATCAGAAGATGTGAGACTGGGACATGAGAATAAACTTAAATGAGATTCTGAATTACAGGCATATAAAAGATGCTCTCAAAGGTATCTTAAATTAACATTTGCACAAATTTTGAACATGCAGCAGGGAAGCATCTTTTAGACAGTTTTTTCGTTCATGGACAAGCATTCTTTGGCCAAAGAGGAATATGAAGACAAATGAAATTTTGTATAAAAAAATAAAAGCCAGCATAAACACATTTACATGTAATACTAAACTAACAACTCATTCTTCATTCATGGCACAATTGTTTACTAAGATCTAACTAAGTGTCATGTTTGGGGGCATATCCTTTTGTGGATTTACAGTCAAACTTGACAGAGAAAACAATTTTAGCATTCTAAATATGAAACAGCTTAGAATCATTTTTTCTCTATGAATAACATTAAAAAAAATCTATGCCAATCCAATAACTTTACAAACATGAAACACAATTAGGTAGAGGGTGTTAAATTCTCCCCAAACACCAACTATTCTCTAGTTTTAATGAAGTCAGTTTGGAAGCTGTACAAATCTTTCAAGCTATTTAGAATTTCAAAGAGGGGTGAAATGAGAGTAGCTAACTCATCTTTCAAGTCACTAATTTGAGATAAGTAAATTACTAAGTGGCTCAATACTAGTCTGAGTTCTTATTTAGTTTACCTGCTTAAATTCTGTTGTCCCTGAAGCCAAGGTTTCAAGTCTCTGGCTTCATAAAATCTAATTAGATTCATTCTGTTTCCTATATCAGTCACTCAGATAAGATATTTCTCAAATATGGATTGCTAGCCACAAGGTGAATTGAACGTCAGGATGTTGCTTCATCAATCTAGCAACTACAGGTTATTAAAATCATTCTTACATTCAAAAAGCAGTACATGATGTAACAAGAAATGGCTTTAGAGATGAAAATCCAATTTTAACATGAGCAATACAATCAGGCTACTCAAGGTTCAAAAAAATCTGCCCTCTCCCAATAGAAATACATTACTTGGAATCTCTGATTTAGTCTTCTTTTCTATAAAATGCATATACTTGAATCCATCTCATAGAGTTATTATGAAGATTGCATTTGTAAAGTCTCTGATGCAATTTATGACATCTAGTAGACATGAGGAAACAAGAAGCTCTCTTAATACTATGGGACCAGAGACAGGCATTAATGTCCTGGTTTGAGAAGAGCCCAGAGTGATCATTTCCAGGTGGGGCAGAAGTCTAGTAAACAAGATGCCTTCCACGCAAAAAAAATCATTAATGATTCAAATATCACTTTGGGAGAAGAGGAATTTGAATCTGGCTGAATTGCATCTTCCACTGAGAAAAGATGCCATTCTATATCAACATCCTAGGTAACAAGCCCCATCAAAATATGGAATCTAAAAAACATTGTAAATGACAAGCCTGTTCCAGAACTTCAAGGACTCCTTGGGCTTTTTATTCCTTCATGGAACAGCCCCTAGTTATTTTCTTATAGTGCTGTGAACTTCTTAAATCAAAAGATCCACCTAATCATCTTTTTCTTTTTTTCTGGTACTGGAGAATTGAACCCAGGAATACTTAACCACTGAGCCAAATCCCCAATACTTTTTATTTTGGGACACTGTCTTGCTAAGTTGAGCAACGCCATCCTCCTGCCTCAGCCTCCAGAGTCACTGGGCTTACAGGCATGCACCACTGCACCCAGTCCTACTTAATTATCTTTGAAGGTAACAAAGAAACCTGGTTCTCTGGGAAGGGAGTACCCTTCTGTAAACAGGGTTGGGAAAGGGGAATAAGGAATAGAATGAGCAGTGACACATAGCCTGAACAGAGCAAAACTGTAGTTTTGTGAAAATTTTATTATCACATTAATTTGCTCACCATTTAGCAAATGCAATCCACCAAATGGTAAGAGGAGACACCCAAGGAAAGTGATAGCTCCTGTGAAGGCCCTTGCCCTCCCATTTATGCCTGGCAGTAGATAGGGGAGGAACTGGGCTTCCATGTCTGTTTTTACCTCTAGCACTAAAGTAGTTTGAAAGCAAAATCCTGGCTCTGATCTAAATAATACCTGTTTCTTTCTCTACCCATCTGGAGTCTGATATAAATACACTTATATGCACACACTGGTTTATATATGCATGTAGCTACTTGTTTATCTGTAAATATGGGAGTTGGTATAGTGCTGACTAAGTCTATGGAGCCATTGCTCCAGTGCAGGCACTTTCACTTGGTTTTTCTATGCACTGGGGCAAGGTACTGGGCTTCAAACCAATCACAGAAGAGAGACACACTGATAGTTGCACAGACAGATAAGACAATGTTGCAAATCATTTAGGGTTGTTTGGGGGTTAAATGAGATAGACCACACTAAGAATTTAGCACAATATCTGGCATATAGCACTTGTTTAATTAATATTGGACACTGTTATTATTACTAACATGATTTATCCTTAAAAATAATGCATCTTAGTAGAAAAACTTAGTGATTAAAAAATGTACTACATCAACACAATTTCATAGGAGAACATAGTCAAAGAACCAACTCTACATAACTATTTTATTTTGGGGGGGTATGAGAGGGTGGGTACTGAGGATTGAACTCAGGGGCACTCAACCACTGAGCCACATCCATAGCCCTATTTTACATTCTATTTAGAGACAGAGTCTCACTGAGTTACTTAGCACCTCACTTTTGCTGAGGCTGGCTTTGAACACATGATCCTCCTGTTTCAGCCTCCTAGGCCGCTTAGTGAGCCTCTACCTAACTTAGATACTTAGTATAAGCTACCATAGTCAAAACAGTATGAAAAGTGAAAGTGGCTGTGAAGGGTCTGGTAAAGCAGGTAAGTAGATTCAATCAAACAGAACAGAAGGCCCAGAAAGAGACTCAAACAATACAGTTACCTGACAAAGAAGCAAAAGCAAATCAGTAGAGAAAAATGGGTAGTCTTTAAGAAATTGCACTTAAAAAGCTAGTCATTCATATCCACCCTCCCCCCCACACACACACCCCCAAAAAAAAGTCTAGAGAGAGGCTTTACCTCTTTTACAAAAATTTGGTCAAAGTGGATCATAGACCTAAACATTAGACACAAAGCTATAAAAATCCTAGAAGACAGACATAAAAGTGATGACTTTTTAGGTAAAAATCTAACAGAACAATTCAGGAAAGGAGAAATTAATAATTTGGAATTTATTAAAATTAAAAATTTCTCTTCTGCAAAAAAAAAAGAAGAATTAAAATAAAACAAGAAGCTACAGACTGGAAGAAAGCACTTGCAAAACACCTACCTAATACAGGAGAAATTCTTAACATTCTACAATCAAAACTCAAACAACTCAACTGAAAAAAAAAAAAGGGGGCAAAATATCTGAGCAGACACTTCACCAAAGATTCCCAGATGGCAAATAAGCATATGAAAAGATGCTCAACATCATATGTCATGAAGACATTTGAAAATTAAATGAACAATAAGATACTACTATACATAGATTAGGATGGCTATAATCCCAAACACCAACATCATCAACTGCTGGCAAAGATAGGCAGCAGCAGAAACTCATTCACTGCTGGTGGGAAAGTAAAACGATACAGCCACTTTGGAAGACAAGATGGCAGCTGCTTACAAAGCTAATCCTACTTCTGTTTTTTATCCAACTGATAATAAATGTAAGTCTTCACCAAAACCTGCCCATGAATGTTTATAGCTGTTTCATTCATAACTGCTAAAACTTGGAAGCAACCACGACCTTAGTTTGGGTTAAGGAATAAACAAATGGTAGTACAGCCATACGGTAGGATATTATACAATAATACAAAGTATATCCATGAGAAGACATGGAGGAACTTTAAATGCCTTACTGGACATTTTTAAAAACAAATCTTAAAAGCCTACATATAGTATGATTCCAACTATATGGCTTTCTGGGAAATGCAAAACTTATAAGCAGTAAAAACATGAGAAGTTTCCAAAAGGCTGAGAGAGGGAAAAAGAGATGAGTAGATGGAACAAAAATGCATGTTCAGGACAGTGAAACTGTTTTGTGTAACACTGTGATGGTAAATATACGTCATTACATACTTGTCAAAACTCCATGGAGTGCAATACAAGGAATAAACCGGAATATAAGCTATGCAATTTAGTTAATAGTAATGTGTCAATATTGGTTCACCAATCGTAACAAATATAACACATTGTTACAAGATGTTAAGAACAGGGGAAGCCAGTGGAGGAGGAATATAGGAACTCTGTGTACTTTTCAGCAATTTTTTTTTTTATAAAACTAAGACTGCTTTAAAATAGAAAGTCTATTAATTAAAAAAAGAACATGTACTAAAAAATGAGTGCAAGAAAGCTGATGGCACATTCAGAGAACAGGATAAAATGCATGATGGGTGGAAGGAAAGTGATGAGTAATGAATCTAAAAAAGCAAGATACTGGAGGGAGACACTAAAACTTCATATGCCATGTTATGGGATGTGGATTTTAATGTAAGCCAAGTTTTTTTTTTCAAGTTATATGGTCATATCTGTCCTGTAAAAAGATAATTTTCTTGGAAATAATTATGGAATGGAGTGAAATGAGCCTAGAGGAAATAAGACAGACTATAAGGCCATTGCACCAATCAAGGAAGAGGTGATAAGTACCAGACTAAGGCTGATTCAGAGTCCCAACCCTATTCTAATGACTTGGTCAGCTTGACTGGGGAAAAAAAGGACCATCTCCATGGTAATCAGAAGGATGTCGTAAAGTTATGGCTACAGGTAATTGCAGCTTCCTTTTTTTGATAAATCATAAAGGAGAAAAGATCCTTCTTTGTGATATGGACCGTTTAGCTTAAAATGAGAGGAGTGGATTATACTGTCTTTCTAAATAAAATTCTAAGCATATATGAAACTAATGCATATCAGCGTGGTGTTACCATTAACTTGTCTCACTATAGTTCTTTTAGAAAATAATTAACCATCATTGAACATATAAATTCACGCCTCAAAACTGAAGTGAAAACAGAGTTGCCCTTGTAAGAAACATCTAAACTCTATATCAATGCAACAATTAAAATCTGATGTCCATATGACTTGTGACTATTGACTGAGTTTTGAACTTGCTGTTTGTTTCATCTGTCCACAGTATCCTGCAGAGAAAAATTTTCTCTTGGAACACAATCATATGAGCTTATTGTACCAAAGTTTTATCTACCCCCAACATTATCTTTGAAGTATCCCTCCTCCTAGCAGAATGTTCACAGTGAATTTTATGAATGTCACATATCCTATATTTTGACTGCCAAATTTGGTAGCATTCCATTCAGTTATTTTGGGGAGCTACATGGACAGATAAATAGGAAACACACAGAAATATAGTTCCATAGGAGTGGGTCAGGGATGATAGCTCATAGAATTTAAGTGGTGATAGGAATAAAGAGAAGAAAGATTTGCAAGGTCATATGTGGCATCTGGGTAAGAGGTTATAGCATTAAACAAAATGAGGTACAGTCTTGAGGAATATGATTCTAGTTTAATTTGGGCAATTCTCGGTTTCAGGGACCTGTGGAAATTTAAGGTAGAAAAAAGTTTAATAAGCAGTAATAGAGACAAGCTGGGCACAGTGGCACTCACCTATAATCCCAGAGGGTTGGAAGGCTGACACAGGATTGCAAGTTCAAGACTAGTCTCAGCAAAAGGGAGGCTCTAAGCAATTCAGTGAGACCCTGTCTCTAAATAAAATACAAAACAAGGCTGGTGATATAGCTCAGTGGTTGAGTGCCCCTGAGTTCAATCCCTGAGACTCTAAATAAATAAATAAATAGACACTAGAAAAAAATTTGAAATTGAGAAGCTAAAATTATGTAGCAATTGACACATGTAAAAGGTGAAGTTGACAAAGTGCTTCAACTTTGGAGACTGGTAATGAAGAGAGAAAGAGTGTATAAGTCTATATGAGGTTGGGAAAAAACTAAAGATATGTGAGAAGTAGCTCTTGCTTTCATTAAAGTGAGAAAAAGGATTAGAGAATTTAATATCCAAAGAAGAGGATAGGAGGAACACTGCAGGGTTGAGTCTCAATGTCATAAATAAATGGGTGTGCACGTAAGGGAAGACAAAATAATTCCAATGTTTTGATCTTGGAAATGTTGAAGGAAGGCAGCACTTTCCACTCTACATTTTTCACTCATTCAAACACGATAAACATGACATGGAGAGCACATCTGTGAGCAAGCCATCATGACACTGACTACAGGAAGGAGAATGAACACACTTTATGGAGACACTAATGGATCTGCATTTATAGAATGTTGAATTTCAGATGCCTGTGGGTTGTCAAGGTGGGAATGTCTACCAAGACACAAAGATGAAAGTCAAGGTAAGAGACTGTTCCACAGAAGTAAGACTTGAAGTCCTATTAGCAGATGAGATCACCCAGGGGAAAGAGAAAGGAAGGCCTCTATTGTTGTATCTGAACATATTAGGAACACCTATGAATATTATTTGTAGGAGAGAAAGAGTGAGGATAGAAACTATTACAAAGGACCACAGAGACAGCTGATGCTAGGTAGGGACTTCAAGATGGTATCATGGTTCATGGATAGAAATTAGAGTATGTATAAGCCCAGGATAATAAACCACTGAAATTAGAGGAAATTAAAACATAGGAGAAGAAGGGATAACTGACAGAAATAATCCAAAGGAAGCCAGATAATATAGGATTACAGGACTTTCGCAATATCCAGGCAACACATGCCTTCACTGTTATGTGAATTCTCATTGGTCTCACTTCTATTGACTTCAGGGTGTCAGAGATCAACATTTCATGTAAAAGGGGAACATTCCTGCCAGACTCAGTGGTGCATGCCTGTAATCCCAGGGTCTAGGGAGGCTGAGGCAGAAGGATAGCAAGTTCAAAGCCAACCTCAGAAACTTAACAAGGCCCTATGCAATTTTGACCCTGTTTCAAAATTTAAAAAAAAAATTAAAAAGGGCTAGGGATGTGACTCAGTGGTTAAGTGCCCCTAGGTTCAAACCCTAGTACAAAAAAAAAAAAAAAAAAAAGTAGGGAGAAGGCAGGGGAGAAACGCAATACAGTTCCAGGGCATCATCCTTGAATGTCACTTATTCTTAGTTACACAGCATTCCAATAGAGAGGACTCTAAAGAGAATTCTCCACTATATCAGCTCATACCCTCCTGTGCAAAACTAAACAGGAATACTGGCAACAGCTGCTGCATGTTATGTGGGATGATCGCCTTCTCCGTGAGTTAAATAGAAACTTGCAGAGAGAAGAGACAATTCCTAAGGAACAGTATGTATGGGGGTGTGGCGGGGAACAGGTGTATGTTGCTCTCTTCCTTTATTTAAGAAAAAAAAATGCCCCTAGGAACAACATGATGATCAGGAAACCGAGGCATCTGTCTGGCTTCATCCTTTCTGCCTAACTACTCCTCCTGCCTTGTTTCTTTGTATTCTCAACTCTGGACCCAACCTGCTATGTATTTGCACAATGACTCTTCTCATACTTGCACCCATTTCTCTTCCCCAAAACGGCTGATTTTCTATTTTCTTCTGTTTGTTCTTGTTTCTTCTTCACCAGGAAATACAGAGATGTGCAAGTGCCTCAGGGTGCCCAGAGTGACACAGGACACCCACACAAGTTTACAAGGACTTGGAAAAAAGTCATTGCCTGAGTGCTGGTCTCCTAAGAGGGACCAAGAGCTCAGGAAAGCAAAGCACCCTGACAGCATCTTCAAGCCCCCAGGCCCAAACAGCAGCGAAGGCTGTTATTGCCACACCGAGATCCACACCGAGATCCACACCGAGGTGCCACACCGAACGACCGCTGCCACACCGAGCGAACGCAACGCGTGCACACATCCACACGCAGTCAGCACGAGCATGAGACCGGCTGGGTGGGGAACGAGGCGCGCACCGCGCAGCGCACTCACAGCATGCACACGCGTATCTCCCCACAAGTGCCGGTGCCCAAACCCCCCAGCCCGCGAACCTCACCAGACAGCCGGGTAACTTTCCAGGTGCGCAGCTTGTCACCTCTGTGTGGCTGCCCCTGCGTCTCGGCGTCCTCTCCCACGCCGCCCTCCCCAGCCGCTTGCGGCGCCCGAGCCGAGCGCAGGTCAGCTCAGCCAGCACGGGCGGTGCGCACCCTGCGCAAGGAGGGCACAGGGCCGCGGGCGCCGCCGCTCGGACTGCGTGTGAGCCGGGGACGCGGCGAGCGCGCAGCGGGCAAGAGCTGCGGCGGCGTCGGTGCTACCGCCCAGCTCCTCTGCGGGGGCCGGTGCAGAGGCGGCGCGCGGGGGGGGGGGGGAGGAGGGGGAGGAAGCGCGAGAGGAGGGACGCAGGAGGGCGGGGGTCAGTCGGGGCTGTTGCGCCAAGCCGCAGGGAGCCCGCTTCCCCAAAGGTGGGGTCATCGGCGCGCGCGCCCGCACCAGCGCGAACCTTTACTCGGTAGACAAGCCAGTGGAAACCACCGCAGTCCGCACTTTAAACCCCGTAGCATCCAGCCAGGCAACTTAAGTAGGGCGATAACATCGTGGTTGTAGCATATTTCTGTTATTATTATTTCTATTTCAAGTGTGTGGGACGAGGGGAGAGGAAAGTTCGGGGAGGAGGGGTTCATCTCTTCTTCCCTCCCTATCCTCCATCCCTCCAGTCTGTTTCTGCAGGCTCCCCCTATCATGCCTTCCCTCCCAGAGCGCAAACTGGCTCACGAATCTTGGACCTGTTCTCTTAGGTCACACCAGTGCCCTTCTAGGCGACGTGTGACCCCAGAGTAGATTGGCGACGCGCTTTTCCCAAACTCTGGAGCCATAACTTGCGTTAGTTTGCCAGTTCACGTGACGCTAGGGGCAATGGTTGAACCGAGTTTCAAGGGACAGAGATTGTATCTCCGGAATTGCATCTGCAGGTCTCTAACAGGGAGCTTTCTTGATCACTCAAGCAGTTAATTTAATACTCTGCTGTCGCCTTTTGAGTACGTGTTTTTTCCTGAGGCGTGCATTGTGGTTTTCTAAATATATACATACACCCACCGCACTATTTGCCGTGACTGGAGTTGTGCGATCTCCTTGTGGTTTTTCCCCTTTTCCTCCTGCGCCCAGAGGAATTCTACTGGCAGATCTACGGAGGACAAGGGCCGTTTCTATGTTGAGGAACGGGAAGTACAGTGAGGGTCTATTCTCCGTGTGCATCCAGAGTGTTAGAACCCGACTCCCTTGGGTTTAAAACCACACGGTGGCAGTGGGGCTCATGTAACACCAGCATGCACTATTGCATACATAAACGTATATAGAAATGAGGCCTGGGGAAATTTGTTGAATGGGGCCATTAAGTTTAGAGGAAGAAGAATGTAGTTCTGTTTTGTGCAAACTAGAGAAAAATAAGCAAAAAAACACAAACTACTTTTTCCTGGACTTAAGCCAGAATCTGTACATTCATACCCAACCTGAGGAGACAGACGGGGTGAAAGAGAATTCCACAAGAAAGGGGGAAATAATTAAGTCTTTGCTATGTCCTTCTAATAAAGGACATGTAAATCGATGGACTGAAGTTTTGTGAACAATTTAATGACAAACAGGGGGGGGATTTTTGAAGCTCTTATATTTCATTTAATCCAGGTTGTTTTTGAAATGTGGGTTGCTAATTAATGAGTCATAAACTTGATATATTGAGTCAAAGCTAGCATCTTTTTTTTTAGAAAAAGTACAATAAAATAACTGAGTATGTCACACATAAGAAGAGCAAAAATGTTTTATAAGTCTTTCAGTTTAGTTAAAAAAAATACACACACACACACACACACACACACACACACACACACATACATGCCCTGGGATAACATGTAGTATGTACTTCTTATTGTTAATTGAGAGAAAACTCGAAAGCCATTCATGGGGTACAGACTGCCACCTATGTTCATACCCCTCAGAGTATGGGAATTCACATTTCTCCCAGCAATTCTGTATTGTCCTCTCAACCATATCACCCCAAAAGGAGGAGGAAGGCTAGTAACCATTTTTTAGTCTTTTATTAATTTTTCCAATAACATGCTTTTAACCACTCCTCTGTCTCAGGCCCAGTGGGGATTCAATAGTAACAAAATTAACTGTCACCTCTGTTAATTTAGAATCTGCTATCTTGTGGAGAAGCAGACATTAAACAAATCAACATAAAAGTAAACATACATGTGATAAACACTATGAAGGAAAATATGTGAGAAAAAAAATCTGGGGTCATAATTTAAGTGTGGGAGGCTGCCATTAATAATTAACCCAATTTAAAATGTCATCAATGATAAAGAAATTTATTGTTTCATGTGACCAAGAAGGCCCAAGGTCAGGAGGCTCTCCCTGGTGAATTCAGCAATTCAGCAATGTCAGGGAGTGCCTCAGGCTGTTTCCGTTATTCTTCCTGTGATAGCCAGCCTGCCAGCTTTGTCCCTGTCCAGAGCCACCCACCCACGATCTCAGAATGGCTGGAGCAACTGAACAGTGCCTGAAGGTAACAGAGAGTGTCTCTTTACAAGAATGGGGAAATCTGTCTCAGGAGCTTGAGACTTCTCACCTGACATAAGTCAAAACTGAATCACACCCCCACCCCTAAATGCTGGGAATAGAGGGGCTTATGATGACTGCTTGGGTTAAGTTCTTCAGGATTTGTCCCCAGACTCTTTAGGATTGTATTCTTTGAGAAGTAGATGCTCAAACCAAGTAAGATGTAGTTAGAATTTGGTTAGCAACCTAGAGTCCGACAGGGCTCAGGGATGCCTTCTCCAGGGTGGAAAAAAAGGAGACAAGGGATGAGGAGGCACCATCAGAGAGAGGGAATTCCTTCTCTGAAGCCTGACTGGGTTAAAGGACAGCATGAAGTGTCTTGTTTACTTCATCCACTAGAGGAAGCAGTGGACCTCAGGAACATGCTCAAAGAGTTAAAATATGTTGACCAAATTCACACAGCTAGTAAGTTACAGAACTAAACTATGTCATTCCAGAGCCTAAAAGCTTAAGCTCTTCTGCCTGTACAGTAGAGAGTGAGAACCATCCTCTATTGACCTGTCTCTGCCATTGACTGAGCAGCCCCACTCCAAGCTCCCTCTGGGCTGTATCTTTGGGCCACTGGGCATTTGTTCATGAATAAACCTTCTCCCACTAGGAGTACCTCAGCTCCACTTGGTGTCCTGCTCTTTGCTAAGCCTTATTACCAGAAAACTAAGGTTTTCTGATGTGTAAGTTCAGACAGATAGGGAGGATGAAAGGATCATCTTCTCTGTTTTACAAGCATTAGAGAAGTCCCCAAGCAGCTCCTGGGTTTTACAGAGATACCTGTTTTGTCTACGTCGTTTTTTTCACAAGGAACTGCATCCATTGGGCTGAGCTGGGAACAGATTCCATAATGCTTCCATGCTGAATTTAGATTTTTTTTTAAGCACATGAATTGCTTATTTCTGTTCAAGCTCATCTACCATAGCCCTATTTTCTCCAGATAAAGTTCCACACAAGAGGCTCCATAATTGCAGTCAGCTACCTTTGCCCAAAGGATTAGCCTTGGGCTCATAGCATTTGGACTCCAGCTCAGAGTCCTCCAAGCTAAGCTCCCCTCTGTGTATCAGCAGATTTCCTGGGAACTTGAGAGGGACAAAACTATCATCCTGGTGAGTCATAGGTTTTCTCACCCTCTCTTGGGCTGTGTTCCCTTCTATCCTGTACTCTCACTTCTTTTCAGACCTGATTATCTGATCCCATGAACAGCCATTTCAACTACAAAAGCTCAAGTTTTTGGTTATTGTGCCCCTCTTTCTGATTGGCTTTGTCAAATCCTGACCCCAGGAAAAAATACCATTTGCCTTTAGTGCTTCTGCTATCCAGCTTCCAGCAACACTTAACATGATTATGAAATTGGGCTAATTGATCCACCACAATTCTCATGTTATCTCCTTGAAGCCCATAGTCCCTTTATTCACCTCAATGCCATTTACTACTTCCCTGAAGTCCACTGACTGATAGTGGTTTTCTCCTCTGTGATCCCAAGGTAACATGCTGCTGCAAGTTTCAAATACTTGTTAATTTGTCTGTCTTCCTTATTAGGCTTCAGAGCAGGGAATTTGTTATGTTAATTCTTATCTCCAGAACATGCCAGGGCAACACAACAAGACCCCTCACACACAATATATATATTGTGTGTGTATATGTATATCACACACATATTTAATGTACACATATATATTTAATGTATATATATTTAATGTATCCTTTGTTCTACTGTCTCCATTTTCTTATTTTAAAACTGTTTACCAAGATACAGGAGACTTGAAAGAAAACCATATATATGGTGTCTGTTTCCTTCGTGAAATTTCATCACTAATGTTATATAATTTCCCAGGTCCAGCATTGGGATTTTTCTCCATTCCTCTCTTCTCTTTCCAAGGGGCCAATGGACTTTCATTTGCCAAATTCTCCCCCGTGATTCCTGGTAGGAAGGAGAGTGAGCATCTTGGGCATTAACACATTTGAGCTGGTTCCCAGCCTTTCCAGGCAGCTTCCATGTGTTCCCACATTTCAAATTGCCAGTCTCTCACTCATCCTCATCCTGAAGGTTCTCCCTGCTCTCCTTCTACTTCCACTCCGTTTAAATTTTCCCAGGTCTCTTTCCCATTCTTCCTCTTTTTCTCCTCTCCTTCCCTCCTCTTTTTTTTCCTTCTCCCATACCGTACCCTTTTCTCTTCCTGTCTCTTTCTTGTAGCTTTAGTTTTTACTTCCAGGTACCTGTTCTTCCTCCACAACCTGCCCTCTTCCACCACTGCATTTATTTCAGCCAGTCTTATGATTATTTATCACTTTCTACTTTTATGTTGTTGTTATCCATCTAAATTTCCTATCTCCACTGCCGGACTGTACACACTAGGGGGACATGGATCTCATTCATCTTTGTTTCATGTCTCCCAGCACCCACAGCAGGTTCAATCCTGCAGGTGATAGAGAGCCATGATTTATTACCCGAAAGAATTATGTTTTTGAAATTCTGTAAATTTTGGAGAGTGTTGTTGAGTTTCCTTCTGGAATAATTATAATTATTTGAAATAATTATAATTAATTTATTAACTAATAATCTGCATAACTAATAATAAGATAATAGTAAATTTTACTATAAACACCAAAGTATAAACAATGTTTTGTTTTTTGTTTTTTGTTGTTTTTTTTTTTTTTTTTTTGGTTTTATCTGCATTGACTTTGATCTGCAAGTGATTTTTCTTTCTAGTTATGGGTGTTCACTAAGTAATATAGCCAGTGTATAGTAACTATGCACCAGGCTTACTGCCTCTGGCATCCCACCATTCTGTGCTATTTCAAAGTAACATGGACCACCCATCTAATACTTTGCCTCTCAGCCCTTCAGTCTTCCCATATCAAATAACCTACATCTCAGTCAACTTCAGCCTCCACCATCACACCTGGAATTTCCATTAACATAGTAATGGTATAAACATACCCCAGATCAGCTTGGACCTGCCTGCCCCCAAGATTTCATCCCTTTGTTCAGCTTCTCAGCCACAAACCCTGGCAATGGCTCATGCTCTCCCATTGTTGTAAAGCCCAGGATAATACTATTATTATTCTCAACCTTCTTTGGATTGAGGGTCAGGCCAGCAGGGCCTTTGTAACACCCATGTAAAGGGAGACTCAGTAGCTCTAGCCTCTGAGCTGACCTGACTGAATCCACAGAAATTCTGGTTTCCCTAACTGCTGCCTGGAAAGGCCCAAAACACAACCCAGAAATACATGAAATTATGCCCTGTAGAGTTGACTTTGACCACTGAGTGACAGGAGCCAGGAAGAAGACAACAGGTAAATTGTTCACCCTTCCTGCCCACCCAGAAGCTGCTCAAAGACGCAATGGTTCTGTACTATGGCTGCTCTATCATGACTCAGCAGGCAGCTTTGTTTTCTAGAGAAACTGCAGACAGTTTGGTGAAGCGCCACCCTAAATCTGCTTTTTCTCTTCTCTCTCATTTTCCTTTTTTTCACTTGCCCCTGCAACCCTAGGATCATACCCCAAATAGAGTTTTAGCATGTGAGTTCAGGCTCATTACCTAGGGAACCCAAGCTAAGATAAGATCTTATAGGCTGTGACTATAGCCTTGCATTTTTCAAGCTTATTTTCTCAGTCACTTTCTTTTCATATGTTTCTGATCTCATAGGGACCTCTAGTTTCTTAACCCTCTATTTACTTCCTCCCTATCTTTACTCTGCTCCTTTACAGTTTAGTATGCAGTGCATTACTTTACTGTCTTGGTAACTAGTTCCAATCCTACCTAGTTCCAATCCTACATCTTACAGCAGCTAGATGCAGCACTCTTCCTGGAGAGCCTACTTCTCACCTTCTCTTTCTAATATTTAGACAACGTGGATAGAGACCCCAGGATCATTAACTTAAAATTCTGGGTCAGTGGTTGTGGATTAGACTGGTAAAGCCATTCTAGACAATCATTTGGCAGGATTTATTAAAAAATGTGTACAATCCATTGGCAGTTCTGCTTCTGAGTATACTGTAAAATTCTCATTCAGATCCACAAAGGGACATGGACAAGGACATTGTCCTTGCAGCTATTGCAACTTCTTTTTTGTTAGGATTAAGGAAATAGGCCACCTGGGTATCCATCTCTGAAAGGATGAGTATACAAAGTATTGGCTGGCAGATATATGCCACAGAAAATTATACAAAACTCAGAAATAACAGATTAGATATTTAAAAAGCAAAATTATGTATCTTTAAAATAGAGTGTGTAAACCAGGTGCAGCAGGCACTCCTGTAATTCCAGCTACCCCAGGAGGATTGCAAGTTTAAGGCCAACTTCAGCAACTTAACAAAACCCTGTATTAAAATTTAAAAAAAATAGTAAAAAAAGAGGTAGGGATGTGGCTCAGTGGTAAAGCACTACTGGGTTCAACCCTTAGTAGTAAATATAAATATATATTTGTGTGTATTCTAGTGGATAAATGTATACAATGATATATATATATATATATATATATATATATATATATATATATATGACACAATAGCCTTTGCAGTAATTAAAACAACCATGCATAAAACACATCAATACTCAAAAACACATACACAATGCCTCGTATGGTGGCATATCCCTGTAATCCCAGCAACTCAGGAGGCTCACACAGGAGGATGGCAAGTTCAAAGGCCAGCCTGCACAATTTAGAGAGAACCTCTCACAAAAGAAAACAAAAGAGCTGGGGATGGTAGTTCAGTGGTAGAGTGCCCCAAGTTCCATTCCCAGTACTGCAAAAATAAATAAACAAACAAACAAACAAACAAACAAATAAATAACACACAAATTGTATATCTTTAAAAAGATATAAAATAAGCACAGGAGAATGTTTAACTCTGCGAAAATGAGGCAAAGCCACAACAGGATGCTATAGGGGAGGATCTTGCCAGCAGAGGGCAGAGGGATTAGCAAATGCAATAGTAGGAAGGAGCTTGGTGAGTTTGAGGGACAGAAAGAAGAGATATAGATACTTGGGCTCTAAATACCCACTCACAAAGCTGTGGTCCTATTCCCAGGCCTGTTTCCACTGTGTTAGAGTATGGTGGTGCCTTTACCTATATCACAAGGTTTATCAAGGGGTTTTATAATCCAATGTGCATATAGCTGACCATATCAAACTGCAAACTCCTGGCAACAGACATGACCTTTTCTGTATGGTAATCACTCTGTGAATATCCATGAATAAAAGAATGATGCTTAAAAAAAAAAAAAAGAAAAAACTCTGTTCAACCATAGCTTCCAACCAAAATGCAATGAATGCTGGGAAATACTTTAACCCACTTCACAGCCTTGTGTTCAGTAACCAGAGATGGGTTAGTTGTTTTGATGCCCAGATGCCACATATCCCAACAAATAGAAATACCATGTAGCAACACTTCTATAAATGAAAGCCCTAGCTGTCAGTTTACAAAGAATGCTCATGCCCATCTAGCAATAGCTAAGGTGACATAACTGCTTTTTAATAGTGGCTGGTGTTTTGTTTGTTGGTTTGTTTCATATGTTGTTTATGTTGTTATATACTAATATATATTAGAAGCAGTGACAATTTAACAACCAAAGTAATGGTAAGTTAATGAAAATAATTTAAGTGTTATTATCTATTTTCATTCCACACTTTTAAAGTATTATGCCGTATAGATATGGTTTATTATTTGCCCATCCTTGCATTTACCCAGAAGAAACCTGGCTTCAACTACATTTCATTTCTCTCTTCATATAACCATTCAAGAGGAACTAAATCCATTATGACCTCATTGGAGATATAAAATTGTATCATTTCCCAAACTCAGACTGTCGGTAACCGATTCTTACTCCCAGAAAGTCCTCCAGACACCAAAGGTTTCATTTAATCAGTAAGCAGTATCTCCCTGAAATAAGGGTAATTGAGACTCCTGTTTAGTTTCAATCCTTTGGTGGGTCAAATTATTTTTCAGACTTTGCTTGGTCCATGTAAACTGTGCACCACTAAGTGAACTCATTTGATGACCAAATGCCAGGCAGAACCATCTGTTCATAGACAACAAATAATAAATCATTTCCTACCTATGCGAAGCCAGCATGTCCCATAAGGAAGCCTCTAAAACACAACTACATGGTCTTCAGTCTTAGCACATTGTCAAAAGCCACTATTTCCATTTTATGACCTTGCCAATGGGAATAACTACAGATTACCCTAGGCTTCATGATGTTCTCCTTTGTTTTATTTGTTACTGACTTTGCAACTTATACACCTAGCTTCCTTTTGGAGACCATAATTGGGAGTAAACTACCAATTTAATTGTCCAGTATGTTCCATTTAAGAGAGGTTTCTATGTTAATAAAATAAAATTTTTATGAACAGTTAGCCCTGGTCTCTGGTTATTTCAGAGAGCCAAGATTTAGTGAATAGCTATCAGGGGCCAATATACAATATACAACAGCTTTCAGACTGAGTATTTACAAACATTCATGAAGTGTACCTAACACATAATAAGTAGTTAATAAACATTTCTTGAATGGATAAATGAATATTGCTAGGCTATTTAGCAATTTAATAAAAGTGACAATGTGTATCCATTTTTAATTATAGTTTTTATTAGAAATTCTACAACTACAATTAAGAGTTATTTTATTTTTCCCATTACTAAACGGCTCATTTATTGAGAGAACATTTCAGAAACTACATAATTAGCATACCCTTGGGTAACTGATTGTAGTGACTTTCCCTTGAACAGATTTTGTCTGGGAGCTGATGTCCCATGGTTCTGGGAGAGGAATACTTTAAGGGATTTGTCCTACGGAGAATGGACACCAGAATCTGTCCTTAGACTGGAGTTGAAATATCTGGTTCTAGCTACAGGTTTCTGGAGAGCTAGAGAACTTCTGTTCGGAAGGGAGTAGATTAGAGGCAAGAAAGGAGTGGATGGATGTCCTAAATCCTGTAAGTAATCACCCTTATCCTCTGTACACAACCTCCATTCCAGCAAGAAGGAAACCTTTTGGAGGGGGTGCTTCCAGAGAAGACACAGGGTTTGAAAGAGCTCGTGAGTCTATATTTGTCTAATTCAGTGGTTCTCACAATTTTAGTCTCAGAAGACTTTTACAGTTTTAAAATTATTGAGGACCCTAAAATATGCTCTTTTATGTATATTATATCTATCAATATTTATCATTTTCAAAGTCAAAACAGACAGTTTTATAAATATTTATTCATTCAAAAATAACTACTATACAACATTATGTATTGATATAAGAAATAAATATTTCAAAGAAAAATAGTGAAGGGAAGCATTGTTTTATATACTTTTTGCAAATCTCTTTAATGTTTAGCATAATAGAAGCTATCTAGATATTGCATATTGATGTGTATTTTCACTCTGTTGTTATAGCATATATGACATAGTATCTGGGAAATGCCACTGAATAAGATGAAAAATAACAAGTAGGGTCTCTATTGACATAATAGTCATTCTGATCCGTGATGCCTTAAAAAGGTCTTGGGGACTCCCATGGGTCCCTGAACCACACTTTGACAACCACTGCTCTCAAATATGAGCCCCATACTACTTACTGTGACATACATGACCCCCAAAAGCAACTACTACTGCAGTTCCAAGTTTCAGCCAATGCCTCAATTAGCTTCCCAAGCTCTAGCTTCCAACAATTACACAAAGAAAGAGTGGGGGATTGTTTCTCATCTTTAATATTTTTATATCACCAATCTGGAAAGCTGCATTAGCTCAACTCAACTGATAGGTAAGAGAGATTTAGACAGACTTTGAGGCCTTTGTCTGATCTTTTATTACTTGCTCCCAAACCTTACAAAATACAGAGAGCACATTGCCACATGCCGGGCTTCTAATCTGCATACTTCAAGTATTCACTCATTCACCAAATTGTTCATTTGACCAATAAGCTTTTTTCCTGGGGAATCAAAACTGATAAGGTCAAGTCACTTATATTTAGAAGTTTCAAATAGAAGAGAAAATGCTGTAATTCTATAATCCATGCATAGATTTATTCAGCATACAGTAATTCATTCAGCAAACATATGCTACTATGTGCCATTACTGAAACAGATACAAAGAAGAAACATGTCATGTGAAACTCAACTCAGTGGGCTGAAAACCTAAATAAATAATTAAAACATACTAAATCACATTAAAATTAAGTGCAGAGCTCTGTAGAAACTTTGGAGAGAAGGTGCATATCTGGTGGTGAGGAGATGGGTATTAAGAAAGATTCCTGTCTCAGCAAGAAGCCAAGAAGCAGGAGCACTGATAGTGTGGTCACTTTCTAACCTCTCTAATCCTAAATCACGGGGTTGTGATCAAGGTTGTGAAACATGATCGTACCTGTACAATACCCATCAAAATGTTGGCTGTCATTAGAGAACAGATACTGTTTTCCAGGAGGAAATGAATGGGAAATATATTCTAGGTGAGAACAAACATACATTTTCAGCATATCCAGGAAATAAACTTGATAAAGTACGGTAACACACCATGAAGTCCTTACTAAGATAAGGTCAGAATTCCATAGCTTTTATTTAAATATCAATCTTTTTAACACTTAGAAAAAAGTAAAACATAAAGCCTTGATAGAGTAAATCACAAAGCTGAAAATAAGAACCAACAGTAAGTGGCTGAACCGGAGTATGTGTATGAATCAGAGCTACCAGAGCACACACTGAAATTTCTTCCCTTCTAGAAATCGTGATTTTCCAACATCAAATTTGCATTAAGAACCAGAGAAGTACTACATTTGTAAATATTCTCTCTGACAGAAGGGCCTATATTGTAAATTTTTCAGGGATGGTACTATAAGGTTACACATAAAAGTACAATAGTAGCACTTTTGCCAAATCTGAGGTACCTCTGCCAGGGGAGCAGCTGCCCCACTAGATAGCCTGAGCCTAGAGAAGGCCATGTGGCCACAGTCTATCCCCCAAAATGTGGCATCTGTATAATTTCTTAGTACTGCTATGCCCAAGGACCATACATTTGTTGCCTAAAACAACAGAAATATGTTTCCTTATAGTTCTAGAAGGTAGAGGTCTGACAGTTCCATGTTCCTTCTAAAATCTAGAAGGGGAGAATCCATCTTTGCCTCTCCCTAGCTGCTGGTAGTGGCCACCAATCCTTGTCATTCTTATCTTGTAGTTATCAAAAACTTAGCAAGGCCCTAAGCAACTCAGTGAGACAGTATCTCTAAGTAAAATATAAAAAAGAAGGCTGGGGATGTGGCTCAGTTGTTAAGCGTCCCTCGGTTCAATACCCAATACCAAAATAAATAAATAAATAAGGCAAGGTATTTTGTATACCTCATGGCTGAATGTTTCACTCCTTATGATTCATTAGAGTTTCTACCTCTATCCTCCCATATCATGCTCTCATGTCAAATCAACTGCAAAGAACCCTTTGCAAACAAGGTCACACTCACAAGTACCAGGGGTTAGGGTTTTGACATATCTGATGAAGGAACATGATTTGAGCCCAAACAGTAAATCTTCAGTTAATTTTGGAACTGAATTTAACTAAGGGTGGTGGTGGTGGTGGTGGTAGTGGTAGTGGTCAGAGTGGGTTGAGACTCTTTCCACCTATCCAAAACCTATCTGAAATCATACAGAGTCATAAAATCTGTTTAACAGAGTGCCTTTGAATTGAAATATTTAATGTCAATTGGGGTATCATTTATAAAGTGAGGAGTAATTTCCTGTGTCCAGAAAATAGGCTTCAAACAAATTATGAAAAACCAATGTGTTTTTGCATGGCCAGGTCAGTACTGAGGAGCCACTGATGTTTTCAACTAACAAGGAAATGTGATTACGCTTGTGTTACAGAAAGGTTTCTCTGGCAATAGTGTGAATATCAAAGGTCAAGGAAAAAAATGAGGGGCAGTAATGGCAAACTGAAAATGACTGCAAGAGTCTGGAGAAAGGAATTGTCTGTGGAGGTCTGAGGATATGTGTGTATGTGGCAGTGGGTAGGTGCACTGTGAACTTGAGAGGAGAGGAGGGAATGATTAGAAAGCATTCTGAGTGACCTGTTGGATGTGACTCATAAGAGAGAAATTGATACTGACTCTGAGGTGATGAGCTTGGTTAAGTGGGTGGGATGTGTCACCATAAATTAGGACAGAAAGCACAGAAGAAAATGCAGAATTCCAAAGGCATGAACAGAATAATACTATATAAGATATTAAGCAGGGATTACAAAGGCATGAGCCTTATTAAAAACACTTATAAGAAACTGATTTTTTCCAGGGAGTTCTACAAGCATACTGTGCTGCCATATTTTC
Organism: Ictidomys tridecemlineatus; assembly: GCF_052094955.1. Taxonomy (NCBI): domain Eukaryota; kingdom Metazoa; phylum Chordata; class Mammalia; order Rodentia; family Sciuridae; genus Ictidomys; species Ictidomys tridecemlineatus. Next base: position 62,097,955 of record NC_135485.1, read on the forward strand.
TTAGAAAGTCTGCAGTCACCCTACATGCAAAATGTCCCAAAGGACTGATTTTCCCCTTTACTCTCAACTTCGTGCACACCCCCACAACCAACCTTGTATTTTCTCCTCTGGTGGGTAGCAATACCATTTAGATGTCTTCTAAACCATAAATGTGGAATCTTTCCCAATGCCTGCCCCTCACCCAATTCTCATATCAGTCAGCAAGTCCCATCCATTCCAGATTGTCAGTCTCTTAAATCTGCCTAGCCTCTCTGACCTGCTCTACTGCCGTTGCAGCAAACTAAGTCTATTTGCCTCCAACATTATAGCAAAGTGTACTTTGTAGAATGCAAAGCCTGATCTTATTGCTTTCATGCTAAGACCTTTCACTCTCCTCATCCCATTCCCTACCAAACGAAGTCCAAACTCCAAAACATGGCCCACAAACCCTATATGTTTTGCTGCTGCTTGTATCTAGGATTCTTCTTCTCAGTTTATACCAGCATATTTAAGGGTTTTGAAACTTTATGAATACTTGCTTGGTATTTCTTCCTCCTCAGTTGTCCTTCCCATCTGCTCCTCTGGAATCACCTGCTCTTTAATGCCCTCTTTAAATACCTCTGTGCACAACTAACTACTTTCTTTTTCTTGGCTACTTCTGTATTCTCACACTTCTCCTGTTAAATTTAAACCACTATGTGTAGCCAGGCACAGAGGTGCATGTCTGTAATCCCAACTACTCAGGAGGCTGAGGCAGGAGGATCACAAGTTCAAGGCCATCCTGGGCAACTTAGTGAGACCCTGTCCCAAAATTTTAAAAAGAGGGGGATGGGAGGTGCTGGGGTGTAGCTTAGTGATAATGTGCTCCTAGGTTCAATCCTCAGAACCTTCTCCTAAAACCTCCATGTGTCAATTTTAATACAGCCGGTTCTCCAAGTCACCTACAAGACCCTTTAGGGTAGGAGCTATCTAAATTCCATCCCACAAGCAGACTGAGCAGATAGTTTGTTTCATACATTGTATTTTTGCATCTCAAGTTAAAACCTGTGAACCAAGGAATTGGATAATTCAGATATTGAAGAGGAGCTGGTAGCTAATAGGAAAGTCAAGAAAAATGAGAACCTAAAAAGAAAAAAATAAGTTGGAACAGTCAAAACTGAATTATTATAGGTGAGGTCAGAATTTATTGTGCTTGGTTAAAAGCCACTGAGAAGCTACAGTATTATCTTTAAAGCAAGCCATACAGATCAAGTCTGAACAAAGGGAGAATTTCCAAATATAACAATGCTGACATGTTTTAGTTATTTGAAAAGAGGAGACTGATGCATTGCCTTTGACATTTTATTCTCTCAACTCTGCTTTTCTCCAGTCAAAATAGACACATGGTATAAAAATAAATGTATTGTGGGGGCAGGAACCTAGAATAGGCAAGCTATTTCTTTTCTGATCAGACTGACCTGGTAACCTCTGACCTGGCTTCTGACCAATGGAGAACTTTCCTGCACCATCATCAACACCTGTCACCCAACCACACTGCTTCCCACCTGGTTATGATGTGTGTGACTAGCTGAACTCCCTTCTCTCCTCTTGCTCTCCAACAGTCTATCAGAGTTCCTTCTTTGCTCTTCATTTAAGGCCCAGTTCTCAAAGAACTTGTGATCTCTGCAGGATCTGGCCAGGCTCTGGCCTCTAGGTCTGTGATGCAGCCTGGTTCTGGTTTAAAACACTTGGAACACTTGCTTTTTAGGGACATTGTAAGAGGATGCACTTGATCAAACAAACTCAGTATATGCTCAGGATTTCACACAGTATATGCTCAGAACCACATAAGATGATTTGATGTCTGAAGTTCAAAAGTAAAAATACTGTTGTGGTGGGGAGAAAAATGGAATCTGGTGGAACTTGTGTATATCCATTTTATGGTTTAACACTGTTTGGGTTTTGAATCACTTGGGGATGTGTGTGTTTCTGGGGAAAGGAGAGCAATAATCCTTTCAGAATGTGAGGTTTGGTTAGGTCTTAATTCAGCCCTGCTTCCACAGGCTGGAGGAAAGCTTCTCTGTTAATCCTTCATTGATATTCTCACAAGATATAAACCTTAGGGCTTTCCCTTCCCTTCCTACTTTATTTCATGCCTTTCCATTAAAATCTAACATCTGTCCTCTATCCTTTCATCCCATAGCCTTAGTCTAGACCACCATCCTCCTTTACCTGGGCTACTGCAGCAACTTTAAACTTGGTCACTACTCCTATTTCAAATCTTCTCAATCAGTCTTCACTATTTCTGTAATAGGTCATGACACTATCTCCTAAAAATCCTTCCATGGATTTCCATTTTATTAAAATAAAATCTAAGCTTCTTTACCTGTCCTAACAAGTACTGTATGATCTAGTGCCTGCTCCAACTGGCACATGATCCTCCAACAGTACTGGTGACATTTTTCAGTTAAGATTTCTTCCTGCTTTGTCACATGAAGATCTTTCACCCCTTGGGGCTTGGCATTTCCTGTTTCCTCTGCTTGGAGATTGTCAGCCTCACCTTAAAATGATAACTTCTTTCATCTTTAGATCTTGGCTTAAAATATCACCTTTTTTGCAAGGCCTTAGATCATGGCCTATAGAGACAGCCCCACTTTATTTTCATCCTTTTTTTTTTTGGCTCATATATTTTTTCATTATACTTATCACAAGTTATAATGATCATAACTCTTTGTTTCTAATTCATTAACTAATTGGTCTTTTGGTCTATCATGCTAAAATAAAGAAAAGGATGTGTCTGACTCATTCGCTTGGCATTGCCAGTACCCTGCACATTAACCAGCTGCTAATAAATCGCTTCATGAATGCTTGTTATGTGAGCAATATTTTATTGCTATATTCATAAATATTTTTACAATTTTAATTATTTTTGTGAGAGCTCTTAGTAACATTTGCTCTGTTACTAAGATAAAATCAATCTCTATTGCTCACTATTATTTCTCTGGAACTTTACAAGTAATAACACTCTTGGCATATATTTATTCAACAAGTAAATTAAATAATTATCCATCTGTTGGAGACACTTTAAAAGGTACCATTGAAAGTTCCAGATAGTCTGTCGTATTGAAGTGAAACAAGTGAACTCTGCTTTCAATGATTTAAGCTTGGAAAAGGCAGATTTCAACAAGTAATGATTTACTATGATGCCTTTTTTTAATTCTATCCATAAAAATTAATATCTACAACCAGTCAGAGATTTTGCTTTCATTTTTTAATCAGTGATCCAGTCTTGTGTGTTAGCATCTGCTTGAAATGTCCCATTTGTTCATGGGAATATAATACACTCAACACCATCTATGATGTTCAGTAACCAACTCATTATTTGGATATTGATTGTGAAGGTTCACAATCAGCCAGGCTGGCCAACCCTCTGGCTGCCTGCAGGAACATGAGAGCCCAGTTCTGCTCATTCCCTAGGGCTGTTGTGACAAAGACTACACCACACCACAGCCTGGACAGAGCAAACAAAAACTTGTTTTCTTACACATTTGGAGGCGGGCTCCTTTTGAGGGCTGGGAAGGAAAGAAGTCCTCTCTTCTTGGCTTACAGACATCTGCCTTAGGGTTCCCAGGGTCACCTCCCTACATTATCTTCCTCTGTTCAGGTTACTGTTTAAATTTACTTTTATCTGGACAACAGCCATATTGGATTAGGACCTTTATTTTAATTACTTCAGTGAGACTGTATCTCCACATATCATAGCAATCTAAGGTACTGGGAGTTAGGACATAAATATATAATTTTGTCAGAGCATTAGAGGGATATAGTCCAGACTATAACACTACTCAAGATCAGCAAAGACAAGAACTGCCTAACTAAGCCCAGGCCAGATTGCTGACCTGTGAAAAGCAGAGTCAAAATCAATAGCCTTCATGTTAAGTTAGTAATTTCTAAAGTAGTTTATTACCTAGCAAATTTAATGGAAAAAGCCAGATTTATTCAACCTCAGTACACTTACTTGTTTTTAAGACTGTGGACTTTCCAGATAGTACTGAGTTACAAGAACTATACAGCCCACCTGGAAACATACTGAGATCCACATTCCCTGCCCCTCTCGTGCCCCAGGATGAGTAGCAGGTAATTTACCATAACTGTTTTACTTTTTCCTTCAGGTTGTTCTTCTGGGAAGTGCATCCATCATCTCATCAAACAGACTTAATGCTTGTCAGTCAATGTCTCTGCCAAAAGTATGTTCTTTAAAGTACGTTCTTGTTCAAGTTTAACATGACCTATTTTCTAAGAAAATCAAATCAAGCACACCTACTAGCTTCCTCACATAGACAGGAAAAAAAAACATGGTTTATTTATTTTATGTGAATGTTTCATCTCTGAATATTGATATTTTCACCAGAATAAACTTAGTTCTGTGAAGTTAAATTTCATGCATGTCAAAAGTGTTTCCCCAACTGAGTAAATATTGAGATGCACAACTTCACTTTCTGACAGAAAGTGTTAAATGTGTTTGGTCATCAAATTTGACTTAGTATTTCAAAGGGTATCCAAATGTTTCTGGCAATATCTCAAAGCTCATATGAATCTCCTAGCCAACTATCACTATGGTGAGCAATTTTTTCCACCTGGCAGGAAGTTTTGCTAGTTAATTTGCCTTTACTTAGAGCTCCATATTTTCCTCTTGAGTTCCATATTTTCCTCTTTCTGTATTTTTTACACATTTAAGCACAATTAGACTTTTGACCACGATGCACTTTACAAAATCCTAGCTGAGTTAATTAGTCTTCTTGTCCTCATACTGGGAAACTAATAATTCATGATTCTAACTGGATTAATCTCATTCAAAAATTCTAACTGGATTAATCTCCTTCAGAAGCCTGTATTGCATACTTCTCATTGTCCACCTTCATGAAGAACTGAGCACCTATTTGTGAAAAAATGCTGGGAGAATTAAGATTTTTTATTTCATTTGGTACTGGGGATTGAACCCAGTGGGGTTTTACCATTGGGCCACATCATCCCCAGCCCTTTTTAAAAAATTTTGAACCAGGATCTTGCTAAGTTGATTAAGGCCTCACTAAATTGCTGAGGCTGACTTTGAACTTGCAATCCTGTGCCAGCCTCCAGAGTTTCTGGGATAAAAGGCATGTGCCACCACATACAGCTTGTTTTTGTTTTTAAAGGAACATTACTCAGACCCTAAAATAACCCTAAGTCATTGTTACATGTAGTTTAATTTTCTTTTGAAGATTTTTTTTATTTTGCAGAAATTATTTTTCTTTGGAATGCTCCATCAAAATTCACAGAAAAAAATTTTCTGTTCTCAAAAGTATCACTGTGGGCTGGGGATGTAACTTAGTGTTGAAGAACTCACCTAGCATGCACCAGGCTCTGGATTTGATCCAAAAATAAAAAGTCACTGTGCTCACCCTACCACCATGATTTCCCACTATGTTGAGCTCTATATTAAGGGCTTTGTGGTTGTATTGGGAAATGGATAGATTTTGACACTGTTTGCTCTTCACATGGCTCTCCTTGTTATATTGGCTTTAAATCAGTTTCTGCCATTTCCTATGTTCCAGGGAGCCTTTAGCTTCAACTTGACTTTAATTCAGTTCATTAATATGCAAAGTGTATCTGGTTTATGGATACAGATTAAGTCCTAGACAATGTCACCTATGTTTGCAAATTGGCCATACCAGAAAAGAGCCTTAACCTCAACATTATTGGGTTGTCCAGAAATTCTTTTGTGCTTTTTAACCTTTTTATAGTCCATAGATGGAGAAAGTTGGTTTAGCAGATAGTTGTCATTTCACTGCCTGGGGACTTTTTCTTTCTTTCATCTCTGGTGGTGGAACAACATTTCTGAAGTTTTCTTTCTTTTTTCAAATTCCCCTTTCATCTTTGGAGAGCATGAGAATTCTCCAGTTTTACTGTACTTCCCTCTGACCCTGGAAAAGCTTTCGCTCCCTCAGAAGTCTCTTTCATAATCTGATTTCTTTGATTTTGCCAGAACCAACAAGGAAGTACTTCTTGTTGTAGTCCCCCAAGCTGAAAGTCTATGTGCCAGACCATATTAGACACGTTTTCCCTAAAACTTTCAAAACTAAAGAGATATGGATGTATATTCTTGCAAAAATCTCCACGAATCCCTTTCCCCAAGGCTTCCTCAGCCTTGTCTGTTCAACAAAGTTCTATAGGTTTGGAGATCATACTTCTCTGTCACTGAGTATCGGTATATTTAAAAACAAATAAACAAATAAAAGGTATTTTCAATAACAACAGCTTCTACATTTGAAAAACAACCTGAGTTTGTGATTACTATATTTTAGCAACCAGGATATAGAACATTAATCCCCAAAAAATTATTTTGACAGTTTTAATAATAAACATAGCTGTTAGCTAAACTAACCAGTTATTGAGATATTCCAAATAATCTTAAGGGAGTATTTGTCATGAGATCACCTTTTGGGGCCTCAAAATCCCCAAGGACTCCCTGTATTGCTAGATATACAAAGATCACTAAATAGTTATGTGTCCTCAAAACCTTTTTAGGCATCAGATATCCTGATAAATTCAGAGAAATTGTGGTTTTTAGGGATTTTAAAAACAGAATGTTAAAGTGCTTACATGACTGGAACACATTCCAATAAATGCAAAACGGAAAGAATCAATATTAGACATTTACTCTGAAGGAGACACTTTACATAATGATCTTTTTATTCCTCACAATACTCCTTTAAGTAAGTATTATGACTCTATTTTATGAATGAGAAAACTAAGACTTAGGGACAAACACTCCCTGCCAAAGGTCACACTGTGCACTGGCAAGCAAGCTACTGTCAGGATTGTAAAGGGGTTTCTGGGCAAAGGCCATGTGTGTCCTCCTCTGTCCAATGGCTTCCTAGGGAGCAGCAGTAAAGGAAAAGGCAAGGATATAGGATTCATTCATCTTAGTCACAATTCCCACATGACTTATTTTCCAAGTATGCTAGGGGCTTAGAACAATGATGTACACGTTGTGTGAAGCAGCATCCCATGAAGGTGGAGACACAGTGTAGTAGCCTTCTGTGTGTAAAACTAGAGTACAGTCATCAGGATTGAGTGCTCTGTCAGTAGGCTTTCACATGCACAGACCGTTAAGGCACAGTGTAATGGGCATCTTGGACCAGATGAGGAATGTCAAATCCCTGTTGTCGCTCCTAAAGCTACTTAGCCTGTTTGGGTTATAGTTCCCTCGATTGTGAAATAAGGATGGTTTTAAAGGACACCTTACTTTTTTTTCGGGTGAAAAGGACTTAAGGAGAAAAGACTTTACTCAGCAAACATTAACAAATAAGATTTAGGGTAGGTAAACTCAAAAGACATTAAGCAAATGAATTCAGATTCTGGGATTATAAGTTTTGAACTGATATGATAAATAGACATGAATAATTTATTCAGAGTCTCTAGATTCTTTTCAAAGAATGATTTTATTAATCACCACTGTGATTCTGGGAGGTGATCATGTTCTCCCATTTGATAGAGAGAGAAAAATAATCAGCCAGGTGATCCTGGTTATATGTCTAGTAGGTGATAGAATCAGGATTCCAACACTGGTCTAAACCACTGTTCTATACTGGTTCTCAACTAGCTATTTAAGATATAGATAAAGCTCCCAAGAAGAAACATAATTTAAGTGTTTCTGTAAGCCATAAATTGCTTTTAATAACATTTATATGTTTCAAGCTATCAGCTCATGTGATCCATAAAATAACTTTGAAAGACAGATATTGTTACCCTTGGGTTGCAGACAAAGGCAGAGAGATTTACCCAAGATCACAAAGCTGGTAAAGAATATAGTCTGAACTTGAATCCAGATCTGCTGAATAAAGTTCTCTGCCATAACTTTTCATGCTCCCCTACCTTTTTCTGAAATGTTCTGAGAAGAATTATATGATAATATGTAAGATAGGACTCCATTTTTCATTGGCCAAAGGAGGAGGAAGGAAGGAAGGAAGGAAGGAAGGAAGGAAGGAAGGAAGGAAGGAAGGAAGGAAGGAAGGAAGGAAGGAAGGAACAGCTCTTTCTTAAAAGCAAGAATACAATTTTAAAGTAGAGAAAAGACGGAAAAAACATGGTATGTTTCATCTTTTGTAAATTATCTTTCATTTGCAGTTCTCAAGTCAGTAAGAATCATGTGACAAATTAGTTGACAGAGTTTCCATTGAGATTTGTGAAACCAAAAAAAGGAAGGCAAGAAAATAAACTAAGTAGACAAACAAGCTATTTAATATTGTTTTTCAATATTCTGTTTTCATACATATAAATATGAACATTGAGGAAACCATTTTAAAACCCCATAGAGATATTATTAAATTATGAAGAAAACATAGTTGATAGGAATATGTAGATAATTATTATGAATTTTTTAGCTCTAATCCACTGTCAATAACTTATTCCCGTGGTATAAACTGACGTTTACTTTCTTACTTTTTTTAAACTCCTGGGTTTCAGCTGAAGTTCAGTTTCCAGGAAATCTCTCCCCATTTGGGGTCACTGTGTACCACAGCCTCAAATTCCTCCCATGTCCCTTGCCCATGTACACAGTCATACAACTCACTGTCTGTTCTAGCTGGTTTAGTGGACAGTGCCCATGTGACAAAATTATACCTCTCTGAAAGGAACTGGAATGAGAGAGAACAGATATTACTCTCTCATGGAAGGGTCTTCATGTGGGAAGCTGTGGGAGCTGCCTGCCACAGTCACAAGGTTTGCCTGAAGACTCGGATTTTTGCCTTTGTTCCTTTGTGTCTGTCATGCTCCTTTTTAGAGTGCTGAGAAAAATAGGAAACACAGTCCTTTTCCATAGAAAGGTAGCCCTGCAGTCTTCACACTGGGGAGTTTAAACATAGAGGTATAAATTCAGGCTATTATGATAACCACTCTTTGAGGAGGGTGGAGAGGGAATTATAGATCAAACACAACTATCTTGATGAGTCTAAAAGACATAAAATTGTGACTCAAGTTATTCTGAAATTCACTTTTGGTTAATGAAACTAACAAGACCAATCCCATTCTCCCCTAGTGATTCATTTGGATGCCTGAATAATCACTGCTTCACACAGTATCACACATTCCTTCTCCCATGCTGAAATTACCCCTTTCACTTAGTAAATCAGGACTTTTTGTTGTTTACTGGGACTGTTTTGTGAACTTATTTATCAGCTACATAGACCTGCTGCAAGGCCTTCAGTGGGCTTGGGACCACAAGTGAATGTGTGGTACAAAAAAGACCTCACCATGCAATTTAACAGATCCCAAAAAAGGAGCAGAAATCCTAAGAGAAGGCATTCATGACAGTTAAATTATGGTTGGTGAAACTTGGCTGAATTGACTGAGGAATTCATCTTTCTAAAAAGATTTACCTAATGTATTGGGGTTAAATTCAGCCTTGAAAGGGCCTATTTGAAATCATGTTGTTCTTACATCTGGCTGAGGACATCCTTCCCCAAATTAACCACACACAAATGCCATTTCCATTTTTAGTCTGTCAACATTCGATTAAGTCAAGGGTTCACATCCTTTGAAGCAAAATTCTTTATAGTTGCAATATGTTCAATAAGCATTGGAATTCTTAATAAGTCCTGATTAACTGAATTTTCTGGTTGGATTAGATGTTATCTGTAATCAGTTTTTATTTCAATCTTTATTAAGCATCATACCTTTATGTGCTAGACTAGTTTTCTGGTTTAGAAATCACAGTATATGGAATATAATTTAATTGTCTCTTAATAGTAGCATAAAAGTGCAGCAAGATATAAAATGTCATTAAAAACAGTCTCTGGATTATGATTACTATGATTTTAGGGTCTGGGACATAGAACATAAATAAAACAAATAAATTATGGAAATATCTGAATAAGGAATCTTGCCTCCAAACAAATGGATTTGATGGTTTTAAATATTTTGCTGTGATTTCTGATTATCATAACCATTGGATCTATATCTTAAGCAATGTGGAAGGATATGATGACTTGTACCAACTAAGGATATATCTAGAAGACCTGTGTAAAAAGTACTTGATTTATTTTCATAATAGCATTATTCAAAATAGCTGAAAGATGGTAGCAGCTCAAATGTTCATTAATGGATAAATGGATAAAATTTGCATACACATAAAGTGGAATATTACACATCCTTTTAAATAAAGGAAATTCTGACACATGCTACAATATGGAAGAACCATGAGAACATTATACTAAATGAAGTAAGTCAGTTACAAAGACAAACATGGTATGCTTCTACTTATATGAAGTACCTAATATAGTCAAGTTCATAGAGACAGAAAGTAGAAAGATGGTAGCTAAGGGATGAGTGGCATTTCAGAATTGCTGTTTAACTAGCATAGAGTTTCAGTTTTGCAAGATGAAAGGAGTCCTGGATATTGTTTGCATGACGATGTAAAAATACTTACCAATTGAATTTTACCTACAGATAAAAATAACCTAGATGCTTTTTTTCATATTATGTATATTTTCCCATAATTAAATGTTTTAAAACTAAAAATTTTAAATATCCATGATTAAAGCTTGCAGTTGATCATTTTCTTCTCTTATAATTCATATATAGAATAAAATATAGTTTGGTGGGATGGAGTATATGAAGATTTTACTCTACAGGAAGTATGATATGTCAAGAGCTTTGTAATGTTTTAACAACCAATAAAAAAAAGCAATGAAATAGAAAAAAATAACAATAGGACTTATAAAAGCCTTGGTTTCTCTTTTATTATAGATAGTGTTGATGGGAAATACAGTCTTTTCCCTAGAATTCAAAGTAGAGGTAATCTTCAAGAAATCTCAAAGAAATTGTCCCTGTATTTTTCTTATTTCATTAATTATATCCCCCTCTGTTTTGGTTCTTTCATTTCTCCATACCCCCATGGACTCTGCCCAAAGTTCATCCAATGGGCTCATCAGGACTTCTGCATCTATTAACCTGATTTTTGCCTTAGTGCACATCCTTTCATTATACTGTGTTTTGTATATGCAATTGGGGATTTATATATAATTGAGAATGACAGGAAGAAAGTTAATTTAAAAAAAGGGTAGGAGATTCAAAATTCTAGAAAGAAGTCTAAACGTTTAGGATTAAAGCTTCAAGTCTGGATATGTCAAAGAGGCAGTGGAACAAGCGATAGAAAAATGTTTAGAGAAAAAAAGACAAAGAAAAGAGAGACCAGAAGACCAAATAAGAGGCAAGGTCTTTAGTTAAATGCACAGAGACCCAGTATTAGGCCAGGTATGGAGACAATATATATTGGCATGAATGGCAAACACATATACTGCCAACTTTTATATCTTTTTTCAGGGTGGGTCCTCAAAATCATAAGATTCCATTGTACAACTCCTATTTTTGATACTGTAATCAGTGGATCAATGCTTCCAAAACTATTTTACAATTTGACCATAATCTATATTCCAGCAGTCTACCTTTCTTCTGTCCTTATTATTTCTTCCTTCACAATTCTATGATTTTCATCCATACTATTTTCAATCTAAATACAGTGCTGTTCAATTGAACATTTTCTGAGCATGAACTTGTTTTCCAGATTCACGGCTCAGTAATGAGCCACTAGCCACATGTTCCCAATCTGTCGAAATGTTACTTTTTTCCTTTTGATGTTCAACACCGTAGTGAACACAGTTAGTGTTCCATCCAGGCTCTCAGATCCCTTTTCTGCTTCTGTATGCCTGTCCCTGGCCTCTCAGCCTTTGCTTCTAATGGCTTCAACCTATGACATTCTTCAGTGGACTTTCTTGCAACTACAGGATCCATTGTGCATGCAGCAGCAGGGCTCAGAGGGTCTGGGAGTTTGTGGCCTGCTTCTCACCCCAACCCAGCTCCAGGGCAGCCCTTAGCCCCTGGATGACTGGTATAAGAGTATAAAAACCCAGCTCTCTCCTCTTTGACGCAGGCAACATAGAACTCAGATCATAGGGTTCAACATCAGGTTGAAGCTACCCTCTGCAGGGCTTTGCCCAGACTCTCACCCTTGTGCTTGTCTTCTTTCCTCTCCTCAACCTGCTTCTCCTATCTCCTCACTAGTTTCCTTGGGAGCACTTTCTCCACGAATCTCTTGCCTGGGGATGCTCATATCAGGGCCTAAGCCTGGGGAATTCTAAGACAAACAAAAATGCTGTGAAGCTTCCCTCAGGCCCCAATTAATCTCTAATTACTCTAAGCAAGGTTAACACTTAATATCTCTATGACAGCACCAATTAAATATTAGATCATTATATTTATGACTGGGTCCTTGTTATGAATTGAAGTGTGCCCTCCCCAAATTCTTATGTCAAAGTTAACTTCCTATGTGACTGTAATTGAGATAGGGTCTTTGAGAAAATAATTTAGATTTAAGGAGATCATAAGAATGGGTTCCCAATCCAATAATACTAGTGTCCTTGTACAAGAGGAAGAGATTGCAGGGATCTCTCCTCTAGCATCCACAGAGGAAAGGCCCTGTAAGGATACAGCCAGAAGGCAGCCATCTGCAAAAATGGCTGTATCAAAAGAGCCCTCACCAGAAACTGTGTCAGCCATTCCCTTGATCTATGATGTCCAGCCTCTAGAATTTGAGAAAATAAAATTCTGATGTTTAAGACTGGTATTGTTGTTTAATAACACCCAGACTGTGGCATTGTAATGGCAGTCCTGGAAGACTGATCCAGTCCCTGGCTGGCATGTGGGCTCTTCTAAATAGGAATTATTTCATATTCATCCTGTGTTCTGTCACTCCATGTCTTACATGTGTTCAACAAAGTATTTGTTGAATTTATTTGCATGTAAAGGAAAAAGTGGTCATGATGATTTTTCAATATTTTTTTAAATATTTCATGATTTAGAGTTATTAAAATTATAAAAAGTAAGTTTCTGCCATAAGACATTTATGTATTGTCTTGGTCATTCCATATTCAGTGATGATGGTTAGCCATTCTTTAAATTAAAATAATTAATATAAAGCAATGCTTATATATCATGTACTCATTGACAATGATAATACTTCCTGATTTTCGTGAGTTTTTTTAGAAACTATTCAGCTCAAGGTAATTCAGATAGAATTAGCTGAATCAGTGAGCTGAATCAGTAGAAGCACACACAACAGAAAGGAAAAAAAAGCCATCTTTTCCTACCCATTGTTGATTATAAGTTACTAAAACATAGACCATGTTGAATACCTTGTAACCATTTAGAAATATGCAATTGAAGGCACTTAATAAATATTCATCAGATGGACAAATAAGTAACTTTCAATGACAAGAAAAAATAGATCATAGAATTATATATATTTATACAATTAAAATATACATGTACATAGCAAATTTTAAAAAATAGAATGTTACAAATGGCTGGTTCTGAAAGGTAAAATTTGGGGTGGTTTCTATTTTCTTCTGCATTCTTTGTTGAATTTTCCATATTTCCTGTAGTGAACACGTTCAATTTTGGAAATCAGGAGCAAAGAAGTTCTTTTAAAACTTTCTAGCCATGTCCACATCTTAGCAGCTCTGCCTGATCCAAAACTCAGCAATAATAATCAAACATGTACTTAGTTAGGGTTATGTACAGGATAATAATAATGAAAATAGCTATTTTACTCACTGAGAAATTGTTTACAATTCAATCAATTGCAGAGAAATTGGCTTCTGAAAACTTGATCTTATGAGTCAGGCAAAACCAAGCAATGACTATGATAAAGATGCAAACAACCCACACAGAGTCCATCTGATTGTATGAATTAACTCCTTCTCTGATATTCTTCCAAAACCCACGGCCTTAGAACAAATTGGACAAATTTGAACATTTAGTAATTCAAATGTATCTTTGTTAGATTGCTTATGTAAAAAAAAATTCACAAATTAATTTGTCCAAAAGAACTGACCACATTATGTAAATTTTTTAAGTAGACAGAAATATTAATTCTGAAATAAATCAATCAAAGAACCCTACTTTACAAACTGTTCAAAATCAAGAAAATGTCTTAGTATCTACCCTCCACCTTTGGTAATAGAATTTTTTAAAAATCTGAACTTAAACTCATTGTATAGAGAGGGCAATAAATCATAATGTTTTAGATAAGTTTCATATTACACCACACTCTAAAAGAAAACATTTGGTAAGTGCATACTTCTTTTCAAAATGCATTCATCGTATATGAACATATTATACATAGAAGAGCACTGAGAAATCAGAAGGACAGATATTCCACTTAACTTGCTAATAAATATCTGAAGCCACTACACAATCCTCTTGAAGCCTGCTGTAAATGGAACAGAGCTCTTCTGAATAGGTGCATTCTAACAGGTATGAGTATAAATGCGAGGGATGGTTAGCACATTTGAAGCTCAGGGGAAATAACATTCTTCTATCACCTTGGAAACTGCTGAGTGCCCAGGTCTCCTGAGAACTTCCCCCCAGAGCTTGGCAGGAATGCCCTTTCCTGGGTGAGGCATGGGCACGACATGGTGCAACTCACATTGTAGCCCTGCTTGCTCTTGACCCATCACTCATCTGGGTGGTCTTCAGGGAAAACCCTCAGAGGACCACAGATTAGAACCAGAATTGCCATACCACCCACACCATTCCTAGTGTTAGAACAGAGCCAGCTAAAGCATATTAGCTCTCCTAAAATAATAAAAACAAATTAATGGAATTGCCTCAAGGGAAATCAAGTTCCACTTACAGGCCTAGTGGCAGAAACAGCTGTTAAAATTCACTAAATTGGAAGTTCCATGAAGCTTCTTAAGGATGTTTTTCAAAGTCTTTGGCCCACTCCTATTTAAAAAAATAGTTAAATATTATTCATCAGACGACATTTTGTGGGAGTGCATTTTGGAATCTGCATAGGGTATAAAATTGTGGCTGGATCATTTGCAAAGCGTTTATTTAAGAAGATCCTGACTGACAGGCCCATCATAGTTTTAAATTTTAAAAAGAAATCATTGCTGCATTAAAAATCCCCAAAGCCTTTCCATTGAGGACTCAAAACCCCAAGAGCTTTCCACCAAGTATGATTTTTCCTTATCAAAGAAACTTCTAATAAGATGTTTAAAGATTTTTAAAAGTCTGGCTACAATTCCTATAATAAAACTCTTACCTAATGACAGCAATTTAAAACCTATGTTACTCTAAATTAGTTTTTCAAAAAAGTTGTTTATATACTTTCTCTTCCCCAAGGATATTTCTATGCTGTTAAAAGGATTGTACTTGTTATATAAGTGAACTATTTCAAGAAAAATTCCTATAATGTTAGTAATCAAGGAATATGTCTGATGAGAAAAGAAATGAGCTTAGTGCCTCTCTGTACTAGAAATCCTTCATCTTCGAAAAAAAGGAGAGGTTGGTTTAGATGATGTCGGAAGATATCCTTGACTTTTGAGCTCTAAACTAGAACTTCAGGAGTGCTCTTCAACCTGGTGAGTCACAGGCAGCTCTCCATGCAGAGTTAATGCATTAATTCAGGAAGAAGCTGAGGATGCTCAAGGTACTTAATAGTTAGATAATCACATGCCTTTGCATAAGATCAGAGGGCAGATGTGAGGCAGAGACCACTGTTGTGCTCCTTCTGCAATTTCTAATGTAGAGTACGGATGTCAAAGTGTTTGATTTTTCTGCAACAGTTTTAACTGAAGTCCCCAAATCCAATCGTTAGCTTAATAGGTGTTGAGAGGTATGGCCTGGATCTTCTAAATTGTAGGTACATGTCATGACTATGGAGGCAATGATTCAAATCCCCTAAGCACAGCTAAGATGCATATTCCTGGAGCCAATGGTTGCAGTGGTAGACAGAAGTTGGCAATGTGGTTCCTAACCTCAGCTTCCTGGTGGAAACTGTTCTCTTTGCAGAGCAGTTTTATTCTGCAAATAATTCCTGGACCCCAGTCCTCTGCTAATAAATCCCCTTCTGTTTCAATAAATAGAGTTCCAGTTGCATCCAAATGACCACTGTGGTTTATGCATCTACTTTTCAACAAATGAAGGACTGAACATGCTGATTGGCAGCCCCACCAAAACTGTATACACAATAGAAGAGAGATAATTCCCCCAAAAGAAAATAAGGTACACTTATCAAAAAAGAAAAGGGAGGAGGAATGGATTGGGAATGGCAGAAAACAACAAACTACTATCAAAGATAATTAATCAAAATTATTTCAAGAGTGTCTTGAAGGTCCACCACATAAACAAATGCTTTCTGCAGTGCTGAAATGTTATGATGCATTATTTCCTTATACCTAAGGAAAGGAGTCAGAAGAGTCTTCTTAAAGCCGACATCTGATTTAGGTATTAAGGCTCAAATACATGTGAAGAGCTGCCCCTCCTTTTTTTTTTTTTTTTTTTTTTTTTTTTTAGAAATTAATGATTTAGCAGAGGATCCCAAGAGCCCAACCTCTCTCGCAAGTCATTCCCAGAGGAGGCACCTTCCTATCTCTGCTCTTTAATTGCCCTATACATCCTGACCTTCTTAGATAGAAATTGAATTTAATTCTTGAACATGTTCCAAATGCTAAGGTTCATTATCCCTGGACTCCCACATCACCTGCTTATTTTTATGACTTCCCAACATTCTTCACGGGCTTAGCTTGCCTCTCACAAGAATCATGGTCACTGATTCATAGATTGATCTCTAGAGACAATAGTTTGGGACCGACAGTTTCTCTGGCTTCCCTAAGGGACACTCGACTGCTATTATGTCCTTCTCAATTCCAGGTAGGGCTATAGTTTTATTTCTATTCTGACCTGTGACTCTGCTGTTTTTCTCACTCAGCCATTTCACACATTGAGTTCAACTTTTACCTGCACTGGAAATGCTGCTGAGACAAGGTTTGTCACAATGATGCTTTGACCCAAACTCACACAATGTGTTTTATGTGCCACCTGGTAGCATCATCAAGAGCAGGAAGGGAAAGAAAGTAAACACTAATCGACTTTCCATCATGTGTCAGGCCTGCTTTCAAGGCCTTGGAATGTGTTATTCTATTTGTTTCTCATAATTTATACAGTGATTTGCATCCCAGAGTCGATCATACTTCTATCTGTGTCAGCATTTCCCAGGGACTGACTCTAGTTTGCAGGGACTCTAGAGTTAAGCACCTCCCTCCCAGCAGTGCCCTTTGCCCCTGTCATCCTGCCTTTTCATACAGGTGACCCTCAAATCCATCTTCTCTGCCCTTGTTTTTACTATCTGCAGAAACTATACTAGTCTTATTTCCCCGTTTTTTCTGTTCTTTCCTTTCTAGTCATTCTACAGTGAAGCTCCACTGACCCCTACCCCACATTCCAACCAGTTCTAAGTGAAATGCATATTCCCTCAGATGTCAATACTGATCTCACCGAGAGGGAGAAATTATGATAGGAACCAAATTTCTAACATTCCTACCATTTTTTTCTAAAGCCAGGTCCATCTGTTTTGAATCAGTGGCGTATGGTAAGTGAATATGATTCTCCCAAAGGGATAAAAATGAGTTAGATGTTACTTATCACACAATTTCTCAAAGCTTTTCTCCTCTTCTTGACCTTCCACATTTTCTTTCCAAGTAGCAAGAGGAGTGCTAAAAGATAAGATTTTTAAATGTGATAGAGTATTCCTCCGAAGATTAGGAAGTATTGATAAAATGAGGGAACAGTGATATAAGATATAAGAAACCCTGAAGGGACCTCCAGGAGCCTCTGAACAAAAAGGAGAACCCTAATTTCTCCATGCACATGGTTTCCCAGGCGTGTCCCACACATAAACTCACCATTTACTCTTCTGCTATAACATTTAAAAGTCCGGTGTGCTGCACTGTCTCTACTTTTTTTTTTCACACAATGAATTCCCAAGTATAAAAGCTGTTAAAGAAAAATCTATTTTTGCAACAGGACTCTTGGTATTAGGTGCTGGATGAGAAAACCTTTTCAAACAAGTATGGCCCCAACTGAGAAGGGGAAAAAATAAAAGTGCTAAGTTCCTAAAAGAACTATGAGAAGTTGGGTTCAGACCAACTTGAGGGCTTGAGGTGTTAGTATGAGGCATTTCTACTCCCCCTCCTCCCACCCCTCAACATTTTAAGATGAGAAATGGGAGCTAGAGAGAGCTCATTTTCAGAGCACTGTTATTTTTTATAAAAAGAAACTATTTCCTTCCTGCAGCTCCCCCTACTGGAAAGAGGGGACTTTTCTTCCCTCCCTGAACCCCAGAGAAGGCAGCCCCACAGGAATTCCGGTAAGGTTTAAGGTGACTATAGGAAGTGGAGATTGGTGTTTCATTCCTTGGTTATATATCTGTTTAGGAACTGAGCTGGATCATCTGCCCAGTGCCCCTCAACCAAGAAATGTGGGACTCTGGGAAAGGCAGTGTATGGAGAAGCCTCCTGGAGACAGCCAGGACTAGATCTATCCTCATCCACCAACACTTAGTAGATGATGGATTCTACAGAAGACTGCAGAGGGTACAAGCCTGCAGGGAACCACAGCAGCATGGGGGTCGAGAGAAATCAGAGAATACCATGCATCGGAATGTGAAAAGAATGAAGCTACTTTACATATTATCACATATTAAAACTATAAACACTTCATAAACATTTCCTTGAAACTGACTTGAAGAAGGGGCTTCCAAACTGATTTGCACAATGACAACTAAGAGGAACAAGTGTGTCATTTCCTGTACTGGTTATTTTGAAAAAAAAAATACACTTAGATACACCTATTTTGTTGTACCTGTTCAAAACAATTTTCTCAAGACTTCATAGTCTTAGTTTATATGGATCATCACTCAACACCAGGAGCTGCTATAATCCCACCAATCATAAAGACTTTCTATTGAGGATTCTCAGGATTAGACTTTGCCCTACTTCTCTCCATTTCTTGACTGAGGGCATCAATGTGTTGAGAAATGTTTAACATTTACATGGGAGAAAAAACATATGTATAATTTGCCAATATTTGTGACATAAACACCCTACTGTGGTTGATTTTGAGCTACCCATGTGATGCCACTAAGTGTAGAATTAGGAAGAGACTGGCACAGTCAGCTCTTTGGAGACAGAACAAGACATCTGAACACAACCACTGAAGTGAAATGTGATGTCAAGATCCATTCAATCTTTGCCATTTGTTCACTTAAAAATGTTGTTGGATTTACTATTTCTTTTTACTGTATGATTTCCCTCAAACAATTTCAAATAGTATAGAAAGAACAAATACAATAGTTAAGTACAAATGAGAAAAAATGAAGTGGAAATATAGAAAATGAAAAGTGTCCATATCTTTCAGAGAAGTGTTGACAGACAAAGAAGCTAATTGTGCATTCCATGGTAAGTAACTGTCATATATTTTTTTTAAAAGACGCAACAATAGTCCTGCTACTTTCAGATTTTTGCCATAATGACCCCAACTGTAGCATAGTTTAAAACAGAGGTCTCTGGTATGGCTTTACTGATAGTGGTCTACAAAGTCCCTATGGTACGGGGTACTCACAGAACTCTTCTGTACTAGGAACTAGCTTGTCAGTCACACAAGGAGGCATAGTTGTTTATATCACTGTAAAGGAGAGAAGATCAAAATTAAAAAGTTGGTAACATTCTTATATTAAAAGAAAAAGTGTTGTGTCCCCTGAGCTGATTGAAGGGTATATTAGTTGCAAGCCACAGAGGCCCAGAGATCCTTTACAGCTAGTAGTTTGTGAAATAAGTGTTCCACTGGGGCCTCTGAAGTTATGTTCTGCATACATTCAGATCCTCAGCTATAGCCCAAGTGGAGATGAAAATGACCATGGCCCAATTAAGGTGCTCTCTCAGAGAATGAAATAAAAAGATTATGACTAACACTGCTCTTTCTTAGAGGAAAATACAAGAAAGTCATACTGTTTTCAATCAAAAACAACAACAACAAAGAATTAACAGCATGACCTCAATTTCACATCTACATTAACAATTCAAGAACAATTTTGCAATCATCTGTGAATAGAAGATTCTATCACTGGCCAAATTCAATTATATGTTGAACTAAAGCCAAGTCAATTTAAAAAAAAAAAACAAAGCAAAGATTTTCTGAATTTTCACACAGAACTTTTATAGAAGTGTACTTTGATTTTGATGTGCTACATTTATACACTTCAATTATGTCCTTATAGAGTTCAGTGAACAGCATGAGGTCAACCCAATTAAATGACAGCATGAAGACCTTCTTTCTTTCTCTAGTGCATCCCTACCCGACACCAGTCATCCTGTTTTATAATAGCTAGAACGTTACTACAAAGATGAAATAAAAGGTGTTACTCTTTTCCTGCTATATTAAATAGAAGAAGGCAATATTATAGTGGTTTCATTTTAAGCCCATTTTATGTACATGAAATAAATACAATCCCTGATCAACAGAAATATAGGTCAGAGTTACAATATCATATTTACTCACATTTTTTTCTATTGCCATAATCCATTCTCTTCTTCATAGATGGATGGATGGATAGATGGATAGATACATAGATAGATGGAATTAATTATCTAAACTGCTCCAGGAGATTCCACCCATATTTAGAGTTTCCTCAGTCATGTAAAGATGGGGAAAAAAACCCCGCAGAGAGTTAGAAAATTGTCAATCCAATATTGCAAAGATAGACAAAGAAGCAAACCTAACCAAGAAAGTTAACTGTTTGAGATACCAGTAGACAGATTGGGACTTCAAAACTTAAAAACTCAACTCTGAATATGTTGAGAGCTCACTTCTTGCTTGAACATCCCAACAGCATTCCCTGTGAACCTACTAAACAGTAAATGGCCAGCTAGGGACTCCAACAGTTAAGTGACACTCATCTTGGCATGACATTATGGAATTGACCCCATTTGGGAAACAGATGACCACCAGACACTCAAGGAACTTTCATAATAGTGAGCAAAAGTAGGGCAGCCACAGGCAGGATGGGGCAAGAGAACTATTTTAAGGATTCCCTGAAGCAGAGCTTCAAATGATGAGGCCCAGCTTTGTCACATTGGTCTAATGGGGATGTGCTTTTAAAGACCTTAGGCTGACTCAGGAAACTCAGAGCAAGCAAAAGTCTCCCATTCTGCAAATAGAAGCTGTAGCCACACTTCCAAGAACAGAATGAATCCTTTCAGCCATACTTATTCAAGCTATGAGGCTCTGTCATGTCTTCTGGGAACAGGAAGTCTATACTGCAAGTGATCTGACCTGGATAAAGAAAGTCATTTGAAATAATTTGCCTCAGTAACATATGTAGCAGGTTTAGTCAATATATAAAGAATTGTTATATCAAACTATCTGGCAAATAACTCCCTTAGGTAGTCAAAGATATAAGTTAGTCACCTATTTGAAGACTTTTAAATGATAATACCAATGTCAGGGAGACAGAGTAAAGCAGAGCCTTCTATGCATTTATTTATTAGTGAAATATTTATCAAGCAAATACCACATGCCAAGCACTATTCTAGATGCCAGGAAAATGTTAAGCAAAATCTTTGTATTCATGGAGCTTATCATAATTTCAGGCAGTGATAATATTACAAAAAGTGAATAGGGTAATTGAATAAACAGTGACAGGAGAAGGGCCTATTTTAGACAAGTTGGATAAGATCGCTCAGAGGAGATGATATTTGAGTCATGATAGCAGTATGAGAATAATTCTAGCTCTAAAAACATATGTGAAGAAAAACAATGTGCTAAAAATATTCCATTGTCAAGTTAATTGCACTCTTTTATAATTGCAGAAAATTGGAAACAACATAAAAAGGTACTGCAGTTTTCTGCTTATTCTTTATCTCTCTTCCATAGCTTTCTCTGGAGAAATCTGGCTGTCATGTTGTGAGCAGTCCTATGGAGAGGCCCATCTGGCAAAGAACTGAGGCCTCCAGCCAACAGCCATATGAATACCTTTGGAAGACATCCTCCAGCCAGAGCCAAGCCTTCAGATAACTGTATCCTTGACTGAAATGTGGGTTTAACTAGCCAGTTCCACCTGGCTAGGCTGTCCCAAAGTTCCCGAACTACAGAAAACTGTGAGCCCCTAAACATTTGTTTAAAGTTGATAAATTGTTAGGGCAATTTATTATGTAGAAATAGTAATAGACAACTAATATGCATGGTCAGAAGAATGTCTTCCAAAAGTTGAATTGATTTAGATTTGGGCAGTAACCCCTCTCCTGTAGTTTGCCACTGATCCTACTGCTACTGAGTATGCTATACCCATCTCAGACTGTCATAAAGACATTTGAGCTGACAACATATGTAAGACTTTTCACCAGATGTGCAATGGAAGCTGCATA
Source organism: Ictidomys tridecemlineatus (assembly GCF_052094955.1). NCBI lineage: Eukaryota > Metazoa > Chordata > Mammalia > Rodentia > Sciuridae > Ictidomys > Ictidomys tridecemlineatus. The sequence goes on from NC_135485.1 coordinate 62,120,220, forward strand.
TTTTAAAGATTTTCCCAAGCCAAATGTTTTCTAAACTTAAGCAGAAAACAAAGAAACCAAAATGAGATTTTGAAATTAAAAAACATATAGGCATACGGTAGCTAACTCCCTCTTGAGGGTTCATATTGCATCTTGAGATCTTAGAGGCTTTAGGACATCCTTCAAGAAAGAATTCAAATTGTCTTCAGTATTCCCCAAATTTAGTCAAATATCTTTTCTTCCTTCTTTCTTTTTATTCTTTATTGCATAGTAGCTATTGTCATACTATAGAACATTTCAGGAGAGGCTATTCCAATTGGTTAAGCTGCTAAAATTGCAAGGTTTGCAACATTGTCTGGGTTAGACTAACAGAGACGATTTGAAGTCTTGTTTCTTTTGTAAATTTAGGTATCTGGCTGGAGCTCTGCTTGACTTGGCATCTTATAAATTTGCCTTCCCTGCTTTTTTATCATAATCCATTGCCAAACACAGGTATATAGAAGAGTCATTCCTTAAGTATTAAATTGATACCATAGTTTTAAATTCTTGCTCAGCTTCCCTCTACTAACACCTATATCAGGAATGCATGACTATTTAGATGTTAGCTTTGAGAAAATGGACCAAAATATAAAAATCAAAATAAGAAAAAAGAATGGATATAAACCTAATGTTGTGATTATTGGCTACTTGGATATTAATAATAAAGTTCTTTCTCCTATAAGAAAGATTATGGAAAATTCATTTACAACTTCCTAAAACATCTGCTGATTTCTAAGAATTATTAAAAGTCCTCAAAATCCTAATCAACACAAACCTTTCTTTTTATTTTAAATATATCTCACCTACAGGAACAGGAGAACAACACATTGGCCACAATTCAGAGCCATGTCACACTGAGACGTCATTTCTTATAACTTGGCCTGGCATGAGGGTTTAAAGTAACAGAACCAAAAGACTTAGAGGAAGCAGAGCCTGAAAAGCCCTCTGACTTAGGGCAGGTTTATGGTTATCGGAGTTTATGATCTAATTGTAAACCCTATAGTACAGTTTGGTGAGGCAGCAAGGATTAGTTATTCCAAGAGGACCATGACCTATAACTTGCTCAGACAGATCCAGCCCAGAAGCTAATAGTTGAAGCAATATAGTTTAATGCCTTCCTGCTCAAAGTGTGGTCCCTGACCTGAAGCATCAGAATCCCCTAGGAGCTTGTTAGAAATGCAGACATTCAGGCCAGTTGTAGATGCTATTTGTTAGAAAGCTTATAAAACAGAAAATAGTGGTAATTTAGAAAAGATGCACTAAAATGGGAAACATCTAAACACACATATACACACATACCCATGTAAACAAACACACATCTACACACAGAGGGCTTGCTAATGGTAACTGCAGAAGGTACCATCTGATAAGTAATGTTAATCAATCTTTTTTTTTCTTCAAAATGAAAAAGTAGGATTCCAATTACCCATTGATGTATAATAAACTATTGTAAAACTTAATGAGCTAAAATAATAATCATTTAAAAGGACTTATTGTTTTTACAAATCAGGACCATGGAAAGGGTTTGGCTATGAGCACTCTTCTGGCTAGAGACAGACGGTGGCTTGGATTAGAATCAGCTGCAGTCTCACTCATTCACACATCTGAATCTGGGTATCACCCTATTTCTTATCCCTATGTGGTCTTTCCATGTGGGTTTTGGGGTAACTATACTTTGTATATGACAGAAATGATATTCTTATAGTTCTACCAGAAATCAAATTTATATTTTTATCTTTCTCATTTCTTTTCTCAACTTGTTTATGAAGGAAACGGGGTGCTATTTACTAAGATCCCTTATAAATGCAATACTGGAATGACTTTCCTCTCTCTCCTAGGAGTCTTTTGCCTGGGGCCCTGCCATGCTGTACCCACATACACTTTCCTCAGCTCCTTCAGGTCTTGATCTGGCCACTTTACCCTCTTCCCCCATGGAACGAAAAGCAATTCTGTGGCCTTTGTCAGGTCCTCAACTATCTGCTCATCTCCGGCTAACACTACAAACCCTGAGCCGGCATAGATGATCTTCTTGCCTAGAACTCCAAATGGAAGCCATATGTGGAGGTGGAGTAGTTTGGAAAGTTTTCCAAGGGAAGTGATATGAGGGAGTATAAGAGGGAGTGGCCTAGATGTAAGTTACTGAGGAGAGAGGAGCATAGCTTTCTTCATCCTCCCCTATAGTTCCAAAAGAGGAAAAATGTTTTCTTTATCTCACTGAACAAAGACAAAATTGTCAAATTGCATGAAATCAAGGAGATAATACTGAAACTTGTGACAGTTCTCTTTACACTGTGACAATGTCAATAAACAGTGAAGTGACATAACCAAATACCATCACAGGCAGCCATCTGTGCCTTCTAATCAATGTTGTCATTCTGTTTATGGACAAATAAGAGATACCTCAGGGAGAGGTTAAGAGAAGAAAATTTATGCAGGCCTGTGAGGAAGCTTCAGACAACCTCATCCTAAGAACACATAGGTGGTACTCTGCCTGCCAGACACTGGGTTTTTCAGAGCTGCTACACAGGGACAGGTCTATGAGACTTTTGACTGTTTGACTCAGGAGCAGTGGAAGACATCTCCAGCTTCCTCTGTCTGTTATAACTCCCTGGTTTCAGGGAACAGAGGCCACAGAACCTCATGGAAATGTAATGGGACATGATGATCTGAAGCAAAAGAAGTAAATAGCAACCTATTCTCTCAGTCACATAAATTCTTGTGGGTCCTGCCTACACCTGGGTGTCATTCAAGGCAAGTGGACATAGTAGCAAGACAGAGGCAGCAACATGTGCTTTCCCAGTTGATGAACAGGCAGCCTGAAGCATACCTTAGCCAACTAGATACAGAAGGAAGGGAGAAGGTGAGTGGCACCTAGGAGAAGTCAGTCCTTTTGTTCCAAAGAGAGAAATTTAAAAGGATTGAAGATTTTTTAAAATCCTATTTGCAATAGCATCAAAAAGAATAAAATGTTTAGGTATAATTTTAACCAAGGAAGTGAAAGATGTATTCTATAAACTATAAAATATTGTTGAAAGAAATTGAAGAAGAGAATAAATGGAAAACTATTCTGTGTTCAAAGATTGGAAGAATTGATAAATTTTCAATGTCCATATCACCCGAAGTCATTTTGATAGGATTCAATACAATTCCTGTCAAAATTCCAAAGGCATTTTTCACAGAAACAGGGGAAATAATCCTGAAATTCATATGGAATCAAAGACGACCTAAATAGTTAAAGCAATATTGGGAAAGAAGAACAAATCTGGAGACATAATATTTCCTGATTTCAAACTGTTACAAAGTTATAGTAATCCAAACAATATGGTATTGGCATCAAAATAGACATAAAGGCTAATAGTCAGAATTGAAAACATCAAAATAAACACACATATAGTCAACAAATCTTCACCAAAGGAGGCAAGCACAGGCAATGAGATAGCCTTAAAAAATGGTGCTGGAAAAACTAGATATCCACATGAAGGAGGAGGAGGAGGAGGAGGAAGTGGAGGAGGAAGAGGAGGAGGAGAAAGAAAAAGAGAAGGATGAGGAGGAAAAGAAAGAAGCAGAAGAAAAAATAAATGGATCCATATACCAAATACAAAATCAACACAAAATGGATTAAAGATAAGCATAAGACATGAAACCATAAAAATCTCAGAAAAACACATTAAGAAAAAGTCTCTTAACATTGGCCTTGGCAACAATTTTTTGGATTTAATGCCAAAAGCACACACAACAAGAGTAAAAATCAACAAGTTGGACAACATCACACCATAAAGGACATTAACAGTAAAAGCAGCATGTTAGCCAGAATCTCCATTGCTGTGACAAATACCTCAGGTAAATCAACTTAAAAGAGGAAAAGTTTATTTTGGCTCATGGTTTTAGAGGTCTGTGTCCAGAGTTCACTTGGCTTTATTGCTTTTGGGTGATGGCAAAGCAGCACATCATGGTGGAAATGCAAGGTGGAGGAAATTGCTCATCTTGCAGTGGCCAGGAAGGAAGAAAGAGAACATCCTCTTTAAGGAATGCCTCAGTGACCTTACTTCCTCCCACAGGCCCACAGCTAAAGGTCCCACTACCATCCAATAGTACCACAGGCTGGCAACTAAGTCTTTAGCATATGGGGCTTTAAGGGGCGTGTGAGATTCAAACCCTAACAAGCAACCTATGAAATAGTAGAAATATTTGCACACCATGTATCTGATAAGAGGCCAATGTCCAAATTATACAAAGAATTTGGACATTGTATAGCAAAATAGAAAACAAACAAACAAAAAGACCAATAAATAAATGGACAAAGAACTAAATTTACATTCTTCCAAAGAAGATATACAAATGACCAACGTGTATATGAAAAGGCCCTTGACATCTTTATAATCATCAAACAAATGCAGATCAAAACTACAGTGAAATATAACTTTACATCTGTTAAGTTGCTATAATCAAAAAGTCAAAAGAAAGCAAGTGCTGGTGAGATGTGAAGAAAAAGGAACCCTGGTTGGTTGGTACGCTGTTCATGAGGATGTAAATTGACAGTTTACCAAGGCCCCTAAAAATTTAAAAATAGGACTACATAAGGTTCATCCATCCCACTTACAAATATCTATCCAAAGGAAATTAAGTCAGTACTCCCAACAGTTCCCTATCTCCCATGTTTATCAAAGCATTATTCAAAATAATGAAGATTTGGAATCAACTAAAGTATCTGTTAATGGATGAATAAATAAAGAAAATGTAAATATAGATATCAATATGTGCATATAGGTATCAAAATGTGAAATATATATATAATGGAATATTATTCAACCTTAAGAAAGTTGATCCTGGGGCTGAGGTTGTGGCTCAGTGGCAGAGCACTTGCCTAGAATGTGCAAGGCCCTGGGTTTGATCCTCAGCACCACATAAAAATAAATAAAATAAAGAATGTTGATCTTGCCATTTTCATCCACACGATGACCCTGAAAGACACTGTGCTAAGTAAAATAAGCAAGACACACATTACTGCATGATATCACTTACATGTGCAGTCCAAACACATTACACTCATAAATAGAGTGATTACCAAGAGCTAGAATGGGTGGAACATGAGAAGTTATTCGTCAAAGGGTACAAGCTTTCAGTTATAAGAAGAATACATACTGGAGCTCTATTGTGCAGCATGATGACTATAGTAAGTAGAAATGTGTTAGATACTTAAAGTTTGCCAAAATAGTAGATCCTAAGTGCTTTCACAACAAAAGAGGAGGGGTAATTATATAAGGTCATGTATTGGGGTAATTAGCTTGTTGTGATGACCATTTCACAATATATATGTTCAACAAAATATCATATTGTATATCTTAAATATATGTGTGTGTGTTAATCATACCTCAGCAAAGATGAAAAAATTAAAAAAATTTAAAATTTGTTATACTGTTAATTAACTTCCATCTGTATCCACTAGAGTCTTTCTGGAGTGAAAGAAGAAAATTTGGGGATATTGCCATTTTTCATCTTCTGACATGAAGTGTCTTCCTCCTCTCCAACAGCATTTTGCTGTATTGAGTTGCCTTTGTTTGGTTTTCTACAGTCCTGAGATAAGATGCAAGTGCAAATAATTTGGACAGGAGGTAGTACCCGGACAAGAAGAGGGCATGGTGGCACCAGTTACCACTGAGGGCAATTAGTGACCTCAACGTATTGCAGGGCTCTCACCATTGATTTAGGATGCTCACCTCAGAGTCATCCCTGGAGATGTGAAGGAACTGGGCATTTTCCCACCAATTTCTGTCACTGATTGGTTGAAGGAAATAAGTCCCCTTTCCTGGAAATAGCTATTTCCCTTTACTTCCAGCCTGCCTGGGCAGTCAGGAACTTCAAGGAATCCAAGGTACTAGCAGTACAAAGTCAGACCTGGAGACATAGAAACAATTTCTTATTTACTACAAAAGTCAATTTCTGTCCTTTAGGTAATTCATTCTTTCAATTCCTCAGTGCAAAGACTCTTCCCCCAATTCCTACAGTTCCAAATTACTGAGCACCCCATTTTAGAATAATAGCTTAGAGTGACCACCCAGGTCTTTAGGGACAGCCCTAAAGACCCGAACACAAATGTTCTGCAAATATTGATCTGGAAATTATTAAGAGTTTGTCATTGTTTTCTTATATTTTTCCAGAGCACTCTAGAAAAATCTCAAAAGGGAAGCATCTAACGTCTTATTGACAGCGTAAAACGAAAGCAGTTTTTACAAGTTTTTTGAGAGGTACTTAAAAAAAAGATCTTATTGTATTTTGCCATGATAACCTAAATGCTGTTTCTGAAAGTTTCCACCCTTTCAGGGAGCAGTTTGAACACTTGAAGATCCCTGCTAACCTGAGAGGGAACAGAGCTGTCCTCAGATCAGGGCTGGGTGGTGGAGGAGGGGAGGAATGACATAGAGGAAAGGCAGGGTGGTTCTCTTTTGTGACCCCCCAGGCAGGCAGTGAAAATTCTAAAGGACAACTTTACCTCCTTTGTTCCTCTGTAATCTGATTTGGAAAATGGATTTTCATGTCCAATAAAGAGTCCAGGGAGCCTCTGTGAAAAGGCTATTATGATGCAGTCCACAGAGCTCACATTTCCTAGGACATTTTAATTTTGAAATTGTTGATATGATGTTTAATCAATATAGTTTTTCTCACTTTATTTTTTTTAGACTTTAAATCAGAAAATAATATCACTCTTCGGAATAGCAAAAAACACAGTTCCTTTTCCCTCCTCTGTACCCCAAATTCACTCATCACCTGCTCGCTGACCCTTAGCTGGGTCACTTACATGCTGCGGACTTACTCACTTAGTCCTTGTGACAATGCCATGAAATAGAAGTCAAGTAACTTTCCCAGATCTCACAATCAAGAAGAGGCAGAGCAGGGATTTAATCCCAGACACTCTGGCTCTAAAGCCCAGGCTCAGAACTCGAGTTGTACTTATCTGGGCTGATGAACACTTCTAGACAACAACTGGGAAGGAGACACAGATAATTTGGTTTTGTTTGATTCTGTTTTGAGGGTTGATATGTGGTTTGGTAACATTGATCTCAGTGCCTCCTTACCCATTACAGAGGTCCTGACTCTTATCAGCCCTGATCATTGTCTAACCAATGTAGCTTAAATGTTTACATGACTACCTCTCTCATACATTGTCTTATTCATCTGTGTAGCTATCACAGAACTACTGCCCTTATTTCTACATAGCCAGTGATATATATTTCCATGTATAAGTAGATTAGTATTTATATGTATGTGTATAGTTATATGTGCATATATATGTAAATGTATATATGTATGATTATTATATCTTAATTCAATTCATTAATACATTTTTATCCTATCATTTTGCATGAGAAAACCAAGCCATTTCTCATGCTCCAATTTGAGCATACAGCTACATAAAAATGACAGCCCTCTAATAAATCATTCAGACTCTGCCAAGCTCTCATGCTATTTATCAAACTCAACACAAAATGTGTTTCACGTACATGTGTTTTCTAAGATATTTTCCCTATTTTTGAAACATTTCAGCTGTCTCACATCACGTGCCACTTGGAAATAGGAAATGACTGCGATATTGGTTTAAAAATATGATACACAGATATATTCTTGTATTTCTATAACTTTCAAAATCGAATGGTGACGATTCACTAGTTGCTTTCTGGAGACATATGCACAGGTACACACGGGCTTTTCTCACCTTCACTAATCACTGTCTAGTTAATAAGAGGATATTCTTCAGAGCTAGTGAGAGAAGGAAATTTCACAAATTGAAGAAAGGAATGTAAAGCAAAGCAGTTGAGATGGTAAAGTACAGCTAGTAAAAAAAAAATAACAAAAACTTAAGACATTCAGGAAAATCCTTTAAACTTAAAAAATTCTAATTCTTTCTAACTAAAATCTTTTAATAAAAAAAAATCTAACATGTTACAGGCATCACACCCACACAGTTCTTAGGATATTCAGGGATGGCTACTTCTCATGCTCTTTAAAGATCAAACACTTCTCTGGATTTCAGATGATTTTGTCAAGAAATGTCTGTGGTATTACTTGTTTGGCAATGTTTTATTAAGTAGAGAATGTCGTGGTGCATATTGGAAGTCATCTAAACTTAGAATGGGTGAGAAGCCTGACAGGACTTGACAGACTAGGAGCCACCTTGTAGTCCAGGTTCTGGGGGCTTCCATCTGGAGCAATGGCCTTGACCACCCAGAAGAGGTCAAACTTGAAGATTTCTAAAGTTCCTTCCCCTTCCAGGATTCTATCAAAAACATCGGATTTTGGCATTACATCTCCCAAATGCGCTTTTTAAATCACAGTTTATGTGTTGGACTCTGGAATAATAAGGACTATAGGCATTATCGTGTGTTCTGATTCAAAAAACTGGTTTAACTTTTTTTCCCCTCTTATCAAATTGGTCAGCGATTTTCCTAAATTGGCTAAAACCAATGTGCTCTGTAAAAATCATATAGATGATTTAGGTGAGGCAAAGATGTAAGTTAGTAAGTTATAAGTTAACTTACTAAGATGTAAGTTTTAGTAAGTTAGTATCTAAATAGGGATAAATAATACTTTTTCCTCTTAACATTCACAGCTCAATGACATGATTTTATTTTGACTGTCTTATAAAACAAAGAACATTAGTGGTTTTAATAATATGGATATTATAAGTTAGTTTGGAATATTGCTATATAATATCTATTCAAGTAAGGAAGTTAGAATATCTGAAAATGATTTTCTCTGTTCTATTGATAGCAGTAATAATAGAATGGATTTTTCTCCTCCTTTCAGGAACCTTCTAAATTGTAAATAAGGTTTTCTGATGGCACACTAAATAGTAGGAGTCAATTGCCCTTGGTCAGTAATAAGCAACTGCTTTTACTATTGAATTTATTGTTCATTCCATCTTAAAATAGGAATAATGCAAAACTGAGATATTCCAGAAATAGATCTATCACTCCTAAATAATTACTAGTATTTAGCAGCAATATTCTACAGATAAACTTTGTATTCAGTAATTCAATAAATAGCAAATCCTAGACTTGAGATAAATCACAAAGATAAACTCGGCCTCAGGATTTCTCTTCCTTGTTCCTCCTCCACTCCAAGTTACAGGTTGAAGCCCCGATGAGACTGCATTTGGACACAGTGCCTCAACTACAATAATTAATCTATATCAAATGGGCTTAATGTCCTTAGAAGAAGAAGAAGGGACCATTATGTGAACACACTTAGGAAAAGCCAGGGGAGAACCCACCCAGAAGTTGACCATCTAAAACTCAAGAGAGCCTGCACTAATAACCAAATTGATTGACATCTTAATCTTGGACTTTCCAGCCCCCAGAACTATGAGAAATACATTTCTGTTGTTTTAACCATTGGGTCTGTGGGATTTTGTTATGGCAACCCAAGTGGACTAACATAGACCCTAGGATAGGAGAAGAAAAATTAATGTTCTTAAAATAGATTAAGCAAAGAGAAGAATGAGGGGAGGAAAAAGAAGATGCCTTATTAAGTAATGGGTGAATGCACTTCCTAATATCTTCTTGCAATTGCTGTTTCCTTATTTGTTTTCCAGAATCAGGGATCCCCATGGTCTATAAATGAATAAATAGTGAAATCCATGAACTATTGTGTATGAGACACACATTCTTAACAAGATCTATGTTCTTCAGGAACTCACCCTGAGAGATGACCCCATGTTAACAGATAGGATACCCGTGCCTCCTCTTTACATCAGCCCTAATACCTGTCCATGTTTTCTTGACCTGGCTAGAATGACAGTCTGGGTCTCTCTGACTCCCCTGCAGGAAATTTTGAAGGAAGTCAGAGTGCTATAAATTTACAGATCTCACGAGATTGGCAAAGATGGCAAGAATACATCTACGTGAACACTGCCGTCATTCAACGTCTGATGTCAGATTCATTTTTATCTGCCCAAGTGGGAGTACAATAAAAATGTTCTAGAAAAAAAGAGTGATTTTCTTCCTTATAAGAGTCATAGCAGACAAAATTGCTGGGTGAAAGCTGAAAGAATCATTGCAGAATCACCAAGATAGAAATAGATTAAGTAACAAACATATGTTGTGAATAACATTTCTGAAGCACACACAGAAGTAGAATCTGACCCTGCGCGTAGTATGAGATGATCTCATGAAACAACACTGCACAAAATCAGTCAACTAGCTTTTATTCAACCCTAGCCATGCTCAAGCATCATACTTGGTACTACATGTATATGGACATCCTTCATTTTATTGCTGTGCTTTATGGGACTTCACAGATATTTTGCTCTTTACAAATTGGAGGTTTGTGGCAACCGGGCATCAAGCAAGTCTATCAATGTCATTTTTCTAACAGCATGTGCTAAATTCATGTCTCTGCATTACATTTTGGTAATTCTTGCAATATATCATGTTTAATTTTTATTATTTCTGCTTTGGTGATCTGAGATCAGTGATCTTTGATGTTATTGTTGTAATTTTGGGACACCATAACCATGCCCCATAAAAGATGCTGAACTTAATTGGTAAATGTGTGTGTTCTAACTTTTCCACCCACTGACTTTCCTCTTCCTTCTCCTCAGGCCTCTGTATTCCCTGTGACACCACCATATTGAAACTAGGCCAATTAACAACCCTGCAGGGGCCTCTAGGTGTTCAAGTGAGAGATGAGTCAGGCATCTTTCATTTTAAGCCAAATGCTAGAAACGATCAAGCTTAGTGTGGAAAGCCTGTCAAAACCCAACACAGGCTGACAGCAGGCCTCTTGTGCCAAAAGTCAACTTGTGAAAGCAAACTAAAAGCTCTTGGTAGAAATTAAAATCACTACTCCAGAATACACATGAATGAAGAAAGCAAAACAGATTTATTGCTAAAAAAGGAGAAAGATTTACTAGTCTTGACAGATCAAACCAGGCACAACATCCATTTAAACTGAAGCCTAATCCATGGCCAAGCCCTAATTGACCTTCTTCAATTCTACAAAGGCTGAGAGAGGAGAAGAAGCTGCAGAAGAAAAGCCTAAAGCCAGCAGATCGTTCATGGACCTTAAGGAGAGAAGCGGATCCATAACCACAAGTGCAAAGTGAAGCAGGAGATGCCAATGGGGAAAGCCGCAGCCAGTGATCTAGATCTGGCTGAGATCATCGAAGAAGGCAGTTGTGCCAACCACAGGTTTTAATGTAGACAAAAAAAAAAAAAAACTTATACTGGAAGAAGATATCATCTAGGACTTTCATAGCTAGTGAAGAGAAGTCAATGCCTACCTTTCTTGTAAGGGGATAATGAAGCTTGTGACTTTAAACCAAAGGTAATTTGCCATTCTGAAAATCCTAGAACCCTTAAGGATTAGAACACACACAACATTTATCAATTAAGTTCAGCATCTTAGCTCTAAATACTGAGCTCTCCAAAGGAACAACAAAATATAGACAACATCACATCTGTATACAGCATGGCTTACTCCACATTTTACATCTTCTGTTAAGAACTACTGATCAGAAAGATTCCTTGGAAATATTGACAGTGCACCTGGTAACCCAAGAGCTCTGATGGAAATGCACAATGAGATCAAGGTTATTTTCATGCCTGCTAATACAGCGTCCATTCTGCAGCCTATGGATCCAGGAGCAATTCTGACTTTCAAGTCAGAAATACATTTTTATAAGGCTATAACTTCCATAGCCAGTAATTTTTCAGATGCATCTGGGCAAAGCAATCTGAAAACCTTTTGGAAAGGATTCACCATTCTAGAAGTCATTAAGAACATTTGTGATCCATTGAAGAAGATCAAAATATCAACACTAAAAGGAGTTTGGATGAAGTTGATTCCAACCCCTTCAAATAATTTTAAAGAGTTCAACACTTCAGTAGAGGAAGTAACTGCAGATGTGCAGATGTGGTGAAAGTAGCAAGAGAACTAGAATTAGAAGCACAGGCTGAAGATTCAACAGAATTGCTGCAATCTCATGATAAAACTCTAACAGATGAGGAGTTGCTTCTTATGGATGAATGAGGAAAGTAATTTCTCAAGATGAAATCTATTCCAGGTGATGATGCTGTGAATCCTATTCAAATGTAGATAATTGACTCCAATTTTGGAAGATGTTCACTGTAGGTAAGATGATATCAAACAGTATCGCATGCTGCATAGAAATATTGTATGAAATGAAGATTTAATTAATCAGGCAAATTTCATCATTGCCTTATCTTAAGTAATTGTCACAGTCACCCCACTCTTCAGCAACCATCATCTTGACCACATAAGCAGCCGTCAACATCAAGGCAAGACCCTTTACCAGAAAAAAGTTTACAGCTTTATAAAGGCTCAGAAGATTGTTAACATTTTAAACAATACTTTTAAATTAAGTCTGCACATTTTCAGACATAAAGCTACTGCACACCCAAAGACTACAATACAGTATAAATGTAACTTTTGTGTACACTGGGAAACAAAATTGTGTGACTCATTTAATTTGCAATATTTGCTATATTGCATTGGTCTAGAAGTGGACCTACAATGTCTCCAAGGTATGCCTTTATTTAATTTTTCTTTATGGTAGGAACTAATAATCCAGTTAGAAAAAGTCTACACACATATACAAATGGATGGCTGATACTAGAAAATAACAAGAGTTGACTAGAAATTTGTTTCACTTATGTAGGGACAGTGATTCTTCCCTCACAACCTTTTGGGCAATTAAAGACTGAGGATTAAAAAAAGAAGTAAGCAAAATACCAAGGGCTCCAGACAAACTTGAGTTTGATTCCCTGATCTGCTACTTTGGAAATAATCCTGGGCAGGTAACTTAACTTTTATGAGTGCACAATGTTTTCCTCTGCAAAAAGGGGTAAAATTACTAGATTCACATGATTGTTGAGAGGATTAAATAAAATGGATGAACTGTATTAAAGTGTTTAACATGGTGTCTGGTATATAGTAAGCACTCCATAAATGTTAGTGAATCCACTATATGCATTTAAAATACTACATTGGCTGAATTCTACAGTTCTTAAACAAATGTTATTTTTCATTCTTTTTCTCCCTAAATGTTAAAGAAAGAAGGACATCAACAAAAAATAACATAGGCAGCAAATATACAATGAGAACTAGATGAACAAGAAGAGAGTGAAGGAATGGGGCTATAGCCATATTCATTGTGAGTTACCAACAGATAGAGAGCAGCTCCCCAAGGACACCACCCTGTAGAGCACTGCAGGGCCCTCTATAATCATTCCATGGAATTCACTGTGTTCTACACAGGTACTTCAAATGAGTAATCCTCTCTATGAAGGTGAATCCTTTCCCCATAGGTTACCCCTCTTAATACCACCACAGTGGAAATTAGGTCTCAACATGAATTTGGGGACAACATATTCATTCCACAGCACAGATTATATCATTTCCCTGGTTAAAACCTTATAGTAAGATACCAGATCCTAATGATGTCCTATAAGACACCCAGGATCTACTTCCCCATTGTGCACCGCCCCCCTCCTTTTCTAATTCTAGGCCTCATCTCCTCTCACTCTCCCAGCTCCCTCTGCTCCTGCAATAGCAACCTCCTTGCTGTTTGTTGAACAGCAAATGGCTCTTTGCTTTAGGGTCTTTGCAATGGCTCTACCTGGCTCTCTTGTCCCACAGATAACAGCCTCACCACTTCAAAGCCTGTGTTTAAAGCTCAACTTCTTCATGGTGATTATTTAAACCTGCAAACTACACTCCATGCCCTCCACCAGCCCTACTGATTCTCTTATCTTGTTTTACTTATTTCCAAGTAGTTTTTGGAAACCGTTTAATTTATTTATTTTATTACAGTTATTGTTTGCTTCCGTTTTAATGTGACCTTCTACATTCACAAGAATTTGTGTCTACTTTGTTAATGGTTTTGTTCATAAGACTAAAATGATGTCTGGAAAATAATGGGTATTCAAACATTATTTGCTGAATGAATAACTAATACACTATAAGTATCTTAATATATAACTAATGCATTCTTAATAATTCTAATATACTATTACTTATTATTCTAATACTCTAGTATAGAAGTGTATAATAACACTAACATACTAGCAATTCTACTGTATTGCTAATCTAATATAAATAGGTGAGGTTTGAATTGTCATAGGTTTCACACATGGAAACATTAGTTTGTTGACCAAGTATTATTGTCAAGAGAGAATTGGCCATAGGTCAGCCTGGCTACAACCCAAAATATATGGAGAAATACTGTATCTGTCATGCTCTCCAAGAAGCAGAGTTCATAAAGTCAACACTTGTCTCACCATTATGTGTGTCAGTAAATGTCGTTAAGAGTCTTGCCCCTGATACTAAAGGAATTTCTCTCCTGTGCCTCCCCTACCCTCAATCTATATGACGTGAACATATGGCCTTTTCATATTGAAGCAGCAAAATCTCTCCCACTTCTTCCTCAGGCATATTATTTATCATTTTCAACTTTTACCTAAAGTGTAGAATATATATTTTCCTCTTACAAGATAAGATTCTGCTCTCAACAATTTGTTTCAATGACCCACAGGAGAGAATAAGTGTTTTTTTTTGTTGTTGTTGTTCACATAACCACCAGATGTGAACTATGGATTTTTCTTTCAGCAACTTACTGACATAAATTCTCTTTCTTTTTTCTTTCTCTTGCTTTTTCATCTTTCAACTCCTTCACAGTGACACAAAATTTTGTGAGGAAAATATGACACTGAAAATTTGATAATGGAATTCACTTGAAGGCAATCTCTAAATTCACACACACACACACACACACACACACATTTGAAATAAATATTTCTCTATATATTCATTTTAATCAAGTAGAACATTGAATTTCATTAATTTTTTTTAAAGAGAGAGTGAGAGAGGAGAGAGAGAGAGAGAATTTTTAATATTTATTTTTTAGTTCTCGGCAGACACAACATCTTTGTTGGTATGTGGTGCTGAGGATCGAACCTGGGCCGCACGCATGCCAGGCGAGCACGCTACTGCTTGAGCCACATCCCCAGCCCAAATTTCATTAATTTTTCTTCATTTGCAGAAAAATTGTTTTGTTTAAATGCAAGAAATTTTTATTTTACTCTATACTAAGTACTATACAAATGTAAAATGGAATGGGCTTCTTAAGTACTGAATGAATTTAAGTTGTAGAAGAGTAAAAATCATGTGCAAAAGCAGGAAAGTTTAGCAAAAAGTTCCAGATGCAGAGCAGTAACAACAAAGCACGTGGAGTGGTGACTTCCCTGTTCAAAGGTTTCTGTCCATGTAGGATGTGGCATATTGAAAAGGAATTTTTAAAGGTTCAGTTGCTATCTAATGACTTTGACCATTGTCACCTTGTTTTGTTATTCCAGAATGATGCTGCTGTATGTTCCTTCATACTAACAGTGTGTGACCTTCTTCCTGAGTCAAGGTCAAGACAAGAGATATTAAGTTGGAAGGAAAGGGATCATTGTCTGCACCTTTGAGCAGAAACCATCTTATTAAGGACCCAGCAAGTCTCAAAATCACCTGATTGTTTAAACTTTTGCCAACCTCTGAAATGTATCTAATAAAGGTCTTACTCTACTGATGGCAGAGCTGGGGGAAAAAAGATAAAAAGAAGAAGAAAGAGAAGGAGAAGGGAGAAGGAAGAAGGAAGAAGGAAGAAGGAAGAAGGAAGAAGGAAGAAGAAGAAGGAGGAGGAAGAGGAGGGGGGAGGGGGAGGGGGAGGGAGGGGGGGAGGGGGGAGAGGTACCGGGAGAGGGACAGGGAGAGGGAGAGGAAGCATTTCTTCCAGATTTGGTCTAAGGAAACTTCTTTTAATTAGAGATGAATCCAGAGAGGTTTCAATTTTACTTTGAGAGTAACTTGGGTTAATTTGTTTATTTTTAAAGGGTGCTCTCAGGGCTCATCTTTGCCTCATGCACATTTTATTGCCATGTCAGATATTTGCACATTTGCTTTTAGACCTGACATGGAAGAAAATGAGAATCAACCCTGCTATCTCATTCCCATGCCCTAGAATATTTATTTTTAAGAGCTGGACTCAGAGTGATCTTTCACCTTATTATTAGTAGTGAGTAGGGGGGGGCGAGGGGGGAACACTGTATTATTCAGTTAATTATTAATACAGACTTAGCTTTAAAGAAAACAGATCCCAATCTAGGAACATGAAGGGATTTTTGTCAGGCTTTTGGGAGACTCACAAGTGTGAAGCACAGCTTAAGGAGAACTTCCTCTTGGTGTTCTGGATTGTCAAGCCCTTGCGTTGTGGCTGTGCCAAGTTCAAGTCTATAAAACTCACTGCTTTCCACCTGCTTCAGTCCATTTTTCCTTTACTTTTAAGTATTGCCCAAAGGCTTCAGGAGATCATTGCTTACACCAGGAGCCTAATCTGACTGACTGGCTGACTTTCCATTCCTAGATCTCTTGCAGCCTACATGATTTTGCTGGCACAGTTTTCCAACACTGTCTTGCTTTATGGTTTAATTGTATCCTATTTAGGCATTGCCTTCCCCAGGGAGTCCAAGGGCCTTTCAGGCCATGGGACCAGACCTTGGTTTTGCTGTATGCTTCCCCTTCCAATTCCTTCACCTTTCCCACAGTGCTTCAGCCTGTGTACCATTGGAGTAAATTGCTTAGAAATTGTTTTATTGAATAGGACTATCTTTCCTATAGGGAAAAAAAAAAAAAACGCCCTGAGACAAACTGGTTCTGTGATTCTATAACCTTATATTCTAGCCTCAAGGGCAAATTTTTCAAAAAAGAGCACAATTCTATCTAACATTCTTCTAAGGAGCAATTAAAAACCAAATCTGTATGGACAATGCTATGCTACAAATGAGCTATACAAATATAATAGTGGCACTTTTGAAATTATTTGATTTGGGAATAATATACTGCTTAGAAACACACTAAGTCATTTTCTTCTTCCAGTTACTTAGAATTTATAGATTTCACATTGAAAAAGATTGTTGAAATATTTAATGACTAGTTTTAAAATATCTGTACTGGCTCAATTCTTCATAAAATTGAGAAAGGAATTATATTTTATGAAAAAGTCCCTGACACTATTCTTGGTACAAATAACAATTTGTAAGTTGCCCTCACACTACAACCGGTTTCTTCTGAGTCTTACATAGGGGACATGAAGCTGAGTGATGTTCTGTCCTAGGGATTAAGCTTATTTTCTGTATTATGAGAAACAAGAAAGTACACACGTGCTCTGTTGTTCCCCAGAAGTCTTATCTAGAGCCCGTCTGGCTCGCCTTTGTAAGAAGGGAGATAAATTGCAGATCCAATGTCACAAGTCCTCTGGCAGCCAGAGACGAAAGCATCTAGTGACAGCAGACCTGCTATTGCCCAGGGCAGGGTCCCAACTAGCTCACAACCTCTAAGCTAAGAACAGTTGTGTTCTCAAAGTTGGCACTGTGCTCTTACAGTTCTTCAAATATTTATAAAGGCTTTAAAATGAGAATCCTGACCAATTTTCCAAACCCTTCCCCAGCCACACACACCTCCGTCTCTTCCACTAACTACTCCCACACACCCACCAGCATTTTCTTTTGTCTGAACCAACAGAATCAAGGATACAGTCTTGGGGTTATCTTTTGAAGTATATCTTCACTTTATGATGAGTATTATTAAAACACATTGATGACATATTTGTGGCATATTGCTGCAGAGGGTCTTGGAATTTGTTGTATGATCATGGATAGTAAATGCAGAATCCAAAACAGCATGCAATATTCCCACTAAAATCACTGACAATAAATTCTCTCATTCAAAGTTCCTCCTACAGGTATAAAAATTTTACCGACTGGGTAAAGTACACTGATCCTTGGATTAGACATGATGCATATCATATTATTTGAACTACCACAGTTGAGCACGTTCTCTATAGTAGATACTGTGCCAGCTGATTTTGCACTTATTTTAATACTCTTAACAGTCCTGAGATTTATATATTATTCTCATTTTTTTTCCCAAATGAAAAGTAGAGGTTCAAAAAGAATGTATAAGCAATTAGAAGTAACATGGATTAAAACTGAGGTTTTCTGAATCCAACTCCAGAACTCTATATTAAGATGCTTCTCACTTTTAGTTTCCTAACCTCATTAACAAAATACCAGCAATTTCAAAATTAGGAATCATTCAAAAAGGACCAGGCTCTCTGAAGAGAAAAACTTATATATGCTTCATCAATTTAAATCCCAATATGTCCTTTTTGCTTACAGCCAAAGTTAAATTGGAGCCAATTCAAGTTATATGCTTCAAATATAAAAACAATGTTGGTGTATGATAATTTTAAGGAGTAAATTAATAATTTGCTGTAATTGTAAAACGAATGGGAAATGTCCAACTCATTTCCTGCCCTCATTTCTATGCCATTTCCCATGGCTCACATAGAGGTCAGGAAAGAGAGTATTTTCTTATGTCCTGCACAAACATGTGAAGACTCCAGGATCTACTACAACAGAAACCTGAGGTTGTTTAGAAAATCTGAAGACAAAGAACTGTTTCCTTTGCTTTTCCTTATCGCAAGCCCCAATCCCTCTACCTCTGAAGAGCAAGGGTTATTTGTTAAATCATTTGCCTTATTTTTCAGTTTTAAATCTTCCACTAATGAGAGCATTGGACAAAGTTCATCAAGATTTATTGCCTTGTCTCAATGTTTAGTCAACAGGTCCTATGATGTTACAGCCATTCACAGTGTTCTGTTTCCATAGATAAAGATAATAAAAATTTATGACTCTGCATGTTTTTAGCAAAAGGAAATTGAATTGAATCTTCATGTCCAAACAAAAGCACTGCTATGTAATTGAATAAAGTAATATGACAGTTAATTATTTTGTTATGGTAATTTATAGTTGTTTAAGTATCATCTTCTCTGGGTTATTTTATTGAAACCAATCAGGCTATCTTACAGACTAGATTTCTAGTATTCTTAACTCTACTATCTCCTCTGAAAGCCAACCCTTAGATACCAGCATGTGAGCTAAGGAAAAAGCATGGGTTGCTAAGAAGTGTTCAATTGTTCAAAGGAAAATTAAATGGAGAGAAACAGCCTCAATGAACAGCAAAATCTATGAAAATTTTGGAGAAAGATGTTCTTTCTCTGCTTGTGAGACATTTGCAGCACAAGGAATTTTATTTATTTATGTAACCTGAAAACTTTGAAATGCATCATGATCCTTGGGGAAGCTTGTTTATATTTAAGATATCCGTTCCCCACACCCTTGGATATGCTGACTTGGTAGGTTAAATGGAGTCTCTAGTTTCACTCCTGGTGTCCAGCATGCCCTATGATCTTCTCTGATTTACTTTTCTTCACAACACTTAAAAACTTACTAAAATACTAGATAAATAAGTTATCTGATGTCTACATTATCTTCCTCAGTGTACGCCCACCTGTTTTGTTCATCAGAATGGTGCCTGACTCATAGTAGTGTTTAAAGAAAAGGAAGAAAGGAAGGAAGGAAGGAATGGTGATTGATTCTGTAATCTCAAGGATCTTTTTGTCTAGTGTTAGAACCAGATGGCAATCCCAAGGCAGTAATGTTCACTTAAATGTTTAACATATGCTACACTAAATGTTGACCAGCACAAGCTACTGCTGACTCTTTGGAAGACTGGCACACATGCAACCCACTCACCTTACTCCTACCTCAATATCAACTTCCTTCTCTCGCCTTATCACCCAATTAGAGTACATCAAGTGTCAGGAAAAGCAAGGGAAACATCGTCAAAGGCTGAGATGGGGGTTAATTTGTCCCTTCCCATCTAGACAAGAAAGAAGAAAAAAAATGTGAAAGAAAGTAAGAGCAAGGCATGTGAAAGAATTCTCTAGGTCAACTCTGGAGGTAACTGAGTGGAAGTTTGTTTAGCATCTGCCTTGTCTCCAGTGTTCAACAACTTTCATGTAAGAAGCCCTTAATAAACTCTGCAAGCTTATCACTTTAGATCCACTAAAAGCCCAATCTGTATGGTTTTGAGATCTCCTTTCAAAAATGTTTGCTATGCACTATACTTAAAGGAGAGTACTTGGAAATATTGAGACATGGATGAGCTGAGAGCTGGCTAAGGCTCACATCAAATAGGATCTCAAATTCACTTTAGTAGGCAAATTAAAGGGAACCCCTCAAAAAGCAAAGCGGACATAAATTGGGTGGGTCTTAGGCTTTACTGTAAGCTGTGGTGTCATTTAACCATTTCTTGTTTTAAAAATATCCAGTAATGGATCTTTCTGTTATTGTAATAAGTGAGAAAAGCAGCTCCTTTCAAAAACATATAATCCTAGAAGTGATCACAACTACAGTGATCTTCTGTCCTATAGATCATAATGTTGCAGGGCAAGAAGTCAGATTTTCAAATGTACTTGTACCATATATTGCCCAAATAAAAGTTAATTTGGAACAAGAAGTCATTTAAAAAAAAAAAAAACTATTTCTGGAGGGGTTAATCCTACTATCTATTCATTCAATAAATAATTTTCATAATGCCTAATAATACCAAGTACTGGAGGAAATTAAATAAATTAAGTCCTTGACAGTTTCCCTATAGCAAACACAATGGAATGTCAAATAAACAATATTTATAAAATACACAATAAGCATCATTATTCTAATTCTATTGGGCTGGAAGGAAAGGTATGAAAAAATAAAATATGCTTTAGTTCATAGGTTTCGAAGTTAACAAGTTTTAATATTCTGTATATTTCTGAAACACCAATTTGCAGCTTGAAAAGTCCCATCAAGTACTCAGTAAAATGAACGAAAAGTAAAGAGCAGAACAAAATAAATGGGCAAATTTAATTCTGAATATATATCACTCCAATAAACAAACGGTATAGAAATAATCTGCTATCATAAAAAAAAGTCTCAGAGTAGATGTAAGTAAAAATCCAACTAAGCATGGCACCTGATACATTTAAAACAGGTGATTTAAAAAAAACTTTAGGAAACTGAAGAGTATGGTTCCTCAAATTTTAAAAAATAATAAAAATAAATAACATGATTGGAAGGTAAGAAACTCTTCTTTAATAAATCCTACTAAAAATAAAAGAGTTAGATGAATTCCCAGCTCACTGAATTTTTGAAAACACACAAGGGATGGTTATTTTTAAATTTTAGAATATCAGGACTAAAGAGAAGAACCAAAAAACTTGCAGAGAGGAAAAGAAGGTCATATACTAGGGAACAGACAGCAGACATCCCACCAGTAACACAGGCTGCTAGAAGACAAAGAAGTGCCTCAGAGTTCTAAGATAGGAGAATTTCTCCTTCACATCCTAGAATCAAATGTGGTAGAATAAAGAATTTGATGCCTCATAAAATCTCTCTTATGCATTCTCTATTAGGGAGCTACTGGTAGATATAATATAGTAAAGCAGCAGAATTAAGTAAGAAAGAAGACAAATATTTTCTAAACATAGCAGCTCCTAGCACAAAAAGAGACTAAATATGTCTTAGAATGACATCTGCATACAAGCCGAGAGAGAAACCAGAAAAAAATCGAGAAAGATTGAAAGGCACCAGGAGGGAGAACTACATGGATTGTTCAAATAGATAATATGCTAAAACATTTCAATATAATTTAGGTTATATGGAGAATAGTAAGAGGATCAACAACAGTGATAGTGGTCAATACTTATTGAACTAAATTTTATGAGTATAGGAAGAATTATCAAACAAAAGAATTATTCAAGGAATCAATTATTAAATTTAGGGAAAATGCTATATGGAAAAAGAAAGAGTTTCAGTGTACACTGGTCAAATTGACAGTTAACAAGCTACAAATAGTAATAATAAAATAAACATCAATCAAAGGTTTGTTAAAAAAATGATGATGTCACAAATTTGTCCTTCAATAGATGAATGAATAAAGAAAACATTGTACATATACACAGTGGAATATTACTTAGCCTTAAAGAAGAATAAAATGATGGCATTTGCAGGTCAATGGATGGAGCTGGAGAATATCATGCTAAGCGAAACAAGCCAAACCCCCCCAAAACAAAGGTTGAATGTTTCTGATAAGAGGATACTGATCCATAATGGGGGTGGGTGGATGTAGGGAAGAATGAAGGAACTTTGGATTGTGCAGAAAGGGAGTGAGGATAGGGGAGAGGGTGTGGGGATGGGAAGGACGGTGGAATGAGAAGGATATTATTGCCCTATATACATGTATGATTACACTATCAGTGTGACTCTACCATGTACAGCCAAAGGAATGAGAAGTTGTGCTCCATCTGTGAACAATGTGTCAAAATGCATTCTATTGTCATGTATAACTAATTAGAATAAATTAAAAAATGGTTAGTTACTATACAGAGTAGGACTGTTTATTGGATTTTTTGTAGTATTTCTATCCTCAAGAGCACAGAAGTACTAAATTTGGTAAAATAATTCAGAAGGGGTACATTTTGAGTATTTATTAACTTACAAAGTTCCTCTAAGTTTATGTAATTTAATTTTTTAGTGATTGTGTTTAAACTATGAAAATTCTGGAAATTTAACAATCATCACTTTCCAGCCAGTATAAGCCAACTTCAGTAATTGACTGGCAGCTGGCATCAACATGGTACCACACTCCACAGTAGTGGGATGGATATTAGATGGATAGAAGGATACATGGATGGATGATGGATCAAAATGTTATAGGAATGATTATCTATCCAGAGGAAGCTCCCGGGGCTGAGTTTCCTCTTCTGTGATTATCACTTTGAAATTTGAAGATAATATATGCACATTAACTTCACTCTGAGTGGTGGCTCTAGTCAAGTATTGTTGGTTGTTCTTTTATCAAAACAAACCACACTAATTTTTCCAACAGTTTTGGTCACATTCACATACAGAAATAAATTGAGATATTTCATCAAATGGCATCCTCTTTGAATCTAAATAAACCAAAATAAATTGAGATATTTCATCAAATGGCATCCTCTTTGAATCTAAATAAACCATCAATAATTCTCAGAAATCATAAAGCTGTACCTACAAGTGATACTTACCTGAATTATCAGCCAACACTGTGGTGATAGAATTAACTTTTTCAAGAAAAATCACAAATCTTTGAGGGCAGAGTCTGTGTTTGCCTTGCTTTCCTAACCAGCATGACATCAACATAGAGCTTAAAATGAGGTAGGAATTTACCAGTGAGTACTACAATTATTTATGTGTTCTTCTCTTCTAATAAACTGCCCTCCCCTCAAAGGCAAAGTGTTCAGCTTGTCAGCTCTATAGGCCAGTGCCTGCTTTATGTTAATCCCTCACTAAATATTAGTTCAGTTAGATTGAAGAGTTTTTGATGCATACTTATTAAATTAAATTAATTAGATTGAATCAGAATTTAATTTGGTGTTATGTAGGCACAATCCTAAAAGGGCTATCAAATACACAAAGCTTTGCATCATCAGGTAATAATTACACAAACTGGATTCAAATGCCAGCTCCATCTCCCTTATGAACTTCTAGAACTTCACCAAGTATATAATCTCCATATCCTTCAGTTTCCCTACATTAACAAGCAGACAGTATAGTACAGTTGTTAGGATCAGATCCATGTAATGTGCTTCGCATAATACTTGACATAGAGTAGGTTCTTAATGAATGTTTGGTGTTAAATTATTATCAGTTGTGTTATAAATAAATTGGATACGTGCCCATGATGCAGGATTGACCTGAAGGGTGACTTGAATCTTTAAAAGGTGAAATATAGTCCAGTCACAAAATTGTCCTTCACAGTGCCGTCAGATTGTTAGTTTTCCTTCTGGGTGTAACCTGTGATTCATTAAGTCAATTCAAGCTGAGTATTATGCGACCGCTGAATTCTGATCTTTGCCTTGCCTCAGATTTATCTTGATGATCTGGTATGTTAACAAAAGCAATATATTGGTCTACAAATTGTCTCATTGGGTCTTCGTGCCAAACACAAGATGGACAAATTTTATGAGCCTTCATGGGGAAACTGATCCTGGAGGTTGAAAAGCTCAAGCATCGAATACAGGATAACAGCTCATTCCTCCTCACTGCACAAAGCCTTTCAGTATAGGACCCTGCCTCTCACAGATGGTATGATATCTCACCTCACTTTTCTTACCAAGATTTCTTTCTTGATATATGTTTTCCAGGGAAAGCAATTGTGTTTGTTTGCTGTTGATCCTCAGTTGTTAACATAAACTTGTATAGTGAGGCAGTCTTACAACATGGTTGAAATTTCTCTTCAATTGAGAAGTTGAGTCTATGTCCCCTTTCTTGTAATCTGGGTGCTTGGATAAATAGACAGCAGAAGGGACACTTTTTACTTCTGAGGGTGTGCCATAAAAAGCTTGCATCTTCCCCTGGTTCATGGGCACACTCTCCATTGAAATACTAAATTGCCACAGATTGCCGTGTTCTGAGGAAGTCCAAGCCATATGGCCAACAACAGACTCTGGTCAATAGTTCCAGGTGAAGCCAAACTTGAGTCCTCCCAACCCAGTAGTCAGACGAGTAAGTGGAAAAGCCTCCAGATGATTACAGCCTTTACTTAGCTCTTCAAGTCTCCACCCTTACAGCTAAAGGCGAGACATCATGAAGCAGAGAAATTCCTACTGTGCTCTGTCAAAATCCCTGACCCCTCAAATCTATAAGCATGATAAAAGGTTTTTCTATACTACAAAATTAGGGGTGGTTTGTTATGCACCTATTGTAACTGGAACCAAAGGGAAGCTTCAAGTTGAAAATGCACAGTTAAAAAAAAAAAGAATCCACATACACTGTAGATGTGCATGAAAGAACATTGTTGCCAGGAAACTAGACTCAAGAGCTTATTTTATTTTTATATATATAATCTCCTATCTCCTATCTTCTTCTGTTAATTGCCAGCAAATCTTGTCAGTCTCCTCTTAATCCTGTGCCTCTATATTGTTGTCTGATCTCTGGAGCTATACTAAGCATCCCCACAATTTAGACTCCAAGGCAATTTCCCTAATTATCTCCATTTGAGATGCAGGAGGTAAGGGAAAAAATTTTCAAATATGAGAGGAGAAAACTGTCCTTCTGGGTAAGAAGGAGGGAAAAGAGCACACGTTTGGGAAAGCCATTTTTCTAGATTATTTTTATTTAAACTTATTCTTTGGAAATAAATGAAGGGCTATGAAAGAATAAGAAAAACTCTATGCGTTTTTAATCTGATAGAAAATAAAGATGCTTTATTAACTCATCTCACCAAAGTCTATGATCCCTACAATACAAGGCAATACAGTCCCTACAATTCAACAGTGCCTGCTATTGCTTCTCTGACCTGATGTGCCTTCCTAGTAAGAATGATGTGACGAAGTATTCAAGACTCAGCTGCATGCTGTATTTCTTATTCATAATGCTCAAGCTCAAAAAATCAGAATACCATCAATTACAATGCTAAAAGTCAGTATAATATTCATGGCTGTGGAATAAGCGAATCTTGAACAAATGGAAAGTACAAATATAATAATACATTTTAGTCAAAAGCAACAAGTTAATTTAAAAAGGTTTCTTTAACTTCCTATAGTTCTTCAAAGACATTATTTGACATAGATAATGGATAATGAGGAAGATCCACCTATTTGAAGCCTACAGCAATTCTTTACGTTGGATACATTTCCCCTCAATTTTATAGGAGGGGAAATGAGGAGACCCAAAAATGAGAATAAAGCAGAGGGTGGCCTTGTTTGAAAGCTTGTGAACCAGGCTGGCTGCCTAAATAGACTTCATCATTTAGAACCCACTTACATGTATGCCATTTGACCACACTGAATCCTAAACTCAAACCTATGAGACAACCTGTTCTTTCTATTTTATAAAGAATTGTCATTCCAGGGAGGCTGAGCAAATTTCCCCAAGGAAAACCATAGCTCTGAAATACTTTTGTACATCACAACTTCTCAATAAATAAGACTTGAAATGTGTTAGTCTGTGAGAAAGAAAAAGAATATATCACTTTGAAATATGGTGAAAAGAGACGTTTTGGATTTGTGGGGGAATTTTTAAGAAAAAGAAGATAAAACTGCAAATGTAAAATTATGTATCAAAGCAAATATCTGTTCAGAATGAGAAAACAAATCACCACAAATCAGAAATTTTAAGAAGCTGAAAAATACTTCTAACATTGCAGAATTCTAGAAAATAGTAAGACTTCAAAGCTGTTTGCATAGCTCTGTAATTGCTTTTCCTTACATTGTTGGTTGCATAATCCTTTATTACCTCTTCGGATGATCATGCTTTTTTTTATAATATTACCTAAGGAGAATTCAAAGGTAAGTCACTCTTCCTTCTAACATGACTGACTAAACCCTGTTTATTTCTATAGAAATGACCTCACACACAGTCCTTATTAGTGTTTGTTAAACTGCTGCAAGGTTAAGACCTACAGACATAAATCCTCTGATAAGTTGTATTTTGGAAATTCTCATCACTGTAGAATGGGTTGTTGGTTATGTATATGGCATTATTGAGTGTGTCCCCAGTACAAAAGTGCATCAATTTTGACTAAGAATCAAAAAAAAACAAAAAACAAATCCTCTCTTCACAATTCTTCCCATCTGATTGAAATAATTTTCTACCAATAAGCTTTTAAGTCTACATGTTTGAGCCTTGTTTCTCCTCCAGCACCCACATGCTTCCAGTGCTGGGTACTAATTATGTCACAATATGCCTCTGGTCCCACTTCTTGATGTGGCACACAACCACCTGAAAACCACCTTCAGAGAAGAAAAACTAGAAATAATTCAAATGACTGTAAACACCACAGATGCTAACCTAACTAAACCTACTCTTACTTCAAGATTCCCCAAAATGCTCACAATCCTTCAAGGGACACCTGGCAAGAGTTAATATGCAGAGAGAAAAATCAAAAAGAACAAGACAGAGTCCTAAACAGATTGCAGTTGGATATTGCATTTCTGCAAATTTTACAAAATCACATGTCCACTTGCTTGGGCTCCCTTCAGGGCCTTGGAAGGAGCCTGTCCCAGTGAGGGGCTTTGAAGTGCAAAGCTTCACAAAGCATTATGGTGAGACGTTCTGTCTCCTGAGAATGTGGGAGAGAAGAGTTTTGAAGAAAAGTTTAAAATTATGACTTTTACTTCAAAAATTATGCTGAAAAACTGAATATCCAAACTCAGAAGAAACTAGACCCCCCTGTCTGTCACCATACACAAAAATCAACTAAACATAGATCAGGGACTTAAACCTAAGACCCAAAGCTATAAAACTACCAGAAGAATACATAGGGTAAATGCTTTAGGATGTTGGTCTGGGTAAAGATTTCTTATATATAATCCCAAAAGTATAGGCAACAAAAGCAAAAATTGACAAAAGAGATTGATTATATTAAACCAAGAAAGTTCTGCCCAGCAAAGAAAATAATCAACAGACTGAAGAGCTACTAGATGGGAGAAAATATTTGCTAACTATTCATAGAAAGGATTAACATCTAGAATA
This sequence comes from Ictidomys tridecemlineatus, assembly GCF_052094955.1. Classification (NCBI taxonomy): domain Eukaryota; kingdom Metazoa; phylum Chordata; class Mammalia; order Rodentia; family Sciuridae; genus Ictidomys; species Ictidomys tridecemlineatus. The sequence goes on from NC_135485.1 coordinate 62,147,699, forward strand.
TATAGCAATAATACAACAGCAAAAAAAATTGATTTTTAAAAATGAACAAATGACCTCAATCACCATTTCTCAAAAAAAAAAAGAGACACATCAATGGCCAATAAATACATGGAACAATATATGCCCAACCTGACTAATCATCAGGGAGATGCAAATCAAAACCACAAGGAGATATCTCTTCCCAGTTAGAATGTCTATCATTAAAAAGACAAAAAAAAAAGACAAATGCAGGCAAGAATGTAGCCATGTGTCCTCTTGCATCCCTCATGGTGAGAATGTGAATTAGTACAGCCATTATGGAACACACTATGGAAGTTCTTCAAAAAAACAAAAAATGGAACTACCTTATGAGCCAGCATTTCGCTCCTGATTATATATCCAAAAGAAAGGAAATTCGTATGTTGAAGAAATATTCACATTACTATATCTACTGCATCATTACTCACAATAGCCAAGATATGGAATCAACCTTGGTATGGATCAATACATGAATGGATGTAGTATATATACACTGCATGATGAAGTATTATGCACCCATCAAAAAAAGAATAAAACCCCATCGTCTACAAATCCCATCATCTATGAGTCTAACGGACATTATGTTGACTAAAATAAGTCAGGCACAGAAAAACAGGTACTGCATGTTTTCATTACATGGGAAAGCTAAAATAATTGATTTCATAGAAGGTAGGAATAACAGTTACCAGAGTTTGGAAAGGCTTAGGGGACAGAGAAAGGAGAGGATGGAGAATGGTGAATGAGTAAAGGGGTGCAGTTGGATAGGAAGAATATCTTCTAATGTTCTATGGCACAGTAGGATAACTATGCCTGATGGCAATTCATTATATATTTCAAAATAGCTAGTCGGAACAATTCCAGATTTTCCTAATACAAAGAAAGGAAGCTATGAAACTACTGATAGCTATGGATACACCATAACTGAGGTTCTGGATATACCAATTACCCTGATCTGTTCATTGCAGTTGTACACCTGTAATGAAACGTCACAACATACTGTTCCCCATAAATACATACATTATTATGTCAATTCACATTTTAAAAATATATTTTAAACATTATTAGGATTTCAAATCTTTCACTACTTTTTTGACTTAGACTTTCTTTAACAGTCAATTATCTAAGGATCTTCCCACAGTGCCACTTTTTTGCAAATTCACTTTATCTATGCTGGGTTATAAAGGAGCAAAATGAAGCCCTTAGAGCTTGTAAATAATTTAGGATGCAAAACCACTTCATTTAGATCAATTAAAAAATGTTCTTGGTTAGTTTCATTTGCATATTTATATTAGTTCTCTCCTTCACTTGGATAGTATGATCTAAAGGCTGCATTTAATTATAGCACAAACCCTCATCTATCAACCACTACTGATGCTGACAGTAAATAAGCATGATCTATCTATTCCATATAGAGTACTTTATAACCCTCCAAGAGGAGCAATTTTTTAAGCTTGAAAGGCTTGAATGAACATAATGGCAAGGGAATGAAGTCCCAGGATCAGCCAAAAGCTGTTGGGAGGGAAGCTCTAAGTGACTTTAAATAAACAGAAATCTCCCTGGGAGATGAATTCTCTCCCAGAGTACTGACAGAATTTGAGAATGTAAACATTGTTCGCTTTTGTAATTTTTGCATAATTACAGAAAACAGAGGAGATGTTAAGAATCTAGAAGTGGAAAAGTTGCCTATTCCAAATGAGAGAAGAGAAATGTACTTGGATATATATGTATGTATGTATATATGTATATATATATATGTATATATATATATTTAAAAATGGTGTCATTTGCCAACAAAATGTTAAAATGGATTATGATTTTTGTCAATTAAGAATTCTGCAGTCACCAGTCACCAACACAGTGGAATCAAATTTTCTTTCTTTCCATCCAGCCTCAGTGCTTTCCTAGCTCCCCTCTTAATTCATGAATAAATAAGACATATGTGCCCCACCTTATTCTGCCTTTCACCCTACTCCATATTAGGATGGTTCCAAAGTAGGCTAGACTTAAGCTTATTTAAATTTATGTTCCAAAAATGGATAAATTTTTGATGCAAAGATTACTGTAGTCTCAAAATAAACAGGGGATGTATGACATATGTAATGTTTCTGCTGCAGTATTTGATGCAAAGAATAGTAAAGTGGTTACTACAGTGACTGCAGTACCAATAAATGGAAATACCACTGGGATTCTGTCCTTGGCCTTTATTGGGCTGAGGCTTTAATACAGGTCGAGCATCCCATTACAATTAATGTCTAACAATATACACCCAGGGTTTCTAATGATTTTCTTTTTAACATTCCTAAATATGTACACAGAAGCCTTGTCTTCCATAGGGACTCTGATCCCCTTAAGGATGCCCCACCCCCAACACACACACACACACACACACATCCTTAGAGAATTTCCTCATCAGGAAACAGCTGAAAAGAAAGTAGCAGCTACATGGAGAAAACTTGATGTTCATGGGCAGAAGAGTGAAATTGGACATTTATCTTACAATATTCACCCAAAAAAAATCTGTTCAAAATGGGTTAGATTTAAACATAAGACCTGAAACTGCAAAACTCCTAGAAGAAAACAGAGGGTAAAGTTCATCAACTGTAGCTTTGACAATGATTTTTTTTAATATCACAAAATAGGCTTAAACAACAAAAGCAAAAAAACAAAGATTATGTCAAACTAAAAGTCTGCACGGTAAAGAAACAACCAGTGACAAGGCAACCTACAGATAAAATATCTGTACACCACATACCTAATAAGGAGTTGATAATCCAACTCAATATCAAGGAGACAAATAACCTGATTCAAAAATTGGGGGAAAGACTTGAACAGACATTGTTCCAAAGAAGACATCAAGACAACCAACAAATAAAAGGTGTTCAACCTCACAAATCATCAGGAAGAGAAAGCTACTAATTTTCAGAAAGTTAACTAATCAAAACCACAGTGCAATAATGCTAACTTCCAAGTTTCCAGGTTGGCTCTTATCAAGAAGATGAGAGATGGCAAGTATGGGCAAGGTTATAAGACAAAGGGAACCCTTGTGAGCTGTTGATGGGAATGTAAATTTGTACAGCCATTATTGAAAACAGTATGAAGTTTCCTCAAAAAAATAAAAATACCATATGATTTAGGAATCCTTCTGGAGAGGTTCATTTTAAAGGAAGTGAAAGCAGTATGTGAAGAGGTATCTGAGATCCCATATTCATTACAGCTTTATTCACAGTAGCCAAAATATGGAAACCCAAGTGTCTATTGACAGATGAATGGATATAGAAAATGTGGTATTTTTGCAATAGAATACTATTCAGCCTTTAAAAAAAAGAGATTCTGATATTTGTGACAACATAGATGAACCTGGAAGACATTGATATGTGAAATATGCCAGATTCAAAAAGAAGCACATTGCATGATCTCACTTATATGTGGAATCAAAAATAATTGAATAAAAAATAATTGAATGGCTACCAGAGGTGGAGAGGGAGGAAATGAAAGATGTAGGTCAAAGAATACAAAGTTGCAGTTATACAGTATGAATAAATCTAGAAATCTAATACACAGAGTGAGGACCATAGTTAGTAATATTGTATTATAAACTAGAACATTTGCCAAGAGGGTAGATTTCGGGTGTTCTTACTACCAAAAAAGATAACTATGTGAGGATATGGAAATGTTAATTTGTTTGACTTTAGCAATCATTTCACTTTATACAGGTACATCTAAACATCACATTGAACACTGCAAAACATACAATAAGAATAAAATTACAATTACAAAGTAGACTGGCAAGTACTACAGTGATGTAGAAACTCAGCTTTTAATCTATAAATCATATGCCAATCGTGATGGTTACCAAGCAACTGGCTGATAGTGCTTATGGTGTAGATGCACTGAACAAAGGGATGATGGTTGTTCCAGGTATATACATGAGATTTTATTATGTCACTCAGAACAGAATACAATTTAAAAATTATGAGTTAGACATTTCTGAAATTTTCCATTTAAAGTTTTGAACCATAGTTGACTGTGGGTTACTGAAACTCTGGACAACAGAACTGTAGATAAGGGGTGCTACTATATTTATTTATGGCACTGAAGTTAGTGGCTGCTGCTCTCAGGAAAGAACAAGACAAGTTCCTCTGGAAAAATACCCTGAAAATCCAAAAGGATTCCTGAAAAAAGGGCATGATTTACTTGTACATTGAGCCTTAAGGATTTGGAGACAAGAAGGAAAATAACCCCTAGTTACCTAAGAGTGTAAGTTTAAAAAACCTGGAGAGCCAAGAGGCTTTGATGAAGCTATACTGGTAAGAAAGATCATTGAAAGCACCACATGGCCCAGAGGAAGATACTTTTAATGACCTTTATTCTGTATAATTTCTCAGGAATCGGTGGTTCCAGCACAAGGCTCAACTGGAGCCAGAATCACTGTGCAGATTAGCCTAGGCACTGAGCTTGAAGTCACAGCCACTGGTCATGTGGTGTGAACTGAAAGGAGCTTCAGCCTAGGAGTCTAAACAGAGGCACAGTGAGCCCTGGTCAGACAGTGAGCCATTCAACAGCCATCAGACAACTGACAGCAGTGGTGAGAAGCAACGTGTAAGGGCACTGATGCACTTTTCTGGTTGTCTTTGTACTTGGCACTTGGAAGCAAGGCTGACTGCAGCCCCTTTTCCCAAATTAACCAAACCCTCAAGGTTGTTGGTTAGTTGAGTGGAAGATAGATTAAGTGATGCTGGACTTCCTGATAAAAAGAAAAATCTTCCTCTAAAAAGATTACTTAGCAAAAAATGCAAAAAGTACCATCACATTTTGTCCCCAGCCTAATGAAGTAAGTAGTAACATTTACACAGGGCTCAGGTATCAATCAGACAGGTGGAGTTGATCAACCTCAGCCCTGAGCTTGTGAGTGCCACGCTGGGCAGACATTAAGGGACATGGTTCAGAAAGCACGTCTCTCCAGTGTCCACATTAGAGGGGAAAAAAAGAAAAAAGATAGCAACACTTTAAGAAGGTTCAACATGAATTTTGGCATCCTGATATAATGCCCTGAGTAGTTTTCCACAGTTCAATGCTTGAAGAAATATCTTAGAGAAACTACTGTTTTCTTTCTAATATCTGGTGGCACAGGTCCATTTAAAGCACTTAATTAGTATTATTAAAACCATAACATACTGTGCTTGTCTTGTTAAACTATCACTGAAGACAATGATTACTGTAATAGTCAATAATTCTGAGTGAAAAATTCTCTTCTAGTTAGCACTAAAAGGTAAATAACTAAAATTTTTTTTAAAAAAACCACACACTTTACTTGATATTCTGATATATATTCATTAATCTCTTTTTTATTTTATTTCTATGATTCACTTAAAGTACTGACCATGGGACAGTCATTTGCTGTGCATTACGGATACAAAGATGGGTGGAAAATGCCCCTAACCTCTGGACATGTTCAGTTAAAGTGGAGGAAGAATATAATATGAGCACATAATATGTTGCATTATACTAGAGATGGTATGGGTGCCTAGTAGAGGGGGGTTTATCTGGGGGTTTTGGAAGGTGTGCAAAGTAGGTGGTACATGAGTTGAGCCATGAAGAGAAGTCAGCAAGATATGTTCTGGATTTCAGAGTTGGTACTTATTGTGGTTTGAATATGCAATGTATTTAAAGCATGGTCCCCTATGTAGGAAAGGTCAGAGGTGGGTTTTAGGCAATGATTGGATCATAAGGGCTCTTACCTCATCAATAGGTTAATCTATCAAGTGGATTGGTTAATACATCAAATTGATAGCTGCATGACTACTGGGAGGTGGGATCCTGTTGAAGGAAGCAGGTACCTGGGGGCATGCTCTGTAAAGGTTTATCTTGTTTGCAGATGAACCTTCCCTGCCTCCTCTCTGCTTCTGGGCTTCTATGAGCTGAGCAGCTTTCCTCTGCCACACACTTCTGCCATGATGCTTCTGCTTTGGAATCAGCCAGTCTTGTACAGAATCCTCTGAAACCATGAGCCCAAACCTTTCCTCCTCTAAGTTGTTCTTGTTGGATATTTTGGTAACAGTGACAAAAAGCTGACAAATGGTATTCATGAACATGCCTCCCTTAGCCAAGATAGAGAATAAACATACAAGGTCCAATTTCTGGGAAAAGACAGGGTGCCATTCAAAAGTTAGTAGTAAGGCCAGCTATGTTAACTCTTCTCTGCTCCGGTACCAATGATGTAAGCATGATGTAACTGCAATTTTGGAACTGCAGCTTGGTATCACTGTGCTGGTTTTGATCACAGTGTGGCATTGTTAATAGACATGAGGTTTTGATTCAGTGGAATTCATATCCTGAGTCTACCACTGATAAATGATATTACCTTAGGCAAATTTTTAAAAATCTAACAGTGATGATTTCCTCAGTCCAAAAATATAGAGTTGATGGAGCCAATGAAATACAGTAGACCACTTGCTTTGGTTTAACACCCAGTAATGCAAAACACAAATTAAAAAAAATAATATTAAAGATAATTAATGGATCCATATTTCTTAGATTTTAAGGACGAAAATACAAAATAGTAACTAAATTGATAATCCTTTTAATAATCTCTGCACAAGCTGGGTCCAGTGGTAAATCCCAGTGACTCTGGAGGCTTACAAGAAGAAGACTGCAAGTTCGAGGCCAGCCTCAGCAACTTGACAAGACCCTCAAAATAAAAAATTTTTTAAAAAGGACTGGGAATGTAGTTCAGTTATAAAGCTCCCATGGGTTTAATCCACAGTATGTATATTTGTATGTATATATGTTTATGTATATGTATCTATAAATTTATCTATATGTAAAATAATGTAACATATTACATATAAAATCTCTCTGCAGACCTTCTGAGCTCAATCTGGACACAAAGCGAATCTGGTTTGTTTCTTCTTGGTCTTTGCAAATATATACTTTTTCTGCTGATTACAATCCCACCCTCATGCAGTGCTGACTGGGTTCCTGTGCCCTACCTTCTTTCTGTCTGGAATAGAATTCCCTTAACCCAGCATGCTTGGTAGCCAGTGTTGGGAAGCGCATACTGTCTCACCATTGTCTTCTGAGAAAGGAAATGAATTAAAATAAGAGCACATGTTATCTCTGCTGTTCAAATATGTGTCACCTGTTGGGACCATACCTTCCTTGCTGATGGATTGGGTATTTACAACTGTGAATTTTGTCCTGATTTCTTCATTCTTCAGTCCTCCATCCTCCAGGGAGAGCAGTGTCACCCCTAGGGTCTTGGAGTGAAGCCCAGGTACACAGTGATGCTGTTCTGCTGGACTGCTTGCGTGCACTGGAGGGTGACAGCTGTATTCCAGGCAGCTGTTGTAGGGCAAGTTGAAGTGGGATAATCAGGAACTGGGAGGGAAGAGGAAATGCTTTAAGGACTCACTGAAGCGCAACTTCAAGAAACAGAAAAACTGGAGACAATTAGGAAACTCAGGCTGACAAGCAGCTATCAGGAATGCAACTTGTCTTTTTAAACAAAGGCATCAAGCTAACTAGGAAGCGGTCACAAATAGCAGAATATCTTTCACATAACTATGGCCAGTGATAATTAAAGCACATTTCCTGTGTGCTCAGATTAGCAGGGACCACTGGTCCATTGAAGATATTTTTGGCTACATGCTCATGCTGATTTCAATGCATCTCTTTGAGGAAGGATGACCATATGTTTCTCCCCTAATCCCTCCATCTATTTTGCAGGGTATTAGAAATAGGACCTTCCAAACCAAGCTTCCTTCAGATAAAAGAATTTCAGCAACCATAAGAGAAAGGAACTTGAAACTTAGTAATCTGCACTACTGGGTCCAACAGAAATGACCTACACATTGACACTTACGGACACAATGTGGTGTGGCAGAGTCAGGGGTAGATTCAAATCTCAACTCTGCAACAATGTGACAATTTTGGTCTGTAAAATGAGAGGAGAAAGTATACCTCTCACATTTTCTAAAAATTGTAATGAAATAATAAAAATTGTGTTCTCATAATAGATGCTTTAAAAATAATTAGTTCCTTGAAATTAGTCAGGAACAGAAAGGGGACCTCAGCTATGCCTTTTTCTAGGGCAACTATGACTTTTAATGCTCAGGTTTGTTTTCTTGATTTAAGAGATAAACATGATATTATCATAATCTAATTTTGTCATTCCATTTATAAGTTTGCTAGTAAATGAGGCAATCATTTTACCATCTCTCAACTTGGGTGAAGATGTGAACTGGTACAATGCCAAATGGTATGCATTTTTTAAAAAGTAATCTCCAAGTCACATTTCTTAGCTAGTGTCAGAAAGGGAGGAAATAGTAGGCAAGTCTCTGAGGGCTTCCTCAACCAAGCAGCCTGCTTTGAAATGTCTCACATGTTGGACTTCCCATCGGGCTTCCCTATACACAAAGGATTCCATGGCTGAAAAATAAAGTTGAAAACCACTCATACATAGTTTTTAAGTTCAGGAGACCATTTGGATAAAAAAGCAATGGTATCTTTACCATCTGGGTCAATTAACATGGCCACCCTACTTGTTTGGTTTATACAGGACTGAAGTCAGTGCATAATATGGGCACAGTTTCCTGTTCTTATTGAAAATATCTCTGTGATAAATTATTGCCTATACAGGGAACAGGGAGTATCTCAAAGACCTTGGGTTGGGAATTTTTAAGACAATACTCAGGTTCAATATCTCCCTAGAAAGAATCATAGGACTCACCATACAATGATACTGATAGTTATGATTTATTACAGCTAAAAGATAAAAAAACAATAAAGGAAAAATCAACAGGCTCTGGAAGGAAACAGGAGCTGAGAGTCCTCTCCAACAGTCACAAAATACAGCTTCATTCTCCTAGAACAAGTTCTGAGAGCACATATGAAATTCTGTGTCCCAGAAAAGTTCCTCAGAGCCTCCATGTCCCAGGATTTTTACTAGGGGACAGGACCATGAGCATCTTCTGCCTAGTACCTAACAGAATTCTATACTTCCAGAAGGAAAATAGCTGTTTTGTGTAAACTAAGTAATTTCTACAGTTTAGATAGTGAATCATTCTTCCCAGTTAGGGTAGCTTACACCCTCCCCAAATCCAAGTTCCCAGACTCCATTCAAGAGCCACCCTGTAAGCAAGTAAGAGTAGTCAGGCTGCCTAAGTTCACTCTTCTGCACAGATATCCATCAAAGAGCTTGAAAGTCAGTGGGGGAAAGAGAAAGAAATAAGTAGAGACAGAAGGGAGAGAGAGGAAGGAAGGAAATCAATGAGGCAAGCATAACTTAAACATCAGGACATGACTGATTTTGAATCCCTTGTTTTATAAATTCATCTGCAATAATGTAAACTACTACAAACCCCACTCCAAGAGAAAAGAGATGGGAGAAAGAGCGCACTCAGAGGGAAGATTCCGGCTGTGGTTATGGCTCAATGGCAAAGCACTTGCTTCGCACATGTGAGGCACTGGTTTTGATTCTCAGCACCGCATAAAAATAAATAAACAAAATAAAGTCATTTTCAAAAAGGGGAAGATTCTGGATTTAGTTATAAGCACTGCCATAAAATATAAACTAGATGAATTAAAATATCAAGTTATATGTTTGAATAAGAAAAAAGTACATAGCCATTGTAATGAATGGACTATAGTTAAAGACTCTTAGGTCATAATTTAACACTTTTATTTTACAAGGAAGGATATGGAGATCCAGAGAGATTACTTGACTGACCCAACATCATATAGCCAATTTTAGGTCAAGCATGGAGTACGCTATGGTTTGAATACATCAAAGCTCATGTGGCAACTCAGTCCTTAATGTGGTGGTACAGGGAGGTGCTGCCTTAAGAGGCAATTAGGTATAAGTTCTCCCCCTTGAGGGCCTTGATTGGTCAGTAAAGAGCAGGTTGTTACTCAGCAAGCTTGGCTTCCCTGGCTCACCCTCTTCTCTTTGCTATGTGATCACAGCACAGGCCACTGGCTGCTCTCACACACACCCTCACTGTGTGATGTCATCCATATCACTTGCCAGGTTGTGATGGAACCAGAAGGCCCTCACCAGACAGTCAGGGCTGCCTGATGTGGGACTTTCCATCTCCCAATCCAGGCTAAATAAACTTTCTTTCTTTATAAAGCACCCAGTTTCAGATATTTTGGTTATAAAACACAAAAAGACTAAGAGTAGAATCCATGCTTTTCCCCTTTGTTTTATTCCATTGTTCATAGTTTAAAGTCCATGGGGAAAACAATCCCTATATTTATATTGCTTAGATCCTGCAAAGCACAATAATGCTCTAGGAATATTACTTCATGGCCACAAAATTAACAAATCCATAAATCAGCATATACTAAAAAGACCCACTAATAATATTAAGAAATGAGCTCCAAAAACTTTTCAAGCATGCACAATTTGTTATTAGGATGAGGTTAAGCAAATGAGAGAAGCAGTGGTCTAGGACAAGCACCACATTCCAGTTGTGTGTTGTGTGTGTTTGCATTGTTGCAGGATACATTGGCAGGGAACTTCTCCCATATTTGACCAAGCTTTGACTTGTGTATTTGGCATTCATGCAACTTGTACTTCCCCACATTCTACACTGGTTTTCACAGATTTCCTTTTATTAGTAAATTTCAGTCTTTCCTCCATAACTGTACTGAGCTAAACCATCATGAGATATCTCTAATCATCAGTTGGGGGAGAGGGTACAGGCTCTATAGGGGCAGAGGGGCAGGTGAGGAGAGAAGCTGGCCTCTAGATCTGAGCTAAGGAAAATCAGCCATCAACTCTTCACTTGCTTTTTCCATCCCTTGGTTTAGCAAAAGGGGCCACCTTTCAGGGGAGGAAGGGACATTATACAAACTCCTCTTCCATCCACTGCTCCTCTTAGAGGTCCTCACTCCTCCTGGGGGAAGGGGTGGGGCAGCATGGCAAGTAGAATGGTGTGCCCTAGACACCATCCTACAAGATGATAAGAGCTATAAAAATGTCACAAACTCTGGAGAAGGAACAACAACAAGGAAAACATAAGTTCAGTCTTGGGGATGAATCATACATTCCACGCAATCTTCTTTCAGTGAAACTGGTGATTATTGGAGCAATTTCAAGGTTGAGAGTGAAAAAATTGAAGTTCCAAATAAAGGAGGAAATGGTAAATTGCAATTTCCCCCTTGGCCCTTGTGATGGCTTGGATACAATGTGTCCTCTAAAAGCTCCTGGTAATGCAGGAATATAGTTTATGAGAGCTGTGACCTAATCAATCTATCCTGGTTTGAATGGAATGATTGGCTGGTGACCAGGAAGATGGGGCAGGGCTAGAAGAGGTAGGTCACTGGGGGCATTCCCTGGAAGGGTTATTCTTCCTGTGGCTTCTTCCCTACCACCTCTGCTTCCTGACCCCGTCATGAGCTAATGACCCGCCAGCTTTCTTCTGCTGCACCCCTCCCCCATGATGTGCTGCCCCACCCACAAAATGGAGTCAGCTGTCTATGAACTGAGACCTCTGAAACCATAAGGCCCAAATAAACTTTCTCTCCTCTCAGTTATTTTGGTTGGATATTTAGTCAACAAAAGTTGACTAAAAACAGCCCTCACATGCCACATTTGTTCAGGCGCTATTCCCAAATTTCCAAATAATTCTCCAGGTCCTTTGGAAGTAAAGACAAAAGCTTTATTGCTGACCAGGGTCAAGGGCACAGAGACCAAGCAGTTCTGCAACCCTCCACCCTGATTGGGAATAGGAAAATGATTATAAGGCCTAAAACCACAAAGAAGAAGGGGCGGGAGTGGCGGCAGCAGGCAGGAGAAGCAATTATAATCACAAGTACATTTCATACAAATAGAAAGTTACCAAAAAAAAAAGAGTCATATAGTCATCTTCTCAGAAATTACATTCTCAGAAAAACAATCTTGGGTTAGTTCCATAGAGTTAAGATATTGTGATCAGGATGAAAGTAGGTAGGCTGGAAGTGTTAGCTTCTATGTGAGTAGGGTCATGTGGAATGGGGGCCAGCTTCACACAGGGTGAGGTACCTGAACAAGATAAGGTAAGTCTAGGCTTTTCAAATTTTCAAATCATCCCATAAAACTTTGTCCTGCTTGCAATGATTGTGGAGCACTGACAGGAAAGCAGGTGCACATGTAGTCCTATAGAGAATGACAAAGAGAAGAGATATGAGGAGTCTAGAGATGGGAAGATGTTATCCTCATTAGAGAGAGAGAAGGTGGCTATGGCAGATACCCATGAAACACCATTTGTCTTAAGAATCTTCCTGAACAAGATGTGAGAGGAAACAATAATAGAAAATCATGATAGCATCCTTACTGCCCGTCAGACATTACTTTCAGAGTTTCATTTAGGCCCACAACAGTTCTCTGAGACAAGGTTAGCTCAGATCCTCACTGTGCAGCTCTCTTAGGATATCACCTACTATCAAAGGGCTAAGTAAAGATTTTCTCTCAAAATAACCTTCCTCAGCTAGAAGGGAATTCTGATCAATACAAATTTTCCCCCACCACATTCTGTAAATTATCAGGCATAGATGGAGGGTAAATACACTTCTTCTCTATCTAGAAGTCACTTTTTAAATCCTATTCAGTGCTCTGAAGATGCTGCCTTTCTCTGGCCCAAGCAACCTGTAGTTTGTGGGAGAATCACAAACAATTATAAGGTTCCCAGGATGGTGGACAGTTATTGCATCATCTGGCCCCCTACTGTCCCTGTCATTCATAAGAATAGGAAGGTGAGTCTGGCCTCTCCACTCTCAAAAGTCCATACCCTTTTCCCAACCACAGTCTAAGAATTGGACAGAGTCCTCATCTTTAAATACCTACATTGGGTGTCTCTGGCACTTGACCTGTGATTAGAGAGAGGTTTCACTGACCTTATTTTTAATACATATCAGACTACTTCACATTTTTCTGGGTCCATATGATTCCTGGTTCAAGTATTCCCTCTTTCATATTTCATGCCAGCTCTTGCAAAGCCAAGATTGAAAGAGAAAGCTCTGGACAGCTACATGATCTCTCTCAGATACAGTCCTCTAATTGCAATTCTGAGATTCTGCTTCCATGCTCTTAGCTATATTCTGTTGTCCTGAACTCTGAGGGCACAGCTGACCATGGACAGCCTTCTCTGAGTACTGCTTTCTTAGCAATCATATTTTTGTCTTAGAACAAAAATTCTCATTGTTTCCTTCACCATCTGAAACTTGATAAAGATAATAAACTAGACTAAGAACTTTTTTCTTTTTACTTTTTTTAGCTGAATGGGACTTTCAAAACTACACAGATGGTCAAATTTTAATTTTAGTGTAATTAATCACTTGGTGGGGGGGCGGTTTGCTTGTTTTATGGTTTTTATGTATAAATATGAAAGAGCAAGAAAGGAGGAGGTTATGTATACATGGATTTTATGTATAAATATGAAAGAGCAAGAGAATAGGGCAAGAAGAGTGAGAAAGTTATATCATCGCCTTTGTTTGGTTGGAAATGAAGCTATTTCTGTGATTTTCATATGAGTATTACTGCAAGGAACACTGCCTGAAAAGGCAGGCTGAAATCTGAGTAACTCAGTTTCTTAGTTCCTTTATGAACAGGGTAAGATAGTGGTCCAGGGCTCGGGGAGTTTGAGAGGACTGGTTTTCAGTGTGGCTCCTCTACTTACCTACTATAATATACAATCACTTTAATCTTTCTAAGACACAATTTCCTCTTCCATAATCATTGGGAATCCCTCATTGTGAAACTGAAATCATATTATTCATAAAGCATGTAATAAACACCAAAAAGTGGTAGCAATTTTATTAGGAAGGACTATTTAGCCCTGCATTATTTCAGGGCTAACCTCATGAAAAAGAAGAGTAGGCTCTGGGGCTTTACATGGGTTATGTCCTCAAGATCTGCCTACTCATCCTTCCAGGGGCAACATGCTCTTGAATTTAGTTTATTAAATAAGCTGGATTCAATGTAGAAGCAATCAGCACCTTTTTCTTCCTTTTGATGCTGTCTCTTTAAAGACATTCTCTCACTTTGTTCCTTCTTTACCTCTGATGAATACTGAGCAGGTCTCATTATGCTCCTGATTATTATTCAATAAAAATCACTACTAAATAAGTAAAACCCTAATCTTTTCCAATAACTACATAACTCCAAACTCACATCCAATTTCAGTCTCTACTATTCCAGCTCAGGTTTCCTTTAGGTCTCCCAGACTGAGGAGGTGGAGGATGTTACTGGCTGCTTCTCTCATTCCTTCCCTCATTCTTCATTAAACACTGTCTGGGTGAAGGAAAGATTATGCTGGTCTTAGCTCCCAACAACTCAATTCAAATTAGCTTATTAAATTCAATCTCGGCCCCTGCTGTCCCCATGGTGGCTGCAATCGATGCCATTGACTCCATTTATGGGTATAATCATGCCCATTCTAGCAAGGAGAGAAAGACTATACACACACACACACACACACACACACACACACATATATATATATATATATATATATACACACATACATATGTACATGTATAAAATATAATCTTAGTATTAAATAATATAATACCTACCTCAGTCTCCTGGGAGCAGCTCCTCTCTTGCAGGGTCTTAGCCCAGGCTGGTATTCCAGAGTTTTACACTGGCAGCGGGAGGAGGGTTGAGTTGGCTCATAGTCATATGTAAAGAGAGGAGGAGAGGCTACATAATTTATAGGGTCCTGTACAAAATGAGAATATAGAATCCTTATTCAAAAATTATTAAAAATTTCAAAACAGGAACAGCAGAACAGTAAAGCAAGCTCAGGGACATTTTTAGTGCAGGACCCTTTGCAACTGCCTGGGTCACACACCCCTGAAGTCACCTCTGACCATGGAACAAATCCAGGGAAGAGAGTATCAGGAAATCAAGTGAAGAATTAGAGCTTCTGTTTCCAGGCAGAGGTGGAGACAAAGAACAAAGTCAAGAGCAGCAAAGATAAAAGGAGGAGATCCAGGAAGAAGAGGCAGAGGATTCCCAGAAAGAGACTTGAAGGGGGCTGAGCTGGTTTTAAAAGCCCACCAATTCATTGTGGTATCATATACCAGTGTGCAGGGTGTCTGAGTCGGGGCAGGTCCAGAGCTCTGCAGGCCCCTAGTGCAGGATGAGCCTTGTTTTAAACCTAGCTGGAATCTGTATGGCTCTGACTCACATTATTTCTTCATGGACACAGATAAAACCCTGGTCAAAGCCTCAGTGAATTTCACATGTGGAAAAGGATAATGTTACAAAGGAAAATGGAATAAAGAAGCACAAAAGAAAAAGTCCCTGTTCTGTCTGCTCCTTATTAGTAAGCCACAAGGCATTGGACTTCAGCCTTTTCAAAGCAAGTACACTTTCATTATCTCACAGAAATCTATCTGTGCTGATAGTATCACCAGGTTAAATTCCACTCAGCACACTCCAGGCAGACGGGCAAATTCAGAGCAGTCCTTCTGAGAGACAAAACGTGAGACTGCTGACCATGAGCTGCCCCAACTCCAATGAACCTCAAATTCATTCTGGATCCTGCCCCATTCCACAGATGTCTTGCAGCAGACCTTTGTGGTAGCCCCATTTTTGCTGCATTTGATCCTGTTCTTTAGCAAGATGGAGGAGAATATGCCAGGAAGGGGGTGGGCACTAATCTACAGCAGGACCTTTCTCCAATGGTATATTTAACTTATTTTATAGGAGGGAAACACCTTCCTAAATTCTAATACTGTTAGTTGCTTCAATCTATAACATCTTGCCATGTCATCGGGATTCAGATTATTTCAAAAAGGCCAATTGGTATGAAAATATCAGCAGACTTTTCTATACAATAGTTGGAATGCTTGATACTTCTAAGAATTTGTTAAACTTGACACCCATTTTTTAAAAAATTTTATCCTAAGCTGACATTTTTATTTAAAGCTAATATTGATTAACTATACTCATTATAGATATTTAATATTGATAAAATTTAATATTTGGACATTTTATTGGTAAATCCTTTTAAGAACTATTAAAGAGAGAAAAATGATTGCAACAAGGTGAAAGAAATAGGTTTTGTGTATAAGTATATAAATTATATGATTTTAGTATTAAATAATATAATACATAAAATGATACAGCATAATTAATATATATATATATATATATAGTGAGAGCCAGAAGTTGAGAAGGAAATTAGCCCCAAACAATTGATAATAATTCTCTGGGTAGTAGAATTGAGGATAATTTTTATTTTCTTCTTTATATTTTTTTTAACTATTATACTTTATAACACATTTTATATTAACACGGGAGAAAAGCAATTACTCTTAAAAGTTCCTTGGGAGCCAATAACATGTGCTTATTTAAATAGGTTCAGGCTTAAAAAAAATAGTTTGATATGATCATGACTTTTCTTCCAATATACATGTTCACATAGTTTTTATTCCCTGCTAGATTTTAAGTTCTGAGATTCACTTGTTTTCACAATCCTAGTTATGCAGTTGTCTAGTAGTTGATAATCATTTGTATGAAAGAACACAATTGGACTGCTTTCTAATTCAAATTTAAGCATCTTTACTTTTGTTGTCTATTCTCCAAACTTTTATGGTTGATGTTTTTAATGCTAATTTTTGTTGATTTTTATGTAAGTTTATTGTTGTTCACCTTGCATACTAATTTTAAAGTGACTCAACTTTAGACCCTTTCTAAAATGTTTAATTTTATTTTCATTAAAACAAAAGCACTTTTCTCTTTGTACTCATTTCATCTTTGATTTCCCAACTGAATGATGTAGTTATAACAGGTACAACTGGCATGAACAGATTTAAATTTTGGAAAAAAATAAGTCTTCTAAGTGTGAGGGGAAAAAAATCATAAAGTCACTTAGTTACCAAAATATCCTGAATTCTGGGAAACTGGCTCAGATTCTAGGAAGATTTGGGTTTCACATTAGACAAGCAGAGTCAGCCATAGAAGAACCTCTAGTAAAAACAAGTGTATAAAAATAAAATTGGAATTAGTTAAAAGAGAAAAAAATGGAAAATGGAAAAGGTAAAAAAAAAATGGCCTAAACTTGGTTTATTTCAGTTATCCTTGAACTGAGTTCTTAAATATAGTGATTGCTTGTATAAGTTTAAACCATTTAATAAAGAGATCTTTACCCTATAGCAGTAGTTTAATTAAACCTTTATTTAAGAACTTAAAACTATGGTTTAGAGTCTGTAACATCCTAACATTTCCATTATACAGCCCATCAACACTTCAAAATTTCATTTTGACAAGTAAATAAAATTAAACCTACCTATAAGCCTAGAAATAAAGCACCTACCAACACCATGATGATATAAAAATATATGTATGGGGGAAAAAAGCATAGATAAATTTTTCTAATTTTCCTTTCAACATTGAATTGAATATTCTTGTTTTTCCTTTGGTATGCCTAGCATTTTCCTATATGATATATTATTAAGTTATATTATTAGAGAGTGTTTGGAGTATATGAAGAAATGTTTTTGAAAGGCAAATTATTTTCTAATGAAATCAACACTATTTCTTGCAGCAGATTACTGGATATTGCAGATGTTACTCATAAAATACCTGTCAACAGAACAGGAAGGAAATCTAATT
Organism: Ictidomys tridecemlineatus; assembly: GCF_052094955.1. Lineage (NCBI taxonomy): Eukaryota > Metazoa > Chordata > Mammalia > Rodentia > Sciuridae > Ictidomys > Ictidomys tridecemlineatus. The sequence goes on from NC_135485.1 coordinate 62,165,322, forward strand.
GTGTATTAGGTAGAAGATACATATATCTTGTTTTGCATAAGGAAACTATATTATGCTCAAAGGAAGCTTAAGATTTCTATATAAACCAAAGTGCTATTTTAGTAAGGATATAAACACAAAAGTAGTTTAAAAGGAATCATTAAATCTTACACAAATATATATTGACATCTCATCTGACCTATGCCATTTTTTGAAGGAAAAGGTAAAATACAATCATAATTGTTTACATTTCTAGACAAACCTGAAAAATTCAAATGTAGAAAAGTCCAAATGTAAAATATATTATTTGATTGATATATTTTGCTGATATGTATTTGTACAACAAAGAAAAAGGTCTCTAACTATTGCTGATAACAAGCTATTATTACAACTTATTTCAATATTTAGCCCTTATCAACCCTTTTTTCTACCTTTTGTGTTTCTCTAATTTTTCTTTTTATCCTAAAGTCCGTTGTGCACTTATCCTCTGAAACAGTTCTTTATTTTATACTTAATCTTGCAGTAATAACTAATGTTACTTGGACTTCTAATTAGAAAAAAAAATCTATCTCTACTCCAAAACTACAACAAAATAAAAATAGATAAATAGATAAATTGGATATCATCAAAAGTAAAAATTGTTATGCTATGAAGGATATGATCAAGTGAGTTAAAAGTCAATCCATGAAATGGGAGAAAAGTTTTACACATCATCTACTTGATAAGGGGCTTGTATCTAGAATATATAAAAATTATTATAATTCAGTGATAAAAAAACAAATAATGCAATCTAAAAATGGACCAATGATTTGAATAGACGTTTATCTAAGATATGCAAATGATCAGTAAATATATAAAAAGTTGTTCCTATGACTAGCTATCAGGGAAATGTAAACAAAACTACAAGATACCATTCTATTCCCACTAGGGCTGTCAGATAATAACAAGTATTGATGAGAATATGAAAAACTTGGAACACATACGCCGCTGGGGGGAATATAAAATGGTATAGCTGCTTTGAGAAAGAATCTCTAATTTCCCCAAATCATTAAGTGTGGAGTTATTTATGATTTAGCAATTCCACTTCTGGTTATACACCCAAAAAAATTAAAAACATGTTTACACAAATATTTCATAGCAGCACTTTCCCAATAGTAAAGAAAAAGTCTTAAAGGAAGACATACAAATGACCTAAATACGTGAAAAAAAAGATACTCAATTTCACTAATTGTTAGAGAAATGCAAATTGAAATTAAAAGATATAGCCTTTCACCCCAGTTTGAATCAAAAAAAAAGACCAATCAAAAAAGATCAAACAAAGAAATATGATAGTGGAGCTATGGGTAAAAGGGCACTCCTATATTGTTGGTGGGAATAGAAATGAGTCCAACCTATTTAAACCAGTAGAGAGTTCCTCAAGAAACAAAAAATAGAACTACTATATGATCCAGCAATTCTACTGCAATGTATCTACACCACCAAAGGAGATGAAATCTTTATACCAAAAAGATACCTGCACACATGTGTTTACTGCAGACTATTCACAAAAGCTAAAATGTGCAATCAACTCAGATGTTTTCAGGGAATGAATGGATAAAGAAAATGTGATACAAGTGAATAGTATTCATTCCTAAAACAAATGAGATCCTGTCATTTTCAGCAGAGGATGAAACTGAAGGCCATTCTGTTAAGTGAAATAAGCCAGACACAGAAAGACAAACACCTGGTTTGTGGAAACCAGTAAGTCAAGCTTGTGAGGGAATGGAATGGAATGGTGGTCATTAAATCCTGGGAAGAGCAGGGGTAGACAAAGGGAAATGGATGACAGGAGGTTCAATAAGGAACACCAAAACACAGAGGGGAGGATTACTTCTGCTTCTGCTTTAGCACAGTAGAGCAATTATTAGCTACACAGTTTCTATGATATATTTCAAAATGACAAGAAGAGTATGAAATTCCCAGCATGAAAGAATGATTAAGAGACAGAGATGATTTGATTATTATATATTATTACAATATGACTTGATTATTATACCTTGAATACATGCACTGAATCACCATAATGTATCCCACAAAGATATACAATATTATATCTCAATAAAAACATTTTTTACAACCAAAGTCATACTGCAATCTGTACACGTGGAAAAATAAGAATCCATACCCCACTTGAATCAAATGTATGATATGTCAAGATCATTGTAATGTTTTGAGCAACTAATAAAAAAAATTTTAAAAAAACATTTTTTACAAAAATGGAAATAACCCAAATGCTCACCAACTGAAGAACTGATAACCAAAATGCAGGCTATCCACACAATAGAACATTATTTGATGATAAAAAGGAACAAAGTACAAAGTACCTCTCTACAAACTTTGAAAACATTGTGAAAAGTAAAATAAACCAGTCATGAAGGACCACATATTGCATGATTCTATCTAAGTAAAATGTCAAGAATAGGCAAATCTTTATAGTCAGATAGGAGATTAGTGGTTTCCTAGGGTTGGGAGGATAAGGAGACAAATAAGCTTAAAAAATTTTGTCTCCTATGAAAAGAAAAGTGACTCTCTTTTAGCAAGAGACTGGTAAGACTACAAATTGTTGCAACTCAGTCTTATGGGTTTCTACAGATTTACCTGTCCCTGGCAGTAGAGAAGTTCCAAACTGAGCATCCAAAGCCCTGGATTTTGCATGTCATCTTCCTCTAACTGTATGATCTTGAGAAATTCATTTAACCTTTCCAAGGCTCAATGAGACAGATCATAAAAACTATTCCATAGAAGCACTATAAAAGCCATTTGAGATGACATGTAAATAAGCTGTAAATTATTATACAAAATAGGTGTTACTATCAGTTTTTATAGACCCAGGACCTTGAGAAGTCAACCACAAAGAGAACAGATTTGCATCTCTCAACTATATCAAATTCAGATTCTGGATCTGAATTTCCAGTGAGAAACTGGAAATTCAGATCATGCCATGTAGCAAATTGGAGAGTTGTGTCATTCTGTCCATTTGTTACTTTTCCCAGAGAGAATCTATCTGGGAAACTCAATTACCTGTGGAAGGTTGCTTAGAGAATGCAGAATCAGGGCTGGGGAAGTTGGGTTATTTTGGAAGTGTTGTGAAGATATGGAAAACTAATGAACCACCTTCCTTCTCTATGGAAACAAGTCTGTCAAGCAAACTCAACATCTTCCTTCTTTAGGCAGAAGACTACCTACAAACATGCCCTTTGTTTTAGTATTTTTCACTGCTGTGACCAAAAAAAAAAAACAGACAAGACCAGACAAGGTCTCAGATGGAGGAAAAGTTTATTTGGAGGCTTATGGTTTGATAGGTTTCAGTCCATAGAGGGTTGGCTCCATTCCTTGGGGCATGAGGTGAGGCGGGACATCACAGCAGTATGTGTGGTAGGGGAAAGCAGCTGGGGACATGGCACCAAGAAGCAGATAGTCTAAACGCAGCCCACAAAATACGTTACCCATCTCCTCCAGGTACACCCTTCCTGCCTACAGTCAAAACTCAGTTATGTCAGGGGATTAATGTATCAATTATGTTAAGACTCTCTTAGCCCAATCATATCACCTTTAAACCCTCTTGCACTGTCTCACATGTAAGCTTTTGAGGGACTTCTAATATCTAAACCATAACACCCTTGGAACACCTAAGACTACCAAGTAATCTGCCTCCACTTGGGTATTTCTAACTTCCTCAATTTTATTACTTGTCTTCATTACATATTTTGTTTCAACAAGTCAATTCCCAATTTCAAAATAGTTTTGTGTTTATTGTATCTTGCTTGGTGATAAATTGTGACATACAAATCCTTATTCTCTCTATAGAAACTTTGATATAATACAGGTTTTCCAAAGAAAGCTAATGCCAGCTACATGGCATGACTTTTTTTTTTTTTTTTTTGGTACTAGGGATTGAACTCAGGGGCACTCAACCACTGAGCCACATTCCAAACCCTTTTTAATATTTTTATTTAGAAATTGGGTCTCACTGAGTTATTCAGCGCCTCATCATTTGCTGAGGCTGGCTTTAAACTCTACATCCTTCTGTCCTTCTGCCTTAGCTTTCCTAGCCATTTAGATTATAGGCATGTGCCACCGTACCCAGCTGCACATGGCTTCTTTTCTGATCCAGCTCTCTTTATCTTTCAGATAATTTATTTCTGACCTCAAAAGTATTCTACAAGTGTGAATTATGATAATTGCTACAGTTCTGCAGGTCAATACCTTGATGATTGGTTACCATAGTATGAACAGAACTGGCTGGTAAAATTTAGTCCTCAGTTCAACTTTCCTTCCCTCTTAACACACACATAACATTATTTTTTTAAAAAATTAACCTTCCACAGAAAGAATTTCATTAGAGAAGTGAAAAACATTCAAGTCTCTGAACTACCAATGTTCGTTTTTACTCTCATTAAAAGCATTTTATTCTAGAATAAAAATTAAGAATTCACAAATATATAATTCCTTCCAGAAATATAGATGTTATTCTAGATGCTATATAGCAAAACAGTGGAAAGGGGTTTTATATTCTGAGCCAGCCTCTCCATGAATAGTGTCTTGGTCCAGTTATGTAACTACTCGGAGCCTTGCTGTCTCTGCCCATGCATTCTTTATTGAGGTTGTCCTGAAATCATGAAAAATAATGCAATGTATCAAGCACAAGTGACTAGCATTTGTAGGTACAACATAAAAAAAACAGCTACTATTATGGGGACCTTTGCAGTCTTTAAAGAGGTCTCTATTGTGGGGATTTTAAAATCAGTATTGATCTTGGTTTGTTAAGTGACCTTCCAAATGTTTAACTCTTTCTACTTGTCATTGGAAAAGTAAAAGGAAAATGACCATTTTTATGTTTAAAAGTAAAAACAATATGGCTAAATAAGTTTGCCTTAGCAAACTGCATTTTAAAAATACATTTCAAAAACTTGACTCTGTGTAGTATAGAACCTAAGTAGGGTTTATAGGACAAACTCTTACAAAATAAATTTCTATGTAGAGAAACACAAACAGTATCTGTACAATATTTTCATCTGATCTCACCTACTATTTCAGGAGAGAGAGAGAGAGGGAGGGAGGAAGGGAGAGAGGGAGGGAGAGAGAGAGAGAGGGAGGGAAGTAGCTCACAGAACTTCAGGCATTTGACTTCAAAGCCTCTTCGATTTTAAACTACTGTTTGACTTGGAAAAGCCATGGTCAGAAGCCTAGGCTTTAAAAAAAAAAATCAAACAGCATTTAAAAGTGCTCACTGCATTCTCCAGGTTTAAAAACCTGATTCTTTTCCAGAAAGGAAAGAATGATCTGAGAAAGGAATACTATGTAATGATATCTTTTTGTGAGTCAAGTCCTTTACTTTCTAAAAGTGTTCTAGGTGTTGATGACACTAGTATGTCTCTTCTATTGAATTAAATAGATGCAGAAAGTTGAAAAACCTCAGATGAATAACCTGATACAGATACCAAGCATAAGACAGTCCTAAAGGAAGAAAGGTAGTTCTGTGGGTTCTAGGTGTTTTGGGACTGAGCTTTCAAGTTTTTGGAGACTGCCCTACCCCTGCCACAGCATCTTTTAGTTGTTCAAAGAAGGGTTGCATCTCTATTCCATCGACCTCCTGTATAAATCTATTTGAGGTGTCATAACCAAATATCAGAGTGCTTTAAATAACAGAAATTTATTTTCTTTCAGTTCTGAAGAGTGCAAACATGGTCAGGTTCTGCTGAGAGCCCTCCTCCTTCTTTGTAGTAGTCTCTGTCTTGCTATTTGCTCTCCTTGTGCATGATGGTGGCAGGGGGGAGCACTCATATGTTAGCTAGCTCTGCCTGGTGTCTCTTCACGTAAGGGCACTAATCCCATCACAAAGGCATCAGTCTCATGACCTTATTTCAGAGGAACATCTCTAAGAGAAAATTTGCATTTGTATAGCTCAAGACACTAGTGTTTAAATGAGAATGCTAATACATTAATAGACAATGATGAATAAAAGATATCACTCACAGACTCTAAATTCCAAATGGGGTCTTTTGGAAAAGTGAAATTAGAATGAGAAGTTTCTTGCTGAACAAGAATTCAGAGAACATGAGATTATTGGCATAATCAAAATACTTAATATCATGAGTCTAAGAAAGGCTGATATGTCCAACCTGTAGAAAGGGACCACGAGTATCAAGGTCTTTTGGCAGGACTTCCTCTTCCTGAAGAGTTCTCCGATTGGGCTGCCCAAGTTACTCAGATTTTCCCCACTTCTGTTGCTAACTAATGCCATCTACAAGCAATCTTCCAATCTTGCTCAGGCCTGGGAGCCACTGAATCTCCTTAGTAGAGATATTACAATGTGGATGTTCAGAACAGAAACTCAAGAGCCGGATGATCTTGGTTCAAATCTCAGCACTGCCATTACTTGGCTATTTGACCTTGAGGACTTTATTGATATTTCCCTAAACATCAGTTCCCTCTACTGCAATATTAACATAATGATCCTATTAAATTTATAAAGTAGTTGTAAGGATTATGTATGTTACATTTTTGTACACCTTCCTTAGTAAATACTAAACAAATCTTACCTATTATTTTGAAGGAATGTACAAATCTGTGTTTAATCATGTAATGTTATAGTTCAACTCTCAGTATACAATCTCATTTGTCTTATTTACACTTTCTTCAAACTGCAGTTTATCTCATATCTGCTCCTGAAACCTACCGCCTATCATACTAATGAGAGAGACAGGTGATATAACTCTAGAATTGCCCTCTGACTTTTCTGTCCACTGACAGAGGACTTTTGGACATAACACTACTTACCATCTTTCTAGGACAACAGTGAAAAATTCAAGCACAAGAGGAAGTATTACCACAGGGAGTTTTTGGTAGTGTTTATAAAAGGCAGCAGAAGTGACATAGAGATAAAAGTCAGATAGAAACTGCTAATGTACTCATGAGTTTGCCCAAACCTATGATTACCCATTTTCTATATCTTCTTACAATTTATTGCAAAATATAAAGGATCTACCCAAAACATAGTCTGGCTTTATAATTATTTTATTGCTTTCATTTATACTTTTACTATCTAAATATAGATCTCTGAGAGGTTTCAAGATAGTGGAATACAGATGGTTGCTTTCCTGGATGTTCCATGGCATGAAACCAAGAAAGCAGCTTCTCGGCAAGGTGGGCGAACAAAAGAAAAAAAGGGCAGTGGGGTGGGGGCGGGCTTTGCTGGAATTTAATGCTGGACATTCAAAGCAATGCAAACAATATGAAAGCATTTAACCACTCAGGAGGTTGGATATAATAAAATAAGGAAGAAATCCCCAGTGATAAAGCCTTTGCCACAGCTGGAATCACCAGCCAGAGTGGTCCCTCTGCAAACACAATGGAGGGATAAGGGAATTAAAGGAACCCTCATTTCTAGAAGGACTGAAGCATGTCTGGCTACAGAGAGTTTAGTAATCAAAGACACTTCCGGACTAAACTGAAAGGCTTGCTGCACAATGTCCTTCTGTGGGAAAGAAGCCCAATCTCTCCTGGCTGCATGTGGAGGACAGAGGAAGGGACCATTTTGCATCCACAGCAGGGGTTCTGGCAGCTATGGAAGCCAATTCCTGGCAAACCTGAGTCTGACCCAAAATACAGGCCTAGCAAACCCGTGCTGCATGACACCCAGTGTGCCTAAGGGACCAGGGGAAAACCAAATGTAGAGAGAGTTTTACACAAAGGAATATAGATTGTGGAAACTCACACTCTGCTCCTCCCCATACAATCTGGTTTCTTGCAGGAACAGCTGTGAGTGACGTCCCTGGCCAGAAATTTGAAATGGTGGGGGCAGGAGAGATTGAGTTTGGAGACTGAACCCAAGACCAGGAAATATGAGGTCCACAGGTGACATAGTAGACGAAGAATGGGCTCCCCCACTGCATGAGTGGAACCCAGGGGAGGTTCCTGGAGTGCAGTAGTCCAGCATGGACTGGCAATTACTGGGGCCTGGAGGTGTGCTGATTTTAAATCTCCAGAACACTTGTCATTCAGAAAAGAGCCTGGAGCCCACCTAAGCATAAACCCCTCTACCAGGAGTTCTTCCTGTGGGATTAACTCTCTGACTTCAGCAATCAACCCTGAGGGTGAAGCAAGCACCTTCCTCTATTTAACCCCACCCAAAATTACTGAGAAGGAAAGTGAGAATCTTTTGAACACCAAAAGAAACAATTAATTAACTTTTCATAGTGATTTTTTTCTTTCTCTCTCCTCCCCCTTCTCTCTCTATTTGTGACCTTAATAGTTCATGAACATTTATATATATATATATATATATATATATATATATATATATTCATATTTTTTTCTCATTTCTAGCATTTTTAAAGTCAATTATTTTTCATGGACCAGTTTTTTAAGGATTAGGATGTTTGATTAGCATATTTCAGTTTTGGTTTGTATTCTTTTTATTTTTGTTTTTAACTTTTAGAAATTTTACTTCATATATATAATATATATATATATATATATTTCTCTCACCTGTCTGTTTCCCTTGATTCTCTTTCTCTCTTTCTTCTGATAACAACCAATCTCTATTGTTTTCTCTTTTACTCTTCCTTTAATATTTTTTTTACTTCTATCTTCTCTCCCCCACCCTTGTAATCACCACATCCTATATAACTTCCATTCTTTTCCTGTCTACCACTTGAAGATGTAAACACTTTTGCAAAGTTGTTATTTTTATTGTAGGAAATAATTGATCATATGATTTTTATATATTGTGACAATTAACATTGTAGATGTTATAGCAGGATCTATTTGGTTTAATGCTTTTATATTGTTTGCATTGGTTATTGTTAATATTTGTTTCCCCCTAAATGGTGAGGTCCTGAAAACCTTTAGAGACACCATAAGTCCACAGGGTAGAAACTCTACTGCCTCAGACCCATACTGTTAGATGGGTAGACTCATGAACAACATGAAAAAGCAAGGGAAGGAATTGCCTCAAATAAACCAAGATACATCAATAAGAGAATCTATCAACACCACAGAGAAAGAAATATCAGAGAAGGATTTTAGAATGTACATAGCTAAACTGATCTGTGAGGTAAAGGACAATGTAAGGACTGATATCAGAGAGAAAATATAGGAAGTGAAAGATAACTTCAATAAAGATATGAGATTCTGAAAAAAAAAAATCAAGCAGAAATCCTTGAAATGAAGGAATCAATAAACCAAATTAAAAATTCAATGGAAACCATCACCAACAGACTAGACCACTTGGAAGATGGAGTTTCATCCAATAAATACAAAATATATAATCTTGAAAATAAAGTTGACCATAAAGAAAAAGTTAAGAGACCATGAACAGAAGTTTCAAGAAATGTGGAATAACCTGAAAAGACCAAACTTTAGATTTATCAGCCTAGATGAAGGATCAGAGATACAAAATAAAAGAATGCACAATCTTTTAAATGACATAATATTAGAAAATTTTCCAACTCAAAAGAATAAAATGGAAAAATCAAAGACAGGAAGCTTACAGGACCCCAAATATACAAACTTACAACAGACCCATATCAAGGCACATTAGTGTGAAAATGCCTGACATACAGAAGAAGGAAGAACTTTAAAGACTGTCAAAGAAAAACAACAGATCATATTTGAAAACCAATCCAGATCTCAGCTGATTTCTCAACCCAGACCCTTAAAGCTAGGAGGTCTTGAAATAATGTATAACAACTTCTGGAAGAAAATGGATGCCAATCAAGAATACTATACCCATCAAAATTAAGTTTCAGAATTGACAACGAAATAAAAACCTTCCATAATAAAGAAAAGTTAAAAGGATTCATAACTAGAAAGCATGTACCAAAAACATACTCAATAAGATATTCCATGAAGAAGAAATGAAAAATACAAGTGAAAACCAGCAAAGGGAAAAACTACACTAGAAGAATAGCCAATCAAAGGAAAAACTAATTCAAATTAAAAAGCAGAAATAAATAAATATGACAAAGAATAAGAATCATTTCTCAATAATAGTACTGAATGTCAATGGCCTAAACTCATCAATCAAAATTGATATAGACTGGCAGATTGGATTAAAAATAAGACCCAACAATATGCTTTCTCCAAGAGACTCACCTCATAGGCAAAGACATCTATAAACCAAAGGTAAAAGGATAGGAAAAAAATTATCATTCACATGGGTCTTGGAAACAAATAGGGATTTCTATCCTCATATCAGATAAAGTGGGCTTGAAGCCAAAGTTAATCAGAAGGATAAGAAAGGCATTTCATACTGCTTAAGGGAAGTGTACATCAACAAAACATAATAATCATGAATATTGATTCCTCAAACAATGGAATATCTATGTACAACAACAACAACAAAAAAAAAAAACCCTTCTCAATTTCAAGAATCAAAGAGACCACAACACAATAATATTGGGTGACTTTAACACACCTCTCTAATGGATAGATCCTGCAAACAAAAATTAAATAAAAAGAACCTATAGATCTAACAAATACAATTAATAATTTATACTTAACAGAGAAATAAAAAATATTTCATCCATCAATGACTGAATGCACTTTCTCCTCATCAGCACATGAATCCTTCTCTAAAATAGACCATATGTTTGCTACAAACTGTTAGCAAATACAAAAAACAGAGAAAATACATTGTGTTCTATCAGATCATGAAGGAATGAAATTAGAAATCAATGATAAAATTAAAAATAGAAGCTACTCTATATTTTAAAAACATTAAAAATAAATAAATATAGATCCCTAACTACTTTAGTTTTCTTTTGAACTTTATATAATGTAATCATAAACTAGGCATGTTGGCATGTACCTATATTCCTTGCTACTAGAGAGACTGAGGTAGAAGAATTACAAGTTAACAGCCAGTCCAGCAACATGGTGAGATGCCATTTCAAAATATATAATAAATTAAATATAATCACCCATTATTTTTATCTGGCTTCTTTATCTTAATTTTATGCTTTACATTTCATCTATAATGTCAGAATAGTTGATTATTTATTTTTATTATTGTATGGCATCCCACTCTCTGAATATGAATGACATAATTCATTTACCCACTACACTTTGGGTAGAAATTATTTTGGTTCCAGTTGTGGCTATTTTAAATGTTTCTTCGAACATATTTGTACATGCCTTAACGGACATTCTAAAGCAGAAGATGTAATGTATGAAAGTGAAAACCCAATAGATTAGTTTAATGACAGATGGGACACAATGGAAGAAATATTCATTAACTTAAAAGATCAGTACAAAGGACTCGAAACAGAAAGAGAAAAAGAACCATGGAAAAATTAAAACAAAACAGAAAATCTCCTAGGCTGGATTGTGCAACCTCATCTTGTCCTAGTCAGTGGAGTGCTATTATTCTTTCAGTCACAACATTGTGCCAGGGGTTGGCACAATGTTCAGGTTGATGCAGCCAGAGTTAATCTTGGAGCTTGGGCTTGAGTCATCTGAGTGAGATGCTGTCTTTCCACCTGGATGTCAACAATTTGAATACTAGCCTGGAATTCCTGGGCTTGTGTCCAGTCAGGGCCAAAAGACAATTGAGTCCTGATAGCATCATTTGAGACCCTGGAGAGAGCTTCAAAAGTCCTATCCTGGACTATTCATTACTGGAAAAAAATATATATATATATATTATATTCCTCTCTAAATCTTAGACCTGTTAGAGTTGGTTTCGTTTTTCTCACCTTCAATTAGAGCTCTGATTATAAATACTTCTTCACACTTATGCATTCCTCAAATGCCCTCTTCCATGCCTTCTGAAAGGAAAGATAGATCTAATACCAAGGAGACCTTTTCATGACTCCCTGGTGTATGTCTCACCTCGTGTGTGACCTTCATTCCTTTCCAATAGACCCACTGTGTCGACCCAGGAGCCTGACATCACCGAGGACAGCAGCAGCGGCACTGAAACCCTCCCCTTTATTGGATCCCAGCTGACCCACATTCATTGAGCAAACCTTTGCATTCATTTGTCCCCAGCTCATTTTGTGGACCCCTAAATTTAATATGTTGTTTCAATTAACATTTTAGAAGCTAAACTCTTAGAAAGCAATGATTATGTCTGAGTGGGAGGATTTGTGATCACTCTTGGAATGGTATCATGAAGAAAGGTTGGTGAATTTCATTTACTTCTGCTTTTGAGTCTAGGGATGAACCTAACATTCAAAATTATCATCAGCAAGGAAAAAGAGCCTGCTTGCTTAAATCTCTATAAATTGACTTACTGGGGCTTCATGCCCTTTGCTATGGAGTTCTTTTCACTCCCCTCTCCTCTTCAAATGTGATACCCTAAGCCCTGACTCTGGGCATGGCACTATTGCATGGCTGATTATTATACACACAGAGAAAAACTACCTTTACTTGAAACTAGATAGAAAATTTCTTTTTCTTCAAATTTAATATTGTTCCTTATCCCTTCTTCTTTACTGGGATCATATTTTTTTAAAAAAAAAATTCACAGGCAGAGTTTAGTTTTCAATATTTCTCTTTATTCTTTGCTCTCCTTGGCTCTTTGCATCCCCTCTCCCACAGCCCACATGGATATAAAATTAACTAAGTCAGAGCTTACAAACAGGAAGTTTGGAAGATTAGCCCACGGAATAGCTTCATCTCCTATTTACATTTTAGAACTTTGTCTTTGTTATTATACCGTTAGTATCAGGAGATGCTACAAAACAATTCTCACTTCAGAAGTCTCTTGAAATGGTAGGATATCCGACACTCTGGGCCCATATTTCCTCAAGACAATAATTAGCTGGAGTGAAGTAATGACTACCCATTTTTTTCTTAAAACTGGTCCACTTCACTCAGTGACACACTGTGGTCTCCCACTGATAGCCCCGGGAAGAGAGCATGATGTGGAGTAGAAACAGTTGCCCAGTGAAACCACAAGGCCTTCCACAGCCCATGGACTGTGCTGCACCTCAGTATGTGGCTGTGTTAGCCTAAGCAGGGACAGAAGTAGCTCAGAATTCTGGACTGAAAAGGATCTAGAAACCTTAAACAGTAATCTATAGATGGACATGGGACCAAGGAACTTCAATAGATGCCACAGGGTGAATAGAAGATGGCCAAGATCAGAAGCCCCCAGTACCTCCATATCACAAAGGAATGGAATAAGAAAAAAGTGAAGTTGCACTATCAAAAATGGAAAAGTTATTTCTTCCATATTTCTGAATGTGGAGACTGTTGCTCATTATCTCCATTTATGATCTTGGTAATTGAACCCAGGCCCTCACACATACCAAGCAAGCACTCGACCACCAAGCCACATCCCCACCCTTATCTCCACATCATTGATGAAGACTACATAATGAAACAATTTTCCTCAACAATTTTTGCATGAACTATTGACACAACTAGTTATCAGAAAGAGTATTTTTTCAATGTGCATGGGCCATATATTTAATAATCACCTGGGGAAGTTATTATTTTGGTTAGCATTGCTGTTTAACAACCCACACCAAAATGTAGTGGCTTAAAACAACACTAGCCATTCATTCATCAGTTTGGGGAAGTATGGTAAGTTTGACTGATCTCTATTCCATGAGATGTTAGCAGGTACTTGCTAAGGGTGAGTCATTGGAAGGCTCACTTGCTCATATATCTGGGGTTGTTGCTGGACATCAGCTGGGACCTCAGCTGGGACCTTGGCTGGGAGCCCTACACAGGTCCTCGCCATATGTCTGCTTGGCTTCTTTATAACACTGTGGCTTGGTTCCAACAAAAAAGTATACCAAGGGACATGAAGTAGAAGCTGGCTTCTTAAGTTCTTCACCCAAAAACCTGCACAGCATTCTTTCTACTGTATTCTCTCAGTCAGGCAGTGACTATGTATAGAGGGAAAAAGGAGGGAATAGAATTTAGCTCTCAATGCAAAGAATGCCAAAGAATTTGAGGACCATGTTTTAAAAAAGGCTTGATTTAGTCAGCTTTATATTACTATAACAAAATACCTGAAAAAAATCAACTTATAAAAAAATCTCATGATTTTGGAGATTTCAGTGTCTGTTGGGCATATTGCTTTTAGACTTGTGGCAAAGACATCATGAAGTTCCCTTAGCACATAGTGAAGCAAAGCTTCATGACCAGGATTTTAAAAAGAGGAAAGAGCTGGGGCCCCACTATTCACTTTAAGGACATGCCCTCAATGATCAAGTATCTCTCACTATACCCCAACTTTTAAAGATTCATCACCTCCCCATACTGCCAATCTGGGGACAAAGTCTTTAGCAAATGGACCTTCAGGGTACATTTAGGATCCATACTCTAACATTGGTATACTTATTTAAAATGGGAATAGGTGGGTTTTATTTATTTATTTACATTGTATTTCTGAGGCTTGAAGCTGCAAATATAGTTTTAATAAACACTCCCAAATTTTTCTTAGGCAGACCAAAATTTGATGTATATGTCATTTTGGAACCTTCAATTTTAACACGAAAGTTCCCCCTCCCTACATTTCATTAGCCAGGAGTATTTTGTGACATTCCCCAGCCACATGTTTCATTTGATGGAAGGGGATAGCGTTAACCAGTCCATTCTAAACTTGAATTCCTCTCATATTACAAACAGCATAGCACAAGTAGAGGGCACCAAGCAAGGACAGGGGTGATAATCTTGGAGTCCCCAAGGACATGTAGCCAGTATGCAGCCACATATCTAACAGGAAACTTCAGCTGGCTTTTAGCTACAGTCCTCCTCACTTTTGAAAAGATGTGCTTCTTTCTCCATCAATGTTAAATTAGGGAAATCATTTCAGTAGGAGTATGTGTCATAGTATTCCCCTAAAAAGCAGGCCTTGTGATGAGGACAGAGAGCATGTAGTTTATCTGGGAAGTTCCCAGATACAGGAGACAGAAAGTAAGACAGCCCACAGGGGCCCGTAACTGAGCCAGCTACCTTAGTTGGCAATAAGACCTTAATTTAAATGGAAGCTCTGAGAAATGGCATAGCACACCCATCTGATCTGTCCTGCCGAGGGTCATAGAGTTGGAATATTTGTACTCTCACCCTCTTAAGTAATTTGTAAGGATGCTCCCAGATAGGTATCGGCCATTGTAAATTGGGCTGTTGTGCATGGAAATGGTTCTGGATCTTAAAAGACACAAGTAGAATTGACACACAAAATGCCAGACCGCACATCAGTGATCTGGCTTAATTGAAATAAACCAGGACTTTGACATACAAGGATTTCCACCTGGATCTTTAAGATTATTCTGTTTTGCTGCTTTAGATTATATATTGAAACTTCTTACTCTTCTTTGAAGGTCCAGAATCTGACAATCTTGTGTTATTCCAAGTGTTCCTGAGGAAAGCAACTCCTTATCAACAAAATAATTAACTTTTAGAGCATCTGTGACATCGATTACAGAAGTGTGCTTTCAAGATGAGCTGGTCAGATCCCTAAAGGCCTGTGCCTCACTTTGTGGGACAGTAGAGGAGCAAGTGCAGGAAGGCTGGAGGAAATCTTTGACTCCTGCAAGGTCCCTGGCTTTGCAGACAGCTCTGATGTCCGCTGTTCGAATTTCTTTCATTTTACAAGTAGAAGGACACGTCTGGGCCATTTCTTTCAGCTGGCTTTGCTTTTTGAGGCAGTGTTGGGACCGATGCTTGGAAAGGCCACTTTGGACATGGCCAATGACAACGTGCTCATGCACTGGCTTTGTCTTTCTTGTTGCTTCTGCACAAGTCTGAGACAGTGAGCCAGCCCTGTGCAGCAAAGGTGACCCTTTGGATCCTAGATTCCTTTTCTCTTCAGAGTGCTGCAAGGCAACTAATGCATTTTGATGAGAATCCTCTGCTTGGAATGAAAACAAATAGTATCTCCTGGCTACCCACTCCAGAGGTGGTGGTGAGGAGGCCCAGCTATTTCAGTTATGTATCTTTCTTTCTCTTTCTTTCTTTCTTTCTTTCTTTCTTTCTTTCTTTCTTTCTTTCTTTCTTTCTTTCTTTCTTTCTTTCTTTTCTCTCTCTCTTTCTTTCTTTTCTCTCTCTCTCTCTCTCTCTCTCTTTCTTTTTCTTTCTTTTTGTACCAGGGATTGAACTCAGAGGCACTTGACCCCTGAGCCACACCCCCAGCCCTATTTTGTATTTTATTTAGAGACAGGGTCTCACTTAGTGCCTCACTGTTGCTGAGGTGTTTGCTGAAGATGGCTTTGAACTCACAATCCTCCTGTCTCAGCCTTCCAGTCCGCTAGGATTACAGACATGTGCCACTGTGCCCAGCTCAGTTATGTATCTTTGACTTCTGAGTCTCCCTTGCTTACTGTATAAAATCATTTTCTTCCCAATGAGGCCAATTTTTTTCCCAGGCCATTTCTATTTAAGGAAGCTGAGGCCACCGTATTGAGATTCATGTTTGTGATGATCCCACGGATACAATGACACAGAAGGAGGTGGGGTTTCATTCTCCTTAGGGCACTTCCACCCTAGAGACACCCCAGACAAGTTTCCTAAAGAACGTTTATTTATTTGTTCTTCTCCTGCTTTGCAATTTGCCTTGCCCTTTGAATTGTTGGCCTTTAAGTTCACAGGGACAATCAATGCACTGAAGATAAATTAGAGTATATTTTCATGGAAGTAGATTGTGATACTAGATTTTATTATTCTAAATCAGAGGATGATAACAAGAAGCTCACTGATCAAATGTATTATATAGGTACAGATATATAGACATATATATAAAATTTGAATATACCACAATCAGGGTATGCTTATCCAGATATGTTTTGTTTGATTCTGACAAAAATCTAAATCATATATAAGGAGATATATAGGAAATCTTTATTAGTATTAAATACACTAATTTTTAATGTAAGTTTCTAATTAAAATTATACTTTTTATTCTTCATGAAAATTTAAATTTTTTAAATTTAAAATTAGTTTAAAACTAAATTTAAATTAGCTTTTAAATTTAAAATTAATTTAAAACTAAATTTAAATTAGTTCCTTACATATTAAAAATAGCATATTTTATGTAAGTATATAGGTTTCCTACTTTCAAAAAGTTGAAGATTCAGCAACACTGGGTCCTCCTTTTGCACAAAGGCCATATGATGCAGGAGAAACCTCTGCCCCTGTAGATTGGGTTACTTTTTTCCAGTTTGCCACAGACCTTGCCACTTGATCTTGTCCACTCAGTACTAGGGCCCAGAGTCAGTTGCCACTGTGCTTGCAAATAACACTCAGTCACCCCTGTGCATTTGTGTTGGATTTGAAATTTGAATCCTATACAGACTGAAAGTTACAGAAGCACAGAAAAATATGTTTGCCTCTACCATTGTTCAGCTACCACCTGTCAAATAGTAAGTGTTCAAAGGATATGAGTTAAATCAATAAAGGGAAGGATAAATACTGTCTTAATACTGTCTTGTCCTTTAGCAAGTTAAAATATGTGGTTATAAGAATTACATTTCTTCTATTATGGTAGAATTTAATGCCCCAGTCACCAGCAACTTTGCAAAATTTTCAACCACTGCCTTGACTTTGAACCAAAGTTATCAGTATCACAAGGGAAATTGGGGGTTTGAATGACCAAAGTAACAGGGGATTGAGTTTATTGACAGCCCCTGGAACTTTCCCCTTTTCAAGTCACACACTATGTTATTAATGAGGGGTAAGTGACCTACTGAAAGAACTTCATTTTAAAACTGCAAGCACTTGAGATTTGAGCAAATCATTTGGTATCATGCCAGATGCTAGGAAACCAAGATTTCTCCTCTCCCTACCCCCATCTCCCTTATGTAGCCCTTATGCTATATTAGTACTGCTCAAAAAACTGGAAAAAAAGACTATTTGATTTTATTTAACAGTTTTAGAAATAAATCTAACTTGTAATGGAGAAAGAATGCAGTTTGACTTTTTTTATTATTTTTGTTTTACAGAAGGCCCTTACTTTCTTTTTCCTCGTGCTCCAAGGGGATCACCATAATCAGAGAAACTTGTGAACCTGGGCTTCATCCTGTTCTAGCTGAGATTAGATTGTCCCTGCCCTGAAGGGTCCACTGTAGAGCCACCAGACCCAACTCAGAGTTCTGCTCCCCTGATAATCAACCATCCCAGAGAGAGGAAGGAGTCTGCTCTGTAGGGCCCTCAGAGTAGTAGTTTGAAACCCATACTGAAGAACAGAATACCTAGAATATGGTCTATGACCCTGAAGGAGAGAACAATTTCTTAGGACAAAACAGCACTCCTCACTTGCTTCAGGAGCAAATTCAAACTCCTTACTCTGGCCTATAAAGTCTGATATAATGAGATGACCTCTGACCTCTTCCTTTGCCATGCCCATTTTTCCTCTCTCCCACAGGCCTTGATTCTGCTCCCCAAATGCAGCAGGCCCTCTGAGGCCTTTGCACTAGGCTGGAATGCCATGCTCTGCTCATGGATGGCTCATTTCATCATTCAGTCCTTCTCAGTTTTAAGTCGCCTCCTTAGAGAAAGCTCCCTTGATCCACCCATCTTTATGCACCTCAACTTTAACCTATACTTGCAACTTAACCGCTTTCAGAAATTATCTAGTTTGTTTCCTTGCTCACTGTCATTTTCCCCACTAGAAAGTATGTTCCATCAAAACAGGGCCCTGACCTCTATTCATCAGTATATTCTCAGCACATGGTACACAGTCCCCCCAAAAAGTTGTTGGATGAAAAATCATATAAAAGAGATACCTGTAGGGCATCAGAGAACAGGGAATTTGATAAGCTTTAGAAGCAGGAATAGAAGATGCAAGAAAGGAAGGAGCTAGGAAGAGGAGTCCAAAGAATAGTAAGAATAAAAACAGAAGGCAGAGGCCATCCTCTCCTGCTGGGCAATCCTCCTTAACCATCCACCCTGTTGACTTTCCTGTCAATACCACTTCAAGCTCAGCAGAGCATTTTAAAGGCAAAGCAGGAGGGACGTGGAACAGTTGCTATTGTTCCCCTCACCTCTGCTCAGCACTGTACTTCCAGCCTGCTCCTTCTTGGCCAGGATGCTGGAGGACACAGCCAGCCAACTAACCAGCCTCAGTGTCCCACCTGGAGTAGGTTAGCTTGCTCAAGACCCTGGGAGAACCAGCACGTTGGGCACAGCACACTGTCACCTCTTCCTCCTTTTCTACTGGACCTACTTATTTCCAGCCCCTGCCTCACATTTAGGAGACTGAATCCTGGACATAGAAGCCTTTGGAAAGGCCTTTGTTGATTCCCAACAGTGAGCTCCTAGGATCCCCTTGGAGCACTGTGCTCACCTAATGATGGTCTTGGCCTATATTTATTGAGGGACTAACCAGCATCAAGCTTTTCATCTGCCTTACTTCATTTAAGCCTCACAACCTCTCCATGAGACAAAGGATTATTATCCATGCTTCTCAGAAGAGCAAATGAAAGCTCAGAGAATTAAACAACCTGCCCAAGGTCACAAAGCTGAGTAAATGCCAGAATCAGCATATACCAGCAAACTAGTTCTAAATGCTTTTAAATGTCATTACCCCCAAATGAACAAAATTGCACTTTAACCTTTCTTTTATTCTTTGGTACTTTGTTCTCAGTTTAACTGATTTCTTTCTTTCTCTTTCTTTCTTTCTTTCTTTTGTTGGAATGGTAGATAAATAAGTATATTCATCTAATTTTCTCTAGATAGCCACCATGAATTATAAAGAAATGTGACCTTTGCACATCTGTTTTATTTTTTCCATGGTGGTAATGTGGGGTTTATTTTTTGACTGTCTGCTTTTTGAGGACTCCCTCCTTGCCTGCCCCTAGAAAGTTTTCCACACCCCATAAAGCCAAGAAATGTTTTACTTGCACCCCACTTTCTGTTCCTTGCTGCCCCCTAGTGGCTGAAGTAAATACAGCTCCTGCTCCAGCAGCCTCTGACAAAGCCCAGAAGCTACATGTTCTTACAGGGCCTGATTTTAGGGGAAAAAAATCTACACTCAGCAGGTTCTTTAAAATAATTTGCCTGAAATCACTGTATATTTTGAAATCACACGTATATTTTGTCTTCCCAGAATAACTCAGGATTGGGATATGGGTTCAGGAGTCCTGAATGAGATATTTCCAAATAAAATATGCTTCTAGATGCCATAGCATTTCCTATTTTTTCTCCTATACATCAAAACTTTAAAAACACTATAAAATATATACATAAGATGTGATGGCAATTGATATGTGCCTCTTTTACATGTCCCAGAAAGTAAATCAAGTGGCACTGTTGTTTCTACTGTGAAATAAAATGTGAAATGCAGTTCCCTTCTTAAGAACTCTGGAACTTTCTTTTGTATTCAAAGGAAGAAGTAAGGGCTTTGCAGGAAGAATGGAGAGGCTGGTAATAATTCTCCCAATGCCTCTTGTTAAAAATAGGTAGTGGGAGAAGTTGTAAGTGTATTCAGGATGTACTTGTTTTCTGGTTGTTTTGTTGTGGTCATTCTGGAACTTGTGTGTCAGAAAATAAAACCTTGAAAGCTGTGTTTACACAAGGTTACAAGACTGACCATACTGACTAAATTAATTCATCATTTTTTTCCTCATTGATTCCACCAGCTGTGTTGGTGATTTGTGGAAATAGCAGAACCAGCCTGATTGAGTTAGGTCAGACCACAAAGCTTGAAGAGTCTAAGTTTGCAAGAATTCTGACTTGAATTCACGTTTGTTTTTTGCTTTGGTTTTATTGCCAACCCATAGAACAATAGTGCAAAGGTTATAGATAACAACACAGATACAAAAGGTAGCTGTTGTTTGCTGATGCCTCACATATTCATCCCTGGGATACATCCAAACCTCAGAGGTCAGTTCAGCCCAAGTGGGTTGATGAACCTCCCGGGAAGATGGAGCCAGGCTCAGAACCACAGGGGCATCTGCATATCCCTCGGAAATCTTACACTTTAAATAGAAAGCAGAATCTGGGGAAGAATTGAGGACTGTGTCTTTGGAGAGGGTGAAATGTATTTCAAATAAAGGGTATTGATGTGAAGGAGGATAGGGATGAATGGCAGATGGTCCTAGGGGTACAAGGGGTACAGTTACTTTTTCCCAACTAAAAGATTCCTGAATCTATAGATAATGTAGCTTCTTGTGAAGTTCAAAGTGTTCATGTGTCATAGTTCCAGCACATGAAGATAGAAATCCCCGGCAAGGGCAACCTTTCTCAAGTAAAAGGGCAAAGCTTCATTAAAACAAGCCAACAGGTCAGTGTTTAGCTTTTTTCCAGTCTTTCGTTCATGCCTGTACCACAGAAGAGAAGCCTGGAGGTATTGCAGCCATCTTGAGAGTATAAGGCAACCAGCCATCATGAGTGCTAAGGTTATTCTGGAGGTATTAAAACTGGAAGTATTCAAAACTGAGGAGCGAGTCACAAAGGCCTTGCAGGGGCATCGTACCACCCTTGTTCTGGCTACTCCATTGGCCTTTTTTTTTTTTTTTTTTTTTGGTGAGACAAATGATTCCTAATGTTTAGTCCACTCTTGTGGTGTTTTCTGTTATTTATAAACGAAAACAAGTTTTTGTAGCTCAGGTTAAGATTCCTATCAGGTTGTCTTAGCTCAAGCTGTAATAACAGAGTACCATAGACTAGGTGGATTAAACAACAGAAATTTATTTCTCTGTTTTGGAGGATGGAAGTCCAAGTCAAGGTGCCTACAGACTGTCTGACAAGTCCTTCCCTGGCTTGTAGACAGTTCACTGTGCTCATATGACCTTTCCTGGGTGTGTGTTCCTGGAGAAAGACATTTTTCTCCTTTCCTCTTTTGTGAGGACACTAATTCCATCATGAGGTCATCACTTTTGTGTAACCTTATCTAAACCTAATTCCCTCTGAAAAGCCTCATCTCCTAAGAACATTAAGTTGTGGGCTAGATCTTCAATAATTGAATCTGAAGCCAAAGAACTACACAGACACATCTACAAGTCAATGCAGTGTATGAATTTAAGAAGTTTTAACAATTTTCCTTTAACTTCATTGTGTTTTTATTTGGGTATATACAGAGCTGCTTCAGAAGTCATAATATAGAGAGCAGGTACATTAGCAAGAATAGTCTTGGGGTCAAGAATCAAGGATTACTATTTGACCCATTTAAAAATGTATTAAAATTCATGTACTGGGCTAATCAATAGTTTTATCAAATTATTTTCTCTCTCTCTTTAAGGATTCATTTAATTATTTGATTTATAATATATAACAGGCTATTTGTTGAGTTTGGGCTATGAATAATCAACAGTAATTTTTATTTCGCTACTAAGTATAGAGCTGTATATCAGTTTGAAAAAACACTCGTAGACATACAGAACACTTAAATATGCTAACATCATAACAATATCCAGACTATATCTAACTCCACTCTTTTTCTTATTGATGTAAACTCATCTCAGGAATCACAAAGAGAAATAACCCATGCATTACTCTACAACTGATCATTAGCAACTCATCTACAACTGTGAATTAATGCAAATTTTTAGAGTGATGGATTTGAGCAGTACATTTTAAAAATAAATTTGGAACTAAAGTATAAGACCCCTTTGTGTTAATTCAGCATGAAAGAATCAGTGTCAGGAGCTGTTAACATGATATGTGACAAATAATGTCTGCATAATAGTGATTCACAATTGTAATTTAGGTCATAAGTATGCCTTGTATCATTATGTCTTTTAATTATTTTTCTGTTGCATAAGTACTCTTGTTAAATAATTTTTAAGAACAGCAAGCACATTTAAAGACATTTCACTAGACTCCGGCATTTTTTTTTTCATTTCCAACAGTTGCAGAGAGCTTGATATAAAATCCCCACCCCCTCACACACAATATCACTCAGCATTATATAGGAATGCACCAGGTTTGGAACCTGTGACTTTAATGTTCCACAGTATGTCACAGGAGGTGGGATTTTTTTCCTTAGTAAAACAACACCTTTCTGCTGCTCCAGCTGGGATAGTGGCAGGAGTTTGAATGCAGGGTAAAGTTAATGCCTGTTGGTTGAGTGGAGAATGTCTGGTTTCAGCAACAGAAATGACACCCAGGCAGAAGGGTGGCTTGTTTGAGACTGACAACACTTGGGTATCCATGTTCTTTTGGGAAAGATGAAAAAAACATTTTTATCATAACATATTTGGGTAGTGGTTACATCAAAATAGGTCACATGGACATACCCAGTGCCACCCCCTAGAGCCACTGGTGCTTTGGACAATCACAGGGAGCCACTGGAGTTGTAGGAGAAGTGGCCTGAGCAAGAAGTCCTGTCTTCCCTGTGGTGATTCCTGTACCTTCCCTTTGCCCCAGAGCCTTGTCTGAAGCACTGGAGAGATTGTGCAGATTTTCCGTTGATGTCTGAGGGCTATGCTTGGAGTCCAGATCAAACTAAACTTTCTAGGATCACTCTAGAATATTTAGAGCTCTGTGTTCAAAGGAATTAAAACTTTGGGACCTGTTTGGACACAAATAAGCCAGCTGTGAGTAAACTTTATAAGGTGCTTGAAAAATGCCTGGCCCCGTCCCTCTTACCAAACTTCCTCTCTCCTGTAACCCCTCTCATTCACACACAGTATCCCCAATGGACCAGAGGTAATACAGACTTTTTTTCAAAAAAGGCTTCTCTTATAGGATTTAGGAATTTAGGGATTAAGTTGTTGCTCAGTTTGATTACCCAGACTATAGCCTCTCTTTTATAAGTGGTTCAAGGCTATTCACATAGATCTTAATTTGAAGTTTAAAAAAAGAAGAAGAAGGAAGGAATAGTTCTAGGTAGGCAAAGGGGCAACTGGGCTCTGCTCATCACCTTTAAGACATTAGGTTCTTTGTAGCTTTGGCTCTGAAAATTTTGTCATCTTAGCCCTTGAAATTGTGAACTCCTTCATTTATACCTTGCCTGATTGTTCTTTGGCAACTGAGTTTTATCTGATAGTAAAATGCCAAATAATGTGCTCCAACTGTCTAGAAAACATCTATCTGGAAATGGCATAATTTACAAGATAACTTCCTAATCTAATGAAATTAACTTCTATTACTATTACATGATCATGAATGAAACTTTGTGGCAAACAATATATTTTAAGGTACTCTCTTTCTAGAAGAATTTCAGTTATACAACTGAGAATAAAAACAAATCTACTATGTACATTTTTCTGTGTATTCATCTCAATAAAAAATATTTTAAAAGAAATAATAGGAGTTGCTATTGAAGTACATTTCTGTTTAAAAAAAAAAAAACGATCCTTTTCTATCTAAAGCTTTCCTAATTAAAACAAATTCTTTGAAGTTCACATACCCCTGTGTGCAGTTTCAACATATTTTATTCACCTGCAATGAAGACAACCACTTTGGGGAAATATTGGATTTACAATTTTTATTCCATGTGTGTGAACTACTTTGTGGTAAAACTCTAGAGAATTAAATCCATAATTTATTCTCCTAACAGGTACCACCTGCAAGATGGAAGCAACACAGCTCCTCATCCATAGCTCCTTCCTGGGTTTCACCACAGACAAGGACCCTGGGAACTAAGGAATCTTGATTTGTGGCACTTAAACATGTGATTTAATCATAACTAGAAAAGGAAATTTTACCCACATGAAAAAGTCACAAATGGTTATAAGGTTTCCCCAGTGACATTTTCCATGAATTTATATATTCAAGAGTCCCAAAGCATTGAATTGGATATCAGTCCCATGCCTTATTTGCTCTTCACTCTTACCTAAGTGTCACCTGTTTCTTATGCATGAATAATACGGTAGATATTTTTTTTCATATTCAGACAAGAGAGTCGCTAACAATAACTCTTGAAAGGTGTGCATTAGCAATTGTTAACCAGTAGTTTTAGGACCATACAAAGTTCATTCATCCATGAATTAGGTGATATTTTTCAAAGTATAGACTCCCTCTCCTAAGACAATTAAATGAGAACTTCTACTATACATTGAAGCCTGGGCATCTATACCAAAAACCATTTCCCCAAATGATTCTTAGCCATACTACAGTTTAAAAAATGCCTAGGTTTGAACTTTCCTTCAGCTACTCATTCATTCAGCCAAATCTTGCCGAGCTCTTGTTAAGTATTGGAGGATAAATTAATGAGACCATCACTGTCCCTGTCTTTAAAAAACTTAGAACCCAGCATTTGCTGAAGCATGCTTCACAGCCTTCAGTGTCCTGTAGGACCTTAATGATTTACAAAATGTTGAGCAAACTTTTCTGCAAGACAAGACCCAAGACAGAAACACTGCATTCTAAAGAATAAAAAGAATTGTAATAGGAGACCACATGCTCACTACCTCCAGGGCTTAGTAAGTGGCAGCTGAATTACCTCTGATAATTGTCATCATCACCTAAGCCTAACCCCATTGTCTATGAAAATAGGAAGGAGGAGGGGTCTGAGGAGAAGCCATGCATCCAAGAACCTTGAACCTGAAGCAGCTAGGACCAAATCTCTTCTCTTTTCTTGCTGTGAACAGAGGAGTTGTTTTCTCACCACAAATACCAACTAAAGAAAGTGCTAGTTGAGGCACCCTTAGAAATTGGCATGCATTTAAAAAGGAGAAATTGGACAACTAATTTCCTAGTCCAATATCTTCTCATGTTGTTGACTTCCAGGTCTACCACCTGCAGCTATCTAAACTGGGTTAAAGAAAATTAGAGGATGTGAAGTAGAGATGATGGGCGGTAGGACAATTTATACTCCCATGGGAGATGCTGCAATTATGGCAGGTACCAGCACCTGTCCAAAAGGACTGATACCTATCGAGGGGTCCCAAGAAGAAAGAGGCTAGGGGATGCACCATGCCTGTGGGAACAGAGAAAAGCAAAAGAGGTCTGGAGCTAACACTGCCCCCACAAAGCCATGACACAAAATAGTATATTAATTTGCATTTCTATCTACTAAATGAAAAGGACATTTTGCTCTTTGTAGCCTTAATTCTTCTTTGCTTTCCCAATAGAAATAAAATAGAAGAAAAGTGAAAGGATAGACTAAGCTCCTTCCCTACTTTTTGAACTCCTACAGTAGGGTGGGAGGAGGTATGTGGTAGTACATTGCAAATGAGAGTAAAGTTCTTAAAGTTTTTAAATGAACTAGACTGATCAGTAAACTGTGGAATCTGACCATATCATTATGTCACAAAGTGTATAGTTGAAGATAATAATTGAAAAAAAATTCATGTTTATACCACTCTAAGTTTATCACATGATGTATGAAAATATAAAAAGACATTCTTTAAGCAAATAATATTGGAAAATAATGTAAACTATATCCCCCTTCACCACCACCATCACTCATCATGTTGAAAATGACAGGGACAATCAGTATACAAGAGACTGGGAAGACTTGCAAAAAAAAAACTTCTTAATTGTGTTTAATTCAGTATATTTGACTCAACATCTTAGAGTGTATGTGTATGTGTCCTGTTATATCTTACAGGATGCTAAAATTCCATGGAAGACAGGCTGGGACAAATACTAGTTTGCTTTATATAGTGTACGATGCAGCACTATGAGGCCAGAAATCAAAGTGATTATGATATTTACATCTTAATATTTTTTTCACAATACAATTATTTAATTTATTTATATGTGGTGCTGAGGATCAAATACAGGGCCTTGCATGTGCTAGGCCAGCACTCTATGGCTGAGCCACAACCCCAGCCCTTAATATTTTATTAGTGAAAGATCATCATGGTTAATGAAAGTAACATTGAAAGGATTGTCATTCACAAAGTAATAGTAACTAATCCTTTTTAAAATTTTTTTTTCACTGTAGATGGACACAATACCTTTATTTAATTTATTTATTTATTTTCATGTGGTGCTGTGGATTGAACCCAGTGTCTCACAAGTGCTAGGCAAGTGCTCTACCTACTGAGCTATAATCTCAGCCTCAGTAACTAATCTTTATTGGCACTAAATGCCTTCTGGATATTTTACTAAGCATTTTATGTGCATTATCATATTGAATCTTCCCAAGAACCCTCCCAGGTAGGCACTATTTATATCCCCATATTACAGATGAAAAAAAAAAAAAAGGAAGCTCAAGCTACACAGCTTCAGGAAAGCCTTAAACCCATATCCATCAGACTCCAATTCTGCCCTGGGCCACTAGGATATATTGCTTTGTGTTCATATTTTCCTCTAGACTTATGGGAAATTATCCCAACTATGATTCTAATATTACTCATGACCACAGTAAATAATCAGTCATACCTTTGAAACTTGTAGCAATTAAAATGATCCTGACTTTTCTAACTAGCATTTGCAGGTTAAATAACAGTGTAAGGATCTGGATAGTGAGTGTAGTAATGATTTGAAATCGATATGAACTACAAGAGAAAGGCCAAAGGGAGGTTGAGCAGCTGTACACTGTGGAAATGTTAAGGTTCCTCTGGGTGGCAGATGATATGAGTCTCTGTGGGGGTGGGGTGGGTATGGTGAGAATATTTATCTTCAATATACCCTGAGTATGAGCAAATTGGTTGCAGATGGCTCACAGCTGTGAGGAATACCTTTGTTTCATTTGAAACTTGTTATAAATCTGTTCCTTAAACTACCTGCTCCAATGACTTTTAATTGAAAGGATGTTGGGTAAGTCCCTGTATATGACCCTCATATATCATCATAAAAGTGGTGGTGGGATTTGGGCTAGAAACCCCTGGGACAGTCCCTAGATTTATCGAAGGACTAGGTTACTATGAGCACCTTGGGGAGTTTGAGTTAAGGCTATTATTGATTATCAACATTGTAAAGAAGAAATCAATTTAAAAAAATAATAGATTTGAAGAAGAAAAAAATCTCCTTTGACTAGAAAAAGGATATTTTACAAAGTTGTACTAGAATTATTCTTTTTTTCTGAGAGCATATTGGAAAGTGGAAATATTATTCTGTTATTTAAGAAGTTTGGATTGAAATGGAAAAGGGACAAGTTTGGGGGTAAGCGGTTGAACTTGCTTTGCTTCTCTGTAGAAGGGTAATGAAGGTTCAGTCATTGTCCAGGAATCTATTTGGTGATCAAAGAGTTATTTGATTTCATAAAACCTAAATTAAAGGATCTCATCTTTGAATCAAAACATTTTTACCTATGTTTACAACATATAAATTTTCATTAAGTCCTATAGAGTAACTTTACATTTAAAAAAAAAACTTGTTTAAATGTTGGAGTTACTATAATTTCTATATTACTAGCTTTTTTAAGTTGTTATTATTGAAATCTCGAGAGTCCTTTTACACTAACTCCTTGAGAGGTAAAAATGTCCTTGGCAAGTTATTCTGACTCTCTGAAAGTAACTCATGGATGGAACATCAGTCTTTCTCAAAGAACTTCTTTTTTTATTATTGGTTGTCCAAAACATTACAAAGCTCATGACATATCATCTTTCATACATTTGATTCAAGTGGGTTATGAACTCCCATTTCTACCCCAAATACAAGTTGCAGAATCACATCGGTTACACATCCACATTTTTACATAATGCCATATTAGTGACTGTTGTATTCTTCTACCTTTCCTATCCCCTACTATCCCCCCTCCCCTTCCCTCTCATCTTCCCTCTCTACCCCATCTGCTGTTATTCAATTGTCTCCCTTGGTTTTTTTCCCCTTTCCCCTCACAAACTCTTATATGTAATTTTGTGTAACAATGAGGGTCTCCTTCCATTTCCATACAGTTTCCCTTCTCTCTCCCTTTCTCTCCCCCGACTCGTCTCTGTTTAATGTTAATCTTTTCCTCATGCTCTTCTTCCCTGTTCTGTTCTTAGTTACTCTATTTATATCAAAGAAGGCATTTGGCACTTGTTTTTTAAGGATTGGCTAGCTTCACTTAGCATAATCTGCTCTAATGCCATCCATTTCCCTGCAAAATCCATGATTTTGTCATTTTTTAGTGCTTCATAATACTCCATTGTGTATAAATGCCACATTTTTTAATCCATTCATCTATTGAAGGGCATCTAGGTTGATTCCAGAGTCTAGCTATTGTGAATTATGCTGCTATGATCATTGATGTGGCAGTATTCCTATAGTATGCTCTTTTAAGGTCCTCAGGGAATAGACCAAGAAGGGCGATAGCTAGGTCAAATGGTGGTTCCATTTCCACCTTTCCCAGGAATCTTCATACTGCTTTCCACATTGGCTGCACCAGTTTGCAGTCCCACCAGCCATGTACAAGTGTATCCTTTTCCCCACATCCTCGCCAGCACTTATTGTTGTTTGACTTCATAATGGCTGCCAATCTTACTGGAGTGAGATGGTATCTTAGGGTGGTTTTGATTTGCATTTCCCTGACTGCTAGAGATGGTGAGCATTTTTTCATGTACTTATTGATTGTATGTCCTCCTCTGAGAAGTGTCTGTTCAGGTCCTTGGCCCATTTGTTGATTGGGTTATTTGTTATCTTGTTGTTTAATTTTTTGAGTTCTTTGTATATTCTGGATATTAGGGCTCTATCTGAAGTGTGAGGAGTAAAAATTTGTTCCCAGGATGTAGGTTCCCTATTTACCTCTCTTATTGTTTCTCTTGCTGAGAAAAAACTTTTTAGTTTAAGTAAGTCCCATTTGTTTATTCTTGTATTTAACTCTTGGGCTATGGGCGTCCTATTAAGGAATTTGGAGCCCGACCCCACAGATCTTCTTTTGAAGCCAGTGAATATTGCACTTTCTTGAGAGGTGGGTCAAAATATGGATCTGGATCTTTAAAAAACCCATGCATGAGGCTAGGAGTGTTGGCACATGTCTGTGATCCCAGTAGCTCAGGAGGTTGAGGCAGGAGGATCATGAGTTCAAAGTAAGCCTCAGCAAAAGTGATGTGCTAAGCAACTCAGTGAGACCTATCTCTAAATACAAAATTGGGCTGGGGATGTGGCTCAGTGGTTTAGTACCCCTGAGTTGAATTCCTGGTACTCCCCACCTACCAAAGAAAAAAGAATTACAAAAGATTGTAACTTCCAAACTGGAAATTAAGACAGTCTGATTCTAACTTTAGTTCTGCCACCAACAATGAGAAGGTGGGCAACTCAACCACAACATCCAAATCTTGATTTCTTTCTGTGATGATGTAGACATGTCCTCAATGTATTGTAATACCTGAAACAACAGAATTGGGTCATTCATGAAAATATAAAATGCTATGGTCAAAAAGGATAAAATAATTGTATCTTCATATGCTGCTATGGAGTGCATTTTCTGGAAAGCAGATGAACAACTTTGCCTTTTGACAAGCATTTCATCCATAGAAATTAATCCTACATATATTCAGAGATGCATACAAAAGACATCACAGCTTGGTCTATCATAATAAAAATGAAAAAAACTAAATGTCTAAACATGTAGTGAAACTATTAAATTAATCATGGTTTATCCACATGATGGCATGCCAAACAACTACTTTTTAGTGTTTTTTTTTAAGTTAAGGATTTTTGCAATGAAGCATTGTGTGTTTTTTTTTAAATTGACCCAGAGTATTTGTGCATTATATAATTAAGTCTGTGGGTAAATCCTGGAAGGAAATAGACTATATTTAAATAATATTTTGTGTGTATTCATCCAATTTTCCTTAGTGAGCATCTAATATTTTTTAAATCATAAATTAATTTTTTGAAGGTGAATTTCATCTTGAGAACTAGGGAAAGCTTCGTAGAGGGTGTCATTTGCTCTAATTCTTAACTTTCTGGAGTCCTTCCCAGCTCTGAAATGCAAGTATTCTATAAATGGGACATTTCTCACTGTCAAGGCAAGCTGCAGATTTTAAACTACTACCCAGATAATTATTGGAAAGTCAGAGCAGAGTTTTCTTTATATTAACTTTTCAGTGAGTGAACAATGTCTTGCAAGACTTAGGTAACATGCCCTGTTTTCACTCACTCCACATCCTAAATATTGATCTTCAGGGAATTGAATTTTACAGTCCTGTGTATGTTCCAAAAGAGTTTCAGTTTTTTCTCTTACTCATTTTGTAATCATATGAGTTGTTTGATGAATATAAATTTAAATATTGATCAAAACAGGAACAAAGCTGAACTGCTGAAATTTACATGATGCCACCACTGGGGTACAGGCTGAATGTGGGCTGGCGGTGGCATGTGGATCAGGCTTTCCACTTATGGGGCCATCTATGAAGGCATGCTTCGGGGAAATGTCAGGCAACATGTCTGAAACTGCTATAGCAGAATTTGTTATAGACAAAATATATTTTCTCAAAAACCAATTGAACCATAAATACTTTATACTAAAACAAAATCTGAAGATTTCTTCTGATTTCAAACATATTTGAGTGTATTTTACTTCTCCCTTTGACCTGAAACATTCAGTGCACATTATAATGTCTACAGTAATTCTCAGTGTTTGGCTGCATGATGTGATGGGTTTTCACTTCCCTTAAAGTAGGATCTGCAATTACAGTTGACTTTGACTACTAGGGTTCCCAGGAGCTCCTCAACACATTTGCAAGATAGTGTGGAGACACAGAGAGAGAAGTCCCAGAAAATGGTACCATTAAAAGTGTTTTAAACCTTTAATCTTTGGCTACCATTGTTTTTGTTTTAACCTTTGATAGAAAGAGGCTATATGAAAGATGTGTGTTTGAGCCCAAGATCTGTCTTGGAAAAAGTTAGAAAACTAGTGACCTACTTGACTTCAATGATGTTAACGAATCAGACTTCAGCTTTCACTTTTCAGCTAGCTCAGTCATTTGACTTGCCTCAGATAACTTCAATGATGACTGTGTCCACTCTCACCAGAGTCACTGGGTAATCAGAGAGCCCACTGGTCAACTGATATGCCTGTATGGCAATGAGGACAGAAATGGCACTTCAACTAGAAAGGCAATATGTCAATCAATGGAAGGGTAACTGATGTGATACAGCAATTTGTATACGGGGTAAACTTGGGAGTTCATAACCCACTTGAATCAAACTGTGAAAGATGATGTATTAAGAACTGTGTAATGTTTTGAACGACCAACAATAAAGTAAAAAAAAAAAAAAAAAAGAAATGGCACTTCACAATTTCCTTCCAAGTTGACTTCACATTTGTAATTTTTAAAGTAACTGTTTAATTGCTCTTTTAAAAATGATACACACTGAAGATTTTTAAATTAGGCAAGAAAGTACAGAAAAGAAAAACAGATGATCCCAAATCTTACGCCCTAAAAATAAATATTTTTAATATTTGATGGATATTTTCAAGAGCTCTTCACAGACGTAAAATAAAATGTATATTCTATCTATCTATCTACCTACCTACCTACCTATCTATCTATCCATCTAAGAAATAAAGGAAGAGACAGACCAAGAGAGAAAACAGAGGAAGAATAAGAGATCATATCATACAATATCCATGAACTTAAATTTAGGGTTGCCCTTAGGATATATCCTGATTTTTATGTTACCTTTTCTAATCTAAGTTTCATTACCAATTGTTCCAAATACTTTTATTACCTTGTCTTCCATTAGTCTGTCTTAGAGCTCTCCATTTCTGACAAAGGATTTAGCATGTTCTTTTGAACATGGACCACGTTTTCCTGTCTTCTGAGCTTTACTCTGGCTAACTTCTGCCCTGGCTTGCTGGTCCAGATTCCCTGAGCAAGTGTCACCTCCTCTCAGCTCTAAAACTGCCCAATAGCCCACACTTGTTTTTGGCATTTGGTCTGTAATATATTTTATTCATTGTCTTTTGGTATGCTGGTGTCCCTATTAGATTGTAATGTTCCCTAGAACAACAGAACTGGTGGGGGGGTTTTGTTGTTTGTTTGTTTGTTCGTGTGTGTGTGTGTGTGTGTGTGTGTGTGTGTGTGTAGTTACCTGGGGCTTTCCACCCATTGCTGAATACAATCATTGGGTGATTTCAATTTGCTGCCTACCTGCTTCAAAAGGCTGAGGAGGGATCTAAAAGTTTAGGAAACTGGTGAGGTGTCACAGGACTCATCAGTGTAGATTTCAGGATACCCAGGAGAGGGCTAGGAGCTTGGTGGGACATGACAGAAATGTGCCTGACAACAGCACAGCTAGAGCACACCCCAATATCCACTTTACACATACTCATCAAATGAGGGCAATTGATTAAGTGGAACACTTACAGGAAAGTTAATGCATTAGGAACCTGAATTTCAAAAGGATGAAGAACAAAACTTTGAAAACACAAGAAACAGACTGAAGAGAAAATTGCCTTTCAAGAGAAGAAAAAAATAGATGAGTTTCCTCTGGGGAAAACATGGTAAAAAAGAGGGAACCAAGGGCAAAATGAAGGCGGGTGAGGCAGTGTCATTTGTTGTGCAATTTGATGTCATGATCCTGCTGAAAAAATTTGTTTACATGAAGGGGAGAAAAACCTGGGAGTGAGTGAGCTCCATAATTGAGACCACATGTGTCCCTGTTATTCTGGCTTTTCAGGGACTGAAGAGTATATGTCCCATTAAGACAATCTTAGGAGATCATTTGCAAGTTAAATAATATGGAACAGTTCTACTTTCTCTACATATTTTGTTAAAGTGAACAAGGAAACAAAAGCAGGTTGATTTTTGAACTTCAACTTCCAGTAACATCTGTTTAAATGTATACATGCACACACACTGACTCTCTTACAATTCAGCCCATCTCAGAAGGTATGATGGACACCTCAGAAACATTACCCAAGTCCATGCCACTCTGAACCAAGGATTCTGCCACCTCCTTTGGAGACAAAGTCCAAGAAACTGTGCTTTTTTCCCTCTGACTCAACTTTTGGTAGGGAACAGCAATCCTATCATTACAGTTTCTATAATGTCATGCAAATATTTGATCTGTTTTGCTCAAGTATGTTATCAGTTCTTTTCTAAAGGCAATTGCATCCTATTCACAATCTAAGAGGAAATAGATGTAGAAAACAGGTCACTGACTTTGGAGTCAGACTTTGTGTTCTAGAAGAAGTCATTTAGCCCTTCTGCAACTCAGTTACCTCTTCAATAAAATGGAAATTATAATACCTATCTCCCAAAGGATTTGTTACACTAAATGTCAAAAATGTAATAGTTTTGTGCCGCTCTGACAATTTCACCCACACAGAAGAGCAAGGAGAATCAAAGCACCCACATGTACGCTGTATGACATTAGTACCATATCCCTTGCCAAATAGAAAGTAACTGACCCGAACAAATCTTTCCACAATCTTGGTCTAGAACTAAGCAACAGCAGGCAATCTAAGTTAATTTCTGACCAAAGGGGATAAAATATGTGGTTGGTGACATTTAGCCTTGTGTTTGCTAAAGAAATATATTTCCTCTTACTTGAAGAGGAAAAGGGAAAGATGAAATAACAAGAGAACACCTCACCTAGGTTCCTGACACCTGTCCAGTACCCAGTCTCTGTTCTTCATAATGACTAGCTAACTTCCTGAGGTAATTATATTCCATGAGGTAATTATATTCATGAGTTAATGGACTCACATTAAATTCCCAATGTCCATGAAATAGTTGGAAATTGGTATATTTTCTTTGGCAATTAAAAAAAATTTGAATAAAACCATATTTTGGGGGGTGTGCCAGGGATTGAACTCAGGGGCACTCAACTACTAAGCCACATCCCCAACCCTATTTTGTATTTTATTTAGAGACAGGGTCTCACTGAGTTGCTTAGCACTCACCGTTGCTGAGGCTGGCTTTGAACTCGTGATCCTCCTGCCTCAGCCTCCTGAGCTGCTGGGATTACAGGCATGCTCCACTGTGCCTGGCAAATAAAAACATATCTTAATACCTCTCAGAGAGTACCTGACATGTAACAAGCTATTTTCATAGCATTTTAATGCAATTTGAATGTGAAACAATTGGAAATTTAAGAAGTTTCTTAAGAAATCCTATGAAAGAACTGGAACACCATTTTTACTTGTATGAGGTAGGCCTACCAAAGTAATTGATGGATAATTCTTTCAGTTCACAAAAAGAAGCAAGATAATAAAAACCATACATACAAGAGATATTTACTCATCTAATTTATGATTTATCTTTTTCTTTTTTCTTTTTCTAGTTGAGGATGGACACAATACCTTTATTTTATTTATTTATTTTTATGTGGTGCTGAGGATCAAACCCAGGGCCTCACACATGCTAGGTGAGCACTCTACCACTGAGCCATGACCCCAGCCCTGATTTATCCTTTTCTTAATCTCCAAATTTATGTTTAGTTTAGCAAACAACATGCACAAAATGTGACAAATAATGAAATTACTCAAAAATATGCTTAGGCTGTGACATTACACAGATTTCTTAAGATGTAGCCCCTTATTAGACCAACACTTCTTAATAAATCAATATGGATCCATTTCTTCTGAGGTACAACACAGATTTGTTACTAATAGCTAAAACATTAAACTTTGCCCCTTTCCCCTCCTTTTGGCTTTTAGTGAAAATCCAAGGTATTTCTATGATATCTTCACTCATCACTTATATTAAGCTATATTTTCTCCTCTGGGAGAGAAAAGGTGCTTATTTGAGAATAGAGGCCATTGCTCTAAATTTTCAATTCCCCATTTGCACAATAGGTGAGATGCTGCTAAACTTGTTTTGCCACCATAAACAGTTTGGCTTCAGTGATGCTGTAGCAACTACATTGCAAGACAGTTCTTGGTGGGCTAGAAAATAAATGCACTCACACTGAAATTTAAAGAGTAGTAGTCAGAATATTTAAAAACCTATAGGGCTTATCACTGACAAAGCAGAACACATTCTGAAGAGCTGGAGCATGATGGTAAAGCCCCTGCCTTCCCCCATTTCTTTGTCTGTCAAGTGAAAACCTTTAATAGCTAGAATGAGCAGAAATCTGGAAGATCTCAGTAGAGAAACCTGCACAGCCAGGGCTGCAGTGGTATTTGAGTGCCCAGAGAAGTTAATATTTGCCAGTGGGTACAGAAATATTACAAGACTTTTAACAACTGGATAGGCTATACTATTATGTACCCAGCAAATAGTGCTACCAGCTGGACAAGAGAATTGGAACAATTAATACTGAAAAAAAAAAAAAAAAAAGGAAACACTCAGATTTTCTGTGTACTGAGACCCTGGAGAGGATTCCTAGAGTGTATTCCACAGCAAGAGGATTATTCCAGAAGATATTTCTTGATGTTCCATTATAGTTTCTACTGACAAGTAAGATTGAGAATGAGACCTTGTCCATCATATTTCTATATTCCTCAGCACATTACTGAAATATAAAACCTGGAGTAAAGAAACTTCTTGAACATTTTTTAGTCCATGCATCTAATAAGCTTATTTCCCCCAGTGAATTCCTTTGGTATGAAATGACAGCTTTTTTATGACACTAATATTCTTTGCAGCAACGTTTGAGAAATGCCACTGAAATTGTCCTCTCCGCATTTACATACACTGGGGTTTGTGAACTCTGACAGACAGCTCACCACTGATGTGTGGAAAAGCCAGGCAGGGTTGCCCTGCTGCAATCATTCCCAGGATTATATAATGATTTATTCCAGAGGCTCAGGAGTCTTGCCACTTACTTTTTTGATTGCAAGACTAAGAGAGGTCTTCAAACACTCCCGCTAATGGTCAGAGGTTGGCAAACACTTGCTATAAACTTCAGAAAGTAAATATCTTTATTGTTGTTGTTGTTATTTTTTAGTTGTAGATGGACACAATAGCTTTTTAAAAAAATTTTTATGTGGTGCTGAGGATGAAACCCAGTGCCTCACATGTGCTAGGCAAGTGCTCTACCACTGAGCTACAACCCCAGCTCCAGAAAGTAAACATCTTTGCATGGCTGTTTCTTATTACAACTCATCAGCTCTGCTGCTAGAGTGAAAGCAGCCATAGATAGACACATGTCAATGAATGAGCATGGCTGTGATCCAATAACTTTACCTGTAAAAATAGACAAAGGACTGGATTCATCCTGTTGGCTGTAGCTTGCCAAGCTTTGATCTAAAGTAAAAACCAGTAGCCCTTCTCAGCCTCTTCTTTTTCAGCCCAAGAATGACCTTTACACTCCCTATTTGTGTCCTGTGAAAGAAACTAGACTGCAGAGATAAATTAACTGAGATTGATAAATTAATAAATTAAAAAGGGTCCCATCGTTATTCAAATTTATAAGAAGAAACAGAGGATAAGAAAATTCCAAATGATAATGTAAAAGTTGCACCCAGGTGTATAAGAGAAAGAATTTCCACTGAGCTCCCAGAGACATTGAAAATGAGCCTCACTTAAGCTACTGCCATGAAATGTTTGGGGACTAAAAGCCTAATGACAATTGTTTGGCTGAGAATCAAGTAGCTGTCACATCAGTGATTCTGCTGCTTGCTACTATTTTTATTTGATAAGCAGAACCTTATACTTGGGCCTCGATTTGAAGTAAAATCATCAATGATTCATGGTTTGGGGACAAGAGGCCCCCATCTCCAGATTGGCCTGTGTTCGGGATTCTTTGGCAGGAGTGTTGTAGATGTTTTCAATTAGGTGAAAAACAAAACCTCAAGAGAATATGGCTTTAACCCAAATAAAACCTCCCTTGGAATATAATTTTCCCGTCTCCCTGTTTCTGTCTCTCACTGTGTATGTGAGTGTGTATGTGTGTGTAAGTGGTTGAGACAGCTGTGTTACACAGGTGGTATCCTAAGCAGTAAATAATAGGGCTTTTATAGATGGCTTGAGACACACAGTCTCAAAACAATTAATTTTACCAGTACACATTTGACCTAAGAACACTTTTTATCACAGCAGGAATTCCTTATCAAATTCTCAGAGGCAGGTGCCCATAAACACTTTGGAAGCAGATGGACCTTGTGGCTGAGATGGCCAGTAACTCGAGAAAAGAGTAAGAGGTGGCCTGGGAAGAAAGCAAAATATAAAATATTGACCCCAGTCCCAAAAGGCAAATCCAAATAGTCAAGCCGGCCTTTCTGTATATGTCCCAACCCAGCCATAGTGCTGGAGAGCCAGAGAAGGTAGAAGTCAGCCACCAGGAGGGAGGCTTTGCTTGTTGTCATAAGGTATGAATGCTCACAATGTTACAAGCACCTGATTTGTATTCAGAAAAAAAAAATAGCAAAATGACCAGATGGAAGATAAAGAATTCATGGAATATCCTCCAAAAACAACTAGCTAACAATATTTCAGAGGAAAAACTCATATGACTGGAATATATATTTAAATGTCTTTTCATATGTGGATACACACACACACACACACACACACGAAAGATATCCATCTGTCTGATAATAGTGAAAATCACTTTTATTTATTCACAAATTATTCATCCACAGACAACTGTGCATCCAATTTTCTCTACTTGATTAGCTAAATAAGTAGAGAAATTAGCTAAATAACACAGACACACAATCTGCAAATTAGAGATTCTAGCAGAATTTATTTTTTTAAAATGTATTAATTGTTTTTAGAGTTTATATTTCAGGTACCAAATCTGGGTTCTGTTTATTTGTTTGGTTGATTTT
Source organism: Ictidomys tridecemlineatus (assembly GCF_052094955.1). Classification (NCBI taxonomy): domain Eukaryota; kingdom Metazoa; phylum Chordata; class Mammalia; order Rodentia; family Sciuridae; genus Ictidomys; species Ictidomys tridecemlineatus. The sequence goes on from NC_135485.1 coordinate 62,203,726, forward strand.
TCCCATTGAACAATTGCTGGTCATCACATTTTGTTGTTGTTAAAAAACAAAGATGAGGGTTGCAGTTCCTGCAACTCGTACAATTATTTTTGGAGACTCAAAATCCTGACACTGCTCCAAGTTCAACAAACATTTTTATGGGCTAACAACCCTGAATGACAGTTAAATAAACAAATCATTATAGTTACGGCAAAGCACATGCAGAAGGGCATTCACTTGCTGCCCATCCTTGAGCCTCTGTGGAGACAGGAGGAATGTCAGAAAGATAGGGAAGACCTTCAGTGAGAAAAACCTGACAGCTACTCTTCTGATCTGAGTCCACATGTGAGTTATGTGTAGAATCATAAACTTGTGGGTTTAAAAAATTCTATTTTTGCTTAAAAAATGGTGAAGAGATTATAAGCTTCTCTACATCTCTTATACTTAAAATCCCATTTTATTACTTAATTTTCATCTACCATCTTGTTATAAATGAGAGTGTTTCTGTTTCTTCCTGATCAAAGGATCCTGATTTTTATTGACTGTGGGCCTGATCTCAGGGGAGGATTAAGTGGTTGACATGAGACACTCATAACATCAACACATAACTAATTAGAAGGCAAACACAATCCCAAAGGAAGGGTCTCTTTCTAAGAAAAAAAAAAATCTTTTTTTCTGTTTTAAGTCTGCAATGTCCGTTCCAAGTATTATCTCCTTATTTTTCTCAAAAATCTGAAATATTTAGCACCTTATAAGCCTCCAGTGTCTTTTTCTCCTTCAAAGAGCAACCAATAACAGACATTTTCTTTTAAGAAAGAAGCATTAATAAGATAAAAACGATGGAATCTTTTTTCTTTGGATCTAATTGAACTTGGGCATCTGCCTTTTCTCCACAAATAGTGATTTTTTTTGTGTGTGTGTGTGTGTGTGTGTATTCAATGGGATCATAAATATGAGAACCCTCTAATTTATTTGATCAAAAGCCAAGAGTACTTGGTCTGCATCGTGAGAAGAAGTAACTGAACACCCAGACACACAGATTTACAGCTCAATTCTACAGATGTTAGTTGGAGAAATAAACCACTCTCCATTGAACTATGAAGTCATGAGAACAGCCCATAAATTTCTTTACATTTAAGAAAATAAAGAATGGGTAGGACTACAGCTTTGGGTCCATCATACTTGGAAACTGAGGAACAGAAACAGGAGGAGGGCTCATCCCAAGGTAGAAGACACATCCCTTTAACAAGGCTCCCTCCATGGATCTGAGGAAGCCACTCGGGCCTTTTTACCCCCTCCTGCCCCCTCTGCTTAAAGAATTTCCCCCAGGTTCCCCTGTGTTTCTGCTCTCTCCCAGATACTCTGAGAAACATCTCCCAAGTATCCTGAGCTATGCTGAAACCAGGTTCTATCTGCTCATGGGCACTGATTTTGTGAATCTCTCCTCAAGTTCATGTTCAGTGGCAGTGTGTCTGTAGCTTGAATTCAGTCATAGTGGAAGCATTCACACCAGACCACGGTTCTTTTCTTCCTGGAGGTCTGGCCAGTGGTTAATCCTCTGCCAGCATGACACTATCATGGACACATGTCTGTCGTCTTCCTCCCTCCCCTTGTCCTGTATCAAATTCTTTCCTCAGATAACCACACACTTGAAATATTCCAACAAACTAATTGAGTAAGTCATCAGTGGGGGAAAAAAAAGGTATTTAATGTTATTCCTGCCAAGCATACATTGAACAGTATCCAATAACAATGACTTAACTCAAGGAAAAAAGTTAACTAAAGTCTGAATATTGCTGAGGAATGATGTGTTTGTCTAGGACAAACTTCTCAGCACTCTTTAAGTCATGCACTAATGACTCTGCCTGAAACCAGTTGTAAAAGGATGTTGAAAACAGGTTGGGAAAAACAACCACCTGGAGAGAGGGCCCAATATTGATTAGTGCATTGACAACTTTGTCATGAGAGAAGGGAGAACCTAATTCTTAAATAAGTATCTGTTATCACCAGGAGAAAAGCAAAATATGCAAGGGCATTTTTTAATATTGTCCATCCTAGATTCAATATTTTTTTCTTTTAAACATTTATTTACTCCAACACTAGATTGTTACCATATTTCATTAAATCTAAGATGCCATTTATTACAAGATATTCCACTCTACCTGGGCACATGCCTGTAGTACTAGCTACCAGGAGGCTGAGGCAGGAGGATCATTTGAGTCCAAGAATTTGGAGTCACCCTGGGCAACATAGAAAGACCCTGTTTCTTAAAATAAATAACATTTCATTAGGCACCACTAGGAAAGGAAACAAATTATTACAACTAAATTAGGCAGTTTTCTTCTTGCAAGTTTTTACTTTGTTCAGTTTCTTTAGATTTATCTAGACATATTTATCGTGTGTCTTGTACATAACCACACATTTTGTGTGGGAGATGCGGCGATTCTTAAGGTGCAGAACACCATCCTAATATTTTCCTCTTGCTGTCACTGTAGCTAATGATGCATACACTCAGGTTGGCTGGCCACCCAGCCTGGAGGACAACATCCCAATTTTAAAGAGATGTAAATTTGGAAGTAGGGGAGGCTGTGGAGCACATCTTAGAATGAATGAAATATGGTTTTTAGTCTCATATTTAGACTTTAGATCTGGTGTCTAGACTTGTTGTAGATGGCCACTCTCATGGTGTTTTGGCTGTCTTTAGGTCTGGCTACGTTCACTGAACACCTGAATCACTTGGGGAGTTTTTAAACTCGCTCATTCCACCCAATTCAACCAAAATTTCTGAGTTTAAAAAAAAACTCTCCAGGTGATTATAATCTGCAACTATTTGGGAAAATATACGAAATTACATCTTCCAAATACCTATCCTTTATTCTTTCTCCTTATATAATTTATAAGGTTAAAGTGTATCAAAAAAAGGTCATGCTCTCTGCTTTATTGAAATTATCTAAGGTTAACTCATCAAGCAGTTATTAGGACAGAAATAAATTATAGTTGCTTTTATGACCTTTTATTCCTTAGGTTAAAAATCTCATTCTGCACTTAATGTACTTTTGATTCATACTGATTAATTATCCTTCCACTCTCTGAGGATCTAGTTCTGCAAGTTCCTAAAACTAATTAATAATACTTCATTTTTGAAGTGCTATTTATTTTAAATCTTTAAACACCATATTTTGATGAAAACTTGAAGTAATTTTCATATGAAATAGCTTTTGTTGGATTCATAAGCTAATGGCACATAATTATCATAAAAACTAGCCATCCTGAGACCAACTGTCATCCTAGAATACAGACAATAAACACAGTTGATTGGAGACAATGACTTTAATTGGTTCTTCTTTTCCTCTAGCAGGGACATTCATTAATCACTCTGGGAATACTCAATCTTTTTAGCTCCACAAAGATCCTACAGTACAGTTTCCCAAATTCCAATATTCCTCTTCATTTTTCCATCCTTTCTAACAGAATCCTAATTGCTGTTCAAGTGTTTACCTCCCTACTAGCTCCAGAATGAGACTCCCATTATTCTCTGCCAATTAATACATTTGATTCTGAAAGAACAAACAAGGCTCCTCTTTGGAGAAAATGCCCATTTCTTGAGGAACAGCTCTGCATATTTATAGAGCCTAGGGCAGTTTGACAGTTATGACAGTTTAACAGTTTAATGGTTTGACAGTTGGCACGGGGTGCTTTCTGATTGGTGGATAAGGATCATGTGAGTCAGCAGGGCTAGTCTGATTGGTGGGTAAAGATCATGAGAGTCAGCAGAGCTCACCATTGGGTGTCTCTCTTGGGGGATGGGGAAGTTAGTCTTTGGAGCCTGGTTGGTTGACTCTCAACAGATTCTCCTGGCTACTATTGTTACAGGGCTGGAGGGCCTTTCAGGTAACTAAAGCAACATGAAGACTCCCCTTAACCCCAATTCTTGAAATCAAGTCAGAAAGATTTCAGACATGTTGCTCAGAGTAACAAGAATGAGTTTATTAAAAACGTTAGAAAAGGGAGAAGTGGATACTCTCAAGGGATAGAATGGGTCCTCTCAGAGAGAAGAGAGACAATGTGCCCCTCCTGTGCTCCAGTTTTATTGGGGATCCCAGAAAAGTTTCCAGAGAGTCCTGCCCAGGTCCACCTCTTGACTTTGACTAACAGCAGGATGACATCAGACTTTCAAGTCCCTGCTGCCACAACAACTCTAGGTTACTTTGGCCCATGCTGACTGGTTCTAATTAGATTCTTAACCACAAATTCTTACAGATTTCATGGTTAGGAGGAATTATCCTTATCTCCCTGATGAAAGGAGAGGTCTGTGAAAAGGGTCATGAAAATCTCTCCCTTCAGGATGACTTGTGTTCCTCTTATCTGAATTATTTTGAGCCTGCATTTCTCCTGCAGATATCAGGTAGTTTGCTGAGGAATGAGATATATCCATCCACTTAAGCAAGGTGGGGCTGCAGGCAAGTCATTTCTTGGAAAAGAAGGTAATTGGGGTCAGTAGGCCAATTTTATAGAATTATTACCTAACCTCAAGTTCTGTTCCCACCACTAGCATTCATCTGTCCCCCATCATTATTAGACCAGAGATGGACAGGGGGCCTAATAAAATCAAGGGAAAGGACTCATAGGTCATGTTTGAAAGCAAGGTTTCTCAGGTCTCTCTTTTGCTGGCTGGGAGTAGCAAGAATGCACATGTCCCCAGTTTGACTACCGTCCACAGTCAGAAGGGGAATTAACTTGAACATGAAATCAATACAAATCTGAGCAGAGGATAGAGACAGAACGATCCTGGGCCCTTGAGGTCACCAATGACTTTAAATACAAGAGGTAACACATTTCCTGTTTAAGACAGTTTAAGTTTGATTTTCTGTTACTTACAGCTAAAAGCACAAGATTATACTTCTTCTGCTTGTCCCATTCAAGCAGCTGAGTTGTAGGTCTGTCAGAACGCCAATGGGTCACGCTAGGAAAGAATGCAAGGGCCACCGAAGCCTGACTACCTGATGTTTAGGACACTGAGTGCCTCAGTATGAGGACAGAAGGTGGGGAGAAAAGCAGAAAACAGGCTCCATTGCCCTGCCTCCTCCACGATGGGATCTTATTCAAGTCAATTTGACATTTAGAGCCTTTGGTTCCTCATTTGGAGGACAAGCTTGTCATTACATGAATGCACTAAACCAGGGATCAACAAGCTTTTTCTGCAAAATGCCAGGTAATAAATATTTCCAACGTGGTGAACCACACTGCCTCTGCCACAACTATTCAATTCTGTCCTGGTAGCACAAAAGAGGTCAGAGATGATGAGAGTGTGGCTGTATGTTCCAATAACCCCTTGTTTACAAAAGCAGGCAGCAGACTGAACTTGATTCTTGAGCTACTGTTTGAGACACCTGAGTTAAACTCCCAGGGAGATAGGACGGCCAGCTGTCACATACCTTCTGGAACAATAAATAGGAACCACACAGCAGCACTGTAAAGAAGCTTTCACCCACTCACACATATACCATAAAAGTTGAACTTAATGTAATTAAAACTAAGATCTGGTTTACAGGAAATAGAGAAACTTGTTAAATGATACAATGAGAAAACACACAGACTAACCCAAAATGTGGGACATTCAAGGTGGACTAAGGTCTGTTCCAGGTTAAAATGATTAACAATTGAATGACCAAAAGCAATGCGTAGACTTTGTTTAAATCCTAAGTCAAATAAACTTTTTAAAAAGTACTTTTATCAGGTACAGCATATACTTGTATAATCCTGCCTACTCAGGAGGCTGAGGCAGAAAATTGTGAGTTATGGTCTAGCCTGAACAACTTAGCTTAACCCCATCTGTAAAAAAGTAATAGTTTAGAAATCAGTAAAATTTGAAAATTTTCTATATTTGTTTGATGCCAAGGAATTAACTGTCTTAGGTGTGATAATGACATTGGAATAATATAAGAAAATATCTATACATTCTAGAGCTTATCCTTAATGGTGTATGAATGGAATGAAGTCTAAATTTTCATAAAAGGGCTTTGAAGAAAAAGTTGAAAATGAAGAAGTGTGTATGGCATACTATATTTTCTACATCTTAGGAAATCTATTCAAGAGGTCTTTTCCTTGAATCAGCAATTTTCTCAAAGAACAGCTACTTATTTTGGTACTTAAAACTGCAAAAATTCAGTTAAAATGCAGATAAACACATTTAAGTGAAGAAATTTCAGTAATATATTAGTCTGATGATTTCTTGAAAACTGGCTCTGAAATTTTACTTTTATTTAGAAGAGTTGTCTCTACTTTTTTTTTCCAATTGAACCAAGAGTCACAGTTTATATATTTTCCTGGATATGCTTATACAAAATGGATCTGGAAGGATGGGGAAAAATGGAAATGTTGTCTTCAATAAGGAAAACAGTGGGGGCCAAGAAAGTAAGGGAGCTCTTCTATTATAACCAATAGATACATACTTACTAAACTCATAGATATATTGCCTATAAAGCACACAAATATAATTTTAAAGATAAAGAGGATCACTTTATATGAAATTTTGCACTGCAAGTTTTGTAGCCATGTAGGTCTCAAATATCCTGTCTCACCCAAGTAGAAAGTAGCCCATCAACATATTCATGATGGTCAATTAGGGTACAATATAATTCTTTGGAGAGTAACCTTATTTTTTAGTTCATGGAATCTTATATATTTGGCCCAGGCATCTTAAGCTGTTCCTTAGTCTACTCAACAAAAACATAGTCTCTTGCAAACTGAAAGGCATCAATTATTGGATGGAAATGTTAGTGGAGGAGAAAAGGAATCCTTCGTAGATGAACATGCTTTTCTTCCCTTAGTCCTCTTTATTCCACATAGTGAGCTCTCATCATGTCTTTGTTCCCATGTGATTTGCCTGGAGAAGGACATCTCATGATCAGAGGTTTTCCCAAACTGAGAAGGCAAGAAGGTGATTCGCATCCATCTAGGAAAAAAAGCAGTGCGAGGAAGCTAATGCAAACCTTTCACACATCCCTTTCACCATTAAAATGGCCATATCTTAGGAGCAGAAACCAGGACGGGAACTAAGAAAGAAGGTCAGGGAGTGTCTGCTGCACAATGACCTTGGCTTGGGTCTCCAGACAGAGAGAAGAACAGCATCCTTTATGAGCCTCAAACAATCAACCTACTTCTTTACTGTTTATTAACTAAGAGAATGTGTTCTCTTGAGTACCCTAAATCTACATATTTTGGCAAGTTGGCAAATCCTAAACAACTCCCCATACAAGAAATAACTTACAGAAACTTTACAAAGCACTGAGGTCAAGGTTATCTTCCCTCAAGTTCCCTTCATACAGGGTAATAATTAATAGGTTAGTTATCCGCCACCCTTCAGTAAGAAGTCGGCTTCTTCTCGGTACTCTTGCTATAGGTAGTCTTTCACAGTTAATTGTGGATACAACAATCTCATCCCTCAATCTGCTGCAACCTAAAATAACTTTTCAGTTCTGTCTTCCTACTGTCATATAAAACTGGCCATTCTGGAGGAATTGCCTTAGGAATTCCATGACATTGTGAATTATGATTTTTTACTCAATTGTCATATTAAGACAGTAAATGTTTACAAAGAACCTATAAAACTGCAGGCATTGTAGAAAGTCCTGATGCTCAAGACAGTTACTATATAAGTAAGAAAAATGTTCTGATCACATAAAGAACCATCATGGGGAAGAAATACTGATATTGGAACATAAATTGTGGATATGACTAATTCCACCTCCAAAGGAAAGGAGAGTGAGGGTGGAGAGAGGCTTCACAGAGATGGTGATAGTTGACTAGGCAGAAAAAGAGAAGGGCATTTCCAGTCAGAGAACTGTGTAAGCAGAATGACAGGGTCATAAACATGTCTATGAAGGGCTATTTGGGAAACTTTAGTCTTGGGTGGCAAGAGAAACAAATAGAAGAAGTCTGTGAAGGCCAAAGTATGAAATTCTCTGCTAAAGGGTTTGAACTTTACTCAGTAGGCAACAAGCTTTAAAACAGGAATAACAGGAATAGATGGCAGTATCTCAAGGACCAACCCTATGTTTATTGTTGAATCCCGTAACTGGATCCTGTTCACCCATAAATGTCCTTTATTCAGTGTTCCCAGAAAGTCTCTTTTATTTTCCCACTTCCCAGCTTTGCTTATCTTTATCACTTCCTCTAGCTTTTCCAACATCCATCCATCCATTCTTCCAAACCCACGTCAAGTCCTCTCTTCCAGAGAGCCTATGCAAACTTCCTCCATGTCACCCCAGAGGGGCAGCGGACACATGCAGGACCATGAGCCTTGGATAAGGACTGGCAGTACTTTCCCTCACTACCTGTGGCTCCAGGGTGTCCCCTCATCATCCTGGGTCTCAGAGACAGTATACTGATTGAGCAGCAGGAAAAAGAGGGAAGCAGAGAAAAAGGATTAACTGATCATTTTCTAAGGGCACATCTTGCCCTACCATCCCCTTTTGCTCTAACTTCACAGAGTGTGTTGTCTACCTCAGTCCTGTTCCACATAACCCGGGGTCCTGCCCACAAAAGACGGTAACCAGAATCCACTGGGTGACTGATAGTCTTGTTCTCTGAGGAAAAACCCATTTGGGGAATTTCTTTTATTAATTCTCCTGTTATTGGCAGAGTCTTTGGGTCTTTTTGAATTTTGGAGTTTGCCTAAGAAATCTCACTATTTTCAAGCAGTTTATTTTACTGTAATATCAAAGGAGTAGAGATCAGACAGGGTGGGTGCCGAAGTCTGGCTTGGCACAAATCAGGAGCCACTTGTCAAAAAGAAACTAACTTTATTTTTAGAACTACAAACGCCAAACAAAACAGCTCCAGGGAAAAACCCTCAGAGCCCAACTGCCACCACCGGCTTCCACAAGCCTCTCTCCCCCACACCAGCCTTTTCCTCCCACAATCCTCCTCCTCTTGAGGCCGATTGGCTGGGTTGCGTGGGCAGAGCCAAAGAAGTCACCCAATGAGCAGCTCCGTGGAGGAGCCAATCAGCTAGATGTTGCTGGGGCAGCTGTGAGCCAATCATCAGCTGGCAGTCTGAAGGGCAGGGAAACAGCCCAATGAACATCACCGCAGAGGAGCCAATCAGCTAGATGTTGCTGGGGCAGTCTGAAGCTTGCTGGCAGCTGGAAGTTTGCTGGGGCCCCTTTGGCTGTGGCTCTCAACATCTCCCCCTCTCTGTTTAAACAACAAGCATGTGGCTTATGGACCGTGCCTGCCTTAGGTTGTCCAATACATATGGTCCTTACCCGTCTTCGGATGAGCTGACCTCAGGGCGTCAGCCTCCTGTCTTAGGTTGGTACCATTGTAATTGGATCTTACCCGTCATTGACTACCGGTCCAGTACAGCCACACCTGTGGAGAGGTCTCAGCGGGGGGGGGGGGGTGAGGTTCTTTGCCTCACCTCTGTTGACCCCCAAATTTTAGCTGAATGATCATGACAAGCAGAAGGGAGGAAGATATACCAAGTCAATTGACGGCTCCTTTTGGGAAAATTGTACCACCGATGATATCATCAGCAAAAATACCCCAACACTACCACAAGTCGCTGCACCAACAGATAGTTCACAATGCATACAAATGACACATAGTTCTGTAAGCAGTTCAGTGCAAGTTCTGTAAGCAGTTCAGTGATGGCTATTGCAGAAACTGTAGATTAGTTTTTTCTTTGTCTTCACCGGCACAGGGATGAAGATAGGAATTCTGGCAATAATGACTAAAGAAAAAATTAGGTAACATTCCAGAAGACACTAAAAGAAAACAATTTTCTTAACAATTTATATTATCTTCATCGGCACTGGGATGAAGATAGAAATTCTGGCAATAATGGCTAAAGAAAAAATTAGGTAACATTTCAGAAGGCACTAAAAGAAAACAATTTTCTTAACAATTTACATTATAGTGAAGAGAATTATTAAATATAATGAAAACGAAAGGTGAGAGTAAACAAACAGATCTGTTAACCTCCTTTTTTGTTTACATATTAAAACAATTCTTAACAGTTATTTACCCAATTTAAATTAAACCATTTAAATCACGTGAATAAAAAAAAATATTTGGATCCATCTTTTCATGAGCGCTCATCATATATGATATATGGAAATACGTACATTGGACATACATAAATTCAAACATATAACACAAAACACAAGTGTGCACACATAATATAATACATACAACACATAACATAATAGTAAAGGCCTTATAACTTTTTACAGGTAAAATCTCTATTGCAATGTTTAAAAACTCTATAGTCAAAAAAAAATAGAACTGATCAGCAAAACATTAACCTAGGTCTGTATGAGCTCAAAAAAATAAAATAGAACTTCATGATATGGGAAAGGGCAATAATAAAATAGATATTGAAAAAAGCATCCTGGTTCTGTCGCAGATGTAAGGATAGCCAAATTGGAGTTTTGGATATCAGCTATTATGGATTTGAGCTAAATCATCTTCTTTTTGGTCTGTAGAAATCGCTTTAGTTAATCTCTCTGGAATCCAAATCGGCTGCTGTTCTCTCTGTGGAAACACAAAAACAGACCCCCGACTCCAGACAATCACTGGGTCAGGATTTTAGTTAATCTCTCCGGAATCCAAATCAGCTGCTGTTCTCCCTGTGGAAACACACAAACAGGCCCCCGACTCCAGACAATCACTGGGTCAGAACCTTGGTTAATCTCTCTGGAATCCAAATCGGCTGCTGTTCTGGGTCAGAACCTTGGTTAATCTCTCTGGAATCCAAATCGGCTGCTGTTCTTCCTGTGGAAACACACAAACAGACCCCCGATTCCAGACAATTACTGGGTCAGGACCTTTCCATTGTCCTGTTAGAATATCTTTCCAAAGTACCTTGGGCTTATGTACATTTTTTGGACACATATGCCTTTCTGCAGCACTAAGTCCTGATGAATCCAAATTTAAAAAGTTTAGAGTAAAAAGCGTTATTTTAAGTTTATCTTTGGGGAATATATACCCCTTCCCAATTCCATCTTTTTGCTTTAATAAGTACATTTTAATAGTTTGATGAGCTCTTTCAACTATGCCTTGACCCTGTGGATTGTATGGGATTCCTGTTATATGAGTAATGCCAAATGATGAGCAAAATTGTTTAAAAGAAGTAGACGTATAACCAGGGGCATTATCTGTTTTTAACTGTTTTGGAATGCCCACAGTGGCAAAATTTTGTAAGCAATGAGCTATAACATCTTTAGTTTTTTCACCGGCATGAAGGGAGCCCATCAAAAATCCAGAAGAAGTATCAACTGTAACATGCAAATATTTTAATTTTCCAAATTCTGGCAAGTGTGTGACGTCCATCTGCCAAATATGGTTAGGCATCAATCCTCTAGGATTGACTCCAAGATTAACTTGTGGTAAAAAGGTCACACAATTTTGACATTGTTTTATTATTTGTCTAGCTTGTTCCTTAGTTATTTTAAAACGCTTTTGTAAAGTATTAGCATTGACATGGAATCTTTCATGAAAATTTATAGCTTCTTCTAGTATAGAGAAAATATGTATGTCACGTGTAGTTTTATCTGCTAAATCATTGCCCAAACTAAGGGCTCCAGGCAATCCTGTATGTGCCCTGATATGTCCTATAAAGAATGGATCTTTTCTGTCCCAGATTAAACTTTGTATAGTGGAAAACAAAGAGAAAACAGTAGAAGAAGGGGAAATTCTACCAGCATCTTCAAGGGATACTATAGCATTAACTATATACTGGCTATCAGAAAATAAATTAAATACAGAATCTTTAAACATCACAAAAGTTTGTAATACTGCATTAAGCTCTACCTTTTGAGCTGATTGTTTGGGTACTAAAAATGTAAAAGTTTGATTAGGTGTAATTATTGCTGCTGTACCATTATTTGACCCATCAGTGAATATATTTGGAGCATTCATGATAGGTGTTTTTCTTGTCATTTTTGGAAAAATTACAGGATGCAATGACCAAAAAGACAATAAAGGATTAGATGGTAAGTGGTTATCAAATGAAACATTAGATTTGCACATTATTATTGCCCAAGTATTTAACTCATTAGCTAATTCATCAATTTGATTCATAGTATATGGAGTAATAATTTTATGGGGAGAAATTCCAAACACTGCCTTTGCTGTTTTTATTCCTTTGAGTATTAATTGTCCTACAGCCTCAGGATACCTAGTAAGAATAGTGTTAGGAGAATAAGATAAATGTATCCATAATAATGGACCTTCTTGCCAAAATACTCCTGTAGGAATATATTTTGTTGGTAGTACAATAAATAATAAAGGCAAACTTATATCAATTCTATCCAAATGCATATTTTCCATATATGTTTCAATGATTTTTAATGCCTTTCTTGCTTCAGGCGTTAACATTCGGGGTGAATTTGGATCTGATGGACCTTTTAGGATATCAAATAAAGGTCCCAATTCTCCTGTTGGAATACCTAGATAAGGCCTTATCCAATTTATGTCTCCTAATAACTTTTGAAAGTCATTAAGTGATTTGAGTTGATCAACTCGTATTTGAATTTTTGGTGGACGGACCATGGTTGAGGATAATAGAACTCCTAAATAATTAATTGGAAAATTTAATTGTACTTTATCTATTGCTATCTCTAGATTATAATTTTTTAATAAGTTTGTAAGTGTGGCATAACATTCTAGCAATGTGTTTTTAGCTTTGTGTGCCAATAACACATCATCCATATAGTGAAATATTTGTAGTTCAGGATTTTGATTTCTAAGTGGCTGGATTACTTTGTTAACATAAATTTGACACATAGTTGGGCTGTTAGCCATCCCTTGAGGGAGTACTTTCCATTCATATCTCTGATCAGGACCTTCATGATTTAGTGCAGGGATAGTAAATGCAAAACGTGGACTATCCTCAGGATGAATTGGAATTGAAAAAAAACAATCTTTAATATCTATAACTAAAACATACCAAGTTTTTGGCAAAGCAGACAATTGAGGAATCCCCGATTGAGCAGGTCCCATAATGACCATTTCATTGTTAATGGCTCTTAAATCTTGCAGTAATCTCCATTTACCAGATTTCTTTTTGATGACAAAAATGGGAGTATTATGGGGAGATACAGAAGGTTGTATATGTCCTTCCGCTAATTGTTGTTTGACCAGATCATGGGCTACTTGTGTCTTTTCTTTAGTCAAGGGCCACTGAGGAACCCATACTGGTCTTTCTGATTTCCATGTAATTTTTATTGTCTCAGTGGCCCTTTGTGAAAATCCAACCCATGTCTGTCTGTTCTTTGATCTATTTGTATTGGTGCTGCTATACATTGTTCTTGTCTTTCTAATCTTTTTCCTTTCCTAAAACCTTGTCTAGCCATAATAGTGGGTGCATTTTGATTGATATTATTTGTTAATGTCAAACCTAATTGATCTAAGACATCTCGTCCCCATAAATTTACGGGAAGATGATCCAATACATATGGCTGTATAGTTCCTTCACATCCTTCAGGATCCTTCCAATCTAATAGCATTGCACTTCTATCGGGATTAGTCGCCACTCCTAGGCCTCGAAGCGATTGAGTGGCTTGTTGTAATGGCCAATGTTTTGGCCATTCTTGACGAGAGATGATGCTAAGATCTGCACCTGTATCCAATAGCCCATTAAATTCATGTCCTTGAATATTTAGTTTTAGCATGGGGCGAGAATCTAAATTTAAAGAAAGCATAGCCCAATCTACACCTGTGGAGCCTAATCCCTTGGAACCTCTTTCTACAACATGACTGGAAAATTTATCATGTAGGCTTGGTATTATTAGTAACTGTGCTATTCTATCTCCTGGTGAAATTACTGATATACCCTTTGGAGAACTGGCTATAATTTTTATTTCACCTTCATAATTGGAATCAATTACCCCAGGACTTATCAAAAGTCCTTTTAGAGTAGAAGAGCTGCGTCCCAATAATAAGCCTACTGTTCCTTTGGGAAGAGGTCCTTTTACCCCTGTGGGAATGATTTGAACTCCCATCTCTGGAGTTAGTACTGATTTGGTGGAGGCGCAGATGTCCAACCCTGCGCTCCCTCTGGTTTGTCTGATGAGGGATCTGATGTGCTGGGCACTACCCTGATGGGGTTGCTGGGGTTGCTGGGTTCCTCCAGTGCTCCGTATATTTGTGGTTTGGGGCCCCGGAGCATTGGGGCCCCCTGTCCATTTTTTGGCAACGGAGCCCGATGCCTTTGTCCACGATATTGTGGATAAACACCTTGTCCTTGTTCGTTTTTTGATAATGGAGCACCCTCTATGGTGGTTTGAGGACGGTATTCATTAGCCCAATATAATGGAGTACCCTCTATGGTGGTTTGAGAACGGCATTCATTAGCCCAATGTCTCCCTCTACGGCATCGTGGGCAAATACCCGGTATTCTACTTGTTTGATACCTAGTTTTGTTAAACCCTCCTCCTATGGGGCAATTCCTTTTAAAATGTCCTGTTTGTTGACAATTGTAGCATGTTCTTGGCCTGGCATCTAAAGCCTGTTTTACTGCAGCTGCCACAATTTGCCCTTGTTCATTAATGTCTCTGGCATCTAAAGCTTGTTTTACTGCAGCTGCCACAATTTGCCCTTGTTCATTAATGTCTCTACATAATTTAATATATGTGTTTAAATCTTCATGTTTCCATGGTCTAATGATATCTCTACACCAACGATTCGCTTGGTCATAAGCCAGTTGTTTTATAAATGGCATTGCTTGTTCTGTATTCCCAAAAACTCTGGTAGCTGTTTGAATAAGCCTATCTACAAATTCAGCGTAAGGTTCATTAGCTCCTTGTATTATCTTAGATAATTGACCTTGTAAACCTCCAGGTTCTTGTAAAGACTTCCATGCCCTAACTGCATCTACAGCAATTTGTAAATATACACCAGGATCATATGCAAGTTGTTGCTGCCGATCCTCATAAGGTCCCTTTCCTAACAACATATCTAGATTTCTCTGAGGATAACCAGCTGCTGCATTTCGACTAGCCGTCTCCTTGCAAAATTCCTCATTGGCAACCTTCCATAACAGGTATTGTCCTCCATTTAGCACAGCTTTACACAAACTAGCCCAATCTGCTGGCGTCATGCTTAAGTTGGTAATGGATTCGACCAAGCTTACAGTGAAGGGTGCTTGAGGACCATAGGTTGCTACAGCCTCTTTTAGCTCCTTCACTGATTTGAAATTTAAACCCTGGTAAGTTCGCTGCCCTCCTACCTCAAATACAGGGCATACTTGAGATCCTGTCTCAGGATCCCAACTATCAACTGCGGGGGTTGGGAGTCTCTTAGCATATGGAGGTGGTGCTGTTGATTGGACACTTATGCCCTCTGGTGATAGAGTGCTGTTAGTAGCAGTCTCCTGTAGAGGTGGCGCTGTTGGTTGAACACTTATGCCCTCTGGTGATAGAATGCTATTAGTAGCAGTCTCCTGTAGAGGCGGTGCTGTTGGTTGGACACTTACGCTCTCTAATAAAAGGGTCTTATTAGCAGTCTCCTGTTTTAAATTTTCCCCTGATAGATTTTTCTGCTCTAAACTTTCTTCCTCTGTCTCACTATCTCGAAAGACCTTCTCTTTCACTTGAATCTTTTCCTCTTTCTGACTAACTTGAGAGACTTCCTCTTCTACTTGAATCAATATGTCTTCTTCTTCCTCTACCTCTGTCTGAACTGAAGGCTTTGGACTAAGCAAACTAGATACCAACGTCCACAATGACAATGTGCCAACTGGCAGAGTCCCTGGGTTGTTCTTTTCTATTCTTTTTAAATCTTCACCATGATGGTTCCATTGTGATATATCTAACAACCCCTCCTTAAAAAGCCATGGGCTATATTCTTGTATTACATCAACGTATGCCCTGACTGCTCTTGGTTTTACTGGGAAGCTTCCTTCCTCTAACAATTTACTTAACACTCTTTCGGTTTGTTTTTTACTAATTGCTGATCCCGTATTTCTACTATAATACAACCCAACAAGATGACGCCAAACAAAACCGAGACAGAATCCAATAAAAAGGGAACCACACAAAATCATTATAACAGCCTTTCTATCCTCCTGACATGTCCATCCGTCCTTTCTCCCTATCTGTTCCTCAAACGCAAATAGTTTTTCCTCAGATGTGAGTGGTTTTTCTTCCCTCTCACTCATCTCCAGGGACAGGCAAGTTAAAACAAAAATGAAGCAAAACAAAAGAGGAATCTTAGAATGGCTCCCCATCCTCTCGCCCTGCCCTCAGGGGCGAGCAGTTTACTTACCCTCAGTTGCTCCCCGTGCGAGCCACCAAATGCCGAAGTCTGGCTTGGCACAAATCAGGAGCCACTTGTCAAAAAGAAACTAACTTTATTTTTAGAACTACAAACGCCAAACAAAACAGCTCCAGGGAAAAACCCTCAGAGCCCAACTGCCACCACCGGCTTCCACAAGCCTCTCTCCCCCACACCAGCCTTTTCCTCCCACAATCCTCCTCCTCTTGAGGCCGATTGGCTGGGTTGCGTGGGCAGAGCCAAAGAAGTCACCCAATGAGCAGCTCCGTGGAGGAGCCAATCAGCTAGATGTTGCTGGGGCAGCTGTGAGCCAATCATCAGCTGGCAGTCTGAAGGGCAGGGAAACAGCCCAATGAACATCACCGCAGAGGAGCCAATCAGCTAGATGTTGCTGGGGCAGTCTGAAGCTTGCTGGCAGCTGGAAGTTTGCTGGGGCCCCTTTGGCTGTGGCTCTCAACAGGTGGGAAGCAGAGCCACGTGTGGATCGCCCTTCCATGTGATCTCACTCTTATGTGACAAAGCTTGGCATCGACAGTTCCCTTTCCAGGAGTCATCAGGACAGTGTGTGAAGGGAGCACAAATGCAATAATGGGTCCCAGCCACGGTGCCTAAGGGGACTTTGCTTTCAGTCTGGAGTTTCATTTGTCTGCGGAAAGCAAGCAGATTAAACCCTGCTGGCTCCCTGGGCTTTAGTGAACCTGGGTAACAGAGCAATCGACAGCTCCTCATTACTTGAGATGCATCTTGAAAGTGCTCAGATTTCCACCACATCACTAAGCTCACTGAATATGCTCACTCGGGGAAAACAAATAACAGAATTCAGTTAAATTCGAGCAACAAGTATTGCATATTTCTAATATGTTAATCAGTCTTTTAGATATAAGATAAACAACATTTCCATTTATGAGTTTTCCATTAGAAGATCCTAGACACTAGTGTCTGCACTAAACATTTTACCTATATTATCTCATTTGATTATTCTTGGTTTTGTATCAATTTATTATCCTCATTTGCAGTGAGAAAATTGAGATGGGGGAAAGGGGCTTTTGAAACCACACAACTACTAAAGTACAAGGTTTTTACCTGGCTGGGTCTGACTCTGCATATCTCTGTTATGCCCTCTCTTTTCCTCTTCTCAGGGATGCTCAGACCCAGGCTGGAGAATGTGATATTTTGAACTCAGACTTATGGGTTTAGATCCAGGCAATTCCCTGAGACCTCTCAACCCTGCAATTCTCAGTCTGGTTTTGATCTGGAGTCTTTTTTATTATTTTTTGTCTCCCTTGGTCTTACGTTTCCTAAATTTCCTAACTGATGCTACCAACATTCACCTCTACTAACATTTGACAAAATGCACCTGAAAGATAATAGATTCCCAACAAGGGGGTCCTGTGACCCTAACCATCAAGGTCCTATTTATACTGGAGGACCCACAGTCTGGAAGTGTGGATGGGAATCTCAGAAGCACCCACTTCTGTGGCCTCACTTAGGCCGAGCTCCTTCAGCCCTTCCCCAGTCCCTGAGGTAAGATAGCCCAGCACTACCACAGATCCTTCCAGAATCATCTGGACTTCCTCACTGGTGTCCTAAATGAGAGAAATCCCTTCTTCTTCAGTTTAACTGAGCTAATATTAGAATGCTTTTGAACAACAGTGGGAGAACTACCACAGGTAACACAGGGAGTCCCAGGCCAGGCATGGATGAGTTCACAGGGCACGGGTTCCTAGTGCTGATGAATCCCAGTATGGTTTCTAGCTCACACGTCCTGTCAAGTATCGACTCCAACTCTGTTTCCTTCTTTTAAGAGAGAGAGAGAGAGAGAGAGAGAGAGAGAGAGAGAATATTTTAATCTTTATTTTTTAGTTTTTGTCAGACACAACATCTTTGTTTGTATGTGGTGTTGAGGATTGAACCCGGGCCATACGCATGCCAGGCGAGCGAGCTACTGCTTGAGCCACATGCCCAGCCTTTCTGTTTTCTTCTTATCATCCCAGTTGGGACCAGGACTGGGCCATGATTCTCAGCCATGGGGGTTTACATTCAGCACCAGTGTGAGGCAGCATCTGGGCAGGTTCTCAGGACAGTCACAGATAGCTTTCTCTAGGTTGGCTCTGGAATCACAATGAAGCTGGGAAGGTAGGTAACTTATTGTCCAAAGGGAAGCCTTTCTAATAAGTCTTTCTAAGGAATCATGTTGGTAAAACTATTTTTAATTCAATGGTAAAATGATATTAAGACATTGAAGTAAGACCTATGAACAAAGGCAGTAAAGGGGGTGCCATCTTTATTTATATCTTCTCTCTAATCGACGACAAGCTTGCTCTTCCTTCTGCCATATCTTCAGATTCCCAGACCTTCAGGCTCTACCCACTTAACTCCTACATTCTGTCTGCTGACATCCTGGTAGAGCCTCCCTTTATCTCCTAATTGAAAAAGGCATGTTTCAACCTAGCCTGCAACAATTCTCCTGAATTGCCTTTGAAGTCACTTTTGTGGTAAAGTCGCTCTGACACTGACCTATTTTTGCCCATGAATCTTTTTCTCTCAGTCTTGCTCATTTGCCTGAATCCAGGTGTCTACAATAGCTGGTTCTACTCTATGGGGAAGCTCAGGTTTGTTGCCTATTCTAAGTGAGCACCTACTTTTAAACTAGCTAAGATCTTTGTTGGCTTCTGGAAAATCAACTTGGATGCAGCAAATACAGTAAAAACAAGAGGCCCAGGTAGATGGCCCCACAGTGCCTACAAGAGAAATGGTGAGGTCCAAAGTAGCAAGTCCAGGGGAGATGGAAGACAACGAGCCCCTTTAAGGAGGGCTAATTGACCTTGCCACTATACCCCATAGGTGAATGAGGATTAAGTGAGACAGTACATGTTACACATTTAGTATCCATTGAATAAAAAGTATATAATAAATGGTAGCTATTATTTTTCATTAGTTATGTGTACTGGAGTTTGTCTTTGAGGCTGAATAATGTTCACTATCATTGGAATTCATTATTCAGTCAGGGAATTGTGTCTCAATCTCTAGAAGAAGCACAAAATAAGTTACTATAAAATGTTACTGTCCCGATTATTATAACTATTTATTATTATACCTACCATGAGCCACAAAATTAATTCCTATTCCAGAACACATTAGAGAAACCATTTGCTATATTTTGGAGAAGAAGTTTTGTTAAATTAAATGTGTTCAGAGTGAGCACAGGATGGTTCATTTTGAAACTGACTTCTCACATTGTTGGCTTAAATTTTTTACCTTAGTCCTTATCTTTAATCACCTCTGGCTAGTCATCCAGCTCCAGTTCCTTAGCACATTATTTAACCAGTAAAGTAAACTTCCTGATTTTTTTCTATTTCCCCATTTTTATGAGTTTTGGTCATTCCCTCAGGCAGGTGACAGAATTATCCTCCTTTCCTACAGAGGTAAGAAGGAGCTCTGTGTGCTGTGCTAGGTGATGCTTGACTTCCAATAACCTTTTGTTATCATCAAGAAAGATGAAAACTGTGGCCTTTGTCCAGAAATGAGGCAAGGAGTTTTTCTGCATGATCTGACATCTCAAAGCTCTCAGGTCAGTTTCAGTCAATATTTACCTGTCAGCTCAAAACGTGCTGATGGTTTTCTTCTACCTTCTTAGACCTTTTGTCAGCGATAATTTTTTATGAGCTGAATATTTTAAGAGACAGACACAGCATAAACCTTTTATATCACAGGACAAAGCACCTGGATTCACTCTTAACTTAGAAGCCCAAGAACCATGATCCATTAAGCTATTATAATCTATATCTGCAGCAATTCCAGAAGTATAATTAGACCTACAGGGGATTGAACCCACATAATCAACAGCTGTTCGGAGACGATCCTTCTGTACCTATGAAAATAATATTTAAAAACACATTTAGGCAACCATAACTTGGCTTTATAATCAAACAATATTTTATTGATGTTTGGCTTGTGGGATTTCCTTTTTTTTATTGGGGTGCCATATGTTTAACTGTAGCTTGTTTCCTTGGGAATGCAGTATATCACATAGGTATGAAGATGACTTTTTAAAACATGTATGTACATGGTAACTCAAGCTATGCTGGGGCTTTACCCACACTTGTTCTCTCTTCCTTAGAGATCTGCATGATTTTTTCCAACTTACAGTTCTTTTCTATCCACTTTCCCTCTCCCTCTTACTACACCCATGTGGTCAACTAGAGAAAAGAACAAACCAAAACTCAAGTCTCCTTCCAGATCCTCGCCTTCTCAAAGTCTGGTGGGGCTCGAAGGAGAACCCATCCCATCAGAAAACAAAAATTATAGAAACCAGAACAAAGTCTCCTACAAAATCTCAGTAGGAAAACTCGAGGAAATCACTATGGTGAGATAAGATCATTTCTAATAAATGCATATGTAAGAAACAAAAACAAGGTAAAACTTTTGAGAAATAGGGGAGAAACTGCCAAGTACATCAATGGTGGTGGTCCTTCCTAATTGCAAAAAGTGGTATTATTTTTAAAAAACAAAAGCAAACAAATTAAGCATAGTCCATTTCCCTCTTTCTATGATAATCACTGAAAATATTTTACAGAGGGGTTTCTAAATAGCTTTTCCCTGGTATATTTTAACTTGTTATTTTGTAAGAACTTAAGTTATATACCTCTTGAGAAGCATATACCATTTGCTAAGAGAAGGTCCAACCTACTACAGTTCAAGATGAGCGTCTAACCCAAACCAGAAGAAAGGAACCTGCATAACTACTAAATGACAGCAGCCAATCAGTTAACAGATACACGTTGAGCACTTGCTCCACGCAGGATACTTCTCAGGATATAGCAATAAATAGGAAAGTGAAGTGATCTCAAGTTCAGTGGCTACATTACCTACAAACATTTCTCAGTTTTATTTGTTTCACTGTATTTATATTTTCTTGAAGAACAATGGTGAATATTTTTGCATGACTACATTAGCCTACCATTAAAGTATTTGTTTTATTTCATTTTGCCCCAAAGATAAATTCGTCCCTCTGTACCTAATAAGGCAGAAAATTTCTTAAAAATTTTCCAAATAACATTTTTCTTAGTTTCTCCTCAGAGTTTAAAAAATAAAAACCTTCACCTCTAAGTCTCTTCCAGGATACCCTATTTTATTATCTCTGGAGGGAGAAAAAATAAGAGATAGGATCTAGGAAATTAAAGTGAGACAAATTAGGGGAAAAGCAGCCCTTGGCAGAAATAATTTTTTAAATTATGACTTTAGTGTCAGAAAACTGCTAAAAAAAATGCTAGATGACCCTTGCTCTTTGAGAAGCATTTCACCAGGGGACCTGGTGGAGACAGGAGAGCGTGAGGAGGGACAAGACAAGGTGGTCACTGAGTGAGGTTCTCTGGCAATCTTCACCCCACAGACAAACCAATTTGAACAGCTATTCCAACAACCTTCACAAGAGCTAAGAAAGCCAGGTGAGAGGCCATAGTGCCTGGTTTTGTCTAATAACAAGGAAAGATTCATTAAAGAAGACAGGAAGGGAAATTTCTGGCATCATCCTTCTCCCTACTTCAAGCATGGAAGTAGCTACCCCCCACATGGTGGAAAGAGGAAGTAAGTCAAGGAAGGCCTTAGACTTGAAATCCAAAGCCAGACCCACCACAGTGAAACCCAGTTCTGGGTAGAACCCCACAACACTGCCCCAGTCCAGTACCCATGTACTGAGCCACTGGAACTGCATTGGCCAGACAGCTCAGAGACTGGAGCTACCACCTCTCCCCAATCTCAGACAGCAGAGGTGGGAGCAAGACTCCACTTTATGAGGAGCATGGAATGAAACAGCAGAGTACCATTCCCATCAGTGAAATCCTACATCAGGCAGAAACCAGAGCTCACAGACAGATCTCTAGACCTACCCTGGCATCAGATGGAGACTTCTGCACCTGTAGGACAGATTCAGGTTTGACTGGTATCATTGCCAGTCTTTTAGTGGGCCTGGGGACCCCTGTCTGAGATTATTCAGATCCCTGTGGCTATGAGACTAATATGCAACACAGCTTAGCATCAGCCTTGGTGGCCAAGGGACTGTCAACACCCCTTGTCCCTTAATCTTGGGCAGCACAGCATCTCTAGTGCTTAAAAACAGAGCCTCTAGACCTGCTCTGGCACCAGGGAGAGACTTGAGTCCTGATGGGTCAAACTCATATTTTGGCCTGCAGCACCACCAGTTGGAGCATGAGCTGGTGTGCACCCTATGTATTGAGCAGGTTCTTGTAAATATGAGACTCAGATGTGATCCAGATCAGTGTAGCCTAGGTGTATTTACCAACATTACTCCCATCTCAGGCAGCATAACATGGAGCAAGACCTCATTCACTGAGGATAGACTGAGAAATAGTAAGCACAGGATTTTGCCTTGTAACTCAGTGCCAAGCTAGTCAAACTTAACCCTGTGAAGGTCTTAACAGTACCCATCCCCAGGCCAGTGTCCATGGATGAAATCACTGGAACATAACTGGTGCTAGATAGAGATACGTGGCCTCAGTCTACTGGAATAGACAGACCATCATAGCAGGGGTCTTGGTCCTAACCAGGACTGTACTGAACTTGGGGGCTATTGGCACTTGTCATGATAGTGTTGCAGCATGGGTAGTTACAGGTGTGGCAATACAGCCTGGTGCTGTTCCCTTCACTGTGATTCTGGCCACTTTGTGACTGGACAAGGTATTTGGGGCTGCCCTGTTCCCAGGGAGAAGCCTGTGTGGGTGGGCTACCCTTTTTAGGTTCTACCTCAGTTTATTCTTAACAACACACCAACTTGATATGTGACAAACCTGGACTTGGATCACCCTCTAGCACTTGAATGGTGACAACACTCCAATAGCATATACATGGCAAACCTGGACTTCTGGCACCACCTAGTGCTGAAGTAGTAGCAATAACTACAGGCTCAGATAAAATAAGCAGCCTGCTTAGAATTTCTGGAAATTCATGTACCTAAAGAGCCAAATTGCAAAAACTGGGATACATACCTAATCCTTTAATGTACAAAAGTTGCATACCAATGAGCATCAAGAACATTTAGAGAACCAAGCATGGTTGTACACACCTGTAAGCCAGGCTACTCAGGAGGTTGATGCAGGAGGATCACAAGTTCAAGGTAAGCCTTGGCAACTTAGACCCTGCCTCAAAATAAAGAAATATAAAGGGATTGGATGTAGGTCAATGGTAAAAGGAACCCTGGGGTCAATCTCCAGTATAAAAACAAAAACACAACCTTTCAGAGAACAATGACCTCGCCTAATAGACAAAATAAGGCACCAGAAAGTGACCCAATAGTTACCAATATGGGAAAACTCTCAGATGGAGAATTTAAAACAGTTTTTAAAAACTTGAGATTCAAGAGAACAATAAAAATAACGTGATACTCTAGCAAAAAAACAGAGATGTTGACTGATTTTTTGAAGATAAAATTGACAGACCCTTAGCTAGACTAAGAAAAAGAGAGGAGACTCATATAAATAAAATGAGACAAAAGGGAGACAAGACAACAGACACCACAGAAATACAAAGGAGTATTAGAAATTATTATGAGGAAGTGTCAGGATGGCAGAGTAGAAGAGGCAATTCCCATTTGCTCTACTGTTTGGAATTTGAACAACAGAAATACAGCTTCATAATAAGCTGGGTATCTGAAGAAAACCATTATAAGTCATTATTTGTCTGTTAGAGACATGAAGAATCCCAGAGATTCTGGTGTAGTGAACAGAGAATATAAGAAAATAAATCCAAGCTTGGCTGGGACAGTGGTGCTGTGTTACCATAAAACCTGGTGCAAGACAAAGAAAGAGAAACACAGCAGACAAGTTTGACACACAAAATGTGCTCCATGTTTCTCAACTTCTAAGAACTGAGGTGAAGATCCATTATAGGAACCTAAGAGTCTATAACAGATACTTCCACTCTTTCTCAGCCAGTGCTTACTGCATGACCTAAAGAACACCTTGCAAATCACAATCCCAAAACAGAGAGAACAGTTGATCCAGGGGTTTCAAGTCAGAGGTACAGAGAAGAGTACATCCTGCTCTTCCTTTGAGCCCTTTGGTACCATTGACAAGTGGGAAAGGATGAGGGAGATTATCCAGGCAGGCCTGATTACACTGATGACAAGAGGAGTCAACTGATTTCCTCTTGAGATCTGTGTGACCAGCTGAAAAGGGGACATTGACCAGATAGGCATTATTACATTCATGAATAGAAACTTTCAAATTCATATTTGGGTGGCACACAGGCTACAGCAAATATGCCTTGTACTAGCCACCTAGAGAGTTCTGTCACCCCCACTTATGAGTAGAACTCTGGAGAAATACTAGCAAACCAGACACCCAGATGAAGTCAAAGTCTATTCTGCCCTAGGGGTACAAGGACTTAAGTGCTCTGGAGTACATAACCTAAATAAAGTTTCAGAGTTCCATTTAGAACTCAACCCCAGAAGCCAGAACTTCCCCAATAGATCGCTGTACTATTTCCAACCAGGAAGAGTGGCAATCCAAGACATCGGGAAAATATCTCAATATATGGTACTTCCAGTTACATACACCTGGTACTGGCAAGCAGAGAAGCTGAGAGCCATTTCCACCAGTTATACTTCCAATCCACTCCAGCAGGAAGAGTAGCAAAACACACACACACAAAAAAAGGTTGGATTTAATATTGCCCAACCTGGCTCCCTCTTAGAGGCACATAGCCCAAGAAGACAGAAGGACAATCTATAATAAGATGTAAATACTCAACACTGGCTACCTCAGTGGAAAAATTTGAGCATTTTAAATTCAGAATTTCTCTATTTTCTATTAATATTTTTAAATTGTTTTTCAAAATATGTGTATTGATTGGTTTATATATTTTTTTTCTGGGTTTCTTTTTTTCTTTTATCATTTCTTTTTCTTTTAATAATCTTCTACGCTTCTATTCTGTTTAAGAGGTAGTGATCTTTGGGGATTTTGTTAGATTTTGGAGTATTTTAAATTTAGTTTTGTTGTTTGATATGGAGGGATTGGTGTTGTTCTGCTCTGCTTGTTTGCTTATTACATTTACTCTCCTCACCTCCTTCCCTCTAATAGTAAAAAATCTTGTTCTCTTACTTTCTCACTTCCTCCTTCATTATGGCCTACACACACACTACCTCACTTCCACTTTCTCTTCTTTCACCTGTGGGAAGCCATTCTGACACGTGATTGGGTGACTCCCGTTAAGGGCCTGAGGCACTTTGGCTCTGTCGAAGTTTTCCCGACCCTTTCCTGATGAGAGAGCCCATCCCTGTGGGGGTGTGCCTGACCACTGACCCCGGAGACCCAATCACTGACCCTGACCTTGGAGTGCAGCCCCCCCTCAGCCTTCATTGGATGGAATTCTCCCCTGAATCTCTTGTTCCCCAATAAAAGGCTACTCCAGGCGTGTTCGCTCTCTCTCTCTCTCTCCTGCTAGCCCTGAGTAATCCTCGCTGCCCTGCTGGGCAGTTAGAGGAGGGAACCAGAGAGGTGAGCCGTCTCGGACCTAGCAATAGAAATAAGGTAACTGAGTCTGTGTTTTTATTTAGATCTCTTCTAACTAACTTTATGCCTAGAACCTCATTAATGAAACCATTGTGCAGGCCGCGTGGTAGATTCACCTTTTGAATATTCCAATCTTCCTTTTGCCTTAATGTCCTAACTTCTTTACTTTTAATGAACCATATTCTTAACATCCTTTAATTCCATGTAGTCTATTCCATCAGGAAATGAAGTGAGGTAGTTCAGAAGAAGGCACACTCTCATAGCAACTCCTTAAGAGTGAATCAAAACATCAATTCAGTGCCAGAAAAACTGAGTCTAAAAAAGCAAAGAACTCTCACTTGAAACAAATTATCTGAGCTCAGAAATTAGGAGCCTGGCCAACACTGGTAAATGGGGAATTGAGACCAATTAAATCAGACCATATATAGTGAACCCTGAGTCATCACCTCCACCTCCTCCAGAAAAAGCTGGAGGATAAATTGATGCATTCCACTCTTCTCCCTCCAGCACATGGTCTGACACTCAGAAAGAGCAGGGTGGCAGACCTATCCAGCCAAAAGGGGAGTGAAATTCTGCAGTGAAACTCTACATGCAGACTTCTCTAACAAGTTTGACCACCTTGTGACAGAGCTTAGAATAAACTGCACAATAACTGAAACCCCAGAAAAATAACACCTATTTTAAAAACCTGACCTAGAACAATACATTAGTGGATTGTTGAAGAATATTGGTACTAAGGTTTTATTTTTTTAAGATTGTTAATTTAAGGAAGTTTTCTGAAGTGGCTACAATTTCTGGGGATTAGTGTCTTTTCTCAATGTGCTGTTAGAGACTGGATGAAGTAGCAAGTTGAAACTGAGTGAAAATATTGACACCAAGATATTTACCCAACCCAGGACACATTGTAAAACAGCAACTCACTAAAAAAGTCCTTTATATGAAATTAGAAAAGATAGTTATTCCAGAAAGTGTGTAGAAATACTAGCAAAATGGAAAATCAAAGGAACAAGCCACCCCAAATAGCTCACAGCACAACTGACTCCATTGACACAACAGTGGAAGAAATGCCAGAAAAATAATTTATAAAGTTGATAATTAAAATGTTCAATGAACTAAATGAAGATTTAATAATGAACTAAGAGAGACTATATAGGAGTTGAAAGAACATTTTAATAAAAAGAGATTCTGGAAAAAGAACCAAACGGAAATTCTAGAAATGAATGCTCAATAAATTGAATTAAAATTCACTTGAAAGTATCATCAATATGACCACTTTGAAGTCATATTATCATGCCTCTGACACAAAATATATAATCTTGAAAAAAAAATTGATATTAAAGATGTTAAGAGAATGACCTTAGTATTCAAGAAATCTGGGATAACATGAAGAGACCAAATATAAGAATCATTGGCATAGATGAAGGCATTGAAATACAAATTTAAAAAGTGCACAACCTTTTTCAATGAATTAATATCAGAAAAATTTCCAAACATTAGGAATGAGACAAAAATTTAAAAATAAAAAGCATGTAGAATCCCAAATAAATAAGATCAAAAAAGATTATCTTCAAGATACATTATAATTAAAATGCTTAACTACTATACAAGGATAGAATCTAAAAGCCACACAAGAGTAAAAGAGCAGGCCACATTTCAAGGTAAGCCAATTAGAATTGCTATGAATTCCTCAGATCTGACCTCAAAGCCAGGAGAGTTTGGAATAAATATATGCCAATTCCTGAAAGATATGGGTTCCAACCATTAAATTTTACATGATAAGCAGAAACTAAAAGAATTCATAACTATAAAATAAAAACTACAAAACATATTCAATAAAAATTTCATGCAGAAGAAATAAAAAAATAAATATTAGAGCCAGTATTTGGATGAATATCACTAGAATAGTCAGTTAAAAAATAATCAAGTCTGAATTAGGCATCAGAAGTAAATCAAAATGTCAGGAAATAAAGATCATCTCTCTATAATAACATTGTAAATGCCCTAAACTCTACAATCAAAAGACATAAGTTGTCAGAATAGATCAAAAGGCAAGACCCATCTATGTTGTTTATGAGAGACTTTACCTTGTAGGCAAGGACATCAGGAGGCTGAAAGGGAAAGGATGAAAAATGATATACCTTGCAAATGGAGACTGAAAGCAAGCAGTAGTAGTTACTCTCCTATATGATAAAGTAGACTTCAAGCAAAAAATAATCAGGAGAGACAAAGAAGGTCACTTCATATTCATTAAAGAAATCATCCAACAACAAGATATAATGATTGTAAATATTTATGTCTCTAATTTCAATGCACCTACATACATAAAACAAACCCTGGTCAATATAAAGAATCAGATAAACCCCAATACAATAAAACTAGGTGATTTCAACACACCTTTCTTACCAATAGCTGGGTCATCCAGACATAATAAACATAAAGTAAGTGAAGAACTAAAAAATATTGTTAGTCAAATGGACCTAATAGACGTCTGTGGGATATTTAATCCATCAACAACTGAATTCACTTTTTCTCAGTTGCACATAGAACATTCTCTAAAATAGAGCCTTTTTTGTGGTGCTAGGTATTGAACCCAGGGCCTTAGGCATGCAAGGCAAGCACTCTACCAACTAAGCTATATCCCCAGCTCATAAAAATAGATAATTCCTTGCATCTCATCATATTGCAATGGAATACAACAAAAAATTGATAACAGGATTAAAATCAGAAAACATTTTAATACCTGGAGATTAAATAAAACATTTTTGAGTGAGGAATGGGTTATAGAAGATATCATGGAAGAAATAAAACAGTTCTTAGAAACAAATGAGAATAGAAATATATTAAAATCTCTGGGACACTATTAAAGCAGTTCTAAGAGAACAATTTATAGCACTGAGTTCATACATTTGAAAAAAAAATAGAAAAATACTAAATAAAAAATCTAAAGTTACTTCTCAAAGTCCTAGAAAAGGAAGAAAAAACTAATTCCCAAATCATTAGAAGATAAGAAATAATTAAGATTAGATCAGAAATTAATATAATTGAGAAAAAGAACCAATGCAACATAGAGTTGGTTCTTTGAAAAGATAACAAAATTGATAAGCCTTTAGCCAAACAAACCAAAAGAAAAATAAAGATGACCCAAATCAACAAAATTTGAGATGAAAAAAATATCATCATGGACACTCTTGAAATTCAGAGGATCATTCAAAATTATTTGGAAAATGTATACTCCAATGAAGAGGAAAACCTGCAAGATTTGGCAAATTTATAGATATATATGACCTTCCCAAACTAAACCATGAAGACATAGAAAACCTAAAAAGACCAATAGCAAGCAATGAGAATGAAGCAATTAAAAGCCTTCCAACAAAGAAAGTCCAGGATCAGATGGATCTTCAGTTGAGTTCTGACAAACTCTTAAAGAATTAATGTTAATCTTCTTCAAATTATTCCATGAAGTATAAAGGGAAGGAACACTCCAAGACTCATTCTATGAAGCCAGTATCACTCTGATACCCAAATTAACAACAGTACATCTAGGAAAGAAAAATACAGACCAATACCACCAATGAACATAGACACAAAGTCCTTAATTAAATATTAGCAAACTGCATTCAAAAATACATTAAGAAGAACTGCAGTTGTAGCTCAGTGGTAGAGCACTTGCCTAGCATGTGTGAGGCACTGAGTTTGATCCTCAGTACCACATATAAATAAAAAAAATCCATCAACAATTATTAAAAATATTTTTAAAAAATACATTAAGATAATAATATCTCACAAACAAGTGTGTTTCATCCCAGGAATGCAATTTTGGCTCAATATATGCAAATCAATAAATGTATTTCACCACATGAATAGAATTAAGAATTATAAGATCGTCTCAAGAGACGCCAAAAAAGCCCTTGACAAAATTCAGCATCCATTTATGTTAAAATCTCTGAAGAAACAATATTGGTAAAAGGAACTTACATCCCCATCATAAAAATAAATGATAAACCTAAAGCCAACATTTAACTGAATGGAGAAAAACTGAAACCATTTTTTCTAAAATCAGGAATGAGGCAAGGATATACACTCTTACTATTCTTATCTCATATAGTTCTTGAAACTTTAGCCTGAGCAATCAGGCAAGAGAAGGAAATTAAAGGGATACAAACAAGAAAAGAAAACCCAATTATCTGTTTGCTAATGACATGATTCTATATCTAGGGCTGATAAACAAATTCAGCAAAGTAGCAAAATACAAGACCAAAATACAAAAATCAATAGCTTCTCTATATTCCAATAATTACCCCACCGAGAAAGAGATCACAATAACCTTAAAACACAAAAATGAAATACTTGGGAATAAATCTAACTAAGATGCTAAAACAAACCCTCTAAAATGAAAACTATAGAACACTAAAGAAAGGAAATGAACACAACTTGGGAAGATGGAAAGACCTTCCATATTCTTGGATAGGCACAATTAATATTGTCAAAATGGTTCAACTACAAAAGCAAAACACAGATTCAATGCAATCCTCATCAAAATGCCAATGACATTCTTCACAAAGCTAAAAATGAACAAACAAAAAACAGTCCTAAGATTCATTTGGAAGAATAAAAGACACAGAATAGCCAAAGCAATCCTGAGTAAGAAGAGCAATGCTGGAGGAATTACAATAGCTATAGTAATAAAAATAGCATAGTATTGGTATAAAAACAAGCATGAAGAAAAATGGAATAAAATAGAATGTAAAGAAAATCCCACATAGATATAGTCTGTTTTAGTCAGCTATTTCACTCTGCAACTAAAAGATCTGACCAGAACAATTTTAGGGGAGGAAAAGTTTATTTGGGGGCTCATGATTTCAGAGGTCTTAGTCCATGCCACAAAAGCCCTTGACAAAGTTTAGCATCCATTGATGTTAAAAACTCTGAAGAAACTAATGATAGAAGGAACCTTACCACCCCATCATAAAGGTTATATATGATAAACCTAAAGCCAACATTTAACTGAATGGGGAAAAACTGAAACCATTCCTTAGGGCTCAAGGTGAGGCCGAAAATCATGGCAGAAGAGTGTGGCAGAGGAAAGTGGCTCACATGACGATCAGGATGCAGAGAAAGAGAGATAAAACATATATATCCATATACAAAAAATATATATCCATAACCACACCTCCAATGAACTACTTTCTTCATCCACTCAGTTAATCCCATCAGGGATCAATTCACTGATTTGGTTAAGGCTATAATTCCACCATCTTTCCTCCAAACCTTCTTGCGGTGTGAGCTTTGTGAGCTTTTGGGTAACACTACATCTAAACCATAATAGATACTCAGCAAAGTTTAAGTTGGTGAAAAGATAGCTTTTTTAACAAATGTCACTGGAAAAACTGGGTATCCAGATGTACAAGAATGAAACAAAATCCCTATTTTCACCTTGCACAAAAGTCAACCTAAAGTTGACCAAAGACCTAGGGATTTTACAACTGCTAGAAGATGATAGAGTTAATACTCCAACATACCATCACAGACACTTACTTTCTTAATATGACTCCCTAAAATTCAAAAAATAAACCCAAGAATCAACAAGTGGGATGGCAACAAATTAAAAAGCTTCTGCACAACAAATGAAAAAATTAAGAGTGTGAGGAGAGATCCTATTGAATGGGAGAAAATCTTTGCTACCTGCTCCTCAGATACAGCATTAATCTCCCAAATATATAAAGAACTCAAAAAACTTAACACTAAATAATAATAATAATAACAACAACAACAATAATAACAACAACCCAAACAATAAATGGGCAAAAGAACTAAAAAAGACATTTCTCAAAAGAAGAAAAAAAAATGGTAAACAAGTATATAAAAAAAAAAATTCAACATGCCTAGCAATCAGAGAAATGCAAATCAACACTACCTTGAGATTCCATCTTACTCCAGTTAGAATGGTGATCATAAGAATATAAGTGTTGACAAGGATGTGGGGAAAAAGGTATACTCATACATTATTTTTAAGTCTTATTATTTATATCCTATTACTCATTATTTATCCTTTCAGATTTTCTATTTATTCATAATTCCAACTTGGTAAGATGTATGTGTCCAGGAATTTGTTTATTTCATCTTCTAGGCACACATTCAACTTATAAGATGGAGTCATGAAGAAATAGAAAAACTGAATTGATAGATAACAAGTAATAAGATTGAATCAGTAAGAAGTTTCCCATCTAAGAAAACCCCAGGATTCAATGGCTTCATTGCTGAGTTTTCCTAAACATTCAATATCAATTCTTCTTTAATTATTCCACATTGAAGAGGTATGACTTCTTCCAAACTCTTTCTATAAGACCAGCTTTATCCTGACAATAAAACCAGGTAGAACAAAAAAAAAATCCAAAGATCAATATCCTTGATGAACATAGAGGCAAATTTCTCTATAAAATACTAGCAAACTGAACCCCACAGCACATTTAAAAGATAATTCACTATGACCAAGTGGGATGCATTCCAGAAAGGCAAGCATGGTGTACTGCATCAACAGAATAAGCAATGGTACAGCCATTATAGAAAACAGTATGGAGCTTCCTTAAAAAAATTAAAAATAAACATATGATCCAGCAACCCTACTACTGAGCATCAATCTGGAGGGAATGAATCAAGGAGACACCTGCCCTCCAACGTGTGTTGCAGCACTATTCACAACAGCCAAGAAAAGAAAATCATCTAATTGTTCATCAGCTTGTGATTGGATAAGAACATGTGATGCATATAGAGTACTCAGCCATAAAGAAAGAATAAAATCCTGTCATTTGCAACAGCATGAAATTATTGTTAGGTGAAATAAGTCAGAAACAGAATGACAGTACTGCATAATCTCACTCATGTGTGGAATCTGAAAAAAAAAATGATCTCAAAGAAGTTGACAGCAGAATGGTAGTTACTAGAAGAGCTGGGGAAAGTGGGGGACAGGGGAAGGTTGGTCAAGGGGTACTAAGTTATGGTTATATAGGAATAAGAATTTCTTGTGTGCTATTGCACAGTAGGGCCACTACAGGTAACAATAATGTAATCTGTATTCAAAAAGCTAGAAGAAAAGATTGTGAATGTTTCACCATAAAGAAATGGCAAATGTTAGAGGACATAGGTTTAACCTGATTTAAACTTTGCATAATGTATACACTGGTGGAAATATCACATCATGTCCCATAAATAGGTGCAATTTTATGCATTGACTTAAAAATTAATTTAATTTAAATTAAGGGAGAGAGAGAGAGAGAGGAAATAGGAAAGGAAGGAAGGAAGGCAGGGAGGGAGGGAGGGAGGAAAAAAAGAAAGAAAAGAGTTAGTACTGTACACCACAATCAGGGCTGCAAGTGTCCTGGAACCAGTTTGAAGTGCTCAGCTCACCAAACTTGGTGAAGTCAGTTACAAGTTGCCTTTTCTCAGATCCTTCCCCCAGGAATAAACTCAGAGAG
Organism: Ictidomys tridecemlineatus; assembly: GCF_052094955.1. Taxonomy (NCBI): domain Eukaryota; kingdom Metazoa; phylum Chordata; class Mammalia; order Rodentia; family Sciuridae; genus Ictidomys; species Ictidomys tridecemlineatus. The sequence continues at coordinate 62,236,985 of NC_135485.1, forward strand.
ATACGCACTGAAAGGGCTATTAGACTACCTATCCAGTTGGGCCACACTTGAAGGATAGGTTATGGTCTCAAAAGAAGTTCCAGAACCTCTTGTTCAGTACTATGCCACATCCACAACCGATCTTTTCTGCTGAACAAAGGAAACAATTTAAAGATGAATATTATTGGAACTGTCAATGCTGTTCATGGTTTCACCTTTTTCCAGGTGCATATTAAGTTATTCTCTTTTCTGTTAAAGGGCTGTTGTTCCAAAATTTATGCATTCAGGGAAGTCCTAGATAGCTCTCTGGGGAATGTGGTGCAGAGTTAGTTACGGTTAAGGCTGCTATGGAGCAACGTGAGACTATTGTACAGTCAGTTGGCTGTGAGTAGCAGGAAAGCTGTTTCCACTTTACTTGTTGAGTAGATTAAGCCTAAAAGAATGTGATACAAGCTAGGGAGCCCCTGCCCTCCACACAGGCCAGATCTCATTTCTGTGGTGCAAAGACATTTGGCAAATCTTAGAGCTGGAACAACTGCTTTTTAATCCCCAGTGCAGTGGCTACAGGAGTTTCAACTTGAGCAGCCTCTGGGCATCCAGAACTTGGTGGGTCTGATCCCAAGAATGCCACATCTAAAAAGCAAATGGATCTTTGCTCTGAGTCTGGCAGCAACAATTGTCACTGGGCTCCATGTCTAGTATGTAATTCCTCCTAGTAAAATGTTACAAATGGAATGTGTCTATAACACAGTTATAAATCAGTTTGTTTTTATTGGGCTGGATCCTTAGTCTCTGAACACAATAATGAGCCTTTCGCAGAGCATCAGTGGATAAGAATCTGGAACCTGGCCTGGGGTTTTAACATTTGCAGAGTGTGTTTGGTTCCTTACAGAACATTGCAGAGGGACTTCTGAAATCCTGCATTCCCACATCTGAGGAATAGTGTTAACTAACCCTCAGGTAGGACCAGAAGGACAAAATCAAATCAGCGCCCACAGGGAGGATGGTGTAGAGTCAGGAAACTACACCAATGTCTGTTCCTTACAGCTGCCGGAAAGATTAAAGCTTTTGAAATATCCACACCAGCATGTCCCGTCATGTCTTAATTCAGAAGTATAAGGGGCGGCGGGAGTGTCAAGCTGTAACCATGGTAACAACATCACCAATAATAAAGACCCAAACAACCCAAAGTAATTTCTTCATTTACCATCCTCTCATAAACCTGTACTTTTGTCTGCTATACAGAATTTACAGACTGTTCCTTAAATTATAGTCATTGTGCACATACTGTCACCTGCTAGACAGAAAGCTCCTTGGGGAGAGAAGCCATATTTCAATTATCTTCATAGCAAACGTGAGACAATGAAAAGGACCAAATCTTTGGAGTCAAATTGACTTGTTTCGAGTGCCAGACTGTGAAGGGTTGTTGGACCTATGAGATTACATAACTTCTCCAAGCCTCAGTTTACTTATGTGTGATATGGTAATAATATCCTCATCATAAGATTCTTAGTTTCTCTCTTTACTTCATCCCCCTCCAGGGTCCACATGGTGCTTCATGTGCCTGCAAGAGACACTTGAAATATTTGAACTGAATTCCTGAAAATAAGAAGATAACATTTTTAAAGAAAAGGAAAATGTCTTATGCAATAATACTACATATGAATGAGAGAGAAAAAAGAATTAAAGGAACCAAATTAGCTGTCCATTGTCCACTGCCATGGGACACTTAAGTAGCAGATTTCAGTAAAACAAAAATCAAGACTCCTGATTTTGAGATGAACTTGTCATCAAAAGTCTTCTGTAAATGTATGATTTCATAGTAAGCAATGGCCTGTCAAGAAATAGAACAGAGCAGGCAGATGGTAAGTCTTCTGGGAATCTTATCAGAGTAAGTGCAGTACTTGAATGCACTACACAGCAGCTTCATGGCCTCTGACAAAGGCCTTCAGAGAACAGAGACAGGCACAGGGATATCTGAAAGGTACGTTTGATTAGCTAGAAGGATAATGTCTATCCATGCTGTGGCTTCAAATAAAGGGAAGGGGTTAAGATGAGTGAGAAGAAACCATGGGACAGATAACTTTCCATTCTTACCTATATCTCTATATTGAGCCTTTTTCCATTGCTATAACAAAATAATTGAGGATAGATAACTTATAAGTAAAAAAAAAATGGATTACTTAACTTACAGAACTGAAATTCCAAGATTGGGTGATCCCCTAGATTTGACCATAGGTCAGGTCAGAAGCCCCTTGGTTGCATCACATCATGATAAACGACCTCATGCTGGGACTGCACAAGAGAGGAAAAGATCACATGGCAAGGCAGGAAGCCAGAGACTGGGGAGAGCTTACTCTTATAACAGATATCACACAAGATATAATCAGGGCAAGAACTATATTAAATTCTCCATAGGACAGTGCCCTCGATGCCTAATTATCGCTTACTGGGTCCCACCTCTTAAAAGTTCCACCTCTACTCCATGTGGCCACAGTGGAATGTAAGCTTCTAATACAATAACAAACCACATCCAACTATAGCTCCCTCCATCCATTGGGCTCCTATTTTAATACTTCCCTGGGGGATTGGGGGAATCAGAGAAGGAGAACATGAAATGCTTTCAGACTAACACCACAAATGATATTACTGCAGACATCAAAGAAGCTACTGCCCAAGTATTTCCTATTGGAGGCAGCCAGGGACGGTGGCACCGAGGGCCTGGTAATTTTGTTCCTAATATGTGCCACCCTCTCCCCTCTTGACTTTCTTCTTTTACCACTAACACTGATCCTAGAGAAGTTGCCAAAGTCACTTTGGGATCAAGGAAGAGGAGCCTTTAACACCACTGCATCTTTCTAGGACATCTTCTCCTGTCCTCGTACCTCTCTCCAGATTGATGACAGAGAAAAGTGATGTGCTAGAATTCGAGCACAATCTATGCCAAACAAAACATCCTTAAACAAGTGGACCGGCCAATCCTATTGGATTTGCAAAGCTGAACTCAGAGAGCAAAATGTTAAAATCAAACAATCACATGCCCAGGATCCCAGAAAAAGCCTTCTGCACCACAAGAGCTCAGTGCCCGTGTCTGAGAGCTTGGGAAGGCGGGCATGTACAGATAAATCAGTACCTCCCACCTGACTGTTCTGATCTGTTCCTTTTCTTTGTAAGAAAAACACTAGAAAGGAAATATTGACTGGGGAAAGCTCTGAGCCGGATTTGCCATGCTTAGCACCTCTGCTCTGCACAAGCAAGTAAGAAAGACAGCAGAGTCTTCACCTGGCTATTTGCCTTTAGTTCTATACCAGGAGAGAGGCGGAAAGAGAGGCCGTGATGAACTAACTACACAGAGAAGAGGAAAAGCCATGGAGAGATCAAAGCTGGTCATTATGGGGAAGAAGAGCCTGTGGTTAGGTGAGTATGAAAGCCAGGAGGTGGGGAAAGAGCAGAGGAGAAGGCAGAAATCAGGAATTGAAAATTCAGATGTCAGAAGCCCCCTCAGATAACACAGGGAATGCTCCCGGGGTCAGAGAGGAGAGCACAGGACTCTTCTGCAGTAAGGACCACAGTGACCCAGAGGACACATGCCCCACCACTCAGCCCTGCCTCCATGTTTAGCAGAGAACATATGCTTGGTATTGCTAGATCTGATTTTTCAAAAGCAGTTTGAAATCAAAGCTTTCATGTGAATTATTCTAGTTTCCAAATATTGGCAAAACACTATTCAGCCTAAGAAAATATGTGCAGAGCATATTTGACCTAGAAGCAACCAGAGTATGACTCTACTATAAGCCAAGAACAGATGAGAAAATGGGCAGATGCCTGTCAGATGAATGGATCAATCTTCCCAAATCAGAGAGTTGGAACAAGGACAGAGAGAGGGGGGGAGAGGGAAAGACAGAGAGAGAGAGAGAGAGAGAGAGAGAGAGAGAGAGAGAGATTGAGATTGAGACAGAGAAAGAGACAGATAAAGTGTGTGTGAAAGGCGGCAAAGAAGCTGAGCAGGACAATTCATTTGAACTCCAGCATTTACTGGACAGGGTATCATGGGCTTTCCCCTCCTGTCTCTGGACAGGGGAATAACACTGACCTTGCCTGGTTAGTGAGATGTGTGGACCAGCTGCTTCATGTGGCCATGAATGCTGTGTAGTTGGTGCTCCACAGGTTTTGGTTAACTTCCCTTTTTTCTTTTCAATACATGGGATGGCTGGGTCCTAAGAGTATGATAGCTCACTGTTCTGGAGGACCAAATTCTTAAAAGCTGGAAAGCCATTTAGTAACTCTTGTTGTTTTGAGTGATTGGGAATCCCTTCAAGAACTTAATGAAATATGTAGACTTTCTCCTCAAGGGAAAAAAAAAACATGCAGAACACATAGTTCACATTCCATTTCAGGAGATCACAGGTCCCCTGAAACCTATTTATGCACTCCAAATAGGGACCACCAGTTTATAATCTTTCTTTCCCAAAGCACCAGAAAAGAATAAGTACCATGACAAATGATGGCTTGTGTTTATGTCAGCAGAGTCCAATCCAGCCCTGGGGTCAACATCTGGAATGTGTGTGTGAGCACATGTCATATGTGCCTTGCTCATGTAGCCTGGCTCTTCCTGGTCCCAGCATCCTAAGAAGAGAATTGTCCACACCACCTGCTTGCATGACACACATCTGATTCCAGAGAGCTGGAAGACCCTGGGAGAGAGAAGGAATTGAATGGGGGGCAAACTTCAGTTGTCACTGAGAGTCAAACATCTAAGGAATGCTCCCCTAGATGGCCTGTGAGTGACCGGAGCTGAAGGGGGCCACCATATGATATTAGGAACATCATTCAGAATGAAAGCAGGAACCTGAGACAATAATGGTGGCCAGGTCTCCCTAGGTCCTCTGACAAGGAGACCACCTTTTCCTAAGGGAAATATCTCAGTACTGATGAAACACCAGGTAAATGGCAAAGCACAACCCACCTCCACCTGCCTCACCTATATATTGTTCTCAGCCTTGTGAAGCCATTTTCAAAGACTTTTTGGAAATCCCACCCAGTTGCATTTCTCATGTCACATTAATTGTTATCCTGGACACAGAAATGGCTTTAATATATTATTGTTTTTTTTTCTTCTGAAACTACAGAAAGCTCAAGGATGAGGACTTCTAAGTGTTTCCTAAGAAATATGTATCTGTAAAACATGGCCCGTCCTTCTCCATCTGAAGACTATGATCCCATAGTTCTTACATGTGGTCAATTGAAGAGAAGCAAAGTGCAGAATCACACAGGGAGAAAGATACTGTAGAAATGGAAAGGGAGTTGAGTCTAGTGAGGCCAGGGAGTGGGAGCATCTCTCCGAAGCTCTAAGCCCCTCAGAATCCACCAGATTTGTGTTTCCTCTTAACTAGCAATTAAAGAATTTGGTGCTTGGGACTTGCAGAAAATGGACAAAATCTTTTGAAAAAATTTAGTGTCATGTTTCAGGGTTCATGGGTGAGCACCTTCTGAGTTGGTGACTTTGGAAAATGAAAACCAATGTCTGTGTTCATTATTTTTTTAAAAGAAGGCTTCATTAAAATATTTTTCCAGTTTGATCGTAAAATGAAACAGGAAGAAATACAATATATAAGCAGGGCTCTGTAGCCTTTGGTAGATAAGATTTGCTTTAACTCCTTGGCTTCCGGAAAACCTGTGATCTCTGGGTCCTATGGGCTCACCTGCACTCAGAACCTGCCTTGGCAGCAGGACAAGTACAAGAAGTGAGGACCTGAGCATGTTGGCCTGCAGGGGGCAGGTGCAATTCATTTAACCGAGTTAAATGAATCTTCAACTGTACATTCCAATTGCACTCAGAAACCTAGAAATTTCCACAGAAAGGGATGAGGAGGATTGAAGGTCAGAAAGTTAAGTTCTGTTATAAAAATGTATTTTTGTAGCCCTGCATTGATGGACTGCCACTACTATGGAGCCGTGCAGCTCTTGCATACTCCTTAGGGTGAATTCAGGTACAAGTAGGACAGTTTATTCTCTCATGGGGATGGAAAAATACAAGAAATGCTTTGTGCGTAAGGAATCAAATAAGAAAGAAAATAATATCAATTGTGTTGTCACGCCCGTTTTGCTGATGTGTAAATTGGGGCTAACTTACTTTGGATCACACAGAAGTGACCCAACTACAATTCAAAAATAATGCATGCTCTTTCACTTTAGAAAGGGAAGCAGAAATACCAAAAATTAATTCTTCTGGCTTTATAATTTTGCTTATGAATGAATTTCTACTTCAATGGGTCCAGGCCACTCTTTACAAAATTAATGAATCATACATACATCACTTGGGCTCCCAATACTTCTTTCCACAACTCCCACAAGGTGGCAGCATTTCTCCAATGATACAGTTGTGGCTGCAGGACTGGGACCAGGGAGCCAGCGCTAAAAATCGGGAGCAACTAACACAAAACTTATAAAAAGAAAGAAAGCTCCAAAATTGTGATGGTATCCTAGTGTAATAGAGGCCCTCAGACCCAAAAATTACTTTAGAATTTAGGAGTTTTCCAGCCTCCTACTGTTTAGAAAAGATCATATTATTTTAGTGCTATCCTCGTTTCTACCGCTTGATGGCAATAGAGACCTTAGATATCTAAAGCCTGTTTTCCTTTTTGCAATGTTGGCAGGTCTTTCCCAAAGTGCTTCAGTCTATGCCTTATCTGTACATCCCAGTCCCATCCTGGTCAAGACGCTGTGGGGTCTTCTGAAAGTAAAATGCCCAGCTATGCATCAGATCCGTCGCCTCTTTCTGAGCTATCACTTACATCTTCCTTGGGCGCCAGTGCAGAGATGCACAGACTCGCTTTCTCCACTGTTAGTCCTAATACCTTCAGTAATTTTCTGCCTCCAACCTCCATCCCTCCACAGTGAACTAAGTCTTCTTGTATTCTTCTTTCAAATGCCTTCTGACAGACTGGCTCACCCGTTTGGCCGTATCCTAGCACACATGTAACTCCCCTGTACCTGTGGTCCAACACAGGGCTGTGGACACTGACACCTTGTGAAACACAGCTCCTGAGGGACCCTGTTGGGACCCTATCTAGTAGTGCCAGCAGTCTTCACATGCGCTGTGAAGCTGAGGCTGTCGTGGGTATTCTTTGTAAAGCCAGCTCTTAGATTTCAGCAAAGAGCCCAGCACAACGTCTGCACTTGGTGCCGGCCAGTTCATGGAATGAACAGGCAATTATGAACTTGTGATGTCCTTAATTTCACTGATGCTGATGTTAAGTTTCCTGAGAAGAGGGGCCTTTTCAGGGCCTCTGCTTAGAGTCAGGTCTGCCACTGTCCCTGGTGGTCCAGAAAAATGAGGACAGCAGGGATGAGTCAGTATCACATAGGACACAGGGAGCACTAGGGAATGAGGGGGCCAATGACAGGATTCTTAGATGACTGTTAGGGAAGAGGAAGCAGTGGGGAAAAGGGAGGATGCTGGGGATGGATATGATCAACGTATGTGGGAATATGCCACAAGGAAACCTCTTATTCTTTTGGAGGATGGGGCAGAAGTGTTGGGATTTGAACCTATGCCCTTATGCATCCTGGCTAGTGTTCTACCACTGAGTTACGTCCCTACCCCCTTTTCTATATATCTTTCCTTTTGAGACAGGATTCACTAAGTTGCCCAGGCTGGCCTCAAACTTGCAATCTTCCTGCCTTAGCCTCTCTTGTGGAGTCTTTGGAATTATAGGTGTGTACCACCACACCTGGCAAAACCCATCATTCTGTATAATTAAAAAGCATTAATTTTAAAAGGGGGGGGGCAATTACTGGTGTGCCTTTAAAGCATTGAAGGACTGCACTGGACTGCCTCCACCCTCTAGGCTGATGTGCCTCCAGATCTACAGTGGCCTTGAACGCAACGTCAAGGCTGTTGGGTGTTTTCTTTCTGCTGAGATAAGTTAACTTATCCTGAGATACTACCATTGCTTTGGCCTTTTTAGCCTCATTTCTTGCTTGAACATTGCTGGAAAGAAACAATGGAGAGGATTCAGGAAGGCCACTCAGACAATGAACAAACAGAAAAATTAGAGACTGGGGCTTGGATGGTGTGGATAGGGAAAGCTGAAGAGAGGGTTGCTTTACAGCTCTGTAAGTACTTAGAACTGGTTGAAGAAAAGAGTAAATGGGTGGGTGGACAAGCTGGTGAACAGGAGCTGTCCTTGAAAGGAAGTAGTCTTTGTGAAATCATTTCAATCTCTCTCCTTTTCTTTTCCTGAGACTGTAATTCCGGGTATCCTATCTACCTCTCTGGTCTCCTGTTACCTCTAAGATTGCATCTCTGTGCTGAGTGAGGCAAAGACGTCTTGGCACTCACACACACTTGGTGTTTGTAGACAGTTATCATATCATTAGTCACCACTAGTTAGTTCTTCTTTCATGTTTCCACATAAACGAATCCCTCCCACTCCCTCAGTCATGTCTGTCCCAACTCTCTGATCTCCTTCCAGTGTTTCCATCTCCTTCCGGCCCCAGGGTACTTCATCCACAATTTATTGTCTCAGGTAAAAGATTAGGCTTCTGGGTGGGGGGTGGTGTGCAGACTCTGGGGAGAGCAAACACTGTATCAGGTTCAAAGTCAGAATTAGAAACAAAGAAACCTTGTTATTGACCACTTCATTTATATAAAATATCCAATTTGTTTTTGAAGTGTTTGACTACTTCCTAGAGGTATGCATTACAGACATTTTGAAAACATGCTTCTAAAATACATTATCAGACATGTAATGCCTCTCTCCCCATAATAATGAAAATTCTTAACAGGAAGAGTAAACTTTTGTAAAAGGAGATGGAGCAAGACTCCAGGAGAGGGGAGGGGATGACCATTCATCATTCACTGGAAGAGATCTCAACCTTGGACCCAAAAGAGACTGTCCTTCAAGTACCTGCTAAGTAGTCACTCTGGGTGGGGACACAGACAAGCTGGAAGAGAGGGTGGTATAGGTGTGGGAAGGTGGGAGATGAGTTGATTTACACCTTTTGACCTCACTTGTCTTAATAAGAAGGGAGATGAAAGTGAATAACAGGAAGATATCAGGGATTTTGAAGAAAATAAAGGCTGGCTAGGCTGTGAAACAGGAAGACATTTTGGACTCAACAGAAACTGAACCTCTCACCTTGAAATTCCAATGCTTTACCCCAGCATGCTAATTATACCATCAACACTTGTTCCTTCTGCTGAATATTCTTGGTCCTGCCCTCTCTTCTCCATCCTAATTGCTACTCCTTTTTGCTACAGGGTTCATTATTTGTCTGTTACTTCCTGTCTCATCCTGCCAACCCTCCTCCTTTCTGGCAGCTGCCAGAGTGACAGGTCTTATTACCGAAACTTATCATATGGCCCCATGGCTAAAAACTCTTTCCTGGCTCCCTTGACTCCGGAACAGAAACCAAGTCCCTTTCTTTGGTAAATGAGGATTTTGATTAGCTTTCAAAAATTGCAACAAAATTGCGACCATCATGTGTGTATGTGTGTGTGTGTGTGTGTGTGTGTGTGTCTCTGTGTGTGTACATATGCACATGCACACATACACACATTTCTATGAAGTGACTTTGCACCTCTTCCTATCAAGAGATGAAGTCTGTCTGTCCACTCCTTGATTTGAGCTTAGACGTGTGACTTGCCTTGGCCAAGAGGACAGCAGCAAATTTGACACACAGAGGCTTGCAAATTCCCTGTGCCCTTTCTTGCTCTCCTTTGGGACCCTAAGGAGTCCCTGTGAACAAGATCAGGCCAAGAGGTTGAAGGAGAGAGATCACATGGAGAGAGCTACCAGTTACCACCAGTGTAACAGCCACAGCCACCATCAACCAGTCAAATCCAGCTGCTCACAGGTACAGGAACAAGCCTAGTCTAGACTGGCAGAACTGCCCAGTTGAGCTCAAGCCAAAATACTAACCCACAGGTTAATGAGCTAACCCACTAAGTTTGGAGTATCTGAAGGCAAGTCCTCAGTAAAGAGAAGTGAAGCCCTTGGGGTGCAGCATCTAAGGAGGCCCTCACTTGCACTCTGAGGAGGTTGAGCCTGAGTGTCTCCTTGAATCTCATGATCCCATGGCCTCATGCATTCATACCTTGTCTGGCCCTGGGCAATGGTTACACAACCATGGAAAACCAATACAATATTCTTGGTCTGACTCTGGGAAGTTTATTCTATCTACTCATGCACCATGCCCACCACTCCCTTTAATCTCCTTGTTGTGTCCTAGACCACAATAGCCAGTACTCCCTGTAACCGAGTGTACCATGGAACTTACCCTGAATCTTCCAGCAGATTAAGAACCATGTAATACAAAGTGTTCTGCTCAGATGATGCCAGTGATATTGAGCTAGGTCAACCAGATTCCTGACCTTAGACATTGAATCAGAAATGGTGAACAAAAATCTATCAGAGCGCAAAAATACTAATCCATGAAATCCAACCTATGAGGTTCCTAGAAACCTGAATCCTGAATCACCTTCCAGAACCAGCCTCCAAGAAGCATCAATATACTATTGTTTTCTCCACCAAGATTTCCTTCTATGAGATTTCTCCCGCTCTTGAGCTAGTGGACGTTTACCTTGGTTCTACAAAATTCTGCTGCCTTAGTCATTTACCTTATTTCCTCCTCTGTTCTCTAAACCCTTTGTGTTCCAGTGAACTGTTTCTATCCCTCTAAGTACACATCATATTCTATACCTTTAATCATTGAGTTCTCATGTTAGAAGACCTCTCATTGGGCTGAGAATGTAGCTCAGTAGTAGAGCTCTTCTCGCATGCACAAGGCCTAGGGTTCCATTCCCAGCATGCTCTCTCTTTCTCTTCTCTTCTCTCTTCTCTTCTCTTCTCTTCTCTTCTCTTCTCTTCTCTTCTCTTCTCTTCTCTTCTCTTCTCTTCTCTTCTCTTTTCTTTTATTTTCTTTTCTTTTCCCTCTCTCTCTCTCTCTCTCTCTCTCTCTCTCTCTCTCTCTCTCTCTCTCTCTCTCTCTCTCTCATGCTTCTGATAAAGGGCACTGTTGGTATGTGTGATTCTTTAATCATACCATGCACCCATCCTCCAAGTTCTGTACACCCTGCTGCTAATACCCTGGCTCATACCCTGAACTTAAGGCCTTGCTTGGGAGATGCTCAACCTGCACCTCACATACCTAGAAATTTTGCATTCCCGGCCCCTAGACCCCATAACCAATGACACACTAAAGTGGAAGTACAAAATCCCAGACCTCTTGCAACAAGGGGAACAAATTCCCATGCATAATTTATTGTTCCTGAATCTCCCATGGAATCAGGCTGAGTCTGGAACTTCATTTGAAATTGCACCCTTGCTTGGCTTCTTATAGACAATGTCCCTAACTCCCTTCCCAGTTTATCCTGGGAGCCTTTCCTTAATGCTTATCCTGTAAAAAACTCTCCCCTCTGCTTCTAAGTCATTCTTAATTGTCACTTCTGTGTGTGTCACTGACCACCAAGGGAGAGAGAGAATCACTCCTTCTTCTGGGCTACTCTAGACTTCAGCAACTTCAATGCTTTTGTTTAAGCAAGTCAACATTTATCATGAAGCAAACTCTCTCACACTGGTGGAAAGATGGTAGAGGCCCAATTGCATGACCATCCACTGGAATATCTTCTGTAACATTAGGGATGTAGGACACATTTTTTGATTGGAAAAAAATATTTTATATTGACTTGAAATCTGCCTCCCTGTACTTTTTACTCAGCAGAGTGGGTCTTCTAACAATGGTTCATTTTCCACCAAGTCTTCCCCTCAGGCCTAACAACTCCAGTTCCAAAAAGTCTCACTATCTTTGATTTATAAGGTTTGCCATCCTTCTCGCTGCCTCTTTGGTGCTGAATTTATAAAACTGAGTCTTGAATCTAAGTGCAAGATTTAACTTCAGTCTATCAAGCTTCATTTGGTCTCAAATTTTTTATTTTTACAGCAAAACATTTTTTGAGCATTAATGCCACAACAGTTTTGCAGCCTATTCAATCTTCATCCTGGCCAATGATGAAAATGAGATCCAGACCAGGGCAGAGCCAGGACACTGTTACACCACTACAGACCTGTATCCAGCGAACAATGACTCATTGATCCACTCTCTGTGGAAAACACTGCCCAGCAAGCTCTAAACTCTCCGAACTGTGGCTATGATACAGTCTGAATTTGTTTCCCTGTAGAATTACAAACAAGAATTTTTAAAATTGCCAAGTCTTAATATGCCTTTAGAATCTTTCTAATCAATAGAAAAGTACATGGCAATTAAGAACGTGACTTTTAAGAGTCTGTAAGACAAGATAAATCTGAGCTCTACCAATTGCCTGTTTGTGACGTTAAACAAATTTTGACATTTCTAAGCCACAATTATTAAATAATAATTGTAGTTTCCATTCCAAGGGTTAGCTGTAACTAACTGAGTTTATTTGTATCAAGAGTTTAATAGAGACTGGTGGCCCATACCTGTAATCCTAGTGGTTCAGAAGGCTGAGACAGGAGGATCATGAGTTCAAAGCCAGCCTCAGCAACTTAGTAAGACCCTGTCTCTAAATAAAATATTGAAAAGAATTGAGGATGTGGTTCAATTCCCTGTACCAAAAAATAAAAATGTAACAGAACCTAGCATATAATTATAATATTTTCTCTTATTATTTCCAACTCATGGGAATGCTAGGGAACAGAAGGATTCAGACGACCTCACAGAGGAGACAACATTTGAGCAGAGAGCTGATGAGGAAGAAGGAATAAGCCATGGAGCTCTCTTGGGAAGAATATTCTAGGCCAAGGGAATAGTGAACACCCATAGCTTGTCCACAGACCTGCAAAGAGAGCATGCACAACAATCTGAATGACTGCAGGGAGGATCATGAGGGAGAAGATGAGGCTGGAGATCAACAGGCTTCCATCTTGCAGGACCTTGGATTTACTTGGAGTGAGATGAGAAACCATCTGAGCAATCACATAAACCACACAAATGGACTTGTGTTCTGAATGATCACCCTAGCAGGTTGGTGGCAAACAGGCTTACTTACAAGGAGGCAAGTTTGGGAGGTAACCCAGCAAAGATAGTGTCTTGACTTGGTGGAAGTCATAGAGGTCTCGAGATACAGGCAGCTGTTAGATATTTTTGAAGGGACAACTTCCAGGACTGTTAATATACAGTGAAACAAAGAGGAATCAAGGATGACCATGTGATTTGGGGGAGAAACCCAGAGGAATGAATTTGTGTTTACTGAGGTAGAAAGCTGAAAAGAGGTGCAGATTTGGGAGGTATATCAGTCAGAATAAGCTAGGTTATGCTGGAGTGACAAACAATCCCCAGACCTCTACAGCTTAACCTGCAAATCTCTTTGTCTCTTGCAGTTCATGCCCATTACCAGTTGGCAGGGGTCTTTGCTCAGTGTCTCCACTCAGGAAGCTAGAAGTTTGAGGCTTCATCTTGATACTTGCTATCTTGATCCCTGCAGCACATGACCTGAAGGAACATGGAGAATTGTACTCTGGCTTCTAAAGCTCTTGCCAGGAACTGAGGTCACTTCCACTCACATTTCATCTGACAAAGCAATAACATAGTTCTGCCTAACTTCAAAGGGGATAATGGAAAATACAACCTACCACAGGCCTGGAAATGACAAAGTGGGATATTTGGGATTTATTAAGAATAAGGACAAGGAACTAACTGCAGATCATCAGTTTAAATAACTGGTAAGACTGCCACAGGCGGGAAAATCAGGAAGTTTGGGGTGTTTTGTTTTGGTGGGAGAAGGTGGGGACAGGGTTGGGGAGCAGGAGTGTCCTTTCCAGTCAAGTTTGCTATACTACTCTGAAGTTCAGGGAAAGGTGAGGGGGTCCAGCCTTGTGGGACTTGGAGTTTATATGACTTCGGGGAAGCTTCTTTAAGATAAAGAATGCAAGACTCAGTATAAATTTAAGTCCTTAGAAGAGGTTGCATAAATGAGATGCTCTAAAGTTTCAGCTTCCTAAGCTCCAAGGTGAGTGTACTTCTAAGTTAAGACTTAGAGTTGCAGCAGGAGATGCCACCAGTGGTAGAAGCTCTTAAAGCAGTGTGACTGAGGGAAGTCACCTGAGAAGTGAATATAAATGATGAATGAAGGATCCCTGAATCCTGGGGGGAATCCAGTGTTTTGAGATTGAGGCATAATCAGCCAAGGAGACTGAGTAGTGGCCAGTGAGATTTCCATTTCTCTTCACATTTACCTAGTGCTCACTCTCCTATAGGCTATTAATTTTATTACAGTCCTTTCCTTAAACTGCTGCAGGGTTTAATGATGGGAATGGAGCCAGGGCCTTGCACATGGTAGGCAAGGACTGTACTACTGAGCTACACTCCAGTCTTCTGTTCATTTGACTTTTATATCTACATTTAAAAAAACTGGGAAAAAAATCAGGCAAATTTAGTTCCAAGGGAAATACAGTATTTAAGCAGTAGAACAAGGAAAAAAGAATGGACAACAGGTCAAGAAATTAAGTCTTCAGTTCTAGTCCTATCACCAATTTGCTAACCCATTTGCCCAAAGTCTCATACGTTAATGAACATGTCTACAAAATAAAGGACTGTGCCATTTTCTCTGGGGCCCTTGTGTCTCTACCATCAGGTTCATGTAGTCCAGTCTCTGGTGGGCTGGGCTCAGGAGTGGATCATATCAGTCTCCTTCAGAGCATTTAATCATATTCATTGATTTTGGAATACACTTCAACTTCCCCATTTATTTTGCATTGATTAAGATATGATACAATTGAAGGTAATAAATAAATGAAACCTAAAAAGGATGTTTGGCCATAAAATGGAGTGACTGCTATTATGGGGAGTTCAAGATAGAATACTGCTTAAATACTGCTAAGCCTCCTGTTTAATAAAGGAATTTAATCAATGGAAGACATCAGCTAATAAATAATTTAATACTAAGACCACCTAGTTTACTAGGGCTTCTGTAACACAGTACCATAGATTGAGTGGCTTAAACAACAGATATGTATCGTCTCAGAGTTCTGGAGGCTAGAAGTCCCACAGAGGTGCTGGCAGGACCATGCTCCCTCTGATGGTGCTAGGGAATCATCCCTTCCAGGCCTCTCTCCTAACTCCTGGGAGTTCCTTGGCTTGTGGAAGTATCACTCCAATCTTCACATGGGTTCTCCCTTTGTGCATGTTTGTATTCAAATTCCCCTCCACCCTTTAAAGGATGCCAGGCATGTCAAATAATTACTTCTATAAAGATTATGCCTTCAAATAAGGTCACTTTCTGATCTTGTGGGGATTAGGATTCCAGCATATCTTTTGGGGAAGGAGATAACTCAATCCCTAACACAGACCTCCATAGAACTGCTCTCCCCAGTCTCAGTTCCCCTTGGTCTGCAAGGGTGCCCACACATTTTGTCAGTTTCACCCAGGGCTCTTTACCTCTACCTTCTTAACATTTTTCAAATCCATCAACTCCTCTCCATCCTCCTTCCTTTGGCTCAGATCCTCTCCATTTATATTGTCTGGTCTAAGACAAGAATCCTCTTGCAGTCCTTAAGTCATTCACAGCCCCACTTCCCAACACTTGCTTTCTACTGAGCAGCCAGTGTTTTCTGGATCAATGTCACCTCACCTCTCAAAGTCCTTTAGCATTTCCACTTAGAACTTTAGGATAAAATGGAAGTCCTCAGCCTGGAGTCAGAACTTCTCCATCTGCTTCCTGATTAAAACTTTAACCCCTTTCTAGCTTTCACAAACACGAGTTAGTCCATAGGGGATTTTGTTGCTGCCCTTTCTCAAAGCTGCTGCCAGCACGTAAGAAGGGACCTCATCAGAAAAGACGAATTACTTAAATAAAGCACCCCTTTCTCCAGGTGGAGGCAGACTTGGTGCAGGCTTGGTAGACAGCCTGGTGACCGGGCCACTGGTTGGATCTCAGTCCCAAATCCATCTACCTTTGCCTTGGGCAGGATAAAATGACGTGCCCATGTAGGGCTGCCTGGCCCACATGCATCAGGAGTTTTCGAGACAAACATTCATAAAATCTTAGTTTTGCATCTGCCAAAAAAGCCCCCTGACCTCCCAAACTGAGTGACCTAGGCGATTAGAGGCATCAGTGACAGCACCAAAGAAAGACTGACTCCAAATACCTGCTGTACCACAAGGGCCATGTCCTCAGGAGAAGATGAGCTCCTTCCATGGAGATGCTGCGTCTGGTTCCTATCTCAGCATCCCTAACAATATGCAGTGTAGTAGCAATAGGGACGTCAACATCAAATGAATTCCACTTTTTTTCTTGCCAGTTAGAGACTCGGTGGATTCAAGTGCTGGAATAGCTGACATCACCAAGAATTGCTTAGGGCAGTGAATGTGGGCAGAATTCCAGGCAGGCTGGCCTGCTTGGAAGGGACATCTGCTTAATACCCAGATTCTGGGTCTAGACCCTGGCCAGTCATCAACCAGCTTGATGGCTAAATCAACCAATCACTCGGTAGTATTTTAAAACCATTTAATGACTTTCGAGATCCTCCCATCTACATCTCTCCCCTAGCTCCTTGAATTTTAAAAGTTCACTATATTGTATATCCTAAAACTCACCAGAGTGGTAGAAAAGCTAGCATGAAAGGATTCTCAGTCGATTCTATAATAGCATAAATTAGGTTAACTTTTAAACCTTCAAATCTTTCAAAATCCTAGCTAAGATCAGTAGACTCTGAATAAATGGACATTTTGAAAATGGAGACAGGAGTGAAGGAAAGCTCTAGGATACAGAGCATATTCGGAAGAAGGATGGGACATTAGGACTTACCAATCTAGAGTGGGGTAAATTGCATCCCCTCATCCTCTGCAGGCCTGGATGGCACATGTGTCCACTGACCTCCTAGAGCCCAGGCCTATTCCAAACAACTATAATTGATAACTGTTAAGATAAAAAATTATCTGGTCTTAAAATTGTCTTAAGTTGTTAAGATAAAGAAAAAGACCTCACACTCGCTGGTAGTGGTGCTGAAAGAAAGTGGTAGCCAGGCACAGCTGCAGAACCCAATCCTTGCTCCCTTCCTGCTCCAGTAGAAAAGGGGCTGGAAATAAACTTCAACACCTGATTCCCTAGAAGGGCGGGGGAGGAAGAATCCCCTTTAGGCTCATCCCAGATTGACACCGGTGTGGGCTCAAAAAATAGAGAGGAGGACTGACAGCAGAATACATCAGACACTAGAAAGGCAATATGTGAATCAATGGAAGGGTAACTGATGTGATACAGCAATCTGTATACGGGGTAAAGTTGGGAGTTCATAACCCGCTTGAATCAAACTGTGAAATATGATGTATTAAGAACTGTGTAAGGTTTTAAACGACCAACAATAAAAAAAAAAAAAAAAAAAAAAAAAAAACAAAGAACTGCTTTTATCACATTCAGACTCTAAACACAGGCATTTTGTTGTTGCTGCTGGAGATTAAACCTGGGGCCTATGTGCAGGCAAGGCAAGCACTCTACCAGCAGAGCTAGAGCCCCAGCCCACACAGGCAATTCTTTACAGAAGATCATTTTGGTAAGAAGATGTTCACTCCGGCCTCAGTAAATTTAAAGGCAGAGCTAAGGTAGCCATTTATTCCACTCTATACCTGGCCATTGCAGCAGAATTGGATTGATCTGTGTGCCTAATTATGGAGGAACGCCCTAGAGCAAAGAGATGTTTTGCAACAATAAGGCCTGTTGGGGGTATTCAGAATCCCTTGGGTTATCTTCTTCTCTCTTTAAAGTCCCTTTTAACTTTATAGAGTGAGCACTCTCACCAATTCATCTTCTGCCCTTCACCAAGGCCTTTTTAGTTTTTGAATACGTGGACAGGGATTGGTGATGGCTATTTTCCAGAATGTTATGAAATTTATTACATGGAGTCAGTTCAATAAGTTATTATAATGGAAAACAATCCTCTAAGTTATCTAGTGCTACCCATTTCCCTAATATCTATTTTAATAGCAAACAGTTTATAGTTTCCCAAGAGAACCTATTTCCTGGCTTCATTGTTTTCTTATTAGGTTTTAAATGAGTTTGAGTATTTCAGATGCTCTGGTTACTAATGTCACACTTCTTAAACTCTCCTCCTTGTCAAAAGCTATTTGTTGTTGACATATCCTTCTACATTTTCTCCTGTGTAGGAGTTTTTGTTTGGCTTTTTCTTCCTTTGATCTTTTCTCTTTTGCAGAGGACTTTCTGGATTATTATCCCTGGAGCATTGATAGCCCTAGGAGAGAAAGTCTCCAGCCTTGCAAGACTAGAGGACTGCTTTATGCCCTTTTTCTGGTTCCCTCCGGTATAGGACTTTCCCTAACACATATGTCAAATTCAAACACAAGCCTGTCTGGACAGCCTTCAAAGGAGGTCCCCAGAAATAAATGTTGACAAAATGCAGAATTAGACTCTGATCATTACTTCCCCTTAGTCTTGGTCTGTGAAGCCATATAGTGAGTGACTCATTTGTAAATGACTAGGTGTGAACAGGCACTTTATGTATGATTTTTATCTATATCTCTATATCCACAAGCACAATTGCAACAGCTGCTATGACAAAGATGTAGTCTACACAACAAAGCTATTTTGTAGTCTTTATGCTTTCTTAAACCTAGCTTCTTTGAAATCATAGAGCAACTGATCTTGCACAAGAGTGGTGTTTTCGATTTCTGGGCTGGGTAACAATCAGTCTTCACTATAAAGAACTCTATCCTGTTTTGTGGCGTGCAGCTAGAGGGGTGGGTTGAGGCTTGATCGCTCCTTTGTTTCCTACCAAGTAGTAATTAGCCTCTTATCCCTTCCCTCTTCAAACACAATTAAACAAAACACAAAAGAGCTGGGCAGGAATAAGAGAAGGCTGAGGGACACAAGCAGGATGCTGCATTTACTGGCTAATTCATCTTTGAAGACTGCAAGCTGAGAAAGTGCTTTCTAAATCCACAGGCTATTAGACCCCCATCGCCCATTCCACACCAATCAGTCCAGACCCACTCCTTTTAAAGAAAACATTGAGGTTCAGAAGTGGGGGAGACTTTTCCAAAGTCCAGAAAGCCAAGCGGTGTGCTTAGCACATAATTTTCACATTCTAAGTCTAGTGTTCTGGCAGAGTGCATTTCAGATTTACCCCATATCCCTAAGCCATGTCGATCCCTTCTAATGACAGGTTTTTTATATGATTGCTAAAGGAAGATTTATTGGCAGGATTATTGGTTCTAACTAATAAACACAGGGGAATGTAAACAAGCTAATGGATACTCATCATTTTTAAAAACCCCACAGAGGCTGGAATTTTCTTTGTTGATCACAGTGACAATACAGTGGAATCATTTCAAATTCTATGCATTTCCAAAATTCAGATTTCTTAAGGGTACATTGGAAATTTGTTCAACCAAAGAGAGGGAAATCTATGAATCCCCATTGATAACCAGACTAATAATTGGCTTGCTCATACATTTAACATGTATTTATGGAACATAAGTTAAATCTATCGTAGCTCACCTGCACTTACGAGGAGGATTCACAATCACATTGCAAAAACTTTATAATGCCCATGATCCTCCAACTGTCATGCCTCAACCAACCTGACGACACATTCTGCTGAACTCACTTTCCCACAGTGATTCATCCAGAGAAAGATGATTTCACGCTAACTTTCTTTTTCTCCAAGCTGTGTAGGTGGAAAAAGTTGGAAAGAAAGCAAACTTTGTTCCACGCTAGAAAACCCTCCAGTTTGGCATCCAATTAGGAGTATATAATATTCTTCTTTATTCTAAGAAGCATCAGTTCCCTTTTTCCTAATTCCCAAAATTATGATCTACAAACTTGTGCCTAGAAATGCGAAAGTGGATTATGTGTACTCTTATGTTTAAGTATGATATCAGTTAACTATATTCCAAGATAACTTCTTTTCAGAATATAATGATATGCATGTGGCTGTTTAGAAGTGAAGCAGTGTTTCAGGGTTGAGGAGTAGAATTTAAGCCTGCTGGCACTAAAAAGGAATTAGCTACCTGGACTTTCCTCATTGCATTAAGTAAACAAACAAACTGCAACCTCTAAGTGGAACTGATTCTTAAGTACAGAATTAAGGCACTCTTCTGTTTTGTATGGAAGCAGTCTTGTCTACAGTTTTGAATGACAGGTCTCTAAACCATAAAGTGTGGATACTGGAACCCCAACACCTGTCAGCATCGAGTAGAGTCAAGTGATCTTGATTACATGAAGAAGAGAACTGAGGTAATTATCCAATCATTCAAACCCAGAAATAATGTTCTCTTGAGTTACCCAGGAAGTGCCCCAATTTACTATTAAAAACTATAGAAACCCAAGTCTGACCAAAGCCTTTCCTTTTAACACATCTTAAGGGTAAAACAAATGGAGTTGCCATAGAATATCTTCCAGTTTTATATGTTTAGTTAGTAGTTTCCAGGTCACTAACCACATTTTTGTTTGTTTCAGGAAACACATTAAGGAATTCCTTTGAACCCTCAGCTCCAGCAGAAAATTGGCCTAAGCCTCTTTTCTATTCCCAGTCGCTCTTTCTCCATCAGAATAGTAAGATGCATTTGGAATGGAGGCAGGCATTGTCTTTTGCTGAGACAGACCACAGGGTAAACCAAAAGCACCCGGAGGAGGGCAGAGGCCTTTTAGAATCTTCAGCTGAAAATTCTTAGGCAGTTTTTTTCCCAGTGGTGGGCTGTTCCCTTGAGGTTTACACACAGGAGGCATGTGGACAGCAGTTGAAAAATAAAGTACAAAAAGAAATAGCATGTCAGGAGAAAGTGTATGGGGAAATGGCAGAGATGCCCAGGGCCAGGTGAAGGGGAGAACTAAAGGCAAAAACCTTCAATGCAAAGACAACCAGTTTCTGATCATGTTGTGCTTGTTAGATGGAAGACAGGCCACCCCTAGGGAACTCTGTACTCAAAAACAAGGTGTACTTCAAGTAGTAAACGGTGTACTCTCCTTTTACCTATCTACACCCAACTTGTCCCTCCAGGTCCCAGCTCCAAGCCTGCAGCCTTGGAATGCATGACATGCCTGGGCAGAACCACCCCAATCAGTCTGACATTGCCTGGTGCCGTTCATGCTTGTATTTACCCAGGCTTCCATCCAGCCTCATGAAATTATAAATGCACCTATAAACCCAGTGGGGAGTGCAAATGCACACATGTACAAGAGGGAGACTATCCAACCATTTCCACAGATAAGTTAATTCAGGGTTTAAACCTCTGGCTAACCTGGACATTAAAACAAGAGGCTATATTTAAGAATGGTAACTCTATGAAAGCTTTTTGCTGAAACAGCTTCACATTCTTTAAGCCTAAGAGCACTTTAGGAAATTTTTTTCAGCACCATGTTTAGGTACCTAATTCCATAATAGAGACCTCTTTGACACTTTTATAAACTGTCTTGCTAATGCTTAAAAAAACTACTTAGATCAGGGGTCAGTAACCTTTCCTTAAAGGGCCAAAGAGTAAATATTTGCAGCTTTGTGAGCCATGCAGTCTCTGTCCCAATTATAAGACTGTGGCCATAGGCAGAAAACAGCCACAGGAAAACACTTATGTAAATGAGTGTGGCCATCTTACAATAAAACTTTACTTATGGACATTGATGCTTGAATTTTACATGATTTTCATGTCATGAAATATTATTCCTCTTCTGATTTTTTTTCAACCCATTACCTTGTAGATCACACAAAATAGGCAGCTGGCTAGAATTGGCCAGCAGCCCATAACTTGCTGGCCCCTGACTTAGATAGCTAAAGGAACTGCTGTCATCAACCAAAGCAGAGTCCAGGGAAGCCAGTATAAGGGGACTAGAGATGGCATCGTGGGGTTGTATTAATCATGTATTAATATATATTTTGACATGGTAAAAAATCTTGATGGCCAGTGTAAGAAGGATCCTCTGAGGGCCAGCCAAGACTACAAAAAGACTACAAAGCTCAGCCCAGTTATATACTCTTTCATTTACAAGCCAAATATCTAGCTTATAACCTCCTCTAATT
The DNA here is from genome assembly GCF_052094955.1 of Ictidomys tridecemlineatus. Classification (NCBI taxonomy): domain Eukaryota; kingdom Metazoa; phylum Chordata; class Mammalia; order Rodentia; family Sciuridae; genus Ictidomys; species Ictidomys tridecemlineatus. The sequence goes on from NC_135485.1 coordinate 62,258,971, forward strand.
TTTTTTTCTTCTTTTTTTTTTTTTTTGATACTGGGGACTGAACTTAGGAGCACTCAACCACTGAGCCACACCTTCAGCCCTATTTTGTATTTTATTTAGAGACAGGGTCTCACTGAGTTGCTTAGTGCCTCACCAATGATGAGGCTGGCTTTGACCTGGAGATCCTCCTGTCTCAGCCTCCTCAGCTGCTGGGAACCTCCTCTATTTTTCTAACTTTCACATACCAAGGCAGTATTTCCTGTCCTTCATTATCCATCCCAGCCCAGGTATCAGGCACCTAGAGACCACCCCACCAGCCCAGAGCCTGCGGAAATTACTCAAACTTGCCAGTCTTAAATGTGTACCTTACCCTGCCTTTCCTTTCCTGGGGAAGCCTCAGTAAAGGCCATAGCCCAGGATTTCTTTTCATTCCTGCTGTCTCCTCGCACTGGTGTTTCCTCTGTGGGTCTTTGAGATGTATCATGCCACCTTCTTTTGAGAAATGTCAGTAATATAAGACTTTGAATGGTACCGGTCTGTGTCTTTCCTCAGTTACCCCCATAAATTAAAATCTCCAGGTACAGATTAGGTAGAGAGGGAAGATGGGAGGGGAGGGGAGGGGAGGGGGGATAGTAGAGGATAGGAAAGGCAGCAGAATACAACAGTCACTAATATGGCATTATGTAAAAATGTGAATGTGTAGCTGATGTGATTCTGCAATTTGTATTTGGGGTAAAAATGGGAGTTCATAACTCACTTGAATCAAATGTATGAAAGATGATATGTCATGAACTTTGTAATGTTTTGAACAACCAATAATAAAAAAAAATCTCCAGGTATAAATGAAACAGGAGTGCCTGTACTCTAAGCAAGATCCAGGACTAGTGACATCAGTGTCACCATCCCCCATCCCTTGCCCCTAAACCTACAGAATCAAAATCTGCGGGTAACAAGATTTCCCAGGATACTTGCAAGGTGCTTTGCTGGTGTGGCTTAAAGCTTGGGCTCTGGAATTAGAAGGCCCAGCTCCAATCCTTGTGCCTTTCTTTAGCTATGTGGCCTTGGACAAATTACTATTCTCAGCAGATCACATACCTGTTTTTTTTACACTAAAAGTGGGTGTGATGATCACATAATCTTAGAAAGCACCTGGCAAGTATTATTTATTTAATGTTTACTCTGATTCATTTTTAGAGAACAAATGCCCATGCACGTTCTCCTCAAGGACACACACGTTCTCAGCCAGTCACCGCAGCTGAGCTACTGTGACTACAAGCCCACCCATACCACAACTCCACCCCTATAAGAAAAAAAAGACGCCACAACTCCTGGCAGCAGAGTGTAAAATATATTGAGGACTGTAAAGGGACAACTTGGAGCCGGTATGGGCCTGCTGAGATGATGCGCAGCATACATGCTGTTCTGGAAGCCATGTCCTAAGGTTTTTCATACATCTGTTTTGAACATGGTGTTTTGCTTTTTCATTAGCACAGAGTACTACTCTACAGTTTCTCCTAGAGTAAATATATATAATGGTTGTTTGCAGAGCAACTACAGATTATTTAGATGTTTCCCAAGGTGAGCTATTTCACAAGTAGATCAATCATTGAGTTAACAGCAAGGTGTTTTTCATTTGCTTTGTTCACTGCTTGGGGGAGGAGTTAACTTCTCCAATTTATTCTGTTTACATGTTTAGTCACCAACAGACTCCAAAAGGTAATGAAAAATCATAGTCTGTTAAAGAAAAAATTAGAATGTGATTATTCCATGGGTTTTCCTAAGACCCTTTAAATCAGATCATTTAAATTTATAATAAAAAAATAAGCATCAACAACAACAACAACAAAAAATACTGAAAAAATTTCCCCTCCCACCTGTTGAACACAGTGGTCAACTGTAAACAGCTCAGAAGGGCAAAGAAAACAAAAAGTCCTAGCAAGGTAAGTAGCCCAACGACAACACACTCTGCTTTTTTTCCCCCCCTAGTGGCTATTTTCCTACCACAGTGTTGAGCTTCATTATTATATTAAATAACTTATACGGGTAAAAAGGAGTTTGCTAACCAGCAGCCAACTCAAAACCTTGTAGGAAGAGGGAGGAGAGGAATTTACAACACAGCACACGCTAAGGGCAGTGAAGTCCGCAGTCCAACTGGTCTTAGCCTTCTCTGGCAATACTGCTTGAGCTGAGGTCTGGGATCAAAACCAAGGGGGGGGGGGCTTTTCCCCTCCCTCCTCTCCCTTTTTAATTTAAATTAACAAAGAAACATGGGCTTCCTAACAGCCAGCGCTCAGCTGGGTAAGTCCCATTAGCAGCAAATGTTCAACCAAATAAAAAACACACACACACACAAAAGAAAACTCCGTCCAGGTGCAGAGCTGTGATTCACATGGAAATTCCAGGAGATGAATCATGTGCAGAGCCGGGATCTTTAGAGAATTCTTTCTCAAGTGTCTTCAGCGAACATTTCAGTCTCACAGAATCTGAGTCAATCTGTCAGCTGTGGGAATGGAGTTTCCCATCTGCTCTGGAGTGAGCTCCCTTGCTTTGCTGACCAGAGCGCTCTCAGGGCTGTGGGGTCTTCAAGAGTTTTCCTAGTACTAGATGCCAGAAAACAAAGGCCAGCCCCTCCAAAATCTGCATGATGCAGCAGTGGCAGCGGCAACAGCAGCAGCAGTGGCAGCAGAGGCAGCAGCAACAGCAGCAGGAGCTTCCATGTGTTAAACTCTGCCTAAGAGGCTCGACCTGTGCAATAAAGTAAACCATTTAAGTCAGCACGCAGAAGACTATTAGTATTAGGATTAAAACATTGCCTAATATTAATTTTGTCTTTCCTAGGTTTTATTTTTTGTATTGGGAATAGAAACAGGGGTGATTGACCTCTATTCCACTCCTTTTTATTTTTATTTTGAAACAGGGTCTCTCTTAGTTGCTAGGGCTAGTCTCAAACTTGGTATCCTTCTGCCTCAGCCTCCTGAGTTGCTGGGGATACAGGAATGCACCATTGCACCCGCCTGTCCTAGGTCTTAGATTCAATTTTATATAACCAAAACCTGTAATAGGATTGTGATCAAACTTTGAAGTCTTCTTTGCCCTTTAGGAAAATTGCTAGTCACTTAAAATAGTTTCTAAGGAAGACAGCAAAAGCTTTGTTTATACATAAGTGTAGATCTCGAGTGGTTTTATATTAAAACAAAACCAAAAAAGCACAAAAAGCATTCAAGATAAAAAGCTTAAAAGGTAGGTGCCAGTCTTATAATAGGAAAGTTTACTTAAGTAGATAAAAGCATCTTCTACAACACATTCTATGACCATTGGGATCATTTAAATAGTAAGTGACAAGAAAAGTGTCTGCCCTCAGAGGTGTATTTGTCATTGCCTTTGATGAATGTGTTTGGAATTAATGACTCTGGGAACAGCAAGAGAAGTGTCTATGTACAAATATATCATGGCTCTCAAAGTTATATACTATAGGTAAGAACTATCATTCTAGAATATTTAGTATTTGCTTAACATGGGATTTTGTGAAGTGTGACAGCCTATGTCTGCTGTTTATCCTTTTGGTGGGTACTATGCCTTGGCCTATGTAGTAAACCAATGTCATTCACACTGCAGGAGCAGGAGCTGCAAGGCAGTGTGTCCAAGACTGAGGCAGACATGAGGGGAATGACCCTGCGTTCACCCTCAAGGGGCCTATCAGGTAGTAGGGAAAAAAACACATACACTGCACAAAACCACACATAGCGACCAACAAGAAAGGAAGCCTGCCTCAGGAGTATGTGAGTGCAGGAGGAACTTTTTGGGGAGAGAAGGGCCAAGTAGGAAGGAAGCACTGGATCTAGATCATGACCATGAGAACAGACAGGATGTATAAACGGTGTGTGCAAGGCTTAAGCACAGACATGAAAGGAAGTTTGTTCCTCAAGCCTCCTTAGAAAACAATCTGAACATGTAAATTGGTCTTTTATACCAAAGAATATATCTTCAATATTTATACACATATTTCCTCATATGCCATTAATTTTGTTTTCGGCCGCTGCCAGTCCACCCTTCAGTTCTTACAAGAAGTATTATGAGCACTTTGGAGTTGAGTACAACTGCAGATCCATTCCTGGACACAATGTAAGCCTGTACAGTTTTTTTTTTTCTTTCACCTCATATTTCTAAATTCTCCACTAAATTTTCTGGTTGCATTTCAACAAATCAAATGTTCAATGCTATCATGTACTGTGTGTATATGGTACATGGAGATATGGGAAGGGATTATGCAACTCAATCTTTAGTTTCTACTATCAAACCTTGGACTAATCAATCTTACAACCGATTCACTAATCAGTAGGAAGGTATCATAACAGAGAAACAACTAAAACACAAGTGTTGGCAGGTCTGGATTATTTTAATGTCTGGATGCCACAGGTAATGTAGATACCACATATCCATTATGCATAGTCAATCTGTCCCCTGGATAATTTTTAAAAAATCTTCAAGAAAAGTAATAATAGCTAAACTATACCCAAGGGCTTTACCAAACTTGAAGTTTTTAAAAGAGAAAGGGTGGATTAAGATGAAAAAGTATGGAAGATGAAATTCACCTTAAAAAGGTTCATTTTTAGAGGAGTTATTTCCACATTTTATCTAGTTAGATGTGTAGACTTTAAAACTTATTTTCGCATGTCAAAATATTGAAGAATACCACACATATCTTTTAATTCAAACACAAAATAATGCAAAATTTAAATGGAATGTGACACAAAAAAAATTAAAAAAAAAAAAAAAGAACTAGAGCATCAACCTAGCAGGACTAAAATGTCCCCAGGAATCATGGCATCAGCCAGCCATTCTTTATGACCCTCTTTATCTGTGTCTGAGGTACAAGAAATATCTTCAGTCCTTTATCTATCCCTTCAACTTGTTCGAAAGATAATAATTCTGATACCTGTGTACCCCATCCCTCCTCATTGAGAGGTACAAAGAAGGTGGCCTAAGTTTTCCTTTGAAACACACAAATCAAACATGCACACACACAAAAAAACAAGTGCATCTTAGATACCTTGGTTCATGAAATCTAGCCTAATATCAAATATAATGTAAGCTCCCAACTGTCCCTGGGGAGAACAAAAGGAAGAAGAGAAAAAGTGCTTGTCAGCTCTGGTACATACCCAAAGCCATGCACTCCGGGAGCAGCTTAGTAGAAATACAATTTTGATTATATTATACGAGGCCCTGGACTGCTTTTACCTATTAAAGTATCTCAGATTCTTTTTTGGGGGAGGAGGGCATACCAGGAATTGAACTCAGGGGCCCTTGACCACTGAGCCACATCCCTGGCCCTGTTTTGTATTTTATTTAGAGACAGGGTCTCACTGAGTTGCTTAGCACCTCACTAAATTGCTGAGGCTGGCTTTGAACTCGAGATCCTTCTGCCTCCGCCTCCAGAGCCTCTGGGATTACAGGTGTGCTCCACAGTGCCTGGCCATATCTCAAAGATTCTTAAAAATGCAAATGCTAACACATTTTGTGTGAAAATTCTAATGGGATAGCAACATTTTAAAGTATGAAACTCCTTATTTTATTTAAAGTCCCAGTTTTCTTTCTCAAACCAAAAAGGGGTCTGATATCCAGTTAGTTGGTAAGTAATGGCCCCAACATTATCAGTGTTAACTGGTCCAGCATTAACTTAACCAATATTTTGTTCATTTTTTAAATCTCAGATCAAAAAAAAATATTTCCGGGTTAGAAGAACTACTCAGAGATAAGCTTGAACTTTTGATCTTTTAGACAAAAAAAAAAAAAAAAAAAGTTGGTGTTTTCTTTGTACCATACCATTGGATAATTTCAATTCCTCATTCTATTATATTATGGAAGAAAGAAGAACAGAGTCACTGTGTATTTGCCAGTATAAAAAAAATGTAAAGTAATAAAGCTGAATTAGGGCAATGAAAATTGTAAGCCACAAAGATTCAGTTAGCAGGAAATATGGTGTAAAGGACTTGGAACAGGTGAGCAGGGACTTCCCAAAGAATACGGGTGGCTTTCTTCATGTAAAGCTAATATTTCCTGTAGATTTGTATAGCAATGAGAAGCAACGAGACCCACCTTAAAGACTTCCATCTGTCTTTCTCTATATGATTTTCAGGTCCTTCACTCTCATAAGACGCCAAGTAGAGAGCTACAATCAACCAAAAGAGACCATGTGTCAATACTGGAGCCTGCTGCCACTTATCCACCTCCATCCATCCCCTGTGCAACCTGAACCCATATTCAAGACAACTCTCTCTTTCAGGTATCAAATTATGACTGAGAAGTTTCATTATTTCTTGAAGAACATATAACATCACTTTGTCTCTGATTGACCCTCTCAGCAAAACCCTCAGGGCCTCTAAGCCTAAAAGACATTTAATTAACTAAGAATTCATAAGGCAAAATGTTTACAAAATGCAAACCACACAATGCTGCCATATACTCAGATTTATGTTCTTTACAATGAAAAGGGTGTCAGTTCTTTCCTGGTACCCTCAGTTTTTAAACAACCTTCACAGGTTTTCTAGGGCAATTTTTTTTTAATCCTTCTAATATGTTTTCTTCTTTTTTAAATAAAATAGAATCCTCATCTGAAAACTTGAAAGGTTGTTATTAATCCTATTTATAGAGATAGAAACAATCAAGTACACTCCGAAATAGGTAATAGTCACTCGAAATGTTTTTCAGACATTACTGCAAACACTATCAATCTATGATGAGAAACTTTAGCCAATTGATGCTCTTGATTCCTATGATGTTAGGATATTAAAAATGAATCAATAAAACAAATCCCCAAGTCTTATGAACTCTCTCTTTCTTCTGGTAAATCTTTCTATATATATTCATTCACTTTTTCTGCCTTAATTCCCTATAGTTTAATAGGTCAAGACATTCTTTTACTTCTTGAAATGGCTGGTGATAACAATTTACTGTTTGGGGTTCCCCCCCCCCTTCAAATTACCTTATCTATTAACAAAACACAAAACATCTCTTTCCCATTGAAGCAAGTGGAAAGAAGGAAGGAAGGAAGGAAGGAAGGAAGGAAGGAAGGAAGGAAGGAAGGAAGGAAGGAAGGAAGGAAGGAAGGAAGGAAAGAAAGACACCCTCCAATAGCTTTCCATTTATGTTCAAAGCTTTGCAGATCAGGGATTTGAAAGGATTTAAATTTGGAAACACACCAGTTATGGATGAATATTAAGTTAAAAATTTTAGGGAGACATCATGAAGTTTTCTATGCTCTTAAACTGGGACAGATTAGAGGACTGGCCTCTAGTTTTATGCAGAATCAAGCATCAAACATTTATATGCTTGTTTCCTAAATGCAGGATTTGGGGATGCTCAGTGTGGATACAACTGAATGGCCTCACCATCTTCACTAAAGACTGGCACTGTGAGCAGATACTGCAGGATTTTCCGGTCCCTCTCAAATGGACACTCCACTTGTTTCCATGTCATAAATTCACTCACTTGTTTGGCCAGTTCCCAAAATTTCTGAAAGAGAGCAAAGGAGAAGAATTTTAAAGGTGATCATCAAAAATTATTAAGCCTGCAAGAGACAATTCCCTTTAAAATGCTTCCTTTTGGATTTTAAGCTTCTGTATTACATACTTAAGAAATTTAATAAAAACTGTATTTGCTAGGTTGGTCCAGGTAAACATTCCCTCAATAATGATGATGATGATGATGATGATGATGATGATAATACGGCAACTATATTCTACTTGGTTTTACTAATTTCTTATAAAATAATAGGGAAAGAGAAAGTTTGTTATAGGACTACAGAGTCAGCTCTTGCAGCCAGGCCTGGGATGCAGTGCTAGAGAGGCCACACTTCCCTCTGTGCCCTGATTTTTTCATCCTACTTTATCATACTCACCTCAAAGTTGACATGGCCATTTGGGAGGCGGTTGGCACAGCCCTCATTGAGGAAATAAATATCTTTGATTAAGAGACTGAAGAATGGTATCACAATCTAGAGAAAAATAAAAGATTCTAGTTTGTCTAGGTAAATAAATATTTAGCATCTCATCAAATAGTTCCAAGGATTAATAAACAACATTAACTCCGAGTTGCATGCAAGGCCACAATGAACTAAGGTATAGTGCTTTGTACACCTTATGTGACAGCCACTTCCTCCCTTGCATAATTTTGCTTAAAATGCAAATGTTAATATTAACCAAAACATAGCGAGAATAAGTGGTACTGGGAAATAGATGGGCAAAAGCTTTTCCTATAGTTCTTCCTATTTCTCTCAGAGCAGAGTAACATGTAATAAAATCTGAAAATTCTAGTTATAATGAAAAGAAAAAATATCTAAAAGGCACTCTTGCTTTTCATTCATCAACCTCTTAGTTATGGTAAAATCTTAATAGAAGAATTATCTCTGGAAAGTACTGAGATTTAAGGTGCGTGGCCCATCATTTATATTGCCACATCATTTAGATGTCTACAGTTTAGATAATTTTTCCCCCTGGATAATTTTATTTGATCCTTGAGGGCATTGCTCAAGATAATGTGAGAGCTTATGGGCAATCATGGCTACATATGCCTATGGGATAAAGATAGCCTGTGAATGAGGAAACAAGTTAGCACTTGCTGTCATGGAAAATCACCTCAGAAGTACCTGGTACAATATGATGTGAGACAGATGTGCCACAGTGAGGAAGAAATATAAATGTGTGAGTGAAATTCAGTAACTCTCTACAATGAACTTTCTTTCTTCTTCTTCTTCTTCTTTATTTATTTATTTTTTTTTCTGGTACTAGGGATTGAACTCAGTGGCACTCAACCACTGAGCCACATCCCTATTTGTATTTTATTTAGAGACAGGGATTGCTTAGTGCCTTAATTTTTCTGGGGCTGCCTTTGAACTCGTGATCCTCCTACCTCAGCCTTCTGAGCCACTGGGATTACAGGTATGTGCCACAGTGTCCAGCTTGAACTTTCTTTAATAATAATTTCCTGCTTGAATTCTTTGGTTTGATGGAGTGACATTTTACAATAATTAATCTCAAATAATCTTTAATTAAGTAACCTAAATCTTACTATACCCATTACCAAAAAAAGAAAAAGGCTCAGATATAATAACTTCCACTTTCTCTAAAATGCCAACAGATTTTTAATGATTCTAAATTTTCTACAATACAAATAATATAATATACCAAACATATATTGTGGGTCTCTTATTTCCTCAAGATCATGGTTTTGAAGTTTCCTAAGCTCATGGCTCATATGGCACTTCTATACCAAATAAACAGGAAAACATTCCCCTGAAGTAATTTTATTTATTTTTTTTCCATTTTTTTAATTGATTGTTCAAAACATTACAGAGCTCCTGATATATCATCTTTCATACATTTGACTCAATTGGGTTTTGAACTCCCCAAATACATATTGCAGACTCACTTCTGTTACATACTCACATTTTTACATAATGGCATATTAGTGACTGTTGTATTCTGCTACCTTTCCTATCCCTTACTATCCTCCCTCCCCTCCCCTCCCCTCCCCTCCCATCTTCCCTCTCTACCCCTGAAGTAATTTAAAAAAAGTGTTCATTATTTTTTTGTTTCACTGATTTCTGAAAATAAGCAAATTGAATCTTCAGTTTTGATAGCTCTCTTGAATATGCTTTTAATCATTTGTTTTTGTCTGTGATGTTGCTAAGGCTGAATTAGTAAAGATCTCATTACCTTCTCCTTCTAATGTTACTGGCTATTTTTCTATGGTGTTAGAACTAAGATACCATCAGAATAATGATAAAAGTATACTTCAACAATCAACAAAAATTACTTAAGGGTGAGAAGTGCTGGACTCTGTCAGACATCAGTTAAGAATTTGGAACCACCATTTACTGGTGGTGGTAAGAATTAGAAGTTGGCAAACTGTAGCCCCAATTTTGGATGATTTAGGAGTCACATATTTTATATTTTTAAGTGGCTGGATAACAATCAAATGAATAATACCTTATGATACATGACAATTACATGAAATTCTAATTGCAGGGGCGTAATGGAACACATGCTCATCCATCAAAATATTGTCTATGTTTGCTTTTAAGCTACTACCCAGGTGGGGTATGCCCTAAAATATGATGGAGCTACATCATCATATGACAGTCACAGGGAAATGAGAACAAAATTGTGATCAAGATGTAATATTTGTACATTGTAATAGTTTTTAAAGCAAGAACTATATTCCTGTGCTCTATTCTTTGGTGCTGAGCTATGAGAGTCATGGGGTGTTAATCGTTTATTTTCTCGCATTGATATATAAATTTTTTCTAAATGCAGGCCATGTGCCTCTAGCTGGATTATAAATTCTGGGTGTTCCTCATGTGATGTTTGCATGCATGGATGCCTGCATGATTCTCTACTATTGACTGAGTTGCTCTCCCAAGGAATTGGAAACAGCCAATCTCCCTGAGAGTACTTCACTGTTCAGTTCCCTAAGCCCATGTTCAAGAAAGAAGTTTCACAGACTTCTTCAACTTCTCATTTACCCAAAGATAATTCCCATCATATCTGTAGCCCTTAAATCTAATATAAAGCTAATGCAGTAAAAGTCAGAATATAAGGACTTTGGATTCCTATGAGCTAAGTGAATATACAGGTTACTAGTAGGAGAGAGAGTTTTGTTTTTAGAAGGTCTTGCCCATGATGCCTTTAGTGGAAGGACCTCTCAAGTTATATTTTCCAATTCCCTTTTTAAATGGTCTTAATTCAGAGAGCCAAAACTGTACTTTAAAGGTACTATATTTTTCCTTTGGCATGCAGAAAAAAAGGGTCACAGAAACATAGAAAGGCTAAGGGATTGAAAACCATGTGATCCTATGAGGAATGGTTAAAAACCTGGAGACATGATGGAGATGCTGTGAAGTATTTTTACTCCCCCCCACACCTTTTCCTTTATTTGTTTACTTTATAATTTAAGGTAAAAGAGAGCCAGAATCTAAACAGAAGATAACACCACCAAGCAACCTTCACTAACCATTTACTAAAATGAGGTAAGTACTTCTCAAATAACACCATGGCCAACATTGAGATGATTTGCCTTCCTCTGTAAGGAAATATGACAACAAAATGTGCCAAGAGAGGACCCTTAGATCCAGGATAGTATTGCTTAAGCATAGACAGGGAGAGGATCATTAATTTCTCAGACATCATCCCTGTACTTTTTTCTGCCACCTGCATATCCAATTAGTAACAGCAGGCCTAATGCTATAGCAACTAGCCTACTTTCTGAAAATAAATGACTTAACCATGGGAGGTAAGCTAATTCTTTTAAAAGAAATGGTTACATTAAGTCAGGCACCTTGTGCAGAGCTTAAATGTCTGTTTTCCATTAAATTAAATTACTCTCTAATGCTATTAGTCACCTTAATATGTGACTTATTATTTAAACACAAGGCGCACTACAAAATAAGCACTTTAGTAATGTACCAATCACACAGTACTATGTATTTGCAAAATTCTTTAGCATTCCTCTTTCCCTATGTGTCAAGTGATAAAATTTCTATGATGTGCATCTGTCTTAGGTATGAATAGGTAAAAGAAGCTCAGTAAAGTAGTTCCCATTGCATTGCAGTGTAAAACGTGGTGACTCTATCATAAATTACACACTGCTTTACATGCATACCTTTTCTCTGCTACTATGAGCAGTCAGAGACCTTTGTGCTGCCCCGCGAAGAGCTGTTCGATAATTATAGAAATTGCTGGAAGGGTCCATCTGATGCTACAGATAAAAGAGAGAAGAGTATTAACCACTTATTTCTCATCTGTAGAAGTTTAAAAAATCACAACTTAAACTAAACATAAGCAATTCAAAATAAGTTAGGGAACTCATTAGGAATAAGACATATCCCTCTTAAACACATATTTGTACACACAACACATTATAACACAAATGTTTTCTTTTCTGATATTTGGTTCAGTTTCACAAGCTAATGTCAATTTTGATCATGTTAAGCCTAAACCAATCTGTGTTGCTAACTCTTGATATCAGATTTAAAACTGATAAGCAAGAGTCAAACCTCAACATTAGAAAATTTTCCTTTGAGGGTCACTGGCTAGGTAATGGTTAGTCACTTTGTAGGGAATTTGTTATTTACATTTGATAACAAATCATTCAAAATAATTGAAAGCATACCATTTTTGCAACAAAGAAAACAAATTTTTTAGATAACATGAATAAGGCATCATAAGAGATATCTATTGATAATTTCCAATTGAGGAAAAACTTGGGAAAGAATGCTTATATTTCCAAAGACAATAGACTGAAAGCATCAATACACCAAGGGAATAGATGAATCAATTCGATTCAAACACACATGCCTTGTGCACTATTCTTACCATCCTCACAATTACATGGGAAGGGCTTTGCACAAGTTAGCTACAATTGTTGAAAGAATGGTGAAAGAATATTCTGTGGGAATGAGGAAATCCTTACTGAGACACTACAGATAAATTAAATAGACAAATAAATCTAGTTTCGGCAAATTGAGACATAAACTCCTCAACTGTTCAGGACCCCAACTCTATTTCCACATACAATGTGTTGTGATTGACAGTCAGCACTTCTCCAGTTAAACTCAAAATGGACACTCTTTTTATAAAAAGACTAGTCCAAAACCTGATTTATTTTCCTTTTCTGAAATCTGAATCCCTTTCTTTCCCTCTGGTCTGTAAGGCTTTTTCTTGTGCAACACTATCAGAGACATCAGAGACAGATCGAACAAATGAATCCCACTTTCCAGGTATAAAACATTTAACAGTAAAACATCAGTTTCACTTACCTCAAGAATGTCAAACTTTGCAGTCTTCACTTTGGCCCAAGTTTTTTTTAGTCGAGAGACTGGGCTCATATTCATGCCAGCTTCCCATTTAAAATGCATGGGAGGAAGAGAAAATTGAAATAGAGATATAAGAAAAGCTATTCCAATTTATACAACTGAAAGTGTTCAGTACTAAATGGAAGTAATTGGATTCAACAAATTGTTAGTAAGTGATAAACTCCAGCTTTACAACTTTTTCTTGCAAATTCTCCTCCAGCCCAGAAACAGCATAATGACACCATTTGCTTTGAGTAGAGGTAAGCACATTTTTTTTTTTTTTTTTTTGGTAAAAGGAAAATCAGTAAACGTCTTAGGCTGTGCAGGCCATATGGTCTGCATAGTAACTACAAAACATTGTCATGTTATGGTGGATAAGCAGTCATAGGTAATTATATAAACAAATTTCTATGGCTGTGTTGAATAAAACTTCATTTTTGGATGCTGAAATTTGAATTTATATTATGTTCACATGTTAGAAATATTATATTATTTTGATTTTTTTTTCAATCATTTAAAAATATTCAAACTCTTAGATCACTGGTCATAAAGAAAATAATAGTGGGCCAGATTGGGCCATGAGCTGTAGCTTCCTGATCCCTGACTGAGCTTCCATCAGTCAGTTGTTAACTGGACATCCCTGGGAAAATTTCTTTCCTCTGGAACTCAGCTTATTCTTGTAGGAATGTTGAGTGGATTAATAAGATGATGAATGCAAAGCATGGATGACATGCTTTGACATTTTTTTGATGGCAGAAGAGAGAAGTTAAGTAATCTTTTTTATTAGACTGTGAACCTTTCAGATTTCTGTCTCAGATAATCTTTCAGTTCACTGTTTTCATGGAGTGAGTCAAATAAAAAACAGTTGAAATCTGGCCAGTATTTTTATGAGAGCAGCAAAGGGGAAATTATATGCAAACAAAATGGAATAAAGAATTAGAGAAGGGGGTTTTGTCAGTAATTCAGATTACTGAATTAAATTTGATAGATTCTCTAGCATCAAATTGACCCTAACTCCTTTGTTCTTTTATTCATATATCTACTGAGCACCTATAATGTGTAGGATGGCCATATAATTTGTCATATAAACTAGTACAGTTTTTCAAAGAAAGGGTCATTATCAATAATTATAGCAAGACAACAGGTATAAACTAGAACACTTAAGACTTGTTATTTCATGTCCTATGTTTATAGAGTGAATGGAAAGTAACATGGTCTCTGGCATTAAAAATCTCCATGATATATAGAGTAGCAGGTTGGAATGCTGGAGTAGTAAGGACTGCAACTTTAAGTACAGGAACACAGGCAATCAAAAAATGATCAGTTCTCAGCTTTTATAGGAGAATATTTAATTGAAGATAAATTAGAAGTATTCCACGAATTCTTGCATACTTAAGAAAGATTAAGTATACTTGCTTGTACCAATTTGGCTATTTAAAACATTTTGAACATTCTAAATTTCAATATTCAAAAGTACATTTTTCATAAATAAAACTATTTACAGATTTTTGGTGAACACATTTCACAATTTTATACATTTTGCTTTACAGAAATAAAGGACACATATCCACCAGAAAATACTCACAGATTATTGCCATCAAGGAATTAAAGTTGCCAATGTTGAAACATTCTCGAGCTACATCAATGAAATACTCAATCATTCTTGCTCGGTGTTTCTTCTTCACAGGCTAAGTGGAAAAAAAGGATGGAAGGCAGTTATCCAACATGCAGGCCCACAAATGTAAAGAAAGTACGAAAAATAATCAAGACCCAGAAGACAGAGAAAATTCATTTTCTCACCATGCAGATTTCAGTAGCAACCAAGTAGCTCAAGCGATTAAACCATTCCACATAAGCTTCTAAGTTTCGTGTTTTCTTCCGATCACTATAGCAACTCTATGGAGAAACCAAAGTGCGTGGGTAAGTTAGAAAAAAAAAAAAAAAAGACTAGACTGGGCTCTCATTTTGTCCAACATGGGGACTTGATTCTGTTTATGGATTAGGAAGGCTTTTTAGGATGACAGGAAGAGGAGGGAAGAGGAGAGGCCACCAGGACCATTAGCATTCTTGATTATTCTTACAGAAATACCCAAATCTCTTAGGTTCTATGAAACCTGAGGTCTAGAAATATACTCTGATGCATGCATAAAAATACCCCTCCCTACCTTCCCAAGAAATTAAGTTACTTTGGGTAAGATCTGTCCTCAGAAACACAATTCAAAGGAAGGGTTCTGGCTGCATTCAAAAACAATCTTGTACTGATTAATGGGATACAAATACCAATTGCTATCAACACAGGAAGGAGAGGCCAACAGGGCAGGGGCCTCGAAAACCTTCTCCTAAAATTAAGCTGCTGAACAAAATTTTGGATCATCATGTACCAAGAAACAAAATATCTTCCAAAGATGATAAATAGAAGTCTACACTATCCTGGTTTTTAGGAGGGTGAGTGATACACTCTTCAAAGGCAAAAGAAGTTCATCTCATCTTGGAGTTCAAGGCCAAGCTTGAAGAAGTTCATTAACCCCTTTGCATTTTTTTTCCAAAAGAAACAAACAAAAAAGTCCACTAGCCTTCTATTGCAAAACATATTCTTCACTTCCCGTACTGAGAGGAACTACTCTAAGGCCGGAAAACAGCTGTTGTCCCTACTCCCAGAGGGGACTTTCATCAGCGGGTGATGCAGTCTTTTTTGCTTTATAATTCAAAATGCTTAGGGATGGAGGTTACTGGAAGATAAAATTCTTACATGTGTACAATGATTTTATATTCTGTGTCCAGTATTATTTTCTTAATGTGTGGACTCCACCATAAACCTGACATGAGGGATCTACCTTCAAACAAGAGGCAAAGCAGCGAAGATTGAAGATTCGTGCTCAGCAGGCTGGATGTATGTGCATCCTGTCTTTCCTGTCCATGCTATTGTTGAATCATGAGCACAGCATTGTTATTTTTATTTTCTTTCTGGCTTAATCTGCTAAAATCATTATGCTTTTATCTTCTACCTTCATTACCACAAATGCCTGCATCTACTTGCTGTAAAGGGCTTATTACATTCCCCAATAAGGATAAAAGACAGGCTAAAAGTTAGTGATGGGATAAGAATATTGTAAAGGCACTCAGAGATCTGGCTCAAGAAGAACTGCAGTGAATCCCACATGGCTAATGAAAGAAAGAAACTAACTAACTAACTTCCTGATTTTAAAACCTAAAATAGAATAGTTTTAGCCTGGATGTCTTATCTATTATCATAAACTAAGGAGTTCCAGTTCTAGTCTTAGAACTGACCTCTAGATGGATAGATTACCTTGTCATTGTCCAAAGGGTCCTTCTGCACAAATGCCTGAACAAATTCTTCTGGCCCGATATAATTAAGCCTCTCCTGAAATGAAAATCCAGCATTATCAACAGCATTAAAGAAAATGAAAAGTCAACTCCTTCCAATGGCTTTTGGCATCACCCCCATTTCTTAATGCAAATTATAAAATAAGTTTTTAACCCCCAATTGTTTCACTATCTTCAAGGTCTGAACAGAGGCAATTTTCAGCTTAGGTCAACGTTCTATAAGATAGTTGAAGACTAAGCCATTCATGGAAAAATTAATTAGAGGCTGAAAATGAGGAAGGTCAATGAACTCTGCTTTTCAAACATTTGCAAGTAAATTCCCAGAATATCAAAAGCATTCATATTCAAATGCCTACAAATCCTATTTCATAGATTATTTCCCATTTAGATTACTCTGACCTCTCATGTGACATTATTGCTGGCAGATACATTGTCTGGTTGCCAAAGCAAACAAAACCTGTGGTTGCAAAGGGCAAAGATGACCAGGGCCTCACCAGTTCTATGTGAGTCAGCTGCTGGGCCAATGTGTAAGGGTCACTGCAGACAGTAATGATATCCCTCTGTATGGACTGTGGCTTGGTCTTGAGAACTGTGAGCCGATCAGTAGATGTCGAGCTGATTTTTGCCAGAACTTCCTCATACTGGCTGAGGGCAGCAAGTTTACGGATGAGACACTGCATCATCTGCTGGACATTTTTCCGGTATGTCTGCTAGGGAATAAGCAAAGAATTACAATCTTGCTCTGCATGTCCTTTTTCAATACTAGGCAGCCTCAGGAACTATGTCTGTGAGTGATTTTACCTTGAGATTGGGCAATCAACTTAGTTCAGGAAACCTACAGGAGGATTCAAATAGCTCTAATAGTTTAAAAGAGACACAAACACATCAAGTGTCTTTCCAAACCTGTAGAGTTTAGTCATTGTTATCAGGTTGCTATGGACAGTCCGATTCAGGTTGGGCCTTGAAAACACTATAGACATTACAGATGAGCTATCAAGGGGATCCAGTGTTAAATGAAGACTACACACAACTAACTGCTCTCTGGTAGAAATGCATCTGTTTACTTTTGGAAGGATAAAATACAGTGACCTCAAGTCAGAGCATCCTTGTTTCTTTCTTTTTTTAAAAAATTTATTCTTATTTGTTATATATATGTCAGCAGAATGCAATTCAATTCATATTACACAAATAGAGCACAATTTCTCATGTCTCTGGTTGTACACTAAGTATAGTCACACCATTAGTGTTTTGATACATGTATTTAGGGTAATGATGTCTGTCTCATTCCATTGTCTTTCCTATACCCGAGAGCATTCTTTTTCTAACATTTTCTTTTAGGCCACTTTCTTTATTTCTCCATTCCTATCATTCAATTTTATCAGCCTGAGAACATGAAAACTACTTGACAGATTACTTCCCACTTGCCCGCCCACCCACCTTCCTGACTTTCACATGCACTGTGGAAGTGGATATTCATTTTTGGTATCTGACCTCCACTTGGCTGCTACCCATTTCTCTGGTGCTCATGAATCAGTACTAATGTTCACAACCAACTCTTCCATGTGGCAGTTCTCCCCACAACGCTAATACCAGATGCCACTTTGTTTGCAACTTCCTTTTGCTATAGCCACAATACTTAAAGAAAATTGGTTTAAAAAACATTGCAGGTGTTACAGAGAAGTGTCAATCTCTTCCCTTGAAAACACTTGTTACATCAGAGAAATAACTTCCCTACTCTTTGAGCACACTTATTCTAAGTTATAGAGTTCTTTTGGTCCTCCTTTTCTGGTCCCAAATTGCCAACAGTAATTCTCTTTCTAGTGGATTATGATGCCCATGTCACAGATAGGCATATGGGCTGATTCAATGCAAACTTGGTTCTAAGGTTACCAGCTCTCAAGGATGACAGTCCCAGTAAATCTACAGATGTAGAAAGGCTTTATTGACCTTTTTAAATAAATTTTTTAGATTGACAAAATACCTTTATTTTTATTTATTTAGTTTTATGTGGTGTTGAGGATCGAACCCAATACCTCAAACATGCTAGGCAAGCACTCTACCACTGAACCATAATCCCATCCCAGCTTTACTGACTTCTTAAAAGGTATCACAGTATCATTTGCTGAGATTAACTACCTAAAAATTGAGTGGCATTTACCGACAAGTATAAGAGCTACGTGTTTTTTTACAGAAGTAATTTGGTTTAACAGAGCACATATAAAAACTTAGAGATATTTGCACATAAGGAAGATTACAACACATGGAGAAATGGTTCATGCTTGCATAGTCAAGGATAAAAAGCATGGCCTTCTTTTTCTTCTTCTCTACTTGTCATTATATATTCTGATGAGTTCTTTATGGTTGCCTATTAGATGACCTGATTTTTCTCTGCATTTGCAGATCATCCCCAAATGATGAAATACCTAAGTGTGTAAAAAATGAATCTTCAAAAAACCTATCTTTCAATCAACATTCAGGTTATCAGTTTAGAAGATGCTACTTGTTTGGGAATATATATGTCACTCAAGGAAAATGCCTCTTTCTTTGGTATTCCAAGCAATTTAAGGCTGAGTCATGGGCTATTTTCAATTCCTCATCCTGGCTGCCCTACCTCTTCTACTTTTGTAACACAGAGATACATTAAAACTCTAAGAACTCTACCTAAAGATGTTTTCTTCAGTCATCTGTCTCAGATGTCAAAATACATGTCTTCAGGAGAGTTAATACTACTTGTTCAAATTATGCAAACATTTCCCAGCTTATTAAGATAAATAATAAACTTTTTTGAGGTACTTTAGTTATAGCATGTACCATCCAGAGTATAAAACACACGTCATAAAGTTGCAGTTTCAGTCATTAAAGGCCACTTACAAGAGTAACCCACAACTGTCATTACTACTCTACTGATCACAGTTCAGTGTGAATAAGGGACTTATAGTCTTTGTTAAGGCTTTCTAAGAAAAATCGTACATTTTCTGCATGAGAAAAAAGTACTTGCTTCCAACAATGTAGTTTATGAAAAGAAAAACTAATTTTTTTTGACTACTGTGGAGCAGATGAGAGAGGACACAGATATCTGCATTGACATGGAAAGGTCCCCAGGACACATCACTGAGTGGAAAAGCAAGGTGGCAAATACATGCCACACATGTACACATAAACTATACATGCTGCTTCTATGGATGTGTGTATCTGTGCATGAATACATACACACAAAACTGACACCAGTTGTAGAAGTAGGATTGGTGAAACTTTTGAGTGCTTTGTGTAAATTGTGTTGTCTTTTTAATAATCAGAATGCATTCCTATATTACTTGATTTATTAAGAAAAAAAAATTTCCCACAGTGGGATTTCTTGGATAACACAGGTTCAAGACATCTAAGAAAGAACTTTTCTCTCAGAAGACCACACCCACAAAAGAAACCCTCATTTTAAAATAGCATCCATTATTTGCATCTCAAAAGATATTCCATGGGAATTCTAATTTCTACATCATGCACCTATCCCGCTTCCCTTTCTGGGATCCCCATGGAAAACACTTGAATAAGAAATGACAGCCTTCTCTTCAGGTCACCACCTGAGGATATCAGCTGAGAAACAATGAAGCACAAGAAACAGCTGAGGGGGAGAGCCCACAGCTTGGGTCCACCTCCAGAGATTCTGACTGATTGATTTGAGGTACAATCTGGGGAGCATGATGTAAATGCTTCTCAGGTGATTCTGACACACAGCAATGGGTGAGAACCCATGCTCTACTAGTACATCTGGTGAAAGATTTTGATTCTGCATTAATATTTTAGGGTTTTTTTTTTTTTGGTTGGGGGGGAGGAATTATATATCCAGATTACCAGAGTGAGCAAAAGACACCACCAACACATATAGGGGAAATGTACACAGTAGGGTATAGGAGAAAGCTATTCAAGTAACACTGTGGGTCTGTGTGTGCCTCTGTGTGTGCCTGCATGTGTACATAAGAGAGAAAAAGAAGAGGACACAGAAGATGTGTGTGACCTCTTTTAAGTTTCCTGCTTCCATTTGAGAAATCAAGCTTTGTGTTATTAAGCATGCTTCCTCACTGAGTCATGCATTGCTAAATATGTACTTATTCTTTTTTATAACTTCAAATGCCAGCGACAGTAATTACCTGGCAAATAAAGATAGAAGTTCTTATTATAAAGACCAGCCCCTTAAGGAAGAGAAAATTGCATTCTAGCCACTACAGTCATTTGTCATGTAATTCAATCATTAGTTCCATTTCATGTTTCTTGCAGGCAAGTCCTAATAAACCACTTCATTTAGGGCAAATCCCCAGGGGAGAAACATATTAAGCCAAATTATGTGGAACTGTCCTAGCAGATACACGAGAACCTGCCTAAATTATATATGGGGCACACCTGGCTTCACTGACTGCCAAAGAAATCCCTGAAGTCAGAGGCAAGAAGCAACAAGTTGCAACTGAAGCCCACACTCCTGCCACAGGAGGGAAATAATATTTTCCTATTGTGGTAACTGATTTGCCTGTTCATTCATTCATTCATTCACTCAAGCGCTGAGAGTCTATTAAATGCCATGGTGAACAACGAGGGCACGGCATGGAACCCAGTGGGAGCAAATAGAAAGTCATTACAAGTCACAGAATGCCATGAGGTGCTCTGAAGGGAGAGCTGGTGACAACCAGGAATGGGAGTGGGCTCAGGGTGACAAGAGGAAGTCTACCTGAGGAGAGACACTTAAAGACATGACAGATAAAGGACTGCCGAGCAAAGAGCTGGGGAAAGAGCATCCATCACGCAATTTGGGAGCTGGAAGGGACATTAACACAGGGAAGTTAATTGCATGATTTATGGAGATGAGAAAGGAGCAAGGAATTTAGGGGATTTGCCAAAGCACACTCAGATCAACCAGCTGCCAAGTGTAGACCTGATTTCTGAATATTGGATAAAAACAACCAAAGAAATAGCAGGTTCCTGAGACACCCACCAGCCTGATAAGGTGGGCACATCTCTCCACTCAACCCCTAGGTCAGTAGGCTCCTCAGTTAGACTTGGCTTATCTTCTCATCTCCTCTTTACATGCTCAAATCCTGCTGAATTTCCCAAAGTTTATTAAGAATGTGTTATTAAAATAGGAGTGCTGACAAGAAGGTGGGTCAGAAGTCTGACTGGCCCTTTTCTTGGTGTTATGAAGCATGCTCTACCCAACTTTTGAATGGCTCAATCTTGTTCTAAAATAGAGACTAGGTTTCATTTGGTTACAGATAGAAACGATCTCCCTCTCTGACACTCATGACAAGAAGGACTAAAAGCCGTCCACTTAGCATTTTCAAATTACTAACATTTAATCTTAAAAATAAAAAAGTTTTTAAGATGATTCTTTAAGGAAAAACTAAGTTATAATTTTCATGTTTTAAAAAAGCAATACAGAGAAGGCAGATAAGCTGACTGTCATACAAAGTAGCTACACACACTCACCTGGAATGTAGAACTAACTGATCGAGGGCTCAGCCTTCATGCAAGAAAAAGCCCTGTGATGCCACCAATCTTTTGAGCAGACTATCATAAACCAAGGTCATTGAGCCTGCACTGACCTTGCCAAGCTACCCAAGGGCTAACCCCTCTAACATAAGACTTATATATAACTGCTCCATGAGGCTTAATGTCTGCCTCTGTAAGCAAGGGACCTATCAATACAAACCTGGCAGAAGCTGAGACAGGCAAACTGGCAAAATGATTACAATAGTCATAACTTTGTGAAATGACTCAGGAAATGACCCATTCAGCCTTGCAGAAAGCTATTGTGAGCACCCGGCTTCAATATCATCTCATAAAGTAGAACCTAATGCAGGAAAGCCAAGTTCCAGTTTTTCAAGTGCTAAACTGATACAATTTTAGTTTGACTTCTTTTTTTTTTTTTTTTTTTGCATTAGGGAAATGGCATGAAAACCTCATCATAAGGATTAGAACAGATCAGCGTCTTGTTAATGTTATCTTTACAACACCACTTAAAGAATGAGTTCTGCATGAAGTTTATGTGTGAAGTGAATGTATTTTCAGATGAATGAAACAAGACATCACTGCCATTGCTGAAAGTTTCGGCCACATTCTTCTATGTGAAAGGTTGTATCTTGCTGAAGCAACTTGTTTCCAGAAAGTTTCCAGCAACAACAGACACTACAAAGACATCCTTGCTCGACAAGCCTCAACACTGAATACCAGCCCTCCAGGCCTGCTTCAAAAAGGATAACACTAAATTTGTCACAACTAGTCAGCTCTTATCAAAGGCTCAATTGAGGGAAGTAGAATTTATGGAAGATTATCTAAGAGATTTACTTTCAATCTCTACCTATTCCAGGTCCTAGCCTTGAGTCAACCACTAGCACCAGAAGATTGTTTTCTGTCTTCCTCTCCCAAAGAATTACCTTTGGTAACTTAGGTGCCAATCTCTGGTCTTAGTTTTATCAAGAAGTAATCATTATAAAGAGTACTATAAAAAATATCTCATTCTAAGACCCCTATACAAAAATCCTTATTGGAAAGTTTTTGTGTATTTATTTATTTATTTTGGTGGTATAGGGGATGGAAGCCAGGGTGTCATACAGGCTAAGCAAGTGCTCTACCACTGAGCTTTATCCCCAGCCCTAGGTTTCTAAATTTTTCCTCTAAAGCATTGAGGAATTAGTACTTTTTTTCCTTCCCTGAAAATGAAAATTATATAACCACCTGCATTTCCCTTTTATCTGGAACTTAAACACAACCCATAACAGTCCTTTCCAACCCTACTGGCTCTCAACAGTGGCATATTTGTTTTCTCCCTTCCCTGGTCCAGATTGTCTATTTCTATTTATGATTTATTAATATTACTTATCAACTATTATACTAAGATGCTATTTAAATCTATTAGTGCTTATTAATATGCTATTTATTATCTTGCTAGCTCTGTCAAAAGTTTTTGGAAGGAAGAGAGATATAAGTAAAGTGAAATCAAAACACACTTGCAACATGAGACCTGTGCATGAATTCACATGAACATATACCCAATTAATCATAAAACTCTAGATCGAATCCCTTTGAAGTGGGATGGAATAATCATCCCCCCTGATATACCAAGAAGGACAATAACACACCATGCAGAGGGTCTGCCCAAAGGCAGAACCAAAAGGAAGCATTGAGATTCTGAAGCACCATCTCCCACCCAGGCTATGTGCTAAATTCATGTTACTAACCTCCTCACCACTGGCTATTCTGTGAGCCAGATCTTTTAAGTTTCTCATCATTCTTTCATCTCGAAAATCATAAGGAAATGTTTCCGTCCATTCTGTCAAGAGCTGAAGAATTTTAGGTGCAATTTTTCTCATCTGGTTCTAGGGAGAAAAAGCAAATATAGTTCAGTGTTATCTGTCATCATAAACTATATCAAATAAATAATACCAGGGTCAGGTTAGTGCAAAATCTTTGGGGTTGAAGAAGCAGTTCTAACTCCCCCATCCCACAATGTCCCTGCCAAGTGCAACTAACTTATGGCAATATCCAGGGACCCACCATGGCATTAGATTTGTGGTATCCTTTCAACCAACCCCAATTCCTAAGCATAGCCATGATATCACTTATGCTCTTCGTCTTGGGGATAAGCTGGGGTTATTTGAGGTAACCAACTTCACAAAATCTGAGCCTAAGGAAAAAAAAATATGAAGTTCAAAATGTTTCATTACCTTATCACCATCAGGTTCACTTAGCCTCTGGTGCTCAACACATAAGTGGCAGACTTTGGCCATTAGCTCATAAGGATGCATAAATAACCGAGAACTGAGTAGGAAGGTAAATATGTATGTCCTCTGTGGCAAGAGAAAAAAGTCATTGTTACATACTTTCTGAAATTAATATCTTTCTTATACATTATACACCTTATTTCATGAAATTAATATCTTTCTTATACATTATACACCTTATTTCATGAAGTTCTTTTGATCAAAGTCAATGTGCTACAGAGAGTAATGCCTATCGGAGTCAGACAGTAAGACAGTAGAAGATGGATTTCTCTGTTACCTCCGGATGTGTCTTTTCCCTCAAACCATACTAAAAATAACAGAAGTACAGGATAAGTTTGGCTCCTGAAATTATTCAGAGAACATTTTCACATTTGTCCTCAGGGAGCTGGGATATCAAGTCATATAATTCACTCTAGTAAAGAATGAAATTCAGCCCAGAGAGAAATCTAACTTAAATATACCACCCATACAGAATATGGTTCTGTGTCCAAATATTATGGTAACTCAATTGAAACCAAAATAAAACAAAAAACAAAACAAAATAAAAAACCCACCTCCTCTCCCACATTCAGCTCAAGAATTCTCCAGAGTGTATAGTGTGGTACACTGAAGCATTTGTGTCAGAACATTTGAAGGCAGGCTTTCAGGAAACCTATTTACTTGCTCAAGGGCTAAGCAATTTGATAAAGCACAATATTACACTATATACTTTTCTTTAACCACATTGTCTCCCAAGAAGCCAGTAATGAAGTGGTGCTTATTTGTTATAAGAGTTTCAGACTCCCAATGAAAGGAGAAATTCCATGGGTCCCCCCCCCCCTTAGGCGCCTTTAGTAGCTCATAAATACTTGCAGGGCTGAACAAGGGATTCCTTTTACTTTTGATTACAAGTTTTCCTTGTGTGGTAACATATCTGAAAATGCTATGTAACAATTCACACACAGAGAGATAACTCAGTAAGAAACATCATGATGAATTACAGTGGCATACACAAACAATTCTTTGCACATCAATGATATTCATTGTATTTATAAAAACTAATGAATGTGGTCTCTAGCTATTTTTACGAAATCTCCATCAATAACTAGCTGCTGAGTAAATTTCATTGTCCTACTCAAATCAGTTTTATAGAGATAGCTGTTGTACAAAAGAAGGGGGGAAAATCACTTGCCCCAGAAAGAAAAACCTGCATTTGACTACTGTTGCTGGAGCAAATCCTCAATACTGTGAATCTCAATTTTTTCCCCTTCACTCTTTTGGAATTACTGCAAAGATTGAGATAATATGTAATGAATTCCCTATACTGAAATGTACCACCTATACAAGTGTAGGTTATTAAGGTAAAACAAAAGCAAAAATGCTATCTGATGTCCAACTGATAAATCATTGCATCTTGAGTATATATCATCTTCTCTCTTCCAAATACTTTCCTACTTTTCTCAGATAGTGATGGTATTAGAAATGAAAAAGGCATTAAATATCAAATGCTGGGAGCATCTAATTTCGCTGGCACTTTTATTTAAGGACCAAGGTGTATGCATGAATCAAAACATTATAGATACTTCATTCAGGTGGTATCAGGCTGTCTACAATGTAGTACCTCATCTGAAAAGAAACTGAAATGGAGACTACACCAAAATCTGATCCACACTCAGGCTCGATTTGATCTGAAAGCATTCAATAATCAATATGCAATTTCTTATGAGAAAAATCCTTAGCAACCCATATATAATTGTATATTATATATGGTCCCTACATATTATAATTTCTGCTCAATACCAAGGATAGGTTTCAGAGGAACATGAATACTTACATCTGGATAGTAATCCACATTAGGTACTAAGTGCTGGATAAGTGCTTCCAGAGACCCAGAGAGGAGGTTGTTGTCATGGTAATACAACCCTCCACAGCTGTCTTCTGCAGACTGATAGAGGTTTCGGTTGTAACCACTGCTGTCAAACATTGCTGAAAAGGGAGGAGTCTGAGGCATGCTTTCCTAAAAGGAATAAAAAGAAGAAAACATGGTTTCAGTAACACACAATATCGAGAAATAAAAAGCTTTAATAGACATTAAGCTTTAATACTAATGAGGACAACAAATTAAAAAAAAATAATTTAGGTTCTGACACAGTATCAGAACCTACCAAGAACCAAGCTACTGTTTTAGTACCACAAATATGCATACTTTTGAGTACCAAGCCAATCAATCAAATGCCATAAAATGAATACACCAAAGGATCCAATCTGGACTTAAATCCAAGACTCTGGCTGTCATACTTAGATATCACTCCTTCACATTTGGTGCTGAAGAGGGGCAGGGAAACAGCTTGGATTGCTTTATCCCATCAGGGTATTTTCCTAAGGTGGAAATGTATAGGCCTTGAAATTTGGCTGGGAAGAATCACACAGTGCTTAAGAGACAGTTGACTAGCACTGGACATACGGGAAGACCCAAAACTGAAGCTGAAAAAAACTAATGTGCACAAGAGGCTTAGGATCAAAGTGCACAGGGTGTGTGTTGTTTGTGTCTCCCTGTACCAAGAGCTGAATGCTGACTCCAGTGTTTCTGAGAAGATCAGATGCTGTTGATTTTCACCCCTTTGTGTCAAATTCTCAGGGTGGGAGGTGTATTTAAAGTCTCAGTTCTCAGTAAACATACAGGCTGAGGAGGCACCTGATTTGGGAACAAGGAGGACTGTGACAGTCCTTGAGATAAATTGCTCCTTTCCATCTGTGGGCCTTGTAACTCACAAAGCCCTTGTCAGAGGGCGCTCCATAGAGGCCAGAGGCTATTAAGTTATTACTTGGATTCCTAGGGACACAGCGCTTGGCCCTGACAACACACTGGGGTTTCTGGCGGCTGCTCTGCACAATGGAGGCATTCAAGAGCTGCTGAACTGGGGGTTTCAGAAAGCAAACAATGAGGGGAAGCCAAACTCCAGGCCTTGGACTGACAGGGACAGGGTGTGTGGAGGCTGAGGGAGGACACAACCTGGGCTAATCCTTCTTTTCAAGATGCTAAAAGATATTTGCATCCAAATGGGGGTGGGGTGTGGGGCTCTGTCTGATAAGTCACATCCATCACTCCACTAGCATCTGTTCAAGCCACAGTTAATGGAGAACACAGAGCATCACAATGTGTGCACGTGCCTGGGCAGGAGGGGGCCAGGAGTGGAGTTCCAGGCACTAATATCCACTCTAAAGCCAACCTGGCAGGTGGCAACAACATCTAGGAAAAGGAACATCAAGAAAAATAAATAGAAAAAAGCTTCCTCCTACACTCTATCCCATCCATGAATCAGCACTGAGGAAGAATTTAAAGGGATCTATGAAAAAAAAAAAAAAAAAGCTACAAATGGGAAGAAAGTGATTCCTGAGAGCTACCCTGGGGGATCTGTCACTATACAGGGTCATGGCTGCCAAGCTTTTAACTTAGGTAGGTAGACATGGTCATCATAGCCAAAGGATCGGGGACAATGGAATACAATGTTAACACAAATCCCCTTGGTTGGTAAAACTTCCTAACTCAACATTAACATTTTATTTACTTATTTAACTCAACATTAAAAGTGTAGAAGGCAATGGATAGAGTACACTTGTTCCCTCTTTAAATTGCCAGTTTTCATGAGTACCATTCATGTGTAACATAAGCATTGCAAATGGGTCATCCTTGGTGGGAAGAAAAAAATCATTCCACCCTTGTCCTGAGAAACAGAGAATGTCCTCAAACTGGAAGGCCTGAACCTAGAAAAGAACCATGCCTTAAAGTTACTTCTATAACCTTGAGGGAATCCTGTCTGGATTTGGTTGCCTGTGGCTTAAAAAAAAAAAAAAAAAAGTTTTCCATGGTTATAACCACAGTGTTCTTCCTATACCAGATGAGAAGTAAAATTCCCTTGAAGTTGGATTTTTTTTTTTTTTCCTGCCAGGAACCATGAATTTTCCCTGATAGCTTCCCTTAGTTGTTGTTGCAACCATTCTAATAAAGTGCTTTGGAGAGATGACTACCAGGACTTGAGAACTCCAGAAAATCAGAAATTGATAAATTCAAAGAGGCCATAGAAGTCATCTGACCCAGGCTATAGAAAATAGATTTCATTTCACTTTCCAACCACAATCAGTTACAAGTAGTTCCCTAGGGGGTCTGAGGATGAGCAAGATTTGGAGGCTATAACTCCACAGGGGAATATGTGTCCTGTGATTGGCAATGACTGCCAAATTGTCATGGATGCAGCCAAAGCCAATGTATCATCATCGTCAATTCCAAGCTTTTTGCCTCTAAAAATGTGCAAACTGAGACCCAGGACGGTGAACTGGAGTGACCAGGCTAACATGATGCAGCCATGTGGTCTAGCACAAAGTGAGCAGAGTGGAACTCCCCTGTCTTGCACCCCTGCTATCTTGGGCATTTCAGTAGTAAGCACAGACCCACAAGACAGCCACAGTTCACTCAGAGTTCCCTTTCAAAGAATCAACATCAAAATCCACCAAGCATTTATACTTCTTAATTATTTATTCCTGTAGAGTGGATAAGGCCTCAGATCGGGACAGAATTCAGATTTAATAAAATCCTAACTTTGGCACTCAATAGCTGTAAAATCTTCAGAAAGTTATTTATGCCTGATCTCCAGGTATGTTTTCTATCAGATATTTTCAGTTTCACTCATCCCTTCCAAAATGTAAATTATTAAAACAAACACACACCCAACTGCCTGTTTTCTTTATACCAAACTTCTTAGAACATTATTATTCGAGTTATGGCAAAAGGCTTTTGTATTTATCTTTGGAAATGTATCTCTCACAGGATTTCCTTGAGGAGGGACAAAACATCATCACTTAAAAACTCCCTCCAATGGGGTACCAAAAGAAAACACTGTAAATAGCAATGGGAGCCAAATCAAGGTAAAAAGTTTACAGTTATCACTTATTACACTTACAAATCAATTGTGAGAAGAGAGTATGTCATAATATGTTTTCCAGTTTTGAGTTAAGCTCAAAGATTATGTCGTGGCTAATCAGCTGGTTTCTTTTCCCAGGTGCCACTGGGACTGTTGAAAGCAACAATCACCTACTGAGATGAAAGTCACTCAGGAAAAGGTAGCCTCTTATTTACATACCATGGGCAATTTTATCTACTTTGCCATATATTCCAGACAGCATCTTTTCAATTCCTTGAGCTCTTCTTCCTTGGTTAGTTGGTCTCACATTCTTCTTAACTATGGAATCTCCGGTGTTGGAAAAGGTCCCTACATTTCATAGGCCTTCATGTCTCTCAGTTCCCCTTAACAGGTTACTCTGGAGACCCACAGAGTAGTAGGCTCTAAGAATTTCATGACTCCTGTTTGTGTGTTTCCTGACTCCAAATGCCCTTCTGGATTCTGCAACCTCCTCACATGGCACATTTCCTCATCCTTTCTTGGCTGCATAAGAAGCTGAAACCCAGGAAAACTTGCTTGGGTTACATATGAAGGCACAGAAAGGGCAGGGTTCCAAACCTGGATCTTCAGATTCCAGGTATAAAATTTATGACCCGACTCGTGTTCTGCTCTAAATAGTCTTCTTTGAACTTCTAATGCTTAACCATAAGATGAAAAGCCTACTAGTCTGTCTCAAATTGTAGGCTATTAGAATAATTTATGTTTTACATGTTCTACATAAACCCTTGTTCCAAAGACATATTAATACCATTAATTACTCTTATTAAAAAGTCACACTGTCAACAGCAGTACTGAAGCTACTGACTTTGGCAATCAAAGCATAGTTCCATCTAGAAACAGCCTTCAGAGACTCTAACATGTACTTTAAAAGCCACTTTTGTTATCTTTAAAACTAGGATGCATGTAAACAGATTATAAGAAAACATGTTTGACATTTTTTTCAGCAATATATGAAATAACAGAGCATCTTACAATAAACAGCACCTTTGATCCAATGAAGTTTGTAATATTTGCTTGTATTTACTTTATAGATCTCCAGCAACAAAGATTAAGTGAGACAAATGACTATGAGAATACCATGGGTCACTGTATGCATCACTCATTTCTGGATAACCTCAAACAAGTGGCCAGTCTGTTTTATGAAGGATTAACTGCCCGTGTAATGGATAAACTCAGCAGAATGGTACAGAAAGTGCTGTTTGTGAAACTTAATTTTAACTTATTAAGATAAACATAGTAGTGTGTTTTCTCTCAAGTATCTTTCTTCTGATTACCCACACCAGGAGCTATTGTTTGTCAGTATTACTTAGATTTGATGGACAGGCCTTTAGTTTTACCTGCTTTAAGTTTCAGAATTGAAAAGTGAGAGCCAACTAAATACTGGCTTAGTTCTTATTAAGAAAATGAATCTCATCTCCAAAGTACTATATATTAGAACCCAGAAAAGTATTTATCCCTGGGCTCTATTAATTCCAGAAATCACTTGCTAATTATTTCTCTAGGGGAAGAAGGGATAGTGTGAGGTTGCTCTTAACCTTTAGCTTCCATTCATTTTTTTTTTAAATCTCAGTATAGTTCTGCTGCCTTCTTTATCTGCAGCAATGTACTACTTTCAGCTCTCACAACTAATATTTTCTGTCTCTCAATTTACTTCTCTCCATACTTTCCAACATAATGTCAAAACCAGCCTCTCCACTATTCATCAGTCTTCTTTAGCACAAAGTTTGCCCAGCTCAAAGTACCTCTCAATGGGGACCTGCTAATCAAAAACTTTGTTTAGGAAACACTATTTTCCAAAATTAGAATGTGACAAAGCAGCAAGAACACTAGCTTAATTTACTCTTAAATCAAACTTCAAAGGAGTAAATTCCCTTGGAAAAGGAGATTTGCATGAGGCACATGAAAAACCTACTGACTATTCAAATCCCCATCATTAACACAGAATGGAGACTTTGAGAGCCAGGCTCACAAAGTTTCATTTGTAAGCCATTCCCCACCCTTCATAATATATTCTATACAGCCAGTGGTTCTTAACTTTTTAAGGAAATCACAAACTGCTTCCCTACTATCCCAGCAGAAATATACCAATAATATACTTTAAGGGAGTTCTCTGATCCCAGATTAAGAGGCCTATGTGCTAATTTGGAAAGAACCTGGATATCATTTCTCTACCTCAAAGCTGGAGATCATGGTGAATCTGAAAGTTACCTTGCCCAGTATATTCAAAACTAGCTCCTTAGAAATCATGAAATACTTTTTTTTTCCCAGGTTATATCAAACAAATGGAGTTAAAATAATAAAAGAATGATAATTCTTTTGGTTTGTGTAGAGCTACTGAAATAAGCTTTCTTTTCTCCCCTAAATTCAGGAAGTATTTTGAGGTAGAAGGAGATACAGCTAGACAGTAGGAAGCAAATTTTGGATTTTAAAACAATAAACTGAGCTCAAAGAAAGCTCAGAGCCACAAAAATTAGTGTGCGTATTATAGGTTATGTTGGAAAACTTTCCATGAGGCAAGTTCCAATAGGAAAGTTATACCTGACCGAAGTAGAGAAGATGAATATTCTCTCTTAGAATTAATTTGGTAAGCTGAAAAGTTGGTTGACAGACAAGACATCTTACAGGGGCTGCTAATTTGGCCACAAAGATAGATCATGTTCTTCTAAGGACCCTGAAAAAGTTCAGCCCGACATTGATCCAGCAGCAAGGAAGCAAGCTCTGGGTGATTTACGGGATGAATGGATTTGAAAGGCATGCCTAATGGTTTCAAACCAACTAAAGCACCAGATGAAAAGCTGCCTTTTTCTGAACAGCAGACTGTGTTTGAATTAGCGGCTGCTTTTGCACAATGTAATTTACGATGAAGCAGGTGCACCAGGATAAGGTGGTTTCAGGTGACGATTCAAATTGGAAAAGAGGTCAAGGAAAATATGGGTGTGGGAACAAAATCAAAAGCTATCCTTCAACGTCTTATAGGTGGCTTTGTAAATCTCTACCAGAATGTCATGTCAGCATTTCCTTTGCACTCAAGAAAATGATATAAAAAAATAAAGGAGTCAAAGAAACAAAAGGTTTTCTTTTCCTTTTCAATACACAGAGTGCAATATTTAATAAATGCAAGGCCTTTATGTTGTCTATGGTATTTTAGCATCTGTTCAAATGTTGGACATGTGTCCCAATCCATAAAAAAAGGAAAAAATTACTTCAGTGGACAAAGCCCTTCTTATCACAACTGAACTTTGAAAGCATATTTGTTTAATGAGGAGAGGTTTAAAATCCTGGAATTACAGGTTCCCCAATTCCAATCTAGATTCCAAAGGAACTTGCTCTTCGATGAGATGCACCTTCAATAATCCATTTCTTTCTTTTTTTCTATTTGAACTTGTAGAGCCCTGAATTAGGAAGACTTCATAAATTTCTCCATCTGGTACTTTTAGGTATTTTCAGGCTCCTTTTGGCAATGTGAGACTTTAGCATACAAAGACTCACTGCACACTCCCAGGGTGTGTGCACCTGATGGTAGATTTGAGTCAAGGTGAAAGGTAGAAGTCCAACTTCTGACACTATCTAAAACATAGCTTATTTTGATCTTGAAAATTTATAGAAGATTATTCTCTCATTTCTTTCATTAGGGGAAGTCACAAAGGCAGAGATTTTTAAGAGCATCTATGGAAACTATAGAAAAGCTCCACCTCTGGCTAACCTCCTTGAGAAAAAGAGGTATTGTGTGGACAAGGCGACCCAGAGTAGACAACACACAATCACCTCACTTCTTTGGCATGTGAACAGAAAGTAACTAACTCCAAGATAAGTACATTCTTTGGAGCTGAGTTCCAAATACTTCGTAGATTTCCCAGTTAAGAGAGGAAAAAAGTCCATGTTTTTGAGAAAGGAAGATCCCATTTCTTTCCACGACGAAAGGCTGTTAATTCCTGATCTAAGTTATAGGTGTTCATACAAAAAGCAAATCTAAATTTTGCTTGATCTTTCCTGGATGCTACCTTAAAAAAAAAAAATTCTTCATTAAGTCTTAATTGATGGAGGAAGGACTTGTGACTCAAATATTTACAATCTTTGGTTTCCTTCGAAGAAAAACAAAGCTAAGATTTGTTATCTTTTGTTTGGGAGAATGTTGTTAGCAGTTTATTAACATACAAAATGATATTTCATGGCATATCTGAATAGATCTGGAAATTCATTTAAAACTTTCCCATGAATACAACAATTACTAATTGGGCATTATGTAAAATTGTGGATCTGTAACCGACGTGATTCTGCAATCTGCATTTGGGGTAAAATAGGGAGTTCATAACCCACTTCAATCTAATGTATGAAATATGATATGTCAAGAGCTTTGTAATGTTGTGAACAACCAATAAAAAAATAAAATTAAAAAAATTTTAAAAAAAAAACTTTCCCATGAAATGAAGCTTTCCTGTGTGGGAAGTGAATCTAAACAGGCTGCCATTCCTGTGTATTAACTGTCTTTATGTCCACAACTCCATGCAGTTCTTGACTTGAACAGTAGATGGCTCCTCATGCCCTGCCTTTCAAATGGTTCGTGCTTTTTCAGCAATAACAGTTGGCGATGATTTAGAAAAGCAAAAGAAAGGCAACTAGAGTTCTGGGGAAAAAATATTGAGAAATTAGTGCCTATGATCATAGCATGAGCATTGTTCATGCTGTAGAAATGAAGACATACTAGTTAACAAAGCCAGTCAGTTATATTTCCAGATATCTTAGATGCCCATCTATGATGAGAATTAATTATTTCATTTTCCCAGAAGAACAAAAGTAATCTTCTGGATAATCAAAAGCATCATTGTCTAATCAAACACTGTCAAAAGGGTTGGGATCCTGGAAATGTCCCTCTTATGCACTGTCCAATATAGTTGAAACTGGCCACAGGGATTACTGAGCACTTAACATGTGACTTGCGCAACTGAGAAATAAAAATTTTAATTTCGTTCAATTTAAATAAACTTAAGTGTAAATATCCCCATGTGGCTAGAGGCTACCTCAATGAACAGTATGGCTGTATGTAGATGAGTTATCATTTACACATGACAGATCTCAAGCTAAACCACAGAATATCATGTGGGGAACACTTCAATTAAAATATTTAATTTTCTAACCCAGTTCATGGAGCATGAAAAGGATCTGGCACTTAGTAAAATTTTAAAAGTAAGATTTTCTTTAAAAGAGCATTTTAAAAGTAAGATTTTCTCTATATTTTATTATGTAACACAGTTACTTGGATAATTTTATTTTCTGGATGCAAGTTCTTAAAAAACTGCTTATCCCTCCCCTTCCATTCTTCTCATTTAGCTAAAAAGAATGGTATTGTTGGTCTATAAGAGGTTTCCCTTTCTTATAAGACTAATTTTTACTTTCTCTGTGTTAAACTGATTTTCATATTAGGGTTTCCTAATAAAATTTGAATCAACTGAATGACTTCCAAGTATATACATACTTTGAGAGAAAATAATAAATATATAAACTGATGAAAAAATGATCAAAATAAAAATTAAAAATGTAGTGGATTATAATACTGATTTAACAGGCCAAGAAACATTTATTGGTAATTTGTAATTATAAATGTTCACACTTATAGGAGAAAAACAAAGAGAAATTCAAGAAAATATAGGATTTCTATATGAATTTATCAATAAAAAGAATTTCACTCTTCTCTCTTCATGTCCATGTACCCAGAAAGTAACTGAACATCAATGACACTTCACTTCATCCTTCACTGTCCACCCTAACAGTGCAAAAGTGTGGAGAGAGCACAAAATAAAGCAGTTAAGACAGAGAGAAAAGGCATCCAGAAACCATGTAGCTCAACTCCCCATGTCAATTTTACAGATGCTGCAGGTACAGGGAGAAGACATGTGACCTGTTAGTGCTCTAGCTCTACCAGAATCCAAGTCTCCTCATTCCCAGGATGGAAATATTCCCATAGGACTAGGCTACAACTGTCATTTTAAATAATCAAGGCTTGTACAGATCTAATTTTTGTAGACTTAACTGGAGAACCAAAAATAAAAAAAAAAACAAAGACTACTATAGTTCTGAAAAAAAAGAAAGGTATAAAGAGGAAATACCTGATTTCAACCACCACCACCACCACCAAGAATCCCCATAAGCCTTTCACAGTGGGTTCAGCAGTACAATATGCCTCTTTCAGATGTCCCAAAATGTTATAAAAACTTTTCCATTTATTATTTGTGGCATCAGAATTAAGAGTCTCAGTCCTTGCACAGGGGAGTCCTGATTCTTCTTCCAAGCAAGGCAGAGTACCCTCTTTTCCCCATCTCCTTTCCAGGGCAGTGCTCCTTTGGGATTACCCAAATGTTCTTCTCAAGTTCAATTCTTAAGGTAACCTTTGGAGACTGAGAAAGCTGAGCCCATGAATTCCTGTGCCACACTGGGAATCTCACCTAGCCTACATGGGAACACACTCCCAGATTCCTCCCTCAATTTTCTTACCATTTTTTTCTTTCCCCTAGATGGGTGGTATTCAATTGGCTTTATATAATCTATTGTACTCTATTTGCCAGTAGTAGATTTCAGATTATAAGAATGAAACATTAATAACAGCACAAAACTATGTATTATTATGATAAATAATGAATGCATACTTAAGACTATATTAGATTGGACAGATGCCAACCTGGGGAGTGGGGGGACGATAAAGGCAAATAATTTTGTGGTTATTCTCTTCTCCAAAAGACAGTATGATCCCCAGATATCAGGTATGGTAGGTATCAGATAAAATGTCTGGTGGAGCACATAAGATGGAGCAAACTGAAAATGTACTATAGGAGAAATAAGTTTTAAGAATTGAAACCTCCATTAGACAGCTGGAAAGTAGAAGGCCAATGCTTAGGTTGCCACCTCTAGGAAAACAAAGGAGACTGACATGCAGGGAAAAAATGCCCACAAGAAACTTGCTAGTCAGTGGCTGATGTCCTCATCCTCAAGAAAATCTGCTTGGAAGGAATAATTCAGCACTGCTTGTGAACCATGACTTCTGTTAAAAGTGCCCTGGGTTCTCATAAACGGCCCCCACCCCCAAATAAAACTGTCATTAATGTTAGGGTTTAGCAGCTGCCATTCTTTTTTTTCTGCTGTGAAAAATCTCAACGACCAAACATTTTTATAGCTTTTTTGGAATAAATCAATTCTACATTTGCTCTAATCCTCATTTGACCTTTTATTTCCTCCCAAATCTCCATTCTGCTTAATTTTAAACCTCCTTATTTCTTAGTATAGACTGACCACCATAGTCCCAACTATGTTTAAATTAAGGCACAGTCATCACATGGCAAGCTCCAGCTACTGTTCTCTGGGGGAAAGAATAATTATTCATCCCATCTAAGTCTGACTGTGCCAGACATTATTCAAGAGTGCAGTACCCTGATCCCTGGACTCTTCCCCTTTATGCACCCAGTTCAGAGACCCTCCCAGGCCATGAGAGATCACCAGGGCTAAATATAGATCTATGCACACCAGCAGTTCCTGACCATCGTCACATGGTGGTGCTGACGAAGGACTCCTTGGAGACGCGTTCACCCAAACATACATACACAAATATGTGTACATATCCAGCTGGATAACCCATACCCACCGAATTCATCTGTGAAAACGATACATCTTTATTCAAAGAGAAAAATGCTCTTAGACGCAGTCAGGGGACTTAGCAATGTTGTTTGCTTAAACTGCGCCAATTTGCTTGAGGTAAAGTAGGAAGCAAGAGTCAAATCGTTTTGTTTTGGGGTTGTTTTTTTGTTTGTTTGTTTGTTTTTTGCACACACATAAACCCCAGCTCCCTATTTTGCCCTTTCCTCTCAAACAACACTGAAACTGTCCCCAAGGATCTCCTTTAAAAAGGAGCTTCTCTCACGCTGTCTGTCCATGAGGCGTCCACGTACCCCCAACTCATGTTAGTATCCCTGGAAAGGTGTCCCAAGGTAATTCACCTGAGCTCAGACAAAAAACAAGGCGGCTCGGTGGTTCCCAGGAGAACTTACGTGAACCGAGGAATTAAAGATACTGAGGGATGAGAGTCATGACTCCTGTTTCCCCATCCCTACCTAAATCAGACCTTAGATTACACGGAACCGGTAACAAAAATAAACACCCCATACACATACAAACACACGAGAAAACTGGCCAGGTAGAAGGAAACAACCTAGGAATGCACAGAAAGAAAAGAGATTGGAAAAGGATGAAGGTGACTAGCCTCAGACAAACCCTCCAACATTACCGAAATCTCAAGAGAGAAAGCCAGGCTGTAGGTTTGGGGAGAAAGAAGCAAGGCACAACCCAGCGTATCCCTGCCCAGGTCCCAGCGGCTCAGCCTAGCACCTGTTGGGACCCGGTCAGTCCCAGGAACTGGTGGGGGCCGGGCATGGGACTCCCCTAGCCCCGGCTTTTCAGGGCTCTTAGGGTCAGCGCTCGCTCGCCTCAAGATCTCCCTCTGTCTCAGAGCTCAGCCGGCAGCCGGGGCGCAGTCTGAGAGCTCCCCTGAGTCCCAGTGCAGCTCCCGGGTCTCCAAAGAGAGCGCAGCGCGCAGCCCAGTCCCGAGCTCACGCCGCCGAGCCCCAGTCCCGGGAAAACAGCCCAGCCAGGGAACAACCTACCCGCAGATGGACCCCGGGTCCTCAGCCTCCTGGCTGTTTGTCGCGCGCCTACAAATACGACCAAAGGACCGGGAAGGAAAGCGCGCGGGAAGAAGAGAAGAAAATCCGCCTAACCAGTCGGGTTCCTTGTTTATACTGAAACTACGGCACCAGCAGCCGCGCACACCCCTTTCTCGCTGAGCGCCCGCCTCCCGCTCCCGCCGCCAGCCCCGCCCCTCCCGCGGGCGCGGACCAATCACAGCGCAGCTCACCGCCCACGCCGCCGCCGCCGCCTCCACCGCCCGGGGACTTGCCCACGGGGCCCGCAGGCCTGGGGACTCCCGCAGCGCTGTCGCCCGGGTGCCCTCCCACGCTGCGGAGACTGCCTGGGCCAGCGCGACGGTGTTGGGACTCTCTACAGCATTCGCTTCCTGCCTGCCGAGTGCACCTGCCCGGGGCTGTTGGTGCAGTCGTGTGTACGCATGTGTGTATTCATTTACCCGCGTACTACCTGTAAATACCGGCCCGACTCGTTATACAGTATCTATTAACATAATTATGAGCTGAAGGTTACTGTCCATGTAACTTTCAGAAAAGAGCTGAGAGAAACCACAAAACATTTGCTGAGCAAGTGTTTACGAAGAGCCTGAGTGCTAGTATTGTGCAAAACGCTGGGGGCACACTGGTGCAAAAGCAGGCTGGTCCTGGCCATTATGAAGCTGACCGGGTAGACGACGAACGTTAAGCAAATAACCACCCAAACACGGTGTGAAATTACAACTGTTGAAGTTCCACAAAGGAAAGGAACCTACTCTGTGACATATGATTCTGGAAGCAAGGTGGGGAAGCTAGTGAAGGCGATGTTGTCATGGTAACCACATACTTAAAGCTATCGTTGGCTACTTGATAACTATTTTAGTAAAAAGGTAAAAACCCCCAATACTTCACCTTATACACATGAAAGAAGGCTGAGGGACAAATGATGGCAACAAAGAAAGAGACCCGTAGAGAAAATCTACGTGATCAGGAGACTTTTGGCAGCCCTGTGAGCTTAAGTAGTTCTTCTGCACTTAAGTTTATCCACAAAACAACACTAGTCATTGCTATCCCATAGGGCTGAAATTGGGATTACTGAGATGGAGAAAACATTTTTGAACGTGGTGCACGTTCTCTGTCTCTCTCCTTCCTGGGATGGAAAGAGCCACCTTGAATCTCACATTGCCTCTTCGCGGATTCTTCCCCTCTCATTCCTTCATTTGAGCATCCTCTTGCTTCTCTTTCTATTATACTCCCTCTCTCCTTCTGGGTCTACCTTGACTCACTAATTCACTCTCACCGACCTGAGCCTTGGAGTTAACCTGTCTTCTCTGCACTTTAAACAAGACACCGCACAGCCAGGGGAACTTGGCAGGGCAGCCCTGCTGTGTGGTTGTGCTGGCTGTTTGTTTTTCAAGCTCAGTTGTCCTTCCTGGGTCTGTAACAAACAAGCCATGTGATGTTGGGCAAGTCACTTAACTCTCTTGGGGTTCACAGTCCTGTAGCAAGACATTAAAAGGGCTAGGTTAATTCAAGATTTCATAATGAAAATAGTTGCCATATCCTTTGTAACTACCTCTGGGTACTCACAGTAACCCAGAAGACTTTGCCCAATTTTACTGACTTTGTTTTTTCCCAAGCAAAAGATGTTTATTTTGGATTCTCAAAATGTA
Organism: Ictidomys tridecemlineatus; assembly: GCF_052094955.1. NCBI lineage: Eukaryota > Metazoa > Chordata > Mammalia > Rodentia > Sciuridae > Ictidomys > Ictidomys tridecemlineatus. The sequence goes on from NC_135485.1 coordinate 62,298,181, forward strand.
AAATAGGTACTGTGATAATATTGAGTCAGTATTTTTTCAAACCACATTCCCGCTCCCCCTTTCTGCTAGATCCCTCAGCATCCCTTCTAGCTGTGGACCCAGGCATTTTGAACCCTGACCCTGTCTCTTTTCATAAGCACCTATAATATCTTAGAAAAGGAGCTGAAGGACTCAGGAACCCAGTTTACTTATCTGGAAAGCAGCACCATGATAATCAAAGTAACTCTTCCTATGTTGAGAGACTTAAAAGAGCCAATACATGAAATGGTTGAAATAATAATCTCAGAGAAGCCTTCTCTGACCTCCCCACTTAAAACTGTAATCATTCCCACCTTGTTTATCCCTTCTCTGTTGTTCCCTCCATAGGACACATCACCATTTAACATACTGTATATTTTACTTATTAATGCTTCTCTCCCCTCTATGAATAGAAACCCCATAAGAGCAGGGTTTGTCAAGCAGGGTGTGGTGGCACACACCTGCAATCCCAGCTACTTGGGAGACTGAGGCAGGATGATTCTAAGTGAGGCCAGTCTGGACAATTTAGGGAGATCCTGTCTCAAAATAAAAAATTAAAAAGGACTGGGGGCATAGCTTAGTGGTAGAGCACTGCTGTATTCAATCCTCAGTACTAAAGAAAAAAAAAAGATCAGGGTTTGTTATTTACCTGCTGTATTTCCAGTGTTTAGAACAGTAACCCACAGACAGGCATTCAATAAATACATATTGGTTGGATAGAGAATGAATAAATAAGTGACTGAATGTTAAACACTCAATAATCGATGTTACCACTACATCTTAATTATTCTCTATCATGAAAAAAGATTCTTTCCATTCTCTACTTCTCGTTTCTTTCTGGTCTTTTGGCTTCACTAGTTCAACTCCTATTACTATAAATAAGGATAAGTTCAATAGTGGTCACCCTGATGCAAATAAAGCCCTGATGAGTAGTACTTCATTCTAGTATTTAAAAATAGCCACCTGTTCTGAGTTTCTACTATATCCAAGACTCTGTGCTAAGGATTATTTTTCTTTCCCAATTCTCTCGTACTTCATATGCACAAAATGGGGGCAATCATCATGACTGATCCAAGTCCAACTTTCTTTTGTTTTAATCTCTTTCATTTCCCATCTAAAATCCCAGTTTCACCACACTGTATGTAGTGTGTTTTTCAAACCATCTTTTATGAACAATGATGGTATTGTTTTATGTGAATACCATGAGTATATTTACCTAAATGTTATTGTGCAATCCTCTCCTGCTGTTTCTCATTGTTTTCCACCCAACTTACTTTTTGATCAACTATCCGTGTTGACAAATGTTCCTATCATTCACTCCTTTTGCCCACTGTTAAATGTTACACCATATCTGTGTTACATTTTTTCCTTCCTTTCATTACCCTTAGTCCTCACCCAAACCCTGAGACATAGATTCTATTATTTGCATTTGTGAGAAAAAAGGAATGAGGCTCAGGAAGGTAAATAACTTGCCAAGAACAGTTAGCTGGAGAAACTATGATTGAATCCATGCATCTCTGACCAATGCTCCTATCTTCTGATTTCATAAAATTGTGTTAATTAGTTACTATAAGATTTATGAAATAATGTTTAAAACTAGAAGATGTGTGTTAACAAAACTAGAAAGCAGTTGTTTTCTTGCAAAGTTCATTATTTGTCTCACACATTTTTTATAGATACAAAATTACCATTATTCATGATTTATGATTTCCTTAAGATACTTGAATCTTAAATAAAAACATCATAAAACATAACTATCTTCAAATATTTAAAACTCTTCATGTTAAATGAGGCACCAGAACACCAGATAGGACTAAAAAGGAAAAGGTATGTAAGAAAAACATTCAAGATGTCCCAAGTGGAACAGCAGCCCTTTTCAGCATTGAACTCTCTTTCTCTCTCTGGATCTTAATGTACCTTATGAAATGGACAAGTAGCTTCCCAAAATACTCTAACACTTTCTCTCACATTCATTTTCTCTTTTTCACTCTGAAACATGAACATAAACAGTTCAAGGTTATGAAACCCTAGGCCCAGTTTGTAAGTGGAAAAACAACAACAACAACAAAAAGCATTGGTCATATTTATCTATCAACAATCAATCTGGAACATTGTCTGGGCCTTCTTTCTTTCAAAGCCAAGGAAGGCAAACCCACTTTAGATAAGTATAATACACCCTGCCTCTCTGATATGTTGACAAAACCAAGTAGGAGTATTTCAGAAAGCAAAAACATGAAGAATGATCAGATGTAATTTTGAGAAAACCATTTAATAGTTCCTAAGCAGACTATGTTAATATGAATTTAATTTGTTAACTTGTCTTATACTATCTTCAAAAATAGCCACAGCTTCTCTGGAACCCTATAATTTTTAATAGGTAAGAAAATTTAAGAGAAAAAACTTTGATAACTGGAGTACTGATCATATAACAAACTATTTTAGGTTAAAGAAAAATAATGGCTACTTCACAGAAAACAGATTTAAAGAAAGAAGAAGAAAATCTAACTATCCCACTTCAAAAAAGGAAAAATTGCAGTGGTATGGCTAAGCCAAGACAGAGATGTTGAATAACCACAGTACTCATTTCTTGGGATCCTCTCTTTTTGGACTCTCTCCCTGTGGCTACAATGGAAAGATGAGTTACTATGCTAAAGTCTCTAACAGGGCAGTTAGACCAGCTCACCTTCAGACCTTAGAGAAAAAAATCCCTTATTTTCCCCTTGCTATTTAGTATGCTTCTCCGTGACTTCCCTTTTCTCATCATCTGAAGGCCTAGAGCAAAATAAGGGAAGGAGGCTACTATGCCATGCTTTGGTTTCTTGACCACTTCCTGCTTCTGGCCTGGGTAAAAAGAAATCTGTCTGTGGGCCAACCTAGCTTCCAAGGACACCATGTTGGACGGGGACAGTAATATACTGTGTATATGTTTGTCTTTGACCTCTGTACATACTGGAACATGATGAGAAGGTTGACCAGAGCAGGACATGAAGATTTAGATATTTAAGATTCCAAGTCCCTTCCCAGTGCCATCAGTCCTTTGATAGCTATTAAATGAACCCTGCTACTCCGAAGGGATTTTTGTGTTGAGATAAGAGATTGTGGTCAGCCTGGGACTGGTAATCTTAATAATAATCCCCAACATTTATTAGTTTACAATGTTCTTTCACAACCATTAACTCACTTAGGAATAACATTAGGTATGTGAGGATCATTCAGTTCTTACATTCATCATTATAGAAGGAATGTATTTTCCTTTACTGGGATCACTAAAAAGATTACAGATAGCTATCCATTTAAAATTGCTAAGAAGATAGTCCAAAATGGAAGGGAATTGAGTAGAAAAGATAACTTTAGGAAGTTTCTCCCACATTTATGTTGATACTTTATCAATGTCATTTTTTTTTTATCTCTGAGACATTAAAGTTGCACAAAAGAATCTAACAACTGCATGGAAAATTCCACCACAGATAGAGTAGATTTTCAAGTTCCCTAAAAAGATTTTTAATAGTTACTATCCTTTCTATTTATAGATGAGAAATGTTGAAATGCAATTTTACTATTTTTCTTTAATAAGCACTATTATTTCATTCATTTGCCCATTCATATCTATTCTTACAAAGTAATTATTTGCAATGTGCCCAGGAGATACATTGATAATTGAGAACTAATAAAACTTGGCTGTATCATTAGGTCATTGGACAGTCATCCTCTTCAGTGATTGCATAATGCACAGTAACTTTTCTTTTCTGAACTGACAAAGAAACATTCAATAATCTTAAACATGCATCATTTTGATTAGATGTTTCACTGTTTTGTGTAGAAATTCAACTACATTTAACATGAGGTTATTTAGATATATTTAAGTAAGCATTCTTCATCCTATAAAATTTTTATAGTAAATAGTAAATCTAAATATATTTCTCTACTTGTAACTTCTCTCTCTAAGCAGTTTTTTTTTTCTTGTTTTCTTCTGGATGAGTTGATCTTATAATGAATTAAGAAAAAGATTTATATCTGATAGAGCCTTTCATTTGTTAAATCTGATTATTTTTCTAGTAGATTCCCTCAGTTTTAATGAATTATCTATCAATCTGTGTTTCAAAATATTGAGTGAAAAGGAAGAAGGAAGAAAATTAATCATATAATAATAGAATTTGTGAACTGGAAGAAATATTAATAATCATTTTGTAAAATCTTTCCCCATCCTGTGCCATCAACAAAGGCATTTTTGAGATGAAGAAATTGAGAAAGTGAATGATCTATCAAAGCTAACAATAATAGTGAAGTTAACACCAGTCAAAGAGTTCAGAAATAATTCAGGAATTGTAGTAAAGCACTTGCCCAGCCTGTATGAGACACTGGGTTTGATCCTCAGCACCACATAAAAATAAATAAATAAAATAAGGTATTGTGTACATCTACAACTAAAAATAAAAAAAAACAAAAAAAGAGAGAAAGAAGCCCAGGACTCCAAACACTGCATGTGATTTTACTTTCTAAGTATTCCTACAGGGGTTATTCTATGGAGCTACCTTGACATTACAGAAGCACAATTTGTTTCAAATAGTGATGACAAATATTCTCAAATATCTCTTGATAAAACTGAGAAAGGAGAATTCTCTACATATTGCTAGTACCTTTTATTGAAATTCTCTAAATGTTGCTAATACTATTTCTTATATTATTTTCTATTCAAGACAGTACAATAGTAAATTATGGTGGCTTTATCACTGAACCAATTACAGTCTGGACTACTAATTAGTCTTCATAAAGTTATATTCAAAAGTCATGTCAGTCAAAAGAGCTTCCTTAAGCTGGGAGTGGTGATGCTTGCCTGAAATCCCAGCTTCCCAGAGGCCGAGGAAAGAAAATCATGAGTTGAGGCCTGAGGAAAGTGGTGAGACCCTGTCTCACACATATACACAAAAAGATTTTTTAATTAGCACTTATTGTTGTTATCATAAAAGCACATTCCTGAGGTATTTTCTCTTCCATATAACAAAATAACTAATTTTCACATGACTATGTCATCTCTTTAAAATATTAGACAATTTCACTAAAATATTGCTGTGATTTCTGGATGATACTGTGAAGTTTTAACTTGTAAAATGTCCAAACATTTATTCTGACACATGGACAATCATTATTTCAGTAGAAAACTCAGCATTCCCATAAGATATGTTTCAATATTATTATGGAAAAGCACAATTATTAAATATATTTTCTGCACCCAAAATGGAACTGATCCTATGATTTAACTGTATGTCACCAGAAATTTGGAGGGATTCTCTGCTGTCTCTAGTAAGGGGCAGAGGTGAAACCAGGAATGAGAATCAAAGGTAACTTGAACTTTATCTGTAGAATTTTATTTCATTTTATTTTAGGTAAATATTTTTTTTTTGTTAGCATTTTGTGTGTTGTGGGTACCCAGGAGCTTATACTTTTTAAATTTTGCAAAGGTCTCAGAGAAAGAATTTTGTAATCAAGACAGGGCTATTTTTCATACAGCTGTACTATGTCATCTTAAACTTCCATATTTAAAACTTATGTTTTCAGGCAAGAATACAGACAGTTATTGTTTCATGTTTTCCTGTTGACTGATTAATCACATTTATGAAGTGTAACTATTCATCAGAGTTTCAGATAATTTTATTGGTCCTACTGTGCAAAACTATAATATGTGATATAAATGTACTGAGGAATGTTACACCTCTCACATAGTGTGTCAAATCAGCTCTCTCTTGCTTTTTGAGGTGATTGTGTGTATCTGCTCTCAGACAGTGATGTGCATTGTGATTCACAGTTAACACATAAATGAGCTTTGATTCTTGACTAAAACCTACTTTAAAGTCAAATCTCTCACACTAACACCATTAGCATATGATTAATGTTTCCAGGGCCTAGAATTAACCAGTGATAATTTTAGAATCTACAATTATCCACATAATTGTCTCCAATTAGCTGTCTCTGAAGAGTGGTCAAGAACTGGAAGAAAATCAAGGTAGAATCTGGATGTGTCTCCCTGTTAGTGGACTGGCCTGTTTACCTCAGCTCTGTTTGTGAGATTGAAGGAATGGATCTGGGATGAGGAGCTGGATTGGAAGGACACAGCTCTTGCTTAGAAAGGTAGAGTTTGGAAAATGTTATAAGAAAAGAAAACAAAATTTTCTGACCTAGATCTTGCTCAGTCATTTAAGAGGTTATCTCTTAAGTGCATACACAGATAAATCTGAGACAGACCAAGGCCTTTTCTACAGAGGTAAGAATTTAACACCTCTCACAAAAGAAAATTCATAGCTAAGGACAAAAGAAAATGTCTCACTCTGAACAAAGTTCCATAGATGAATAAAACATTTGTCTTAAGTTCTGTTGATTGTGTTATTTTAAATTTTTGTTTCTTTCATAGTACTAAAGATTGAATCCGTAGGTTCTCTAACACTGAGCTACAACCCTAGCCCTTTTTAATTTTCATTTTGAGACAGGATTTCACTAAGTTGCTCAGGTTGGCCTCGAACCTCCTCCTGCCTCAGCCTCCTGAGCAGCAGGAATTTCAGTTGTGTGCTATTCTTTTTTTTTTTTTTTCTCAGCAAGAGAAACAATAAAAGAAGTAAATAGAGAGCCTACATCCTGGGAACAAATTTTCACCCCTCACACCTCAGATAGAGCCCTAATATCCAGAATGTACAAAGAACTCAAAAAATTAAACAGTAAAATAACAAATAATCCAATCAACAAATGGGCCAAGGACCTGAACAGACACTTCTCAGAGGAGGACATACAATCAATCAACAAGTACATGAAAAAATGCTCACCATCTCTAGCAATCAGAGAAATGCAAATCAAAACCACCCTAAGATACCATCTCACTCCAGAAAGATTGGCAGCCATTATGAAGTCAAACAACAATAAGTGTTGGCGAGGATGTGGGGAAAAGGGTACACTTGTACACTGCTGGTGGGACTGCAAAATGGTGAGGCCAATTTGGAAAGCAGTATGGAGATTCCTGGGAAAGCTGGGAATGGATCCACCATTTGACCCAGCTATCGCCCTTCTTGGACTATTCCCTGAGGACCTTAAAAGAGCATACTATAGGAATACGGCCACATCAATGATTATAGCAGCACAATTCACAATAGCTAGACTGTGGAACCAACCTAAATGCCCTTCAATAGATGAATGGATAAAAAAAAATGTGGCATCTATACACAATGGAGTATTATGCAGCACTAAGAAATGACAAAATCATAGAATTTGCAGGGAAATGGATGGCATTAGAGCAGATTATGCTAAGTGAAGCTAGCCAAGCCCTAAAAAACAAATGCCAAATGTCTTCTTTGATATAAAGAGAGCAACTAAGAACAGAACAGGAAGGAAGAGCATGAGGAAAAGACTAACAGTAAACAAAGACGAATGGGGGGAGAGAAAGGGAGAGAGAAGGGAAAGCATATGGAAATGGTAGGAGACCTTCAATGATACACAAAATTATAAGAGGTTATGAGGGGCAAGGGGGAGGGGAAAAAAGGGAGAGAATTGAACAACAGCAGAGGAGGTAGAGAGGGAAGATGAGAGGGGAGGGGAGGGGAGGGGGGATAGTAGGGGATAGGAAAGGTAGCAGAATACAACAGTCACTAATATGCCATTATGTAAAAATGTGAGTATGTAACAGATGTGATTCTGCAATCTGTATTTGGGGTAAAAATGGGAGTTCAAAACCCAATTGAGTCAAATGTATGATATATCATGAGCTCTGTAATGTTTTGAACAATCAATAAAAAAAAAAGAACACACAACAGATTCTTTTTTAAATACCCTGTTTTCAAACACCAGCTGTTATGAGAGACAGTCACAAGCCCAAATTTTTTAACTTCCAAAATACTAATAAGCTGTATTTTTCCTCAAAATAGTTGACCTAGGACTTACTGTTTTGAAAACATCTCTGAATAGATGCAGTTTCGACGGGTCTTGTCCCTGCTCTTGCATCAAAGCTAATGGCAGACACATTGATGCCTTTTGATTCAGAAAACACAGCAAAATGAACATGAACCTGAGTTTTGTTCTGTCTTCCCATTGGTGAGACAAAAACATATATGCTGTCAAAGCAAACCCTTTAATGCTTATCACAGTGACAGAAAATTGAGGAACAGCTTACCCAACAATCAAGATGATTGGTCTATAAAATTTTTACAGGAATTTTTTAGTTTCTTTCCTCCTTCCCTTTTTCTCCTGCCCTCCATTTCTTTCTTTCTTTTCTTTTCTTTTTTTAATCTGCAAACCACATTTCACTCCAAATCTGGGAATAATCAACTCATACCTCAAGGAAGAGGAAATGTTTGAAACTTTTTAAACAGAAATTCTTTTAGGAAGAATCAACCAGCATATTGAAATAAGGTGTTTGGGGAAAAAAGGCCAGCAGGACTTGTCCCAAAGCACATAGAATGAGGGAAGACAAGAAATCAAAACAGGACAACTTTGTCTTACCCAGGAAGCAAGCGTCTGGCAATATTTCACTCTAATCAATATAGGAACAAAAATTGCTTCTCGGCCTTTTGGCTAAGATGGAGTATAGTATCCGTTCTTATCAGCTTAAATATAGGAACAAAATAAAGATGATCCTGAAGAACTTCTTTAGAGAAGCCAAAGTCTCAGAATGTTCGTGTCCGCACTGTGGTAAATTGAGAGGGTTAAACTATCTAATGTTAAAGGTGTTTTTCAATGATCAAATGCTACTTTGTATTAAGACCACTTTTTAAATTGTGAGTCTTCAGGCTAGTTCCAACTGGGTACCTGTACAACCAAGAATCTTGATGAGGCCTAGAGATAATAGACCTACCCAAACCCACTGTTGGTAGGGAATGTGGGCATAGCTTTTCTCTGGAGCTCTGTGCCTGTATTCTTACACTGATCTTTGTGGTGCTTGAAAGATTCCCTAGGGAACTGCTTTCACTTTTCCCTATGGCTCAGGTCCATGCTGGATCCAGTGGCTGCAACTAAATCTACTATGACATAGTGATACCTTTGCTTTGGATCTCTTTTACCCAAAAGTGAGGTTCAACTTCAATGGTGGGAGGCCTATTCCTGGTATTAATCTATGTTCAGTAGATATGCATGCCATATAGAGTAACCAACTGTCCTAATTTAACAAGAATCAGCCTGGTTTTAGGACTGAATACCTCCAGTCTTGGAAAAATCTTCAGTTCTAGGTAAACTGAGATGGTTGATCACCTGAGTTCCAGATATTTACCAAGAATCATCTGTGGATGTCAGGCCCTGGAAAAGGATTGAGAACCCAGTGAGAACAAAACAGACAAGGTTGTTACTGTCATGAGGCTATCATCCTGGAAACAAGACACATTATAAAAAGAAATAAAGACCCACCAGTGGTTATAGATGATGATTTCTGTGGGGATCTGCTTAGAGGGTGTCTGGGTGGCTTCTCTTAGAGTAAGACCTGAAGTATGAGGAGTCAGCAATGGATGTTGCCAGAAAGAATTTGCTCTAGTTCATTCTTTAAGAACAAAAACACACTTCAAGAAAACCTTAGGAGAATTTTAACACTCTAAAATTATCTTATTTCGCAATTTATATAATTACTAGTAAAATTAGATTTAGAATAGGTATCCTATAAGAATAATCAAATAAAAATTACATGCTAGCAAAGACCTTGTCTCTAACCCTGATGCCCACAATACTTGGTATATAGTAGCTGCTCAACATCTATTGAATAAATAAATGAGTGAAAATATTACTTCTCTTTGATCTATTATATACCTCCCCAAAATTCACTTTCCCTGAGTTATTCCCCTGCTTTCAACCACCCTATCCATACAGATGAAATTATGAATTGCATGGGTCATGGAACACCCACCCATAAGCTTCAGACCAGGGATATTCTAGGCCAGTCTGTGCCTATTGGCTCAAGGAGAGACTTTGTAAGTCATTTCCTTTGCCATGTAAGAGCTCATAAGATGTTAGGTGCTCTGCTACCCAAGTTGAGGTGAGCTACATTTCTTGGTTTTCAGCCTCCAGAATTATGACCTACTTTTAAAGATGGGTTCTGGTATGACTAGTGTTAATAAGGCACAGAGGTGAGATCTAACAATTTTACTATTTCTATTAGGAAATTTCTCACCTCCTCCAAACCAGCACCTTCTTATGACTCTCTCACTTCCTGACAACTCAGCATGTAACCACAGAGCCTGTGTGACCTCCTAACCAAATCTGTTGCCTACATCCAATCAGTGGCCGTATCTGTGTATTTTGTATCACCTAAATTCTCCTTACCTTTCTTTGACATTTCTGGCCCCACTATATTCTGAGATATGCCCATCAACTTGAATGTTATGTCCCACCACCACACATAGATAGGTACAGGTATAATATTAGACTATCTCTGATATGTGGCATGTCAGCAACTATAATTGCTCATTTGCTTGAAGACGAACTATATTTAAGCAGTCAAGATTCTCAACCAAATTTTTAAAATGTATCTCTTATTTATGCTTTCTTGGGGGATGGGGGCTACCAGGGATTGAACTCAGGGGCACTCAACCACTGAGCCACATCCCCAGACCTATTTTTGTATTTTATTTAGAGATATTGTCTCACTGAGTTGCTTAGTGCCTTGCTTTTGCTGAGGCTGGCTTTGAACTCATGATCCTCTTGCCTCAGCTTCCTGAGATGCTGGTATTATAGATGTATGCCACTATGTCCAACTCTTATTCACATTTTTACATATGCAGTAATACAATTGAGTGGATTACCTATCATTGAAGGAAAAAAAAAACAGCCTAAGTTGATCTATTCCAATGATTTTCCTCATACTATTCCTCTTATCTAGAATGAACTTTCACAGTCCCCAAATAAACCATAACTGTTTTTTCCTAACTTTTAGAGACCTATTGACAATATCTTAATTTTAAGTTCTAGAGAAAATTTTTAAATACTTAGCTCAGCCTTAACAAATATATAATAATGGCCATGTGACTAATGAGTTAACACTAACAAATATGTAATTTTGAATGCTAGTTGAGCTCTAAGTTTTAGGGATTCAAAACCATGGTCTTTGATGACAAGTTGGTAATTGCTGGATGTGATTGAAAGATCCAGTATTGACAATTACTTTAAACATGAGGATTATTTTTTTTTGTTTATTTGTTTTGTGTGTGTAAGCAGGAGTCATTTGTAGCCATCTGAATTAAATTTAAGGAAAGATGGGGAATGATTACTATTTATTGAGCATTCATTATATGCCAGATAGGATGTTAAGTGCTTTCCTTAATATATATTTAATCTGCGTAGCAATTGCATATTATATTATCTCCAGCCTTATAGAAGAGAAAACAAGTTGAGAAAAGTTGTAAAACATTGCTTAAGAACAAACATCTAATAAATGGTAGAATCAAAATAGGGGTCCAGCTGGGTTTGACTCTAAAGACATTATAGAACAGACACATGAGAGATTTATATGGACTAATATGGTAAAATAAGTCTGAGGAAAAAACAAAACAAAACAAAACGTGTGTGCTTTCCATTACCTCACAAGTGGTTATGTCACAGGAGGGGAAGTGCAATGCTGTATAATGACCAAGATCACCCACAATGGAAACAGGAAGAACTTAGTTCAAATCCCGGGTCAGGAAGAACTTGAACAAATTGTTTAATCATTCTAAGCTTCAGTTTTCTCCTTTATAAGAGGGAAGTAATACTTGTTTTAAAAATGAAATTAAATCATGCATATAAAGTTATCAGTACAATATTTGGAAAACAACTCAATCAGTGGTAGTTAATTAAATATAATTGTCATCTCTAATATTCAGCAGCTTTTTCATACTTCATATCTCAGCCTCTTTCAAACTCCTTTAAAAAGTGTGATTACATTTGCTTGTCTATATGTGTGACTTCATTTTGTGTTGTTGGAGAACCATTTGAAAATTGTAGGCATCCTTAAAAATATTTTAGTGTGCATCCCCTAAAAATAAGGACACAGATAATATCATCCCTTCAGAAAAATCAACAATGTATCCTAATAACACCTAATTTCTACTACATGTTTAAATTTCTTAAATGTCTCCAAAAATTGTCCCCAAGGATATTTTGAGCCAGAAAGCAATCAAGATCCATATGCTATATTTGGTTGGTGTTTTTATTCTCTTTTAATCTATATTAACCCTCACTCCATTCCCGATTTTGTTTTTCTTGACATTGCCTTTTTTGAAGAAGCTTGGTCATTGTCTTGGAAATAGTTCCACTTTCTGGCTTTGTTTGATATTTTCCCTTGTAGTGTCATTTAACTTGTTCCTCTATCTTCTGTGTTTAATCTCTAAATTGGAATGCAGGTGTTAAGATTTTGTTGCTTTAGAGTTGAATATTGTATCAAGAATGCTTTAATGTAAAGATATATACTTCATATTAGATCCTGTCAAAATTTCCATGACCACTTCCTCTTCAAAATATTTTTAGTTTCCTAGGTATCTCGGGTATGGTTAGACCAGTGGTTTTCAACTCTGGCTTCACTTAGAAGCTGTTGCGGAGTTTTAAAAAATATTTGCTCCTGAGTTACATCTCTAGAGATTCTTGGCTTGAACAAAGATATTGGTATTTTTGTAAAGCTTCCCAGGGGATTCTCCTGTATAACTTGGGTAAAGAGTGTCTAGTTTAGACTATAAGCTCTGAGAAGGTATGGCTTTCTTATTTACTACTACATATTGTCAGTGTTTGGTAGAACATCTAGCTCATAATTACTGCTCCATAATACATGCTAAATTAAATAATGTTCAACATATAGATAACCTCATTCTCCTTTCATATTCTGGCTTTATTAAATGATGTAATGTAAAGCCAATAGGTTAATTATACCATGTTTAAAGAAATCAGAAAGGGCTATCAATTTCCAAATATCTGAAAAACATATATTGATTGAAAAAGAATTATTTTCAAAATTCTTCGGGAGAAAAAAAGAGCAAACAATGATTTAGCAATAGTGTTATATCAATTTGGTTGTAGAAAATTCTCTTTTTTCTTATTAGTTCCTCCAGTTCTTATTAAAAGGACTAATGAGACAATTCCAAAATTACTTAAGGAGGAAGAAAAAAACTGGGAGATTGTTTCAGTTGTAAATTGTTGTTTCCTTCAAACATATTGAGCAAATTTCAGCCATAGGGATAAAAGCTGTAGAGAGAAGAAAAGTTATACTTCTATTTGTTCAAATCCAACTAGGGCCAAAGAGAGGAGTGTATAGTCCATGAGTGCTTGCCACCACTAACCACTAGTATCTTCAAATAAAAAGGAGATAAGAATGGCCATCTTCTTCTAAAAAAGAAGCCTATACCAAAACAAACTCTAGTAAATAGAGATGGTTCACTTGTTCACTACACTGCTACCAAGCAAAAATCTCCAAGAGGAAATAGCAAATGATAGAAGCACATTGTTTGTGTCTGAAACAACTTTTGCACAGATGAAAGAAAAATGCTTTCTCCCACTCATAATAGTAAAATTATAAATTAAAAGTGTTTTTTTTCTTTAACTCACGAGATTGGTACAGATCTACTGTAAAGGATTACAAAAGTAATACCTTTTGATCAAGCAACACTAGCTAATGAAAATTTTCCTACAGATAGTACTGTATTCATCAGATGGAATAAGACATGAATAAAAATATTCATTCCCTCATGGCAAAGATTAGAAGAAAACTAAATATCCATTATTAGAGAAGTTTTGATACATTCACAAACTCAAAACATTTTTTAGGTATAGTAGAAAATAATAAAGAAACTAGGTATAGAATATTATGTAGAAATAAGAAGGAACATTTTTTTGAGCTGTATTATTTTTATATTAAAAAACTTGGACAGATAAATAAGGAACTGGTGAGTGGTTAGCTATTTGGGAGAGAAACACAATATGAGAGACAGGAAGAATATTTTTTTTTCCACAAGACACCTTTTCATACTTTATCTTGTTTAAAATGTGTGAATAAGTCACAGATTCAACATTTAAATATTTTTAAAATGTTTTATCAAAAGTCCAGGGAATGTATTTTATTTTAAAAGAAAGCATTCTATATATTCTCATAACCTTCATTCTTTTTGTGGAGATTCAGAATCAATTCTTTCACTTTCCAGTGTCGCTAAAAATGAAACTGAAATTCTACATTCTTCTCCAGACCCAATCTTAAAAGCTGGAATCTGGAAAAAACTCTAAAGACAACTTCTCGAAAATTTCTAATCTTGACTTTTGTTGTTGTATCAAATTTTGAAGCAGTTTATTACATTTAACTATGCATGGTTTAAAGGTTGCAATTGTTGTAAAAAGACCTCAGTTGAAAACATCCAACCCAAGGCTGATACTTATACAATATCAATTATGGCATTATAGTAAAATTAATGTTTCTCTCATGGAGCTCCCAACACATAAGAACTGTATGTGTGCATGTATGCACGCATGTGTGTGTAGGGGATGAGTGATTTACACAATGATGAGGAAATTCCATCTAAGAAAAAGAAGGGATTCTTTCTTGACAGACAAATCTATAGGATGAAAAGTCACTATGGTGTACTCATTTGCCTCTTAGCATCTGCTACTTGGGGTTATCACTTATTTTTGAATATATAGTCTATAAACAAAAGAATGAGATTGTTACTCAGTCACTTACACTTTGCCCAGCTCAATGCATACAACAAGTGCAACCTAAAAGTCTGACAGACCACAGTAAAATATTTCTGTGTTCTAGGGTCACTGTGACCTTGCTGAGTCATTCTCCCCTTGTCTGGAATTTGGAGTGGTGAATTTCCTTATGTGGAAATGGAATGTCAGTGCCTACCTCAAACATCTCACAATTTTGACAGTATGACCAAATGATACAATAAATATAAAGATTGCGGAGAGTGTACATTGAAAACATTTCTAGTGACACTGCCATTATGACATCGATATAACAAGGCAGAGGAGCAAAGTAGTAATCCCAGACTATGGCATCATGGTGAATAGTCTCATTTTTACAGATGAACAGCACGAAAACAAGAAAGGTAAAATAACTTGCTGAGCCTCAAGAAACCACTCAGAAGCAGAAGTGAAGGAAAATTCCTACCCAGATGTTTTCATGGAATGTCTCAATTTTCTACTGTTTTACTTCTATCACCTGAGCCTTGGGAGCTCATGGAGTATGTGATGAAGGAGAAAGGCCAGGTGAGCACCCTGGTCCTAGCAAGGCTGGAGAGACACTGAAGAAAGACCAGAGAAGGCCCTAAGCATAGTAGTGTATTGGTCACATCCTGTTTGAGATGGTTATAAGAAGAAGGACCGCAGGGGTGGAGGTTCTAGAAAACTTTTACTATGCATTTTTGATCTACTGGGGTCTTTAGAGCTTTTATCTCACCTAACCATCACAGCAGTCTAATTAATGTCTTCATTTTCTCATTGAGGAAATAATACATGAAGCAGTTCATAGGTTCCAGGCCCTGATGAACTCGGGGTCTGTGTGGCTGGTCAGGCTCCTGATGGCTTTGCTTTATTTCATAATTACTGATAAAGATTGCCAAGGATGTAGTCTATGGGAGTATATTTTGATTTTTTTAGTGAATATTTATGATATATGTTCAAAAATTTTAAAAATAATTTATCTTTGCTAAATATTTTCTTTCTGTAGGGTGAAAGAATTAGTACAAACATCAAGATGGATTTATTTTGGGTGTTTCTGTTTGTTTGTTTGAGAGAACATCTAAAGCTGCCTCTTTAACACCTATCAGAAGGACCAAAACAGGGGCTTTCAGTTAATGAATAAATACTATCCCATAGCCATCTTTCAATGAAAGCAACCTGGTATACTTGATTTATTAATGCTAAGACAGTTCCTGAATAAAGACAATATCTAACACATATACAAAACTTTCTAAATACCATGCACTGTTATGAAAGATTGCACCTTCATTTAATCCTCCTGTGTGAGGTGAGTTCTACTATTAACTCCATTCTTCAAATGAAGAAACTGAGGCACAGAACGTTTAAGTAGCATGTCCAAGATCAACAGCTAAAGAGTTTCGAGCAGTATTGTATGTTGCATGTTGAATGACATTTGGAATATCTCCTCACCTAGGACTTAATTGAATAAATGATTTTTTCTGCCTAAATTAAACTCTCAAATTATAGAATTAGACAGAATTTATTTATTAATCAAATCATTCTGTTATTCATTTGTCCATTATGTATTATAATGTTACTATGTAGCAGCTTTAACAATGGCAAAAATAGACATGATTTCAGCTACCCTGGTACTTAAGGGTCTGGGAGCAATGAGGGTTTGGTGGGGTGGTTACTTAATCATCATACAAATAAATACAAAATTACAAACTCTCATAAGAACTTTGAAGGAGAGCTACAAGATGTAATACAACTCTGTAAGAGCATTTAAAGATGCATATATGTCCTGATTGAAGGCAGGGATTCCTGGAGGGTTGAGCTTTGGTCTGGGATTACTAAAGTCCTCAAATTGTTCAGCATTTCTGAACCTCAAACCTCACCTGTAAAATAGGGGTAATGGATTGTGCTAAAGTCTTAGTGAGATAATAAATGCAAAGAGGCTACCCCAGCACTTAACAAATATTTAATAAATGATAATTATTGACTTTGTTACTATTTTTCTCATCACTCCTTAACCAATATCCAGTTGGAGTACAGGATAAAAGAAACATGGATTTTGAATAATAGTGATCATAACAATAGGGAAAGGGGAAAAAAAGAAAATATTTTGAAATTATGTGGATTTTACTTTTGAAAAAGCTAGACAACCCCAGCAGATTTTATTTTTTTTAAAAAATATAGCTATTCAGTAATATGAACAGCATCAATAAACAAGTTGGAAAACAGATGCATATGGGAAAGTTAATGCTTTGTTAGTATTTTTGCTGACATGCTCAAGATTTTGTCATTGTCTACTGATAGCATGTTTCTCTGCGTCAAGTATTTCTTTCAGCATAAGTCCTAGATTGATTGATATGCTATGTCTTTTACCCAGAGCTTAATATTGCAGCTTAATATTGTAGGAGAAAGGGTCAGGTTGACTGTACTTGTGTGTTCAAGGGCAATGCAGGTGGGAAAGGAAAACCTATAGCTACAGCTTAAACTCACAGGGAGTTTTAACCTGATTGCTTTCTGCTTCAGCTTAGGGAGAAAATGGAAGAAAGCCTGGTGAGTCAAGTTTTCATAGAATTGTTCTCTTCCCTGAAATGTGAGGTGTCTCTAGAAGAATCTTTCTGGGATGGGTTAAACCCTTCTGCATTTTTGTTTTTTCTGGCAGAAATGTTCTTATTTCCCCTTGGGAGGATCACTTCAAGTGTTAGAGTGTTCAAAAGCCCTGGAGATTCATCCATGTCTGGTGTTATACTGATTGAGGTCTGAGCCTTGGGAATCCTGAGCACACAACCAGGCCATCAGGTAGGTGGCATGAGCATATTCCTACAAACACTCCATACTCCATACTTCTTCATGGGGGAAGAGAAACTGTGCAGGATGGAGTGGGAAGGTGTGGAGAATGGGCTCTTGGGGAACCACCCAGAGCCATCACTTGGTCCAGGCTATGTCTGGACCTCAGGTTCCACTCTTGAGGAAACCCAGCCAGTTTTGTTCCCATAGCAACAGGTCATTACAGCAGCATCTTTCAGGAGTTTAGTTGACTCAGGAATTCTGTGAAAAACTGCCCTGTCTCTGATTCTTACACTCTTAGCTCTGGAGTTTCCACCAGTAAAACATTTGCTTTTCCTTGACTAGCCTAAAACTAACAACAACAAAAAAATGCGCCTAACCTCCCCTGTCTTATTCCTTCTGGGAGAAATTTTAAAACACAAAAGGGGTATATGTTGCTGGGCGTGGTAGCACGTAGGCCTGTAATCCTGGTGACTTGGAGACTGGGGCAGGAGGATGTGAGTTCAAAGCTGATCTCATCAACGTAGCAAGGCACTGAGCAACTCAGTGAGACCCTGTCTCTAAATAAAATAAAATAAAATTTAAAACAAGGGGCTAAGGATGTGACTCAGTGGTTAAGTGTCTCTGGGTTCACTCCCCTGTACCAAGAAAAAAAAAAGGAGGTATTTTACAAGAGGAGATGTGGGACATTGAACATACACAGCCCTAAGAAGCCCCTGTTAACTTGTCATGTTCCCGCTAAATATAATGGTGTTTTTCTTATCACCAGGAGACAATGGAGGAGTCTCCCTTATCCAGGCTGATTCTGAGAGGCCTTGACCTTTCACTGAAAAGATAAATTTTGTAAAGATGGGTTCTATGGGTCCTGGTAAATGGACCACTGCAGATGACCACTGATAAACGACAATAGTTTATCCTCTAACACACACACACACACACACTCACACACACACACACTCACACACACATACACACACACTCACAAGTTGGAGGCATAGGTCAGGGAGTATACAGACCTATGAAAAGAAAAGACAGGAATAGAGCTTTACAGGTATAGAAGGCAAGAAGCAGAATCACTGTGGCAAATCTGGAACTAAGAGAAACTGTTAATGGCAAGATTGCCTCCCAGCCCCTTTCTCCAGAAGCCTAAGTGTCCCCACCATGCAAGCAGACAGGCAGAAGCTGGTGAAGTTACATGGTGACATTCTCCTTCAAACTCTTTAAGCCTTACAGGAAAGGGCATGTCTTTTATTCCCCAAAATTAAAAACAAAAAAAAATGTGTTTTTAGTCTATTTCCCGTGTATATTCATTCCCTTTTGTTTTTTTTCTACCACACCTAGCACACAGGGAGTAGGAAGTAAGTAGTTGTTGAATAAAACTATACTATATGGAAAACCGTGTGTGTGTGTGTGTGTGTGTGTGTGTGTGTGTGTGTGTGTGTGTGTTTCCAGATAACCAGGGAACTGACTCCTGCTGCCTTCTCAGGAAAGAATGTGAATTATTTGCCTCATGTCAAGAAACAAATGATCTATTCTTATATTTTTAAGGTCCCCAGAAATAGGAAACACCTTGTTTATTTTCTGACCTGTGACTGCTATGTCTGAAGTTTAGCTCTAGAAATAAGAAGAAAAGAAAATATCTAAACACATTTTTTTTAAAAAAAAGGACCCTCCCCCAGTGCTGTTCGCTGCTGCCACCGTCTTTTCTTCTCTGCTTCCTCCTTTTCAGCTTGACATCCTCTCAAACGCTACCTGACAGACTGCGGCAATCACCCCGTGAATGTAAGTAATTTCTCTATTGACAGCCTCCCATTCTCCCTGACATCTGCCAGCACTCCCTGACACTTGAATAAGCATTAAGACATTAACAGTCTGGCACAGGTTTAAGGGCTGGAATAGCAATGCTTGGCAGGCCTGCTACACAAAGCCACACGCACAGGGACCCCCACTCATTCAACCTCTCTGTCCTTCTGCTTGGAAAACCTAGCAGAGCCCCACAGTAAATGCCGATTATTCGCTCGACTGCCCTGGCATTTTGGTGTCTCCTAGAAAGGCCAGATCCTCCGTTAAAAGAAAAGAAGAGAAAAACAAGAAAATGTCTGCTTGGGAGCCAGTGGAAGTGAGAAGAGAATGCTAATACAAAGGCAGGTCGCTGCTCAGTGGGATGAGTTAATATTTTAAAGGGATTGACTTAGAATAAGAAGCAAAGTCAAGCTCCCCTAACTTACACCCAGAACAATTTGCATCACGCTTTTCTTCTGCTAATATCAAATTCTTCCCACATATGAGCTGGCAAGTGCCATCTTTGTGCCAGGGATTTTTGAAAGCCAATTTGTCAGACCCACATACAGAAAATTATTAGGAAAGAACAGCATGGCAGAGTGTGTTCACTGCTAGGATCTGTTCGCTGAGAAATGGCAAAGCTATTAACACACATGATATTCAGCCCCCAAGTGAGTCACAGGGCTGCCTCCGTTCTATTCTGAGGAGGCCTTGTTTGGGATCAGAAACCTGTCATCCATGCAGGTAATGCTAAAATTAACATTCACACAGAAGGGACAAAGCAGTTTTCTGGGAGTGGGACACTTTTCTTGAGTGAAAAATGACTCAACAGGATTGCACTTGGAAACGAAAAGTTAAAATAGGTTCTACAATAGTTCGAGCTAGTCTAATCAAAGGACCAGGCAAGACTCTGCGGCTCATGACTCCCTTCACATCTTGGGGAGTTAGGCCAGGGCCACGTCACTGAGAGCAACTGCTAGTTGCGTAGTGATTCCTTCCACAGACTATTTTTCTCTATTTCCCTGTTGTCTGGTCTGAACCTAAGGTCATTATGTCTGATTTGTGAATTAGCCAGGGAAAGAAGCTCAAAAAAGGATATGAGACAGTCCCCAAATCCCACAGGTGGTAAGAGGTGGCAGCACAAGTTGAACAGGGGTCTCTACCCCAGGGTTGATTCCACTCCCATTGACTTCCGGCCCTGGGGAGCTTAGACAGAATTACCAGAGGCAGGGCCTAGTGAACCTGGAAGGACACTGACGGCCTTTCCAGAGCCCAGAGAGCTACCCCCAGGACTGTGATTAGGCTCACAGATCAGTAACTGAATAGCAGCAATCTCTGCCCAGTCCACAGAGGCTGCTCAGCTGGGCAGCATATCCTCTGCAGGGCCAGCCAATCAGGGTGGGAAGTGTGGGAGGGTAGGTGGTCAGATCAAACTAAGTGCCATTTCTGAATTTGTTAGTTCGAACCTTGAATGTTTTAAGATTGGGGGCTTTGGAGTCAAGGGGACCTGAATTTGCATTCTTTCCTTCACTAGCTATGGGCTGGGCAGTTTAATTAACTCAATCTCAGTCTCTTCATTAATTAAAAGTAGTGACAATGATATCACCTTCTCAGGCTTTGTGAGAGCTAAAGGAGCTGAAGTTTTGACAAATACTTAGTAGAGTAAATGCTCACAAAATAAATGCTAGCACACTACTACTAATAGTGGATATAGGTATTCATGTGAAGCTCCCATCTTTCCAGTTGTTCATACAGAATCTCTGAATTTCCTGCAGGAAGATACTGTTGTCATTGATAAGGCCCTAGTCTTTGTTTTTTGCTTGATTTTGTTTGGGGTGGTACTGTGGATGGAACCCAGGGGTGCTCTACCACAGAGCTATATCCACAGCCCTTTTTATTAGTTGTTTTGAGACAGTCTTACTAAGTTGCCCAGGCTGGCTTTGAACTTGGAATCCTCCTGCTTCAGCCTCCAAAGTCAATGGGATTACAGGAATGTGCCACCATGCCTAGTTTAAGGCCCTCATCTTTGTGACTCAACTGCACTCTTTGGATATCCTGCAGTTACTTCAAATGCATGTCCCAGCCAGTTCATCTTCCATTTAACCATAATATTCGTAGCAAAAGGCTGCTGACAGTTTCACCTGTCTTCTGTGCACCCTATTTACAACCTTCTTTGTCCTGCATTAGGTATTATTTTTCACTTTCACAGATGAAGTCACTGAGCTTAGAGGGGTTAAACAACCAGCCCAAAGTTTCACAACTGTTACATATCAGACCGCACTTTGAAATGTGGGTCAACTTCTGACCTACTCTATCCTTCTCTGACCAGAGGTAAGGCTGCAAAGCACAGGAGCTTTGGTTTTCTCCTCTCCTTGGTCTCCCAATCACACAAATGGGAATTCCTCTCCTGCTGTTCCCTGCCAAGGGAAACTTTGACATATTGTCCTGGCTTTACATCCACTCTGGCCAACCTAGGTCAGAGTTGCTTTTCCATTTGCTAGACATCAGCATGAACTGCTTTTTGAATGTCCCTTCTCTTGAATAACCCCCAAACCTAGTGCTCAACATGTCCCCAAAGAAAACTTGCAAGGACTCCCCACTGTCTGCAAAAGAAAAATGGTGCTGGTCAGACTGACAGTCAAGATCTGCTTCCTCCATAAACATACTCTTCAGTTTCCAGGTCTCTCTTTATGTACTTGATAGAATGCAAGCAGCCTAAGGGCAGAAATCTGAGCCTCTTGATCACTGTTGCATCCCCATACCTGAATCATGCTCTGCTTATAGTAAGTGCTCATTAAATATGTGTTGAATGAATGAATAAAATATTTTTTCCCAGGCAAAATGGGCCTACTTTCCATCATGTTTCACCAAGGAAACTGAAAGATAAAACTTCTAATTTTATTTTATTTTTTTGAAGCTGTTTGTATAACATTTTTTAAAAATGAAGAAAACCCAAACAAGATTCTTAAAATTTGCGGTGTTTTAGAGGATGATGTGTATTATGTTATGCTTTTAATGTTTATGGCCCTATCTTCATGATTCTTTTCCTTCCCTCCATCTGCCTATCTTATGCCCAACCTGTCCTTTAAAGACTCAACTGATAACTCCTCCGCCATCTTTTTCTAGGATTTCCTCATGAGAATAACTCCCTTCTTCCTGTGGCTTCCCCACAACAATTTGACTGTAGGTTCACCTGTGTCTGTGACTCACCACCTTACTCCACACATTTTAGGTGTCCATATCTTCTCTAGGTTTGTGAGAGCAGGTCCACCATCTGTTTCTGACTCTCTATCCACCCCATGCCTGCTGCTTTGTGTCATGAAAACCCCACAGATGCTCAATATCTATTTTTTTGAATAAATAAATGAATCTGTCAATGCAGGTAAAAATAACAGATGGCTGAAGTCTTGGCATTAGGCATTAGGCATTAGGCTGATTTTTCCCAGTTGGGAGACGGCATGGAGAAGAGGGAAGTTCTGTCTGTCGAGATGAAGGCAGAGATCCTGAAACAGACAGGGCCTGTGGAGTAGGTGGGTCTTGAGGCACATATTTGTGCTCAGAGGTCAGCCCTGTCTTTTATTTGTTATATAAACTTTAGTCATCGGATGATATTTTTATCCACCTCCTAGGCTTTGTACTAAAGATCAAATGTGCTAATAAATGTGAAGTGTGGTTCTCATTGTGGTAGATGGGAAGATGGCAATATTGTTTCAAATATTTAACACACACACACACACACACACACACACACACACACACACGCACACCACCTGTCTTATTTATTTAGAGCCATGACAACAAATGACCATGGTCAGGGTGGCTTAAGTGACACACATTTATTGCTCTCAGTTCTAAGGCTGGAAGGCAGAGGTCTTGGTGGAGTTAGCAGGAGTGTCCTGATGAGGGCCTTCTCAGGGCTGCAGGCCACTGATGTACATTGCGTCCTCAGATGGCAAGGAGAGACTGAGAGCTTCCTGGGGATTCTTTAAGAAGAGTTCCAACCCCTTTCTTGAGGGCTCAGCCCATGACCTCCTCACCTCCCAAAGGCTTGGCCTCCTCACACTACCACATAGAGGGGCAGAATGGCATCCGATGAGTCTTGAAGGGGACACAAACTTGCAGTCCTCTGCATTATCTCTGGCTGTTGACACCTGAGTTGCTATGTTCTCTCCTTGCCTGTGTGACTTGTCATGACTAGTGGCTTTTGAGTGGCAGTGGCACATGCCATGACTGAGTGGAGGCTTTCTGGGCTATTGTGCCCTTTCCTCTCTACCCAGTTCTCAAACTGGGTCTTCTCGTCTGCCCTGGATCCTTTTCTCATTTGCCCTTGCTTGGCTTACATTAGGACCTCATCCCTGGGCTCTTCAAGGCTTTCTGCCACCAGCGATCTATCTGACTGAGTAGGAAGCATGGGTTCCAGTTCCAACTCTACCCTGTGACTGTGGTCACAGGACTTGTTCTTTCGGAGGCTCTGCTTCCTCATAGATAATTGTCAAGGTTCCTTTCAGTTCAAAGAAGTTTTCAAGCCTACAGACAAGCAGCTCCTGGGATCTTCCATATAAGTCAACAAATTCTCGCTCTAACACTTCCAAAGATGGAGTGTTTTGGGGGGTGGGCGGGCCTCAGCTTCACGGTCCTTTTCTCCTTTCACAGGATTTATGTTAGGTTTTAGCCATCGTCAGTGTTTAAGATAATGACATTGCATGTCACTCTTCCCTCTTACCACTCCACGGATAGTAAGGTCACAAAAGTTTTATCCAGAGAAAAAAGTAGTTTCTTAGAAAAGGAGAAATCATGTTTTATAGGGTTTACGAAAAATCTTTGGCTGGCAAGTATGTCTTTAACTTAAAGGACTTAAAATAAAAAGCATCCAGGAAGAAGGTGAGGCTGCTGTGGTGGGCAGAACTTGGGTTTAAGAACCAAAAGCCCTGGTTGGGTTCCAGCTATTTCTGCCATCAGTCATTCAGGTGACCTTGGGCAATCAATCACTCATTTTCTGGGTTTTGACTTCCCTATATGTAACAATAAAGAATCTCCAAATTCCTGTCTCGCATGAGTGAGTGTTTCATCCCCTATGACTCCATCAAAGTTAATTGACAGGGTTGTTTTCTACAGGCATTAAGTGGCGGTTCTCTTAATTTGTAGATTAAGGGAAATAAATGAAAGAAAGGAAATGTTTACAGGGGAAGCCCAGCCCACACAAATCTTCTGAATTGATAATAAATTTTGATCCTAACCGGAGGAGTAAAAGAAAAAAAAATTGATTTATAATCATTTAAGCCTATTTGGTTTGCCAGAAGAACAGGTGGCCTAGTAGCTTTGCCTGCCCGCCCATGGGAGGTGTTCTGCTCCAACAAAGGAGCGAATCTCTGCCATGTTCCTCCCAGCTCTGTTGAAATGTATCCATGGTGTGGCTCAGAGCCTCCACACCTCAGCCAGTGGGGTCTGTCAAGTAGAGGGGTGGCTACCAAAGCTGGCCCTCCCCCATTGGTGTATTGTTGGTTTTAGAGACCAGGTCCTCCTCCCCTCACATTGCCATGTGCCTGGCCTCGGTGGAGTAGACAAATAACATGGCTTCCAGCCACATTCCCCCCTAGACTTCCACACCCCTCCCTCCGCAGCCTGGCCGCTCTGGCTTATGAGCTGAGATGGCTCCAAGATTGGCTCTGGTACACATACGACCAATGTGCTCCAAGAACAGCCCCTAGGGACTCCTTCCCACACTGGCTTTAAAAACATGTGGTCCCTCCCACATGGAGAGGGGACACACATTTGTGAAAGGCCACCATCGGCCTCAGAAGGGCACCTCAGAGCACAGGTTGTGAAGCACAGGTGCCTGTTCCACTCTCCGTCACGACAGCCTGTCTGGGGCACAGCTGCTGTACTTGGATCTCCTGTGTTCACTCCCAGGCCATACTTCCCCAGCATCACTCGCAGCCAATTACAGAGTTCCATGGGGGTGTGAGAGCTGGGCCATTCCCACCTAAAAGGGGATTCCTTAAATGGGCATCTTTGGTTCAGGGACCTTCCATCAGGTTAGCCCCAACTTTCTCAGAACTGCACTTCCATCTGAAAGTCTTTCTACCCAGTCCTTCCCTCTGTTCTTTCCAGGTATCAGACCTGCCTCATGAGCCTTTGGCTCCCCCAAATATTCCTGCTTCTTCCCACTTTACCCTCGACAGGCTCTTCCCACAGTAAATTCATTTTATATATATATAAAATCTCCAATCCCATGTGGCATCTGTCTCTTGGAGAAGCAGGGTCTACATTTTTGCAATGTGTGGCCCACTGTATTATCTAGGGTCCAAAAAACAGAACCAACAAAATATATCATATCATCTGTAAAATGTGTGTGTGTGTGTGTGTGTGTGTGTGTGTGTGTGTGTGTGTGTGTCTGGCTCGTGCAATTACAGAGACTAAAAAGTCCCAAAACTTAGAATGGGATGGAGACTCAAGAGAGCTGATGTATATAATTCCAGCCCCAAAGCCAATGGGTTCAAGAGCCAAGAAGAACTGATGCTCTGATTCTGATGATTAAAAAAAAAAAAATGGATATTTCAGTTCAAGACAGTCAGTCCCAGAGGAGTTCCCTTTTCTGCTGAAAGGGTCAGACTTCTTATTCTATTAAGGCTTTCAACTGATTGGATAAAGCCCACCCACATTAGGGAAGGAAATCTGCTTCACTCAGTCCAGTCTACTGATTCAAATGTTAATCTCATTATAAAACATTCTCATAGATATACTTAGAATAATATTCAGCCATATATGTGGGTACCCTAGGGTCCAGTCAAGATGATGCATAAGATAAAACCATTAAATCCTTGGAATCCAACAGTTAATCAGTGGTATCACGTTTGCTAATGGAATGAATACAGGTTCTCACATTATGAGTTGCACTTATATCTGTTTCTCTAAAAATTATGGATGCCTTGAAGATGAGAATAATGTCTTACTCCTTTCAGATCCAGAGTACACAGTGCATCTTCAGAAACATATTTTTTGAGTTCTAATTCTGTGCTATGCAGAGTGCTAGGGGTATAGCAGTGAATAACACAGGTCAGGCCCTTGTCCTTAGAGAGCTCAAATGTAGGTGAGAGAGATTTTAAAAAGAAAAAAAAATATATGATATTGTGAAGAGATTTAAGAATAAAGCAGGACAAAGGATGGAGAGGGAGGGAGAAGTGTCATTCTGTGTAGATCCTTGAGAAGGCTTGAATAAATACCCAAACAGACAAAAGAATTTATGAATAAAAGTATTGGGAGGGTTGAGCGAGTGTGCTGGGGCAAGCAGGAATTTGGAGCAGTGGAAGGCCACCTCCCTGGCCCGGGGCATCAGCTCAACTAAGTGTTAGTCCCCAGCTCTGTCTGGTGCAGTGTCCTTCTTTCCCTCCCTTGTTCCCATTTCCACAACTTTTCTTAGAGAGTGGGTGGGCACAGAGTGCCTTTTCTTAAGGGACTTCCTCCCTGGGGTAAGTTTTAAGTCAACTTTATTACTACAATTGACCTTCTTCAACATGAGGGCTTGGGGCCAGTTTCCACTTCTGAAGAAATTCCTCTCAAAGTGGTACTCTGGAGACTCTTCAGTAAATGAAGACAAACTTGGCAAAGAAATTCCAAGCCCACAGGCAGATAATTAAGAGAGATTTTCAAAGCCTGGGGGGAAATCAAAGACCATTATGTATGTATGGTTTGCACTAAACCATTTTATTACAAATTGAGCTCCATACAGCTGTGCAGCAGTTGGAAAGGAAGAATGAACTTCTAAGGAAAGGCTAAAGCCACATGGATGCCAACCTTCCAGGAGCCTACAGGAGCCACACATATGTCATGTTTCATGGCTTGCCATGAGTAATTTCAAAAGCCAAAACAGGTAGTTTGGTTGCAAGTTTCAAGAGAGAAATGATGATGTAGCAACTGAGGGCAGGGGGAAATACCAAAACTTTCCTCTCTCTTAGACTTCTCTATTCGATTCCTCACTCTTGATAGGGATGTAGTAAAAGGAATAAGATTTGTGTCAAGTCATCTAAAGCCTTTGGGAAACTTAGCAGAAGAGTCTGGACTTGAAACCAGGCAAGCCTAGAAATGTAATTTAATTCTGTGTGATCTCAGGCGAGTTATTCAGACTCTCAGAGCTCCACTTTCCTTGTCTGAAACTTACCTACTGTGAGGAGTTGTTGTGATTAATATGTGAGACAGGGTGAGAAAAGTGCCCAGCACATGCTAGGTGCTCAATGAATAATGGGAAGGAAGTTAATAAGAAGTTAATAAGAAGCTCCAAGAACTTTTATCATAGTTTCTCTTGTTATTGCTAATAAAGATAATATCAAAAAGTTCTTTGTCAAGAAAAGGGATCACAGATGTCTTTGCTAAGCCTGCAGTAGGACCTTATTTTATGATTTTTGTTGGAACAAAAGAATTATGGCAAACTGAAGGGCTCAGTCCCATCTAACGGGGGCAGCTGAAAGATTTAAACCCTCCCCATCTAGAGGTAGCTTCTGGAGGGCCTGAGCATCATTTAAAGGGGACAGTTGATATTTAGCTCTGTCTGGAGGTGGTGTAGACTCAGTATTGGCAGATTTTTTTTTCTTTTTTTAAGAATCTTCAAATTTACATTTTTATGTGAAATCTCCAGTCTCATAAAATGTCTCATAACTTAATTAACAAACATGTAGGCCACAAAGCGTGTCTGCAGGCTGGATATGGCCTGTGGGCCGCCGGTTTGCAATTTCTGGAAGACACACATTCCACAATGAGGGTCTCACTCCTTGTATAGTAAGTTATTTTAATTTGAAAAATAATTCTTCAAATAGTTCTCCACAGAGCAAAGAAGTCAACATATAAATAAGTCTCTTCCTGCATATTTCTTTTTCTAGGAAATGAAAGGCCAAAAATAACCTCAAGAACCTAGACTGGAGTTCCCAGTTACTTCCTCAAGACTAGGCTGATCACTCATTAGCATGCATAGTGAGACAAGCTGCTCTCTGCCAATACAGCTGTTTTCAGATTGTGTGCCTTAAAATGTGATGCTCCCGCACACTTTCCATGACAGCACAGAGAGGTAAGGTATTAATGAGCATTCCACAAAATTGTTGCCTTCAGATCTTAAAAGAGAGGGCAGAAAGAGCTTAGAAGAAATTATTTTGGTTTTAAATGATCTTCCTATAGGCTTCAGATGAGCTTTACAGCAACAAAGAATGCTCCAGAGGAAATGCCAATTGGAAACTATCAGTGGCTGAAAAGTATTTTAATTAACTTGTTCCACTCCATTTCTGAGCTTACTGCAGAGGAAGAAGAGGAATCTTATTTCAATATCAAAAGTTACAGAGAGCATTAAGCTCCCATTTTTGATTGACAGCCTCCTACACCATCACACACCCTAAAAGTAGCAACTATGAATTTGGACCATTTGTAAAACCCATGAGGTTTCTAGAGTATGTGACAATCCAGATATATGTGTCCTGTTCATCCACAGAAGTTGTCTCCTGCTGAGGAAATGTACTGTGACATCCATTTTGATAGGTAACAGGCACATTAAGATAGAATTACCTCTGTTAGAATATGACTGTGATAATGGCAACAGGAGGCCCTTGGACCAGAACTACTGTAGGACATCAGTAAGAAACATGCTCGGTTCCCTTAATGACACAAACAAGGATTTGTTCAGAATTGGCTGGGGGTAGTTGATGATTGACACCTCTTCCCAAGGTGTCTGAGTGTTGAGCAGCCATATCTTCACTAAATAATTGCTCAACGTGTAACTGTCTAAACAGTGCTGGGCAAGTATTTGGTCTGAGGTCTAACTTTGTAAATTGGCAACCTCAGTGACATGCAACACAAGTTAATCACCACAGTCCTATTCATTTCAGACGATATAGGATTTCTTTCCCTCTGAAAATATTAGGTTAGGAAATACCAATGAGGATCTATAAAAGGGGCAAAAAATTATTCTATCAAAATGAAGTTTCAAAGATTTGTTATAAAAAATGAAAAGATTCTCTTTTTACCAAGAAAATTCATATTTTTGAAGTTAAATTTAGAACTATATATATATTTATTTATATTATATATTTACATATATAATATAAATATATACTATATATATTTATATATTTATATTTATACATATAGTTCTAAATTTAACTTCAAAAATATGAATTTAACTTCAAAAAAAATATACATATATACACACACACAATAAAGGGCATTTTGATAAGGTACATAGAAGCCTTTGAAAGGCAGTCACTAAAATAAAATAATGCTACCATGAACCAGACCATCAAACAGAATTTCTATTTGAAAAACTCACCTTCAGTGCCCTCCCTTTTCACCCATTTCCTTTTTTTCTCCTAAGACCCTCTCTCTAGCCTCCTAATGGCCCCAATGGGATTGACAACATTTTCATTTGAGAAAGGCTTTCTGGAAAGGATGAGTCAAATTTAAGAGAGTGTGAGTTGAACTTTTTGCAACCATGCCCCCTGGGCTTATCGTGTTCCCAAGATATTTCATAATCTCAACTGGTCAACATGACAGTTGACTGGGATGGCAGAATTCCAAGGAAAGCTGCCATGCTGGGTTTGACTCTGGGTGATGCTGCAGCTGTGGTTTCCCTTGAAAGAGCACCCCCACCCCCTGACAGATACTTATTTTCAAGTACTTATTTTCAGAGTATAATTTAAAAGGATGGTCAAGACACCACTTCGCAAGATCATAAAGATCTGCTTGTCCATTTGGGTAGAAGAGGGAAAACAAATTCTAATTGGAATAGCAGTCATATTTCAATGCAGATTATTGCACTCTACTCAGATATCTGCTGTCACTTCAATTAGAATCAATGGTCTTCTTTCTTACCAATCCCCTCAAATGTGTAGGTTGCTATGACCTGACAAGAATGTATTATTATTTTTTTTAAATAGAGATAGATACATCACAGCAGGAGGCTAAGTGATAGAGCTAACAGTTAATTCTTGCTTCATTAAGCCAAGCCAAGTAATTCTCTTTAAATGAAGAAACCCATCCTGCTTCCCAGTAAATATTCGGTATTGAAGCAGCAATGAGAGCTCATGCTATGTAAACCTTGCTTCTCTTTAGGGGCTCCTTGGGCATTTCCACTAATGCCCCACTAAGAAGCATTCAAAAATACTATTCTGAGTAGATGCGCAAAATAATCTTGGTGAAATCGCTTCTTAGAGTTTGTAATTTTAAAAACGTGTGCGCTCACTCTCTTGATCAATCACGAAAATGCTATAATCCTCTATGGGCCTCCCAGCTGTTAGTATGAATTAGAAACTTCTACTGAATAATCTCCACAGGTCATCTCATAAAAAGTGCCTGGGTTTTTCAGACTAAGTGCACATTGGATATAGAAATCATTATCACTTTGGGGTTGATTAGAAATGGGCAGGTATTTTGCAATCCTGGAAGTATTTGTATGCCTATGGCAACTGATTAGCGATTTCAAATTAGTAGCTTAAAATTAAAACAAGCCTGGGGTTAGAATAAAATGAAATGGCTTTTCTAGGTAAAGAAAGCTTCAATATCCCCAGAAAGCCCCTTCCCTCCCCCTCATCCTTTCCCTTCCTCTTATTACCCAACCTCAGATTGGTTTCTGTCAGTTGGAGAACTTACAGGGGTGTGACTGATCATGTGAGTTTCCAGATTTCAGCAGGAAGGAGAAACAGTGGGAATGACTAGATATGGAGATGTCAGTCTCATGTATTTTTCTGCTTCTCACAAAAAGGGATTGAATGGTTCTCAGGGACATTGTCCTGCAGTGGGACAGCCTGGCTCCTCCCTTTTGTCTGCTGTTTCTTTGGAGAGGCAAGCTGCCTTCCACCCAGCACACCTGCTGCACAACACCAAGGTCTCCCATTCAGTGAGGATCAGAAGAGAAAGAAAATGCCCAAGAGAGGGAAAAAGATCAAAAGAAATATTTTGTTTCCAGGGTAGGTATGGCCACAGGAACAAGGAAGTAGACAATGTGGTTGAAGTTTATAGGTGGTGGGGCTGGGAGGAAGGGGACCTAGTTTTTTACAAGGAATTTTAAAAAATCTACTTGCTATAGTTCAAATACAGTTTGTTCCCTCCAAAATTTATGCTGAAATTCATTGTCATTGTGGCAGTGTAGGGAGGTGGGGCCTTTAAGAGGTAATTAAGTCATTAAGAGGGATTAAAGCCTTCTCAAGGGAATAGGTTCATTCTTGCAAGAGCAGGCTGTTCTAAAGCAAGGCCACCTCTCAGGTTTTCTCTCTTTCACATGCAGCCACTTGCCCTTCTGCTTTCCACCATGAGGTGAAGCGGCCCAAGACCCGCCCCAAAGCAGAGCTGCCTTACCGTGTTGATGGTGTTTGGATGTGGAGTTTGTGAGAGCTAATTAGTATCAGATGAGGCCATGAGGTGGTGGGGGGATGCATTGATGGCATCAGTGCTTTCTAAGAAGATGAAGAGAGTTAGTACTCTTGCTCCATGGCACACGTGATCCCCTTCATCATGTAATAAGGCCTCAAGAAGGCCCTCACCAGATGCTGGCACCATGAATTTGGACTTCCCAGGCTCTAGAACTGTGAGCTAAATAAACTTCTTTTCTTTAAAAATGACTCAGACTAAGACATTCCATTATAGCAATAGAAAATGGACTAAGTCTTTTGCCATTTTGCCTTCTTGGACTACTGAGCCATGATTTTGTTTGGGAAAGTGTTAGAAATTAAACCCACACTACTATCTTAGTTTGTCTTTGAAAGTTAAACAAGAGAGAAAAGAAGAACAATCTGGGTCTTTGAAAGACCTTTTTCCAGACAGGCAGTAGAAAATATGCCTTGATATGCTGGCTATCTCCCCAAGAAGTCTGGGAACATGAAGTTTGTCTAACTCAGAATTTCTTTGTTAGTTAACTAATCTGGTGAGGTTTTATTTCCTTAACTATTGAAAATTATTCTCCTACTGATTCCCTTTATGTTTCCATATTACTTTTGATAAAAAGAAGCTGTCCTCTGTGCAATTTTAATTTTAAGAGAAAGATAGCACTTTCATTTTGTAGGAAAAACTATTTTTTTTTCATCAAGTTGCCAACTAAGAACATATAGTAAACATTTAAACTCTCCAGTCTTAAAGATTACTGGCACTGTAAAACATTCATGAAGAAAAAAAAGAAAAAGAAAAAGCTCTGACATCAGCAGATGTATTTCCAAATTTCAATTCTGCCACACAGTGACTTTGGGCAAGTCATGAAACTTTTGTAAATATCTGTTTGTCCATCCCTAAAAGATAAGGCTAGTAATAAATCTGTTGCAACAGTTCGTATTGCTCTAGGTAACAAAAAATAAATTGCATCAATGCAGAAACTATGTATTCATTTTCTTCCTTTTAATTCAAAAAATGCCTTCAGGAGACTCAGTTTAATTGGCATCTGCTGTGTCTTGAATGTGTCTCCCTTCAAAATTCAGGTATTGCCACGGTAAGGCCTTTAAAAGGTGCTTCAGCCACAGGACTCCTCTCTTAGGAATGGGATCAGTTATCTTTATAAAGGGTTTGATGGAGGAAGTTCAACCTTTTTTACCTCTCTACATTCCACCATATGAGGATGCCACATTCTTTCTTTCTAGAAGGCACATTATTCAAGGCACCTCTTGGCAGAAGAGACCCAACCCTGTCTAGACCATGAACCTGCCAGCCCACAGATAATGGACTTCTCAGCTTCCAGAACTGTGACAAATAAATTTCTGTTCTTTATAAATTACCTAGTCTGTAATATTTTGTCATAGTAGCACAAATAGACTAGGACAGTATCCTTAATATTACTCAGTCCAACCAGCCCTGTAGCAGGCATTATGACAAATGACCAAGAACCAGAAAACTGAACCTATGTCTCAGAAGAACAGTCCTTCTATTTGAGGAGAGGAAATATATAAATAATATGAACTAGCAAACAATCAGAGTACATATACACAAGTTATTAGATGTTTTGGTATAAACAGCAGGTACCAAGAAAGAGGATGAGAAATGGGTTTTATTTAGGCCTTTATTACATATAAAAATCTTAGTAGCAAAAGACAAACTGCTATAAAAATAAACAAATCCATGGGACTTGCTTAATCAGAAGAGTATGGTTTAAGATTTGAAGGTAGAAGTGAACAGAGCTTATGTCTTCTGGAAACAAACCTAGCTGGAGCGGACAGGCTCACTGAGGAATACGGCTCGAAAAAGTATATTGGGACCAATTGACAGAGCCTTGAATATTAGCTTAACTAATGGAATCCGATCTCTGAACTCTTCATAAAGAGAATGAAAACAGAATTTTGGAGAGTATTTTGCTATTCAGGGTCAAAGTTTAGTTCTGGAACTTGGTTGGACTCAGGGAGTGGAGGTGAGTTGGGTTGTTTGTGCTTACCGAGTGCTTCCTTCTAAGGCGCACGCTCCATGTGGAACATTCCTCTACCCATAGATGGTTTGATAAAACCAGTTTACCTATGGGTGGTTTGATCCATATTAACTAAACTCAGGAAAGACTCGTGCATAAAAGCCAATTTAATTAATTTCAAAATTTAGAAAGTTACACATAATCATTAAAATGAGGGTGGTATATGTATGTTAAATAACTTTTCTAGCTTCTCTCGAATAGGAGGATAATTCTGGAAAATGAAACCAATATCATAAAACGTATGGATCATCCATCAATTGAGTATTTGCTAAGCCTATACTAAGTGAGAAGCACTTTGGTGCGAAACTGCAGGATCCTGCCGAGACCTGACAATGGTTTATCACATTGGAGGTGGAAGGAAGTAGGCCTCAGGAGATGAGCTAAGAACAGAAGACAAGATCTAAGACATGAAGGACCGTGTATTTTCTGTGAAGGAGCACAGGTGTCTTTCTTTCTATAATCACAAGGCCCTGCAATGTTTCAATAAATTTGGAAAATTTATTAATTTTTAATTATGTTATTTAATTTAGTACAGCATTAATACCTTGGTAAATAGTCACAATTTTACCTACTATAGAATACATATTTTTGCACCAATAATGCCACTGGGTACTAAGTTTTGAGTGTAAAAATGAACCACAACCTGAATTATCACTGTTATCCACAGGAGTTCTTTTTATAAACAAAGAAGTTGGGGTTATACATTTCCAAATCAAGGAACAGATTAGATCTAAAGTAAAGGGAAAAAGCAAAATGGAATAAAATCAGTATTAGAGGAACAACTATGATATAAGTGGATTTGTCTATCAAACAATGCCTCCTTACAAAGTTTTCATTTAATTTTTGATAGTGAACACATTCACATGGCTCAAAATTAAAAAAAAAAAAAAGAAAAATATGTATGGTGAACCATGATACCACCCAACCCTGTCTACTTACACCCTCTCCCCAGCCCCTTTGACAACTACTTTATTAGTGTTGTAATCTTTCTGCCCTTGTTGTTTGTTTGTTTTTAATGCATCCTCCAAGAACATTTTGGTAAATATAAATTTGGGGAAAAAGGAGAAAAAAACTAACATTCCCCGGCAACCACTACTTGCCAGAGACTATTGGTGTTTTCCCGTAAGCGAGGTCACCAATTCCTTACAGCAGCTCTCCACCTGTCACAAGATGTGCCTTCTTGTCAAGTACTTTAGAAGTCCTTTCTTACACTCTTCAGCTTCTGCAATCACATCCAACACACCTTCTGAGTCCTATATTTCAACAATGGCCCACTTTGTAACATTTTTGTTGTTGTTGTTACCAGATATTGAACCCTCAGTCACTCAATCCCTGAGCTAAACCCAGCCCTTTTTATTTTTTTATTTTGAGACAGGGTCTCACTAAGTTGCTGAGGCTGACTTTGAACTTGCAACCCTCCTGCCTCAGCCTCCTGAGCCTCTGGGATTAGTCATGTGCCTCGGTGCTTGGCCCTTGGTGACGTCTTTAAAATACACACTTTTCAGTTGCCAGGGCAGTACACAGCATCTAGCAGGTGCTCTCCAAGTGGAAGCTATTATTGTTCCAAGGCCTCTGGGAGAACTTCCTGCAGGCTGAGCTCATTGGACAGGTATTGATTTCTACTTAACTCCTTGAGATGACCCCCTTCTTGGATTTGGTCTATTCTGATGCCAACCTTACATCTCAGTGAGTAATAACCACTGTCTATTCCTTATAGTAATAGAAATAAATCTAGGAATTAGGTGACCAGACCTCTCAGACAGCCACATTTTAAACCTCAAGACAAGAACTGCCACCTTCAACCTGCATCAGGATTTGCAAACTTCTATTAAGGACCAGATAGTAAATATTATAGGCTTTATAGGGTTTTGATAGAAACTACTCAACCTTACATTGTAGCATAAATCAGCCACTGAAAGAAATGAATGTGGTTGTGTTCCAATGTGACTATTAAGGACGCTGGCATTTGAATTTATACAATTTATATGTATAACAAAAATATTTTATTTAAATTTTTTTCCAACCACACAAAAATATAAAAATCATTCTTAGTTCATGGGTCATATACAAACAGGTGGTATACCAGATAGGACCTGTGGGACATAGTTAGGCAACTTCTACTCTAAATGAGGATTTGATAACCTTGTCAAGCAACTAAGTCTGTCTCTGCCTCTGTTGTCTCTCTTTCTCCTGTCATCAAGAACAAGCAGACACAGAAACTAAAGGCCCTTTTAGAAGAAATATTTCTACTTATCCAAGGAGCTGTGATTTTATTTCTCTCAATAGCAGCTTAGGGTTTTGTAAATACAAGTTAATGATTCATATACAAATTTAGATCCAGGTTTGAGTTGAGTTGATATTAACTAAATGAACTTGGTGTTGGAAAAAAAAAATCGTAGTTTGTTCAGCTGCTAGGAAATCAAACAACACTGGAAGCTGAAAGCCTGTAATTACTTCATTTGGAAAGCAAACCTGAGGAGAAGGTAAGGTGTTCTTCTACCTTGCTTCTCCCTTACATGACCCTTACAGGCAGGGGGCTCCATAAATTTTCAGGCATCTTGGCTGAACAGGGAACTCAGAAACACCCTGTTCTGGGGTCTTTGCACTGGCTGGGAGTCCAGAGGTCAGACTCCTTGGGGATAAACACAGCTACTGATATCTCTCTGGAACACTGTGAAGCCGCTTCTGTCCCCTTCCAAGTCTTTAGCAGCATTGTCTCCGTATCTTACTTCCAATCACCATCATCTGGCACCTCTCCCTCCCCACTGCTGTGACTCTCTTATGAACTCTAGCCCCTAGAAATGAAAGTCATGGAGGACATTGTCTGTGAAGACCTTCTGCTTTCCTCAATATGGCCTTCCCCTTGATAGGGAAGCCCAAATGCCTTACTCATTGCTTGGAAATGGCTAGAGAAAAATAGTTTAATAATTCCATAAATTTTCCTATGACACAAGTATCTCCTTATCTTTTGGAAGTCAACCATTCCACAGCAGAAAATAATTGGCTCCCATTTACTCAGGAAAATTCCATCTGCTCCTGTGAATTTTTCAGAGTAATGGACTATTGGAAACAAGACCTGGAATGCTGGGGTGACCAGTGAATGCTTCAAGAATTCATTTTAGAAACTTTATTGTTAGTACAGAAACCAGCCCTTCATCTTGCTTTTAAAAAGGTTGAAAATTTGGAATTTTGATGAAGAAATATTTTAACTGGGTCTGAAAGGTTGACAATGGGCAAAAAAATGACTGGGGAGTCGGAAGTGAACAAAAGAATGGGGAAGCTGGTTTTTGTCGTGCACATCTGTAATCCCAGGGGCTGGAGAGGCAGAGGCAGGATGATTACAAGTTCAAAGCCAGCCTCATCAATCTAGTGAGGTCCTAAGCAACTCAGTGAGACCCTGTCTCAAAATAAAAAATAAAAAGAGCTAGGGATGTTGCCCCGTAGTTAAGCACCCCTGGATTCAATCCCTGGTACCAAGAAGAAGAAGAAAAAGTATGGGAAAGTGAAGGCATAAAATAGTTTAAGCTCCAGGAAAGCAGAGAGCTTGTCCACCTCATTCACCATGATGTTCTTCAGCTCCGGCCCTGAGAAGAATAGCTGGCTCTGTGAGTATTTGTTTAATGAATGAGTGGATGGATGCATTTTTGTAGCCAGGAGAGAGGAATAAGACTGGAAACACAGGCCTATCAGTCAGGTCTCAGTAGGAAACAGAATTTCCCCCAGATAATTCAAGAGAAGGGATTTTAACGAAAGGATGTCTGAAAGAGCTTGGGTAGGGTTAAGGGAAAAATTAAGGGATGGTCGAAGCATCCAGACCCTAGCCACCAGGGACGCATACCACCTCTAAAGCTGAAGGGGCAAGAATGTGGTGCAGTTACCTCCAGAGAAGTGCACGCAAGTAGGGAGGGCAAGAGGAAGAAGGGTGCTGCCCCTTCTCCTCCTACCCCTGGTTCTCCTGCCAGTGCCTCCTAGTAACTGAACCCAGCTAAAAGAAGCCACAGAGCCTGAGAGCATGGGAGTGACATTTTGGAGACTGGACCTGGGTAAAAGAAGCAACAGAATCACCATCCATAATGGGAGCTGAAATATAAAGCTGGTTTAAAAACCAAATCCTGCCTTCATTTCCCTAGGCCTTCATTCATTCCTTACTCTCTAGAGGTGTCCCTGACCCAGTCAGCTCTTGTCAACTGGATTGGTAAACTATTAGTTCCTGAAGATTTTAGATGAGGAAGGAGCAGAAAATAAAGGTTCAGGAAACTTTATGTTCACATTCCAATCCTGCCACTCCTTATGTGTAAACTGTGGGCTCATTACTTCAAATTCTGCGTCTCAATTTCCATGTCTGTAAAGCGAAGGAAATTATATTAGCTACCTCACAGTGTGGTGGTAAGTATCCAAAGAGATAGTCCAAGTAAAGCCCTTAGGTCTGATGGCATTGCTCTTTTTAAAGCCTTTCTTGGGTTGAGATTTAAGCAAATTTGTCTTTTATTGAAGAATTTGCTGTCAAATCAGGGTTAAAGTGAGGTCTTAAGGAATTTGGCAATCTGACTTTGTCCAGGCAATTTTACTTGCTTTTGTTTATGCTGGCTGGCTTCCTTAGGCATTGGTTTTTCCTCCTTTGAATGACAGTAGGATGTTAGAGAGGCTTTAGGTAATACCAGTAAAGTCCACCTACATGGGCTCTCAACATACAGCTGCGATTTAGCTTCCAGTGCATTTCTGAAAATTGCTTCCTTGGCATTTCAGCATTTTATTTGAAAGAACAACTGAAGCAGAAAGGAAATCAAGCAACAACAGGAGGACTTGGTTTTTGAACTCATTAGTTGGCAAGCTGAAAAATTTGCTTAGATCAGTTGGGTTTTCAAATGTGAGAATGGGCTTCTGATAAGAAAG
Organism: Ictidomys tridecemlineatus; assembly: GCF_052094955.1. NCBI lineage: Eukaryota > Metazoa > Chordata > Mammalia > Rodentia > Sciuridae > Ictidomys > Ictidomys tridecemlineatus. The sequence goes on from NC_135485.1 coordinate 62,336,702, forward strand.
TCAGTACCTACAGTCTGAGTCTGTACTTCCTTCTTTTCCTAACAAGGTTCATGTGCCTTGTTAATAGGTGAGATGTGTAGAGCTGTGTAGTGCTGTGTGCCCCTGTTTATGCCATCATTAAAATTTAAACAGACACACATTTTATGGAAATAGCTGACTCTAATTATGATTTTTATCCCCTCTTTGGTTTCCAATATTTTTTTATAGCATGGTTATAAAAGAAACCTTGTTTTGGCTGTGTTCTTAATGAATATTTGTGGAAATTTCTAAAATTTTAAATGCATTTACAGTTCTGACATCAACTTAACTTACATAGATTAAATAATAAGAGAATGTAAAAGTTTCAATTTCATTTTGATACCAGAGACTTGTGGTTATTTCAATATGTAGGTGATCCTTCATGATAATTCTTAAAGATAAGCAGGTTATTATCATAATATATGCTTCATACAAGTAAATGACTTGTACGTGACTACTTCTCCAGTGAGGGAATATTTTAAAATGTACCTAACAATCCTATCTCTTGGGCTATGAAAGCCCTTAAATAATGATTCTCAAGGACTTCCTCTGTCATTGCTTAATAATATTCAAGGCCCACAGACAGTTCAGAATTACATTTTTAGAATGGTATATACTATATAATTATAGTGCCGTTTTTTTATAAGGCAGCAAACCCCATTGTATAGCAAGATGAAAGGAAATGCACCAAACTCTTAGCAGTGGGTTCTTTCTTTTTCAGTCTCATGGGTCAATTTTATTACCTTTACAGTAGTTCTAAATGGAAGATAGGAATACAGGAAAGGTTTAAAAACAATGCTAATCCCTCCTCAGGGACATCTGAGGTTTTTTTTATACCTCCCTTTTACAGTGTGGTGTCAGAGGCTGTCTGGATTTGAATCCTGATTTCCTCACTTAGCACTGTATGACCTTGTACAAGTACAGACATCTCTCTGTGCTCAATGCAATCATCTGAAGACAGGGATAGTAGAGATCTTCGGTGATCTAGCAAGATCCTGTCTCCCAAAATAAAAAATAAAAAGGGCTGAGGACATAGCTCTGTGGTTGAGGGCACCTGGATTCAAGTCCCAGTCCCACACACACAAAAAAACCTGGGGAGGGGAGTAGTAATACTTCTCTCATGGAGCTGTTGTGAGTCTAAATGAGAAAATACCTAAGAACAGTGGCAGGGACTCACTTGGAATCAATAAATGAGAGCTATTATTTTATCATTTATAATTAACCTGTTTCTAATCCCATCTCTTGTGGTGGAATGTGACCTCCTGGGATAGTCTCTGACCCTCCTTTCTTTCAGCCTTTGGTGTTCAGAATCTGCTTTGAAGCTGTTCTGAGCCTGTCTGCACTGATCCATTCATTAGCAAGTGGTCAGTTCATGGTGACACCTCTACAGGTCCACATGAAGTCCTTTAGGGGTGTTATTCTAAAACATCCACCTTCCTAGTACTTGAAACTTCAATCGCCTTCCAGAGTCTTACATGGGTCATGAAGACTAGGTGACATCTGAATCACAAATTGATTCACAGGGTCAAGAGTATTTGGTCCATATAGAAAGTCAAGGTTTATAAACCAGTCAGTATCTTTATCTGGCATCACTCTCTTCCTCAGCAGCTGCCCCACAAACCTACTCTGCATGAAGTTGTCCTGGCCTCAACATTATTTTTCTGGAAAAACCAGGAGTATATATAAATGGCTGGACCTTCAGAGAGATTGATTTTCTAAAATTTTTCCCGAATTTATTTTTATTTGATTTTTAAAATGAACAGTATTTTGAAAGAGCATAACCTATAATATAAGGCTTATTTCGAATTCTTAGGATGATGATGCTAATTTTCAATTGATATGTGTAATTGCTAATACTTGTCTCTCTGTATAGAGCTTCCTCTTTCCATGTTTTAGCTCCAAATCTTGCCCTCTTGTCGATGCAAAATTCGTGCTTTTAAAATATCCCACCACCCACACACATACACACATTCCACACACATGCACATCTCTATGTTTACTTTTTTGAGCAAAGGTGAGATGCATGATCACATCTCTTTTTAAAGATGGGACAGCCAGAAGAAAAGGCAAACAAATCACATTGGGAGGAACCTTCAAAGGGCTGTGTCCTAGCATCTCTAACTGCCCTTTATTAACCCATTATGGGTTATTACTTCATTAAATGAAACTATTAAAATACCCATGGGATGAAGTGGGAGAAATGGATTGGCTAGAATCAGCAAGTACCTGTAAATAAGGTACACCAGAGGGAATTTGGTACAGGAGAGAAGGATGAGTCATAGCACACATTAACTAGTACTTACATAATGTCTAATAAGTTACAAAGTGATTTAACATACTGCAAGAGAATGAACAGAGGGAGTGAAGAAAATGGTAGAGAATTGGATGGGGTAGGGAGGCTTCCGTATCTCACCTGGACTTTAGACCCCAGATTGCCTTGCTTTAATTTTAAGTTACCTGAGATAATGAAAAACATGAGGACTACAGATATCTGGATATCCCCTTAATTATTTTGCAATGGAAAATGATTCAAAATCTGCCTTACAGTTTGTGATCTCTGATATCTTTATTCCTGTTATAGTATGGGAAAAAACAAGTTTATTTTGATCATTTTCTATCTTGATTCATCAAGTGGTATCAGGAGAGGGATTTTCAAGAACTTTCATTCTTTTGTTCCCAAGGGCTGCCCAGGATGGTGGACATGATGAAGTCAGAACTGTAGCAAAGGTGAAAACATGACCCAAAGCCCTCCAAAGCGTGGTGTGACAAGAAGAAATTCCTATTTCTGACACTTACTCTAAGGCCATCTCTGACTCAATATCTGGGTAAAGGGGCAGAGCAGATTTGTACTCAGAAGACCCAGGAAGACCCATGACAGCTTGTCTTCTCAAACCACAGACTGGAACTCACCTAAATCCTCTAAGATGCAGTCCCTCTGCTTGGAGGAAAAATATTCTGTATGAAACTGTAGTAGAAGAAAGTATGTGAGTCTGAGAGCCAAGCCTGCCCACCCCCACATGGGAGGCCATAATGTACCATTTTACTGAAATTTCTCTTTGCTTTGTTTTTCCCAATGATGCATTTAGCTACAGCATGTAGAGAGAAGCCCTATTCAAGAGAGTGGGGTCATTATCCACACACAAAAGGCCATTTAGAGAAAGAACAGCTCCGTCAGTTCAAGCTGTGGCTGCCAGAGTCCAGACCCATTAGGAAAAAAAAAAAGGTTAGCTGTTTAAGTGGGACTGTGAAACAAAATGTAATAATTAGGGCTAACTGGCACCCTCCCCCCTGCCAAGAAAGCTGCCTGGGATCATAAACAAATTCCCCGAAAGTTCTAAGCTTAGGGGAAAGCAAATCATCCACTCCAAATGACAGTTCAATTATTAACCTCTACCCTAGAGGCGAGGCTTCCATTTCTTCTTCTTCTTCCTCTTTCTTTTAAAATTTTTTTTCATCTTAATATGTACATATATATTTTTATTGCTGCCACTTTTATTAGGGTTGGGCTGTTCTTTCTTTAGTTTACCACTACTAACATGTTCAGATCACTGGTGTGTGTGTGTGTGTGTGTGTGTGTGTGTGTGTACCTGCACACAAACATGGGAAAAAAATGTAAGTCCTCAAATTAGCAGTGGTTACCTTTAAGTCATGAACTATATGGAAGAATTGGGAATCAATCCTCCCATGCTTCCTAATTGCTCTTTATTAAATATGAAAAGTAAAAAAGAAAAAAAATGCATAAAATATTTCAGTTACAATTTTCTACCTTGTCTCATCTAAAGGAGGAAAAAGAGTTGAGAGTTTCAGTGCAATAATAATAAGAAAGGAGGTACAAACCTCAGAGGAGAAATGGTGTGATAAAGGAGAGCCAGACAGGAAGGGGAACCCACCCTCAGTCTCTCCTTCAGACTCTCAGTGGCATCTGCATAAAAGTAGCTTCAGACTCACAGATATTTTGTGGTTCTTAGTAAGACAATAAATGCTCACAGCATTTCGCATGCTCACAGATGCAGTGTCCTGGCTAATCAAACAATGCTAGAGGTTTAATAGACATTTTCAGTTGGATCAATCACTTGGGGTATTTTGATGACTAGAGAGTAATCATAAGCTCAGTGCATGAATAACCAATATTCAATGAATAAGTTGGGCCTAAAATACCATTGAAAATTTAATGCTTAATGATTTAGAAGCACTGTGGGAACTTATAGGGCTTGACGAAGCATTTTGAAAACAAATGATGAAAATTAACACAGAATGGACACAGTGAAAATTGACAAGGAGTTCCTTTTGTTAGAGTACATGATAAATCTGCTTTTTATGTGATATTTCTAAAATGACCCACTGGTAGAATGGAGGTAGAAATTAATTGCTTGGCAAATAGAGATTAGGCATTTCACTTACACCTTTGTGGAATTTCATTACCCCCCACCTTCATTTTTATTACTCTTATAACAAAATATTTACCAAGTGCAGGACTTTTAATCCAGGAAGTATGAATCCTGTGTTCACATCACTCAATTACCAATTTAAGAAGTATGCACTTTTCAATTCACATGGGATTCTTTTAACATTTTTGCATCACAAGTTTTATGAAGGGGTACAAAGGAGAATTTTAAGTCTGTCATTGCCTTTGGTTTGTGGGAAAAGAATAGGTACAGGCCAATCAAAGGTTGAGAAATGATATCAATTTAATCCATTCAAGAAATACATTTGAATGCTCCAGGCACTATTGTGGGCACTTGTGATACATAGATTTTTACCAGTGAAGAGAGATGATAATACATATTATAAATATATTCATGATGTTGGAGGATGATAAAGTTATTGAAAAATAGGGCAAGACACTGGGGATTCAGAAAGAAAAAGAGTCGCTTCTGAAATTTTAAATAATTTGTTTAGGGTAGGCTTCACTGAGAAAATGTTTCAGCAAAACCTTGAAGGAAACAAAGGATTCAATCATGTGGGTATGTGGAAGGGAAGCGCTTCAGGGTACAAAATAGAGATACTGGATAGGGGAAAATGATTTGCAGAGGAAAATAAAAAGTAGAGCGGAAAAGAAGAAGAAAAGGAGAGACATTTGAGGTAAAGAGGCAGCTTGTGTATTCCTAATGTAATGGAACTTGGAACCATGTGGCTTTGGATAATTGTGCTTGGAAGGAATAATAAAAATAATCTCTTTACCCAAAATATGATTAGCATTTGTGACACAGCCTTATAAAATAAGTAGGTAAATGTGCTCAGATTTTACACACTAAAGACTGGCATATTTATACTGAGAGCTAGAAAATTGAATGCATTCATTATTTTATCTTGTTTAATCTGAGTATCATACATACCAGACACTGTGTTAGGGACTGTGGTGTGGTGGTAACCAAAACAGATGTGATTTCTACATTCATGCAGAGATGCACTTTAATTAAGTGATATATTCATTATCTTATGGTGAGAGCTGTGGAAAATTATATAGAAGCATGAAAGCATCTGACCTCCTTTGGGAGTCAGAACTAAATATCTACCAGGAAATGATATTTGAGCTGAGATTTGAGGGATGAGTTAGAGTCCTGTAGGCAGAGGTGGAAGAAAGCATGGAATATTTGAAGAACTGAAAGGCCAGAGTGGCTTAAGGAGGGAAGAATAGTTCAGCCAATTAGAATCCTATCAGAAAATAGAGGGCACATAGAAATAGGCCAACTGAGGACAGTTTAATTAAAGGGCTCTTTATAATGGTGTCTGAATGGTTAAGGGAAATTAACAAGGGATGTCCAGTACCCCAGGAGAGCAAGAATGAAAAGCTCTCCCCATTCCTGGGCACCAAAGTGGAAGGCAGGGATGTTTATCAGAGAAAATAGTTATAGGGAAAAAATACTACACAGTAATTGTGGCCTTCTAAAAAGAGATGTAGCCAGGGTTGGGTATGTGGCTCAGAGGTAGAACACTTGCCTAGTATGTGTAAGGCACTGAATTCAATCTCCAGCATTAGAGGGAGAGAGAGAGGGGGTGGCGGGTGTGGGGGAGAGATGGATGTAGCCAGTCTAAGGTTATATAGCTGGGGGAAAATTATATACAGCAATCTCCAGCCTCTTTCCCATCTCCTTCCTTTCTTTCTTGTTCCATCTCCTACCTTTCTTTAATCAACCTTTAGTCAAACAAGTGAGGGAGCCCTTTGATGTAGCCTATAAAGACCAGCTCCCAGGGCACAGAGTAGAGAGAAGAAGGATGCAGTGACTTTCAAGGAGCAATGGAAAATATCTTACACAATTATGAAACAGATCATAACAGATCTTATTGATCAAGTGAAAGATTCTGGTTTCAGTCTTCCTAAAAGTGATAGGAAGCTAGGGAACAATGTGCTCAGATTAGCATTTATCAAATGTAATCTGAACAGACTGGTCCCATTCATGGAGGATGCAGGAAGTTCAGCTGGAGGTATTATGTGGCCCCAAAAGAGACGTAGGTAGCATCTACCGATTTGTCCTTGTGAAAAATAAGGATGTATGGAGGACTCAGGAGGCAATGAGTTTGCGTTGGTCTGGGAAGGGGAAATGTGAAAGAGAATGAGAAATATCAGAGGAGAGCTCCAGATGTGTGGTCTACGGGAGCAAATGCGTGGTAGTGCCATTTTCCACAGGAGGATTAGGTCTGGAAGTTGAATAACATCATAACTTTGTTTTGGACATAGTGAGTCTTTGAGAAAACCAGCAGTAAATGACCAAGCAATAACTACATTTAAGCAGGTATTTCATAGCTTGGCTTTTATTGTGCCCCAACAAGGTTCTGAGCTAGGCATGTTATTTAAAACAGTTTCTCCAGTGCTCAAAATATCAAGGCAGATATTATTTCCCCCAATTTATGGATGAGAAAACCAGGCTTAATGAGGTTAAATTCTTTGCTTACCTTCAGGACTAAAAACTCAGACATTTTAACCCTGCTGGAGATCTTTCTCCTGTGTGCTATGGTAATCTAGGCATCACAGATGTCTCAGAGAAACCTGTAGAAGAGTGAATTTTTTTTTTTTTGTTATAAGGTCTTATTTCATTTGGGTAAAATATTGGCTTTGTCTCTTTGGATTCAAGAGCAGGCTCATGTGAGTTTCAGTTAATCAACTAATCAGCACTCACTGAGAAATTATCATATATTTAGAATTTTGCTGCCCATTATAAAAAGATTATGAATAGTATAAGATGATCCTTGATTCAAGGGTTTAAAAATTAGGAGAGGGAGCAAATAAATACAGGAAACATGTGTGATAACGGGCTGATAGAACAGCTTGAAGAAAGGACAGCATGAGTCATGATAAGTCTTATTTAGGGGAGACCTACATGGTGTGTACAAAAGGAATAAAAAAAAGAGATACTGTGCTGAGGGGCTAAGAAATTTCAGTAACTGAATGCTGGTCTGTGGATTGGATGTCTCTGTCCCAGAAAATTTCTTAAGTGTGCAATTAATTACAGTTAGCTAAATGAAGTATGTGTTAAATGGTCTGAAAATTGAAGCTACTGGGAACCTATTTTATTTAACATTTATTTTTCAGATTCCTGCAATCAAGAGTGGTTTTCTTTTTTGATAGACAAGGGACAGCAATCTGTTCACATTTTTGTTGAAGGAAAAGCTGATATTGTGACTGCATTTAAATCTGATAGAATCTAAATCCTTATCCCACTAATGAAAAATGTCATCAACAAATCTTAGTCTAAGATCTTTGAGCTTTCAAAAATGTATTCTTTATGGGAAAATCACCTCGAACTTATTTCCAAAAAAGAAAGAAAAAACCTTTCTTAAATAAAGGCATTTAAAAAGACATTTTCTTTGTAGTATTATAATAACTGACCCAACCCTTGCATGGCGCCTATGATTTGCACAGTTCTTTATATACTTTATCTCATTTGACAACTAAGTAAAGCTGAACTTTACCAGGAAGTTATGTTGGATAAAGAGTTCACCAAAGAGGAAAAAATGTATTGGTTTAAACAAATTTAAAAATGAAAATGAGTCTTGAGTACTTAGATAGTAAGAAGTCATGGGTTATCATATAGTATAATCTATGCAGTAACATAGAAACGATAACAGTTATATGAATAACCAACATGGATTGAGCCTTTGCTGTATACAGTGGTCTATACACATCTGCGTATTAACTTGCTTAATCCCACAGAAATCCCATGAAGAATATAGTCAACCACTTCCACGTTACAGATGAGGAAACTGAGGCACCAGTGTTTGAGTAACTAGTCCAAGGTTACAAAACCAATAAGTGAAGGAGCTGGACTGTGACCCAAGAAGTTTGCCTCAAGAGCTCTCACTCTAAATTGCTAAAAATGATTTCTACAATGTAAATTTTCTTTTATGTAAACATTGTTTCCTAAGTAAAAAATGGTAAAATAGCCAATAACTTGTGAACAAAAACAAAGTGAAGAAATCAAGCAGGTGCTATTGTGAACACTAACTTAGACTACTTAATAAAATCATAGAAAGGGGAGAAAAAAAAGAAATAATTTATAAAATAAATATTAATATAGAATAATTTCATTCCTAAGCAAAGAAAAGAACATTTACTTGAGGAATTAGAAATGAAAATATTTCTAACATTTTAACTATTCACTGAAGAAAGAGAAAAAAAGGTTAAGATGGAAGAGGTTTATTTAGGATCTAAGACCTACCCAATGTTATCATTATTATAAAATTTGTTTAAAATCCTCCCTAAAAGTATTTCCTGCTTTACTTGGAAAGGAAACTAGGAGTTTAATATAGAATAATTTCATTCCTAAGCAAGAAAGAGAGGGTATAGAAACAAATGGAATATTCTGAAATCTTGGTCAGCTCACTGAAGACTTCAGGTTTTTCTTTATCTGCTCCTCCCATGGGGTGTGGCAGATGCAAAGGGCAAGTGGCAACAGGAGCAGTTCTTCTAACTTTGTCCCCTTTGGGGCCAGGACACTGGCATCCATATTCAGCCAGCTTTTGAGAATTATTTTGTGACAGGAAGTTTGAAGTTTGAAGATACTTGTAATTTGAGGTGGAAAAGAACAAATCCCCATCAATTCTGATAAAATATAAAAGTGAGATTTTAGGACTGTTTTGCAATTGAAAATGGATGGAAAGGACTTTTCCAAAGTCCCTTTCAAGAGACTAAGAATTTTCCCTAAGGTGTTTTTTTCAGACAAAGAGAGATGAGTACATTTTTTCATGAACACTCTCCTTAGGATTAGAAAGTCACTGGGAAGGTGCCCAGGGGTGAGTCTAAGAGAAATGCCATCATATTGCATGCAATTATTTTTAGTTTTGCATCTTATTTTTTATTTCATTCCAGCATTAGGTTTCTAAGATTTATCCACAGCTGGAGGTGTAGCTTACTTGTAGAACACATGTTTAGCATGCATGAGGGGTTGGGTTTAATTGCCAGCACCAATAAACAAACAAACAAACCTATAAGTTGATTTTTAACAGGGATTTATCTATGATGCTGCTTAAAACTATAATTTACTCATATTCACTGCTATATTATATTCTGTGATGATTCTATCAAATGTATTTAGTCTTTCTGGACAGGGGTTTGGGGGCTTTTGAGTAAAGGCTAAATAATCAAGACTAGGCCGATATACTCATTCAAGAATTTCTCTAGGCCAATGGCTTTCAACTTTTGTTTTTTTACTTTTATGAAAAACATATATTTATATTGTATTCCAGTACACAAGCACATGTTGTATCCTATATACATATAAATAATTTAAATAAAATTTAATTAAATTCAGGAGTGTGCTAAAAGGGGGCAAAGTGATTATTGAGTAGGTTGACCTGTACTTTTCTGTATTTAGAGAGTTAAATTATATGTGTGTGTGTGTGTGTAAAATATATGTAGGAATACCTATATATATTAAACCATATGTATAAATAAATGTTAGGTGTTCTCCCAGCAGTGAGACAGCAGTTTGTATATGTACCCCACTTCCCTAATAAATACAGGCAGTCTTCGAATCAAACATAGTCTGTGTTCTTACTTCACAGGAAAGTGAGTTGTTTGGAATGCAAACTACCATTTCTAAAGGAGAAAGACAGCATGAAATGGGTTCCTCTTGGGGTCTCTAGAGGAGAAAGTTTTGATAGTTCCCGTGGTCCCTCTTGCTTCTAAAGCCTCAGCAGGGGAAGGCTTTGTGGGGAGGACCATGGGGCAGGACTGCGTAGTTAAGAATGGCAAGCTACTTGATGCTAGGCAGGAGGAGGCCCTCGGGGCTACTTCTCCAGGCATTGTGTCCTGGGCAGCTGAGGAACAGTGGGATGGGATGAGGATCTGTGAAGTAGTGATGATAAATCAAGGGGAAGCCTCCTTTTTCATGGGATCCTTATGTTCACAGACCCATCAATAATAAGAACAGAAAGCCAAAAGCAATGAGCACCATTTGGGAAGAGCAGATCATAAATCAAGGGAGACCAGATCTGGGGAAACTTTCCCAGAAAGGAAAGAGAAGTACTGGGCTGTGAATTAGACATATAGCATGGGCGGGAGGTGCAATCAAGGTGCAGGGGGAAAGTATACAAGGCCTGGGTTTGAACCAGTTCTAATAGCTCAGGTCAGCTGGTTGGAGAGAACTGCAAAGGGAAACACCAGGAGATGTAGGGAAGGACTGAATGAAACTTGATGGGATGAAGGCTGAGGACTGTCAGGATAAGATGGGACAGCTCAGATCTCAACTCACAGGTAACATGCTTCTCTCTCTAACAACATCCCTGCCATTGCTTAAAAACTACTGTTGAAATAACTCTTCACAGATAGAAGACTTGGTGTGTAAGGAAATATATTAGTAGATTGTAAAATAACATGTAATTTATTCTTCTATATGCCTTATGGTTTTTCTGTATTTTTACAAAGAAATGCCACACAAATATTGTTAAACAAATTAATGTACAAAGGAATGGGTGTGTGGTTAGATAGGTAGGTGGATACATAGATAAGTGGACATGTGATGGATGTAGGATGGAATGGAAGGGTGGAAAGTCGGGTGTGAGGGCAGACAAGTCGGTGGTTAGTGGGTGATGAGCAGGTGGATGAGCATTTGGTGGCTGATGTAAAAAATGTAAATCCTAGCAATGGTTTGTTAGTAAAATTTTAATTTAGTTATAGGAGTCAAGTTTATCTTTTTAGTACACTTTTCTGAAGCAAGCACATCCTTCAATGAACATTTGAATAAAACTCCTGACCCTTTATTTCTAAAACTATTCACCACTACCTGACCTAGAATAGGTTTTCAAGCACAAGTTTTCAAGTTTTTTCAAGTTTTCTCAAGCACAACTTATGGCAAGGCCACTGAAAAGATAAAAGTAAAATTTATCTTTGAATTTTAGAGTGGTTTTTAAAATTAGCATTCAACATTCTAAACAACGAAGGGATTCATCTATATTCACAGTTTCAAATCAGTTTTGTACAACACTATTTACTTTCAAAACAAACAAACAACCAAACACCAGCCAGCCTGCCAAACAACCAAACTGCCCAAATCCTCAATCAACTGTATGTAAGAGGGGTGGTGTGGCAGTTTCCTGGTAAGTAAGTTTTTAAGGAAGATACTCCTGCTATTCAAAGTGTGGTCCTTAGGCCAGAAGGGTCAGCAACACCAGTGAGCTTGTGAGAAATGTAGACTATTAGGTCCCATTCCACACCTACTGAAAAGTTTGAGAAATAATTCCATTTGCACCTTCTTGGAATTGAAAATGTATACAGCATTATGCATTGTTTAGTTTTCTTTAATACAATGTTTACTAACCTTATTTGAACATGGATCTTTTCTTTTTTCTTTTTCTTTTTTTTTTTACTGGAACAACCATTTAAAGTAACTTGGAAATTGTGGAACATAGTTGGGGTGATGCTGAGGTCAATGCAAACTAAAGCCCTCCCAAATAAAGCATTCTATGTCTGTATTAATAATATTGATATAGGTGCACGTGTTTATGTATGTGTACATATGCATATGTGTCTATTTATCTACTTACCTGATAGAAATTAGTCATGATTATACTTCTAATGTTTAATGAAAACAAAAAGGAAAACAGATTTGTTAGATTTGAGCAAAATGGCAGAATGCAATTTTAGGTTCTTTGTGAAGAGGAGGAATTTTGAGAGAATGGATTAGTTTAATCATGAAGTCAGTGTCTACTGAGGAATATGTATATGGGGCTAGGATTTCTTTTTACCTTTCAACATCTTTTCCAAAATCTATTTTCTTCAGTTTAGAGGGCACAATTTTTATGCACTTTCTCCCACATGTTCCTATTCAAATATTTTATTTTTAGAAAGAATTCTATTTGGAGGAAACATTAAAATTTTCATAGTCTTTTAAGAATGTTTTTAAAGAACATTAGTTTTTATATGAAGTTTCCTTGGGCAAGTACAAATTGATATGAAAGATTTGGATTTAATTTGACGTTATTGGAAGTAATCTAAAAATAAACAATACTTCCTAGTGGTAGGTTCAATCTTTTAAAGCAATATTTTGAATAGGAAATTGTGCAATGTTTGCCTTCATAGGTCCTCTTAGTACCTATCCAAAAGCACATGGATCCCACCCCATACCCGGCCTCCTGAATCACATGGATCCAGGATGGAGACTCTTTTTTATTCCAGAGATTGAACACTTGAGAATAGAAATGACTTTGTCATTGCACAGTTCACTTTATTCTGAACAGTCTTGGGGATGAGTGGGAGTAAGAGTAAGACTATGCCAAGGCTATCAAAATGAGGCAATTTTATAGACATCTTTCACTTTAATAGGTACACATTTATCTTTATATGAGAAAAAATATCATCATCATAGCAAATATGCCACTTCCTAGATATTATCACTTAGGACAAGGTTAAATTTTAAAAGGGAAGCTATTTTTTAAAATAAAATAATATCCCAGGTGTGTGTATATAGACATTGTGATGGTAGTCATGTAAAGGTTGCAGTGTGGGAATACTCCTCTAACCCAGCCATTTTGTTCTGTGGATGAAAATAAAGCCCAGTATACATGGAAGTTTGTGGGAATTAGGGCCAAGGATTTTTTACTTCTCAGAACCATGATAAAATCTCTGCAATTGCCTCAGACAAAAAATGCCTTAAGTATATCTGAATTATCCTTGTGATGTCAAGTTATCAAGCACAGTAAGTTTCCATTTCCCTAGATAGTGGATAACCGATTATAAGATTCAGTTCATAATTTTCAGTATTCTTCAAAACATTCCGATACATTAAAGAATACAATGAAGTAACCTCTCCCTCAAAAATAGGTTGAGTTTACCTTATCTGGAGTATGAACCAGAAATTGTCATAGGGATTTGCCTCACACCTGTTACCTCTTTTCTGTGGGTTGATTTTTCCTATCAGTCATGAAAACTTGAACAAGTCATGATTTTGCCTCCAATTTCTTTAATATAAAACATAAAGAAAAAGATGCTTTATGCCACTTAACTTCCCAGGGACTTATTTTCTCCACCTGTGAAATGCCACTTTATCAATCTCTCAGGTCACTCCTATCTCCAAGTTCCTATGACTTGAAAACTATTATAAAAATGAATGGTGCATTAAACCCATAGAGGTAGCTGAACTTCCAGGGAGACATGGTTATTGGATATTAAAACTGGCATATTTAAGTGCCTGCTATGTTACAAGTATTCAACACACATTGTCTTGTTTAATTTGCTTAGCACATGAACACAATTCCTTTTTCACATGGAGAAACTGGAGTTCAGAGGATTGCAGTAACTTATTCAAGATCACACAGCTAGTGAGTAGTAGGGCTGAGATTTGAGACCAGCTCTTCTTTTCTCAGACGTTCACTCCTTAACGTCCTCATTCCAAACTCCATTTCCATGGCCAACGTGTTATTGCCAATACCTTTGAGGTAAAGTTATAGAGCAGGATTGCAGAAAAAATACCCTTCCATTTGTAGGTTTGTCAACACAGCTGAAAAAACATTCTAAGGATTGCCTAATCAGTGAGAATATTGTGGACATGTATCATTTTGTGCCTAATTCCTTAATATATGGAATATATTAATGACGTTCAGTTTATCAAATGCAATTTGCAAGTGAATTTGCAATTGAAAATCCAAACTCTAATACTGATATAGATTCTAGAGAATAACTGATTAAATATTATTCACAGAAGATAAATGAATAGAAACCATATGAATATTTGAAGGCAAGTAAAAGTAGACTCATGGTTTTAGGATTATTCAGGATTGGATTTCATTTTATTGAAAACAGAAAACAAATATTGTTACTACCTGAAAAAAATATGATTTTTTTATAGAAAAATGGGAACAAATAACAAAATTTGGGAAATGTCTAAAATTACAATCATTATATTTGTTGCTGGAGGGCTACATTTCACAGCAAACTAGAAGTTTGTATGTTTATTTATGCACATATTTAAGTGCTGAGTCAAAAATCAGATTTAAAAAAATGTATTAAGTAGCATTGACTCACTGTTGCAGCAGGCTTCAAACATAAACTGTATGCAGATTTGGCATTATCATTTGAAATAATAACGGAGAGAAATTCACTTTGAGACCAAACCGTTTTGATTTGCAAAGTAGCAAGAAAAATAATTTCTTCAGGACACAGAGAATCAACTTTAGATAATGTGTGCTTTGAAAAAATAAGAAGTAAGCCTTCGCTTCTAGCTTGCAGGCTTACATCTCACCATATTCCAAACTCGGGGCTCACAGAAATGAACAAAAAATAATCCTTAAACTAGCACATTCATACCTCATAAGAGCAAAAGCTTTCCTATTTCAACCAATATTCATTTAAACAGCAATCTGCAAAATGGTCAGCCTTTCAAGTGAATTAGTCAGTTCATATGCCTAACATAATCACCTATTTTAGACAAGATGCTCTGATGAACAAATGTTCAGATTGAGAGTAAAATGAAGGTAACTGTGATTTTTCCCAGGGGCCATCAGCTTGTGAATATGAAGGAGATTACTTAAAATAATGGTTTCATTTTTACTGGCTTCACCTACATGATACAGTTCCTCAAAAGCCATGTAAAGCTTCCCCACCATCAAACATGCTGGTTCATCACCTACCAGGCTGGCTGGTGCCCTACCAGGCTGGCTGTCCTAGGGCACATGCCCACTCCTCTGCGGCTACCCCATTGAGTCTACCCCACTGATTCCTTGGGTTGGGCCCATGTCAGGGTAGTCTCTTGGGTGTATAGGAGAGAAGACTGTGATTCACTCTGACTCCAACAGATAAAGCACAGACTCGAGGACCTGATAACTAGTGGATGATCACTTGTGGAGGTTTGTTAATTAATCAGACTTACTAATGAACTGGGCAACTGCCCAAGAGCCCTTGTAAACTGTGGTAAGTCTGGCTTGGAGAATGCAATTTGGATCTAAAGCCAAGTGTGTCATCTCATCCCCACGAACTTTCAGGCCGTAAGGCCATCTGGAGCCTGAAGTGGACCAGGACAGTGAGAGAAAGGACAAAGTCACCACCTGGCCAGGAGCATGGAAGATCACAGGCCTCTCCTGTCAACCCCATTATATGCTGACCTGAGAGTAGGGAGGGAAGTAAGTAAGGTCAGAGGCTGACTCTCCTCTTAGGTTCCATCATGAGGCAACAAGGACCTGGGGATGAGTGCCACTGCTCCCACACAGGACATAAAGAACAAGAGACCTGAGCGGGCAACGCAGGGAGATTCTCCCCAGAGGCAGCCAGGCTCTCACCAGTCAGAGCAGCTCATTTCTAACTTTGCAAAGAAGCAGGTATGGACTGGCAGAGAAGCTAGGAATGTCCTTCGCAGCCACAGCCTTGAGGGAAGGAGGACAGAGCTCTGGGGAAAGTGAACATGGGGGATTGAATGCTTCCCCAGGACTGTACAGTTGAATGGCATGAAGTGCCATGAGGAGGGGTCAGGGGAGAGCTGCAGTCCTGGCTGTGTGTTACATAGACTCTATTTGAGGGATCCCCATACCTACGCCCCAGTATGAAGAGAGTTCTTCCAGGGTTGGTTTATCATCTTTCTGTCTTCCCTGGGTCTAATGCGCCTGGCAGAGGAGGTAATCCAAGTGGCAGCCCTGCCTGTGCACAGAGTCCCCTCTCCCCCAAAGTGAGGGAAGAACAATGCGTCACTGGCTGGGCCTGTCGTGCTTGGCTGTTTCCTTTAGAATTAGTGTTTTCCGGAAGATGTCACAGCCCCTTGCCTCCTGGAAAAATCTTCTTTGGAACAGTCCCAAGAATCTTCTAGACCTCTGCATGTGTGTCCAATCCCAAAAGTAATTAGAGTTTTCCTCACTTGGAATTTCTCTTTATCCAACACTAGTGGGTGTCCTGTGAGTTGGCCAGACAATGCCAACCATGCCCGTACTCCAGCAGCAAACCTGGCCTTGGCCAGTAGTCATCCCCACCTGGCATAAGTCATAATCTAATTATCATCAAGTATCTACTTAGGAGTTGGTTAACTTATGTAAAATTAATCTTTCAGGCACTTAACCCATGAAATGAAGGAAAAAGATAAAAAAGAGCTCAGAAAGTCATTTAAATGAAAAAGTCCATTAATTCCTAATTAATTCCTGCTTTGTTTTACTCAGCATTTATTTAGTACTTCTGTAAGTGATAAACACACCGTCTGGGGATAAGAAGATAAATAAGATTTAGTCCCTGTCCAAGAAATTCATTGTCTGGGGATAAAGGCCAACACATAAACAGGCTACTGCCACCTGTCATAAGTCCTTCTGCACCAAAGGGTGGGTATTACAAATTTTATAAAAATGCAACATGAGAAATGCTAAAAAAAGACACACAAAATGACATGAGGTACAGGGAGGAATAGCTAATTTTTAATACAACCACTAGGCAGTCCCTAAATTGGAAAACTTTGTGGAATTATAAAAGATAAGTACTTAGGTTTAATTTTTTGGTATTATGATTATCCAGGCCTAGATTTCTATTACAGTGGATATTTAATGTGATTATTTTTTTGGTTTATTTATAGCATATTCATGGTAGCAATGACCAGTAATGAACTTCGGCTTATGAAAATAGATCCTTAATAAAGTAAACTCATTTACTGGGAAACCATTGGAACATTTTGGTCCTGTGGAAAAACACAGTTATGTGTTTTCTGATAATTTATTTCCTGCTTATGTAACTGACCTGCCATGTTTAAAGCATTATTCAAGCCAATGTTTCAGAAAATCGAGTAAATGTTTTTCTCCAAAAAAGAAAAGATTAGTTCTAAGATTTCATATTTACTTGTTTCCTGGTTTTATTCAGTTTTGAGATAAAAATTAAAATTGAAAAATATTTTTAGTATGGCATTTTTAAATCACTGAACTTGGAAGTCAGTAGCTCATTTGATCTATATTTTTCTGGCTCTGTGGGTCAATTCTTTACAACCACTGATAGAGAGAGTTCCTTAAATATGATCAGATTAAAGGATTTGGGAATGTGCTCCACTGATTCCACAATCTATTGATCTACCCTTCCTTCTTTTTTTTTTATATTGCTTTCTTTCCCCCTACTTATATTTGGACACAGACTCTTGTTTTTAACTTTGCCAGCTCTTACCTTGAGCTTTTCAGTGGTATATTTGCATATTGCTCAGGTCTTTGATGAACATCAGTTTCAGTGAATGATTTTGTGAACATGTTTTAATAACCTAGTATAAATCTCTCCTTACAGATGATATTCAAATACAGTATAGATAGACCTGGCATAAAGTAGAAATTGATATAAACACAAAATTATTGAGCCTAATATTTATGGGAGTTCATACTGTTTAATATAATGGATGATTATGTACAGTGGATATCTTTAGTTTCTCCATCTGGTAGCTCCCTGATTTTTTCTTTGGAGACTCAATTATTCCTACCTGAGTCCAGAAGACAAGGAAATTGACAAATTTGGTATATCATAGGCACCGCAGTGCTTGCAATGGAAGTGAACACAGGACCCAAGAAAGGTTAATCAAAGCCAGTCCTGGGACTTCTTCAGCTTATAGCTGTTGGAAGCAATCTGCCACCTAAGAAAGACATCATGCCGGCACATGCCTGCAAACCCAGTCACTTGGGAGGCTGAGGCAGGAGGATTCCAAGTTGGAGGCCAGTCTAAGCAACTTAGTGAAAACTTGTCTCAGAATAAAATAACATAAGGACTGTGAACATAGTTAAGTGGAGTATACATAAGGCTCTGAGCTCAATTGGCAGTCAAGGGCAGGGCAGTGGAGAGAGGGTGGATACACATCACAAAGAAAGCAAAGCTGAGAGATGGAGGGGAGACATGCTGGTCCTAATGCCATTATTTCAGCCTCAGATCTCATGGGCCTTGAGGCTAGTGTAACATTTTATGTCTAAAAAAAAAAGTAACTAATATGCTACTAAATTTACTGTAGCATATTACCCTTATGCTTGAAGTTCACATTTATCTTTTTTTAAAAGAGAGGGGGGGAGAGAAATTTTTAATATTTATTGTTTAGTTTTCGGTGGACACAACATCTTTATTTTATTTGTATGTGGTGCTGGGGATCGAACCCAGAACCCATGCATGCTAGGCCAGCGCACTACCACTTGAGCCACATCCCCAGCCCTCATATTTATCTTTTTGAAGTCTTACTGTCTCTTGTCTGTCTCCCCCAGTAGATTTTAAATGCCTTGAAATCAGAATTTCCCACCATCCAGCAATTAACAGATGCTCAATAAATATTTCTTTGACAATCCTGAAGCTGCCCTTAAAACAAAAATCACACAGTGAGATAAATATTGATAATATATATTAACATTTCTTTTTTATGAAGGCCAGATTTCTTAAACAGGTGAAATAATACACAAAAAGCATGGGAATACTAGACCCAAAGAGGGGTCAAGTTCAAATCTTATAATAATCAAGTTGTCACATTTTTAGGTAGGAAATGAGGCACTACTTGATTGAAAAATATTTGGGAAAGATTTTGCACTTTTCAGTTCCAGGTAATGGAACTGAATATAATAAGGTACCTGGAGAGACTTGACAGCTTCTTTTTAAAATAAAATTCCTGGCATTATAGGTCCAAAATGACTAGCTACCTAGATGAAGTCCCATAATTTAGTTTCACCATGTCTGCTCCAACAAATTTTCCACAAAATCATATCTACTACCTGTAACAATAGTAGAGAACTTCACTTTACTCTCTTAACTCTGTTAGAATGGAATTGCTAGAACAGGAGAAATCATCCTTTATTCATCTGTGCATTTAACAATTTGGAGTTTCCTCTTATGTCCCCTCCCTGAGAAGTTCACAAACAGAAGATGAGAACTGTCACTACCTGTCACTGCTTGAAACGCCTAGTGGTGGGGTCCGCTTATCCATGGATTTCTGGATAAACAAGAATTAATAACTAAGAAAGATCAACGAGAGATCAACGACTGGCAGAACATACAATTTGTCAATCATGACAAGCAGTCTTTAGAGAGGCAGGAAAAGGTAGAGACTAATTACAAAACTTTATTAGAGTAAAGAACTTTGTAATTAATCTACACTCGATTTCCTGTGTCATGAAATACCCAGACCTGGAAGGAGCAGCATACAAAAATGAATAAAGAAGCAGACCACCCTGGCAGCCCCACTTTCCATCACACATGCTTCTCCCTCCAAGCCCTGTGCCCCACAGAAGCTCCTAATTGACAGGAGATGAGGCCCACCCACCTGCAGGTATAGAAATATTGGATGTCTCTCTAAAGGCAGTTACCTGTTTTCTTTCTCAAACTTGCAGTTCTAGTTCAATTGAAGAATAACTGAAAGTTCAATGTCTAATGGCTTTTCACCAACAGAGTTCACCTTCAACATTGCTTGACTTCATTTTGGGAAAGAGACTTCTTATCCTGCCACCTGAAATCTATACCAAACTTTAAGACACAAAGCCTTCATTATTGTTTGACTAGCTTCACCCTTCCTGGTTTAGGAAGTTGAGTTCTGTGTGATCCTGTGGTTGGATGTGTAGCATGCTTTGTTCCTTGGTGGTAAGCATTATTTAGCAAGACTTTCTGTCGGTTGTTTTCTGAATTCTAATTACTAAGATTTTAGCTTCCTAAGGCAAATACAATCTTACTCTGTGTGTGTGTGTGTGTGTATGTATGTGTGTGAAAATTTCAACTTCATATGTTTATTCTGAATTTTTATGAATATATTACCTTGGTAAAAATTCTTTTGTTCTTCTAAGTTCTTTTTAGTCCTCTGGGTTTAGAATAAGCTCTACAGACTTATTAGTAGGACAAACCAGTTCTTTACCAAGAAGCTGTTTGCCACACCCTTGCAATGGCAAGCAGACTCTTATTTTTTTTTTTAGTCATAGTTGGACACAATACATTTATTTATTTGTTTGTTTGTTTATTTATTTATTTTTATGTGGTGCTGCAGATCAAACCCAGTGCCTTGCATGTGCTAGGTAAGTGCTGTACTGCTGAGCCACAACCCCAGCCCCCAGACTCTTATTTTTTAAATGATAGGATTACAATTTAAATAAACAAGCAACACTGTTTTTTTAACCACTGTTTTTATTGAAGTATTGAAGGATATGTGTGAATATCAGTAATGCAATCAAGAATATCCTTGAAAATATTCTGTATAAGATGCCCTTATCCAGATGGCCTGAAAATAAATGTTCAGAAGTCTATCTTGTTTTCCCAGGTATGATGAGTATTGCCACAAACACTGTAGTTTCTAAGGGGATCTCAGCCCAGATACTTTAATATAATACACTTCTCATTTCACAGTTATATCAATTGTTAAAATAATGTAATAGCAGGTTATAAAATGGACATAAATGTCCCTGAAATTTTTTCTAAAGCATATGGAAGTACATTCACTTTCTTTTCTATATGACTTTTATCTTATTACTATACAAATACATATTTATATTATATATTACTACCTATATTTTGCATTAACCACATAGATTTATTGTTTTAAAGTTAGAAATAATCATACATAAAAGAAAATCTACCTGCAATCCCACCACTCCCTCTTCACATTTTGATATTTATATATGTAGATTGTCTTATTTTTGTAACCTATCTTTTTACTTAAATAGTAAGCAATTTTCCAATGCTATATTCTTTGAAATAGATTTGATGCTTTCAGAATCTGCTTCCAACCTTGAATCTAGAAGCAGAACCTGAAGGTAACCCTAATAATCCTGGTAGAAATATATACCTCTATCTATCTATCTATCGATAGATAGATAGATAAAAGAAATCCTATTCTTTTGTTGACTTTGTAATTAAAATATCTACCTTCCTATATATCATGAACAGAATAATTCTGAAGCTTCCCCTTAGATTTATGAGTCATTTAATGATATTGTCTCTCCAGTTCAAGTTTTTCTTAAATCAATAAAGTTTTCAAAAGTAATTGATTCAGCCAAGAGGAACCAGGAGAGTGCTTTACAAAGGATGCTACATACAGGAACTTTGTTGAATATCAGAACCAATTCTCTGGATCCATGTGTGATTCAACTTTGTAATAATACCAGTGTCTGGAACAGGCTAAGCCAGCAGTAAATCCTAAATGAACATCAAACAAAATGAAACAAGTTACATAAGAAATCCTAATTCTACAAGGTCAACACTGGGGTTGAAGCCCCAGGGGCTATTGATTATATTTTTCAAATTTAAATCTTTGAATAAAGTGAGACACTAATGAGAATTATTCAATATTTTAATAATTTTGTAAAATAGCCTGGAAGTGGTAACACTAGTAATAACCAACATTTTTGGCATTTACTATGTACTGGACATTAAATATGTGTGAGTCTCTCACATACATGTTTCACAACACTATGAGGCAAGTGTTTTACACCCCATTTTACAGATTCTGTAACTAAGGGACAGAGGTAAAGTAAACTGCCCAATACTCATGTGGATATTCACATCACAAACAGCAAAGGCTTTGTGTGACTCAGATGCCCCTTGCCTCTTGCATCATCCATACAACCTACGTGACATTCCACAGATGTTTATATGACTCCAGAGTCCATTCTATATCTAGGCTAAACTTCCTGACCTCTAGCAAAGCTGGACAAAGAGGCCCTCTGATAGGACTCAAATGTGAACTCCACCAATGGTTCAGATTCTTATGTGGTTCAAGGTATCAGAAATGTCTCTAAGATTATCAATCCCAGAATACAAAGTAACCAATATTTCAGTTTTCCATTGAATCACTGGAAATAATTCTTGATTGTCTTCTCCTTCGTTAAGATAATCCCAGCTCTGAAAACATTGTCAAAAGGGTGGTAGCCATAGCAGAGAATAAAGTAAACTGAAATGAATTACCAGAACTTTATTAGAGCTGAGAGTTACATGACCAATTTTAAGGGATAAAGAAAAATGAAAAATAAGCAACTCAAAAATAAGATGAGTTACCCAACCTCCACAATATTACATCAGTGAAAAAAACGGCAGCAGTGTTAAAAAGAGAGACAGCATTTCCAAGGCTACCTGATGAGTCTTTGAAAGAGAAGTCCAGCTGGCTCTAACCTTTTAAAAAATGAGATTTTTTTCCCTAAGATGTTGCTAACAAGCCTATAGGACAGCTTCCCCATCAAAGGTGAACTCTAAAGAGCAACCTGACTCTAAGAATATCCTCTAATATCTAGGAGGAATACTGTGGTTCTGTTTGCTCACTAACCCCACAATGTAGTTCTTGCCAGTGGTGGCTATAGAATTACTCTGAAATGTATTTTCTTGGAATGAGATGAAGTAACCCCAAATTATAGTTGCCTGCACCATTCCAGGGGCTAAAATATTCTTAGCACCTTCTATCAAGTGTTTCTCAGGCTTGTGGAGAAGAGAGATGGGTATTGAATAATGATACCATGGAAAGCCCTCGGGTGGGCCACAGTTACTTGTGGTTTGTGGCTGCTCAGCAAGGGTAGGGGTAAGAATTGCTTTTCCCCAGAGATTTTGGAAAGGACGAGTGTGGTACAGGTAAAGAAGGTGGTGAGGGGTGTTCTACACTAAGAAGGTTAGAAATAAAGACACAGCAGTGACAAAGCATCTCCAAGAATAGGAAATAAACATGGTTGTGTAAAATGCAGATAGCGAGTGGTGGATAGGTAGGACAGAGTCTATAAATTAGCCAGATATTCTGCCCCAGCTAGTCATCAGGTGGTGAACCAGCCCTTCACGAACCATGAACACAGCTTTGCTCTTTTGCTTGTGTGTTCCTTCCTGTATCCTGGCGGCAACGGTGGTGGGGTGGTGGGGTGTGTATTTGAACATTCCTTCTCTCTGAGTGGCTGGCTCCTTAAGGACCAGCCACATGAGTCAGGGGACATTTCAGCCTGAGAATCATCCCTGGAGTTAGGGGCGGTGCAAAAGTGGCACCCATAAGAGAACACCATATGGAGAAGTTGAAATCAGTTAGAAAACATCTTTTAAGCGAGTTGCTGAGTAAAAAATGAAAACATAACAATGCTAATTAAAGAATGTTTTCCAGAGAGGATAAATGTTGGATTCAAAAAGAAAAAGAGAAGAACTGGCACCAAGGAGCCCTTATAGGGTAATGGAACTAGGAAGCCTCACACTGCATGTGCATGCTGGAGGTATTTGAGCAATGGATTAGGACTGTGTCAGAATCAGTGAGAACGAGGACTATGAGTGACTTGAGAAGGTGAAGGCTGATCCAACTCTCTTTACAGGAAGTAGGTGAGTGTAAACCACAATAAGTAAATAAGTTATGATGATGCTGGAAGATCCCTGTCCCTTGAAAGGATGTAAATAATCGTTTTCAATCCAGGCCACTCTGAAGCTCTTGAGAAGGGGAAAATTCTTATTAAAATGATGTTTGAGGAAAAAAGTTGTGGTAGTGATTTATGTCTCCCCACAGAATGGAGATACTGGATTCAAAAGTAAACGGGACCCATGATCCCCTTTTGATGACCTTGTCTTTGAAGTAGCCAATTCTGTATCAAAACCCAAGAAGAGAGAATAAATAGACCAGAGGTTTGGGTTCTAGCCTTGATTTTCGATGAGCTACGATTCCTCCTTTCCAGTCTAACAACCTAGATCTTCTCTTTCTAAACCTTTTTTGTCTCTACTTTTGTATATTATCTGGGACAAGTCACATCAGCTCTCTGGGTATCAGATTCTTCAACTGTAACACAAGTAGGTACAACCAGGATTATCACTGAGGATACTTCTTCAAATTTAGAATGAAACTTCAAATATAAGTAAATCACAACCCTAGACACTTCTTCCATGAGCCCAAGAGAGTGATTAGTTCAGGGTTGATTTTAGAATGTATGCTTTTTCACATTTTAATATCTCTGTTCAATGTCCTAGAACTGATAGTACTTTATAGTTGTAATTTTTTCTTTCTTAGCAGCTCATAAAATAATGATTTGTTGTACATTTGAATTTTCTTCTAACTCTCAAATACAGTTAAGCTCAGAGTATATATAGAGGCAGATCTGTCAAACATCCAGTGTCACATTGTGTAGATGAATAAGGAGCAGAGATGGACTAGGACAAAGAGTGTCCAAAGTGGTTGTCACTTGTTTCATTAATTGTCGTTTCAGAAAATTCTTGTGTACTGGAAGATAATTCCTCCACATCTCCTGCTCTAGGTCTATCTTCATAATTGACTCTTCCAAAGAAGGCTCAGGGTCCTCAGGGATTTATTGGTGAAAGCTTTTATTATACTATTAATTACTACTGTATTTATCAACATAATTATAATTGATCCAGGCCAATGCTTTTCAAACTGTAGACTACAACTTATTTGTGAATTGAACAATCAATACAATAAGTCACCATAGTATATAAACAAATAAAGTACAAACTAAAATAGAAACTCTCAGTACCCCATAGAGTGAGAGCATCATTTCCTGAGACATCATTTCGGATGTATTTACTTGTGTATATACATGCAGATATTCACACATGGGAGTACTGGTTTGTGGTTTAAATTGTATTTCCATTGCGGGTTGTGGTCAAAAAGAGATGCAAAAATGCTATTCTAGAGCTTGCTTTGGAGGTGGCTGTGGCTATTGCAAACAGCTTTTAGAGGGAGCAAAAAACATAGAGAGATGCTGAATTTTGAGCAGTAGTATTTGAACAGATAAAGTAATGTAAACTAAAATATAGTAATTGAGTAGTGTCTTTGGTCCTCGTGAACAATTTGGTCCATTACCACACCAAACACATTCTGGCAAAATAAAGGGAAATAAGTTGAGCATCCCTAATCCAAAATTTCAAACTCCTAAATGTTGAATTCTTTGATCACCAACATGATACAAGTGTGTGACAGGTCATGGTCAAATACAAGCACATTAAAAATATTGTATAAAATTACCTTCAGTCTATGTGTATAAGGTGTGAATGAGACTTAAATGAATTCTGTGTTTAAATGCAGGTCCCATTGTGAGAATATTTTATTATGTATATCAAAATATTCCAAAATCCAAAACTAAAACATTTCTGTTCCCAAGCATTTTGAATAAAGGATACTTGGCCTATACTTTGGATGGGCTTGAACCCTTATAAATAATCTTTTGTGAATCTGTTCTCTCTACAGGGGCTATTATCTAGGTTCAAGAGTGTTCTTATTTGATGCCCCCTGAATATCTAATTTAACGAGTAAATTGATAGAAATTTATAGCAAAAAATCTAATTGACTTCTCTGACAGTTGGTGATACAATTTGTTTTGTAAGAAATTCCCTGGGGAGGTTCTACTTTGAAATTTTGACTCAAATGTTTTAATATCTTTTAGGTAGAACACTCACTAAAGGAAAGTGTCATTGAGGAAGTGGAGATTGTTAAAAATCTTTCCTTCCAAATTGCTCAGAATGATAACAGTCAGGCCCCTTTGCTGGCCTATCATCTCATTCCATGTTTCCTACACTGCCTGAGCTTCTTCTTTCACTTCTATTTCAAGCATCCTTCCTGTACGTCAGAGCAGGGGGTTCCTACAAAGGGGGAAATGAAACCAGCAGCTGTGATAATGAAAGTGGGAAAGTTTTTTTCCCACTATCATCACTGTAGGTAGGGGAATCAGTGGCTTAACCAGAGGATATCCATAGCCCTCAGCTTTTCAGATCAACATTCTTCTGACTCGATTTGAGATTCTGTCCAGGTGTAGGGCCCTGTGATTCTCTGGGATCTCTTCATGCAGCCATTTCCTTTGATAAGTGAAGAAACTAAGTCCTAAGCAAGTCAGAATCTATCCCAAAGTCAGAAAGTCCATGACCGGCAGATGGGAGGTGACTAAAATGTTCCATAGAAGATGGGTTACATTAATTTAATTAACTGCACTTAGACCCTTTCTCAGGGAGACTTTAAATCTTTGGGACAGGCCTCATACCTAAGATACTTTAAATCTATTATTGAGTTTATAAGTCTAAGTGTATATGTGTCTCCTCCTAGTAGAACTTATGGTAGAGGGTTAGGACTAATAAATTCTAATTAATTTTATAAATAATTTACTCTTGTTTTAAATTCCTTGCAATTGTTTGGCATACTCTAGAGCAGAGGGGGGGAAAAACTTTCTCAAGATGTTTGTGAAAAATATTAGTAGTGAGCAGATTTCCTCCATGTGGACATTCTATACAGTAATTTTCTCTATCCATTTGAGTACTGAAAAGTAATATCCTCTCCTGTTACCAAGGACAACACAGAGCACCTGGTTTAAGTGTAGGGCTGAGTCACTGATATTTTAAAAGAAATCAAAGTGCTCTATTTATAAGTTGGAGAATATAGGAGATTTAGAAAGGGAGTGGGCTTCAAAATCATTATTTTGAATGAGAAGAGGAAGACAGAATTTAAAATAAGCAAGATGAGCAAGACAGAAAAAACTTTCTGACATCTGAGGGAGCAAAACAACCTCAGATGTCTTTGATTAGTGTGTTTTCACAGAGTTGGCTGTCAAGAAACTCTCTATCCAAATGAATTCTGGTTTTAAGTTCATAGCTCAGTAAAATATGTTTTGTTAGAAAAAAAATGAATTTATCTTGAATAGCATGGTTAAAACTGACAAAATAAAATATTTGAAAAAAATTAAAGCAATCTGATAACAAAACAATTATATTCAAAATACCAAAATATATAAATTCATAAAAGAAGTAAAAATAAAAATATACTGTATGTACAATAATTGATAAAGATACACATCAAAGTTTACTCCTTCAATTATTATGCAATAATTTAACTATTAGTGAAAATTAACAAAAATTATTTGTGATATTTTGAGCAGAGAGATTATAAACTTATATATGTGAAATTAGTCATTAGAGTTCTATAGCCTTTCTGTCTCATTACTCTCATTTAAAGAAAATCAGCAGTCATCTTAATGGTGTTTCCTGAAAGATCTTAATATTAATAGGAGGAATCTTTGGTGAGATTTTTGAGGGTTGTGTGTGTGTTTTCTGTTTTCTTTATTTTTAAGGTCTTATAAAATGACCGTGAATTAATAATAAAGGTGTTTTGATATGGGGAGGGGTTACCTTTCCTTCTCTTAGATATTTTCTCTATCTTGTTTATAGGCAATAAAATTTTTAAAATTGGCTAGATTTTGTATAACCTTGAGGGTCTCCTTCCATTTCCATGCAATTTCCCTTCTCTCTCCCTTTCCCTCCCACCTCTCATCCCTGTTTAATGTTAATCTTCTTCTCATACTCTTCTTCCCTACTCTGTTCTTAGTTACTCTCTTTATATCAAAGAAGACATTTGGCATTTGTTTTTTAAGAGGAAGTGAGGGGAAAGGGAAAAATAATACAAGGGGGAGAAATGAATTACAGTAGAAGGGGTAGAGAGAGAAGAAGGGAGGGGAGGGGAGGGGAGGGGGGATAGTAGAGGATAGGAAAGGCAGCAGAATACAACAGACATGAGTATGTCAATATGTAAATCAATGGAAGTGTAACTGATGTGATTCTGCAATCTGTATACGGGGTAAAAATGGGAGTTCATAACCCACTTGAATCAAAGTGTGAAATATGATATATCAAGAACTATGTAATGTTTTGAACAACCAATTAAAAAAAAGAAAAATAAATAAATAAAAATAAAAATTGGCTAGAATTTTCTCAATTTACATTGAAAGCACTTCATTTTTTCCTGAATGCACCTGGCAGTTTGGATTAACAAGATTATAGATGAGAATATAAAATAAAACATAAATGGTTGTAAGCATCCAAATGATGCTACAAAGTTCACCCCCTAAAACCAACAGATGGACCAATTAGACACACTGAAGGTCAGGAGGTGTCCTGCTTATGATACCATGTAGACAGCTCCATTTTCTGTTGCCTCATACAAACTTTTGTTCACACAGCTATTTGACTTCTAACCCTTTGTAGATTAGAGACAAATTAGAAGGAGAGTTTAGGTGGGGAGAGCAGCTGCTGATGTCCCTTGGTGACAAGGGACAGAAAAGTGTAAGAAGAAAATTCAAGAGAAAACTTTTAAACATCCAGTTGATCTAGGAATTGTGCATGGAAGCAAGCAAGTTCAGAGCCAGGACCCAGATTATCACTGTGGAACTGGAGAGACCATAATTCAATTTTAATAATAGTTAAAACTCATAATAAAGGAAATGCAAGGATACAACTAGAGTGTACTTTTTAAGAAAGCAAAAGATGTTATTTAATACAATTTCCAAGTGAAATAATAAAAATATTCTAGTCTTCAAGGGATAAGTTATCAAGTTATTGGATGACTCATCCCCAGATGTTTCAGTATAACTTATTTTTATTGTAATTTTTTAAGCTTTTGCTCACTTTTCTCATCACTTGGAAACAGTTGCTTCTTTGCAAGTATTAGGCCAACATTAGGGCTATTCCATTAATAGTTCCACCATAGACTGATACCACGCAGACAGCTAAAGACAAGACTGTAACTGAATTGTCCTATTCTTGTTTTCCATGGATATTCATCACAGTATCCACTGTTGGCTAATAAATATCTTACATTGTTTCTGTATATCTAGTGCTGTTGCTGCCTTGTGGAACCTGCTGGTGTATTCTTTATGGCAAAGAGCAGATTATGGTTAAGAATTAATCTTAGTCTTAACAGAGCTTAATCTTAAAACTTGAAATTGGGGGACCTAGCATCTGGGAGTTGAAAACAACACTGACTAACTGCTGACACAGAACCCTCGAATTCTCTATTGTCACAGAAAACAAATCAGAAACAAACTTGACAAAATCCAGTTGGTTGTCAACTAACCTTCATTTTATTTATATGTGATGCTGAGAATTGAAGCCAGTGTCTTACACATGGGAGGCATTCACTCTACCACTGAGCTACAACCCCAACCCCAGTTGGGGGTATTCTTGACCGGTTTGTTTAAGTGCCCTTCTTCCTACCCTTGTTCCTTAAGTTTTTCTTCTGTGAAAGTTTCACTTTTGCTAATGCCAATCCTCTTTTACCCTTCCCTCTCAAAATTTCCATTTCCCTAATAAGTCTGGAGGTTGTTCTGCTTACTCGTTGCCTCCCACAGCTCCTTGGCCACAGTCCAGGGCTGGTGGGTGGAGCGCTGTTTGCCAGGGACTGTCTGGGTCAGAAGTGGCTGAGCTGATGCTCAGCTGGAGAGACAGACACCCAGTCTCCAGCTGCATGGCTAAGAGATAAAAGCCTCTTTCAGCGCCCCCTCTCTTCCTCCTCCTAGATGGATAAGGGATCACAGCAGTTTCTTTCTCCATTTCTGTCCTTTGCCCATCCATCACAGTCCGCTGTCCCCTTCTCTGTACTGTCAGCTTTCCAGATGGAGTACAGGGACAGAGAATTGGGGAGACCCATCATTTGTGCCTGGAAACTACACAGGACTTAAATATAAAAAGGAAGTGTCTCATCCAAGCCAAAATGTCTTCAGTGTCCTCTTGTCAAAGTGTCAATTTCCACTGAATTTCTGTTGACAGATTGTCATTCCATTGCTCTTGGAGACAAGGTCAGCAATCCTTCAGTTACTGCTGAGGAGGCTCTTTCTCTTCAGCAGACTGATTTTTTGTTTTCCACTCTGTTCCCCTTGTTCCAATTTCTATTTTTCTTTCCCCTTTCGCTGCCTGCTCTCTGCTGTACCACCTCAGCCTCCTGCGCTCCCGGGGCCCTTTCCCAGCCCCTCTGCACCCTTTCCCATTGGCCCGCACCTGCCGCACGCCCCTCCCACTGCCACCCATCCCCCTCCCCATCTCAGTCTTTTCCCCCTGGTTCCTTTAGGTAGTTTCTGCCCATGATCCTTATCTTTTTTGTCCTTCGCGTTCTGTTTGTCTTTCTTTTCCTTTTCCAATAAACTGAACCCAGCAAGAAGAAAGGACATTTCCTGCCTGTGAAGTTTTGCCATTGCACTTTAACAAAAATAAGCACTGCCAGTAAAATTGCTTAATACTAATGAAAAATAAATGTTTGCAGAAAGTTAGGAAGCAGGACAAAAAGTACTTCCTTGCTAGGGCTAAAGTTAAAATGTGAAACTCTTATTAAATTAAAAGAAGACAATTTTTTATAATAAATAATGAGCCAAAGTTGGAAAACTCAGTGGTTAATATTCCTAAGTTTCTATGTTCAGTTCTCTCCTATTGAGTACTTTTACCTAATATTTAAAAGTCTGTCACTCTGTGAATGATTTTTACATTTTAAAAACTATTAATTTTCTTAATAAAATAAATCCATAGTAAAAAAAATTTAAATATAAAATGATATAGAATAACAAGGGGAAGGGAAGAATAGAGGAACTTTGGATTGGGCAGCCAGAGGAGGTTGAGATGGGCAGGAGGTGGTGGGGAAAGATGTTTGGATGAGAGGGACATTATTACTCTAAGTATAGGGTATGACTGCAGGAATGGTGTGAATCTACATCTTGAACAACCAGAGAAATGGAAAGTTCTGCTCCACTTGTGTAAATTTTTTAAAAATTTAAAAAATACCCCAAATGATAGAAAGTTGTTCTCCCATCTACCCAGATTCTAAGCTACTTTCTCAGATGTAACCAAAATGAATTCATAATCATAACATGGATCTGTATAGATACATCAATAATAACATATGTGTATATAGATAATTCTCTTTCTATATTTATTCATCCCTTTATTTGGAATATATTTGTATGTTTGTATAAATATGTCAAAACATACTCTACTGATATGTATAACTAAAAGAACAAAAATAAATAAATAAATGGAAGCATACTATACAAATTATAATGCAACTTGTTTCATTCACTTAATATAAAATGGAGTAAATTCTAGATCAGCATCAAAAATATACATTGTTCTTTTCCACTGCATTTTATTAATTTGTCATATCTGAGCAATTCAAAGACTTTTTGAACTTTAGAAGCTTTACATTCTTAAAAATAACTGCAGACCTCAAATAATTCTTTAATTAGAAATTAATCCCCAAAAATATTTAAAATAAAATATATTTTAATTATATCCTTTTAATCAATTTATAAGCCCATTTCACATTAACGTAAACAACATATTTTGTGAAACTTAAAATCAATTATATTTTCAAAGATAAAAAGATTTAATGAGAAAAAATTCACATTGCTTTATAAAATTTGCAAATCTCTTTATAATGTTTGGCCTAATTGGACACAAATGGATTCTCATATTTGCTTTTTAATGCAATCTGTTACAAAATATTGTTTTGGTTGAAATATACACAGAAAATCTGGTTTCACATAGCTATGTTGTTGGGGAAAAAGGAGTATTTTAATAATCTTTTCAGATAATTGTAAATGCTTTTCTCTTTCTTTCTCTTTCATTGTTCTGGGGATTGAACCCAAGGCCTCATACATGCTGAGTACTCTACATGTAATCTGGCTATGTACCCAGCCCTCTTTTCTAAAACTTATGCACCTCAGAGCATTAATCTCCAGACTATATAAAGAACAACAACAACAAAAATAAACTTAACACCAAAAAGCAAAAAGTAAAAAAAAAAAAAAAAACAAAACAATAAATGGGAAAGGAAATCAACATTTATAGCAGATCAATTTATAATAGCTAAGCTCTGGAACAAACCTAAGTGCCCTTCAGCAGATGAAAGTAAAAATAAAATATGGTCTATATACACAGTGGAATATTACTCAGTCATAAAAAGGATGACTTTATGACATTTGCTAGTAAATGGATGGATCTGGAGAGTCATGCTAAGTAATAAGCCAATCCCCCAAAGCCATGAACTTGACAAGAGCCAGAAAGAACATTTTAAATGTTCTCTCTGATATGTGAATTCTAACCGACAATAAGAGAGAAGGGAAAGAATAAAAGTTCAGTAGATTAAACAGAGGGGAATGAAGGGAAGGGAGAGGGGGAACAGGAATAGGAAAGACAGTGGAGTGAACCTGACATAACCTTCCCATGTACATATGTGAATACACCACAGTGAATCGCCACGTCATGTACAACCACAAAACTTGGATCCTAATTAGAATAAGATATACTCCATGTTTGTATAAATATGTCAGAACATACTCTGCTGTCATGTATAACTAAAAAGAACAAAAATAAATAAATAAAATCTAATTTTGAGACAGGGTCTCACTACAATGCTGAGCCTTGCCTCAAACTTGTGATCCTCCTACCTCAGTCTATGGAGTTGCTGAGATTATAGGTGTGCACCACCAAATATGGCCAAAGTGGTAATTTCTTAAGGGTTAGTTGCAACGTAGAGTCTGAAACCACACCAGTAGACTTTTCCTACTTTGTTATATTAAAATCTGTTGGTTTATCTTACTGTTTGAATGAAGCATTTACCCATGCATGATTTTATACCATCATGCATTAGTCATTTGAAAAAGAGTCTTCACTGAGGTATATGCATATCTCAACAGAGATATATTTTATTATATCATAGAACAAAATTGTATTCATTAGTATTGTCATTAATCTTCCCAGAAAGTTTTCAAATACTGGGATCTTGTTAAGTTCATGAGAGCAGACATAAGCTTTCCAAAACTTGAACTTTCCCTTGAAAGCTCAGATTTTACCATTGTCAAGAAATGTGGTCCTTTGTTTTCCTTGAAATAACACATTCATTTCATCTATTTTTGGTATCTGCCATATACTCAATTCTGAATAACTGTAGTTTGTCTGTCAGTCATTTTTTTTCTTCAAGAAAAATGTTGTTCCATTAGAGTTCCATGGCAACCAAAACAACTGCCTAAAGTGCTTTTTCTTGAGATAACCCCCGCAGCTCAGCATATAACGGAAATGCTTTCCGCATGCTTCTCATTTTGTTGCATAGAATATTAAAAGACAAGTATTCCAGGGCCGAGATTGAATGAATTGGTCATCTGGACTGCTTCATCAAGGACATTCTTAAGTAACACTGGCTTTTTAAAATAAATGAAACTGTGTGGTGGTGAAGAATATAATGCTGACTCTCGGTGTGATGTCATTGCCTTGATTCTTGCAGTCTTACCCACCACACTTTTGCATTATCTGTGCAAATGTTGAAACAACGAAAAAGGTGAATAATGTCTTGGATTACTGGGAATATAGCTTTGATCTCCATGCAATTAAGCCTAGAGGTCTAGAAACCACATTTTAAGTACTACTACCATGACTTATTTAACTAAATCCACCCTTGTTAATTGTTTCTGGTAGTTTGCTAATACAAACTTTTCCACAATAAATATCCTCAAATCAATGTTTCTTGATATTTCATTTTCTCTATATGTTAGATGATTTCAGCTTCAAGATTATTAGAAGACCTAGGAAGTCCTTTATTTTCTCTCTCTCTTCTCTCTCATCACGACTACTAACATATATTTGATAAAAGGAAAGGCCAACCACCTCTTATTGTGTAAATATCACCCTTGGGTATATGAAGATGTCAGTTGATCTGCATTCAGAGATTCATAGAGAAGAAGAAAAATAACCCCCCCCCAAAAAAAACCCAGAAGATAGAGGACTTTGATCAGTATTATGCTATCATCCTCTTCATAGGGATACTTTGGAAATTTTAGACACTACCAAAAAATGAGAGTCGTTGATTTAGAATATATTTTATTCTATTTGAACAATTGAATTACTACATAAAATAAATTACTGATGATTATCTATTTAGTCGCTCAAAATTATTTTTGAAGAACCTACTGTGTTCATTCAGCATATGGTTCTAATACTAAGCATTGCAGACAGTAAAAATGTATTAGGGAACACTCTTCACTGCAAGGACTTGACCAAAAGTGGTTTTCAAGCTTTTGCAAAGTCAGCTGTGAAGAGCACATCCACTTTCTCAGTTTTAGACCTATGTATTTACATAGTGTAAATATGTGGTCTTTTATCTCATTAGTAACTAAGGTGCCTATGCAGCCCTGGGTTTACACCGGCTGCCCTCAGCAAACTTGTTAGTAGCACCCTTTCACTCTCCAAACTATTCTAGCTGGAGAAATACATTACATAGTTATGTCTTAATAGTGGACTGAAGAATTTCTTCCAAGTCTCATCCTTAGATTTTTTGATATAACCCACCAAAAGTCTTTGGTAGAAAAGCACTGTCAATGTGCTTTGTATGTTTTCTATACAAATTTCTATACTTTCAAAAATGCTATGAGACTATTAGATCCTCATTTTACAGAGAACAAACTGAAGCCCAGAGAGTGCAATGCTTTTCCTAAGGCTGTAGACAAATAAATGGTTAAAGTAGGATTTTTATTCTTTTGCCTACTTTCAAAATTCAAGTTTTTTCCTCAGGTTTTCAAATAGTGTTTCATGGAACCAGCATCAAAATCACCAGGGTGCTAATTCTGAAGGCAGATTATGGGGCCTCACCCCCAAAACATACTGAACCAGAATCTCTCAGGACCTGGATGTCCACACTTACCATCAGTTCTTTATGTGATTCTCATGCACTGGGACACTTAAAGACCATTGCTTTCAATTATACCACTTCCAGAGCGCAGCACCAACGATATCTTCAAATAAAATATATTTTTCAAAAATTCAAATAAAGCATAAATAGCAGAGATCCTTCTTGAAATTTTTTTTTTTGTCTTGCTTTGTATCAGGGATTGAATGCAGGGGCACTTAATCACTGAGCTACATCTCCAACCCCCTCTTTTATGAGACGGGGAGTTGCTTAGGGCCTTGCTAAGTTGCTGAGGCTGCCTTTAAATTTGTGATCATCCTGCCTTAGCCTCCTGGGATTACAGGCCTCCACTACCATACCTGCCAGACCCTACTTGTAAACTCTAATTTTCTTAGATAATAATGTGTATCTGTTGGCAACTTTGCACAGTTTGTCTTTACTGATGATTAAAATGACCAATCATTCTTCCTGTAAACTGCTTCCCTAAGAGATGTTCCTAGACCCCTTGAAAGATGAGGTAGAAGCTTTTCTGTGAAAAAGTCATTTTGTATATTCACATTGCAGTTTTGGCAATGCTAACTATGGTCATAAAAATATTCACCCAAATTTTGCAAAGGTCGTTGAAGTAAATTATTTTTCTTACTATTGATAAACTATAAGTAGAATCAACTTCTTTTGGCATTCAAACCAATAAAATTGTTTAGCAGCTAATACTGAAAAAAAATTGAGATTTATGCCTCTCTACCCACTGAATATTTCCCATTCATAGATTTTATGTTTGGAGAGCAATAAAGATCAACTAATTCCATGTGATGTGACTTGTAGAATACATTCCTGATACACAATATAATGGATTTTGAAATGGATTTTGACACCCCTTCTCAAGTTTGCCCTAAACAGAATATTACTGGATACCTTTTGCAGTCTCTCATCTGTAAAAACATCTTGAATGCTCCAGATCTCTGATGCTCTTGAAAAATATCCTTTACCTTTGTGTTGTGGATGAATTTCTAGATTTCATACAGGTTTTGTCTTGGCTATGCTAGGATAGGACTTTTTGCCTGGGAGAAAGACTGAGTGAGATTAAGTCACACTCACAGAAAGTTCTCTAGACAGAGGAGAAGTATGGCTAGATAGAAACCAGTGTTGAGACAAGGTGAAAACCTCAGTCTAATCTGGATCAGATTCAGTGGTCAAAGAGAAGACAGATCTGAGTTATATGCAAAACAGCTGGCTTAGAATCCCAGCTACTTGGGAGGCTGGGAAAGGAGGATCACAAATTTGAGGCCAGCCTGGGCAACTTAGTGGGGCCCTGTGTCAAAAAAAAAAAAGGGCTGAGAATGTTGCTCAGCAGTAGAACACCCCTGGGTTCAATCCCCAGAACCATTAAAAAAAAAAATGAAGGCATATCTGAGGGGTATCAGGACATCATCTTGTCTGATTTTGAGGTATTTGTTTCTCTTTCTCTTCCTGTCCTGGAAGCACAAGATGAGAACAGTGAGTCTAGGAGGAAGGCCCAGCTCAATGGAAAATGCTCCTAAAGAAATTGGGCAATAAATTTACCTAGGACTGAAAAGTGAAAGAAAGTAACTGGGACCAGGGACCTAGAAGATGAGTCAGGCAAGCAGAGTTGCTATGCTCATCAAGGTCAAGGGAGACTGTAGCATGGCCTCTTTGAGCATTAGGTTTCTGTTTGGATTGAACTACAGAGGAGACTCTGCTTCTGGACTCCATTTGCTAATTGGAGGGGTGGAGACCAGAAACAATGCAACACTTACATGGCTCTCATCTGCCTGTGGCCTTGGCTAGTCTGAGTTAGAGTTAGCACCTTCACTTATAGCTGTAATTCATTTGCATGTTTTAATACAGTCACACTGTATGTATGGTTCCTTTTCTTGGGTCATTATCAATGTCCTACTTAGATTCATCATCAAGCATGCCTAATCTGGAGACTTTCACTGAATACTTTAGGCTGAAAGAGCTACTAAACTTGATATTGATATCCTAAACCCTTGTAAAGTTGGACAGCGCCAACTGTCACTGTATGACAGTGCCAAGTGATATTCTGATATTTGGAAGCTTCTATGATGAATCTTGTTATTATAATAAGGATGGTACATTTCATTTGTAGGAGTTCAGACAGATCCAGGTCAAACTCAGAGAGAAGAACAGTCAGAATCTCTTGAAATAATAGAATGATTTCCTCCCTAGAATTCATCATTTATGAGGAAGACATTTGTATTGATGGCTTATAACTGTTTTAATTCCTCAGACATGCATATTTTATCTTGGCCACATTATATTCAGGACATTTGAAAACTATTAATGAAGGACAAGTTTTAGCAGAATTGATGTAAGTAGTCTAGAATAGAATTTGACAAAAATATAAAGGTGCAGCACTCTAGCAAAGCCATATTATTGATTCATCTTCAGACAGGTGTCTGTACTGACCTTATTGATCTTTCGAACTTCCTTAGTAATATTGCAAAATGGCATTATTTTTTGCTCCATCCCTCACTTTACCAATGACAGCTCTGTATGACAGAAGGGTTGCTTGGGATTTTCTGGTAATGAATTTTATAGTTCCTTTGGTTGACTTTCAGAATTTTGTGGTATTGAAACTTATCTGGGTTGACAGTATGCTGGATAATGTAAACAATGTTTCATCTGAAAGGGAGGGTGGTTTGGTAAGGAAATCAGTCCTGAGCCTGTTCCTTACACACTGAGTCAGTCTTGGAGATTTACTTGGACACTCTCTCTCCCTCCTCAGACGAACACTTATAGAATCAATAAAATCAATAGGAGTTTACTTTTCCTGTCTGCTCAGTTTTTGACCCACTGTTAAATATCACAAAGAGCCTGGGAATGAGGTCCCAGGCCTATCTTCTATAAGGGCTGGGGTGCAGTGGGCTAGCAGGGAGGACTGGGAAGGTTCTCTTCCCAGTAGCGCCAGGTAGAAGTAGCAATTAGAATGAACTCTTCTAAAGTCACTGGGCATGAATGTTTCTGCCAACCCCCTACTCAAGGATCACTGCAAAGACACAGATTAGTGATTCTTCTAGGATCCTAGAAATGAATGATGACATCTAATATTTCATTTCCTGCTCAGTCATCCTGGAAAGGATTCTTTCTGCATTTCATGAGATTGCACTAAGCAAGAAGGCAGGGTGTCATATAATTGGGGTCACTGTGACTCTCTATTATTATTGTACTCTACTTGACTTCCTATAGTTATACTAGTGCTGATGGGACTTAACCAAATTGGCTTCTGTTTCAGTGCTGATATGTATGGTTAAGACACAACCAATAATTGATGATCATTATTTTTTAAAAACTGCCATTAGACATTCTGAAATAAAGGAACCTACACTTAATTGTAGTACCCAGTCCATTGGAGGAAATAAGTGTTCAGAAAAGTGAATATAATTCTTTCTAAGAGGGTGACTCTCCTAGTTGAGTTCTCAGAATACAGATGGATTAGACAGTCTACCCTCCACAACAAGCAGTGATGAAGATGTGGCCAGCTTGCTAGAGGGGAAATGAATCACATTTCAGCTCTAAAAGTAGTCATACAGGCTCCCCCACAACCCATCTCCTGAACAAACCTCGTGGTGGATTTAGCAAACTGAGTCAAGTTTAGAGGTTGCTTCATTTAAAAAAAAAAACAGTGTAATTAAACAAAAACAACAACAACAAAAAATTACAAAGAGAACAGCTAGTTGCCAAGTAGTCAAGGAGCAAATAACACTGGCACTTAATTTTCCAGATGCCTCATGTCTAAGTCCAAAGAACCAGTTGGATACCATTGAAGCCTTCAGCAAAGTTAACCTCCCATTTAACTCTCTTTTTTTTTTTTTTTTTGATCTTTGTGCTTAATACAGGCCATCATCTGCTCACACATAACTGGGATACTACAGATCAAAGAGCCTCTAATTATCTGAGATTTCTTCAGAACTTAAACTTTACCAGCTCAACTAATAAGATAAAAAGATAGCTGAGGTAGAGTACTGACAAAACCTGCTAGATCTGCAGAGATAGCAGTGGAAAGGAAGATGCTTGTAACAAATACACGCTTGTTTGTTTTCACTGAACTTAAAAGAATGTAATAAAACCATTTTTCTTAACTGACATACATGAAAGGGTTTCACCTGAAAGTTACTAAAATGTTAGAGATGGCTCATCAAGGTCCACTTGAACAACGTTCATCAAAGGGTATCTAAGCATCCAACAAAATGGGGAATATTAACTGAGAGTAGATCATTATAGGTCTTAAGAACATACCACTCTACATTATTTGGGTTATCATTTCATGTTTGTATCCAGGACCCTGACTTAATGTTTGCCTAGCACATGCCCAATATTCCATGACTGTGTCTCAAGAGAATTCTAAGTAACAACTTTAGAGATCTCATGGCACCCTGCACTGGGGCAACCTCTCCATTGCTGGTACTTACCTGTTACTTTAAGTCATTTTTTTATCCTCATTTTCTCAATATTTACTTCTAAATAACAAAGGCAGTGATACCACTGCCAATTGTGGTAGAAAAGAGAAAAAGCAATTGAATTGACTAAGATTTTAACACTTTTATGCATATAATCAGTGTTGGGAGAAGCTCTTCCACTCTTCTCATGCTAGAACAGAGGGTACCTCGCCTGGGGACTCAGTCCAGCTTGGGATAGCTTTTATCATTATAAAAGGCCTCCTGGTCTTGACATGAATTCTGCTTCCTGAGAACCCAACCCTTTGCTTGCATATCTAATCTCATGAGCATCCTTTGAACATCTGAAAACAGTACTATGTGCTCCTCCTCTTCCTCCTTCCCCCATCCAAGATGAATATTCTTATTTCCAAAGACATGGCTTGCAAACCCTATTTTCTGCTTCAGGTCCATTCCAGTTTGCTTAAGCCATTTTTAAAACATGGAGTACCAAAACCTGAAAATATGCTTTTTCTAATATTTTCCTGCTATATTCATTGTCTTGGATACACTGGACTCAAGCTTGAAATTAGCTGGCACCTTCAAGATATTCCTCTATCTCTGGTACCACCAAGCAACATTAGCTTTTTCTTTATTGTTGTTTCTGAGTTTAAGGCTTTTTATTTATATTTAAAATTTTCATCTCCCTTTTTGGATGAGGTTTCAAGCTATCATTACAGACTATTGAGATTTTCTGAATCTTGGAGTCTGTCATTTGTGTGATAAATGGTACATCCTATTAGCTTATCCTCTTCTAAGCCAACAGTAAAATAAATACCCAAATAAACCAAATATCAAGACCCAGGACTTCTACCTGAATCCCATCTCCAGCTTCTCTCTCAGAGGCTCCAGATGGGAGGCATTTACACACTCTAAGTGCCTTAGAGCCAGGATTATCTCTGTGCGTTTTGATATCTAGAAGGGACTAAATCCCTCAGCACTTTGATTTCCTCCAGGTTAAGCAGGAGCCCGCTTCAAACTGGGCAGGAGCCTTTTCCCGCCAGGGATGGTTTTTCATTTCAGCTTAAAGTCCTGCTTTGGAATGCAACCTTAAGAGACTTCTGACTTTTCTTTCCTTTTCTCCCATAGTGTAGATCTGATTTTATGCCCCTCTGGGCCTCTATTTCATCCTACCCCACAAGATTTTCTTCTCTTCATAAAAGATCATGTTAATCCATCCAGAGGAAACACTCTGGAGGGAAAGAAGCAGAAACCACCTGAGGAGAGAGACAGACGGAGCGGAGGGTAGAGTGAGATTGTACTTCACATCTGGAAATTCCCTCATTCCTTCTTTGCTTCTCTGCTGTGGGTATTTAAAATGAAGCAGAACTGACCATGTGGAGTGTGTAAGCCAAAGCCCTCAGCGAAAATGCAGACTGTAACAAAATAATGGTTTAATGAGACCTGGGGGTTGGAGTTGTTTCAAGGCAACAGGGTATTATTTTAACAAACTTCCAAGTTTGAAAGATTCAGAGCACAATTTGCATATCGACCAAACACTCAAAGATCCACAACCTACAGGCTCTAACTTGCAATCAGAGTCATTTATCTCCTTTAGTTCAGGAGAGGCACTACCCTGGGTGGCTGCAGTCATTCAGGAATAAGAGCCAGGAAACAGCTTGGCACTCCTTTGCTCTGTGTCTTTGGGTATTAATTATGTGGGCCTGTTTCAACCTTTGTAAATTGTGATGGTGCTGAATTATATCATCCTGAAGTGTCTTTTAGTTTTGACATTGTCATTCTTTTAAAAATAATTGGAGCATTTTGAAGTTTATTATATTTGTGATTACAATAAAAGGTGTGTTCATTACAGAAAAATTAGATAAAACTAAGTAACAAAAATCTTTGTAATACCACTGCCCAAAGATAACTGCTGTTAATATTTTGCTTTATTTCAAACTCTGTTTTCTATGCATACATATTTACACATAGCATTTAAGTATTAGACATACTTATGGTGCTTGCTCACCTTGATTTCCTTCCTGACTAACCATATGTACTTTAAGCCAGTGACCTATCCTCTCTGGTCACTGGACATAAGGGCAGCCCATACTTAGACTAACAAAGAACCTAGTAGTTACAGGCTGACTCAAAAAAGATGAATTTGACCAATCAGCGTAGTAATTCAGAATTAAGAAGCTAAAAAATAAAATCAGAAATGCAGCTGAGATGAGCAGATGCAAGATAGAACAGAAGCTAAAACATTCTGCACTATGTACAGAAGTTATGAGAAACCAAAAGCTGTGTTTAGGGAAGGAAGGTTGATATGGTAGAGAAAGGAATAAGTAACAGGCAAGCAGAAGAAAAGGGCTCAAGAGGGAAATCTAGGAGCCTGGAAGAGGAGCCATAGGTTTAGTAATTTTCCAGATTCAACTTCTTAGAAGTTTGTTATTGATTTCTATGTTTTGATTCTCAGGAGACATCTGAAACATACTTAGAATAAAGGACTGTTTATTTGATCTGGGTCAATGTTATTGCCACAAAGAGACCTGACTTTAAACAATTTAAATTTGAGCTGGAAATTTTTATTGACCATTATAAAATATTCCTCCAGTTTATCACATGTTTTAAACACAAATTTTTAATGGCTACATACTATTTCATAGTATGGATACACTGTATAAAGACTATGACAACAAAGTTGATTAAAATTATTTTAACACCTGCAGTTTCCCAAATTGTGAAAAATAGAAAGTTTGGTGTGGTCTATTTTCAGAATATAGTATTTAGCTTTAAATGTAAAATTACTTGGGAGTAATTTTAAGAAACGCAGCTGGAAGGGAAAGCAGAATGAAAAGTTAAAAGGCTTTAATAGCCCCTTGATAAACAGGAGGGGGGTGGGGCGCTGGCCAACAGAAATAAACTACAAGATTGCTCTCAACCCAAGAAGGCCTTTGGGCCACAAGAGAAAAACAGGAGGTGGGGGACAACAAAGGTACATTTCTTTTTAAAAACCCAATAGGAGACAGTAAAACCTAGGTGAGCTCTGGAAAGACTGTACACCCCATGTACTTAGTCATTGAGGAACTGGGGGAAGGACTTTGCTCACTAGGAAATAAAATGCTGATGGTAACTGCTCTGGGGTGTGCCCACTCGCTCTCATCTTTCCAGACTAGCAGTAAAATGCTTTTTGTTAAAATTCCTTAGTCCATTCTTTGGGTTTGGACAGGTGAGTGTGTTTCTCATACAAATGATTCAAAAAAGATCTTTCAAGAATCCTTTCGCTTGCCAGAAGTGATAGTACACACACACACACACACACACACACACACACACACCAACTTAATAGGAGTTAGCGTGGAGAAATCCTGCCTGCTTTCCTCCCACCTCACCTCCCCAAATCCATTGAACAGTTTCCTAACTGTACCCATTAAAATATGAAAGCACATTGG
This sequence comes from Ictidomys tridecemlineatus, assembly GCF_052094955.1. Classification (NCBI taxonomy): domain Eukaryota; kingdom Metazoa; phylum Chordata; class Mammalia; order Rodentia; family Sciuridae; genus Ictidomys; species Ictidomys tridecemlineatus. Next base: position 62,379,356 of record NC_135485.1, read on the forward strand.
GTATTTTCCATCTCCCCCATGCCATTATAATTCAGAAAAGGGCAGACACAGCCCTGCCCTGATTTGATCTTAGTCACAGAACAGGAAAATCTGGGGTAAAGGTCACTGTGAAGTTCAGAGGAACAGGTTAGGTACACGGAAACAGCACGCTACTCTGAATCTATTTTCTTTCTAATAGAAAGATTGAAAAATATAAAATGCCATTACTATCCTTTATAACAACAGAAGACAAAGTACCACTCATAGATGGGCACCGGCACTTGGTAACAACTTCAGCAAATTATGAAGGGTCTAAAAGTTTCATTTTGTTGCAAAATATCAAATGCTGCTCTCTGAAGTTTAGAATATTGTTTGAAAAAGAAAGTCCACCATCTTCCATCTTCCATAGCACAAATTTTATTCATGAGGTAACTTGAAAACGTTCCTGTCGCTCCTCTTTCCCAACCTAATAAGGCAATTGGTCTTCCTCCTCTCATTCTCACTAAATTTACACTAGTCCTCACAAAATTATCCTAACACAATATTATCAAATACATATGAGAGAGAAAACCCATAGCTTTAATTAATTTAATTAAAGTATTGAGGACACCTCTGAATGTAAAGCAGCCTGAGTGTGTGTGTGTGTGTGTGTGTGTGTGTGTGTGTGTGTGTGTGTGTTTTCCTTTACCATATCTCTTTTCAGGGAATTCATGACAGGCAGACACTCTGATGTAGCTAAACCACCTAAGAGATAAGGGACTTCACATTTTAATATTTATTTGTAATTATTTAAGTATGATTATGAACCTACTTCCCTCAAAAGTTAATCCTGAAGAATGCAAGACCAAGTACATGAAAATCATTTTATAGAATTTCAAGCTGTTTACAAATGGAAGGAATGCTTTACTTTTGCTGGAAGGTCAAATAAGCAATAAGGTCTAGTGAACTGAACCAACTGGAAGATAACTGAGAGATAACAGGGTTCAGATCCTATATCTACTTGACCCTGGACAAGCTCCTCACCACGGAATTTTCATTTCCTCATCTACAATAGAGTACTATTGAGTATGATGTATTTCATCAAAGTTAAATGTATGCTGTGTTAGTGATGTTGTTAGTGATGTTTTTGTTTTGTTTGTTTGTTTTGTTATCAGGGATTGAACTCAGGGGCACTCGACCACTGAGCTATGTTCCCAGCCTGATTTTGTATTTTATTTAGAGACAGGGTCTCACTGAGTTGCTTAGCACCTCATTTTTGCTGAGACTGGCTTTGAACTCTCCATCTTCCTGCCTCGGCCTCAGGCATGCATCACTGTGCCCAGCTGTTATCCTAAATCAATCTAAAAGACATTTGTGATGTGTCTGTAATAAAAGTGGCCTTAATCAACATCCTTGTTTCACACTTAAATAGGAATTTCTCTGGTGATCCACAGTTAGCTATGAGCTGACTGTTGATTTTCAATATCATAAAAAACTTTCCTTGAAAATCTTCTTATCAAGGGAGTGTAACAGAGTAGAGGGAAGTGGGGAAAGCAAGGAAGGAAGGGCACAGGGAAGTCCTGGGGAATGAGATCAACCAATGAATGCTAACTGCGTGTGGGACTATACCACAATGAACCCTGCTTACATATATGATAATAAGGCACTCACCAAAATAATAATGGAAGGGAGATTAGTGGAATAGAGCAAGCAGATCACGGAGAGGGAGAAGGAGAAGAAAAGGGGCAGTCCTAGGGAATGAGATTGACCTAATTATTTTACATGCATGTACAAATATAACATAATGATGCCAAAATTACTTATAATTTTAATATTGAAAATTAAATATTAAAGTTGTACATTTCAATGTAGCCATTGGAAAAAAAAGAAAATCTTCTGATCAAAATGCAAGAGATAGAATTGTTTATATCTTCTTTCTGATATTTTATTTCTATTTATAAGTATACCTCTCTGTATAGAAAAGCCCATGTGAATAAACCAATAAACATTAGAATTAATTTTTTAAATTTTTAATATGGTGACCACTTTGCAAGTAAATATTCAGACTCACAGAGGATTCTATGTCACATGTTAACTGGGAAAGAATTAACTTTCCAATGATGATCCTAGAGAAGTTGGATAATTTACAGAAAAATAATCAACCTTGATCATCATCTCATCCTATAATCAAAAGTCTTTCATCCCATAATTATTTAGTGTTAAATGTAAACACTGACACCACAGAAAAACTGGAAGAAAAGAAAGGTGACCATATTGGTTACTTCACTAAACACACACATACACACGTACTTACCCCCATGTAGATTTACCCACGGAGAGACAGAGGTATACAAATGTAGATACTTACTCAGATGTCAAAAAATATAGTACAATTGTTATGAGAAGACGTTCTCATTGTGATAATTGATTGCCTTGATCCAAATAACCTGGGGCAGGTGGAACCAGGGACAGGACTCTTCCAACACTCCCTGCATTAATACCTGTGTCTAATACTACATACTATCTTTAATTCAAGAAAATTCCTTTCCCAGATAAGAGGGCGCTGTTTTTTAAGTCTAAATTTTAGAAGCTGCTATATCTAACTCAACAAAGTTAATACAAATTCTGGTTGTAAAGTATTACAACCAGAATAAAAATATAAAAGAAAACCTATTTTTCAAATCTGAGTGAATCTTTATGTCAAGTTAAAAACATTTATGTATATATCATCTTTGTAAAGTTTTATGAGAGCCCTAAAAAATGAAATAGCTAACAGGGGGAAATATTGATTTAAAAACATAACAAGTTTATTTATGTTTATTGTATGAGTTCAACCTAAATAATAAAGCTGTCCTGTTTTAATCTTCTCTTAGGGCCCATCCTAGCCCAAGGAAACAGCCAAAGAGAACAAAATCCAACTCCATGACCTCCGTGCATACTTTATTAAAGATAGCTTTGTTTTATGTGGTGGGACAGAGATATCAGAAAACATGAGGTTTCTCTGCATAAAGCCGTAACATTACTAAAAATCCCCTCTGCCTGTCCTCATTAAAGCCTCAGCAATCAGATTCCAAAGTGTAGCACATTCTGACATTTTTCTTTTCTCTTTCTCTTCCCTCCTGTCAAGTCTCTCAAACTTCTTGCTATTTTCATTACTTCTTTTTCTTCAAACAGGTATCTCCATATTTCCACATCTTAAAAAAAATGTTCCCATGTCTTTTCTTATCTCTGACAATTTAGCCTGGATTCCCCCATATCACACCTCACTCCATTCATCAGAACTACAGACTTGACATTCTTCCTAATGACTGGAAAAATGAGGAACAGAAAAGAGAAAAGGGGAAAGACAGAATGGATTATCAACATTCAATTAAATATGTGGTTTAATATGTTTTTCTTGTCTCCCTGTCACATATGGAAAAAGAGGTCAGTTTAAAAAAAACACTAAAATTCCAATAGAAAACTGGTTTCAAGTATATAAAAATATATTGCACATACACAGAAATATATATTAAAAATGAAGATATGAAAAATCAATACCACTAGCAAACAATACAAATGAAAAACACTGAGATATCATGATTTAACAGATTGAATTAGCAAAGATTAAAATTAAAATATTCAGTGCTGATGGAGGGATAGTGAGATTGGCATTCTTACATGTTGCTAATAGAAATAAAGACTGAACAACCTTTCTGAAATGCAAGTAAGCATTGCAGGGTACAATTTTAAAGTTTTCAACCTTTGCCATTCATTTCTAGAATAATTATAAAGTATTGTAGAAGATCTATGTATGGGTACTTTGTTATTGGTTTTAACATTGTTTATGAAGACAAAATTAGACACAACAAAAATGTCCAGAATTGGTTGTTGGTAAAGTAATTTAAAAAGTATTAGTGATGAAAATTGAGATTTCTGAAATCTATTTAATTATATTATAAAATGGTTATGCTAAAATGTGAAGCAAGGTTATAATGGGTAGAAAGCTCCATAGGATAATCTAAGTTCTATAACATAGATGTATGTAAGTAGGAAGGAAATATACCAAAATATCAACCATGGTTATCTTTGTGGAAATTTTTACTTCCTTCTTGATCTTCCCTGAATTTTCCACATAACCCATAATGAGGAAGTCTGAAGTAGTACTACTTTCATAATAATAAAAGGTTTTATTTTTATTTTTTAACCAAGAAAAGGCATCAAATTCTATTATAAATAACCAAATGCCCCCCCCAAATAACCAAGTGCCATTTCTATTTGTCATTAGTAAGCATTTCAAATTCATGGATGCAATTTAAAGACTTTTGTAAGAGACTTTCTTGAGAACAGACTGTAATGCTTTTGTAACAGGTAATTTAATAAATTTGGAAGAGATTATGGAGAGAAGTGGGGCTGAGGAATTAAAAAACATAATGAGAATTCTAGGGTTTCAGAAAAAGACTTAATCACTTGCTCTAAATAGTAAAGAAAGCAATGAATAATTAAAAGCCAAAATGAATTACTATTGTGTTTACGTCTTCCCATTGTTCTGAGATGCTTAATAGATTTTTTCAAAGCATTTTTAAACTTATTATCTTCACAACTTTATCAAGAAGTAATCACATCTTTCTTTCATATTTTGAAGTTGTTTTTATTGTTTACCTTCTTTCAACTGTATGACTATGGACAAATCATTGTTGAGCATCTGATGCTAACTATAGGATATTTGATATTGATCAAACATAATTTCTTAACATTCAAGCTTTCTGGACACGTCAGTTACAAATTGTCTGCAACATCATAGAGCTGAAAGCTAACACAGGAGAATGAATTTGGTTGATTCCTTAAGATCATGTCTTAACCAAATCATCCTTTCTTTTATTCCACTCTTCCACATTCACCTGAGGTAACTAAATAGGAAGATAAAAATCATTAGAATAAACTCATCTTTTACCATTAAAAAATCATCTTTGGGGCTGGGGATGTGGCTCAAGTGGTAGTGCGCTCGCCTAGCATGCGTGTGGCCCAGGTTCCATCCTCAGCACCACATACATAAAAGATGTTGTATCCGCTGAAAACTAAAGAATAAATATTAAAAAATTCTCTCTCTCTCTCTCTCTCTCTCTCTCTCTTTCTCTCCCCCACCCCGCTCTCTTTAAAAAAATAAAGAAAAAATAAAAAATCATCTCAGAATCTAACTATTCTTAGAGAGTCCTGATACCAGTATCTTTATGTATTATATTTATGAAGTTCTTCTGGTCATTAAAAACATCTCAAATGGGTGGGACTTAAAAAAAAAACACAAAACTTCTCAGGGGATTCCTGGTTTTCCTGGGTTGTTCCAATTTTGGAGTAGTTCCAGAAGTGAACACTTCCCCAGTAGCTAATGATGTCTCTGGGGAACCCCCACAGCTAGATTTATGATCTTCTGGTGGAAAACAGCTTCTAGCATTAGAGAACCCAAGTGTACTCTTAGGCTAGACTCCATTCTCAGGCAGTTAGGGCCTCTTTGGTCACTCAGAGGTATTTCAGGCCAACCACCACAAAGGTAGTTCATTCTTCTAGTTTGCTTTAAAGCAAAAAACATGCATTTCAAAGGACATAAAATATATATGTACAGTTAAGAAGCAGCTATAAAGGAACACCCATATGGCTATCAACCAAATTAAGAATACTGTCAACACCCCAGGAAACACCCTGTAAAGCTCTTCCTTTTCACAACCCACTCCCTGAGTTCAATTGACGCACTCCCTCTTCCCCCAGCAAGGATTCTTGGCCAGAATTTTATCAGCCTGGAGAAGTGTTAGAAAGGCTTTCCAAAAATAATCCTTACTGTATAGCACATGACACTGTGTTGGCATTAATAAAAAAGCTGCTACTATTTTTAAATTTTTTTCTATGGATCATATAAAATAATTATTTTCCAGAACCCAAAGGCATCTAAGTTCTAGAGGACAGCTTGATTCAGCAGTTCAATAATTCAACTTGCTTTTAATGATTATTTCTAAAAGAATATTTAAAGCAATTTACATTTCCTCTTTTGAATTCTATGTTTAGATCTCTTAGACACTGGGTTTTTAGTATTTTCTCCAGCCTCTTGTTTAAGGAGGCAAAGTCCTTGTTGCAATATAATATATTCTTTTGTGTTTTTCAATGATTTTCAAATAATTTGAGCATTTCCAAATATACACAAAAATAGAGGAAATATTATAAAGAACCCACATGTATTTAATACCTAGCATAACAATTATCAACATTTGGCAATTCCTTTTTTTTTTTTTTTCTAGTACTGGGGATCAATTTCAGGGACTTATACATGCAAGGCAAGTTCTGTACTACTGAACCACATTCCCTAGCGAATTCTAAAATTTTTGTTCACTAATTCTTTTTCCTTTACTCATGGTTCTTTTGCTGAAGCAATTTAAAGTAAACCTCAGACATAATATAATGTCACATACAAATACTTTAGAATATACCTCTAGCTTATAAGAGCTTTTAAATAATAATCAATATACCTACCCAATTATTAACAATAATTCCTTCATATCTAATATCTATTTTCAGACTCAATATTCCTGACTTTAAAAAATGTCAATTTAGAATTAAATTTTTGTATCCAGACTCAAATAGGACCTACATGTTACATTCAGTTGATATTTCATTTAAGTTCTTCCATTCTTTCTTATATTAGGCTATCTTTTTTTTTTTTTTTTTTAAGAAACTGATTCTTTTAACCTAAAGAACATCCTAGTTCCTGGATTTGTATAATGGTATCCTCCTGGTGTCATTTACTACTTTTCTTTCAAGTGATAGATCTACAGATATGATAAGATTTGGAAAAATTCTTTTAGGCAAAGCTTCACATGTGGTGCCATCAACTTCCTGTTGTATCCAGTCCTCAGACATAATGTATGAGAGTCCCTCTTTTAGTGATGTTCAGATTAATTAGTGGTTTCAGGTATTGTCAGCCTGACTTATTCTTTACAAAATTTTCAACAAACTAATGATTTTCACAGTTACTGATAATTGCTTTTTACATCCAGTTCTACAGTTGGGCTCTACTACTGGAAGCTAAGAAAGTCTTACTGTATGACAATATTAGATCATTGAATGATCATTTGTATTTTTCCAGGATTAAAAAAAAATTGGATCAATCTGGAATTCACTTTAGTGTACAAGGGAGTTGAGGATTTAAACTGATGTGTTCTGGAGAAAATGTGTTCCAAAAAGAAAAGTAACCGAAATGGCCTAACACCACACACCTGAAGATGGAATTCTGACTAGCTACTGTGCCTTTCTAAGAGGGATCCCAAATTGTTTCCCAAACATTCAATAATTTTCCCAAAGTTACTAGTGTCCTAGCCATGGTACACTAATCAGAAAGAGATTTCCTTACTTACAGAGAACCTAGAACAGGATTAGTCTGAGAGAATGTCCTTAGGTATCTGTTGCATCTTCTTACAGCAGGTGGGGTTTCTACAGCAGAAGAGAAAACTCACTTTTGTGATTACTCAGAGTTTTGTACAATTGCTAAGTTTTAAAATCTTGAAAATGTCAGCGTTTTATTTCTGCAAACCATCATTTTGTCACCAAGGGAAATGACCTTGAAAAAAATCTATACACATGACATAATGACTCAAAATTAAACAGAAGTCATTATATTTCCTTTCTTTCCTTCTTTAAGAACATATTCACCACTTTCCAAATGTTGGCACCTTACACCTGCTCCTTAAATTACCAGAAATGAAACTTATTGAAAGGATAATTATTTAGACTATTTCTTTTCTACCTTAGAAAAAAGATGTATCAGATACTTGGTTTAAATTTGAAAAAAAAAGCTGTAAGGCTTATTATGAATGGTTTCTTTGATTCTAAAAATTCTCCATTCAAATTAATGCTAGGCTAGTCTTGCAAAAAAATTGATTGCATTATCTTTTTGCTCAAGAACATCTTTGGTTGATCACTGCTTACAAAACCAAGTTCAAATTTGTGTTCTTTAGCTATAGATCCCTCACTTCCTGGCTACCCTTTCTTCTCCCACTCATTCTTCAGGGTTAACTCCTGTCTATTCTCCAATTTCATGTGTTTTACACACTCTTAACCCAATCCTCAGCCCCTTTCTCACTCCTCTCTCCCAATATAGATTTTAGTCTCTATTTTTCAACCTCACACCAAATTTAGTTTCCTCTCCAAGTATTTTCCTATTGGTGGTCCTTGCAAATCTTTCCATTCTTTAAATTATGCCCCTTTAGAAACAGAATGACATAGTTTAACATATATTTTTATTCCTTTTTGTTCACAGTGTATCTTTTATGGTTGTCTTACTAGTTTGTAAGAACAGACATGGTATGTTACATAGGACTTTAGTTTTAGACTTAATTTAATTGAAATTCCTGTGAAATTTTTAAATAACAACTTTAAGGGTGTGCTTATCAAATTCACATGACATAATCCTGAGAGTGTGATAAGGTCTCATGTTTTCACTTTTCATGTCTTCCTATCTGTGTTAGTGAGGCATCACTGTGATCAAAATACCCAACAAAAATAATTTAGAGGAGAGAAGTTTTAGTTGGACTCATGGTTTCAGAAAATCAGTCCTGAATCCACTGCTCTGGGCTCAAGTAAGGGGAAAGAAAAAGGGGAAGTGGGCACAGGGAAGATGAACTCTCCCAAGGCACCCTCCCAGTGACCTACCAGCCACACCCCACCTGCCTACAGTTACCACCCAGTCAGTCCATTCAAACTAGGATGAACTGAGTAGGCTGCAGCTCTTATAATTCAATCCTTCACCTCTGAACCTAGCTGCATTCACACAGGAGCTTTTGGGAGACATCTCATATACAAACCATAACATTATATTTAGAACCTCTGAAGTAACCTTGAAGGTCTTCCATCAATAAATGAAGTCTATTTTTCCAGGTTTGAACTTTGCTAGCTTTAGAGTTTATTTTGGTTAATAGAATCTGGATCAAATGCAGGTATGCCTGTCCTGAATTTAGGATTCATGGGGCCTTTCTTGATTTCATTTGCTGTCATGAGACCCATCCTCTGCCATGTGCAGAAGTCCAGGCTAGCCTGCTGGAGAATGACAGACCATTTGGAGACTTGCCATTCTCTGAAGTGCTTCTAGACTAGCCATTCCAATCAGTTCCCCTTGACATGCCAGCTAATCCGAGATGCTAGAGCCAATGTCGAGTCCAAAAAATCACTTAGCTCAGCTCAACTGAACTGCTGATGTGTAGAATTAGAAGCAAAACTGTTACATTAATCCATTAAATTTGGGGTGGCTTAATATATAACACATGTTAAGGGATAAACCAAAAATATTTTTTAAAATGTTAGACGGCAGAATCTTAATACTAAGAAAGTTCATCATTCTAGAATAATAAACTATGCTGTTCAGATAAAATGTAACTGTGGTAAGTGCAAACTTCTAAATTCAAGTTCAAAAATCCAGATGTAGAATATAAAATAGCAGAGATATAACTTATCAACATGTATGCAAAGCACTTATTGGCTTTGCTCGGCCATAAGTATATGACTCAACCCTGTGTTCCACACTTCCAATGAAGCTAATCTTATATAAAATTAATACTAGTATGTTTTAGTGTATAAGAACCTAAAATAGAGCTGTCCATAGGAAAGTGATCAAGATGCTAAAAGGGCCTAGAAACTATCTCAAACAAGGAAAAATGAAAGGCAATGCAATTGTGAATACAGTAGAAAGACTGAAGGACTACAGTGGATAAGAGAGCTATGTGACAAAGAATTGGGAATGTTTCATGTCATCTCACTGAAAGTTAGGACCCAAAGCTTCAGATGAACATTGAGAAGAAAATGAATTAGAGAGGCTGCATATATATGCTATTTAAGAATATACCCATTTTTTGCCAGGCATAGTAGTGCATGCCTATAATCTCAGCAGCTTGGGAGGCTGAGGCAGGAGGATCATGAATTCAAAGCCAGTCTTGGCAACTTAGCAAGGCCTTAAGCAACTCAGTGAGACCCTGTCTCTAAATAAAATATTAGAAAAGGGCCGGGGATGTTGCTCAGTGGTCAAGCACTCCTGGATTCTGTCCCTAGTACCAAAAAAAAAAAAAAAAAGACATTTTGGAAGGAAATAATAACAGTACCATTCTATAAGGTGTGATGAAGATTAGCTTAGATTTTGAAGTTGTTTAGATTAGTGTCTAGCACATAGTAAGCACTCAATAGATTGTATTTATTATCATTAATAATAAGAGCAATATAAACATGAAATGAACTGCCTCAGAGGCAGAAAGCTCTCTCTCACTGACAATATTCACAGGAGTCTTGCCAGATGTTTATTAGAACAGATAAACATCAGGACAAAAGTTAGAGTAAGTGACATTGAAATTACCTTCTAATACAAAATAAATCTATGTCCCTTAAGACTTGAATAAGTTCATTGTTCCTTTCAAAATAGCACTATTGACCAAATTATACTCATCTAGAATATTTGATTAAATTTTTATTATATAATTATAAATGTATACTTTCCCTTTCATAACAGTTGATTCATGCTGAAATGAAGGTATGTGAGGATTCTGATTTTTTTTTGTATCTCCTATCCTCTAAAGTAAGTAGACCATTAAAGTTTGTTTTTCTTAACTTCAGTGTGGAGCATGGTTCGGTGGCACATGCCTGTAATCCCAGCAGCTTGGGAGGTTGAGGCAGGAGGATCAAGAGTTCAAAGCCAGCTTCAGTTATTTAGCAACTCAGTGAGACCCTGTCTCTAAGTAAAATACAAAAAAGGACTGGGGATGTGGCTCAGTGGTTAAGTGCCCTGACTTGAATCCACAGTATCCCTCCCCCCCAAAAAATCAGTGTTGACTAAAACTAAAAAGTACAGGCTTTAGTGCTTCCTTATGCATCATTTAAATTTGTGTGTGCTAAGCTCTCAGATTTTTACATGTGGCTTTCCCCTTCAAGGTATAATAAGCCTGTCACTTGTGATTGATCCCATATCAAAAGTTCAAACTGGAGTCAAAAACCACTTTTCCTTCTCTACATACGGTACCTGGAAACACTGGCAACAATTCCTGCTGCCTCCAAAGGCACAGCAGACAATCCCAACCCCCACTGCAGATCTGTTCAATAAAATAGCTTTAGTAGAATCCCCCAAACTTAGTAATGTGCTTATTATCCTCAATTATCTCATTGTTATCTGTTAATAGTATTCACATTGGCCAAGGTGTCTTTATCATCTCTAAATACCCCCTCCCTTTTTTTTTTACAATGAATTCCAACATAATAATAGCTATTAATATCTATGAGAAAAAGAAGTGTTTTGCTTTCCTCATTAATGAAAGTTGATAGTTTGGTACTCTGGCTGGGAGAATCATGTAAGGTACAAATGAGAAGAGTTCTGAATTCTAGGTTTGAATGAGCTCTGGGTTCTGGATATAGGGTAAAATAAATAGATAAATCATTCATAGACACAAACGGGCTTTTTGGACAACTAGGTGTCTGATAGGAGCCGCATATTGTGCTGCACACTCAATGCAAAGATAAGAAATATGTTCCAGGAGAGTGTGGTGATGCATGCCTGTACTTCCAGCTACTCAGGAAGCTGAGGCAGGAAGATCACAGTTGGAGGCCAGTCTCCACAACTCAACATGACCCTATCTCAAAATAAAATTTAAAAAGGGATATAACTCAGTGGTAAAGTTTAATCCTCAGTACAGAAAAAAAAATTTTAAAAAGGATGAAAGAACAAACATGTTTCATTACTCAGAACTGATAACCAAAGCAAAGCAAAACTGTACTAGAAAATTCAAAGTACAGTTTTAACTCAGAATAGATGTTGTAGTAGGGAAGGAAACAAAAGTAGAGGTGAATTATAAGAGATTTTGAAAAAGAGGAAGTAGCACTAACAAGGAGTAGCACTAACAAGGGCAAAGAGTTATAAGAAGACAACACGTACAGCCCTAAAGGGAACGGGCAGTGGAGCTGAGGGCAGAGGAGGCTACGTCATGCCTACCCCACTTTACCTTTCAGAGAGAGTCAGACAGGGCAGCAGCCCCTGGGAGGCCTTCCACCTCCTGGTCAAGTAAGTGGGTCATATTTACAAGTTGTATCCAGAATCCAGACAGGAGATGAGGAAGGCCTACCTGGGAGCCATCACTATGGGGAAGGACAAGGCAAGATCTTAAGGATTTAGAACCATCTGAACTTAAATGGCAAACCAAATGGATGAGAGGGAGGAATTATGGACAATGTCCAAGAATCTGGCTTGAATTTTGGGGTAGGTAGAAGTAGAACTGTTTACTGAGAGAGGAACAGAACATCTGTGGATGGCAAAGAGAAGCAGGCTAGCTCAGTTTTGGATAGTTGAGTAAATAAACCAACAGAATAAAGAAAACAAATGAGCCAGAATAAAGAGCCAATAGAATAAAAAAAAAATAGTTAATTTTTTTTCTACCAGGGATTGAAGCTGGGGTGCTCTACCTCTGAGATACACATTCCCTGTTCCTTTTTATTTTATTTTTGGGACAGGGTATTGCTAACTTGCCAAGGCTGGCCTGGAACTTGTGATCTTCCTGCCTCAGCCTCCTGGGTCACTGGGATTGCACGTGTGCAGCACATACCCAGCTCAAATAGTTGATTCTTTTTCTTTTCCTTTTTTTTTCCTTTTTAAAAAGTGAATCAGGAATGAAACACTGGAAAACACAGAACTGGTACTGTAAGAGAGACTGAGAAGGTCTTGTCTCCTGTAGACGAGAATTGTAACCATCTATGCTCCTAAAAGCCAAGACAGGAATGACCTTCAAGAAGAGGGTAACTGAGTCAAATGCTGTAGAGATCAAGTTGCAGAGGAATTGGAAGATGCTCTTTGGATTTGGCAGTTAGGGTTTTCTCACTGATCTTGGCAAGACCACTTTCACTGACGTAGCAAAGGAAAGAAACAACTTCCATGCTTCGAAGCATGAGAATGACATTCTCTCTTTCTCTCTTCTATTCTGTTTGAAATCTCAACATAATGACTCTCATTGCTGATTCCCTTTGCAAGTCCTTAGTGTAAAAATGTAGCTTATGAGTTTTACAAATGAGTAAAGCCTTTTCAGAGTTGCCATTCTGTAAGCAACTAACTTTTAAGGGAAAAATATTTCTTGGAGAATTCCTTAGAGAGGCTTAGGAAGTCATTTAATGGAAAAAGCAACCTGAATCCAGGTAGTCAGAAAACATGGATCTCGGATTCAGCAATGTGAGAATTTATTTTTACTTTTTCTACCACTCCCTCTCCTGAACAAGCAGCTACTATGTAGAAAGAATTACGCTTAGTGCTTTGGGGACATAAATAATGAATAAGGCACAATCCTGCCTCACCCCAGCCTATAGTCAAGGAGATTACAAGCCAGTGAAAAAGACAGACAGGCAATCAACCAACCTTAAAATAAGATGGGCTGAAAGAAATACTCATAATGGTACAAGTAAAGTTCTGTGGGGGCCAACTATAATTCCCCATTTCTTGTGAAATGCAGGAAATGACCTTTAAAAACACAGACACAATTGGGGAGTTCATCGCACCACTAATTACCTCCCTACTCTCCAGACCATAAACTTTTATGCGATCTGTTCTCTGTTCACCTCATTCATACTCATTTATTTTAACAGGCATCCAAACGGCCTATATGTAAAAAACTTAACAGACATTAGTGGCAAGGAGAGATTTCGGCTCCACCCTTGGCTTTATTGTGATTCTTTCATTAAACTGAACTTTAATGATGTTTAATACTACCACTTTGACTCTTTTCATTGTTAGTACTAATGTCCTTAAAGTTAAACACATAGCCTCATGGTCTAAGCCTCCCTCTCCCAGAGCAGATAAACTGGGACACCTAAATATACAGAGCAGCTTCTGAGGAATACTTCTGAATATTTGGATCTGAATAACCTCACAGTGACACCTCCGCAGCTCCTATCCCTTTTAAAGTTCTTTGTGAAGCACCTCCCTTTGAAGGGTCGGCCCACCACAGCATGCTCACACTATTCTCACATGTGCAGTTTTGCTATTTTTAGCCAGGGTCTTTTGGAAAATGAAAATCTCAGGTAGGTTAACTGTAGCCAGAGTGACCCAGAACAGAAGCCAGGTCATGCTTTTTCTTGGCTTCCTTCTGTTATCCTCTCAGGAAACTTTGATTATATTTCAACTAGGAATAGGAAAGAGCTTGTCTAAATAAAAAAACATCTCTCCAGCAGGTGGTTAAGTCTTAGGTTCTGGAGTCAGCGTGGCTGGGTCTGGATGCCAACTCTACCATTTATTAGCTCAGTGACCTTGAGCCAGTTGTTTATCCTCTAGGCTTCGGCTGGAAAATGATTAAATAAGATACCGCCTATAAAAACCGAGGTTAGTGTTAGACATGGAGTCTTCAAACAATAGTAGCTATTAAAATAATTATTATAGCTATTATCATTGGTACCAAATTGCCCTGGATTACTGTTTATGATACCCTGCCCCACACATGGTAGTCACTCAATGTCTGTTTACTCTTAGCGGATGCTTGGCTAGTTTTTAGCTTAGAATGCAGTGTTTCCAAGAAGAGCTCCTTTTGGCTTTCTCAAAAGTACCAAGAGCATTGGGAAAGTAGTAATAGTATTAATTCTGCAGTACAATTTCTCAGAGCTCAATATTATTATAATTTTCTCATCCATGTGGAAAGAGAGGGCCATGGGTATAGGTCAGTTGTAGAGTACTTGCCTAACATGCACAATGCCCTAGGTTAGATCGCCCAGAGAATAAAAGAAAGAAAAAAAAAAGAATTATGCAAAAAGAGAGTATATTATGAGTACATGTATCTTACAGCAGCCTTAGGTGATGTTTTTTTCTCCATCCCAGGTTAATACAAATCTGTTTCATTTTCTCAACAATATACCAGTTAGCCTACTTAGCATTTTTCTACCAAAAATTCCTCTTGATATTTTTCAGCTGGGTTCTGGGAGAGAAGTTGGGGCAGTGTTAATGGAAAGTATCAGCACATTGAGACAAGGAAAGAATAAACAATATCTCTGTAACACAAATATGACTTTGTGCCCTTTGATAATGCACATTCCTTAATAGTAAGAGCCTGGGGATTGTGTGTGTGTGTCTATCTGTGTGAGCATTCAGTCCATGCATGTTATATTGTACATTTCAACTTTCACAGACAGGCTATGAAACAAGATCAGAAGAACAAGAAAGATGTTTATTTCTTATGTTTATAGTTTCCCAGTTTTATAGTGTATCAGTATCTATAGATGTCTAAAATTAAGGGATTTTATAAACTTAATAAATGAATACATCCTATTGATATTAATTACTCATATTTCATGTATTTTTCTTTGGCTTTTGGGAGCTATTGCTATATACTTTTATGTTTATAAGAGAACATAAATTATACTGCCAGTGGTTGAAGCATATTTGTTAAATTTTATAACAATTCTTGTGAGCTCATCAAGCCTGTTTATAGAACCATGTTGCCTGTTGGGAATATGAGACGGACAGGCTTCTTGCCTTTGTGTGTTAGGCTGAGCTTTTTACCCAACTGAACTCCCATAGGTGGAGTTAATGTTGTAAACTTCAGCCTAGGTTGTTTATTGGATGGTAGTGGGAATCTAGGCGTCTAAATGTAAGGGATATATATTCTCACTTTTGGTTATTTAGGACAGTGTTAATGAAATTGACTTTAAAATCCGAATAGATCTTCAACAACAATTATGAAAAAGAATAAGATGAAACTGAATAACAAACTAAACTTCCTTTACTTAGCCACCAGTAGACAGGCACTATAAGCCTACTGTGTGCCCATTATGGAGTTGAGCCTTTTTCTGGGGGGAGGGTGCCAGGGATTGAACTCAGAGACCCTCAACCACTGAGCCATATCCCCAGCCCTATTTTGTATTTTCTTTAGAGACAAGGTCTCACTGAGTTGCATAGCACCTTGCTATTGCTGAGGCTGGCTTTGAACTCACAATACACCTGTCTCAGCCTCCCAAGTCACTGGGATTACAGGCATAAGCCTCTGTGCCCAGCAGAGTTAAGCCTTTTGGGCAAAAGCAGGATGGAAACAAACTGACATGGGTTCCAATGTGTAGTAGTGGTAGCAGTTGACATTTTACAGGGCTAATTTACTAGGCCAAAATAAGAAGTATTATTTAATGTTGAATAAAAAGAGAATGGATTTAAAAAGCACTGACGAAACAATTCACTCTTCTCCTAGAACCCCATTTGGTTGGGGTTGCCCCAGGCAATAAGAATCTGCTTCAGGTGATGAAAGAATAGAACATCATGCCAGATGCAAACACGGGGATACCTATGAATATTTCTAAATCAATGATAACTCCTATATACAATAAGTATCAATAGAAACAGTATTTGGCAGATTATAGGCTCCACTATAGTTCTTGAGTTTAAGTGTTTTCAGTAGAAATTTGTTTGCCTCAGTGCTGAGAATTTCTTCAAACCTAAATGCCCAGGTTTATCACCTTTGAACTTCAAAGACAGGGTTCTTGGCTCAGCAGAGTCCTGCTCCTGGTTTTCAGAGCCAAAGGTAGCTTCTCTGTCTCTCCTTCTTGATCCAGACTGAATCTGGGAGATGGGTGTTAGCAAGTCAATGCCTTCATCCTTCCTCTAATATTTATTATAACAGCTCTGCTTTGTGCTTTCTCTGAGTTCTAAGTATCTTCTCACAGCAGGCAACCGCTCTCTCCCCTACTCTGTGTAACTGAGCACTAGGATATCATTGCAGCTATAGTAATACTGGCCAAAGGAGAGTGGTGTAAATCAGATGGGAGTTGACTCTGTGTTAAGCAATATCAGTCAAGCACAAGCAGCTATGGATTCTATGGAGTGAGAGACCCTGATTTGGATATAGTTTTTCTGTTATCTCTCTTGCTCTAAGACAGCTATTCTGGATTCTGCTACCACATCTGTATTCCAGCTAGCAAGTACATGACCTGTCAACTACACCTGGTATTTCCCTCTCCTTCCACTAGCCATAATCTAGTCATTCAGCCATGGCCAAATGCAAGGGAAGCCAAATGTGTATCTTTAACTAGGCAGTCATATGTCCAACTAAAACCTCCATTATTTAAAAAAATAAAATAGGAAACAAATCTTTTAACATTCAGGGTTCCTTCATCTTGTAACAAAAAGCCCTAGAAGAAAAATACTTTGTTTAATACGTTTTGCCATAGTGTCCAGGAGCTAAATGTATAGAGATCCAGGGTATTCACATAGAAAAAAGAAAAACACTTTAAGATAATATTTATCTATAGCTATAGTAATTGGAATGGCTTGCCTTGCTAAAAATTATTATTCCATGTATTCCATTCATGACTTTGGGCATTTTTTTTGGAAACAGCGAAAGCCACACGTTAGTTTTTGGCTTGACCTTCTCCATCTTCTTGAATCACTGAGAACCCTAAGTGATAAATATTAAGTCCTGAGGCACTTCATATAGAACTAGTGCGGTCCATCCAGACCCAGTCAGAATATAACAATATGGTATTCAACGATTCTGGACAGGCTTTGACTTAGAAGACTACTTTTATAGTGACCTGCATTTGCTAAGCTAAATGTTCTTTAGTAAGAAAAACTGTTCAACGGTTAAATTAAAAAAAAGCTAAAGTCTAATCTGTAAAAAGGACACCTCTAATTTTTCTTCCCACAGATGCCTCCAAACTTTGAAATAAAGCAGCTCTACATTTTGTTGATTTTGAGTTCACCAGTTCCTTTCTTTTTATCTGTTGTTTATCCAGTTACTTCCACCTGGCACCTTCAGTTTCCCCTTCACTTACCCAGACATATAAAAGGCCTAGGGAGTCTTATTTACTTTCTTAGCCACCCTTCCATTCAATATCCCTGCTATCCTTCAAAGCAGTTTATCTCTCCACGTCCTTCTGGGCAAATCAAATAATGTGTTCAAGTTACATTTCTTAGGATCAAGAACATGTTTACCTGTCACCTAAATTTATTTGAAAAAGGCAGGTTGGCATAGTCATGGGTAACCCTGATTCAAAACAGCTCTGTCTGCTTGTGTATTGGGAGGACACCACAGTTTTCTGAGATTGTGGCACTTGGGCTATTTGACCTGCAGGGTTTACACGATGCCTTGCCAGTAGCACCAGTGAGAAATTTGTTGGAGAGCCTGGATATTGAGTTTCAGGTCATCCTCTAATATTATCTATCTCCCCGAATCCCTGTTTCTGTCTACATCATCTTCTAATTCCCTTCCAATAGTCCACTTTGGATCTCTCCTTAATTTATTGAAATCCTAAAATCCTTTTTGTATTTTGTCTGTGCAACCTCTTGGGTGTAACATGTTTACTGTCAAATATGTTAAAGTATTCTGTCTTAATTCATCCTCCAGAGAGTATCTTCTGTAAATTACGAAAAAAAAAAAAAAGTCCTCTAGTTGTAACACTATGGGATTTGGTGGGATAAATTCAGCTCAAGCTTTCACAACACAATATTTAGCAGCTGCAAAGGAAAGGAAGACAAAGCTGCCAGGTTATCCCCAGAAAATCCCAAGACACATATTTTTAACATTTGCAATCTTATTTACATAAATTTGTATGTTCCATTGAAAAGAAACGGACTCCAATTATGTAAAATAAAATACTCAATTCCCCTTTATCTGAGGGTGAATAATCACACATTCTAGGCCTTCATGCCTGCTACCCAGGGTGATTTCTTTGGCTTCTCTTTTTCTGCTCCCAGAGTTTCCCTCTTTCATTCATACCCTCTAATACATTATCATTTTGTTCGTAGATTTGGCCCCCAAATATTAGTTTTTCTATTATGAGCTCACCTTGGAATCCTCTTTTTTTAACAAATCCCTCCTTTTCTCCATAACAAGGAAACACTGCTCCACCCGCCCCTTCCCCCAATTCAGCTTGGAGTACCAGTGTTTGGGTGGTAGGAATCCCATCTGGGTCCAGTTTTCAGCCTTACACATGAGGAAAGGATTCTGAGCAGATTAATATAGATGTCAATAATCTGACTCAAATGCTACCTTCCATTGGCGCTTATAATTGAAGGTTGACTCTGCTTATATTTTCAATGTCATTTCTCCTCTCCAGGTGGATGGATGGATATCAGAGTTATTGCAAAATAAATTCATTAGAGTAATTCACAGCAAGTGTAGGAAGTCCAGAGCTTTGAGAAAAGAGAGAGCAAGGGTCTCCATTGGGAGCAATCTCACTCAATCCAAGACAGCCCAGGTGACATGACACAGAAGGCTTACCTGCCAACCACCACAGGGGGACAGGAGGTCCAGAGGATCATACACAAAAATAATGTCACTGAACCAAGAGTGGTCATATAGCTTTTGATTCACTTCTATCTTCTGAAAAGCATTCTAAAAAGTCACTCCTTAACAATTTTATGTGGTGGTTCATGTTCTCTACCAGGTGTAGGAAACTGCTAAGTAAACTCAAGACCATCTATTAGATTGAAATGCAATTTAGTCAAGAGCGACCTCTCAGAAATACATGGATTTCTGACCTCAGCCTTTGAAATGGCTTCTCCCCCTCCCCATCAGCAATGTAGTGGTCTATTTGGAACCTGTGTCAACAAAGTCAAATATGCAGGGCCGAGGGGACAGCAGTGGGGTCAAGCAGTGAATGTTGGAACAGTGGCCAACATATTTTGTGATATTCAGGGAGTGTTTGGCTGGTTGATTGGTTGGTTGGTTTCATATTTGAGGCCAAATGCTATTCCTCTCACTTTGAACTGAAGTCAGCAGAAGAGAAGTGCAAACCTCCACTGACCACAAAGTACAGAAGCACAGTCCTAGGAAGCTGGGTGGTTCCCCTGCTGTGCCTGCAGGATGCTGGCCATGCTGACACAGGCGAGAGGAGGCTTCTTGTTCACTAGGGATTTCACCCTCTGCCTGCAGTTGCCCAGGCAAGAATTGCAGCCAGAGCAAAATTATCAGAAATTCGCTGGGAAAATAGATTCATCTCCTTTAAAAACTGCAAAAATAGGTTCAGCCCATACTATCCCACTTGAAGAATTTTTATTTGTTTCTGGCTTTTCCAGTGACTATGTTTCATCCTAGAGGTTGGATCATGTGTGGTCTGGGGATGCATCAGTAGTAAAGGACAGGAAGGAGGTAGGGACCCTAGGAACACTGTGCTCCTTCTGCTAAAGGTATATCTGAAAAGTGTCCTTTAGCTACTCAGAAGAGTTCGGCTTTTCTTTTTGAAATACACTACTTCCTTCTCCCATTTATTGAGTTAAGTGAATTGGGATTGTGTTTTCTCTAAACTTAATATTCAGTTTTTCATTTATTTATTCATTCGATTTATTTGTATATCTAAGAGTGCTTAGATACACAGCAAACAAAATAGGTAAAAAAAAAATTCTTGCTCTCGTGAATTTATATTCAATTATTTAATCCTTATGATAGATAGGCCACGAGGCAGGTCTGTTATGGTGCCCTTTTCACAGGGAACTTGCTAAAAGTCATACAGCCAGTGGAGGCTAAGGGGGCAAGTGAACCCAGGAGGCTGGCTCCAGAGAGCTCATATCCTTCCCATCAGACTCTACACTCCCTGGTGGGACTGATTGATGGCTGTGATTTCTAGTTCAGAAGAACAGAAGGTCAGGTACACATCTGTAATTTTTAGAGGTAAAGTCTATAATCCACAAGATGGTTTAATGACAAATATTTAAACAAAATATTGTGTGTGAATTTCCTGCTTTGAGGGGCATACTTAAATGCAATCTGTTTCCTTCGAACAAGCTCTGATAGGCAGGGGAGGATCGGCCAAACTGCTGAGAGACCAGAAGATTGGAGGATGCCATTGGTTTGCAAGTAGAGGCAGGTGCTGGGGTGAGGGAATGTCATATCAAGAATTCTCAAGCTCAAAAGTTTATCTCAGGCATCATTGGCATCAACCAAATAGTTCACATTTGGGATTTTTCTCAGACAGCTTTATGAGCTCAATTTGATTATCTCACTTAAATAAAATCAAGATAAAAGATAAAGTAACAGTCAATCTGCTCAAAGCATACTGTTCAACAAGAAATAGAGGCATTCTTACTTTGCTTACTGGCTTCTCAATCAGAGGGCTTGCAAAGCAAACTGGAGCTAGGCTGCTGTACACAGGTTTCCATTGTTGCTCCTGTAGTTAAGGAAACAGAGAAAGAGATTTCAGGGACTTGGCTGACTTTATGCTGCCGGGAGCCATTTCCCTGCTGCTCACAATAGTGCCTCAAGCACTTGAACTCCACATTTGTCACTTGAAATACCTGAGTCAGCGTTTTTGCATGGCCCTTCAGTCTACAGCCTATGCAAACCCATTTAACCTTGTACAGAGACAGATTACAAAACCACTTATGACATTCTGAAGGAATTAATATACCCATGTTGACAGCAATTCAGGATATTTTCAGCTTTATCTGTTAAGGTATTTTCCTAGAACATAAATTAGATTAAAAGAATTTTTTTTTTAAATGACTTTCCTAATATCTCATTCCCTAAAAACAATGACCACAGGTCAACCTCTGATTTTTAAACCTTTGATTCTGAATGGGATGATTTCCAAAGTTTTTTTTACCTACTATTCAGAATCCTCTCAAAGAACTCTTACTACTTTTTCAACTTCAGCTCCAACTCAACCCTACAATTTACCTGATAACTCATGCAATACTGGTCAAGGTATTTTTTTAAATGGTCTCTAATTTGTATCTTTGTTTATGCTGTTCCTGGTTCCTAAAAATATACTTCTTCAATATCTGCCTGTGAATTCCTACTTGTCCTATAAAGTCCAGTTCAACTTCCTTTAGGAAACATTTCCCTATGTTCCTCCACTTCTGACTAGAGTCACAATAAATTTCTCCCTACCACAGAGTCCCATGGTACTATTCTCAGAGTACTTGTCACTACGTGAGCCACCGAGGATGAAAATCATGTTTCAGTATTTTTTAGCCTTTATAATTTAGCACAGAGTAAAATTTTTTAAAAAAATTTCTAATTAGAATAAATTTTCTTTGGTTAACTGATCTCTTCCTGCCAGTCTTTATTAATTTCCATAACACCCTACTAGATCCAATTGTCTCCAATCCCAGTTCCAATCTCACCACACATATTTTTCACCCTCTTTCAATCTTGTTAGAAGAGACATCAAGAGGAAAAAAAATGAAAATTTAACTGTACATATCAACAAACCCCATAAAATAAAAATGAACTTTAATAATAAATCAGCAAGTATTGACCCATCCCCACCTCCTGCTGCTCATTAATTGGCTGTGTTATTCGAAGTAAAGGAAGATTTTTCAGTGATCTTAGCAAAGGAATGGAGTATAAGCTTCTGGACTCTCTACTCCTGCTGTTACTAATTATCTTACCCTGTCCCCAATGGGGCAAATTACTTATTCTCTCCACCAGGGTGGCCCTGCCTATAAATGTGGTTTGCATTATTTACACACATCTCACAGGGTATTTT
This sequence comes from Ictidomys tridecemlineatus, assembly GCF_052094955.1. NCBI lineage: Eukaryota > Metazoa > Chordata > Mammalia > Rodentia > Sciuridae > Ictidomys > Ictidomys tridecemlineatus. The sequence goes on from NC_135485.1 coordinate 62,401,748, forward strand.
TGAGACTAATTGCAGAGATATCCATGGCCTAGAAAGGCAAAGCATAACCCCTGGGGAGAGGGCCCTGCAATTTACCCTTAAGAGAAGTCATTCAAACCTCTGACTTCTTCCTAGAATCTGAAAACAGGGGCTATAGTTGGATTCCTAGAGATGTGGATTGCTGTCCATTAGGAGTTAAACCAAGACCAGCAACTCATTTCGCAGGTCATGTTCCAGCCGTCAAAGTGTAATTACCATCAAACCCCACTGGCGCAGGTTCCAACCATATTAGTGATGCATGAATGAAAGTTCCGAAAGATCGAATTACCAACTTCCACCTTCCAAAGATAAAAGGACATTGAATGGCACCAGGGAAAAGGCCAAATTATGTCAACTTGAGACTACAATTTTTTTTTTTTTAATGAAAATAACAGTTGCCATGTTGATGATAGGGAAACATGATTCTGTGTTGAGCATGTCAATCTGCAGAAGCAGTAGATGAATCTGAAGAACTTTGCCCTTCAGTCTGAGGCTGGTCCAGTTGCTATGGCAACATGTAACTAGCTTTCTCAGGAGGTTGTGCATCCTGATTTTCTTTAGACCAAACAATCCCTTGATAAGTTCACACTGGGTATACTTAAGACCAAAACAGCACAGCAGTTGCAAAACAGATTTCTTACTTGTAAATTATTTATTTGGTGGGAAAATACATTATGAGTCTGGACCACATAGAAAGGTAACTTCTGAAATAATGGTTTCATACGTAAGGTGTAGACTAGTGGTAGGTCTACAGTTATTATTAAACAGTGTTTCCCTTTTCCTTTCCCTCCCATCCTCATTTCAGGCTTTCCCCATGGGTTTTTATTATTCTGGTTTGGATGACTGGAATTATTTACCTTTAGTTCCCCACTAACTCACCATTTGCTGAATATGGGAGTCTGGATGCTGAGGTTGGACTTGGAACAAGGAGAGGAGTTAGAGAATTAAAGAAAGGTTGTTGAAGCCCCAGGCATATCAGCCATCCTCCACAGATCTCTGCAAAATGAGAGCGATTGTTGCCCCTGTATCTTCTTCTCATGATAACTTCAGAGTATCTTAAATTTGCTACACAACTTCTCAGAGATTTCCAAATGAAAGGGGCGAGGGTAATTTTTTCTAAGATCAGAAGAAGAGAAAAGCTATTATGAAGACCTTGAACTGTAATTACAACCTTTAGTGTTTATCCTGGTGCCTGAAATAGAATGACAATTCCTGGTACAAAAGGACAGAAATAATTGAGATTTTTTTGAGGTGCAAAGATATGGGGATCATCTGATAGGTTCTGCTAGAAGGACTGAGCAGTCCAGGTGATGTCGGCCGCTCAAACAATCCTACCTACTCAGAAGGAAAGAAAGTGTCCTCCCTCAGAAATCTTGATCTTATACTGTAGATAGAGAAGGCACATTTATATCTATCAATGGTCCCACCCTGTTTTCCACACACCTTGAACCTTGGAACAATTGTGTTCTATTTTGAGATGGACACAGCTTCTACCTGTCACTCATTGTTTATTGGGAGCAAATGTTTATTGGGATTTCTTGAATCTGCAGAGTACTTTAAAAATCTGTTAACAAAGCACTTCAGTTGCCCTTCCAACTGCTCAAAAGCCACAAACTGTTTCTGGGACCTAGGATGTGGAGGGAACTGTGACATTTCAAACACACTGTGGGAAAAGAGGAAGGAGAAAGTTCCTGAAGCAGGATGTGATCTAGATAACCGCCATTGCCCCCAGGCCCTGCTCTCAGGCTCGGCTCTGGTCATGGTGGCCAACCAACAGGGATTTGGGCTTGCCCCACCCATCGCAGCTGGAGTTCCTTTCTTGGAAGGGTCAAGCACACAGATACAGAGGTGAGGTGGCCTTGGAAAAAAGAGGAGGACTGGGTGGAGGGCATCTTGCTGTTGACTCACAGGGGCTTGACCAGACTTCCTCCCTTTTTCTACAGTTTTGGTGAACTTGAGTAAACTGTACATACTGCTACATTTTCCTCCTTCCTTTTCGACTATTATCACAGACATTTGAGCAGTGAGAGAAGGTCACAGGGGGAACAGCTCACAAGCAGTCCTGTTTTTGAGTTTTCTAGGCAGGATCTTGTTAGAGGCTAGCCTGCTTATGCATTCTCCAGCACCTCCCTTAGTACCCATTTCCCTTAAATGCTCTGCTAAATTTTTGCATTTAAATTTCCATTTCCTGGATGTTTTACACGCTGATTTTTAAAACGTCCCTTGGGCATTTGCCTTTCTTCCCAATGTGTTATATATCTTCTGTACCACCTGTGCCTATCACAAGGCTACCATTACACAGAGCATTAAAACAAGTACTGTTGCAACACTGCACATTAATGGGCTCCTGAAAGGAGACACGTTTCCCTCACCATCCCTGCATGTCTCTGAGTTGCCTGCTGCCTTTGTCCAAATGCATGCGTGCTCAGCTAGAGCACCACTTGGTGTCATAATCCGGTGACCACTTACCATCACGTTACATGTTCTCTATTTTTTTACAGTCTTTGGGTTTATAAGATTTAGCCACTACACAATGTTCCCTCAACAAAGTAGATTAGATTGTATTGATATCTTGATTTATATTTCTGCTTTTTCCCTGTAACTAAAAAAAAATTTTCCCTGTCTTTTGAATCATTGCTTTAGAGTATGTTTCCAAAAAGACATAAACATTTTTACACCTTTTGTTAGTTACTATGTAGTCATTACTTTTCAAAAGTCATTACTTTCCACAGCTCTAATACACAGCATACATACATAGTGTACATATTGAAGTACATTACTCAACACACACACATCAACTCTTTTTGTTTTCTTAACAGCAAACCCATGAGGAAACACCATAATTAACTTCATATTTATAGAAGACACTAAGAGCCACAGAGGTTAAGTAACACTGTGTCAGATGACCAAAGTCCCTTTTGGGGCGTCTTTGGCTTCAAGTGCCTGCTGTACCCAGTTCTTCCCTGGTTTCAGTGAGTAATTGATGACTCTTTGTCTATCCTGTACTTCTTCAGCTTGTGTCACAGTGCAAGAAGGAATGTGGAGTCATAAACATGGGATCAACATATAGCTCTGCACTTATTAGCTGTGAGATGCTGAGTGAGCTGCTGAACCTTGCTAAGCCTCAGTTTCCCCAAATGTAAAATGGGAAAATACCTACATCATAGGCTTGTTTGAAGAATTTAAATTGAAATTCAGTTCAGCAAAGAAACTTACATTTTAAAAAATGCTATTATTTTTTCACTTAAAGAAAGATTTTTTTGTCATTATTCCTTGTATTATTTTCCAGAGCAAACTAGCAATTGTCTAGGAGTCTTTATTATAGTTTAGTATGTAGATTTCCTTCTCTATTGTCAATCAGCAATCTAGAACTGACTTAATTCGATGTTGTTAGTAAGGATTTTTAATTATTAGTATTAACACATATTAATTGTACAAATTAATGAATTTCACTATGACATTTACATACATGCCTATGTTGTACCTATAGAATTTTTTTTTATTTTTAAAATTTGTTCTAATTAGCTATACATCATAGTAGAATGTATTTTGACATATTATATATATAGAGAGTATAACTTTTCATTCTTCTGGTTGATGTAGAATTACATAGTTACATCTATGAGAATTTTTATACAAAATATTTATAAGTAAACTAGAATTTTATAAAAATGTTTAAATAATGATTGTAATAATTATAAAAGCTACAGATACATTGTTTAGAAATTTATTAAATAAGCTTAAACAAGCATGTTTATTTTTAAAATTATAAGCAATATTCAACATTTATATATTATAAATCAAAACTATAAATATAAATTTATTTAAAATAAAACTTTTATCAGGCACAGTGGTACACACCTGTAATTCTAGCATCTCAGGAGGCTGAGACAGGAGGATTGTGAGTTCAAAACCAACCTCAACAACTTAGCAATGCCCTAAGCAACTCAGTGAAACCCTGTCTCTAAATAATATATAAAAAAGGGCTGGGGATGTTGCTCAGTGGTTAAGCGCCCCTGAGTTTGATCCCTGGTACCAAAGCAAAACAAAACAACAACTTATACCATTAACATTCATAAAACAAATATTTAAAATATTTCTAAAAAGCAATCAATTATGAATTAATTTAATAAGCACAGGTTTATAAATGTCAAGGCTTTTAAAATAAGTATGTCTGCCTCTAAGGACCTTATAAATAAGTTAATCATGATGCAGTAGAAAGCACTGTCCTCCTACTCTGAAGACCTGGATTTGAAAACTGGTTTTGACACTTGATATGAAACCTTTTTGGAGTTCCACTTCTTCATCAGTAAAAAGTACTCTATAGAGTACTTGAATATAAATAAATAAATAAATATATATATATATATATATATATATATATACTTGAATATATAAATATATATAAATGCATATACACACATATATAGTGATATATATATATATATATATATATATATATATATATATATAAAATACTTGATGCATATATACAGAGTACTTAAATATATATATATAGTCCAGTAAGGCATTGTATCTGAAAACAATCACCAAATTTTGATACATTTAAAAAGAGATGTTTAAAAATTCCTGATCTTTTTGGAATGTCAAAACCAAGTCATGTGCTAGTTATGCCACCCAAAAGTTCATCGAACTGTAGTACATACACTCTTAAGTCCTCCAGGAGTTAGAAAAGATAAATGAAATTAAAATGGGAAGCTACCAATTTAAACATGAGAAAACATCACACAGGAGAAATATTTCTCCATAGTTTCCAAATGTCTCTGAAGGTCAACTTCATACTGGAAATGATCCCAAAAGTATGAGCTCTAGAGGGTCTAAGTCTAAATCAATCATAATAACAGTGATTTCAACAGGAGGGTGGGGGACAGACAATGGGAGGGAGGGAACCAGGTGTGCTACAACCTGTGACTCTATATATTGGAGCAATTTGGAGACCTGCGCTGAATTCGGGTAAAGTTATGAGTGGATCAGAGGCAAGTTATGGGTTAGGTCCTTTCAAAATCCATACGCTGAAATCCTAATCCATGTAGTACCTCATAAAGTAGCTGTATTTGGATGCAGAGTTTAAAGTGGTAATAAAATGACATCATTCAATGCACTCTAATACAATTTGACGGGCACCCTTAAAAAGAGATTAGGATAAAAATACATGCAGAGGGAAGACAATGGGAAGAGACAGGGAGAAGACAGCTGCCTACCAGCCAAGAGGGAAGGCCTCAGAAACAATCAACCCTATCTATACCTTGATTTCAGACATCTGCTAAGAAGAGGCTTGAAGAAAAGAAGGAAAAAATTTATTATATAAGCCACCCAGTTTGGATACTTTGTTATGGCATCCTTACAAAGTATTCTAGCAAATAAGAGCCTCAATGTCAATGGGAAGGGCTTTAGGGTCAGAAGTCAGTCAGTGTAGAAAAGATTGCCAAATGGATTGAGAAGTGCTGAAGTAACCAGCAACAGAGCAGATGCAGACCTTGGAATAGGTGGGGTTTGCAAGTCAGCACTGAGCAGGCATTGAGGACATAAAGGTGTACAAGATGCTGTCTTACCCTCAAGGGCTCCCCAAGTCTAGGAGGGGAAAGGTAAATAAGTAATATTTAAGGTGGTAGTAAAGATTTAGGATATCTCTGTAGTATAGTTTAAAGTCCTGTATTGGGATGCCTCCTGCTTCACTTTTCTTGCTAAGGATTGCTTTGGCTATTCTGGGTCTCTTATTTTTCCAAATGAATTTCATGACTGCCTTTTCTATTTCTATGAAGAATGTCATTGGGATTTTAATAGGAGTTGCATTAAATCTGTATAACGCTTTTGGTAGTATAGCCATTTTGACAATATTAATTCTGCCTATCCAGGAGCATGGGAGAGCTTTTCATTGTAGAGGTCTTTCACCTCTTTTGTTATATTGATTCCCAGGTTTTTTTTTTTTTAGACTTGTGTGAATGGGGTAGTTTTCCTAATTTCTCTTTCAGTGGATTCATTGCTGATGTATAGAAGTGTATTTGATTTATGGTGTGATTTTATATCCTGCTACTTTGCTGAATTCATTTATTAGTTCTAGAAGTTTTCTGGTGGAACTTGTTGGATCTTCTAGATATAGAATTAGATCATCAATAAATACTAATAGTTTGAGTTTTTTTAATTTACCTATTTGTATCCCTTTAATTTCTTTCTTTCTGTCTAATTGCTCTGGCTAGAGTTTCAAGGATGATATTGAATAGAAGTGGTAAAAGAGGACATTCTTGTCTTGTTCCAGTTTTTAGAGGGAATGCTTTAAAGTTTTCTCCTTTTAGAGTGATGCTGGCCTTGCATATATAGCTTATATGATGTTGAGTTATGTTTCTACTATCCCTAGTTTTTCTAGTGTTTTTGAACATGAAGATGTGCCGTATTTTGTCAAATGCTTTTTCTGCATCTATTGAGAAGATCATATGATTCTTGTTTTTAAGTCTATTAATATGAGAAGTTACATTAATTGATTTCCATATGTTGAACCAACCCTGCATCCCTGGGATGAACCCCACTAGATCATGGGGCACTATCGTTTTAATACGTTTTTGTATGGGGTTGCCAGGATTTAAGAATCTATGTTCTTTAGAGATATTGGTCTGAAGTTTTCTTTCCTTGATGTGTCTTTGGTTTTGGTATCAGGGTGATGTTGGCCTCATAAAATGAGTTTGGAAGGGTTCCCTCTTTTTCTATTTCATAGACTACTTTGAAGCATTTGATGTTAATTCTTCTTTGAAAGTGTTGTAGAACTGAGAATCCATCTGGGCTTGGGCTTTTCTTGGTTGGTAGGCTTTGGATGGCATTTTCTATTTCATTACTTGAAATTGATCTGTTTAAATCATGTATGACCTCATTCAGATTGGGTAGGTCATATGTCTCTAGAAATTTGTTGATATCTTTGATATTTTCTATTTTATTGGAGTATAAATTTTCAAAATATTTTCCAATTATCTTCTGTATTTCAGACATATCCATTGTGATACTTCCTTCTTCATCTCATATTTTAGTAATTTGTGTTTTCTTTCTTTTTCTCTTCATTAGCATGGCTAGGGGTTTTTCTATTTTACTTATTTTTTTCAAACAAACAACTTTTTATTTTGTCAATTTCTTCAATTTTCTTTTGTTTCGATTTCATTGGTTTTAGCTTTGATTTTATTTATTTCCTGTCTTCTACTGCTTTTGGTGTTGATTTATTCTTCTTTTTCAAGGGTTTGAGATGTAGTATTAGGTCATTTATTTGTTGACTTTTATTTTTTTTAATGAATGCTTTCAATGCAATAAACTTTCCTCTTAGTACTGCCTTCATAGTGTCCCAGAGATTTTGATATGCTGTATCAGTGTTTTCATTTACCTCTAAGAGTTTTTTTATTTCATCCTTGATTTTTTTCTACTATTCATTCATCATTCAATGGTGTATTATTTAGTCTCCATTTGTTAGAGTAGCTTCTATTTTTTTTTATTTTGTCATTGATTTCTATTTTTATTCAAGTATGATCTGATAGAATGCAGGGTATTATCTTTGGTTTTTTTTGTATTTACTAAGAGTTGCTTTGTGGCCTAACATATGGTCTATTTTAGAGAAGGAGCCATGTGCTGCTGAGAAGAAAGTATTTTGTTTGTTGATGGATGAAATATTCTATTATGTCTATTAAGTCTTAATTATTGATTATATTATTTATTCTTTAGTTTCTTTATTTAGTTTTTGTTTGAAATATCTGTCCAGTAGTGAGAGAGGTGTGTTATAGTCACCCAGTATTTTTATGTTGTGGTCTATCTGATTCTTGAAATTGAGAAGGGTTTGATGGATGTACATAGATGCTCCATTGTTTGGGGCATAAGTATTTACAATTTTTATGTCTTGCTGATATAAAAAGTATATAAGAAGTATGAAATGTCCTTCTTTCTCTCTTCTGATTAACTTTGGCTAGAAGTCTACTTTATCTGAAAGGAGGATGGGAATACCTGCTTGTTGATACAATGCATATGAATGATATGTTTTTCCCATCCTTTCACCTTCAGTTTGTGGATGTCTTTGTCCATGAGTTAAGTCTCTTGAAGACAGCATATTGTTGGGTCTTGCTTTTTAATCCAATCTGCCAGTCTGTGTCTTTTGATTGATGAGCTTAAGCTGTTAACATTCAAGGTTGTTATTGAGATACGATTTGTATTCCCTGTCATTTTGGCTTATTTCTGGTTTTTAATTTGACACAGTTTCTCCTTTAGTTGAATATTCCTTTAGTGTGGAAATGGCATAGTATTGGCATCAAAATAGACACGTATATCAATGACACAGAACCGAGGACACAGAGAAAAATACAAATACAATTATCTTATACTAGATAAAGGTGCCAAAACACTCACTAGAGAAAAGATTGCCTATTCAACAAATGGTGCTGGCAAAACTGAAAATCCATATGTAGCAAAATGAAATTAAACTTCTATCTCTCACCTTGCACAAAAATCAACTCAAAGTGGATTAAAGACTTAGGCACTAGAACAGAGACCCTGTGCCTAATAGAAGAAAATGTAGGCCCAAATTCTCACCATGTCAGCCTAGGATCTGACTTTCTTAACAAGATCGCTAAAGTACAAGAAGTAAAATCAGAATAAATAAATGGAATGGATTCAAATTAAAAAGCTTCTTCTCAGCAAAAAAAAAAAAAATCAATAATGTGAGGAGAGAGCCTACAGATTGGAAGAAAATCTTTGCCACATGTACCCCTGATAAAGCATTAATCTCTAGGATATATAAAAAACTAAAAAAAAATAAAATAAACCCACCTAAAAAACTCTAATAACCCAATCAATAAATGAGCTAAGGAACTGAACAGACACTTCACAAAAGAAGTAATACAATCAATCAACAAATATATAAAAAAGTGTTCAACATTTCTAGCAATGCAAATCAAAACTACACTAAGATTTCATCTCACTCTAGTCAGAATGGCAATCATTAAGAATACAGGCAACAATAAATGTTAATGAGGATGTGAGGGCAAAGGTACACTCATACATTGCTGGTGGCTGGTGGGACTCAAATTGGTGTAACCACTATAAAAAGCAGTATGAAGATTCCTCAGAAAACTCAGAAAAGAACCACCATCAACCCAACTATTCCACTCCTCAGTTTATACCCAAAGGACTTAAAAGCAACCTACTACAGTGATGCAGCCATGTCATTGTTTATCACAATTCAATTCATAATAGTTAAGCTATGGAACCAACCTAGGTGTCATTCAATACATGAATAGATAAAGAAAACGTTTATATATATATATTATATTTTATATATAATATATATTATATATAATATATATTTAATATATATATTCAATGGAATATTACTCAGCTTTAAAGAAGAATGAAATTATGACATTGACAGTAGGATGGAGTTGGAGCATATCATGCTAAACAAAATAAGGCAATCCCCCAAATATCAAAGCCAAATGTTTTCTCTAAAATGTGGATGTTAATTCACAATAAGGGAGGGGGCACTAGAAAAGAATAGAGTTACCTTAGATTAGGTGGAGGGAAATGAAGGGAGGAGAGGGGATGTGTGGGTAGGAAAGATAGTAGAACAAATCAGACATTATTACTAAATGTATATATGTGACTACATGATCAAAATGATTCTACAACATGTACACTCAGAAAAATGAGAAATTATGTCCCATCTATGTATGATATGTCAAAGTATATAAATGCATTCTACTGTCAAGTATAACTAATTAAAATGAGTACAAAAATTAAAAAAGATTAAGGATTAAAGTGTGCAGTGGAAGGAAAAGAGGTGCATTCATCCTCCAACCCCAGAGGAAGAGTCATCTGTCACTGGGAGACTTCCAGCAGGAGGTGATGTGCATGCTGAATTTAAGGGAACAGCATCAAAGCCAGGCCGACAAAGATGGGTGGAATGGGGAGGGAAGGTCAGGGATATGAAAAGAGATTTATGGTGCTCAAAAAAGAGGAGCTATCATGGGCACAAAAAGAAGCATGGAATTTTTAAAAAAAGTTTAGTTTTTGTGCACACCATAAAAGTTTGGTTTTATATATTTATTTATGACAGTAAAATGCATTACAATTCATATTATGCATATAGAGCACAAATTTTTCATATCTCTGGTTATACACAAAGTATCTTTAGATCTTGCAGAAAGAGACTGGATGGTGGTAAGTGGAACAGCAGAGACAGGCAGGAAAGGCACATTTCTTTTAGAACAAGGTTTGAATGGATCATTTGGTGAACAGACAGAGGGATGCAAGAGACAGAAGAGGGATGCAAGAGACAGAAGAGTGCAAACTGGGTAACTGTTTAGGCTGCAGTTGTCACAAAGCAGGGAAGACAAGAAATGCTTGAATACCTAGATTGGTGAAGTAGCAGAAAGGCTACAGAAGGGGGAACAGACTTAAGAAACTCAGAATGTATACAAGAGTTGAAAGGAGGAAGGTGTAGAAATTATTGCTGACAGCTTTCTAGGAGGTCAGGGAGTAGAGACAAGGACCACAGACCAAGAAGGGGAAGACATGGGAGGGATCCAGTGAGGTTCAAAAAGGATAAATTGCTTAGAGTAAGGTATGCCTTAGTGACAAAAGGCACAAAGAATACTCTTCACTTTAGATCTCTTAGTTAAAATATATCACTTTTAATGTAAATGTTGTACTACATTTAGCCTTAACCTGCCTTCCTATCTGTACTGGAACTTTTTGCTACATCCAAGATTTTCTATCATCTCCTATGTATATATTATGTTTATTTGCAACTCAGTTCTTGAATATCTAGATTGATGAAGTACCAGAAAGGTGACAGAAGGGGCCACAGACTTAAGAAATAGTATGGAATTAAAATCATTAGATTTTAAACTTCTTAGCCCTTCTTCATCCACCCTGGTTCTACCATATACTATTTGCAGGACCTTCAGAAAGCTTTATATTTTTCCAAACCGTAAACTTCCTTGTGTACAAAATAGGGATGATAATAATGCCTGTGGAACCAGGTCATTGGGTAGATTAAATGAAATAAGCACAGGAGACCACAGGAACATTGGAAAGAAGCCCTCACCCAGACTGTAGAGAGGAGTGAGGGTGGGGGGAATAGAGGCATCTTCACACTAGTGGCAGTCCCCACTTCTGTCTACACTCACTCGGACACATCTCTTCTTTGGATGTTGGGAAGCTTCTCCACTCTTGCTCCCGCAGATCTCTTCGCCATTCCACACCTGTGATGCTCCAATTCTATTTTCTTCCCTCTTAAAACAAACACTTCACCAGGTGTAGGGGTTAAAGAGGCTGAGGCAGGAGGATAGTGAGTTCAAAGCCAGCCTCAGCAATTTAGTGAGGCCCTAAGCCACTCAGTGAGACCCCCATCTCTAAATGCAATATTAAAAAAGGCTGAGGATGTGGCCTAGTGGCTAAGCGCCTCTGGGTTCAGTCCCTGGTACCAAACAAAATGAAACAAAACAAAATAAAACAAAACACTTCAGAGGTTCACATTGCTCTTAGATGCAGACCAAAATTTCATCTTGGCTTACAAGGCCCTTCTAGGTTGGGCCTCTCCCTACCCCTCCTGACCAATATGGCACTATTTTCCTCTTTCCTTTCAGTGTCTGAAAAGTCAAGATTCTCTCCTGCTCCAGAACTTTTGAAAAGAACAGTTCTCTCTCCCAGAAAAATCTCAGCCACCTCTAGGTACCCACTCCTCACTTCCCTCTCTAAGTGGATCTGATTTTCCCTTCTATGTGTGGCTCAACTGTCATTTCTATCGGGTTCTATTCATCTCCTTCTTCATCCTCATTCCATAAAGTATTTCTCTTCTGGAACCTCTGTGAGAGTTGCAGTTGATCTGTGCACTTTTTTGCTTGTGTGTTTGTGTGACTTTTACTCAGACAGCACATATTATCTTCATTCCCCATACATCTGATATGCACGTGGCATAGCACAGGCGTTCAGCAAATATTTCTTGAGTAAATAAATGAATAGTTAAATAAATAAAGGGATGAATTCCTGTGATAATTCTTAAAAGACAAGTAAGAGAGGGGCAGGCAAAGGAAATAGGACAGAGTTTTCCAGGCAGTGGGTAAATATGCACATACAGAGGGATGTAAACTTATTTGAGTAAATGCAAATTGTCTGAAAGGTCATACTGTGCACAGGAGACTGGTAATGTGGGCAGGGCCAAACCATGGAGGACCTTGAGAATCATGAAGATGTGAAGAGCAAGAAAGGATCATCTGGATTGGTTATGTGTTCTACAAGAATCACTTTGGGATCATGATGGAGAAGAACGTGAAGTGGGAGACCAGGAGATCAGGCAGGGTCTTGGGAGGTATAACAGGGTGGCAGCATTTGGGGTTGGACAAAAGGGGTCAGAGTCAGGAGAATTAATCTTTTGCCCTCATCATAGCTCATGTTGAATTAAAATGTTCTTTCACAGGACATGTCTCTGGGCCTGTACTTCACAAATGCCCTATCTCCTACATGTATCCAGGTCCAGGTTGTTAGTATTGTGTCTCTATGGTCCCAAATAAAAGAAAAATGGATTGGAAGTGCCTCTAGAATACGGTGGAGGATGGGGAAGTTGTCATTCAATGGCATAAAAAACTGTATATTGATTGGGAAAGCTGAGCTTCATCTTAACTTTTAGAGTAAGGTGTGCTACTTTTGTTCCATGACAAATTAACAACATGTGAACAGGTGGTATGAATAAATAATCAATGTATAAATAAATTATAGTAGAACGCTTCTGGATGACATTTTGGCAACAATTTACCTTCACTGTTAGCTCTTTCAGGGCCAGCTGTCTTGTCTGGGTGCATGACCTGTGCAGTCGCACAGGACCAGGCACTCAGAAGGGCCCCAGGTTTGGCGCGCTCCTGCCTTGTTGTCATTTTTAAATTCTAAATAATTTAATCTTTAAACTCTGTTTTACAGATGGAAGTCCTGTGGGACAAGGGAAGATGCATAGAATAGAGGAGGTGAGCCTGATATATGTGACTATTGCCCTCTCTCCATATCATTTGCAGCTCATGTTTGCCATGTTCCATGAGCACAGAATTCCAGGGGAACCAGGATGCACAGGAGCTCAGAGAGACTGAAAACAAGTACAGGTGAAAATGTTATGGCTACACCTGACTAAACAGACGCTGACAGCCCTGAGAGACCATGCTTTCCAATTGAACCAGAACTTGCTTCCAATGCAACATGAAGGCAACGGTGTAAGAAACACAATCAACCAAAGAACCTGAGCATATCAGTTTCTATTCATGTTCCTTTCCTGTATTAGCCAAACACTCATGCTGAAAACAATGAGCTAGAAGGCAAGGAAAAGATAGGAGAGTCCACAGTTCCTTCCTTTTAGCCCTTCCTTATTTATCAATAAAGTGACAGTAGAAAACGCCTGTGGAAGGTGTATGTATATCAAGAAGTAGAATAAAAACAGGTGAGTTAGTTGTACAGCATGTCCTTCTGGTAGGAAAGGAAAAAACATTCAGGTGCAACTACTAAATACAAATTGTATGATTTCAGTAGTTCTACATATGCATTAAATACTCTTATATTCATGTCTAAATATGACATTGTACAATATAAAGACAAATGATAAAATGTATGTTAATATTTAAAATTTAATTTTTCTTCCCTTTAAATAACAAATAACACATTTAAAAAATACCATGACTTGAGATAAAGACTGAAGAAGACTAAAGAAGGAAGGAAAACTATTTATTTATTATTTATTTTACCCTGCTTTTTTAACCCTGCTTTTTGAACAGAGGGTCCTATATTCATATTATGCAAGAAATCTGCCAAGTAATGAAGCCAGCCCTGTTGAAAGGGAATCATTACCAGGTACCAAAGCACAGGCAACACAATCACCAATCCTGTTGGTTATCAGTTACAAAACAACTGAGCAAATTCTACTATATTTTAAAGACTGGTTTGTCTATATAAACTACCGTGATGTTTGCTCCTGGCTTATTTAGTAAGTGAAACTAATTTATACTCTTCTGTAAATTTATCTTGATTATAATGTAAGAGGATCCTAATAAAATGTTCTTTAATTATACATTGCAGCACTTTTCCCAAATCAGATGCTCAGGTATAATACAAGTGACAGAAATAGTCAAACTGGATCTTCAAACCACAAACATCAAGCTATCTGAAAACTTTTGAACTTCATTTGGTCCAAGCACCTGAAAACACTTCAATTAGAGGCTCCAACTGAGCTTTGGATTCTAGATCTAGAGAATTTCTGTTCAAAAAGATTTAATAAACTAATATTAGTACAAATTTTATGCAATTCTAAAATAAGAAAAAATTAAAACACCCATTCATCCTTTATTCTCAATACAACTTTTATAGAAAAGGAAATAAATCTAATAGTTCTCAAATTTTCAGAGCTTTTTGTGTTTCCCAAGCAAATGTATTTGGGCTTCTACTCTTATGTCCTTATGTTGACTCTTGGATTTATTTTTACTAATTCCCATAAGACTCTGAACATAGTAATGTGGTAGATACCTTAAGCCATCTCCTTGCCTTGAAGCTAAAAGATTGTTCAGAATTACTCTAATGTTTCTTTATAAAAAAATTTTAATTGATTTTTAAAAAAATAAATGATAGCAGAATGCAATACAATTCTTATTACACATATACAGCACCATTTTTCATATCTCTGGTTGTAATATAAAGTATGTTCACACCAATTCGTGGCTTTATACTTGTACTTTGGATAATGATGTCTAAGAAGTATAGATAGTATTAATACCAAACAATATAGTCCTTCACTGGTCTTTCTAGAAATATCTTGTGTTACTAGAAATTAAGTGGGCTTAGTTGGTAAATGACTTGCCAGTTGGTGCCATAACCCTTAGGCATAATTCTCCCACAGGGCAGGTGGGGGGCGTGCAATTTTAAGGAAAATGCCCCAGCCATTGATTGTCTGTACCTGTACCTTCTTTTCCAGGGAAAGACATTCATTCTGTGACTAATAATTACCATAAGGCTTGATATATAAATTACCAAAGGAGAGATGGCCCATTGCTTCTAATTCTGAATAAGGGGGAAAATCTCTTAAAATTTTTGTGGTAGGAAATACAACAGAGAGGGACAACCAATAACTGCATCTGAGAGCAGATACACTGGTGTTTCTCATCTTGCATCTTGTCCATCACTGGGTTTTTGCCTTCCCTGATTACACGTTCTACACCACAGTGATTTGAAGCAACGCAGTCCTCCTCACTTTAATCACGAGTTTAATGAGAGGAAAAAACCCAATTCCCCAAAATATAATCTATGTTGCAGACTCCACCCCAGCTAATATACACAGTTTTAGGTACCTAATTGTGATATGTTTGCAATGGTCAGGAACAAGAGTTGTGTTCTGTGAAAGTGGCAATCAACTCCAGATCAGATGAGCTCCCCTGATAGCCCCAAACTGGACATCAGAGCAAGCAGAGGTGACTTCTGTGTGACAGTGACCAGGGAAGCATTGTTAAACCAGGTGTTTCATTTTCTTTTTTAGAAAATGTGACCCATTATCCAACTATATTCAGATTGAACAACACAGAATTGAGCATCAAAAAGATCTGGGTTTGGGACTTTTTTCTTTGTGATTCCTCACAAAGGAAGGAAAGGCACTGCTAACCATTTCTCTTACTTGGCCACTCACCTCATAGTTTTTTCTGAATGGTCATCTCATAGGACACAGTGATAGATGCATTTTTGACATTATCTTTCATTCTCAAAATAATACTCCATGAGATGAAGATATGAGTGTAACTTATGAACAAGACAGTGTAGTGTACAATATAGTTCTTCACTGATCTTTCTAGAAATGTCTTTCATTGATGTGTACTATTCCATGCTGTGAATCTATCACGGTTTATTCATTTCCTTGCTTATGGACATTTGTATTGTTTTAAGTTTGGCACTATCACAAATAATGCTGCCACGAACATTTTTAGCTATGCCTTTTAGTACAAAAATGTCCATTTTTCCTTGGAATATATAACTGGGGAAAGAACTGTGGTATTAGAATTCCTGCTGATACTCAATTTTAGAAGACAATGCCAATAGTTTTCCAAATAGGAAGTACTAACATGTGCTTCACCAAATTTATATTTCCTCTGGCAAGGTCTTTTAATACATTTCTTATACTGCTTTTATTAGCTAGAGTTGGTTTCTTGCACATAAGAACTTCAAAAAACATGCAAAACCTAGGGAGGAATGTTCTAGGTTGATCACAGCAAGGTGAAAGGCCCTGAGGCATTATATGAATGCCTTGCATTGACTATTTACTAAGCTGGTATTGAGTTTGTGTTTACACATCTAGACCTACACTTCTAGACAGATCAATAGCCAGAAATAATCTTAAACATTTTTATTTGCTAATTTGATGCCAGGTACTATATTAGGCAAAAACCCTATAAAGTAGATATGATTCAAATTTATTTAGATTAAGAAACTTACATTTAATGGGACTGACTATAATTAATAGCAAAGTAGACACTGAACCGAAGATTATCTGGCTCCAAAGACTGTGTTGTTCATCAATATGCCACGTCAATATTGACTGTTTTTAAAGTCAAAGGAGGAGTTGATGAATTCACAAATGGTATTTGAAACAGATTTTATTAACTCCTAAATGATATTAAGCAGAAGTAAACATGTTCCAGAGTTCTTTCGTTTTTCCAATATCTGTGTAGAACATCCTAGGCAAGGTGGTTGATGTGTCATTAAAAAGAGGGAACATTCCAGGGAGTGGAGTACATGACAAATTGTTTGTGAATACTCTTCATTTACTGGCAGCTACTGAAGTTGCATTCCAATGGAGCTAAAAACAGTCTTAGGTAATGATGGCAACTCATATTCATAAAATACTTTGCATCACTAAATCATTACAGGTCAGAATGCTGCTAGGTCATAAAGAATATGTAATAATAGTGTCACCTTCCTCTCTTCCTCCTTCGACTCCTCCTTCTTTGCCTTCTCCTCCTCCTCCTCCTTCTCCTCCTCCTCCTCCTTCTCCTCCTGTTCCTTTTCTCCTTCTTCCTCCTTCTCCTTGAAAGATGCCATTTTTTTCAGAGGGTGTGTAGAAAGGGAATATAAATTTTCTTTGTGCTTGTAATTTGTTTTATTTCATTCTTAAAGACAAATGCTAAATTTGAATCAGCATATCAAAATTCTATCCTGATTTAGCCTGTAAGACTCTTCTTACACTTTAAGGCTGATGTGTTTTGATTGGTTGGCTAGTGTGGAAAGGTATTTGACCTTGTTGCTGATGTTATGTTGATGGTTGTTTTTCAATATTTGATTGGCATAAAGTGTTACTGGTCCAGGCCCCCTGATAAATGGTTCAGGGATGCTTTCTTGAAATAAAGAGAATTCCTTGCTTGGATGACATTTCCCTCGATTCTCTTTTTAAGTTTCTATTATTCTAAAACATAGGTAACATAAAAAGAAACATTTAAAAGCTAACTTGACTTGGCATATGCAAAGGCCATTTCTGCATATCATATAGCTGTGCCTATGGTGTCATGTTACACCAAAAGGCAACATGGGAGTCTGCTTAGAAATCTGTAGTTAACAGTCAACCCTTTAGAAAGAACATCTTTTGGCTAAATGGAGAAGAGTAAAATAGAGCAGTAAGAAGAGCTGAAGTATTTTCTTGCAGCAGCTTATTTAATTACATTGTTTCATAAACCAATTCTATTTTGAACACCCCTTTCTAAAAATTACTATTGAGCAGACAAGTTGCAGCATCATTTGCTGCCTGCTGCTTAGGATTTACAAGTGATTGCCAGATGCAAGTTGTGTAATTAATCATCTTGGAAGTAAAGTGATAACTGTGCCCTCCCTTTAAAATCAAAGCTAATGATATGTGTTGGTACTATTTTTGCAACTTGATACTTTCTATTTAGCAGCCACATGCATCCCAGTTGCTGCTCCCAAAGGAGCTACTTCAGCCCTCAGTATGTGGGCAGCTGAGTCCTGGACAAATTACACAGGTGAGCTGAGCATCTTAATGTGCTTCACCTTCCTTTCAGTCACAGTCACAGCCAGGGAAGCACCTTCCCAAGTATTGTTGGAGAAAGGCATGCTGTTCTGGAGAAGGGCAGACACTCAGCAGGTGCACAGCTTACTCGTGCAACACCAAGAATGTGCACACCTCATGATGGTGTTCAAGGAATACTCCAATCTTCCATATCTGAATTGGCAGTTAATTATTTTTCAGTGTCTCAGGATTTCATTATAATTGTAAAAAAAAGATGACTTCTGAAACATGAAAATGTCTTTCAGTAAAGAAATAACTGCAGCAGACTAAACATTTGATGGAGAACAATTAATTTAGATTCTGAAATGTTTTAAAAATCCAACTATGAAACTCAGAGGATGAGCCACCATTGCCGATTTGGAGGTTGGTAGTTAGGTGTCTTTGCCCTCCAGGGGTGTCTTCAGCCTAGCATCTAGTTCCTCTGAGTCACTCTCCATCTAATTCCTTATTCCCCAGTGTATGACTTCAATGAATTTTCTTGATTTAAATGCTTAGAGAAAGTTAAAAACACAAATAAAACATGGCACCATTAACATTTCCCTTCGCTGCTAACACGGATTCCCTTAGTTTTTCTTTTTAACTTTATCCTTCAATATTACTGTGGCATAAAGTAATAGACAAAAGTTGACCCACTTCAATTTATCAATACTGGACTCTACTTGAGCTGGTGTGATTAGAATTATTAATTTCTAGTACCAACCACCAAATAAAAGAGTGTGTAACAGAAAGTCTGCAACAGAATTCATAGAGGAAGAGTTGTTTTACCAGCTTTTATCCAGGAGTTTCCCCTGCTCTTTGGTTGACTTTGAACTCTGGCCTCTATGAAACCTATTTATTTTGGCTGAAATTTAGAATGGAGTTAATGGCAGTCTTATTATTAACTAAGAGTTCAGTTATTAAGAAGTCTTGAAATAGATTAAGAAAATTCACATCCATGGTTACTTTCTAAAAGTGGCACCCACAACCTTGAAATGTATTAATTGTGTTGAGTTAATGAAAATCATGTTGCAGATTTCAACATTTACTTGCTTTTTGTAATCTATCTCTATCTAAAATGTCTGTCCAATGCACAATGCACGTGTCTTGATTTAAAGAGTCTGGTATAGACTCTGAGAATGACTCTGATCTGCAAATAGGTTACACCCAAAGCAGCTGTAAGCTGTGACTGTGCCTGTCTACTTCAGTCTCCTAAAGTTAAATATGTGTGGGTGTGGCTGTGGGTGTATACACAAATAAAATGACCCAAAGGATTTCAGTTTAAGATTTAAATGTTTCACAGATTATCTCTGAGTAGCACTCTATGGGTGCATTTTACTCACCATTTATCTCTAGCACCTACCATTCTTATCATTCTGCATTGCAGAAAACAGGTGACAGTGAATATATTTTGGGGTCCTTGCTGCTGAGTTGCATTCTGTATGCATTTTGTACTTTCTAAATTTTAAAAAAATAAACATCCATTAACAATAATGAAAAATGATGTTCTTTATGGTGCTCAGTACTCCTTCATTAGCATGAACCAATTTATCAACTAGTCTATCTAGAAATTACATTTTTTAAAAATTGAGAGGAATAAGAAATTAGGAGATGTCTAATTGTTTCCATGCACAACCTGCTCATAAAATTGCTTCTGTCAACATTTCCCATGAAAAGCAGGGTGAATTTATGAAATCTGGGCCTGCTGATACTATGTACCACTCTTCCTGCTCTGATGGAGCATTGGAATCAGTGACTGAGCTGATACAATTGATCAGCTTCACATCCTTTCACATACTAAGAGAAAATGTCACAGTCCATTGTTTTAAGAAGACAGTGAGGCTTTGATTATCCTTCTTAAAGGATTCTTGGAGTTCAGATCCTCGTGTACATCTCTGCACAGAGAGATGGATTCTGCTAGAATAAATTAGGCCAGCACATAACATGAATGGCCTCTAGTCCACTTTCCTATACAGTTCTTCTCCTCTGAAACTTCATGCACCCACTCTTTACTCTCTTTACTCTCCATCATATTGGCATTCTGGTCTTTTGAACTCTCACCAGAATTTCCCATTAAGTTCTGCTTACAACAATATAAAACTTTTCCAGCTTGCATTGCTAAACTTTCCCAGATTCCTCCCACAAATTCCAAAAAGCTCCAAAGCTTCTGAACCACATGGTCAGGTTACTCACAGCAAGGGCCCCACTCCCATACCAATTTCTGTTTTAGTCAGCTTTTTCATTGCTGTGACCAAAAGATCTGATAATTTTAAGGAGGAAAAGTTTATTTGGGGGCTCATGGTTTCAGAGCTGGCTCCATACCTTTGGGCATGAGATGAGGCAGAATATCATAGAAGAAGTATGTGGCAGAGGAAAACATCTGGAAACATGGAATCCAGTAAGGAGAAAGAGAAACACTCCACTTGCCAGGAATAAAATATATACCCCAAAGGCACACTCCCATCAACCCACCTCCTTCAGTCATACTCTACGAACCTTGAGTTGCCACTTAGCTAATCTCTATCAGGGGATTAATTCACTGATTGAGTTAAGGCTCTCATAACCCAATCATTTCACCTCTAAACCTTCTTGCATTGTCTTACACAGAAGCTTTTGTGGACACCTAATCTAAACCATAACATCACACATCTACAGTCATCTTATCCTTGACAAAGATGCCAAGAACATACATTAAGAAAAGACAACCTTTTTGATTGTATATCCTCCTCTGAGAAGTGTCTGTTCAGATCCTTGGCCCATTTGTTGATTGGGTTATTTGTTATCTTATTGTCTAATTTTTTTAGTTCTTTGTATACTCTGGATATTAGGGCTCTATCTGAAGTGTGAGGAGTAAAAATTTGTTCCCAGGATGTAGGCTCCCTATTTACCTCTCTTATTGTTTCTCTTGCTGAGAAAAAACTTTTTAGTTTAAGTAAGTCCCATTTGTTGATTCTTGTTATTAACTCTTGTGCTATGGGTGTCCTATTAAGGAATTTGGAGCCTGACCCCACAATATGTAGATCGGAGCCAACTTTTTCTTCTATTAGACGCAGAGTCTCTGATTTGATATCAAGCTCCTTGATCCATTTAGAGTTAACTTTTGTGCATGGCGAGAGGAAGGGATTCAGTTTCATTTTTTTGCATATGGATTTCCAGTTTTCCCAACACCATTTGTTGAAGATGCTATCCTTCCTCCATTGCATGCTTTTAGCCCCTTTATCAAATATAAGATAGTTGTAACTTTGTGGACTAGTCTCTGTGTCCTCTATTCTATACCATTGGTCCACTCGCCTGTTTTGGTACCAGTACCATGCTGTTTTTGTCACTATTGCTCTGTAATATAGTTTGAAATCTGGTATCGCTATACCGCCTGATTCACACTTCCTGCTTAAAATTGCTTTTGCTATTCTGAGTCTTTTATTTTTCCATATGAATTTCATGATTGCTTTATCTATTTCTTCAAGAAATGCCCTTGGGATTCTGATTGGCATTGCATTAAACCTATAGAGAACTTTTGGTAATATCGCCATTTTGATAATGTTAGTTCTGCCTATCCATGAACAGGGTATATTTTTCCATCTTCTAAGATCTTCTTCTACTTCTCTTTTTAGGGTTCTGTAATTTTCATTGTATAAATCTTTCACCTCTTTTGTTAGGTTGATTCCCAAGTATTTTATTTTTTTGGAGGATATTGTGAATGGAGTGTTTTTCCTCATTTCTGTTTCAGAAGTTTTGTCGCTGATATACAGAAATGCCTTTGATTTATGCGTGTTGATTTTATATCCTGCCACTTTGCTGAATTCATTTATTAGTTCTAGTAGTTTCTTTGTAGACCCTTTTGGGTCTTCTAAGTATAGAATCATGTCATCTGCAAATAGTGATAATTTAAGTTCTTCTTTTCCTATTTTTATGCCTTTAATTTCTTTCGTCTGTCTAATTGCTCTGGCCAGTGTTTCGAGAACTATATTGAATAGAAGTGGTGATAGAGGGCATCCCTGTCTTGTTCCAGATTTTAGAGGGAATGCCTTCAACTTTTGTCCGTTCAGAATGTTGCTAGCCTGAGGCTTAGCATAGATAGCTTTTACAATGTCAAGGTACGTTTTAACAAACGGTGCTGAGACAACTGGCTATCCATATGTAGAAGAGTGAAACTAGACCCTATCTCTCACCCTGCACAAAAATCAACTTGAAATGGATCAATGCCCTAGAAGTTAGACTGTGAAACTATGCAACTCCTAGAAAAAAATGTGGGGTCAATACTACAGCATAAGGCACAGGCAATGACTTTCTCAATAAGATCTCTAAAACTCAGGAAATAATGCCAAGAGTTAATACATGGGATAACATCAAATTAAAAAGTTTGCACACAGCAAAGGAAACAATTAGGAATGTAAAGAGAGACCCCACAGAATGGGAGAACATCTTTGCTAGCTACTCTTCTAACAGAGGATTAATATCTAGAATATATAAACTCAAAAAAAAAACCAAAACATGAAATAACCCAAATAATAAATGGGCAAATGAATTATATAGACAATTCACAAAAGAAGAAATATGAATGGCTAATATATGAAAAATGCTCAACATCATTAGCAATTAGGAAAATGCAAATCAAAACTATAAAATTTCATCTCATACCTGTTTGAATGGCAGTCATCAGGATAAAAATAATAAATGTTGGAGAGGATGTGGAGTAAAAGGAATACTTTTACACTGTTGGTGGGATTATAAATTGGTACAACCATTGTGGAAATCAGTATGAAAGTTCCTCAAAAGACTAGGAATGGAACTATCATATGACCCATCTCTCTCACTCATTGGTATTTATGCTAAAGAGTTAAAGTCATCATACTATAGTGATACATGCATACCCATGTTTACAGCAGCCCAATTCACAATAGCCAGACTATGGAACCAGCCTAGGTGTCCCTCAGTGGATAAATGAATAAAGAAAATGTGATATATATATATATACACAATGGAGTTTTATTCAGCCATAAAGAAGAATGAAATTATGTCATTTGCAGGAAAATGAATGGAACTAGAGACCACTATATTAAGGAAATACACCAAAATCAGAAGGTCGAGGGTCATGATTTCTCTCTTATTTGGAAGTTAGAGAGGAAAAAGAAAAAGGGGGTGTGTGTGTAGCAGAGAGCTCATGAAAATCAAAGGGAGATCAATAGAGAAAAGGGACCAAGGGATGAAAGGCAAGAAGGGAGGGGGGAAATGCTGAGCCAAATTATATTGTTATATTGTGTGCGTGAACGAATATGCAATAGCAAATCCCATCATTAGGCACAACTATGATGCACTAATAAAAATGTGGAAAGAGAAAAAAAGAAACGTTCTTAGACTCCTTCCTTTTATGTTCATTGCCTTCTCTTTGCTGAGCTTCTGATATTGGCTTAATTTTTCCCTCACAAGCTACCCTTGACTCTTGGTTTTCATGTTGGCTGATATTTTAACTCCCCAGTTAACTCTCAGTCCCCACTCAAGGGCTTACCTCATTCCCCAAATTAGAGCTGTCAGCTAGAGTCTGCTCACCCACACCATCTTTGAAGGAACTTTCCCAGCCTTTAACCCCTGGTATCTAGGCAACTGCATTTCAAACTGCATAATCTCTTTTCTTTCTTTCCTCCTCCCACCCTCACCTAGGCTTCAGGTAATTAAGCTAATGGTGGGCACCTGAGCCAAGCTAATCTTTTGGCTTTCCGGTATTTAAAAAAGATGACCTGAGACAACTAAGTTCTTTCCCTCCTAAATTTGAATGAAATCATACAAACAAACCATCCCAGTTGGTGGTATGAATTGAAGTTGCAAAAATCACCATGAAGCAGAATTGGATGCATGGCAAGCCAGGGGCACGTGCAGCCTGAAATTATGAGGTTGTAGAAACTATGAGTAAGCAGAAAAAACCTCATAGTGAAGAAAGAAAAACAAAGCTGACACCCAGAGGCAGACCCAGAAAGAGAAGGAAAGAAAGATGAACAATTGCACTTCATCATTTACTAGAGTCGACCACAAGAATGCTTCTAGTTTGGGTTCTAATTGGACTACTAAATCAATATTTATCTCTATAGCAAACACTATTTTCCCATTTTACTTTGAGCAGGCACCTCTTCTTTACCAGACCCTATTGATTCTGTTTTCTTTCAAGCTTCACTCTACCCATTTGGCTCCTTGACCAGGCCACAAAAGACTGATGACAACTGTGTGGATGGATACCCAGGATCAAAAAAAGACCTTTACTAATTTCCATCTCCAGGAGAACAGGAGACAGGCCTGTAAATAATTAGATTCAATGAAATGAAATAAATAACAATGCAGATTCTTAACGTGCAAAGGAGGATTGAGGACAGTCAGGAATGGCTCAGAGACCCACAGTCTCTAAGAATCAGACCCTCAATGTATCCAGTCTATCTCTATGGATATGGCTCCAGCCTCAGTTTCTCTGCTTGGACCTGGGGACCCATGGGACTTAGTACTCTGTCATGGACCCAGTTTTAGTTTGCACTTGTGACCTGTTTCACTTGCCAATGTCTCTAAGCCTAAACTGGACCTTGACCTTCTATTCTTCTTTCTCGACCCATTCTAAATGACTAGAATTTGCCCCTGAAATGTCTAATTGCTCACATCAGTTCAGGCAAATACTAACTGAGCACTGAAGGACTTCCTACCTCTGAGTCTTTGTGCTTGCTGATCTTTTTGCCTGGAATTCTTTTTTTTGTTGTTGTTCATTCATCCATTCAGCAAATAATGGAGAAGAAAGAAACAGCAAGGACAAAGACACTGAGGCTCTTTCCTCATCTTTCTGTATTGTTTACCCCCTCACTTCCCTCTACTTAGCTGTCACCCAGTACAGAAGCATAATGGGTTGATGGTATATAAAATGACAACTCACCCATCACTCACTATCTCTCTTTATTCCTTTTCATAGCACTATGGCCGTCTGTCACACTTTATAGTTATCTTTGTGTTTTGCCTGTCTGCCCCACTGGAAGATGAGCAGAGTGACTATGATATCTCCAGTGCTCAGAACAGCAGTAACTGATGCACAGTAGGTGCTCGATAAATATTTGTTGCATGAATGAATGAACCCAGGGAAAGATTCCTAGAGAAGATGGGTCCTCTGTGAGAGGTCATGAAGCGTTTTCATGTGAATACGGAAGAGTAAAGGTATTCTAAGCACAGGGAAGACTATTAGCCAAAGCCAGAAGTAAGAAACAAAATCGTATACAAAGCCACACAAGTATAGACAAAGTGTTGCAGATATAATGTAGCTGAGTAAGATGCAGGGCATGGAGTAACTAGAGGTGAGTATGAAGAGACAGACCAGATTATGGAGTGGATGAAATGTGTTCCCACTGAAAAGTTTTAAGATATATTTGGACTTTATAGTAGTCAGAATTCTCAGATAGTTCCCTAGATTTCCAGTCCATTATGTATACATATCTTTTCTCAGTTATTAAATTAAATACTAAGTTATTACTTCTATGAAGGGATTTTGCAGATGTAATTAAAATCTCAAGTCAGTTAGTTTTAAGTAAGGAAGATTATTCTCACAGAGCCTGACCAAACCAGGTAAGCCCATGAAAGGAACTGAACTCTTCCTGGTACAGAGTGTCCCAGAATGAAATAATTGGATATAAGGAACCCTCTGTTGCTGGAGGAGGCCCTGTGACAAGGAGTGGGAGGTGGCCTACAGGGACTGAGAAGGGTCCCTGGAAGGCAGCCAGCAAGGAAATGGAAAACTCATTCCTTCAGCAGCAAGTTTCCAAAGTTAGCCAGCAACTTGGATGAGCCTGGAAGCAGATCCCAATTCCCAGTGAAAACAGTTAACCACACTTCAGCTGGGCGAGACCTAAGTCCAGCTACTGCATCCCTACCGAAATGTGAGCTAGTGCATGTGTTTTATGCCACTGTGTCCACGGTAATTTGTTATGATGGAATAAAAATGAATACAGGCTTCTGCTGGTTTATGAGGAAACAGCCCACAGAAGATTAAAAATCAGAGACAGGGAGGAGATTGCCGTGACATCCAGACAAAGGATGAATGACTGGAATGGCAAGGATCCCACGTATCTGAACTTCTTAGGGACCTTCCTGCTGAGCTGACCACACCACTCTCTGTGAACTCTGTGCTGTGGAGAGGGAGCTACCCATAGATTAGCAGGCTCCTCTAGCTCCAGGGAATCCATTTCCAGTTTTCCCATCTCTCTGACAGCATGGGACACTAGGTACCAGGAGGTTTCCTGTTCTTTGAATTATGAAAATAATGCTTATAAAAAGTTTCCTTCAAGAGATATGGAAACCCAAAAATAGTTCTCAACCCTGGTCATCGGTAACAATGGTCTAGGGACATTTTAAAAATATGATCAACAGCCCAACCCGTTAGTGGTTCTCATTCAACTGGATCTCTGGCATTGTTTACCTGTTTTTTTTTCCTTAACTCTTTCAGGTAATGGTTGAAAATAACTGAAATACCCCCCAGTTGGAAGGTATAGGAGTTCAGAAATATTCATAAAATGTCACTATCTCATCTATCTTTAGAGTAGTATAACAGAATCAATAATTCCTTTTCTCCTTTTTCTTCTTCCAATTTACCAATAAGGAAGTGATTGCTATCATCATCATCAGTAGCAGCAGCAGCATGCAAAATTTGATAAATTTAACACTTTATTTAAATGATTTCAGATGGTTGGTGAGGAAATTATGCCCCTCCCAAATTAATAATGGATTAAATGCATTGCCTTATAATCATAGTCATTAAAGATTAAGTCCAATTTTAAATCCGTCTTTATATTCTGAACCCTATGTTTTCCCCATCAATTCCATTCTATCTCTGTGGAATTTCATACATATAAATATATTTTCACTATAAAGAATATATTTACTTCTCTTTAGATCAGCCACTATCTATTGATTACTGACCATGTTGCAGATATTGTCAAAATGTTTCTTTCATTTAATCCTCACAATGATGTTACATGGTAAGAATAAATACCTTTATGGGAATAAAGCTGAGATTCAGAATGATTAAATAACTAGCACAGTTAACAATTACGTGATGAATTCAGAATATATGTTCCAATCTTCTGATCCCCACCCTGTATTCCTGACTGCACTCACTTGATCCTAGTGATGGAAGACTTCTAGCAAAAGCAGAATATCCTTGGAAAGAATATTCTTGAACTCAAATAAAAATAAAAATACAATCAATCCCCACTATATCTTCAGGTTTCTCCTCCACCACTTGGGGTGCTCACATAAATTCTCCACATGATCCAAAGCTCTCTTTGCTACCTGAATTAGTCATGACAGACTGCATTTTAGGAGAAAGCTTGCAAAGGGTTCTAGGGCCCTCCAAAAGCACTGATTATGATATGTTCCAAAAACCATGTGAAGATGCAGACATATTTACAGATACCTGAATGTGAGTGAGAAACATGAGACAGTTGTACCTCAAAAAGTTAGTTGTGATCATTCTGGGAGGTGGGCTACTTCTCATCTTCTATTTTCTTCTTCTTCTTCTTCTTTTTTTTTTTTTTTAAAGATTTGCCTCACTAACCCCACTGCCAGGTATTAGTACCCAGCCTCACTCCTCCAAATTTTATTTGGTATTAGGCCCAAATAAACTCTACCCTTACTGTTGCTATAGTCTTTCATTTATGATTTCAGCTACTCATTTTTACTTACTACCTATAAATACTTTCTAAAAATAGAAAGATAAGAAATATTCTCCCTTGACCCTTAAGAACCTCACATTTAAGGTGAAAAATTGATCATTTTTTTTTTTATCACACAACATAAGGGTGACCATGTGAAGGGGAAGCAGCTCCTTCACACTTCACTTTGTCTTATGAGAAATGCGTCTTCATGGCTCCACTTATCTTTAGGTTGGAAAGTCAACACCGGCAGCTGCTTCATCATGAGAAGTCACACAAACCTGTCTAGAAACTACATACATAATAATGGAAAGAGCAAATCTCAGTGGTGGAACTAGATTTACCATGCAGACTATGAGTAAAAGGTCCTGATCATTAATTGTTCAAACCTTTGGCATGCTTTTGAGAGTGGAAAATAGTGTTATTAATAGTTATCTTGAGATATTAGGCAGAAACCTCAATCAATCCAAGAAACTTAGGACATATGGTCACCCTCATAAGGAAAGAACAAGACATTTTTCCCATTGAGATGGCTTCTTGAAAGTCAAGAATATTCACTTAATCCCTTCATATTCGGTTTTAAAGCAATCCTGAAATAATTTCCATTCACATCATCGGCACCATTCCACACATGGAATACCAGTCTTAGGAGTGTGCCATGGATACGCAGAACATTTTCGCCAGCTCTGCCTTGCTGGTGGGTCTCCTAACTTTCACCCAAGGACATTTTTGCTCAGGATTTGCTCTTCTGGGTCATTTGTCTCTGCAGCCTGGCTCTGAAACTACAGCTTCTGGGCCTCTGTAACTGCCAGGCAGAGGCAGGCGCAGTTGCAGATGCAGAAACAGAGGTAAAGAACCCCTGGAGCTGGCTGATGGGTAAAGAGCAGTGGTGCAGATTTTGCTGTCAGGATTCCTCCTGGTTGCTGCAGAATACGATTTAGGGAAGTAATGAGGGCGCCCTGTCGTGTTCACCACACGCAGGCTTCATCAGTGTAAAATTTCACTCGGCAGATGAACACAGACAGATGCACATTTCCTTCACCAATGAAATATTAAACATGACAGGTGCGTCACCCATCAGGAAAGGCTGCATATAAAATGCATGTGTGACCCATGAGGTCTTCCCCACTCTGCTCCTCCCGCTGGGTGGATACTCTGAAATGATATTCCTTCCGCAACTCTGTGCAGGTATTCAATTCCAAAAGTCATGGCCAACGGTATCCTTGGGAAGATAATTTAAAGGCTTCTGGCTTTAAATTAAGAATCCATTAAGATAATAAAATGTTTTCCTCGAGTTTATTGTTATTTTGCCTAAGGGATCTGTGGGGGGAACAGAGGATAAAAAGTATGGAGAGAAAGATTCCTGTCACTATGGAAACAGATTCATTTATTTTTATGGGCTGATTTCTAATTCCTCTCCCTGGGCAAAGCTCCCACTAGCTTCTGATGCTAGAAGATTAGGCTCACTCAAAAGATACTTTGCTGCCTGGGGTCACATTTATACCTTATTTGGGGAGGAGGGTGGTAGGAAAGGAAGTCTCCATAAAGAGCCAAGATGTCTAAAAGTATCTTTCCAGTGGTATAACTACAACAGAACAAACAGCCCATCTGATTGGAGGAGGAGGCCTCATTCAGAATTCATTACCAATATAGGAAAATGCAGCCTTTGAAAGTTACTAGCTTGACATCTACTCCAAAGAACGGCAACACACACACACACACACACACACACACACATACACACACAGAGCATAGTTCAAGAGGCATAACTACTGCATGAAACTGTCGACTAGGTGAAGTCTAGAATCTATTGGCATAACTGTGTATAGACACCATCACAGAAGGGAGCATTCCTCAGGACTCACAATTCATTTAGTGTCAATAATCTTTAACTACTCGGTTCTTACTATCTATAGACTTGCTAGTCTTTAATGGAAAGTCAAATTGTCTGTATAAGCACTCAGTGTCTCACTTCCCCTATTAGTAAAATGGTGATAATGGTGTGGGGCAACTTCTAGAAACATTGAGGTTTGCACCTGATACCTGCTGTTAGTTATTCTTCTGAATTCAGCCTGAGATGTTTTAGAGATATAAATAGCACCTCGATGACTTAACTAATCTGCTTCAAGAGATCCTGTTTTGCTGTTTCTTTGCATGATGATGACATCATGCCTGTTATTCAATGTGCTATGCAATCCAACAAACCATGAGGATGGCCAGTGGCAGATCTTTGTATCAGGATTTGGTCAAAGCTCTGGAATGCAGTGTGGGACAGTGCATGAAGAACTGGTTGAAAGATTGGTGGAGCAATTCATCCATCAAGTCTGACTGAACATCTGCCACTCCTCTTTGAGGGGACTCAGCATTAACCACCAGTCCTGGAAAGTCTCTGGAGCCATGCCAGAGAAATCATGACTCAGCAAGTTGGAGTTCACGTAAAGTTCAATGAAGTGTGTGTGTGTGTGTGCGGATATGGGTGTGGGGTGTGAAGAAGGCTGAGGGTGTGGTGAATGATTCCCTTGGGTGGAGCAAAAGGTTCCCTAGAACGAGTCCCCCACCAAATCTCTCACCTAGAGATAAAACTATTGTAAGATTTGGCTTTAGAAATCTCAAGGTTGCTTCATATTTTTAAGTGTTTGACATCCAGGAGATATCCCAGATGTTGGGCCAACTTCTTCATCACTGTGTTTGACACAGGTGCCTTTCTTTGCTTATTTTGGTGCAATATTCACACAATTCACACAATAGCCTGGAAGGGCTATTTACCCCCTATTTACCTACCTCCTACCCAAAGGACTCTAAATGATACTGAATGCAAGATGCACAGAGGAGTGGAACTGTGCATAGGAAAAGACTAAATAACTAAGCCTGGCACAGTACATGATGTAATATCATATATTCCAAGGCCACATTTTCCAAAGTGGAGTGGAGGACAGTGAGGTGTGATTTGCAGGTTTGGTATCTCTTTGGATTAGAAATAAAAGCCAAGAGGTGTCCATATAATAGAAATACAGAGCCATCACACACTCCAGTCTTCATTTCATGTCAATAACTATGTGTTGAAAGATACTAGCAAGGTACCACGCAGGGGACAAGATAAACAAAACACAGTTCCTGCCCTTGATGAATTTAAAGGCTTGTGGAGCATATAGACACAAATGCAATGAATCATTGGAAAAAGGAAGAGGGAAGAATAAGCCTCAGATGATGTTATCATTCTTCCTTGAGTGAATAGCAAGAAATATGGGAGGATGAGCAGTTACATTGTTTTTCAAAATTACTAAGGGTAACACATGTTCACACCTCCCCACCTTTGCCTTACCAAGCAACAATATTACGCCTTTAGACTATTCTTCTTCCCCATGTCCATTCAAGTACTCCAGCTCAATTACATATGTAGAGTTACTTGCTATTTTTCCTTTAAAATAATGGGATAATATCAGTTTTCAAGCTGCTTGTTCATTCAAAAAATATATCATAGAACACACACTTCACATTAAACAGTTGTACAATGACCATATTTCATTGTCATCCATCTCCCCAATGGACATTCAGGTTGTTCCCATTTTCCCATCACTGCAAACAATGAACATCCTTATATACCCTTATAAAGTAAGGTGCTTTGATTTCAATATATTAAAGGCTTTCTGGTTGAAGGTTACATTAATCAGCTTTTTATCACTATAATGAAATCCCTGACACAGGATAATTATGAAGAAAAGAGGTTTATTTAGCTCACAGTTATGAAGGTTCCAACTTGAAATGGCATAGTATTGGTTGTGTTGCAGGGGCCAACCTTGGCTGTGTCACCTCATGGCAGATGGTGGATGATGAACAGCATTGGCAGAAGCTCTTGTCAGAGCAGGGAATCACATATCAAGCCAGGAAGAAGAGAGAACTGAGTGGGACAAACATGCTCCTTTTACAATAATCCTCTCTTGAAAATTACCAGAAGGTCACATGAGAACCAAAGGACTGCACAGAACTACCTCATGCCCCAATAACCAAAGGGTCTCCCTTTAGACTCTGCCTCTAAGAGGTTCCACCACTTCCTAATAGTGCCACCATGGGGACCAAACTTCCAAACACAATGGACCTTTGAGGGGCACTCAAACTGCACTGAAGCTATAGTAAAGGGTATTTGTAATCTTAATTGTAACTGAGCTTTACAGATTTCTCTTCAAAGAAGGTGAAAGCAATTATGCCATAAGTAGAAATTCTTATGAATGATGAGCAACTGTGAGATTTAGGGGTTTGGGTGGAGCAGGGAAGGAAGGGAATGATATATAGTTTGATTTTCAAGTAATTACATCTAAGATGCCTGCTGGATATCTAAATGATGAAACCCATCAGGCAGAGAGACATTCGGCTCTGGAACTAAGGGATCTAAGAGTGATGAGCACATGGGAATATATGGGGATAATGCTTGGGAAGAGTACAAAAGGGAAGGAGCTTACTATAGATCCTAAGGTAGCTTCTCCAACATGGCGCTGGGTGGAAAAATGAGGAATTAGCCAAGGAGGCTGAGGACGCATCAGAGAGCAGGGAGGGAAGCAGGAAGAGCACAGACCAAGAGAAACAGGAAGAGACTGTTTCAAGGAACTGTGCCAAATGCTAGGTAAGATCTTTAATCATGGAGATGTGGATGTTGCTATTAGATCTTAAGGTTAGAGCACAGATGTGAGAGCTCCAACCTCATATTATTTTTTAAGAAATTGCATCTGAATCAACTCTAAGCAGCAGGATGGTACCATTAAGTTAAATATACCTTCCTGCCAAGATCATCCCAAGGCATCTCAGCTGCTGGGGTTATACTCCCCACCCCACAGGAAGTTCAGCGAAGTTGCTGATGAGTTGAAGGATGGTCATGTTTGAGTTTTAACTCATTTCCCCTCCCACTGCCCTCCCTGTGAAAGAAGTGTTGGCAATCACAGAATAAAAGACCCTAAATCATTCACTGAGCAGAAAAACAGCCTGGAAATGATCAAAAGCTGATTACATCAGTGCTGACAGACACCGAGGATGATGCCGAAATCTCCCTCTCATCAGCTCTCTCTGCACAATGGAAATAGAGTCCTCACCTGCCTATCGTCAAAAGTCCTCTTGATGACAAACAAGTTCTAACTAGGTCTCTGCAGCCTGCCATGTAATTTTCTACACCATCTCCCTCGTGACATTGTCCTGTTTGCAGAGGGGATTCAGGACAGGAAGTGACTTCCTTATAAATGAACACACTTAGATCCACCTAAAAATTTGACCTTCAGGTACACTTACAATAGCTCACCTGTTCATTTCCTTATTTTGTGATGACCCACTGCTGTTGGTGGAGTCACATATGGAGGGAACACCTCCGAGGAAAAGAGCTGTTGCATAACATGACACAGCTACATCCATATTGCCTGACTGGAAAAAAGCAAGCTCCTCAGCTCTGACCTCGTGGAGCCAGGTGGTACACGGGTATCAAATGCTGCTCCGCAGACAGGTGTATAAGCTGGCGGTGTTTGCACAACAGTGATAAAAGCTACCATGGGAATTGCAAATTTGATTTAACTTACAGCAGTCATGCTTGCCTCTGGAGACTGGGAGGATTTGAGCTGCCAGAAAAAATAAAATAAAATACACCCAACCCTTTGCACAGCCTGAAAATTAGTATGGATTGACAAAATGAAATAGCACAGTAGATTGGCAGATAGATGATAATTGCAGCCGGGCAACCAGTCTAGCCCAGAGGAAGAAATTATCATTTTGATTATGTTTGGGAGGATCTATTTATGAGTACAGGTTTTTCAGTTGAGTCCACTGGAATATTTTTCTGGATAAGAGTAAACAGAAGTAGGTAAATTCTTTGACCCAGAGCATTTCCAATCATTTCTGCTTGATGCAAAGCAGTTCTAAAGGTAGAGAAAGACTTCCCTTTGCATCACAAATTATTTACACCTGCAAGGTGGCAGAGATTTTTTTTTCACATGTTTTGACAAATAGAAGCCAACTGTCCTCCTGTCCACCACCCACCCTGTCATACCTGAGTCTCCTTTTCCCCATGCTTTCATTCAGTCAATTAGCTCATCCAGGTGAGAAAGAGCACACCTATGTAAGAATGAGGAAGAGAAAGGACAGCATGGAGGGCAAGCTGGTCCATCTCAGGGAGGTGATGCATTTGCTGGAGTCAGCCAACTTCATTCTGGGCTTGAGATTTAGACAGACCCGAGTTCAAATTCCATCTCAGCCATTTAGGAAGCACTTGACCTTGGGCAAATAACATAATCTTCATTTCATGATGTGTGGAATATGGAAAATGATATCTACTTCTTAGTATTTTGGCAAGGATTGGAGGTAAATTTTAATAAGCAAATAAACAGACCTAGACACACCCATGTCTAAGGTCCCTGGGATTTTGTAGGGACCATCACAATGTCATAATCGTGTGAAGGAGCTACACAATCCCATAAAAATATCCCTGAGTTTTGGAATTTGAAGTCATGAGTAAGTTTTCTTTAATGTTAAATGACAAAAACATTATTCATGAAGATTTTTCTTATTTTCCTTCCCCTTAAAATCCAGAACTTTTTTCCTTTGTCAAGCAGACTAAAAGTTTTTGGAGTTGGTGGAAACCCCATTAGGCTCAGGAGAGGTTCTAGTTCATTTGCACTTAGGTTAAATAAATTAATGGATCAGGAAGTCATCTGTCTTTCTAATGTGGCCCAGAAGTCAACAGCTGTAAAGTTGGTCTTCCTCATGCCATAGTTCCTGCTATGGGACCACAAATTCCCTGCATGTTTTCTCATGTAAACCTAGGTTTCTGGCCTACACATGTGCTGGTCACCCCACCCAGGCTCTGTTCAAGTTCCCACTTAGATCTAAACTTGGAAGAGGGTCCCAATTAAGAAAGCTAGTTGTGGCTGGAGGGCTGCCCCCAGGAGACACTCTTGGAATGGCAAGAACCAGAGGGGATAGGTCACTGGCCATCTCCATACCTCACAGACATCTGCGGAGCACCTCAACTGTGCAGACCCAGAGCTAGGTACTGAAGACACAGTGCTCCACGAGTCACAATCCATTAATTTCTAGTAATGGCATAGACACAAAAATTGTCATTATTGCTAGTGATAAGGGCACAGAGATGAGGCTCCTAACCCCAAAATGTGTTCTCCAAGGAAGCAAGATTGGAGACTTAGTGAGAGTTAGCCAGTCCAGGAAGTTGGAATGAGGACACAAAGGGGAGGTGTTTCCTAGCAGGAAGGGCATGTAGAGTCCATCAGCCAAGGGACAAGGCTGGGGGCAGTTGGTACAGCACAGTGGGTCCCAGGAAATAGCACTGAAATTGGACAGAAAGTCAGCTCCACAATATCTCTGTTCTTTCTCACTTTGAGCAAATTACTCAACCTCTTCATCTCTTTGAAGGTTATTCTAATAGGAAGGCTATTCTAATGTCCCCTTGTTGGGAATTTTATGGGAACAAAATGAAATAATATATAAAATCATCCAGCATCTTCTCTGCTACCAAGTAAACACTCAGTCAAGGTCATTTGTTGTTAATGAGAATAACAAGATGAAAGCTAGGTTCAGCTGGCAGGATGAAGCTGTGGAAAGAAGATGGTACCTAGAGATACAGCTCAGCAGAATCACAGGGGAGGCAGGAAAGGAAATGAATGGCACAGAACAGGTGATGCTGTAATTGCATGAGACCATCCTGGGACTCTTTGTTATTGCTTATCAGACTCAGGATGCCTAGTTGTGCACATGCCAATCCACTCAAAAGCAGAGATGAGATGCGGGCTTAGACCAGTGATCACTGTTTCTCAACCTAGGGGCCCTATTCACATTCTGAGTGGGAAATTCTGTCATATAGTTCTGCCCCTCACATTGCAAGACATTCAGGATCTTGTCTCATTAAGCAAGGTGACCTAACTACAAAATATGCTGTCAGTCCCACCAGGTTGCATTAAGGAGGGAGTGCCAAGGGAAAGAGATGTTTGAGAAAGGAATGATAGTAAACAGAGATCTGGGTTTTCATGAGAAGGGGTGCAGGGAATTTGTGATGCCATAGGAGGACCTATGTAATATACAGTTTTATCCACTATATTCCAGTAGTACTCCGGCCTCTGTGATAGCCACTTTCCTAAACATCCTCCAGGTATACTATCGCCCACCTTATTGAATCACTGCACCTGCATATTAACCATAGATGTCTCAAATTTGGAAGCATCACTTATTCAAAGAAGGTTAGAAGCTCCTAGCCTAGCAGAAGGTTTAGAGGGGGAAATTCAAAGTAATATCCAATCGTGAAGGTAACTACTCTAGCCTATATCCATATTACAAATTCAGATCTATAAACTCATATTTTATGAAAGGAAAATCCAACTTAAATATATGATATTCATGCTTGGACCTTTGTATCCTATATTGACAGACAAAGAAGAAACAACCTCAGTAAGAATAGTAAGCCCTCAATTCTGATAAATAGACCGAGTCTGTATCTCTGGCAAGCACACAGAGAGAACGAAGCAGAAGTTGGTGCAAATTATGTAAATGGCATAATTATAGGTATCTTACAGAAGGGTCAGCAAATTGATCTCTCAGACTATTTCATTGAGTTATCCAGGCACTCGTTTCAGAGAAAACAAAACCTACAGTTAATCCCTTACATCATCTCAGAAAAATGATCCGAGGCTGATCAGGTTTTGTTTGTCTTTTCAGAGCTCTTACTGGGTTCACTGAAACTCCATTTCCCCATCTGTCCACCTCACCCCTCCCTACAAGGGAAAGGCCACAGCATCTGCCACTAAGGAGATCAACAGTGAGTCGGGAAGTCAGGGGCAGGATCAGTGGACCCCAGATTTCAGCCCAGAATCACATTCTCCTGCTTTCTTGGAGTCCAAATCACCCTCTGCTGTTAGGCCAGCATTCCAAGACCACTACCAGGGCAGCTTGGACTTGGAAATCATCTGGGCCCCTGGGAACAGATTAACTTTGCCCCAAGGCCTGCTGCCCACGGTCTGCCTCACAGTCTCTGCAGGCAGAGAATCCCTTGAATGGCAGCTCCATATGCTGTCCCACCTTTCAATAGAAGGCGGCCCTGGCTGGCCAGCCTGCCCGCCCTTTTCAGCTTCTGGTTGCTATCCTCTAGCCCAACAGAGGGAAGGCAATCAATCCCGTTCCCAACCATGTGAGGTTCGCTATTGAAAAGGTTGCTGTGTTTTAATTTCTGAAAAATGAAATGATGTACATTTTGAACTAGATTTTGAGATAGCTGGAGACTCCTGGAGTTTTACTAAAAATCCACAGTGAAAAACCATGAAGAATTTAGCAAGGTGACCTCGCCACAAAACCTGCTGTCAGTCCCACCAGGTTGCATTAAAGGAGAGGTTGCCAAGGAAAGGAGTGACAGTAAATGGTGAGCAGGCACAGCTGTGACCTCCAGCCAAGTCTTCTCAGTTTGCTTGCTTGCTTTTCTTTTTGAAAAAACTTCCTCTCCTCCTCCTCCCCCTCCTCCCCCTCTTCCCCCTCCTCCTTCTCTTCTCCTTTTCCTCTTTCTCCTCCTCCTCCTTCATCATCATTATCATCATCTTACTAATTTTCTAAGTGAAATATAGATTAGAAACTAAATCTGATCAATTTTTAAAAGATAACGGTAGACAATTTAAAATGTTTTAATGACATAAAATAAATATGTAAAAGACTACAGTGACAGCATGTCCTATAAGATTTCCCAAAGTTGGACTATTTTCTCATTCAAAAGATAACACAGCATAAGGTTTGACATATAAATTCTTGACAAGGATGCCAAAACAATTCAATGAGGAAAGAATAGTTTTTTCAACAAATAGTATTTATCCACCCATAAAAGAACAAAGCTGGTCTCCTTTCCACATAAAAGATAAAAAAATAACTCCAAATGGATCTTGGAGCTAAATGTAAGACCAAAACTATAAAATTTTCAGAAGAAAGCATACAAATAAATTTTTATGACGTTGGGTTAAGCAAAGTCTTCTTAGATTCAACAGCAAAAGAATAAGCAACAAAAGAAAAAGAGGTAAATTGTACTTTATCAAAATTAAAGACATTTGTGCTTCAAAAGATCCCATCAAGAAAGTGAAAAGATGACCCACAGAATGGAAAATATATTTGAATGTTACATGTCTGGTAATAGATTTGCATTCAGAAAGTATAAAGAACTCCTAACTCAGTAATAAAAAGACGAATAACCTAGTTTAAAAATGGGCTTAGGATTTGAATAGACACTGCTCCAAAGAATATTTACAAATGGACAACAAGGACATAAAAAGATGCTCCACTTTACTGGCTACTAGAAAAAGGTGAAAATGTACCCCCCTCACACATACACACACATGCACATACACATACACACCAATGCCAATAATCAAAAACATAGATAATAATATAATAATAAGTGTCAGCAAGGATGTGCAAAAATTAGACCTTCATATATTGGTGGTAAGAATATGAAGTACCACAGAAGCTGTAGATATCCAAACATTAAACATAGTTCCCATATGACCCCTCAATTTCTCTCTGTACAAAATGATAACAAGTCTACACAAAAACTTCAAACGTAGTGAGCAAGTAATTCTTAAAAAAAAAAATCAGTCATTTTTTAAATGGCAAATTCCATGGCGGGGGGGGACTGTTACACAAATTTTTATAGCAGTATTATTATTAATAGGCAAAAGTGGAAGGACCCCATACATCCATCAGCTGATGAATGGGTAAAGAAAATGTGGTCTATTCATTCAATGGAATACTATGCAACCATAAAAATTAAGGAAGCATGGATACATGTTATAATATAGGTGAACCTTGAAAACATGCTAAGTGATAGAAGTCAGACACAAAAGATCACACATTGTATGATTCCATTTAGGTGAAAATATCCAGAATTGGAAAATTCATAGTGTCAGAAAGTAAGTTGGTGGTTTCCTGGAGCTGGGTAAAGGAAGGACTATTATGGAAATTGGAATTGCCTGAAAACAGGTAGAGGGTCTTAGTTATAATGCATCTATTATAGATTGATACAACCTGTGTGGAAGAGCATACAGGTTGGTCATGCACACCTTGTCACTTGAAGGGCACTCTAAACTGACTGCCGATGTCTATCAATGCCCAGTCCCAACCTGGCTGCACCTCTCTGCCCTGCCAAATGGCTGCTGTCACCCTCCAGTTCTGGCAGGGACTGTACATGCGAACAGAGAAGGTCAGAATTCTACATGAGGACCCTGGCGTCTCAGGACAGAGCGTGGAGACCACCACCTCCACTCCAGACTGGAAGCACCAGCACATTTTTGGTGAATGACAGTGGAAAGGGAATAGGATGGGGGGAAAAAAAGGAGAAGGGAGAGAAGGTAAGTTTCTCACTCACCTGCCTCCAGGAACCCAGAACACCTGGTTTGGAGGTTACAGTTCCTTTAGGGTCACCAGTTACTGTGGGCTGGGGAAGCAGGCCCCGGAGAATGGAAGATGGACTCACCCACCCCCAACCCTGACTGACGGCCAGGGCACAGCCTGTTGTAGGTCTGGCATCTGGAAGGAGAGGAACCCTGACAGCCAGAGGATTGAGTTTCAGGGTGGGATCCCTGGACACCTGTAAAGGTCTGCACTTGACCTTGATCCCCACACCACAAGATAATGACAAAGAACAAAAATAAAGCAAGAACTGGGAAGAAAGAACATGGAAGAAAGGGAAAAATTTTAAACCTTAAAAATATTAGTACCTTAATTGGAACCTTTTCCCTACTCTTTGAATACAGGACCCCTGAATTTTCCTACTAAGAAGTGAATGACTCTGCAGGCTGTGTATGGTGCAACTCCAGGGGCGCCATAGATGACGGTGTGGAGGATGCCTGGAATTGCACAGTGAACAAGATAAACAACCCACTCTGCTACAGTGACAAACATTGAAAGAACATGTATTATGTGCCAAGCATGATCCTAGGAGCCCCCTGAAGTAGGAAACATCATTCCCAATTTGTGAATGGGTAAATTTATATTTAGAGAGATCCTGTCTCTTATCATGTCTGTCCCTATCAAGGGGCTGAGCTGGTTTTAGATCTCCAGCCTGATGAATCAGGCAGCTTGCTTTATTCTCTACAGGAATGATAACATAGAGGCTTCCATTCAATTCTCTCTCTATTCCAGGTAATTTTAATAAATGATGCTTGTTCTTCATTGTATAGCTGCAAGATTGGTATCATCTTTCTCTCTCCAGTGGAGATAAAATTGAAAGGAGGAGTTTAAGTGCTTGCCCAGGTCATAATGCTGGCAGGTCCATCCACCCCCAGAATCCTCATTTTTTTCTGCCTTCTCACTGTCCCTGCCACTGGATTTTGGGGATGATTCTTTAAGGCATCTCTGGGATCTGCCCTTCTCTTCCTTTTCCAACAGACACCACACTAGCCTGATGCTCTGATAACTCATGCCAGGATTTCTGTATGGATTTCTGGTCATGAGATAGCTCTCCAACCTTCTTTCACTTAACAGCTTCCTCTCTAAAAAAAAAATTCCATTCTATTTTGTCAACACTTAAGAACATTCAATGCCTTTGAGATCCAATCCCAATTTCCTAACTTGAAATGTGTGAACCTCTGGAATCTAGTCTTGGCTGTGGTTTGGGTGTGGTGTGAGTATCCCCCAACGGTCCACTGTATTGGGAAGGTAATCCCCAGGGTGGCTCTATCAGGAAGTGGTAGAACCTTTAAGGAGTGAACCTAGTGGGAGTTCCTTAGGTCTTTGGAGATGAGACCTCTGAATAGATTGTTGGACTCTCTTTGGTTTCTGGTTTAGCAATGTAAGCTCTTCTATACATATGCAATCCTGCCATAATGTACAGCCATCTGCCACCCTCACCAGAAGCCAAGCTAATATGCCCATCCTTCCCACCCTGCCCAATCTTAGACTCTTAAGCTCCAAAATTATGAGCTAAATAAACCTTCTCTTTAGAAGAAAACTGCATCAGGTATCTCGTTTTGGTGATGGAAAGCTGACTAATACACCCTGTAAATCTGGCTGTACACTAGAATCACTTAGGAAGCTTTAAAAAAAATCCTATTGCTCAGACTACACTCCAACTAAGTCAGAAAAACTGGGGGTGGGACTCAGACACCAATAGTTTTCCACCCTCATAGAAGATTCCAATATGCAGTCAAGATTGAGAAACACTGAAATTAAACCAATAGACCCAACAACAGAAACCTCCCTCATAATGGTGAGGCTAATATCTGCTGAACTTCTCATCTACCACCTCTGTCCCCACAATTGCAATCCTGCTGCTGAGATGTTGTTCAGAGAGAATGCTTTCCCCTTTCCTCTAATAATTCAGGTCTCCTAACCTATCAGACCTTGCTCCATCTCTATCAATTCCAGAAAGAGCTTCTGAACAAGCTCTGTATCTGAATATGCACTTATACTTCAGGCAATATCCTGGAGCACATGAAAACATAATACTTTTTTTTTTAACACAATACTTCTTGCTAACCATGTTCCAAGTGATGATCAACAGGCTCTCCAATTGTGTAAAATATTAGTGCAAAAATATTTTCCTATGTATTGTTATTCCAGCAATGTTCCTTCTGATTTCTCAGTGACTCACATCCTTTAAGACTTAATTTGTGCATTTGTTTCCTCTCTGAAATCATCCCTACACCCTTATCCAGGTGCCTCTGACTTCTGACACTACTCTTTGTTCCTCTAATAGACTTTTCCTTTTCACTCTTCCCTACTGTTATTTTGCTCAGTATTCTTTGTCCTCCAATCTTGCAAAAGTCTACTCCATTCATCTTTCAAGGCTTTCTTCTCCCTCAACTCATCTATGAGTCTTCTCCTAGCTGACAGGACGAGTGGCACTTTCCTTCAAGTTCCTATTACACTTTATTTATACCATCATTTAAAGTTTATCACAATGTGTTAGAGTTGGTTGGTCTCTGCTGATTTTTTTTTTTTGCCATAAATTCATTCTTCTTTAAAGTTGGGGGATTCTTTTTTCCAAAATTAAATTATTTATTTATTCAAATGTGTTATACATGATGGCAGAATGCAATTCATTTAATATTATGCACATAGAGCACAATTTTTCAAGTCACTGATTGTACACAAAGTGTTTTCACACCTTTCGCGTCTTTATACAAGTACTTAGGGTAATGATGTCTAAGTCATTCTACCATCATTCTTCCCCCTTTGTGCCCTCCCTTCCTCTCCCTCCCCTTTGCCCTATCTAAAGTTCCTCCATTACTCCCATGTTCCCCCTGCCCAATCACCATTATGAGTCAGCATCCTCATATCAAAGAAAACATTTGGCTTTTGGTTTTGGGATTGGTTTACTTCACTTATATTCTCCAACTCTATCCATTTATCTGCAAATGCCATGATTTTATTCTCTTCAATGTGGAATAATGTTCCATTGTGTATATATACCAAAGTTTCTCTATCCGTTCACCTACTGAAGGGCATCTGGGTTGGTTCTACAGTTTAGCTCTTGTGAATTGTGCTGCTATAAACATTGATATGGCCGTGTCCCTGTAGTATGCTATTTTTAAGTCCTTTGGGTATAAGCTGAGAAGGAGGATAGCTGGATCAAATAGTGGTTCCATTCCAAGTTTTCCAAGGAATCTCCATGCTGCTTTCCAGATTGTTTGCACCAATTTGCAGTTCCACCAGCAATGCATGAGTGTGTCTTTTCCCTCACATCCTCACCAACACTTATTGTTGCTTGTATTCTTGATAGCTGCCATTCTGTTTGGAGTGAGATGAAATCTTAGAGTAGTTTTGATTTGCATATCTCTAATTGCTAGAGATGTTGAACATTTTTTCATATGTTTGTTGATTGATTTTGTATCCTCTTCTGAGAAGTGTCTGTTCAGTTCTTTGGCTCATTTATTGATTGGGTTATTTTATTTTTTGGTGCTTAGCTTTTTGAGTTCTTTATATACCTAGAGATTAGTGCTCTATCTGATATGTGAGGGGTAAAAATATGCTCCCAACATGTAGGCTCTCTATTCACCTTATTGATTGTTTCTTTTGCTGAGAAGAAGCTTCTGAGAAAGCTTGGCAAATGTGCAGGCTACAAAACAGTGAATCTTTCAAACATCAAGCAAAACTTCTAACACTATGTTTTCTCTAATGAGCTGAAAAAAATGTGCTATTAACCTGAAAGAGCATTTTCTTGGTTCACAGCATCACTGGCTCCCGTCCTGTGTATCTGTTACTTGTGTACCTGCCACGAGGTTATGCACTGGTATCCTTTAACACAAACTGCATAGAAAGGAATTGTTGGACAGGCAAGATGTGCAAAATGTGTCCCTCTCTTTGAAATCCACCATTGATCAGAGATAAATAGACCTTTGTACTGACAGAGCAGAACAGACTTGAAAGTAGAGGCCTGAAGCAGACCCACAGTCAGTTTATTTTTTAAAATTTCAGATGCAAAATAACCTTGCAATTTCCCATTTTAAAAAGTCACTAAGAGAAACTGAGACAAATAAAAATTCCACACTGGGGCCCTGATCCAATCTCTCTGGTGTTATTACAAGGGATTCCAGATCCCTCCTCTGAGAAATATTCTCTTTGTATAGAGGACTAAGCATTTAATTGCACATTTCAAAATCAAATTGAGGCATGGCTGCTGCTATAAAAGTCCATGGGCTGGGTTTTCTAATCTGGAAATTGCCATTCTCCCATCTTCATACTAACACATTATAATAAGGACAATAGGTAGAGAGGGGAAAGGAGACAGCATGAGTCTATGATTCTCTTGAGAATCTCCTGATCAAGAATTCAACAGTGTATAAAGCAGTACCCAACCAATTTTTCCTTTTATAACTAAAAACTTAGTTTCTCACTCTAATGTCCCCTTGAAAGATACCAGGTCAGAACTCCAAGTTCAGATAAAATCTCGAGTTTCCACTTGATGGTGTGACATTGAGGAGCCTGTAGATTTCAGAAAACCGTTCAGGTCACAATCCACTCTCAGCCTGATGAAACTTTTCCCACTTCGGCCGAAGTCCATTAAAATTAAAACCCACATTTTGTCTCAAACAAACATTCATACTGTGTGCTTTGTAATTATTTGTGCTATCATTTGGATAGGAAGTGTCTCCCAAAGATTCAAGTGTTGAAGACTTGGTCTCCAGTGCAAAAATGTTCCCAGGTGGGGATTTGGGGAAGCGACTAGATCACAAGAACTCTGACCAAATCCCATTGAGGGACTCATATCTGATGACATTACTCAGAGGTGGGAGAAACCGTTAGGTGGTTAAGACCAAGTTAGACCAAATAGTTTGTTGAGGATGAGTCCTGGGTGGATATATCTTGTCTCTGGCCCCTTCCTATCTTCCTCTTTCAGCTTCTCAGCTGACATGGGAGGAGCAACTTTCCTCCAACTTGTCCTCCTGCCGTGCTTTTCTGCTTCTCCACTGACCTAGAAACAACAGAACCCGATGACCGTGGACCGAAACCACTGGAACTATGAGCCAAAATACATCTTTCCTCCTTTAAGTTGATCTTCTCAGGTATTTTGTCTCAGTGGCAAAAAGTTGATCAACACAACTTGTCTGTGACATTTCCTCAGCTTTCACCAAG
The DNA here is from genome assembly GCF_052094955.1 of Ictidomys tridecemlineatus. Taxonomy (NCBI): domain Eukaryota; kingdom Metazoa; phylum Chordata; class Mammalia; order Rodentia; family Sciuridae; genus Ictidomys; species Ictidomys tridecemlineatus. Next base: position 62,446,073 of record NC_135485.1, read on the forward strand.
TGTATACACAGGTTGACAAATCTCTAATGACACAGAGGCATGCATACGGATTGAAGCAGGGATCAATTAAGTAGGTTGGGAATGTGAGGAAAGGCAGGGCATGGGACTCCCAGGAGAGGTAGGGTTTGAATTTGTTTTGAAAAAGAATATATTTTGAATATCTGGAGGAGAAAGTGATTCCAGAAGGATGGCCTAGTGGAAGGCTCAGGGGGAGGTAGGAAGAAACTGTACGACATGAATAGTTAGTTCCTACTGTTATGAATTGTGTCCCCTCTCTAAGTTGATATGTGAACATCTAACCCTCAATAGTCATGTCACTGTGTGATTGTATCTGTACCTTTTAAGTTGAAACAGAGTCATTGGGGCCCTGATCCAATCTCTCTGGTGTTCTTACAAGATACCAGGGATCTGCACTCACAGAGGAAATACCTTATGAAGACACAGAAGGTCAATCTCCACAAGCCAAAGAAAAATGTCTTAGAAGAAACCAATCCTGAGGGCATCTTGTTGTTGGACTTCCATCCTCCAGAAGGCTGTAAAAGAAATTTCTGGATTTCTAAACTGGGCACCTATAAGGAATATTGGTTTCATTCTCCTCTGATGAGACAACTTGCAGGTTCTTAAGCTCTTCCTCTGTTCCTCCTTGTCCTCCTCGTCCTCCTCTCCTCCTCCTCCTCCTCCTCCTCCTCTTCCTCCTCCTCCTCCTCTTCCTCCTCCTCCTCCTCCTCCTCTTCCTCCTCCTCCTCCTCCTCTTCTTCCTCTTCTTCTCCTTCTTCTGACTAGCAAGGGGTAAGCTTGTAGGAGGAAGGACTGTTCTCTAACACAGAGGAGAGGAGAAATGGCCTGGGGTAGCAATTAAAGGTGACTTGGAAGGGAATCCTGTTGGTGGGCCTCTCAGGTGGGTGTTCACACCTGCTGTTGAAGTATCTTCATCCGTGTTTATATCAGACCTCAAAGCATAGAAACCAGTGCTGGAAATATGAATTGTTGCTACTGTATCATTTTTAAAGTAATTCAAGTAAAATTATTTTGAGCTATGAAACCTTGTGATCTGTGAGTTTATACAAGTTTTGCTGTTAAAGTCTGAGATCTTATGTCTGGGACTAAGTCTACCACTAACCAAATGAGCTTAGGAACTTCACTGAACCTTTCTGAGCCTCAGTGGCCTCATTAATAGAAGGTAATTTAACTAAAATGGTAAACTTCCTTTTCTTTCATTTATTTGTTTGTTTGTTTATTTATTTATTTTTCCCTGCCATGGAATTCTTTGTTGTTGAGATCAACCATATTAATAAAAATGGTACTAACAATAACTCACAATTATTACGTCATCCGAATCTGCCAGGCTTTATACCAAGTATCCTTGGTAAATTACTTCTTTTTGTTGGAAATTTTAATAAAATTGGAAGTATTATTGTCATTCCTGTTTTATAAATGAGAAAACTGAGGCCTAAAGAAGTTAAAAACTTGCCCAAGGCCAGGCAGCTAACACAGGGCAGGAAACCTGACTCTCCTGTCTCCTGGCTAAATGGAAGTTTTTGTGTGTGTGTGTGTGTGTGTGTGTGTGTGTGTGTGTGTGTGTGTGTGTGTGTGTGTGTTTTGGAGGAGGGCCCATGTGGAAGTCAGTGGTACACCTGAGTCCAGAAAACTTGGTCTTCCTTTCAATCTCTGAGGGAGACTTTATGGCACACTACAGAGACCTGGAGAATCACCAAAAGAAAAACCACTAATCCATGTGATCTCCAAGGCGATGATTTCTTAACAGGGTGGGCAGTACAGACAGTATCTGAGCGGATCTGGTAGGCAAGGAGAGATGTGATACAGCTTGGAAATTAAGCAACCTATTGTCCCATTGTTTCGACTTGTTTTTAGTTACAGTCAGGAGTTTATTTTAAATTTAAATTAGTGCTAATACATTAATAATCCTAACAGGATTGCACACATACACAGAAAGGAGTTTGAAATATAAAAATATTAAGAAGCCCTGATTAGGTAGCTCTTCAGATATATGAATTCTAATTTCTCTTGTTCTGCCATCGGCTTATTTCAGCACTCCTTGTTGAACTTCTTGACTGTGTGACAGGTAAGACAGGCCACGCTCACTAATTTAGATCAGCCAGTAAAAAAGATGGACACCCATCTGGCACATCAACAGACCACTGGCTCCCACTAGGATAATAATCATTTAAGAATTAACATCTATTGTATCCTTAGTGTACAGAATACAATAAAGGTAGGGGTGTGTGTGTGTGTGTGTGTGTGTGTGTGTGTGTGTGTGTGTGTTTGTGTGTGTGTGTGTACAATGATTTGATTCTCACAGGATCCCAAACATCGACTATGTGCTACGTAGCATCTCTTCAAGGGGGCTTCTCTGGACTCTTGGCCTGAGAGCAGTGAGAGCTACATTTGTACTTGGTACAAGTCTCCAACAAAGCACTTGCTTAATTACCTAATCTGATTCCTGTTGTCTCCCTGAGCAGAGAATAAGCTTCAGGAGGGCAGAAACTTTGTCTTACATATATCTCTAATGCTAAGCCCAAGAATATAGTAGCACTTAATAAATATTTGTTCAACATTGCCAGACGCTTTTAGTTAGCTACCTTAAAAGTTTCCCAAATCTATCTCCTACTTGGTTACCCCCAATTATAAGGGTAGGTGTTTTTCCAGTTTATTAGATTCTGAGGAATTCCTCCTCTTGATTTGACTTGAAATTGTCTGACAAGAGAGCTCTGTGAGGATCTCAACTTAGAGTTACTGCAGCCATTTTATGATGATGAAGGAAAGACCAAGAGACTCACAAGAATCTAGAATAAGATCCTGATGTCTTTGAGCCCCTGAACTGTTCCTATAATCACCTCTCCCCAAGACTACTTGCCATATGAGACAAAGTTCTTTTGATAAAATCATCATGAGATTTCCCAATACTTATAGCTTAATGCATTCCTTCTCAAACACAAACATTTTGAAATCAACAAAGGCTGTTCCCTAACCTTAAAAACACTCCAAAGACAGGGTTGCCACATTAAATAGAGGAGACCAGATTAAATACAGGACTGGTCCAAAACAAAAAGTAATTTTTTAGTACAACCATGCCCATTCAATAGTTGGGACATACTTATATTCAGAAAATATATGTGTGGATTATCTGAAATTTAAATGTAGTGGAGCGTCCTCTATTTGTATTGGCTAAAACTGGTCATTCTTCATGGATAGTAACAAACATGTAAGAGAAGCAGAAAGGATACTTCAACCAGAACATCTGATTTAGCAAAGAAAGCCACTCCCAGGATGAGATAACAGCAGTAATAACAACTTCAGCGGTACAGTCCTTCACGGTTTTCAGTGAACGTTCACAGACATTACTCATTCAACAAACAGTTGCTGGGCTCCTACCATGTAAACAACACTTAATTCTAGCAAGTTATTTGCCCAAGGCAGTACAGCCAGTAAGTATGGAGTAGACACCTGAATTCTTTCCTTCTGATAACCAGTTTAGTGCTGGATCTTAGTAGAGGTTCTTAAGCTTTAATGCGCAGATATTTGGGCTGCGAACTAGTCCTTGTCTGAGGCAGGGCCCAAGAATATGCATTTCTTACAAGTGCCCAAGTGATGCTGATGCCGCTAGTCTTGGGGGATCCCTCTTGTTGGAAATCAATGCTTTATATTATACATACGAAGCAGCTCTTCCTTAGCAGGACAGAATCACAGACACCTACCCTCTTTGCAAGAGAAAAGCCTAGCCGGTATGCTAAAGGCATACATTGCAACATTGTTTGTAAGAGTAAGATCTTACAGTCTAACTGTCCATTCCGAGAGGAATGGGTACATGAAATGAGCAGTGACTTTCCCAAACATATTAGTTACAAAGACAAATAACCAAGCACTCTTTTCCTTTGGATTGTATCATGTGAAGCCTTCTGCTCCACTCTCAGGAGCATGCTAGCTCCTGAGCATTTCTATTCACAGGTGTGGATGCTGCCCCAAGAAACTGGGATTTTTTTCTAAAGTGCAGGAAGCCGGTGGGATTGCACGCACATCATGGTTGTATGTATGTGGGCACAGCTTTTCTGGAGGACAGGATGAAAGGAACATGGGGTCACTACAAAACTGCTCAGGCTCCCGGAAGTCAGAATTCCTGCTATGTCCATCTCTGAAATCTAGTTTCCAGCAGGCCACGAAATTTGATCCTTAGATGAAAATCCAGGAGATGGCTTGCTTTATCCAGAGTTCATTATATTCTCCCACTTTCCTTTCTCTTTCCCTCGCTTCCTTCATACTCCCTCAGCAACCACCAGAAAGATGAAATAGAAACCTAGAGGAGAGGCCAATTGTAAGGCAGTCAAGCGTGGCCTCCAAACCACAGGCAGGCGTTGGGTGAGAAGGGGGGATGTGGAAGGGAAGAAAGAGCTATTTATTCTCTGAGTCTCTGACTGGTAATTTCACTGTCTACGTAAACAGTAGCTGAGAGGACTGAAAACAAATACAATTATACTACAGACTTGGTTCGTATTCTGGGGGCCTCCCGCCATGGTGAGTCCCTACTGTCTCGGGGTCATCCAACTCTTCCTTGCCAACCCCAGAGCCACCAGCCAGTAGTGGGCCAGCATCTCACTGCATTCCACATTAGCCACCACCTCTCACCTGTCCAAAGAGTTTCCTCAGCTATGGGACTATGACGAACAATTGATTTCTCTCTCTCTGTTTTTTTAATTTTCAAAAACATTAATGCTACAGAAAATTACAAAGAGTAAGTCAACAAACACTAGTAGTCCTGTGATTCAGACACAGCATCTGTCAAGGTTTGATTGTACTTCTTCCAGGTTTTAATATTTAGTTTTTATGGAAATAAAGTGTAGATATAATCAAACATCTTTTCCAGCCACCTATCTTTTTCCCATCATCCTTCATGCAACAAAGCATGAATTTTGTATGAATCCTTTCATTTGTAAAAATCTCACACACATAACTTGCATCACAGAACAAAACATAATATCGTTTTTGTTCTTTTTTGTTTATATAAATGATTCATAGGACTGCGTTCTTCTCCTTGTTTTCATTCAATAAATGTTCTTGAGTTCTAACCAGCTGATTGAGATCATCACTTTTAACTGCTCGTTTTACTTCCCCATTCCTCTATAAATGGACACAAGATGGGTTCTGATTTTTTTTACTCTTGCTGCAATACCCTATCACATGACTCTATGCACAAACACCAGAGTTTCTATTGGAGATACAAGGAGAAGTAGAACAATGGAGACCTACATATAACATTTTGAATTGCACTAGATATATCTTTTAGTTTTTCCTTCATATTGGGGATTGAACTCAGGGGCTCTTGACCACTGAGCCACATCCCCATCCCTTTTTTATATTTTCTTTAGAGACAGGGTCTCACTGAGCTGCTTAGGACCTTGCTAAGTTGCTGAGGCTGGCCTTGAACTCATGATCCTCCTGCCTCATGTATTTGATCCTTCTTCTCTGTGTCTTTTTCCCGATTTGTAGAGTGAAAAAGAATGTGTGTATGTGTGTGTGTGTGTGTGTGTGTGTGTGTGTGTGTGTGTGTATTCTGAACAACAGTCTTTACCTGTTACTTATAAATATTGTAAATTATTCTTCCTGCCATGGCTGGTGTGGTAGCACATTTATGAGTAACTTATTGCTAATTAAAGAAGCCAAAAGAAGCAAGCACAGACCTTGGACTTGGCACTGTCATATGCAATCCTTCAGGAGGCTGGGGCTGGAGGAATAAAGAAACTGAGACTCAAAAGTAACATTATAACTGAAAGAAGTGACATTTAAAGTCATGTCTAAAAACCACAAATCCAGAGCTAGCCCCACCACAAACCAGCCTGCTTGCTCATGCGCTTCTTCTTGCAGAAACATTGTAGAGCCTTATCACAGTTAAAACACATGCAGGGAGAATTTATGGATCAGAAATACTTCAGGAAGCCTGTTGGAAGGCCAGAAAATTGTATGCTGTAGGACTGGAAATGTGCATTGTAAACAAGCTCTCAGGAGACAAAGCTGCAGTGGGTCAGTGGGCCAGGCTGGGAGAACATTTTTGATGAGAGGTGAGGAACTGGAGCCGGTGGCAGCCCAGGTGAGATCTGGGGCTTCCAGCTACCAGTGTAAATATTTGATGTGCCTCCCACCTGCTGATCTATGGACTCCATGAGGTCAGGGATTTGCCTCTTGTATTTTCTCCCACCATCTAACATAGTGCCCAACTCAATAAATATTTGTTAAATGAAGAAATGTTCCATGTAGTAAATCATTATGCAACTGCCCATGACTAGGAAGAATCTCAGAAAAACTTACAATTAGCCTCAAATTCTAAACTTCTCTCTCCTGCTAAAAGGGAAATAGCACCAATAAGTCATTCTACAGGCCAAGTGCTCTTGACCTTGGTTAATGCACAGTATTGACTTACTATACTGGCAATTGCCACCCAAATGTACACATCATGGAACACAAGTGTTCCTCATTGTGGTTGTGGCATCTATCAAATGATAGTTCAATAGAAAAGGAAATTTGTCTCAAGTCTTTACTATGTGAAGAGTGAATACCCAGTTTCTTTGGAGGCTGTTGCTCAAAATGTTAATTGTGAGAACCCCCTCGTCCTCCACTCATCTTATCCTGGTGCCTCAAAGAAGAGCAAGCTCCTAAGGACTCCAGGCCTTGTGATTTCTCTTTGAAGTAAGTACGCCTCATTGGGCCAAAGCTTTTAGTCCTGACAATTGCCTATATCTGGTGTGGGCCATCTCTGTCTTCCACCAAGACTCAGCATTTTCCTTCCTCCATGTATGCTTTAGTCACACACTGTGCAGATGATCAGTGGGTCTTCTCGCCAAGGCAGGACAGCCAATGACACCTTCAAGCTGGGCAAGAATTTACCTTAGAGATAGGAATGTGACACAATGTTCAAAGAGGTTGGTGGGGAAAGAAAAAAAAATGTAAGCATTTCTGAGCGATTCCCTACCTCCACCCCATTCCAGTTCTTTAAAAAGTCAGGTATATTTTCAAATATCCTCACAAGGAATAAGGGAAGAGGCCCCAAGAAGTGTATCTGATTGGAAAGCATGACATTGCCATGAGGAAATATGGTTTGGGGATGTTTTAATTTCCTCTTACTTTATTTTTATTTTTCTTCCTTAATTTTATTTTCTTTTTTGGTATTGAGGATTGAACCCCAGGGATTCTTAACCACTGAGTTACATTTTTTGATCTTTTTTTATATTTTATTTAGAGACAGGATCTCACTGAGTTGCTAAGTGCCTCACTAAATTGCTGAGGTTGTCTTTGAACTCCCAATCCTCCTGCCTCAGCCTCCCAAACTGCTGGGATTATAGGAATGCACCACCACGCTTGGCCATTATTTTTATTTTTTAAAAAAGTAACATTTAATGTTTTTAGAGCATGAAGATGTTAAAACATGTTACAGGCTTAATTAAGAAACATGTAAATGTTGCTGATATAAAGATAGCAACTATGAAGATGGCTTCTCAATTGCTAGGGAAATTGAAATCCATCTTCTCTGTCCCAAAGAGTGTCACCAAAGGGTGTGGTGAGACTCAGTGGAGTGAGCTGCAGGTGACAGCTGAACAGAGTGGGCAGAACATCTGCTCTGGAGGAGAGGAAGGAATCCATTTTATCTACCTCCCCCAGGCCAGAGGCCAACCTCAACTGTCTTCTGAATTCAGAGCAATTGCCCTTTCTCCAAATCTTCCCTGGAGAACCAGACTGAATAGGGATCTGTATGGAATTGCTGTGCAGGACTCCTTGTGCCCTGGGCATATGGGGGAGGGCGCTTGTAAACAGAATGCATAAGGAGCTCTGGAATTTGTGGGCTGTCTTCGCCAACTGACACTACAGTTTCCTTGCTTTGCAGGAGCTGGATGCAATTTTTTAAAAAATCAACTTATATATAGCCTTCTAAAGATATTTCAAGGCATATAATTCTGATTAATTTGCACTTGACACATAGACACATTTTTCCTATAGGCCTAAGGCTATGTGATGATTATTATTTTCTGATCTTCTTAAAGCTTTCAGTCCTGGAAACAGGAAGCAAAAGAGCAAACTGGAAAATAAAAAAGTTCAAATTTAGGGCAAAATCCAGGAGTTGTACAAATTCTGCCACAACCTGTTTTGTAATCTTGACATCATAAATAATATGTATCTCACAACAGTTTTGAGATAAGAAATAAAGACTACAATTAGAACAAAATGTCTGTGTTGGGGAAAAATCATATCATATTGCTTCCTTAATTTTTAATATATGAACTATGGTTTGAGGGGAAAGAAGATGCAAAGTGACTCTTGGTCTTCTTATGCAGTTTGATTCATACTTCTCATGTCCCCAAAACTTCAAGTGTCTCAAGCCTTGCTCCCATACTTCAATCTTTCCCAGCTGCTATTTGTGTCTCTCTCTTCACAAAGGTTTAGGGATGTGTGTGTGTGTGTGTGTGTGTGTGTGTGTGTGTACATGCATGCGTTTCATTCTCATTATATTTCGTCCTCTAGAGGATAAAATGTGGTGACAACCTGGCCTAGTAGCTTTCTCTTTTTCCTAACCATATTCCATGCCCACACCCTCTGCCTGTCATTTGTAAATATCACAATCAAGTGTCACTCCTTGAGTGAGTCCATGCCCCAGATGCTGCATTTGGCACTTTATATGTAATTCATTTAACCATCAAAATAGGCTCATGGTGTACACATTAACATCTCCACCATAAAGCAAAAGAACTTGAGGTTCAGTGCATAGATGTGATATAGCTAGGGAGTTTTAGTTTCAAGATGTAAAAACTCAAGTCTTACTTATTCCAAAGCCCAATATTTTTCCGCTGAATGACACCTTTAGGAATAGAAAAAATCCAAGAGTATAATGAACTTAGAGCATGTTTTCACTATTTTTTTCACCAAATTATGTCTAATGACAGAAGAGTAAATCATGTCAATGAGTGACTCTCCGCACACATTTGAAGGGATAGGGACACAGCCTCCTTTTGAGGATGTTAGTCTGAAGCATTCAGTTGCACACACATAATTTTTTGAAGTCTTCTGTTTATCTTTGAAAAAAATTATTCTAAATTTGCATTCTACTCCTTAATATATTTATGTTTGCTGTCATGTTAAGGTTAAGCCATTGACTGAAGTAATGCTCTAGGAAGGTATACGTGTTGATCCTGCAGGTCTGTGGATCTAGGCATCTCACCATTGCCCTTGGGATTAGTGTACCCAAGAGTGAAAAGAAGAAAAGTAAATCCATTGCCATTTCTGAATATACTTATGAGAAGCACATTTCACAGAGAATGTTCTAATAGGATATTATTTGTTCCTAATGAGTAGCACAATTGCTATTAATGATCATAATACTTAGAAGGGGACATCAGAGCCAATGATAAGTAAAGATACTAGAGTGAAAAATTTGATAACTGGGAGTTGTTTCTTCAGCCTAAACCCACAAGTTTTAAAATATAGCATAGAAAATGAATGCTAAATTCTCAACAGGGCACAAATAATTAAGATATACAGAGGCAAAGAAGTAGACTAAGAGCTTGGATTGGGGCTTAAGACCTAGTTACTATACCCAGTTCTACCAGATAGTTTGGTCATAACTTTTGATAGGAGCTTAATCTCTGTTTTCACATCTATAAAATGGGGTGTTGGTTAGTAGGTAGATGACTTCTGATGTGCCATCCAGCTTGAACACTGTGAATAAGTGGTATCTGTCTGAGGTACTGCAGTGGATAGAAGCTACCAGGGTTTGACCAGAATTTGAATCTCAACTGAGGTCTTCTGCAGATCTTGGATCCCCACAGGTCACCAAGAAGAGTATATGAGAAAGCATTTATGAAGATCTACATTGGTGCCAGGGAAGATAGTTGGCACTCAATTTTGGTAGTTATTATTTTGACAATATTCATTATTATTAAAACACAGTGATGCAGGAGAAGGGCCCAGGTCAGGTTCTTTTGCTGTATATCAGTTGCACTGTCAATTTAAATGTTCTATCTTGGTTTGTTTTAGATCCTGTTGTCATACTCCCTTGGCATCATATAATATTCCCTCATAGCATTTATCACAAATTACAACTATGTGCTCATACTGTGATCTAAGATTTTTTTTTATCTAATATCTTTCTTCTTCTGTTGCTTTAAGTCTCATAAGAGCAGGACTCCATCTGTTTTGTTCACATTTATATTCCCCGAATCTAGCAGAGTGCATGAGACAAAGTACATCATGAGGAATGAATGAATGAATGAATGGGCTTAAGAAATTCCATCTTTACATCACCTAATTTGCAGACATCATGAGGAGCAATGTACACATCACTTGTGGCCTGGGAGTCTTACTTGTTTCCCTGTATTATTGAGCCTGATTGTTCTGTAATAGGCCACTTTATGTACAGTTAAGGTGTTGAGTGACAGTAACAAAATTTTTTTCATTCAACAAAGAGAGAAGAGAACATCATTAACAAATACCTAAGCCTCCAAAATAGCTGTTTCTAATGGCTAAGGAGATAGTAAATAACTATGGTACAAGGGCTTGTTCCAATTGTTCTGGAAACCTTTGAAGGAGTAATGAGTCTGCTTGAGACTCTCAGAATAAGTAGAGACTGGACTGATCACTTCACCCATTATGTACACCTATTCAGTTCTATAGGCCAGTTCTGTAGGCCATTCTGACACTGATTTATAAGACTATCAATTTTTAGAGCTTACTCCAAACTTCTACCCCCTCTGCCTGGCTTCTGCCCTATACACCCACCTACATGGTTGCCAGACGACGTATTTTTATCATCTCATAAAAGCAATGGGGAAAACTTATGCTTAAAGAGAAATGATACAATATTTCTTGCATTTTATTTATTTTTTTAATGTTTTAATGCTCTAAATTATAGTCTGTAGTCTACAAATTAGATCAGTGTCATGGAGAAATCTATTAAATATGCAGGCTCCTGGGTCCCACTGCCAGATATTTAATTTGGAATATCTAAGGTGAGGTTCAGGGATGTTCATTTTAACCAAGCAATCCAAGTAAGATTCAGAAAGGCTGGTCTGTGCTTTGAAAAACAATGTTTTAAAGACTACATTGAAAACAATTAAATAACTTTTCCTAGTGACCTCCATGTAGATAAAGCTGAGTCACTATTGCTGATAATTTAAGTGAATATGTGACAATAGGTCTAAACTCTTTTGAACCTCTCAGTGGAATCCTAAAGGATTGACAAAGTTGTATATTAAGCAAAATGGTAGGGAGAGCTAATATTGTTGAACCTTTAAAAATGTTGGATACAAATATCTTTTGGAACCTCAGGGTGTTGAGTGACTGTCAGTAACAAAATTTATTTCATTCAACAAATAGAGGAGAGAACATCATTAAAAACATGAAAAATTGTTCTGGAAGCCTTTGAAGGAGTCATGAGTCTGCTTGAGACTCTCAGAATAAATAGAGGTAATAAGATTAAACAGAAAAAGTAGAGATTGGACTGATCACCTCACCCATTCAAATGAAGTAAAAGTTCTCCTGCTGACAGAATGTCATCAGGTGTGCCTAAATGACTTTGAGAGGGCAGGGAAGAAAACCCACACTCAGCCTGGCAGACTGAAAAGAGTAAAGCTCTGAAAACTCAAAGGGCAAAGCATATCTGCCTATTTAAATCCATGCACGTGACATACCTTCCAACTTAAACAGCTCCAGTTCATAGGAGCTAAAGCCCTTTTACATCCAGATCTCTCCCACACACCTGAGAATAAATTATCAAGCTGCATAATGAAATTCTACCTCTAATTTAGAACCTGAATTTCGTGTCTTTGGAGGTGTATAAAAGGCCTACGTCAACCTTTTGCTTTCAGCAAAGACAATAATTTAGGCTATCACCAGACACCTGTCTAACCTGTAATTTTTCCTTGCTCCATTTTATTTTGTCTCCATGAATATGTAGATAGCAGTGGTTGCCAGAGTGCTCAAGTGTAATACAAAGGAGCTTGTATTTAACTATTCAGGTGGAGGTGAGGGGAGGAGAAAAGTAACACAGGTGCTTGAAGTGGTGACTCCTGAGCATCAGGGTGGACTGTCCTTCCCCTTCATTTTATCACAGATGATCTATTGCAATTGGTATGGTAAGCAAGGAGTCTGAGAAGGCAGACTGATAAGAAGGAAAAAGAATATTAATGTGGTTGATGAAAGAAAAACGGGGACTGGCAGGAAGAGGATAATAAGGTGTGTATGTTCATGGAAAAAAGGTGTTTTTGTTGTTGTTGTTGTTTTTTTGTGATGCAGAGGATCAAATCCAGGGTCTTATGCATGGGTGGCAAATACTCTACCAACTGAGCTATATCCCCAGTACAGCAAAGAATTCTTAACCGATTTTCTTCTGCTCATTTACTCAGATAGGGCAGTAAGACAGTATTATCATCTATTACGCAGCTGTTATTATTGTTATTTAAACAATGGAAAACCTCCACGATCCTTTGATTTCTATCTCCTCTATGGCCATTGATTCATTTATTTTATTCATTCAGAAACACATTGAGCACCTATTATATAATCATCATTTGCTTTAGACACATAAGATAAAATAGAATAAGACACATTTCCATTCTCAATGAGTTTAAACCTATTGCGAGAGATAAACAAGTAACTTCACAACTCAATATGCCTTCCAGCTAGGACTTGGAGGTCACAGCAAGCATCTAGAGCTGACACTGAGAGGTGTAGTTCCAGGGATAGCAGAAGTTGAGACAGTGAGAGCCACTGTGGAAGAATTGGATGAAGAGACTTTCAGATAAGTGCTTGGTAATGGCAGAGAAGGCAGCATAAACAGGGTGTGGAGAGGAAGGGGTAAGTCAATTGGCAGCGATTTCTAAAGAAGGAGAAGAAAGGACTTTTCGTTTTCTTATCCCACAATTGCTGAACCTAGCAGAATTCATATTCCCTCCTGGCACCTTGAGCTATTCTAACCAAGAAGCTAAGCTTTGATGATTGTCTTATGGTGGTCTCGGATGCATGCACTTGGAGCCGAGGAAAACACAAATTATATTTTTGTAATCTACCTACATACATCGAACCCTAAGGCTCTGTTTCCTTTTGGCTTTTCTTCTTGACTTTATTTCCTACACAATGAACAATGATTCCTTCAGTATTACCATCCCAGACAGATTTAATACTATCTCTCTGTGTTTATACTGTCTAGATTAGACCAACTTTGTAAAAGTCTGTCTCTCCAAACTCTTCTGTTTTCATGTTCAGTTGTATTTATTTATTTTTTTCAAAATTTAAAGAGTCTTTTTGATGTTTTCAGGAGTGGCCTATCTGGCAAGCCTGGTCTCACTCTTGTTATTGATAGAATCTATGCATTAAGTGCACAAATGCCAGGGCTTTGTACTGGCACCAAATAAAGCATGTTGAGTGGCCACGTCCCTACTCTTTCATTTACTTTGCCTAGGGTGGGAGTTTAGAATCACATTTCCCTGCCCAGTTTTTCAAGCATTCCCAGGGAAATAATTAACCTCAGCCTCTGAATATCTTATAAAATGGCACGCTAGAACCAGTCCATCCCAGTGCATAGGACTATTAAATTTTCAGGAATTGTGTGATCCAGTTTTTAAACACAACTCTTATTAAAAATTAAACTAGATGAACTAATAAATAGATTATGTATAAAACAAAGGTAGCATATACTCAATTCTTTACTTCCTAATTATTTTACCATTACTTATGCTGTTGAGTTTATTTCAGTCTCTGCTTTTGTGTAATAGAGTACAACATGGTGGTACGATACTGGGCTTCTCTTCCCAACCCTGCATTTAATGATGTCATGTTGGTAGCCTGCAAATTGCCTTAGTGGGAGGATTTATCCCACAAAAAATTGGCAAACAGTATAAATCAGAGCAGTTGTTTTTCTTCAGAGATCAAGTTAAACCTTGACCTACGCACCAATGCTTGTATGGAATAAAGAATGGGGAAACTGGTTGGAAAAAAGAACAGATATTGACAGAAAAAACAGTCAACCAGTTCAACTAATAAGAAAAAAAGTCCACTAAAATTTATAATCTGGGAGAGGATTGCTTGAAACAAAATAATTTTCTCTCTTGAAGATGTACAGACATGGCCTCTAGAAGTTAATAGACTTTAGGGATAATAAGGCTATCACATATGACTCCTTTTCTTTGTCCTGAATGGAAGTAAATGTTAGAGAAGTGACTGTAGAAATCTGAAGGGTGTAAACCCTGCTTAGAACATCTGCCAACACACCCTGTACCCTGGTAGCAGTCTTTGTTGCATAAATTCTTCCAGACATTTGAGAAATCCCCGGGTGGATGAACTTGTTTATGTATTAAGATAAAAACTGTATTAACATTTCACATCCCAAATGATTTCTTCTTAGCCTCTGCAGCTTTTGGGCGCTATAAGAGAGAAAATATTTAAGAAAATATGTTTAAGAAAATATTCAGGGACCTATAATATGAAATCCCTGGATAGATAATATAGCAATAACCTAGCTGGCAACAAAATGGTAATAGCAAAAGTGAGTTTTACCAGAAGCTCAAATGATCACCTGGAACTTCTCCAATGATTTTTTTTAATATCCTTGAAGTACAATACAATCAAGGGACAGAAGAAATGACCCATTGTTGTGGGCGGGGCTTGGGGGGAAGCAGATATATTGTGCTTTGACAATTTCACTAAATTTAGAAATAGTCCCAGTTTTAAAAACTAGGAACATAATCCCCAAACTCTGACTCCTACTCAAATATAAAGTAAAATGTATACTGCCTGGTGGGGGGTGGATGGTGGTTCCAAGACCTCAGTTTTAATTCAAGCAAATTACTTGTATGGATAAACAATGGCCCAAATATCTTTCAAATTTCTGAGGTTCTAGGAAAATCCTTATTAAATAAGCAAACAAAAGACAGATTTGTATATCTGAAGCTCTTGGGGATACTTATCAGAAATCCCCAAGGTTAGAAGTCAGCACTACAATTACATGGCAAACTTTCTCCTTAAGATTGTAGAGGCTTGAATAATTTTATGACTTCTGATTTAAAGACCTCTTCAGAGCTGATCTCATCAAATGAAAATTACAACTTAGTCTCCACTTACAACCAGCACTGAGCACTTCATACCAATACATCGTGGGCTGATTGATAAAGTAAACCTTTCAAGTCCTGTCTCGTGACACCGCATGAGGAAGGAATGCCTGGTGCTCTCATTCATTCCCCAAACAGGGGGTACTGTCTGGCTATTTATTCCAATTGGTTATTAATAGTCAGAAGGAGAATATGAGAGATTGAGCCAAGACATTTGAAAGAATCAAGACTCTAAGAACCATCTTGATCAAGAAAAATTTCTATTTCTGGTTCTGAAGATTACAAAATAATCTTGCTGCTTCTTCAAGGAAATGTGATATACTTTTCTAAAACAGAGATGAAATGTACACTAGAGTGCATTTTCAGCTAGGGTGTGTGTATGCGTGGGTGTGTGTATCTCCTATTTTTGAGAGACATTGCTAATCAGAATGAATCTGGATCTGAATTAATCAACGAGGTTCCTCATTCCCACTGTAGCTGGATGCAGTTTATAACCTTTTGCTATGTTCCTAGCATGCCACCACTAATGAATCTGAACTGGCACTCAAATCAAACCCAGATCTAATCCAACATTTTAAATTCACTGAAAATGAAAAGCAGAGAGGTTAAATAACTTGCTTCCAGTCACAGCAACAGTGCTCGTTCATTGTAACACATAAGCATATTTAAACCTCAGAGGGTTTGGTCTATGGGCTGATGCAACCTAAATTCCCACCTATAGATCTAAGGATCTATGGATGGATAATACCAGGGCAGGCTCTTTTTGAAAGGCAATAACAGACATCCGGTGGATGGAACTAGTAATGAGCTGCGGCTCAGCAAAAAATATATTAGTCAAGAAGACCATTTTCTTTCCATACATGAATTATCACTGTTTATGGTATTAAGGTCAAGTGAAGAAATTAAATGGGCCAAAGATAGAGCTCTAGGATTAAGGAACTGTGCAATGATTTCTTAGTGTATTTACTTAGGTAGAGCTATGAATTGAATTATGAATGAACAAATCACTTTGATCTTAAAGGACTTTGTCCTTGTCTTACAAATTTGAAGGGATTAGTAGATGTGTGGGACATCTGGAAGAAAAATTATAGAAAAAAATGCAGAGGAGTAAAGTGGGAAATTTGGCCTTGTTTGCCTTGAAAGTACTTTCTCCCTTCCTTTTTAAATAGATTTTAGGCAAGCCCAACCCTTTGTTATTCGTAATCAATTGCCAGTTTTTATTCTACTATGTTAGCAAACACTTTCGTTATTGCTAACAATTCAAACAATTATTAGGAACACTGGTGAGACATTACTCTTTCTGCTTCTCCTTGATCATGCTATTAAGCCTGTGTTAGGCTTTAAGGCATCCATACATTGACGAAGAGAAACCAGTTCCAAGTGTCCAGCAAACAAGAATTTTTAGATATCATCATAAAGGGCCTGCAACCATCAAATTGTATGCAACTATGTGATTGGGACAGAGAAAAGGAGTCGCCATTGCAGGCACAGCACATTCTGCTATCTCACAGAGGTGTCCTTGGGTAACAGCTGCCCACACGATGTGAATAACGTCCTGTCCTGGTCCCAGACACAAATATGTTTCTACCTCCACCCTTGGCACGAGGCCTTTTCTGGATGTGCCACTTTGGTTTGAAACTTGCTTCAAGTGGTTAAGTCTGCCTTGGTAATTTCATATTGTCAAAAGCCAGTTCAGACCTTTTGGAAGAAGAAGAATCCAAAAGTTTGGGGGTGGGGGGTGTCTCTGCATGTTCTATCATTTTAAGTACTTCCCTTGATGGTATGATTATTTTTGGTTCAGCAGGGGACCTAAAAAAATTGCACTAGTACAAATATGACCCCAGGTAGAAACTGTTCATATAGACAATGCCGCCTCCTGAACCCAGACTGATCCCATTTAGTGAAGCATAACATGGAGTTGATATTTTTATCAAAGGAATTCTTCAGAATTTAATAATACAACTACAATAGTAAGATTATTTGCCATTGCTATCTTACATATTTGGTCCCTTAAAAAATTCCACATCTTATTCAGACAATATCAGAGTCTCACTGGTCACAGGAGGTTATAATGGCTTCAGTAATTTTACGACTTCTGCCTGAGTTAAAGACCTTTCAGCATTGATCTCATCACATGGAAATTACACCTTAGTCTCCCATTTACAAAGAACACTAAGTATTTGTGCTTTTCTCTATTGCCTCCTTAGATCTTAGGTATTTTTCATTTGTCCCAAATTAGGCATGTTATTTGCAGCTAAGAAAAAAAAAATGAAGAAAAAGATCAGTGAAGAGAGTCCTAAATGAGGAGGCAGAAGATTGCATTTAGACTAGAACATTTCTTCCAAGATTTTAAGCTTGCATTTATCCAACCCTGAAACTATCTTTGGTCTCCAGGGATGCATGAGAAGATCAGTGAAATCATGTTTGAGAACATTTGGAATTATCACTCTTGTGACATTGAACACCATTTTGGCTCAGCAGATAATGAGAGGACCAGTGAGGGTGGTCCACATTTTTCACATTTAAAATATAAATGTTTATGAGAGATAAAGGCAGACAAATTGCTTTATTTTAAACTTCTCACAAGATTTTTTTTCTCTCTCTCTTTTAACTGATAATGGCCCCATTCTTGGTCACAGAAAGTCCTTCCAGATCAGGTTCTTCCCAGAGTCAAGGCAGCTCTTTTATACTAATTTACTGTTACTAGTTCTGTATTAGAAATTAGAGAAAACCCACAACTAAAATGCTAGAAGAAAACCAATGCAAAGGGAGTCTCTACAGGTGGACATCATCAGTCTGATGCTGGCAATTTCCAGGCTACTGTCAGTGGTGAAGCTAAAGTGGTACTTAAGAATGGAGGACAAAAATGCAAAGACACTTAACCTGAGGTTCCAGCCTGGTCTGCAGGCAGACAGGTGCCCTCTGGAGCTATCCAGCTGCTCCCCACTGAAGGCTGGAGCACCCAGCTGGTCACACAAGACTGGGCTACAGCTCCTGCTACTCTAGCCACTGAGGAGGTAGGAACAATCACCAGGGGGTCTTATGCTGTTCTTCTGCAGACTCTTAAGCAAAAAGGAAGTACAGTTGACAGAAAATAAACAGTTTCTTTAAAAAAAAATTTTTGCAAAATACAGAGAAGTCCCAACCTTTAGGCACTCAGAGCTGGGATAGATTAGTTGACAGTAAACAGAAGGGAAGGAGGTCTGATAAGTCTGATCACACCTACAGGGCTTTTCTACAATCTTTGGCTTTGTGGATTCAATTCTTTATCCCCAATCCCTTAGAATATGATCTTGATTTCTGATCTCAACTTTGACCACAGGACCACCCAGGTCAATTCTTTCCCAAGTTTATATGTTTATCACTGTTACATGATTTTTAAAGTAAGTACATGCCTTTTTAATTTAATTTTAGTTGTCATGGATTCCCTCTTTTACGTTGGGAAACAAGAACATAAAACTTATGATCTTTTAGGTGTTGGTTCTTAAGTCAAAACTGTCAAAGTGCCTTGATTTAAGAAGAAATCCTTGCATTAATAGAAGAGGTTATATACAAATATGGCAAAACAGAAAACACAACCAAAGGAAAAACCATAAACAGTCTTGGAATAACTGAAGTCTGGGGAAAGCTGATCTAGTCTGGATGATACTACTTGGTACACTTTGTTCCCATTATAGGGGGTGATGCTCCTTAAGACTCTGTTCCCACTCTACTCAAGACACACTATCACACAGTTACAAAAAGCCATGTTAAAAAGGATGGAGGAAAAGGTACCCAAGTGTGAGTCTAAACTTATTGTTCTGAAACAACTTTAGCAGTAGTCCAGATTTTTGATGAGATTTTTACAAAGATTTTTCCCCA
This sequence comes from Ictidomys tridecemlineatus, assembly GCF_052094955.1. Lineage (NCBI taxonomy): Eukaryota > Metazoa > Chordata > Mammalia > Rodentia > Sciuridae > Ictidomys > Ictidomys tridecemlineatus. Next base: position 62,465,032 of record NC_135485.1, read on the forward strand.
ACAGTTTTGGTCAGTACCAACCCAAGAGTTGGTGGAGGGGCTGGAATGGCAGTAATGAAATGTTCTGTTCCCAAGGGGATGCGGATATGGCTACACCAAGGAGTGACACACTGCAGCATGTGTGCCCAGAGAGCATGTTGGTTACATGCTCTGGCCTTTCCTGTCTCCGACATGGTCCCGTCTCCTGTCTGAGCTGAAGCCCACCACTGTCAGATCCCCTTACAGAGCACATTTCTGCTTTACCTTTGGGAACACAGCATCAAGTCATAAAGAGTCAGAATTTTAATGGTTCCTTCTGAATTCTCATATTTTGAGGGGGGGCCTCTCCTAAAATGTTGTATTCGTTGAAAGAAAAAAGTTGAAAAAAAAAAAAAAACGTGTTCCAGATTACAACAGTTGAGGCAAGGAAATAACAAAGGAAGAGGATTTAAGCAGGAGACTTCTCTCTTCATATTTAGGGAGCTTTGTGAAGGAAGTTCTCTTTGTGTTGTTGTTATTGTTTGTTTTTTTGTTTTGTTTGAGTGATTCTCGTGACTTTATTCTGCAATCCCTCATTCCTTCCTTCCCTTAGTTCCAGCAATAAAGATAAAACATCCTCTCACTACAAAATGAGTCTTAAAGGGTATTGGTTTGTTTTGTTTAAAGAATATGGAATTTATTTAACTTCAGTGATGTTATCAGTATAAGCCAAAAAACAAGTCTCGCGTGTTTTCCCCAGAGGTACCAGTGTCTGTGGCTAAGTCCAGCAAGGTAGCCCCCACCCCCCCACCATGAGCTGGAGTATGAGATGCTCATAAAGAAGGAAGTGGAGGCTGGAGCTCTCTCTCCCTCTCTCTCTCTCTCTCTCTCTCACACACACACACACACACACACACACACACACACACACAGGAGACATACTTCTTAAAATACAGTATGTCTTTGAAAGAATGTGTTGGGTCTGTAGCTCTCCTGGCTGTGACAAGATATTGGAAACTCCCTAATCCTGCTCTTTCCTGATAAGCTTTCTTGACATCAGAGAGGCCCAAGAGGAGGCCATCTTGGCTACAGGAGAGGAATGGCCAGCAGGTCTAATAACTGGGTCCTGACCAGTACCAGGCTCTGCTCTCTCTGTGGAGTGAGAACACAGTGGGAGGTAGTAAGTCAAAGGGATGGGGACAGACTACAATAAATACCCATGAATTATTATTATGCACACAGTACAGAGGTAGCGCTCTGTGGAATAGAGATTTGTTAAAGGGAAAGGAAAAACATTTCCCTTTAACATAAATAAAACATTTATTATGCAACCTTGAGTCAAGCACCATATTAAGTAATTTACATATAAGAAGTTAATTGATACTGACAATAAATGTGTGAAATAATGAGGAAAATAAGATGCAGAGATGCTCCCTTGCCTAAAGTCACATAACGAAGGGGAGCTGGAGGGAAGTGTCAGATCTCAAGCCTGTCTGACTCTTAGGCTCACTGTTTACTTTTTATAAGTCTGGTTGTTGAATTTTGCTATTATTCATTGAGCCCTTCCTATCTATCAAACATTATACTAAATGCTTACATCAAGAGTCTCAGTAAATCTTCACAACAATCCTATATGTGGGTACCGTCTTTTTTGTTTGTTTGTTTGTTTGACAGATGATGAAACTGAGGCACAGAAAAGGTAAGTGATGTGCTTGAGGTCACACAGCTAACTGTAGTGGATTTAGTCTTGAACCCTGGAAGTTAGATGCAAGGCCCAGATTGTATCACAACTATATACAGCCTATTGCATCAATGTATCTGATTCTAAAATCTCTCTGGAAGACACCAGACACTGAAATCATACTGCTGCTAAAAGCGCGCGCGCACACACACACACACACACACACACACACACACACACACACACAAGTGTAATCAGAGTTATCTTGGTGATAGGTATTGCAGTCATTCAGGAGACAGTAACTGGCTGTAGCATGAAGTGACTAGGGAATGTCATTGCCCTCATTAAAATGATTTGATAATGAAAAATCATCCGATTCAGTAGACCCTACTATTCAGTGTAATTGGGGTGTCTTAATTCAGTGAGTCCTATTATTTTGGATTCATATATCAGACCAATTAGACAAGCAAAATATGGATGGCTGACTTAGAATTACTAGTTCTTCCTTTTGCTAAATAAGTTTAAAATAATAATTGCTGTCAATATCACTTTGTAAAAAGAAACATGATATAAACTTTAATTTATGGAAACTATACTGTAATTATTTTCCACAATCCATGATGAAATGGTGCAAATTATGTCAAAAATCATATTCCCCTGAGAGTTTGTGAACCATCAGTCTAGCTGCAAATAATAGCTGACATTTTTTGAGCATCTACTATTTGCCAGGAGCTGTGTATGCATTACATTGAATCTTTATAATAACTCTACAAAGTTGGTATTATTACTCCTATTTAAGATATTAGGATTTCGAGTTTCAGCAAATTTAATTATCTTGCCCAGAGTTTCTCCATTAGTAAGGAGCACCACACAAATAGATACTCTTCTAACTTTAAAGTTTGTTTGTTTTTTTTTCTCTTGCACAAGTTGACAAATAAAAGCTTGGCTCTGTCAAGAGTTACCCCTGACACCATCAGTGGGTTTATTGTTTCTATATGATTAGAGTACACTATATTCAGCATTGTTCTGAACATATGGATATTGCAAAAACAGAAGAAAATATCAAACATGAATCCTACAGAGACTCCAATCTTTCTGAGGCCACAGTGTGGTTAGGAGGACCAGATTCTTCCTTCAGTGATCACCAGTCAGTTCCCCACCACCACCTATCAGTCTTGTCTTGCCTCCTTCCCAGTAGCCAAGCTGACATCTGACACAAGCCATGCCTCTGAGAAGAGAAGTGGTACAGGAAATGTAGACTTCAGATACACAGAAGTGCTGAAAAGCTGAGGTGAGACCCAGCTACCTCCACTAAAATCCTGGCTGACACATTCTATTTTGAAATATTCTATTCATAGACTCTAGAATATTGATGCAAAGTAGAAGGGAACTTTGAGCCCAATCAAACCCACTATTTTAACATTTCATAGAGGACAAAACTGAGACCCAAAGGGATTCAGTTCCAGCCCCAAATCACCCAGCCAACCAGCATAGTAACAGGACTGGAATACTGGAATCACACAAATCTATGCTAGCGCCACTGGTCCTGTCGAGGGGTAGGCTCTGGGAAACTTTTACTTGCTATGAAAGAAAGAATATTGTAAAAAATCAGGTTTTCCAGAAATTGGTTAGGGAAAAACTATTTAAATTAAAAATCTTCATAGCATAGTCTCCAACTCCAAAAAAACACTCTAGAGAAAGAGGGTCTCTTCAAGCAACTGACATTAAAGTTAAATGTACATAGGCTAGAATATGTTTTTTTTTGGGTTTTTTTGCATTTGAAGTCACTTGGAAGCTGACTTTTAATATGATATTATAAATATGAGAACACTAATTAATATAATTTAATTACTCTTTTATTACTTAGATTGTAGGCTCTTATCATTTATTTCAATCATTTAATGAGGTCATCATTTAAAACAGAAGTTCCAGTTAATGGATTTTGCCTAGTAACTGAATGCATGCTCACAATAACCTGATTGTCTTCTATTTTCCATCTAGCCTTTAGGTGAACGATCCTGCAATGCCTGCCACATAGTAGACACACAACAGATTTGGGTTTCTCTCTTCTCTTTCTCTGAGGTGCACATTTTGATGTGGATGGGCAGTGTTCATGATGCATATATGAGTGTATCTGTTCATAGGGAATTGGGGATGTGGCTGTCATAAGAGGTCAGGTCCCAGAGAATTTTTTTTTGTGGAAATTTTAAAAGTGATAGAAGTAAAATGTAGCCAGAATTCCAGACATTCTTTGACACTTACCTGTGTCATCCTGTTCTGTTATGGGCAATAACTGACATCTTCTTCCCCATGGAACAGCCCGGGTTCTAACCATTGTTAAGAAGGACCCTGGAACACACATTCTGGCACATTTTTATTTCCCTTTAGAGCAGTGATTCTACTCTAGGGAAAAAGACCCATTAGACTCCTCTAGGGCCGTGAAGCTTCTTAAACTAACAGTGCAAATGAATTCACAAAGGACCTGTGAAAATGCATATTCTAGTTCTTTAGGCTGAAGAAGGGCCTGAGACCATGGTTACTAACAGGCTTTCAGGCAATGCCCAATGGTGCTGGCTTATGGACCACACTCTGAGTAGCAAGGACCTAAGGAGTAGCTTCAAACTGAGTATCACTGTCCATGGCTATGACTATAGTTGTCATTTTTAGAATGGTGGGATGTGGAATCTCCTTCTAGAGAGATGAAGAAAAAAGTTGTTTAAAATCAGAGGTCTTGCTGGGTACTGTGATGCATGCCTGTAATCCCAGAGGCTCTGGAGGCTGAGACAGGAGGATCTTGAGTTCAATGCTAGCTTTAGCAATGGCAAGGACCTAAGCAATTCAGTGAGACCCTGTCTCTAAATAAAATACAACATTTTGTTTAGTGCCTCAGTGATTGAGTGCTTCTGAGTTCAATCCTCAGTACCCCCCACCAAAAAAAAAAAAAAAAACTACAAAACAGAAGGCTTGAGGATGAGAATGAGAATAAAAAGAGAAGCAAGGGAGAAAGAGAGGAGAAGAAAAAAAGGAGACTTTAGGGAGTTTTTGACATTCTTTGAATAGCCCACCTTCACGTGGCCATATACATTTTTGCAGATTTCTTCCCCCGTCTATTTTTCAAATCCTCATACTATTTGATTTTCAAAACTAAATGTGTTTCTGAAAAGTTTTATCTAAGTAACTGACATATCATAAATAAATATGTAGGGTTCTTTCCCTAAGCCCTATTCAACAATAAAATCAACTACTAACCTGTCAAAATGCAAAATTTTAATCAAGTGAACTTAAAGATCTAATTGGCTTCCTGGCAATGATTAGTGACTCATGAATTGGGCAACAGTTCGTAAAACAGAGAAAGGCACTTTGTTGGGCATGGCAGAACATTCAGTTTTTAATAAGGCAGCTTGAACAGGAGCAAGGAAACAGAATAATACAAAAAGTGGACTGCCCGACATCAGTGACTTCAGGTAATTTGTGAGGGTTAAAACAGACAGGATTTCCTAACATGCCAGCTCAGGCTGACTGGACCCTTTCTTATTGACTTCTAAGAATCAAGTTTTTAGGAAAAATCGGTCAGTTTCCTTCTTTGAAGTTTCAACTTAATTACATGGTGCTCAGCACATGTGACTCCATTTTACTCTGGTTTTGTGGGGCATGCTGCAGGAGCTTGGTTCAAAACAATGGCCTCTTATAATTTCATTTAACACATGTTTTATGGAACCTGGTGTGAACACATCTGTGTGTGGGAAAGGGAAGTGCAGAATCACCTATTTGCACTTGGCTTCCAGCAATAAAGGAGTGACTGGTGTAACAAAGCTTCTTGCCTTTCATTCCTTGTGTGTGAACATAGTCTGTAGAGGGTTTTGATCTGCTAGACCATGTGACAAGGTGAAAGAATCAGATTTTGAATACCACCCTTCTGGATTTCTAGCCTTATAATTTATGCAACTTTGCAAAAGTTACCAAAATTCTTTGAGCCTCTGTTTCTCTATCTATAAAATATGATATGGATAATTATGTTCCATCTTACAGGTTCTAAAAAGATCTGAAGGAAGTAACAAAGAGAAGATCTACCATCATGCTTAGCACAGAACAGACACTTGACAGAGACTAGTATTGATATTTTCATGTTGAAAAAGGAAAGCACTGTATTCTTTTAAATATCTGGTAAGTGATAGTGACAAACAGAAATTAGTTAACATTTTAAGTTATCATTATTAGCCATTTTAAGGTTACATTTGTAAGGAATCAGAATAAGCTTGAAATATCATAATCTGCAGCATAACTCAAATGAAGCTCTCATAATCTATTTAGGGATGGTCTGACTACTGAGTGTTTCAAACCCATCAAAACACGTTATAGTTCTAGAAGATGTGGGGAACGTAGACAGGAAGAAGAATTAACCTCAGCAATTTTGACTTTTTTGAGTGGCCTGTAATTTGGGAGAAAGATACAATCTCTGTTTAGGAGTAAAGAACCCTAATAATAAAGCCTAATCCCAAATTGAATATACAGTCTCTGATTATTTAAATATCAATTACTATTAATTGGGTACAGATATCCCTTATGTCGTTCTGCTTGGTTCCTACCACACCATCTGAACACGGAGGCCACTCACTTTTAACTTCACAGAGAATTTCTCTCTCAGAGAAAAGACTGGCTTTTAGGCCATCTGGATATCATCAGAAATGAAGATCAGAAAGAATAATTTACTGACTGAACAGACATTGAAACAGCTAGTGTGGTGGATGACAAGAAGCCCATGTTTTTTTTTTTTTTTTTTTAAAAAAAATTTTTGTCACTTGGCTCATATGTGTTTCCCATTTGGAAATATTTTGGGATAAGCATTTAAACTGTGAGGTTGGATTTCATCATTATGGAGAAAGCAGCAGTCCTCATGGAAGCCATCACCTCGTCACCCAGCTGACTGACCCCTCTTCCAACCTTGCTGTCTGTCTCAGAAGGGAAGTGGGGTGAGAAGACACCCGAGAAGTGAGAGGACCCTCACTGCAAACTGGGAGGTCATTTTGCCGAAAAGACTGGAAATGCTGAGTTGTGTTGTCTGGCCCTGCTATCCTCCCATGATGCTGTGGGCAGATTCTTTCACCTCCCAAATCTTTCTCAATCTTTTCTGCCACCAAATGTAAGGAGAAACTGTTTTAGCTCCCGGATTATTTACCAGGCAGCACTGGTTGGAAGTAGGAGGATATAATTAATGAACATTTGTAAATGACACATATAACCTGGGGCACAAATAAATTTCCACCCAGTCTAGTGATGCTGGTGGAGGAGGAAGAAGAAATAGGAGCCAGAGCTGCCAGGAGGAAAGGTGGTGTGCCATGAGACTGCACAAGCACTGGTCCCTGTCACAGCAGGTAGCAATGTAAATGCCACCAATCCAGGCCTAGGCTGAAAGAAAGGAAAGGCTAAGGTCAAGTGTGGGTCTGCTCCAGTAGGGTCACATTACAATACACACATCCTGTGATGGAAACCACTTCTTTTGGAGCAAAGTCAAAAGCAGATTAGGGCATGTCTGGGAAATATCAGACCTTTGAGTTTTCCAAGATTTTCCCTCCCTTCCTCCCTGTATTTAGATTGTAGTTTGTGGCTGCCTTGGAAGCTCAGCTTCCTTGAAAAGGGGTAAGAAGAAAACCTGTACCCAATCATTAGTAATAAAAAACATATATATATATTCAAGTGCATCTGTACCTAATTAGCTTTTTTCATCAAGATCTTTCAAAGGGGGACCCCACCATTGGAGGCAATTCAAAGACGTGTATGAAGAGTTCAATGAATGAAAATAGGACAACAATAATTGACTGAGGTCAGCATGTATACAGCAGTATATTTCCTTTTTAATAAGTAGACCACATACAAAAGAAAGGAGATGGAAAACTACAATGGCTTTGACAGTTGTTCTTACCCTGTCTTCTGCCTTTGGAGCCCAGAGAGTCTGGGATGGGGCCTAGCATTAATGTTTTTTGGTTTGGGGGTTGCTGATGTTGTTTTAATATACATGGACTTGAGTTACAGATGTGAGTGCCTGGTAATAGAATTAAACCATCTTCTGTTCAAATTCTGATTTACTCCCTAACCCTGAGGAAATCTGTGCCACTCCATTGCTCCCCACAAGAGGTATAGGTTACTTAATCTAAAATACGGATAGCATTGTGTCTATATCAGAATGTTATCACAGGGCTGGTGTTGTAGCTCAGTGGTACAGCATTTGCCTAGCATGTTGTGAGGCACTTGGCTTGATTCTCAGTACTACATTTACATAAATAAAATAAAGATCCATTGAAAACTAAAAAAAAAAAAAAGTTATCACAGTCAAGCATGGTGGCACACACCTGTCATCCTCGCTCCCCCAGAAGGCTGAGGCACTAGGATCACAAGTTCAAGGACAGCCTGAACAACTTAGCAAGACATTGCCTCAATATAAAAAAATAAATAAAGCCAGGCCTAGTGGTGCACGCTTATAATCCCAGCAGCTAGGGAGGCTGAGACAGGAGAATTGTGAGTTCAAAGCCAGCCTCAGCAATGCAAGGCACTAAGCTATTCATTAAGACTCTATCTCTAAATAAAATACAAAATAGGACCGGGGACATGGCTCAGTGGTTGAGTGCCCCTAAATTCAATCCTCGGTAACCCCCCCAAAAAATAAAATAAATAAAATAAAAAGGGCTGGGAATGTAGATCAGTGGTAGAATGCTCCTGTACCACAAGAAAAAAAAAAGGTATCACAAAGATTAAATGAACAGCTTGGGGTTGGTACCTCACATACATTAAATAAACTAGTTATTTACTCTTATTAACTGTCCTTGCTATTTTCCTTCTTATGACTAAATAACTATGGTTAACTTCTTTCAGAAGGCTGCCTGTGATATTGACTGCTGTACAGTGTTTTGGTTGTTTCATTCTGGGTTCTAGTTTGAGGAAATAAGTTCTGGCCAACATGTAGCTAACTATGAGTGACTTTACAGTTCCTAGATTTAGCATATGGGCCCTGATTTCCCTATAGTTAGCAGAACTGCCAAGTCATGGGGCCATACATATCTTACATTTTGATACATGTTGCAAAACTATTTTCTACAAATTGTACCAACAATCAACACATGAATTTTTAACTGAACACCTACCATACACCACAAACTGTGCCATATGTCATTTTGCCCTCTATATAATTTTACCAAAGAGATTTATCTGCATATACCATATGATGAAAATGAAGCCTAAGTGTGTCAATTCTTGTCAAATCACACAGAAGGTGTTAAGCCAAAACTGGGTTAAGATGGATCAGATGCTTTTCAACTGCAACATAGAAAAATATAACCAAGGATAAAAATTAATTTGGGGTGTTGAAAAATGTCCATAAATCTGTCAGACTTACAGCTGAATAGAAAATAATCCCTGAATGTTATTTTTTTTTCTTTCTGTGTGTAAAAAGAGGAAGTCCAATCTAAGTACCATCTAAGTTTTCTTCTCAATGGGTGTCCGTTTGAAGTCTGGCATCAGTCCTGAGGGATGATGGGATGTCTACATACAAGTACACTAAGAAGGTGACCTTGTTAGTTTTTCTTTGTTTACAAAGTACCAAAAAGAAAAAAAAAACAAGAAAAGAAAAAAAAAGAAAGAAAATGGACCCAAGGTAAGGCCAAAAGCTTTCAGTAGAGTTAAAAGAAGAACATCTAAGATTATCTGTCTAGGCGTCTAGGCGATAAAACTCAGATATATTAATGGGTTCTCTGTCCTTAAATGTCTTCAAGGGAGGAAATAGGCCATTTGCAGTTATATGTGGTTCGAGTATTTTTGAAGTGCAAAGTTTAGCTAAATGATCTTTTAAAGTCCTTTCAGCATTATGTTTCTAAGATTCCTACCATGCTGGAGATACAGGCTTATTTCAAGGTTAAAGCTGACAGAGAGATCCCACTGATGAAGATGTGTACAAAATGTAATTCTGTATTCCCCAAAGTTGACATCACATATGCCCTGTCAGTTTCTGAACCTATAGTGACAAGGCACTAGACTGAGAGATTTCAGACATTTGTTTCCGTTAAGAACATGGTTCCCTAGTCTGCATCTGTCAAAGATTTTAATTCACTGAGTTTCTGATGGGAACAAGAATCTACACTCACACACACACAAAAAAAACCCCAGTTGGTTCCTTGAGAAGACTGAGCTCAGCTGATGCAGCAGAAGTGAGAAAGAAGTGTCAACTCTCAGCTGGCAGATGGCTTTGCTGCAGATGTTCAATTATGGAGCAGAAGAAAAGTAGTCGAGAGGTTAGAACAGGTAGTCTGGGAATGGCTTTCCTTTGGGGCATATTTTTCTGCAACATGTTATAACTGGGTTATCAAAGACCATACACTTCATATTTTGTTGCTTTTGATTAAATTGAATTGTACGGTGAATCCTTATTTATTGATGACAAAATAAACCAAGAAAAACTGATAAGAATAAGTAACACCATAAAACCTTTATAATCTCTTTTGAAGGGTTTCTTATCCTTAGTTCCACAAACAACACTGACAATTTCCTTTACTAAATTCACTGTTTAAAAATATCATTTCAACATGTCTTTCTTTCTTTCTTCTTTCTTTTTTCTTCTGGTACTGGAGACTGAGGTCAGGGAAACTCTGACACTGAGCTACATCCCCAGTCCTTTCTGTTTTTTTGAGATCAAGTCTCACTAATTTGCTAAGGCTGGCCTTGAACTTGGCATTCTCCTGCCTCAGCCTCCACATTCAGTGGGATTACGTGTGTGCACCACCATGCCTGGCTCACTTCAACATTTCTAAAGAGATAAAATTTGTCCACCAATTCCTTTGGAAATCTAAACAACCTAATCCTATCCTAAGAAATACATGACTTAATTAGTTAACAATGTTTAGTGTGCACTTAGCAATAGAAATACATAGGGAGACAAAGTAGACAGTATCATGCTCCCATAAGTGTAGAGACCAGTAGAGAAAGTGAGCACTGCATGCCAGATTCCAAGTCTCAACAATATCATGACCTGTGGAAGGTGCAGTGAGATACAGTGGAGGACCAACCTACTTAATGCATGGAATCACGGGATCATGTTTTCCTGGGGTTGGGGAGACAATGTTAAATTCAAGCCTTGAATAATTGCTAAGAGTTTTCCAGGGAAAGAGAGGGTACAATGTAAAAGACACCTGTATTCAAGGACCAGAAAAGAGGCCTGTGTGGCTGAAGCAAAGAAGAAGCAAAGGAGTAAGGGCCATTTTGTTTTAGGCTAACTTAAGGATTAGGGACTTTGCCCTAAGTTTAATGTGAAACCATTACAGTGTTTGAAGTAGAAACAGGCCTGGCCTGATCTGTTGTAGATCACTTTTAGCTGTGACACAGGGAGAGAACTCTAAAAGGGAAAAACTGGATATGGGGAGATCAGGTTAAGGCTCCTGAACACTGCAGGTAGCTAACTGAAGGACTGCACTGAGATAGTGGTGTTGGAGAATAGTGGGTGGACTGACATGATGCTTAGGGGGAGACTTGATGGGGATGGTTGGTTAAGTGTCGGGGGACTGTGTTCAGAACACTCAGGTTCTTGTCTATTATTCCTTGATGGGAAAAGACAGAACAGAACAAGCTGGTTAAAAGAGAATCACAGATTTAGACAAATTACTCTCTAATGGCAATTCAAGAATATGAGAAATGAATTAGTTGGTTAAGAGCCAAATGAGAATCAATCAAGAATATCTACCCCTCCCATTCAGGTCACCCCAATTGTTATCATCTCTAAGATATCATTTAACATGCGGCTTCTTGATCTAGGATCCAACAAATATTTTAAATATACATATAGTAATTTTCTGTCCAGACTTCTATTTCCACAGAATTCTGAGCTTCCCATCAACAATTTTCCTATCTAAACCATACACTAAGTCAGGCTGTTTAAAGAACATATGTGTGATGATGTTCAATATGCTTTTTATTACATCTTTGATAATGCCTTTCATAGGGACCAAGATTAATCAATTAATCATTGTATATTCATCATTGATATATCTCAAAAAAGAAATAAAGAAATCTTGAATGTTGGGTATTCCTTTAGTGTTAGAGGACTCCTTGAATACAAATGCTTCCATACTCAACGCACAGTTGTTTATTTAATTTTTCAAATAAATGTTCTTGATAATCCACAAATATAATCCAGGTTAGACAAGACTACCACATGGGAGGGGTTAGGATCATACCAGTTCAGGAAACATCTAATAACATATCCTACGCACTGAGTTCCTTCTTAGTGCTACACTTAATTTTATTTATTTTGGCAACCCTAGAGAACTTTAGACAGTTGAGAAGAGTAGAATTGGAACTGGGTGAGGCTGAGCTGGCCACAATTGTGGAACTGGAATTCACGCCCCAGAAGCTGTGTTCTTTCCACTTCTCTAAACTGCCTTCTGTGAGCTTAACCAATCAATACAGTCAGCTGAAATTAATTCACAGTTATTCCCACCACTGCAATTGGGAAATCATTTCTTAAGACTCTTACTCCTCTATGAATGAGCATGAATAACACCTAGCAACTCCTTAGTGCTCAATCATGCATTTGTCTAGATGCACTCTTGGTAATGCTTGTGAAAAGGATAACTTTGATTTATTTCAACCTAATTGAAGAAGAGTATGTGTGGCAATATACCATTAAGAATAACACTTAAATCACCCCAAGCTGGTAACAACCCAATTGTTCATCAACAGTAGAATAGATAAAGAAGCTGTGGAATATTTAAACATTTAAATACTGTGAAACTCTGAGAATGAACTTTATAATTCCAGATCACAACGTGGATGAACTACTCAAATATAATGCTCACTGAATAAAGGCAGACACAGACAAGTACCAATAGTATGATTTAATGTATCTAAAGCAAAACTAATCTATGCTATTAGAGTACAGTGACCAAGTGGGCCCTCAAGGCAAAGGGGACCAGGTGCCTATAAAGTAAGAGTTCACTTTCTGAATACTCATCAAGCCTTATAGTCATGATTTGTGCACTTTTCTGTATGTTTGCAGGTTTTATGTTTGGATGTATTTACTGCATGTATTACTTTTCTTTCTGTATGCAAGTATAGAGTTCAATAAAAAGTTTACTAAAAGATGAAAATGACAACTTTGATATTTAGAGCACTTTGATCAATAAAAATATGAAAAAATGGAGAAATCAATTTTAGATAGATTGCAGCTCTAAATATAAAATATAAGACAAAGTTTTATGAAGAAAAAATAAGAATGTAAAAAAGTCCCTTCCAATTAAGCTCCAACTTCAAAATACAACACTGATAACAAGTTGTTGAAAATTCTTCTTTCTTTTTTTTTTTTTTTTTTTTTGGTACTGGGGATTGATCCCCACGGGCATTTAACCAGTGAGCCACATCCTCAGTCCTTTTAATTTTTTAATTTTAGACAGGGTCTTGCTAAGTTGCTGAGGCTGGCCTTGAACTTGTGATTCTCCTCTCAACCTCTCAAGTCTCCGGGATTAGAACTGTGAGCCACCATAACTAGCTAGAAAATACTTTTTACAAAGGCTATTATTAATGCATTTGAAAGTCTCTTCAAATAAAGGATAAGACTACAAAGGGATTCCAGCCATATGGAAACTTACATGACAATTCCCCTTGTGATCATGGATAAATTACTGAATTCTTCAGTTCTCTGTCACCACATTTAAAAGTAGGATAATTCCTACTTTCCTCACACGGGTGTTGTGCTGCTTAATTAATGTTTGTAAAGCACTTTCTGTTCCCTGGGTGAAAGGTACCACTAAAGAGTAAAATATAATTATGTTTTAATTGCAGGGCTAATTTTGAAGATAAGAAAAAAGTACCTACGAATTGTGATTTAATCAGTTCACTCTATTAGAATCAGGTCTCAACTTCTGCCTTCTGCCTAAAAATATCACGTTTATACTCAAGAAATGCACTTTTATTTTTTTGGCTCAGTTTTTCTATCTGCAAAGTGGGGTATTGTGCTTTCTGAAATCTGCAAGTGTTTCTTTGTTCTGCAAAATCCTTCAATGTTCCTGAGATGAACAGAAGGCACATATTGCTAAGAGTAGAAATGTAGCTTCCTGCCTTCTAGAGTCAAGGGGATTACTTTTCTCTGGGAAAAACTAGAGGGCCAACTATCCTGCAAAAAGACCACTGAGGGGCTGGCCCTGCAGAAGGCGAGGCTGAGAGCAGCCAAGCTGCAGGAAGCCAGGAAGCTACATGGAAGTTTTAGGGAGATCATTTGTTGACATAAAGGGCGGCTTAGTCCATTTTCTCAAAGGGAAAATGTATTCCATAGTTCTTTTTACTGAGGTCATCTTTATTCCTGTTATTAGTCCAAATGTTTTACTTTTACACAAAACCAGTGGTTATCAAGCCATCGAAATGTGCACTTCAAATTATGACCTTTCAGTGAAAAGACAACCAAAACTGAACTGTGAATCCTGCTTTCTGAGCCCAAAGGCTGTCTTGGATCCTGACTTGAGGAGATCAAATCATTGTGTTATTGTAGACAATAGATTTTAAAAGAGAAGACATTCATAAAAAGAGATTCTAACAATATTTTCATGTATCCTTTTTCACAGGTTAAATAAAACATAAAGAGACCCTCCAAAAAGATTTTTGAGTCCTTGATGAAAATAAAAGAACTTCAAATCATGTACTAACAATATAGAACTTTTCTGACATCTATTTCCCACAGCATGCAAAACCACAGTAACTGTCCTCTATTTGACTAATATATAAACATTAATACACAAATATACATATACAAATATTCCTCATCACCTCTCGTAAATAAAAGAAAACAAATGTCTGATCAGGCCAAACTACTTCCAGCTGCAGATTACATTTTTTTAGACAATATACTTCCATGTCCGTAGAAAAACTTTTAATAAATAACCTTATTCTCTCTACGAAGAGAAATCATATGGTGGTACTTCAAAAATAAAAAGCAGTCTAAATCTTGATGACAGTAGAGGTGACTTTTTAGTCACTGAAATTCCCCTGAAAGATTAAAATGTCTATTTGAATACCTCTGAACACCCTCTAAAGTCTTTCAGGGAACACTACCAATGCATTCCTTTAGGGAAATGTAAACCAGTCAAGTGTACTGAGTTAGAGATGTACATGTAATACATATCAGGATATTTATTATAAGTCCTATATGTTTAGATGTCCTGTTGGTTCTGCTTTTCTGGCGAACCCTAATATAGTTGTCAACATGACCAGTTATGTGACTATTTATCAGTCATTTCTTTGTAAAGTTCTATTAGGTGGACTGATTCAAATTCCTCCTGCAGGGCCAATAAGTTAAGAAAGATTGTATAGGTCTATGCTATAGTCCCTTGTACTATCCACCAATGTTCCTGAATCTCTGACCACTGGACATGGTAGGAAGTACTACCTTTGTAGTTCAGTATAATCATGTGACTTGTCTCAGCCAATGAAATGTGGACAGAAATAACGCATTTTTCTAAGTGGAAGTTTGTGGAGCCACTGAACACTATGCCATAGCTCCCTTTCCCTCTACAACAGCTACTGGCCATGTTTCAGGAGTCCACTTGACTGGCTGAGGTGCTGCGTGATAGTGACATGAAGCAGAGTTCGCAGCCCTTGCACAAGGGACATGCTTGCTGGGTAAGGAAGAACTAAAACAGCTGCCTAAGATTTGGGCACTGTTTGCTTATGTAGCGTAACCAAGCCTCTCTGCATCAGTTTTCCACCAGGCTAGAACTTCTGGGAGGAAGACAGAAGGTGAGTGGTATTTCTACAATTTCACTTCCACTTAGTCTCACCCAGTCTGGTTCTGGGCTGTGATATCCATTTCCTCTGGGTTCTGTTACCCCATCCCCCAAACTAAAAACACTTCAAATGGCTACAGGCTCAGGCGGTGACCTCACTGAATAAGCAGGCCATTGCTTTCATAGCAAACATTTATTAACTCCCCACCTCTCCCTCAAGAAAACTCCCTTTTCTTAAAAAATAAGGTGCTCCTGACCGAGCTCTCTACTCCAAGGAGAACACAAGAATGAAAACACATTGCAACTGCAATTCTGCACCAGTGTTGGGGAATCAGAGACCAATGGCAGCTACACCCCCACTTCCTGCAGGAGTCCATACCATAATCATGCCAAATGTTTTCAGATCTTTAGTGACCAAAAGTCTAGGTTTTTATTCTAAGTCTTTCACTGTTCTTAAAATACTCCTTGAGCCAAAGACAATGGAACCTCATTTTATGCCTTTGTGGAGACAATTCTGTTATCCATTTACAAGAAGCCTTGGGTTATTGAGCCCACCTCCAAGGCAGGAAGAATGACGCATCTGGCTGGTGAGCCACACAGCCATCCGGGTGGAGGTGGGGTGTCAAGTGGCCTTCCTCCGGGAGCTATTTGCTGTCTAAGCATTTATTCTGGTTCCTCCATAAACAAAGCCTACTGGAGAAGGATGAGCTACAATTCTGGGTGGAAGAATTTAATTCAGGAAGGAAATTAACAGGAAGCCTGATTGTGGCCATACATCAAGTTGCTTTCTCCAATCTAGCTTAACCGGTAATGTAGCTGACATTTCTCTGTTATTACACATCATCGTAAACAGCTTTTTTGATGCCTGGATAAGACTAATAAGGGGGTTCATTCAATCATTTCTCTAGTGTTGACATTAGATGAACAATTTAGTATTCATTCTTTGACATTTGGTGACTAAAAGAATTCTGTATTGTACATGTTGATTAGGTTGGTTTGATTTCAGGGGCAGGAAAAGAGATTGAACCCATGCTTGCTTTTGAGCTACATCCGCAGCCCTTTTTTAATTTTTATTTTTGAGACAGGGTCTTGCTAAATTGCTGAGTTTGTTCTCAAACTTGAGACCCTCCTGCCTCAGCCTCCTCTGTGTGGCTGTGATTATAGGTGTGTACCACCGTGCCTGGCTTTATTTATTTATTTTTTAATTGCAGATTTTATTTTCAAAGGTGGTCACAATACTAATAATTTCTATCCCACATTTCTCATTTACCTGTGAGAGTACGATTTCCCCATCCAGTGATGGAATTTAATTCTTTTCTTCTTGATTTTAGGTAGGCCTATGGCATTTCAACCAATATGGTAAGATAGATACGGTGCTATGTGACATAGCTTCTGCCCCATTTATTGGAGTACTTGTGCCTGGATCCCTGAGCCAGCAGGCAAGAGAGTCTGATTCCCCTGCAGCTCTGAGAACTGAGCCAAATGGA
Source organism: Ictidomys tridecemlineatus (assembly GCF_052094955.1). NCBI lineage: Eukaryota > Metazoa > Chordata > Mammalia > Rodentia > Sciuridae > Ictidomys > Ictidomys tridecemlineatus. The sequence continues at coordinate 62,481,909 of NC_135485.1, forward strand.
AAGCCCATGAGTAGGTGCTACAGTTGGCATTGCTGAGTCAACTCTGCCCAGGTGCAAGGTGTTCCAGTGAAGAAATGCACATCATCAGGTCATTCCAAGCCTTCAAATCTTTTCAGCCATTTCTGAATATGTGGGGCAAATATTAGCCACTCAGTCCATGCTTTGTTGGAATTTCTTATGCACAGAATAAGTGGGTAAGAAAGTGGCAACTGTTTTGAGTGACCACATTTTGAGGTCACTTGTTATGCAAATTAGTAACTGGAATGGCAACTATTTTGTGCATTGCTTCTTACTTTTCTTTCCATAAACATTGACTGAGTATCTTGTATTTGCCAGGCAATGATCTAGGCTCCTAAGGTTCAGAGGCCAGACACAATCCCTTCCCTTAGAATGCTCACAAGGATGTAAAGACATGATCCGAGTTGCCCTCTATGAAGATGTGTTGGGCAGAATTGGTATAGAGTGGAGATTCTGCCTGCACTGAGGTCAGCTGGGTAAGAAAACAGAAGTTCTGGCTTGATACACAAGTGGACTGATCTCTCTTTGATCCACAGCCACAGGATCATAATGTCTTGTTCACAAATAGAGCTGAGATTAGTGTCATTCTTAAAATGTGGTAGGTTGTCGTAAATAGTTATCATTTGAATTAAATTAAAATATAAAAATTAAATCAAGGCACATATTCTACAAATTGGTCCTTGCTATGGACCAATACTAGGTCTCCCCCAAATTTATGTTGACATCACAGAACCTCAAAATGTGACTGTGTTTGGAGATAAAAACCTTTAAACAGGTTAATTAAGTTAAAATGAGTTCGTATGGGTGGACCCTAATCCAATCTGACTGGTGTCCCCATAAAAAAGAAGATGAGGACACAGACATTCACACAGGAAAGACCATGTGAAGACACAGAGTAGATGGTTGTATGCAAGCTAAGGAGATAGGCCTCAGAAGCAACCAACCCTACCTCAGACTTCAAGCCTCCAGAACTGTGAGAAAATAAATATCTGTCCATCAAGCCAACCAGGCTGCAGTGTTTCCATAGCAGCCCCAGCAAACCAATGTGGTTGGCATAGGACTCCTTTCAGTTCCACCACTGAGGACCATCACCCCAAGAACAGCAGAAGTGGTGCAGGTGGTGGTAACAAGGTAGTGGGAAGGCTGTCACGCTCTTCTCTTCTGCAGCCATCTTCCCTCAGAGGAAAGTGAAGTCAAGTAACTATTAATACAAAGGCCCAAGTGAGATTCTACTTACATGGTACAACTTGCAATATACTCACCTTCTCCCCTGTCTTATATAATTTATAACCTTATAATATCACTTTGCATCTGATTCATTGAGATAAATATTGCTTGAACTTTAGCCCTGATAGTATGAGCCAATGGTGTTAGAAAAAGCAACATTTTTAAGGACATCTAAAGAAGATAACAATCGAATAATTTGTAAAAATAATATATGTTAAATATGAAGTATCGGAGCAATTGTAAAGGAAAGACCTATGTGATGATCCAACTTTAAATGAAATAATAGGAAAAATACCTAGGTATATCCCTAGTACTCAGTAAGTGTTGAATGTTTGTTGAAGTAATCAATAAATGAATGCATGGTTGAAAGAATGAATATTTTTATCAGGGGTCAGCAAACATTTTCTGTGAAAGGTCAGATAGTCAGCAGTTAACGTTTTGTGGATCATATAACTATGTCTCTGCCATAGCCACTAAACTCTCCTCTGTAGCCGCCAAACAGCCACAAACGATGCATAAATGAACAGGTGAGGCTGTATTCCACCAGGATTTTACAGCAGTCCACTAGGATTTTACAGTTTTGACCCACTGGCCATAGTTTACCAACCCCTGGTTTAAGATATTCACTCCCTTGATCAAAATCCCCTTCTAGCATCCATTGCCTATACCATTCTGAACCAGCCACCTTTTTGGGATCCAGTGTCCTCCATAGCATGAACCCTACAAGTATGTTCTCTTATTTCTTATGACTATGTAAATACTCTCCATTCTAATGAATAGAGCTGTTCTTTCTATGTTCCAAGTTTTCCCATTTCTTTACTTTCCTCATACAGTTTCTCTGTCTACTACAATCTTGTTTATCCTCAATTCCATTCTCGAATTCTGTCCTGAATTTGTCCTAGCTGATGTGAGCTTTCTCTCCTCTGAATCCTATATGGCATTTTCTCACTTGCTAATTGCACTTCTTAAAATTAGCCTCACATTAGAGTCATTGCAGCAATTTCTTATAGTCTTGTATAAAACCATAAACTTCTCAAGAGCAGTCTATGTTCTCTTTAGCTGTGTACATCCTGCAATACTGTGAACATACTACAGACTCAAAAAAAAAAAAAAAAAAAAAAACCTTTAGTGTTGCACTGAATGATACCATTTAAATGACCCAACAGTAAAAAGAGAGCACCAATAGGAATCTGTTCTCAATGGATCCCAAGAGTTAATGTGTCTGGAATATTTGTACAGGCTGCTTCTCTGTAGGGTCATTTATCTGGTAGGAATTAAAATAACTTTGTTTGCTACAGAACTTTAGGAATGCATTAGGGAACTAGAAGTCTTGGAGCCAACTGTCCTTTTATTTAACTTTGATCCTTGAGCAACAAGCTAACTACCTCCTCCATTGTTGAGCTTCTGAACAGGTTAATAGGAGTTGAGACAAGGCCTTGCTTACAGGTCACTTCCTTATGCAAGTGAGAAGTTCTCTTCAATTCAGACTATTTCCTGAATGCCTGCCTGAAATTCAGAAAGCACCATGAGAAATGGAAATATAAATAAGACATAAGTAGGCCTGATATCCAGGAGTTAATAGTCTAGTCAGAGAGACAGGCACAAATCCAAGGTCTAAGATATAAAGCAGGCTGTGGTGAGGGTTGTAATAGAACATCCAAGGGATGATATCACTGACAAGTGAGTTTTGATGGAGGCAGGATAGTCTGACCAGAGGCCTCATGGAGTAGGAATATGAGAGGGAACTTGGAAGAAAAACAGTGATAAACACATGGATACTGTGATATCTTGGAGCTGCCAATGACCTCAGAAAACACTTGTTGGGAGCCGCCCTGGACAGGAGCTATGTACACACATTTAAGTCCTGAGTAAGAATGCATACCTACCTATGATCTGACTATTCCTCTCCTGGCTGTGTACTTAAAAGGAAAGAAAGCTTATGCTCATGTAGAGATTTACACACTAATTTCTTAGAGACCCTCTTTGAAATAACCAAAAGGTGGAAACAACCCAAATGTCCATCACCATGTGCCTAGAGAAAGAAGTTGTGGTATAGCTATAAAATAGAATACTAACTAGCAACAAAAAAAGGAACAAATGAGGACAAATGCAGAACATTGAGTCCCTAAGTAATAATAGTGAATAAAATAAGCCAGAACTTATCCCCCTCCAAATTTGTTATAATTTGTATATTGAGGTTCTCTACGGCCCGTGTGGTAAAGGATGGTGCTATTGCAAAGTTGTGGAAAATTTTAAGAGGTGAGACCTAGTTAGAGGAAGTTAGGTCATTGAGAGAGTGCCCTAGATAGAGATAAGAGAACACTAGTCTCTCCTTCACACCCCCCTTGCTTCCTTATCATGAGATAAGTGGTTTTGCTCTGCCACATGCTCACACCATCAGGTGCTGCCTCATCACATGCCAAAAGAACAGGGCCAGTTGACCATGGGTTGAAAGCTTCAAGACTGTGAGTCCAAATAAACCTTTTCTCTTTATGGGTTGATTATTTCAGGTATTTTGTTACAGTAATAGAAAATTGACTAACCCTATTATTCCATTTATGTACATTTCTAGATAATGCAATCTAATCTATAGTGACTCAAAGGGGATCAATGGTTGTCAAGAGATTAGAGGATGGGGAGGAGAGGACTTACAAAAGGACACAAGGTAACTTTTGAGAGTGATGGATATATTCACTATCTTGGTTGAGGAAATGGTTTCATGGGTGTATATGTAAGTCAAGATGTATACAGTTTTATGTAAAAAAAATTAACAAATTTCTATTAACGTTTAAATTGTGTATCTTTATAAATCAGTTATACCTCAATTTAAAAAAGAAAGATTTAGCCCAGGTATGGTGGTGCATAGCAGTAAACCTAGCAACTCAGGAGGCCAAGGCAGAAAGATGGTAAGTTTGAGGCCAGCCTGGGAAACTTATCAAGACCCTGTCTCAGAATAAAAAATTTAGAAAGCACTGGGAATACAGCTTAGTGGTAGAGTGCTTGCCTTACATGCACAAAGCCCTGGGTTCAATCCCCAATATTGCAAAAAAAAAAAAGAAAAAAAAAGTTTTATCCAAGAAATGGAAAGAAAGAAAACATAAGAGAAATAAAGATTGCTACATTGCCAAATCCAAAAAAAAAAAAAAGTCCTGAGTAAGGAGGTACTGGACTGGTATTGCACCCATTGAAATAGCGGTGAACTTTACCTCACTCGGATAAGAATGGGATTGAATTACACCCACCTGTTTGTTGCAATACTACTCTTTTGCCCTTTTTTGGACAGAATGTTCCATGGATTAGCTCCCCCATCAATAAAACCCGGGTTCGAGGTGTACTCCTCCTCTTTCTTGCCTGCCTTGCCCCCCTTGTGGGAGCTGTGGCTGAGGTGGTGTGGTCACTGAACCCAAAGAAAAGGTACTTTCTGTGTCTGTCTTTATTTATCAGCCCAAGTTCACTTGGAGTGATCCTGATTGATTTAGTCGCGTGTCCTAGTAAACACTCATTTATCAGATGAGGTAGGCGAGATTCAGAAAAGAACCTGGGCCTATTAACAGTAGTGATCCACATGTTCCCCTTTATAAGCAGCTATGTGCAACTTCAAATTCACATAAGAGGAAGAAGAGGCATTTTAGACTAGAATATCTTCATTCCTAAGCATTTGTGACAAATATCAGAGGCAGCAATTAGCAGTCTGACCACACAACAAGCCTAGGGCCATGGCGGCCCCTGTTGGAAGCCACTGCCTTTGGTAGTTATCAAGGGACCCGATTTAGCTGCTAGCAAAATCTCACCTGTGTCCTATAACCGATGTCCACAGAACCAGGCAATGGAACAAAAGCTTGCAGTGAGTTGGGGATAGATCAGAGCAAGCTGTAAACTCTGGGAAGGGAATCTTCTGGAAGGGTTCAAGTTTGGTTCAAAAGAACAGGTCTCAAAAGCAACCAAAAGGGTAATGACTCGCCCAAGAATTACAGGGTACAATCTATTGCAGGTGAAGGCATGGGTTTGCCTTCTCATAGCCTGTGTCTCCCTGCTTGCATCTGGGAAGGTATCCACAGGTGTGTGTCCCAACCCCCTCTCCCTCCTGCCCTGCACACACTCCTCACACATTAAATGCTACTGCCACCAAGGACAATGGGACTATTGCCAACTCAGAAAGTAAATTTTCCAGGTGAAGCAGAGAAGTAGCTAAGGCTCAAAAACAAAACAAACAAGCAAACAAACAAAAAAAAAGTGCTGTGACAGTTTAATTTAGGTTATTTCATTCCCTTCGTTCTCATCATCTATAGGGAATATACAACTGAATAATTAAGCAATAAGTCTTTATTTATTTTAGATTCACAGAAGCAGCTGCATCCTCCACCCCCAACCCCAAGAAACAGGGACTTCATTAGGAACCATTTGCTTCTACCTGGTTCTCTCTCCTCTTTATTCCTCCAGCTCTGGAGCCCAACCAGTCTAAGCTGTCCATGGAATTCTTTTGTTCCCAAACTAGTCTACTGAAAAAAGACAAAATTTTTCCTAAAATAAGAAAAAGAATTGTCCCCAGACAGCAGAAACAGAAAATGATCATGGGGCTTTATCTCTTTTGAAAAAACTTACACTTGTTTTCCACACATGAAACTCCCCAAGTTAAAAGAGGGGTGACAGTCCCATTAGACAAAGTCTATTCGTGTTGATTTATTTTTCAATGATGGGTAAAAATGGTGTTTTTGAGAGGTTAACAAAGCACCATTTATTAATATTATCAATTTAATAGTTTATATCATTTTACTGAGCACTCTGAAGGGTTAGCGGGTAACACATTTTTTTTCTAGCAAAAGTTAAATAGAATATGATAACTGAATATTAAGGCATAGATATAAGCAGCCTCAAGTCCAACTATTCATTTTACAGACGAGAAAACTGAGGTATAGAGAAACCAAAGGATTTGCACAGAGTTTAATATCCAGGATAAAGCCACACAGCAGGTTGGAAAAGTCCTAGCAGAAATTCTAAAGTCTCTTTTTACTATGTAATGTATCTGTGTCTTTAATAGTAGCTCTAACAGGTGTTTATACACACACACACACACACACACACACGTATATATGTGTGTGTGTGTATACAGATATATACACACACCTATATACACACAAATAGATATAGAGATATATATGTTATTCATATATATGTGTAATACTCTTCAGAATAAAAAGTCCCTATAGATATCCTAGGAGAGTTAGAACACAGGCAACATTCCCTGTATGCAAGACAAGGCATATTTGGAGGAGGAGGAGGTGGAGAAGGGAAGAGCTCTCTGCTTGTATTCTGCCCCAGAGACTAGAAGGTCACTGGTCACACTCTTTTTTTTCATTTCAGACCAAAGACTAGGCATCTGGAAGCCACTGATTACAGCTATTGGCTCGGCTATGGGCTTCATCTCTCAAAAAAGATTTGGAACAAAAAAAGGACTCAAAAAGCCCTATTAGCTTTTGCTTCTTTGTCTTGCACACAGAGGCTCAGATAAGTTCATTTAAAATTCTGATTTCTGGGCTGGAAACATAACTCAGTGGTAGAACACTTGCCTAGCATGTGCAAAGCCTTGGGTTCAATCCCCAGCACCACAAACTAAATAAATAAAATAAAATTATGATTTCTGCTGATTGAAAATGTCATACAGCTTCACAGTGGAAATCTTGTTATTAAAGAACTCTAGTCTTTACCTGTCCCATGTCACAACTTGAAGAAACACTGTTGCCAAACAAGGGAGAAAACTGGGCAATGTCCATTGGTGTTGCATTCCTGGAGCAGAGAAACGCACTCACCAACACTGGAGCCTCATTTGGATATAAGTTAACTCATTGGATTTTCAGTTACCCTAGTTCTTAGTAGAGAGCTCACCTTATCAACTCGGTGATTTTAAACAAGCCAGAAAACTCCTGCTCTGTCCTACCTTCTAGCTTTGCTCCTCTAGCAATGAAAATGCTTACAGAAGATTATTTGGCTGCCTGAGGATTGCTGAACTATCATTCTCTTGTTCCCAGGCTTAAAACCAAATAATCCTGGATTCTCTTCTTTACCATCAACCACACCCACTTCATTACTAAAACCTCCATGTTTTTCCTTTGACGCATCCTTCATTTGGATCTTCTCTCCATTTACATCATCCTTGCATCCAACATTTAAGCCCACACATTGGTTATCACAACATTATTTAGCTGACCTTTCTAAACCTCCCCCATCCCAATTCCACCTGTACACCTATGCCAGGTATTATTTTGAATATACCGCGTCTCTGCTCTTGATTATTACAAACAAAGGCAAATCATCTAATTTAGCTCTAAAGACTCTATCCTACCTCTGAAATCTTATTCATATTCTACTTTGTAGAATCTTCTGGTACAGACAGGAGTGCCTTCTTACTGAGTCATTGCCATGATGTTCATTCCTGTTCATGTCTTGACTCATAGGGCTCTGCTTGACAAGCTTTTTATCTAACATCTCTGAGCCTCAATTTCTTTTGCTGTAAAATGGAGACTATAATACTAGACAGGGTTTTGTTGAGGCTCAAATAAGAATAATTCATCTGCAAGTTCTTTCTAAATTGTTAGGCTCTGTAGAGTTTAGCTCTTTGTTAACCTTGACCTGAATTTACACCTAGCACCCCAACATTAGCCACAGAAACAATTCCATTACTGGTGAACAAATGTCTCTACTAAACATGATTGTTACTTATTTGAAAATAGAATTTCATTTTGTCACTAATCACCTAGAGCTTTAGTTTTCTATACAGAAACGTGTGCTGGAGTGAGATTCGTCCAGCCACCTTTGTCTTTTCCAAGGCCATGTACAGAGTAGGTAACAAATATACATTTGTCAGAAGCTGCAGTCCAGCACTGAAAACGAGTTAAGGAGAGCTGCAGAGTCTCAGCTCAACTTCCTATTAAAGAATAGCAACAGCAAAAATACACAATGATTGTGAGAAAAGTCTGCAAAGTGCTAGAAATGCTTTGGGAAGCATTTGCCACAAATAGCAACTCCCTACTCCTGGGACATTGAAATTATGCTTTCCAAATGTTGAGCCGAAATACAAATCTTGCATTTTGCCATTTCTAAGCTCAGGAAAGGCAGAGGCTCTACAGAGGTAACAAAATGTCATGAAAGGGGGACTCTTAATGAGCAGGGTTCTGATTTAAGAGTCATGGAGACTCCTAAGGCTTTTCGTATGCTTTTCCATCCTTTCCCCCATCTCTTGCTAAACCTAGGGGTATGTGTGTGTGTTTTAGCTGAAAAAGAAAGCAAGCCTCAGTAACATTCTCTAACAGTCCTTTGGCCATAAAACTACTATCTACAGTTAGCAAATCTTTGTGAGCTCATCCTTCTTCTAGATCACCCAATGCATGTACTCATCAGACACCGACTCTCCTTATCTTTCGCTCAGAGGCCCCCAGCTGCCATCTCTCTCACATGGAATCATCCCTCCCACACAAAGATGACACAACCCAAATTACCTACAACTGTTCACTTATGAAAAGCAACATGCACCTTGCAAATGGGAATAATAACCAGAGTAGCCTAGATTGAGAGAGTTATCTGAACATATGAAGTCATCCATAATGGACTTTAAGTCTGGTAAAACCTTTCTAAAAAGATGCATTGTCTCTGTTAGTCTTGATTTACTGAAGAATGAAGACACAATCTGGAAAATTTTAGCCTATCACCCAGCAAATTAGCAGGGATTTATTCTTTAATTGTTAACATGCACATCAGGCGGGTGGCACTTGCCTGTAATCCCAGCCACTCCAGAAGCTGAGGCAGGAGGGTCATAAGTTTTTGGCCAGCCTCACTAAAACTAAATAAACAAACAAACATATAAATAAAGGCTGGGGAATTGTTACAGTTCACTGTTGGAAGTGGTGTGACCAGAAGGTCACTGTCAGATATTGTGGGCAAGAGTATAAATGTGAAAAACTCTTTTGGAAAAATATCAAGTGAAATGTTTCAAAGGCCTCAAAAACTATTTTTATCCTTTAATTCAGCAATCCTACATCTAGACATATAGAGATATAAAACCAAAATATAGAAAAAATACCTTATGCCTCCAATGCATTTTAATCCTAATTATTATACTTAAAAACAAATGTCCAACAATATGGGACTAAGTATAGACATTATACTATTATATCTAATAAACAGGAGTTGTAGCTATAGGCCTCATCATGAAAAAGAGGGACCGGTGAGTCAATTGCAAAACACATTTACTCTAATGGCTGATGAATCACACACCTAAAATCCCAAACAAAGCTAAACTGCTTTATTTGTTTCTGATTAAAATGATATGAAGATCTGGTGGAATGAGATTTGTCCCACCTCCCTTGTCCTTTTCAAGCTCTAACACAAAGTAGACAAATACTGGTTTCTTAATTGCTTTAGTTGGTCACTGAAAATGAATAAGGAAGAAGGGCAGAATCTCACCACAGAAACTTTACTGTTAAGAAAAATAAATGATGACAGAGCATACATCAAGGGGTGGGGATTTAAGACAGGCATCCTTGGTTATTCAGTTCACTTTCAAGTTCAATGCCCACAAGAATTTAATTCTTGGCCCTTGGGGCATCATACTGGCTTCAGTGGGGAAAAATATTACATCTGTCAAAGCACTGTGATGTATAACCTTCTGTTAACATATTTTTAAATATTTTGCTATAATAAAGGATTACCCTTCTCTTTTGCAGTATAAATTAATATTACAGAGGCCCTCTTCTTTGAAATTTACTCTAGGGTTCAAAAACTATAGGATGGAACTTGAAGGTGAGTGGAAAAACTCATCCCACTGCAGAGTATTATACAGTAATTAAACTAGACAGAAAAAGGCAATGCAAGATTATAAATGGTAATATAGATGACTTTTTATTATTTGTTATTTCTACTTTTCAATTATTTTTAAAAATTTTTCTACAAAGAGCAAATATCATTTTACAATTTAAAAACTCTAAAAGAAAATTACTTCCCCCACCCCTAGTTCTGGGGAGCAAACTCAGAGCCTCACACATGCTAAGCAAATGCATGAACACTGAACCATACCCCTAACCCCTGGAAAATACATTTTTAATCATTCTTATTAACAATTTAATTTTTAGCAGCAAAACCCTTACACAAGACTTCTTTCTTTGTATCAGCAAACTATTTAGTACTATCTCTTTCCATATCCCAGGCAGAGATAAAAGAATGAAGAAAAGGGATCAGAATCAGGTAGAAGCCATGAAGTTATTAGAATAATCCAGAAAAGATGATAAAGGTGTGACCCCTGGCAGAGTGAAGAGAAAGGCAGGCAGTGAGGACTTGAATGACAGGCAGAGGTAAAACCACAGCGTGTACTGCTGTGACCAGGAGTCTGTGGGGGTAAAGGATAAGTAAGAACTGAAGAGCGACTCCAGGTTTGTAGGTTTAACTTAACACTCCAATGTTGAGGTAAGTAACTAAGTGAAGTAAATAAGAAAAGGTTTGGGAGAGAAGGGAGGTGGAGGAAAGGAACTTATTCTGGGCATATGGAATCTGCATCCACAACTAATGTTCCCGCAGTAGTGTCTGACATTTAGAACGAAGTATGGTGCTAGAACCCAGACATATTAAGGAACAGAAGGTGACAATGGGCACAGAGGTACTGTCAAAATAAAGGAAGGAGTCCAGGCACAGTGGCGCACACCTGTAATCCCAACAAATTGGGAAGCTAAGGCAGGAGGATCACAAGTTCAAAGACAGCCTCAGCAACTTAGAGAGGCTTTAAGTAACTTAGTGAGACCCTGTCTTAAAATAACATAAATAATAATAATAAAACATTTTAAAGGGCTGGGGATGTGGCTCATTGGTTAAGTGCCTCTGGGTTTAATCCTTGGTACCCAAAACCAAAATAATAATAATAATTAAAAAATAAATAAAGTACAGAGGATGGAGACAGCTTCCTGACCATCTTCCCTGGTTCCACATCAGCCTTCACCACCCCCATCCTACTCAGTTTTCCATGTTGAAGCTACACTGAAACTCTTACTATTTAATGCCCCTGCTTAGAACCCTTCAATGTACCCAATCTCTTTAGCAGCCAGAGAAATGTCAATGAAAGGACAATGAGATTCTATTTTTTGCCTGCTAGACTGGAAAAAAATTAAAGATTGATAATATCCACTGCTGGTAAGCACATGGGGAAATGAGCACTCATATATTTCTGATAGGAGTGCAAATTGCTATGGTATTTTGGGATATCTATTACCATTTTAAAACCTCGTGACTCATGATCCAACAATCCTGCCGAAAGAATCTTTTAGAAACAAAAGCAACAGTACTAAAGGATATTTGTACAATAGTCTTTATTGTTACTTGTAATGGTAAAAACTTAGAAACAACTTGATGCCTACTACAAATACAATATTCAAAACTGGCAGCTGTCAAAAATTAATAATAATATCTATATGTGTTTGAATTTAGATCAAAAAAGAAATCTATAATAAGTTGTGAAAAAATAGGTTCCATATGATCCGATTTAAAAGTGACATCTCATCATAGCTATTATAGAAGCATATCATAATAGCAGTAATTAATATGAGTGTAGTGCTTACTTTGTAACAAGTGTTACTTTAAGTGAGTGCTACACATTTTACATAAAAACCTCATAAGATAGATATAAGATTGTCATTCCCCATCTTACAGATAAGGAAATTGAAGCCAAAATAGGTTAAGTAACTTGAGCAAGGTCTCATAATTGACAAGTAGCAGGCAGGATTTATACCAGGTAGCCTGGCTTACAGCCTGCATGCTGTCTCTAGATTATTCTTCTGTACATATTACCAGAAAAGGATTGGGTTGGAGATAATGATGACGATGAAGATGATGATGATGAGTGATACTAGGAATTGAAGCCTAGGATGCTTTACCACTGAGCCACATTCCCCAGCCCTTTTTACATTTTATTTTGAGACAGGGTATCACTAAGTTATTTAGGGCCTCACTAAATTTCCAAGGCTGGCTTTAATATTCAATTCTTCTGTCTCAGCCAACTGAGACTTTATAGACAGGCATCATCCCTCCAGCAATTTGTTTCTTTATACCTCTGTATTATCAGACATGTTAAAACACAAACTAATTCTAAAATTAAAAAGAACTTTGGTAGACGCATTTGGGGAAAGAGATCCCAAGGACTCCCCATTGTCCAAACAACAAAAGTCCATACTTCTTCCCAGTATCATAGAGGACCATTTTTTTTCTAAAATACTGGGTAACTGAAGGCTAAGGTCTAGCCAGCTGGAGATTCAACTGCTATGTGACTTAGAACTTTTATGACAGACAGTGCCAATCCCCGTTCATAAAAATCCATAAAAGACTCTGGGGGTGAGGTCTTCTAGAGGGAGACTTGGCAAGAGGGGAGCAGAGATTACCAATCACAGTGTATTTCAGAGCCTGATGGTGCCTCAGAGAGGAAATCCATTATCAGCCAATACAAAGGGCACTGCCTTGTCAGGACTGACAGGGAGCAGACCAAATGTAACAAAGCCCTGGTGTCTTATTTATGTGAGCTCACAGCTGCTGAGGATGGGCCTCCTGTTCCCCTGAGCCAGCAAGCCTCTAGGAAGTCATTCTCAGGCCAGCTGGGCTTGGGTCACCTGCAGTCAGGGGTGCAAGCATGGCCCCACAGTGAATACCCAGAATGCACTTCCTCCAGCTCTCACAGTACCAGCTCCCTCCCTGCCTTCAACCTAAGGCTCAAAGGCCCTTGATGGAGATTTTCCCACTGGGAAAGAGCAGCCTCCTGCTCTCTCTTTTCACTGGGTCATTCTTCCTAGCAGCACTTGCCCTACCTGATTCAGAGTTTTGGTTTGGATCTAGAGTGTCCCCAAAGTTCCACGTGCTGAAGGCTTGGTTACCAGCCTGTGGCACTGTTGAGAGGTGGTGGAACCTCTAGGGGGTAGGGCCTGGTGGAAGGAAGTTAGGTCAGTGGGGGCCCCCACCCCCTGCTTCCCAGAAGCCATGAGGTGAGCAGCTTCACTTGACCACACCACACACTCCCCACCATGATGTTCAGCCTCACCACAGGCCCAAAAGTAGTGGAGCCAGCTGATCAGCTGACACCTCTGAAACCCGGAGCTGAAATAAACAGTTCCTCCACTTCATTTTTTTTTTTTTATCTCAGACATTTTGTCACAATCAGGGAAAGCTGAGTAACACGTACAGCATAGAGGTTTATTTACCCCACCAACAACCACCTTTTAGCAGGGCTGCCATGTACCCTCTGTAAATGGCACCCACTTGAGTCATGTAGCAGGGTGGATGGGCTCCTATGGGAGAGCAGAAGCTCATGAGAGTAGAGCCTTGTCTTGCTGAAAGGCACAAAGTAAGGACCCACTGCATAATTGTTGAAGTGGGGAGTGCACTAAGTCCCATCATCACTTTCCTGCTAGACCCTAGTGGAAGTTTCTCCAGACTTTCTCTTTTCAATCTAGGCTTTCTCAGATTGGGATATCAAGACATATGGAGACATATTACATGACAAGAATCTTTCTTTTTATTAACAACTTTTAATAATAACTGAAACAATAATGCCATTCTTTCTCATGTGCATTTCAAAGGCTTAAGTTGAGTGGGCAAGGGAAAGAACTGTGTAATGTTCATAACAGAACAGCCAATAGGAATACATACATTTATCTTGAGTCTTTACTCAAGGTTTTAGTATTGATAAGAGAAGATACTTTTAATGTTTAAAGACCAGTAGTTTAACAAGAAAAAGTAAAGATGATCCTGACTCCTGTCAAGAAAATATCCGTTTCTCTCAGAGATGACTCATTTCTCAACTACCCTAAATGCACGGAGAATAGAAGGAATGGGTTTCCAGCAATTGCTATTAGAAATAGAAGTTTAGAGGCATGTCCTCAGGCCACTGTCACCCTGCTTATTCAGAAATCTGCAGGACCAGCTTTTCTCCAGAGTGATTTGAACTGTTTAATGCATTGGTTGCCATTTTTCTTTCTCCTTTGTAATTTTCTGTTCATTTTCTGATTAGTAAGTTCCCAGAGGGCTTCAAATTCTCTTTTGGAGCAGCACTGGTCCCCACCCCCATCTCTAGATGGCCAGAGAGAAGAGGCTTTGTGAATTTATGGGGAGCTTCTGCTATAGGAAGCCCTCACTAAGCTGATACTGAACGCTTTGGTTTTAAACTACTCATCACCTAAGGTCTCCATGAAAGAGATTCCATGAAGGGTTTCCACAGAGGTCAGAAAACGGGGGGCTTAGTCTGAGTTGGGGTTGAAGAGGGTGCACTTGTTGCACTTGAAGGATATCTTTCATTAAAGATTGAAATGCAATTTCCTGTTGGGAACAGCTGCATGTAGGCAGCCCTCCTTTGGTGAACAGGGAACAAAGAACTACACAGGCATGAAACTAATTTATCTTCCCCATAATATTAACTGTTCCATTGGTTTTGCAAGTAGATTTATTGAATACATAAGCCCTGAAACATTCCTTTTACAGACTCATAAAAATGTCAGCAGCATCTCCCTTCTTTCTTGATGTTGCTATCAGGCAGCTCCTTTGGTTGGCGAATGATGCCAGTGGGACCCAGGCCACACATCTGATGTCATACATGTCAATTTGGTTCAGACAGAAATTGTTCAGTGAACACAAATAATATCAGCCATGCTAGTGATGGTGTCACAAATGATGGGTGAAAGACTCGAGAGATGGTGCAAATCCATGACTGCTGCACTCATACACACACACACACACACACACACACACACACACACACACACCCCACACACAGAGTATATCATTCAAAGCTTGGCCTCCTAATAAGAAGGACCAGAGAAATCAACTTATCTATGAAAGCCTGTTTTATGTAAGTGCTAGAGCTTAGGAAATCTGGTGATTCTGGATACGAGCTACATAAAACACAAGGTCAGATTTTCAAGTATTACTGAAAATGTTTATTTTCCTGCTATGTATAGTTTTTGTTTGTTTGCATCTCTACTTGTTTGTTTGGGTCTAGCTTGATTTCTTTTAGGCTCATATTTCTCTCCTGAATTTCAGAATCATATACCACCTATTATCTAAGCATCTCTACCTATAGGTCTCAAGATGCCTTGTTCACGAATTGTCCTGAACCATACTCTTTACTGGCTTCTCAAATCTGCTTTTCCTCTTTATAGTGAGTATACCAGGGGGAGTGGTTTCTAAACCAGAAACAGGTGTCAACCTTGGATGTCAACCTTCTGCCTCCCATGAGCGTCTCACCTTCAATCTATTGAGTATTGAAGAGTACATAGTAGTGGTTAAGGATTTAAAGTTGCCTCTGCCTTTTACTTCCTGTGTGTCCTAGCTGTTACTACTAACAAGTCAGCTACACACCAGGTAACTTAATCACTCTGTATGGTGGAAAGTATCTGCTCTGTGACTCAGTTTTTTTCAATGGATAATAATAATAATATCACTAACCACATGATTGTTGTGAATGTTGAGAACAGTGTCTGACAATGCTGGGCACTGGGCGAATGCTGGCTACTATGAATTACATCTTTCACACCCAGCCTTTCTCCTCCAGTCTCACTGCCACTACTCCTCACCTCCACACCAGTCTCTTTAGTTCAGACTTCAACTGTACCTCCTCTTTGACGTTGTCAGATGACTGCCCCAATGATCTCTCTAGGCTTATCCCGAGGTAGGGTAACTGGGTGCTACAAATCTATGCTTGGAAACCAGAGGGTGGGAGAGGAGCCCCAAAAGCTTCATCCTTCTCTTTACTGGATGTAATTAAAGTTCAGTTTTGACATTTCTGTCTTAAACTATATCCTGCAAAGCCTCAAAGTTTGCCAACAGCACAATCCTCTTTCAAGTGCAAATTCCTTTGGCAGCCCCTCTATTAGTGGATTTGCCCTCTTTCTATAGCCCCAATCTTTTAGGAGCTGCCACATATCCAACAATGAACTAATTAAGGTCAGAGTCTATATCCTTTATCTTTATACCAGATAGTGCCAGATTTACAGTAGGTTTCCAAACGGTGCTTGTTGGATGGCTGGTTGGATGGGCACTCTCCATAGATCCAGGTCAATATACATTATTTGACAATAAAGCAAGGTGAAGCCGAGGGCCAGAGTAATACCAAAGGTATTCTGCTTCCTAACCCTCTGTACATTGCTTATTCACACACTTCTCTGAAAAAGGAACATACTTGTCATCCCTACCTTGTAACACAATAGGTCATGTCATACAACCTGTATTCAGTATCTCAGGAAGACTAGAGAAGGGTTTATTAATGTCTATCAGGGAAGTGATCATGGAGGTGCAGGGAGCAGCAGCACATTTGTCCATCCAGAAAATAATTATTGGAAACCTGCTCTGCACCTGGCAATGCCCTCATGGGGCCCCTGGGCTTCTGAGCTGTGCCAGAAGGAGGTGTTTACTCCTGAGGAAGGTAAGGGTTAAGGCCCAGTCTAGTCATAAACAGCATAACACGATATTTGGAAAATCTGATTCCTTTTGGTAAAGTAGTTTTCTTTGAATGGAATTTTTCATTGTTATTTCTTCTGACAGTCTGTTGATCACAAAGCATCCCTCTCCGTTTACATGATACTTCAAATTTGAATAGCCTGACTTTTCTCTTTCCGTCTCAGAAAGACACACACATATCTTTCTGAGCACTACAACCAGGTAATTAAGAAAAATGGAGTGTCAGATGCCATAGAGGAGGTATCCATCTTTGAGGGGAAACCAGCTTGCTTTCTGTCTTGGAAAATTGGGTGTTCACGGGAATAAAGCTTCAGTTAATGTTCTAGGTCCTAAACTGTCATTGACTACTGTGACCTTTGGTGGATTGAGTGTCTCCTTTGGGCCTCAGTTCCTTCTGCCTAATAGGTAATTGATATTCCCACCCCAGGGCTACTATAAACAAGAGGCCACCTGCCCCTTTAGACTGATCACCTACATCAGGGAGAAAATTCAAAGACTTGGTTTAGAAATGCCTAGGAGTTTGAAAAGACCTAAGACTGTAGGGAAAAGATTATCTTTTCTTTTTTTAAATTTTTCAATTAATTTATTTATTCTAATTTGTTATACATGACAGCAGAATGCATTTCAATTCATAGTACACATATAGTGCACAATTTTTCATGTCTCTGGTTGTCCACAGAGTAGAGTCACACCATTTGTGTCTTCATACATGTACTTAGGGTAATAATATCCATCTCATTCCACCCTCTTCTTTAAAGACCTCTTGGTTTCTAGTGGGGAAGGAAGAACCCTCCTTCTTCCATTCTTGCTGATTGATGTCTTTCTTGGCCTGAATTCTGAGTATTTTAAATAAAATACTGTCCCAGCACACACGCTCATACAATTACTATCCATTAATTCCCTAAAGCAGTGTTTCTCGGCCATTTTTTCTATATCACCCCTAACTTATCTCCTAATCACTACTCCCTTTGGTGAAATTTTAATACCACAGAGACATTGCATTTCTGTTTATCTACTGTATGTATGCCCACACTTTATACATAAAAAGAGTAAGATTTTTCCTTACCCCACAAGAGCATATTTTTACCCCTTTGAAGGTGCTATGTCCCTCATTGAGGATATGGTGGTCTAGAGAAGACAATTAATGCTTTTAAACTAAATCTTACATTGTATATATCTTAATTTTGGTTTCATTTATAATAAAGCTGTTCAATTTGCTCAGACCTACTCTTCATTGGTAAAAATACACTTTTTCTTCTGGAAATGCTGAGCTATTGCATGGGGGCAATGCTCTCCTAGCAATGGGGAAGAGTGTTTAGGGAGGTCCTCAGCTTTCAGTGCTCACAGGGAATTATTGCCTCACCCAAGGTCACATTCTTTCCCAGGGTAGCCAGCATTGATGACTGATCCTTGTGGGCCACAGAGGTGACTCCCTGCAATCCCAACTTAGGGCAACTCTCAAGGACTATCCCAGTTCAAAGCACCCATATGGTTGGTTATGGCCATCTGACCATCTCCCAGCTTCTCCCTCTGGCCAAAATTTTAATCTCAAGAGAACTCCCTAATAAACTTCCTACATGCCAATCTCCATTTGAATTTGTTTTGGGGGAAGACAAACCAAGGCATTTGCACAACCACTGCTATTTTCCTACATTTGTCCCATCTTCTCCTAACATTCATTCTCCTGCACTTTACTCTTTACTGTCTTTCTGGTCCTTTTCTGTAACATCTTGACAATCCCCACTGTATTCTATATGATCTATCCATTAACTTCTCCTTGTTTTAAAGCTATAGTCTTTGAAGTACTCTGCATCATAGAAAGTTTGAAAACTGTCCAATAGTATGGAAGGAAAATATTGGAATTTCTACTTATATTTATTTTTGATGGAAATATCAAAGAAGAAATTAAGCTTGACTAATATTACATACACAAATGGGAGTCACAGACTCAAATGCTTGGCCTTGTAATCAAAGTTAAATAGGAGGCATGGAAAGCAAGGTGTCTCGAGAATCAACGGAAGCATAGATAAGCCCACAGTGCATCCCGAGCCACTGATTTGCTTTCAACATCAAGAAAGTATGTATCGGATTAAGCAGATTTATGAGTTATTTTATCCTGAGTAGTAGAATCATTGCAGTATTTTCAATGGAATGGTAGTATCAATGAAATTCCTGTACTCCACGGAGGTTCATTGCGTCTCTCATGGAAGTACTGAAGAAACATGAAATTTATAGATGCTTTTCATATCATTTTACCAAAATACAAGTGTTCCAATTTTCTGATCCTTTATGTAATATGAAATTACCAACCCTGCCAGGTATCTAGAAGGTTTCTTTTTTCCAAGACAATAAATCTTCTGATTAACTTATTAGAGATTTAGTTTATTTCTTTTTAATTTATCTTTTTATGAGAGAGGAGTGTTTTAACAGTGAGTCAAAAATTACTTTTAAAAAAGAGAGAACATTTTGAAAACAGATGTTTGGAAATTTCCATGATTTCATGATCTTGTTGCCCCCAAACACTGTCTCACTTAAAATATTCTCTTATCTGCTTTTTTTAGAGACTTGGATCTATTTTTAAATCTTCTAAATAAAGACATTCAGTGGGGTTTGAGAATGTTTGTTAAAGGTAAATGAACTTGATATCATCCAATTAATTTATAAAAGCAACCAATTGACAAGGTGGTGGAGGTGAAGAATTTTTAGCTGAAAGTGATAAAAATTATTTGCATAATTATTAAATGGAATTAGAAAATAAAAGGATAAACTCTTTTAGAAAGCAAATCCAAGGATATACTTCTTCCTTTTGGCTCTACAAATTCTTGTGAGCTATGTTTTTCAGCTACAATGTCCATTTGAATAAGATATCTAAAGAAACTGAACTTCGAACCAACTCTTCAATAAAGTATTTACAAATTTCTTTAACAAAGTGTTAAACCAAGATTTCACACTAATTAAAATATTGATTCACATTGACTTCACTAAAATATAATACATGTTAGAAGTAAAACATCTTTTGCCACAAATAATATAAAATTACCCATATTATTTATTTTCCTTTCTAGTGCTTAATTTTTAATTTTTACCTTATATGTCTTATAATGTATAATGATATACTGGCATAAAGTTAGGTGCAAATATTTATGAGCAAACATACTTTGATGTATTCAAAATATTTTACTGATAGGTATAAAAAGAAAAAACATGGGGATTAATTTCTACCTAGATTAATTTCTTGTGGCTATTGGAACAAATAAGTGCAAAGGAGATGACATAAAAGAACAGATGTTTATTCTTTCACAATTCTCGAGTCCCAAAGCAGTAACCCTGTGCCGAAATCAAGGTGTTGGCAAGGATTTTCTCCCTCCAAAAGTTCAAGGGAAAATCCTTCCTTGCTTCTTTCAATTGCAGGTGGCTGCTGACATCCTTGGCTTGTGGTCAATATCACTCTAGTCTTCAAGACCAGCATCTTCACACCTCTCTCTTCTTGGTCTTCACATTGCCTTCCCTCTGTGTTAAAACCTCTTTCTAATAAGAATATATGTGATTGCATTCAGGGCTACCTAGTAATCCAGGATAATCTCCACATCTCAAGAGTCTTAAATAGGATTTTTTTTTCTTTTGCTATGTAAGGTAATAATAGTCAAGCTTCTAAGATTAGGACATGAATGTTTGAGGGACAGGGCATTTTCCATCCTACCATGCTGCTCTATTTCAAGGTTCCTCAACTCTGCTGGACCTGAGAATCACATTAGGAGCTTGCTGAACATGTAACAAGATTCTGACTCACTTAGACTTAGATTCTGACTTAGCAAGGCTGAGATTGGAGGTGGGTCTAAGAAACTGAGTTTTTAAAACAACACTAGCTAATTCTGATGAACAATTTTCATTCTTTGAAAGACATTGTTTTAAAGTACTGTTTCCCATCCTTATTGTCCATTAATTCTACCACAGTTGAAACAATTTTCTATCTGTTGTGTTTATTTTTAAAATGATAATTTCCTTTCACACACTTACAAAGCACTTATAGAGCACTTGTCTAAGTTATTTACAAATATTAACATTTAGCTCTTGTAATTATGCTGTGATGTGGCCATTGTTATGGTTATTTTACATTTTTCAAAGGAAACTGAAGACAAAGTGTTAAATAACTTGCCCCAATCCACCTACTAGTAAGGACCAGAGTGTAGAGTTGCACCATCTTGGTCTCTTCCTACTGTGTGAGAACCATTCATCTTACTAAACTTTTCAGCCTATTTAAAATAGGCTTCCAAATGAAGTTTCAGTACAATGTGAAACTATTTTTTAAGAATGCAAAAGTATATCCCTCCAAATCTCTGTAATTATCTGGAATGTTTAAAAGTGGTCCTTAAAGCTAAGCTTTGATATTGACCAGGATTTTTATGGGACATCTGGTAAAAATGAAGACTGTCCCATTACTATAAATAAATCCCAGAAATATTGATTCTATAAAAAGTTCTTGATATGTTTTGTTTACACTTGAGTTAAAACCAAAGATAGATTAAACATGATTGAGAACAATCATGTCGAATATTGCTCAGGTATGTACAAATGTTAACAGCTGTCTCCAGAGTTCTTTTTTAAAAAATTCTTTATTTATTTGTTCTTATTAGATATACATGACAACAGAATGCATTCTGATTCATAGTACACAAATAGAGCACAACTTTTAATTTCTCTGTTGTACACAAAGTAGAGTCACACTATTTGTGTCTTCATACATGTCCCTAGGGTAATGATGTCCATGTGTGTCGCGGGCTAGCCATGGGCTGTGTGTGTGAGTTATGCGCATTTGAGCGTATGGGACTCCTCCTATATGCTCAAATGTGTATGGGTGTAACTCGCCAAGATGTTAATCAATTTATTGACCACAAGACATCATGAAGCTAGATTTAACCCCCTGAAACCTAACCCCTTGCCTTATTTGGAAAGAAGATTCCATCAAACCGCCCTTTGTGCTCCCCCTAAAAAATAAAGAATCCAGGTGAAAGCTCTGTCTTTCCAACAGACCCCTAAGGTTGAGAGCCATCCTGGATTTTGAAAAGGTATTTCTGTGTGCTTGCAGGCTTTCTTTACCATTTTCTCAGTGATTGATGCAGTCAAATTTTGTGAACCCAGCATAGGTCGCCAGATGGGTTAGTTGGCAATACATCTCATTCCACCATCTTTTCTATCTCCATGTCCCCTCCCTTCCCTTTCCTTCCCTTTGCCCTATCCAAAGTTCCTCCATTCCTCCCAGGCTCCCTGCTCTCATTATAGATCTGCATCCACTTATCAATAAAACTTTTGGCCTTCGGTTTTTTAGAATTGGCTTACTTCACTTAGCACGATAGTCTTCAACTTCATCCATTTACCTGCAAATGCCATGGTTTTATTCTCTTTTAATGATGAGTAAAATTCCAGTGTGTATATACACCACAGTTTCTTTATCCATTCATCTATTGAAGGACATCTAGGTTGGCTCCTGATTTAGCTACTGTGAATTGAGCTGCTATAAACATTGATGCGACTGTATCACTGAAGTATGCTGTTTTTTTTTTTTAAGAGAGAGAGAAAGAGATAGATAGATAGAGAGAGAGAGAGAGAGAGAGAGAGAGATTTTTTAATATTTGTTTTCAGTTTTCAGAGGATCGAACCCAGCGCCCCGCACATGCCAGGCTAGCGCGTTACCACTTGAGCCACATCCCCAGCCCCCAATTTTTTTTTTTTTTAGGATGCCGTATGCTGTTTTTAAATCCTTTGGGTACAGAGTTCTTGATTCAGTAGGTGTGTGGTAGGCCCAAGAGTTTGCATTTTAATAGATTCTCATGGAATGCTGATGTACCTGGTCCCAAGGGACCACTTTGAGAACCACTGTGGTGACCATCTACTGAGGCCCACTAGGTCAGAGACAGTGGTTCAGGTGCACAATATGCACAAAACAAGTCCCAGTGCTTGAGGAAAAAAAGATTTGTAATACAGATCATTTTAATATACAATAAATGACAGATGATCTAGTATTCTATAACCCAGATTTCCCAATAGTTCAAGTTTGGTCAAAGGTAAAGTAACACAGAGCATCCTTACAATCTTGATTAAACATGATGGAGGCAGATTATTAGGATTGGTTTTCTTAACTCTACAAGTGAATCTATCATTAACTCTGAAATCTCTGAAGAAATAAAAAGTGAAAAGAAAATCCTAAATTAACCTATCATCAACTACTGACTATACAACAAATTTGTCCAACATTATGAAATAATATAGCTACAAACTAAACTGAATGATTTCCATCAGAAACATGATCAGGCAGGCATCACATGGTGGCCCACATCTGTGCTGGCTCCTGTACAGATCAGCATCAGACACTCCCCAGGCTACTCCAGATAAAGCTCTTGTGGAAGATGATGCTGATGGCGTGCCCGCAAGCACTCAGCCTCGCCACTCAGGGTTCACTCTGTACTCTGATCTTGCTGCCAATGTTCCAAAAGCATATGCACCTGGCTAGGTTTGAGTTTACAAGATGTCTAACAGTTTGAAGTCTCCTAACTCTCCCTTTTTTCAGTTTTTTTGATATGGCAAATACTGTTAATATTATTTACCAATACATACATTCTCTTTTCCCTGGGGCCATGATTCCTAAACTACTTTTAGCTTCTCTCATACTGGGCGTGGTTGGATGACCAAATTCTAGGCAATAAAATTATGTGGATTCCTCCATGCCTGACACACACAACTCAATTCATAAAAGTCACTCCCTTTCCCATCTGTGAACAAGACATCAAGGATCTATGAAAGGGTATATCCAGAAGATGCAAGGAATCTGGGTCTCACTCTTCCCATCTGGACAAGAAATAAATTTTTTATGGTGTTAAACCACTGAATTGTGGGGATTGTTTCACACAGCAGCTAGCCTATCTTCTTGTTATTAATCAGAGAGTTAAAATTTTAGAGAAAGTGAGGAATAAGATTTAAGTTACATATGTGTGTGTGTGTGTGTGTGTGTGTGTGTGTGTGTCTGTTAAGTTTCATGTAGATGAATATAAGAGACCTAACGATATCAGAAAAATACCATCTGTTGTTCTGGAAAAGCTGTCATGGTCCTGAATGCTCTGTAGCTTCAACAGAGATGAACACTGACTGTGAGGGCAAGGGAGAAGGGAGAGATTTCCCAATATCAGAACTCAGAGTCACAGTAATTTAAAATGTCATTAACTCTAATTTTTAGAAAAACCATAATATACAGAAAAGCATCTTAACCTTTGACTCAGCAAGCCAATTGAATGAAATCTAGCTTTTTCAGACCTGGAAAATCATAATTCAGATGCCACTTGCCATTTGGTCATTGACAATAATTTCAGGAACACCATACACAGAAAGAAACAACACACTTTTGAACTTCTAGCCTAGAAAGCCAAACCCTTACCGTCACAGCAAATGTTTCTTTCATTCACATTGTCCCACCTTTGCTTGCATGACAAACTGAGAACTCAAGACTGCCAGGTGACAGGTCACTGTGGTATGCACAGACCCAAATGGACTGCACTGACACAGGCTGGGGAGAGGGTATGTGGCTGATGTCAGGAGTTGTCATTGTCATGACCCTGGCACTGCATAATGATTTTCTTACAGCTCCTCAGGGTACTGGGAGAGGAGAGAAATCAATGGCCAGGTCTCTGAGTCACCATCCAGGATCGAGTCCTAGTCCCTTCCTCATGTAAAAGTCACTTGCTGAGGATTCATCAAGAGCCAGATGCCCTAGTCTTGCGTTTCTGGGAATGAAAATCATTCCCTTGTCAAGGGGATTCTCCCTCCAGGATTGGTAAACGTGGGCATTTGTGGCTCTTAGAGGTTCATTACCCCTTGCCTTCCGACGACTTGCACACAACTGTCTTTCTTTGTCTCTTGTCAAATACAAAGTGAGAGAAGCTACTTCTTAAATTTCAGCTTCTATTATGTGAACATCTGTGAGCAAATAAACAGTGAATGCTGTTTTCATCCCTTCCCCTGTTTGGGACCCCACATTTCATTTCCAACTCATTGAGGCCCAATGCACCTGGCAGATGAGTCAATGCTTGGTGGGGTGCCTTTAAATCTATAAATAATTCAAAGACAATAAACAAAACAAGGACTCCAGTCTTTTCACTGTATTTAGGAGATTATCACCTTAGGCCATAATTTAGGAAATTACTTCTCAGTCTCAAAAGAACTGCTAATACAGAGATAAAATAAAATTTCCCTGAATATTATTGGAAAAATCCCTGCCATTTTCCATTTTGAGTTCATGTTGGTTATCATTAATGTAGTACTAGAGGATCATAAGCAAAATACCACACTGGAAATTCTAGTGTGCGTTGTAAATAGAAACAAATTATTAAATTTAAAACAAAATAGCATCTTGGTCTAAATAATACATTTCCAATGATTGATTTAACAATGTTTTAGAGGAGTTATTTCTCACAGTTGTCCCATAGCCTTACTGCACAAACCAAAGGGCAACAGAAGCAGACACCTCCTAGTCTGTTTGGACCTTGGTCATCTTTCCTATAAAATGAATTTAGGAATTGTCAGGCTTGAACCAAAAACAATGCTTGTAGAGTTGGTGAAGACTCACTTGCTCACTTGCTTCTTGATGCTGAGATTAAGCTTAAAAGAGAAACCTAGGACTTTTGATATGACAATGCAAATAATCTCTTTCTGAAGGTGGCCAACTCCTGAAGGCTGTCATGATGCTGTCACAAGTAAGAGCCTTATTAGGGGCTACATCCCAGTTATCCACCCCCATTTATTTGAAAGCTTCTTATGGAGGCAGATACGCTGTTTAAAGAGCTGTGAATGATCATCTCCCAAATTCATTTTGCTAGTACTTGAGAGTATCAAAAGGCATCTCTGGTTCGGAGAAGATCCCAGGTTCAACAGGAGGAGGTGAGCAGACTGGGCCTGAGCAGCAGGGCACATGGTGTCATGTAGGCCCCTTGGACATCACCTCTGCTCTCTGTACAACTCTGATAAATAAGGCCTGCCTTACTTTTCATACCTTGTGTGCTCACAAGTGTGAGGGGTTGCACCATCCACTTGGGTAAACACAAAAGTTATAAACCATGGGTAGAATCTTTATACATAATTCCTATTGGCTAATGACTGAGAGAACATCTCTGTGTTGTTCATTGTTTATTTCTGTACTCATTTACTCCGACATAATATATGCAGAACAGATCCATGCTAAATTCCACTTTTTGTGCTAAAGATACAGCTGTGAACAAACAGATGAGGACTCTGTCCTCATGATGCCTAATTGAGAGCCCCCCAAAAGTCGATAAAGAAAGCACTTACTGATGGAGATGTGTCATATAAAGGGATTAAACAGGTTCCAGAGATAGAAAATAACAGAACAGATTCACTTCAGATGTTGTGTTCAGGGAAAGGTCTCTCTGACATTAAAGGTGACATTTAAGCCTTTAACACTTGAGGCATAACAAGGAGTTGACCATGCAAAAGGCGGGTGAAGAGCATTCAAGACAGAGAGAAGAGCAAGCTCCAAGGACCTGAGGCAACAGAGTCCTGGGCATTGAGCAGAGGCCAGTGGACCTGGAGCCAGGCTGAAAGCAAACAGGAGCCAGAGGCTGCAGGGGTAGTGAGCCCTGGTCAGGTATGCATAGTTGGGCAATAGGAAGACTTTGAAGGGTTTTGAGCAAGAAAAAAAAAATGACACAATCTTATCAGCTGCTTTGTAGGGAATGGATTGGACAGGGTAAGAGTAGAAGATTCAAACTAAGTTAAAACATGGTGCATGTAATGGAAAGCTAACAGTCTGGTGAGAAACAAAGGCAGGTGAATGTAGGACTTAGCACAGCTTTAGTGGCACATGCAGTGCAGTACGTGTCCAAGGCACCAGAGTAGTAAGAAGAAGGGGCAATATGGTCTAATTTCCTGTCATCTATCAATATGGTCTAATATCCTGTCAGCTATGTTAAAATAAAGTCAAATGGATATAGATGACATTATTTGGTATAAGATGTTGATCTTCATGCAAAAGTGGTACAACTTGAAAACCATTGAGCATTTTATCAGAAAACGAAAACTCCATATGTAGAAAAACAAAGATTTTGCTAATGAATGCCAAATTATAAAAACAGACTATTTCAAGTTTATTTGGAATTCTTTGTTTTGGAATAGGGTGTCTCCTGACAAACTGTAGCTTCAAGGTTTTTTTTCTGGAGAGTTCTGTAATGGACTCTCAACTGTCACCCCATACTGGTGTCAAATACTGAAGAAACCCTCTCTGAGTACACAGGAAGAACTGCCACCTGAGATTTGTCAAACTGTGGAGTTCAATGCAAAGTTATATTTTGTTGTAAGGATCCAATAGTGGTGAGCAGTGAGGATCTGCGTGGAATGAGAAGCAGAGATAGAGGTGAGAGGGGGCGGGGGTTGTGGCTCAACTGGGAGAAGGATCCAGAATAAGGAATTAGGAAACAAGAATGCCTACCTTCTTCATCTGCTCCCCTTTCCTTTCTGTGGCCAGAGACTGGTGCTGGGCATGACAAAATAATCTTGCAGCAAAACAAGGTGGGAAAGGGGCTGGGACCAGGGCAGAGGAGTGAAGTTTCTCTTCCTTCCTTTCACCATCTCCAGCTCCTGATGCTGGAGAGTAATAGGATGCAGTGTGGAAGGCATCACTCTGGACACCATAGGTAGTACACAGATCAGTGCTGCTACTCATATGGGTCAAGAGGATAAATGTCAGGAAGAAAGAGCTTCCTACTTGTGGACAGTGGTTACATAGAAGGAATAAGCAGAATTAAGTCAGATGAATGTTCCCAAGTCAAAGATTTCTCATTGTGCTCACAGACTGCAAAAACGTGCCTCAAACCCTCTAATCATTGTTCTGACATTAGAATTTGTCATTTAAGTTTCCTTCCAAAGCAATTTCTGTGACCTACTTATCTTACCTCTGATGGGGAATAAACAGATATTCATACTTTGGCAGGTTTCTTTTCACCTTTTCGGTGATACTTGGCAAACTCCTCATCATTAATAGTTTTTATAACAGGCATCAAATATAAATCCCATTCTAAATTCATGTGATTAACCACCAGTCTTTCATCTTTCTTATGCCATTGCCTGCTGTAATTTATACAGAAACAGCACAGGAATGGAATCTTGTTAGCTGGAGGAAATTTTTCACCTATAGTAAAATTAGGCACATATCTTTCAGAGGTTCCCAGGGATCTCAAAGTATTACTGTGGCTCTTTATACTCAGTTCCCCTGGGATGCAGGATCTTCAATTAACTTTTCATTTTCACTTCAGTCATATTCAATCCTGGGACTAGCCCAGGCAAAGTGCTTATTCCCTTCTCTCTGCTAGCAACGCAGCCCAGTAGCCTGCTGAGTGAGGGCAGGGCTACAAACTGAGTGCCTGAGTGTGAATCTTGGTGCCACCATTTACAAATGACCTTAGTCAGTTACTAACACTGTACAGTGGAGACTATATTGGCACCTATCTCATATGGGTTGCTAGGAAGAAGAAATTAATACATGGGAAATATTTAGATCTTGGCATATAATAAACTATTATAAATAAATGCCGTTTGTGTGTGTGTCTGTGTGTGTGTGTGTGTGTGTGTGTGTGTGTGTGTGTGTGTGTGTCTGTGTGTGGGGTTCAAACCAGGGTCACAAGACCCATGCTAGGCAAGCACTCTACCACTAAGCTGCATCCCCAGCCCAATAAATGCAATTCTTATTAGAGAATAAGTGAAGAGGTTTGTGTCCCCTTCCAAAACATGAATGGCTGAATACAGCCTACAAAAAGACGGCCCATGGTTCTGTACCTTGTCTCGAACAAAAATATAAAATGATAAACTGTCTATTTAGAACAAAATAGAAGTGGGGGAGATGTTGTTGTTGTTTGTTTTTTAAATATCCCAGACAAGTATTGGAGCAATGTGTGCCTTCCCCTGTGAGGACGGCTTGTCTTGGGGCTCTCACTTCTGCCCTCAGTGCCAGAGACAGAATGGCAGGCCAAGGTGTCCTGGGAGTGCTCCCTCCCTGAGTGACAGCTGGTGCTGTCAAGAGTCGTTACTGCTCGTGCACACAGACCTTCTGGCAAAGCCGGGCAGAACAGAGGAGCCGCAGTCTCCCTGCCCACCTGTCAGCCTTGTCCAGAACAGCAGAGAAATTTGCTCTTTTCTTCCTTCAAAGGGTCCAGCAAGCCCCAGCGCCTTCATTAATGCTTGCCTCTCCAATCCCCGCCTGCCTCCTCACCCTCCCCAAACACATCCTCTCCAGCCTATTCTTCCAAGAAAGGGATTAGCCCAATTAATCTCTGGACAAATGTCAAGGAGTCTGGGGGAGGGGGCATCTTTCAAGTGCCGCGCCCCAAAGAGCAAATAAAGCCAGACGCACGCGGAGGCCTCACCACACCAGGGTGGGAGCAGCTGCGGAGGACGCTAGCGCACCAGGCGCTCTTAATCTCTGGTTTAGCGCAGAGGGGCTCCTTTCTGGCGGGCTTGTCCTGACGGACCATGGCACCAGGCGCTGGAGAGCTCCTCTCGCCATCTGGGAAGGGAGCTAGGTCAGGAAGGGAGCTGCGGGATGAGGGGCAATCTGGGAGGCCCGCGATGCTCTCCTCTTAGCTCCTCTCTGTGTCTCAGGCTCCCTCACCCCAGCCCTTCCCTCCTGCAGCGCATCCACCTTCTCCAGGCTCAGATCGGGCAAGTGCTGGCGGCAATGCAGCTAGATTCAAAGCAAGGAAAGGGAGAAGGTGGTGTTAGGGGCGCTGGGAGCCGGGTGGAGGGGGGGGGGGAATTCTCATTATCAGGACACAAAATTACCCACCATCCCCCACACTAGGTTTCTTTAGCCTGACCACAGAATTTTGGAAAAAGCCCTGGGAGTGACTTTTCTTTGCTATGATTTCTGGAAAGACTTTATCCATGGGAGGGACCATATTTATACTATTTCCTGGGAAAAGAGGTTTCTCACTTGCTCCATAAAGTCATTCCAACTTTTTAATTGGTAAGAGATTTTCTAGTAATTTAATCCTTCTTCCTTCTCTTTCTTTTCCCATTCCTCCCTCTCCCTTTCTCTCTCTCTGTAGCCAACAAAACCTGGCTTAATCAGCAGGCTATTAAACAGCACTTCCACATGCTACAGTCCAATGATTCAGTAATTAATTTTCATAATGATGATCTGGAAGGATTTCTGGAGCCCCCTGAAGGTCCAAGAATCACCTCTATCCTAGTGGTTACACATATGCTTTGTGTGAGAGAGACAGTCTGAATGTCCAGTCCTGGCAATGACATGCACTAACTGTGTGAGTTTGGGCAAGTTACTTAACCTCTCTGACTATTACATTTCCTCATTTGTAAGATGGGGATACTTATTAAGAAAGAAAGTAACATGCTAGTTACAGAATGTACCCTATGAACCAGACACTGTGCCAAATGATTTACCTGAATTATCCTATTTAACCCTCTCAACAACTGCTGGGTTGATATGAAGTATATTTCTTTAAGGTCTAATTTGTTCAGCATTAGCAATACACGCATGGTACCTACAGAGACTGTTAACCAGAATATCTGATTGACATAAACACCTCCTCTCCTGACTATCAGAGACACAGGCAATCTACTCCAGGCTTACAGTTACTGCCTAAAATGCTTCTGTTCTGTGCTTTTGAATATAGAAATTTTTGGAGTTTAGAATGACAATATGGCTCATATAACAAATATAATGTCTGAGGCTGCATTCTGTAACTGGAGCACATTAAAAATGCCTGCAATGAAACAAATGGATATTCTCCCTAGAGAAGAAATCTAGATCATCTCAAAACAGAATGTTGCCAAAAGCCACCAAGAACAGGTAGTTTTGCCTCCAAATGAGATAGGAAAAGAAATTAAAAACAAAACAAAAAAAAACTTTACATGGTTGTTTGGAATTCAAAATTTCAGATAATACATCATGAGCTTTATCACCTGAAAACATTGGTTAAAGTGTTAAGATTCTAGTGCTAGTTCTACAGTAACTACTGTGTGAACCAGACTTCTTTTCATCGTAAATAAAATCTTGGGAAAACCTTCAGCTCCTCTTCCTCTGCAAAATGAGTGACTACACCTGCCTCTTAAGTTTTGCAGAAGTAGCTGTGATCAAATGAGATAGGATTTACCACCATGTTTTCAATAAGTGAAGTGTTTAGCAAATGTGAGCTGTTATCTTTTAAAAATTATTTTGAAGATGGTTACGCTTTAATTATGCACTGTTGCTTCTGGTTTGAAAGGCACAGCGTTGCTTACCTGGGATCTTACCGGGATCTCCAGTGAAACCTCTCTCAGGCATGCATCATGGTTGTTTCTTATACATCAACAAAGATCAGCACATGTGTGATGACTGAACTGCTGAAATATTTCTCTGGCCTAATCTACAAGAACCACATCTAGGAAGAATGATATGCTGCTGTGTCAAATCACCGCCGTTCCCGAATACCTCAAAGACTTTTTGTGCTTTGAAGAAGCAAGCCGTCCAAGTGTCAGCTTGATCCTAACCTGAGTGTACAACTTCTTGAAAATCTCCCTTTTCTGTGTGGTCTAAGGAGAGAGCACTGGTGTGGGCCTTGGATGCTCTGTACCATCCAGGAAAAGTCAGAGAGCTTCTCTTTGGATGGCAAAAGATGGCTCACTATTACTATTTGGTGCCCTCTAACAGATATTTCTAACACAAACCCTGGTTGTCCTTGGCTGGTGGCTGGCTGTCTGCACTGATGTCAGTCAAATGCTGCTGATGTCAGCTCAGCTGAGACGGCCAAGGCCAACTCCACCCATAGCTGACTGAGTCACATTTGACTGCTTTCTCTTTGCCAAGAACTACTCAGCATCCAGGGTTCACAGCCCATGACCCGCTTCCCTTCTTGACACTCAATCAGCTTGAGGAATCTCCACGGCATGGTGATTGGTCCCATTAGCCACAGCTCTACAAAATTAACCATGAAAGTTCTCCAGCATCCGTGGTAACCTTTTGCCAGGGAGCAATTACACCACAAGCTATCCTCTTTTGATGTTAATTTCTGGAAACAGACTCCCCTGCCCCTGAAATGCAATGAGGTAGATGTTTTGTAAGAAAACTTTCTAAGGGCCGGGGATGTAGCTCCCTGGTAGAGTTTGTGCTCAGCATGCACAAGGCCTTCAGTCAATTTGGAAGAAAGTGAGCAAAGAAGGAAATGCTTTCTTCCATAAAGAGTGAGGATATACCAGTAACCCTGGCCACGTAAATATTCCCACTGACTAAAGGGCACCCTATGTTTTAAAATCCCAAGGTCCAGGACATGTATGAAAATGGCATTGTCAATATACATAGAAAAAAAAAGCCACTGGACTTAATCAGGGAGGTAGATATATGAAACAGATCACCTTGTTATCATGTTTCTGATATAAAATAATGTATAGAGGACTGGAGCTCTAGCTCAGTGGTAAAGTGCTTCCCTCCAATGTGTGAGGTACTGGGTTTGATCCTCAGCACATAAAAATAAGTAAAGATACTATGTGTCGATGTACAACTAAAAAATATTAAAAATTAATGTATAGAGGTTAAGCTTAAAATATCCATAGGTTACTCTAGGAGATGGAGCATCCCTTAACCCATCATGAAGTTAGGGAAGGTTTCTTGGAGAAAGTGACCTAGTCATATTAAATTACTTAATTCTCTAGATATCAGTTTCATTATGTTTGTACTGGAATTGAAACACCTGCGTCTATATTTGTGGTGGAAAATTCAACACAGAGGTATAAGTTGACATTACATTCCTGGCTCAATAAGTTGTAGTTACTCAATCACTACCTGCTGGTCTCTGTACTGATGGAGAAGCCAAGGTTCTTAAAGCAGAAAACACCTTTGATTCAAATGGCCCACCAAGAATATCTTGGCCTTTGTCACTTCCTACGCTTTGCTGTTCTGAGAAAGACATGCCTGCCATATCTGACGATGGACTGATAATTGTTCTGAACAGCTTTGCTTTATGGTAACTTCCAGCAAACCAGTTCATCCAGGTTGAAGAACAACTATGTTTCTAAATGCGTTTTCCTTTCTTTCTCTTTTCCTCAGCACCATGCCTGGAGCTCTCTCTGGTCACAGTATTTTTTGTTTGTTTGTTTTATTCTTTTGCCTGAAAGAAATGCTTTAATATTCAGAACCTACACTGCATGCTCACATATGTGATGGCAATCTATTGGCTGAAGAAGGAAGCAATAAGGTAACTAAGTATATAAGATGGCTAGAAGAAGACAGAGGAGGCGCATTTTCCACATTAAATCAATTATTCACAGGTGTGCCTTCTGCACAAGGTGTGTCGGAGGATAACCACCAGCAGAAATACTTCTTCCCTCAAGGACATGGAGATTCTCTTGCTGACAGACAAGACTAGCTCAGTTGGAGAGATTAAAGGGTAACAAAATGCAATATAGAATGAAATTTTTAAAAGATACAAAACAAACATAATTATTCAGGAAGGGATCAGGCAATAAGAGGTGCTGGGACTCCAAAGCCTGGGGAGACTGGCAGGTGTCAGGAGCAGGTCCTGCAGGTAAGAAGGGAAACAGAGGCAAAGGACAGAGGGAGAGTACAGACGGGTGGGTTCTGCCCTCAGGCCACACTGTCAGAGCGCAGGGGTATGCTAGGTATGAGAACCCTTCAGGCCTGACCTGTGACCCAAGGCAAACCGAGGCAGGCAATTACCTCATCCCTGGCCTGACCCTGGAAGGACAGTCTAGAGATTGAAAGATACCTCTGAAGTCCCATGGTTTGTGGTCAGTCTTGTGCAAGGAGTAATGGAGGTTAGACGCCATAGACTCCATGTGCTTAGTGGCTTGCGGCTGTCAGGCGCTCCCTTTCCGCCCCAGATGGAGACAAGTGCTGTACTCTTCCCTCAGCAAAGGAGGAGTGGGTATCAAATAGACCCCCAGAGGAATATAAAAAATCCACAATAGGGAAAAAAGTTCCTTGGTTTACATAGTATGTACAAAAGGAAAAGATAAAAGTCAGAAAGGCTTCAGATCTCAGATTTATCCTCATATTCTCTCTCTTCCCTCATCTCCCATCCCAATCAATAAAATCTTGTCAGTCTTAACTCTACAGCTTCTCATGCATCCACCAGTAGCTTCTATTCCAAAGTCACTTCCTGCAAGCCTTTGTTACCTGTCTCCTTGACACCATCATATGGTTTGTATGCCTTTATAGGGAAGTTCAAACTTTCCCTCTGAAGGTTCAGTAACTGAATATGCAGAAGCAAGTCCACAACACCCACATTAAAATCACTTTATTGACATGCACATGCGCATGGGAGCCACACAAATGTGAAATTCAAAGAAGTGCCAGGGGGTTGGGGCTTAAAAAACCTGCTTCTTGGGGGAGAGGAAAGGAAGGTTATAGGCAAGAGAGGGTGCAAATGAATTTTAGAGAAAAAAAAAATGAACCTGGAGAACAGACTACCCTGAGACAAAGTTTCTCTGGGCTTTAGACAGAGTGCTTCATTTTCAGAGTGTTCTCCTCTGTGATGCAAGTTTAATCCTCAGTTTGTAAAATTTGTAATATTTGGGGAGTATTGTTTTCTGAGCCACCCAATTGTGTATTCTCTATGTACAATATATAATAACATCATAATTGCACCCTCCATCCAGATTCTCTTCCAACACAATTTTCAACTTATTTTTCTAAACACGTGGTTCAGTCACTCGCCGCTTCCGTGGCTACACATAATACACATTCTCCCTGCCCCTCCCTCGATCTAGCCTAGACTTTAGCCCTGTCTGCTACTTGGTCCCATCTATCTATTTAATAGAAGAGGGTTCAGAGGCTGTTTTTCTACTGTTAGTTTCACATTTTTATTTATTTATTTATTTTTAGAATGCCAATAGGACACAAAGTTCCTTGGTTCACATAGTATATACAAAAGGAAAAGATAAACGTCATAAAGGAAAAAAAAATGAACCTGGAGAATAGAACTAGCCTGGGGCAAAGATAAAAGTCATAAAGAATTATCCTCCTTTTCTCTTTACAAGAAAATTCCCTACAAGTGAATTAATGACATCCTAAGATTCCTTCAGTTATTTTCAGACCCCTAACAGTTTAGCCTATGATTTATTCCTCTGAAAGGGGTCTAAAGATTAAGCCTAAGATTATGGTACAAATCTAGAGTCTTTGATTATGTTTGAGACTTAATGACAATATAAGAGAGAACCTGTCCTAATTCTGAGTAAATTCAATGTGAGAAATAAAAAGATCTCAACTTTCTATTCAAACTGAAACAAAAGGAACTCATTCTGGGTGAGTGGCCAGAACTGGGTAGCTCTGTGGTCTGGAGGATTTCCTGAAGGACTGAGCTTCAGTGGTTGCCATGGTTTGAGTGTGGCCTGTCCAGTAAGTGTTCATGTATTGAAGCCTTTGTCCTCACTGTGAACATGTTAAGAGGCAGTGGAACCTTTAAGAAGTGGAGTTCATTGGGAGGTGATTAGGTCATTGGGGCTGTGACCTTGGAAGGGATTGCACAGGTCTCATGGTACCCCACTTAACTAAGCCCGTTAGAGTGAGTTATAAAAGAGCAAGACTGGCCCCTCCTTGCTGTCTGGCTTCCTGTCTCTCAGTGTGATCTTTCCCTCTCATACATGCTCCCACCATGATGCCATCTGTCACAAGGCCCTCACCAGACACTGAACAGATGGGGCCACCCAATCTTGGACTTTCAGCCTCTAAAACTGTGAGCTAAATAAACCTCTTTTCTTTATACATTACCTAGCCTTGGGCATTTTATTCTATCAATGGAAAACTGACTAATACAAACAGGTATCTTTCTAATCTGCTGCCTGAAGACCTCAAATTCTGTCTGTGGAGATTAGATATTGACCCTTAGATTCATCTGATTCATCCTGCTCTATAGCATCCTCCATCCAGTTGAACTATAACGCAGGAGTATGGCAAAACCCATCACAACACTGATGATCCAAGAGGGATTTTCCCCATAAATAAGATTTCTCCTTTATAGAGAGTTATGCAATCACCATAGTAAAATAGTAAAAAAAAAAAAAAAAGTATATGTAAGCTTCAGATTCTGAGGCATTTACTTTAATTGGCAATTTGTAATATTGTGATAGGACCTGAAAGACCTCAGTATTCTCATCTATTAAAAACCAGGTATATGAAGTTATGAATTTGGTGTCAACATACCTTATATACAAACAGAGATTTGATAAATTGTGGTATAAAGGTGTATTAAGAATTGTATTGCAAAAAAAATTATGAATGTAATGCACTCCTCTATTGTGATATATGTAAGAAATAATAAGATAAATAAATTTAAAAAAAGAAAAAAACAAGTATAATTATACAAAGTTCTGTATTGGTTAGGGTTTAAACAAGAACACAGAAATTACTTCAAATATATTTCGTGGAGTGTCATGCAGGGAACTGGTTCTATCGGAGACAGGATCTATCAGCAAATCAGATGATGGGTCGATCCAGACATGAGCCAGAGCAGGAAGTTCCATCATCCCTTGTCTAGGAAGATCAAGGAGGAGAAACTGTTATCAGAAGCTTGATATGAAGCCACCAAGTAGAAGCAAGAACCAAGACCTTCCAGTCTCTTGGGAACTGGAGCCATAGAGAAGATACAACCCAAGGCAGAGGAGGAGGGAGAAATGCCCTGGCCTCCTTCCCACCATACACTATATCTCCACCATCACCTCCTAATGTCCAGTCCAGTGGATAGGAGAGGCTGCAGTCCCCCTGCCAGAGCAGAGGAGGAGTGAGATGGGATCCAAAGACCTGCAACTCAAGACCTGCCCAAGACTCCATAATTACTGTGAGGATTAAATGAGGCATCACACATAGGCATCCATCACTAGGCCTCAGCATAATGAGCTTTCAATAGAAGTTTGTTTGTTTAATAATATAGCACTGCCCACATGGAAGGCATGATGACTCACATATTACCAAATCTATTTTCACCAAGCAAAGCTGCTTATTGCTTTTATTTATTGCAAAGAGTTAAAAAATAAAATAAAACCTTCAGCAGAAATGCACTACCACCTTCCAAAAAGAAGCTGCAGATGGCATTTGTGATTTTCACAGAAGCGTCTCAGTTAAATTAATTGCTTGTCTATTAAATTTTTAAGCTGGCAGATCCTTTTTTTTTCTAACATGATCACTTTATGCAGAAACTAACAACCAATTAAATGAGAACAAATGACTAGCTAATCTCTCAAAATGCTCCTGGCTCTGCCATTCTAAGACGGCATTCTAAGTGGCATCAATGATAAAAAATTGTGAAGAGATCTGAAGTAAGTTCTTCTCTTCGTCAGTCCCAAGTATCACCTGAGTCATCAAGAATGCACTCTCTTCCAAAAACCTCAAGTACATATATGGGCAGAATTAGGGGTATTTTAATTTTATCTGTTTTAAAAGAAAGCCTTTTCCATGTAATTTACTTGCGAAAGGCATTTTCCATCTGTAAACGACACTAATGAGACCGATAGCTTGTTTTAGGTTTTCTCTGTTCATGATGCAAACATTTATATGGTCTGAATATAATTCAGGGTAAATTTCTTATTCATAAACTAATTAGGGGATTTCTTCTGAACAGTAATGCTCTCTACCGTATAGGATGCAATAATAACAACAATAGGCCATATTTATAGGGTACTTAATTAGTGCTTGGCATTGTTCCAGAAGATAGAGACACACATACTCATACACTGTTTCACTCAGCTTTTTCACTGCTGTGACCAAAGGATGAAACAACTTTATAGGAGGAGAAGTTTATTTGAGGCTCATGGTTTCAGAGGTCTTACGTCCATAGGCAGCTAGTTTATTGCTCTGGACTCAAAGTGAGACAGAACATCGTGGTGGAAGAGTGTGGCAGAGGAAAACAGGTAAGAATGTGACCACCAAGAAGCAGAGAAAGAGAACTTTGCTCAACAATGACAAAATACATACCCTAAAGACATGCTGCCAATGACCCCCCTCCTCCAGATACACCCTAGGGGCCTCCAGCTAGCACCTAGTTAATCCCTATCAGAAGATTAATTACTGACTAGGTTAAGGTTCTAAAACACAATCATTCCACCTCTAAACTTCTTTGTGTTATCTCACACATGTGTTTTATACATACACATATATACACACAAATATACATATACACACATATAAATACACACACACGTTTAATTCACTTAATTTTCCTAAAAAGTATATGAAGTAGGTACTAACACATTTTCCACTTTACAGATAAGGCAATTGAGGTATAAACAGGTTAATAAACTTGCTTATGGTCACAAAGCTTGTAAGTAGGAGAGCTGGTATATAAGCCTGGCAGTCTGACTTCAAAGTACTATACTAAGGAAGAAGACAGTATGCACATTCTAACATGGAAAATGATGAGCACATATCCTCCCCTTTGATGAAAATTCCTTTTATTATTGGCTCCTGCCTACCCCTCCAACATAAACTAATCTACCAATCCTTCTGCCCATTCCAATTTTAGCAGAGATGATTTCTATCTTCCATATCATTCTCGCCAAGATCCCTGTCGCTACAGGGCCTTTGCATATGCCGTTCCCTCTACCTGCAATGCACTTCTCATCCTCTTTCACCTGGTTGAGCTCTTCTTTCCCTCAGAACAAGCTCTCCTTGGTTATACAATCCTGTTGAGAGCCACAGCCAAAGGGGCCCCAGCAAACTTCCAGCTGCCAGCAAGCTTCAGACTGCCCCAGCAACATCTAGCTGATTGGCTCCTCTGCGGTGATGTTCATTGGGCTGTTTCCCTGCCCTTCAGACTGCCAGCTGATGATTGGCTCACAGCTGCCCCAGCAACATCTAGCTGATTGGCTCCTCCACGGAGCTGCTCATTGGGTGACTTCTTTGGCTCTGCCCACGCAACCCAGCCAATCGGCCTCAAGAGGAGGAGGATTGTGGGAGGAAAAGGCTGGTGTGGGGGAGAGAGGCTTGTGGAAGCCGGTGGTGGCAGTTGGGCTCTGAGGGTTTTTCCCTGGAGC
This sequence comes from Ictidomys tridecemlineatus, assembly GCF_052094955.1. NCBI lineage: Eukaryota > Metazoa > Chordata > Mammalia > Rodentia > Sciuridae > Ictidomys > Ictidomys tridecemlineatus. Next base: position 62,520,660 of record NC_135485.1, read on the forward strand.
TGTTTTGTTTGGCGTTTGTAGTTCTAAAAATAAAGTTAGTTTCCTTTTGACAAGTGGCTCCTGATTTGTGCCAAGCCAGACTTCGGCATTTGGTGGCTCGCACGGGGAGCAACTGAGGGTAAGTAAACTGCTCGCCCCTGAGGGCAGGGCGAGAGGATGGGGAGCCATTCTAAGATTCCTCTTTTGTTTTGCTTCATTTTTGTTTTAACTTGCCTGTCCCTGGAGATGAGTGAGAGGGAAGAAAAACCACTCACATCTGGGGAAAAACTATTTGCGTTTGAGGAACAGATAGGGAGAAAGGACGGATGCATATGTCAGGAGGATAGAAAGGCTGTTATAATGATTTTGTGTGGTTCCCTTTTTATTGGATTCTGTCTCGGTTTTGTTTGGCGTCATCTTGTTGGGTTGTATTATAGTAGAAATACGGGATCAGCAATTAGTAAAAAACAAACCGAAAGAGTGTTAAGTAAATTGTTAGAGGAAGGAAGCTTCCCAGTAAAACCAAGAGCAGTCAGGGCATATGTTGATGTAATACAAGAATATAGCCCATGGCTTTTTAAGGAGGGGTTGTTAGATATATCACAATGGAACCATCATGGTGAAGATTTAAAAAGAATAGAAAAGAACAACCCAGGGACTCTGCCAGTTGGCACATTGTCATTGTGGACGTTGGTATCTAGTTTGCTTAGTCCAAAGCCTTCAGTTCAGACAGAGGTAGAGGAAGAAGAAGACATATTGATTCAAGTAGAAGAGGAAGTCTCTCAAGTTAGTCAGACAGAGGAAAAGATTCAAGTAAAAGCTCGAGCTAGTCAGAAAGAGGAAAAGATTCAAGTAAAAGAGAAGGTCTTTCGAGATAGTGAGACAGAGGAAGGAAGTTTAGAGCAGAAAAATCTATCAGGGGAAAAGTTAAAACAGGTGACTGCTAATAAGACCCTTTTATTAGAGAGCGCAAGTGTCCAACCAACAGCACCGCCTCTACAGGAGACTGCTACTAACAGCATTCTATCACCAGAGGGCGTAAGTGTTCAACCAACAGCGCCACCTCTACAGGAGACTGCTACTAACAGCACTCTATCACCAGAGGGCATAAGTGTCCAATCAACAGCACCACCTCCATATGCTAAGAGACTCCCAACCCCCGCAGTTGATAGTTTGGATCCTGAGACAGGATCTCAAGTATGCCCTGTATTTGAGGTAGGAGGGCAGCGAACTTACCAGGGTTTAAATTTCAAATCAGTGAAGGAGCTAAAAGAGGCTGTAGCAACCTATGGTCCTCAAGCACCCTTCACTGTAAGCTTGGTCGAATCCATTACCAACTTAAGCATGACGCCAGCAGATTGGGCTAGTTTGTGTAAAGCTGTGCTAAATGGAGGACAATACCTGTTATGGAAGGTTGCCAATGAGGAATTTTGCAAGGAGACGGCTAGTCGAAATGCAGCAGCTGGTTATCCTCAGAGAAATCTAGATATGTTGTTAGGAAAGGGACCTTATGAGGATCGGCAGCAACAACTTGCATATGATCCTGGTGTATATTTACAAATTGCTGTAGATGCAGTTAGGGCATGGAAGTCTTTACAAGAACCTGGAGGTTTACAAGGTCAATTATCTAAGATAATACAAGGAGCTAATGAACCTTACGCTGAATTTGTAGATAGGCTTATTCAAACAGCTACCAGAGTTTTTGGGAATACAGAACAAGCAATGCCATTTATAAAACAACTGGCTTATGACCAAGCGAATCGTTGGTGTAGAGATATCATTAGACCATGGAAACATGAAGATTTAAACACATATATTAAATTATGTAGAGACATTAATGAACAAGGGCAAATTGTGGCAGCTGCAGTAAAACAAGCTTTAGATGCCAGAGACATTAATGAACAAGGGCAAATTGTGGCAGCTGCAGTAAAACAGGCTTTAGATGCCAGAGACATTAATGAACAAGGGCAAATTGTGGCAGCTGCAGTAAAACAGGTTTTAGATGCCAGAGACATTAATGAACAAGGGCAAATTGTGGCAGCTGCAGTAAAACAGGCTTTAGATGCCAGGCCAAGAACATGCTACAATTGTCAACAAACAGGACATTTTAAAAGGAATTGCCCCATAGGAGGAGGGTTTAACAAAACTAGGTATCAAACAAGTAGAATACCGGGTATTTGCCCACGATGCCGTAGAGGGAGACATTGGGCTAATGAATGCCGTTCTCAAACCACCATAGAGGGTACTCCATTATATTGGGCTAATGAATACCGTCCTCAAACCACCATAGAGGGTACTCCATTATCAAAAAACGAACAAGGACAAGGTGTTTATCCACAATATCGTGGACAAAGGCATCGGGCTCCGTTGCCAAAAAATGGACAGGGGGCCCCAATGCTCCGGGGCCCCAAACCACAAATATACGGAGCACTGGAGGAACCCAGCAACCCCAGCAACCCCATCAGGGTAGTGCCCAGCACATCAGATCCCTCATCAGACAAACCAGAGGGAGCGCAGGGTTGGACATCTGCGCCTCCACCAAATCAGTACTAACTCCAGAGATGGGAGTTCAAATCATTCCCACAGGGGTAAAAGGACCTCTTCCCAAAGGAACAGTAGGCTTATTATTGGGACGCAGCTCTTCTACTCTAAAAGGACTTTTGATAAGTCCTGGGGTAATTGATTCCAATTATGAAGGTGAAATAAAAATTATAGCCAGTTCTCCAAAGGGTATATCAGTAATTTCACCAGGAGATAGAATAGCACAGTTACTAATAATACCAAGCCTACATGATAAATTTTCCAGTCATGTTGTAGAAAGAGGTTCCAAGGGATTAGGCTCCACAGGTGTAGATTGGGCTATGCTTTCTTTAAATTTAGATTCTCGCCCCATGCTAAAACTAAATATTCAAGGACATGAATTTAATGGGCTACTGGATACAGGTGCAGATCTTAGCATCATCTCTCGTCAAGAATGGCCAAAACATTGGCCATTACAACAAGCCACTCAATCGCTTCGAGGCCTAGGAGTGGCGACTAATCCCGATAGAAGTGCAATGCTATTAGATTGGAAGGATCCTGAAGGATGTGAAGGAACTATACAGCCATATGTATTGGATCATCTTCCCGTAAATTTATGGGGACGAGATGTCTTAGATCAATTAGGTTTGACATTAACAAATAATATCAATCAAAATGCACCCACTATTATGGCTAGACAAGGTTTTAGGAAAGGAAAAAGATTAGAAAGACAAGAACAATGTATAGCAGCACCAATACAAATAGATCAAGGAACAGACAGACATGGGTTGGATTTTCACAAAGGGCCACTGAGACAATAAAAATTACATGGAAATCAGAAAGACCAGTATGGGTTCCTCAGTGGCCCTTGACTAAAGAAAAGACACAAGTAGCCCATGATCTGGTCAAACAACAATTAGCGGAAGGACATATACAACCTTCTGTATCTCCCCATAATACTCCCATTTTTGTCATCAAAAAGAAATCTGGTAAATGGAGATTACTGCAAGATTTAAGAGCCATTAACAATGAAATGGTCATTATGGGACCTGCTCAATCGGGGATTCCTCAATTGTCTGCTTTGCCAAAAACCTGGTATGTTTTAGTTATAGATATTAAAGATTGTTTTTTTTCAATTCCAATTCATCCTGAGGATAGTCCACGTTTTGCATTTACTATCCCTGCACTAAATCATGAAGGTCCTGATCAGAGATATGAATGGAAAGTACTCCCTCAAGGGATGGCTAACAGCCCAACTATGTGTCAAATTTATGTTAACAAAGTAATCCAGCCACTTAGAAATCAAAATCCTGAACTACAAATATTTCACTATATGGATGATGTGTTATTGGCACACAAAGCTAAAAACACATTGCTAGAATGTTATGCCACACTTACAAACTTATTAAAAAATTATAATCTAGAGATAGCAATAGATAAAGTACAATTAAATTTTCCAATTAATTATTTAGGAGTTCTATTATCCTCAACCATGGTCCGTCCACCAAAAATTCAAATACGAGTAGATCAACTCAAATCACTTAATGACTTTCAAAAGTTATTAGGAGACATAAATTGGATAAGGCCTTATCTAGGTATTCCAACAGGAGAATTGGGACCTTTATTTGATATCCTAAAAGGTCCATCAGATCCAAATTCACCCCGAATGTTAACGCCTGAAGCAAGAAAGGCATTAAAAATCATTGAAACATATATGGAAAATATGCATTTGGATAGAATTGATATAAGTTTGCCTTTATTATTTATTGTATTACCAACAAAAAATATTCCTACAGGAGTATTTTGGCAAGAAGGTCCATTATTATGGATACATTTATCTTATTCTCCTAACACTATTCTTACTAGATATCCTGAGGCTGTAGGACAATTAATACTCAAAGGAATAAAAACAGCAAAGGCAGTGTTTGGAATTTCTCCCCATAAAATTATTACTCCATATACTATGAATCAAATTGATGAATTAGCTAATGAGTTAAATACTTGGGCAATAATAATGTGCAAATCTAATGTTTCATTTGATAACCACTTACCATCTAATCCTTTATTGTCTTTTTGGTCATTGCATCCTGTAATTTTTCCAAAAATGACAAGAAAAACACCTATCATGAATGCTCCAAATATATTCACTGATGGGTCAAATAATGGTACAGCAGCAATAGTTACACCTGATCAAACTTTTACATTTTTAGTACCCAAACAATCAGCTCAAAAGGTAGAGCTTAATGCAGTATTACAAACTTTTGTGATGTTTAAAGATTCTGTATTTAATTTATTTTCTGATAGCCAGTATATAGTTAATGCTATAGTATCCCTTGAAGATGCTGGTAGAATTTCCCCTTCTTCTACTGTTTTCTCTTTGTTTTCCACTATACAAAGTTTAATCTGGGACAGAAAAGATCCATTCTTTGTAGGACATATCAGGGCACATACAGGATTGCCTGGAGCCCTTAGTTTAGGCAATGATTTAGCAGATAAAACTACACGTGACATACATATTTTCTCTGTACTAGAAGAAGCTATAAATTTTCATGAAAGATTCCATGTCAATGCTAATACTTTACAAAAGCGTTTTAAAATAACTAAGGAACAAGCTAGACAAATAATAAAACAATGTCAAAATTGTGTGACCTTTTTACCACAAGTTAATCTTGGAGTCAATCCTAGAGGATTGATGCCTAACCATATTTGGCAGATGGACGTCACACACTTGCCAGAATTTGGAAAATTAAAATATTTGCATGTTACAATTGATACTTCTTCTGGATTTTTGATGGGCTCCCTTCATGCCGGCGAAAAAACTAAAGATGTTATAGCTCATTGCTTACAAAATTTTGCCACTGTGGGCATTCCAAAACAGTTAAAAACAGATAATGCCCCTGGTTATACGTCTACTTCTTTTAAACAATTTTGCTCATCATTTGGCATTACTCATATAACAGGAATCCCATACAATCCACAGGGTCAAGGCATAGTTGAAAGAGCTCATCAAACTATTAAAATGTACTTATTAAAGCAAAAAGATGGAATTGGGAAGGGGTATATATTCCCCAAAGATAAACTTAAAATAACGCTTTTTACTCTAAACTTTTTAAATTTGGATTCATCAGGACTTAGTGCTGCAGAAAGGCATATGTGTCCAAAAAATGTACATAAGCCCAAGGTACTTTGGAAAGATATTCTAACAGGACAATGGAAAGGTCCTGACCCAGTAATTGTCTGGAATCGGGGGTCTGTTTGTGTGTTTCCACAGGAAGAACAGCAGCCGATTTGGATTCCAGAGAGATTAACCAAGGTTCTGACCCAGTGATTGTCTGGAGTCGGGGGCCTGTTTGTGTGTTTCCACAGGGAGAACAGCAGCTGATTTGGATTCCGGAGAGATTAACTAAAATCCTGACCCAGTGATTGTCTGGAGTCGGGGGTCTGTTTTTGTGTTTCCACAGAGAGAACAGCAGCCGATTTGGATTCCAGAGAGATTAACTAAAGCGATTTCTACAGACCAAAAAGAAGATGATTTAGCTCAAATCCATAATAGCTGATATCCAAAACTCCAATTTGGCTATCCTTACATCTGCGACAGAACCAGGATGCTTTTTTCAATATCTATTTTATTATTGCCCTTTCCCATATCATGAAGTTCTATTTTATTTTTTTGAGCTCATACAGACCTAGGTTAATGTTTTGCTGATCAGTTCTATTTTTTTTTTTTTTTGACTATAGAGTTTTTAAACATTGCAATAGAGATTTTACCTGTAAAAAGTTATAAGGCCTTTACTATTGTGTTATGTGTTGTATGTATTATATTATGTGTGCACACTTGTGTTTTGTGTTATATGTTTGAAAGTACGTATGTCCAATGTACATATTTCTATATATCATATATGATGAGCGCTCATGAAAAGATGGATCCAAATATTTTTTTTTTATTCACGTGATTTAAATGGTTTAATTTAAATTGGGTAAATAACTGTTAAGAATTGTTTTAATATGTAAACAAAAAAGGAGGTTAACAGATCTGTTTGTTTGCTCTCACCTTTAGTTTTCATTATATTTAATAATTCTCTTCACTATAATGTAAATTGTTAAGAAAATTGTTTTCTTTTAGTGTCTTCTGGAATGTTACCTAATTTTTTCTTTAGCCATTATTGCCAGAATTTCTATCTTCATCCCAGTGCCGATGAAGATAATATAAATTGTTAAGAAAATTGTTTTCTTTTAAGAAAATTGTTTTCTTTTAGTGCCTTCTGGAATGTTACCTAATTTTTTCTTTAGCCATTATTGCCAGAATTTCTATCTTCATCCCAGTGCCGATGAAGATAATATAAATTGTTAAGAAAATTGTTTTCTTTTAGTGTCTTCTGGAATGTTACCTAATTTTTTCTTTAGTCATTATTGCCAGAATTCCTATCTTCATCCCTGTGCCGGTGAAGACAAAGATAAAACTAATCTACAGTTTCTGCAATAGCCATCACTGAACTGCTTACAGAACTTACACTGAACTGCTTACAGAACCGTCAATTGACTTGGTATATCTTCCTCCCTTCTGCTTGTCATGATCATTCAGCTAAAATTTGGGGGTCAACAGAGGTGAGGCAAAGAACCTCACCCCCCCCCCCCGCTGAGACCTCTCCACAGGTGTGGCTGTACTGGACCGGTAGTCAATGACGGGTAAGATCCAATTACAATGGTACCAACCTAAGACAGGAGGCTGACGCCCTGAGGTCAGCTCATCCGAAGACGGGTAAGGACCATATGTATTGGACAACCTAAGGCAGGCACGGTCCATAAGCCACATGCTTGTTGTTTAAACAGAGAGGGGGAGATGTTGAGAGCCACAGCCAAAGGGGCCCCAGCAAACTTCCAGCTGCCAGCAAGCTTCAGACTGCCCCAGCAACATCTAGCTGATTGGCTCCTCTGCGGTGATGTTCATTGGGCTGTTTCCCTGCCCTTCAGACTGCCAGCTGATGATTGGCTCACAGCTGCCCCAGCAACATCTAGCTGATTGGCTCCTCCACGGAGCTGCTCATTGGGTGACTTCTTTGGCTCTGCCCACGCAACCCAGCCAATCGGCCTCAAGAGGAGGAGGATTGTGGGAGGAAAAGGCTGGTGTGGGGGAGAGAGGCTTGTGGAAGCCGGTGGTGGCAGTTGGGCTCTGAGGGTTTTTCCCTGGAGCTGTTTTGTTTGGCGTTTGTAGTTCTAAAAATAAAGTTAGTTTCCTTTTGACAAGTGGCTCCTGATTTGTGCCAAGCCAGACTTCGGCACAATCCCATGAGACAGAGTGCCCCTTTTTTTTTCTAGCCCTCATTAGAGTTACAAGTTGACATCTGTTTACAGGACTTGTGTCTCATTCACTCCCTAATATCCTGTGTCTGGAATATAATTTGTGTTCAATTAAGAGTCATCAACTGTCTTATTGATTGGCTGAATAATATTTGTCTCCTTGCTGGACTGGAGAAAGCCATGTGTCATTATCTCCCATTGTACCCCCAGACCCAGTTAAATTCCTGATGCACAAAGAAAAATCTACTGAGTCCATGTGTAAACTGCAGCTCAGTTTTGTTATCTCTGTGACAAACAATTATTACATTTTCTGTGACTGTTTAAATAATCAACTCCAATTCTTCTTTCCAAAGAAGAACTCCAACAAAAGCACTATCCTGACCTCCTCTCCTCTCCTCCCCTCCTCTCTGTGGCTCTCAAATCTGACAAAGCAGACAGAAGTGACATTTCAGCAGGGGCCTCCCAGGCTTACTGTCTCCTCCACAAGCTGCTTGCCTCCCTGAATAAGCACTCAGGGACAAATCATTGTGGTCAAGTTCACATCCCTCAGCTTTCTGACATCTACCTTCAATGACCTATGTGTTCCTAACAAGCACATTTCTGGAAATAAGAAAAGCATTCATCAGAGAGGGTCATAATATCCCCAACCAACTTCTGCCACAGTCTTTTTCTTCAACTGAAAAGAAAGATACATTTATTTGATGGTCCCTAGGATGATTGCCATGGCTTTGGGCCTGCCACCATTGTGACAATCCCTTCGGAAAGCTACAACCACCTGTTCACACTGGCCCAACCTGCAACAGCTCTGCTACTGAAAAAATAAATCTCTCCCTATCAATTTGTAGGATATTTGCCTTCCCCATACCAGCAGGAGGCTGACCGTGGTCCCTCTGGGTTGAAAGCTTCCCTAACCACTGACCCAAGGAAAGCTCAGGGCATGGGAGCTGTGGCATTTCCATTTGGAAAGGTCGCTGACCTCTGCCCTGGAAAGCCTGCAGGCAGCTTGACCCACACTAGAGGCATCCTTTAGGTAGATTCTTGTCTTTCCTTTCTTCTTTAGGCAAAGACTAAGAAATAGATGGACAGATATAAGGATTGCTGGCAGAAACAAGAATCCAATCTTTTTTGTTGTTAAACCAAAAAAAAAAAAAAAAGGCTTTCAGGAAGCCAAGCACAAAATGACAAATAGAGTATATATGCTATGGTTTGTACATGGTCTGTCTCCTCCGAAACTTATGTTGAAATTTAATCCCCCCTTCTGAGATCTTAAGAGGTGGGACAAGATGGGACTTTTGAAGGTGATTAGACCTCTGCTCCAGTGCATAGACTAATCCACTCAGGCAGTTATGCTATCTTGGATTGATGGGCTGATATGCTATCTTGGCAGTGGGTCTTCTACCAAAGCCAGTTTGGCTAGTTCTCTCATTCCTGTTCTCCCTGTCTCTTGCCACACACTGCCCAGTGCCACATGAGGACTCTGCCAGCAAGAAGTTCCTCGTTGGATGCACCCCTTGACCTTGGATCAGAACTGTGAGCCAAAATAAACCTCTCACATTCAAAACTTACCCAGTCTGCAGTATTGTGTTTTTAACATCAGAAAAGAGATGAGAAGAGCACAAATGAACTTATACAGGTCCCTAGAGCAGTCACACTCAGAGAGATAAAGTAGAATGGTAGGTTACAGAAGTGAGGGGTGGGAAGGAGGGAATAGTGTGTGACACTCTATAGTCACAAAATGTTGAATTTTATGTTACATATATTTATCACACTTAAAATAAAAAGCCAAGACAGGTTTTATGGGACTTGGCCTTTCCTATATTTACTGATCCCAGCTGATCTTAAGGTTAAAACAAACAAATATATTGAGTCCTTTCCTCTTGAGTAATTTCCTTTTTCCCATTTCTATTACATCCTATTATTGGAGCGTGAGACATGATGATTTTCTTATCAATCAGACCATATTGCTAATCCAAATAACCCCAAATCCAATAACTTCAAATAACAAAAGATGATTTCTTGCTGTCTCTGCATGCCCACCGAGGGTCACTAAGGAGATTCCATCAGGGGCTTGGGCTAATGGCGCAGCCATTCGCCATGCTAGCAGGAAAGCAAAGTACACCAAAGCAAAGCACAGGCTGGTTCTTAGGCTTCTGTCTAGGAGACATGTGCACCCCCACACATGAGAACTTCATCGGCCACAGCAGTCCTAAGGCCACGGGTAATTCAGGGAGAGTGGGGAACAACTCTAATCCTACCACACTGCACACTAGGAAGAAGAGTGAGCTGTGGAGGGCCCTTGTGAACCCTACAATGTTTCTTTGGCCTCCTGAGGTTTTGTACGTATCTTTGTATTTCCAACATTCATTTTAGTTATAATTTATATAAAAGATTAGGTATATATAAATATACACATGTGAGGATAGGAAGGATCATATATGGTATAATTACAGGGAAAGAAATCTGGTCCCACCACCCAAGGACATTTCCAGCATTCTGCCAGCAGAAGCACAGCCTGCTCTGCCTGTAGGAGGAGCCTCTCTCCCTACATCTCTTCCTTGACTCTCTTCTGTCTTGGAGCCTAGAATCGAAGGAGCTCCAAGTGTAAAAGACATGTGGTTATATGTTTTATTGGGGGAGATAAAAATGTAGTCTTGGCCTTAGAGGAGAAGAAGCTTTAAAAAGAAAGAAACCTATTTGGAGACTTATTTATTTGAGGGTTTTGGCCTCAGAAGACTGACAAGTGTTACAACAGGTTTTGGAGGTGTGGGGGTTTCCATCAATCCACATGGCCTTTACCCATTGACATTGTAAGTGCAAGTGTGGAGCCCTGAGCAAGCATCCCTGACCCTTCTACAATGGCCAGATAAATATCCCTGTCAGGCTGAAGCCTCCCCATCTGGGCCCTCAGAAGAGCAGGGCAAGCCAAGAGAGGGGTGAAGCCCACACCCAGCACACACTCAGGCAGGGCTTCACAGAGACCAGGCCATTATTCTGAATGCATAGGACAGAAAAATCTGGAAGGCATGTAGTTAGGGTCCCTACATTCACATAAATTCAAATGAAAATTGACAAAATTTGTATTTGCCATCACGCCTCATGTCTTCATCCTATATCTCCAGGTGTTAATGAAAGGGTTGGAGATGTGGCTCAATGGTAGAGCACCTACCTGGTATGCATGAGCCCTTGGGTTCAAATCCCAACACTGCAAAAAGTACCAATAGGCAAAGAAAACCTGAGATTTTTGAGTATCTCTAGCAAATGAGGAAAAATGTTGCAATAACCATTAGCTAAAACAGAAAAGGAATACTATAAAATATAAAAGCTAGTCTTTGGTGCTGACAAAATAACAGCACCCGTGGTCTCAGTAAACACATGAACATATTCAGCCATGCTTAATTTCAATTTTTATTGTTGTTACTTCCTTCTTGGGATTAATTAGTTTGCATAAAGAAACATCTCAGTCCCCAGTTGTAAAGTCAGCTACTATTTGAGCTTCACATATGCACTGACAGTCTCAGAGATTCATATCTAACTAAATCAATAACAGAAATTTACTCACGATGACAATAACTAGGTTCAGATTCTAAGGCAGGATAAACAAAGGGACTGAAAAACAAGCAAAATTGGATGATTTTTTTTCCCTACAAATCAAGGGTAGTAACTCAGCAATCTGTTTTAAATCCTTGCTCTACCCTCTACCACCACCAAGATAATAACGATGTCATACAACCACATAAATTCTCCATTTCTTCACCTGAAAAATAAGGAAAACAGCATCTATGTAAAGTCCTTAGCATAATATCTAGGACACAAGAGCTCAGTAAATGTTTTATATTACCATTGATAGTATTCAATAGGTTTCTAAGGAAGGAAATTCCTTAACTAACACCAAGTCACATCTTAACAGTTGCCTGCCCATCTCAAGTTGCAGAAAGTCAATGCAAATCTGACTGACATTCGCCTTCCCTAACCCCTGCAGCATGGTTTTTTGGCTTCACAGCCTCCTCAATTGGAGATGGAAGGTGACAGAACTAAACACATGGCTTTGATGTCTATCTTGACGTTTCCTGAAAGAAGTGGGGTTTTGTTTGCAGAGATTATTTTGTTGCTTGATCTCCAGGGAGAACCAGTGGTTATGTTGCTAATAGAGCTGGATCTTCTGTCTGCAGCTTCCTGAGCACCAATAGGTATCTGAGTTTGAGAGATGGGGACCATAATATTTCCTAATGCAAACAGATTAATGACAAGAATAAAATATGGAATAGATCAAATGTTTTCTATGATTTTATCTGACCTATTGCCATTGGTGCTACCATTTTGTAAAAAGACCAGCTTTAGATATTTACTTTCAGTGTCTTTTTCTTCTTTTAACAATAGCATCACTATAACATGTCCTTTTATCTGACCCAATAGACTGAAGAATCCTCCTAAATTTCTCATTAGGAAGTAACTCTAAACCTTTTGATTTCTAGCCTCATCTGCAAATTGAGGTCACCGAGGGAGCTTTTGAAGTCTCATGAGCAGGCCACACCCAGACCGACTGAACCTGATCAGGAAGGAGCCCACACATACAGCTCCGGCCCAAAGACAATGGGGAACCAATGTCAGAAACACAAGTAATACAGCGATCATCATGTCTTGCAATGCACTGAGCAAACGAAATAAGCCTAACTAGAGGTATTCAGTTCATCCTGAAGTTTTACTAGATAGATTATGAAAATAGATGCTTTTAGCAATACACATACACACACCCTTCTGCCTGCCCAAGTTTGCTATGATTTTTAACTGGGGAAGGAATTTCTGTCCCTCTATCTTCTCAGGAAGTTGGCAGTCTGTACCTGTCTCATGACCTCAAATGTGATGGCTCAACATGAAAGAGATGATAACCCTCCAGGTTAAAAAAAAAAAATGTAGACAGGAATGCTCCTTCCCTACAGCACACAAGAGGCAAAATGGGCAGAAACTGGGTAGTCTCAAGGTCATCCCAGAGCAGAGAGGAATTCAGCAGGAGAGGCAACCCTTTCTCTGCCTTTGCTCTGGACAGTGCTCCAATTGTAAATAGCATCAGGCATCTGTGGAATGACAAAGGGAAGATTTTAACCCAAACTTATATCCTAAGGACTCTAACCTGATGAAGTTTGGAATATCTGTGTTTCATTTTCCAGCTTTCATTCTCAACAAGGAAACTGAAAGCCATGAATCCCTTCATGTGTCTATTTCCTAGCCACTAGCAATCACAGATAATCCCTGGCTTCTTCCCCTCTTATCTCACTCAGAAGCTGACTCTGAATTTGCCTCTTACCTCCTTTCAAAACAGTTTGCTTGCATATGTTTGCCTCTTGAAAAAACATCCCTGTGTTTATTTTCTCAGTCTCCTGCTGGAGCTACTTACCTGGAGCTCAGACTAAGGGTAGAGGCCACTTGCTTCAAAGGCAGCAATGGGAGCCAGGAGGGGGACAGGGAAAGAGCTGGACTAGGAGTGACCTGGGACCTCTCTGGTCGCTGATTCAGCTTGGATATGCATTAGGGAAAAACAGCTTCTCACAGGAGACAGAATCTCAATTTGAACATATGTGTAACAACAGACTGCTGTGCCAGGGAGGGAGAGCCTGGTTAATTTCTCTCCAAGGAACCCACAAAAGAAGTGAGAGTTCTCAGGTTTGGGAGCCAAAGCCCTGAGGGCTTCTGGACCATGACAGATGGCCATCACCATGCGTCCACAGCACCATTCTCTATCCTGTGCACCACCTCCCTTGCCACGGTGTCTCCTGTTCATTCACTTTATTTCCAGGGCTTTTTCAAGATTTATGATCACAAGGCTGACTTGAGGATACAGAACAAATGTGTTTTCTTTTCAAGGTTTAGACAGTATCCTCAGCTCACAAATCCTTTTAATAGGTGGATATTGGTTTAATTTTATAGACTTCAGGCCCATTTCTCACCTTTCTTCTTTTAAGACTAATTTCCTTTTTCATCTGAAAATAGTTATTCCTCCAGCTTTTCACCCATTTCTCCTGACTGCACCATCTACTTTTCATCTCTAGTTCGTTGTTATTAAAACTAGGAGCATTATTCTGGCAATGTGGGACTAGTTGTCTAACACCTAGGATTTTTGCTTTTGTCAGTTTCCTGTGACCCAGCTTCCTCGTCTTTAAAATGGGGATAACAGTGTCCCCTCACAGAGCCATTGGGAGGGGGCATAAAAAAAAAGGAAAGCCCTCAGAACAGAGCCTATGACTACTGAGCATCAGACAATGTTTGCTGCTGGTGGAGTTATTTATGAAATGCTGACTTGGAAATATAAGGGGGGCCCCGTGGGATTGGAAGGCATGAATAATAAAGAGAAAGCAACAATACAGTGAAGGTGTCCCTTCTAAATATTATCCATGGTGATTCTTACATAATTTTACTAGATGGGAATTTCAAAATCTAAGACTCATTTAGAATTATTTCCATGTTAGTCCATTTATCACACTGTGTTGGTCTGGTCCAAAAGTCCTGTTTCACATCCCCTGCCTTCAACATGGAGAAACTTGCCCTGCAACGCACACTGAGCTGAAAGTTTCCTTTGTTGGAGGTGCTCAGCAATACCACACCATGCACTGCAGGAAGTTTCTCTGTATCTTTGATGCTGAGCGTGTCTTCCGACCCACCAGGCTGTGAAGGGTCAACTGATCCCCTTGCTGGACGTCTGCCTTTGTGGATAGGAGACCTTTGATTAAACCCTGGCACCTCCTAAAATGTGCTGCTTTTGTTCTTTCTTCATGCACGTAATTTATGATCTTCCCACAGCCTCCCACACACTGGGTGCTTTCCTGTGACCTCCCTTGGGCTAACTCTTCAGTTTTTTAGAAGATGCTTTTCCCATCCATTCTGATGACCAGCTGCCCTCTGCCAGCTGGCCTCAGAGGGCTGCTATCCAAACACCTGGTTGTTTTGATCTGCCACACACATTTTTCCTGTACTTGTAATAAGGCTTTAAAAATAATTAGTGGTCAAATGTTCCTTTTCATTTTCTCTTCTCAGTAGCTAAGCCAATTGCCTTTGTGTGTGTGTGTCCTTTAGGAAAATTAGATCCACAAAGAACCACCCCAAAGAAGAGCAGACTTCTGATCAGATTCAGGGCACATAACATTGGAGATTTCTTTTTCCATCTTCATTTGAGCAAGCTTGCAATATTCTTTTCCTGCCTATAAGCTCACATTAAATGAATATCACATTTTCTCAGCTCTCAGATGTGCCAGCAATCCTTGAAGTGCCTATGCCACCCAGATGTGTAAATATCAGAGGTTAATGTATTTCAGATACAGTGCCCTGGCACTTACTGGGCAATCAATTAATGGTAGTCAATTGCTGTGATTGTTGTCATCAATGTGATAACGGATAAGCTTACCCAATTACCTAAGTACACCTGGGATTCTATTTGCCTTGAGCATGGCAGTACCAACCAATGAACAGACTTAGTTACCAGCTAAAGCAGCTTTGCAGACTTGCAACTTAGTAACTTGTGAAGCAGCAAAATCTTTGTTTCTTGCTAAAGAAAAATATCCATCCCACTCTCATGTCTTCCTGGAGATTTCTCTTTCTCAAGATAGTTGCCCGTCTTTCAGTAAAGATACAATTGGAGAGAATGCCAATCAACAATTTACACATTTCTTTAATTGCAATGTCGGGGAATATTTGAAGCTTTTAAGCACATTCCTGGTAGGTAGCAATGTCTCTTGATATTTTGCAATCTGTTTTTATTATTTTATAATCCTCATAACAAAGGATTGTTTTGGCTAAGTAAAAGTGAAAGATAATTCCCAGTTGCATGATGTGATAAGAGAAGGGATCAATTGGCAGATTAAGAAAGAGTATCTGTCACTTGCCCTTCTTCTTCAGGGTCTGATGCTGAGGGAGGGACTCCACAAACAGGAACTTCTTCCTTAAAATCCTGGCAGGTGTGCCACTACTCCAGGAAAGCAAAAAAAAGTAGCTCCAATCTTCTAGCCACTGAGAAACTCTCAGTCAGTTGATGTGATTCACGAAACTTCGGGCATATTAGCCTCTGGATGACAAATCAATTAGTAGTGATTGCCCAGAGCAGTATAGTACAAAGGTCTGAGTCCCATAAAATGTGTTCTATGATTGATTATCAATGTCTGTAATGGGCTAAGAGGGGGATGGGAAAGCACATGTGCTTCATATTTAACCATCATGAGCACAGTGACTAGTCCATGCCAGTTTAGACTTTTAAACTTCCTTACCTAGGTAATAGGGGTGTTGTAAAATTGTAACAATTGTAAATTAGAAACATTACAAAATTATAGTTAAAGTACAGAACTATAAACTGACTAAGTAGTTCAGCTTCTCTGAACTCTACTTCTTCTTTGAGCGGAAAGTTAAAAGAAAAGCAAGGTACCTATTGTTAAACCACACTTTCCTCATCTACAAAATAAGACTGAAATATTCCTTGCCTCCTGAAATTCTTCTTTTTTTTTTTTTTAAAGAGAGAGTGAGAGAGGAGAGAGAGAGAGAGAGAGAGAGAGAGAGAGAAAATTTTTAATATTTATTTTTTAGTTCTCAGCGGACACAACATCTCTCTGTTGGTATGTGGTGCTGAGGATCAAACCCGGGTCGCACGCATGCCAGGCGAGCGCGCTACCGCTTGAGCCACATCCCCAGCCCCCTGAAATTCTTCTGATGCTTCAGATTATACTAGAAAAGGTTATAGCATACTAAATCGCATTAGGCAAGAGCTCCAAAAGTGTTATATTTAATATTACAGTGCCATTCAAGACAAAAAGCCATAATTTTTTAGATGCATATCTTACACATTATACTGAGTTAAGTAGCTAATTCAAGACAGTCCAGCATGGCTTGCTCATGCATTTAAATAAAGGATAAAAGAAACTCAACTAAAGAAATAATATGGTTGGTTTCTTCTTTCTTTTTTTCTGTAATGTGGGCAGCTCACATGGATCATAGGATCATTAAATGTGCAGGTTGTTTACATATTGTATAAATAGACAGATGGTGAGACAAAATTTAAAAACATTTTTAAATTTTGGAAGGATGGGTCTTTTAAAATAATTTGTCCTGAATGATAATGTCAATGGTTTTATACCATAAGTCAATAATGTCTTTATGGTATACCTTATATAATTAATAAAATTTTTCACCAACATCAATAAACACAATTCCTAAGGGATCCTGACAAGAGACTTCTTTCTGAGAAAAACACAATGTGTTTCTGGTCAAGTTCCTCAGCCAAGTCTTAATATGACCACTTGGAGCCCTCACTCTTCTCCCCAAGAACATTTTCTGGGCCTTTGTGTCTGTTCAGACCACCCCCACACACAGTCACATGCGCACATTTGCACAGTTTTATTCTAAACTTGGCCCCTGTTTTACTGGAAATTAAACTATCAGTCCTCAACCCTCTAAATTTCCTTCCCTGACCCCTATAAACTTATCTGCTTCCAGCCCGTCTCCACCCTTTTCTGAGCTGTTTTCCATTTTAAGATTAACCTTCTTCATGAAGTTTGGTCTCTTTCCTCTAAGCTGAAAAATGTGTTCAGTTACTCTTCTTTTCTTCCTTCCTCCTTTCCTCCTGATTAGAGCAGCCCTTATTCGTGAGCACATGTGTGCTAAATCATCTCATTTCAAGGAGCCTCCCTTGACCCATGTCTCCTTCTTTGTCATGAGCCACCGGCTCATAGTTTTAAGTTCTGCTCTTTTGTGCACCTGCTCTTCTTCAACTCCACAATGTGATTTCTACTGTGAGCGCTCACTCCACTGACCTAATCACCAAATCCTGTGGACTCTCTGAGTCTTTCTCTTACATGGACGCTTGGAAACTTTGGACATCACTGATCACCGCTTTCTGGAAACTCTCTTCTCCATGCCACCACCACTCTGTCCTGGCACTCCTGCTTTTCATACTCTGCCTTCTTAAACAACTATAAATTGTAAGCACCCTTTGAAATTCCTCTTTCTCTGACCATTCTATCATAATCCATTCAACATTTAGTGATCCAATGACTGCTGTGGCAAGCACCTGGCAAGGACTGGGGTGAATAGTATCACACAGATATTACCATTAGTACCTAGGCACAAAAGGAACAGAGCAGCAAAAGTCCATTCCGTACAGCAACTGCAAGAAAGGAGCTGGAAGGGGCACTTTTCCTGGGAAGGAAAATGTTTTGGAAGTAGGTCTTGAAAGGTCAGTAGGAGATGCTAGGTAAAAGTGGTTGAGCAAAGGAAAGAAGAAGGGGATATCCCTGGCAGAGGGAACAGCATGTGGAAAGGCCTGGAAGTTGTGATGGCATGCGTCTTTAGAGACTCTCAAATGGCTTAGTCTAACTGGTAGGCAGACTGATAAGAGGAAATGGTTAAGGTAGGATGAGAGAGAGGAACAATACCCTGATAAAGCAGGACCACAATATCACCTGCTGTTACCTAAATGTCCCTACTTGGGTCTCTTTCCAGTTGGATCATCCCTGCTGCTTCACCTCTCCCACTGGATGTTCATGACTCCTAAATCCATAATAACCGTCAGGACTTTAATCCTAGTATTGGGACCAAATGTCTAATAGCCAGCAATAAGTACAGCTTCATTTGGATGTCCCATGGGCAGTTCTAATATATCAGAAACAAAACTCATTATAGTTTAGTCCTTTCACTGAAAGAAAAAGCCATTTCGAACTCTTCTCATATTCTTATATTAATGCATAAGACTATATCCTACTGATAAAATAAGGAACCTGTGAGTTTTCTCCTTTTTCCTAACACCCCTAACACCCCATAGAGAGGACAGTGAGACAGTGAGGCTTTGGGTCACCAGGTGGTGACCAAGGTTCCACTAAGCAAAATTCATTATCTTTCTATTATTTGTCTCCTCCTTATTCTTTCTCTGCTTTTGCTCATCTGCTTCAGGCTCTGCCATCATTCCTTGCCTGAACAATGGCTCTGTACCCATCACTCTCCCTGTGTGTAACTGGAGCATCCCATCTAACCTCTCTAAAATGAGAGTGATCAAGCTAGAACAGCGCTTCTTCAATTTTCATGCTATCAAAAAAATCATCTGAAAGTTTGCCAAAACCTAATTTGCTGAACCCCATTCCCAGAGACTCATTCAGTAGTTCTGGATGGGGACTGAGAATTTATATTTCTAATAAAGTTCCCAAGTGATGGTTAATATAGAAAGCACATAGACCTCACTTAGAATAGTACTGATCTTCAACAAATAAGATACAGTTACTCCACTGCTTACCTGCCTCACATTTGCAAGAGCATAACTTGCAAATACTGCTCATTGGATTTAAGACCCTCCTTGATTCAGTAACTACTACCCTCCACCCCTCACTTCTGACCACGCCCTTGAGCTTCACGAACTTAGTCTGCCTTAGTTCATGCTCATACTTGCCTGAAATCCCTCTCAGCAGTGCCCAAAGCCTCACTGTCTCACTGTCCTCTCCATAGCAATTACCTAGTCATCTTTCCATACTCATCTCTAGTGTAGCATCCATGAGGAACCTTCATGCAAGACACCTTCCCAGATTGTCCTGCAAACTGACAATCCTGCCTTCAGAAATTCTATTGTGAATGTAATTATATTGGTCCATAGTAAATATTAATCCATAAACACTGGACACATTTATGTAACTGTCTGCTCCTTGTTTACTTGACTGCATGTTCTTCAAGGACAAGACTATGACTCCTTCATATTTGTAGCAGCATAAACAACAGAGTGCTCATTTCTTGGCAGTTTCTCAGTCACTATTTCATGAACAAACAAAAATTGAAATAGTTCTAACTTTTATTATATAAAAATATGTGTGAAGCACTATACATATGCATGTGCAGTTATGCATGATATACATATGAATTTATTCAGTCCTCAGAAGCCTATGAGGTGAGTATACTATAACCTCCATGCTACAGAAAAGAAAAACAATGCTTCTAGAATTTAGGTAATTTTCCTAAGATTACATATCTAGTGAGGGAAAGAGTCATGAATTAAAATCATGTCCGGTTTCAGAATCTACCTACCTGAAGGCTGTGCCTTCCTCCTATGCACCTCTGTCACCAACTTTGTATGCTGTCAGATTATCTCATAGTTAAGAACATTAGATATCACATTAAGGAGGAATAATCTAAGTATAAAAGTCTGCACTAAATAAATCCACAGAAAACATGACCTACAAGGATTTTTATTGCTTTGGTTCTTAGGGTATTGTCACTTTAAATTTTAAAATTGAGAATTAAGAATATGAACTGTAAATATCTAAGCTTTTGCCCTGTATGTTTTAAGAGAAAACAGAAAGTCCTTTCTAATAATAATAATTATTATAATGGCATTATTTTGCCCCAGCATATCTCAAAGAGGATTAGCTCTTGGAGATGCTCCAGGAAAAATAAATGGTCAAATAAATTTGGAAATCCTGCACCACAGTCTGCTTCCTGGAGATTCACAAGGCATGAATGTTAAAGACTTGTAGAAATTCTGCAGTTGAGGTTTGAAAAAAGCTAAACATATACCTTGAGCATCCCAAACGTACTTGATTCCAGATCCCTGACAAAGAATTAAGGTGGTGTACTCGGAGCACACGCCAGGCAGCACTACTTCTAGCCACATCTCTCTGGTTTAAATGGTGCAAAGCTACACAGCCAACATCGTTTGCAATGTACATGGACTTTGAACCACTCATGGCCTCCTCCCTCATCTTTTTAACATTAGCATCAGGAGCTGCATTATTACTATTTTATTTGCAAGCCCTTGAGACTTTATATCACCATTTCTTCACATTAGAAATTTTATCTAGCTCTTAATACAAAAACCACCAAAGAATATACAATCCTTGGAGGAATTGGTATAAAATTTCAAGTGGATGGGAATATAATAAAGCAAAGGGTAAAATTAGCATTATACTTTCCAGAGCTCTCTCCCAAATTTAGATCTAACTTCCTAACGGCTAAAGCAAAGATGGAAAAATATGATGTTACAAGATGCATCATGTTCTTAAGAAACCAACCACCCAGCATAGCATGGATTTTCCCTGATCTGAGACCCCAGAGCAAGGTCTCCTGTGGGATCGCATAAAGGAGCCATTGTGTGGCGTGATAGGTCATGCCCTCAAACATATCCCACAGGAAAATCAGTCTCAAAGCACACTCAGCATTTTTTAGCAGAACCTTCTCTGTGAATCAGGAACAGTTCAAATTCTGAAGTGCAATTCAGCTTTAAAGCACTTCTACAGGACACTAATAGTAAGGATCAAGGTCAACGGTTCTCTTATGTTCTTAATCTAACAGAAAAATCCAGCAGACAGGGTAGACTGTAACGTCTGCAAATGCTCCTTCAGAATTGTGATTTCTTGCAAACCAAGATTTGGATTGGGATTGGACTGGAAAGAGATCAGTTACTAGAGATTAGATTATCTGTAGTTGGCTAAAAGAAGGTCCATATGCTTTCACATTAAATAGCAGTCTGCAGTGTGGTGGGGTAATAGCCATCTGCAGGAAATATAGGTACAACCCTCTTAGCTTTGGCTGCTATAACAAAATTCCATACAGTGGGTGGCTTATAAACAACAAAATTTATTTCTCACTGTTCTGGAGGTTAGGAAATCCAAAATCAATGTTGGCAGATTCAGTGTCTTGTGAGGGCCTATTTCCTTGTTCATAGATGATACCTTCTCACTGAGTTCCCACTTGGTGAACAGGACTAGCTAGTTGCTTGGGGTCTCTTCTATAAGGGGA
Source organism: Ictidomys tridecemlineatus (assembly GCF_052094955.1). Classification (NCBI taxonomy): domain Eukaryota; kingdom Metazoa; phylum Chordata; class Mammalia; order Rodentia; family Sciuridae; genus Ictidomys; species Ictidomys tridecemlineatus. The sequence continues at coordinate 62,542,203 of NC_135485.1, forward strand.
TCAATCCCATTTATGAAGGCAAAAATCACCTCCCACAGGCCCAAAACATCATCACCTTGGTGGGTTATTATTTCAAACCATGAATAGCAGGACACAGACATTCATATCATAGCAAAAGGCACATGGAACACAAATCCACTTGCAAAGATTCCCAGGATGCCCAGGAGAGAGGAGAAAAGGAACAGAAGCTCCACTTAGCTTGCAGAGACAGTGTGGGACCAACTTGTCCCCATGGCAACACATGAGACAGTTGTACAATCTTGGTGCCCTCCAATCATTTCTGTCTCTGTCCAACAACATTTCAGTGCCTTTCTGGTGTTTCTTATGCCTATTCTGTTTGACTAAACTCTTTGGTCCATACCAGCATAGAATTGTGAGAAATAAATTTCTGTTCTTTCTGAATTATCCAGTCACAGGTATTCTGTTACAGCAGCACAAAATGGGCCAAGACAAAGACTAACTTTAATGAGTTAGGTAATAGCCTTTCACTGAGAACTTTACAGAGATTTAAAAGCTTTCCATGACAACTGTCACCTAGGAGTTCAACTTATTCCAGTCATCAATCTTGCTTTTAGTGGCTTTGATGCTTGTGGAACTGGAAGGTGGAACCTCCTGTTCCCTTCCCCCATGTTCTCGAAAGGAAAACAAAAAGGATTGACGAACAGAAAGTGGATCCTCTGACACATGTGCAAAAGTTAATGAAAGGCCCAGTGTATCAGCAAACAGAGTTCACTATGTTGCTGGGAGTATCTTAATGTCACATTTTCATTTCAGAAATAATCATGAGGGCATCATGAGTCATTTGCAATTTGGTGGCATTGAGGGAGAATTCATTATTTAGAGCAGTAATCACATCTGTGTTGCTTTTTTCTGAAGCTCCTAGGGATTTATTTGCCATTAAAAATGGAAAAACCTGGACCATCCATTCATTTTATTTAAATAAGAATGCACAAAAATAAGTAAATGAGCAAAGACTTGCCTACAGGGAAATTGTTCATAACTAATTATCATTAAGCATATCATTAGCAACCCCAGTTCCGGCTGGTCACCCCTCACAGAGATTTTTACTTTATTTTTCATAGTAAATTATGATAAAGATGAACTTTTGTCTGTTTTTAACCTTCAATGACTTTTAATCACACTCCATAATCCCTTGTCTTGACTCCATTTTTTCTTCACCTGGTATCATTCTATCTTCAAGATCTTAAGCTCTAAAACTTTGCTTTCTGACCAAAAAAATGCTATCCCACCAGCCCTCCAATCCCTAACTCTGAATACTTTTGCTCATGCAGATTTCATATGGCTTGGCTTTTCTCTTTTCTCTCCTAAACTTTATTTCTTTCTTCCAGGATTCATTCAACAAACCATTATTTTAACTCCTCTTTCTGGCTAGCATCTTTAATTCTCTCCTTTACATAACCTTTCTTTTTCACCTGTCATTCACATTCCTTAATCCATAGACTGTTTGCCTTCTGTGTTTCTCTACCCAGATCACAGGTCACTTTTTGAAAAACGTTCCACCATCATGTCAATTGTTACCATAAAAATGTGTGACTTTTGAGCTCTTCGAGACCACCCAGTAATTCCTTGGCCTGAGTTGATGAACTTTCTCCAGCATTTTACAGAGTAATTCAATATTACATCCCTGTCTTAAAGCTCCTTTTTTCCCACCCTTTACTTGCCACTTTTAGGAAATGAGTTTGCCTCTTATTCACAGAAAAACAGAAGCAGTAGGCAAATATCTTCAACTTCTCTTCCTCCCCATCACCACCATAAATTTATCCGTACTCACACTTTTTCCAACCTATTCCTCCAAAATCACTGAGGACTAGAAGTTCCTTTCTTGCATCAGTTTTATCTTTCCCTATATCTTTTGAGGCTTCCCATTCTTTTCTTCCTGTCAACCTACAAACTTCCTCTTTGCTTCCTAAATAATACAAATCTTCTTTCAATCTAGTGTTTCTCTAGCCAGTCCCCTACTTCTCCCCGATTATTCCAACCACCTCAAGAAAGAATGATGCATAGGCCCCTGTCCTCATGTGCTAACCACAAGTTCATCTCTCCATTCATTTAAAACCACTCTAGTCCTTTACTGCTTTCCTGAGATGATGGTTTCTTTCTCAGGTCACCTGAGAGTCTCTTTATTGATCAGCCTAGTGACATGCCTCTGACCTAATCTCAGTGGGCCTCACTGTGCCCAGTATCACAGGAATTTGCATCTCCTTCCTTCCTAAACTCTCCCTAGGATTCTGCTCTTCTTTACTGAGGATAAGTATTCTTTAGGGGATAAGTTTTCTGGGGCCTGCTTCTCACTGCTCTAGTTGGATGGGTTTGAAAAAAGCACATTCTAATCATACTGAATTTTACATATGGGATGAGAGAAGACTTTCAGCTATGATTTGTAGTTCATTTTGTGTCACTCTCGACTGAATTAGTAAGTGAAAATGCAGAGCTGCACACAAGGATTGGGCAAATCCCACCCCTTCTCTTTCTTGAGATGTGTCCTCATTTGCATTCCTCACAACCATGCCTGAAGAACACATTTTCAGTGAGCAAGCAACTTGTGTGGGGTCTTAATTTAACATTATACAAAGTTCTAAAATTTAAAAATACCATGGAGTGTCTTGTAACATTCCCCAGCAAATAAGAGATAATTGTGTGGTTATCATTTTCTTTTTAAGCAATGTGAATAATGAATCCACTTCATTTGTGAATGTATTGATAGTAGGCCTGTTTTCACAAAAGGCTTGAGAGTCTATGTCATCTATTCATTCCTGCAGATTCAGCTCCAGGGAAGAGCTGCCAGAAAGGGTCCTCTCAGAAATCTTGGCCACAGCCTCTTCACTTTGTGCTTGGAGTCTGCCTCTCCACAACCACCAGGCCTGCCGCCAACAGGGTGATGGAGTCACAGCTCTTCTTCTTGCCTTGCCAAACAGCAGCCCCTATGGTAAGGATGCCCCTTGGCGCTGTGAGATGACTGTGTGAGGGCAACCCTTTTCCTGCTGGCACTGTGATAACAGCGGTAAGAACCGTGCCCTCAAGCTGCACTTTCCCTGCTTCTAGGGTGCACTTGGCACTTGGGTCTAGGACCTGCTCCCTTCCAAAACTGTCATTGACCTCTACACACATACACACACAGATCTACACATGTACTTCTCAGATAGAGAGGGGCACTTCGCCACGGTCTTCTCCCAAAGAACAGAAGCTCCAGTTTCTCTGGGATTTTAAAATGTTTTCATCTTCCTTTGGATGGAGTCAACTGAGGCAGTAATCACAGTGTTATCAGTAACGCTGGGTCTCCTACGTCTTCATCAACCAACAGTTTAGGGGCTCTGGATGTAAAAGTGGGAGAAGTGGCAGAGCAGATCACGTTTTCCTTTTTTTATAGCTGGAAAAACTCAGCAGAGTATCAGGCATCAAAAGAGCAACTCAGAGCTGGGCTTCTTTGCTCAGCGGTGTTTATTGTGTTACCCTGGGTTGCTCCTCTCAGCTCCCGTGTCCCAGCCTCAAAAAGCAGATCTCTCCATGTGATGAAAGCCTTCTCAAATGTTAGGGAAAGAAGGTGGCCATACTTTATATACATTTTCTCTATAAGATTATTTTAAAAGGGCATAACCCAAGGAAACAGTGACACAATCAACAAAAGCCTATTCTTCCTACAACAATAACTTTATTTTTTAAATAAAATTATTAGGCAAGATAAAAGTATACCAGCATCTTGGAAACACAGAGCAACCTTCAAGTGAAGTGCCTGAAGGCCGGCATTCTGAATATCTGTGAACTTTGTCCTAAGGTAAAGATTTTTATTTCTTTGTTGTTGTTGTTGTTGTTTTTTTATTTGTCCTTAAAAACAATTTTGGAAAAAAAAATATCTATTTTTTCAATGCTACCTTACACAACCAGATTTGGAACCACAAGAATGGACACTAATTTTTTAACATGAGTCACCACTCCTCCTTCTGAGTGTGTGGCACAGGAAGGCATTCTTGGGGCCTGGGTGGTGGGGACCTTTCAGTCTTACACCAAGTCTGCCAATGCAGCAATGTAGAGATGAGAGCTCACAGAGAACACCAGACAGAATAGGACAACCTTGGCTACATATAATTTGCATGCACAGCTCCTTGGGGGATGGAAGGCACTGGAAAATGTGCAGAAAGAGCAAGCTGTTTGTTTGCCATAAAGAACAGAGGGGCAGAAGCCCCGGCACATGACAAGACAGCCTGCTGGAAGAGGGCCTTTCTGCCCCAAATCCAGCAGCTTCTTCCAAAGGCACTCCCCACCCCACTGTGCAGCAGATTCTCCAGGCCGGCTCACTCTTACTAAGGGCACTGGGATTTGAGCAGGTCCTGACAAGCTCTAGCCAGTCTAAGAGATGGATAAGAGGGAGTGAGAAGGCTGTGTGTGAGACCACATTCAAGAGCTTATGTGCCTTTGCAGGACAAGGAAGAGAGATGCCATCCAGAGTTCTATTTTTAGTGTCACAGAAAAATATTTACTGTGTTCAATCACCAAGTCTATTGAAGGCAATTTATGTACATTAAAAATAAAACAAGCTCATCATTTAAAATTGTAATGAGAGATATCACAACTCTGCACGCAGATGTGATTGCACAGAAGTCTGCCAGATTTGGAACGATCCAAACACTCCCTGCTTTATCCTGGGGTCTCCCTGCTATTCACAGCTGTGTGGAGCCTTTATCCAGCATCCTTCAGCTTACAGGACTCCAGACTACTGATCATTTCCAAGCAGGAAATGTTAGAGGACACAGCAGCACTATTTTATATTTTAGCGGTGAGCCATTTAAGTACAGTTGGTGAGATGCAAAACAGGGCGCATTTCATTACATCTCTTATCGTCTATTCTTTGTCGTGCTCTCTGGGTCTGTTAGATTAGGTCCTTGTGTAAAGAATGATGAAATTTTTATCTAGAGAAATGGATATGAGCAGGCAAAGCTCAACTTATTTACAACCAGGGTGTCTGGACATAAACATACCTCATGGACTTTTTTTTTTTAATTTAAAAAAAGCTCCTTATATACTCCTGGAAACTAGCATTGGTTCTTCTCTTCTCCAGGTATCATTACCTGGATAACTATAGGTTCCATTACAAGGAGATGGAAAGTAAATGCATAGTTATTGCACAGAAAGCTGCACCAACGCGTGATTAAGGGAGGTCTTCTCAGCCCTGAGACTTACTGTCATTTGGGGGCTTTGTAATGTGAACATCTTATTCATTTTACAGGGTTTTTGAAGCAACCCTGGCTTCTATCAACTAGATGCCAACGACACTTCCCTACACATGCACATTGTGACAACCCAAAATATCTAGATGTTGCCAAATGCCCCCCCCCGAAGCACAGAGACCCCTAATTGAACCACTGAGTTAAGGGGACTGGTGGACCCTTCAGGAAACTTTATTTTTAACATGGGGTTTCTCTTGCCAGGTCTCATGACATAATCAGAGCTCCAAACAAAGATACCAAACTATGAGTTTCCTTTATGTCACTACATTCCTGTGCTCTCCCATCTCAGTCCACCTACCTTTCTCCCTCTTTTTCCTTCTTACATTTACTTGACAATTTTATAGATGTAGTACTGCCCTGAAGCTCTGAGAATACAAAAGCAAACAAAATAGAGTCTCTTCACTGAAGGACTTCAGAATTTCAAAGGAGAGACAGACTTTTAAAGAAATAGATTCAAGAAAGCCCAAATGCCCTGAAAAACTTGCTATCATGTCATTCTTCCATATTCCCTTTTCTTTTAGCCCCCACCTCAGCTCAATGACTTCTGACTTCATCTCACCCTGGGCTGGATGAAGAGGTTGTGAAGCTTCAGCATTCTAGCATTCTCACCAACCTGAATCATGTATCCATCCACGAATTGATCTCTCAGCACAATGGAAAACGAAAGAATCATTGACACCGAGGCGAATTTCACAAGTACACTCAGATTTTGACCCATGTATCTATCTACACAGCTGTGCTTTCCCCATCCATGTTACAAAAAAAATAAATAAATAGAATTTAGGAAGCAGAAATCCAAAAAGGAGGATGAAGAGAACTGACTTCAATATTTACATATTTGTTTTGTTTTTGTCCAGCTATGGCATGCTAAATGGTCATAGATTGAAAATTAATGTGTGAAAAAGACATTTTTGCCTGCATAATAAGACCACTTATGGAAAACTGCTATCCCTTATGCCTATCACTTCACAATTAGTAAATGTAAAAGTGAACCATGAACTCTTGCCACCTCTTACCCTTCTTTCAGAGACAGTGACATATCAATATTGGGACTCTATCTTTGAAGTTCATACCCTGTTTATACCCAGCCACAATCTAATACAGAATGAACTCTACAGGGTACAGTGGCCTTACCCCACTCTATCAAAATCTAGTGATAACCTTTCTGCCTCATGTTATTTTCCTTCAGCATCATTTTGTCCAACACCCACCCTTCCCTCTTTTGATCTTTGTGATGGGACACTGTCCAGTTTTCCTACCCCTCACTGGCCATGCCTTCCTACTACACAAGTCAAGTTCATCTTTAGAGATTAGGATTCTGCAGAAGAGTAGAGAAAGGGTCCAGGGAGGGAGGAAAAATGGAGGTTCTAGGAATTAAACTGACCAATTGCTACACTGTGTCACAAATATGTAATAACAAATCCTATTATTATGTATAATAATAATGCTTCAATAAAAATTGAAATAAATAAGTAAAATCAGGGAAACAAAAGAGAATTCTGCAGGGCACAGGTCTGGGGTGTCTTCTATTCTATCTCTCTACTCTATGTGATCTCCTGGGTTTAAATAATGGACCTTGATACTGACTTTCCAAATTGGTTCCAGGTATTCTTAAGTCAATAGTGGAATCTATGATCATTGACAATGATTGGTTTGAGGATGGGCAGGCCTAAGCCAGTTTGGAGCAGTAAGTTGTGAGCAAAGCCTTGCTGGGGGCTTCTGGAAAAGAAAGGGATTTGTTTATTTGTTTGTTTTGTTTTCCCTTAAGTGAGAGCTATAGTTATCTTTTCTCTTTTCCTTTTCTTCTCCTTCTCCCACTTCTTCTCTCCCTCTTTCCCCCTGTTGTCTCTTCTCTTTCCCCTCAGATATGAAGGAGGAAGCTCACAGTTCTGATTGTAACCATGCAAAAACTAACTTGGGGCTACTGAAGTCATTGTTTCGATGTAATAAAGAGAAGGAAATACGCCTCAAGCCTTTGAAGATCTTATTGAAGTGTTGGATGAACTTATCCTAAAGTCTGCTCACTTCTAGGCTTCTTCTTATGTGTGATGATAAATGCCATTACCATTAACCTAGTTTGATTTGAGTTTCCTGTTACATGGAGCAGGAAATAGTCTCATTGATGCAATCATCTATCTATATGCAGATAATGCTGAAATTTTTTTTTCTCAGCTGTAACATCTGACCTAGAATCTAGACTCATATATTTGGGCTTCCCCATCTATGCTCAAGTTAAACCCCAGGAGCCGTCTTGGGTTACTCTTTTCCTCTTACCCCATATCCAGTCCTTCCAGCAGTTCTGTCTACCTACAAAATGAAATCCCTAAATTTTACATTTTTCTCCTCTCTTCCTCTCCTCCTGAACCAAACTATCACCTTCTCTTACTTGGACTCATGCATTGTCCTCCCAACCAGCCTCCTGCTTCCTCCTGTGATCCCCTTAGAGCAGTTCAAATTATTAAGTCCAAGTGCAAATCAGATCATTCACTTTTCTGTGTAAAAACCCCAGTAACCTCTCAACAAATCTATCTTTGCTGGGGCTAGGGAAGTGGCTCAGTGGGAGAACACTTGCCTCACTTGCAGGAAACCCTGGGTTCAATCCCTAGCCCTGGGACCATCTTTGCCTAAAAGGTCCTACATCTTGAGCATCCTGATGAGCTCTCCAGCCTCATCTGACAATGCTTGTTTGTAAGGCCCTTCCTGCACTCTTCTATATACCCTTGGACCAAGCTCATCCCACTTCAGGGTGTAGATTATTTTCTCTTCTAGAAAGTTCCCTTTTCCCAAAACGTTATGTGGCTGGCTTCTCTCCTTATTTATGTCTCAGATCAAGCAACATCTCCTCAGAGAGACCTTCCCTAGCCAAGCCATTCTCCCATCATCCAGGTGTGTTGACCTCATTTGCTAGCGTGGTCATCTTCACTGACTGGCCTCCTGGTACATCTTTCTGGCTCTGCTTGCTAGAGGACAAGCCCTGTAAAAGCAGGAATCCTGTCAGTCTTGTCCACTGTTGTGTCACCCACTTCCTAGAACAGTGCTTATCACATGGGAGGCAATAAATAGGCATCTGTTAACTCGTTTGACTGGGTGAATGGATGGATGTAAGGACAGACAAATGGATTATGGAGAAACACACCATTGCTTTATTAACTAGCTTTCTTTTTTAAAAATTAATTAATGTATTTTAATTAGGTATATATGACAGCAGAAGGCATTTTGATTCATTGAACACAATTGCAGCATAACTTTACATTTCTCTGGTTGTATATGATGTAGCGTCACACCATATGTGTAGTTATACATGTACCTAGGGTAATGATGCCCATCTTATTTCACGACCTTTCCTGCCGCTATGCACCCTTCTTCCCTTCCCTTCTTTCCCTCCCCTTAACTAACTTTCTTGAAAAGACTTTTACAAACACCATTTTATTAGTCTGCATACAGTGAAGCCAGATTCTAAGTTTAAAGACACATTATGGTCATATTAGTTGGGGACCTTGAACAAAACAAATAAACTTCCTTCCTGTGACTGTTTTTTTTTCATACTTGAAATCAATGGTAGGAACAATCTCATAGGATTAATGTAATTAAGTGGAGTAATAATAAAGTCTGACACATAATAAACGTCATGCACATTTCACTATTATTTGGTATTACAGCCTCTCTGTAGAGCAGGAGTGGGCAAACTATAGTACACATGTCAAAACCAACATTCTGCCTATTTTTGTAAACAATGTTTTATTGGATCATAGCCAAAATATTCATTTGTATATTGTCCATGTTTTTTTTTTGCCCCATAATAGCAGAGTTGATCAGTTGCAAAAGAAAAGCAATAACATAATGTTCACAAAACTTAAAACATATACCAGGTGGCACTTTACAGAAAAAGTTTTCCAACCACTGTTCTATGGCTTAACCCAGGGGTTTATTTAAATAAGCATAAAGAGAGCAATGACAACTCTTTATAGTCACATCTTGCTGAATTTTTTAAAAATGCCACCCTCAGCCTTAAAATCTGGACCCTGGTTTGATCTTGTGGGTCTCAAATAATCCAAAGTTGCTTAGAAGCAAAAGGCAAAGCTGTGAGTGCCCAAGGATGAGACAGGCTGCCACACCTATGAAAGACTGAACAGCAAGTCACTTCAGCAAAAGCACACTGCTAATGGCTATTGTCAACTCTCCCAGTAATCTCCTTTGTAACAGACAGAATCTTAGTAATTACATATGGTCCACTTCTGGAACAGTCCATAGAAAAACAGGGTTTTCAAAGAATATCTTAAGCTTATAAGTGAAGTGGCAGTGCAGATATATTGACTCATCAAACCTTTCAATGTCAGCTCCTGGGCTATGCCTCCAATTTCTTGTGGCACAACACTGCAGGCTGACTCACACCAAGCTCAACTCCAGTCCAACCCCATTCTCCTTTGCCTGCCTCTACTGCAGAGATTGGAAAACAAAACAAGCCCCCAGCATTGGTTTCCATGAGAAACACTGATAGGTTACAGTTTTAGACAAAGAGATGTAAACGAGTCAGACACTGTGGGGCACACCTGTAATCCCAGCTACTTGGGAGGCTGGGGCAGGAAGATCACAAGTTCGAGGACAGCCTGGGCAACTCAGCAAGACCATGGTTCAATATACGAAATAAAAAGGGCTCAGGAGATGGCTCAGTGATAGAGTGCTTGCCTAGCATGCATGAGGCCCTGGGTTCAAGCCCCAGTATCACCAAAGAGGGGAAAAACCAGAAAATATTTAGGCAATTTCCAATTACTGTCTTGAATACAAACATAGTGATGGAGCTACTGACAATTACTGTGATTATGAGGGAACAGAGACATCAGAATCATCATGAGACTTTAATCTAAACCAACATCAGCAGTGCCTATATATATGGTGTAGGGAAATAAACCACTCTATGTAACCCACTCTGGCTGTGTTTTCTGTTATTTCTAACATTTTTTTTAAATGATATGTTTCCCAAACTGAGGAACTAATGAAAGCAACGTATTATAAGAGACAGGTTGTGGTACTAGAAGTTTGACCCATTTATCCACACTTATTAATGAGAGAACTTAGTGGCATTACGGTCATTTGCCTACTCTGTAATTCCAACTGTTCAGCTATTTCTGAGGGTTATTTAAAGCTCAGGTCCAAAATTACATGTGAACATAGTTATAAATGAAGTCCAAAGCTCTGTGTCACTATGGTTGAAGATCTGCCACCAAGGAAGATGATTTCAAAATGGAATCACAAATAGTCAATGCTCCAATACGAAGGGAAGAGAGAGTAAAACATACCATACTAAATAAATTGCTTTGGCATATTTTGAATTGTTTATTCAGAGAAATGGTAGACCTCTGTGGACACAGGAATGACTCTGAGATGCTACACTTTTGTAAAATAAATTTATACCCACACAAAGAGAATTCCACAAGTGAAGTAAACAACCAGGGGACATAAACAGGCTTTGCTCTCTGATGTACCCCTTAGCATCTAGGAGGAATTGTTCCACAGGAAGAAGAGCATGAGAGTCCGACACTTGGCCTGGCAGAGGTGACCACAGGTGACTGCTACCTGGGAGACTTCATTTGCACAAGGAGAGAACCCTTGCTCAATGTGCAGGTCCTCCAGAACCCTCCACAGCCCAGGCCACCTCACTTCCTCTGTAAGCCCAGGCTCTATCCCTTCCTTTACTTGGTAAGACTCAATTGTCTAGCCTTCCTCTTGAGTCTCATGCTGTGTGTTGGCTCCAGTGTTTCACTACATAATGAAATTTCTTATGTTTTTTCCCCATTAATCTATGAACTGATGTTCATTTTATAGACTCAAATTATCACAACTTCAGAGGGAAAAGAGTAAATTTAAAACTTCCCTACAGGGGGGTAGGAGTTTAATTTGCTTTATATTCTCTCTGAGCTTATCTGCTTCATCAACAGGAGTAGCTGGTCAGAGACGTCAACTGCCCTGTTCGATGAAAGAAAAGAGTATTTAAATAAGGGTTAATCATGCTTGCTTAGTATTGGAAGTAAAGGTTTGTCTGTTTTGAATTAGTTTAGGGTCCTGATTCTGCTAGTGCTGAATCTGCTTCTTCAATTTTAGAAATAAAATGTTAGGATTTTTAATGTGTGAAAGGAAAAAAATACATTAAAATATAGCAATAATCTTGGCATAATGGCATTATATAGCATTTACCCCAACTCTCAAAGAAAATAACTGTTTAACTGGGCCAAGAAAGAAAAATATGCAAGACTCGAGGCTATATTAAAGAGAGCACCATTTTCTATGTGGGAATATATATTATTGATGACCAGATGTTCTTAAAAAAAATCTGTTCTTAACCCATTTAACTAACGTAATCAAGACTAATTTTAACAGACCAGATTTTTTTATACTGAATATCTAAATAGCCATGTAGTAATAAGCTAGCTTAAGAAATATAATAAAAAACATCTTTAAGGTCTCCTTGTACTCTTTCCCTATCCATCTCCTTTCCTTCCCACTAGAGTAAACTCCATCCTGGATTTCTATTAACCATCCCCTTCCTTCTTTGTGGTTCCACCATAAATGTGAAATTTGTATGTGTGTGTGTGTGTGTGTGTGTGTGTGTGTGTGTGTGTGTATTCCTAAAAGAAATTATTTAGTTTTGCTTGTTTGCTAACTTTACTTATGTAGAAGCATCCTGTAAATACACTTAACATTGTTTTGATAATCATTCTTGTTTATACATAGTTATATTTCATTCATTTCTACTGGCACATAGTACTTCATATGTCAATATGTCAAGTTTATTTGTTCATTCTTCTGTTGATGAACATAAAGTTATTTCCAATTTTTTTTTGCTGCTATGAATGTCACCATGGTGCCATGAATATTCTTATTCTCTCCTGATACTCAGGTACAAGTTTCTTTAAGGGTATACCTAGAAATGGAATTTTTAAGGCATTATCTTCATCTTACTTGAAATTACCTAAATATTTTCCAAAGTGTTTATAGCAATTTATTTACCTCCTACAACAGTGTATGAGTTCCCATTTCTCCACATCTGTGTTAGTCAACTTTCTACTACTGTAACAAAATGCCAGAGACAATCAAAGTAACAAGAGAAAAGGTTTATATTGGCTCACAGTTTTGGAGGTTTCAGTCTGTGGGCAGTTGGCCCCACTGCCTGTGGACCTGTGATGAGATAGTACATACACTGTGGTGGGAGCAGGTGGCAGAAGAGCAGTTTGTGGAACAAGCTACCAACCTCATGGAGGCCAAGAAGGAAGAAGAGGGGATCAAGGGCATTGCCCCAATTACCTAACTTCCTTCTACTAGGCCCTACATATCAAAGGTTCTACTACCTCCCAATACTGCCTCCGGCTAAAGACCACACCTTCAACTCACAGGCCTTTGTAGGGCATTCAAGATCCAAACTATTTCAACATTGTCACCAAATACTGGTATCATCAGACCTGTTAGTTATTGCTGATATTGTGGATGTGAAATGCCATCTCGATACTTTTTCTGGAATATACCAGACATCCCCTGACGTCTATGTAGTCAGCTTCTTCACCTGAGGTCTTTGCGTATGTGACTTTTGCAGGGAGACAAAAACAACAATCCAGTTTCACTTTGCAGTCTCTGGCTATTTCCAATTTCCTTTCCCCCCTTTATTTTTCCTTATAGCACTTATCACCCATGGACAATGGTATAGGCTGAATTGCGTCCACCCAAAACTTATATGTTGAATTCTTAACCCTCCATAACTCAAACTATCTAGAGATAGGGGTTTTGCAGAGATAATTAAAATGAGATTGTTAAGCTGGGCCTTAATCCAATAGAAGAGGTGTCCTTAGAAGAAGAGGAAATTTGGACACAGATGCGCAGAGGAGAGATCAAGTAAAGACACAGGGAGAAGACAGCTGTCTCACATGAAGAGAGGTCTCAGAAGAAACCAACCTTGTCAACACCTCAATCACAGGCTTTTAGTACATAGAATTATGGAAAAATAAATTTCTGTTATTTAAGTAATTGATTCTCTGGTCCTTTGTTACAATAGCCTTAACAAACAAATAAAGGCATTTCCCAGTTTTCTAGCATATCACGTATATTGCCTTTGAGAGATTCTGAATTTATATGGAAATCCTGATCTGATCTCCCAATCTTCCTAGGCTCTATTTTCACCTTCAGTGCATATGTGACCTTCTAAAGTCTAAGCATTGGACCACCTGGAATCAGTAGATACTCCAGATCAATGCCAGCTTTAGAACTTTGCTTAAGACTCTGAACTCAAACTTCTCTGTCAGATCTTAACCATTCCATTCTTCTTCCTCAGCTACACAACACACTGTGTGAATGTGCGTGCACACGTGCAGCTTGCTGGGTATTATCAGATGTAAATCAGGAAAAAATTTTGATAATCGTATTGACCTTACCACCAGAAATTTAAAATGCTTTAATGCATGCATGTGAATAGCCTCGCTAGGATCTACTGAATCATAATTGCAAGCACCTAGCACAAAGTCAATATTTTGGCAAGCTCATTCTAATGTAGCTGGTATACCAATTGATTGGAAGGAATCACTGTCTGAGTTGGATGTCTTTTATTCATGGTGAAACTTCTAATGTAAGGAGAAAGTTCAGCCACACATGTTTGATACAGAGATGCTGAAATGCAATAGAGTTGAAACTTGCTTTGAAGGTATTAAATATCCATGTTATTTCTGGCTCAACATAATTAATATTTTTATTCTAAACTTAATGTACTCATCATTAATTGGTATCTTGAGATATATCCTTCCTACCTTTTCATACATTATAAAAGTGATAAAATGAGCAATTTCTACAGGATGACTTAGAAGGGGGTGCTTAGGGCCCACTGAGATAGTGCAAATTTAAACTAATCCTACACGTTCGGTTTGCAGACTGTACAATGTAAGTTTCAGTTTTCTGCTTCCTGCCGACTAGTTTCAGCACATTGAAAGTTTACTAAAAATTTGAAAGAGCAAAATCCTTATTTCCTGAGCCGTGCTGTGACAGACCTGTGATGCTGAAGTTGACAATCAGTGAACGGCGAGGATGGGGAAAGATGTGCGTTCTCAAAGTACCACTAATCAGGATTCTTTAAAAAGGTTATTCCTTTGGATGTCATGCAACCTTTCTCTAACTTAGCAATTATGACAATGTTATTAATATTATTTTTACCTTTCAAATAAATCTTATTTTCTTAATAAGCAGCTATCTATTTGTTTTTTCAAGAGGCATTCATTGAGCATCTGCTATTTGCTAGGCTTTATACAGAACAATATCAGATATATGACTCCTGCCATAACTTTTTTTATTATTTGTGCATTTTAATTATATATAATAATGGTTTTCATTGTGGTAATATACTTTCATGCAATAATGTTCTTTGATCAGACCCATCTCCCATTCCTCTCCCTTAACCTCCCCTAGTTCCTCTCCCTGATGCCCTTCTTCTTCTCTAAGTTTCCCTACTACTTTCATCTCATTTTCCCCTAGGGGAAAACAAGGAATATTTGTCCCCTGCGTCTGGCTTACTTTGTTTAACATTATAATCTCCAGCTCTATCTACTTCCCTAACAATGACATGATTTTATTCTTCTTTATGGCTGAATAATAATTTTGTGCACATACAACCCATTTTCTTTATCCATTCATCAGCTGATGGGCACCTAGGCTAATCCCGTAATTTCTGCACTAACCTTTCACGGCTATTTAATAGTGAGTTTTTTAAACGCTCTAGGTCACACTTTAACTGGATGAGAAACCAGTCCTCACACTCGGCTGAACCATTTTTGCATAACATGCACTTGGGAGTTTTCTTGGGCCCTTGGACATTACAAGGAACCTTAACATGGGGGAAAGGTGATAATGTCTACTGGAGTGCTGGGGTGACAGAAAAATGAAAGCTTCAACTAAAGCCCGATGATGAGACTATTTTAGCTAAAAGAACCAAATGGAGCCCTTTTTGTATCCTAAGAAAACTATGTCTACACGCAGAGAAGAAAAGAAGAGGCTCAGAGACTGAAGCAGCTTGAGGCAGTTTTTGAAAAGAGACTTTAGTTCTTTTTCCATGGCTCATAAATAATTGGGAGATTATGTAATGGTTTGGATTTAAAACTTTGCATAGAGTTTCTCCAATACTAAGAAGGTCTACTTGAAGATCCACCGATGTAGTCAAGTGGGAAACAGTTTAATTGGAAATATTAAGTACTAGATAGACCTGTCTACTTACTTCACCAACTGATCTAAAAATGCTGCTGAACTGAAGTGGTTCTTGTTAGAATGTCCACAACTCTCTTTGTGGCTTTAAAAAAGCGATTGCAGCCAATTCCTTTGCAAACATCTTGATATGGGCCAATATTGTTCTGTATCCCACTTTACTTTTTTAAAAATTTTTCAAATTTGAAAGGTATTCATCTTTGGCACACCCACTCCATTGGTTTACAAATATTCTTATTCTGAATACCTCCTTGGCCTGTGTCAAGTCATCCAAAAGAAGTCACATGACCCCTTTCCTCCAGGATAAGTATTATCAGAACAGAATGCTTTCTAGGTGGCTTTTCTCCATCCAGAAAATCTGCTCAGACCTTTCATGACTTTTAATTCCCAGTTGATGTTGCCCACATGGCTGACACACAACATCACAATTAAGAATTTACACAGCTCCACAGGCCTCTGCCCGTCTGGAAGCTCTGAGGTCTACATAGGCCTGACTGGTTTTCCAAGGAAAAGAGAATCTATTGCCCCTGGCCTAACCCCTTGACTTCCAACACCTTTAGCTACAGAAACCACAGCTCCTAAGGCAAATCCAAGGAAGCAGGTAGAGGGCACCTGTTAGTTCCTACCAGCCCTCCACCCACACCTGTAAGTTCTGATGCAGAACCCACATTACCAGGCAAGACTTCTCTTCTTCATGAGTTCCCCTGGAAATGAGAAGGGAGCAGAGAACTTCTAATAACAGAGAGCCTCAGAAAGTACAGGACCACAACTCTCAAAGCCTCCTTGGCCTCTGCCAAGATCAGTGGCAGAGCACTTGCCTGGCATGCTTAAGTCTCTGAGGTCAATCCCCAGTACTACAAAACAAACAAAAAAGGTCATGTTAGTTCTTTCCTCCAGTATAGGTATCCTCAGAACAAAGTTTTTTAAAATTTATTTTTAATTTTTATTTGTTCCTTTTAGTTGTACATGACAGTAGAATCTATTTGATATATTTATATGAGCATGGAATACATCTTATTCTAATTAGGACTCCAGTCTCGTGTATATATATGATGGTGAGATTCACTGTGGTATACTCATATGTGTACATAGGAAAATTAAGCCAAATTCATTTCATTGTCTTTCATTTTCCTAAATCCTAACCTTCCCTTCATTTCCCTTTGTCTAATTTACTGATCTTCTATTCTTCCCCTCTTCCAACCTTGTGGTGGGTTAGCATCCACATATCAGAGAGAATATTTAACCTTCAGATTTTGAGAGATTGGCTGATTTCACTTAGCATGTTAGTCTCCAGATCCATCCAATTACTGGAAAATGTTATAGTTATTCTTATTTATAGCTGAGTCTGAGTGATATTTCATTAAATATATATATACCACAATTTCTTTATCCATTGATCTGTTGATAGGCATATAGGTTGGTTCTACAGCTTAGCTATTGCGAATTGAGCTGCTATGAACATTGATGTGGCTGCATCACTATACTATGCTGATTTTAACTTCTTTGGATATATACTGTGGAGCGGGGTAACTGGGTCAAATAGTAGATGCATTCCTAGTTTTTTGAGGAATCTTCATACTGCTTTCCAAAATTGTTGCACTAATTTGTTGGAGTCCCACCAGCAATGAGTGAGAGTACCCTTTTCCACACATCCTTGCCAGCATTTATTATTACTTATATTCTTGAGAAGTGCCATTTGGGTTGGAGAGAGTTGAAGTCTCAGTGTAGTTTTGATTTGCATTTCTCTAATTGCTAAAGATGTTGAACATTTTTTTCACATATTTGTTAACCATTTGTATTTTTTTCTTTTGAGAACTGACTGTTTAGTTTCTTTGCCCATTTATTGATTGGGTTATTTGGGTTTTTTGGAGTTAAGCTTTCTGAGCTCTTTGTATATTCTGGAAATTAACACCTTATCTGAGGTGTGATGGTAAAGATTTTCTCCCATTCTATAGGCTCTCTCTTCAAGCTGGGATTGTTCCCTTTGCTGTGAAGAAGAAAACAAAGCTTTTTCTAGGAGGTTTTTCTCCCTATAGTCAATAGAAGTGACTTGCACAATTAAGTGGCTTTCCTTCAAGAAAATAAATCTCAAATCCTATCTAAGCAGGCATTATGATACACATGCATTTCTGTTCTAACCACAAAGTCACCACATTTCTGTGAATAGCAGCACACTTCTTGTTCCTTCTAAGTGGCAAAACAAGGAAGGTTTGAGGCTAAGAAATTCCATTGACAAATTCCTTCTCATATTTTTTCAACTTATTTTGAGCAGGAAGCTACATAGTTTTGGGGGGGTTTTGTTTTTGTTTTAATAGGGGGCATTGTTCCATGGTGCAATGTGTACCAAAGTAAAAAATAGCTTATTCACATTTAGCCTAGAAGAAAATCTACATATTATCAGAAGTGATTATTAGTTGAGGCTAAAAAAAAAAAAATAGCAGATGCGAAAGCCATCAAATTGTGCAGGCTAATTATCCCCTACCTTTGAAGAAGTGCAAAGGTCAAAAGGCTAATATGTAGCTTAATCAGAAAATTATGTAAATTAGCCCAAATCAAACAAATCATATAACCCCCATAATCAGTAAAATATGTAGCTCACTAGCAAATCAAATGAAATTTCCAGCGATTTGATCAGTAAAGAAGAAAAAAATCTAAAATCCAGGTAAAAGTTACATTTCGGATGAAGCTGATTTCAACATGCCAGTGAGTAAACACACAGCATTGGAAACAGGATATATCTTTACAAGAGTACGTGGGAACAATTCAGGGGAAATCACTGAAGTATAAGCAATAGGAAAGCAGTGCTTTTAGTCTGTTGAGTGTCCCAACACTTAGAATAATGCCTTGTTCTTAGTTGGTCTTTAATACATGTTTGTGAGTGAATATTAAATGAATTGTTCGAATAAAATTGTCATGAGAAGAACACAAC
This sequence comes from Ictidomys tridecemlineatus, assembly GCF_052094955.1. Lineage (NCBI taxonomy): Eukaryota > Metazoa > Chordata > Mammalia > Rodentia > Sciuridae > Ictidomys > Ictidomys tridecemlineatus. The sequence continues at coordinate 62,560,602 of NC_135485.1, forward strand.
AATATAAGTGTCAATGTAAGAAAAAATACATCTATGTACCACAATCTCAATTGCTTCCCAAATTTATTGTATGTACATGATGTTTGTAACCTTCCACCCTACCAAATATAGATAAGTAAAAAAGATAGCACTGAAATTAGTTTATTAAAAAATCAACAATAATAAGTTATTTGTGCTTATAAAAATCCCTATACTGAAGGCTGGGGATATAGCTCAGTAGGTAAAATGCTTGCCTAGTATATACAAGGCCCTGGATTCAACCCCTAGCACCACCACCAAAAAAAAAAAAAAAAAAAATCCTATATTGAAAGCAACTTCTTCATCACACTAGTCATATTAAATACTTCTCCTAAGTATGTGGAAACAAATTTTTAAAATAGGATGTTTTTGTTTTTGAGTCAACATGAAGTAAAATTCAAATATAATTGATTTGCAGAGTCAAAATTCATCTATTTCAAGTCATATCTTATTCTTACCAAACACTGTTATTATCTTGCAGTAATAACATTCTAAAATGACTGCTTTGTATCTTTCTACATAGTAAAGACACCATCATTGTTCTTTGACACTCAAAGAGTACCACTCCTCTGAAAATATTTCCCTTGTGTATTCCCAGGTGTGAACATGATATACTCAGGAAAAAAAAAACTTTTTATAGGGAATACATTGGTATTATTTACCATATTCCAGGAAAAACACTCAAGGCTAATTACAAAATTGTAGATGTAATGACACAAGTGGAACACTACTAAAAAAAATAATATATGGATGAGAAAACAAAGGCAGGGGAAAATGTGATATGGAAGATAAGATGAATTAACAGTGAAGTTACTTCACAGAAGGCAAACATGAGGTATAGGCACAGGTTTCCAAGCTTCCTGACATCCAAGACAAAGAGAAAGACATGTTGCATTATACTAAATATAAGTCATAAACCAGTCAGGAAAACAGCCATTCTTGGTACTGAGAAGAAAGAGAAAAATCTTTCCTTGATCCTCACAGTAAGATAGTGAATATTATTATAAACAATACCCTCAACAGCATCTTTCCAGTCAATAGTTATGAGTAGCATAAGGACTTTTTATAGGACATCCTTCAATATGAGGGTGAGCCACCAAAGAGTAATTCAATAAAATGAATGAAAGAAGCACATGGTAAGGTCCAGGCACTACCAGGACTCATCTGGTCTAATCCAGAAATGGATTGCAGCATGTTTATAGGAGTGGACAGGCCTCAAATCCTTCAGCCAATCTCCACAAATGCTGTTCTATGAGCTTTTAAAAATAACTAAGAGGTACAGGTTCAAAATCCTATTTCTTGATCAGGACAAATATAATATAACTATTAGATGCTACTAGGTCCAGATGAGTACAGAATCAGATACAGAACTAGATGCATAATTTTCAGAACCTTTTGCAAAAATGAAACTGCGGAAACTTTTGTTCAAAATTATTAAGAATTTCAAGTTGGGCATGGTGGTGCTAGCCTTTAATCCCAGCAATTTGGGAGCTTAAGACAGGCGAACCACAAGTTCAAGGCCAGTGTGCTCAACTTAGCAAGACCCTGTCTCAAAACAAAATTAATTAATCAAACAAATTTTCAAGATGATGACAACAGAACATTAAACCAACAATGAGTTCCCTCTGAGGGTGATGGATCACATCTGTGGAGCCAGCCTTGCCTATATCCTTTAACAGTCAGATTTTTCTAAGACATGCTCTTAGATGGCCTGGAAAGAACACCCTCCTTCCCATGGAGCAGGCCTCCTCCCACAGTGAAGACCCAGGTTCTCCCAGTCTATTTCATAGATGAATCAACAATCTTGGCATCCAGAGCTGAATCTCAATGACAAAAACAGGGAAACGTGGGCCTAATATTTTAAACCTAGACAGCTATAAAAATGAATGTTATCCAATGCCTACTTTGGCATTGAGGATCAAATAAAACTGGAACCACTGGTTACCCCAACTTGAATAACCAAAGTCTATCTCAAATTCATAAAGCCCCTCCCACGACATTGCACCTATTCTAGAGTTGAAAATCTGAGAGGTCAAAAAAAATTATATACTTACCAGTTACCTTATATTCTTACCTCTAGACTTTGCTGGGGTTTAAGGTACAGAATGTAATGGCTATGTTCAGCTCAGGGCCCAATGCGTCATAAAACTCATAGCAATAGTTCAACAGACATTAAGTAAACCCCAAATGAGTATCATTATCCCTAACACAGAGGATCAGTTTTCCTAAATAAAATGTACTATGTTAAAGGAAAGAAAAAAATATTCTCTATGAATGATGAAAAGAAATATCCCCAAAGAGGCCCATGACCTAAAGAGCAGGAATAGCTATCTTTGGTGTGATCCACACTCTTCTGAGGCCGTGTCAGCCTATGAATAAAATAATCATGATTAATAAGACATTGTGTTTCCTCATATAATATAATAAAATGACTCTTATTGCCTTAAACAACCACAGGGAAGAAAATATAATATTAAGCAATGATAGTACATTGTCTGAGAAATATCCCGGAATATATAATTTAAAATGACAAGAAAATGGAATTAAACAAATAGGAGCCACATTTTCTCCTCACCCTTAAGAGCATAGTCAGGGATGTGACAAAACAAAATTCATTCTCTACCCTCCCAGATACGAAAGGACATCTTATTTGTAGCTTTTGTAGAAAAGGCACCAAGATAACAAACAGAAAAACCAATTTCACCCGAGGCTCTGGGCAAGCTAGAGGAATCCCATTAGATTCAGCAGGAGTGTCGGAAAATAGGGCCATGCCTTTCTCCAAGCTAGTTTTCCCATCAAAACTACCAGCATAGTATTCAAATTTCATTTTTTATTTTATGGAAAGCTACTTCGATATTATTAGGTTTGTACTTCCTCTCAGGAGTCAGTATTCCCTAGTAGGACATAAGCTCACTGATAATAATTTGATTCATTTTTGAAATATCTGTGGAACAAACACGTGGAGGAAATAAACAAAGAAAAGAGAACTAGCTGGGTTAAAGGGGTTGTCGATAATCAAAACTTACATTCAAAGGTGAAACTTTCAAATAATAATTAATAAAATATATATGTATAAGAAATATTTATCATATTAACTGTTACAAAGATTAATATGATAAATATTTCTATATATTTATGCCTCATCTCTTTCCCTTAATGACATGGGCCTTAGCAAATTAAAAAAAAAAAATTAATAGAATTAAATTTTTTCATGGGAAATGGAGAAAAGTAAACATTCAAAATACAACAATAAACCAAGTGGTTGGGATTGAGTGAAAAGAATAAGTCTAATCATCCTAATAAACAGAACTAAGAGGATGTGTGTTAAGTCACGTAAGTCATTTTGATATGAGAAGAGGAAAGCCACTACTTTCCCAAGGGAGATAAAGCTTCTAACCTAGAACCAAACCCAGATAGGAATTTCCCCTGTGAGAGGGGAGGAGGGATCACTCAGTGACAAGGTGGACAATGTCTTTACAATTTCAAAGCAAATGCAGGAACATCTGTAAAGATAAGGAGATTAAAGAAACAAAGTAGTCGCTTTACATATCAAGAAAAACTTCCTAAAATCAGTGATCTTAGAGCATTAGTTTCACAGAACTTTGTCTATACATAAACATATAGAATCAGAGGTCAGTAAAGGAGACCATATAATCTTGCATAGATTTTGATAGGATTTTTCCCTGTATTCTATAAAAATGCATAATAATGGTCAAATTAGCAACAATGATTTTAAAAAACATTAATTTATGAGTATTAACTATACTCCTAGTTCTGGGGGAAGTCCTTCACAAATATTATCTTATTAGCACTCGAACCAACATTAATAAATACTATCTGATGTTTACTAAGGAGGAAACAGAAAGGTAAAGAAAGTTGGTCCCAAACTCATCACACAGTAAAATCAGAATTAAACCTTATATTTTTCAACTTCAAAGTAGCATCATCTTAGCCATTGAATCCTCTGGCATCCTTAGCAACAGTTATATCTGAAACCCACTTGTTCCTTCATGTTAGATTTTAGACCAGGAGACTCAAAGGTGCATTTTATTTTAGAAGGTAGAATAAAGTGTTGATAGTATATTTAGAAGAGTGATAATTCTGGAGCTTTGATATTCTATAATTTATTTCCTAAACTGCACTTTGAAGCCATTGAAATGATATCATACCCAAAGAATTACTTGAAGGAACTTGCCCTAGATCAGAGTTTCTTATATAGACTTAGCCTGGAAATAATGATGGAAATGAGAAATATTTGTCAAGAGCCCTAGGCAGCTATTAGTCGAATTGCTATACAAAAGACTGATTATAGCTGGGCATGGTGGTGCACACCTGTAATCCCAGCAGCTTGGGAGGTTGAGGCAGGAGGATCATGAGTGCAAAGCCCACTTCAGCAAAAGTGAGGTGCTAAGCAACTCAGTGAGACCCTATCTCTAAATAAAAACTACAAAATAGGGCTGGGGATGTGACTCAGTGATTGAGTGTCCCTGAGTTCAATCCCCAGTCCCCCCTTCTCCCCCAAAAAAGACTGATTATAAAGTCCCATTCAGAAAAAAGACTCAAAGCCTATAAAATTTAATAATAAGTAAAATTTAATTTACCAGCTAAGAAACAGACTTCTCATCTGTCCTCTGTGTATCCCCAACCAACGCCAAACCATAAAGGAATGGTGGTGAGTGGATGATGTGGCTGCTAGTCCTAAAATCCAAATCCCCCACAGGAGTTTGACAGAGTTTGGGCTTTACCCAACATTCCAAAGTAAAAAAACATGCAGAGTAAAATATAAACTCCATATTCAAGATGAACTTTCAACTTTTACTAGGTGTGACACCCAAGGAAATTATCTGTTTTTATTTTGATTTGGTCTCAATAATCTTTATTGATTTCAGAGTTAGGAGGACTAAGAACTTGGGGGAAAAAAGAAAATTAATTCAAAATAGTCATGGATTCATAGATTTTCAATTCTTCAAAATATGAGAGAAACATCTCTGGTGAGGCAATTAGATTTAAGAATGTCCTTCATTAATTAAAAAAAAATACTTGAAGGCTGGCATTCCCAAACTCCCTCTTGATCCTTTGCCTCAGTTCACTTGGGGATATAAGCAGGATTGAAGACTGTTCCATTTAGGTAAGCGTGAAAGGGAAAGACGGCTTTGATGTCACCTACAGGCTACAAATGCTGTAGTTTTTTTCTTTTCCTAAATGCTGTCCTATCATGCAACGTTACTGGATTGTGATATTTCCTAGATAATCAGTTCTAACTATGGAAGTGGACAGGAGAGCCGGGGGAGGCCATCACAATACCACATACCTCTAGAACCAATGGCTGGCTGTGGAACCAGCACACGACCCCAAAGAGACTAAGGAGTCCTCCTTGGACCACTCTAATGATGAAGAACATAGGGGAAAAGTGTTCTTATCCTATTGCACTGAAATCAACCATCTAACAAGTCCTCCAGGAATCATCTCTTTTGTTACCTACAAAAAGACCTATACCCACCTGCAAAGTGAAACAGAAATCAGAAAGAAATCCTGAGTGCAGAGCCCGCCTCAGCAAAAGTGAGGTGCTAAACAACTCAGTGGCAACTTTGTTTTAGCCACTTAGCAAGCCTGCAGTCTACTCCTGCATTTCCAGATGTTGGGGTGGGGTGTCAATAATTTCTCTCCTTTGGTTTACTATAAGTGGAATTAGGATTAATCTCTCTCACAATGTTGATTCAATGGTTAAAAGTAGGAGAACTCCAAGGTTATCTAAATCAGAAGCCCCTAAGTTAGGGATATTAGTGCTACTTCCCCTGATTTGTCTCATAATATGATTTCAAATAAATGTTTATATAGTGGTTAAACCTGTACTTTTATATTCATTGGAGACATTCTATCCATATAAAAATTATAAATCAGATGATAACAGAATTCTATAGCCCTAACTTGAGCCTAAATGTTAACTCTGCTCTCTTTATTATTTATCACCGCCCCCTGCACCTCCTCCTGCTCCTCACCTTCCCTTTTCCCTCCAATGCAAAGTGAAGACTGTTCCATTTAGGTAAGTGTGAAAGGGAAAGTTTTCTATTGTTGTCTAACTCTGGTTTCTTCTGTGTGAGAAGTCACAACTCAGAAATTTGGGCTTTCTTGATTATGGAATTTGAAGCTACTAGAAAGTTTAGCCCCTGAACTATAAGCCTTGATGTTTTCAATTATTAGGCCAGTGGATATTGGATCTATTCAGCTTTGTACAATGCCAGGATGTGAAATAGCACCCAGCAACTTTGGTGGTTAAATGTACTGCTCTATAGGCAGGCAGCATGGAAAATTAGAATGACTGGAGGGCATGGGGTGACACTAGGTTCCACTTGACTTCATTATCACCTAGAGGACAAAAATAGACAAAGCTAAAATACTCCCCTGATGCCATGTAGCTGAAAAGGCTGTCAATAGTCACTGCAGTATATCTAACAGATATCATTTTTAATAGCATATATTAGATATTTTCGAATGCTGACAAGCCTATGGAAATTCCACCCCTTAAATAAGCCTTAAAATTTTTAAAGGTTATAATTATTGCAAATGTGCAGTAAAAAGTCTATGCAGTTTAGGAAGATTCAATATGAGTCATAAAATTTTCTCTCCCACAAATCCTACTTCTAAATTTAACTATTAACAAAATTTTAATGTATCTATTTATAGATAGATAAATAGATCCACAAATACATCTTTGTAAGATATTATAATATTTCTCTCTCTACTGAAATTTTCTCTGATACTTAATTCACAAAGCAAAATATAATTAACAATAAGGCCACTGTACGCTAATGGTCCTTGGAATAAAGGTGGTACATTTTGCAAATGAAAAATCACCACTAATTTCTTCTTCTTATAAACTTAATGGTTTCTTTCTCTTTGCAGAATTGCCACTGAGTTTTGTTCTCAATGATGAATTACAATGAGCTCTTTCCCCTACATCTGATCTATTCTATGCTGTTTTCTACATTCTTAGATTTAACCATCAGTTTGGTAGACTTTCCTATTTTTCAGGAAAAATTTAACAAAAATAGAATCTAAAAATCCATTCCATTTCTATACTGAAGCAAATAACATCTTGCGGTGTACTTGTTTATGTATGAGGGAAAAAGAGATCTTTCACAGAGTTTTCATCAGGTAGCAGGTCCTGCCATGAAAGTAGCACTCCATCTCTACTCAGGAACGTGTTTATCTATGAATCATGCTCATGCCTGCACATTTATCTCAATATACACAGAAAACAGTCTTTTTTTTCATAACCCTAGTTCTTGACTCTTTTTTTTTTTGTAGCAAAAGCCTCTTTATAAGCACCAAAATGTCACCTCTAAGTGTGAGAAAACACATGCTTTCACATAGCACTAACTCTGGTTTCACAGATGTGCCAAGAAGCCCCCAGGCCTTCCAGAACAGTCATGCAGCCTTGAAACTGAACTTTAAAAGCAGTTGAGGAGGTGCCGTCTATGCGAAGCTATGTCCCCGTGCATTCATCCTGACATTCAACACAGTGTATTCCTAGTGAATTACGAAGATTAAAAAAAAAATAAAAACACACAAGCTTTCCTCACCAAGAAAATACTAAGCACACCTCCAAGCTAGTTTGCCCCTCTCAAGCAGTGCCTGGTTGCCATAGTTACCGCCTTCCCAGCTTCATTTACCTCTGGAGGGAGGACACCAGACACCAATGAAGGGTCTATCGCCAACTATGCTGACTGAAGTTGCCCAGGTTGTTTCTGTGTACACTGACTACAAAAGAACAATTAATGCAAATAGATTCCAATATGAAGACATTTTTTTAAGGCATAGGAAGGGCTCTTGGCTTATCTTGCATCTCTGTCTTCTTTTTCTTTTTGAGGGCAATGTTTTGATACTGAAACTTTAGTTGTTCTATCAGAAACATTTTTTTATGGACAGTTTAACATACCTCTCCATGTCATGATAATTCCGGTAATTCCTATCTATAGATTATTAAATAAAGGTCTCTCTTTTTTTCCAGTGCTGGGGCTCAAACCCAGGGCTTTGCACATTTTGAGCACTCTACCAAAGAGCAAGGCACCCAGACCAACAACTGGTAACATGGAATGAAGTTTTCCAGAATAAAAAAGAAATAATAACAACAATAACTTTTTTTTTAAACTAATAACAAATTGTCCTTTTGGGTCTATGGTGCATCTGTGTCAGTGTCAATTACAAGAAACAAAAAGAGTTGATCAGAAGAAATATAGAATGACTGAAAGCCCAGGATCTATTCAATTGGAAGTAAACTTTAATAGACTAATTTTGCAAAATAAACAAAGAAATTACAAGATGCCTGTCCACAATACCAAGAGCCTTGCCTCTATTTCTCCTTCAACAACTACCACCAAAATGGCAATGATCTAGGGATAAAAATCCCCCCAATGTAATATAAATTCATACTTTGTGTCTTTATCTGGTGTTTAAGAACATACTAAATTTTCAGTAAGGAATTTTAAAAGTTACAAGAGATTTCTTCTTCTTTTTTAATTGGTTCTTTTTAGTGATGCATGACAGTAGAGTCCATTTTGATGTGATTATACTAGCATGGAATATATCTTATTCTAATTAAGATCTCATCCTTGTGTTGAACACAATGGTGGGAGTGTGCTTATATATGAACATAGAAAAGTTATGTCCAATTCATTCTACTGTCTTTCCTGTTCCCATTCCCCTTCCCTTCTCATCCTTCGCCTTTGGAGTTTTTAATTCAGTCTAATGGCATTTGAAGTTCCAAACCTCAGGAGGAAATACTACTAATATTTATCATATTATATTCAGGGTCTAAAAATCGATGTGAATTTTTTAAATTGTTGGTACATATTTTCAAAATTGTCCTTTAGAAAGACTATACCTTCCTCCCTGACAGTTAATCAAAATGCCCATTTCACTGAACCACTGGTATCAATAAAAAGACATGTTCATATAAAGAAGTTAAAATTCCTTCCATTTTGCCAAAATCCTTTGATCTCATTGAGAGATCAGCAAATATTTTTTGTAAAGGAACAGACAATGAAAATTTTAGGCTTTGGGGTCACGTGGTCTTTACTGCAAGTATTAACCCTGCCATTGCACATTAAGAGCAATCATAATCAACTACATAAATGTTCATATTGGTTTTACAATAAACATTTATTTACAAAAATAGTCAGCTGGCCACCTTTGGTCCATAAGCTATAGTTTGCCAATTAGTCTCAAAACTCTGTGTAGTCTTCTGATTTTAAAAAAAACAATCCACCTTTTAAAAATGTCTTTATTAGCATAATATAGTTATACATAATAGTGGAGTTCAGTCTGACATTTTCATACATGCATTGCAATATAGTTTGCTCCATTTTAGTTCCCAGTACTTCCTCTTTCTCTGCCTTCTACCTCCCCCTGTTATACCTTCTTCTACTGCACTAGTCTTCCTTCTATTTAATTTTTGTAATTGGTGCTTTATAGATATACATAAAGAAGGAATCCACTGTGGCCTATTCATATAGGTACATAGCATTATTTGTCAGTTTCATTCTGCAGTTCCTTCCTTTTCCCATCCTTCCTCCCTCTCCTTCAGTCCTCTTTCTCTACTCCACTGATCTCCCTTCTACTTTCTTGAGACCATCCCCTCCCCTTTTCCTTATTTTGCTGTAAATTTTGCATGTGAGAGAAAACATGAAACCCTTGACTTTCTGATTCTGGCTTATTTCACTTAGCATGATGTTCTCCAGTTCCAATTAGCAAATACCATAATTTTCCTCTTATTTATGGCTATGTAAAACTTCACTGTGTATACATACCACATTTTCTTTATCCATTCATCAGCTGATGGGCATCTGGATTGGTTCCATAAATTGGCTATTGGGAATTATGCTGCTATAAACATTGATGTGCCTGTGTCACTACAGAATGCTAATTTTAATTCTTTTGGATAAACACCAAGGAGTAGGATAGGTGGGTTATAGGGTGGTTCCATGCCTACAAGTCTTTTGAGGAATCTCCATACTACTTTCCAGAGTGGTTGTACTAATTTACAGTCCCACCAACAATATATGAATGTACCTTTCCCCCCACATCCTTGCCAGCATTTATTATTTGTACTCTGGATGATTGCCATTCTGACTGGAGTGAGATGAAATTTCAGTGTAGTTTTAATTTGCATTTCTCTGATTGTTAAGGATGTTGTGAACACTTTTTAAAATATATATTTGTTGGACCACTTGTATTTCTTCTTTTGAGAAATGTCTATTTAGATTTTTTATTAATTGTATTATTTGGATTTTTGGTTAAAAAAATCAATAATTCTTAGAGAGCTATAATTGTATGTGTGTTCTTTTTTTCTACTGACACATACAATTTGTCCATATTTGTGTATGTATACATATATATATTCATATTGTAATACCTATCACAATGTCATTTACCTTAAGAGAACAAAAAAAGAAAGGACAACTTTAAATTGACAGAGTAGAGACTCTCTAACTTCCTAAAATGAAAATCTCCATCATCACAGCTCAAGCTTACACAGCAGTTTACAGCTTAGAAAGCATTTGTCACTTGTTATCTCATTAGATCTTCAAACACTACGAGGTGACTGATTATGCCAGTTTCACAGATGGGGAAACCAAGGCTCAATTGGTTAGCTCTGAGACTTGAGCCCATAGGCGACCTTGTCACCACAATTGCTGTGTAAGTTGTGCACAAATCAGAAACGTCGTTGCTGAAAATTCCTCTGATAGAGCACACCCAGCACAGCAAAATTACATATCTTACCTCTGCTTTTCAGGTAAATTGTTTGTTTTCTCTTTAAGACCTGAAGATTTTGTCAGCAGGAACGAGTGGTAATTAGTAAGATAAGAGAATGATCTTGTATTCTAGTCTGCTAATGTCTGTTTTGTGCCAGAATTATCCCTGTGGCACTAAGCCAGGGAGAATGAAGTAGATATAAATGTCTAGGCAAAAGCCTGAAAAATAAATTCACAGGAAAGAAAATATACAATTAGGGAATGAGCAAACTAAATCCAAAGATATTTTCACAAGCTTTGACAGTTCTTGCAATAGAGAAGAGAGATTCAGATCGCCAAATAGCATAAGAGAGCTGCATGTTTTTTTCCTTCAAAGAAAGATACCAGGAAAGGCACTAAAACATATTGAAAGAAAGATGTTCTTAATTTTTTCTTAACTACAGAGGCAGTGTTATTCTGTGACCACATAGAACAGTCTGCTGAACTTCACCATTTTTTTTTTTTTCCTAATCTGTATGTCTGGGCTCTCTGCACACTCCTTAGGCAGACACAAAAGGGAGTAGGCACAGCTCTTGTATTTCAGCACCTGTTCTGGAATGCTTAGAGCCAGTCACTCTTCATCTTTGCTGGTGAGGGACTCTTCTGTTCCTGGTTGTTAAGGAGCCAGGCCAGTCTATGGGCCATGTTATTTCCCACTTAACTCCTGCCGTTCTCCAGCCCTTGAGGCTGGGCTTTATGAAGTCCCTCACAAATTTTTCTTCCCATATTTTCCAGTTTGCAGTATCCTGACCTTTCCTCTGAATGCAGGAGGCAAGTGAGGTTGCATTCTAAGTAGCAGGTTGCTTTACTGCCAGCTCTGCTACCTGCAGAGGGCTGGGTTCTCAAAGTACCTGCAGTTAAAGGAGTAACGTCAGCACTATATTTTGAAAAAAGAACAAGCCCAGAGACAGCTGAGGCTCTTCTCTAGAATGCAGAAGGGAACTGTTTGGATTTTTCTTGGAAAAAACAGCCTTAAAAATGTCTGCAGAATTCAGCTACCTAAGCAATATGTGATCCGGTGATAGACAAATCTATGAAATGAGTAGAACCTAACTGAAGAAGGGCAAATTGCAGAAAAGCTGGCAATCAGTCTCAAGATGGTAAGTAACAGCACCAGAGGGTTTATAGTGCCAGCCCCTTTCATTAAGTTATGTAAGCTCAGCCAGCAAGTTCTGCTGTCTGGACTGCATCTTGTCCATTGTCAATATGGGAAAGACAATGCAGGCTATGATATTTGTGCACAGATGAAAGGAGAGTGAGTTTTGTAAACCATCAAGTGCTATCCCAATGTCAGGAACCATTACACAGTCATAGATCTCACCCTGCTAAGGATCACTAGGGATGTCAGAAATGATTCTTGTGCAGGTTTATCAATACCCCCTTCAAGATGTACTGAACATCCTCTGGCACTTCAATAGCATTCCAGTGTGAATACCTGGCAAAGATCCAATCTCCTTGCATACAAAGGTGCTTTAGGGGAGAAGACCCATTAAGAAGGAAATGGAATTGTGTCTATGATTTCAAGGTTTCTGTCTGGACCTTGTTGGTCTTTCTCCTCTCTCCCTGAGGAAGAAGGTGAAGTGCACATGGCAAGCCTTTGTCCTTGTACTAGCAAAAAAGAGAGAAAAAGAAAGCTAAAAGTTTAAAATTTGATTAAAAATATGATCGGAATGAATCACCCTATCCAAGTTTGTGTATTCTTCATATAAAGTACTTGATTACCTTTCTTTTATACCTGTCTTACTGGTCCTAAAACAATTGATTCTAAATCAAGGAAACCATTTCTATGAGAAAGAATCTATAAATGTTCTTTCCTGACCATTATTATACTTTAAAAAGTAATATATTCTTTTTGTAATGGGCCATGTGAAATTGCCTTTTTAAAATAGATCGGACACATTCAAATACCAACAATTTCATATAATTTCATCTGGTCAGAGATTGAACTAGAAGCAACCTAAACAACTTTGTATGCCAGGAATTCAGCCTAATGTTTATTAAATTGTGACCCACATAATCTACTTCTTATCACAATTTTTGTTCCAATTCATTAAGTGCTTATTTAAATCTTTTAAATGTTTTTTAAACTTTTAAATTGAAGACACAGTATTTTAAAGGAAGTAATAGAGTTTCTACCATTTAAATCAATTTTTAAGGGGAGCTACTCTTAAAGAGAGCTGCCTCATTAAAAACAAAAACAAAAACAAAAACAAAACTCCACTCCCTTAAATAATGGAATTCAGCCTTTGTATCCAAAGAAACAAATGATAGGAGCTGTAAAGAGAGATTTATTTATTTATTTATTTATTTTAATAAAAAGAGTCCCACAGCATTTATTTTCATCTGGTAATAACATAGGTCATCAAAACAATGTGAACTAATGCTTTAGAACTATATTCCAGGCAAAGGGCAGCTAAATTAAAAAAAAAAAAATTGTTGCTTTCTCTGTAATTTCCCACTTCATTGATCATTTCTAGTTGGAGACACTTTGTAGCAGAGTAATATTATCTCCTTTTAGCATGATCCGACCCAGCTGTTTTCTTGACTTTGTTTTAGAATGAATCTCTTCTGCATCATCTAATACAAGGTTCATGTATTCATCAAAACCAATAATACAGCCCTCTATCCGCATATTCACTTGCTCATAGAGCCACACCTGAATCCGGGATCTGTTTTGCAAGTATCTGAAGATGAGGTTCTGTACCACAGCAGTTAAGGACGAAATCCATCACAGCACAGGCTCTGCTCCCTGAAACTGAGGACCGACCCAACCCTCATCCCAACTTCGGTTTCTGAAGGCGAGCTCTGGTGCCTACTTCAAGAAGGGCCAAACCGGGCCTTCGCTGGGGGGCGGGGGGGGGGGCGGTGGGCGGAATCATCCTCCCAGAATCTCTCTTCCTCCTACCCTAGACTGTGAACTCCCGCTTTCACTCCGTATCCACCTAACGTTGTCTCCCCTCCTCTCTCCCCGCCATTCCTGCACTTCTCCCGCAGGGGCGGCCCGAGCCCACCCCCCACGGTTCTTCAACTACCCGCGCTTTCTCCTGGCTCCCGAGAGAGATTTATTTAAGGAATTGGCTCATGCTATGATGGAGGATGGTATCTCCAAAATTCACAAAGCGGGTCATCAAACCAGGGTCCCAGGGAAGAGCTGATCCTGCAGTCCAAGTCCAACAGCTGCTAACAGAATCCCCAATCTTTTGTTCTATTCAGGCCTTCAACTTGTTGTATGAAGCCCACCCACACTAAGGAGGGTGGCCTGCTTTATTCCAAGTCCATCAATTTCAATGTTCATTGCATCCCAAATGTTAATTTCACATTCCTCATAGAAACATCTAGAATATTGTTTGGCCAAATATACTGACATCACGGTCTAGCCAAATTGACACAAAAAATTAATCATCACAACCTCATGCAGAATATTCTACATACTATACTGAGTAAAATTATAAACCAGAGGAAAAATGTTGTCTCTCTCATAACCACTAAATTTATATATTTACTTTACCATAATAAAATGGTGGCTATTTTTCCAATGCATCCTTACACGAGAACTTGCTGCTCTCATACCCTTAAGACAGATGACAAGCAGAACACAGGCAGACAGTGTCCCTTTCTGGTACTATTTCTGAGGGAGATCCCATTTCACCTCCTTCAAAACACAATGTGACATGTTTACCTTCAAAATTCAAATTCAGTTTTGAGAATTTAATCAAATATCCTGAGATAGAATTTTTTTTTACAACCAAATTTGGCAACCACTCACACAATGAAAAGTCACACAGTCTCTTCCTTTCAAAATCTATAGAGATTCTGCTCTGCTGAACTACCTAGGAAGGAAGAGAAAAATGATCCAGAGTCAGGAAACACTGAATTATTTTTAAATCTATCAATCATCTTTCCCCACAAACCTCTAAACTCATTCACTTAAGACTTCATTTGCTTAACTGATCTTTATAGAGCCCATTGAGAGGTAAGTAATAACAGTAACTAGAAAAACTCACTTTGAAGTTCACCTGCCATTCATTCAGGGGTTCCAAAGGCTTCAGCGGCTCCAGTGGGCAGGCTCTGGGAGAAACTGCAAAGCCCCCTGGGAGTAGGGAGCAGGGCAGTGATAAAGGCAAAATTAACCTTCTGGCAATTTCCCCCGCTTTGAGGACTTAAGCCAGCGTTTAATCTCATTGGGATGTGGTCTTTCCTGTTGGCTTTTAAAAATTAAATTTGTCAAATACAATTCACCTAATCTTATATGTAGTATTCTTATTAGGGTATTACCATGTAAAATATATTATCATTATAAGACTATTACAAGGGCTAAAGCTCAGAAAAATAGAGCAATTATCATCACTTATAGATCCATGGAGAAGCAGTGTGGCATAATGGAGAAAGAAGTCTCATAAATTTGATTTCAAAATCCACTAGGTGGGTTCAGAACTACTTCAGTATTCATGTCCACCTTCTTCCCCATCGGGCATTTCCTGTGGTTTCTATCTAGATCTCCTGGGTCCTTCTCCTCTCTCCCTGAAGGAGGAGGTAGGGCACCTAGGGCAAGCCTTTCCCCCTCTTTGTATCAAGAAGACTAATCCAGCAGGTGCACAAGAGAACTAGGAGAGAACAGTGCCCCAGGTATTTCACTCTTCAAGAACTTTGTAGTATAAATATATCATAATAATATACTGAATGAGAATCTTAACCTGATATAATGCAGTTTTATCTTTAGCCTTTCATTTTATCTTCTAAGAGATAATAAGAGTTTTTCTCAAGATCCTCTTCTTGTGTTTTCTCTGAATCCTTGATAATGATTTCCACAATGCTAAGCACGTAGGAGAGGCTGAATGAATATGTAATGATCTACTAGATTTTTGTTTGACTCTTTATTTCTGGGTAAGCAGATTGGAGTAAAAGAGGAAAGGATATCTGTTTTATTCAGTATGTTATTATGATTTTATTTGAGTGGGAAAACAAATTGAGCACATTGCTTGTTATTTCCTGAAGATTTCACTGTATCTCAGGCATTATAATATTCCAGAGGTGTGGAAATAAGGCCTACACCAGAGGCCAAGAAGAAAAAGAACAAAAATGGCAATCAAGAATCTCACAGGTGAGATGAAAGGTATATGCTGTGCTTGACCTTTCCTTTCTCTTTCTGTGTGATTCCCTGGAAAGATCTAACTAGTACCTGACACATCTCTCCCACTGTCAACCTCAAAGTCCCTCTACTCTTAGCCCTGGGCCACAGCTGATTGACAGGGCAGACACCTGATCCAAACCAAACCAATCAGATTTGAAACTAGGACAGTGTCTCTGTAAGGCTCAGCTATAATTAACTTTGGGACCAACCTTCCACAATAGAGCAGATATGCCACCAGTTGTATTGAGCAAAGGAAGCTGGTCCCAGCGAGAATGAAGTCACTGAGAAGAAAGGAGAGGAGGAGAGAAAATTCCTGTGCCTATACCCAGTCCCTTTCTCAGATCAGTCTACCTTCTTAGTTCTAGCATCCATCCAGCATTCTTACAAGTTAATTGTCAGTTTTTGTTTAGTCTATCTGAATTGATTTCTGTTACTTGAGACCAGGAGTCCAAGTTAATACAGTGGGGATCTATTTGGAAAGATAGCAGGGAAATGGAGAAGGAAACATAATCTAGTGCCTTTCTGGACAGATATATTCATGATAAAAATAATTTCTTTCCAGTGGAGCCTTCTGAGCTGACTCAGGCATTTGGTATTTCAGTTACCCATAGATTCAACCATCATTGTCTTCATCTGGCTTCTTAAATCTGAAATACAGTAACCCTGAAGTGCAAAAAGGTTCTATGTGGCATGCGCTTTTTCCTCTAGCCTAGCAGATGCACAGCTGCCCTTTGGGAATGTGCTATTTTTTCAAAGGCCATAAAAGGATATTCATTACCGTTGGTAGGATCACATACACTCTTGGGGGAGGCCACACATCATGAATATGTAAAAGGAAAACTACCATAGGAAATGTTTCCCTCCCATGCTTGCTGACTTTTAACATTATTTTTATTTCCATTTTCTTTACTAAGCTTTTCATGCATGCCAAAAATTCTCATTGGTTCACCATTCATTTCTATGCCATTGATACAAGTTCATTTGCATTTGTCCACCATCTCCATGCTTCTTCCTTGTTGTTCCCATAGCATTCATACATACTTCTATAATATTGCCTTCTAAAGCACTATTTTGTGTACATTTTTATCTCTCTGTATATTGGAAGAGGCCATGCCTTCTTGCTATAACCCCAGTGTCCCATACATTGATAAGAAATAAATGTTGGTTGAATGAGCAAGTGTGTGTGTAAGTAAGTGAATGAATGACCTTGCTCCATCCAGCATTTCTGATATTTCAGTCATTTATTTTAAATGCATCTCCCTTTCTTCTTTTGTCAGAATAATTGACCAGCATGCTGTCTGACTGAGCTCCTATAGGTATTCGCCTTCTGCTTTAACCCTATAGTCTTTTGCTGTGTCTTCTTGGCCAGGTGACAGTCGGTCATTCAACCGAACATTTATCTAGCTGTTGTTGTGAAGGTGTTTAGTGGTTGTGATTAAAGCTCGAATAGTTGATTGATTTTAAATAAGGGAGACTGACCAAGATAATCTGGATGGGCCTGATTCAATCAGTTGAAAGGTCTTGAGAGCAGAACTGAGGTTATCCTGAAGAAGAAGTCATTCTAACTGTTGGCAGCAGGTTCAGACCATGTCTGAGAGTTTCAGCCTTCCTTTCCTGACTGCCTGCCCCACAATTGTGTGCCCAGTTGTCTCTTGTAGGTCTCCTCCCACTTTCACTTCCTTGGGTCAACCTTGACTGATATAAAGATTAACAAGCCTTGTGTCAGTTGCTGTGATTCACTGGCCTTAGACTTTCATTTCAACCCTTCCTATCCAATGATTTTACAAATGGCCACATCATACCAGCTGAGGGTAACCTCAAGATCTTTTAGCATGTCCTATCGGCACTACAAGTTTTTGCATGATCTGCAGAGAGTCAAGCATGACATATCTATTCACCTCTTCCTTTGGAATGGTTTGGGTTTTTCCCTTCAATCATGTTTTTCCCATTACGTATACTATATTAAAAACATTGTGACATTCCCTGACTGACTTCCTTCAGTCTTGAAGGTAAATTCTACTATTGTAAGCTTTTAGTACAGGGGGTAGCTTCCAATTTCTACTATCTTTCTTAGTCTTTGACATTCATTCTTTATTTCTTCTTTATTCTATTTGCCCAAGGTTAACCATAAAGTCCTCAAAAGTTTTGTCCAGGGGTTTGGGATGTAGGAAGTGAAGCAAGTCCTGGGTTTAATCCCTAGCACACACACATACACAAAGTATTTACTTCCTCATTTTGGGGTGGCTTAGGTTTGTTTATACTTTTCCTATTTTTAATATCTCTCTCTCTCTCTCTCTCTCTCTCTCTCTCTCTCTCTCTCTCTCTCTCTCTCTCTCTTGCCTTTAAGTCAGTGCTACTCTACAGTGAAGTTTATCTGCACAACTTTTCCTTCAATGGCACTTGACTTCACCACTTTTCATTTATGAGCTGACTAACACTTCTCTTCATTGTTTTAATAGGAGTCTAATATTTTTTGAATTTTTACCTTTCAAGCTTCCTCAGACTTTTAGAAGAAGAGAGATTCATTTGTTGCTACAGATGGAGTCTCAAACAGCGTCTTATTCACTTTATGTAGCACACTGATCACTGTGTGTTGTGGGACATAACACTATTATTATTGCTATTAACTGGCATCCTGGTTTTATGCCCATATTGTAAGCTCCATGGGAATGCTGGGCTTCAATCCCAACTCTGGCCTCCTCATTCTAACTAGCTGGCTTCACCTCTCAGGTATTTATTGCTATTGGCACCACCATTTTTTCTCCAAGTATAAATTAAATCTCTCTCCTAAATTGTCATTTTCACAAAACAAAAAGATATACATCCTTGAATAGGTTTTCCAACTTAGATATCTTTTTTTAAAAAAATATTTATTTTTTAGTTTTAGGTGGACATGATATCTTTATTTTATTTTTATGTGGTGCTGAGGATCAAACCCAGTGCCTCATGCATGCTAAGCGAGCGCTTTACCACTGAGCCACAACCCTAGCCCCTCAACTTACATATCGTTTGAGGAGGAGATGAAATGAAAATCTTTCAGTTTTCACAAACCACATCTTCTAACTCAGATTCCAGGAAGAGAAATCCCACCTGCATGTGGCTCTCCTTTCTTTCTGCATGAATAATGGCTTCTTCTTTGAATTCAGCTTGATTGTTGGAACTAAAATTACATTGATTTTCTCTTCTTTCCTTACTTCTGGAGAATAACACTCTTTCTATGTTATTTGTGCTTACTCTAACTTGTATATATTTCCCCCTAACGATTTGGTTTTATCTTCTTCCACTTCACCTCTTGTCCCAAGTAAAAGTCTATCTTCCTAGGATCTCCCTCTCTCTTCCACCATGCCCTTTTGCTATTTCTTTCCCAAATGGTTCCAGACAATTTGGACTCCTGGTGCAGATCCAGCTTGCCTGCCTGGCTTGGTTTTAGAAATGATCATCAAGCAACCAGTACATGGAGACAGGACACAGAGGAAGATTGAGTCTTGTGAATTAAGGAACTGAGATCCAGGTAATGAGGAGAGGCCCAGGAACAGCTAAGTCACAATATGTGCCTTGATGGTATGAGCTAAACCACTAGCCTCCTGCTTTTACCAGCTCCAAATCATCCATATTGCATTTAGAAAGGAAGATCTTTCTAAAATGCCACTGTCCTTCTCAAAATTCTTCATTCTACGTTAGCGATCAGTCTTCAACTGACCTCTGCTACTTCTCATGCCTCGTCTTGCATCACACTTTCATTGGCCTGTATCTCAGTGTGCATAAGTATGAGTGCGTGGTGTATGTGCATATCTGTGCATGGAAGGGGGCTGAGTTAAGATAGAAAGCTTAAAAGAAATATAGAAGTCCAAAGGTGTAGGTAAAAAGCATGACAGGTCTGGAAATGGACACAGATAGCTATTAAAATCAGGTCTGAGCCAAATTTTGGAGTAAGAGTGAAAGCCATGGGGTCAAAATCAAATAAGATAGTGGGAGTGCTCAGGTAGTGTTCAGGTTTGGCTGGGGTAAAATTTGGTACATGTACTTCTTTTGTGATAATTCTCTTGGGCAGTGGGTCTCAAGGTCATCTTGGATTTGCCAGCTGGCACACCTGGTGTGACTAAATAGTTGAGGACAACATTGGGCTGAGGCCCCTCCCTCCCATGACTCAGGTGTTGGAAGCTATTGTTAGCCTCTAGGGTAATGATGTTTGCTCTTATACACTGCTGTCTCTGCCCTCAGCTTTGAGAGCTACATGGAAAATAAGGATTGGGCAAAGTTTCTAAAGAGCAGCTGTGCTGGGGAGCAGGGAAAGTGGAAATGGAATGCCATCTTTGTTCTGGTTTTTAAATAGCTTCCAAAAGTGGTCCAACAGATTTTGACTGGGACAGATTTTGTATTTGTGTTGAGAAAATAAGGTTTCTTCCACTCAAATTGTTTCCCTGATGTCAAATTGTTTCCCTGATGTAAAGCTTATGGATTTACTGTTTTGTTAGAAAAGCCTTTGTATTTTTTGTGCTAGGGATTAAACCTAGGGACTTGCACATGCTTTGCTTCTCACATCCCCAGCCCTTGGACAGTTCAGTACTAAGAGAATTAGTACTGAATTGCCTTTTGATATAGAAAAAGAATATCTCACTGATCTTCTTAAGTAAGTGATAGTTTTTCCAAGTACCTTCCAGATGTTGGAGTTATAGTAGTGTTTGAGAGTGAAAAAGAGAGGGGAGATAGAGAGAGCGAGAAGCTATGGGTTTCTGTATGGAGGAGTGTTTTAATTGTTATACTTAGTTTTAGTGGTGCTGAGATATATAGCATAGCAAGCTATATGTAGACAGGGTCAGGATTCTACACACCACATTCCACAAAACCATCAGTAAGAGGATAAGGAGCAGAGGGCAGATGGTTTTGGACAAGCAATATTTTGAATGGCACTTTCTAAATACATGATATAAATTGATACCTGGTATCAGAGCTCAGGTTTTACATTAATTGTGGAGGCAGGACTCTCCCTAATGAACATAGGGTAGGGGTAACATTAGGTGCTCTTGTTCTGCCATACTGGTGAGGGTATTAACTTTCACTGTGACCATTGCCAATGAGAAGGTCCACAACAAAATCCATCATTAATGGCAGCCTATGAGACTCTGTGGATTAAGAACAGATCTAGTCTCTGTTTGGGGAGTTGGGGCATAACTAGCTCAAGGTCATGCATTCTGATGACTGGTGTGCAGGAATGAGTTTTTAATCATAAATAGAACTACCAGAAGTCCCTGTAGTCATGCTTAGGGTCTTGAATGGCTTTTAAAGATCACCCAGTTTAGTAAAATAGCAATAAGGCAAAGCCATAGTAGTTAAGTTGTCTGTCTATAGGAATAACTAACAGAAAAATAATTTATTAGGCAAAACCCTTCCATTTCTATGTATAATACCTTTTACATGTCATTCTTAGATATGTCTAAATTTCAGTAAGTGAACAGCATAAGCTAGCTACCCCTATCTTATTTTCTCTAAAAAAAAAAAAATAAACAAAAATCTGTGAAATGGAAGATCTGGCACCTACCAAATAGATTCAAAGACATAAGTTGCATACTTGATCTTTGGTGCATCCTTAATAGTGTGAAGATTCTGTCACCCCTTAATATTCTGGCTTATGAGACAAAGTAGGTGACCACTCAGGTGTCGGTTGATATAAAGCTCAATACTGGAAAAATGAGGCCCTGTAGCTCAGCTTAGTCATAGTACCTGTTTGTCTAGCTGCTCCGTGTTCCATAGTCATCCTGGATGGTCCAAGGTGACAGACTTCTCCTAGGTAGTACTTCCAAACTTTGGGGAAGTTAACTCACTCTGGAACTAGGTTTAGATTTACTTTGGGAACACTGAATTGCTGGTAGCATAACTGTCCACGGAAAAAACAAAGTAAGCCAAAATCAGGCAGAGGCATATATTATTTAGGAGGAGAAAGCTCATTTTTCTCTTACATAACAGTCTGAGGTGAGCATTTCATATTGGCTGGCAACACTACTTTATGCTGTCATTCAGAGCCCTGGGCTGACAGCAGTTCTGCCATCTCTGTCAGCCAGGAGGAAGGATGTAGGGAGATAGAGAAGGCTCTCACTATCTTAAGAGCCACAGCCTAGAAGCAGCACTTATTATTAGTGATGACTTAGTCTCATGGACCACAACTAACTATAAGAAGAATGGGAAAATTAATTTTATCTTGGCAGCCATATGCTCATTACAACCCTGTTAACTGTGGAAGAAGAGATAATAAGTTTGATGGGCAGCTAGCCTAGCAGTTTACATCATAAACAGATACATTTGGAAGTACAAATATATACTAGTGTTTTGCAGGAGAAATTCAGATCATGGTGGTTTCAGCTCATTCACCTTTTGCAGAGGATCTCTATCGAAACTTGACCTAGAGCCACCTAGAAAGACACATGTACAAATCCTACCTGGATCAACTGATAGACTCAATATTTTGATTAGGAGTCAAAGTGAGGATGAATACATATATTTAGGCAAACTTTCCTTGAGTGACTCTGACATATGCCTCTGTTGAAAACCACTGCATGAAGACATGGAGATACTGCGCAGAGTAAATCAGCACCCACTGGAAAATTAGCTAGATAGGTAACTTCCTGTTGTCCATCTCTGAACCCAGGTGAAGCTGTAGATAGCTTCATAATTTGAGCTTTGTATAGAGAAGATCAGAGAGACCTGAGTCAGTTCAAAGAATCTCTGACAGTGACAACACTGAGGACACATTAGAGGTATTAACAAACAAAGATCAATGAAGGAAGTCCACAAGTCTCCAGTTCCCTCAGTAGTGGGGACCTGGGGAACAGTATCCTTGACTTGGGGAAGATCAGGTTGGGAAGCAAGCTGAGTACACTTAACCATGGTCAGTGCATCTGAAAATGGATCTAGAGAGGGGAACCCACTTGCTCCCTTAATTCATTGCTTCTCAACTCTAGCTATTTTATATCAGATACCTGCAGAGAGCTCTCAGATTTGTCAGTGTCCAGGCTCATGTCAGAAGAAATAAATCAGGATCTCAAAGAGAAAGAGTGGGCTCAAGAGTCTTCAGGTTTGTTAATTCTCCTCACATATTTTTAAGCCATTGTAAGAACTTACAACCTCTGTCTCAGCTCCTAATCTAAGGAAAAAGACTCATGACTCTGACTACTTATGCACACGCTCCAGTTTACCTCTCTAGCCTCTGTGTTTAAATATCAAAAGTCCCCCCATCTAGTTGACCCAGTATTTCTCCTAGAAGCTAGTATTTTTGTAAGCAAAACAGAAGAAAAAAATGGTAGAAGGTTCTAGAAGTTCCAGTCTAATTTCCCTTAATTTATTCATTCATTCATTCATGGGCAAATGTAAACAGAGCACCAATATGGTGTGAAGGAGACCCTGGTTAGTTTATGCTTCTTTAAAGTGAAATTTTGGACAAATGTTTTAAGGTCTAGCTTAAATACTTTAACACTACTCTGAGTAGTTCTATAAACTTACCTACTTACTTACTTACTGCTCTTTCCCAAAGTGCATTTTGCATAACATTGTCTGCATTATTGTGGAAATAAGGGTTTCACAAAGTGTCCTCATTTTTGGAAGTCAAATCACTGAAACAAAGATTCCTTTATTGCTTCAAAGTTCCCAAACTGTGTTTACACAGTCACTTCCTCTACTACAGAACAATTCCTAACCATCCCTTGCAATAGAAGCAGCAGCAACAGGAGTTAAACAAAACGTCTTCCTGCTGTTTCATGGTATTTTGCACTTGAACTGTTTTTGCCCCCATCTCTGGTGTGTTTTATCATCTGCAAATTAACCTAATTGTACAATCATCAGATATGAGTTGTGCATTCACTTATTCATTCACCCGAAATGTCAGCAAACATCCATCTGAGATTGCTTTGTATCCTCGTGTGGATCTGTTCATTTATCTATTCATCATTCAACAGGCATTCAGTAGAAACTTGCTCCATTCCAGGGTCTAGTCTGCATATGCTGAGATGACAGAAGTGACAACATTGCCATTCCTGTTTTTGAGGAGCTAATGTTGTATAGGCTTTTTGACAGTGCTATTCATGAATAGATTCCCCTCACTGGAACTTTCTGTTCTTTTCCCTTCACAAAAACTGCTCAACTTTTGACATCTTCCCCTTTTGTCTGGTGGGCCCTATAGAAAGGACTTTCTTTGGCTCCCTCCTTTTTCTCCTCTTCTCTACCCTCAGACAGGGAACAACTAGTGTCCTCCCAGCAGGAGCACAGGCTGTCCTCACCAACATTCTACATGTTATGCCTAAATGCCAACATAACCATTGGCCAAACAAGGAAACAGTCATTCCTCAGGATCCACGGGGGATTGGTTTCAAGATCCCTCTTGGATACCAAGATCCAAGGATGCTCAAATCCCTTAAATAAAATAGCATATTCCCATACACTTTAAATCGTCTCTAAAATCACTTATAATGCCTAATACAATGTAAATACTATCTAAACAGTTGTAGTACACTGTTTAAGGAGTCATGACAAGGAAAAGGTCTGTGCACATTCAGTACAGATGCAATGCTTTTTTCCCAATATTTCCCAACTGCAATAGGTGGACTCCATGGATGTGGAACCAAGGAACACAGAAGGTGACTCTAGATGCTGATATTAAGAAAACTTCCTCCAAACCTCATAAATCCATGAAGAAACCAGCTCCAAGATCTAAGTCTTTTTACTCCATCATAGTAACTTAAACACAATCTCCCTGAATCAATTAATATTATCTTCTAAAAGCAAACAGTTATAAGTAGCTAATTTTCATAGAATAATTCTAATTTTAATTTTCCCTTAATTCTGGAGTTGTGCCTCTTCTTTTATGTAACATCCCCCCATCCTTTTTTTTTTTCCTTAAATCACACTTAGAAATAGCAATAAAATGGCAATAAGTTGAAGCCTAACTGGCAGGTTTCCCTGACCAGGTCACGAGTTTACCTGGCACTCACGGATCCCATTGGGGTTTGTTGACAAAAGGGCAACTTCTAAAATGCTGAGGTAGCAATCTTGGGTCTAAAGATATTGAAGGAATTGTTCAATAAGTGACCTAGCTTCCTTTTTATGAAAGGAGGTCAAGATAAGAATCTATAGACACTCTGGCCCTCTCAATCCTTTAAATCCAGGGACTGTTGAGAGGAGCAAAATTACGGAGATGAAGTATTTGAATAACACAGACCTGAATTTCTTCTAGCAACTGACTTGTGACTGGAGGAACAAAACAGCCAACGTTTTACTTAATTTACCATCATATTTTTCTAGAACTAGAAATCTTGCGGTGGGCGGGCGGGGGGGGTAGTAGACATTCTTTCATTCTTTATTCAGAGGCAGCAGCAGCTCCCCCAGCCTCCTGTTCCAGTCCCCAGCCAGTTCCTTTTAGCTCCCTGTGCCATTTCCCTGGGCCTTTCAGACATAAGCAGGTCAACAAAGAAGGCACAATCTTGTGAGCACAAACTTTGGTCTACTCACCAGTTGGGAGGTAGATTATCAAGACATCCTAAAGTCAGGAGTAGGATTCTAAGATCTCCTGTTCATGGAGCTGGGCCAGTGACCACCTGAACACATATATTTATGAACTAAGATATCTGAGAGCTATTTTTAGATGAAAGAAAGGGTAAAAATGTTGGTGCAAGGGTGTTCAGGAGAAAGGGCTAAAAGAGGCAGGGAGGGAATAAAAAAGCATAACAGAGGTGAAAGCTGTGACATGCATCTTTCCTCTCAGCTTTAGGAACAGGCCCTGAGGCTCCATAGGAGCAGAGGGCAGAACAGAAGTGGAAGGCATTGTGTTCATGAAAGACTGAAGCTCAGAGCACCAACAGCTGCTTTAAGATCCAGGAGCCCACGCTCTAGGCAGAACTGAGGAGAAGGGTGGTCTCCCATGTTGACATTGATTGTCCTTACAGCTTAATGAAACTGGGGACATTCAGGTAGAACATACTGGATGAAACAAGAAATTCATTCTAAAGTCACTTGTTTTGAAATTTAATCTTAAGAACTTAAAGGAAAGAAAAGAATAATGAGTGAAAGAAACAAGTTTGGTCCTACTTGACAGCATGAAATTTCTGAGGTCTGACCTTCCTCTCAACCAGGCTGCCCTAGGGGAATTAAAAGTCCCTTCCTAGAATTTCCTTGGACACATGTGTCCACCCCTCAGTCTTTAAGTCAGATCAACCCAATTATATTACAGCAAAATAAAGCTACATTTTTTAAAAGTCCCAGATAGCCCCAACTCCAATAGAGGTCATTAAGTGGCCAGCACCATCAGCTTTCTTATCCTCAACTAGCTCCATCCCCAGGACGCCCTGATACTAACCACAGACCAGAGGCCAGAATCCCAGACAGGATTTCCTGGACTCTTTAACCTTAAACTAAATTTAGACCACCCAGTGCTTCATGGGAACAAACTGGAGGGTACAAGAGATGCTCTGACAACATCCTTCCCCAGGGAAATCCTTAAAAGACGAGAAAGATGAGGTGAGGTTCTAGTTACCCTGGTCACTAGTTGGTACTGCTGGTTCCCCTAGAGCCCACCAGGAAACAAGCTCAAAGAGGAGAGAACACAGTGTCCTTCTTTCCCCTAAGGGTATCTGAACAAAGGGGTAGCTTATCTGTAAATAGTGTTCTTACACAAGTTCTAGAATCACTGTTCAATTAGGAGAGTGACACCAAAGTGCTCCCTGATATTTCTAGGATATACAAAGAGAGCTAGAGGTCCTTCAACTGCTGGGGGACAATGCGAGTCACAGAAGTAGGTGATGACCCTTGAGGAGCTACACTCAATCAAACCTCCCAAGACAAACACCATGAAGCAGATGTACTTCGGGAACCCAAAGCAGACTGGGCTTTCTCTTTCCTTGAACAGAGCAGGCACATACTAGGAGTGGAAATGGCTCATGCCAACCAGAGACTCTGGTCAAAAGTTCTTCATCCGGCTCCAACAGTACTGGAGAAGGGGGTTAAAATATTATTATTATTTTGCATAGCCTACAACCTCATGGGGTTTTAGATAATAGTAATTTATCCATTACAGACTATCAAAAGAAGTATTATATTACTTTGAAAAAGATTAGGACGTACACTAAAACAAAACTTAAATATATGTGCCTTATAACCCAGAAATCCTATTCCTGTGTACATGTCTAGGTGAAAGAGTGTTTGTGGCCATCAAAACACAGATAACAGAATAATTCCAGTACTGTTGTTCATGACAGCCCAAAACTGAAAGCAACTAAAAAGTGCACCAACAGTTGAATGCTGTGTTGTAGTGAAGAGAATACTCAACAGCATTGGGAAGAGAAAGAATTACTGCTACATGCAATTTCACAGTTGACTCTCAGAGACATGACATTAGACAAAAAAAAATACCTAAGCAACAAAGTAAATAGATATGATGTCCTTTATGTGAGATTCGAAAACTAACCCGTAGTAATAGAATTCTTAAAAGTGGCTGCCTTACTAGGTAGTGTGAAAGCATCAACAAGGGCACCAGGAAAGCTTTATATCTTAACAAAGACAGTGGGCACCTGGGAATGAATACACAAAATATATTGAGTTGTTACACTTTATCTTTCATTAATTAAATTTTAAAAATGCATTTAATTACTTTCAGTATTGAGGATCGAAGGCAGGGCACTCTACCACTGAATTACATTATAACCCTTTTGCTTTTCTCTTCACTCCCCCACACCTCTCTTTCTTTCTTCAGGGTCTCCCTGGGTTGCCCAGGCTGGCTTCAAACTTGTGATACTCGGGAGCTACTGGAATTACAAGCATGTGTCACCAGGCCCAGCTGGTATACTTTAAAACTGGGCTTTTTCTACATGTAAGCTATACATCAATAAAAAAGGAGAAGAAAGAGGGGCTGTAAATTTTTTAAAAACAAAAGAATCATGAGTTTGCCTGTTAGCATATGGAAATGACTGGAAATCAAATAGGAAAAAGTCAACTACATTTTTGAGAGAGTTGTAGAGCTTGGGATTAAAATGAGCAGATAGGAGGCTAAGAAAGTAGCCTATCCTCTAAAGCCACCTTCACATGTGGCTAAGGAGAAACAACCCCTCTCCCAGGGAGGGCAATAGCCTGGGAAGCCAACCCCAGAGAGAGAAGCTAGGCCCACTTCAGAGTTATCAGCTGCTCAGATGTCAGCACCTCATAATGGCAGTTGCACCCAAATTCCCCTTTCCAGTGGGAATATTTAATGTGGTCATCTCTTTAAGTCTGACCACTGGGTGTGACATGTATGCAGGGAGGTAATTTGTCACTAAGGCAACGGGTAGATCTGTCTCCAGATTCAGAGAAGCACATCTAGAATCAAAGAGAAGGCTCTGATGAGGTCCTACATGACTGGGCAGTAACTCCATGAGATAGATAGCATAATCTCATCTTCATTTTAAAATGAAGAAGAGGAGGCTGAGAGGTTTAGTAACTTGACCTAGTGTACTAATGGCATGTTGGAGGCAGCACTTTTTATGGGCAATTCAGCTCCAGAGTCATCTAGTGGTTACATGTGAACTGGAAATTGTATTACCTGATGCTTCGAATATTACAAATGTTACATAGCTTATTGTTCCACCAGCAAATCCATAACTAATAAAGCCCATCTGAGATGTGAAAATACATTATCATGTTCTTTAGAAGCTAAAAGATTTTTAGAAATACTTTGGGAAGCTAGGAGGAGCATCAAAAAATGGTCATAATAAAATAATTGCCCCCACCAAGAAAAAGAGTGACCAAAGGCTAAAACCAGAGACAAGAAGCAGAGGCTCTGGGGGGGATCAGGCCCCAAAGCTGCGCAGTGACTCACCCTCCTTACAGTCATGACTTCTGCCCCAGTACTTCTCTGTTAGAGAAGGGGTGCGTGTTTCTGTCCTTTCCACATAAATCAAAGAAAACCTTTCAAAAGGCTTCCTCTGCCGCAACAGGAGCAGAAGGTGCTGCAGGGAAGCACAAGGGCAGACAGAACATTTGCAACCCTGCAGGGTTCTTCCTCTGAGACACCTGGCAACACTGCTTTGGTGGTGATTCAGGTCTAAGAAGCTGCCCCTCTGAATGCCAGATCACCTTAATGACACTAGAGAGCCTCAAGGTCTCTTCCTACTTGAGCAATGCAAGACGACAGGTTTGGATTCTGAGAAGCTTTTCCTTAAGACACCTTCTGCTTACTCCAGGCGCTGACTTGGGTGGCTCTCTAAACAGCAATAGAAAACAGCACTTTCCTTTTCATCTTTGTCCCATCTAAATGAATGAAAAGAAAAGAAAAGACTTTTCCAAGAATCTCTCTCCAAAGAATACCATGTGAAAAAAGATCCTTCATCAGGAGGACATGGCACCTGTCTTTCCCACGGAGACAGGTGGACACTCATGGCATGCTTTCGCAGGAGCAGCGGGTCTCTGGCAGGGGCCTTCTGCAGTTTTTTTCACAAGACACTGTGTTCAGGTGCTTTTTTGGCAGGCTGCCAGCTCAAGGCACTAATTAATTAAATAGCTCTCTTTGCCAAGGATATTGGCCATTTTGACATCTCGGTTGGACACCTGAGCTCAGGGAGGTTCCACTTTGGAAGAGCAGCTCTGCCTTCATCACATTGATCTCCCCGGTGGGAAAAGCCAAATGCCCAGAGTTGCAATAACCACAGTAAGGATCAGTTTTCTTTGCCAAGAAAACAGTGCACTCTTTTCTCCATCCTTCCCTTGGGGACAACTCCCACTGAGTCATTTACTGAGCTCTCTGCTTATCTTGCAATTCCACACCAGCAGGATCATTTTTTTAAAACATATACATGGAGACAGTTTCACAAGGCTGCATGGTCTGTGGTTTTAAAGAAGATTATTAAATTTAGGTGCAAGCCCAAACAGAGCAGGACAGAGCTCATGATCTCCCGGCAATAATGCAAGCGTTAGCAACATTGGTAAATTATCCTACTCATTTTCATGCTGCTGGCAGGTTAGAGGGAAGACCATCACGCAGTCTCTGACAGACCACAAATGGCCCTTGGCCACCAAGCAGACAGAACCTATTCAGTAACTCAGAGATGCATGAAGGTTGCCTGGTAAGAACTTAGAATGGGAGCAGAATGTTAGTGGCTTCCCAGGGAAAGCTGTGCTCATCCTCTTCTCTGCTATCAAAACAATTAGTTTGATTTCACCCACTTATTGACTCTTGATTTTACTTCTTAGAACAATTTTTTAAAGATTTTAAAATAACAAATTAAATAATTAAATCATAATTCAGTAATAATTTAATAAATAATTTAATAAAAATAATTAAAAAGTAAATAATTGAGGTAAAACAATTAGTTTACATACTTATCATAGAGCTTACTTACCCTTTTGTGATTTGTTTATCCAAGTGTGGTTTCATTCTTCCTCCCCCACTAAATCATGAGCTCATTTATAACATAAATTCACTTGTCTTTTAATCCTCCAAATAATCCTGGAAGATCTTCAACTTGTATTGAATAATTAACTAATTGGGTCTAGGTGAATCCAAACTTTCCTTTTAGCCAGGACCTAAAGAACGTTTGAATAAATTTGGTGTGTCTATTACAGGTAGAGTGGGAAGATGCAAACAATTATTAACTTATACCTTGCTATCTGATATATTAGGGGAAGGAAGGAAGGAAGAAATGGGAAAGGTGGTAAGGGAAAGGAGGAGAGGGGAAGAGCAGAAAAAGCTAACTAGAGAAATGGGGAAAAAGAGGAAGAAAGAAAAAGATTTATGCAAAGCTATTGAGTCACACAGGCTAGAAATTATAGTTGCAAAAATACCTGGTGCTAGGGCATATCTATTCTAAAATCCAAAAACAGGCTCTTTCCCCAACACAATGAAATTTTTGTGGTCAAATCCACAGTAATAGCGAAATGCTAAAAAACTAAATTGTTCTGCTAATCCTCCAAATAAATGTATTCAAGCAGCTATAATCTCCATAAATATAATTCAGTTTCAGGTGTCAAACTAAATTTGCCTAATCTGACACTTATCTCTGCTCAAGCAGAGCAGAAACATAAAATTTAAACCATCAAAAACAGGTTGCATGGAAATTTGGTAATAGATTCAGAGCTATTCCTTGTCCAGAGAGAAAGCAGAACTGTAGGGCCCCTGGAGAATTCAAACTTCTTGAAATTTCACAAAATCTACCTCTATCTCTCTAGACTTTTATCATGAAATAGTTAAATTGGCAACATCCTTATGACTCCCTGAATCCTCTACCTTTTTGACATTGTTACTATTGCTACTGACAGGATAAAGAAAAGACAACTTGAAACACAGTCCATGCAGGAAACAACATATATGTAGTTCAGAATATATTTACACCATGAATTTCTTTGGAATCAAATAACACTTCTAAAATATCACTAAATTAATCTGCTTTGGCTTATTTTCTGTATACATTGAATCAATCCCATATTCCCCAAAGATTTGACAACTGCCCATTCCCCAATTTATTATCAATATTTGAAGGCCCATGGTTTATAAGACACGATATATGTTAAATATATGATTTTTCCATATAAAAATCATTCTGTATATGAGACTGGAAAAATAATGCTCTGAAATGGCACACCTAGAGCTCTATAAAATGCTGTAACTTTTCAAGAAAAGTTCTACTTTCCCAATTGTTTTCTCATTACCAATATCCCTTGTGATTTTTATCATATTGTAAATTCTTGCTATACAAAGCAAAATAAGAAAAACAAAGAATGCAAAAGCAAATATAATGGTTCAAAACTAAAGGACATGAGAAAAAATAGAAAAGAACGAGGAATGACAAGATGCAGTAGAAGCACTGGACAGCCACTGCTTTGCCAGCTTAGCATCTATCCAACTTCCTTCATCTTTCTTTTGGAAACCAGTACATCCCCTCTTGGGCCAGAGATTTGGACAGCCCTGATAAGAATTTTAACTCAGAGGTGGGTATATAACCCAAGCCTGCCAGTCAGCATATCTAACTCTTCAGAAATTGAGATGCATTCATAGGTTGTTATGTGACCACGCCAGGTCAATGGGGTCAATTTGGAGGTTTTGCTTTGAATCATAGATAAATATAATAAGTTTTTTGTTTCCAAGCCTGGTCAGATGATAGTAGTCATTTTGCTACTTCATGGGAAGATCCTGTTGAAGAATAAAAACAAAATTGATGAAAGCATAACCAAGTTATGAAGAGAATAAGAGAAATTCCTAATGGCATCACTTTACAATCTGCATCTGGTCATGCCTAAAATCCACTATTTCTGGCCTGTTTTCAATTAAGTACGTTATTTTTCTTAAACCAGTTTGAATTGGTCTGTGTTACTAATAGCCATACTACATAGAGTTCAAATTCCTGTCATATAATACATAATTTCTAATTAATTAATAATTGATGTTAATATAATTAATATCCATTAATGAGTTGTTCAATATATAATGAAAAAAATCTCACATTGACCTTGAATAATATTAACCATAAGTGAAAATCCTTTAGAGCCCACTTGGATTCTTTGTCAGTAGAAGGGGAAATCACTTGAGCTCTGGAGTCAGACATCCGGATTTGAACCTGGACAGCCTGCATCTTACTATTGGGTGACCTTGGACAAGTTAATTAACCTCTCTGTGCTTCCATTTCATCATCTAGAAATGGTAATGGTAATTGTATTTCATGAGTCTATTGTGAGGATGAAATGTACTGAACACTATAAAGGGTTTATTACAGTCACTGACACATGATAAAACTTCAAAACATGTTACATTTTTCTAACAGTCCATAAAGGTTAGTCTTTATTTTTCTCATCCAGCCAGAACTCCAGGCACATTGAGGTCTTAGGGTTTTACACTAGCTGTTCCCTCCATTTATAGAATGCTCTTCTCCCGAAGATCTAACCCACCCCCTCTCCCCCTTTTGACCAAACGATACACACCTTTTACATGACTAATCTGCTTAAAATCACAAGAAACTGCTCCCATCAAGAACCTCTACACTCCCTATTTTTCCACTTCACATTCTAAAATGTTATATGCAGTTAATCTCTTTTGTGTATTATATATTGTCTGTATCTCCAACCATTAGAATAAATTCCAAGATGGCAGAAATAATGTTTACCCATTTTATTCACTGATGTGAACTGGTACTTAAACATAGTTAGCTTCTTAAAAATACATGATGCTAAATCAATTACTAACATTACCATTACCACCATTACTATTTTCCATCATAGCAAATCATAAAACCATAATATTAAGAGTTAAAAATGACCATGGAGGTCTTCTCAAGGACCTTCTATAAAAGGAAAAACAGCCCTCTCCTGAAAACACTAGGTCTTGGTGACTCTATGTATTGCCCAAGCCTGCAGAAGAACTCATAGTGCAAGTGCCATCTGCAGCAGATTCTGAATCACACAGTGCAGCCACCCCGGCCCCTTAACCAAGCATCTCTGAGGTCACCATTACACAGCTGTCTTATTTTCTGGTTGATCTGAGCAATGACTTAGGAGATTATAGCAATCATCAAAGTGTAGGATTAAAATAATAAAGAAAAAACAATCAACATAGGAAGAGAGAGGAGGGATTGCTTTTGCCTATAGAGTACAGATCATTTGTGTAAACAAAAGGAAAAACACAGAGCAAAGCTGCTAAATCAGAGGTTGCAATTAGCTCAATTGTAGAGTAACTTGGTCCCATTTTGAGCAACAATAACCAGAGTGATCATTCTTAATTGGGGTAAATTAAGTATTCTGACTACTCCACTCATCAAAAGAATTGCAAGGCAGTGCTGAGATCCAATTTACACAAAAACTCTTCTTTGTTCTTCATATTGATTCAGCTTTTAACTTTTTATGCTCCTTTTCACATCTAACATACTTTGTTAAGAAAACAAGATCGAATATCTCTATAAAAGCTTGTCCCCCAGAACATATTATGTAAAATTAAGTCTGTGTGCATTTGTGTGTATATGTGCTTAAACTTAAATAACTATGGCCCATTCTTTGTTATATAAGATTCTGGAAAATCTGAAAAGAAAATAGGCCACAAAGGAAAAAGAAAAACTCGTGCAGGTACCCTGGAGGCTCAGAAATACAGCAATCAAGAAGAAAAACTACTTACTCACAAAAGAAACACAATTCCCAGCCAAAAGGTCACCATAGTATCTTTAGTATATGATAAAGAAACAAGTGGAATCAAGCTAACAATTATGCAGATGAACAGAGTACAGTTTGTGACATTTGCCAAAAAAAAAAAATAGCAAAAATATTAGTGGCATTATTAAATGCCCTTTTGCATGTATAATTTGCAAGATTAGTCAACCCTCCTTTATCTCTGCTATTCATTTTTGCTGTCACAAAAATCTATGCTTTGTTGTAGCAGGTGTACATGTGTAAGGGGTGTGCTGCTAATTATTATAGTTTCCAATATATCTTAAAATGTGTATTACACGGGCAGTTATGCCTGAATCACAGACTGCAAAGGTCATGTTCTTGAAACTTGTTTTCATGCAGATGTAGCCACTATAATTACAGCTCAAAGGAGACTGGAGCAACATATTTCATTACATTTGCCCTTAACTACCTTTCTTCCTATTAGCACTGTTACCGATGCAGACAATGACTATATCATACAACCCATGGATCTAAATGTGCTGTTTATTCCAAAATGACAGTGACAATTATAGCAGCTGGTTGGAGGGAATAATGGGTACACTCCAGCACTGTCAATGGTGCAGTTAACCACAGGACTCCATTCTCAAAAATGTCCACACCTCAAAAGGCACAGGTAATGCTACTAATGTAATTCTGTTACAAAATTTTAAAAATAGTTATCATTAACTGTTAATTTAAGATCATTATATTTTATCTCATGTAAATAATACCTCAACAAAAAATTATTATAATTTATTCCTTAATTGTTGCTTAGGGTACAAGAAACACAGAAACAGATAATACATTTCTTCCAGTCATAAGACTATTTTCCACAACCAACTTTAACCCTATAAACTATGAGAACTTGTTTTGACCTTGGATATGTGTCTTTCTTTCCCTTTGAAATTTCATTAGCATAAGCTTATGAATAAAAAATGCCTAGCCTATGGATAGAATACTCCAACATTATGGAGGAATCACTATTATTCACTCTACTCTGTTCCCTCCTTGGCTACTACACTGAGAGCAAGAAAATGCACATTTACAGTAGCATTTCCTATTCATAAAGTCCCCCTTTCAATAAAGAGAACACACAAGCCCACTCCACCCACGGTATTGATTCTGTTTGGCCAAGATCAAATAATAAATGATCCCTCCCCTAATTTATGATAATGCCAATGGTCATGAGGGATTAAAGTTTAGAAAAGGTAATGGATTGCCAAGTGTGGTGGTGCATGCCTGTAATCCCAGCTTCGTGGGAGGCTGAGGCAAGGGGATCATGGGTTCAAAGCCAGCCTCAGCAAAAGCAAGGCAGTAAGGAACTTAGTGAGACCCTGTCAGTAAATAAAATACAAAGTTGGGCTGGGAATGTGGCTCAGTGGTTGAGTGCCCCTGAGTTTAATCCCCAGTACTTCCCCCCAAAACAGAAATGTTTTGTGCTTCATTTGTTAAGAAATGTTCTGTGCTACAGAGCTAAAACCTGTAACAGTACTGAACTTGAGTATATTTTAATTATTAATAAATAGAATTATTAAAAATAGCTATATGAGGATATTTATCCAGTGCAACTAGAGTTTGCTTTGTTCCCAATGCTGATGCTAACCCATGACTATTGATGTACTTTCCTTGATATTTTTTGCTCTTCTGGAACAAAAAAGTCAGACTCAAAGCTAACAAGGCTCAACTTATTTTCAGCAAGGACAGGAATGGAATAATAATGACCAAATCCTAGTGCTCTAAGAATTTTACATAGCTTCACATATTCAATCCTTTCAATAATTCTACATACGTTTATAGTATTTTTTTCAGTTTTAGAGATTAAGAGAGGCTAAATAACTTTGGCAAAGTTGTAGAGCTCATGGAGACTTTAGTCATAGAAATAGGGCCCCAATGCTTGTGTTCTTAGTCCCTACCCTACCACCTTACTGTCTCTCAGGAGAAGAGGATGGAAAAGTGCGATAATAAAAAACAAAACCAGGCATTAAGATCTGAAAGGAAAGTACATGGAATCCAGAACCAGTCTCCTTATCTCACACATTACAGATGAGTGCTAGAAACTCTTTCTTTGCTGGGA
Organism: Ictidomys tridecemlineatus; assembly: GCF_052094955.1. Taxonomy (NCBI): domain Eukaryota; kingdom Metazoa; phylum Chordata; class Mammalia; order Rodentia; family Sciuridae; genus Ictidomys; species Ictidomys tridecemlineatus. The sequence goes on from NC_135485.1 coordinate 62,596,753, forward strand.
GAGTGAGAGGAGCAACTCCCCTCATTCAACAGGGACCCAACTTTCCTTCCCATGAATCAGTGTCCATGTGGGCACATACGAAAGGAAGATAGGAACTTTGAAATTGTGCATATGTCACCCTATAGCCAGCAGAGAACCTACAGCAAGGCAGCAAAAATAGCACTCTGCAAAATTGAACCTCTGCTGCTTCCCCAAACTCTATTTTAAAAGTAAACAGCCTTTAAACTTACTTGAAATGATACCCTTTGCTGTGACTATTCCAGAACATGGGATTTTGTCATTTCAGAGGCAAACTGAAGAATTTCCTCAATGTTGACAGTGCTGGCTTCGTCTCCTTGCCCTTTCTCAGGGCATGGGAAGAAGCCACTGTGACCCACCAGCCTGGAAATTCTGCCAAGTGGCTGGGAGTCATGGGAATTGGCCCAGCCAGCTTTGTAAAGGTCAACAGATGCCATCTAGACATTAAGTCATTAAAAAAGAAAGATGGACATAACAGTTTCAAAAGGCTGAGGAACCATCTGTGAATAAATATCTTAACCACTCATGTTACCATCTTGGACCAGTTTACCCAGAGAACTAAGTCATCAACATTGATGAAAAGCTTGACTCTCCCAAGAACCCATGACATTCAACATTCTAAGTCACCTCCTCCTGAAGGAAAATAACCTTGTCTATGTGAGGGAAGCACCTCATGTCCATTAAAAATAAAAGTGTCATCCAGTGGGCTGAGACCATATGGGCACATCCTCTGCACATTTATATAACTGTAGTAATAGTAGAGAAACCGAAGTCAAGAGTTGGAAGGAACAGATAACATAGCCACAAATATTCCCACCAAATTACCACTGCCAAGAGGTATATTTCCTTTAGGTTCTCAATAGTCTAAAACCAATACTTTTTTTATGTGATAGGAATATGTTTTCTGAACTATTTTTAGTAGTTTTTTTTAAATAAATTTTTCTAAGTATCTTGTAACATCATTCAGATGAGTTAAGATGTCACAAGTACAGGGAGAAAAAGCCGGGAGAGACATACAGACAACAGTCCTTTTTTATTCCTCCAAATGAATAATAAAACATCAAAATGGTAGCTGAATTTTTTTTAAAAAGTTTATAATTTTTTAATTAGTTATTTTTAGCTATTCATAATATTATGGCTCATTTTAACATAATTATAAAAACATGGGGTATAATTTATTCTAATTCAGTCCCTAGTTCTTCCCCTTTTCCTCCCCTCCTCCCTCCTCCTGTTCCCTTTCCAATACTCCACTGATATTTTTGCTATTTATTTATCTTTTGGGAAAAAAAAATTAGTGCCTTGTGGACACACAAAAAGATGAAATTCACTATGGTATATTCACATATATACATAGGAAAGTTAGGTCAGATTCATTCCACTGTTCTTCCCTTTCCCTCCCTACCAATGCCCTTCATCTTCTCTACTAATCTCTCTTTCATTTTGATGGAATTTCCACACCTTTATTTTCTTTGTCCCTTATTTTGGAGTAGCTTAGTGGTAGCTGAATTTTAAACTAAGATCTTATTTTATGACTAGAGATAGGGATTCTTTCTGGATAGGATTCTAGATTACTAAATGTAGATGGAAATTAAGGCAGAATGAAGTGGGACATTTTGCTATCAAACTGGAAAAAACCACTGATTTTCATTTCTAAGTAACTTGAAAAACAGATACCTCTACACTTTGACCCATCCCTGAGATTCATCTTTCTCTCTGACTCTTATCCTATCTGTCACTCTCACCTGTCCATTGCTTCCAGCACCCCCTGTGATCTGTGCCCCAGGGTGGTAATCACTTTCAAATTTAAATGCCGAAAGTTTAATAGCACTATGTCAGAAAGTTCCTGCACAAAAATTGCAGGATCAAAATAATTGCATCCAAATATTTTGTATTGAGAAATGTAAAAGTATTAAGATATAAAGATATAAACATAAATGAACTTAAAACAGGTGGCATGAGACACTGGGGAGCATGCCTGAGGAGCATTCTCTGGTGCTTATCAACCCAACACACATCTCCTAGATTTCAACTGCAGTTAAATAGCATGGGGTGGAGAGGTTTTAAGGAAAACTAGACTGTGTGAATTAGGACTAATGTGCAATAGTTTGAGTTGAGCTTAAAATGAGCCCTGAACTAAGACATATCATGTCTCAGCACATTTTCCCTCTATAATATGTTAACAATAACATTATGAGACACTCAATAAACAATCCTTAATAAATGAATAAATTCACATATCTTCCCTAGAGGTTTATAGTTTATTTCTAAGGAATAAACTCATCTTTGACTAAAAATAAGAACCAGGATTCTTACAACTCTCTAGAAAGTGGTGTTTGGGAGACAGGCCTTGAGGGATTTGCCATCTTTAGCTAAAGTGAACATTTCAATCTCACCAGCTATCCATTAACACCTGATCTTCATGAAAAAAGAACTTTCATAAATAAATTCTGAATATAAATATTCTTTTCTCAAATCCTGTGAAAAAGAAAAAAAAAATTGTTTTTCAGAACAAAATGTCCCAGAATGATCTCACCCTAATTGATATTCAGGTACATAGTGAATCCATTCATTAAATAAACCTTTCTGAGTTCTTACTGCCTGCAAGGTATTGTTTTACTATTCCTAACAGAATAAGTCATTGTTGTCCTTTATAAGAGCTAATAGTTTAGTGGCAAGTTGGAACCATAAATAACTATTGAAAGCCTAGTGGGGGATGGAGATAGTAGAATTCTAAAAGCAACAGCCCTGTGGGGCTCACTTGCTGTCTCCCACCCTGCCACTGCTATGTCCTTCCGTAAGCTCATTAATGCCTCTCAGCCTCAATTTCTTTATCTGTAAAAAGGTAATGATGATATTATTGACCCTGAAGGATAGTTATGAAAATCAAATGAGATACTCCATGTAAAGTGCTTCTCACAGATCTGGGAATGCAGCAAACGTGTGTCAAGCAGAGTGATTGTTGCTAAGTGTGTTACAAAGTTTGCACACACCTAGTCTGTAAATCCAAAATCTGAAATGTTCCCAAATCAGAAACATTTTGAGCACTGACATGATGCCTGAAGTAGAAAATTCTACATCTGACCTCATGTGATGGGTTGCAGTCAAAACATCGGTGCACTAAAAATACTGTATAAAATTATCTTCAGGCTGTGTATACAAGATCTATATGAAACACAAGTGAATTTTGTGGTTAAACTTTGGTCCCATCCCAAAGATGTCTCACTGTATATATGCAAATATTCCAAAACCCAAGAGAAATCCAAAATACCTACAGTCCCAAGCATTTTGGGATATTGAACCTATATTTAGATGGAATAAAAAATATTATGCACTCAGGAGATAAGACCACTAAACTTTCCTGGAGTAATCCAGAAATTCAAGAGTAAGTGTAGATATGAAGTGGTTACCCTGGGGCAGACAAGATGGAGAAGAGAGTATTTCAGGAAGAGGAAACTACACAGGCACAAAGGTAAATGTATAAATTCAGGAGCAGTGTGCTCAAGGCCTCCAAATTCCAGCCGTCTGGGGGAGTACCAGGAGAGGAAGTTGGAGATAATAGGAATAAGTCCGCAAGTTAAGTTGTAGCCAGAGACAATGGGTACAGGGGTACTTACTTGTTTTTTGTTTGTATTTTGGAAAGTGACAGTATTTTGGAAAATGGAGTGGAGAAGGAAAACTTGGTCTAAGGAAGGATTGAGGAGGAAATTGCTGCAACCTTTCCAGGGAAGGATTCAGAGGAATGATGGAGAGATTCCAGGGATACTTCAAAGTAGAATTTATAGGTTTTGACAGCTGGTTGGATATGAAAAGTAAAGGAAGAAATCATGGATGGTACTGAAGTCTCTAGATTGAGATGGTGAAGCCATTAGCTGAGGTTGTGAAATAAGAGAAGAATGTTCAGGATGTAGAAAAGATTTTATTTATAGTTGGACATGGTCTGTGGGATACCAAGCTGGAAAAGACCTCTAATCAGTCAGCTACAGTGACCCTAGGCTCAGAAGAAATTGCATTATTTGAGACACAGATTGAGGAGTGATTTTCTTTCTTTTTTTCTTTTAATATTTTGTTTTCAGTTGTAGTTGGGCATGATACCTTTATTTTATTTATTTATTTATATGTGGTGCTGAGGATGGAACCCAGCACCTCACATATGCTAGGCTCTACCACTGAGCCACAACCCCAGCCCCACTGAGAAGTGATTTTCTTAAAACAGATCCCCTTTTAACAGAAAAGATTGCCCAGAGATTGTTGATCTTATGAAGGGCAATATGTATGCATTATATTGTGAGCAAATACCTGTAGATTAAATAAATGTTATAGAAATAGTTTTTTATATTAATAATCTATCAAAGTCCTTCTTGGTTTCCCCATCTATACAACAGAAAAATAATACATTTATGGAAGCAATTTACAATGCTTTTTCGAAATATTCCACTACATGAATAAATAATATAGGTGTGCAGCTGAAAAAGGATTAAACACTCGCTCATTCCACCCTCCTGCTGAATAAGAAAAATATCAACCCAAAAAACAAGGTAGATGAGGGGATCAGAGTCCTCTAAGGACAGACCTGCCTTTTGGTCCTCTTCTCCCATGAATTGTCTCTGCTTTCCTTCCCTCCTGTTACAAAGCAGGATGTGTCCATCTATCTTAGGTTAATCTGGGCTTTAGCACCCACAGTCTTTAATCTTCTCAGTGACCTCACTCAGAGGCTATTCCCCATTCTCCTCTGAGATCCTCACTCTTAGCTTCCCTACTGTCTTCTTGCTACCAACATTCAAACACACTTACCTGTCCCTTCTTAAGAGAATTTCCCTCAACTTCATGACCGCTATTCAACTACTCATGTCTCCTTCGTTTTGCAATGTATTTTTTAAAGGAGACCAGTTTACTTCTGTTTTCTCACCCTTTTCAATTCTAAACCCACTGCCATCTGGCTTCTAAGCCCATCACTTTGATCTCAATTAAACCAACAATAGCCTGTGGTATTAATAAAGCCAGTGGTCACTGAGCAGTATTTTACTCACCCTCAGCAACTGGAGACTCACGACCTCTTTCATTTTTTTTTTTTTTGAGTTGACTTCTGTGACAACACATTTTTCTGGTATCTTTAAACTTTTATAGCTTCTCAGTTTCCTCCAAAGTCCACGGTCTTCTCCCTGCTCTTACATGTTTGTTACCTTTCCTCACAACCCTTATGAACTGTCCTTCTTTGCACCTTCTATACCCTCTCTGGGAAATCTCTTGCATTCTCACTGTTTCATTCTCTATATTTATTTCTCCTATATCCACATACCCATCCCAGAGCTTCTCAGAGTTATAGATGACTATGCTCAGCTGTCTAGGATGACTATGCTCATCCTGACTAGGAAATCATAGATACCACAACATTGACATGTACTGATCTGAATTCAGCTCCTTCCCTACACCTGGCCCTCTGCTAGTGGTTCCTGTCTCAGAAAATAGCACAAATACTATGCCAGTCAGAAATCAGGAAATCTCCATGGGAGATGAACTTAGCTAGTTCATCTCCCATGGATCCAAACTATGATCATATCCTGTTGATTTTACACCCAAGTTTTTCTTACTCCCCACTGTCATTATTCTGGTATTATTCACTACCTTCTCCTACCAAGATTATAGTGGTTCTTTTATACCTAAACTTACATATCCAAAGTTTTGCTCCTTCAGCAGCCAAGTGATCTAAAAATAAAAATTATATTATATTGTACACACCTAGTGTATTAAATTCAAGTTCTTTAAAATTTCTTATTATCCTTAGAATAAATCTAAATTCTTAATATAGTTGTATTATACCATCCAGGATTAGCCTTCTTTTTGGCTCACAGCTTGCCTTCTCCATTTCAAGTTGTAATTTCCAGACACTGAACTTTTTATAGTTCTCCTCTTCTCACTGCTGAACATTCACACATTCCACCTTGTCCTCATGCAGCCAAATCTCATTCATGAAGTACTCCCTGGCTCACTGCTTAGGTTGGCTATTCCTGGTATCGGGTTCTCTAAGATTTATATTTATATATATATATATATATATTTATATATATCATCACAAATTTGTTAATTATTTGTTTAATGAGCACGTATCAGTTCTAAGAGGGTAAAGATAGTGCATGCATGACATTCTCTAAGATATGCCAGTGCATGTCACCTAGTAGGTACTCAATGAACACTTGCCAGCTGAGATGGAAAAAAGGGCAGTCATAGAAACTAACTGTGTGCCTGGGGATATAGTTTAGCAGGAGAGCATGAGGCCCTGGGTTCCATCCCTAACACCACAAAAAAATAAAAATAAAAAATATAAAGAAAGAAAGAAAGAAACTAATTGAACTACACCAAAGTATACATGACAGAGAACCAGAAGCAGTAAATAAGCTGAATAATAGAATTGGGCTTATACATAAGCTTTATTGATTACAATTTTGAATATGGACAGGAATATATAAAATGATCTACATTTATCCTTAAAAAATCATTTGCATAAATATAAAAGAGAGTTAGATTTTTAACAGCAGCTTATGTAAAAATGTCTTAAGGGCATGTGCAAAAACTTCAAACTTCACATGGCCAACTGAAGGATATGGCTTGTAAGTAGGAAAGGAAGGCATCTTCCACTGTATTAGTAGAGTATTAGTGCTACATTCATGAAAGCCCATTGTTTGACCTCGCCTAGCCCTGTCTTATGCTATGCCCAGCATATACCAAGCACATGTGCCCACCAAGCTTGCTAAATTAAGAGTGGAGTTCCATGGTTCTTTTTGCCAGATGAACCTAACTGGAGAATGATATGATACATGATTCTTGACATCAGTAACAAAGACCATACCAAAAACAAGACAACCTGACCTGGATGAAATGATAACCATGGTTTACACAATACCTATGATGTGTTGGCACTGTTGTAAGCATTTTATATGTATTAATTCATGTATTCTATGAGTTAGGTATGAGTATTATTCCAATTTTATAGATGATAAAAGTGAGGTACTAACAGGTTATGTAACCAACCCAAAGTGACAGAAGTAGTAAGTGGCAGAGATAGATTTTAAAAACAGCTGGATTCCCACAGTTCATGCTCTTAGAAATCACTTATATCTGTATCCTCTTAGAACCAATAAGAAAAATCATTAGCCCAAGGATGGGGTAGAAAGAAAATTCAGAAAAAAAAATATTAACTAGATTCATACTTAAATAACAAAGCAGAAATCTATAGCAGGCAGGTATTGGCTTAGAAAAATGAACAACTTTCTAATTCTTAGGGTTGTTTCCCTAGTCAACACTCAGGCTCATCGGGTTCCCTGTAAATAGACTATCCAGGGAGAGGCTAGAGGTCTATGTATAAATAATAACAAAGGCATTACCCCAGAAAAAAGGTGAGGCTACAGGGTCCCCTAAAGTGTCTTTCCTCTGCAAGATTTACCATCCTAAATTTAATACATGCTCCTCAAACCACTTACAACTCAATGTAGAGAATAAGACAAACAGCAGAACTCAATCAAAATAGAGTTAATAAGTAATTAAAAACTATCAAAATAATAAAATGAATGCTATTCAGAGATAGAGTTAGAGACAGTCCTCACACTATCTCTAAAAATAAATATCCCAGCCACCTACTTCTAAATCAAGCAACATTACAAACGGAAATAGCCCAGCAGACAGTGTCATGGTATACAATTCTGAGAAACGCCAAGTAACCAAGGTATTAGGCACAGATCAGCTCTGGATGCACCTGGTTTTCCATATCAATAGATAGTGTCAAAGAATTTATTTGAGTTGTTTGGACTGTGAAATCACGTCTTTCCCCCCCAGAAGGAGAAGACCTGGTTAAATCTGAGATTAAAGTGCTGGATAACAGTGACCCCCTGGCCCAAGAAGCAGGGAATTAGTCATGCTGCTGAAGAGGCAGTAAGTCAGACACAATCTATTACAGGAACATCTTCCATCAGTAGCTACTGAAGCTAATCCTTTTGCAAAGCATGACAGCTTCTCAAACTTGACTGTGGTGAATCCAAACCAGATTTTTATGCTGTATGATCAGCTTTCAAAAAAACACAAAATCATTTTACTATTGCATTGAGTTTAAATTTATTAGATTTAAATTTACAAACAAAGATATAGAGGCCTGCAGTGCAGTTTACACAACATGATCTGAATTCCCCTGATGCTCATCTTATTTAATAAAATATCAGATAATAGTGTGAAGAGAAATATATGGAACTAGAACCAGAGTTTCTCTATAACAAAACGCTGTCAAACAATAATGGAGTTTTCCACATCCTTAAAGTGAACCACTCACATTTCTATCCTTGAAGGAAAAGGTTCAGGAATGTGATCAGAACATTCTCATTGGCACCACAGCCCTTCTAACTGAATGTCACCAACTCTAAAACATTTAAAATTTCAAAAACTCTTTATCTTTCTTTATTTCAAGCATGCTGAAATTCTTAAATGCCAGCTTACCTTTTTGCAGTCAGATAAGGATTTATCACTGGCCAACGTGCTGAAAATGGTGGTCTGCAAAACAAGGAGGCAAACACATTAGAACTATCAAAGTACAATGATGTCGACCTTTCCTGTTCATTTTCAGTCAAGATGGGCACCATCTCCTGTGTCTCCACTGATTTCTCCAGATTTTAAAATATGCCTATCTGCCTTTCACCATTCCTAAGCTACTCTACCCAAGTTGGAACATTCAAATGATCCAAGAACCATCCAATGAGGAAAGAACTTACATTTATTCATCTTCATTTTACAGACAAGGTAACTAAAGTATAATTAGGTTAATTGCCAAAGATCACAGACCTTGGATATAGGTAGGTCAGATATCAAAGTCAAGCAGTCTGATTCCAAGCCCCACCTTCACGCACACATGATACTCTATCTTGAAGAGATATGTGCAAAATGTTAAAGAGTCAAATACCCAGGTGATGGCACCTGTTATCAGCCTGAAGGGTAGAGCAGAGCTTCTCCCTATTGAAGAGATGTGTGAGTCTGAGCAAGAGTAGTAGGGCTTGCCATGTCCTTCCTTCCATCTTTAACACACTCACTCACCCTGGGGTTGACTTCTTACATATTTGTGTATAAATCTGCTTGGCCTGATAAACCACTCAAAAGGCATTAACATTTAGAGCTATATTAGGACTTACATGCAAGTTTATTTATTTTTTTTTGGACTATGCTATGAACAGGATAGTATGTAGCTATGGTCAGTCACATACATGATAGTTTTTTGTTTTTCTTAGTAAACTTATTTACTTTTTCTTTCATTACAAATTATATATTCTTAATGAGCAATCTTCTTTATTCCCCATCCTTCTAAGGTAACCAATAATAAAAAGAAAGTATCCAATAAACATGCATTGAATAGATATAAGAAAGATGATATTAGACAAAACTGAGGTCTTTATCCCAAAGAGCCATGTTTGTAGTATGATACTGGAAAGGCAGACTCCCACATAATAGCACTAATAAGGTGAAACTCAGAGAGAGAGGAAACGGGAGAGATAAAAAGAATCCTAACTAATGGTAAGATACATCTCTATTAAGCATATATCTGTTTTCTATTGTCCACTTGGTTTGGCTAAGCCAGAATTTTTCTGATTCTGCCCTCTGGACATTTTGGACCATATAATCCTTTGTTGCAGGTAGCTTCGGGGTGACACTATGCAACACAGGACATTTTGCAGTATTTCTGGCTTCTGTTCAACAAATACCAATAACATTACTCCACCCACCTCACTCATGATAACCCCAAATTCCTCCAGACATTGCCAAATGTTTCCTGGAGGCAAAGTTGCTCCCAGTTGAGAACAAATGGTCTAACCTGTAAAGTTACTCAGAGAAATGATCCTTATTCCCTGCCTCATGAAACTAAGCTTTTTTCAGGAAACTAAAGTCTGATAGTAAATTCAAGTTTGATTTTCTATCATAAATGGAAGTCAGAATTGGGAGTACTCAAATTCCAGCTATGGAGACTCCATGTGGGGGCAACTCTAGGGAACATAATTGCATTTTTAACTAAACCTACGATATCCCAGCATAGCCACCCTGGAGAGAGTAAATAAAGGAACATGTCTAATAATTCAGACATTAGTGCTATTGTCCCAGGGGAAATGATCTTCAAAATTAAACAATACCACACAACTTTCAAGAACAATCTAAGGTGAACTGAGAAACATGTTTGGGAGGATGTGAGAGTCAGAGATGGATGAAATTAGCTATATATACACATGCACACACACATACACACACACACACAAATTATACAAGCAGCTCTAAATGTTGGATTTGTACAAAGAAACCACTTGCACCATGTAGCAAAATCTTTAATACCTGAAATGAGTGTGAAAGACAGTTGGCATGGATCAACAATAGTCCATGTCCTTAATTTAGCCATTTTCTAAGGGGATATTACTTATATGCTTGGCCAGTCTCATTTCATTCCCTTCAAAAGACTTTAACTGGAATTCCAGTTTCCTAATTGCAGCTATTGTGAACGACTTTAGGTGGGCTTTCTAAACCTTCCAATAACATGTTCATTTTAATTACTGAAAATGAAAGACTCCAAACACCATGATTTACCCATGCTGTGACCTTCTGGATTATTGCATCAATATTTTTCTACCAAAAGGGAAACTCCTAATGAGTCACCTCCATCACAGTTTGCAGGATGCTGTGTTTGTCACAGGAAAAAAAAGCACAATAATGCACAATGTCTTTTTAAAACTCCTGTCTTCTAACCCTATTAGTGGAGTGATCAACACAGTTTAAGCAATTTCCCCAAAGAAATTTAGAAAATTAAAGCCCTACTTTAGTCTATTTATATACTGATGACTGAAAATTCACTTATATGAGCTCGGCTTTTAGCACAAAGCCTTGACTCATGATAGACGATACATGAGGGATGGTTAGGCTTAGAGGTCACTGAAGACAGGGAAACTGGAGAGGTCGTGTATTGTACTTCATTGGTCTCTTATACTTTAAAGGGAATAAGTTTGCTAGCTTCTTTCCAAAATCAGGTTTTGTACATTGGGGGTTGGGGTGCTTTGTTTTTTAATAAATTCAAACGCTGATTTTGTAGGAGAAAAATAAGGACTTAAGACATTAGGCACACATGGTGATGGGAAAGATCTGAAGACAGGTCACAGGCGAGATGTTGGAAAAGCAGACTGAGATGGAAATTAGCATATAGGAGGTTTCTTAGGAAGTGTTCTCAGGTCACTGCTTAGAAAAGGAAAAGGCAGGATGAAACAGAGGAAGAGGAAGTGCTGTAGTCTAGTCTACCAAATGAGGAGCACTGAAGCTGGGGAAGACTTGTCCCGAACTGGCAAATTTCCTGAGAGGGCTGAGAGCTGAGGACATTCATCTGGCAGCAGTCCTAGTAGCAGGGAGATTTGTGTGGAGCAAGGCTAAATCCCCTACTGTATACTTTACTTTGCCACACTTCTACCTAGGACAGATCTTGGATAGATCTATAATTTACTCTAGTCAAATATGACTCCTTATCATGCTGCAAGTGTGTTGGCCTTTTAAGACAGAGTCTTGGTCAGAAAAGCAAAGGGACCACTTGCTCAGGAGTCCAGGTGCTAAGTTTTGTCCCTTCTTAAGAGATCGTCCAGTGAACTTAAGATGGACCATTGTCCTGAGGTGTTAAATTCTTCCCTATTAAATGAGGAAACCCATCTCACTTCCTTTTAGGTCATGAGATCCCTTGATAATTTGAAAGGAACAAGCCTGACTTTATCAGGCATGTTGCTTGATTTTATCAGACGTACAATGCATATGCTGCTCACCTTTTACTTCATTCTCTAATGAAGAACATTTGACTAAATAATATGGTCAGTTCTTGATGATCTACTGAAGGAGAAAAAGGTTTATAGGTATATTACTCAAGGTCTCCACAGAAACCAAACAATCGGATATATAAGAAGAAACTTATTATGGGAATTGGTTCACACAACTAAGGAAGGTGAGAAGTCCCACAATAAGCTATCTGCAGGCTGGAAAGCCACATGTGTCATTCAGACCAGTGGAGAACCATGGTATACAGCTCATAGCCTGAGGTCAAAAGCCTAAGAACCTCGAGGTAAGAGGAGAATTCAAAGGCCCAAGACCCAGCAGCTCTATGTCTGAAAGCAGGAGAAGATAAATGTCCCAGCTCAAGAAGAAAGAGAATTTTCCCCTCTACCACTGTTTTATTCTACAGGCCTATGAATTTCGTAATGTTGGCCCACATTGTTGAGGTCAGAACTTCTTCACTTGGTCTGATTTCAGCATTATTAGACAATTAATTCCTTCACCCAATCAAGTTGACACATAAAATTAACCATCACAACAGGTGATATACAAAAATAGAACATATAAAATGTCTTTACATTTGAGACACATGAATGGTTAATTTTGAAAACTTGGGTATCTTCCCTAATATTAATAATCATTTGAAGAAATATTCCAAGATAGCAGAAAGGCAAAAATGATCCAGAAGGAAAAATAATTCAGGATGAAAAACTAGCCCTAATAAGTCATTGGTCAGAGAGCCCACAGATGGAAAAACACTAATTGATGCATCCAGTCCAGCCTACACAAAGACTGTTCCAGAAAGTAGACTGCTTATCTGATTCTCACTGGGGGGAATTTTTTGCAAAGTGATCAAACACTGAAAGAGATTCCAAATATTCTACACTGCTTTTAAGTGAGAGTTTACCTTTGTGAATTATTCCAGTTAAACTAGGATTAGAAAAAGAAACTGGAATACCACTACTGAGACAATTTCTGTCATGTAATGTCTGTAAACATGATATTTTAATAACAGCAAACATATGACCCTTGCTTGATTAAATTGGAACAGTTTAAGTATGGAATATAAAATTTAAGGAATGCAGAAACCGAATCTCTGAAATTGCAATGCTATGAAATTTTATGTCAAGCATTCTCTTTATAATCTGTGAGCCTGTGTGTGGGTATGTTTTACTCTTAGACAAATACCACCAGGTAGAGGCCAGCTAATTCTGATGAATGATAAAATAAAATTTGAAGCTAAAAGCCACTTAAAGGAATGATGTCTGCATAAAACATCTCCAGCTGGTTTGCACCTCACAGGCACATGGGATGATTTCTTATTCATTGGTAGGTGCCAGGACTAGACTGACTCATATTACAAGCAATTTGAAAGTCTCCTACATTTAAATTGATGGGTCCCCGGTGTGCACACTACTTGGATGCTTTCTTAGACCGTTTAGTAGGCTGATTCTAAGGTTTCTTAACAAAGTATGAATTTCCATTTTGTCTTCATGCTTTACAGGATTAATATTGATACCTATACACTGAAACAGCAGTATACCTCCCGGCAAAGTGTGGCATTCACAATTATTTTTTTTAAAACTGCATAATTATAAAACACCAATCAAAGGGAAAAAATTATACACCCAAATAAATTATAAAATTACAGTGTTTTCTTATAGTCCATGAATACTGAAAATTTCAATTAGCCAAGTGAAAAGCCATTGAATGTGCCAGCAGGATTTATATCCCAGACTAATGACCATCATCTGCATCCTATTTAGCTAATGAAGGCTTGGAACACTTGTGGATAATTAAGGGAAAGCTGATGGGAGGAAATTTGAACCATGGAAAGATCAAATCTATTTATGTCTGCATTTAAAACTAAACATACCTAATAGTTCACTCAATCAAAGCATAATGTCTGTTCATCTGGGATAAGATAGACAGAGGCTCCTAAGTAGCCACGTTAGTTTTCAAAACCCCAATTTCATTCCTCCTTCATTCATTCCATAAATATTTACTTAATGCCTACCCTGTATCTCTGCCGTGGTGGATCAGCATGACAGCACCACTTCCCCCCTCAACCTTAATTAAATGCACAGCTCGGGTTTTCACTTTTCTCTAGTAACCACAGTCCACCTGTCCACTGTGACAGACACAGCATGGCTGAAATCCAAGGCCATGGTGAGAAAGAACAGCACCCAGTGGAACCCTGGCTTTTCCTGAGACCTAGCGCAGCATCTCAGAGTCAGGTTCCCAGACTCATCAATAAATGAATGAATACACTAGGAACACTAAGAATGTTAATTGGAAGGCAAAACCTCAAGTCCACGAGGAGCCAGAACAGAAATCATGCTCAGTGGAGCTCTGCTGAACTTCACTGAGTAGTTTTTTAGTTACCTTATTCAGTAGGGAGCACATTAAAACTCCTTCTCTACACCAGCCCCCCATAAACCCTGATAAATTTAGTTAGTGATATTTTAAGGACCTGCAATCTTAGACTCTCTGTTTATGCTAAAAATGGCACATAGAGCTTGCAGGCGTGTTGTAGAAAGTCAGCTAATGGTGACCTCTGAACCTTAAGTTTACACATTCATGTCTTTCAGAAGCCTTTCCACATGGTAAAGGAAGCCCAGATGGGAAAGATCAGCAAAATCAGAGCCTGCACATACCCAATCAGACATAACATCAAGCCAGGGAGGCTTAAACAGTCAGTGTCACAATAATCAACCAGAGAGCTTGCTGAACGCAACTTGCTGGGTCCACACCCAGAGGTTTTGATTTAGAAGGATGTTTAGGGCCAAAGAATTTGCATTTCTCGTACATTCCCAGAAAGAGTGATTCTTCCAGTCCAGAAACTGTACCTTGAGAATCAAGGTCTAAGCTATTCCCCAAGAAAGTTAATACCCATGATAACTATGTCTTTATTACCTCACCAAAGAAGAAAATGTTTCTGGAATTTCTAAAGTGTATTTTTAATTAGTAACAATGCTAACATCTGATATTTATATAAACGTTTCAGTTTCTAAAGCCCCTGGACATACATTGTTAAATTTGAACTTTCAAACAACTCTGTAAGGTAATTATTAATCTCATTTTAAAACATTAAGAAAAGAGAGGTTGAGTGACTTGATCAAGGTTTCTTAACCAGTAAGCAGTCAAACTAGGACTCTGGTCACTGGCCTTCAGAGTATTTCTAGGGCTAATTATAGTATGACACATGCCTGGGATCATAGCACAATATGAAATTTGTTTTAAAAACAAACAAAATAAGGTCACTCTCATCTCAAAATATGAATGTCAAAAAATGTCAAAAGAAACAAGTAATTTCTTCTTAGAATGATTTATAAAAACTTAAGAAGACTTTCCATTCATATGAGTTATTTAAAAAGATCAAAGCCTCTTTTAAAAGGACCAGGTAGAACTGGGCAAGGTTCTATAATCCTATAGAACCTATAATCCCACATACCTATATATACCTATAATCCCAGTGGCTCAGGAGGCTGAGACAGGAGGATCACAAGTTCAAAGCCAGCCTCAGCAACTTAGTAAGATCCTAAGCAACTCAGTGAGATCCTGTCTTTAAATAAAAAATAAAAAGGGGCTGGGGATGTGGTTCAGTGGTTAAATTCACCTGGGTTTAATCCCTAGTACCAAAACAAAACAAACAAAAAGACCAGGCAGAAGACAGACTGAGAAATGCATGTATAAACTCCAGATCCAAAGTTCTGGTCAGCAGTAACTGTGGACCCTTTGCAGAGAATACTTTCAGAGAAAACATGTAACTCTTTAGTACCCACTCCCCTAGCTACAGGGAGGGGATCGTGGGCGTTCTACTAGGTTAGTATGTTGGGATAGAGAGCCAGCAGGAAGCTCTGAGTCCACAGAGAGCAGAAGGAAGCCAAGGTTCACAGACCACACAGAGGTGACACAGTAAGACCTGGGCTATGTTGTCCCCAACACCCCACCAGAACCACCACAGGGAAGACCTACCCACTTTATTTGTTGTGCCCTCACCCCAGACTGGCAAGGAGAACCCTGTGAGACCAGAGGACACGGTGCTCTAGGGCTAGGGGAGGAGTTAGCTGTCAGAACACATTTCATGCACTTCAGGACAGTATTTGAATGTGGCCAATTAGTGCCAGGAGGAGAGAGCAGAGCAACAAAAAGCCTTAAAGAATATACAAAAAGCAACATTTTCAGACAAAAGGCCCTGAGTGGTGATGAGCTCCATCCACAAAGCTGCAGACTGATTCTCTCCCTAAAGCTAACAACGTTAATGCAACAAACTAGGCCAGAGGCCCCAGTCAGAATTGCAAGCCATTGTCCTTCCCAGAGCAGAGTATGCTAATTGGATATAGTAAGTGCTGAAGGGAAGATGGATTGAAGGAATTGGGGCAAAAAAAAAAAAAAGAGAGAAAAAATATTTCTGTAAATTTTGACTTTAAAAGAATAGAGAGGAAAATCTATAATGCTATGTATATTAGCATCTATAATTTTTAGGTTAACATTTGTGTTACTTTTAGTCCGCTTTTGTATTACTGTGATCAAAATACCTGACAAGAACAACTTAGAGGAGGAGAGGTTTATCTTGGTTCATAGTTGCAGAAGGTCAGCCCATGTTTGGCCAACTGCATTGCTATGAGCCCAAGGTGAGGCAGAACTTCATGGTGGAAGGGCATGGGAGAGGCACACCATGCCACTTGTGATGGCCAGGAAGCAGAGAAAGAGCAAGGGGAAGGGGCTACAGGGAAGGTGAACCCTTCTAGAGCTCCCCCTCCACCAGTGACTCACCTCCTCCAACTACACCCCACTATCCACTCAGTCCATTGGAGCTAGGATGGACTAATCAGGTTAGAGCTCTCAAAAATCTGTCATCTCACCTCTGAACATTCCTGCATTAACACAGAAGCTCTTGTGGGACATCTCCTATCCAAATCAAAAGAGTTTAAACCTAACATTTGATTTAAGTCATAGGATGGCTGGCATTCATGATTTTAAAAAATTATTACTCAATGTTTGGGAATTTAAATCCTGAAGATTCCACTACACCTTAAATGAACCTGTTTATTGGAACTCCTCACAAGTGGTCTTTCTACTGCACTGTAAGCTCATCAAGTTCACAGTGACACCCTAATCCTCCTTCCCCTCTGGTTTAGCACTGTGGTGGGCATTGGGATGAGAAAACAGGAGGGACTTCAAAGGTGTGTATTGAATGTCTAGTGAATAAGGCAGGGACAGCAAGAGGAAGAAAAGGAAGAAGGAAGTACCGGGGGGAAGCAGGCAGGGAAAACAGAAGGAGTGAAGAAAATGGGGGGACCACACACTGAAGTGCAAAGAGACTTATGAATCGCACTGTATCTCCCCAAAAGGAGATACTGATACCCCAATCCCCAGCACCTGTGATTGTGGCCTTATTTGAAAATAGGGTCTTTGCATATGACCCAGCAAGACAATTGGGGTCCAAATCCAATAGGAATGGCATCCTTATAAAAAAGAGGAACTGGACACACACCAGGAAGGAAATTCAGGTGAAATATCGATATAATGGTGAAAGCATGCGCTGGACTGATGCAGCCACAGAGAACAGCAGGAACCATGGGCAGGCAGAGGCAAGTGAAGAGTCTACCCAGCGTCTCAGACAGAGCTGACCTTGCTGACACCTTGATTTGGGACTTGTAGACTCCAGAACTATGAGACTATAAATCTCCTTTGGCTTAAGCACCCACGTTGTGGTACATTTTATAGCAGTCCTAGAAAACTAATATAGGGAGTATGGAACAGGGTCTCTACTTATTGATCTTCTATTTTAGTGGTTGGCAAACTTCTCCTGTGAAGGGCCAGATAATAGATATTTTAGCCTTTGAGAGCCATAAGGTCTCTGTCACAATTACTCCACTCTGCCATAGTGGCTTGAAAGGAGTCATAGATAATATGTCAGTAAGAAAGCATGGCTTCATACCAATAAAATTTTTATTTTATGGACATTGAAGTTTGAATTTTACATAATTTTTTGTGTCATGGAAAATTTTTTTTTGCTTTTTTTTTTAAAAAAAATTACTTTAAAAGGTAACTCTCACTCTTAGCCTATAGACCACACAAAACTAGGCAGTGGTCTAGGTTTGGCCAGCAAGCTACAGTTTGTCTCCTCAGGTGTAGATCTAGGAATCGAGAAAACCTGACTCCCATCCTTGTTCCACTGATGAGTCTTGTAGCCGTGATTAAATTATTGGCTTCAGGCTTCCAAAGGATATAACACGTTTTTCCCTGCCCACTTGGACAGTTATAACATGGATGAAAAATCAGATACCTTAAAATACTTTGTATATGGTAACAGTATTAATACTCTGAAATATTTGGCCGTATCTTACTGTCCCAGAAACAAATATTAACATGAAGATTGGAATGAAGATGAAGGGACTCTGGGTCATGGAGTAAGGGCAGGGTAGACAGAATCATACAAGCCCCTTCCTTCATCACCCATGACTTCAGAGAGAATCAGTGAAGAGGTCAAGAAATCACATACACCACAGAAGCTGTGGGCAGCCAGGGGCTTCTGAGATCAAAAGCAACTCCGTGCTTGTCATCTCGTGTCCCATCTGACCCTGAGCTACTGCTGAATCAAGAATTTCTTCTTTTAGGGAATGCTCTGGAATGCCCCTACTGTTAAGAAGCTGTTCTGTAACTCATTCCCCAGATCATCATTCTAAACAAACATTCATCATCCACTAAAGCTCCTTTGACCATCTTGAGTCCATTTCTATGATGCCAACAGCTGACAAAGCCATAAATATTCCCCTGCATGCAGAAACCTCTTCACGCTCATCGCCATAAGGAATTGGAACACTGCCACCTTGCTCTGAAGGGGACTGGACATGAGCTGAGAGCTCCAGATTTTCAGGTCTGGCACAAGGTAAGCCAAAGAAAGCAATAAGGAATAATGAAAACAGTTCACGGGAGGAAATATCATTTGCTAACACTGCATGGAGCCAGAGGTCTCCCTAGAACTGAGTTAATGCCCTTGAGAAGTAGTGTAGGGACTGGATAATCATATATTGGTAAACTTTCTGGGTATAAACTACACGGATAACAATTCCAGGCAGTATCTGAGAAGAAAGAAAAGAGATCTGGATGATTATTTTCAACACACATACACATGCATTGTTATGCTCTGGGTCTGAATCATTGAGTAAAAGGTTCATGAAAAAGCATTTTTTTTTCTGCATCAAGAGACAGAACACAGGAAAAATAATTTTTTTAATGGAAATCAGCCAAATAAAATAATGAAATTGATTATACCATAACCACAGTTATTTAGGGCAGGGGGTTAAAAAGTACATTGGTCTGAAGCCTAACTGTGGGGGCCTGATGATAAGATTACCTCCTTCAAATCTCTCAGGAAAGATAGGAGTGAAACTGATGACCAGCGTTGGTCAATGAAGTTGAAAATGTTCAGCCCCAGGAAAGATCCTTTGTGTTGGAGTCTGGATATGGGAGGAGGGGATATCTTTTATCATCAGGCTCTTAACTCAACATGTTTTTTCCCCTCCTTTTCTTTTTCATAGGAATTCTTTATACTACTATATGCCTAAATAAATCCATCTGGAAAGAAAAATACACCAACTATGCTAATTTGCAAGCCAAACTGATGAAATACTAATGTGTAAATTTGGTGGGAGAAGGTCAAGAAGGAAAGACATTTTCATAATTACTGGCTATTACAAATCATTTAAATGGACGCACAACAAGATTGGAGGTTGCAAGGCCCAATGTGATGGGTTCCTGTTTAAAAGCCTGGTACTGTCATTAGCAAATGAATGGTGATGTGCCATTATCTCAGACTCTCTGTGATGGTTTGACAGAAAATCAATGTCTACGTAATTTCACTGCACACCAGAAATCAAAATAAAAAAGCCTAGTTTGCCGTAAGCACATTTCATAATTAAAGCTCTGACAGATGCAGTCCTTATCCTAGTTCTAAGCTGCTGTGTCTTTATGTCTTCAGAGTTTATTTTGAGTCCCACCTGCACGAGCTCTTCAAGCAAAAGGCCAACAGGGATGATGAAAGTGTTCCCCTGGGCTTGGGGAAATCCCATGTTTCTTCTTCTTCTCCATTACTCCTTTATTCTTTCATTCATTTCCAACTACCCCAGGCCCATTTATTCCACAAACATTACTAATCATTATGTTCCAAAACGAGATGAATGAGATACCAACGATGACAGATGAATTTATGAGGATTCCCATATTCTTGATAGAGGTTCTACTGAGAATGCTTCCATGTCTTCTACCCTTCCTGTGTGATATTTTATCTTTGTACCAATTCTGTACCTCACACACAATTCTACAATAATCTTTTCCACACTGCTTTTTATTTATTTGACTATGTCCCTTGACCTAGGGAGCTTTTTGGAAGCAGGAAAATGCCATCTGCTTGCTCCTATTCTAACTGGCACCATAGCCATAGATTTTTTAAAAAATTTATATTCTTAAAAGATATTTTAAATGGTAGATACCTTTTAAAGATGTATTGAATATAAACATAATCCATCTGTTTCTATGGCTTCAACTACTAGTGACAGAATGTTCATTTTAAATGTATCTGTCCATTCCTGATCCCCTGGTCATCTTCCCACTTGCCTATTAAATGTCTCCAGTGAATATCCCACAGGCATCTTGTCCAAAACTGAGTACATTATATTTTCCAATTCCATACCTCATTTATATTTTGACTGAAAGGGAGACCTCTATCACTCTTCCACTCGGTGTCTTTTTTTTTTTAACTCTTTCTCTTATCCACTGCTTTAGTTCAGAACTTTGTCACTTCTTATTTAATTTCCTGCCAGGTTTCTGTGTTCCACATTGCCACACAAATATCTACCTAAAACAAATTTCATTCTGCAATTTGCCAATTCAAAGATCTCTGCTGGCTCCTGAATGCCGGCAAGTAATACCTGTTTCCAATGTACCTGTGTTGACAATCTGGCAATGCCTAATTTTGTCAGGATAGACTCTGATGTAGTAGACTACATGTCCTATCAGTTAGGCACACGAAACTTCAGATTATTCTGTGGCAAGCCAGGGAGACCACCAAGTCCTTGCATAAACTATTATATCTCTCTGTCTAGAAACCCCTTCCTCTAATCACCTGGCCAGTTCCTACTTCGTTCTGCAAAGATTACCCTGAATCTCCCAGGACTAGTGAGTGAGTGATATTCTTCTCTATGTTCCAACGTCCTTCATTCTTCCATATTTTAGAGAATTTTATTTTATTTGTGCTAACTCGACTGAAAGCCCAGCAAGCACTAACAAGGCAACTTTTTTCATCTTTGATCTAGGCACTAGACAAATGATATTTGATAAAGTAATAAAATAAAGCAATAAAGTAAGTCACTAATTTAATAGTCTAAGACTGGTTAGAGATATAGGTAGGTACCAATTGTGTCTAATAGTTGAAGCCACATTTGTGATTGAGAATGCCTAGAAAACTAAATAACGATACGAAATTAGAGAATAAGACAAACCCCAGCAAGTACTGATTTTTATTAAAAAGAAAGGAGAGCCAGCTAAGAAAATTGAGAAAAAGCTGTCACCATAGTTAGAATAAAGCCAGATGAGAATGTGGTCACAAAAGCAAACCTGGGATACACTTCTGGAAAGGAACCCTCCCCAGATTCCCAAATTGGGACTAAAATCCCCTTCTATCTGTTCTCACCTTATCCTTACTTATCCTTATCATGGTGCTTATCACATTACATTTTAACTGTCTACTTATCTTAACACTCACAGAAGATTAACTCCTCACAGGCAGGGACTCTGTCTTATTGACAGTGTGTCCCTTGCACGTGAAGGGATATATAAGTAAATAAAGGAGTGAAATGCAGCTAAGAAATCAAGTAAGAATTAAAAGATGCTATTGATTTTAGTATTCAGAAAGATTTTGGGTGACTATTATTCTTACGGTTTTAACACATAATGTCCATATAAATCTCATTGGTTTCAAAGTGGAAGGTCTAACATGAAATGAAAACCTATCATTTGGGCTTTCTCCTACAGCAACCACCATGAAGATGGTTGGATGGCTTTGATAGGCACAAACAAGTTTCACCCAATGGTTTTCACCAGATAACACATAATAGAATTATTACCTCCCTTAAGAGATTTGAAGTTAAATACATCTTTGCAGGAAAATGGATGGAATTTGAGAGCATTATGT
Source organism: Ictidomys tridecemlineatus (assembly GCF_052094955.1). Classification (NCBI taxonomy): domain Eukaryota; kingdom Metazoa; phylum Chordata; class Mammalia; order Rodentia; family Sciuridae; genus Ictidomys; species Ictidomys tridecemlineatus. The sequence continues at coordinate 62,618,786 of NC_135485.1, forward strand.
TCAGTGAGATCAGCAAAACTCATATGGAAGCTAGAGAGAAAAAAGGAAAAGAAAGCAGGGTAGGCAGGTCTCATGAAAAGGGAGCTCAGTAGAGGTAAGGGAGCAGGGTGAGAGAGGGAGAGAAATGGACAATAATGGAGGAAAGATGACAACTAAATTATAATGTTATATTGTGTGCATGAATAAATATGTAAAAACAAATCCCATCATTGTGTTCCACTAATGCACCAACAGGGGGGAAGTAAGTTAAATACTTAATTTCAAACTTGTGTCAGCAAACAGTATTGTCCTTAAGCAAAGGCAACTTTATTTTTTTATGTTTCTATTAGTGCATTATAATTATACCTAATAGTGGTGGTAATTGTGACATATTCAAATATGCACATAACGTAATTTTCTCCATTCATTCCTCAAATCTCCACTAGCTAAGGAAACTATGAACAGTGATAGTCTTAGTGATCTTGAATTTTAACTCTTATCTCCTACGCACTAAACGTTATGATCCCATGCCCTCTATTTAAGGAAACATTGCAAAATGGGACAGCAGATTATTTATCATCATGAGGCCCCAAACTGCTGACATAAGATATATTTTGATGATAAATCCCTAGACAAATTAATTGAACAGAACCTCCGACAGACTGTTAATGTTTTGTTTTTAGATTTACAAATAAGGGGAACTTGAAATAAAGAGGATTGGAAATGGAAAATGTTAAGCACAGCCTAGACAACAAATAAATACCCTTCATGACTGAGGTGAGGGGGGGATTAGCAGGGAATGCATTCCAGCAATTGCTCAGAGTTTGGGGGGGGGGGATTGAAATTTAAGCATTCCAGGCTTTCCCTAAACACAATGCTGACCAGGAAACTGCTTTCTTCCCTCTCTGCTCCTCTTAACTTTACTAGTGAGTACCATTTGCATGCAGGGGACTTTCAAGTGAAGAAGAGGATGTATGAAAGGAATTTGCTCTTTGTTTCTTGGTCTTGCCCCTTGGGAGGTTAAGGGACCTGGACTATATCACTCCCATACTTACATCTGGGATCTCTAGGACACTTGTATACTCTGACTGGAATCATGTACTGTAGATGATAAACTGACTTTTTATAAGAGAGTCTAGGTGGAAATTCTTCTTGTTCTTTTGTTGTTGTTGCTTTTTAATTTGAGGCATTTGGAAAAATAGTTCCCAAAGTGGTCCATCAGAAGACTAATGAAATCCAAGAACACTAAATAAGTCGTAAGATATCCCATGCTGTCTCTTACCAAGTACTGTGCACCTTCTAAGGAGAAGCAACTCACCTCTCAAAACCAAGTCTCCCTCAACCCTTTTGATCACAAAGATTGAGGCTGGAATTCAGAAAAATCATTTATATGTTGTTTAATCAGAGATTTCAACATTTTTAAAAGGCTCCCATGAAACCGTTCTACCTTGTTCAAAGAGGGCTGAGTTCCAACAACTAAAAAAAAAATCTTCAGGTAGTAAAGGGACATATGTACCCTAAAATATCAATGTGACCTAGTAGAAAAAGTGTAAATGTAATCAGAAATACACTACTGAAATAGGCTTACACTAGCAGTAGGACTTTGTACAAGCTACTGAGTTTTCTGGGTCTCAGGTTCCTCATCAATAAAATGGAAGTGAAAAGGCCCACCTGGCTAGGTTATGAGTATTAAATATAATCATATATGAAAAACACAGAGCTGAGACTCCTGGCAGACACTCAATAAATGTTGTTCTCTATTCCTTTCAGAGCTCCTTAAGAAAATTAAGACTAGAAAAGGAAATCAATCTCACAAAAAATGTTTAAGATAGTCCTAACTCAAGTAAACTAAGATGGGTACAGCATAACATCAGATACAGTATTTTATCAAATAAAAGACAGCATTGATTATAAGCTATCACTAACAAAGAAAAAGCACTGCCAACTATTTTATGTTACCATATACATTCAAAATGTTAACAATATAAAAATATATAAGTATATTTTCATAATAACTAATTAAATACAGTAAGTGTGTGGGATTCTACATGAGCTTACAGATACGACAGAAGCCAAAAACCAGGAAACAAAAAGACCATATTTCTTCTTGGAGATTAAGTTCCTAATCTTGAGAAGGGGAAAAAAATCAGGAAGTTGTAGGCCAAAAAGGCAAGCAATTACTGATTTAGCAGCTCCTTTAAATGCCAGGTTACCCAGTTTATTACCAGTATCTAGATATGGAGAAACTGCATTTGAGGGGAAGGGCACATCAAAGAAGTAAGAAACATTCTAGGTTTTACCACCATCTTAATTTTCATCTTTTATGTCTGAATTTGAGTATTGAAAGGTATGTAATTAACTGGGAGTTGCCAAGGTTCTTATAGCCACATTAACTCAGAGCTCTCCTGACCACTTAGGTAACCTATAGCGACATTTAGTGGTAACTCCCTCAAATTACAACCAGATGTCCCAGAGGGGCAGGGCAATTGCTGGGATAGAGTGACTTGGCAAAATCTCCTTATCACAGCATGAGTGACTTCACTGTAACCTTACCAGACAGGTTACTGAGAGGTCTTCCTGAGGAGGTGCTAGAGGTGGACGCAATTAATATCATTGCAATCTTATTTTTTATATAGTTTGGTATTTTCTGCATATCTTTTACTTCATAATAGAATCATAGTGCTGGAAGATACCCTGGGGATTATCTAATCCAATCCTCTCATTTGCAGATTATAAAACTACCATATTTGAATATGGTAGACGAACACAAGGGTTTAAGAATTCAGAATGCATTGCTCTCTCAACTGAATGTCTGTGGCTTTATATATTTTTTCAACATTTATTCATTTTGTACTTAATATAAAATCAAGTATATTGAAAGAACATTTATAGGACTTAGAAAGTTTGAGACAAATTTAAGGATTCGTACATCGAAAAAAAACAAAGTTGGGGCTGGGGTTGTGGCTCAGCAGTAGAGTGCTCACCTAGCAAGTAGGAGGCACTGGGTTCAATCCTCAGCACCACATAAAAAATAAATAAATAAAACAAAGGTTAAAAAAAGAAGAAGACAAAGTCAGTGAAAACTAATAATCACCACTTATATAGCTCTCACTACTCTATGACATTGGTACAGTTATCCCATTTTACAGTTAAAGAATGGAGGTATAATATTACCAAAAGTGATCTACAAATTCAATGCAAGCTTCATCAAAATTCCAGTTTCATTCTTCATAGAACTAGAAAAAAAAGTCCTAAAATTCTTATAGAAGCATAAAAGACTCACCACAGCCAAAGCAATCCTGAGCAAAAAGAGCAATGCCTGAAGGTATCACAATACTGAATTTTAAATTATAGTATAAAGCTATAGTAACATATACTGCAAGGTACTGGCATAAACATAGACATGGAGACCCATCATAGAAGACACTGAAACAAACTCACATAGACAACAGTCATCTGATCTTAATAAAGGTGCCAAAACAAAGTGGTAGAGAAAAGACAAGATTTTTAATAAATGATGCTGAGAAAACTGGATATCCATATGTAGAAGAATGAAACCAGATTCCTTATCTCTCACCCTGCACAAAAGTCAACTCAAAATGGATCAAAGACCTAGGAATTAGACTAGAAACTTCACAACTGCTAGAACTCCAATGTGTAGGTGCAGGCAATAACTTTTTCAATAGGACTCCTAAAACTCAGGAAATTATACAAGAATTAATAGATGGATGACATCAAATTAAAGAGCTTCTATAAGCAAACAATGAGAAATGTGAAGAGAAAACCTATAGAACACAATAAAACCTTGGCTAGCTACTCTTCTGAAAGAGAAGTACTATCCAGAATATATAAAGAACTCAACAAACCTACCACTAAAAAGAAAAAAATAAAATAACCCAACCAATAAACCGGCAAATGAACTAAATAAACGGACACTTCTCAAAAAGAAGAGATACAAATAGCCAACAAATATATATTTAAAAACATTCAACATCTTTAACAATCAGTGAAATGAAAATTAAAACTACACTGAGATTTCATCTTATTTCAGTTAGAATGACAATCATCAAGAAAACAAATAATAAATGCTGATGAGGTTGTGAGGGAAAAAAATTATTATTGGTGGAATTGTAAATTAGCACAACTATGGCAGTCAGCATGGAAATCCCTTAAAATACTAGGAACAGAACCACCAACTAGACCACTCTTTGATACTCACCCAAGAAAGTTAGAGTTGACATACTATAGCAATACATGCATAACCATGTTTATAATAGCATAATTCATAATAACCAAGTTATGGAACCAGCTCAGGTGTCCATTGACAGATGAATTGATAAAGAAAATGTGGTATATACATACGTATACATACAATGGAGTTTGATTCAGCTATAAAGAAGAACAAAATTATGTCATTTGCAGGAAGATGGATGAACTTAAGAGAAAATATGAGTGAAATGAGCCAGACTGAGAAAACCATCAGTCATATGTTTTCTCTCATATGTGGAAGCTAGAGAGAAAATGGGGCTGGGGGAGATGGAGGGAGTTCTCATGAAATCAGAAGGGCGATTTAGTAGAATTGAGGAAGGAGACTATGTAGAGGAGGGAAGAGAAAAGACAGGTACTGGAGAATCAAATTAACCCAATTATGTTATCTTTGTGTGAGAATATGTTCATAAAGACCCCTACTATCATGTACAATCACAGTGCATCAATAAAAGAAAGAAATTGAAGTATAAATAATTCTTGATAATGACTTATTCCAAAAAGCAAAAAAAAGACAAAAATCATACAGAAAGGTAAATGCACACAAAATATTGCATGTCTCAAAAACATAAGCTGCAACATTGGAACATGACTGGATGTGGGAGGCAGAAAGGGGAGCATGTTCAAGAATGGGGTGAGAAGACAGAGAAAGGGATGTAAGAAAACTGAATCATCAGTTTCTATAGTAGACATGCATAGAGAATGTCTAAAACTGAAAAATTAAGACAGATAACATAAACATAGAATTGTTTACACAGAGGTGAATCCAGATGGAAAACAGAAATGAGCTGCAGTGGTTGCTTATGGGGAGTAGGTATCAGTGGGGAGGGGCAGTGTATAGGACTATTTGATGCCTCTGAATACATGAATTATAATATTTCAAACTATGAAATCAAATTTAGAAGCTAAGATTTAAAAAGGCAAATCACTAAAAATATTGCTTTCAAATTATGTATAAAAACGTGAATAGTGTTTTACAAGATCTCTGTGTAAATAGGATATTTTACAAAATGACTTACTTATGCCAATTATTTAGGTTGTAAAATGTCAACTAAAAGACCATATTGAAATAAAAGCCTTGTTCTATAATTAAAAGATTCACCAATAAACACATGTTCGTGTATTTGACGTTGAAATAGAGCATTTGTGGGTATATGTATTTTTCCCCTCTGCATTTAGAATTCACCAGCAGGTAACCCAGTGGAGGCTGCTGTGTGATGGCCCAGATCCTGGCAAGACTGAGCTCACTCTCCAGCTGCTAGAAGTGTTGGCAGTTGGTGGCTCTAACCTGAGGAAAACTAATAATTTCCCTCAGGCAAAATGGGCATTCTAGCCCAGGCCCACCATCTCTTTTCCCAACAAAGGACAATGTAATAGAAATACACCAGCTTTATGGCCATGGTACCTCAAAATGGAGCAATCCTACTCCAGAACTTTCCAGGGGACCAGCTGAGACCTAGGCTGGAGTAACCCCAACCAGCCTTTCCCTGCCCTTCTCCTAACAGGACTCAGAACATGAGGCCAAAAGATAAAGCACTTTGGTAGACTATATTTTGAGCTGAAGGAGACTGAGAAAACTGCAGAAGCAGAAAGTTCTTTAAAAAGGTCTTACCCTTTCTCTCCTAAAAACCTTCATGTGACAGGTGTCCTGCCTATACTCAGAGGGAAGAAACATCACCCACAGATTCCCAAAAGAATCTGAACAAACAGGCCTGGCTAAGCTCCCCCAGTTTATTTCCACTAGATCATACCCTTGGTCCTCCAATCCCACTTCAACACGACCATCCATAAAAACACATAGTTTTCCCTAGATTTGGGGGCCTTAATTCCCTGTGTCACATAAAACACTGATTAAATAAACTTCTTATATTCTTCTTTCATTATAGGGGCTCTCAGCCTGAACCTTGCGATCAGTGAGGAAAAGATATTTCTTCTCCCCTACAATCCCTGAGAGTACTCCCAGCAAACCTCCTGCACCCAAATCTCTATATGAGAGTGTTTCCTGGAAATTTGACATAAGACGGTCAAATAAGAGCCCTTCCACTGTTCCATTAGATACTGCACTATCATTACTTTGGTTCAAGAGACTTTAAAGACAAAGTGTCATGGCTATCTTTTTTTATTTAATCCCCTTTTCCAGAGAATTTTAAATGATACACACCGTATGTCCCAAATTTATTTTACAGAGAAGAGTTAAATTTATCTTCAAGATTATTTCATGTTTATTTGAATATCTGCTTTATTCAAAGTACAGCAAAAAGTAGGGAGAGGGCAGAGGAGAATACACAGCAAGTGAGTGGATAAGACATGGATTCTTCCTTTGATGATGAGTCTATATGTGGCAATAGAAATAAAAATGTACAATAATTACTCTACAAACTAGAATGTGACAAAGAAGTAAAAATTGCCATGGAACTTCAGAGGAAGATAGCCTTGTTGGTTTTATGATTGGCTGGGAGGAGAGGTGAAGGGTTATTAAAAGTCCCTTCTTTTTTTTTTTTTTTTTTATTGATTGTTCAAAACATTACAGAGCTCAAGACATATCATCTTTCATACATTCGACTCAATTGGGTTTTGAACTCCCCAAATACATAATACAGACTCACTTCTGTTACATACTCACATTTTTACATAATGGCATATTAGTGACTGTTGTATTCTGCTATCTTTCCTATCCCCTACTATCCCCCCTCCCCTCCCCTCCCCTCCCATCTTCCCTCTCTACCTCCTCTGCTGTTGTTCAATTCTCTCCCCAGAGAGAAGGGAAAACATATGGAAATGGTAGGAGACCTTCAGTGATACACAAAATTAAAAGTCCCTTCTTAACCTACTCCAGTTCAACTAGACGCCCAACACTGGGTAGGAGTTTGGCAGATGAGAAAAGGTAGAAAAGTAATTTCAGGCAGGTGTAACGTACATGAGTAAAGGCTACCCAATGTCTGGGGAATGGCTACTAATCTAGTTTAGGGCACCAACTGGCTAATGAAAAGGGATTAATAAAGAAAATTCTGGAAGGGAAAGTAGCCTAGGAACACTTCTCTTTCTGTTGCACCCACCAAATCAGACACATTAGGACAAGGGCAGTGGCTACGACCAAGCCATGGATCACTGCACATCTTCAGACCTATCATTCAGAATGCTGGCGAGTGTCCCTTGGGCTCCAGGCCGTCGGGGCAGCCAATAGGCCCCTTCCCGCCACAGATGAATTTGCTTCTCCACTGATCCCCTGCAGAAGTCCCAGAGGGCTTTTCATTCAGACCTCTTCCAAAGAATTGCTTTTAATAGGCTATTAAATTATCATTCAAAAAACTATAGTTTTCTAGGGGGTGGGGAAGGTTTAAATTTTTTTATCAGCTAAATTTCATCAAAATTATCTTTTAGTATCTCCAGAATTTTTTTGCTCTCCTAAGATGATTGTTCAGAGTATTTGATGCTTGACTATTCATATCTCTAAGTGGATTGAGTCTTATTTTCAAATTCCCATGATTTAACTGCACAAAAGCTATTTAACTCTCTGTGGATGAGTACTCTTCAATTCAGTGCCCTCCTTTGAAATATTTTACACTTCCACTTGCCTCAGCCACAGAGTAAGGAAGCCATGTTCCACATGTTGCTCATAAGGCAATGGGGAGGGGTAGTCACCTTTTCTTCTCTTGATAATTAGCAGTCGAACCCCACCAATCAAGGTTGTGTTTTTAACTTCCTGCCCATTTTTTTTTCTTTAACAGTCATAGCCCTATTCATTATATGAGGAGGTCATGTCTTTTCAACTTGAGAATCTGATACAACTCACATTTGCATAAATTACCTCGCAATGGAAGGTTTTTATCCAAAGGTGGTCTTCAGAACCTAAAGCACCCAGTGACTCTTTCAGACCATCACGAGGCAATGCTGCCCATTGGATGTCAGTTCAGATTTTCAGTGAAACCATCTTTGCCTGCATCATGTATCTTTTGTCTGAAATTATTTGAGTATTTCATTCCTTTTGCTCCCCTCTTTTCTTAACCAAAATGAGACAAAAATCAATCAATTCATATGCTAAAATGAATGATAAGAAATAAAGTTCTCATCAAAATCATGACACAAAAGAGAGACAAACAAGCAAATTCTTAGCTCTCTTAAAAGTGGTAAATCCAACTTTCAATCAGAACATGATAGAATTTCAGCCTGTCAATCTGTGCTCAATGGGAATGAAAAAAAAAAGAAAGAATATATATGAAATGAGATAAATATATCAATGAAGAGCATCTGATTAGGATTTTAGAAGATATTTTTAGCTCTCTGGCACTAGCTCTCCATCCCACCCCATGGTACCTGGAAATTTTCAAGCCCATTAATCATTTTTCATGCTTTCGGCTAACGTGCATATTTTCAAGGGTGTGTTATGCCTCGAAATAGTGCATTGTGCTAAGTGAGCTACTCTTATTTCAGTATAGTGGTACAGGCAGGTATTTAAATGAGGATACAATTTATAAAAGTAGCTCTAAATCATAATGCTTATGGTCAGTTACAAAAACTAAAAGCTGTCATTTGAAATTAAAAGCAAAGTTCATTGATCTCTGCTACAGAGAACAGAATTGATAATTGGAAAAAATTAAACAAGACACATGGGTCATGTCTCCACACAATGCACTTCTATGAAAATATGAAATAAACAAGACAAAAATGGAGACCCTGAGAAGGGTCTGAGAAGGAAAGCCAAACATGATTGAATGATTAAGTACACACTCAACAGGGACACCAATCAATCTATTCAAACTATGGAGCAAGCGGCCAAAAGAGTAGACTAGTTTGGTCTGGGTGATGGAGCTGTCCAGTTTCTAGCATCCCATGCCAGCCTGTGGAATGTGCTCTTCTGTTGGAAATCTCCCCATTTTCCACCAAGAAAGAATTCAGGGCTTTTAAGGCATTTCTTAAAGTGAAGGAAGACACCTGTTGGTGTTCAAACTCTCCCTCTTCCTGGAGAGGTTCACCAACAGGACCAAGAAACTTGTTACAAAGCGATAAATTGCATAATTAATTTTACATTTTCACTTCCAGTTCTTCCTACCAGACTCTTTACTCCTACTGTTAAGAGGAAGTTCCCTCATCTCATCCTCAGCAGTATGTGGAACCTCCTAAATAGCCAAGAGGCAGGAGCAGGGAACCCAAAGTTTAAATGCTTAACTTAACTGAAAACAGTACCAATTCTTTCTTTAAAAATAACTGGTAATTTTACTTAGAAAGTATTTAAAGAAAAGCAGATTGGCTGAATTCAAATGCCATTATTAATAGAGAAATTCATAAATAAAAGTTAGCATTCAGTTAAAGCTATTTATAGAGAAATTAATTATTATAAGACATAAAAACAAATCAGGTAAAAATAGGACTTTACACATTCTCTAAAAGATGTGCCTTAGCATTGGGTTTTGGATTGTTGTCAACTTGCAATGTAAGCTCTGGGCCAGTTTGTTCACAGGGGCTGGCCAGGAGAGACTTGGCTGGTGCCAAGCTCCTCTGGTAATACCAGCATGGGGCCATCCCCATGTGTTGGTGATCTCCTACTAATGTACCAGCAGTCCAGAACTCCACATTCATCAGAATGGCTCATGTCTGCTCTTAACCCAGACACCCACAAACTTACCATCGCATCTATCTACTGGCAGGTCTTCAATGTGAAATTCTATATGCATGACCATCACCCATATACTCTGAAATCAATGGACCCTCAGTCCAAGGCAAGGTTTGGATTTATTCTACAGCTCAGCATATGACTATCTGATTCTGACTGCACAGTGGGATAGAAATCTTGCCAAATAACCTGGCAGTCTTCACCCTGGCTTCCTGAAGACCAAAAACCATAGAGCCATTTTAAGCAAACTGCCAAGACAATAAATTAGTACATCTCCCAAACAATTTAACTCAAAATTAAAATAGACTTGGATAAATTCCCATTCTTTGGTAATTCAATATAGTATATTAGTAAGTTCTTTACAAATACATAAAAAGCAATGTCTCACAGGTGGTGATACAGAAACTTCCCACCCGCATGCTATAAAACACTTGTTCCTAAGGTAGATTAAATCTGTCAAAGATTTGGCATGTGCTTTTATTTTGTTGAAATCGAGATAATGGTCAAAATTTCAATTTCTGCCTCTCAATCTCTCTCCTTTTTCACTTTCCATCTATTTGCACATAGTGCTTAGAACAAAAACTGCACAAGTAATCCCTCAACAAAGATTAGTACATGTTGAATGAATAACTGAATGGATATTAATGCCCGGAAGACCCCCAAGGCTCTCTTCCCACCTTCTACTCCCACTTTTAAGGAGAGCATGGGATAGAGCTGGTGGAGGCAATACTGGATCACAGTGGGTAAAATCTGCAATTGATAAAGGTTTGGGTACCACAGTTTTCCTCTGGATTTCATTGCTGGAATCCTGACTACTTTGGGGATCAAGATCTCCTGCCTTCCTCTCATCAAACTCCTGCCCCATAGCAGAGTGGTACCATTCTTTTCCTCCTCCTCCTCCCTGTTTCTCCTTTACTGCTCCACTTCCCCTCTTTAGCAAAGCAAGCAGAAGTCAAGGTTAGATCCAGAAGAAATGAGGCCTATAGGAACCACCTGCATCCTTCTGTGTGTGTGGGGCTAGTCAGAGACAAGTCCTTCTTTACCTTAGTCATCTTTCCTTGTACACTCTGACCACCAAGATGGACACGCAGAACCGAGGGAAATTCAAGGAAAAAGACCAATAAAGCAGAAAAAGAAAAAAAGAGAGAGACAGACAAAGAAGCAAATTCTTAGCTCTCTGAAAAGTGGTAAATCCTAATTTTCAATCAGAACATGAGAGAATTTCAGCCTGACAGTCTATGAGACAGTCTGAGTCTCAGACCTAATTTGGTCAAAGTTGTCATTCATATTCCCATCCAGAAGGCCTGGACTAGAGTGGCTTATGACCTAAAGTCCCAGGTAAGAATAGATAGAATATACTATTCTGGTCTTACCTTTGGTACATTTTTCTTTGTAGCTCCTTAATTTTGGCAAGTGACTGGTAAAAGATTTACCAAACCTGATCGTGGTCAAAACTATTTTGACATAATTAATATATAAATACATAGATAAACAAGAACTGCTCTCAACAAATGGAATTAATCCCTTATTTCTTCCCAAAGATGTCAGAATGATGAATATAATATAACATTAGTAGGGAACAACTATTAAACTGTGCAAGATGAAACAGGAAAGGATGCATATCAGTTCCTCTCAAAGGTCTAAAGACAAGATAATAGCACATGCAGTCTCTGAAGAAGGAGTAGCTTAAAGTTTACTGGCATCCTCAAGAAGATGACCCTTGGGCTGGGGATGTGGCTCAAATGGTAGTGCGCTTGCCTGGCATGCACAGGGCACTGGGTTCCATCCTCAGCACCACATAAAAATAAAATGAAGATATTGTGTCCGCTGAAAACTAAAATAAATAAATATTAAAAATTCTCTCTCTCTCTCTCTCTCTCTCTCTCTCTCTTGAAGAAGAAGACAAGAAGAAGAAGAATGAGGAGGAGGAGGAGGAGGAGGAGGAGGAGGAGGGGAGGAGGAGGAGGGGAGGAGGAGGAGGGGAGGAGGAGGAGGAGGAGGAGGAGGAAGAGGAGGAGGAGGAGGAGGAGGAGACGACCCAATCAGGTACCTAAATCACATATGTCCTGAGTGAACTCCACCGCTAGCAGGAGCAGAACCTAGAAGCCATCCTCAGAAAGCCCCAACTCATCAATATTTAGGCAATTCTATATCTGCCTTGGTCTATTATTACCTTTTTTATTATATTTATTAGCTCCCTACCACTATAATAAAATACATGAGATAATTTACTTATTAAGAAAAAGGTTTATTTTAGATGTTCTAGTCCAGTATTCAGCAGATTCATTGCTTTGGGCTTCTGGTGGATGTGCTGAATGGTAATGACAGGCAGCTGGCAGTAAAGCAAACTAAGTGATCCATGACCAGGAAATAAGAGAGAAAGAGGAAGAGGCTGGGGTCCCAAATCCCCTTCAAGAGCATACCTCCAATCACTTAAGGACCTCCCACTATGTCCTACTTCCTACTTCCACCACTCCCAATACCACCACCTTGGGAACCATGCTTTTAATGCATGGACCTCTGGGCAACATTGGATGTCCAAACTATAACTCTTGCCTAGGAATACCTTATATTTAGTGTTGATAGCTAATCTCTAACTTTTTCAGTATTATCCCTTCTGGAAATATGGCACATAGAAAAGCTTTATAGTCACCAAATTATTTAATTCTATTCACTTTTTTAGAGATGTCTGAAAAAAAGTCAAAATTTATGTCATCACTGATTGTTACTTTGTAACAGATAATAAGTTGTATAAGAAATTAGTCAGAGCAACAACAAAAGACAATATTCAGACTTTCAATCCAGTTTCATGATACCCTTTATTATTTTATATGAAAAGAATTCTACAAAAAGCAAAGTCATTTTCAAATCTGATTATAAAAGCTATAATGTATGTGAGTTTGCATCATCTTAATATGAATTTGCTCAATCCTAGAGTTTGTCATAACTCAGGACTACTCCTAAAACTCTATATATACATAAAAGTCTATTACAACAAGCATCTACCTATCTAGCTTAATTATGTAGTTTCTCTAAACTACTATGCTTTCAATTACTTAAAATTCCAAATCTATATTTCCATCCATGAACTTGCTATTATTCCAAACACATGCATAATCTCCTTAATTCTCTTTACCTGGAAGAGACATATAGATTTATAGACACACAAGTTCAGTATGTCTAAATTAAATGCATGACATTTTCCCACAAAGCCTGACTTCCCTGGGACCCTGTGATTCACAACCCAAACTCTACTGACCACTGAATAAGTTCTTCTGATCCTCTTGAACTCCATGATTAGCTCATATCTTTGCCTGAATGTATCTTTCTTTCTTAGGATGCATTTGAAGTATTACCTCTTCTTTTGTTTTTTAGACATTTTTATTGGTTATTTTTAGTTATACATGACAGTAAAATCCATTTTTATAAAGTTACATAAGCATGGAATATATATTATTCTAATTAGGAACCATTCTTGTGGGCATACAAGATGGTGTGATTCACTTAGGTATTTTCATATATGTACATAGGGAAATTATATTAGATTCATTCTATTGTATTTCCTATTCCCATCCCCCTCCCTTCTCTTCATTCCCTTTGTCTAATCTACTGAACTTCTCTTCTTCCCCTTTATTGGGTTTAGTTTCCACATACCAGCAAAAACATTTGAACTTCAGTTATTTTTGAATTGGCTCATTTCACTTAGCGTGATAGTATCCAGATCCATCCATTTACTGGCAAATGTCATAAAGTCATTCTTTTTATGGCTGAGTAATATTCCATTGTGTATATATACACCACAATTTCTTTATCCATTCATCTGTGAAGGGAACCTATGTTGGCTCTATAACATTGATGTGGCTGTCTCACTGTAGTATGCTGAATTTAAATCTTTTTAGATATATGCTGAGAAGTGGACAACTGAGTCAAATGGTGGTTCCATTCCAAGTTTTCTGAGGAATCTCCATACTGTTTTCCATTGTAGTTCCACCAACAATGTAGGAGCATACCTTTTCTCCTACATCCTTGCCAATATTTATTGTTACTTGTATTCTTGATAACTGCCACTCTGACTTGAGTGAGATGGAATCTCAGTATCGTTTTAATTTGAATTTCTCTAATTACTAGAGATGTTGACCATTTTTTCATATATTTTTTGACCATTCATATTTCTTCTTTTGAGAAGGGTCTGTTCAGTTCCTTTGCCCATTTATTGATTGGGTTATTGGAGTTTTTTTGTGTGTTACATTTTTTGAGTTCTTTGTATATCCTAGAAACTAATACCCTATTTGAAGTGCAGGTGGCAAGGATTTTCTCCCATTCTGTCAGCTCTCTGTTCATGCTCTTGATTGTTTCTCTTCTTAATACCCCTTCTTACTTGATTGCATTTCAAATAATCCCTTCCTCAATCAGGCAGATTGGCCATTCCCCTTTTAGTTCCCTCTGATCCCTACGTGTTCCAAACACTTTAGCAATGAAGCAGAGATTAGTACTACAACCACACTGGTAAAAAGAATGCGGAAAATCATGAGTCATTTTCAATGCTAAAAGGAATCTCAGGAACCCCTAGATGTACCCGTGTGTTAATCTATTGAGTCAAGCTTTCCATCAAGAGTAGATTAAGATGCACACGTGATCTCTGACTTGGTGATGTCTAAGAGTAATGGGAGCAGAGCTGAGTGGTAATGGACTCAGAAAAGGTAGACTGAAGAGGTGAGTGCTGGACTGGAAGCCTGCTTCTGCAGCTCCACTTGTGAGACAATGACCCCCAAACAGCAGTCGTAACCTTCTCCCTTCCTGTACTTTATTCGAAAAAATGGGTCTTTGAGGCTGGATATGGGTCCTCTGTTGCACTGATTTCAGGTATAAGATGGATGAATGAACAAGAAGTCATGATAGCCAGGTGCAGTGGACATGCCTATAATCAAAGCGGCTTGGGAGGCTGAGGCAGGAGGATCACAAGTTCAAAGCCAGCCTTAGCAAAAGCAAGGTGCCAAGCAACTCAGTGAGATCCTGTCTCTAACAGGATGTGGGATGTGGTCAAATGCCCCTGAGTTCAATCCCCAGTACTCCCTCCCCCTCAAAAAAAGAAGCCATTATAGATAATGATTTGTATTAAGAGAGGAAAAGAGATGAGAGAGGGAGGTTAAAAGGGTAAAGAAGAGATCAAGAAATGCACAGAAGATAGTGAGAGAGACAAAAGTCAAAGCAGACTGGTTTTTGATGAAGGTGTTCCTGGGAAAAGAGATGCCCTTTGCTGAGGAGGGCATGTGAGAAATCCTCCTTGATACATCCTGTGAAATATCCTGCTTCATTGAATCGAAGATGCTGTTGCTCAAACAGTGTGTCATGATTTTATTCATTGACAAAACACATAATTGAAAGAAAAGAGATCGGGAAAGGATTTTATTTCCTGCTTTGCACTTATAAAGGAGATTATAGGCATTCTAAAGAAACAAATTTTCAAACTGTTTTTAGCACTTTTCAATGGAATATTGGGCAGGTATTTGAGAATTTTGTTTTGTTTTGTGTTTATTGCTTGTCCTTAATGATATAAATACATAGACACACTTAAAGGCATCCATAACTTTACACAGTTATATTTGCCTATCTAGAGCCATCTTTAACATTTAAATATATGGGTCCTTCAGATTCCTGCTCCCATCTCCCTTTCTGGTACAGAGTTGAAAATGAACAAGTGGAGCCCACATAATGGTAACAGATAACATTTTTAGGATTCTGATCTAAGTCTTTAAAACAAATGGACTCATTTAGTTTTCAGAACAGACTCTATAAGGTAGATAGATACAGTTTACTTTTTCCATTGAGGCACAGGAAGCTTAAATCATTGCCAAGCTTATACAACCAAGAAGTGGCAGAGCTGGAGTTCCCTGCTGGGCAGTCTGGCTTTGGTGCCCCTGCTGTTAACTGCCATATTCCACTGCTTCACACTTTCAAGATACAGCACATTTTCCTCAAATGGAAGTCATTTATTCCTCAGTCACACCATATCTTGATGCAATATCATTCAGTAAGCATATATACACCTGGAATCCTAGAATAATGAGGAAAGCAGCACCACTCCTAAGCCAACTGATCACTGAAACAAGCACAGATAAAAAGAATACCACTCTTTTAGACAAGGGAAAGATTCTGTTTCTTTAAGATCTAGGTGTTTTATACTAGAAACAAGAGAACATAAATGTAATAAAGAAAAAAAAAGCTTGTTATTTAGAAGGAAAAATAAAAACTAAAAGATGACTGGTGAGAAAGTTGCAAAGACCTAAGAAGATTCTGTTCCTTTTGACATTAAGTTATGCAAATCGTATGCAAACTATGCAAATCTGTACGAAAATAGGGAGAAGAGATGTGGCTATTTTTCTTTCTCTATGCCTTATATAAACACCTTCTGAAATGAACAGTGAGGGTGCTGAATGTGAATTTCACAATGGTATAATTTCCTAGGAACATTCTAGCCCACAGAAAATTGAATTAGCCATCTATTCAAAAAATGCAGATACTATAGAATATTTGTAATCCTTTTATCACTAGAGTCATTTAGAAATGGTTTTCAAGTGCTTTCTAGGATATTTTGTACTTTCAGACCTCCAGTCTTCATACGGTATCTCATCTGCCTTTCACATTGGTGCTCAGAGGCAGAAGTATCACTAACATCAAAGTCGAGTATCTTACATCAGGTTTGGTATCATCAAGGTCAATGTGACCATGAGTGTATCCTAATCCATATACTTGTAGATTGGATTATAACAAATTTTATAGGATAAAAATATTTTCAAGTATTTGATTCGCTAAGGTCACCTCCATTGGCTAACTTCTTTTTTGAGGAACAACCATTTTGTCACCATATTATTCAGACTTTAGATAAAACCTATTACAGGAAAAAGCCTACTCTTCAACCTATTCCAGGAACAAAGAGCAGCTATTTCACTACCTTTCCTGGAGAGTCTATAACTCTTGAAATAAGTAGAAAAGAATTCGTCAAGTTAGAAATAGAAAAGAAGGTGATAAGCGTGGAGAACCAACAAATGGCCCAAAAGATCTCTGCCAGTTGCTTCTTTAGAAAGAAAATCCACCAAGGATGGAAGATACAAAAGATACATAAAACATGGGTTCTGCCTTCAGTCTCCTAAGATTGTTATACTTTGAATTAGAATCCAAGATGTGAAATTACAGATTTGTAAAAGCCTGGATAGTGTCTAAGGGGAGTCCCTAAAAATTGCTGGGAGGCCCAGTAATTCTCTATTAACCAAAGTAAACCGCCCTGTTCCTGGGCAGTACAATCTGTCCTACACTCTATTGTCAGTTCAGAGCAGAAGAAAATCCTGTTTACCACTTAAACTCTGTTAAAAGATACAGAAGGAAGGAAGCCAAAGCCACTGGGTGGAGATATCCATAAAATATTAACATTTTATAACAGAGTTCAGAGAATCTATTCAACTATCTCATTAGTCACATGAGGAAAGAGGGAAATGAAGCCAAGAGACATTAAATGACTTCCCCAAAGTCATATAGTTATGGAGTGGTCACAGAATGAGACCCAGCCTGATATCTATTTTTTACTTATTATACCAAATAATTTTTCATCTAAGGATTTCTATTATGTATACTTTCTAAGACTGTTTTAATTAGCTTTTGGTCCACTGGGACCAAAAGACCTGACAAGAACAACATAGAGAAGGAAAGTTTATTTGAAGTGCATGGTTTCAGAGGTCTCAAGCCATAAAGGGCCAACTCTATTTGAGGCAGAATATCATGGTATAAGGACATGGAGGAAGAAAGTAGCTCAGGATATGGCAATCAGGAAGCAGAGAAAACTTTACTCACCAGGGACAAAATATAAAACCAAAGCACATCCTCAGTAACGTCCCCCCTCTCCTTCTGATACACCCTACCTGCCTACAGTTGCCACCCAGTTAATACATATCAGTGGACTAATGCACGGATTGGGTTAAGTCTCTCATAACCCAATTATTTCACCTTTAAACTTTCTTTCATTGTTTTACACATGATATTTTGGGGGACACCTCATATCTAAACCATAACAGGTATCTACTATAAATAGTTGGAGGCTGGCTACATGTACTTTGAAATATGAGCAAATAATATGTAGTCATGGACTGCTTCCAGAGCAATCTTCCCAAATATAATGTTGATTGTGCAGCTCCCCCACTTAAAAAAGAAAAATCCTTTTATTCCCAGTGAACAAAAATCCAACAAAGGTAGAACACACTCTTTCACAATTAAATTCCCCAGCCTAGTCTTCCAGATTCTTCACCTCCTATCTTCTATTCTAGAGACATCAAACTGCTTGTAGTTCCAAAAATGAGAACAGTGGTTTGACATTGCCTTCCTTTGGATAGGTTCCTGCCTCCACCTGATATTCTCTTTTCCAGAAAGTTCTCTGGAAGAACTCCTATATGTCCCTTAAAACACATCTCTTTTCCAAGGACTATGCATTCTACCTTTCCAGATGGAATCAATCGCAGCTTCCCCTGTACTCCCAAATGCCTTTGTTGTTGAACTAATCACATTGCTTAGCAACTACCTCTCTCTATAGCTCTATTAGTCGATGGCTCCTCAAAGAGAAATGTGAAGCCTCACAGTGCTACATCTCAGCTTTCACCATGTAGAAAGTACTCTATAAATATTTGTTGAATTAAATGATCGGATTGGGGACTGGAATAGGTATAATTATTTCTGACTTCATGTTAGAGAGATATAATTCAAAATACTGTTGACAACAAAGAAATATGGCAAAGCAAAAGATGAACGCTTAACAATTATTATTTGTTTTGAATTAACAGAAAAGTATTGAAAACCTGATTGTGGAAAAAGGGGCCCCAACACTGAGAACCATCTACACACAATGTATATTGATTTTAGCAGGGTTTTTTTTTTTTTTTTAAAGAAAAGCTTTCTTGGAACAGGTGACCTTTATTACCACTTTGCTTTAATTGCAAATACTTTTAGTACCTGACGCCTATTAATTTGTCAGCCCTGCCAGAAGCAAAGCCAAGAAACCACAACAAAAGAAAAATAAACCTTTAAATACAGGCAATAAAGACCCAGCTCTGAGTAACAATTACCTTGAGTAATGCAGAAACACTAAGTAGCTGGTACAGTTCACTAAATAAATTTCATTCTTAATTATGGAATATAAGAAAGGCAAAATAAAAAGGTCATCATTCATTGTAATTTGTAGGAATCCAAAGGGATGTATAGATTAATTCATTTTATTTTATAGAGTAGAACAGTTCAGCTTCACAGGGGCAATCACCCAGCAGAAAGGGCCTTGCCTACATATTCCTGCAACCCATGAACCCATGTGCAATAGAAGGGCCGAAAATCCAGATATAAACTACCAAGCAATTTTTTTCTGGCCATTCTCGAGATCATTCAAAGCTGGCAAGTTGACAGAACTGAAGAAGTATTTAGTTAGTGTCTAAATCTTCCCCAAAATTGATTGGATGCTATACTTGGCAGCAATAATATATCTGCAGTATCCATAATGATTGATGTTGCAGTGTACCAGAAGATGAATATGCTAATTATGCAACTATTTCCCTGTAAGTCAAAGATCTTGTAAATTTGAAAATCCTTTGTCCATGGGATCAAGCACCCACTCCTGGAGCTATGGGCTCCAAAGCAGGTAGGGGAGGCAGTGTTCAAACCCACCTGTCTTATTCCTTTGTGCTGCCATAACAAAAATACTTAAGAATAGGAAATTTATAAGAAGTTTATTTCTCACAGTTCTACAAGCTGAGAAGTCCAAGGTCAAGCCACTAAAAGATTTCGTGTATGGTGAGGGCCCAGCTCCCACTCCAAGATCGCCTCTCCTGCTGCATCGTCAAATGGCATAAGGAAAGGCACAAAAGGGCCACCTAGCTCTCTCTAGCCCTTTAATAAAACACCAATCCCCTCTATGAAGGCAGAACCCTCGGGGCCTAATCACCGCCTTCAGGTCCCACCTCTTAAAACTATTGCCCTGGAGATGAAGTTTCAACATGGATTTTGGAGAGGACACTAACATTCAAAGCATAGCACTACCCAGTTAGGTAGTTCAGCCAGGAAAGAAGAGAGTCGCCGGAGAGAAACTGAGGGCTATTCACAAAATGAGAGAGAATGGAGAAACAGATGCTGGACAAGTGGGAATATAAGGGGCACATTTTAGAACCTAAGAAAGCTAAGAACTACCAAAGGTAAAGCAGGGAATGAAGATATAACAACCTGCTCAAGTACTTCAGGACCTCAGGTTTGTGGAACAATTTGTAGAGGTATCCTATGGGCACCTGGAGAACACAACTGGGACCAAAAGGCAGACTTCTAAAGAGGCAGCTCCAACTTAACAACAAAGAAATGTTTTTTAAAAATGGGTTCCCCACAGCTGAAAGGGACAAGCAGAGATTCTTCATCCAACCTTGGGCTGGCTTCTCTTATTTTAGGGGGAACCTTCTGCCTGCCTTCTCTCCTTCCCCCTACATGCTAACTTTACCTCCCTTACATGGTGGAGAAGAGACTCCTCTGCATATTTGGTCAAGACTCTTTCTAGACCCTCTTCCTTCCACACAGAGCACACAGGTTCTCCTCCCCTCTTCCCTGTGGGAATGCTCCCTAGGACAGGCCCGGACCCTGTGGGGTGAAGAGACCTGTAGTTACCAACTATAATCTACCTGGGTTCAAAACAAGAGAAAAGAAACAGGAAGTCCACGTTGAACACTAGATTCTGAACCAGCTTTGTCCACATTGGAGTCAGTGTTTGATTCTTTAAAATTCAGAATTTTAAAGGAAGAAGAATGTGATTAGTTACCGCACACCCCATCTCTAAAGTAGAAGGAATTCCAACATGAAGGAATCAAACAACATGTTTGGAATGGGAATGTCATTTGAAATAGTCTACTGGAAGTCTCTGCAAGTTCTGATACAAATTATATAAGGCCACATTGACAAGATAGTTATTGGTACATATTTGTTCTTCTGAAATAGTCTGAGACTTTTAACTGATGACAGACCAAATCTAGGACCCTTCTTGTACTGAGAGCTGAGTTTGCCTAGGGCAGCATGTTCTAATGAAATTCACTATCTCTAATGGCAGAAAATATGATTCCCACCTCACAAAATGACCATAAGGCATTTATCAATTAATTCCTGTCACAGTTACTCTTTGCATGAAATAAAGTAATAATGACAATGTTTTGCTTCAATGTTAGAAAACTGCAGACTGGACACTTAGCATTCACAATATAATAATAGTATTATAATAATTTTATAATTATAATATATTAAATGCTGAAAAGGAATTTTTAACTTCTAAGAGTAGATAAGGGACTGTGAAAAATGATTAGCTATATTCTTAGACCAAAATTAGTGGAACACATGGCAAAATGCATGCAATGGATCTCAAATATGCAAAGCATTTGAAAAAGGAAGAACAAAGTTGGAAGACTTGCACTACCTGACTTTAAAGCTAAAAGTTACTGGTCTAAAAATCAGCAGGCAGATTAATACAACAGAGAAACAAGAAAGAGAACTGCTATCTTAATTTTGGACAAAAACAGACTAATGGAGTAAAAAAAATGTCACAATAAATCTTGCTATAATAACTGGATGTCCATGTGCCAGAACATAGACTTTGACCTCTATTTCTCACCAATGACTAATATTAACTTGAAACGGATTATACACTAATGATAAAAGTTAAATAATAAGGATTTTAGAAAAATAGCTTCAACACTGGGTGGCCAACAAATGTTTCTTAGACAAACCTTTCCAGAATAAAAAGGGAGGGCAAGATTTCAATAGATTCTTTGCTAAAGAAATGACACAAATGACAAATAAGCATATGAAAAGTGCTCAACATCTTCAGTCACAGAAAATGAAAGTTAAAAACCCTAATGAGATACTACTAATGCCTTTGCAGATGGCTAAACCACAAGGACTGGCAATACCAAATGTTGTCAAAGATATAGAACAACTAAAGCTGTCATGTATTGTTGATGGGAATATAAACTGGTGTAAACAACCAGTGGTGTGCAGCACCCAGTTTGTTCTGATTCATAAGAGCAAAATGTACACAGCTCATTCCATTTTAGCCCACAATGACTTCACTTCAGTAGCTGGAATGTGGTCATGGTGGGAGTGGTTCTACCGTGGTATTTACAAAATTTAGTAGCTTTGTCGGGGTGATGATAGTCGACTCCTCCTTCCCCTTCCTCCCTCCTCCTCTTTCCCTCCTTCTCCTTATTTTAATTCTCTTTGTCCTCCTTCTTGATATTCTTTTGTGTAGATCCAGCTAATATGCATGTACAAGCACACCACTGGGTATAGCCACTCTGGCAGTTAATGGCAGGTTCTGATAAAACTAAATATGTACTCTCTGATCCGGGTATTTTACAAAAATAACTTTACAGGAATGTTTATAGTAGTTTTAGTAATAATAGCCAAAATCTGAAAATAGACCAGGTGTCCATCATCAGGAAAATGGCATACATGGAAGAGTTCTCAACAATAAAAACAAATTACTGCACACCACTAACAAGATGAATCTCAAAAACACTATGCTGAGTAAAAGAAACCTTACCTGAGAGTAGGCGCTATATAGTTACATTTAAATGAAACTAAAGAACAGGCAAACCAAGCAGTGTTTGCCTCTGGTGGAGAAAGCTGTGGCTAGGGCTGACTGGGAAGGAGTGTCGGGGTACTCACTGGAGTAACAATAAAGTTCTGCAACTGTAATTATGCTTGTGTACCCCCAGAATTCATAGGTTGAAATATAACCCCAACTGTGATGGCATTTGGAGGTGGTAATTTAAGAGGTAATTAAGTCAGCAGGGTGGAACACTCATGATGGGACTACTGGCCTTACAAGACGAGGCCAGAGAGGAAGCTAGTTCTCTCTGTGTCCATGGTGTAAGGATATGGTGAGACAACTGCAGTCTGTGACTAGGAAGAAGGCCATTGCTGGCATGCTGATCTTGGACTTCCAGCCTCCAGAACCATGAGAAATACATTTCTATTGTTTATCAGCTACCCAGTCTATGGTACTTTGTTTTAGCATCCTAAGACAGTAATTTATTAGAGATTTGGGTTAAATAAGTCCAAGAATTTGTCAAAGACCAGTGAATATCCACTTAAATTTTTTCATTTAATTGTACATACATTATACCTCAAAACAAAAACAAACAAACAAAAAAAACTAAGTACATATTAGACTCTAGTCAATGATTTGCAAGCTGAAATATTTAGAGGAAGTGTACTTAGGTCTATAATTTACTTTGAAATGTACGAACAATAAGATGAATTAGTAGATGGATAGAAATGAATAAATGTATAGATACACAATAAAGTAACCAGAGTAAAATAATAATGGTAAAAATGAGACCATGGATATAGGTGTTTACTATAAATTCTTCAGCTTTTCTGTACGGTTGAAATTTTTCATAATAAAATATCATACAAAACTAATAAAAGATAATATTTATAGCTCTTATTAACTGAAGGTTTACCATAACCAGGTCCTATGTTGATGTTTTATAAAAATTACCTAATTTACTCCTCTCAACCACCCTGCAACTTAGATGCCATTATCATTCCCATTTCACCAGTAACTAAACTAAGGTTTAAAGAGATCAAGTCACTTGCCCCAAATCATGCAGCCAATAAATGAGGAATAACCTCAGCTCAGACTGTCTCTTAAGCACATTGTACAAGTTTCCTGTCTGTGTGAGAGAATCAGAGAAAAAGAGAACATAGGAAAGGAACACAATTACAGTTGGCATAAACTAGAGACAGGAACATTTGGTCAGCGTCCCAGCTTCGCCCAACTTTTAGGACTGGACCACGGGCAGGACTGGCTACATACATTTATTTTTTATTGGAGCTTAGTAAAAAATAAACATGGTGGATCCCTTATTCACAATGACTCAGGAATTTCAAGATGGCAACAGCAGAGCACTAAACCAAGTGTGCTCCCCTCTGAGAGCCAGTTCTGTGTGACCACACAGGTCCCAGGTCTCAAAGTGGTCCCAGCACAAGAACAGAAAGTGCTCCATGTAACTAGGATTACTACACATGTCTCCAAACATCAAACAACCTTTCTGTGATTATTTTTTTCCTGTCTTCCCCTTCGAGTGTTGGGGGGTTTATACCCAAGAAGCAAAAAAGGTAAGCTCTAACCTTGGTGGTCATGATGTCTGAATACTGAAGCTGAAGTAAGTCTCCATAAAAGACTGTTTTGTGTTCTTGCCAAAATCAAGACACATTAGTCATAAAAGGTACTGATCTTCCTCTCAAATTGGTCGTCACCGATGCAGCTGGGAAAGGCTGATGGATCATCCTATAAAGGTAAACAGGTTTCAAAGAGGCAGGCTTTGTCACTTGTGGAATGAATCAGTTATCCATCATTCCCCTCCAACTCAAACCGACCAGGCAGTCTGACTGCCTCCTCATTTCAAGAGCTGCCTTTTCCCCTCAGGATCCCTAACCAAAGAGCTCATTTGTACTTTAGAAAATGGAGACCATGGCACCAATTGAAAGGGCTTAATAAATAAATAAATAAATAACTCCAATCTATTTCCAGGCCAGGACAATTGAGCAGCAGCTTAGCCGCTTCCTGCCTGGGCTGTTGCTGTAATCAGTAATTCTCAGACAGACATAAAACACAGTAGTTTTGCTATGGATAATAGGCTGTTCATCCACTGAAAAGACTTCTATATTTTTTTCATGTACTGTACAAAATGCTTCATTTTGACTAGAATCAAAATGACAAATCCTTTTACATCGGAGTATTGCTGGCTGTCTCAGGAAGTTAAAAAAAAATACTGTCACTAGAGAATACCTGGGAGGATTTTTAAGAAGCCCAGGCTAGGGAAAAGGCGTAGAAGACATGATTGGCCTTTCTTTTCATTCTGCACCAGACACTGCAAGGGTTATTCAAATTAAAATGATTGCTCTGTACGCTTTGATAACTCCACATTCAAAAATGATGCCACAAATTACTAGAATGTAAGATCCCTATACATGAAAGTCCACAGAAGACACAGCGAAAGAATGAGTTGTTTTGAGCACTTTGAGGAAGTCTTTAATTTTAAAGAGGATAAACCACTTGAACCAGGGAGTAGGGGAAAGACATTCAATATGCCAATTCCCTAGCAATGTCTGGGGCCGCTCCTTCATTAAAGGCTACAAAAGCCATTTTGTGGAATGCAGAAAGCCAGCATGCTTCCACAGTGCTGAGAGGCCCAGCTGTCTTCCTTTGAGAATGTGGAAAACACTATGCATTTTTAAGTTAAAAAAAAAAAAAGATTCTCCTCTTCTTTGCACACTTCCAACATGCCTGGAAATATATCAAGAAATTCTGCCTCCTAAGAACAGCTGGGCTGACCTATTTGGATCAAAGTCTGTTAGGTCTCAGTAGGAACTGAGAACAGGAACAGGTAGAATCAGCATGGGTTTTTAATTGGGAGAATTCACCAGCAGTATAGTAACTGCATCCAGTAAAGCAAATCACTGGGATGAAGACGTGGGGTAGGTTTCCTGCTGAGTGTGTTTACTGCACAGATCAACGCACACCAGCTAAGGGAGCTAAAGATGTATGTGTATATTTGGAGTCTTACCTCCTTCAAGCAAGCTAACCCTTCCCTCCAAGTGAACAAATGGGTCATTTACCAGGACTGGACATGCCATAGATAATATGCCTGACTACAAATGGACCAATTTTTCACTACTTTTGTTGTTTCAGACAACCAGTAATAGCTTTAGAAACCATTTATCTATTTTTTTAAAATTTCCTTCTCTTACTGTTGTCAAATAATCTGAGCTTCGAGGCAGTGACAGCAGCAGCATTTTATCTAGGGGAAAAGTCTCTTTTTTTAAAATAAATATGTTGACCTGAAATCCATATTTCTAATATTTTTTAAATGTCACTGTTTGTACCTCCCTCTTTTTCTCCAAATAACTGGGAAGAGGATGAGTTTTGAGGTCAGGTCTATACCTGGTTGGAACCCTGTATGCATGGGTTAATAATTAGTCTAACATGGAGAAAATTACCTCCAAACCTTGGGTTTCTTCATCTGTAAAACGGAGGAATTGATACTACCTCATCTGGATATTGTGAAGATTAAGTAAGATAATGTATGTATGTAAGACACCCACCACGGCCTTAGCACTGAAAGGTGTTAAGCACACATCTTTCATTCTGTCTCCCTCTCCTCCCCACTTCCCTTCACCAAGTTGCTGGAATTACCACTTTGCACAGCCTTCTCTTGCATGCATGCTAATGATTGCCTGAAGGTGGCTTGAGAGCAGTTTTAACAATCTCAAGTTATTCTACTTGTTAGTAGTTACAGTGAATAATAAATACAACTTGTTAATCATTCTGGACAGTTTTTGCATCAGAAAATTACATTGGCAGCTTTGCATAACAAAAGGTTAAAATGTGAGCCTCAAAAGGAATAAATAAAGCTTGATCACTCAGCTCAAAATTCAGTATTTTATAGTTTTGCCTTTCAAATGAGTCCCACTGAAGTGCCTACAAATGCCTTCTACCAACATTTCATCCATATTTCTCTCTAATAGGTCTTAGTAAATTTTGTAAGATCCTCCCTCAGAAATAGTGAAGTGCTCAGGTCATAGGGCAGACTACCTGGGTATAAGTCCCAGGTACTCTACTTAGTAACTGTGTGAATTTGACCAACTGAACCCTTCCACGCCTTGGTTCTTGTGATTTAAAATGGGGATAACAGTAGCACCTTATTTTCACCTTAGCAAATTGTGGTTAGGATTAAACAAATCTATGGTGTAAAGTATACACCATGGTGCCTGACATACAGGAAGCCCAAATAACTATTTTCCTTAATATAACCAATACATCAGATGGTATTTTTTTTTCTGGCAACCAGGCCAATGGATTATTCTCTTCAAAGAGAAGGTGGTCACTATGTTTTCAGGAAGGCCAATTTCTCCATCTGTTGCTTAAAGAATAGAAATAAGGAATGTAGAGGAAAAAGTGGAAAAGAAGATATCTATAAATTTGCAATGACTTGTGTCTGGAAGTGCACACCAACACACACACACACACACACACACACACACACACACACACACACACTACATTGAAGCCAACTGCCTCCTTATGGTGGAAAAGAACTTGAAGAATGAGAGATTAAGTGACTGATTCAAAATCCATGTCACTTTAATCTTAAAAAAAAAAAGAAAAAAATAAGAAAATGCACTTAGACTATCTCTTTTACTAATGATGAATTCCAAAACCAAGTAAAACCAATAAATTCAAGATCTCTTCGGATTTCTAGGTCAAGTTGGACAATTAAGAGTTGTCCTTTGAAAACTTTAATTATGCATAGGAATTAACTACATTAAAATACAATTTTTTTTTTGTACCAAGGATTCTAGGATTGAACCCAGAGGTGCTTAACTACATGTAGTCTGTTGATCCGTATGATTTACACTGCAAATTGTTGTTTCCTAAGAAAAATCAATTCTATATCCATAGAATACTAGCCTGTACAAATACTTGGCTGAAAGGATTACATGACTTGGGCTTTTGATATCTCTATGAAAGTAGCTCACTTGGTGAGAATATGCTATTTGTTAGGTCTACAACTTGAACTTGACTCAACCAGCAATTAATCATGATCATTCATTTTTTTTTAAAAAAATCAAGTGACTCCTCTGTGCATAAGACTATTTTAGGAATTAGGGATATAGCAGTAATTGAAACAAAGTGCTTGGGCTGGGGCTCATTGGTAGAGTGCTTGCCTTGCATGTGTGAAGAACTGGGTTCTATCCTCAGCACCACATAAAAATAAATAAAGAAAGAGATTGTGTCAATCTACAATAATAATAATAATAATAATAATAATAATAAAGTCATTGCTTTCAAGGAGCATACTCCAGTGAGGGGGGGCAATAAACAAATAAATTAGCAGCATGCAAGGGAGTGACAGATGCTATGGATAGAAATAACACAGAGTAAATGTGTGTTAGGCCTTGGAACCCAGATAGGCTGGGGTATTTATTTAACCAAAGATGGTCAGGAAAAGTCTCAGTAATAATCTTTAAGCAGAAACTTTGAGCAGAAAGGAAGAGAGAGTCATGTGGATATGTTGGGGAAAAAATGTTCAATACACAGAAACTATCAAGTTCAGAAACTGATACTGGAAATGAGAAAGTCAGAATTCCTGAAGTATTATGAGCAAGGGGCAGAGAAGTGGAAGATGAAATAATGTTCTGAGTTGTACTGAAGTATTGAGTTAGAAATTATACCAAAGGAACAAAATAATACTATAATAATTTTTCTAGCTAGACAGGTAGTACATGCCTGTAATCCCAGTGACTCAGGAGACTGAGGCAGGAGGACCCTATGTTCAAAGCCAACCTGAGCAGTTTACTGAAAACCTCATTCAAAATAGAGAATTCAAAGTTCAAAGGACCAGAAATGTAGCTGACTGGTAGAGTTCCCTGGGTTTAATCCCCAGTACAGCAAAAAAAAAAAAAAAAAAAAAAATAGAAAAGAACTACATCTTTCTAATTTGGACCAAAATTAACTTTTGACAAGGGGAACACTCATTTCAGTGGACTTTAGTCAGAAATCAGTGACCCCTTTACTAGAAAGCAGGAAAACAGTGTCCTGACAAGGAGTTATAGAAGTTAATAAAGTCTTTAAAATGAGAACCATAATTTCAAATGGTTAAGTAATTACTGAGATGCTTTTGAGAAATGGGAAAGTAGATGGTTTGTCATTTGGTCTACAGGATATCACAAATTCATTTGTCTATCAAAATTATCCTTCCTAATGGATGCACCTGATTAAATGCATAGCCATCCAAATGTGCACCTGGCACATTTTAACTGAATGCTGCAAGGCCAGAACTTCCACTATCAGTTCCAATAAATGCAGATGTGTCCCTGAATGAACATTCAGACATTCATACCAGTTAGGTTACACATTCATCATTCCTGCAATTCACATTCTCCTAAAAGACTCAAATGAACAGCAACACAAGTACATCACCAATTGCAAATATATGACAAGCTTGCATGCAATGCTTTGCTCTGTGCTACAGACTGCAGAGACTACCCTGCACCCAAAGGAGGGAGTTGGGGGATAAGGTCAGAGAGATAAGAAGGACCCTGGGGACATTGTCAGGGCAAAGGGAGAAGGACTGTTGATAGTTAATAATTGAGTTCTGTGTATCACCTTGATCATATGCAACCTGACCTGGATTTCAGGAATGGAATTACCACTGATCAATCATCCTTCATGGCCTGTTCTTCTCCTCAGCATATAGATACAAGTTCAAGGGTATTCCATCTTAAAAACACACTTTCCCTACATGCTTTCCTATCACAATTCAAATTCAAATTCCTCCAAAGCCTACTTAACCTCAGTGACTCTGTTCCAGCCACACTGGCCTTCGGACTCTTCCAGAACATTCTTTCCTCAGGGCTTTTGCAAGAAGAACAGTTTCCAGCCAATCTCCACATGCCTCATTGATTCTCTTTCTCTGCTTGAATATCACCTCCTCAGAGAGGCCTTCCTGGCCTGGCCCACCTAGACTGCCACTCATGACTCTATCACCTTAGCCTATACCATTGTGCCTGAACACCATCACCACCTGATATGCTATCTCCGGATACTCATTTAGTTCCTCTCCCCAAGTGGAATGGACTGAATGTTGTTCTTGTTTATTATCATTACATCCTTAGCATCAGAAATATCAGGCACACATTAGGTTCTCAATAAATATCTGCTGAATAAACATATTATTGAGTTTAGGAGAATAAACTGCCTTATTTATTCTGTTAATTAATAAAAATGCTTAGGAGATCAAGATTAACATGAGGCAGCATGTCTCTTAGCTCACTACTCAGCACTCAAAACAGCAAGAATATGATATCCCCCTGAGGCTTAAAGTGAAAAATGCCGAGACTGGAGGGCCAGTCTGTCCTAACTGAACCAGAGACTGTTTGACTCATTAATCGGATATTTTTTTAAAAAACCTCTCCTCTGTACGGGGTAAAGTTGGGAGTTCATAACCCACTTGAATCAAACTGTGAAAGATGATGTATTAAGAACTGTGTAATGTTTTGAACGACCAACAATAAAAAAAAAAAAAAAAAAAAAACCTCTCCTCTGGAGTTTATCAATTGTCCACCAATCCAGGAGCCATCTCGGGACTGCAGCGTGGCAGGGCCTAGGGAAACTCAAAACTCAGATCTGTGAGTTTGCAGCTAGGTCTGTGTGGGCCTCTCAGAACTTAGCAAATCCATGGAAAATGAGAAACTGGGAGCATTTCAACCAGGGGAACACAGGTTAGAGAGGCTGGAGGTAGCCAGGCTCTCCCCAGCTCCATGAGTCCTGAGGCCCAAGGGGACTGATGGGCCCATTACAGCAGGTTGGGAGATTGGAAGAGGGTGTGAAGGCATGTTGATCTCAGCTCCCCCAGCCAGCTGCTCCAGCACCCACCGGGTTCCTAGGCCCACCTGGGCTAGCACTTGCTGGGTTCCAGCTCCAGCCTTGTCCCCGACTCCCTCCCCAGTTAAGTGTCTACCAGTCCCCAGGACCTGCCAGGTCCAGCATCCAAGAGGGCCCTCCTGCTCCACAGTCCCCAGTCTCTCAACCTCTCCTTGGCCCCTGACCTGGCCCATTGTGCATAGCCTCACTATCAGGTCACAGATCCTGGCATCTGGCCCTGCCCACCTTGCACAGATCACCCTGGCCCCCCAGCCTTGCTGGCCCCTCACGCTACTTCACTGCCAGATGTGCCCTGTCCAGTGCACAGCCTCCCTGCAATTTCCAGAATCCAGTGCCAGGCCCTGATCCACCTGTCACCTGACATGACCAGCTGCTTTGCTGCCTGCCTGCAACCCAGCTTCCCAGAGCCACTTCACCTCCAGGTCTGCATCCCAGCCACCCACACTAATCTCCCAAGAAGGGAAATTAGGAAGTCTTAAATCCCCATCTTCACACAGTGAGCAACACAGTAAAGGAAGGACAGACAACCCACGGCTCATACCAAAAGTTTAGATCATACTTCAACAAGAAATGAAAAGAAAACCAGTTCTGTTTTGCCTTTTGATTTTGGGTTTCCCTATTAGACTCTTGTGTTATTTAAATATGTACTGACTGATTCAAGGACTCCTACCCATAATCAAGTATGTTTCTCTCTTCTCATTTCCAGCCTTGCTTTTCTTTTTTTTTCCCTTCCTTTCAATTTTTTTTTCTGTTTTGTTGCTGTTATAGTTTTCTTATTTTATTTCTTTTTTCTTTGTTTTTTTTTTCAAAGGTGTTATTTTCCCATGCTCTGTATTTTAAGGGTTGGGGTTTATGATTCACTTATTTTGATTTTCATTTATCACTACTTTATCTCCCTTGTCTCCCTCTCTCATTTCTCTTTTCTTGACACCCAAATTCTATTTTCTCTCTCCTCCTATATATTATTCTTTTTTTAAATCCCCTAATAACATATCCTAAGTTACCACTGCATCTGCCCTTTTCATCCTTTGAAATTGCAAACACTTTTCTATCCTCCTATCTCTTTTCTTTACACATACTCTATCGTAACACTTCTTAAAACTAATTGAGGTATATAATATCTACCCCCACCGCCAATGTCACAGCAATAATTTATATAGCAGAAGGCATAGACAACACCTACTGTTTGATTTTAAGCCAAACATAACACATGATTATGTCTGGCTTAAATGTGTTCTATTTTTACTGACAGAAATTGCTGATCCCACTACTGATGAAAATTGCTGATCCCACTATTCCAATGTATGGTACCAATTAACACTAGGAATAAAAATAGAAACTAAGGACCTAGTTTACTGCTATATATCATTTGAATACATTGTTGCTCTTATTGGGCTCCCCCTCCCCAATCTGTGAGGTACTACTAACTCAGAAGGACCCTATAAACTCATAAGGTAGAAACTCTCCAACATCAAATCCATCCAGATAGATGGGTAGACACACAAACAATATGAAAAAGCAAGGGAACAAACAATCCTAAATAACCCAGACTACCTCAATAGTAGACTACTTTTATGCCATCGTGGAGGAAATGTCAGAGACAGAAGTCAGAAAGTTCATGCTTAAACTGTTCTACGAGATAAAAGACAATGTAAGAAATAAAATCAGAGAGAAAATACAAGAAGTGAAAGATCATTTCAACAAGGAGATAGAGATCCTGAAGAAGAATCAGTCAGAAATCCTTGAATTGAAGGAATCAAAAAACTAAATTAAAAATTCAATTGAAAGCATCACCAATAGACTAGATCACTTGTAAGACAGAGTTTCAGGCAATGAAGGCAAAATAGAAAATGAAGTTGACCATGGGGAAAAGATGTTAAGTGAATATGAACAGAACTTCCAAGAAATATGGGATAACATGGAAAGATCAAATTTAAGATTTATTGGGATAGATGAAGGCTTAGAGATACAAACCAAAGGAATGCACAGTCTTTTCAATGAAATAATATCAGAAAATTTCCCAAACCTTAAGAAACAAAATGGAAAACCAAACACAGAAGGCTTACATGACCCCAAATATTCATTACAATAGACTCACACCAAAGCACATCATTGTGAAAATTTCTAACATACATAATAAGAACAGAATTTTAAAGGCTGTGAAAGAAATATATCAGATTAATATAGGGGGAACCCAAGTCAGATCTCAGCTGATTTCTCAACCCAGACTCTTAAAGCTAGGAGGTCTGGGAATAACATATACCAAGCTCTGAAAGAAAATGAATACCAACCAAGAATTCTATATCCAGCAAAATTAAGCTTCAGGTTTGAAGATGAAATAAAAACTTTCCATGATAAACAAACATTAAAAGAATTTACACCTAGAAAGTCTGCATGACAGAAGAGTCTCAACAAAATATTCCATAAACTTGAAAAAAAAAAGTGAAAACCAGCAAAGGGAGGAACAACACTAAAGGAATAGCCAATCAAAGGAGAAACTAGTTCAAATTAAAAAGTGGAAATAAACCCAAATGACTGGGAATACAAATCATATCCCAATGATTTTTACAATCATATCTTGAATGTAAATGGCCTTAACTCATCAATCAAAAGACATAGACTGGCAGATTGGATTAAAAAACAAGATCAACACTTCACAGAAGAAGAAATACAATGGATTAACAAACATATGAGAAAATGTTCCTCATCTTTAGTGATTAGACAAATGCAAAAAAGAACTATTCTAAGATTTCATCTCACTCCAGTCAGAATGGCAATTATCAAGAATACAAGCAACAGTTAAGAGTTAGTGAGGATGTGGGGAAAAGGTACATTCATACATTGCTGGTGGGACTACAAATTAATACAACCCCTTTGGAAAGCAGTATGGAGATTCCTCAGAAAACTTGGAATGAAATCACCATTTGACCCAGTTATTCCACTCCTCAGTTTATACCTAAAGGACTTAATGTCAGCATACTATAGTGACACAGCCACATCAATGTTTATAGCAGCTCAATTCACAATAGCTAAACCAGCCTAGATGCCCTTCAACAGATAAATGGATAAAGAAAATGTGGTATGTATATATACACAATGGACTATTATTACTCAGCCTTAAAGAAGAATGAAATTATGGCATTTGCAGGTCAATGGATGAAGCTAGAGAATATCATGCTAACAAAATAAGCCAAACCCAAAAAACCAAAAGCTAAATGTTTTCTTTGATAAGCAGATGCTAATTCATAATGGGGGTGGGTTGGTAGGGAAGAAAGAAGGAACTCTGGATTGTGCAGAGTGTGAAGAGGGAAGGGGTTGTGGGAATGGGAAGGACAGTGGAAGGAGATGGACATTATTACCCTATATACATGTATGACTACACTACTGGTGTGACTCTGTACCATGTTCACCCAGAGGAAGAAGTTGTGCTCCATTTGTGTACAATATGTCAAAATGCATTCTACTGTCATTATTTTACTCTGCTTTTTTTTTTTTTTTGCCACAGTGACTCAAAGATCTGACCAGAACAATTATAGAGAAGGAAGAGTTTATTTGAGGTCTCATGGTTTCAAAGGTCTTGGTCCATAGAAGGCCAACTCCATTCCTTAGGGCAAGAGGTGAGGCTGAACATCATGGCGGGAGAGAGTGAAGCAGCTCTCATCACAGTGATTAAAAAGCAAGGAGAGAGACTCTGCTCTCCAGATACAAATACATACACTAAAGCCACACTCTAATTCCCACCTCCTCCAATCACACCTACAACTTCAGTTACCACTCAGTTAATCACTATCAGGAGATTAAATCACTAATCGGGTTAAGACTCTCACAACCTAATCATTTCTCCTCTGAACCTTCTTGCATTGTCTCACATGTGAGCTTTTGGGGTACACCTCACATCCCAATCATAACAGTTAATGTATAATGAATTAGAATAACTTAAAAAATAGAAAACAAGACCCACAATATACTTTTTCCAAGGGACTCACCTTATAAGCAAGGAGGTCCATAGATTGAAGGTAAAATGATAGGAAAAAACATCATTCACATGGATCTTATAAACAAGCAGGGGTTTCTATTGTCATATCAGATTTAAGTGGATTTGAGGCCAAAGTTAATCTGAAGGGACCAAGAAGGACATTTCATACTGCTTAAGGGAATTATATAACAACAATCATAGATATTTGAGCCTCAAACAGTGCCGTACCTACATATATACAACAAACCCTTCTAAATTTCAAGTATCAAATAGACCACAACACAATAATACTGGGTGACTTTAACACACCTCTCTCATCACTAGATAGATACTTCAAACTCAACTAAATAAAGAAGTTAAGGAGGTAATGAATACAATTAATAATTTAGACTTAACAGAATAAATCAACACTAAAAGCAGTAGAAGACAGAAAAATAACTAAAATGAGAGCTGAAATCAATGAAATTGAAACCACAAAATTTCAAAAAATAGACAAAACAAAAAGTTGGTTCTTTGAAAAAATAAATAAAATCGATAAACCTTTAGTCAAGATAACAAAGAAAAACAGAAAACTCAAGTCACTAAAATTTATGATGAAAAAGGAAATATCACAATGGACAGTACTGGAATACAGAAGATAATTAGAAACTATTTTGAAAATTTATACTCAAATAAAATAGAAAATCTTAAAGACATTGTCAAATTTCTGGAGACATGATCTGCCCAAACTGAATCAGGAGGACATATACAATTTAAACAGATCAACTTCAAGCAATGAAACAGAAGACACCATCAAAAACCTACCAACCAAGAAAAATTCAGGACCAGATGGATTCTCAGCCAAATTCTAAAAGACCTTCAAAGAGGAGTTAACATCAATACTCCTCAAATTATTCCATGAAATAGAAAAAGAGAGAACCCTTCCAAACTCATTTAATGAGACTAGTATCTGACACCAAAACCAGACAAAGACACATCAAGGATAGAAAACTTCAGACCAATATCCCTCATGAACATAGATGCATAAAATTTCAATAAATTTTATTAAAAACTTCATACAAAAACATATTAAAAAGATAGTACACCATGATCAAGTGGGGTTCATCCCAGAAATGCAAGGTGGTTCGACATACAGAAATCAATGACTGTAATTCATCACATCAACAGACTTAAAGACAAGGACCACATGATTTTCTCAATAGATGCAGAAAAAGCATTTGACAAAATCCAGCATCCATTCATGTTCAAAGTCCTAGAAAAACTAGGAATAGTCAGAACATACCTTATCATTATAAAAGCTATATATTTCTAAACCCAAGGCCAACATCATTCTAAATGGAAAAAAATTTGGAAAAATTCCTTCCAAAAACTAGAACAAGACAGGGATGCCCTCTTTCACCACTTCTATCCAACATAGTCCTTGAAACCCTAGCCAGAGCAATTAGATAAAAGAAAGAAAGTAAAGGGATACAAGTAGGATAAGAAGAGCTCACACTATTCCTGTTTGCTCAAACTATCCTTGATTCTATATTTAGAAGACCTCAAAATCTTCACCAAAAAGCTTCTTGGTCTCATAAATGAATTCAGTAGACTAGAAGGATATAAAATTAATACTCATAAATCAATTGCATTCCTAGATACCGCTGACAAATTAGCTGAAGGAAAAAATATTCCATTCACAATAGACTAAAAAGAAAAATACCTTGGAATCAATCTAACAAAAGAGTGAAAGACCTCTACAATGAAAACTACAGAACACTAAAGAAAAAAATTGAAAAAGACCTTAGAAGATGGAAATACCTCCCATGTTCTTGGATAGGCAGAATTAATATTGTCAAAATGGCCATACTACCAAAAGCGCTATACAGATTTAATGCAATTCCCATTAAAATTTCAATGACACTCTTCACAGAAATAGAAAAAGCAGTCATGAAATTTGTTTGGAAAAATAAGAGGCCCAGAATAGCCAAAGCAATCCTTGGCAAAAAAAGCAAAGCAGGAGGCACCACAATACCCATCTTAAATTATACTACAAAAACAAAAACAGCAATGATATTGGCACAAAAACCGACATGAATACCAAAGAACAGAACAGAAGACACAGAGACATACTTACATAAATACAGCTATCTCATATTAGACAGAGGTGCCATAAACATACATTAGAGAAAGGATAGCCTGTTCAATAAATGGTGCTGGGAAAATTGGAAGTCCGTAGATTGAAATTGAACCCCTATATCTGACACTGTCCAAAACTCAACTCAAAGTGAATCAAGAACCTTGGCATTAGACCAGAGACCCTGGACCTACTAGAAGAATAAGCAGGCCAAACTCTCCACCATATTGGCTCAGGAACAGATTTCTCAATAAGACTCCTAAAGTACAAGAAGTAAAAGCAAGAATCAATAAATGGGATGGCATTGAACTTAAAAGCTTCTTCACAGCAAATGAAACAATCAAGTTTATGAACAGAGAACCTACAGAATGGGAGAAAATCTTTACCCCCTGCACTTCAGATAGAGCATTAATCTTCAGGATCTAAAAAGAACTCAAGAAACTTAACACTAATAATAATAATAATAATAATAATAACCCAATCAATAAATGGGAAAAGAAACAGAACAGTCCTTTCTCAAAAGAAGAAATATGAATGGTTAAAAATATATAAAAAATGTTCAACATCACTAGCAATTAAATAAAGGCAAATTAAACTACTCTGAGATTTCATTTCACTCCAGTCAGATTGGCAATTATCAAAAATACATGTAACAAAAATGAAATTATGGTATTTGCCAGTAAATGGATGGACCTAGAGAATATCATGCTAAGTGAAATATGACAGTTCCCAAAACCAAAGGTCAGATGTTCTCTCTGATATATGGATGCTAACCCACAACAAGGGTGGGTAGGGAAGGGAAGTATAGAAGTTCATTAGATTAGAGGAGGGTGTTGAAGGGAAAGGAGTGGGAATAGGAATAGGAAAGACAATAGAAGAACCAGACATAACTTTTCTATGCTCATGTATGAATACATGACCAGTGTAACTCCACATCATTGTTCAACCATAAGAATAGGGTCAAAATTGTTATGGGTTGCACCCCATGTATGTATAATATGTTAAAATACATCCTACTGTCATGCATATCTACAAACAACAAATAAAAATGCATAAATTTAATTGCTTTGTGGCATGTTAAATGATTATATTGCTCTCTGAGTTTTACCAAAATAGTAGCTATGGGTCTATGTTCATTTTTCAGGCATGTACTTTTTTCATAAATGATACATTTTTCAAGCTAAAGGATGAGGAAAAATGATGATACAAATATTAGTGCCCAAACCATATACTAAAGGGAAGGAAAGGAAACAGAGCAGAACCGATTCCCCCAGGAACAGGGTGAAGACAGATAAGCTTCCAGGATAGATTAAATGAGCAACCTAGGAGGATGACAACAGGGACCAGAAAAATAAACTCTCTGATTGCAAAATTTTTCTTCCAAGTTATATAAATAGCAGCTTATCAAGAGAAAGTGCTCAGTGGATATTGGAAAAAGAGGAAAAGGATAATGTAGTGAAGAGATTACTTAGTGAATCTTCAAACTCTGCATATCCAGCCAAAAATTTTTTAAAAAATCATTTTTCACAAGGAAGATGATATTACAAATAACATGTTTATGACCAGTGGTCAAAATGTTCTTAACATCACAGATTTTCAAAGGACCCTGTGTTCCAGTTCTGGGTGACAATTTTTAATTCTTCAAAATAAGCTGTTTATGTGGGTCATAAACTTAAAACCCCATAGGAATCAGGCAGGAGATTTAGACCAGGAGTGAGCAGCACAGGGGCTAGGGACTAAGGGTCAGCCTGCCATGCCCTCCTTGAAGAGAAGGGCTACAGGTCCTGCTAGCA
This sequence comes from Ictidomys tridecemlineatus, assembly GCF_052094955.1. NCBI lineage: Eukaryota > Metazoa > Chordata > Mammalia > Rodentia > Sciuridae > Ictidomys > Ictidomys tridecemlineatus. Next base: position 62,657,039 of record NC_135485.1, read on the forward strand.
TGCATGCTCCTGTCTTTGGAAATCCTGGGCTTTCTGATAGGATTTCTCAATTTTTGTTGTTGGGAATGAATTCCAACATTTTTTAAAATTCATGCAAACAAGACATTTGCAGCCACCAGCAGACCTCAGCTGGTAATGGCCAGTAAACACTCAAATATGAAATCTGACCAGAAGGACAGAAGCAATGGTTATAGAAGAAAAATGTCTACTTTCTGGTTATGTGAACAAATACACCCCCAAATATTTGCTACCTCCACAAATCTGAGCCTTTGCTAGTTATACAGAGGGAAATTTTAAGGGAAATCTCAGATATTTGAGGCCTAAGATGCCTTGAGCCTTACAAATGGAACATTAATGAGAAAATGACTTCATTTTTATCCATAAATTCTTCTTATAATTTATTTTTAATTGACATGTAATAACTCTACACATTTATGTGATATACTATGATAATTAGATACACGTATACAATGTGTAATGATCAAATCAGAGTAATTTGCATCTCCATCTCCCTAAACATTCATCATTTCTTTGTGTTTGTAGTCTTCAAACTCCTGTCTTCTAGTTCTTTGTAAAATATGTAAGTTGTAAACTACAATCACCCTACTGTTCTGCAGAACACTGGAATTTACTACTGTATAACTATATTTTGGTACCATTATCCATCCTCATTCTTTATCTCATCCCCCTACCATTCCTAGGCTGTAGTAAACACTCTTCTACTTTATGCTTCTGTGAAACACTGTTTTAGCTTCCTTATATGAGTGAGAATATGTGCATTGCCTTTCTAGGCATGGCTTATTTTACTTGGTGATGTCCACCAGTTCTAACCATGTCGCTGCAAATGACAGAATTTTGTGCTTTTTATGGCTGAGTAATATTACAGCATGTATATATACCACAATTTTTTATCCATTTATCTAGCAATGAACCCTTCAACTTATTTCATTATTTTGGCTATTGCAAAGAGTGTTGTAATAAATATAGGGATGCAGTATACCTTTTATATTATCCACAAAATTTTAAAGTCTCAGATAAAATTGCTAATGGCTTAGTTATCTGGTATTCATTAAATAACAAGAAGATTCTCACCAAAATATAATATGCTAAAAAAGCAAACTAAAGGTCTGGCTAGCTTATCTACTACGTAATTTATTAGTTTAACTAAGAAACAAGCCTACAACTTACATATAAAGAAAAGATGACTCATATTAGCTGATTTGATATTTATGATTTCACTATTTTCAAGTGAGTCCTAAAGGGCCATTTCATCAGCTTATTGAGAACCTGATGAGTGGACACATGTCTATCATGTGCATCTCACTACAGTTTTATTGCTCTATATTCACCATCAAACATGAGAATTTTTACTAAGTGTCCCATTCAACTTTTCAGTCATTGAGGGATTCATATATCCATGTGTATTAGTCTCTTTTCCATGAGCAATGGAACAAAAGACCTGAGGCTAGGTTTTGCATAAAGAAAAAAAAGTTTGTTTAACTCACAGTTTTGTAGGCTGAAAAAATTCAAGATTGGTCAGCCCCACAGATTCAGATTCTGATAAGGGCCTCAGAGAGGATGGCATCACAAGGCAAGTGTTTGTGGAAGAAATTACATGAGTGAACAGGAAGTCCAATAGTGGAGAAGGCTGGTCTTACTCCTTTTATAATAACTCACATATACAACAACTCACAGAACTTACAATGTGAGACCAGCTTTAATCCTTTCTGAGGGTGGCCCCTCAGTGATCCAATTAACTTGCAGTAAGCCCCACCTTTTAAAGGTTCCACCACTGTCTAACATCTATTGGAAATCAAGTTTCTAGCACATGAATTTTGGGGGAACAAACCACATCCAAACAATAGCAGTGTGTGTTCTAAGATATATCTCCCTGTTTGAACCATCTCATTTCTTATGTGTTTCCTGGATTCTACTCCCTCCTGAATCTCTTTTCCCATTTACCAAGCCCCACAAAAGTCAGCCATGTCTTTCTTGACTTCCTACCTCAGCCCAAAGGCCTGATGGGATGCTGTATAGGTTTGGATCCAGTTGCAGACAACAGACACTACAGTACCTGCTCTAAGAAAACAATATTTTGCTGCTGGGTGTCACATGCTTCACAAAATTACTAATGGAAATGGAGAAACACAGTCATCTAAGCTTCCAAGAGCGGCTTCCATAACTACAAAGCTCTGCTGCGATCTAAAATATTCCTATTACCAATGCAGAAGCACATCCCATCAGGAGCTGTCATCCTACTCTGCACAGTCTAAGTGTTCTCTACTCAATTGCCCTGCCTAAAAGTCGTTCACGACCTCACCTTCCTATTGCAATCCATTAGGCTATTACATAAAGCTTTTTCACATCTGGACCTACCTCCTTAGCCACAAGACACTTTCTGAATCTACAACCATTCCCCATTGTGCTGCATCTTCTTGTCTTGTCTTCTTGTGCTGCATCTTCTTGTGTTGCCCTTTGTGTGAGCTGCTCTGAGCTATCTTTTCCCATCCTCTAATCTCCTACTTATTCTTCAAAACCCAGTTCAAAAGCCACTGCCCTATGAAAGTACCCCAAATCAACTTGTTTGCCTCTTCCCTTTTCTTTCTCTCTACTCTCAGAGTTCTTGGTACATAGCTTCATTCTAGACTCTAAGTACTTCTTTATACATGTGGCTTATTCTTTTTACCATTAACAGAAATCATGGCTAATGCTTCATAGACCCCAGGTGTTTGGACTAATTCACAAAAAAAAACTACATGGGAAAAAAATGATTAGAAGAGCAGCCAGAGTTAGCAGTTCAAACTAGGGGGAAAATCCAGATTCCTAAATATATCAAGACAAGCTATTTTCTCAGACACACATTTCTTAAAATTCAGTAAACTTTCAGAATATGCAAATGATATTAAAACCTCCCTTCAGCACATTAGAGTGACAGTTACAAGCAAATGACATAAAATGGCTCCCTATGGACCCATCTCAAGATAGCATCAGATACTCAGAGTTGTCACTAGGAAGGGCACCACCTAAATCATACATTTTTTAGCTTAATAACAGAGATGGCACAGTTATAGGTATGTTTTCATTATTATCTCTGCCTTCAGAACTTTACTTGGCCTATGCCTGAAAGCAGAAAAGTTCTTCTGATGTTAAGATCATGACAGTAGAAGAAATACCAAGTTTTAAACAGACTCATGTGAGACCTGTGCATTTAGGGTCCACTGGGCTCTGCCTTCTCCAGATCAACATTGGAGATGCTTCGTCCATTTTCCTGCATGGAATTTTCCTGTGAGTGCATCAGCTCTATCCTAGCAAAGCTATTTGTTCAAGTTCCAGTCAGTCTATCCTAAACCCAGCTCTATCAGCTCTATCCTAAACCCAGCAAAGCTATTTGCTCAAGATTCAGTCAGTCTCAGAGTCTGTCCCAGATTCCGGGACAAATCAGAGCTTTGGGAGTCAACAAGAACCATAAGGCAGGAGGAAGAAGATTGGGTACTTCCACACAACTAACCTTCTTAGAGCCAGGCATGGTGGTGCACTCCTATAATCCCAGTGACTTGGGAGGTTGAGGCAGGAGGATTCCAAGTTTGAGACCAGCCTCAGCAAATTAGTGAGACCCTGTCTAAAAATAAAAAGGACTGAGGATGTAGCTCTGTGGTAGGACATCTCTGGGTTCAATTTCCAGTAAGGGGTGGGGGAGAATTCTGGGAGTGCCCTTAGTCATACAGTATTGTAGGAAAGTCATGTTACCCTGCAGAATTTTAGGAACAACCCCAGGTCCAATTAAGGTCCAAGCAAAGTCCGTTGCCAATGCTGTAGGGCAGAAAAACATTCATCATCTCAGTAAAAAATGTTCTACTTCTGGCTTCTGCATGTATTCTGCTAGTCAAGTGTCAGCACAGAGCCTAGGACTCATCTGCTTTGTGGCTTTCACTGTGACAACTGCAATTCCGAGCCTGTGGTTGCAGGCAAGACAACATTTGTAATTGTCTTGTTGGCTCAGGGTAAAACAAATACACATTTAGATCACAACAGATAAACACTTTCCCTGAATTAATCACAAACGAGAAGCTAGGAAACACATTTCTTTCAGGGAAACCGAACCTCAGAGTGGCAAACCCATCCACAAAGAAAAGAGAATTTTAACTAGAAGGAAATTTTAGAATATTAATAGCATCCTTCAAGTGGGAGCTCTTATTATAAAATAAGTCCCTCAGATGGCATCAAATAGACAGGGCTGAGAATGCTTGAAGGTGAAGGTCAGTCTCAGGGGTCATGTTTCCAGGGCATCTCTCCCACCCCAGATAGTGACAGCATGCTGATAACAGACATGGTGAGATTCATTTCAAAATGTACTTTTTGCAGCTCACTGTATTCTTGACACAGAAGACCACCTGCTTCCCCATCCTACCTGCAGAAGGGATCAGCAAAAGCTCTCTTAGTAAATGCCCCTCATCAGAGAAGACATGGTAAATTTTCCCCCTTTTCTCCTAACATATAAATTTTCTTCTAGAATATACATTGTTGCTCTGATTAAAGCAGAACTGGATAAGTTAGACTTTGGTGGGAAGCAGGAGGAAGGGAGGAAATAGATTTTGTAACAAAGCGGACTATGTAGAGAATTGCTAGGTAGCCCCAGCACTGGGCCTTGAGGGCAGAAGGTGATGGAACAACCCATATTAAACAAACTCACTAAGAGCTGGGAAAGCACATCAAGGGAATCCAGTGGAATGTACAGACTTTTCCTTCTATTTGGAGCCATGTTGTCTAACTACCCTGAGTCTTCATAGGACAGTCCATGGGCAAAAGTTTTGTCTTCTTTGGGTTCTTGCCCCTTCTTTTTGCTTTCCTTTCTTTCTCTTCTCTTCTCTATCCTTCAGGTCTCCTGGAAACAGACTCTGAGATAAAGAGCCACATTCAGGGACTCTACTGGGAACCCCAACAGCAAGGGTGAGGGAGGCAGGCCTGGACAGAAAGAGCCGAGTCCAGTTAAAACAGAGGCTCTGGCCAACTCCACAGGGAGCTGCCAAGCAGGAACAGCCTTTGGGAGATGTCCACAGTGGGTCTGCTAGTATCACCCCTATTTAAGTGGAGTTAGAATCTTGGGAAGCTCTCTTCAACCAAGAGCAATTTCCCAGTGAGGACTCACTGAGAGCTATTGACAGCCAACACACTCCCAGCAGCTGGGGAACGAGCCATTCTGTCCTGGAGGGTAGATACAGGTGACCCTCACAGCTCCACTTGCCTTCCTTTCCTTTCTTTCCCTAACCTTGACCCTAAGTCCTTATATGCCTTTGTCCTTCCCCAGGGTCCTTTCACTTGATCAGAAAAGTCTGTAATAATTCCGTTTCTTCTAGCTCCACTAGGGTCAGGAAACCATCTGAAGACAATCTGACAATATGTAACTTGTCTTAGAAAAATCTGCAGCCAATTTTCAAAAGAAAATTCTCCATTCTATCTCAAGTCCACACCACCAAATGGGTTCCATATGCTTCCTTCAACTTACTATGTGCCATGGCCCCAGCAGGAATTATCAGTCATAAAATCTCCACCTGCTCTTCTATGAGAGTCATGACTACATGCTGTCCTTGAGTTGTCCTTCCTTTGGATGTGCTGTGACTGGGTTGAAGAAAAATACATGTTAAACAATAAATGTCCTAATAAGCTCTTTATTGAGTAGAAATGTGAAAAGTCACACCATTTGATAAGAGCTCTCCTATAGTAAGCATATGCTCAGTCCTACTCATAGATGCCTCAAATACATTGTCATTTAATATTCACAACAGGATAAACCTATTGTTTCCATGTATCTGTAAGGAAACAAAAACAGAGATACTTACTGAAGATCACATATCTAGTAGGTGCTCAAGGCTAGATGTGGTAGAGATGGCTAATTGTCACTAAAATTCATACCATTCATCCATATGTGGAGCTGTCCTTTGAAGTTTTTCAGCAGCAGAGACCACATGTTCCAGTCCCTAGGTAGGGTCATATGGCTAGTTCTATTAAACAAATGTGAGCAGAAGTGATATGTGTCACTTGTACATTCCTCCTTCTCTCTTCTCTGTCTGCCAACCATATGCAGGAAACTCTGAAGACCTCATGGGAAGCCCAGCTATGAGATGGAAGGAGTCCAGATCCCTGAATCATCAAGTAATGAAAGCTAACATCAACCATGAATACATATTAGACTATGCTGTGTGAGTGAGAACTACAATTCTGTTGTGCAAAGTCACTGAAATTTAGGGGTTTACTTGTTTTGGCAGTTAGCATTATCCTAATTAGTACCCAGGATGAAATCTAAACTTATAAGGTCATTTATTCATTCAACTCAACATTATTTAAGTATCAACCAGTTAGTTAGATGTGTACTCAACACTGGAGTCATAAAGAAGTCAGATAACGTAGTCTCTTCCTCCTAGAAGCTTATGGTGTAGTGAAGAAGAGAAATTGTTCATAATACTGTGGAATAATTGCAGAGGAATGAATGGCTCTGCCTGGCCTCATTCACAGAGTTAATTCTCTACAGAGACATTAATGTTCATATACTAGTCCTTTTTTTTAACTTATTGGTTTTTTCTACATGTGTTATATTAATACAAATTCTTCCCATGTGTATTTCCGATAAACATAGAGATTTGTTTGGGGAGAGAAATCCCTGAAATCAATTCTGGAGAGGGGGTTGGTTAGAATGTGAAGGCAGTGAATTCAGTAACTACTAGTAATTCTCCTAAAAGTAATTTTTTTAGTGCTGGGCACTTTTGTCCTTTGTCTTCAAACATTGGTTGGATAAAATGTATAAAGAAATACAGTAAGTAAAAGCATAAGAAAAACTAATGTTTTTTCTAACTTGGTCTACTTTTTAAAAAAAATTGTGCATTCTTGTGAAAAGGAAAAAGTCAAATAGAGCAAAAGAGATACAAGAAATGTGTGTGCTACACCCATACATACTTCATTCTTCTACCATTACATTATTACCCCAAACTCTGAAGCTGACCCAGAATATTCCCTCTCCTGTTCTAATTCTCTGTCTCCACTGGTGGGGAAACCTCTTGTCACTCTTCCTGCATCTCATCCATCTCTCCCTCCCTACCCTCCACCTATGTACAACATCACCCTCTTCATTCTCCAAATACCCCAGCCTATATCCTTCTTCCTTTACACTGTTTTTCAAAGCAACTCTTGCTGTAATTAAGAATTCAACCATTCTCTTATGCATTTTGTTTACACTTACATCTTCCAGTGTAACAGCAAACTCCCTAAAGACAAAACATGTGACCTGACGTTTTTATCCATGTCCCTGGAAATTTACCTAGCACAAAGGGAAATACTTAGTGAGTGACCACTGACTAACTGACCCGTCTTGGGTGATTTCATGGGGTTCTGTGACAAGAGACCTTTTAAAGACGTGAGGAGTGACAGTCGTTAGCAAAATTTTAGCAACAGGCAATACAATGTGGTGCGGAAGAAAAGCCCAGGATTATAAGCAAGACAATCTTAGTTCTACTTCCATTTCAAACCCAGCATGGCCTTGGATGTAGTACTTACGTATATACATAGACATCCCTGGGCCTCAGCTTCCCTATCTTTAAACAGGGAGTAATATTACCTTCTTTCTATAATCAAAACAAGTGTAGTACAAAAGTCCTTCCAAATCTCAGCTTTGTTAAAAGAATTTCCTTGTGTGTTGACTGAATGAGTAACAAAATCCAGTCATTCTTGTCCAAAGTAATTTTAGTAAGCTCCCTAATAATGACAAAGGAGGGGTTATAGCTCCGAACAAACCAGCACTGCCTTCTCAACCCATGCTTCTCACAAAAGCGAGTGACTAAATGAATGATGCATTTAACTCTGTGCCCTTTGCTTTTGCAACCTACTTCTGCAAACTGCTGAAAAGGCACTTCTCCCCTAATGGAATCAGAAGGGCCATGGCAGAATGTCTGGTCACGAGCCCAAGCTATGAACAATATGGAGAGGTGTCTCCTGTCACTGCACTGCTCATTAATTGTCCCATATAAGGGGAGTCGTGCAGGGAGAGTGTGCTTTTCCAAAGTGCAGCAGGGAGGCTCCACGTGGGTCAGGGGCAGCCCAGCAGCAGGGCTCTCCCGCTGCTCTATCCAGCAGCTCCAGGCCTCACTAGGGGCCCAGGTCTCCCTCAGAGAGCCTTATTATTCTGTCAGCTGTGACTCCCCCTCCTCTCATTAATGCATGTCCTGGGGTCCTCTCTTCAGAAGCTGAGGCAGCACTCTTCAAGATGGCTCTCCTAATTGATGGAAGAGCGCTGGGAGGTACACATTCAAGCAGAAGCAAATGTTTACACAGTTCCTTTCCTCACCCCCTCTTCTCAGCAATGTTCACAAGGACCCTGGGGCACAGTTTCCTGGAATGTGCTGCAGCCTGCCTCTCTCATACTCTCCACCTCTGGGGTCTCTTTGTCACTACAGACTGGGTTAGTAGCAGAGGCTCCTGGGTCAGACTATCAGGGATTGAACCCTGGTCCTGCATAGATTTGGGTAAGTCATTTCATCTGCTGCTTCTTAACCTGAGAAATAGAGGTGACAGTATCTTCCACATGGGGTTATTATGAGGATCAAATGACAGGAGGCATGTAAAGCACCTCTAAGCACAGTCCCTGGCCTGTGAGAAGTACTCAGTACCACCATGCTCTTTGACCACCCGTGAAGTGGTTCTACAGACCACTGTCTCTCAGGAAAGATCACAGTATCTTCCTCCCATGCTGAATCAACCACTCAATTCTTCCATTTCTTTTTTTTTCTTTCCTTTCCTTTTCTATTTTCTCTTCCTTCTCCTTCTTCTTCCTCCTCTCTGACTCTCTCCATTAGGGATTAAACCCAGGGTTACACTACCACTGAGCTACAACCCAGCCCTTTTCATTATATTTTGAGATGGGGTCTTGCTGAGTTGCCCAGGCTTCCCTGGAACTTGTGATCCTCCTGTCACAGCCTGTCAAGTCACTAGGATTACAGGTGTATGCCAGGTGTATGCCACCACACCCAGCTACTCCAGTTTCTTTTCATCATGATGCATAGTTTGGATGATACCAGAACATTAAGCACTTTTTCCATAAATCAAGATTGTACTTGCAACATTTGTGCAAAAATCCACAGTATACTACAGACCACCTGGAAAACTCACAATTTCTTCCTATTGCCTTCCATCCTTAATATGATCAGAAAATGTGAATTTGTATGAAAACAAGGGAAGAAATCCCACGCTATCAATGAGAGAAGAAAACAATGCTACAATGTGATTTTTAGTCATGACCAACAACTTCCCTTGTTTCCCTCCATGCTCTTTTGTGTCTACTTTTAGAAGATGGAAAATTTAAGAGAAAATATCTTTCCATACAGTGACTTATGTAGCTATCCCCAATTATTCTCCATGAGAATTAAAGTGATGGTTACTGGATTTTCAATTTCAAGGTACCAGATATGCCCAGTCTTCAGTAGACATTTACATTTTAAATATCACCCCAATATTCAAGGAAATAAGAATTTGAAATTGAATTTCTAAGAGAAATTGTTAGAAGACACTGTTAATTCTGAACCAAATCATCAGATGAATATAGCAACAGTGAAGAAGGAGATGGTTTTCCAGGGAGAGGCCAGGGCACAGCTAAGTGCCTGCAAAGGAAAATGCTAATGAGAAGTAGATTGGAGAAGCATCCAGGAGGACAGGAGCACAAGGACCTCTAAAGGTGGAGTGAGGTGGGATCTGGCCATCCTTCCCTTCCATCCTGGTAGGGATCCAGAATGAGAAGGGAGGGTGGAGGTGAGACATGCAAATGAAGACAGGGAGACCAAGTGAAAGTCTGCAGACTGAACAAAGAACTCCCAGATGGTTGAAAAAGACATAGCGACGAAAACTGAACTTCTTGCAGACAAAAATAGCAGAGTTCCCTGATGATAAAGTAGTACCATCCTAATACCCCTACAGGGAACCCCACAAGTTGAAAATCCAACGAAGAGACACAGAACTTCCATTCGGCTTTCCAAAGATTTGCTCTTAAATATTGTTTGGCTATTAGGTAACTCCCAAAAGCTCATGTGTAAGACAATTCAAGAAAGTTTAGAGAGGAAATGATTGGGTTTTGAGAGCCTTCACCTAATCAGTGTGTTAATCCCCTGATGGCAACTAAAGGCAGGTGGGGTGGGGCTGCAGGAGATGAGTCCTTGGGGAAGAGCCTTTGGGGTATGTATTTTGTCTCTATTGAGGGGAGCTAATCCTCTGCTTTCTGATCATCATATCTTGAGCCACTTTCCTTTACCATACACTTTGCATGATGTTCTGCTCACCTCAGGCCCAAGGAATGGAGCTGGCTGTCTATGAACTGAGACCTCTGAAACCATGAGTCCCAAATAAACCTTTTCTCCTTTAATTGTTCTTATCAGATCTTTTGGTCACAGCAGTGAAAAAGCTGACTAAAACACATATGAATGAATAGCCCAGGACTCCATGCATTTGGAGAAAATGTGCAAGATTACAAAAAGACAGTCAAATACGTAATCAACAAAATAAAATAACTCAGAAGAAACAGACACTATGTAGGGGCAGAGAAGGTTCCAAAGATACCCTGATCATTGTCTCCAAAATTCAGAAACTTTCCTGCCTGACATGCCTGGGGATGTGACACACTAATGGCATTAGTCTGCTCTTCTCTTGCAAGGGGGACACATTCATATCTCTGCTGGGAGAAAAAAGAAGTGGGTAGTTTAGTTTTTATTTTTTAATTATATCTACAACATAAAAACATGATGCTATTAAAATAAACATTAAAAATAAGAAAGTTCTTTTACATATTAAAAATAGTACTAAAATTTAAAAATAGGAAACAAAGGACACCAAGATCATGTCAAGAAATTCACACAGAAAGTGGAACAAAATGACAAAGAGGTGGAAAATAGGTCAGAAATCTTAAGTCAGAGGTTCCATCTAACCAATCTGAGTGCCAAAAAGAAAACAGAGAACACATTCATGAAGAAATTCTCAGGGAAACAAATTAAGGAAATTTACAAAACCAAAAGATACTAATTTCTCACTGAAAAGACATGACAGAATGGATGAAAAAGGAATCCATACTGAGGGTAGCATTGAAAAATTTGAGAATATCAGAGACCTAGGGATCTTAAAGATTTTGAAACAGAGAAAAACAGGTCACAGGTAAAGGATCAAGAATAAGAAAAACATCCATCATCTCAAGAGCAACATTACAAGATAGAATTTAAAGAGAAAATTATTTACAACTAAAGAGCCTAGATTTACCCAAATTATTAGTGATAAGGATTACAATCAAATATGCAAAGTCTCAGAAAAATTACCTCCCATGATTTTTCAAGAAGCTATATCTTGTGGTTTAGATATGAGGTGTCCCACAAAAGCTCATTTGTGAGACAATGCAAGAAAGTTTAGATGTGAAATGATTTGGTTATGAGAGCCTTAAGCTAGTTGGTAAATTAATCCTTTGATAGAGATTAACTGAGTGGAAACTGAAAGCAGGTAGGGTGTAGCTGAAGGAGGTGGGTCATTGGGGGCATGCCTTTGGGGTATACATTTTGAACCTGGTGAGTGGATGGAGTGTCTCTCTGCTTCCCGGAGCCTTGTTTCTAGCTGCTTTCCTTGTCCACACCCTTCTGCCATGATGTTCTGTCTCACCTTCAGTGCAAAGGAGTGGAGCCAGCCTTCTACGAACTGAGATCTCTGAAACCATGAGACCCATATAAATTTTTTCTCCTCTAGAGCTGGGGTTGTGGCTCAGCAGTAGAGTGCTCACCTAGCACAAACAAGGCCCTGGGTTCAATCCTCAGCACCACATAAAAATAACAAAGGTATTGTGTCCAACTACAACTAAAAAATAAATATTTAAAAAAAATAAAAATAAGTTTCCCCCTCTAATTATTCTTGTCAGGTTTTTTGGTCACAGCAGCAAAAGAGCTGACTGAAATACTATATGAGGATAAGTAAATTAATTAAGAAAGAAAATAACATGAAATCTGGGACACAAGAGAGAGAAGCAAAATTAATTAGATAAAGCCCAATTCTATGATAGGTTTAGGAAGCAACCAACCTAGAGCAAAACAGAGTAACTGAGAACTACAGAAAGAAAAATAGATACAGTAGATTATTTCATGGGTTTGACTATGAGAAAAAAAATTAAGAAAGACATTTCACAAAGCTGTTTAAAGGTATGAGTGGAGATAGGAAACGAATGAGGCAGTTATCAATTTCAAGAAAAACAAAAGATTATAATATAAAGCCAATGTAATTACTGCCTGCTATTTGGCTTAAAAACAAATAATATTTGCCTTGTTAAAAAACAGTGGAGGGCTGGGGATGTGGCTCAAGTGGTAGTGTGCTCGCCTGGCATGCATGCAGCCCCGGTTCGATCCTCAGCACCACATACAAAAACAAAGATGTTGTGTCCGCCGATAACTGAAAAATAAATATTAAAAAATTCTTTCTCTCTCTCTCTCTCTCTCTCTCTCTCTTTAAAAAAAACAGTGAATATGATTTTAATAGAAAATTATAGCTATATTTAAAGGATATAAGAGACAAAAAAGATATGTATGAATTAAAACTGTGACTTCACAATATGAAATAATACAAGAAGGAAAGAATTGAAAGCAAATCATTGTCATTGGAGAAAGGCTTTACATTGACTGAGGAGGCCATTATTTTTTAAATATGTCTTTTAGAACTTTGTGACTTTTAAAGCCTTGTATAAGCTTTGTGTGACAATTATTTAGGCAAGAAAAATAATTGGGTGAAATTACAACACAGTTATCTCTGTATTTTTCTATCACTTAAATATTTCTGAAATCTACTGGGTAGATTAAAAAAAAACTTCTTCTTTAATAGAACTAAGCTGTAGATTTGTACTAAATGTATTTCATTTAAAACATTTGTTTATAAGGTACTAATTCTATCCTTTTAAATCCATTCTCACTACCCACAAATTACCCAAGTGCAAAGCTCTTTGCAACAATCTTTCTTTTTCACTTATAGGTATTATGATTGTAGATGTTTCCAAGCGACAGAACTCTAGGAATGTCCTCATGATAGAGGATCTCAAAAATCAAATATGATTTTCTCCTCTTACGCCTTTCCCCACTGCTAAACCAGGAAAGAAATGTCAACATTTGTCCAGAACTGTCTACCATATGAGCCTGACTTTCTGCAGTGATATTTATTTTAGTCATGCTGTCATTAATTAGAATTAATTACAAACACTAAGGGCTGTAATAAATAAATGAATACTGAGAGCTAGCAATTTGCAGGGTGCCATGACTGACAGGAAAATAGAAACAATCATCTGAGACTCTATAAGAAAAGAAAAAGGGAAGGTTAAATCAGACGTTCTAAACCCCTTTTCCCCCAACATGCCTAAGGGATAGGACATTCTCCAAGATTCAGAGGCTCATGGGTCACCTCCCCTTCCCCAAGGGAGCATGTAAACATTTCCACTAGTGGAGGAAGACAGGTGAGTAGCTTGAAAAATCCCACAGGTCATCCTGGAGGCCCCTGTGTCTGCTGCCCCCACTCAGGGCTGTTTTCTTTGCTCACCTTCCCCCTCTTATTCCACTGAGGTCATTGGTTTAGGAACCCAATGAGGAAGCTCTTGTGCTGAGTTCTGGAATCTAATATGAGACTGGGAATTATTTCAGAAAGAGGAACTGTCGCACAAAAGAGACAACTTTGGACAACTTCCCATCATTCACCCAGACATGGGACACCCATTTCCCTTCTCCAGCCCCATCCAAGTAGGGACTCAGCATATTCTCATGCCATCTCTGCCTCACCCTTCCTGTACCTGCTTCCAAAATATACATGAGTGTGGTGGTAAATCATCAAAATCGTAACACTAATAGCCAACATTTATTGGACTTTTACATCAACCTAACATTTTGTGAAATAAAATTTCACACATGTCATTTGAGATTATGTCCACAACATTTAGATGTCTAAAAAATATAAACAACAGGAGAGAAGGATTCAGATGCTTCCTTAAATTCCTGTTCTAGTCTAGGTATAACATTCACAATTTCATGTGCCTTTTCGTTGTTTCAACCTGGTATACAAAGAGAGCAAAGAAATACTCATTTAGATCCCTAGACCCCTCCAATCAGACTTCTTCCTACCCCTCAACCCACAATGCTTCACTTACAATAGCTCTGACTTTATTAGACCATATTGACTTCCAATGTAAAATTTCACTAGAAACACATTTGAAAATGGCTGGCAAGGCTCCTTCCAGCTCCAGCTTTCTGGTCATGCCATGGCACAGGCTCTGAGAGCTTCACTCCACATGTTCTTGTCTACTCACTCACATACCAGTTAAACATTGCTACTATTCTGGCTGCATGGATCATACTCATACATCTATGTTAGAAATGTTTGTCAGGTCCAGATTCCTTAGAATACAACACAGGGCCTTTTTACTTGGCCCATACATTCTGCCTCTCTCTAATTCTCCTCACCTTTGCTTTTGTCATTAGAGGTCTTGTCACTCACCCCCTGTGCCAGGCCCCTCCGTGCCATGTCCTCTCTATGCCTTTGCTGAATGATAGATACTGCCATCTCTACTTTGCCTGCCTTCTGTCAGCCAAAGACTACTTTGAAAACATGTTTATTTTTAAGTTGTCAACCCCAATATCACCTCCTGTCTGAAGCCTTTTCAGATTTCTCCAGAAAGGATTGGTCAATCTCTTTTCATGCTCTCTATGTGAAAACCATCAACTGTAAAACAATACATCCCTGGCTATATATCAGTTTCCTGTGCTAGGTGGTGAGTCCCCAAAGGACAGAAACTTACTCATATTTGTATCTCTAACATTCAACTTAGCACATAACAACCATCACTATGTTCCCTGAATGACTATGTGAACAGAATAGAAAAATCACAGAGTACAGAATCTCTGTGCACTCCCTTAGTACAGCTCCTAGCCCAGCATCACATGAAAGAAAGAATCCTACAAAAGATCTATGGTGGCAACTGTAGAAGACACATCTGCAATCCCAACTTACATTCTCTTAGACTGACTTCTGGATTCAGATATGTCTGAGGTGGGTAGTTACCTGAATTAGAATTGTTTTTTGGTGGCTTTTTCTTTCCTAGAAAGGATCCAATAAAGGTCACATGATTCCAGGCTCTACCAGTCCTACCATATATGAATGAAAGGATTGACTCAGAAGAATCCAGTCTGCTAGAATATGATAATGGTCTCAAACTTATTTAGATATGGTACCAATTCGGGTTGAAAACCTGCAGGGTGGGGATTGAGGGTTCTGTTGTCCAAGTTCATTGCATGCATTGAAACCATAGCATTTCATGCTGATGTGAGCCCAAAAGTTAGAAAGCAAAAGTCCAGACACGAAAGGGGCAAGTATTAAAAGACTTTCTCATCGTTTTTCCCAATGACACAATTGCTTTAAACTTTGCTAGAATAGAGTCTTATTCTTAGGAGGCAACACTTCCCACATGAGAAACTGAATCTAAAGCTGTGACTGCACTTAATCTGCCTTGCTCTTTGTGCCAGTGGACCACAGGCAAAGGATGATTTCTATATTGGGAGGAGGAAACAGGGTAGCAGCTATACAGCTGGGAGAGAAAGAGTAAGTGTGGATCAGGAGATTCACTGGGAAACATCTTGGTACTTCTGATCCAGTGGTCACAGCAAGTCATTCAACCAAGTGCCAGATGCCTCAGGGACTCGGAAGTGCTGGCTGAGGATGAGAGAAGTCTATATTGGATAGTGGAGGAGGTGGACATCAGTGTGTTCTCAGAATCAGCTGTAGCAAGGGGGCTGAAGCTTGTGGCACTAACTCTACTCTGGTACATCTTTCTCAGAAGCAGGGATCAGCCTGACGTTGAGGAATCAGTGATGGATGGAATTAGCAGAAAGAATCAATGAATATAAACAATGCCAAGAATGTAGTTTAATAGGTAAGAATTTCAGTCCTGGGATGGACAGTGCCATGCAGCAGGCCTTGCTGATGGCAGTTCACCTCAGCATGCATAGATAGAGCCCTGTCATAAAACTGCAGAGAGCTCAGGGGTGCACCTGTATATTGGCTTTTCCTCTAGCATGTTCTCTCTCTTCCCACTCCCTCCCCCTTCCTCCTGGGATTATCTCTGAATTACACTATCTTCACCAAGTCCTTGTCTCAGATTTTGCTTGCAGAGGAATCCAACTAAGGCCATCATGTTTAACTACAGCTTACAAACTAGCTTTTCATGACCTTGCATTGTCCTCTCCTGCTACAAACTAACTGCTTCAGGGAATAATATTTCCACAGCATTTTATTTCTTTCAAAGCAGATTTATGATTGATTAATGAAGGTAGCTATTACAAACTGCCTCCCTTTTAATTTTTCAAACAGATAAGGAACCTAAGGTTTTAACAGGTTTATGTGTTTTGGCTAATGCAAAAAGTTTTGTAGGTGGTGGAGACAGACCTCCAAGTATCTTAGTATTGACAGTAGATTCTGTGGGTGCTCCCACACACTTCTCCTTTATTAGGTCTATTTATCCATGTTTCAGTGGCTTCTGGTATTGCTGCCAAGAGCATATAACTTTATCTTTCTCCTGAGAACTGTCCTCTATGGACAAAAACACCTGAAGTTTTCTGCCTCTGGAGCCACCTATAGTGTATGACTGATGGACAGGGATGCAAAACCCTGATGCCTTATCTCCAGATAGGACTCCTCTGTAGTGCTATTCAACCTCCAGAAATACCTCATGGAATCAGGCTGGGACAAAACTTCATCTGAAACACATCTTTGCATATCTTGGTTCAAGAGAAGACCCTATTCTCTTTCCCGACTTCCTTTCAAGTCCTTCTTTAATAAATCATGTGTAAATCCTGCCTCTAGCCAACCTAACATCAGATAAAATCTATGATTGATAATTCCTAGTCCAGTGGTTTCCCCACTGTGGATGCTGAGTAGCTAAAGAAATGTGGAAGATACTAGTTACTAGTCTTGCTATGGTTTGAATGACCCTACCAAAATTCATAATTGAAATGTCATTGCCACTGTGGTGATATTAAGATGTGGGACCTTTTAAAGGAGATTCAGTTATGAGGGCTATGCCCATAGGAATGGGCTAATGCTATTTCTGGGGAGTGGGTTAGTTATTATGAGAGCAGGCTCCACAGTTTGGAACAATTTTCTCTGTCTTGCCTGTGCTCACTTATCATTCTGCCATGTTGTGATACAGCATGAAGGCCTTCACCAGACACCAACCAGTACCATGCCTTTGGCTTTCCAGCCTCCAGAATGTGTCAGCTAAATTACTGTTTATACTTTACCCAGTCTGTAGGATTCTATTTATAACAGCATAAAATGGACTAAAACAAGCCCCTTACTTATCAATGCTGCCAACTGATGCAAGACAGATGATTTTCCTCTAAATTAGAAAAATTGTGTAAACTTAGTTCCCATTCTATCTTTTGATAATGCTATTAAGAAGTATGTCTGTCTACCTCAAATAAGGACAAAGATATTATGTTATGTATAAACTTCTAACTGTTTCAATTAATACATTTTAGTATCATCACTTTAGATGATAGTTTATGTATAAACTTCTAACTGTTTGAATTAATACATTTAGTATCTACCACATTAGATCATTTGCCAATTATGAAATAAATCCAAAGTATACCATAAAGAAACTCACAGGACCATGTAATTAACATGACTCATTTTATAGCAGGATATAAAATAATTCATCAGTTCAGAAATACCTGCCTACAAAATGCTAGTTATTATCTCCTCAATTTTCCCATACTATTATCTTCCTTGAGGTCTAAAACGAGGTAAATTTTACAAACTTTAATTTTCTAGAAATTCTCACAAAGATAATGATTCATTCTGTTGGCATGGCATCCCTGCAAAATAATACCTATACTAGTCCAGGTTTAACTCAAACATCAGAAACCATTTTATGCAGTTAAACAGACTTTAATAACAAGGAAATAGTGGCAAAAGCAATGGAGGAGCTGTTGAGATGCCCCAAGGCAAGGCAGCCCAGAGATGAGCAGAGCAGAAAGCTGCTACCTCCCCTAGACTATAGGGTAAAGGAAGGAGGCTAAGACACTGGGATTACCTGGAGGAAGGTGGTGTTGGGGCTTCTACCATTCTCCAAACTTCCAGTATCTCTAGTACCTGCCCCTCCCTGCGCAACACCCACCACCCCCCCCACCCCAGAATTGGTTTACTCCTGCCAGAACCCAACTGACAAGGAGGAGCCTGAGAATCAATCCAACCTGCAAGGTTTGATCCTCAGTGTTACAGGAAGCATAGCAGAAGAGAAGCAAGGGAGGCACATGCATCTAAATGGGACCAGGACTAGCACATTGACAGAGTACAATTGCAACAAAGATCTTCAGAAACAATCAAAGGCCCCCATCTGAGAAGCAGCATGCAGAGATCATTGCCTGAAATTCTAACACCAGAGAACAAAACAAGGGGGAATCAAGTCTTTGATTTTGCATCTAATGAAATTATAAATCAAAACCACAGGGAAAGCCTTCCCACTCGGCTTTGTAGCAGCACTTACATGTGTTTCACAAAACCTCACTAGCATCATTACAATCAGCTTTAGCAACAGTCCAAGCAGCTTTGCAAAATGAATAAGCATTTTCTATCAGGTAAAAGAAAAATGCATTCAGGTTTTGTTGTTGTTGTCGTTGTTACTACTAATTTTTTTTTTGTTATCTAACTTTAAAACCTTTCGATAATATATAAATATCGACTGCTGCCTGACTTCTATGGTAGGCTCATTTGCAGAATATTGAATGCTAAAAAAAAAAAAAAAACAGCATTTTTAAATTTGGGGGTGAAAAATCATAGTGTGAAACACAGGTATTATCATTAATTCCTGCAATAAAGCTCCTCATTAAAATAAAAGTAAAAGTTGGATTTAAACATAAATCTTAAAAGCAACAAACATTAAATTTAGTAGAGAACAATCTATTGTATAAATTGAACATGCACTATTAATGAAATAACCCAATATTTTTTAAAAATTATTACTTTTTTCCTTTTTTATTTCATAGCCTATGTAATCAAAAACTGGAGTATAATTAGAAACTATGTGATGAATTATTACAATTGGTAGAAAGAAGAAAATTTAGAAAATATTTAAAATGTCATAATCCCACTAGTACAAATATTATTAGCATATTCAGGTTGTAGTCATAAATCATTTATGGAGAACCTCAAATGGACTGAGTCCTGTGCCAGGCAATGGATGATTTCAGTTCTATTTAAAGTCTAAATCAAGACCACAAATCTCAATTGTTTATCGCACTAGGGAGTAAGAGGGAAAAAAAGCAGGAATATAGTGCTTTTGCTAATTCTTCCCATTATCTTTCCACAAGAGTCTGGGTCCAAGGAAAGTCACCATATCCTAGGATGCAATATACAGCAAATCCATCTGGATTCCCAATAGAGTTTACCCAGTTGAAATCATATTTCACAGACTCCTAAATGGTTTGCTACAAGAAGGAGACTCTTATAGGAATGAGAAATAAAGCTCTATTAGAAAACATTTTTCTCATTTTATTTTAGTTCTACTGCTTTCTCCTTAAAAATGTTTAAGTCTAGAACATTAGACTTCTAAAGATTTAAGACACAAAGAGGTCCTCCTAAACCTGGGATCCACAGCACACAACTTAGCACCAAATAATTCTATACTGTTTTACTTTCTGATATTTTTTTATGTGTATTATTCTCAATACTCATCAAGGCTATGAACTAGGTGGCCAAGGCCAAGTCTATATTTCCCCCATTTTCTAACTCCCAACCCCACCCACCAAACATCTATTATTTGCTCAATAAATATCTTTGATACAAGTAACTCTGATTTCAAAATCAAACCCAAATTATTGCATCAAAATTACAAATTCCATCCTGAAACACGTCACCAGAGACTCACCTGGCTTTCTCCCTTTCTTCCTTCAGGCTCTGCCACAAAGACTCCTTAGAGACCTTCTTTGAGTGTGTAATGGAGAAAGTCCTGGCACTTTGTATTGCCTTACCCTCATTTCTTTCTCTTGCTAATACTATGGTGACCTGCTATGGTATTGAGTGAATGACTTCCAGAATGCGCACCACAATGACAAAGCCACTGACTTTCTTATTCACTGCCATGTTCCAGTGCCTAGAACAGAATGTGGTTTGTTCAGAGACATGAGATGGGAGGGAAAGGGAGAGAAAAGGGAAATTGCATGGAAATGAAGGGAGACCCTCATTGCTGTACAAAATTACACATAAGAGGTTGTGAGGGGAATGGGAAAATAAACAAGGAGAGAAATGAATTACAGTAGATGGGGTAGAGAGAGAAGATGGGAGGGGAGGGGAGGGGGGATAGTAGAGGATAGGAAAGGTAGCAGAATACAACAATTACTAATAGGGCATTATGTAAAATTGTGGATGTGTAACCGACGTGATTCTGCAATTTGCATTTGGGATAAAATTGGGAGTTCATAACCCACTTCAATCTAATGTATGAAATATGATATGTCAAGAGCTTTGTAATGTTGTGAACAACCAATAAAAAAAAAAAAGAATGTGGTTTGTAGTATTACACTCGGTGAGTGAGTATGGAACAAATCATTCAATCATTCAATCATTCAATCACTCAATCAGTGAATGAGTGAAAATTTATATAAATAAACACAGAAACAAGGAACTGGCCTACAAGAGGCTTAAAATAACATGAAAGCTTGTTAAAGAATTTTTTCTTCAAATTTTATAAATGGAATCAAATTAAATTTGACCCCACAAATTGACATTTGTGAAAAATCAAAATTATACAAATGTATAAAATGAACCATCCACCAGGATACCAAAGACTGGCATCCTGAAAAATTGGAAGCACAGTCTGAAAATTTTCATCTATGTTCATGTGAACATAAACTATAGTTATCAATAAGTAAAAAATTATACACATTTAGTCTTTTTCAAATGTAATCCATTGAAATTTAAGTGTTTGTAAACATGAGGATTCTAAAAATAAGGTTTTTAAAAAATATTTTAATCTATAGATTAGAAATATTATTCTTTGGGTCTCAGTTTCATCATCTGTAAAATGGGGATAAATAATATCTCTCCTATTTTAATGGTACACAATATAAATGACAAAATAAAGCTAAAGTACTAGCACAGTGTTTACACGTTTTTAAAAAGGGGGTGATAAAATAAAAGGTGAACAAACTAAGGGCCAAGGAAAACCGAAGAAGAGGACCAATCCATGATAGTAGGAGTCAGAGGCTATTTGGAAGTTTTGGCATTTAAGTTTTGAAGGACCAATAAGCCTCAGGGACTGGAAGCTGAAGGTCATTTTAGCCTTAAAGGAGAGCATATTTCTCATGACAGAATTTTAACAGCTAGCAATTTTAGGGAGGGAACCATGTTTGTATAAAGATCTCAAAGGGGCTATTCTGGAAAGGCAAGAAAAAGTCAGAAGGCATTCATCTGCAAGGAGATCTCAAAGCAAGATGGAAACTAATTGTTCAACATGCAACATAAGCCAGAAATTTCAAGTGGAAGAGATTAGAGAGCAAACAGGAATATGAGAAAATTGAGAGCCTGGCAGGCAACATGGTGGAAACTCTGGGTAAGCCTGGAATCAAGCTCCTTTTACATATAATCACAGTTTTTTTGTACACTTTAACTACATGATGAATTTTCCAAGGAGGAAGCTATCATATACAATTTTTAAAAGATTATACTTTGGTAGTATTGAGTTTTCCAGGAGTCAATCACTGTATTAGTTTTATTTTCCTGTCATAAGAAATAACCACAATCACGGTAACTTAAAGCAACACAAATGTATTATCTTACAGTTTTAGAGTTCAGAAGTCTAAAGTGAGTCATCAGAGCAGTGCTCCTTCCAGAAGTCTGGGTAGAAGCCTGCGATTGCCCTTTCCAGCTTCTAGAGGCTGCTGGCACTTGTTGGCTCGTGGCCCTACATGGTCACATCTCCTCTGATCCTGACACTCTTTCACTATCTTACAAGGATCATTGTAATTACATTGGGCACCTAGGAATAATCCAATAGATCTCAAGATCCTTAACCATGTCTGAAAAGTCCCTTTTCAGAAAAGGTAACATATTCCAGGGGCTGAGATTGGGACATCTTTGAAGGGACCATTTTTGTGTTTGCCACAGTCACCATTTTAAGAACTCATGTCACTGACTGTAAGATTGATTGTGCTTGGTTTCTTTAGTGACCATTAAAAAAAACCACTGATATCAGTCTGCATTATTTATTCAAAGTCCCATTCTCAATGATTTTTGAAAAAAGTAAAAATACTGATAGCCTTGTATGTCTTAGTATAGTTCTGTTCAACATTTATATTTAATTTATTATTTACTTATTTATTTCCTTTTATTCTCATACAATTAGGGAATATTTTAAAATTATGAATAAATAGATTATATGATCCATACAAGTAATAAAGGGGTCATCATCACAAAATGTTTGTTAAATATTGATTGCCTTAAGGGGTGTTGGGCTTACCAGGACTGAGGGTCCTCAGGTAATTATTACCTTTATTGAGCTGAGTGGTGCTGGAATACCTACCACATGCATTTTAAATCTGGTTATAGCAGCAGCAATGACTCTGAAAGTGAAGAGGAGTATTCTATAGGAAATATGCCAATAAAGTGAGCAGAGTGCTCACAGCATACTGCTAGTTTAACCGAACCTCCTTCTTCCCCTGCATGAGCTCCTCCTCAGACACAGCCCCCTGCTCAGCCGGCCCTCTCAGCTCCTCACCCTCTCCTTCCAGCCCTGCAGGCATGGAGAAACAGGCAGATAATGAAGCACTTGGAGAGACAGCTGAGGGATCACAGGCAACCAGGCTCTTTACACTTTCATGAAGCATCACACAAGGAAAACACAGGTTCATTGATGAAAGCTAGTACATTAAAGTCTAATGATGGCTTGCGGAGGCAGGATAGGCAGCAAAAAGGGAGAGACAGTGAAGGAGAGGAGGACCAGGTAACTTGGACCAGGAATAGGGCATCTGGGAATGAGCGCCCACTGGGCTCCTCTGCATTATAGTTAACGACTTAGGCCATCTCTACTAAGATATGGACCATTGATTAAATATAAAGTATTTTTTTAAATGCATGGAATTTATGGAGGAACAAAGAGCAAGAAAGCCAGAAAAACAGGCTGTGTGACATATAACATCTTCCAGAGCCTGGAAGAGCATTTCTGTGTAGCTCCAGGGCTGAGTTCTGCGTATTCCCTGCAGGTGCAGAGCTCTCCCCTTGCTCCCCATCCTGGGCTCACACTTCAGGCTCATCCTCATTGCTCTTGCCTCCACCAAGATCAGGTATTTGTGTTTATTGCCTTGGTATCACTATCTTTAGGTTACTGTCTCTGTGCATATATGTACTTCCTAAGTGTCCGCCCCACATCCTCCCTCTAACATTGGATGGGACTAAATCAATCAATCAGTTGATCAATCAATCTCGTGTAAGAACATTAATGGGCATGTCTGTCTTCAGCTAACTAACTCAGCTCTCACAGGCCAGTCTCCATGAGACTATTCTGAGGTTGTGAACCTATCCCTGGTCCAGAAGGAACTACCACAACAGTGGTGTTACATCAGCACCAACGGGACATGATGCTCTCATTTGGGCTGTGCCAGCCTAGCAGAAGTAGATGCATAGTACCTGCTCATGAAAAGGTTCTGGAGTCAGGCTGCCTGAGTCCTGGCAGTTATTAGCTCTAAGTTACTCAACATCTTTAAGCCTCAGTTCATCAGCTGTCAAATGGAAAGACAATGGGAAGTAATAAAACTTATGAAAGTATTATTTATGGTGAATACTGAGTGTTTGGGCACACCCTTAAATTCTGTGCCTGCCTCACTCACCTGAGCTGAGACACACCTGGTGGTGGCAGTGATGCTGTGATCTGGAGCACTGGCTCAGCAGCAGCCTCCCAGAATTCTACCACTTGCGTCTCAATGTCCAGATTTCCCTCACTATTCCTGTGGACTTATTTTCTCTTCTGTTTTCTCCCTATCTTGGTTGTTTTGTGGTTGTTATTAATGACTTAGAGTATTTTTTTTTTTGGCTTGAAAGAGTCATGCTTGGAATACCTTCTGGACTTGGTCTAGAGCCATTACATAGGAAGTCAGTGTATTCCTGCATAGATGCCTATCCTTTATTTCGTTTTGAAGGAAAATGATGTTTGCTTAACTAAAATGCTGAACTGCCATTTTGTAAACCAAAGGCCTTACAGGAAAGGTGAGACTGTATGAAAATGAATTATCAGTTATAAAAAGGTCTTAAATATCAAACTTCACTGGAAGAACTTAAGTTTAAGCCAAAGAGTATTTGTTTAAATAAATTTGTTGTTGTAGAACATATTTTAAAGAAAATATGAAGCCTAATTAAGAATTTGCTAAATAGAATGTGTTAGCAAGATAGCCAAGTGTTGATCTCAGCTAAAACATCCATATAAGGACTTGGAACTCAAGAGGAAGAAATCAGGAAATTGGGAAACTCAGAAAGCAGTGAACAGCATGAATTAGAGGATGGCAGGAGGACAACAGGGACAGAAGGGGACTGTGGTAACCTGGAGGCCCCCAGGTCTGTTTAGAGAAGCAGTGGCCCCTCACTAACACTGATGGTTGTCATTCAAAAATCCACACTAACCTTCAAGATGTTTCAATTTTTTAGGACAAGCCAGAAACCAAGATCTTTATATGAAAGCACTCACATTTTAAAATACTAGTATTTTTTAAAACCACATGAACAGGCAAAATAAAACAAGACTGAGTTGTGAATTTTTAAAATCTCTGCACGGAAAATAGTCTTTTCTAAAATGGGGAAGGAGATGTGTTTTCATTCTTCCCTTCTGAAATTCTATCATGAACATTTTATTTTTTATAGTAGGGATTGAACTCAGGAGCACTTCACCACAAAGCCACATGCCCAGTCCTTTGAATATTTTATTTTGAAGCAGAGTCTCACTAAGTTGCTTAGGGTCTCACTAAATTCCTGAGGCTGTCCTTGAGCTTGTGATCTTCTTCTTCAACCAACCTCCCAAGTTCCTTGAGCATTTCTGAAGCATGGAAAATTTTAACTTATATGAATGAAAACACCTCTGTTTCAGGTAACCAAAACTAAAATGCCATTTGTAGAAGACTGCAAGACACAGAATCAAAGTTCTGACTTGCTGACAGATGACACAGGTGTCCAAATTGGTTTACTGAGTTGCAGAATCATAAGTTGCTCAGTTAGTACTCTCTTCAGTGAGGAGAAGAAATGACAGATCCTTTATGACATTTCCCAGCCAAACCTTATGTCACCATCTCATGGGTTCTCCTTGCAGAGCAACTGTCATTCTAAAACACTGGGTTTAGCTCATGAGCTAGAAAAAGACCACTTGAAAGAAATCTGCTGGAACTCAGAATCACAGAACAATGAGGCAGTGGCCATGTTTAATATTAAACAAGTTGAGCTGTACTCGGAGGCATTATTATATTTTTCTTTGCTCATCTGACAAGCACAATGTGCATGCTTTAAGCAATTCAGTGTGGGCCTCACCTCTCATAGTATTTAAGAGAACATATCTGGTCTTTGATGAAAGGGGTTCCCAAAGCCATAGGCCTACACCAGCCTTGAAGCTGATTCTTCTGAGTTTGAGATGCTAGACTATAACTTAAGTTAGTTAGTGCATGCATTCTATTTGGGAATGTCTCGGGGTCTTTAAAAATTAAGGGAAAGAAGAAAAAAATTGAAGGAGAACCTTGAGTGGAGTCTCAGGGGAACAAGATACAGAGGGAGTAAAAGCTTCACTGAGACTTAGGTTGCTTCCCTTCAAGGCAAGTAGAAAGAAAACAGATACAACAAAAAGTGAAGTGACTCCAATATCCACTTCATAAATGTTGTTGCATTAAAAATCCCCAAAACACTCAATTCCATAAAGATATATTGTTATTGTCAATTTAAAATAAAATTTAGGCTGAGTACAGTGATGCATATCTGTAATCCCAGCTAAGATAGAAGGCTCCTAAGTTCAAGGCCAATCTGGGCAACTTAGTGACAGTTTGTTTCAAAAACAGAATTTTAAAAGGGCTGGAGATGTAGCTCAGGGGTAGAGCAGATGACTAGCATGCACAGAGGCACTGGGTTTGAGTCCTAAAAAAATTAATTAATTAAAAAAATTAATTAATTAATTAAGTTAAATAATTTTTAAAAATCCATAATGCTCTCCCTCAAATTTAGCCCCAGGCTCATACTTTGCAAACACAATTCAATAAAACACAGGTTCAAAAAAGAATAAAAGCAGTGGACAGCTAGCCCATCAGAGCTCATAGCAATAGAATTTGACCTACATTGCTGAAATGCCCACTTTGTCCTTCTGGGTCTTTTTATAGCTAAAATTCAGAAAGGAAATGACTGTAAAAGTTAATGTCAGTGTGTTTGACATGCAACCTTTGTCTTTTGAAAAATTCTTGTCTCAAGATCGGCCCTCTATCTAGGAAAATAAAATAGCACTTTTTAACTAACTAAGATATAAAAATGTGAATTTTTTTTTCTCCCCTGGGAAAAAAAATAATAATAGAAAGGGTAGGCTCTCCTACAATCCTATTGTTGTGAGTCTTCAGAGATGATCTCCATCTCTTTTGAATTTACCTTGCTTGGTTTGTTAATTTTTATTCAGGCAGCATCTTCCGGAGCCACGGGGCATCTTCACAGGCCAGGAGACAATATCACGGAGTCATGATAATATAGACTCTGCCAGGGAGTCTGATTTCCTTCTCCTGTCAAAACCTTCAAGGAGAATTGTGACTACCCCAAAACAGCAACTTTTAATTTCCCTTAAGCTAGATGCAGTCTTTAGATCCTCATGGTGAGGTAAAGGGCCCAAACCACTCTTTCTGATGCTGGTAGGAAACATATCACAGGGCAGGAATTTAGCTCTCAGGTGCTATAATTTCATCCCCTGGTTTGTATTTCTTGATTATACAAACACACTTCTCTGTATAACCTGTTGTTATAAAGATTTTTGTTCTTTCTTTACCTGCCTCCAAAGGGCACTTAGATCATTCTCAGGAGCAACAGAGGATAATGCAGGAAATACATGATCAAAACATAAAGGGAAATGCATTTGGGAAAACACAAAATTTGGAGCATATATTTGAAGAAAACAGAGTACAGGCTGTGAGTCATTTCTGGGAAGAAAATGATTAAGAAAAAATGATCCAGCAATTGTGTTCCTTGGTATTTACCCAAACGAGTTGAAAACGTGTCTACACAAAAAACTGCATATGGATGTTTATAGTACATTTATTCATAATTGTCAAAATTTGTAAGCAATCAAGATGTCCTCCAGTTAGATAAATGGATAAATAAACTGTGATATATCCAGAGAATGAAATATTATCCAGAACTAAAAAGAAATGAAACAGAGGTAACATCAGATAGATGGCTGACTGGAGGTATCTAGCATACTTCTCTCCAAAAAAGACTACCAAACAAAGAGAGAATAGCATCCTCTTCACTGGAGTGTTTGAGGCAGAGCACTGGAGTAAAAGGGGGATGTGAAGAAATGTTGCAAAGCACAGAAACCAAGAATGGCTTATCAAGAGGAAACTAGGCACACAGCATGCTCTTTTGAACCAAGAAGAACTTAGTGTGGCAAGGAAAGGGTTAATAAGTGTCCCCTATTAGTCCCCATTCATGCCCCAGACAACTAAAGTATTTGGTGCTGGAGAAGCCTGCAGTCCTTGCAAGATCTAAGCCCAGTTTGGGGAGCTCCCAGGTTACCACACCCACTGCATTGCCCTGGAAAAATAGCCCAGCCCACATCCTATACCCCTTTCTACCCAGCTTCTTCTGTATCCTCTCTTGAGTCCCCATCCACATGAAGCAGCAGAGTGACCTCCCACAGCAGTTTACTGACCCAACTTTGTGAATCATTCAGGTGGCCCTGCCTACCCTCCCATGGCCCTGAGGAGCACATGAGCAGTTCATCCCTGAGTGGCTTAGCCTACCAAGGAACCATGGGAATTAGACAGGCAACCATATCCACCATATCTACTGTATCTACTAAAAGTAGATAGGTAGCCCGCCAACCCACCCTTAACACAGAAGGCAGCTAGACAGCTCAAGCTCCAGCGGCTCATACAGCCCTTAAACATGAATGAAAGGAATGAAGAAAGTCTGCAAGACTCGGAGACTGGTGGGACACCATTAAATGAGAAGACATTTGCATTACTGATGTTTCAGAAATAGAAAAGGCAAAAGGCATAAAAAACCCACTCAATGAGAAAATTGCTGAAAACTCTCCAAATTTGGGGAATTATATGGACAAACAGGTCCAGGAAGCTTAAAAAAAAATAAGAGATGAGACTGAAAAAGATCCAGTTATAGTCAAACTGTCAAAAGTGAAAAGCAAAGAGCATTCTAAAAATGGCAAAAGAAAAAAAAAATCCAGTCACATATAAAGGGATCCAAACTACCAGCAAACTTCTGCAACTTCTCAGCAAAACCTTACAGGTCAGGAGAAAATGTAATAACATATTCAAAGTTGTGAGAGAAAAAAAAAACTACCAAACAAGAATACTACTCCCAGTAAAGCTACCCTTCAGAAATGAAAAAATAACATTTCTTCATTTGCTTAAAACAGGAATTCATCACCATCCTCTAAGAAATGCTTAAGGGAGTCCTACACTAGAAGGACAATAGCTGCCATCACAAAAACACGTGAAGTCAAAATTCATTAAGAGAGCAGAAAACAAAAGACAGAGACAGAGAGAGAGAGAACCAAACCTTATCAACACAGAGAAAATAACAAACTACAAAGATGAAAAACAAGGGAGGTAGGAAAGAACAAAGGATGTATAAAACAAACAAACAACAACAACAACAAAAAAAAGTTGGAGGTATATCCCTACTCCTCCACTAATAACTTTGAATATAAATAAATTAAATCCCCAATTAAAAGATTTAGACTTCAGTAATTGTTTCTTTTGCTGAGAAGAAGCTTTTTAGTTTGAATCCATCCCATTTATCAATTCCTAATTTTAAATTCTTACACTATAGGAGTCTTACTAAGGAAGTTAGGGCCTAATCCATCATAATGGAGATTAGGGCCTACTTTTTCTTCTATTAGGCATAGGGTCTCTGGTTTAATTCCTAGGACCTTGACCCGCTTTGAGTGGAGTTTGGGGCTTAATTTCATTTTGTTGTATATGGATTTCCAGTTTTCCCAGCACCATTTGTTGAAGAGGCTATCTTTTCTTCAATATATGTTTTTGGCATCTTTGTCTAATATAAGATAACTGTATTTACGTGGGTTTGTCTCTGTGTCCTCTATTCTGTACTATTGGTCTACAAGTCTATTTTGGTGTCAGTGCCATGCCATTTTTGTTACTATTGCTCTGTAGTATAGTTTAAGGTCTGGTATAGTGATGTCATCTGCTTCACGCTTCCTGCTAAGGATTGCTTTAGCTACTTTAGCTACTCTTATTTTTCCAAATTAATTTTATGACTGCTTTTTCTATTTCTATGAGGAATGTCTTTGGGATTTTGATCGGAATTGCTTTAAATCTGTATAGTGCTTTGGGTAGTATGGTTATTTTGACAATATTAATTCTGCCTGTCCAAGAACAAGGTAGACCTTTCCATCTTCTAAGGTTTTCTTTAATTTCTTTCTTTAGTGTTCTGTAGTTTTCATTGTAGAAGTCTTTCACCTCTTTTGTTAAGTTGATTCCCAAGTTGTTGTTTGTTTTTTTCAGGCTATTGTAAATGAGGTAGATTTCCTCATTTCCCTTTTAAAGAATTTGTCACTGATATACAGAAATGACTTTGATTTATGGGTGTTTATTTTATGTCCTGCTACTTTGCTGAATTCATTTACTAGTTCTAGAAGTTTTCTGGTGGAATTTTGTGGGTCTTCTATGTACAGAATTATATCATCAGCAAATAGTACTAATTTGAGTTCTTCTTTTCCTATCCTTCTCCATTTAATTTATGTTGCCTGTCTAATTGTTCTGGCTAGTGTTTCAAGAACTATGTTAAACAGAAGTGGTAAAAGAGGGCATCCCTGTCTTGTTCCAGTTTTTAGTGGGAATGCTTTCAATTTTTCTCCACTTAGAAGTGAATAGAGAGCCTAAAGATTGGGAGCAAATTTTTATCACATGCATATCAGATAGAGCACTAATCTCTAGGATAAAGAATTCAAAAATCTTAACACCAAAAACACAAATAACCCAATCAATAATGGACCAAGGAACTGAACAGACACTTCTCAGAAGATGATATACAATCAATCAACAAATATATATATATAAATGTTCAACATCTCTAGCAATTAGAGAATGGCAAATCAAAACTACTCTAAGATTTCATCTCACTCTAGTCAGAATGACTGACATTAAGAATACAAACAACAATAAGTGTTGGTAAGATTTGGGGGAAAAAGCACACTCATTCACTGCTGGTGGAACTGCAAATTGGTGCAGCCAATATGGAAAGAGGTATGAAGATTCCTTGAAAGACTGGAAATGGAAACACCATTTGACCTAGCTATCCCTCTCCTTGGTTTATACACAAAAGACTTACAAACAGCATACTAAAGGGACAGAGCTACATCAATGTTTATAGCATCACAATTCATAATAGCTAAATTGTGGAACCAACCTAGATACCCTTCAGTAGATAAATGAATAAAGAAAATATGAGATATATATATATATATTGGAATATTACTCAGCATTAAAAGAGAATAAAATCATGGCATTTGCAGGTAAATGGATAGAGTTGGAGAATATAATGCTAAGTGAAATTAGCTAATCCCCAAAAACCAAAGGCCAAATGTTTTCTCTGATATAAGGATGCTGATTCATAATGGGATGGGGGCACAGCATGGGAGTAATAGATGAACTTTAGATCAGGCAAAGGGGAGGGAGTGGAAGGGAGGGGACCTGGGGATAGAAAAGAAGGTGGAATGAGACAGGCATCATTACCCTAAGTACATGTAGGAAAACACAAATTGTGTGACTCTACTTTGTATACAACCAGAGACATGAAAAATTGTGCTGTATTTATGTAATATGAGTTGAATTGCATTCTGCTGTCATATATAACAAATTATAACAAATAAAATTTTAAAAAAAGATTTAGACTGAATAGACTTTAAAAATACAAGAACCCATAACATGCTAACTGTAAGAAATTCACTTTATCAGTAAGGATATACCTAGGCTGAAAGTGAAGGAAGGGAAAAAGATATACCATGTAAATGGAAACCAAAAATAAGCAAGAGTAGCTATACTTATATCAGATAAATTAGAAATTAAATCATAGACTGTAAAAAGAGAAAAAGAAGGCCATTATATAATATTAAAGAAATTAACCCAACAAGAGGAAATAACAATACCCACTCCCCCCCCACACACACACAAACACACACATTCATACACACCTAATGCTAAAGCACCCAATGATATAAAACAAGCACTATTGGTCTAATAGGAAATATGGACTCTAGTACAATAAAAGTTGGAGACTTCAAAACCCTGCCTTCATCAATGAACAGATCACTCAAAAAAAAAAACAGAGTCTAATTGTACTATAGGCAAATGGACTTCACATTACAGAACATTTCATCCAATAGCTGCAAGAGACCTTTTCTTCTCATTAGCATGTGGAACATTCTCAAGGATTGACTATGTGTTAAGTAACAAAACAAGCCTAAAGAAATTTTTTTAAAAGTCACAATCATATCATTCTAATTATAACAGAATACAGGCAAATGGAATAAAGATCAAAACAAACAAATAAAATTAACAAATTAAACAATATGTTCTTAAAAACCAGTGAGTTGATGAAGATATCAAAAAAGGGAATTGAAAATTTTCTTGAAACATATGAAAATGAAAACACAATATACCAAAACCTATGGTATACAGAAAAAAGCAGTACTAAAAGGAATCTTTATGACCATAAGTCCTAACATGAAAAAAGAAAGAGAGGAGATGAGAAGAGAAGAGAAAATAAGAAGGAAAAAAAGAAAGATTTTTGAATAAACAATTTAGTGGTATAACTCAAGGAACTAGAAAGTAAAAAAACCTAACAAACCCAAATTTAGTGGCAGAAATAACAAAGATCAAATATAAATGAAATACACTTTCATTAGGGCAAAAAATATCAATAGTTTTTGAAAATTAGAACAAAATTTTAGCTAGACTAACCAAGAAAAAAGAGATAGAAGACCAAAATAAATAAAATCAGAGATAAAAAGGGAAACATTACAAGTGATACCACAGAAATATAAAGTATCATTAGGGACTATTAAAAACAAGCATATGCCAACAAACTGGAAATTTTAAAAGCAACGAACATATTTCTGAACACATGCCAAAACTGGAAGATGAAGAAGCAAAAAATCTGAACCGCCCAATCACAAACAATGATATTGAGTCAGTAATAAAAAATCTCCCAAGAAAGAAAAGCCCAGATCAGATGGCTTCACCTCCAAATGTTACCAAACCTTTAAAGAAATAACACCAATTATTCCCAAGCAATTTTAAAGAATTGAAAGTAATAAAATTCTTCCAAAACTCTATTAAAGCAGCATTACTGCTGTCAAACCAGACAAGGGCACAACACAAAAAAGAAAGCTACAGACTACTATTCCTAGTGTAAGAATTCTCAAGAAAATAATAGCAGTCTGAACCCAACAACACTTTAAAAAGATTATAAACCATGATCAAGTGAGATTTTTCCCAAAGATGCAAAGACAGTTCAACCTATGCAAATCCAGAAATGTGATATGCTATACCAACAGAATAAAAGACAAAAACCACATGATCCCCTCAATAGATTCAGAACATGTATTCGACATCCCTTCATAATTAAAATAATCCTCAAAAAATCAGGTATACATGGAGTGAAGCTCAATACAGTAAAGGTTATGAATGACAAACCCACAGCCAATATCATACTGAATGGGAAAAAGCTGAAATTGTTTTCTCTAAGATCAAGAAAAGACAAGGTTGAACACTTTCATCACTCTCGAGGACTTAAATGTGAGAACCAAAACTATGTAGCTACTAAAATAAAACAAGGGAAACAGGTTGGGGCTGGGGCACAGTGGTAGCACACTTACCTGGCATATGTGAGGCACTGGGTTTGATTCTCAGCACCACATATAAATACATAAATAAAATAAAGGTCTATCAACAACTAAAGAAATTTTAAAAAATAGGAGAAACACTTCAGGGCATTGGTCTGGGAAAGATTTTTTGGCTATGATTCCCCAAAGTACAAGAGCACAATTAACAAATGGAATTACATCAAACTAAAAACCTTCTGAATGGCAAAGATAGCAACAGAATGGAGAGACAACCTAAAGAATGGGGAAAATATTTACAAACAATTCATCTGACAAGGGGTGAATTTCCAGAATATGTGATGATCTCAAATAACTCAACAGCAAAACAACAACAACAATAGAAATCTGAGTTTAA
This sequence comes from Ictidomys tridecemlineatus, assembly GCF_052094955.1. Lineage (NCBI taxonomy): Eukaryota > Metazoa > Chordata > Mammalia > Rodentia > Sciuridae > Ictidomys > Ictidomys tridecemlineatus. The sequence goes on from NC_135485.1 coordinate 62,690,563, forward strand.
AATGGGTGAATAGCCTAAATAGATCTTCCCCAAAGAGGATATAAAAATGGCAAGCAAGACTATGAAAAAATACTCAACATCACCTATCATCATGGGAATGCAAATCAAAACCACAATGATCATCTCGCCCCAGTTAGAACAACTATTATCACAGACACAAAAAATGAAAAATGCTGGTGAGGTTGAAAAGAAAGAAAACATCTCATACACTGTTGGTGGAGATGTAAACTGGTACAACCACTTGGAATACAATATGAAGATTTATCAGAAAAATACAAATAGAACTGCCATATGCCTCAGAATTCCCACTACTAGATACATAACCAAAGGAGCTAAAATTAATATATAAAGGAGATACCTGCACTCCCATATTTATTGCAGTACTGTTCACAGGAACCAAGATTGGACACAACCTTGGTGTCCATTGACAGATGAATGAATAAAGAAAATACGGGAGATGGGTGCAGTGGCACAGGCCTGTAATCCCAGCAACTCAGAAGGCTGAGGCAGGAAGATCGTGAGTTCAAAGTACGCCTCAGCAACAGCGAGACCCTGCACACTCAATGATACCCTGTCTCTAAATAAAATACAAAATAGGGCTGGGGATGTGGCTCAGTGGTTGAGTGTCCCTGAGTTCAACCCCCAGTACCACCACCCCCTGCCAAAAAAGAAAGAAAATATGGTCATATATACAATGAAATATTTTTCAGCCATAAATAGAATGAAGTTCTATCATTTGTCTCAACATGTAAGGATTTCAAAGATGTTAAGTGAAATAAGACAGGCACAGAAAGAGAATCTGCATGTTCTCACTTCTATGTGGAAACTGAACAGTAGAACAGTGGTTACCAGAGCCTGTGAGGGGCTTGGAGGTCACATGAAGAAAAGATGGCTAACAGGTGTAGGATGGCAGATAGACAGGAGAAATACTTCTAATGTTCTATAGAACAGTAGAAAACTATACTTGACAATAATTAATTGCATATTTCAAAATAGCTAGTAAAGAAGATTTTTAGTTCCCCAAAGAAATGATAAATGTCTGAAATAATGGCTATGCCAGTTACCCTGATCTGATCCTTACACATTGTATACCTGTATGGAAATGTCCCACTGGACCCCCAAATGTATACAATTACTCTATGTCAATTAAAAATAAAAACTATGTTTAAAAAATTAAAATGATATAAAATAAATAAAGCCATGGAAAGAGAGGAAGGAAATAGAAATACATATTGCTAAGTCCAAAAAGCCTATCTGAAAAGGCTACATAGTATATGATTCCAACTACATGGCATTGTGGAAGAGGGAAAATGATGGAGACGGTAAAAATCAATGGTTTCCAGGGGTCGGTCGAGGGAAGGAGGGATGATTAAGAGGATTTTTAGGGAAGTAAAATTATTCTATATGATGCTACAGTATGGTGATAGAATATGGATACATGTCATTATATATTTATCAAAACCCACAGAACATATGAGAGTGAACCCAATGTAAACTATGGACTTTGGGTAACAACCAGGCATCAAGGGAGGTGCATGATTCTATCAAACACCCCACTCTACCATAGGATGCTGTTGAAAGTAGAGAAATCTGTACATGCTGGGTTAGTGGAGGGCTCAGAAGGACAAGAGAACACTGCTGAGGGGTGTCTGGATAGAATCAGAAAATGAGAATACCACAGAAGTGTTCTAGAGCCACTTTAAATCTATAGCAGGGAGAAAACTATAAGCTACCTGTCCAGGGACCTGAGACAACATTGAACACCATCACTGCTCATGGCATGCTTTGCTGGGTTGTAAAGTGAGGACCTGGGATCTTTTTCAAGTGGATTCAACATTTACGAAGCTCTCAGGTATTTGATGCAAAAGCAAAGTGAGCAGGGGAAAGATATAGACAATAACAAAACACAATTTCTGTTTGGAGGAGAGCTTACAATTGGGTGGGAAAGAGGGACACTACCTTCATAAACAGGGAGGGTGAAGGTGAAGGGGTGTGGGAGGAAGAGATAATCATATCTGAATAAAAAGCTGCCAGCCTCAGTACTCCATATTGGACTATTGGCTCCCAACCAACTGCATGCACAGTGACCATAGGTCATCTAACCAGTTTATGTCTCCCTCCAAATTGATCTTAGAGGTAAAGAATGCAATTTTAGGAGCAAGGATAAGATCTTTCTACCCATCAAAAACAGCACCCTGCTTGCTAATGCTAGAAATTCCACTCTTGCAACTCAGTTTCATCAGCCTTTGCCACGTATTGAAATGCAAATAGCCTTAAGAAAGACTAGATGTGAAGCCATATAATGCAAGTGCAACTTACTTTGAATTTATTTATCTGATCTGAAAAGATGGCTTTGATAGGAGAAAGGATATCATAAAGTCAAAATCACTGAACACAGAGAAATATTTGGGTGGGAGATTGAGAATATTTAAAACATTATTAACATCAGGCTTTGGCAAATCAATTTTCTTTCTGATAATATGGAATAAAAGCACAAAAGGCTTGATCCATAGAAGAAAGAATTGATAAGCTAGACTTCATTAAAATTAAAAATTTCAGCCAGGAGTGATGCCACATGCCTAAAGTCCCAGCTACTGGAAAGGCTGAGGCAGAAGGGTCAGTTGAGTTCACAAGTTCAAGACCCCAACCTGGGAAACACAGTGAAACCTTGTCTGAAAAGAAAAGAAAGGAAAATTAAAATTTCTATTCTACAAAAAATACTGTTAAGAGAATCAAAAGACAAGACATAGATTGGGAGAAAATATTTGCAAAATACACATTGGATGAGAGATGAAAATTTAAAACTTAACAATAAGGAATACTAAGAACATTTAGAAGTTAGCAACAAGGAATAAAAATAAAAAAATAAAATAAATAAAAAAAATTGTCCAAAGGACCTAACAGACACTTCACAGAAGGGAGATATACAGGTAAAATAAGCATCTGAGAAGATGGTCCACATTACATATCATGGAAATACACATTAAACCAACAATGAGATCCTACTGCACAACTATGAAAATGGTCAAAATCCAGAAGACAGTCAACACCAAATGCTGGTGAGGATATGGAATGACAGGAAGGTGCCACCTCTCTGGAAGACAGTTCAGCATTTTCTTATAAAACTAAATACATTTTCACTGTACAACCAAGTAATCATATTCCTTGAGGAGGTGAAACATTTGTACACACACCTTCACAGGTGTTTATAGCTACTTCATTCACATTTGATAAAATTTGGATGTAACCAAGATGTCTTGCTATAGATGAATGAATTAAATAAACTGTGGTACATCCAAACAGTGAAATATTATTCAGTACTTTTTTTTGTTAAACTGCCATTAAGTCATGAAAGGACATAGAGAAAACTTAGGTGCACATTATTAAGTGGAAGAAGTCAATCTGAAAAGATTACATACTGTATGATTCCAACTGTATGACATTCTGGAAAAAAATGAAAGGGTGGACACAGTTAAAAAAAATCAGTGTTGGGGGGGTGGGGTGAAAAGAAAAGAGGGATGAAAATGTGGAGAACAGAGGACTTTTAGGACAGGGAAAGCAATCTGTATGATACTATAATGTTGGACACACATCTTTATACATTTGTCAAAGTCCATCAAAAGTGCAACACAGTGAACTCTGATAGACTTTGGGTGGCAATGACGTTTCAATCCATAGTAACAAATGTACCACTCTGCTGAGATGTTGATAATGGGGGAGGCTAAGCATGTGTGGGAACAAAACAGCTCTAAAAAGTTTAATCTTTAAAAAATTAAATGGAATGAAAATATTACAGCCATAGAACATTTACAAAGCAACCATAATACTAATTATGTTATATATATATATATATATATATATATATATATATATATATATATATATATAAAATTAAGATTATTATTAATCTTGAAAAGATACCAAGAAAGTAGCATCTAACCACACTCACTGACATTGGGGTAATAGAACATGAATTTTCCCAGTCATTGCCCTTCATACATTTACTTTCCTGATTCCTTTCAACAATGGGAATCAAGAACAGGTTTGGGGTATTCCCATGTCCTATAGACATTATCTCAATATAATCTAATCTCTGTAAGCAGATTTTCCAGAAAGATCAACATGACCTACTATGACCTTGACAACATGACTATGACTTTGATGCTCTCTCAGGAGGATCCTGGGCACCACCACTATCATGCTGACCCCCGAGGCTCACATCCCCTTACAGCTCTGGCCTAAGTACATACATAAAGAAAGTCTGTCCCTCACTTCCCTTGGACTATTGAAGCAATTGCCACTTAAAAAAAAGGAATCAAATATACAACAGAAATAACATAAAAATTACCTGATTTATATAGGTACCTGATCCTGCCAATTAGCTACTAGAGAGCCCTGAGACCCTGGCTGTTCACAACTGTTCCTGACTTCAGGAGAGGCAGCCATGTTATTCCTACACTTTTAAGTGTCCCCTGGACAGAGGTCAACTCTGTAATAGGCTGTGTTGGTCAGCTTTTTGTTGTTGTGACCAAAATAGTTAATAAGAATAACTCAGAGGAGGAAAAGTTTATTTGGGCTCACAGTTTCTGAGGTTTCAGTCCATGGTCTGCTAACTCCATTGCTCTGGGCCCACACATCATGGTGGAAGGGAATGGTGAAAGAAAACCACCCACCTCTTGGTAGCCAGGAAACAGAAAGAAAGGCAGGGCGGGGGCGGGGGGGATGCACAGGAGGACCCAAGGACAAAATATGTAATACCCAATTCATGCCCCCAATGACCTACTTCCCCCAACCATGTCCTATCTGCCTGCACTCATTACCCAACTAGTCCATTCAGATTATTAATCCATCAAATGGGCTAATCCATTGACTAGGTCACAGCTCTTATGATCTAATCATTTCACCTCTGAACTTTCCTGTGAAGTTACACAGGAACTTCTGGTAAACACTTCATATCCAAACTACAACAAAAGCTCCATACATACTTTACCTACATAATAGCACTAAATTCATATAAACACACACACACACACACACACACACACACACACACCTATCAAGGACAAGGAAAGGTGGAAAAGAATGAGCAGCTGAGCTGTTATCATACTCCTCCATTAAATTATAACAACAGTCTCAAGGGAAAATTCTTATGTCAGTATTTGTCACCCCTGATGGCCAGTACAGCCTCTGGTATAATCAGGTGCCCAATAAATAATTGTTGTGTTAAAGAATAAATGAATTAAACTTGATGATTTCTCCCACTACTTAAAATTTGAAGTAAAATACTAACTCAATGCTCTATTATAGCCTGTGATAAACTCTGATTTTAAGGACATCATCAATAAAGTCTCTATTGCTAAAACCCCAGTTTTAACATCTCTCTACTGTTCATTTTGCAACAGAGATTTTAAAATATACTAAGTTAGAGAGATAACAATCAGTGGAATTAGCAACCAATTGGAGAAGAAACCAGTTCAAGACAAAGGTAATACTTTAAAAACTGTACATACACTCACAGAGGCAGAAAGAAGTTCCTATATTCAAATTAAGATAAAATGCTATATCCAGCAAGAGCCCATATTTACTGAGTACCTACTACGCACCAGGAAGTATGACAGGCACATCATTTATATTATCCAATCCTTCTAATAACCCCACAAGCTAAGAATTATCATCTCCATTTTGCAGAGTTCAAAGTAAGACTCAGAAAAGCGTTTTTGTCTATGGTCACTTGTTTAAGGCATGAAGAGCATGAACTTTGAAGCCAAACAGATTAGGTTTAAATTCTAGCCCTGTCTCTTCCTAGATGAATAATTTTGAACAAACACAACATGTCTTGGTTTTCTCATCTGCAGAATGGAGCTAATATTCATGCCAGCTCCTAAATCATTGTTTCTCATCTCCAAACTCACCTTTCTATAATCAACTCTGGGATGCTGGGGTTGGGACTCTGCAAAACACATTTTTGCTTCATCAGTCTCCCTGCCAGTGTAAACACTAGAGGAGGCTGCGGAGCTGGAAGGGAAGAGACTTGCCCCTTCCGGTGCACCTGCTTGGAGCATCCATCATCTCAGCAACACCAACTTCCTTTCCTCCCTGCAGAGCCCCTGCGTCCAGTTTGCAGTTTTCCCAGTACTTGCGAATCAGCCTCACCTGTGTCAGCTCCTCAGGGAAACCAGTTTTCTAAGTCCCTGACTGTTCTTCAAGGTCTGAATCTCAACTCGGTGGATGCTCCTCTAAGCGTCTAAGAAGTTTTAGTAGCCCCAACTCTTTCCCTTGTTCCCTCAGCCAGAGGGGAGGTAGCTGCTTCCTGGAATTGCTATTTCATGATACCTTACAGCTACTTCTCTTTTTCCTATTTTATTACCTAGTTAATGACTTCACACATGGTCAATGATTCTTCCTATTAAATTCTCTGCTTAAATTACTGGTGTGGGTTCATTCTCCTGACACACCCTGAGGGATACAACATTTACTTCAGAAAGTTGTTGGGAGTATTAAATGAGATAAGCCTTGTACAGTGCTCCTGCTGTACCTGAAGCAGGGAATTTGCAATTATTATCTGTAAGTGTTGCAGCTGAGTGGGAGCCCCGAGCCTACCTTCCAGTCAATATGGGGCATCTCTAGCAAAATGTACAAATATCTATACATATCTGGGCTTATGCTTGCCACCTACATTGCTTCTTTTAATCTAAGAACATCTCAGATGCTTTGCATTCTTGCAATGTTTTCTCTCTGACAATTGACCTCAAGAAAGGTTTGCAAGTACTCCAACCACTGCAAATGTCTACATTGAACTTCTCCAAATTCTAAGAAATCTATGCGCATCACTATCCTGTTTTATCATTAGGAATTGGCATAATTTAAGTGTATGGAAGTGTATGTGTGTCCAAGGTTTAAGATTTTGGTATTTCAAATATTCTATTTTTTTTCCAGTTGTTTTTCCCTCTTGTTTTGTATGTATTGTTTTATCAACTATCAATAATATACAGAGAGAATTTTTTAAAAATTGTTAAGTGCTTATTTTGTGCTGAGCACTGGAATATAAGTGTCTTCACATACATGATCTCATTTTATCACTGATTTATACTACACTAGGGGGTATATACATCTTCTTTGCACAAAATGTGTCCAAGATCACATAATAAAGTAACAAACCAAGAATTAACACCAATTTCTTTGGACTCACAGAGCTCATTTTTTAAGCAGTTCACCACGGACCATACGAAAAGGTCATTATCCACAATAGATGCTCAGCGGATAATGTGTAGTAAAACTATAAACCGAAATAGGAACAAATTCCTCCACTGGGCAGGGCTTAGAAATTAACAGAAGGGACTCAGGTAGAACATCTGCTGACTCATTTTCCAGAATTCTTTTAAGCCATGGGGAAATTCTCAGCTTCTGTCATTAAGTTTTAAGACTATCTGTCAAATTCTGTTTCATTTCAAGGATCTGTCTCCAATTTCACTTTTATTATTATGGAGGCAAAGAAAGTGAAAATCCAAAAACACTTTGTTTCTAGAGATATCCTGGCCCTCCAAAGACAAGTCATTCTCTGCAGTTGTGTAGGGGGGGAGAAGCACCCACCAAAAATTATTATTTATTACAGGAAAAAATGTAGAAGGAAAACAATAAACATACCTTTTGCTTGGTGCTCGATTTCAGGCCAACTCGGGAATGACTTTTGGACTAGAGGAAAAATGAGAAAGAAATCTATGAGGAACACAGTGTAATAGCAGAACTTATTCTGGAGTCGTTTCTTCTAGGGGGTAAAAGTTTCAAGTTAAAAATCCTCTTCCCTAAGCTTCCTTCATGGTATCTAGGAATAGAAAGGCAGCTCAGACTGTGCTGTTAGATTTTATATACTTCATGGAAACCCACAAATCCTGAGCTGAGAGCTAGATGAGCCCACACTTCATCAATGCCTCATTCACATTTACCAGGTCAGCATCTCTCCCTAGAGGACACTGGCAGAAGCCCAGACTGCAGCATGCAAAGCAAGGGTCATAGCTATCATAAGGCAAAGGGAAAGAGGCACAAGGTAGGGTTGGGAAGAGTGAATAAAAACAGAGGCAAGCAAGAGAAGAGAGGAAGGAAATATAGATGGAACAAACAGAAAAAGAAGCAGAATGAAAAAAGAACACACTCTTGGCAATATTTCCAAGTGTTTTTCTGTGGGTCAGACTTCAGACTCTGCTAATTTGAATATATTTTCATTGAAATAAATCTCTCAACAACATTAGTTTGTATAAAGGGTATTTTTGTTTCCAGTTTGTTCATGATTATCTAAACTGATCTGGGATTAAGAAAGATAAACCAGGCATTAAACTATGCCAGAGAATGTTTTAGTAGAGAATATTTTATTTTTTTATTTTAGTAGAGAATCATTTTTTCCCCAGTGAGGAGAAAAAAAGCAAAATCAAGCTTACTTTAGTATTCAGATAGTGAATATATTTGGCCCTAAGTGTACCATGAATCAAAGTTAATTCTAAACCAATTGCTACAGCATAGCTAGAAGAGATGTCTTCTGAAATCAGAAGTCACAAATGTTTTGGTCTCAGAATGCTTTTGCAGTTTTAAAAAGTATTGGATCTCCCAAAGAGCTTTTGGCCTATTGATATGGAACTGAGAAATTTTTGAAGTATGTGTTTATTAATTCCTTTTAAAATAGCAATAACAAACCCATTTCATGTTATGTAACATTTTATATACTTTATGTGCACATTAAAACAAAAATAAGATAGCATTTACATTTTTTGCAAATATCTTAAATGTTTGGCTTAAATTAAAAAATAGCTAGAATCTCATATCTATTTCTGCATTTAATCTATTTTGATAGGTCTTTTTTTTTCAGTAAAGGAAGGAAATCTTACTCAGATAAGTAGTTGTAACAGGAGTATTTAAATAATCCTTTCAGATTACTATGAATATTCTTCTTTGATAATGTGACAAAACTTGACAAGTGGTAATTTCTTAAGAATTAGTTGCAATGTAGGCTAAAATCATTTCAAGAATACTTTGTACTCTGTTATGTAAACATTTATTGGTCTATCTTATAACTGGAGTAGGTTTTTGTTTTGTTTTGTTTTGTTGTTTTTAGCACCATAGTTTAGTCCTTTGGAAAACAATGGTTAGGTGACTTTTGCACAGTTCCCAACTGCTGATCCATTTCATTATATAATATCAAAAAATCACATTTACTAATCATCAGCCTTATCCAAAAACTCTTCAATTACTAGTATGCTATTAAGACCACAATAGCAGATACAAGTTTTCCAAAATTCTAATTTTCCCTTGAAAGCTTAAATTTTATTATAGGCAACAAATACTTCCAGGAAATTGTTTTTCTTCTAGCAATAGGCCCACTTCATTCATTTTTGCAAATATGTCTGCCAGCTACCTGAGTCTGAATAATTCTATTTCATGCCTTATTCTCATAAGTAAAAATGGCCCTTCATGAAATAAGAGGCTAGTTTGGCTTATAATTCAATCACACAAGTGCTTTACCTCAAAACAGCCATTGAACATTTGAATGCAGCAGAAGTGCTTTGTGCACATCTCACTTTATTGCACAGCATACTTAAAAAGATGTGTACTCGAAGGTTGAGATCCAGCAAACTTAGTAATGTTTTCTACTTTGTCAAGGGCATTCTCAAGTAAAACAGCTCCCCCAAAAGCCCCTGCAACATACTGCAAATGCTCAGTGGTGAAATTATGATTACTAGTGGAGTTTGGTGGTACTGCCTTAAGTCATATTAAAGCACTGTTCTAACCACTGTTGCTCTTGCATAATCAGTGCAAATAGTGCCCAGTGCTATAGTTTGGATTTGCTAAGCTCTAAGTCTTAGTTTCCAAGGTAGTGTGCACTTTGGAGATGGTGGAACCTTTTAGGAGGTGGCACCTTATGGGAGGGCCTCAGATCATTAAAGAAATGCCCTCAAAGATCACAGTGGGACCTGCTCTCTTTGCCTTTGTCTAATTCTGGCTTAGTGATGTAAGTAGTTTGCACTCCTGTCATAATATGCTGTACCCAACAGAGGTTCAAAGCAATCAAGGTCACTTGATCTTAGATTGAAATCCTCAAAACTGTGAGTTGAAATAAACCTTTTCCCTTTGAAAGTTAATTGCCTCAGGTATTTTATTATAGTAATGCAAATCTGACTAATAAATCCAGCAAAAAGGGAAAGAATGCCTTTTTAATATTAATTATGAAAAGAGTTTTGATTCTCAGATTCCCTTTGAGAATCACCACCCTTAGTTATTTAAAAAAAATTGATTCTAAAACAATTAGATCCTCCATCCTTAAATTAAACGAATTTTAGAAGGAAAAGAGCCAATATAAAGTTGTTATTGTCCTGACCTCTGTTTTGCTGCATCAGAAGAAAGACCAGTAGGAAACAGACTTCCTTCTGAGGAACAGAAGCTGCACAGGAACAGAACTTTATTAGAAATCAACACTATTCATCTTTCACTTAATCAGTGTTTTAAGATCTGTCTAAACTATTATGAGATGAATTCCTTCCTGCCAATATTCATATGTTAAAGTCCTAACCCCTCAAAATATGTGACTGGTTTTATAAATAAAGACTCTAAAGACATACATAAGGTAAAATAAGATCATTGGCCCAAATCCAATATGATAGGTGTCCTTGTAAGAAGAGGAGATTAAGACATAGACAATACACATACATGGAGGATAAAGATGTTCACCTACAAGACCAGGAGAGAGGCCCTCTGAACAACCTCAGCCCTGGTGACAGTTCCAATCTAGGACTTCTGGACTCTATGACTGTCAGAAAATGAATTTCTGTTATTGAAGCCTCCAGCCTGTAGTATTTTATTATTGTCGCCAGAGACAACTTATTCATAGACCCTGATAAATCTACTCCAAAGAAAAAAATCAAGAATCCAGAAGAGGGAGATCCAGGAAAACCAAGTGCTGGATCAAAGGGGCCATTAGCCTCATGTTCACTGCCAGTCCTGAGAGAGTCTGCCTGGCCCTCCCACACTCCACAGTTTGTAAATATCACTTGGGGGTGGTAAACTGGGCCATTCCAAGTCATGGGGTCTAGTGTGGTTCCCAGGCGTGTGCTTTTTTTTTTTCCTACCAGTGATTGAACCTAGGGGTACTTAACCACTGAGCCATATTCCCAGCCCTTTTTTTTTTTTTTTATTTTGGGAAAGGATCTCACTAGGTTACTTACAGTCTCACTAAGTTGCTGAGGCTGTCTTCAAACCTGCTATCCTCCTGCCTCAGCCTCCAGAGCCGCTAGGATTATAGGAGGAGACTACCATTTAACAAGCACCCTGTGGAAGTGAAAGAGACATATGGTCTTCAAGCCACGTGGTTGAGAACCACTTCCTGCCAAGGACAATGGTAGCTTAGAATGAGAAATAGGAAAGTACAAGAAACTGGTCTGGTTCTCCCTCTCTTTCTCTTTGACGCAGCTGAATAAATGAACTTCTTTTTGCTCTCCCTATTAAATGCCTAGTGTTAACATTCTGGATTTGATTGAACCATGTGGGTGAGCCAGGAGAATTAAATAAAGCAGGCTGAACGTTGGCAAGTTACTCAAACTCATCTGCAAGCAGATCTGCAACAATTCTTTAACGTATCCCATTTAAAAACGTGAGCACACAAATTTCTGTGTTTATTTTATGTCTTCAGAAATTTAGTTGGACTCCTATATCATATTAAATGCCATAAATATCTATAAATAGGCCTTTGTATACAAGTCAGTCATAATCGGAAACATGACTTAAAGGACAGATATCCCATTTACAAAGAGAATTAAAAGTCACTCAGCTAGAGAAATGCCATTTTCATTTGACACAAATGAATTCCCGGGTCTCCTGGGTGTATGTCTTACCTAAGCAGGTTGGGGGATGGGCTTCGTGAAGGGTCACCTGTGTCACTGTGCCAACAGCCCCCTGTATGCCAAATGGCGCCTTCTAAAAATTCCTTTCGCACATTATACATTATGGCTAATGTTTATTTTCCCCATAACTCTATTGTAACTGAAATGCCATGAAATTGCAAGAAAAAAATAAACTGTTACAATAATAACAATTAAAGCAGATAAATAATAAAATCAATTCAAAAACTATTTTACTATTTTCCTCACACAATATTTCAAACAATTGTGTGAAACAAAAAGTGTATTAAATTTGAGGAGGATGAAGTGAGGTAGAAATTTTGGCATTCTGAAAAGGTTATCAAGACATGGTATTCACTGTTGATAGGTCTGACAACCCCAAACTCCCCTCCTCCCCCAGGAGGCCCCATATTTTAGGATTCCTCTGCTACTTTTAGCAGATTTTGGAAAAACCCTCTCACACGGATGGTTTTAAAGCTTTCCTTGACTCAGCATCACCAGATCACTCTGAGCTTCAACAGCTATGGAGCCCCTCATATTGCTTCTGTGTGTGTGTGTGTTGGGGATTGAACCCAGGGCCTTGGGCATGCAAGGCAAACATTCTACCAACTGAGCTATATCCCAAGCCCTTCCAACAGCTATGGAAAGGGCCACTCAGGCCTCCTAATGGCAAAGAGCAGCAGGAGAACAGAAGGTAGTGGAGCAACTCCCCAGGGCAGGCACACTATTCCAGGCCAGCTTTCATGGTGCCCTTTACCTAGTAACAATCCTATTGTTACTTTAAATTCAAAAGAAAAAAAAATGATCTTCCTCAAACAATTGAATAAAAATTAGAAAAGATCGGGCAAGGGAAAGAACGGAAGAAAAGACTAAGATAAAAATAACAACATCAACAATTCGGTTTTTGAGCATTTACAATGTGATATAATTGCACCATCCAACTTACCTGCACTGATTTATTTATGTGACCCTCGTAACATGGCTACAAAGTCAGCGCAAAGGAAGTATTATTTAAATTTTATAAACAGAAAGACTGAGGCTTAAAAAGCTTAATAATTTAACCAAAGACAACTCCTAATAAGTGTTAGGACCAAGACTTGAACCAGCCCATCTAATTCAAAGCCCGTGATATTCTAACATTATACTATATATGAGAAAAAAAATTACCCAAGAAAAAGCTAGCTGATGCCAGAGGAATATAAATCAGATAATAAGCAGAAAATATACTGCATGAATAATTGACTTAAAAGAAAGGAAGTCCTGGAAAAGAGATCAGAAATTTACCAAGAAATAAGCCAAGTCACACTGGAGCTGCCAACAGGAGCCAAAGATCTCCAGGTTGTTCTCTGGAGCCAGCTAGTGAATGGCAAGAAGGGAAGAGGAGCCTAATAAGTTAGTGCCAGGACAGGTAAAGGAAAGGTTATTATGTAACTGGCACCACCTATGCAAGAAACCTTCACAAATCTGGTTGCTTCACTTGGAATTTACTTGCATAGTAGTTTATTGTAGATTTCTAGACATTTAAATAAAAACAACCTACACAATAAGGCTGCCCTCCAGTCCCACATACACACACATGCAACAAAGAGACAAGGAGACATTATAAACAAAAATCCATCATTTCCTTCTACAACAGAATTATACTAACTGTCCCAGAATTCTGACCTTAACTCTTATTAAGCAGTGCTAATGAAAGTGGTGTGTTCTCTAAAGTTATTCCAAAGTTTAAAACAGCAAGGAGTGAATGTGATTCTGCTTTCCAGAGCTGCTTATGAAAACCAGCTTTCTGACATGGAAGTCTGCAGGTGTGATTGATACATGACAGCAAGACTTTAATGGAAAACAAAGCAGAGTTTAAGTGATCTCTCCCCACAAAGAACATCCAGATTCTCCACCACCGATCCTGCCCACACTGGAAGGGAGGTTCAAGATTCCTCTGCTGCTTGAACAGATTAGGAAATGTTTCTGTTTGCTCTACCAACATTAGAGTCCAACTTAAGCCCCAAGATGGAGCTGACAAAGGGACAATCTTAAATACAGGCTCTGGTCTAAGGTCCCTTAATTGAAAGTTGAGAATAATTAATAGGATCACCCTGCAAAGGGAGTGATTAGTAACCCAAGAACTCATGAGAGTAGTGAGCTGCTCTCCTAGCAGGCTGTATTTGCAAGTGTCATCCCAGGTTCAGAGGCTGGGAACAAAGGACATTTCTAAACTGACATTAAGAAAGCCTCCCATTTCATGTCCTTGTCCTGCTTTCCATAACAAATGGGAAGTTCTACAAATGAGTGTTTGCCATGAAATGATTTGTAGGGTGGGAACAGTGCCATTCAGACTGAAAAGTATCAAAAAGGTACCCCCTTGACTTCTGAGTTGCTTTTTAATCCTGTCTTCTTTGAAAGAAATCACAAGGCTTAACCCAAAAGGCCAATGGTATTTTGAACTGCAATTCTCTCAGAATGCAGGGCCACCCCCTCCTTGCCTAGGAGGGAAAAGATATTGGATTCTCCTCTAACAGATATTCAAGTCCTTACTTTTAGAGCAGTATCTGTCTGAAGGACTGGGACAAAATGCTCCTCTGGTCACTCTGAGCTACTGTGAGTCCTTTCTAGATTCCCTTTCTCCAATTTGATTCCCTTCCCTAGAGACAGTTAACAGCTGTGGGCTCAATTCTGTCTGTGGGGGATGGGACTGGAGTGTGCTAATCTGGGAAGCAGCAATGGGTCAGCATCGGCTGCAGGCAGCTCTGCTTTCATCCTCCTCTTTCTGGGACTTTTGCTCTTATCCTTGCATCAGCTGGGGTCCCAGGAGGAAATGCAGAGTACTCCAGAGAGAGTTGAATGAAGCCATGCTGAGCAGACATGGACAGGATTAAGGAAAACCACCCAAGGCTATCAAGGTGGGAAGTGCTTATCACCTCTATTCCCACAGGGCAAAGAGAGGAAAGGCTTCCTAAGAGCAGGGAACTGTGCAGCCATAGGTGAGGGCACCCTCAGGAACACAGTGGCTGAGTTCTGTCAAAGAGTCAGTGCACTCTCCCTCCTCTACCCACTAGGCACCCAAGGCAAATAGTGGAAAGCAGAGGGAGGGAGTTGGGTCCATATAGACCAGCCTCTGAGTGCCCCTTATAAGTAATAAGCATTTTGGGGGGACGCTACATACATATCCCTTCTTCCTGCTTCTTACTAGCTTTTAATTATGGTTTCCTATTTTATTCAGCAGGTGAAAACCTATTATGGTCAGTATTTACTTTGAATCTACATAGTCCCAGATGTGACCAGTGGGAGCCCCTCATATTGCTTCTGTGTCCTTTGGACTTGTCTCTGTCATTCTTTGGAACCCTTCATTATTTCCAAGCACAAATTGTTCTGACTCATCTAGTACCTTCCTAGCCTCAATCCTTCAATCAACCATTTCTTCAAGGATCCCTGCTTTCTTTCAGTGAAGAAGTATATATATAGAGAGAAAAAGCAGTATTTAGAAGCATATACATAGAGAAAAACCATATCAAATGTATGTACGTATACACACATTTACATTTACATTTATTTATCTATCTATCCACCTATCTACCTGCATAGAAATATTGTGAGCTCATATCTATACCTCTAATTCCATTCCAATACCACTGGTTGATTTTCATTTCCTCCCTGTCCCTATTTATAACCACATTTCTCTTAAAGTGAGAAATTTGGCTTCCACCTTTCTTAACATATGTACTCCTTTCACTAATCTGCATATGTAACCGCTCTCTATTACTTCTGCCATCTCCTTTCCCTGGGGAAAGCCCTCTACATCCTGCCTGGGTTCTGTCTCCTCTCACAGAGCTGTCCCACACCCACACAAATAAACTCCTCATCTTCCTCAGTCTCTGACACTTGCTCTGGGCGACCTTCTCTCATGGACCCTCTTCAGTTGGGCTCAGACACTCCATGGCAGCCCATCCATGTTCATGAATATTGTCCTCATCATGCATGGTCTTCAACACCTATACTGGACTGTACTTCCGCCCTATCCCTCCTTCCCTACCTCCTTCAACTTTGATACTTTCTACATGGATACTCTACTCTCCACACAGACCCTCATGTCCACCTTTCACCAGGACATCTACTGCTGGGATGCCCTTCTTACCCAACATGGACTTCCACACCCTGTGCTAGATCACTATCCTTCCCACGTGGGCTCCAATCCCTGCTAGGAACCACCCTGGCTTCCCACCCCTACCATCAGTATATATGCCTAGCTTGCTCAGCTCCACATAATGGCTTTTGAGTGAAATTATTCAGAAAGAGAAGGAAAAAGAAACAAAGTACAAAGAGGAAGAGCAAAAAACCAAGGGGCTTTGGTGGCCCTGTTACCACCACCTTGAAGAACTGTCCAAGGATGCTGTTACTATAGAGGAAAACAGAGTCCAAAGTTGCTGCAAAAGAGATTTCTAGCAACATCATTTGAATACCTGGATTCAATCATTCCTGAAGCCAGATATTACTGAATTTTCACTATGTAAAGCAATAAATTAAATTTTGTGCTCAAGCCAGTTCCAATTGGGGTTTCTGTCACAGGCTGAGTCTTACTAGAGTCACTTTGGTTGTTAATCTAATTCTTACCCTGTGCCACAACTCTAATAATTGACAGACCTTCTGCAATATACCTAATACTAAATGTCTATCATGTATCCCAAATCAGATAACTGGATTTTCATAATAATAATTTGACACTACCCCTACTGCACTGTGAGCAGCTGTGAGCACTAAGCTCACAGTTATGTTTTCCCTGACATCTGCTACAAACCCCATCCTTGTTGAATCTGGTATTGTGTCACACCTTGTTTTTGCAGGCTTCTCTTAGAGCTAAGGTCACTCAGTCTAAATTTGGTAGCTTAGACCCTAAGTTGAGCCTTTGGAATAATCACAGACATCCTAAGACAAGCTACCTGCTTAGACACTTGAAATGTTACATTTTAATTTTTTTATTCTTTTTTTTAAGAGAGAGAGAGAGAGAATTTTAATATTTATTTTTTAGTTTTTGGTTGTTTGTATGTGGTGCTGAGGATCGAACCCAGGCCACACGCATGCCAAGCGAGCATGCTACGGCTTGAGCCACATCCCCAGCCCTACATCTTCTGATAATAGGAAAATACATAGCTGTTGTGCTCTTAAAAGTGACATGGGCTTTATAAATAGTGTTTCACTTACTAATTATAAAAATAGTATAGTATGATCCTATTATTGTCTCTCCCACATTAAAATGAAAACCAAAGCTCAGAAATGTTCTCTGAATGACCCAAAAGCACACGTTTATCAATGTCTGTGCTGGGGTTTGAAGTCAGTCAATCTGTTTGCAAAGATTTTTTTCTTTTCCTTTTAGAAAAAAAATTAATTGTGGTAAAACATACAAAGCATAAAATTTTTCATCTTAACCATCCTTAAGTATACAGTTTAGCAATATTAAGTGTATTCACATAACTATGCAACTAATCTCCAGAGCATCTTCATCTTACAAAAGTGAAACTCTGTACGATTAAACAACCCTCCATTTTCTACCTCCCTAGTCCCTGGCAACCACTCTGCTACTTTCTGTATCTACAGATTTGACTACCCAGGGAACATCTTCAAGTAGAATCATGCAGCATTTCTCTTTTTGTGACTGGCTTATTTCATCTAGCATAATGTCTTCAAGCTTTAGCTAGGTTGTAGCAAAAGTCCAAATGTCCTTCCTGCCTTGGTGATGCAGTGGTGAGCATTATGGCCTTCCAAAATGCCCTTCCTTTTTAAAGCTGAATAATATTCCCCTATGTGTATGAAACACATTTACTTCTCCATCTGTCAGTGGCCACCAGAGTTATTGCCAGAAGATTTCCTTCTGTGCTAGACATTGAACTACCTCCCATAGGCCCTTATTGCCTATTCCCTCCATTCACACCCTCTTCCAGGACTACCCCTAGAATGCCTGGGCTCTGGGGCCTGCCTGTCTGTTCTTCCTTCCCTCTGGCAGCTGGTGCCCCCACCTGGCCACCCTTGCCACCTGTCTAGCCATGGGTGGGGTGGGGGCTTGATTTCCAGCCTCTGGTTTCTCCCTGTCTACACAGGATGCCTCAGATGTCTCCTCCACGCCAGCCCTGTCATGAACCAAGTCAGCTACAAAGAACAGGGTTTCTAAGGAGTGCTACTCCCGGCATACAAATTACTTGGGAGAAGGATCCTTCCTATCTCTTTGAACATCCCTCTCAGGCATGCCACTGACTGAAGCTGGGAAGCTCCTGTTACTATTAATAGCTCTACAGTCCAGAGCAGCAGAAGGAGCTGTGCTCAAAATAAAACAATGATGAACTCGGCACACAAACAAGGCCAAGACAAATGCCCACGATGCATTCTGGATCTGTACGTCTCTGAGGCTAACTAATGTGTGAAAGTCTAACCCTTCAGCATTCTGTGAAAACACAATATCCCAAAGAAAATACTCACAAAAACCATATATTTCACAATAAACTCTAAATCTAGGATTATGTCTTAAAACTCTGTACTGCTCTCTGAAGGTATACAAGAGGCACTTATTCATTCACTTGACAGATGTTTTCAAGTTTTTACTCTAGAACAGGCACAGGCTAAGAGCAGGGGGTTCAATGGCAAAGGAGACAGCACAGGCCTGCCCTCAGGGACTGTGTGTACTAGCTGTGACTACAGTACCCTGAGTCCATCCATTCCTGCAGTGGAGCAGTTAGGAAATAAACAAGAATCCAGAGGGCGGAGCTCTTCTTCCAGCTTGCAACCCTCTGTTCACCTCTTTTTAATTAGAGAAAAGGACGTGAAACAAGAGGCAACCATTTTCTTTCCTACCACAACAAGAGACAGGATCATGATGGCTTCAAGAGCATTTAGAAGTTCCTTCCCACCATGCCTCAGTCCCCATCCTACATCCTTGAAGAAGCTTTATTTTTTTTTTTTTTTCTCTTTTGGTTCTGTGATCTCATCCTCTTCTCTGCGTTATTTCCAATAACATGAAGAACAGCACAACCTTGAAGTAGCAGAGTGGCTCCTGATGGTCCCACAAGGCCCTTATGGCCCCTTGTTCAAGGGGTTTCAGGGTTCAAGGAAAGTCAAAATACACACATGCACACAGAGACTCACAGCTCATCAGATTGAAGAATGTGCACATTCATTCACACACTCATGCATCCCCACATGGCTACACATATAGAATCCACTTTGAGCCTGTCACTACTAGGGACACAGTGCTGGACAGAGTCAATAGGATTGCTCAGGGGGTCGTGTGCAATGATGTCACCACTGAGCCTCTTCTGAACCCAAGCATGTAAATTATACCCCCTCTGAAGTCGGATACATCTTCAGGTTAGATTCTTCTTGCTAGACTGTCATTTTACTTCCATACTTCATTATTTAATCTACTTGATATTTATTTTATTAGACAGCTTCAATTTATTTGTCCCCAAAATTGCCAACTGGTCATCCCAACAATATTTATAAGAAAAAAAAATCTGTCCTTTGCCACAGTCTCATGGTTCTCTCTGGAAGAATACGTTAACTTTTTTGGTGAAGGTGCCACTGCTTTTTAAGAAATACTTCCTAGTGCTTTTTCTTCCTGGTAATTCCTGATTTTCCAGTTTCTTTGCCTGATTTCCTTGAGATGGAGAAAGGAAAAGACATATTAAGTCTTTTTCCACCATTAACTCAGATGAAGACTGACAGCAAGATGAGATGGTTTATAAATATTTCTTAAATGTGCATGATAGCATAATATAGAGCATATACATGTTGCACCAGATGAAAAATAACATTTTTCAATTTGTGAATGAATTCTAAAATATTTTGACAATATGTTTTTTGTGCTTTAAGATCAAATAGAGACAGACTCTCACAATATACTTTTCAGCATATCCTTTGTAAATTTTGAATATTCTTTCAGATAAACTTCTCCTCGTCCCAATCAGATTTTAATTGCTATTGTATTAAGTCTATAAATTAAATGCCATTTGGAGAAATCTTTATATGATATAAACTTCTCATCGGGGAGATATTTACTTTTAATGAACTTGAACAATTGTGTTTCCCAGAGTGACCCTTCAATTCCAGAATCCCTGACTACAGCCAGCCTGACTGGCCTCCATGAGCAGCAGCATCACAAACATACCCAGCTGAATCCAGTTGTGAAATCACAGAGCTGTACCATAAAGACACCCCAGCGTACTCTCAGTCATCATCCAACATTTATTACAGCTCTTCATAAAGTCAGGAGTTCAAGATACAGTTCCTGCCCTCAAGAGTTTTATAATTTAGTTGCATAGGTATGTAATCTATCCAGAAGGAAAAATAACCATAAAAAGAAGCATAGAGCACCCCATGTGCAGTAGCTACAGGAAGTGCTAAAGGGATAAAGAGGACTGAGATCATTGGTTAGAAGAAGATGCAAGTGTGAGTAGAACTTGAGGAGGCCTTGAACAGGGGAGTCCTACTTAGGTAGGGAAAGATAAGAACCTGGCACATCAGCCACATGGTACAATAACTGCTACTAGACCACAAAGATGGGCTTGTCAGGCAGGAGAAATGCCATGGACACAGGCATGGTGGGGGACAAAAATAGCCTATGCTATCTCTGGGGAACAACACATTGACCAATTTCTCCAAGATTATGGAGAAAAGGCAGAAGACATAGACAAACTAGGCTAGTTGCAAACTAGTGAGGGCTCTATTTTCTATGAAGGCTCCCAACTATTTGGTTTTAGTTACTATTCCATTCAATCCCATAAACATTTACTAAGCACCTAGGTATTCCAGGCATTGTATACTTGGGATGTAAAAGTGAGTAAGACATTCTTTCTGCACTCAAGAATCTCCTAGTTGAACAGCTAAACATATAAGCAAATGACAGCCCATCCACATGGCAGGTATTATAATAAAGAAATGCAACAGCACAGAATATGAAATAAGGGGAAAGGTATAGGAAGGCTTTGGTGTTGGTGCACAGTCTGAGTTTTAAAGGATGAAAAGGAATGGCTAATCACAGGGAGAGGAGAAAGAGGATCCCAGGAGGAGGAGATGAAAGGTATGAGGAATCCTGAGTCCTGAGATGCACACAGGTGAGTATGTGGGCTTCTTCCTACAGCAAGTACTTCAACCTCAGTACTTTCCCTGCCCCGACACTAACTGTTATGCATCTTGGACAAGTCATTTCTCCTCTGTGGCCCTCAGGTACTAAGTAATCTCTAATAAAACTTCAGGCCTTCTTACTTATCCTTAAGAAAGACTGCTTATATAGGAGGGGATGTAGGGTTTCAGTCTTTACTTGATTTCCATTGAAGGTAAACCAATTTAAGCAATCATTCTGTCAAATATATCCAAGATTTTTCTTTTTAAGTTTTATCTAAATCATAGGGAGGATTAAAATTCTCAGAAAATTGTGCTTTATGTACCGTACACATTTGTGTGGACTTTAAATTAAACTGTATTTATGAAAACTGGTGAGTGCTTTGGATTAAATACTATATTTCAGTCCTAAGAGCTATGCCAGTGCAGAGTGCACCCAGAAGAACTTTCATACTCCCCAATTGCTTATTCAACTTCCCAGTCCCAGCTCAGCCCAGTTTTATTAAAATTTCTATTAGCACAACTTGGTTATGATTAAATAGTCTTCCTTTTTCAAGAAGAAAAGGATGCAGCTAACTTGATAGCCTGTGTCAACTGGGGACATGGATCATAGGGATAAATTAAATCCATAAATAATCCAGAACCTTCCTTTAAGCCCAGAGCTCCAATCTCCTTCCTCAACCAATCTTTTTGGAGAGCTGTTAACAAAGTATTCAAATTGCCTTAAATGAGATTTCCTTGTACAGGGTCAGCTCTGGGTGAAATCAGAGGTGGCTACTTGCTACCTTATGCCCCAGGACCCCTCACTGCATCCTTACTCTGTATCCCACCCATAACAATCTTCCTAGATGCCACGTTTCCGTCTTCATTTTATCTGTCATAGTCCCCTGACAGTGCTGACCACTGCTATGTTGTGAGTCTCTACCCTTGGCTTCCATCTCTACTCTCCCCTTATCTTGTTAATCATGTCAATCACCCCTTTTTTCCCTGCTCCCACTTCCCACTACCAGGTTTTTTTTTCACTCTGAATGTACTTCCTGGATGATATCATCCGTACCCAAGGGCATAACTATGATGTCACATGAATACAGCTCTTTATTGAGCTCCTTTTTCACACATACTATATGCTTAGGACATGCCTATGATATTGAACTAAATAATGGTTATGTGCTCCTAGTATGAAGTTACAGTAAGACTATATATGGAATGTGCCACTGCTAAGTTCATCTCTCCCATGCCCATTCCTCACATATTCTCTCCAAGCCCAAATCTCTATCCTCCTATTAAAGCTCCATGACCAGCACCTGGATTCCACCCTGTCTTCACAGCCCATATTTCAGCAGAAGCCCCACTCCTACATACTTCATGTGTCAGACATGGCAGTTTCCTGACAGGCTATGAATTATCTCCCCACAGCTTTGCTAATGCACCCCTTTTATAACCCCAATTAACCTCTCCAAACCCACTTGCAATGTCTTTTGTGAACTCTTATCCAACTCTCTCTACTCAAGCAATTATCCACTTCACCACTAGACTCTGCAAATGCACTTTAGTTACAGCAATCTATAATAGTATTGAGCACATCAAAAAATAGTTAATGGTACACTGGTCAATCTCCTTAACTAGACCATGAACTCTTTTTAAAAGTAGAGACCATATTCTATTCTATTTTGTGTCTTAAGAGACTAGCACTGCAGCTGACACATAAGCATCTTATCCACTCCATTTAGGGAAAATGACTAGACTAAAAGGGTGGGTGTTTGTGGATCATGTTGGAAGGCTTTAGGTTGGGGCCTGGCATGGATGCTTGGTCCTGACTAGAGGGAGCTGGCTGGCTGAGTAGAGGGCATTATGAACTGGGACATTCTAGGAGAGATGTTGGTTTTCCCACTTATGTATATTCCCTTCTAAGGGAATGTGGCCCACTCACCACTCCTGCTGCCTTTGCAACCCAGTCCCTTATCACATGACCTCACTCCCCACTGCAGGATCAAATGATTGACACAGGAGGGAGAAAAGTGACCCAGTGGAGAAGCCAACAAACAGGCTGTAAAGCAGCCTATGACTTGGCTCAGGAAGATGAAGAGGACTATTAGAGTCTGGATCTGGAATGTCCCCCAAGGGTTCACATGTTGAAGGCTTGGTCCCCAGCTGGTGGAGCTCTTGGGAGGTGGTGGAAACTTTGGAGGAAGGATCTAGTTAGAAGACGTTAGAAGAGTTAGTCATGGGGCCTGACTTTGAAGGGTATATTTTGTCCTTGGATTAATGCATACATTCTCTCATCCTCTCTCTTTCCACTACCCCCACTTTAGGGGTGCCATGAAGTAGCCATTTTGCCCTGTCATGCCCTCTCTGCCATTATACTCTGCCTTACTACAGACCTAGAAATAATGAAGCCAAGTCACTATGGGTTGAAACCTCTGAAACTATAAGCTCAAAATCCTTTCCTCCCCTTAGTTGATTTGTGTCAGGTATTTTATCACAGTCAACTAGCACAAGGACCAATCAGATTTCCATACCAGGAGTTCAGAAATGGAAGAAAGTCTGAGGCAGTTAGCAATGGAAATTAAAACTTAAAAGTTGTGATATAAAAGGATCCTAAAAGGTGTTGGCCATGATGACTTTTGAAAATCCAAGTTATACATAAGCAGAGTAAATCAGGCAGAAAAACCCAGGGAATATGACAAAGGATAGCAGGAACCCCAGGAGAGAAATCATGTGGCCCATAAGTGAGAAAATTAGAGAAAAAGATATCTTTATTCTCAATGGCTTCCCAATTCCTATTTCTGGGAGCTCTGGCTCCTGTTCTCAGTTACCCATTATATAATATCCTTTTCCTTGGCCTTTCCCAAATGGATCTCTGTTCCTTAAAATAGTCAAAATAAAACAAAGAATGTGGCAGAAAGAAAGTATAAAGGAAAAGTTTATCAGTTTTATAGCTGAATATAATAAACTACATAGCTGAATATAAGAAAGTGACAATAAATGATTCTTTCTCCTTTTCCTGAATCCTACTTCACCCTCTGCTCTCACAACCCATAATTCAAGCTGCATATCCTAAAGCAATGGATAATTATATCACTGAAATAACTAGGCTGTATGAGACACTGGAAAATGGACTATTATTTTTAACATTTCTGTGGGACAGTGAATTCCAGGGTCATCCACTCAACAAGTATTTACTGGGTACCTACGAGGAACAAGACCCTGAGGAAGGAATCTGTTTAAAAGTAATTTTCCCTATTCTCATGGAGTTTACATATTAGCTCTTATATAAATATTCAAACAAATAAAGCAATTGCAGTGTTGTGCTATATGTTATAAATGAAACAAGTCAGTCTCTGAGAAAAAGAAACACTAGAGAAACCTGTGGGGCAAGGTCTCTGGGAAGAGGTAATGTTTGAGCCAAGATCTACAGGACAGAAAGCAACCATCCCTGGAACACTGGACAAGATGCTGCAGAGCTAAAGCAGAGAGCTCACGACGTGCTCCAGAAACTGAACACAGTGTTAGCTGAACTGCAGAGAGCACATGGTTGGGGACAGGGGCGGGAACTGTATCAGTGATGGCTTTGCAAACATAACTGTGAAGTTGTCTATCTATAGAGAAACAGGTACAGAAATTTCACAAATATACATTACATAAAGGAAGATACCATCATCATTTTACTGCATAGGTGTTAATACTGATGCTGACTTGAGATTACAAACACATTTGCTAGATTTATGAGTATCTTGGGGGCAGCCTCCTTACCAAAATACAATCCTTATAGAACGATCACTGAAAGCTGTCTTCCATTCCTAACAATAGTTTGTAGAATCAACCATATAAAAACACCAAGATAAAAACATAAACCAAGTAGTTTTTCAATCAATGCATATTTTACCTTTACAGAAATTTATTTCTGATTGATCTCCAATTGATTCTGGCTTCTCTTCATATTTATTTTCCTTTTCTCTTTAGTTACTTTGAAATAATTAATGCTGTCTAAGGGTACTTCATGTTGATGTCCAAGAAATAACTCTGTAAAAAAATTCTATAGCGAATCTCTTCTTTAAAACACAGAATCCTTTGAAATGTAGATACCGATCTTCTAATTTTCTCAGCTTAATTAGTTGGTGAATGCCTCTCTTTGACAGACCTGGAGCAATTACTGTCTGCTGCTAAGGCTTCCATTACAGATGAGCGAAGGAAGTGTCCTCCTGTTTTTTGTCTGACTGTGGCAGCCAAGATAGAGGGAGAGAAAAGAAGAGAATTTTTGCAATGCAAAAATTACCTTGTAAACAATGAAGAGCCTGCTTGAATCCAAAGAAGAATCTAAAATTTGAGTTAAAAAAATGGAGAATTTAATAAGATTACCAAATAATAAGCCCTATATTCCCTTAAAATGGTAGATGACATAAAATGATCTCAGTACTTCAGCTCCCACTTCTAACTCTCGAGATAATGAAAAGATATACATAGGAAGTCTAGACTGTAAAAACATCCAGTAAAAGCCACTTATGTTCCTCATAAGAGGTTCTTTTCCCAAGTCAGAGAAGTCCCCATTACTTCACAAGAAAATCTCATAAATAAAAGCAGAATAAACTCCAGACAGTCTGAAGTGCGTACATCCCCACCACATTACCTATTCCAAAACATCTGTCTGGATTTCTCTAATCATAGATCTGAGTACCAGGAGACCTCCACTGCTATCTACAGGTATTTCTATCACTTCCTACAATTCTGCTTGTTGTACCAATGGCTTAAAAGATTATTTTACTTTTCCTGGGTTCTAAATGCTTTTATTTGGTTTTAGGATCACAACTGTCTTCCATCCATCCCCATCCATACCTCAGCTCTATAAAAGACTCCCAAAGGAATATTAGCCACCAACAGCAAATTTCCCAATTGAATATTTAAAACCTTCCCATTCTCAGATGGCCCAACTGGCACTTCCCTGACACCACTGTAGTCATGTTATGAGTTTACAGATCCTGCCAACTAGGCCAAGTTAGTGCCTTTTACTTTCAGATCTCCCGGAAGCTGCTCCCACATACAATATCTTGGATGCTTAAATTGGAATTTTATTAATATATTTTGTTTGGTCAGAGAGATCTGTCTTCAAACATAAATACATCGGGCATGTCTGGTTCTATGTCCTTGATTGTCTTAAGTTTTCTAGGCCTTGGTTTCTTGTTCTATAAAACAGGTGTGCTAATAACAGCTACTTCATAGGGTTACTATAAGGTTACGTGGGAAAAGGTCATAAATGACTTAGCAGTTCCTGACATAATATAAGCAGACAAGAAATGAGAGTTGCTATGGTAGTGGTGGTTAGCTAAGGTGTACTCTTCATGTCCCCTGGATAGGCTTTCAGTCAATTGCTACCTGCACAGGGTCCTAGAGCCATAACTCAGCACAAGATACACTCATCTAAGAATATATCAAATAGCAAGATACGGTAACATTGCTCAACAACTTGCTCTATGTGCCCTGTGTCCTAAAAGAAGAATGTTGTCCTCAATTTCTTTTTTGATTCAATGCTACATTGTGAAAACATCTTTGCAATTTTCTGTCTTTTGTTTGATCTCTCTTTTTCCTCTCCAAGTGTTAATTCCACTTCCCAAATAACTATTAACATGTATATTAAAATTACTCATACACAGGGCATGGACACATACAAGTATTCTTCAGGGTTCTGAAGTGGTTGGGCTGCTACTCTTGCTATGGGTCAAAGGGATTTGTAAAAAAAAAAAAAAAAAAAAAAAAAAAAAAAAAAAAAAAAGCATGTATCAAGGGCACAGAAGTGACCACAAGGGATCTTTCTCTAGGTTCAGGTTTCACTAGATATACTTTTATTTTCCACTACCTTCCTACCCCTTCACCCCCTCTCCTCCCCTCACTCCTCTCTGCTTAACCCAAAGTTCCTCCATTCTTCATTACCCGCTCCTCCCATTATGGACCAGCATTCACTTATCAGAGAATACATTCAGCCTTTGGGTTTTGGGGTTTGGTTTATTTCACTTAGCATGATATTCTCCAGCTCCCTCCATTTACCTGCAAATGCCATAATTTCATTCTTCTTTAAGGTGATATTAAAGAATGAGTGATATTCCATTGTGTATATTACCAGATTTTGTTTATCCATTCATCTGCTAAAGGGCATCTAGGTTGGTTCCATAGTTTAGTATTGTGAATTGAGCTGCTCTCCAGTATGATACAATAGAAAAAAAAATTCTTAAACAATGATTTTTTTGCAACATGTACAATATCTGAAACATTTTGAAAAGTCCTAAATTAATTGGAAGCATAAGTGAATTCTCAAGGGAAAAATGATTTCATTTTCTGAGCAAGTATTCACTACTTAAATAGGTAATTATATTTATTAAGATGACGTGTATTTGGAAGCTGTCTTCCCTTCACAGATCTATGACACTATTCATTTATTTACTTATGTACTGGCTGCAGACCTACCTAATGATCTCAATACAAGTTTCACTACATGATGGTAAATTCCTGCTGAGTTGCACCAAAGTGTTGCAATACTGTTTGACAATCCCATAGGAGTAAACCAATGCCTGCTTCAGGACTGTCCCTGATATCACTCAAGGTTCATTCTGACCCATAAGTTTCTTCTCTAAGAAAAAAAAGAGACCACTCGATAACTTAATTTAAAGGAGAAAACCTGAGCCCCCATTCTAAAAACCCAAATTACAACTGTTCAGGAAAATTCTCAATAGCTTTCTGCTTTTCTCAATTCTCAGATCTCTTCACTTCATGCTTTATAAGATCCCAGGGAGGTAGAAAGAATCCTAGACACCCAAGTTCAAAGACATGAAAATGGCACCAGGAGCAGTGAATAAATTAGATGGTGGTTCAGAACAGAGCCAGGCTGAGATAAAACATGAGCCTCTTGAGAGGAACGTGTGGTTTTCTAGAGAAAGAATTTTATACTTAAATTCCTGACCACCTCTCCTGGATCTTTAATAACACTAAAAAGATACAGAAAGCAAACAAATAAAATTAAACGTGACAAATAAACCCATATCTGGCGCTGTGGGCTCTTCACATTGAGTATGAGAGCTGGTGTCTTGGTTTAATCTGGGCCCTTTCAGTTTCCGACTGGGAAACACCACGATCCGGGTCATCATCCTCTTAATATTTTGGTCTCAGTGTTTAGATGTGTGACCTCTGGGTTTTTAAACACTGTCACATGGTCTTTGTCCCAGCAAATAAGCTAACAAATGATTATCAACACACACACCAAAAAAAAAAAAAAAGCAGAAAAACTTAACATTTCACAGAATTAAATACAACCACCCAAATGAAAAAGTGTGTTCTATGTGTGTAATAACAATTGTAATACAGTCCACTGTCCTATATAAATTTTTAAAAATTTTAAAAAACAACCCCCCCCCCAGTAGTTAGATGCAATTGTGACCTCTCAAACACTGGTGAAGATCTGGATTGATCATTGCCCCAGATAAAAATGCTCTATCCTTCAGTGAAGATCAAACTGAAGAATGGCCACGAGGGACACTGGGAACCTCACCACCTACCTCTTACATGGCTTAGACACCAAGGAACTACTATGGAAACCCCACCCCCGGACCAGCACAGCTGTGTACCTTAGCAAATATTTACCATCCCATTGTCTTCATTGGCCTTGATATACTGTGCTGGTGCTAAGACAAGTAACTTGTGGGTCATTACAAGAGTTTCTAAAACCATCAGCTTCTTCATTAAGAAGCATCCGCTCTCTTGGAATCCCTGTTGTAGCCAACCGAGCTGTTCTATTGCTCTCCTTGTTCTGCACTGAAAGACACACACCTTAAGCCACACATCTTATTCTCAAAATCCAACTTGGCCTTCCCCCCTTCAATAGTCCTGAGGCTCTGTGGAGGGAGTGTTCTCCCTCACTGCAATATAAGCCATAAGCTCAGCTCTGTCTTGTCAAGCAGGTGGGCAGGTGATCTTTCGTGAGTCAGCATTAGATAATGGGAGGGAGATCCAAACTTGGGAGTCAGAAAACTTACTTAGATTCTGGCCTTGCCACCCCCTAGTTGACATCTGAACCCTGAGGTTTCTTGTTTGTATTTTGATGATTAAAAAACAGGGGCTGGGGTTGTAGCTCAGTGGAAGAGTGCTTGTCTAGCATTTGTGAGGCACTGTCAAAGGTCCATTGACAGCTAAAAAAATATTTAAAAATTTTTTAAAAAACAACTTTCTCACAGAGGATTAGATCAGTCAATGTAGGTGCATAAAAGTACTTTGGGAGTTTAAAAAATTGTAGATAAATGTTCATTATTTCTACTATTAAGCAGGATAGTCAGCCTGCTGTTCACTGAGGGTACCATTAGCCATGCTATTCCCTGTGACTGCTATACACCCTGTGACCAGATACAGACTCCTAGGGAACTGGGACTTTCTACCCTCTTACAAAGAATAGCAGGCTCTGATCCAAACATCATCATGATAACATTCCATTTTACATCTAAGATCCTTAATATGCTCTCTTCAGACCTAAAAAAAAAAAAAGAGAGATAATTGTAGCTAGTAAGCCTTAATGTACTTCCAAAATTCATCTCACATTAATGGAATATAAAAACAGAAAGCTAAAAGCTACTGTGTTAATTTTTATTTAAGGCACTGCACATCAATGATTTTTGAAAGAAAATGTTGTAGTATTTGAACAAGAAGTGAAGAGTTTATTATATCAATGCTGTATATAATTCAAATAGATTTTGGAAAACACTACTGTACAATTAATCCTTATGAATCAAGTGTCTATGGAAATAACTACAATTCAATACAAAAATAGACCATCATTTATTCATTTGTGTGCTTGTTCACAAAGAGGATCATTTTTCTCCAGGCATTCTGGCACCTTGACACATATACTAAAATGCAATTTTCTTGTCTTTTTAGAAAGAGTTACTTTCTTGACACTGCAAGAAACTCCCAAATCTAGCTAACTTAAAGATCGCTCTAAGATCTGATTTTTTTTCTCAACTACAATAATCATTGAAGAGTGTTCCAAATGTAAAAGAATACCCCCCCCCGCAGAGATGATGAAACAACAAAATAAATAGTCAACAAGAGCCAGACACCCTTGAACTTGATGGAACCTGGGAAAGAAAGACAAGATGTTTTTTCAGAACAACGTAATACTAAAAAATGGAGGATTAATGAAAATTTAAGTGAATAATAAGGAATGAATGAATGACATTTGGAGCTGCTAAGACATTTCAATTGCATTTCTGTCCATCCTAGGTTCACTGTGAAGGAAAGTTGAAGGTGTCTGGCAGGAGAGTATATGGGGAGTGGCTAGCAGGGTCTGCTTTGCCTGCACTTGTCCCTAAGCCCTGCTCATTACTAACTCTCAAAACCTGGAGAGTGGCTATTGATTGTGTTCCTGTTGCTCCTCCATATCCAGTCTTCAACCTCCTCTGGACCCCAGGAGGCTGAGCCTTAGTGACAGCACCAGTGGCTTTTTGCCCCCTGGCTTCCAGTGGGATTCAACCAATCCTGGCAACATACCTCTTCAGGGTGCTATGCATGTAATCTTATATTCAGGAACTTTCTCTCCCCATATCCTCATCCTAGGGGTAGAAATGAATCCCAATGTTGCTAACTCCTTGTTGTTCCCTAAATTCTGCCAACACCCTTATACATAATCTCTTTAACAAATTCTCCTGCAAGTACCCAAACTGAATGCATTACTTACCAGTGTCTTGAATGATACACTTAGGTAAGTCATCTAACTTCTCTGAACTTGAGTGTGCACCTATAAAATTG
The DNA here is from genome assembly GCF_052094955.1 of Ictidomys tridecemlineatus. Classification (NCBI taxonomy): domain Eukaryota; kingdom Metazoa; phylum Chordata; class Mammalia; order Rodentia; family Sciuridae; genus Ictidomys; species Ictidomys tridecemlineatus. Next base: position 62,721,321 of record NC_135485.1, read on the forward strand.
GTCTAGTAAGAGTACTGCCTTATAAGGTAGTTGTAAGTGCCTGATACCCAGGAAGCACTAAATTACCACTAACTCCAAGTATATAGCATCTCCTTTCATTATTCCAATACTGTAGATTCTTTTTTAAAAGACAAAAATGAAACTTACCTTACATAATAATCCTCTTTTGAAGAATGCCTGTTATGGTTGAGATATGGTTTACGTATGAGGTGTTCCCACAAAGTGAGACAGGAATGTTAAGATGTGAAATGATTAAATAATGAGAGGTATAACCCAATCAGTGGATTAATCCTGATAGGGATTAACTGGGTGGCAACTATAGGCTGGGAGGTGTGGCTAGAAGAGATAGGTCATTGGGGACATGCCTTTGGGGTTATATTGTCCCTGGTGAGCAGGGATCTGTGTTTCCTGATTGCCATGTCCTAAACTGTTTTCCTCCAACATATCCTTCTGCCATGATGTTCTGCCTCCCCTTAGGCCCATACCTACGGAGATGGCTGTCTATGAACTGATGATACCTCTGAAACTGTGAGTTAAATAAATGTGTTTCCTCCTCTAATTGTTCTTGTCAGGTCTTTTGGCCACAGCAATGAAAAAGCTGACTAAAATAATGGCCATGGTCTTTTAGTGCTGAAAAATGTGATTTTACTATTATTGACTGCTGGAGTCTGGCTTCTTACTATCATGACAGCCTCTTAATGTTCATAGTTTCGCTTTAGCAGTGAATAAACTAGCCTTCTTAGCTCAAGCACAGGATAGCAAAAGAAAGCAACATGAAATAAAACAAGGCTCAACATTAAATAATCAATCTCTTAAAAGGGCTTTGGGGAGAGTGAAGAGAAAACAGATTTTAACAATACCTAAACATGTTTCCTGAGGGACACGCGTCCACCCATCAGAAAGGTTTTATTGGCAATGTGAAAGTTTCATCCATGAAAAATAATGACCATTAGCTTTTCCATGACAACTGTGACTTGCCTACAATATTCATCATGCTCCCGCAGTCCACAGCTTTTTCACAATCCCAATCCCTTGGTGCAAGACATTAGTGAGTATTGATGTTATTTTAATTGTTTCTCACATAAAGTCCATTGCTACTTGTCACAAAGTCCACATACACTAAAAAATCATTATTGAACTTCTGGGAGCTCTGCATGCATGTATGAAGCAATTCTGAACTTGCCCTGCAATTTTAACCAAGGTCATACAAATCAAAGTCTCAGCAATTTGGTTTAATTAAAAGGTCAAATTGAATGAGACCCCAGATCAAATGAGAATTTAAAAAGCAGCAGATCTGTACTAAGATGTGTGCCAAAAGAGCAAGATAACATGAGGACGTATCATCGAACACATGTATCATAAGAGTAACCAAATGCCCTTTGTTTGAATTATAATTTTCTTGGTTAACTAAAGATCCTCAATTTCACAAGTCAAAACAAGTATTATTTTTGAAGACTAAAATAGCCTAAGCCCTATAATCATTATAGTGGCCTCTGTATCAATCATTCCAAACACATAAAATAAGCCTAAAAATATCACTAACAGTCTCAGATTCTAAAAAGAATCTCAGAGGAAAAAAAAAAACACTTTTTCTACACATTTTATATAGAGTGTCTGCAACCTTCAGACACAGTCTAGCCATCAACATGTGGAGATATAGTTTTTAACACCTGTATATCTGAGTGGGTATGTATAAATATACATGTTTATATATCTACACTATACACACATACAAAAATATACAATGCACATCAGCAATTCTAAAACATTTATTTTTTCACATTAACATCTCTGAAATCGGTATGTATCTTATAGTCTAATAATTTGACATTACTATAATATAGTAATATAATTATTATAGTGTAGCACGTTTTCGACTTTAGCAGCAGCAGCTATCATACATATGCATATTAAGATGGCACATCTCATGATCAATGACATCTTTAGATTGTGTATGTCTGTGCGTGCGTCTGACTCCTATTAGCTTCTTCTGTTGTTGTTAGAGTTCTAACATTTTCATCTTTTCTGGGCTTCCTGAGATAATTTTAATCTTTGAGTCATGGGTTTATAAAAGTGGTAAATAAACTCTGGTTATTAAGAGAAAACAAGTAAAGTCAAGGATGAAACATCCTGTCACCTCTCACCATACAGAATTAAACCCTGAATTGGTTCAGCTGATTATAGTGTAACCAAACTTCAGGAACAAAGTTCCAAGAGGAAACATAACCAATGAGCCACACACTATCTCCATAGCAGGAAATAATGGGCCATGAAACTAACTGAAGATTATCAGGCTCAGACTTCATGGATACATTATCATACTTACAAATGATTAAAATGACTTCAATGCACAAGTATGTGGAACTAAATCTTACAGAACACTCAGATACACAGGCAGTGCCTAGTTTCACATGCATGCTATTAAAACCACAAGTGCTTAAGCTAATTTTCTTTTCTATGCTTAACCACTGATAGATTCTAATCAGACCCAGTCAGTCTCATTAATCTTGCTTTCCAATTCCTAGACATTTGGCTCTTATGATGTGTCATTTTTTTATTTGACCTTCATTTTTCTCCTCATTGTTTAAGTCAAATTTGGACTATATTAAGGTTGAAAATACAATTTTCAGAATTATTTCTTCTCATCACTATTTCCATGAAATTATATATATATATATATATATATATATATATATATATAGAGAGAGAGAGAGAGAGAGAGAGAGAGAGAGAGAGATGTCTTTTATCTGATAAGAAAATATCACTTGAAACATTCAACCAAAATTCAATCAAGAAAAAAAAAACTCAATTAAGGAGACAAAGGTGAATGACACAGTTTTATCCTTGCTCCTCAAAATATGGTCAGCTGCCTGGGAACACAGACACTACAAAGAAACTTGTTAGAAGTGTAGGGTCTCAGGCCCCACACCAAACCTACTGTATTAGTCAGGGTCCTCCAGCAAAACAGAAACAATCATATACATGTAGTAATGTTTATATAATATTTAGGTATTTTATATTATTTAGATATAAAGGGAGATTATGGAGGCTCACAAATATTATGATCTACAGGGTGATCTGGAAAGCTAGGGAGAGCCAGGGAGAGCCAATGGTGAAGTAGTAACTGGAAGGCCAGCATGCACAGGACCCAGGAAGAGCTCATGTTTCAGGTCAAGCCCAGGCAGAAAGAAGCTGATGTGCCAGTTCAAAAGAATCAGGCAACTTTGGATAGGGCAAAGGAGAGGGAGGGGAAACGAGGAAACATGCAGTTAGAAAAGATGGTGGAATGACACAGACATCATTACCCAAGGTACATGCATGATGACCCAAAGGTATGACTCTACTTTGTGTACAACCAGAGAAATTAAAAATTGTGCTCCATTTGGGCTGGGGCTGGGGCTCAGTGGTAGAGTGCTTGCCTTACATGTGTGTGGCACTGGGTTCGATCCTTAGTACCACATAAAATAAACAAATAAAGGTATGGTGTTCATCTACAACTAAATTTTTTTTTAAAAAAATTGTGCTCCATTTGTGTATTATTAACCAAAATGTATTCTGTTGTCATGATAACTAATTAGAATAAATATTTTTTTTAAAAAAGTCGTCAGGCAGGAGGAATTATCTATTAAGGTCTTCAACTGATAAGATGGGAAGGTAACCTGCTTTACTCAGTCTACAGATTGAAAAATTAATCTCTTCTCAAAACACCCTCAATGATAATTGAACAAATATCTGAGCACTCTGAGGGCCTCAACAAGTTGTGGCATAAAATCAACCAAAAATTGGAGTCTGCATTTTAACAAGATGGCCCCAAATGATTCACAGCCAAAATGAAGTTTAAGAAGCACTAGTCTAGTCTATATGCACAGGGACCTTACAGGAACAGGAACAAATGACTACAACACAGCACGATCCCTCCTACAATCAAACCAGCTCAAGGTAGGTGGTAACATAAATGGTGGTGAACACCCTCCTGAACACATCAGGAAAGACCTCACAGAAGATAGGACCCTTGACTAAGTGTTAAAAGGGTATGGCCTCCATGACCACACTGCCTGGATTTGAAGCAGCAATTCTGCCACTAAAGTAGCTGTATGTTAGGAGAAAATAATTTAACTTCACTGTGTCTCAATTCCCCAATTTATAAAACAAGGCAAATAGTAATACCAAACTTACACAATTGTTGTGATGATTAAATAATTTAATATATGTAAAATAAAACCAATATTTGATATATAGTTACAAATTATCAACTAGTATTTCATCATTGTAATTTAACTTTTTTGTGGGGGGAGGGTGCTGGGAATTAAACCCAGGGTTTTATGCATGCAAGGCAAGCACTCTACCAACTGAGCTATATCTCCAGCACTTACATTTTCTAATCCATAAGGTAGCTAGTGTTTGTGATTTGTTTTATTCTCATATAAAAGCTTCCAGGATTCTCCTCACCCTAATGTGAAAAATACGAGAGATAAATACAAAGGCCCTTAGAAATCCTAAGTTAAACCACAACAAAATCCCTGAACAATAACAAGAAATGTTATTGTGTGTTTGTTGTGTGTTTGCCAAAAGCTAGAAAATATATTCAGCAACTCAACTGTATTTACTTAATTCTCATAACGTTTTTCTGAGGTGGGTCACGTTATCATCTATATTTTGCAGAGAGGAATAGAGAGAAAGATACCAGAAGTTTCAACAACTTGCCCAAGTTCATAAAGATGGTAAGCAACAGATGCAAGATTTATCACCAGGCATCCAGGCCCCACAGCCTGCATACCACATTACTTCTCAATGGGCTAACCATTCAGGAGAAGAATTTAGGGAAATGATTTATACATATCTAAGAAGTGTTAGTTTTTCACTCATATTTGTGTCCTTCTATTCATGCAATAAGCACTGTTTTAGTCAACTTTTTCACTTCTGTGATTAAAGGGTCTAACCAGGAGGAAAAGTTTATTTGAGGAACAGTTTATTTCACAGTTTCCGAGGTCTTAGTCCAGAGAAGGCTGGCTCCATTCCTTGGGGCTCTAGATGAGGCAGAACATCATGACAGAATGTGTGGCAGAGGGAAGCAGCTCACATCATGGGTCAAGAAGTAGACAGAGATCCAGCTCCAGATACAAAATATATACCCCACAGCCACACCCCCAATTAACCACTCCCTCCAACCACACCCCACCTGCCTCTAGTTACCACTCAATTAATCACACCAGGGATTCACTCACTGATTGGGTTAAGACTCTCACAATACAATTATTTTTCCTTTGAATCTTCTTGCATTGTCTCACATGTGAGCTTTTGAGGGACACCTCACATCCAAACCACAACAGCACAGGAAATGTAGACTGGTCTTCTCTTTCCACTGTAAGTTCTGAATTAACAAAGGATTCAAAGATACAATAAATACACAGCGGCAAGTCAAATGTCTACCCCAAAGAATTTATTTCCTATAATAGGGTAATGCTTGCTGATACAATGAACAGGCCTACAGATGTGTAAAAGCTCAAATACAGTAAAAAAAAAAAAAAAAAATGTTTGGCTCAGATAAGAATCTGAGATGGATGTTCCTAGTTGACAGCTGACATTCCACTTCACAGTGGTTCCATCTCCTGGCTCTACTATGTCCAGGAGCAGTCATCTACATGTAGCCAGTAGAGAGAATATGGAATCAATATCTCTGCTTCTTAAACACTACGAACAGGAAGTGACACATCATTTTCATTCCATTAATGAGAAATAGTCACATGGCCGTGCTTAGCTATAAGAAGGGCTGGGAAATTTAGCTCCTGCTTATCAGGGATAACAATGTGCTGCAGAAAAGGGAGCATGAATTTTGGGATACAGCTGTCCACCTTGGCCATATTCTTCCTATGGAAATTCTGCAGGCTCACTGTCACTCAGATTTACATGACAATCTGGGCCTAAGGGAAATGCTTCCTGGGGAATCTGCTGGGAAAACAATAGGAAGCCATTTCCATAGCTCATCCTTGTCGATGAAGATTACAAGGGCAGTGTTGCTTGACCGTGCTAGATTCATAGATGTACAAACAAACCATTTTCTCCTAAGCTTGTCTGAAAAGCTAAGACTGAGGCTCCTTCTTGCCATCTCCACCTATCTCCTGGTATGAAAAACTAACCCAAGCAATGTCCACCCTTTGTGTTTACCTAATTCTTGCTGATTAAATATATCTGGAAGCAATACACAAATAGTTTCAGTCATTTTTAGATGAAGAAAAATGTCTAAAGTGGTTAAACTTTCAAGTAAGTAATTAAAATGCACTAAGCTGAATGAATGGTATGTATTTCACTTCCTTAAAACTAGCAATTCTCTAAATTGAGCTCCAACTGACTTTCAGAGTAGCAGGGAAAAAAAGGCCTCTGATGTATTCAATGACATGTATTTCCACATCAGTATTTCCCAAAAATGTAATTCTTATGGTAACTATTGCTAAATGTATGGTGAGCCCAGAGAAAGGACTGACCTAGAAAATCTATTTCAATGAAATAGAAAATAAAAAATGCAACTTCAAACATACATCTTTTCTCCTTTGCGAGATTCTCATTACTATCCTATAACAAATCCAGATAGACCTGAGACAGCATATCAAATTCTTTCCTAGCCTAGTAAATGGATTTGCAAAGTTAGATTTAAATGTCAAATACATCAAGCTCTAGACCCATCTCTACCTTATTTATATTAGTAAATAGTAAAATTAAAACTGCATTAAATGTTTCAAGCTTCAGGTTGATAGCAACTGTACTAGCTTTTTAAGTAAATCAAAATTCTGCAAATTAAAGCATATATTCCAGAAGAGAAACTGTATCAGAGGAAAAAGACTGGAAATATCCATTTCTTATTTTATTTAAGTATTTTTATTACACACCCAGAGTTCTTTATTGAGAAATCAAAAAATAGAGGGCTCAGCCAGGAGGAACCCCAAGATTGTGAAGACTCTCTACTGACCTTGGACTGTCTATTGACAGAGAAAAGAAGTGTGCCTCCCAGAACCTCATGAGGGCAAGCCCACTCCCCAGGGAGGCCATGTTTCTGACACCCAGCCCCCACACCTACTCTGCTTCCTGCATGGCTCAGCCTGGGTCTCCACAACTTCTGTTAGCAGTCCAGCACCTTCCCAAAACATCCTCTTCTGCTTAAAATGGTGAGATATAATTTCTACTGCTTATAGATGAAGAATTCTAACAGAAATAACCCCTTTCATACCCACAGACACTGAAACCTAAAATAGTCCTATGAATTGGCAAAGGTTGCAAAATTGTTGGTAATAGAGGAAAAAGCAGTGTTCTTTTTGCTTTCCTGAGTGGAGTCGCTTGCAAGGATTCTTAGTTACATGTTTACTTCCTAATTTTCTTATGCATTTGCACTGATCTGGGATATTTCCTCGGAGGGGTTGCTATCACTTAATCCCTTTGCCCTTCACAGCTTGTAGCCATGACCTATAATGCCCCATATCCCTTGATTACAGACCTGAGTCCTCAAAGCACTATTCTCTGTTACCCACGGAGTCAGCTTTGACAACCATTATGATTTGGGCTAAATGTTTGCAAAATCCAGATTAATCAGGAAGATACAAATAAACATAATTAGAACTGTTTTTTTTTATAAGTATCCAACCATGACTGAGAATTCAAAGAGCTATGCTTCTAAATTTATATACTAGAAATGCCACAAGTAAGGGGCTGGGGATATAGCTCAGTTGGTAGAGTGCTTGCCTTGCATGCACAAGGCCCTGGGTTCGATCCTCAGCACCAAAAAAACAAAACAAAAACAAACAAACAAAGAAATGTCACAAATAAAAGCTCCCATGGCTCTTCCAAAGCTAGACCTCTGCCAACCTGACTCCTCTTCTCACAACTACAGCCAGGAAGTCCCCACAAATAGAGTTGATTCAGAGACCTGTCCATGAGGGCATTATCACAAAGGAAGAAAAAGACCTTTCCCTTTCAATACCTCAGTGCCCCTCTCCAAACTGAAATGAATGCTCTTTAGTGTTTCCTGTTTTACCAGTATATCTGACCAGGAAAGAATTAAAAGATAGTCTGGAAAATAAAGTAACAGAAAAGGAACACTGGCATTCTCCCTCATATACCAGAAAGACTTTTTCCTTCTTCTTCTTCAAGCAAGCAACAACTTTGCTTAAAATAAAGAAATGCCATATCCAGTAAGGGTAGATCTGCTTTGAATCTCTGAGAGGTTTCCAAGAATATTATCTTCCCTAAAGTAGAGCTTCTAACAAAGCTTGATTTGACTCCCTAGAAAATTGTTTCTCTGCAAAAGCATTCCCATAAGTTACGAACCACTTCTCTGAAAATGCTGCTGCTCGTAGCCTGCATATTTAATAGGTTACACTGTGAAGAAGCACATTAGCCTTGAACCCCAGGAGAAAACAAGGTATTCTCCACAGGGCTGTTATTGCCTGAATTAATGCTTCTCAGTTAATGCTGGGGCATTCCAGGAAAGGAGTACCTAGATAGGTAATCATTTTTTGTACTAGGAACTGAAAGGATCCACATCCCAAACCCTTTTTATTTTATATTTTGAGACAGGGTCTTACTAAGTTGCTGAGGGTTTCACAAAGTTGCTGAGGTTAACCTCAAACTTGCAATCCTCCTTAGTTGCTAGAATTACAGTGTGCACCACCACACCTAGATGATAGGTAAAAATCATATTATAAGTCGAAGAAACAATCCTTCTTCTCTTTTCCATAGAACTACAAGACTCTCTCTCCTTAAAACCCAACTTAATTTAATCACAGGTGTATGCGTATGTCTAAACTCGTCACATTGAATATATGAAATATATGCAGCACTTGTGTATCAATTATACTTTAATAAAACTGTTTTAAAAGTTGACCTGTATAGAAAACTTCCATTTAGAGTCAACTCTGCCCTTTTAGTCCCCAGTTTATTTCATGTTATCCTCCACATTAACTGGCTCTACGATATTGGACAAGTTATTTGCCTTTCTGTGTCTTGGTTCTCTCATTTATAAAATTATGAAGAGGTTGTTTTGGTGACCTTGAAGCTGTTTCTCAAGTTAATGAATCTAACTAAATGGCCTGGGGAATCAAGTAATATAAAATGTGATTCTCTTTTAATGGGAGAAGTTATAATTGGAGGAATCCAAAAGGAAAAGAAGACTACAGGCAGTGTGGTGATTAAATAATACATGTTAAGAATAATCACATGCACAAATATTACCAAATAGTATGCATAACCATTTAAAAAGTCACTTAAAGGGCTGGATGTAGCCTAATGGTCAAGCACTTGCCTTAGCATGTGGGAGACGCTAGGTTCCATCCCCAGCATCATTGTTTAGAAGGTCACTTAATTGAATGCTAATGCCAAGTCTGTCTTGAAACCTCATCAAAGCTCAGAATTGATATAACCTAGAGGCACATTGCATGACATGACACCATAACCATCTCTATGGATGTTGGCAGCCTGAACTCTCCATTTTAGTCATTATTCTCCATTCAAACACCTTCTCTCTCAACTCTTACATATATCCCAAACAGAACAGGAAGACTATTTTGAAGTTTTTCCAGTATTAAACTGGTTTCCAGTCCTGGCTCCCTCCTTCATTTAGCCCCTCAAAGCCTCAGTTCTTCCACCTATAAAATGGACATAATATCTGTCCTGCTCAGAAGTTAGTATGAAGGACAAAATAAGAACATGGATTTGGTACGCTTCAAGAAATATACAAGTGAAGGCATGACCAATATTATCAATGATAATATTTTTGTTAGTTGTTGATGGACCTTTATTTTATTTATTTGTATGTGGTGCTGAGAATCAAACCCAGTGCCTCACACATGCTAGGCAAGCATGCTACCACTGAGCCACAACCCTAGCCCATCAGTGATAATAATTTTAAAGCATGCGGCCACAGCTCCATTATTTCTCTTTTGGGATCACACAAAGTGACTTATCTTATATAAATGCAACATAAATTCACCAAGAATTTTACCTTTTTTATATAACAAATCCCTAAGAGATACAGAGATGCATATCTCTACCCTGAAAGACCCAAAACCAAAATCTTCAAAATTCTTGTGAGCCTGAGAGGCTGGAATGGACATGACTAAAGCATTCCATTTTACTTCTCTCTTCTGATATTTTTTTTTCTCAATATTAAATTCACCTACCATCTCAAGAAGTTCTGGGAATACTCAAACACTAATTGTGCATGAATAATTTACCTGTCCTTCTATTCTCATAACTTTTCCATGAATAGATTGACATCACACCTTTCCAACTCAATCTTATTTTTTTTAAGTGTTTCTTCTTCTCCTGGCCCCCAATCATGCCCCCCAAACATATCCTTTCTCCATATACCTCTTTGGGATACATGGTAGCACAGGTAAGATGGCTCACAATCCAACTTAACTCCAGATTATTTCCATTTCTATTCCAACTATTATTTTTGGAATTTAATTTTATGTGTTTTTGAACAGGAAATGTATTCAGTTAAAAAAAATTCAAGCGGTACAAAATTCAAGAGAATAAAATAAGTCTGTTTCATGCCCAAGCCACTGAGCACAGACATGGCCAGTATGAACAGATCCTCATTACAATGTTCTTACAAGAAGATTTGTAAAATTCAGTTATTCCACAAATGTGGCATAGCTGTGATCTGTGCTGCACTGGAAACTAACTAATAATAATTGCCACACTTAAGGAGCCCTTAATGTGGGTCAGGCACTTGGCACCAGGCTACATGTTTCATGAGTTTATCTCTTTTAATCCTTGGGACAATCCTATGATTTGGTTATATTAAGATCCTAATTTAATAAATGAAGACAGAGTGATTAAATGATGTGGTCCAAGATTTCTTAAGACAGGCATTAGAAAAATAGGCAACAGACTTGCACAGGTATGGCACAGAAGAGGACATTCTAATGGCCAATACCTAGGGAGCCAATCTCCTCCATCATCAGGAAAGTTAAAACCACAATGAGCTCCCACAGTACAACCATCATAGTGACTAAAATAAAAAAGACAGAAAGTGCTATGTGAGGATTTGAAGCAACTGGGACTGGTAGAAGTATAAATCAATATAATCACTTTGGAAAACAGGCAATATCTACCAAGGTGCAATGTACTTAGACCCTATGACCTTGCACTTCCACCCAGAGTACATAGTCATGGGAAATACTTCAGTCTAAAGGCCTATCGTAGATATTTATAACCATGACTTCCCATAATAGCCTGAAACTCAAAATAACCCAAATCTCCATTGATAGTGAAATGATCTATTCATATAATAGGATGCTCTAGGGCAGCGAGAATGAAGAATCCACAACCACATGGAACAATGTGGGTGAATCCCACAAATGTAATGTTGAGAAAAGCAGCCAGACACAGAAGAACACACACTGCATTCATCTATTTCTTTAAAGACCCCAAACAATAAAACTTCTCTATGTTATTAGAAATCAGGATAGGAAATGGGGGTGTCCAGGGGGGGACCAGAGGAGGCTCCCAGGAGACTGATAATTGTTTGGGTTCTGTTTACTCAATGTGTTCAGTTTGTGAAAATTCATCAAGCCACACTTAGAATAGATGCATTTGTGTGTGTGTGTGTGTGTGTGTGTGTGCGCGCGCAAACACATCTGTGCATAGAATTTTAATCACGTTTTAAAAAATCCTCATGAAGTTTACATCTAGCATAGCAAAAAGACAATACTTGACAAAAGCAGAGGGCTAACAGAGAATTGGGCAAATGCTTCATTTCTTAGCCAGGATTTTCCAGGTTCCTAGGACACAGCAAAGCAAAGATCCTTCCTATCCCTGTTAAGAAGCTAGATTCTGGATTCCGGCTGCATAACTGCCCTTTCATACTCAGACTTACATCCCCATTGCACTAGAACTTAACAGTTTCTGCACTTACACTTGGGGAAAGCATTTTTAAATCTGGGGTTCTTAAACCCTTAAGGAGATCATGGATAGAATTCAGGGGCCAATGAAATTAGTTGGGGGAGATTATACCTTTATCTACTAAGCGCTAACTGAAATTTAGTATTTTCTTTAACTATGCATGTAAGTCACAAACATAGTAGCAATAAGAAGTACCTAAGATTAATCATAAAAATTACAGATATTTCCACGTACATTTCAGCTGTTGCAGGTATTTTAAAATATCAGTTACACTAGTCATTATAGAAAATTTGGTTGATGTTAGATCTGCTTCTAGATTTTGTAGTCTCAATAATAAGTGTGTGTGTGTGTGGGGGTGTGTATCATGATTGTATATTTTTAGTGTCTTGATAACTGTATCTCAACATAATCAGTTCCCTCTGTGAATCTATGTGTTTTATTTTTTTGTATTTGGAAACACTGTTTTGAGAAAGGATTTATTAGCTTTTCAGACTACCCAAAGGATTTCATGCCCCAACAAAAGGTGTGTTTCTATGCTGGTTATTTTCCATTGGCCCTCACCATTGCCATATAGCTTTGTATGCCTGCTCAGAGTCCATGAACTCTTTACCCTCCCTGCCTTGCTCTGTGTCCCAGAACTGTAACCTCCATGGATTCATCATCTGTGTGGCTGCAGCCATGGGGAGGCACAACAGCAGGAGAATGGAAGGGGATGGAATTCCCCCATCCCACCTCCGTCTCTCAAGGCATCACTAGTTCTGTCCCTGCATTTGCCCATTTCTGCTGTCTTTTGTCCCTGTATATTACCCCTTATTGGTTCTTTAACTCCCTCACACTGTTGGAAATAGTCTCTTTATTAAACTCTCCCCAGCTAAAGTCTTTGGAAAACAACATTCATTTTGTGTCAATCTGAGTCCATTTGCAAACACTGGGATTACCTGATATGTGAACTAAACTAGCAAGAGTACAGCTATATCCTTTTTTAGGGCAGTATGTAAGTGTTGTTTTGTGTGTGTGTGTGTGTGTGTGTGTGTGTGTGTGTGTGTGTGTGTATTGGGGTTGAGCCAAGAGATCAGAGTCGATGCCCAGGGACTTCCTGAATAACAACCCTTTTTCCAGCTTGCCACTGTCTTTAAAAACTCTCTGCACAATCTAAGATGGGAAACCAGGCAAGGAGTATTGAGAGAAGGTCATGCCTGAGCTGAATACATAAACAATCAGCAGGAGCTGGCTAGGGGAAATCAGGGGTGAGGAGGAGACAAGATTCTGAACAGAGGGAGCAGCATTTTCTTAGAGTCAAAGGTAGGAGACCTGCTGCCCAGCTCCTGCAACTGTCACGTGTTAGTATCACCGTGTTAGTATCACCGGGAAGCCTGAGCAGCAGAAGGAAGCATCATGCAAGCCTTTCTTTGAGAAGGCAAAGGATGAGACAGTCTGTTTGAAAGAGATCCACTGCTAGAGAGACTCTGGACCTCATTCCCTGCAAATGCCAGATACACTCCTAGGTATTCTCTGATTTCCTAAGGCTTAACTGACAGGAAAAAAAGAAATTAGATAAAGTCCTGCTTGTAAAGAAGATCATTTCTCCTAAGATATTTCTAGGCACTTGCCCTCCCCTCTAATTCCCCAGGACAGTGCTGGCTGACAGCCCTCTGATATGGAAGAGTGAACGGAGACTGGCCAGGCAGGGACGGAAGAAAGGAAGGAAGCCTGCCAGGAGCACACGTCCATATATCAGTGTGAGCTCAAGATAAATAATCCCAGCCAGCCCATGCAGCTATCAAACCAAAGGGCATGTTGCAGGTAGCAAGATAAATCGCTCTTGTCAAGGATGTCTTTGTTTGTTCCCGACAGCCTCTTACTATATCTCCCTCTTCTGACAAAGCAACTCCAGGAATGGGTTTCTAACACACATTGCCCTCTGGAAACGATAGTGCTTTTAGGGAGAGAAAAATGAGTTTGAGCTCCTGGGTCCAGAAGCTAATATACAATTGGCTATGGGGACCACTCGCTAAACACAGGTTAGAAGCAGATCTATTGGAAACAATAGCTACATGCTGTTTTCACAAAAAGTCATTCTATCTGTCCTGCCTAGCAAATTTAAATTGCCAGTGCTCCATCAGCTGGCTCATATGGTGAATTTTATCCACATTGGCCTTTCTGATCCCATCTCAGGCATCCTGATCCCATCACAGGGATTATATTCACTGCCAAACACAGCACACCCAAGGAGCTCCATGTGAAAAGTTTTTAAGAAAAGTCGGTGGCAAGGTTCCTAATCTAAGCAAAGAAAATGCATTAATATCATTCCAGGAATGTTCAAAAGAGACACACTCTTTTACTTTTTATGATAATTATAATTATGACTGTTAGGGCTTTCCAAATATGTCCATCAAGATTTCATCTAGGTAATTTGGGGAAGGAAACATCAAATTACCTCTGCAGCAGACTCTCCCTCAGCCCATCACCATTTCAGAGATTATTTGGGGATTCTAATTATGTCTGAAGCAATGGAGAGCAAAAGTCACAGTCCGAACTTACTGATGGACAGGACCAGGCTTTGGCAGCGTGACTCTCTGGGAATGAACAAAGTGCTGGCTCAATTTTCCTGGTGTTGAACCAGAATCCCCCAGCCATTTATATATACAGGCTCCATCTCTCTACTTAGTCCTCCTTTTCCCACACACCAGCAACAGTGAAAAAAAAGTTTTAAAAAACACATTTTCCTCTTTATTTAACAGAAATGTATGTTACTATATTATCACAATGCAAAGTATCCATCTGCTCTGGTAGAAGAAGCCTCCATGTTTCTGGTGTAAAGAGAGCCATGTATAAAGACCATTCCGGTGCATCTGTGACATGCCTACCCCAAAAGCCCAAGTTTCTGATTATATATTTTGCTCATCCACAAGAATCAACATCAGGAAGGGATGAAGAACATGAGCCTACATCTGGGTTGCCTGGGTTTAGATCTCAGCTCTGTCTATCACTTACCATGTCACCTTGGGTAAGTTATTTAACTTCTTTGTATCTCAGTTTCCCATCTGTAAAATGGAAACAATAATATCTTTGTTAGGAGGATGAATTTATAAAGCACACAGCATCGTGCCCACTACATAGAAAGAGCTAGTATTTGCAAAATCAACAAATAAAAAAATCAAACTACCCCTTTCTTCATATCCAGTGTATTCTCATGTTGCCAGCATTTATTATTCATGAGCCTCCCTCTGCACGTGGTTGTGCCCATCCCTGCCACCTTCTACACTCTTTTATGATGAGAACTCTGGAGAATACTGCACTATTAGATTCATATCCTCAAAACACTAACTTCAAACCCGACACCTACTCATCCATCAAGTCTCCTCTTGCATATCTCTTCCTCCTGGAATCTTGTCTGAGCAATTAAGTCTCTCTCTTAATTGCTCCATAGCAGTCATTCCCCTCCATTCACTCATTCATTTTATCCATTCAATAGAAAAAAATGTCATGGGAGGTGCTGTACTGGGCATTGAGGTTATATTCTAGAGAGAAACTCACAGGATTTCTTGATTTAACAAATGGATGTAAATAAATAACTCATCTACATAGCAGATCCTTAGCATTTCCTTCCACTGGAGTAGTCTAGAAACTCAAATTATATTATGTGCATATATGAATATTAAATAATGACTACCACTATTATGTATAATTGTAATACATCAATAAAACTAAAGAAACTGTCCATATTACTAAATAATTCTAATTTCAGGGTGTGGCAAGGGGATTTGAGTAGGGTAAAACCATTCCTGCTCTAGACCCAATTGATATGAAGTTCCCTTTAAGCTACTTATAATTCTGCAGCCAGTGTAAGCACACAGCACACTGCACCAGCCTAGTACATGCAAATCTTGCCGGCTCCTGGGCCTTTTCAGAGCTCTGCAGTGTCCACTCAAGTATACTGTCAGAGAGATAAGACATTGGGTACTATAGTGAAGAAAGCAGTGTCCCAGTGTGGGGAATGGCAAGGGAGAGATAAAAGTTACGCTAAAGATCAAATGAAGTAAGTTTTACAAAATAAAATAGAGCAAAGTATTTAATTTTGTATAGAATAATTGCCTCATTGACTCTTTGGCTACAATCAACTGCACAACTTGCAGATTTTTCATTCCTTAATTGAAACACGTACATAGTCACCATGGTCCTCTGGGTCTTTCGCATAGATGATATAGGCACCAGCTCTGGATTTATCTTCTTTTGAATATGACAGTGTTCAAGTAACTCAGCATAAGCCTTGAGGATTATTCACTATGGCTACCATCCCTGTCTTTAATGATATATAGGACACAGGGCATTGAATTTATAGATTTGGAAAATTGCAAGACAGAAATCTTTAAATGTAAAAAAAAACATTTAAAATAAAAGTTTTTTTTAAGAAAAAGTTTGTAAAGCAAGGAGAATAAAGCAGAGCTGAAGGCTGCAAGCAGAGGAGTTGGAGTTGCCATTATGTTCAGCTAGAACTCAGGGAAGGCACAGAAACCAGCAGAGATGGACAGAAACAGACCAGGGGAGTGCAAAAGAGAGGTACTACAGAGAAAGAACTGGAGAGGACTTTAAGTCAGAAAACCTGAATCTTCATCTTGATTTTCCTTTATTAAACTGACAGACTTTAAGAATGAATTACTTGTCCTTTACAGGATCAACATCTATAAATCAATAGCTTTCCTATATTCTAACAGTGATTCAGCCAAAAGAAGAAATCAGAAAAATCATTCCACTCACAGTAACCTCAAAAAAGAGAATACTTGGGAATCAATCTAACCATGGAGATAAAAAAGCTGTACACTGAAAAGAATAGAAAACTGAAGAAAGAAATCAAGGACCTTAGAATACGAAAAGACAACTCACGTTCTTGGATGGGGAGAATCAATATTGTCAAAATGGCCATACTACCAAAAGCAATAAACAGATTTAATGCAATCACCACCAAAATACAATGACATTCTTCACAGAATTAGAAAAAATGATTCTTAAATTCATTTGGAAGAATTAGAGATCCAAAATAGCCAAAGCAATACTAAGCAAAAAAAGTGAAGCAGTAGGCATCACAATACTAGATCTGAAATTATACTATAGAGCTGTAGTAGCAAAAAACGGCATGATATTGACATCAAAACAGACATAGGTCTGGGGATATAGCTCTGTTGGTAGAGTGCTTGCTTTGTATGCACAAGGCCCTGGGTTCAATTCCCAGTACCACAAAAAAAAAAAAAAAAAAGACACGAAGACAAAAAAAAAAAAAAGACCAGAATACAAAATACAGAGACAAATCCACATAACACAGCCATCTGATACTTTACAAAGATACCAAAAATATATTTTGGAGAAAAAAAAGTCTTTTTAAGGGCTGGGGATGTGGCTCAAGCGGTAGCGCGCTCGCCTGGCATGCGTGCGGCCTGGGTTCGACCCTCAGCACCACATACCAACAAAGATGTTGTGTCCACCGAGAACTAAAAAATAAATATTTAAAAAAATTTTAAAAAAAAAGTCTTTTTAACAAATGATGCTGGGAAAACTGGATAGGTATATGTAGCAAAAACGAAACTAGACCCCTATCTCCCAGCCTGCATAAAACTCAAATCAAAATGGAATTAGACCAGAAACTTCCCAAGTGCTAGAAGAAAACATAGGGTCAGCACTCCATCATAGAGGTGCAGGCACCAACTTCCTTAACAAGACCACCAAAACACAAGAAATAAAACCAAGAATTAATAACTGGGATGGCACCAAACTAAAAAGCTTCTGCAGAGCAAAGGAAACAATAAAGACTGTGTAGAGAGAGCCTACAGAATCGGAGAAAATCTTTGCCACCTCAGATAGGGCATTAATTTCCATGATATACAAAGAACTCAAAAATCTTAACTCCAAAAAAAAAACCCCAAAAACCAAATAACCCAATCAATAAATGGGAAAAAGAACTAAACAGACACTCCTCAAAAAAAAAAAAAGAAAGAAAGAAAAAGAAAAAAAAGCACAAATGGCCAACAAATGTATGAAAAAAATGTTCATAGAAAACTGAAGAAAGACCTTAGAATATGGACCACAATAAATGTTGGTGAGGAAGAGGGGGAAAAGGTACACTTGTACATTGTTGGTGGGATTGCAGACTAGTACAACCCCTCTGAAAACAGTATGGAGACTCCTCAAAAACCTAGGGATGAAACTACCATGTGACCCAGCTATCCTGCTCCTGGGTATTTTCCTGATACAACCATCTCATTATTTATAGCAGCACAATTTACAATAGCTAAATTATGGATTCAACCCAGATGCCCATCAGTAGATGACAAGCACACACACACACACACACACACACACACACACACACACACAATGGAGTTATACTCAACCATAAAAAAATGAAATCATAGCCCAGCGCAGTGGTACACACCTGTAATTCCAGCAGCTCGGGAGGCTGAGGCAAGAGAATCGGGAGTTCAAAGCTAGCCTCAGCAACTTAGAGAGGCCCTAAAGAAGGGCTGGGGATGTGTCTCAGTGATTAAGTACCCAGTACAAAAAAAAAAAAAAAAGAAAGAAAGAAAAAGAAAAAATAAAGAAAGAAATTATAGCAGTAAATGGATGGAAATGGAGAATAATAAGTAAAATTAGCCAAACTCAGAAACTCAAAGGTAGAATGTTTTCTCTCATGTGCAGAAGCTAGAGTAAAATAAAGGAATGGGGAAGGGAAAAATAGGATAAGATAAAGGACCAGTCAAATATAAATTAATAGATGAGCAAAAGGAAGTCGATTAGAGTAAAGAAAGGATAATGGGAGAGGGGAGTGTTGTGGTTTGGACGTGAGGTGTCCCCCAAAAGCTCATGTGTGAGACATTGCAAGAAGGTTCAGAGGAGAAATGATCGGGTTGTAATAGTCTTAATCCAATCAGCGAATTAACCTCCTGATTGGGATTAACTGAGTGGTAACTGAAGTGGTAGGGTGTGGCTGGAGGGGTTGGGAATGGGCATGGCATTGGGGTATACATTTGTATCTAGACAGTGGAATCCTCTCTGCTTTCTGATCAACATGGAGCTGCTTCCCTCTGCCACACTCTTCTGCCATGATGTCTGCCTCACCTGGAGGTCCCAGAAGTGGAGCCAGCTTTCTATGGACTAAGACCTCTGAAACCTGAGCTTTCAAATAAACTTTTCCTCCTTTGAAATTGGTCTGGCCAGATGTTTTATCACAGCAGTGAAATAGCTGACTAAAACAGGGGAAAGGGATGATCATGAACTGATAGCAATGTCCGTGCATCTATGAGTTTTTCAGGATGAACCCAACTACTGTGTATTACTAGGAAGCTCATAATACATTTAAAAAAGAAAGTAAAAATCTAAAAAAGAATTCGTTATCCTCCCTAAGCCTTAGTTTTTACATATATCAAATGGGAATAATATTAATGTTTGTCCTTCATGGTTTGACCCTAGGATCAGATCTGTAATGGGTGCAAAAACCCCCAGCAGAGGACTTCATGTACAGTGAGACACAATATTTTTTTAAGTTGGAATAAAATAAATCACTTACAAAAGTGACCAGCTTATGTGTCTCTAACTTGGGCCATGATGACCTATACCAGCCATAAGATCACCATCACTTTTAAAACTAATAATAATGATAATAGCTAACACTTACAGAATATTAAAACTAGAGATGCCAGGAACCAGGCTAAGTGTGTTACATATATTCACTTAACCCTCCTGTCATACTAGCGTAGGTCTCTTACTACAGATGAAGAAAAGGGGGTGCAGTGAGGTTAGGTCACATTCCCAAAGTCTTAAAGATAGTAAGTGGAGAAATCATCTTTAAAATATTTATTTTAAAAGTGAAGTAAACCCAGGAGTGATGGTACATGCCTGTAATCCCAAAGATTCAGGATGCTGAGAAGACGATTGAAAGTTCAAGGCCAGACTCAGCAACTTGGGGAGACACTCTCTCAAAATAAAAAATACAAAAACAAAAAAAATAGGTGGAGAGGCTGGGGTATGGCTTACAGGTTAAACACATCTGGGTTTAATCCCCAGGACCAAAATCAAAAGGCAAAGTGGAAAATCTGATGGTGAGGTAAAAGATAAGAAAAAGCATGCAAATTAATTTTAAGGCTTATATCCTTTATACTTCTTGTCATGTCTCCTACCAAAGAAAAGCATGCCTCTCACAGGACTGTCACTTCTTTCCTTCCTGCTGCTTTGACACTCCTGCTGTCAGAGAGCCCTGAATTCCAGATGTCAGCCTTACTGCTGCCTGAGAAAGATGCTCAGATCAGTTTTTACCTTTTGGATCATACATTTCTCAAAACAGTATATTTTTACTAAGAGAACATTGTACCTCTGACTCAGGTTGACAAATTTTTTGTTTGCTTTTCAGTTTTCAGAGAAGGAGTCAGGGCTCTAATACTATGTCCTGGTTAACAGCATGTGTCCTACATTCTACAGTCAGCCAGACTGCTGCCTTCAGAGGATGGCAACATAGAACTTTGTAGACAGTTCATTTCCCCTCTTGGGGTTTTACTGTCCTCATCTGCAGTGTGGGCACAACACAAGCCCACACCATAGGCTTATTCTGAGACCAGAATGAAAACATCGGAGTTGGGTGAGGAGGTTGGCAATTGTAAATGCTCAATAAATAAGAGCTGTTGCTGTTATCTGCAGACACCCAAGGGTCTTAATATAAATCTGAGGTGATGAGGTGCTATAGAAAGAGAACTGGATGCAGAGAGAGTAAGACCCAGGACCTAGGCCCAACTCTGTAACTTACAAGCATTGTGGCTTTAATAAACCATTAGAAGTAAGAGACAGACACGTTTTCATAGGCCATCTCAGGGTTTGCTACATTCTTACACTTAGATACTTGCAGACCAGACAGCCTTTCTCCCACTGCCTCCTACTCCCCATTATCTCACAGTTGATGGGGTTTGAGTTTACATTCCTGATCATCCTCCATGGGCTGCATACCCCACCATGAAAGCAAGGAGAGCACCCACCCTTATACTTGGTGAAATTGTCATTTGGTTGAAATGAGGTCATGGATATAAAAGTACTACACAAATAGGGCTGCATAAGTGAAATTCAGGACATTTTATGCCCCTTCCACCTCCTGCCCAACACATACACACACATACATTCTCTGTTAATTATAGAAAATAGTTTTGTTGGAAAGTAAATAAAAGATGGTAGGCACTTAGTTGTTTTTAAATACTTCTTTGTAGCAACTTTGTTCAAACCATGTATCTATCCCAATGATTATTTGAGTGAGGAGCACAGAGCATATGTCTAGATCACTTACACTTGGGGAATTAATTCATCTAGCTGCCTCATGGTGAAAACCTATCACTTAGAAAAATATTCCCCAGGAGCAGGTAAATGAAGCTCCTCAATGAACTGAAAAGGTATTAGGACCTCTTTACTCAACTCCAGAAGCTTTTGCACTCTTTTTTTTTTAATTGTAGTTGGACACAATACCTTTATTTTATTTATTTATTTTTATGTGGTGCTGAGGCTCAAACCCAGGGCCTTGCATGTGCTAGATGAGTGCTCTACCGCTGAGCCACAACCTCAGCCCAGCTTTTACACGCTTGTTATTATTTATCCTAGTGATTCCTTCACCCAAGTCCATGGATTATGATTCTTCAGAATCTGAAGAGACCACCCAGATCCTGAAAAAATAATTTGTCTCTGACTACAGATTTAATTCCCCCCCCCCCCTGAAAGAAGCACCATGTCACAAGATCAATTGTACTAATTATTTGGTAAGCTTTAACACTTTCATAGTATTAAAAGACCATATGTCTGAAATTTAATGTGGCTGTCCCACAGAGTTCACTAACTATAAAACACAGTCATAGAAACTCAGGATCACAGTGGGGGAAGAAGTAGACCCTGAATCTGAGTTCCAGCCCAACATTAATGACCTTGGCCAGAGAACCCTCTCGTCAGTTTGGGCTGCTACAACAATAACACCACAGGCTAAGTTGCTTAAACAATGAACACTTATTTCTAACAGTTCTGGCATGCTGAATGAAAGAATTAACCCTGAACTGTATGGGTATTGCAAGCAGTGGAGACTAGAGAGGCAAAGGGACCAGGAGGAAAGTCCATAGCTATCACAGTGAGATCCCAAAGCTAACATGGTGAAATTTAGAGTGAGGCAAAGGGAAAAGGTGAAAATGAAAAAGAAAGACACTTTGTCCAAGCCTCAGAGGTGGACCAGTCCTAGGTAAAGCCTGTGTGCAGGGTGGGGCCATGAAGGTGGGCGGCACTTCTCTCAGTCCATGCATGATTTCCCTGCTGTAATCAGAGTGCTGGCCCATGACTCCTACCTGAGATGATATGTAAATGTACATTAAGATGGATAAAGCCAGCTTGAGGATGATTTCTACTGAGAGGTGGTCTATAAAAGACTTAGAAATTAGTAAATATGAATTTGGACACCCTGAAGAGATGGCCCCTGTTGTTTTCTTTCTTTCTTTCTTTTTTGCTTGTTTGTTTGTTTTTGCATCTGTGATTCTGTGACTGATTGGTAAACAAACACAGGTGGACAACAAGAACCAACCAGACTTACAGACAAAGTGGCACAAACCTTGGAGCCACAACAGGTTTCCAAGATCTTATAAGGTGACAGGAGCCATCAGAGTAAGAGGTCCATCCCAAGGTCCCCTCACTCAGTCTGACCTTTCTACACACCAGACCCAAAACCCTCCCATCATCTGTAAATTCCAATCATGTTGTCCCTCCTCTCAGGACCTTTGGGTAAGAAACACCACAGAGATGAGGAAATGAATCAGAAAGTGAATAGAGAACTTCATCAAGGTCAACCCGTGGCTGAAACCTACAGGGTATCCTATCTGTACAGAACACAAAAGGCAAATGGAAATTACCCTTGGCATTTAACATTTGCAATAGAGTGTAAAGCGTTGCTCTGAGTGTTCTGGCTCTGTCCAGAAAGATAACTTTATTAAATGTATCCATCTTTGTTTCCATCCAGGGCACTTGCCACAAAGATGCTATAAAATATAGCTCATTGCTAGGTTCATAAAGTCTTTGGGATCAGAACAATTAAACCTATCCATGCCTCCAGGGACATCCCATTTTATATCAACAAATGTTATGACATCTGTAACCATGCCAACTTCCATTTAAGAACTGCCAATTATTCATAGTGCTAGAGGGTGGAATCTGGTTTTCTTGCTGATGGTTCCATTACCTTCTTCCCATTCCCTTTCCCCAGAAAGACAGATCGTAGCCTTTTGGTGGGGAAATAATCATAAACGAACTGCAAGGTCAATTTTCCAGTACTGCAAAGCTGGGTACTATTTTCCAAGGTTCCAAATGGCCTCTTCAAAACCACATAAAATAAACCTCTTTTATTTTCACACACATCATTGTTTCCCTGCAGGTTATAGAAAAACATTTTCAGTCACCAATTGTTCTATGTGGATGCAAAGTTTTCCTTATTGTCCTACCACCAGGGCGCTTGGACTTGCACAGGGGAAAGGAGGAAGATTGTGAGGAGTATGGGATAGAAAAGGAGATAAGCCTGGTTGAGTGATCCCAAAGGTGGCCACTTCAGTGTTGGACTTTGCACCTGCCAGGGAGTCCATAGGTTACAAAGAGACAGCTATGTCAGCTTGAGAATCAGACAAATTATAGAACCCACTTCCCAGGGTCCTGAAGGCACTGTGCATAAATTAACATCTCATTCCCTGAAGTCACTGCAGTGGCTGGAAGATGTGGCTGATCTAACATTTGGCCTTCCTGGGAGGCATGTGTTAAGACTCTCTTCCAGCCCTTTCCACTTCTTTATGAGCTCAGCTTTTCATTACCAAACCAATGTCAGGGCTTGAGAGTTGGAACCATCAGACAGTAGGCAACCTGCTGGGTGGCTCCTCCACCATCTGCCTATGCAGTGCCACTTAACTCACAAGGCAGGGTAAGTGATCCCATAGTCAGTGGACTCCAGGGCATCAGGAACCATGGGCAGCCCAGTTTCAAATTATTAACCTTGCTAACTCTTGAGGCCTTGCTAATGTTTTTCTGTGTAAAACTTGTACATATCTGAGCAAAGTGGCTTTGGTTTACAGGCAAGACCAAATTTACAGAAACCCATTTGGCTCATTCCCTTTGAAATAACTCATTAATATTTAGTTTGTTTGTTTTGTAACATCATCTTTTAACCAACGATCATTTCTAAGAGCTTGACAACGTCCAAAAGCTTTTCTATTATCAATCATCTGACTTCCTGACTTGTCCAAGAAGTTGAGCCCACAATAGAGCCTTATGAAGAAGGGAAGGGACTGCCAAGAGGACAGGGATCACTTTTCTAAGGGCCCACCAGAGGGGGTACCTTTTCCTAGTTTGCACAAGGACTTTCCACATATGAGTAGCAGCCAGGGTAGTGCCATTCTATGTCCTCTCAAGAAGTTATAAGGAGACTCTCATTTGCACATAGAGTAGGCTCAATATATTTTAGCTGGCAATTGAGATGGGAGGAGGGGACTCTGTATGTGTTAAAGGTAAGCTAATCTCCTTTTTTTTTCGGAGAGTAGGGAGAACAGAGAAAGGCTTGAAATATCCTTGCTGTGCTTTTGGCTTACCCAAAAGGATGGATTACTTCACGACAGACTTGGTGATTTGGGGGTCCTTGCACATTTTCTTCTAATGAGGGCTGACATAGGGAGAAAATGAAAAGAGAGGTAAATAAAAAAAAATCTTTTTATACACTGGGGATTATAATGCAAGATAAATATCCTGTGGAATTGGCCAGAACATGCTCATTCACTCAGCAAATATACACTAAGCCCTGCTCTGTCTGAGGCACCAAAGGAGTGTATATCACAAACACTATCAAGAATGGGTTTGCCTGAAGCTGTCACTAAGGACCCACAGTCTGCACAAACTGAGCAGAGGGAGCAAAGACATCTGGGAAGGAATGAGTGAGTCTGACACACTGGAGTGGGAGCACTTAGAGAGAGGTAAAGGCAACAAGCAATGACAAGGGTGTTCAAATGTGTGAAGAGCTGTTCTAAGAGATTAGATGACTTTTGTATGACCCTTAAGTGTAGGACCCACGGGTGGATGTGTTGAGGAGGTAGAGATGGGTCTCGACGGAAATGAGAACCTTCAAGTCTTTGTTTCTGAAGCCTTGAGTGCTAATGACTTTTTCATCACATAAAATGTTCAACAGGAGTTGAAAAAATACTAGTTCTGGACGTTAAAGTAGCAATTCAAATCGCACAACAGAAGGCAAATTAATTTAAAGTCCTTTATGATCTTCATAGTCCATGAGATTCTGAAAGAAGGAATCCTCATGCTTTTCATGTCAGTTCTGGGGAACCAAATCCTTCTCTATCTTCTGTAGCCCATTATGTTCCTCATCCTAAACACAGACACATCTGAAAACTTAAATTGAGCAATTTTATACATGTCCAATTTTATAGTTTTTTATGGGCATCCTATGTATAGGAAAACAGAACTATAATGGAATAAACATTGTTTGTGTTTAATATTAGAAAGATAGTACATGGGGCTGGGGATATAGCTCAGTTGGGTAAAGTGCTTGCCTCATGTGTATAAGGCCCTGGGTTCAATCCTTAGCACCACAAAAAAAGAAAAAGAAAAAAGATAGTACAACATCACCAAGTGGGTTTCATCCCAGGGAGGCAAGGTTGGTTCAACATACAGATACTAATAAATGTAATTTATCACATAAGTATAAGTAAAGACAAGAATCACATCATTATCTCAATAGATGCAGAAAAAGCATTTAACAAAATACAGCATCCATTCATGTTTAAAACAGTATGAAAAATAGGATAGAAGGAACCTATCTCAACATTGTAAAAGCTATATACAACAAATCCAAGGCCAACATCATTCAAAAGGAGAAAAACTGAAAACATTCCCTCTAAAAACAGGAATAAGACAAAGATGCCCACATTCAACCCTTATATCCAACATAGTCCTTGAAACCCTAGCCAGAGCAAATTGACAAGAGAAAGAAATTAAAGGGATATAAACAATAAGAGATCAAACTATCTCTGTTTGCTGACAACATGATCCTAGAAGATCTAAAAAAAAAAAAACTCCACCAGAAAACTTCTAGAACTCATAAACAAATTCAATAAAGTAGCAGGATATAAAATTAACTTCCATAAATCAATTGCATTCCTGTACTCAATGACCAATCAGCTGAAAGTGAAATTAGAAAAACCATCCCATTCACAATAGCCTAAGGAAAAAAAAACACTTGGGAATCAATCTAACAAAAGAGGTCAAGGACCTCTACAATGAAAACTACAGAGCACTAAAGAAAGACATTGAGGAAGACCTCCCATGTTCTTAGATAGGCAGAATTAACATCATCAAAATGGTCATACTACCAAAAGTATTATACAGATTCAGTGCAATTTCCATCAAAATTCTAATGACATTCTTCATAGAAAGGGGAAAGGCAGTCATGAAATTCATTTGGAAAAATAAAAAGCCCAAAATTGCTAAAACAATCCTCAGTGAGAAAAGCAAAGCAGGAGGCATCACAATTCTAGGCTTATACTACAGAGCTATATTACAAAAACAGCATGGTATTGGTGCCAAAACAGGCATGAAGACCAATGGAATGGAATAGAAGACACAGAGACATATCCACATAAATTCAGTTATCTCATACTGGACAAAGATGCCAAAAACATACACTGAAGAAAAGATAACCTCTGCAACAAATGGTGCTGGGAAAACTGGAAATCCATATGTGGTAGAATGAGATTTAACCCCTATCTCTCTCACTGCACAAAACTCAACACAAAAGACCTAAGAATCAGACCAGAAACCCTGCATATACTAAAAGAAAATGTGGGGCCATCCCTCAAACCTATCAGTTCAGTAACTGACGTCCTTAACCAGACTCTTAAAGCACAAGAACTAAAATCTAAAATCAATAAATGGGATGGCATCGAACTAAAAAGCTTCTTTACAGCAAAGGAAATGATAAAGACTGAAGAGAGAGCCTACAGAATGGGAGAAAATCTTTGCCACCTGCACCTCAGATAGGGGGCTTAATTTTCAGGATATACAAAGAACTCAAGAAAAAAAAATAACCCAATCAATAAGTGGGCAAAGGAACTAAACAGACCCTTCTCAAAAGAAGAAATTTGTATGGTCAATAAATATATGAAAGAGTGTTCAACATCTCTAGCAATTAAAGAAATGCAAATTAAAACTACACTGAGATTTCATCTCACTTAAGTCAGAATGACAATTATCAAGAATACAAGTAACAATAAATGTTGGCAAGGATGTGGGGGAAAGGGTAGACTCATAGATTGCTGATGGGACTGCAAATTAGTGCAACCACTGTGGAAAGCAGTGTGGAGATTTCTCAAAAAACTAGGAATGGAGCCACAATTTGGAGTATATGCAAAGGATCTAAAATCATACACCACAGTGACGCAGCCACATCAATGTTTATAAGGAATACAATTCACAATAGCTAAGCTATGAAGCCAAACTAGGTACCCATCAAGAGACAAACAGATAAAATCTGGTATATATATACAATGAAACATCACTCAGCCAGAAAGAAGAATGAACTATGACATTTGCCAGTAAATGGATGGAATTAGAGACTATCAGGCTAAGTGAAATAAGTCAATCCTCTAAAAACCAAAGGCCAAATGTTTTCTCTGATATGTAGAAGCTAATCCACAATAAGAGTAGGGAAGGGTAAGAATAGAAATTCAGAGGATTAGACAAAGAGAAATAAAGGAAAGGGAGGAGGATAGGAATAGGAAAGACATTGGAATGAGTCTGCCATAATTTTCCTATGTACATATAAGAATACACCACAGTGAATCTCACCATCCTGTACATTCACAGAATGGGATCCTAAATAGAATAAGATAAATTCCATGCTTGTATAATTATATCAAAATAGATTATACTGTCATGTATCACTAAAAAGAAACAATTAAAAAAAACCAAGAATGCTTTTCAATATACAATAAATCATTCATATTATTTAGGTTAAAAAAAGGTTTGTGTTTAATAATGAATGTTATTAATCGTGCAATTTGTCTTGTTTTTGCTATGTCCTAGCAGTTGTAAAGTGTTTGAATCAAACCTTCTGTTTATCTCATTTTGTAAATAAGGAAATTGCTAACAATTGAATTAAATAAAACAAAAGCAAGGAAGGATTCACCATAGTAATGTTTCATTTATTGAGCTTCATGTGAATATGGATACCTATTCTATCTATTGTCTGTCTATCCATTTGGAAAGCAGCAACTGAATTATAAAAGAAAGAAAAATAATTAACATTAAAATGCCTAGACTCTGACTTTCTACTTTGGATCTCAAACTTAAACTATCCACATGTAATTATGAGTAATAAAACAGAATCTTAAACTAAGGAGTTTTTCAGTGGGCTCCTGGATTTCTGACCTTATAAAATTACATAATGATAACTCAAATTGGCATCAGACCCATTTTGCAGTGCTTTATGGCATACCTATATCCCTACACCAACTACACAAGCCACATAGGACATTGCAAAATGAAAACAAGCAACAGCCAGATCTCAAACATAAGCAAACATACCATCATTTTCAAGTTGTCCTGCCTTTCTCTCCCTCCCACCAGGACTCACCCAAGCCCCTCTGATGCATACACACAAAGACACACATATCCAAACAAGCTCCTCTGGAAAATTCACTGCCTGATTTCTGGAGGCTCTAAACACTGGCCAATTGCACATATCAGAAAATCCATATATATTCTAGTAGGCTGTAAAAAGAGAATTTCCCCTAGAATTTGATGAAATGACCACCCAGAACCAGAAAAACCCTTATTCAAGACATTTAAAACCCACTGGACAAAGAATTAGAGATGATGATGTAAAGATCAATTCACCCCTGGCAAAGAAATGGATGAAGTAATTTAATGTACCATTCCCATTGTTAATTTCTATGATCTTGAGATTAATTTGAATGCAGATGGAATACATTTGAATAATGGCTCAAGCAAAGAACTTGGTTGCTAATTCAATAGGTGCCAGGGTGTGAAAAATTATTACCATGATTATAGTAACTGGAACTGAGCTTGTAAAAATATTTTTGTAGAAAATTAAATAGTTCTTTATATCTAGGGCCACACACACATACATACACCAAACAGGCTCCTTTTATCATAAATCTATATTTTCTTGAAGTTAAAAAGTCATGCCAAGATGTTGTTGGGTTAAAATTGCTTTAGTATACATTGCTCTAATGTGTCATGAATCTATAAAAGATATGAGAGACACCTGCTAAATAAGAATAACACTTAGGATCAGAAGATGACTGGAAATTAAAACAAATACTCAAAACTATAACACTGAAGGACATGGCAGGAATGTGGGGACATCCTCAATGTTTGTATTTTGTAATTCTGCATTTTCTAAGACATAGGTTTTTTCTTCTGGAAGTATCTATAGATAAGAGATTCACTGTTCCCTTATATAGCAACAAAATTCCTTGACAACGTAGGTAAGATGTTTTAACTCTTATAAGCATGTACCTCAGCGTATGCATTTGCATAATTAGTGACATCTTAGTGACAAAATAATAAATTGTAAACACTTCATAGCCAGTGAATAAGGATACAAGAAAGCAATACGTCATAATAATTTTGTATTTTCTTTGCTGATAGGCTGGTTTTTTTATATAAAGGAAATCAGTAAAATGGGCCCATTTCCTACTTTCCAAAAAGCAACCAAAAAATTAGTAATAACATTTATACTTTTTTAGGCATCTACTAACTGCTATGTAGTTTATGGATTTCTCTTAAATCCTTAGAAAATTTGTATATTGTAGGCATTATTATCATCTTTTTAAGGATTAAGGAATTAAGAACCAGCGGTTTGTCCTATTGACCAAATAAGTAAGTGACAGAATAAAGGAACCATTGAAATGCAAACTCATGCTATTTCACCTGCATGTCTCAGTATCTTACATAAATACCTTATTTTAGTCAGTTTTTTTTTTTTTTTTTTTTTTTTTTTTTTTTGCTTCTGTGACTAAAAGACTCTGACCAGAACAATTGGAGGAAAACTTTATTTGGAGGCTCAGCTCATGGTTTCAGAGGTCTCAATTTAGAGACAGCAGGCTCCATTCCCCAAGGCTCCAGCTGAGGCTGAAGATCAAGGGAAGCAGCTTTCATGATGATCAGAAAGCAGAGAGAGAGAGAGAGAGACTCCACTGGCCAGATACAAAATATATACTCCAAAGGCATGCCCCCCAATGCCCTACCTCCTCTGACCACACCCTACCTGCCTTCAGTTACCACTCAGTTAATCTTGTCTGGGGATTAATTCACTGATTGGGTTAAAACTCTCACAACCCAATCACTTTTCCTCTAATTGTGCCTTGATTGTGTCACACATGAGCTTTAGGGGGCCACCTCACATCCAAATCATAACATATCTGAAGCAAATGTCTCCTATTGAGAAACAGCAATTCAGTCTGTCTGCTGTTGTTGTTGCTTAATATTTTTACATAAAACAAACTTTTCTCACAAATTATTTTACAATTCCCAGCTTAACCTAACAACTCTTAGAGTATCATAATCTTGATGCAAAACACTGGAAAGACTGATATTGACTAAATTTTAATCTCCCACCTGCTAACTATACATTAACATACACCCTCAAGGACTTAATGCAAAGGTGCAAGTAAGTACGCTAAGAAGTGACAAGATGAAAGACACAATGAAGTGAACAGAGGGTGTGGGACATATCCTGGGACCCTTCGAGTCCCATTCCAGAGAGGTCGTGGGAATTCTATGCATGTATCCTTTTGCAGCTTTTACAGTTTTAGCCCAGACTCTTTGTCTCACAGAGGTTCAGGTGGGAAAGTATCCTGGTGGGTGAACTCTGTCTAATCATTTAAGACATATTTGGAAAAATACTTTACATCTCATTGTTATCAGCTTATTCAATGACTATGCAAGATCCCAGTACAATGACAATCAGAAATCTGCTGTGAGACACAATCCCAGAAATAAGTTTCCCCTAAAGCAGATGCTTTAGGATACAGCAATCTCTTAACAAATACAGACAAAAATACAAGTTTCTAAGTCAAGTAAAACCTGAGGAGGACACAAGGAAGCATTAGAGTCTGCCCAGGGTCTTCCCTCATGACATTAAAATCTAGTTGGGGATTTAAAAAGACAAATAGGAAAAAAAAAAAGACAAGAAGTAAGAAAGTAGGTGGTAGGTGATAGCTCTGGCCCTCTGCAGCTTGGCTTGGATTCATGCCAGGATAAACCTACTCTTGGGCAGGAGGGATGATAGAAGTTGCCTCTGAAATAAGATAACAGTCCTTGGCACACAGCAGACACCCAATGAGGATTATTTTCCCTCTCTTCCCTTTCCAGCCCATCACTCCAGAGAATAGCATCAAGTTGTCCTTGCAGCAAACCCAGCCTCACCTTTCCTCCCCAGTCCTGATAAGATGGCTTTTCTTTCTTCTTGGCCCTACGTCCACTTGATAGCCCAGTTGGAGAGCTCTGTCCTACTCTTATCTTGGTAACCTGCCCACAGCTCATTACCTTAACAACTGAGTGCTTCATCTTCTTACCTGGCTTTTACTTACCATCTCTAAAACACTAGCACTCCAGGCCACAGCCTGCTCCACAGTGCCTACAGCCTGCCTGACTGCTGTTTCAGATGTTGCACACTCGGTGATTTCTTATGAATTAGATCTGTCTGCTCTTTGGGTTATTCAACAAGACCACAAGGTTGAATTCATTTAAGTGTACTGGCTGGCTACAGGAACTGTTAGAAAGAAGACCAAGGCTCTGTCCAGGTTCTAAAGAAAAGGATGGCATGGTCACCTACTAATGCCTGGGGCTGATGTGGAAGTTAGGGCCAAGAGCAAAAGGGCCATCCCCTCCTCAACCCTGCTTCATGGGCTATCATCTTGTAATTAAACTCCTTATTAGGTTCTATGTTTAATTGGTCACTTTTATCAACTTCCCAGCACTTATAACTGGCCCCTGACCCCAGACCCAGACTGGATCCAGAGCCAAACACAAGCCTCCTTTCCGGTTTCACCATCTTACTGTTGAAGGAATCCCAGGATTAACACAATAGAAATGATATAGTTCAGACTGGAGAGGTTAGGGAAAGAACAATAAGATAAGAAAATAGAAGTTCAGACTAGGGGAAAATAGGGTCAAAGATGTGACAGTCAGAAAGTGTGGAAGTTGCCAGCACAATAGACCACCACAACTGATAGGAACCCATTCATTCAAATCTGCCTTCAAAATATTGTGCACCAAAATTTGAACTCTGTTCTCTAGGATACAAGCATTGATAAAATCATTAACTCCTCTGGAGAAACTTAACAGATCTTGTTAAATTGCCATCTATTCTTAACAATGTCAAAATTCAGATATGTTTGCAATTCTAATTTTCAAATGGCCTTTCTTTTATGCACGTGTTTTTCCATTCCCCTTAGCTAATTAAGAGCCATAGTTTCTGTGCATATTTTATTTTGCAGGTTGGTTAGGAATCTTAATTGTCTTCTCCTTTTATTTGTCTCTTTTTTCTTAATGGAACAAGGCATCAACTTTTCTTAGTTGGGACTCAAAAGTTATCAGACAAAAACCAGACTTAATGGTGGTCAGAATTTCAAGTTGCTATGCAGTTTATTTGATCTGCATACCATAAATATTATTTACACTGAATCTGAAAAAAATGGAAAAAAAAAGAACCATGTAAAGGTTTCTAGAGATTTCTTTCCTGCTTTTTTTTCTAGCATTTATTTCTATTCAATATTTAGGGAAACAAGATAGTGGGTATTATCTCCCTTTAAAAAGTTCTAAAGTTTAACCTATTGCTATGTATATGTTCCATTACACATACATGTTAAAACATTTATCTCCACCCAGGCCCACTTCTAATACTATGATCTATTTCTGTTACAATCTTGTACCACTAGGAAGGAGAGCTCTCTTGTTTCTATAGTATAGTGGACACATTTTAGAGGGGAGAAATAAGGCTTCTCTGTGATTAGAAGAACTCTTAAACATCTCGAGCAAAGGATATTACCCTCAAACTTGTATTTGGTTACAACACAATATGACACAATTGTTAGATGAAGCTACACTTTAACTACTTGCTTACCATAATTGGACATTCATATTCTGAGGTCCTCAGCCACGATTTCATCAGAGGCAACTACTAGGAGACTTCAACTATCCTTATCTCTGACCAGCACCAGAGGCTTTGACAATTGACTTAATAAGTGTTGCAAAGGGTTTTTGTTGGTGAAATTAGACATGAGTTACCATTGGTGAGGTTAGAAGTATTCAAAACAGGAGGGTTGAAGGCATCCCTGTGTATGTACTTGAAAACAACACAGCACTAGAAGGCCTGCCATTGCACCTAATCACTAAACACCCTGAGTCCAGCTAATAGGTCAGCAGATTCTTGGTTTCCCAATAATTCACTGAATCCTGACATTGGCATGGTTCCAAATTGCCTCAGGCAAAACTTTCTTGAAAGATATTTTTGGAAGCTAAAAAGGATAGAGCTGGAACTTTGTCTACTTAAAATACAAGTTATATGACTGTGATTACTAGTCTGCTTGAAAAAAAAAAGCACTTAGTCGAAGACTTACTTTTATTATAAACAGAAAACAAGGGAATGTGTACTGGGCAGAGGGAAAAGGCGGGCATCTGATTATCACACCCTCTAACTAGTGGGGGCTCCTGAGATCTAGGTTGGATAGGCCTGATCACAATAGTCACTCTCCAAACATACCTGGGTATTTGCTTGTTGCTAGATAATTCTACAATCTACATTCTATAAAATCCACACTTATGCTAATGGGATTGATTTTAAAAAATAAAACCAACACTGAGATAAGATAAAAATGAGATGGAAATCCCAAAGAACAGAACAAACCATATAGTTGAACAACCACACTAAGGAATGACTTCTCTTGCCATGTCATCTCTACTTATTTTACAACCAAACTGCAAAATTTTTGAGAAAGTTCTAGACTTCTATCTGTCCAATGTTAAAAAGAAAAATCAAATCAAATTGTTATCTGATTAAACCTTAGTGAGCTGGTTTTATCCAGGGGCGTGGTGTGCATGGTGGAACATGTGCTTGGGTGTGCATGTCTCATATCCGTGAAGATACACTCTCTGCACTGCCTCTTCCCCCTTTAAAGATGAGTGGAGGAGGAAGGTGGCCAGTGTTTTCAAAGCATATTAATGGGTCTTCAATTTGCAGAGAGAAATCCCTAGAGCTGGCTTTGAGGGCAGTGAGAGGAGGAAAACAGACAGTATAATGGGAAAAAATTTTTGAAGTAGCTGAGGTCAGTAAAGAATAATTGAGAAATACAAAACCAACAATGGAAGAATGCTAGAGTTCAGGCTGGAGGAAATGACCACAAGGCTTTTTATGAATGGGGATACCAAAATTAAATTTAATTGTAAGTTACTAATATAGTTGCAGAATATAAATCCCCTTGACTGTCAATAAAGTCTATTTCAGACACAAAGAGGGAATAGGAGGGCATGTGGGTAGCGGTAAAAAAAGCTGTCGAGAGAAAGCTATTTTTTTTTGTTGTTGTTTTCTGTTTGTGTTGACTCTGCAATACTGGAACACCACATGTGAAATAGTGAGATGATTTAAACACAAAACCAGAATTGACCAGAAAATAACCTCCTCTAGGAGACACCTGGATTACATACAGATAACAATGTGGGTGCATTAAGTTGAATCTTTAAAAAAAAAAGTAATTAGGGTTAATAATAGGTTTCTAACAGAGTCTTTGACCTAAAGACTTCCTATAAATAATCTTTTACCTAAGGCTTCCTACAAAAACATCATTTATTCCTATATTCATAACTCTAGACCCAGAGAGGGGAAAAAACTGTAACATCAAGGAGCATAAGAAGGGGTTATTGAAGGAGCATATTTCCTTTTCTTGGGGTCATGGCTCAAATGATAGTCACCCCACACTCTTACATGCTGAATTCACATCTCTCCCTGGGCTCCCCCTCTAGGAAATTCAGGCAGAAGAAGTCATGAAGCTGCTCCAGTTGGGTAACAGGACTCAGCCAGGATCCCAGGGTCTCAGTGCCTGCTGTCAGACCCTTACCCCTGTTGTCTACCATCTGTCCATGGGATCCACCTGCCCTCCATCTTTCAACTGGAGCACAATATCTTGAGATGATTTTTACTTACTTTTAGAGATATTTTCCCATATGGACACTATCTTTGCCCCCAACCAACTACCCCTCATAGCCATTATCTTAAGTAATTTGCAGAGTATTTACACCAGAGAAATTAACAAGTGCTACAAGTCAGAAATTGTTGTTGCTATTGTTGTTTTTAAGCACCAGCTGTTAAACAACTACCAGTACACTACTGCATTTAGTATGAGGGCTGGCCAGTAGTTAGTTATCAAGATATGTGAGCTATTGCTGGGGAGGTAGTGCACATCTGTAATCCCAATGATTTGGGAGGCTGAGGTGGGAGGACGAGGGTTCAAAGCCAGCCTCAGCAACAGCAAGGTACTAAGCAACTCAGTGAGACCCTGTCTCTAAATAGCAATACTAAATAGCACTGGGAATGTGGTTCACTGGTCGAGTGCCCCAGCCCCCAGAAAAAGAAATAAGAGCTACTAACAGTAAAATGTAAAGGCAAGACCCTCTGACAAGTTAAAGGATTTTTCTCTACCAAAAATAAATCTTTACAATTACACAAAGAAAATTAAGTCAAACTACACCAGGCATGGTGGCTTACACCTGTAATCCCAGTGATTCAGGAGGCTGAGGCAGGAGGATGGAGAATTCAAAGCCAGCCTCAACAAAAGTGAGGTGTTATGCATCTCAGTGACACCCTGTCTCTAAAAATAAATACATAATAGGGCTGGGATGTGGCTCAGTGGTTGAATGCTCCTGAGTTCAATCTCTGGTATCCCAAAAGAAAGCCAAACAATTCTTTAACTATAAGAAAACATAAATTAAGCATAAACCAAATTTCTCTATCCTTAGCAAGCTTTAACAATTTAGATGTTCTTAACCAAAATTACTTTTCACATGTCAATCGATGACATAGTCCTAAGATGCCTTATAAAAATATGTTGTTCATAATGGGTGGGTACTTTTTCAATGGTCATGCCAAACCCAAGGCCATGTAGGCTACGTATTTCTATTGAAGTAGGCAAATGAGTCCCTGCTTGGGAATCATTTCAAGGACCAAACTTTGTAATACTCCATGAAAAATTCAAATATTTCAAAGATACAATTTTTAAGAATGGATGATGGACTCCCTCAACACCCCAACCAAGAAAGAAATCAATAGAAGAGAATCTTGTCGGAATCTCCAATTTTGCTTGTAAAGTAGATAGATGCAGAGTGAGAGAAGTCAATCAAGCAAAGTTTTCCCTTTTTTTCCACATTTATGGATATAATTTAAAATCAAGTTAAGTTCCCTTCAGTTTTTACAGTGTAAAAATGAACAGAATGGATTTTTACTGTATTTTATTTTTTAGTATTAATAGGAGAAATGAGCAAATTGAAAAGGGCCAAACTGAATTTACCAACAAACCAAAGATCTGGCAATTTGACACCCTGTTATGGGAAATCCTAAGTATTTCAGAGACATTGTTAAGAACATTCTAACATTTCTATTTACCATTCTCCTATAATTAAGGATTTCATGATATAACTCAGTCCCATTCCATGTAACAGGCCAATAAATCACCACTAGATCCTATAAGTCTTAGCCATTTAGTAACTCACAATAAGTGTAGGGTTTTTCCCCCATAGTTGATCAGCTATCCAAATAATCGAGAATGAAGAAAACTGGTCATTATAAATGGACTAGCACACTATCCCTGAGCCATAACAATTTTGAGTCTTCTTGAATCAAAAGGCAATTCCTGTGCATAGGGTACAGTCACCCTAATAACTATTCCTAGTGCCCTGCTCCAGAAAGATGAGATTTTAATGGCAAGTTATTTTAATATTTCAATCAGTGGTTTGAGGGGCAGGCACAGTTGAGGTGGGACACACAGAGCACTCTGTTATGGTTTGGCTATTAGGTGTTCCCAAAAGCTCCTGCCTTCATACAGAAATATTCAGAGGCAAAAAGATTGAATTATGAAAGTTATAATCTAATCAGTCCATCCTAGTTTGAATGAACTGATTAGGGGTAACTGAAAGTGGGTAGGGCATGGCTGGAGGAGGTGGGTCACTAGCGGCGTGTCTTGGAAGGATTCATCTTCCTTTTCACCCTTCTCTGTCTCCTTGCTAACGTGAGGGGAGCAGGACTCCTCCACTACACCCTTCCAACTCAGGCCCAGAGTAATGGAGTCTACCCACCATGGACCACACCTCTAAAACCATGAGCCAAAACAAAATTCCTTTCCTCTACAGAAATTGTTCTTGTCAGTATTTTGGTCACAGTGACAAAAAGTGAATAACTACACACTCCTACAGAAAAAAGTAAGAAAGGTTTATGGAATTGCTCACCAAGAAGAAAGTGAAAGGAATCTTTCTGCTCTAGAAACAAAGATGGTCAGGAAACCTTCATCCTTAGGAGTAGATATGCATGAGCACAGCTGTCTACTACTCCCCAGGAGAGAAAAATGGAATGCATGTTTTCTTTTCTTTCTCCACCCACAGAAAAGAAGCACAGCTGGACTATGGAGTATAGGAGTTCTTAGCAATTCAGGTTGCCATGCGCCATTCCTGCTGATTTCCTAGACTAGAAATTGGGAAGGAGGAGAGGGAAGAGGTGTAATAGGAGAGAGAAGAGTTTTGGGAAGCAGCAATTGAGAACACATGCCTGTCTGAGAACATAGTTCAAAAGGTTACTCAACTCAACTTACCTGGTTACACACCTGAAACTAGAAAAGTTAACCCAGCAGCCTGCCAGCTTTTCAGTTCTCCCCATGCAAAGCAGGGCTTCTTGGACAGGTGCCATAGCAGACCTATAAGTCACTGTTCTCTCACCTTCCCTCTCCCTTTTCAGAGAGCTTCCTGTACCCTTCTCCTGTCAAAGTCTTGTGTGACCTTGCTCATTTCAAAGAACACAGTGGATGCATTGCATCTCTGCTTCATACCCATTCTTCAATTCTGCCCAACCTGGAGAGATGGGTACTTGAAGTTACAACAGCCTCTCTCAGCCCCAGCCCCAGAGTAGCCTTTTGGAATGAAGGGACACAGGTTCAAGTCCTGTTTTCACTACTGTCTCTTCAATCTGGGATAAATTACCCTATTGGAGAGTTTCTGTATCTATCCATGAAATTAAATCCTATCCCCTAGGTTTCTTGTGGATTAAAAGTGACTGACACATGAGAAGCTGAGATTAATCATGAAATCTGATATAATTAAGTAATTTAAAATAAATGTAGAAGAGCACCCCAAGAAGACTGAAGCCAGGGGAAAGATTTAGTGTATGAGGAGAAGCAGGAGTAGAAGACCAAATGATAGAGAATAAAGGAAGCCCTCTGACTATTTTGAATCCACAGTTGTAGTTTTAGATGACAGTGTAGTCAAGTCAGTACACAGAGGATTAAGCTGTATATTTTTTATATGACTACCAGGAAAAAAATATACATGTAGTCAAAAGGAACACTGCTGTTGATGAAGGGTTCATGTGGAGGGAGGTTGCTGAGCATAATGCTCTGAAAGGGGCTGATCTGATTGATGAGTCCAGAGGAATGGGCTGATCATGCTCAGTTCCCTTTTATTCCTGGTTCACGTGTGTCCCTCTGAGAGCAGTTGGCTGCCTTCTCTCACCCCAGCCCTTCCTCAACCCACAGACAATGGGCTTTAGTCCAGCACAGCCAATGGCTAGGTGGCAAAATCTGATTAAATAATCCTACAACTGAGCCTTTATGAGGAATAAAGGTGGCCTGTCTTCTTTACCCTCATTTTCTTACCTTCCTTTGTGCTTGGCAGGACAGAGGACTTTAATGGGCCCCCTTCAAGGGAAGCCAACTTGTAATGGTATCTGTGAATACTGGAAAACAGAAGGGAAAACTCAAAACTAATCCAGTTACATCAAGGCAATACTAATTAGAATACTTAACTAGCAGGAAATATCATTATGACATGTACAATAATGATGAATAGTATCACTAATGTAGACCATCTTAATTTTTTTTTAAATTTTATGCAACTACGACACTAAATGCATTTCAATGTACTTAGGCTTCCTTTGCTCTCCCAAACATTACAAAATTGAGAGGCAATGGTTACCTCATGTATGGATGTCATTTAAGCAACTTGGCTTAACTGTAGTTTTTGCCTCCAGCCTAGACCCTCACCCTGTGGG
The DNA here is from genome assembly GCF_052094955.1 of Ictidomys tridecemlineatus. Lineage (NCBI taxonomy): Eukaryota > Metazoa > Chordata > Mammalia > Rodentia > Sciuridae > Ictidomys > Ictidomys tridecemlineatus. The sequence goes on from NC_135485.1 coordinate 62,760,586, forward strand.
ATTTCCTGCACTGACCTGAAGGAAGTTGCTTCATTGCTTAAATAAATTTCACATGCATCAAGGGATCTACACCTTCCCCCCTAGGGAGGCAGTTATTTAGAGAGAAAGCAGTTTAAAGGTGAAGTTCATCAACAGTGGAAGCACTCAGGATGACCCAGAGGGCCGACTTCTAGGAAAGAAAATAGGATTTTAATTGACAGATTCGATCCCAGGTTCCTCTCTAGGGCCTTCCCAATAGAGGTCAGGAACTGTGACACAACCACATGGTTTCAAATCATTTTCAATGCAGTTCACACCTGACCCCCATGAAAAGCATTTCAGTCTGCAAGGCCATTCTGTGTCCCAGTCTCAATCACTCTGTCCCACCTCCCTACGTTCACAACTTTAATAGGAAAAGTTTACATTGTGTCAACCTCTGTGATTGATTATGCACCTTACCTTTGGACTACTTGAGCCTCAGTTCTGTCCCCCAACATTGATCCCTCTGAGCGAAGTGACCCAATTACAGTCAGAAGAAGACTCTGACAAGGATTTACTTTTGAAACCAAGGATGTCAGCAGTTCAGCACCTCTATTCACTAGGAAAATCCTCAAATTTGGGAGCTGTGTTTTGTTCACTTCTGAATCCCCAGTGCTCAGAACAGCAGTTGGATAAATCCTTGAAAATGAATAAAAGACGTGCTTGAAACATTAAAAGCAAATTTCTGCATTAAAATCTTTAGGAAATGATCCATAAATTAACAAAGTATTGATCAAGAAGAATGATTAAAGGGACCTGCTTAAATAAGTTTAAGAGACTGTCTTCAACTCAGCCAGGTTTCATTACTCAGAAGTGTTCCTTTGTTTACACTCTTAGAGGGACTGAGCTATTTTCATGTTTGCTGAGTTGGCCTGCTCAGAACAACCCTCTTCCCCAGTGCAGCTTGGGTACTTTGGCTATGCTATATTTTATCTGGCAACTCCACTTTGGGGAAAAACTGAACACACATGCATACACACACACACACACACACACACACACACACACACACACACTGCTAAAGGTGAACTCTACTTGGCTAAAGTCGAGAGCAAAGCTTTCCTTCAACTGTGATTGTTCAGGGATGAAACACAAGGCAGAGGCTGAGTCTAGGCCAATGGATGTGAAACGCTGCTTCTTGGAGGTTTCTAACACACTGTGACTGCTACTAGTGTGGTTCTCTCATCCTGTAGGACGGAAGCTAAGAAGCATGGAGCACTTAAAAACTGTCTTCTGACCACAGGAAAGGCCAGTCAGCCTTGGAGAAAGCAGGCAGAGTGAAAACAGAGAAGATAAAACAAAATGAGGGCATTGGTGAACTGCTGGCCCTAGCCTGACGGACCTCTCTGAGTTCTCAGTTACATGAGCTGATAAACACCTTATTGTTTTGGCCATTTTGAGGTCAGTTTTCTGTTACTTTCACATGACTTAAATCAATAACTGAAGGGATCAAGGCAGCTTTTAGGAAGCCACTAGATCCTCACTGAGTGCAGATTTTAACACACCAAGGACAAGTGACCTGCTAGGAGCTTTCAATGCAGCAAAAGGAGTGAGAGAATGCAAAAGCCTTATCCATTCCCAGCCTATGCCCTCACCTCTGCCATTAAGTTCACTCAGTCATTTATCAGCATTCATTGCATGCTAGCCATGACCAAGGCAGTGCCTACAGAATGAACAAAAACATTGTATTTATTCTCAAATGCTCATCCATTACTATAGAATGCATATAGGCAAAGGCTTAAAAGTATTTAAAAAATTAAATAGTTATGTTAAGGTATTAATATGGTGCCCACCCCCACAAATTTCCTTTAACTTTATGCCATATTATTTATTTGTTCTAATTAGTTATACATGATAGTAGAATGCACTTTGACACATCATATATAAATGGAGTATTAACTTCTCATTTTCCTGGTTGTACATGATGTAGAGTTACACAGGTCATGTAATCATATATGCACCTAGGGTAATAATGTCCAATTCATTCTACTATCATTTCTACCCCCATACCTCCCTCTCCTCCCTTCACTCTCCTCTGTCTAGTCCAAAGTACCTCTACTCTTCCCTAGCCCCCCTCTATTGTGAAGTAGCATCCTCATGTCAGAGAAAACATTTGTAAACTACACTATTTTAAAATAAATGCATAATAAACTAGAGATTAATTAGTAGCAAGTGCCATAAAGTGGTATGAAATCTAACAAAAAAATATCTGTGAGACTTTTTGTGCATCATAAAGCCCCATGTACCTAATATTTTATAAATAATAAAAGTCAACTTTTTTTTTTGGTGGTGCTGAGGATTGAACCCAGGCCTTGTGTAAGCAAGGCAAGCACTCTATCAACTGAGCCATATCCCCAGCCCCAAAAGTCAACATTTGTTGGACATCACCCTACGTTATGTACTAGCATGCTGAGCATTCTATCTATGCTATCTCAATCTCTGACACAAATTTATTATCCCCTTTTTACAGATATTGATGTCAATGTGCAGAGAACATAATTAACTTGCCCCAAATCATACAATGAGAAAACTGAGGATCAGGACTCACACAGTCTGACTTCAATCCTAGACCTCTTGACAATGTATTATTCTGCTGAAAGACTTCATACAGTGTGGGAAATAGAATAGAGGTCTCCCAAAGATGTCTATGTCCCAGAACTCATAGATGTGTTAGAACACATAGCAAAGGAGAATTAAGATTGCATATAGAATTAAGGTTGCTAGTCATTTACCCTGGAGATAGTGTTATGGTCTAGATCTCCAGTGCCTCCCAAAGTCTTATGGTTGGTCCCCAATGCAGCTATGTTCAGAGGTGGGGCTTTGAGGACTAGATTGAATCATGAGGACTCTGACCTCATCAGTGATCAATGAATCCATTGGAGTGATTCATACTTTGATTGAACAACTAAAAGGTAGTGGGAAGTAGAGAAGTCAGGACCTACAAGAAGGGAGTGGGTCCTTGGGGGCCTGTGTTTGGGGACTATTTCTTGCTGGCACCTTGATTTTAACCCAGTGAGACCCATTTTTTTTTTTACTTCTGATTTCCAGAACTGAAAAATAATGAAATTATATTAAGTCAATAACTTAATGGTAATTTGTTATAACAATGGGAAACTAATGCATAATACACATATATATTCATATCATATGTTATAAAGAAAGGAAAATTATTTTCCTTTACCCATCTTAAGTTAATTGGTGGGATGGACTCCTATAACAAAGGTAGATTATCCATAGAAAAATAGGCAGATGTTTATTAACATGTATATTATACTTAGAGAATCAGTAATTCACTAAAAGGGGGTTTGAATTCAAACTTAGATATCATATTCAACAAAACAATAAATTTTTAGAGACATTGAGTCTCTAGGGACAGCAAATTGTAGGGAGGTAGATAAAGGCAGTTGGTGCCATTTCCAGGTTGATGAAGTTCTAGAGCTGTCTTTGATGGTTAACCTGTGTCTTCTCTGCTAGAGAGGGGAGGATGACCATTTTTGCCTTTGTCAACTTATGTTCTTCTTTTAGGCAAAATAAATAAATAAACAAACAAACAAATAAATAAATAGAAATAAAAATAAAAAACAAAGGTTGGGAGATGCACCCAGTCTTTCCTGTATGCTTGTACTTGTTCTCAGTTCTTTCTTCTAGGAGAAAGAGACATTTTGGGGTAACGTATTCTGATTTCCTTTTATAAGTGAAAGGTGAATAAAAGGAGAAGTCCCCAAAATACCACTGTGAAAAGTGATACTGAAATTTAACTCTGTAGCCAAGCACTGTGGTACAGGCCTATAATCCCAGGGGCTCTGGAGGCTGAGGCAGGAGGATGGCAAGTTCAAAGCCAGCTGCAGCAACTTAACAAGACCCTAAGCAACTCAGTGAGATCCTGTCTCTAAGTAAAACACAGAAAAAGGGCTGATGATGTGACTCAGTGGTTAAGTGTGCCCCTGGGTTCAATCCCCGATGGGGGTGGGGGATAAGCATTGGCCTTGAAAACATGATAATTTGGTTATGATTCAAATACCAGAAGATTACCCAGGCTTTCTGTGAACTGGACATGGGGCTGTAGAAGGACTAAAAGCTGGAATTGGAAAGAAGCCAACACAATGCTGAGCATTCACCTGAGATCTCCTGACTTTCATCTTCATAAACTCTCAAGGGAACACAGAAAAATCAAACTCAACTCAGAAAAAAAGCTGAAGTTTATGAATATTAGCAATGTCAAATAATTTGAACGTATCAGTAGAATTTGCTAAATGGAAATGGTGTACCCTTTAAGAAGTGAGATCTTTATATCCAAATTTTTAATGCAAGAAATTTTTTATACTGTGGGCAATTTCAGAGTTTTGGTCTCCGCATGCAAACATTCTTGCTCTTGCTCTTGCTCTCACTCTGCAGAGATCAAGTTCAAGCAGAATAGCGTTCAACCAAAAGAAGGAAATAGACTGATTTATGTTCATGGTACTGAGCACTGCATTTGCTACATGGCTACTTCTCAAGAGGAATAGAGGTATTCAAAATGGCTTTCTCTGGGGCTTTGATTCAGATCTGCATATCAAGGTTTCACCCTTTCCCCAGGTGACCCATTTGTCTGAGGGAGGCATTCAATTAGACTGCCAGAGCAAATTGATTCAGTATTGACCAGGAAAGTCTTCGCACTTGAAAGACATATGATGCAGAGGTGGAGATGTCAGCACCACGAGTCAATACTCCAAGTGCCAAGGCCCAGATGATTCAGGAATATGAAATGAGGAAGGGTCCTCCCCAGGCGTTTAGAGCCAGGAACAGAAAGCATGTTCTTCCTCTTAAAGAGGAGACAGAATGGGAGGGAGGAGCTCTTGAAAACCTATTTTGGTAAAGCTAAGAAACTGATTCCCATCCTCTGCTAGTAGAAAAGGAGAATAAGGCAAACATTTCCTTGTTTCAAGAACCAACACCAGGATATGAGGTTTCAATAATCTCATTTCTCAAGGTCATTGCTCAGAGAATGCCCTGCTCTTTTTAAATGTTCTGCTCCATATGCCCTCTCCTGCCACCCTGCTCCCTCTCTGGACCACAGTCTGAGATTTATCAGAACTCTGTCTTCACATCCTTCACACACTATATTTATCTTTATAAACAGAAGATAAGTGCTTAGTTATTTTGGAATTGAGTCCCCTTACATCTAAGAGCATCAAAAACATGATCCATCAGAGACAGCAAAATAAGTGTTGATCAATGAAAAATTTGCTTTATTTAATATAAATTTGGTACTTAGATTAAAGGGCAGGAAGGACTCAAGTTTGTGGTATCCAATGCTGGTTTTTAATCTTTGCTATTTCTCAAATAGTGGCTTTGATTTGTTGGAATGTTTTACAACCATGAATATGTGACAGAATAAATTAAACCCTTACTGCCAATCATCCCAAGTACCCACTATATATAAAATTGTCCTCTATATCCAGCTTGAAAAAAATCATAAAATTGGCTCCATTAAGATAACTAGGACCCCCCACACATACACTTCATTTTAAGGTTTAGCCTCTATATATCTATAGCACTTCTTTGTTATTTATATTTTCACATCGTTAGAAAAGGGTGACCATTTTTATTGTGTGGCACACACATCATTTAAGACATGTAGTTTCTAAATGTCACTGGTGAAAGCAGAAATCCATTATCTTTTACTCACAGAAATGAAGCCCATCATGCTGTGCACTTGGAGAAAAGAATAAAGAGGTTTAAACCAGAATCTGCATAATCCCAGGTAGAGGAGGCAGCAGCAGCAGGGGGGAGAGAAAGCATCATCTCCAATATGCAAACCATGAAGAAGAGCAGCATATATTACACATCAGGACATTTGAATGCAGAGTACCCAATAACATGTTTAAGTAAGTACATATGTTGCCATGAGTCAGTCCAAAGCATGGATAGTCACTTGCAGAATCATTTGATGGAGTCCAACAAACACAAATATGCACAATTCTACAATTAAGAAAACACAGGGCTGGGGTTGTGGCTTAGTGGTAGAGTGCTTTCCTAGCATGTGTGAGGCACTGGGTTTGAGACTCAGTACCACATCAAAATAAATAAATAAAATAAAGGTTATAAAAAAGAAAGAATACTTTAAAAAAGAAAAGAAAACACAGTGGTAGGTCCTTCTGTTTTCATTTGGAAAGAAATATCAGATAAAATTTATTAAATCTATCTTTAATGCTATCTAAAAAGATTCTCTCCCAAGAACACTTCTTTCACTTATTATTTCTTTCCAAATAAATTTCAAATATTATTCGCATTTCTATATGAAAATTATTTCAAATATTAAGTAAGAGGGACAATAAGAAAATGAGTGAACACATATTCTTAGGTGACAAGAAGAATGACCTACACATTCCAGAACCCTGTCAAACAAAAAGAGAGAAGGGGAAATGTTTCTTCAAGAATTCATTTCTTGGTGCTGGGGCTGCAGCTCAGTGGCAGGGAGCTTGCCTAGCATGCATGAGGCACAGGGTTCAATTCTCAGCACCACATAAAAATAAACAAATAAAATAAAGGCATTCTGTCCATCTACAACTACAAAATTTTTTTTTTTTAAAAAGAATACATTTCTCCTAACTATAACTCATTCTTAAAGCATCATTTTAAGTCAGTAAACTGGTACTGTGCACTGAAATAGTAAAAATGAAGACTATGTAAAAAACATGGAAAAGAGTCTATAAAATGCAAAAGGGAAAGGAAACATAGAATATGTCTATATACTATTATTATAACTATGAGAAAACTATTTATAACTGTAAAGAAGTTCATAAAAGACCATATTATTCACAGACATGAAAATAGCAATTATTTTTTCTGTGGAAGAGTGGTGGCAGTTAAGGACAGATTATTTTTTACTTTTTCTGTTTTTTTTTAATTTATTCTTTATCTTTATAATTAGCATTATTATTTTTCATTTAATTAACATGTTTTAAAATTTTTTATTTTAAAGGCTCAAAAGGATGACAATTCTTGATGTGGTCCATAAGTCAGCACCCCAAAATATGACTCTAGGAGACCAGAATATGCTACCCCCAAATATACCTTATTGACATAAGAAATATTTTGAGCTGCTTATTTTGAGAAACAGCAGATGGAGGAGTAACTGTGAAAAGCTTTTGTAAAGAAAGCTTGTATCTACAAAGGAAATCTCCTTTGTAAGGACTTCTCGCTCTTGAACAGTTGAAAGATGAATAATACCATCATAATTACCATCATCATTCAGAGAACAATGCTATTTAAGCTTGAAGTCTAAGACAACTCTTCAAGGTTTAACTCTAATGAGACATTTACTCATTTCCCTGAGTTATATCCCGTGTATAATGGAGATATACATCTTATTAATCTTCTGTTTGTTTTTCCTCTTGTAAATTTGCCTTTTTTTACAGGGGTCTGTCCCCACGAAGAACTGAGGAAAGTGAAAGATAATTATTTTTTCCCCTGCACTCTAAACCTGGAACCCCAACTTTTTTTTGCAGGGTAAATTATTTTTATAAAACACTGAATTCACAAGGCCAGGAGAAAATACTACCAACAGGGGCTTAGTATATCTGAAACTCAGTACTTGCTCATTCATAAATTGGCAAATGCCATACCTGTTTGGCAGACGTTAGGAAGAAAGAGTTGTTTGTTTGTTTTTTTTTTTTTAAAAAAAAAAAAGAGGGCAGGAGGGGAGAAGTACAGGGTTTACCTATGGCCACTGCTCTTTTCTGGACATTTTCTCATAGCACTATGATAAAAACTACCTTAGTGGATCAGGTTAAGCCCAAATCACTTTGGGAAATATTAAGAAATCAGTATAAAGAACTCCTCCCTTCCTTACCTCAATATCTATTGGCCTTGGTCTATACCAGGTTAAGCAGTTCTTCCCTTTCCAATAAAGTATTCAAACTCAGCTGGATGAAACCTAAGAGCAGGAGTAATAGTTGAGTCTTTTTTAACATTTGAATAAGTGTGGGTGTATGTGATACTCAAAAAAAATTAATAGCAATTGTAGAGCAGGCATCACAGAATAGTATGTTCACTGCTCTCAGGGTTCATATCCTTTGTACTATCTTCTTAACAACAAAGACAAGATCTCACCAACTGACTCACCAACAGAGATTCCATCAGTTATAACAAAATCAGAAAAGATGTGTCATTTTTCTCTAGGAAATAATTGTGCAAAATACAGCACTTCTGATTAAAAAAAAAAATCAGCGCTCTTTTTTGTCTAGACACAAATTAACCACATGGACACAAAGGGAAAAAGTACTGAAATGAATGATACTGATAGGTCAACAAGATGCCAATAAGCACAGAAATGTTAGTGAGGTCAGCAAGATGGCTGACTGGAGGTGCCTGGTGTGCTTTCCTCCACAGCAAAGGACCTAAATAAAGGGAAGACAGCAGCTACTTGACAAGTGTGCTTGAGGAGGCACAGAACCAGAGTACAGTGGGGGAAGGGACAGAGACATTGTGGAGCATGGAGATTCATGATGGCCTAACAAAGATCTAAGCACATGGGATTCACCATTCAATCTCTTGAGATCAGCCCCAAACTAATAGACACTTTGTCAGGGAAAGGGTAGGCAGCAATCATCCCAAAGTCCACACTCACCCTGTGAATGTCTGAAACACTGCTGCTGGAGAACTACAGAGGCCCTGCACTCCATCTGGAGATTTGCTGGGTTACCACACCACTGCACTGCCTCAGAGAAATAGCCAGGTCCATGATATACTCTGCCCTACCCAGGCTCCTACTATACCTAAGATCCTCCCACCCAGGATTCTGTGAAACAACAGGCACCTATTCCCAGAAGAACCAGTGATCTACCACCACAGCCCATCCAGGTGGCCTTGCCCACCCTACCATGGCCCTGGGAAGCCTCTAAGCCATTCAGCCTGCAGAGGCTCCCAGGAAGTAGGCAGATAACCCAGCCATCCTTCTGCAGCCCCAAGAAGGAGTTAAGTACCCCATTCTCAGAAGCTGAGCCTGCTGAGGCCCTGAGAAGCAGACAGGTGGCATTGACCAATGGCCACAGGCTTTGGGCAGCAGCTAGTCAGATTTTCTTGAGCAGGTCAGCCCCTGAGACCGAGAGAAGTAACCCATAGAGCCCCAAACACTGACAGGTGCCTTCTCTTGACCCAGAGGTACAGCCCAGCTTCCATGTAGACTTCAGACACTGATAGGGGTTCCACACCCACAGTTGGGTGTACCTTCTCCAGATCAATCAGTGAACCTATACTGAGGCCAGCATTACTTTTATGCCAAAAGCAGACAAGGACACAACAAAAAAAATAAACTACAGACCAATATCCCTAATGAACATAGATATAAAAATTCTCAACAAAATACTAGCAAATCAACTCTAACAGCAAAAATACAAAAGATGATACAACATTATCAAGTGGGATTTATTACAAGGATGCAAGGTCAGTTCAACATCAAATAAATGTAATACAACAGAATGAAGGACAAAAACTACATCTCAGTAGATGCATTTGAGAAGTTCAATATCCTTTCATGATTAAAAAAAATTCAAAGAAATTAGGTATTGAGGGAATGTACCTCAAGACAATAAAGGTTATCTATTACAAACTAACAGCCAACATCATATTAAATGGGGAAAAGTTGAAATCATTTCCTCTAAAATAAAAAATAAGAATGTACACTTTCTCTGATCCTGTTCAGTATAATATGGGGAGTACTTTTCCAGAGCAACAAACCAAGAAAAAGGTTTAGAGGGCATTCAAATAGGAAATAAGAAGGTCAAATTATCCCTGTTTACAGACAACATGATTTTATATAGAAAAACCTAAAGGTTACACACACATACACACACACACACACTACCACAACAAAACCACCTCATAATTAATAAATTCAGTAAGGTTATGGGATACAAAATCAACAAAAATATCAATTTTTTAAATACATCAATCACAAAATTACAAAGAAATCAAGCATCCCAACCACAATAACTTAAAAAATTAAGCTTAGGAATACATTGATTCATTCATAATTTAACAAATAAAGTTTATATAGTAAAATTTACAAAATAATGTTAAAAGAAATTAAAGAAGACACACAAAAGAATGAAAATACATCCTATGTTCATAAATTGGAAAAATTAACATTTTATATGTCCATACAACCCAAAGCAATCTAAAGATTCAGTGTAATATCTATCAAAATACCAATTACAGAAATGGAAAAACTCCTTAAATTTGTATGAAACCAGGCGTAGCTGTAGCTCAGTAGTAGAGCACTTGCCTTGCATGTGTGTGGCACTGAGTTTGATCCTCAGAACCACATAAAAATAAATAAAGATATTCTGTCCATCTACAACTAAATACATATGTTTTAAAATTTTTGTATGAAACCACAAAAGACCCCAGCTAGCCAAAGCAATTCTGATCAAAAAAGAACAAACCTGGAGGCATTACAATTACTGATTTTGAAATATACTACCAAGATATAGTAATGAAATCATCTTAGTACTGACAATCATGTGAAAAAGAAACAATGAAACAGAAGAGGGAACTCAAAAATAAAGTCATATTTATAGTCAACTGATTTTTGACAAAGGCAGCAAGAACATACACTGGCAAAAGGAAAGTTTGTTTAATAAATGGTGCTGAGAAAACTGGATCTATGTGCAAAAGAAACAAACTCACCACATATCAAAATCAACTGAAAGTATATAAAAAACTTAAATATTAAGACCCCAAACTATGAAACCACTAGAAAAAAAATATAAGAGAAATACTTCAGGAAATTGGTCTGGGCAAAGATCATGGGAATATGATCCTAAAAACACAGGCAACCAAAGTGAAAATTAAATGGGATTACAACCAACTAAAATGCTACCATACAGCAAAGAAAACAATCAACAAAATGAAAAAACAATCTACAGAATGAAAGAAATTATTTTAAAACTATTCATCTAACAAGGTTTGAATTTCCAGAATATTTAAGTGTTATGGTTTGGATATGAGGTGTCCCTCAAAAGCTTATATGTGAGACAATGCAAGAAAGTTTATAGGAAAGTTTAAAGGTTATAGCCTTAACGTCAGTGAGTTAATCCCTCATGGGGATTAATTAGTAACTGGAGGCAGGTGGGTTGTGGCTGGAGGAAGTGGTTCATTGGGGGCATGGCTATGGGGTATATATTTTGTATCTGGAGAGTGGTGTTTTTCTTTCTCTCTGCTTTCTGATCATGATGTGAGCTGCTTCCCTTCACCATACTCTCTTACCATGATGACCCCCTGCTTCACCTTGAGCCCAGAAAAATGGAGCCAGCCTTCATGAAAAAAGTGTTCATCACTAGCAATTAGAGAAATGCAAATCAAAACCACTCTAAGATTTCATCTCACTGTTGTCAGAATGTCAGCTATTATGAAGAAAAACAACAATAAGTATTGGCAAGGATGCAGGGGGAAAAAGGCACACTCATACATTGCTGGTGGGACTGCAAATTGGTGCAGCCAATATGGAAAGCAGTATGGAGAATCCTTGGAAAACTGGGAATGGAACCATGATTTGACCCAGCTATCCCATTCCTTGGTTTATACCCAAAGGACTTAAAAACAGCATACTACAGGGACACAGCCACATCAATATATTTATTTTTTATTATTATTAGTTGTTCAAAACATTACATAGCTCTTGACATCATATTTCATACATTTGATTCAAGTGGGTTATGAACTCCCATTTTTACCCCGTATACAGATTGTAGACTCGCATCGGTTATACATCCACATTTTCACATCAATATTTATAGCAACAGAATTCACAATAGCTAAACTGTGGAACCAACCTAGATGACCCTCAATAGATGAATGGATAAAGAAAATGTGTTATATAAACACAATGGAATATTATTTAGCATAAAAGAAAATAAAATCATAACATTTGCAGGTAAATGGATAAAGCTGGAGAATATAATGCTAAGTGAAATTAGCCAATCCCACAAAACCAAATGCCAAATGATTTCTCTGATTTAAGGATGCTGATCCATAATATGCTGGGTGGGGGGGAGGATTAAATGAACTCTAGATAGGGCAAAGGAGAAAAGGGAAGGGAGGGGGCAAAGGGATAGTAAAGTTGGTGGAATGTGATGGTCATCATTATTAAGTACATGTAAGAAGACACAAAGGATGTAACTGTACTTTGTGTACAAAGGGAGACATGAAAAATTGTGCTCTATATGTGTAATATGAATTGTAATGCATTCTGTTGTCATATATAACAAATCAAGATTTTTTTAAAAAAAGATTCCTACATGAAAGAAACATGCATAGCTGTATTTAATCAGAATTTGCAAAAAATAAAAAATTAACCACACTTTCATCAAAGAGGACTTAGAAGGCTGAGGTTGTGGCACAGTAGTAGAGCACTTGCCTAGCATGCATGAGGTACTGGGTTCCATCCTTAGCTCCACATAAAAACAAATAAATAAAATAAAGTTATTGTTATAGCAAATGTCCATTGTGTCCATCTACAACTAAAATTTTTTTTAAAAAAAAGAGGACTTAGAAAATCCTTCTTTATTTCTTCTACTCCAAAATAACTCATTTGCCTACTGATAAAGTCTACACCACTTACTATTAAAACTTAATTGCCTTTCCTAAGCATACATCATCTTGTGAATAGGTGAAGGTGTTGTTGGGAGTGGGGAATGGTGGGGGATAGTCAAGATATTTAACAACAATATATCCTGGACATTAACCAATGGAATAAATTCTGGGTCCCATAAGCCTCTAGGCTTCAATGCTTCAATTTCTGCATTGCAGGGAAATCCAGGATGCTGAGGGTAGTGGAAAGGGTAGGCACCCAGAATAATCATAAATACCAATTGATACATAATGATATACACCAACTGAGTTTACATCTTATATCTAGTACTAAACGTTAATGCTGATCACATGTAAGCCATAATTAACTATTTAAATATTATTATTGGAATATTTCCTTATCATTATTTGCCTAACAGGTTTAAATTTTGCTTAATATTTTATTTCTTGAGACCTTTTATCTTATAGTGATTCGTAAAAGTTCACAGGTATTGAAATCAAGAACAAGTTTATTAGGTATATGTGATATGACTGGCACTGTGGTAGGTGCTTCCATAAAATTAAACTAGAAAATGTGTTTTCTCTTTAGTTTAGGACATGTTGAGACATTGAATTAATATATTCTTGTAGATTGAAATGCTGAAAATGTAATAGTCTAACTGGACATTGGCAAAGGTAGTTAATTTTTTTTTAAGTTTTGTTCCATCTTATTATAACTAAAGCACAGCATGAAGTCAGATCTATTAGACCTCTTCTTGTATGGAAAACTATTTGACTTTACTGAAAGAGTATTTGAACACAAATCTTATTTTACTGGTAAAAGAAGCTTATTGAAAGGACATTGCTAAAGGTTATGTTACCTATCAAAACAGAAATATGCCAGGATATTCTTTAGAAATTGACCCTTCTCGCTACCTGATGTCAAGTTGATAAGAGGCATTTTTAAAATTTATAGGATATTCTGGAAAATTATAACTTGAGTTTGGAATGGAGTGAAAAGAAAGTCAATTAAGTGAATGTTCTAGCCAAAACTGTTATCTATCTGTTAACAAGATATGTTAAACTGGGGCTGGGGTTGTGGTTCACTGTAGAACACTTGCCTCACATGTGTAAGGCCCTGGGTTCTATCCTCAGCACCACATAGAAATGGATGTGGAATAAAGGTGTTGTGTCCACCTACAACTGAAAAATAAATAAATATTAAATAAAATATTGTTAAACTGTGTTGAATCCAAACATCCAAGGAAATTTACTATTCATGTGACATTTGAGGGATCCTTAACATTTGAGTCCTCTGGATGGCTAAATTGATCAATAATGACCTAAAACATTTCTCTCAAAAATCTCAGCCTCTTCAAAATGTAATTATGAAAATTATGAACATGGCCAAGACTGACACAAGAATCATTTGTGGTTTTGACAGAAAAACTGTCATCACCATTTACCTCCTTATCTGTTAAAAAGAAGGCAGATATTTGAGGCATTAAATAATCTAGCCTGAATTTCTCCAAACCAAAATTCATTGTATTCCTCCATTTTTACTAATCCTTCTTTATTGTGTTTACATCTTTTTAAAATTCTAATTAGGGTTTTTACTTTTCATTCTAATGTAATATACAATCTTAATGGCTAAATATTCCTTCATCATTTATTAAATCTGAGTTTGTTGAAGATATTTTCCCACTTGGGTTGATTTTAAATATCCCAATTTATGACCCCTTGTTCCACAGTAAAGGCCAGATCCTGCTATGATAAAATATGATAGAAAAGTTCTTAAGTCAGTTCATGTGTGATTAAGCTACATGTTGTTTAGCCATGGTGATTTTTTTCTATTTAAATTACGATTCACATAGAATTCAGAAAGGACTTTCAGACCATGCAGAATTAGATTTAGAATTCTAACTCAGGGGCACGTCCCTGAGGTAATTAGCAGTTAAAATCAATATGGACCTCTACTGTTAGGTGATTACTGCAATAATCCTCAGTTTTAATGCAATATAGTAGGTGAGGCAGTTTTCACTTATGTAATTTACTCTCCATTATGAATTCTCTTCCTTCAATTGGATTTATTTAAAATAGTTCTGTTTTACATTCCTCAACAAATGTCAAGGAAACATGGTATACCTATTTATATGAAAAATCAATAGTTCCATCACCATTTATTAATTGAGTTTGTTGGGAAGAGCTAGGATGTTAAGGTGAATGGAATTTCTTGTTAACTGAGAGGAAGCCAGAATATAATTAGCTAATGTCTTGAAAAACCTGAAATGCATGCATTTAATCCCAGTTAAACAAGAAATGTCAAACCTTTCTGATACTCCACCTTTGAGAAGGACCACCCCCCAAACAAATTAGGAGAAGACAAAAACAAAATATTAGAGAATGGAAAGCATAAAGCAGATATGCAAGTGATCCTGACTTAGCAGACCTCAAAAATTTTAATCCTGAACCAATGGTGAATGAAACCAGTTGATTATTTCCTCACAGTCATGAAAAGCCTCAGTAATGAGAGTGTGTATCCCTGAAAAAGTAGAAAAGTGGACAAGAAAGAAAATAGGAAGATTGGTTGCACGTTTGTATAAGAAGCCCTTAGCCCTCTACATATTCTCCCCTCCTGCAGGACACTGTGCGTGCACTATCTGGAAATGATGAATATGAGGGGTGATGGGCTGGGAGATACCAGGGACAGAGAGAGCAAGGGCATCATGCTAATAATGGGCCGGCTACAAAAAAAGGACATACTCAAAAGTACAATTCCCAGATTCTTACTCTCCCATGCTTCCAGAACTCACACAGTTGGCCTTATACTTATTTTTTACCCAACTGGCAAGAGTTTGGACAATTCCTTTCTGAGGATAAACTAACTAGCTTTAGAGAAAAAAGCCCTAGGTATTAGTTTATGGGGTAGGGGTTTTTAAGAGGCAGAAGCAACAAATGGATTAGTCCAATCATCCTACACTAAAGTGCACTAGTGATAAGATTTTACACACAGAACTTGCAATCGCAATTTTAGCAACCCCTTCTTAAATATGAAACACACACACACACACACACACACACACACACACACACACACACATATTTTCCAGGGGGAGAAAAAAAAGAAAACTTTTTCAAAGATCACCTGTTTGTCAGCTTTCCATCACCAATGTGAAATAACTGAGATAGTTAATTCATAAAAGAAAAGATTTACTAGTTCACAGATCTGCAGATCCAGTCCATGACAGGGCAGATAGATACATTGTCTAGGGCCTCTCCTGAGAGTGCCAGGTGGCAATAGTGGAGAACTCTTGGCAAAACAAACTATTCAATTCATGAGCAATAAAGCAAAAAAGAGAAAAGGGAAGAGGCTGAGGTCCCTTTGAAGCCTCATCAATAGTGACTTAATGACCTCCCACTAGGCCCTACCTCCAAAATGCTCCACCCCTCTCCACTAGTACCAACTGGGGACCAAGCATTGTTACCCAGGGACCTTGGGGGATGTTTAACATCCCAACTATAGCAGTCACTAATATGGTCTGGGTGATAAAAGAAGATTATACCCAGAACAAATTAAAGGAAAGGATCTATGTGAATGAGGCACTGTCAAAGAGAAAGTGCACCAGACAAGTTCCACAGGCTAGTCTTTATTGAAGAGTACTTCAGTAGGAGAGAGAGATTGAACTCAACTCTGAATACAACAGGGTCAGCAGAGATTTACAGCCAATGGACAGGATGAGGGAGTCATTGATTGAAAATTACTAAAAGGGACTTCATTAGGTACCAAGCTTGGGGGAATGGATGAGCAACCTGATGGGTTCTTAAGCAAGTAGAAGATTCTTACCAAGCCCTAGTCAAGAAAAGCTCAGCAGAGCCTGACTAAATTTTGATCCAGGACTCCACTTTTGTCAGCATTCAAAAATCAAAAATAATTTCTTGGGAATTAAAAATACAAAAATATTAGTATGAAAATTAAAAAAAATAAATAAAAATATAATAGCAGATTAAAAAGATATGAAAATAGAGAATCAGTCCAGAAGGTCCAAGAGAAGAAGAAATTATCACAAAAAACAAATTAAGACTAGGCTGAGACAGGAAGATCTCAAGTTCAAAGCCAACCACAGCAATGGCAAGGTGCTAAGCAACTCAGTGAGACCCTGTCTCTAAATAAAATACAAAATAGGGCTGGGAATGTGGCTCAGTGATGGAGTGCCCCTGAGTTCAATTCCTGGTAGCCCCCCAAAAAAGAATGTTTGCAAAATTGAAGGAATATAACAGATAAAAAGGGCCTCTGGCAAAATGAATGAAGAAGGACCAATACTAAGACAAATCTTTTATTTTTTTTTATTTATTTTTTTGAGAGAGAGTGAGAGAGGGGGAGAAGAGAGAGAGAGAAATTTTTTTAAATATTTATTTCTTAGTTCTCGGCGGACACAACATCTTTGTTGGTATGTGGTGCTGGGGATCGAACCCGGGCCGCATGCATGCCAGACGAGTGCGCTACCGCCTGAGCCACATTCCCAGCCCTAAGACAAATCTTTTAAATTTCAAGACATGAGAGATTAAGAATAGAACCTAAAAGTTTTCAGAGAGAAATACAGATCTCATAAAAAACTTGGGGATTCAAACAGAATTAAACTCTTAACAATAATATTGAAAGCTAAAAATTACTCCAACAAGCTTGTAAGGGAAATTATTCCAAGTCTAGAATTCTATATTTAAATTATCAATCAAGAAAAATCATAGAATGAAGAAATCTTTATGAAGAACTTAATAAAGTTGGCCTGCATGTCCTCCTTTTTGTGGCAGGGGAGTCGGGGAGACTACTAGAAGATGCATTCTACCACCAGAGGGAATAACATTAGTAGATGAAAATGTGACTCTAAGATACAGGAGCTCCAAATAGGAGACAGGGAAATGCAATTCTTGGAATGATGATGAATTAAGTTCTCAGAATGACAGATGTCGATTAGGGATAGAGAGTAGCAAGTCTAGGAAAGTTTCCACCAAGGGGAAGAAAGAATCCAGTAGATGGACTTAGTGTGTGAAAATGGTGAATAACTAATGGGAAAGTCATACATCTGCTAGAGGGTTCAGCACTAGTTGGTAACAGGCATACAGAAAAAAAAAATGTTAACTTTGTAGAAAAACTCGAAATATTTTCAAGAAAGAAAATGTAGTCATAGTAGACAGCAACTCATAGATAGTGATAAAATCTATACAGTTAAAAGTGTAACCATTAAATATTGATGGGTTTTGGAAGAGTCGTACTAGAGAGAGATTGCTGGAAGAATGATATAAGGGTGTTTTCCTGTGATAAAACATGAAAAATGAAAAATCAAAATAGTTAGACAAACATGCTATTTAGAAATACATAGTTGAAAACATTTCAGTGGCTTAAAGTTTATTTGTTCCAGATACCAGTCTTAAGTGCCACCTGTCAAGCAACACAGAGAAGGTCAGAAAGCCTTATGATTAAAGCACATCCATTCCACAACCAGAGGGAAGCCCAGAGATGGCTAATTCAATTCCCGGAGCCACTGCTTACACCCCACTTCTAGAGCATGACCCACCTTCCTGAACCCCGGTGCTCCTGTACCTGCACACACTCCCAGAAATACAAAAGAGGAGGTTTTTATGAAGATATTATGGGTAGGAAGGCTGGCCTGACAGTCACTTAAGGCCAGCTGTATTAGAGATAGTCAAGCCCTCACTTAGAACCAGTCTAACAGTAAGTCACAAGTTCCTGGATCTTACTCCCCATACATGATTGTTTTTTCTCATACCAATCTCATAAAAACTAAAAAATTTGTGATGTCACTTGCTAAATCTCCAAAGGAATGAATTAAATTTTCAAACATGATAATTGTAGTCTTTGTATTATCTGAGGTTTGCAATATAAATGATCCCAGTTAAAGTATTGAATTTAGTGTTTAAAATCTCCTCCCATCCATGTCTGGGAATCTTTGTATCAGTTTTCTGTTATTGCCATAACAAATGACCATCTTCTTAGTGGCTTAAAAACAATATAAATTGCTTATCATATATCTATAGGTTAGAAGTGCGACATGGTTATCACTAAAATCCAGATGTCATCCGGGCTGCATCCCTTTCTGGGAGTTCTTGGGAAGATCTGTGTCTTTATCTTTTCCAGTTTCTTGAAGCAGTCTTTTTTCCTTTGTTGTGGCCCCCTTTTATCCTCAAAGTCAAGAACATGTCCAGATCTTCTCACATCATGCTGACCTCTTCTGTTTCCCTCTGCCATTGTTAAAGACTTCTGAGATTACATTGGGACCATGGAATAACAGACTATTCTCAATATTTAAAGGGCATCTGATTAGCTACCCTAATTTCATCTGCAACTTTAAATCCTTTTGCCATGTAATCTCACATATTCCCAGCTTCCAAGGATTAGACATGGACATCTTAGAGCAAAAAGTGAGGGAAAATTACTACACCTGCCATAACCTTATCAAACTTAATCCCCAAAACATTCCTTTATTAAAAAAATGTTGTTCTACAAAATATTTAGCAATATCTGTTATTTCAAAAACTGGTAATGTAATTGAAGTATTACAACAATGGCATTATATCTATGTGTTAGGCCAATAATTAACTTGAACAGATACTGGCCAACCATATCTATAATATCAAAAATATATAGAAGCAATGCCACAGTAATAAAAATATCAATCAATTTGCTGAAAAAAATTATGCCAATTTGGGGGCGGGGGAAAACAATGCTGCATAAATGGTATGGACGTAGTAGTATTTTTCTATTATTGAATCTCAAAACACTTTGCTAATTTGAATTCATTAAGTCTTCTAAAAAGATAGTCCATTCCCTGCAGGTTGGGTCTCACTCAAAACTCAAGTTCTTCTTCCTACATTGATGTTGAACTTCAATTAAAACTAAATTTCTAGTGAACATTTGCATCATTTGAGATGCTTGTTGAAAATTCAAAGAGCAGAGCTCCTTGACAAAATTTCCTATAGCAAGAGTCAGTGTTGGGTGGACCCCTGAGAAAATCAGGAGAGTGGGAGAAAACAAACTACAGCTGCACTTGGATGTCACCCTGCATGCATGCTTAGTCAATCAATCTGTCATGCAGAATAAGGATCCTGAAAAACATTGTCTAGGAAAAGTGTGACACACTTCTCTGGACTATGTAAATCTGCCTGGGTGTGGCAAAATGGACAAGAAAATATATGGTTCACATGGCATTCTTATTCTGGGAATTAAGAGTGGGCACAGTGGCACATGCCTGTAATCCCAGGGGTTTGGAAGGTTGAGACAGGAGAATCGCCAGTTCAAAACCAGTCTCAGCAAAAAGCAAGGCGCTAAGCATTTCAGTGAGACCCTGTCTGTAAGTAAAATACAAAATAGGGCTGGGGATGTGGATCATGGTCGAGTGCCCCTGAGTTCAATCCCCAGTACCCTCCAAAATAAAGAGTAGCTAAGAATGTAAGTTCTAGATACAAATTGCCTTTATTGAACCACATCTCTTCCATCTACTGCTTGAGTGATCTTCATTGCAAGTTACCCTGCTTCTTTATGCCTCAATCCTGGTTCTGTGCAGAGTGCCTGGGACACAGTAATTCATACCAGTTTTTATAATTTAAAAAACATTTATAGGATTATTATTATATGCTATCTTTAAATAATTACATGCAAATAACCAAATTTTAGTGTAAAACCCAATTCATCTCAACTCACTGTCCTTTTGTTTTACCATAAACTGCTCAAAACCTGAAAGAATATAGACTTTTGATGCATGAGGCTCTCCTGCAAGAAAAGGTGACAGGTTAATTAGTTAATAATCATTTTTTAAAAGCTCAGTTTGCACAGAAAGCTATGTTAAAAGCAGTGAAGAGCATTATCATTCAAATTGAATAGAGATGTGCTAGGAGTATATATTGCTCAATGGCATGGTCAGGGGGAATAGCAATTAATAGAAGGCTTCCTACAGGAATTGAGTTTTGAGCAAGATAAGGATAGATTAACTCTCACTAAGAGAGTTGATATGTGGGAGGCTTCTAAGTGGGGAAGAATAACCTGGTAAGGGTGGAGAACTGGGAATTAAATGGTCATGAAGTGGCTACTACATACCTCAAGACTCCAGATAGCAGTAGATGGGTTGAACAAAGAAAAGAAGTGAGGTCCAAGGAGAAAATATCTCCCTGCTCTAAACCCTCCAACTTCAATCATTGAAGTTCACTTATGCACAAAAATGTGCATCATTGATAGAAAACCTCCAGTTTCTAAAATGAGGGTATTCTGAATTTCTCGGAAAAATAAGTAAAAATTGTTACCATAAGGGAGGTCATTAATGATTATTGCTGCCCAAAGTTTAGTTATTTCTATGGCTGAACAAAGAACTCAAGGAAGAAGTATGAGAATTAATTATATCTTCCTGCTTTTTAAAAATATTTTTTAGTTGTCAATGGATCTTTTATTTTATTTATTTATGTGCAGTGCTGAAGATCGAACTCAGGGCCTCACATATGCCAGGCAAGTGCTGTAACACTGAGCCACAACCCCAGCCCATCTTGCTGCTCTTTTAAGAATTTCTTAGATTCTTATTTTCCTGTACTATAAATCATGTAAACTTTAGAATACACTCACAATAATGAGTTTATAGGTAATGCCCTTGGAGTGTGATAGACTTGGGGGATAATGAATTCTGCTTCATTCCTTTCTCACTCATCCCAGATCACAACCAGCTCTACTTCTCATCAATGTTAAACTTGAACAAAAATCCATACAGTTTTAAAGAACCAGATGCCATGTTTATTTCTGAAGGAATTAGCTTCCTTAAAGAAGATGCAAAATTCCAAAAGAAATTGGGTTGGTTTAATTGGCAATCTCTAGGTTTGAAGTCAACAAAAATCCTAAAAAGCTTTTTACCTCCTATATTTCCATCCTGAATGATTTTTAAGACCAATAAAAACAAGGAGCTAAAAAAAAGAATAAAAATCAAGCCCTGCTCACTAAAAAAGACTTTCAAAATGTTCAATATGGCAAAAAGAAAAATACCGTTACAATTTTGGTAACAGAACGAATACTTTAATTTTAAACTAATGATATTGTATGAAATTTTCTTATATAATTGTCTTGTTTATAGGACAGGAGAATAAAAATTGACTCATGGCATATCTGAAATACATAAAAATGATATATACGGTGTCACCATATTTGCAAATTAAGTAATAAGGAAGTAAAGTATCGTAAGCCACAGATAGACACATTCCTACAAATTAAATGACTACATTAAAAGAATCCCACAAGCAAGCCACCTCTGGCTAGGGTAGTTTCTTTTATCACAATCTAGTTTCAATTTCATTAACCTTTGGGTCAGAGCCTCCAGAAAACTGTTGCTTATTTCTCAAAAGAAGAGATAAATGTGAAAAACAGGAACTGATCAAGGAGAAATTCAAGGAAGATGATGGAAGCTGCAATACAGCATTTAAATCTCCCCAAATCTTCCCCATAAGAACAGACACCGCAATTAGAACACTAAACTCATGAGCAATACTTACATCAAATGGTGACATTTCAGTGACTAAGATTTCATCCCAGGAACCTAAAAATATAACCAGGTAGAGATAAACCACCAGACCCATAGCCACAAGACCCACATGCTATCAGCTTCCATGTAGGAGGAAAGGGGAAGGAACAAAGAGTATCTTATGAATCCAACATCAGAAATCCCCCAAATGGCCAACAAGTACCCAAAGAAAAGCACAGGGACCAATATGAGGACACTGGCTGGGACTCAGAAGAGTTCTGCCTATGCCCATTTGTAGTGCAAGAGGTTCTCAGTGAGGAAAATCTGAAGAGGCCAAAGGAGCTTGGTTCCTAAAAACTCTCAAAACTAACCAGCCAATGATTTCTTCCAGGCCAAAGGCCATAGAAGACAGATTGCTTATAGTAGATGCCAATCAAGCAGAAAAGGGTAAAAGGGACAAAAAGAGAAGATTCAAATAAAAAGATAAAAAACAAAACTCACATAAATATGATTGATTTAGTCAAGCTCAACTCATCATGACCATTAAGATGAGCACCAGTCATCCAAATCTAATGCTTTTTCAATTTTTATCCATATTTTGTTATCAAGTGGGCAAAGACTGAGAACACTAAATAAAATAAAGCTTAAGAAATAAACAGAGGATCACATTTGAATGTAGTTTTTCCTCAACTGTAATATTCTTTGAGAAAAACAAATGGATAGGCTAAACACCACAGAATATTTAAATGTAATTGCATTTATTTTTATACTATAACATATAATAATAATAATCAACATTTACTCAGTGTTCCAGCTTTTCCATTCCAACAAGTATTGTCTCATTTAATCCTGATAATGACTCTCATAACTCCCATTTTAAAGAAGAACAAACTGAAACTAAGAAAAGTACAGCTAGTCTAAGGCAACACAGCTAATAATTGGAAGAACCAGAATTAAAATCCATATTTATTTGGTTCCAAATTCTATTTATTTGTTATTTATAATACAAACTCATAAAGTGACTTGATGTTGAAAATTAAAGCCTGGTATTAACAAATATAAATTCCAATGACAAGACTCTATACTTCACTGTATCTCTTAATAATTTCCATCTCCAAAACATGGTAAAGGAAAAAAATTCTTTGAGGTAACTATGTAGATTGGTCCCTTATGATAGTCAACCAATGATAGCATGTATCTATAGTTCTTTTGTAGCAGGAATGGGTGCTATTTCTCACTGCCGGGTTATGATACGTCTACTGCCTGTACTCAAATTTCAGTTCACTCCCATCTCCCATGCACATTTCTCCTATCACTCTAGAAATTACCTCCACTTAATTCCTATAGCTATAGCTACTGTGTGTAGCACATGGTTTAGGATATAATTATGTCCCAATTATAACAAGACCATTTGAAGTAACATGGGCCAAATTTACCCAACTTCCTGAAAAAACAAAAAAGTAAACAAACACATGAAACAATGGTTTGTCAAGACACTGGATAGCAGGCAAAGACCCCTGAAAGACAAGAACAAGGTGCCAATTTACCACCTTAAAAGAGTTTCCAGTCTATGGCTCCAAAAGAGGGAAAACTCTACAAGTCCAGCTTACTCCCTGAGTTGAGGGGACAGTGCTGAAAGTCTGGGAGAGCAAAGTAGCTAGAATTTGAAAACAAAGGACAAATATGAGACATTTTCACAGAGGGAGGACTCCTCAGAGCTTCAGAGATCTTTCCAAAAGCTTGTCAGGGTACCAATTTATACATCAATGTGCTTTCTTTCTCTTCTTTTTCTTAATAGACTTTACTTTTTGGAGCAATTTTAGATTCACAGTAAAATAGTAGAGAGTTCATAGTCAACAAATTTGTGAAAGATAGAGAATTTTGCAGAAAGAGCATCAACTTTTCAACATATGATGTTGTAGTAACTGGATATCAGCATGCAAAAAAAGAAAAAAGGTAGTGTGGGGAGGACTTTGGCCCGTACCTCACACTGTGTGCAAGAATTAATTCAAAATGGATCATTAGCCTATACGTAAAACATGAAACTATGAAATTTCTAAAATTTAGGAGAAAATCTTCATGACCTTGAATCTTAGATGAGACCAAATACACTGTTCATAAAAGAAAGATACAATACATTGAAAGACTGCTAATTGGATGAAAAGACAAGAATGCAAATCACTTAACTGAGAAAGTACTTGTATTAGGAATACATAAAAACCTCTCAAAACTGAGTAAAAGGGGGAAAGTGGGCACATGGTTTGAATAGTTACCAAAGAAAAAAGATAGATGGACACTAAACCCATGATAGCATGTTCAACATCATTAGCTTTTAGGGAAGTACAAATTAAAGTCACAATGAGATGTATTTTGCAACTGTTAGAATGAATAAAATTTAAAAGGTAGATATAAAAAAGGCACAAGGAAACTCTTGAAGGATATAATGTTATTATCCTGATTGTGATGACAGTTTCACATGTTGTGAATATGTCAAACCTATCAAATTGTACACTATACAACAATTTTACACTTTCATAGCAATTTATTATATATCAATTGTTCATCAATAAAACTTTCCAAAAATAATTATTATGTTTAGAAAAACTAAATTACAAGACAAGAATAAGAAGACAGGACAATATCATAAGTTAATTTTTTCCTAGTAGAACTGTAAGGAAATACTACACACTTACACAATACAATGAATACATGTATCTATGTCCCTATAGATAACATCTGGAAGATATGATGCCTGCATTTTTAAAAATTTTTCCTATGTCTAAATAAAATATAAGTAATTTTACGTATTTATGAATGACAACACCAAAATAGATTCTAAATGTTTTCAAAAAACAGTCAAATGAGGACAAAAATAATGGAGAGAATAAAATTTAGCAAATCTGATGTGCAAAAACAAGTTAAATAGCATTATAAGAAATCCCAGAGAGAAATAATGCCTTATCAGACAAAATTCTGCTAAGCATGATTTGAAGGATGGCTCATATTTTATCCCACCATTTTTATCTAATAGTCTAAAATTACATGTCTAAATATATACTTTTTCCAACTTCTAAAAATATTTTTTACTTGTTGTTAATGGATCTTTTATCTTTCTTATTTATTTATTATTTATTTGTATGTGATGCTGAGAATTGAACCCAGGACCTCACACATGCCAGGCAAGCACTCTACCACTAAGATACAAGTCCAGCCCTCCAAATTTTTTTTTTAAATCTTGTGTAGAGACTGAATTAAATACCTGATTCTGATATAATTAAGTAATCATTCATATTTGGAAAGTACCAAAAAATCAGTTGAAATTTCAAGGTCTTCAAAAAACAAAAATGAGGAATGCTTTAGGGTTTTCTTTTTTCAAATAGGAAAAGAAGAGTTGTTACAAGCTGTACACTAACCTCATTAGTGTACCCAATAAAGAAAAAAATCTTGATATGTTTCCCTGTGTCCAATGGGTTTAGGAAGACTTGTAATACAGTAACTGCTTTTTCAAATTGGACCTTAAAGTTTTGCACGCTTACTTCTACTTGGAAATACTTCAAGTTTGAATGCAGGTTTGCCAGCCTGAAGTAATGGAAAAGGCACATGGATTGTTAGCCTGATCAGTCAGTATATCAAATTAGGTAACGTGAGTTTAGCACACTACCATCCTTCACTTAAAATGGGGTGATTACACTAAAGAATGTCTGTTATCCCCATTTTGTGACAGCATGCTTTCAGCACCATGGACAGTCACAATACAAGATTTAAGAGCCATTAATAATGAGATGGTTATTATGGGACCTGCTCAATCGGGTATTCCTCAATTGTCTGCTTTGCCAAAAACTTGGTATGTTTTAGTTATAGATATTAAAGATTGTTTTTTTTTTTTCAATTGATACAGAAGGTTGTATATGTCCTTCCGCTAATTGTTGTTTGACCAGGTCATGGGCTGCTTGTATCTTTTCTTTAGTCAGGGGCCACTGAGGAACCCATACTGGTCTTTCTGATTTCCAAGTAATTTTTATTGTCTCAGTGACCCTTTCTGAAAATCCAACCCATGTCTGTCCGTTCCTTGATCTATTTGTATTGGTGCTGCTATACCTTGTTCTTGTTTTTCTAATCTTTTTCCTTTCCTAAAAGCTTGTCTAGTCGTAATAGTGGGTTCATTTTGGTTGATGTTATTTGTTAATGTCAAACCTAATTGATCTAGGACATCTCATCCCCATAAATTTATGGGAAGATGATCCAATACATATGGCTGTATAGTTCCTTCACATCCTTCAGGATCCTTCCAATCTAATACCATTGCACTTCTATGGGGATTAGTCACCACTTCTAGGCCTCGAAGCGTTTGAGAGGCTTGTTGTAATGGCCAATGTTTTGGCCATTCTTGATGAGAGATGATGGTAAGGTCTGCACCTCTATCCAGTAGCCCATTAAATTCATGTCCTTGAATATTTAGTTTTAGCATCGGGTGAGAATCTAAATTTAAAGAAAGCATAGCCCAATCTACACCTGTGGAGCCTAATCCCTTGGAACCTCTTTCTATAGAACGACTGGAAAATTTATCATGTAGGCTGGGTATTATTAGTAACTGTACTATTCTATCTCCTGGTGAAATTACTGATATACCCTTTGGAGAACTGGCTATAATTTTTATTTCACCTTCATAATCAGGATCAATTACCCCAGGACTTATCATAATTTAATGATTAGGAAAAGAATATTGAACCCAAGGAGAAGGGCCAGATTGTTTCAAAGTTGTAGCAAAATTTCAGTTTTAATATTTCAAGTTAATGTGGTATTTAAAGTAATAAGGAAATTTTTCCATTTCAGTTTTTGTAACACTTTTCAAAATAATGAACATCTTAAAATACAACAGAAACTATTTGTCTTGAGAAGAAAATCTCTATATTTATTATCTAAATGTTCAAATTAATAGTGATTGAAGGTTTGTACAGAAAATGCTTTAGGATATAAGTCCACACCAAAAACATATTAAAAAGTAAAATAAAAGTGTATTAAAGTTTATGCTACTGTGCTCTTCAAAGGAATGATACTAGCAAATTTAAAAGAATGATTTCAACTCCATCAACCTACAAAGAAAAATACAAATATATTTAATCAATTTAAACTATGTTAAATTTACTATTATAACTTTTTTCCATATTTTATTGGTGCATTATAGTTGTACATAACAGTGAAATTTTTGTTACATATTTTTAAATGCACACAGTACAATAATATAATTTAGCCAATATCATTCCCCAGCCTTTTCCCTTCCCTTTTCCCTCCTCTTGGTCCCTTTCCCCTAATTATTTCCTTTCAATTTTCATGAGAACACCCCTTTTTCCTTTTTTCTCTCTAGCTTTCACACATGACAGAAAAGATGACCCTTGACTTTCTGAGTTTGGCTTATTTTGTTCAACATAATGCTGCCAAGTTCTGTCCATTTTCCTGAGAATGACATAATTTTATTTTTGATGTCTAAATAATACTTCATTGTGTATATATATCACATTTTCTTTATTCATTCATCCATTGTCAGGCACCTAGACTGGTTCCATAATTTGGTTATTGTGAACTGTGCTGCAATAAACATGGGTATGTATCCTTAGAGTATTCAGACTATAAATATTCTATAAAAATTCTTTAGGATTAAATACTAAAGAGTGGTTTATCTGGGTTACATGTCTAGTCTTTTGAGGAACGTCCATACTGACTCCATAGTTCTTGTACTAATTTACAACCCTACCAACGAGATAAAAGTGTTCCTTCTCCCCCACATCCTTTCTACTATTTATTATCAGTATTCTTCATAATTGCCATTCTAACTGGAGTGAAATGTAATCTCAGTGAAGTTTTGATTTTTATTCCCCCTAGTTGTAAAGATGTTGTACATTTTTTCATATACTTATTGACCATTTGTATTTCTTCTTTTGAGAAGTGTCTGCTTATTTCATTTGTCCATTTATTAACTGGACTATATTTATTTTTTGAAGGATAAGTTTTATGAGTTCTTTATACATTCTAGACATTAATCCTCTGTCAGAAAAGGTAGTAGCAAAGATTTTTTCCCAGTCTGTGGGTCTCTTCTCATTCTTTTTAAAAATGTGTGTGTGTGTGTGTGTGTGTGTGTGTGTGTGTGTGTGTGTGTGTCTTAATGGACCTTTATTATTTGTTCAATTTATTTATATGCAGTGCTGAGAATTCAACACAGCGCCTCACATATGCTAGGAAAGCACTCTACTTCTAAGCCACAATTCCAGCTCTCTCTTCTCATTCTTAATTGTTTCCTTTGCTGTGCAGAAGCTTTCAAATTTGATGTCATTCCATTTATCAATTTTTAGTATTATTTCCTGAGCTTTAGGTCCTACTGAGAGAGTCATTGCCTATGCTTATATGTTGGAGTATTGACTCTATATTTTCTTCTAACAATTGCAAAACTTCTGGTCTAATTCTTAGGTCTTTGATTGATTTTGAGTTGACTTTTGTACTGGTCAAAAGACAAGGATCTAGTCTCATCCTTCAAAGTATGGATAACCAGTTTTTGCAGCACCATTTGTTAAAAAAAGGCTATCTTTTCTCCAAAATATGTTTTTAGTGACTTTGTTAAAGATCAGATGACTATATATCTACATGGGTATGTCTCTGTGTCTTATATTCTGTATCATTGGTCTATGTGTCTGTTTCAAAGTCTGTACAATGCAGTTTTTATTACTATAGCTCTGTAGTATGATTTGAAGTATGGTACTGTTAATGTCTCAGCATTGCTCTTTTGGTTTAGGATTACTTGAGCTATTCTGGGTCTTTCATTCTTCCATATAAAATTTATATAATTTTTCCTAGTTCTGTGAAAAAAATGAGGGTATTGATGGTATTGCATTTAATCTGTAGGCCACTTGTGGTAATGCAGCCATTTTAACAATATTAATTCTCCATATCCATGAACATGGAAGATCTTTCAATGATTCTTTAAACTTAGTTTTTTTACAACCCTCTTTGATTCCAATGATTCTTAAATTTTGCCTTTTAATTATGCCCCAGAGTTCTTGTATATTCTGATCAGAGTTACTTATTTTCTATTCTTTAATACCTTCTGAATGTTCAAGGCCAACCACTTTGTCTTCCAGCTCTGAGATTCTGCCTTTATCATGGTCTACTTTATTAGACTTTCAGCTGAACTTCTTGATTTATTGTGCCTTTCATTTCCAAGATTTCTGTTTGCTTCTTTTTCAATGCCTCTATATCTTTATTGAATTTCTCATTCATAATCTGTACTTACTGACTTAATTCATTAAGTTGTTTTTCTGTTTTTCTTGGAATTCATTAATCATCTTATGGTCATTCTTTTGGATCTTTTAATCTGGTATTTCATTCATTTCAATATCTTTTGAGTCACTTCCTGATGAATTATGAATATTCAGAAGTTTGATGTTACCTTGTTTTTTCATGTTTCTTATATTCCTATGTTGGGTTTTATGTATCAGTTGAGATAGATTTTTCTACCACTCTTATGTATGGGCCCTTTTAAGGTACAACTTTCTCTTGAAAGTGAAATGTTCTGGAATATCAGGTTGTTGTAAATTTTTTAATATATTTCAAAGTGGGTTTTGTAGCATAGATTCACTGCTAGTTCTTTAGTGATAATTATTCTATTTTGATAGAGTGTGTATTGTGTCCAAGCTTGAGGATCTCACTTTCTCTGTAGGTCTCATAAAAGTAGGGTTCTTTCTGAATATCAGGCAATTATATACATCAGATTATATGTGATACACCTTCTGAGATTGCTCCTCTAGACTTAACCACTCTATATTCTAAAAGGTATGTGAGTAATCTAAATTGAGACTTTTTATAAGTGTGGTATTCATAGCCTTTGTGTTATTTCTCTCAGCTTTTTCTGTAGAAATGGGTATTCTTATGTAAGACCTGGAGAGTTCCCCCCATTCTTATTTGGGGCCTAGTCATTGGTTTGGGGTTTTTGTCTCCCCAATTCTTGGTATTAAAGTATTATTGAAGTTTGGGTATGGCTAATTTGTGTGTAGACCAAGGTATGCTGTCTTTTGGTTGGGGTGTGTCGCATAGCAGAAGTCTCTACACTGTGAACTGGTAGTGTCCCAGTAGAGACCCAGCACCTCACAGCAAAGGGGGAAACAAAGAACAGTAACAACAGCCACAAACAAGATGCAGCATTAAAAGATACTATGTATATATGAATATAAATACACATATTTTGTGCTTACTTTGACATCTACAGTTCTAATTACCAAAAAACAGGAATGGCAGGGTCAGCAATTGCTAATAGCAACAACAATAAATAGCCATGAAATAAATCTGGCATTAAAGTAAAAATCAAGCAGACATCAACTATGCCATCCACAATACTAATAAACATGATGATGTGAACTGTGGGGGCAGGCATTATTAGTTCTAAAAAACTGATAAAAAGTCAGTTCATTAAAAAAAAAAGAAAATGGGGTAAGAAGGCAAAAAGAATGAGTAGAATGTTCAAAATATAAACAGAGAGAATGCAGAAGAGATGTAACAAGTGATGATTATAAAGAAGATGATCATATCAGCTGCATTCAGGGTGGTATACCTAGACAAAAGGCAGAATCAAATAAATAAGCAAAGAGATAAAGGAAATATGACTTTTAGAGGGAGAATAAAAGAGAGAAAAAGAAAACAAAACAAAAAACGCTAACCCTCAAAAGATAAAACAAAAATAACAGACAAAAATGAGGAAAAAAGAAGCAAATGTATATGTGGGCATGTATACACACACACACACACACACACACACATACACACACACACACACACACATACACACATAAACCAATAAGCACAGCAAGAAAACTCCAAAACGAAGGAGGGGGAATTCTTAATAAAAAATGAAAAAATTGCCTCCACTGGGGTGGTCAAACTGTTGACAAAGATGGATATTAAATGCCTATGACACGTTGCCCTTTCTGTTTCTTCTTGGGCTATGTGCCACTGACAGAGAGCAAGAGCTGGAGGTTGTTAACGCCCTTCTCTTTTTGCGTTGCTCACCAAGCTGTCAGCTGGAGTGGCCTGCAAGTAAAGCTAGTTGAAATAGCTCTTCTGCCCAGTCTAAGGTAGGATGAAATGGGAAGTCAATTGGAGTTTTTATCTGGACAGATTGATCGATGCCCTCCCAGGGCAGGGCTGATGCAGAGTTCTAAATGGGAAGTTCCAGCAGCTAGGATTTAGCTCTGATCAGACCCTTGGGTGGCCTTTACTCCAGAGAAATAAATTAGATCAACACACATCTAGGCAGGACAGGTGCCCATTTCCACTGGGCATCTGGATCTCAGGGGCCTCCCAATCCTACCTGTGGGTGGGAGGAGCCAACCCTCCTCAGGTCTCACACGCTCCATTGCCCACAAAGAAGGCCTTCCCAAGTTCAGTCCCTGAGTACAATAGCACTCACCTGTCCAGTTCCTGGACCCTCTTCAGCTAGTCCCATGAGCTGCAGGCTCAAATGGAAAGCGAGTTGGACTCTCCTCCAATCTCTGACTTGAATCAGATTGGGTACAATCTTCTCTGTGCCTGTTTCACTGACATTCTGCTAGGTACACCCTAAGCCACTTGGTGGGTGCTGCCAGGACAGTCTGGCAATGTTTGCTATGATCTCCTGGACTCCAGAGCAGCAAACTGCGGTGTGGCCCCCTCAGGATGGCTCCCACCTCGGGTCTCTTTTTGCCAGTGGAGAAACAGAGCCATATTCAAACATCAGCTCGCTGTGCAGCCTCTGGATCTATTAAATTCAGCTGCTTTTCTGTTCTGTGGGTTTTTCCATGCCAAATTTGTTCATTGTGTTTCTCTGTTTATGTTACCCCTTTGCTCTGCAGTGAACTGGAACGGCTGCCAGCCCTGGCTGGGTTCCAATGTACTCTTTCTTGTCCTCTGTTTGAAATACTCAAATTTCCGTCTCTGTGAGAATTTGACTGTTTGATATTGAATGTTAGTCAACCATCTCTGTCACCCACCTCCTTGAAGCTGTACTCCTGCTGCTTCAACCCTGAGCCACAAAGCAACTAGAAATGCAGCCTTCTTCTAATCTACTATCTTGGATATTCTAGATTATTAAATTTACAATTAATTTCACCTCAAAACATTTTAGAGTCCAGTGCCTTCCACAAAAAAGCAGGGGGTGTGCAAATCACATTATGGATGCTAACACTCCCTCTCACTCACCCCAATACTTGAAAACAAATGGAATCAGAGTTAATATGAAATTCAGATCATAAGGCCTACACGGCCAAAGAGAAAGAATAAAGGAATCAGCATAAAAGCATCTTATATGTACATTAATAGTTGTTAATTATAATCATTTATATCCTTCAATACAAACACTCAAGGAGCAGGGTGTAATTAAAGTCTCCTGAGAGATGATGAAGATGGTGGAAGAGGAAGGTTGGTATAAAAGTGATGACATTCAATTGAGTATTCATTCTATAAACCTGCTATCTGAAAAATATTGCTAGGTTCTGGGAATAAAACAATGAAAAACAAATAGATACAGTTCTATCTAACACCAAAATTCTTTCTGGGACAATAACTTCACATTCACAGAGGCATGAAAGGCCCAGAGTGAGTTCAGAGATAACAAGAAAGCTTGTTGGACCTCTTCAGGGAAATAGCTTTCTACTTGCACAAGGCAGAGGGGAAATAGAAAAAAATAAAAGAGCTAGCTGTACACTTTTACAAGTGGGAGTTTTCCCAGTCCTTACCATAGACCTATGTAAACAGTGACCACCTACTCCTGCAACCTGGTGAGTCCTGCAACCTGTCAGATTTGTGTTCTTCCACATTGGGGTCAAATTTGGAAGGGAACAAATTTGATAAAATGAGTAATAAAGAGGCATTGAACACTCTGTCTTCTTTGGAGAAAGTCATGATCACAATACAACTTTTACAAGTGGGTAAACATATACTTGCCTGTTATCTTTTCAACAGATCCTTTTCTTAGAAAACTTCACCATTCAAAAGATAATCAAGCCAGCTGATATTAAAAAACCCATTTATGATGCTTTAAAGGGAATGGTATGTATTTGCATTACACAGAGGCAAACCTGGTAGTTTAAATTTCTTAAATAAGTATGTGAAAAAGTAATGTGAATCCTTATTCAGGAAGAAGAATCCTAAGACAATCTTAGTGCATTGCAACAATGCTAGGGAAATCAACACAGTTAACTGGTGTGAGTCCCATTGTTATTGATCATTACCAAAGTATGAAAACGGTCTCCAATAAAAAGCTTATGTTTATTAATTTTCGAGATTTTATGCACAGGAAAAGTGATGATGCTTTCATAGCAAAATTGATTTAAGCCATCATGTTATTGATTTGTTTACCTAAAGAGTTTCACTTTTTAATTTATTAAAAGAGAGAATATTGAATTGATAATCTAATTTTTTAATATGCAAGCCTAAATAGAAAAGAATTATCACCATCCTCACATGCTATGTATAGTACAGTAATACTCCTAACACATATACCATCTAGCCCAGAAAGTACAACAGATTAGACTGAACTCTGTTTCTTATTTCTAAAATACTACAAGAATACCTATTGTGGTTTCATTTGTTTATTTTTCAAATATTAGCCAAGCACTTATCATTTCCCCTGCCTACCATGCAAAGGTATAGAAGAGACCATGAAAGAAATGTAAGTTTTCACCCTTGACTTCAGGGATTTATCTTATAATTGAAGAAGTTATCTAATAGGTTCTCCTACCAGATGACTTAAGCAGAAAATTTTACTATTTATTTTTCAATTTGAATATAATCTCTATTCTTTTTCCCTTGCATTACGTTGCTATTATCTTAAGGGCAAAAGTATTGACACCTTCCATATAATAAGTACTCCAATTCTCAGGGTACACACACCATATACACAATAGAAGATAAAATGTTTTTTTACTGATATGAAACAGTGAAGAAAAACCAGTTCCCTGGAAACCCTCTTAATAACAAAATATATTCGGAGTTTGGGATGGGATTCTTTTTTGAGTGCTTGTATAATTCATAATTCAATGAATTATACAAACAAATTTATACTCAGCACAAGTATAAATTATACTTTCTACAATTAAAAATACTATGCAGCAAAAAAAGATGCCCTTAGAGCCAGACAAAGTAGTGCACACTTGTAATTCCAGTGACTCCACACGGTGAGGCAGGAGAACACAAGTTTGAGTCCAGCCACAGCAACTTGGCAAGGCCCTAAGAGATTTAGTGGAAACCTGTCTCGAAATAAAAATTAAAAAGGAATGGTGATATAGCTCAGTGGTAAAATGTCCCCAAGTTTAATCCTCAACACACACACACACACACACACACACACACACACACACACACACTTCCCTTACAAATAAATAAATTTAAAACAGTGTGAACATCTTCATATTGGTTTGTTCATCTACGGTGATGTGACAGATGATTTATTGTAAAGTGAAATTCACCATTTGCACTTAATTTCCTTAAAAAAAAATCAAAACCCTTAACACCACCCTTAATACCACCCTTAAGCACATACTTCTAGTTAACTGCAAGCTGACCAATGAAAGTCAAATTCATGTATTTTATGTAACAGAAACTAAATTTAGCCACTTTTAGCAATAAAACAACAAGAGTCAGAAAATATGATTCAAGACCCAGATCTGTTAGTTGCTATGGTCTGAATGTTAACTTCCTCCAAAATTCATATTGAAATCCTCACCCCTAATGTGATAATATTAGGATTCGGGGACTTTGGGAAGTGATCTGGTCATGGGAACAGAACCCTCATGAAGGAATTAATGGCCTTACAAGTGAGGCTTAAGAGAGGTCTTTCTTGCCTTCCATCAGGTGAGGTGAGTGAAAGAGTGGTTGTCTAACAGGACACTTTGAATCTGTTGGCACCTTGACCTTGGCCTTCTCCAGAATTGTGAGAAATAAATTTATTCTGCTTATAAACCACAAGTCTATGGTATTTTATTATTACAGCCCAAAGAAACTAGTCATCTGATCTTGGGCCCTTGGCTAACTTCTTGAGGAGTCAGATTCCTCACTTGCACACTAAGAAGTTGAGATACAGTGCTGTTTGTGCCACTCCATCTCTACAGGCTCTGTGTTCTAAGACTCTGCCATTTAATGAAGCTCTACTAACATTCCCATTCAACCCAAATGCCATTCCATTTAACCACAAATCACAATCAACACAAGCTACATCATTACATATCATTCTTATGAATTTATCTTGTGAATTCACCCACCTTTATGTGTACATGCAATGAGGCAATCAACATTTTTGTGAATGGGCAGAATTTTTTTATAAACCAGTAATTCAGAAGTTCATTTTGATCTTTCAAGAGGAAATTGCTATTCTTTCTTTATCATTCAGGGATCTGATTGAAAATATATGACATATTCACATTAGGTTATTTAAGGAAGGTTTAATAGGACTTTTGACTATTTACAAAGATGTAGGCAGGGTGTAGGAACATTACCAGACATGATGTAAATATCTTGGGGATAGTAACATGCCCAACTACCAGCCCTAAAATGTCAAGAAAAGGGAGAGCCACAGGAAGCTGGAAACAGAGAGGCTGGTGGGAAAGGCCACCTCATAGGGGCTGTGATCTTAAGAAGAGAAACAGAGATAGGCCAAGGTGACCCCACACAGGGAGTTGAGGTAATAAATGTTTTGCCTTCACAATCCCTGTTCCCGCCAGTCTCTGCCCATTGCTTTTCATTGATCCAGACCAATTACCAACTAGACCAATTACCAACTGAGCCTGAGACAACCCTGATGGTGTATTTCATACAGATTAGATTTCTGGAGCTTGAAGTGTAGAAAGGTCAAGAACTGGAGAGGTGAAAGAAAACTCAACACAATCTTCTTCCCTCTACTTTGAAGTAGGATAGATTCTCAAAGAGTTATACTGTTGCCTCTTTACCTAAAGCTTCTTTGATGATGTTACCAGCACAAACTGCTTATCCAGTGAGATTATGTAATGTGCTGGATCCTTTCCAAATTCTGATTATGTATTTCATGTTCAAATAATCTTCATTCTAACACCAAGAACCCGTTAGAGCCCTGTAATGTAGTCATTTAGGATAATTTTAGATCTCTACAGGATTTCACAAATATAAACAAACCAATTGCCTCAATTGGAAGAAATGTCAATGTTAGTAAAGATTGATTTTCTATATTCTTTTTTCTCTAATTAGTTGCTTTGGCCTTCAAAGGGTTGCATCAAAAAAAAAAAATAAAGCCACAATGATTTCTCTGATTAAATAGCTCCAGCAAACCAGAAAGGTTGACACACAGCATTTTAACTCTTTGAGGGGTTATGTATGTAGAGTCATGACAAGCTACTACAGATAGTGCTCAAACACTTAGCAGAATAAAAGTGCATAGAAGGAAAGACTCCAAAAGGAGAACTTACTTCCAACTTCTAGTTTAGGAAAGACAAGGAGTACATCCATCAATGTGGAAAGAAAGATATTGCTAATTGTGTGCTTGCTAGCATTTGCCAGGCACTGGTACTTTCCACACCATAACTTATTTAATATGCTTACAGCCCAGTGAAGTATTTTTATTTAGAACACTTTATATATGAGGAAAGAAATTCACATTACAAAGCAAAATCAGAAATCCAATCGTTTTAGATTTAAAAAGTTTTAACAACTGGATGCAACCTCAGATATAATTGCACTTTTTTTTGCTGTTTTCAATCAATCTGGAAAAGTATAATATCTTCTTAAACTGACTCCTCCTTTTGAAAAAATACTTTAAGTGGTGTCACAGCACTTGGAAGTGTGTTAGGAAGTGACGAAGCCCATGTGGTCTTCACCCTGGACCAGTCTTGGTGATTTTCACCACACCTCAGCTCTGAATAGGTCTGTGTTTTTTCTGCTTAGAAACAAGCACCATTAATTAAACTTGGGGCAGAGACCACACCTTGTTCCTTTTGTATTTCTTACAGCATCATGCACATACGTAGGACATGTGATTGGGAATAAATAAATACTGTTGAATGAATAACTAGCCTAACACAGTATGCAGTGGGCAAGAGAGTTTAGAAAGAAAAATAAATGCTGATTTACTAACCCAGAGTCAGCTTTTGTATCACTATAACCAAAAATCCTAACAAGAACACCTTTGAGGAGGGAAAGTTGGTTCATAGTTCAGACATTTAGTCCATAGATGGCTGAGTCCATTGCTCTGGGCCTAAAGTGAGGCAGTGTGGAAGGGTGGGGCAGAGGGAAGCTGCTTAGGACATGATAGCCAGGAAGCAGAGACAGGGAAAGAAGGAGGAGACACAGGGAAGATGAACTCTTCCAAGGCATGTACCCAGTGACCCACCTCCTCCAGCCATGCCCACCTGCCTACAGTTACCACCCACCCAGTCCATTCAAACTAGGAGGGGCTGATGAGGTCACAGCTCACAATCTAATCATTTTACCTCAAATGGTCCTGCATTAACACAAGAGCTTTCAGGAGACACTTCATATCCAAACCATAACATCCAGGAAAAAGAAATCAAACCAACCTTCTATTACTGTTAGCTGCTACTCTGCTTATGGGAAATCTATTTGATTTTCATGTAGGCCAAGGACAAAGTACACAGTAGATGCTTTCTTTTGGACCTTTCTTTTTCCTGTCACACATCTACTCAATATCTACCCTCAAAACAATTAATACAGAAGAATATAAATGAAAATCAAGTCCAATTATGAAGTAGAAAATAAAAGAAAAAAATAAGAAGAAAAGTAACATCTAATATTAATTATGTACCAGTCATAATGCTTAACATTATACCTATTTTTTCTCATTGAATTCTTAAAGTAACTACTGTTCCCATTTTACAGATGAAGACACTATAACTTAGGGATGTTAAGTAACTTACCTATGGTCACACAAACAAGCAGCAGCAAATGACAGGGTAGAGATTTGAACTTAAACTCTAAAAGATAACCATTCAAGGAAATCTTAGTGAAATTGGGAAGTGCCACACCTTTACTTTGGAGATGCCTGAGTCATCATGGAGATGACTAATGTGCATGCATCTCAGTTATCTCCTTAAATTGGTGAGGGCACCATAACTAACACCTAGGTTGCCCTAGAAAGAGTGGGAGAACTTGGGAACAAAAGACAGAGTTGAGGTCCCAGCTCTATCACTATCTGGGAGTGGTTATCTCAGGATACATGCTTTTCCTCTCTGAACCTCAGCTTCTAAATCCATGAAATGGTAATGATTCATGTTTCAAAAGCTATAAGAGGATTTGTCTAAAGTGCTTCAAAATCTATAAAGCACTGTTCCATAAAATCTGTTGATTATTCTCTTCCATTGATGATACTCTCAGCCATCAGCACCACAGCAGACCCTAAAACAAACTCATGGACAGTCACCTCAAACTGCTGTACCTTGGGAATGATTTGTATAGAGAGAAAAATATAACTATTCTCCCAGGTACTCTTCACACAGTGACATAAGAAAATCAAAGGAAGAGATGGGAATACCTACAATGACAAGTGGTATTTACATGAATATTGAAGGTCAAAAAGATTTGTGAATAATTTTGGAAATAAATCATCAAAGCTCCTCCTACTTGTTACCGTATTCATCTGCAAGGCCAGAAATAAGGAAGCCCTTTACTAATGATGTCTCTTCTATAAGCAATAACAATATTTTATGGCATGTAGGCATAACCTGCATTGTATTTGAGATATACCTTCAACCTGTATTTGAGATAGTTTATTGTACTACTTTATGATTTTCAAAGTGTCTTATTGCAATAATTTCAATCAGTGACACTTTTGTAGTGCTTATTGTGTATATATAAGATATACAACCTGAAATTTTGATATGCATAGTGAAATTGTTACTGTGTTAAAGCAAGTTAGCATAGCCATCATCTTACATAGTTACCCTTGTGTGTGTGTGTGTGTGTGTGTGTGTGTGTGTGTGTGGCAAGAGCATCTAAAATCTATTCTCTTGGAAAAATCTCCAAAACAATACACTAAAATATTAACCATAGTCTTTATATTGTACATTAGATCTCTAGACTTGTTCATCCTACAAATCTGCAACTTTGCATTCTTTGACCTTCATCTCTTTATTTTCTATTGACCTCGGCAACCCCTAGTAACCATTATCCTATTAAAAAGTAAGACATACACATAAAAAGGTGGTAAAATATTTTTATCCTCTGCAAGACTAGTTAGGTAATTTTAGATCCAAACTATTTTCCAACAAATAATATTTCTTAATTCCCTGCTCCCTGGTTTGGTGTATGTATGTGCCTATGTGTGTTTGCCTACAAATAGGATAAAATAATTTCCTACAGTTTTTCTATATAAGGTGCTTTGGTGAATTCTAGATGACTATTATTAGTGTTTATTGTCCATCAACTCTGCTAAGTGAGAGCATATTTCTTAGTCACTATAACCCAAAGCAATTCCAAATCAAAGATGCAAATCCCAGATAAGACAAGAAAAGTTCCTGCATTTATCTAGGAAGAAATCACACATAAGGGAAGCCTGCGCAATGTGCAGAGAGAAGGAGCTGCATTAACTTGGAACCCCAGAGGGTCCGCCCAGCTGCTTGGACATACAAACCTGGCACTGAGCAAGTAGACTCTTAAAAATCACAGTAGGCATCAGGAGCACTCACCCAGCCATCTGACTCACCCGCAGCATCTGGGCATGAGAAAATTGTATTTCCAAAATCCCTCTTCCCTGCCCCCATCCTACCCAGTTACACATACAAACAATCTGGACAGTCCATAAGGTAGTGGATAATTTTAGGGGTTTCCCCAGGGCCTGGCTGGAAATGTTCCAATCATTTCTTTCTGGCCTGTGAAATCAGATGCACTATTTCTTTATACATGAGAAAAAAATGAAATCAGTTTTTATTTGCAGAGTGAGATGGAAAAAATGAAAGTCACACACAGCCATGTCGCAGATCCTTTGAAAGGAACTCCCTAAGCTAGAAGAGGAAAAAGGCAAAAGGGAAACTCAAAAGGAAAAGAGGGTCAATTTGTTTACCCCTGAGAAGCACCGCATGTGCTTGGCCTCACATATACAAACACACTAAGGTTTGGGAGCAAAGCTCATAAATAAAATCAGCAAGATTTCTGGAGTTGTTTTAATTACTGGTCATGATGTGGTGTAACCATCATGGCCATTCCAAGAGTAAACCAAATGTACATCAGTCTATTTGTGTCTGTCTGTGGGCACTCTGTGTATGCCTGGCTTCTCCCACACCACCCTACTCTCTCCTAACACATAACACATATCTTAGCACCTAAGAAACTTGACTAAAATGAACATCAAGAATAAGCTCATTGGGGACAAAAATAACTTGGAGGGTTTAGGTTTCACAAAAGGCCTACCTGAGCCTCTGGGAAACTCTGATTCAAGAATGGACTAGGAAAGAAGGAAGTTGACAGAATGAAATGATCTCATTTTGTGGGATAAAATGGACTTACAAAATAAGTCATCTTCTCACACCCAGGTTTTGCAAGACACATTGCCTGATTCCCATCCTTAGGACATCAGATTCTTCTTTTAGTATCCATGATTGTCCCCTTGGGGAAATTATGTCATGTGAACCCCTAAACCAGGCCAGGCACCCTGGACCGTGCTGGCAGCAAGTTGCCTGTGTGCATCCATCGTCCCTGCCACAACTGCTCAATGCTCCCCTTGCACTGAGTTCTGCTCTCTGAAAGGGCCCCTCAGCAGGCATGCGTGACCATCAGTGTCCAGCTCTTTTTTCATGGTTGCTAGGCTCAGGAGACAGAGGGAAAAAGGAAGGAGTTCAACTCACACACTCATTTTATTTTTCTGCAATCTACCATCAAACCTTCAGGCCCTCCATCTGGGTATGGCCCACCCAGTAGCCCCTCCCCACAATTTGCCTTCTGTCACTAACATCTCCCCTCCCCCGAATTGACAGAATTTTATTCATAAACCTAGTTGAGTTCTCACAAAGTGCCTTAATCCCTATGTAAGTCTCTGGATACAAACAGATGCAAGGGGTTTTCACGCTGAGGACCTAGGCAAATCTCAGCTCTGACCCAGTGAGGTGGGCTCCCATTACATACATGAACTATACAAACCTGGGAAATGTTTTTTCACCATCAGGTAACCTATTACTCCTGTTAACTAACCCTGGGGGTTGTTCTCATTCCCTGAATAGGGATTGCCTAGAGGTTTTGAGTGTGTTATCATCATTCCTTGTAATATTAGCTTACAGATATAAAAAAAAATGTGTTAAAGTGCTTTGAACTCTTAGTGGAAAAGTTTACTAAAGTTCCAGTAACAGGTTGGCATTAAACTTTGAACAAGGAATGAAACAAATTTATGGTCTAATCATATTTCTTTTTTATCCATCAGGTGTTTTTTTTTTTTTTTGTTATTGGTGGTAGGTTTTTTGTTTTGTTTTGTTTTTTGTTTTCCATGCTGGGGATTAAATCCATCTGATTTTTTTAAATGTTGTTTCCTTTCTCCATACTCTCCCCACCCCCACTGCAAATAGTCTGCACAATTCTAGATGATTATTAATACTGAATTTTTAAAAATAAAACCATGAGATGTTAAAGGACTAGCTTAGTAAGCAAATTATTATTGCCACTATGAACAACTACATTGCCGGGACAGTAAGCTAACTGAGATATGTACACTACTTCATTGCCTTATAAGATAGGATCTATTGCAACATCTACTTTGTACAGAGGAAATTAAAGCTCAGAGATGTCTGTGACTAATACAGGTGGACAAAGCTAAATAGAATGACTCTTAGGGGCGAGGTAAACACATATGAACCTCTCATATACCTGCATAGTAAAGGTCATGGTGAGAACCCACTTCTAAAAGGAGGATGCCTTTGAGGATGTCAGTCTTCCCCTTCCTTCCATGGACTCCTGGAGGCTGGCTAACCTTACCCTGCTTTGTGACCTCCATATGGCTCTCCCAGGCAAGATGCACTAGGTAGGGTACAATATATAGACACCATGAGAAATTTTTTTACAAAGGAGGGTTTTCTCTAGAAAACTTTAGACTCTGCCCAAGACAAAAATTCAAACTCCAAAGACCAATGGGAACCCATTCAAGTCTGCAGCCTTCTTAAGAAGTCTAAATTCTTGTCAGATTAATTTCCTGCCAGAGCCCTTCATAATCATATTCCAAATAACATCATCCTAGAAAAGAAATTTCCAGATAATGAAACCATAGAACCTTAAGGTTGCCTGAAATTCAGGCTGTCAGCAGAGTTTCTGAGGACACCAAGACACATAAAAAGATAAGAGGCTTATTTAGTGACGATAGCATTGGATTCAGAAGCCCAGAGTTGTACCTTAAATTCTGACTGCTTCATCTTTCCCTCTTTACCATTCGTAGTACCACCCCTGACAGGTCATTTGCTAGCAGGATTCTACCAGCCCAGGATGTCCATGTACACCTGAGGTTTCTATTCTCTTTATTATGGTAATAGTAATGGCATTTCACATTTTTTTGCATAATGCCTGACATTTTATAAAAGACTTTCACATTTATTACCACATTAGTGCCTCATATCATTTCTGCAAGTGAAGCAAATTGAATATTGATACCTTCATGTTAGAGCTATGGAAATTGACACTAGATATGGACAGGAGATTTCCTCCAATATCATACAGCCAGTGAGGAGATGAGTCAAGCTTGGAATACAGATCTTAGGACTCCTGTTGGAAATCTCTGCAATTCATAACACTGCCACTCGGTTGTCAGTCCCATGTGTCTCTCTGTTGGCACTCTTACTAGACTTCCAGTCAAGTCCAAATGATCTCCATCAAAGTAAATCCCCATGTTTCCAGACAACCAACAGTGTTTCCAGGGAAGTAGAGAAGTAGGACATCATTATCCCCTCTTTCTTGCTGGAAATATGATCATGAAACCCACTAGCTAAGTGTTCTTTGGAGTAAAGTACTATTTTTTTTTTGTACTGTGGATTTAACCACTGAGCCACATCTCCAGCTCCCTTTTATTTATTTATTTTTTTGAGACAGAGTCTAAGTTGCTGAGGGTCTCACTAAGTTGCTAAAGCTAGCCTCAAACTTGTGATCCTCCTGCTTCAGCTTCCAGAGTTGCTGGGATTACAGGCTTGTGCCATCCTGCCCATCTTAGAGTAAATTACTTTTGAAGTAATCTGAGCTGACTTTGGACTAGAATTCTTCACCAAAAAACATGGAAGATTGGTCTGATAAATAAAATCTTGACTTATGGCACAGATTTTCATCACTTGACCTATATTGAGGATACATGTTTACAAACCAACTGAAAAAGAAAAAAAATACTTTGTATTTAATTTTATTGCAATCTATGGTTGAATTTAACTTAAGTGGCATTTGTAATTGGCACATTTTCAAGTATTTCTCTGCCATAGTTGCATGTAAAAGTACATTATCATCATCTGTACAATTGCAGCCTAATTTAGCTGCACTATACAACCCATAGATCACAATATACATATGGGGGTGGGGGGGTGGGCAAGTCACTAAAGGATGTGGCTGTCATGCATGCTTCCATGAAAAAAATATATCCAGAAATTAAATATATCCAGAAATAAACTAGTACCCATTTTATTCCATATGCTGCTAAAACAGCATATGGAATGTTTTCAAAATTAATAAGCATTGACTGAGCATCTATATTTTGCTTAGCACTGTGATAGATTCAG
The DNA here is from genome assembly GCF_052094955.1 of Ictidomys tridecemlineatus. Classification (NCBI taxonomy): domain Eukaryota; kingdom Metazoa; phylum Chordata; class Mammalia; order Rodentia; family Sciuridae; genus Ictidomys; species Ictidomys tridecemlineatus. The sequence continues at coordinate 62,804,393 of NC_135485.1, forward strand.
AGTGTAAGATTTGTTCTAAAACAGTCAAAGAAGAGGGGTAACTCAGGCTGTGGGAATCAAGGTGCAACTTTATTATTATCACTATTTTACATATTATTTGTCAATTACTGTATGCAAGACACCATGCTAAGTAGTTTATTTGAATTATTTTTGATCATCACAATAACTCAATAAAACTAAGGTACACAAAAGTAACTTATTTAATTAAGTCCACGGGTTTAGTCAGCTTTTTTTGCTGCTGTGACAAAGACCTGACGAGACAATTTTAAGGAGGAAAAGTTTATTTGGGGGCTTCTGGCTTCAGAGGTCTCAGTCTATAGATAACCAGCTTCATTCCTCCACCTATGTGAGGCAAAACATTATGATGGAAGGGTGTGGCAGAGAGAAACAGCTGGGAACATGGCACGAGAAAGCAGATTGAGAAGTCCACTCAACCAGACAAAATATAAGCCCAAGGGCAGGCCCCCAGGGACCCACCTCCTCCAGTGACACCCTACCCCACTTCAGTTACCACCCAGTTAATCCCTACCAGGGATTAATGTACTGATTAAGTTAAGGTTTCCATAACCCAATTTTTTCACCTCCAAACTTTCTTGCATTGTCTCACACATGAGCTTTTGGGGGATACCTAAAACTTAAACCATAATAGTCACATTGCAAAGAAGTAAGGGACCAGAATTAAAAGCCACATATGTGATTCCCCAGTCTGTGTGCTCTGCTCTATTTGGGAAAGGCTTCATGAGGGGCTGCCTCTTTGTCATGACTGTGAAGGTTAGGCAGGATTCAATTAGGAAGAATGGAAAGAATGGGAACAGATCATATTTAAGGAATGACAAATAGTATAAGCAAGGGCACAAGAGCCAGAATTTATATTTGATATGTAAGGATCCATGGGGAAAAAAATTACAGGAAGTATAATTGGTGGGCTCAGTGGAAGAGTACTTGTCTAGCAATGCACTGGGTTCAAACCCCAGAACCACCAAAATAAAAAGGAAGTATAATTGCTATGCTAGAAAAAATACCTTAGAAATCATCTAAGAGAATTTAGAGACTTAAGCCTTTGTAAATAGAAAGTCATGTGGCCCCTTATGAATAAAAGTGAGGATAAAAAGGCAATAAAGTGTTCTAGCAGAATATTTAGGAGGAGTGGAGGGAATGGAGACCTAAGGGAAGTAAAGCAACTTGTGGTTGTAAAATCTTCTATAGACCGTACTGCTCTTTGGTTGTAGAAGATACTCCAAAAATATTTGTTAGATCAGTGAATGAAGAAAAGCAAATATTTAAAAGAAAAAGGAGGAAGAGGAGGAGGAGGAGGAGGAGGAGGAGGAGGAGGAGGAGGAGGAGATGATGATTTAAATCCAAGAAAGAATCTGCAGGAGTAACTGACAGATTGACCATAGAAGAAAAAGAAGAGAGAAATAAATCAGCAAAGCACTACTTTAGGTGAAAGTAAAGCAGGTGGCTCTTTTGGCTGGCCATGGGGTTGGACAGAAAACAAGTTTCAGGTGGGTTCAAGTGCAATGATGAGGCCTCCATTTGGGATTGAAAATGTAGAGGTGTGAAGGGAATAGTTGATAAATTATTGATATTTGGAGAAACAGTATTTAATGTATTTAGAATACATTTAAGACTCTCTTACAGTGGAAATCACAGTCCTTACTCATCACAAATTGAGATAAACAAGAAGTTGTCATTTTACTATGCACCTCAAAAGACAACCCTATGTAGGTAGAACTTTCCTGGTGTAAATGTTACCACTAGACTATTGTATTTTATCAAAGATATACAAAGTTTAAAAAATCAAAATATACAAGAACACCATTATAAGCTGAAAGGAACTAAGCAAAAGGACATGCATCAAAGAGTCAAGCCCCTATCCCTGCTCCCTATGACATGCTGCCTGCACTGGCCATTTGTCAGATATGAAACACTAGCCTTTCCTTAGCAAAATACAAAAAAGAAAAACCATGTAACATTTCTCAGCAAGAAGCCATTAGACCAATATAATCATAATGGTACCAAATATTCTATAAATAAATGCGTGCATTTAGGACCACATGCAGAGTTTAAAAGCAGCTAACACAAAAGGTAAGTAGAGTTGCCTCTATGTATTCAATGACTCGGATATGGGTAGAGCAGTCCAATTGGCCCCCAAACAAAAACTATGGATTTACAGACAAACCCAGGAGCCATTAGCTTAAAATTCAAATGACCCTCATAGAAAGCACAGATGTGGCAAAAGGAGCAATTATTCTCAAAGTAAACTTCTCTCCTACATGATCCTTCACCAACATCCATTCACAGAAACTACAGCCACAGTTGCCCAAGGCATTTGCTTTCAAAACAACCTGACCACATGTTTCACTCTCTAGATGCTTAAAGCCCTGCAGAATGAGGGATAAGGCTGTACCAGATTTCACTTTCCCTTTCTCTCTCTCTCTCTCTCTCTCTCTCTCTCTCTCTCTCTCTCTCTCTCTCTCTCTCTCCCCCCCCCTCCTCTCTCTCTCTCCCCCACTCTCTTCTCTCTCCCTCCTCCACTCTCTTTCCCCCATCTCCTCTCCCCCGCTGCCCTCTGTCTCTGTCTCTGTCTCTGTCTCTGTCTCTCTCTCCCCCCCTACTCTCTCTCCCTCCCCCACTCTCTTCTCTCTCCCTCCTCCACTCTCTTTCCCCCATCTCCTCTCCCCAGCCCTCTGTCTCTCTCTCTCTCTCTCTCTCTCTCTCTCTCTCTCTCTCTCTCTCTCTCCTCTCTCTCTCTTGAATTCTCCATGGTGCTGGAGATCAAACCCAGGGCCTCAGACATGCCAGGCAAACACTTGACCATTGAGCCACATCCCCAGCCCACAAGATTCTTTTAACAGACAAAAGAGATTGATTATGCATTGTAAAAATAATAATAATAAATAAATAAATATCTCTAACAGGCAAATTAGAGATAAAGAGCTAGAGCAGGGAAACTGCTTGAAGGTACAACTTTCTGAAAGAGAGAAGGAATACAGTCAACCAAAATATGAAACTGGAGAGATTCATCAAATGTAGCCCTGGGAATTCATCCAAGCAGGGGGGCACATCTGAAATTAGTGGATGCTAAGAGAGAAATAAATGGAAATTCAGGCACATCATTTAAAACAATAACAAAAAAAATCATGTCATAAAATAGGCTCAGGCAACATGCCAAAACTTTTACACAAATGCTCTCCAATTTAAAGTAAGATATCTGTCAAATGTTGTTTGGTAAGTTAGTTGTTCAAAATCCTGAAACATTTTCTCCCAGAGGGAATAATATTTTTCATGGTGACTAGCTTCCCAAGACCACAGACTATCTTAATGTATAGTGTAATAATGCATAAATATAGTGCTGGGATAATGGGGCAATATAAATTGCTTTGCAAAAATAGAATCTTATTATCCTATATAGCAGTACCCTTCAAATTGTGGGTTACAACCCATGAAATCAATTTAGTGAGTCTTTACCAGTTTATTTTTTAATGGAATGGAAGAAGTGAAATGGAAAGGAAAGAAAAGAATTGCAAAGATTAAAGCACATCCCACATTATTAGGAAAAGTATTATTCTTGTAACTTAATTTCAGTGTTACTGGTATAAGTAGCTAAGCACATACAGGATTGCAATGCAAAATATATTTCTGTGGATCACAGTCAAAATGGTTTGAGTCTCTCAGCAAGGCTTCCATGGGGTGTCCAGGACAAAGACAGCATTTAATAAAACCTGTTGAATACATGAATGATTGAATGAGTTGGTGAACACATGAAGAATGAGTAAATAGGATGCTAGGAATGCACCTCTCAGCCACAGCCCTGATACTTGTAACAGCAAGTTTGCTCACTCCAGCATTTCATATTAGTGAGGCAGTGGGAACAGGTAGTTGGCCAAGCTGCAATTCACTGGTGCCCCCTTGGCCTGAGGCAAGGTTTCTGGCAAGGTAGATAGGGGCTTTAAAGAGAAAAAAACATGGATAAGGATTCCACAGGTGAGTAGGAAGTGGGTTTAGGGGAGAAGAAGGACAAGGTCAGATAGAATTGCCTGGTGTTTTAAACAAAAATACAGGGCCCAGTTAATTCTGAATTTCGGTTGAACAACAAACCACTTAAAGGCAAAGAAAATTGTGAAATTTCAGGTTAGAAGATCAATTTGATCCATCAGACATTTATGCAAGTGTCCATGTGCCAAATACTATACTAGGTAGGGTGGAAGGAAAAATGGTTCCTAATATTGAAGAAATCACAGACATGGCACCAGTCTCAAAAATCAACAGGTACTGCACACTATTGTAAGTACTCTTTAGTCATCAATTCACTTAACACTTATCAACTTGTATTAAGCACTATTACCCCTGTTGAAGCATAAAGAAATTCAAAGAGAAAGTTGATCAAGGTCTCATACACACACACACACACACACACACACACACACACACACACACACGATATTCAGTGGGCCTGTTGTGAAGGGTGGGACATTGCCAAGGGAGTAGATCTGGAGAAGAGATTTGGGCTGAATCTCAAAGCCAGATAAAATAGGTGACTATTAGGAGAATACCCCAGGCAGCAGAAGAGCTTGGAGGTGCCAACATATGATCAGGAAATGAGAGAAAATTCAAGTTGCTGGAACAGTGAGAATATATTAAAAGGAAGGAAAGAGTGGGTAAGAAAACTAGGCAGGGACCATACTGTGAAGGAGGTGCACATACCCTGCTGAATCTGTACTAAACTAATCTATACTAAACAACTGGGTAAGTAAATGGGCACTGTGTTGAGTTGGGCTATTAGAAGGATGATTTGGGTAATCACACAAAAGATAGAGTAGATGAGCCCCAACATTAGAAATGAGGAAACAAGGTAAGTTCATGCAAATGGCTGCCAAAGCCCTGCAGTGAAGAGTCTGGCATTTACTTTCCAGATTAGACCCTAGTAGTCACTAGGTGACTCTCACCTAGTAGGTGAGTGACACTGAACAATTCATGTAATCACTGTGAGCCTTGGCTTCCTCATTTATAAAACATGAATGACAATACTACTTACCTGATAGTACTATAGGATAATAAAACAGGACAACACACAGGAAATGCTCTATAAATGGAAGCTATCTCTAACAGGCAATAACATTTGAACTTGAATCTTCCCTCAACAACATCTTCAAATACAATCAGCATTTTATTGAATATCTCTGGGAGCAAGGTCACCATGCCACCCAGGGTAACATGAGACAGTGAGAGAATGGGGGTTTATCTTTCCTTCTTCAAAAAAGAGGATATCTAGGGATGAAGGTAGACAACAAAGGTCAAAACAAAGCAAACTCCAATATACAAAGTAACCATAGTTGGAGGAGGTGTGTGAGCTGTGAGATCAAACAAGCTTGGATTTGCATCCTTGCTTGGCACACATTACTAGAGTGACTTTAAGCAATTTACTTAAACTCCATAAAGCTTAATTTCCTCCTCTGTGACACACAGCTGCCAACACCTGTATCACAAGATTAGTGGTAGAATAGCTAAAATGATATATATTTTGCACTAGGAACAATGCCTGGCCCAAAGTAGATGACAACTGATAGTTACTATGTATAGATTAAAATAAAGTTATACTTGAGTTAGGAAGTAATACTATGGAAGGAAAAATGTTTCCTAATTTGAAGAGATCACAGACATGAGTTAGGAAGCAATACTGATGAAGACAGAAAGCAGAATGTGGAAATATGTAGAGTACACATGAGATTTAACAACTCTAGAGACCACATCCATGAATAGTTGCATGAATCTGAACATCCCTAACCCACCCCTCACTCCACCACCCCCCCATGCCTTGGACCTATTTTTTTTTTTTGAGATAGGGTCTCCCTAAATTGCTGAGGCTGGCCTAACACTTGGCCTAACACTTGCCTCAGCCTCCCAAGTAGTCGGGATTATAGGTAAACATCCCTTTTTTATAGAGCCATATGTGTTCATCCAATGGATATGACTCCTTAAAGATACTCCACCATGTTAGATGATGAAAGACAGGGATTTAAAACGCAGATTTGTGGAGTAGGATAAAAAGTCCTAGGAGAGGAAAAAGCAATAGCCTCTAAATGTATTATTCTCCAGTCATTTCCTGTTCTGGAGCTCAGACCCCATCACTAAGACATGATGCAAAACAAGACAGGCTGGAGGTTCATAGTCATTAGAGTTCAAAAGGGAAAGAATGGATGCCAGGACCAGACATCCATCCCTGCAAGCACACAGGCATGTGCTAGATCTGAAAACACCTTCTTGTACATTTCCTACCTTTCTAGACATCAGAATACAGAGCAAGTCCATTCTTTCTGTAGGTTCTCTGTCTTGGTATGGTGCAAACATTATTCCAAAAATCCAGGCCAGTGTTCCAAGTGCTACCATAACCCTGGAGCAAACTTACTCTCCTTTGCTTTGTTCTGGAAATTTTTAAGTTGTTCTAAGACTTGTTTTGCAAATTTACATTGTTTACTAAGAAGTAAAACAAAAGGTAACAAAAAGACTATTAAGACATTGTGTGTTTCCAGTGCATACCCTCTGAGCTTGGCCTCTGAAGACAATACAGGTAGGTGCATATTGGAGCTGTTTTAGTGATGTTTTTGTCCATAACCAGGCATCCCTTCCCCCTCCTCCCTTGTAAGACAACTCCAAACACATAAGAGGTCCTCAATTTAGGCATAATCACCTCCATGAAAACCTAATGGCCTGTGTGGGTGCAACTATATTCTTGGCCACATTCTAACCAAAGGCTATTCACTATGAAAACACCTCTTTTCCTGATCTCTCTGAAACTAAAAGCAATCTCCACAAATAAAATTGGTGCATTTGGTAGAAATAAAAAGCTGCCTAAATTTTTCTCAATGTCCTAGCACTCTCACTTTAAGGAAATGAATACTCAGAAAGGTTTAAGAATATCTTTCTCACACATTTCTCTCCATCCCAGATGTAGGGAGCTGGGTGACAGTCTCTGCAAAAATGATCAAGAGTGTGCTGGGACCCCTGCCCAGCAGCAAGCATCCTCAAAGCATTTGCCTGACTCAGTTCCTCATCTCTTTGGGCAAAGGCAAGAAAGGAATGATCACATAACTTCTCCAGTAACATTGATTAAACATGGATAGCTGAATTGACTGCTTTAGGTCAATTTAGCCAATGCTGAATCAACCTTTTGTAAAAAGACAGAATTGATGCTACAAGTAGCTCCTGCCCCTAGATAGGTGGAAAATAACATATGAGGAGTTACCCAAGGACTGAGGGAATTCCCTTCTCCTTGAACTCTTCAAGGACAAAATACTCACTTTTAAAAAATTGTCTAAACATGTCTTTGGATACTTTTTGAGGCCACCTCTTCCCTGGGATAATTGGAAACCAATAATTCTAAAAAATCAAGGTTAGGCATCTATTGGCTAGAGAATAAAACAGGTAGGAATATACAATCAAAAGGCAGTGCACACAACAAAATCACTTGTCATGGGTTTTGGTGATTTAAGAAAAAAAAGTCCAAGTACAACTGAAGAGAAATTCAGTGAAAAAAGCAAGTTTGTAAGAGGGTCTCAGCTCTCCAGAATGACCCCTAAATGGTGCCTAACACTTTCTTTCAAAAAAAAAATGAGCAGTAAATGGGCTTCTCATGTTGCATACCAAAGAAGGTGCTAATTTTCACAGCAGGTGTGGGAAACTTTACTTTTCTGGGTTCTTCATTATTTTTTAGACTTCAGGCTACCAACTGCACAGGCATTTGGGCCTGGTATTTCTCTCTCCACTCTTGCTTTCTTAGCTATTCCTCATCATTTACATTGTGGTTTCCCTGCTTAAAAACCATTGTGTCACATTGCAGAGATTATGGGTTGGACAATTTGAGCTCCCAAATCAAATGAAAGTTTCCATATGATCTCAGAAGGTAAGGACACCTGCAGTTGCCAAAGGTGAGAAGAGATCCAGGGGCAGCCAGAGATGAATTTCTGAACATCAGTGATGTTTTAAGAACTCCATTGGACTAACTCAACTTCTTGTCATCTCTTTAAGAGCTTATATTCCTCATATATCAATTACCTTTGAAAAGATGATACAAGGGTTTTAAATCAAAGACCAACACTCAAAAAACTTTTGGAATCTAAAAAAGGTGCCTTGCTGAAGGACAAACTCCTGCATCCCAAGTTCTGTTTCTTCCTGGCCAGTGAGGAACTGCTGACAAGGAGGGTAGAGGAGGCTGTACAATAGCTGGGAGGCTGGCAGGGAAAGTTGTGAGGCCCCTCGCCTAAGAATGTAGTGCACACAGAGACTGCAGCACTGGTTAACCTGGCCAGAGACACAGCCCCTGGTCCACGCCTGCCTACTTATTACACAGTCAGTAAGGGAGAGTAAGACAAAGAACACTGTTCTGATTGTAGAGGTCAGGGGTCACAGCATGAAGCTCTCCCTATATGGATCTCATATGAAACCGCTGATGCCACCATCCCCTTTACCCCCAGAAGGACCAACAAGCACAACAGCTCCTTTCAGAGATGCTTACAGCAGCATCCTTGCCACCACAGGCAGGTGTGAGCAATTAGATGTACCTGCCTTCAGAATTGCGATGAGTTCACCTGATTCTGCAGATCCTATTTTAACCCTCCTCGCTCCCAGTGCATCTCACTCACAGAAGAAATGAGTTAACTTACATGGAGTTTGCTATGCGCTCTGGAGGTTGGGGGAGGGGAGTGATTGGTGGTAGAAACCTTTTGACTGAAAGATATTTCCAATAATATTTTTTTTTCAGACTAAAAGCTATAAACAAAGTAGATAGCAAAGAGAGACTGTAGGAGACTGGTCATTTTTTTTTTTATATATTTCTGGCATTACAGGTAAAGAACAACTCGCAAAACTCATCCAGATTGACAGGAAACGTGTTCGCCTGTCAACTTAGGGAAGAAAAAAACCAAAAAGACGCACAGAGGGACAGGAAGGCAGGAATTGGGCTCCAGGGCTTCTGGTCTCCTCCGCGCCATCATCTCCCTGCCCCGCCCCAGAAGTCTATGTGGAAATCAGGCAAGTGAGATTGTACACTTGTCAACTCATGGGGTCCCCAGGGTCCGGTCAGGGGTCGCTCACCACCGCAGATGGCCGTCCAGAGGAGACACACCCTCCACCTACCTCAAACATGGGAGAGGCGCCCTTGTTCGGCAGTGTGCAGCCCAGGAGCTCGGCGAGAAACTTTGCCATATACAAGCAGTGAGGCCGGGTCTCTCTCTCCCAACGCGCTGGTTCTGTCCTTTGGCTGCGCCAGAGCCCGAGAGCGGCGACGTCTTGCCTGAAGCTCCAGGACCAGCAGGGGCGGTGGCTCGGGGACTGCCAGGTGATCGCGGGCGGCTGGGGTCCAGGCGCGCGGAGCGCGGAGGTTGCGCCCGCTGCCAGCCCCCGTCAGTCTAGGGGCACCAGGTGCGCGCGGCCGGGTCGGTGGCCACAGCCTCCGCGCAGCCGGAGCCCGGTCGCCGCGCTCTGCGCTCGCCTTTCCCGCTGAATGTCACTATTACCATAGTAGAGGGAAGGGCCCCGCCGAGGGGGTGGCGGGAGGGCCAACGGCGCCGCAGGACGGATGGCGGCGCACGGGCAAGGGCAGCCGGCGGGCACAGCGCGGTGGCGCAGGGACCAGCTGGGTTCCTCCCTGGGCAGGGACGCTTTGGCGACAGGGACGCTTTGGCGACACCGCTGACCAGAGCAGATACCTGAAGCTCCGCGGGAGTGTGGGAGGCGAAGGTGGGGGAGATGTGTTCATGGGAACCGGCCCGGATGACCCACTTCCCTAGTTTCCCCTGGTTTGCGCCAACGAAGGTGGAAAAGGCGTTGCCTGTGGTGCACTGACTGACCCCCGCGAGTGACTGCTGCAAAACTGAAGCTGCCCATAGGGGCGCCTCCGCGGGGCTGCGCAAGCCCCACCCTTCCTTCCTTTGGGAAAGAGAGAAGGCTCCCCATGCCTGACAGGGAGGAACTTCCACTGCTGCTCTTATATTAACCCACACTATCAAAGGGGTCCAGCTCAGGTAAGCCCCCAAAGGTAAGGCACTAGGCCTGGACCAGGTATGTTGCACAATCACAGGTCCCTCCCTGGCCTTGGCAGCACAAGCAGAAATCAAGGATGGACACAGCTGGTGGCTGATCCAGATAGGTGTGGCCCTGCCTTTATATCCACACCATAATGTTTATCTTTTAATAAGGATTAGATTTAGGAAGCAAGGTCTAAATTACATATTTATTTTGCATCCTCACAACTGTAACATTTCACGCTTACTGCACATAAGAATGGTCTGCGGAAAACTTGTTTAAAAATCCATTTGTAACAAAATGAAATTAAACCCCTATCTCTCAACATGCACAAAACTCAAAGTGCATCAAGGACTGAGGAATTAAACCAGAGACTCTGCATCTAATAGAAGAAAAAGTTGGCCCTCATCTTCATCCTGTGGGATTAGGCCCCAACTTCCTTAACTCCTATAGCACAAGAATTAAAACCAAGAATCAATAAATGGGATGGAATCAAACTAAAAAGTTTTTTCTCAGCAAAAGAAACAATCTGTGAAGTGAACAGAGAGCCTACATCCTGGGAGCAAATTTTTACTCTCACACATCAGATAGAGCACAATCTCTAGGGTATATAAAGAACTCAAAAAGCTAAGCACCAAAAAAACAAATAACCCAATCAACAAATGGGCCAAGGACCTGAACCGACACTTCTCAGAAGAGGATATACAATCAATCAACAAATATATGGAAAAAAATGTTCATCATCTCTAGGAATTAGAGAAATGCAAATCAAAACTACTTTAAGATATCATCTCACTCCAGTCAGGATGGTAGCTATTATGAAGACAAACAACAATAAGTGTTGGCAGGAAGGTGGGGGGAAAAGGTACACTCATACATTACTGGTAGGACTGCAAATTGGTGCAGCCAATATGGAAAGCAATATGGAGATTCCTTGGAAATCTGGGAATGGAACCACCATTTGACCCAGCTATCCCTCTCCTTGATCTATACCCAAAGGACTTAAAAAGAGCATACTACAGGGACACAACCACATCAATGTTTATAGCAGCACAATTAACAATAGCTAAACTGTGGAAACAACCGAGATGCCTTCAGTGAATGAATGGATAAAAAAAAATGTGGCATATATACACAATGGAATTTTACTCAGCAATAAAAGAGAACAAAATTATGGCATTTGCAGGTAAATGGATGGTGCTGGAGAAGATAATGCTAAGTGAAGTTAGCCAATCCCCCCAAAACAAATGCCTAATGTTTTCTCTGATATAAGGAGGCTGACTCATAGTGGGGTAGGGAGAGGGAGCATTCAAGGAATAGATAAATTCTAGATAGGGCAGAGGGGTGGGAGGGAAAGGGAAGGGGCAGGGGATTAGCAAGGATGGTGGAATGTGATGACATCATTATCCAAAGTACATGTATGAAGACATGAATTGGTGTCAACATACTGTATATACAACCAGAGATATAAAAAAATTGTGCTGTATATGTGTAATGCATTCTGCTATCATTTTTTAAAAATCAATAAAAAGTAAAATAAAATAAAATGAGAAGTCCTAAATTCACATTCTGCAATTCTACTTCAGCAGGTTTGGGACCACCTCAGGATCTTGGGGCTCTTTTTCTTTTCTTTTTTGTAGGCATCTCAGGAGACTCTCTGCAAGTGGTGCCAGGCTGTACTTTAATAAACACTGTCCTACCATATCAAATTCAGAGTTCTTAAAAGCATTTTTAAGAACTGTAAAAACACTCAATTCAGTGACAGGACCCAAGAGAAAGTTTGCTCAAATCATCTAATTTTATACACAAGCAACAGAAGTAGAAGTCTTTATTACTCCATCAAGTCATATTGTTTTAGTGACACTCAGAGCATAGAGTTGGCACTCTTTAAATGCTTCTTGGATGAGCAAATTGACGATGGGCAGTTGGATGGATAGTAATGAATAATCGGGTCCAGATTTCTTGAGTCTCATTCCAGAATTCTAACTGGTGCAGCAGACATGCTATGAATTTAGGGAATAAAAGGAAAAGGAAAGGCATTCATGTTAGTCTGAATATATCATCTCAGTGCTTCTCAAACTTTTCCAGTCAAATATCATCTACAGTAAAGACATTATCAAGAACATTAAGTTCATTTTAAATCTCTTATTTTATCTTTTTCATTCTAGCCTATGGATTATTCAGGTTTATTATAAAATAAAAGACCTACTTAGTGGTAATCTTCTTCTCATGTTCTTCCTCCCTACCCCATTTTGAGTCACCCCCCCCCTTATATAAGAGAAGACATTCAGCATTTGATTCAAAGGTATGATATGTCAAGATCATTGTATTGTCATGAGCAACTAATTAAAAATTAAAATAAAAGACCTGCTCCATGAGTAAACTCATGCCCCAAGCATTCTGTCTGTATCTTTTGATTTCTAGATCTCAGCACCAGGTAACTCTCAACAGGGAAATGGAGAAATCTGACAGCTGTTGCAACCTGGGCTACATTAAAGAGAGAAGGAGGAAAACTAGTATGCAATGAAAACCTACTAACATCCCAGTCACTGTCTCAGAAGTCATTGTGGACTCTGGAGGCAGTCTACCTGGACTGAAATCCCACTTCTGATATTGCTATGGGTGGAATGTGTTTGTCTCCTCCAAAGTGATGTTGAAATTTAATTCCCAATGGAACAGTATTGAGAACAGTATCGAGTATATGGCCTTTTGAGAGTTGATTTCCATGAATAGATTTATGTGCCCTTAGAAAAGGGCTTGATGGAGGGAGTTTGCTCCTCTTGCCCTCCTGTCTTCTGCCATGTGAGGACATGAGGTTCCTCTCCTTGGGAGCACACAGCATTCAAGGTGCTATGTTAGAAGCAGAAAACAGCCCTCTCCTAAAATGCAGTGTCCTCATCTTGGACCTCCTAGTCTCTGGAATGGTGAGAAATAAATATAAATCACCCAGTCCGAAGTATTCTGTTATAGCAACACAACATAGACAAAGATGGATAATTTGTAGCTGTGACTCTTCCGGCAAGTGACTTTATTTCTCTGGGCTTCATTTTCCTCGTGCAAAATGGTATAATAATAAGGGTACCTATTATATATGGTTTGCATTAGCTGACATAATAACCACAATTTAGCATCTTAAAACAACACTATTTATCATCTCACAGTTCTGAATTTTAAAAGTCTGGGTGGTTAACCACCATGATTAAAAGCGAGGGCTTGCAGTCAGGCTACCTAGGTTTGGGTTTCTGACTCAGCCCATTGTCAGCTTAGTGATCTTAGGCAAGTCACTTTAGTTTTCTAAGCCTCCATTTCCATATCTGGAAAAAAGTTTGGGTGGGCTGAACCCAGTTCTCTTTTTAGGGTCTTCTTGCAAAGCTAAAACCAAAAGGTCACCCAGACTGAAGCCTCTGAGGAGAACCCATATCCAAACTCGTTCAAGTTGTTGTCAGAATATAGTTCTTTACAGCTGTAAGTCTGAGGGCCTTGTTTCCTTGCTGGCTGTCAATGAGGAACTCCCAGAGGCTGCCTGGATTCCTTCTCATGTGGACTCCTCCATCTTCTAAGCAGCAGTCTCACTCGGTCCTTACCATACTTCACTTTCCTCTAACTTCCTCTCTTGCCAATAGTCAAACAAAACTTTTTGCTTTTAAGGGGCCCATAGGATCATATCAAGCATATCTGGATAATCTTCCCATCTTGAGGTCAACTACTCACCTTAATTACATCTGCAATGTGCCTTTTGCCATGTAATATAACATACATGAATCAGATCATGAGAACTGTCCAGACTCTTGCTTATCCCATGATTACTGTGAATAAGTCATGGTATGTATTGAAGCAACTTTCATTTTGTGATACTTGTAAAAAGAACCCAATAAAGCTAGCTATTAGTTTTCTACATGTGCCACTTCATTTGATGGTCATTACAACTCTGTATTTTTTTAAAAAAAATGAGAAACTGAGAATTTAAAAAAATCTATCCAAGTTCGCACATCAGGTTAATGGTTGAGCCAGGAATCAAACCAGGACAGCTGGGAATTGTGGTACTTTTACTTGGTACATCACTGAAAACTGGACACTAGGAGATAGGATCAAGGTCACAATGATCCTTTAGAGGAGTAGAACTAGAGAAGGAGATTACAATAATGAGGAACAAAAGAATTAGTCACAGTCACTTGCCATACAAAAACAATGTATGGTTTAGATGCAAGGGAGGCTGTACCAAATACTAACTTAAATAGCAAAGTCTTGAACAGAACCTGGTGATTTTTAGCAAGCAGAGGCATTTTTCTTCTGATATTCATCTTAAGAGGCTACACAATCAAATGTGCTCTAGACTCGTTCCTTTGCTGAATGGATTTGGATTTAAACCCATTTAACAGATCCTCCCTGGACTTCCTCCTTAGTGACATCTCTGATCTGGTAGTATCACGAGGCAATAAACATGTCTAAAAGGTAACCACCCTTTGACCCTGCCTGGACAGCAAAAGCATTGCCCAGATCTGCTCCAGGGCACACCTGGGCCTGAATCACTACCACATCTATTTCCCACTGTCAGTGGTAGAGCAAGGACAGAGACCCAAGACAAAAAAGAAAGAGAAAAAGAAAAAAGAATGAAGAAGGGAAAAATGGAAGGAAGAAGGTAATCTTATCATCTCTAGTCTTCCCCTATTTAGGCCTATGATTGCAATATCATTCATTAGAAGGATTGTTCATATTCTTTGATCCAGTATTTTCATTTCTAGAATTTATCCTAAGAAAATAATCAGAGCATCACTCAAAGATGATTGCATTTAAATTTGTTTTGTGTCCATAGAAGTAAGTGGGTGTCTTTTCTACAGACACAGTACCCACCATGGTTAAAAGAGCGGGCTTGCAGCCTAGGTATGGATTTCTGACTCAGCCCATTGACAGCTGAGTGATCTTAGGCAAGCCACTTCAGTTTTCTAAGCCTCCATTTCCATATCTGGAAAACAGGTATACTAATAGTACCTTCCCTCATAATAATTTAATTAGTTAATACTACTATGTTGTACTAATTTATTACAATGATTATTATATTCATATGTAGTCATAATTATTATGCTAATTCTAATAAAGTACTTGGTCCATAGTAATAGTAATAAATGTTATTAGAGGTTATAACTAATGATATATTCTTAGCTCCTGGCTCACAGCCTGGCACATAAAATTTAATAAAAACTGATTGAATCAATGGACTAAGGAACAAAGACATTTGTAACAACTTTGTAAAGTCAAAACGTATAAACGATCTGAAGTCCATCAACAGGAGGTTGGTTTACTATATTACAGTTTATGCATTTAGGACTAAGTTGTTTTAAAAGAATATTTAATGACCCAGAAAATAGCATTATATAATATCAGTAGGGGTCAGCATACAGTATATGTTGTGTATTCTAAACTTGTAAAATGTCCACATGTATGTGTATACATGGCGGAAGTGAAAGGAGACATACCAAATGGCAATAATAGCTCTTTCTGTATGATGGGATTATGAGTTAGATTTTTTTTCTATATTTCTGAACTTTTCAGATTTTCTGTAGTGAACCTGAGCACAATATCAATTCATACACTTTTTTATGGTCCTATAATTCAGAATTTACAATTTCTTAAAAGTCATTGAGTTAATCTTAACTGATTGAAGATCTCATTATTTTAATAATAGAATGGACCAATTTGTACAACCATCTATTACACTGATACTGTCTTAAAGGGCTCTGGTGTTTGGTGTTTGTGAAGAAGTCCTACTAAATATCATCCAAAACTTGATGTTGACGATACCTTCCTTGCTGAAGGAGCTGACAGTCCAGTTCTGTACAACAGTCATGATTCCAGGGATGGCAAGGTCGTAAGTGGCAGACAATCTACTTTTGAAACTGACCCCTTTTCTCTTCTCATATAGTTTATAAGTGAATGTGGAAGTTATAGAATAAGCCGACAGAAATGACCATTCACCTAGAATGAGCACTTCTTGGTGATGCATGCCTGGCACACCATAAAGAACCCTACGTTCATGTACCCTGCTTCCTTTATGGCTCTCAGTAGGACAGCCGCTGTTGCAATTGGCTGTCAACTCTGTATTTCAGTGTGGTCAGGAATAGAGCAGTCTGATTAAGCAACTATTCCCACTAATTACCATCTAGGCAACACATGAATTATCACTTCTCAAAAAATTAGGCTATCATAAATTGCAATTAACACTGAAAATCTACTGAAGGTTTCATGATTCTTTGATGACTCAGAAGGCAACTCAGTGTTTCTCAGGATGTCAGTCTCATCAGCAGAAAAATCATTTATTCACCAGGACGGATGAGGAGAGACACTAGTTAATAGGAATTTTCAGTTGAGAGAAATGCAAGCGAGCCAGGTTTTACTATGTTTACGAGGCTGAATAAATGCCTATTGAGCTCCTTAAGCACCTCCTGAGAAAGGCACTCCATTTGCCTGAGATGTTATAATTATTATTCCACAGAAATACAATAGTAACATTCTATTTTACAACAAAGAAAATTAGATTACAAGTTATCCTACAACCCTACCTCCTCCTGGCTAAGATCTCACACGATATAGAGTTACAATGGTGCCAATTACAACATCTTTTCGCACAATGTGTGTTTCTTTGGATGAAACATATTCTGATGATCTGAATGGATTTCAAACTGAATAGCAGCTACTGGCAGCAATCAAAACAATTTGGGAGAAAATAGTTTCATCTTCTGTGTTCAAGTGATGCTATTGATATAAACTTAATATTTGCCTCATTTCTTTCTTGGTACAATAAGTGAGCATGTGGCTTCTGTCTGGGCCCCCATCCTCCCTTTACCAAGAAGGTGAGCAAGTAGCAAAGCCTAGTTAATACTAGGCCTTCTATCAAGTGTTTCTAGATGACAGTTTCCATCAAACAAAGAGTGTTTTTAAGTCTGTTTAGTTCAATCTACCACAGTGTGTATGCACACACGTTCCACTTTACAGACATCAAATCAAGAGGCATAGAGAGGTTAAGATTCTTGCCCAAGTTTACACGGCTACCATATTGGCAGAGCTGAGGCCAGAATCTAAACCTCTTGATGGCCCATGCCCTTTCCATTGAGTCATGGCTTCAGGACCTGCTTGGTGAAACTCTACATTTTTCTGTAAATTGTACCAAGACTGAAATTTTTCCTGAAAAATAACACTTTTCTTTGAAGCGAGGTATAAAAAGAAAGAAAAGGGAAAGGAGGAAGAAAGAAAGGGAGAAGAACTCAGCGTTGTGTTCTTGAGGTAACTCCCACATCACAGTTAAGCTCACTCCCCCAATACAACAGTGTAGGTCCTAGTACCTTGAGCTATCAAGGTTATTTATTTGAAAAGCTATGATGGGAGGAATCTTCCTAGGGTATTTTGAGGCTGATGGCCAGGGCCTCCTAGTAAGCAAAGAGATACACTTGACCCTCCCAGATCTTCCATGGCTGTCCTGGAAGTGAAGGAGACATACTCTAACATAGAAAAGGTTCAAGGTTTGGGTCTTTCTAATTCACTGATGGGCAATACGATGGAAGTGAGATTGTTTAAGGAGTAAAGCTATTCAGTGTAAAACCAATCATCAAGTAACTCAACCCCAGAAGGAACTTACATTATGACTTACAAGACAGGCACAGCCTGAAGAAGAAACTGAATTAACAAATGGGAGGGTTCCAAGATTAATACTGATAAGAGACCAAGAGAATAAGCTACTTAGCCCCACTCCCTGAGCATGGGGCTTCATATAAGAGTCATTGCACTATAGCAAAAGACCTGGTTCCCCATGGTGACAGCAGGAGTGCCTGGGTCAACACTGATGATGAGGAGGAAGAGGTTGGCACTACATCACAATGACAAAAACCACAGGACATTAAGGCTATGCCATACTCTTAGGACCACAGCCCAAGAGCTGAGAGCCAACATTCACTTGGGGGAAGAAGTGAAACAGGTGTGGAGTCCAGTAAAGGAGCATCAGAGCCAGGACCGTAGCACTGCCCGGTGAGCAGTGGTGGCCACAGAAGTCAAAAGCACAAGAGTCATGGGCAGTGGAGAAGAGGGAAGGGGCCAGCAGCTCTAAGGTAGAGCTGGCCCAGGGCCAGCACCAAACACGTGAACCAGCTGAGTCCTCTATGGAAAACAGGGGTCAGCAAGCCAAAAAAGCCAAAAGAGCCCCTGGAAGGGTTTTGAGGTAAGTCCCATTACTGTTTGCACTCAGTTGCTTCACACTTCTCTTCTGATTGCTCAACCATTCTAACAGGCATGGCCTACATCTGTGAAAGATCACATGAAAGGTAGGTAGCTGGGACCAATGAATGGGCAGGTTCTTGGCTTAGGCCAGACCCACCTCCTCCCTAAAGGCTGGCTCAGTTCTAACTATCCACACAGGTCCAGATCTCTTCTGCATTATACCTGCAGTGAGACAAACAGTTCTGGACAAGGTGTTCCCTAGGCTCCATTGGCCTCACCACTAATATAGTTCAAACATGACTCAGAGCCACCTAAATACCTTGTGGGTACAGGAGAGAGGGCGAGGCTAATTGCCTCTCCATTCTAAAAGGGAAGGATGTACTCCCCATGCACATACCTCCATACTCCATGAGTTCCAAAGCAACCATATATTGAAACTAAAGTTTGTTTATTTGTTTGTTTTAAATACAGTTTCTATTTTCTTTGCTCCTTCCCTTACCAGCCCTGACCTATCAATTCTGTCCATGGGCATATCTGTGTTTCAGATAATACCTTCAGAGCCAAGCACCAAAAGTCATGACCTAGAATCCATCTCCCATTTTTCTCCATCCTTCACATCTATGGTAATGATAGCATTAACAATGCCCAGCATGTTACCATGTGAGGCACCATGCTAAGCACTTTACATATATTATTATGCATTATTACATTTGATCATTTCCTCAACTCCTTCAAGTAAAACTATCATTAATCACTACTTCATAACTAAGAAAAATGCAGCCCAGAGATCTTTATTACCTTCCCAGGTCACAGAGTCAGAGAGATGGAGCCAAAACTTTCTTTCTGGATATGCCATCAGCATTGGCCTAGAAGAACCCACAAAGAATTTGACTTTCTGAGCCCCATCCTGTAGGAAGAAGGGAATGTGAAATAAAGAAGAAGCTGTTTTTAATTATGTTATCTAATGCAAAACAATGCACATTTTGCTGACAATAAAAATGAGCAGAAATAAAAGACGTTGACCCCTGTGCTCTGGAGGCTGCACCAGAGAATATTTCCATTAGTCACCCCCTCCCAACACTTGCTTGCAGAATAATAATGCTGAGAGAGTTCCAACACCATCCCTACTCCACTGTCATGTAAATTAAAAAGCTTTACAAATCCTGCTGCCAAATTTCTGCAACATCAGTGAGATTTTAAGAACCCCATTGGACTGACTCAACTTCTTTTCATCTCTTTAAGAGCTTACACTCCTCATATGTCAATTACCTTTGAAAAAAAATGATACATAGGTTTTAAATCAACGACCAACACTCAAAAAACTTTAGTCCTACCGTGAGTTATAAGCTATGAGAACAGGCCCGTCTACAGGCACAAGATTTTCCTCAAAGAAAAAAAAAAAATGTTAAAGTTGCATCCTTCAGGAAAACAGTACTTGGATTTGGCCTGGGATAAACTGTAGCTGTCCATGGTCTAATCTGTGCTCACCAGGAATGCCTGCTGTTAATACTAACTACCTCATGGATGCATCACAAGATTTTATTGATATTTATTTCAAGGATACAGTCTGGAGGAGATAGATGGAGTCCAGAAAAGAGAAAACCATTTATTTAAATATATCAGAGGCATCAGAAAACAAAATAAAAGTAAATATAATTGCAGAAAGTGTGATCCTAATAACCTGCCCCCCCAAAACAAGGAAAACACAAATGATCTACACTAAAAGGTTTTGAAAAAGGGAAAGAAAAATAGGCTCTTTGTGTTTGGTTCTGGAAACATATATTATGCTCACACTGGGAGCTGGCGGGCAGATGGTTGAAGCTCATACAAGGAATATTAAATCTATTTGGAACCCTCTTGCCCTCCTGATACAACACTGCAGATGCCTGCAGGGCAAGACAATGAGCACACAAATGCCTACAAATCACCCAGACTCTGTCACTAACTGGGAAATCCTCACCACATCCCTGAACACAGGGAGCTTGACGGGGTTTGTCCCATCCCTCACAGCAGGTCAGATGGAGGGCCAGAAGTCCGAGTTTCCTGTGTATGCACCTGAACACACACACACACACACACACACACACACACACACACACCTCTTTGTGTTCACACTGATTTCTGCCATTCTAGCCAGATATAAAATGAAATAGCACATGAAAAATCCCAGCATAGAGCCTGTTCATGGGGTTCAATGTGTTTTTTAACAATCTTTTCAAAGTAATAGAAACAGATAATTAGATCTTAAAGGCCAGGAGAAATGAAGAGTCAAATACTTTTACCTTGCCTGGTTGTACCTCACTCTTTGTACATAAATTCTCAATGGGCAATCATCAGACAACATGCATTCCACTGATTCCACCTGGAAAGAGCAAACCTGGGACAGCCGGAAATCATCTCAGAATAAAATAAAATGTCATTCCCCTGCCTGACCTAAGCATCTGAATCTCAGAGGCATATAAATATTTGGGAAACAAGATGTTGTAGTACCTGACTACTTAAAGGACAGTTCACAAGCCAATACCACTGGCATCACCTGGGAGCTGGATGGAAATGCAGTATCCTGAACAGGACCTCCTGGCTAGAGACTGCCTGTTAACATGCTGCCCAGGTGATTCCTTCTCATGAAAGCACCACCCTAGGGCAATAACCTCCAAGATGTGGTATGTGATCTACTGGAGGTATGGAGAGAAATTTCAGCATTTTGATTTTTTTAATTGAATTTGTTGACTATTAGCAAAAAGAAAGAAATTCAGCTTTTCTATACTTTGACATTTAGGTAGACAATGGTATATATATAACCTCACAAACATACCAATGCTGAAAGTGTGGACCCAACATTTTTTAAACTGATGGGATTTCCATTTAAAAAATGGGATGATACTTCCCCTGCCTAAGCTCTGTTCTAATAAAACTATCTCCTTGTCCAAGAAGCTTTCACCATCGTGCATTGACTAGGTGCTTCCTGCCTCCTCCTAGTTTCCTTATACATATGTACAGAAGTCCACAGCAGAGGCCTTCTCTTGAAGCACCTGCCAGGATTTGTCCAGCTGTGACTAGCCAGCATGCATATCAGCAATTTGGCCAGAGGACAGAGGACAAAAAAACATGTACCATGATGACCTTTCTGTCTGTAATTGTCTAATAAGTCTTAATTCCTATCTATGTGATACCAGTGTGGCTGGGTGTCTTGCAAGACCCACATCTAGACAGATAATCATCCTTAAAAAGAATTAATCCATTTAATTTGTAGTCAGTGCCATGAAAGAAAGTGCAGGAGGATCACAGAAAGCATAGGGCCAGGGCAAGCCTCCATGAGGAACTGGTATTTGAGTGGAGGCCTAAGGGATAAGCATGACAGGAGATCCAGGCAGAAGCAACAGGGCAGATGACCCATGTGAAAAGGAAGCTGGAACAGATTAGATTCTGAATAATGGTTGGTGCAGTTGTACCTGAGTGAGCAAAGTTGGGGACAGCAGGGGATGGAGCTAGAGAGGACAGGGTTTGGCTGTTTGGGGCCCTGATAAGGATTTTGCATTTCACCACATAAAACTCAAGAGCCTGGAATGATGTCCCAAAGGCAGACCTTGAGACAAAGATAGGAAACATATAGTTTATCTGGGAAACAATCCAGGAAGCTCATTGAGGGTTGAAGAAGTAAGACAAGGAAGGAAGACAAGCCAAAAAGAGAGTCCTTAAGGAGAGGTGTGGGCAATGAGGCCTCAGTTCTGGAAAGGAGACTCCAGAGGAGTGAATGAAACATGTCTCAGCATGTTCCCATGGGAAGCAGGAGAGCTGGACTCATAGCCACCAGTTCTCACCCCTTGTTGTTTGAGAGATGCTTTTGCAATGTTAAAGCCCACCACGTATGTAAAATAGGGAGAAGCTTATGATCCAAGAATGGCCTCATCCTATGCAGGTGGCCTCCTTGTGTGCTAGTATTCTGGTTTGCACATGAATTTCTTCTTCTTAACATTAGAAGTCCCTCATCCTGTGAATCCATAAGTCCTAGGCATCTGGGATGACTGTCACCCTATTGAGGGAACTATCTTCAGGGGACCTCAGAAGTAGGTCATAGGATATGGTTGGGGCATTAACAACAGCATTTGCAAAATGGCCTCAAAAGAGTCTAAAACTATCCCTTGTCCTGATCCTGATAAACCAATGGTGTTTTGTTTCCAAGAAGATAGCAATGCTCAAGATCATGAAACTGGCCTGAAAGCTTCCAGAATGCAGTCGGGGTTGCTACTGTAATAGCAGGAGTGCATGAGCTTCCAGTTGGTACTGTGACCTCTCCCCACAAACTTAGTGGTATCATCCATACAGGCCTACCATCCTAATCTTCTGGAGGTCAAAAATCTAAACTGGGCCAGCAGGACTATGTTGGAATAACTTTCAGTTTGCAGCTAGCAGCTATGAGCAGCTCAGAGTGCTAGGAAAACCTACCCTCATACAGGCCTGACAAGAACACCTGCAGGACAGGGTGCTCTGCCCTAGTGACCCATCAGTGAAACTACATTCTCAGTGCTTGAGGTCAGCATTACCAAGCTACCAGTCCAGGAAACTGAGAATTGGGTGCTTCAGGGCATGAAACCCCCAACTCATAAGGTCCCCTCCCCTAGGGACAAAGATCCTTCCAGACTGCTTTCCATTATGTAGCTATATCTAGAGCTTCCTCATAGTACAGCTACATTAATCCTAAGATGATTGGTTTCTAGATGTTGTATAACTTGTTCGCTTATGTATGATTGGAAGATGCATTCTATATCAATTGTAATCAATTCCGCATTAAAGGATCTGCTGCACGTCGACTGTGGTTGTCACCAGCCAGCTTTCTCACCAGCTCCCAGTGTCTGTGTGTTGACTCCAAGTCTCTATCCCCAGTGACTGAGGTAGCCAAGTGACCAATTGACCACACCAGTGACCAGAACGTACACAGGACTGTGTTCCTGAGAATCCACTTCCTGGAGGCTTCCAGCTGGAGGCCTGTACTGCTTGGCTTGCAACCCTATGTCACTCTGATTTCTGCTTCTATTATCATCATTTCTTCTTCTCTGGCTCTGACCTCGTGTATTGCTCTTATAAAGACCCTTGTGAGTACATTGGACCAATCTGAATAGCCCAGGATTAACTTTCTTTTTCTGGTACCAGGGATTGAATCCAAGGTGATTAACCACTGAACCACATTCCCAGTCCTTTTTTATATTTTATTTAGAGACAAGGCTTGGTAAGTTGCTTAGGGTCTCATTAAATTGCTGAGGCTGGCTTTCAACTCCTGATCCTCCTGCTTCAGCCTCCTGAATCGCTGGGATTACAGGCATGTGCTTCCACGCCCTCTATCTTAATATCCTTTATTTAATCACATCAGCAACATTCCCTTTGGCATGTAAGGCAATGTATTAACTAGTTTCAAGGATTAGGACATGGACATCTTGAGAAGGGGCATTATTCTGTCTACTATAATGTTCTTAATTCTAAGACAAGTAATCAGACATCAATTTAGTAGAGATTTGAAAAGTGTGAACCACTACTACATTAAGTGCATATATTTAAGGTGTTCCCTGATTTCAGAAATGTAAAAACCCTGCCCATCTGGGAAAAGAAGATCCATGATACTGGAACAAGCATGCTAGGGCTGGGATATTCTGGGGGGTTGGTTTGTTTTATAGAGGATTGGGCACTACATCTAGAGCCTAAAAATGAATACATTCATTCAATGTATATATTTAAAACCTCCACCAGAGACTGAGCCTGGGGTTAGCTAGCAGCAAGAGACACAGTGCCTGTTCTTACTTCCTGCAGGGAGGCAGACCAGAAGCAGTTCGGCCTGATGCATTTCATGAAGAATGGAGCAGAGCCAGGACACTGAGGTGTCACAGGGCAGAGAAGAGAGATTCTAGCTCCAAGGCAACAGGACAGGAGAGGACGCAGGGAGCCGTGTTGCAGCAGAGGCTTCAGAGAAGGGAATTTTAGGCAAAGGGAAGCTCAGTCACAAGGACTGGGAGGAAGAGGGAAGCTTGACGCGAAGCATTCGTTAGTTCTTGAGGAAAAAGATGTTTCCACCACTGTCATGCCTATTCTGAAGCAAAATACTCCTTAGGCACCATTAGCTATAAAACTTTACAAAGAATAGTGGGTTTTCTCTTTGTCTTAATGTTGCATGAGGGATTTGGAGGGACAAGAAGAGGAACAAAATTGGATGAGAGAAAATTCTTTGTTATAAAACTTAATAGCAGAAACTACCAAATCGTTCCTAATTTAAACTTGTGTTCAGGGCTGGCCCTGCGAGTTGCATCAAGATAGGACTGAAAAAGACAAAAAGCTCCAACTTACTACTTTCTGTTCCCTTCAAAATTGGCTTAGTTATTTTAAAAAGTTCAGCTGTGCATTATTTTTGATTCAACATGCACTCCCAGCCCTCCACCATTTCCACAGTCTGTATCCTGAAACACCCCAGCCTGCCCTCCTGAAGATTTGGCCCCTCATCATCCAACCAAGGCTTTGTAAGCAGGTGACCTCTGTCCACGCTGAGGGTCAAGGTCCATGATCAATGTCTGCTGATTCAAATCCCATCAAAGGGACTAAGCACATATCTTACTCCTTCTCGAGAGAAAGGGAAAAGCCATCTGGAAAATCCCAGCATCATTATGACAGCTACAAATTGCCAATTATTAATGGCTCCCAATCTAACAGCCAGGCTGCAACAGGGACTCGATTTGTTAGGAAAATGCTGGAGACAACCAATTCCCCAAACGAAAGGGCAAACACACAAGCACAAAGACTTTCCCCCAGGCAGTTCAAAGGTTCCCAATCTTGTCGCTATAAAGGAAAATCTGGAGGCAACTCATTAGTGGTAGGAGGCAATGCCTCAAGCTGTGGCTCATGACTAAATCATGTAACCGAGCACCTTGGCGTTGACCTTGAATTATACACTCAAACAATGTGTCCTGACATTCAATTTGCAATCAAGGTAGATACAATTAATGTAAATACTTTCAGAGTTATGTGGGAAATAGAAATATCATTTGGGGGGTCTCTTGTGCTTTTCATGAAAGTATTTTAAAAATTGCTCACCGACATGCCTGTGAATCTGAAGGTTATTTTACAAATCGCTAAAATGACAAATAGATGGAGTTTGGCAACTTGATTCAATGTCATGGCTGTTTAGCTTATACCTCTAGCTGTCAGAAGTAAATTCACATGATTCCATTATTGTTAGAACAATCGTTTTAAAGCTATATCATTCCATATATAAACTATCTTGACCCAAGTCCTACAGGAAACAACAAAGATCTGGACATTTATCATTGTATTTGACTCGAATATGAAATTGTAACCAAGAAACCAGGAAATTCTCAGTCACAGCCTGGCCTAAGCTGAATACTTTCCAAACCATAAATCATAGGTGTGTTAGACGACATTACAAGTTAAATGATGCAAGCAGTTTTAGCACAGGCTCGTGTGATGCCCACCGAAATGAAATGTGAACCAATACCTACAGGGAGATGTCCAGGCTGATCCATGAAGATTTAACCATAAGTCACTCATTAGTGTTAATGGAGCATGACTCCTAAATTCCAGATGACAACTCAGAATTTTACGGCCTGTAGAAAAGGTGGATCAAGGTAGGAGTATCCGCAATGATCTGGGAAAATTGAAGGTAGACAAAGGGTTTTCACCTATTAGAACTGGAGAGAGGGACCAAAGGCTCAATCTCCACTTGTTCTAAACTGTCAATTCAGGATATTTTATACATAACCTCTCTGGCATTCATCATCAAAAACTGTCTTCCATAGAAGAAGGGGTTTTGAGAGTTCTCACCATTAGAAAGTGATACATGTTTGAGGAAATAGATATGTTCAATCTGACTTGAACATTACATAATGTATACATGCATTGAAACATCATGTGATGCACTATAAATATGTGCAATTTTTATGATTTTTCTATCAGTTAAAAATAAGTTTAATTTAAGGAAAATTCCCTTCTACCATGACTATTCCATCCCCTATATGTGTAAGTAAACCAAAGGTAGATATGGAAGGTAGCCATATACTATGCTATACTTTTGAATCTCTAAAAATTTAGCTTGGTGTTTGGCCATAATAGCTGCTATTTGGGAAATAAGGGGTTTTTATTGTTTTGTTTTGTTTGTAGTTGTAGATGGACAGCATGCCTTTATTTTATTTGCTTATTTTTGTAAGCAGTGCTAAGGATCAAACTCAGTGCCTCACTCATACTAGGCAAGCACTCTGCCACTGAGCCACAGCCCCAGCTTCAGGAAATAAGTCCTTCTAGACTTAAAAACAGCATACTACAGGGAACAGCCATATCAATGTTTATAGCAGCACAATTCACAATAGCTAAACTCTGGAGCCAACCTAGATGACCTTCAGTGGACGAATGGATTAAAAAAATGTGGCATATATACACAATGGAATTTTACTCAGCAATAGAAGAGAACAAAATCATGGCATTTTCAGGTAAATGGATGGTATTGGAGAAGATAATGCTAAGTGAAGTTAGCCACCCCCCCCCAAAAAAAAAACAAATGCTGAATGTTTTCTCTGATATAAGGAGGCTGATTCATAGTGGGATAGGGAGGGGGAGCATGGGAGGAATAGATAAATTCTAGATAGGGTAGGGAGGTGAGAGGGAAAGGGAGGGGGAGCAGGTGATTAGCAAGGATGGTGGAATGTGATAGACATCATTATCCAAAGTACATGTATGAAGACACGGATTGGTATACAACCAGAGACATGAAAAATTGTGCTGTATATGTGTAATAAAGATTGTAATGCATTCTGCTGTCATTTATTTTTTTTAAAAAAAATCAATAATAAAAAACAAAAAAAAATCTAGTCCTTCTGGGCTGGGACTATAGCTCAGTGGCAAAGCACGTGCCTAGTGTGTCTGAGGTACTGGGTTCGATTATCAGCACCACATATAAATAAATGAATAAAATAAAGGTCTGTCGACATCTGAAGAAAAAAAACTAGCCCTTCCTCAAGTAGGTGGAGCAGTTCCTGTGGTATCTTCAGCTGAGCTTGTTGTAATACATTTAACCTTAGTGGTGCCTGCCCTGCTCTTGCTCAGCTAACAGCAAGACCTAACAACTGGGTCTTTATTTAAATATTCTCTTGAAAGGCATCCTAATGAGATAAGATAGAGCAAAGAAATAATGTCTGCAGGCACATATTACTAATGAGGGGTAAAGTTAATTGGTGTGTGGCCAGTGGTACTGATTCCTTGCTTGCCTAACATCTCAGTGTCATTAACAAGATTCTAAACCCCAATAGTGTTCTGTCATAGTAATTCATAACTTCCTGTCAGAATTGACAATTATTCTTGAGAAGGATTGATTTCCTAAGTTAAGTAGTCAGGGATATTAACTTACATAAGGACTTTTCACCCACAGGCATCTTTCTTCTGTTCCAATAATAACTACAGGTGTCACAAATGATGGTAAACATTTTATGTGTATTACCTGATCAGAACAGCTTTGAAAGAGAAATTACCTTCCATGTTTCACAAATGAGAAAATTCAGAGAGATTAAGTAATTTCTTAAAGGTTACACAGAGTCAGAAATAAAACCAACTCTTGGACTCCAAAGCCCATATCCATATTGGTAATTAAAATATATGCCCTGAAACCTCATTCTACATTCATGAATCCAGCCCAAACTCTTTCTGTCATGTTATTAGGAGTCATTTACTAAGCTTAACTTATTGTAAGGATGGGAATCATTGACAATTGGGCATCTGCTTTCTCCCAAAATTCCCATCTATGATTTAGCATTTTGCAAAGGTATTATTATTATAATTAGTTATGATTGCTGATATTACACGAAATCACCCGATAGCGCTATATTTTCAAAATTGGGCTAAATTGAAGGATGAAACTGAGTTTTCCATTGGATTAAACACATTCAGAAAGAAGCTGAAATTGATGGCCTAAGGAAAAATCTAACACCAATTTATAAAACAAAATGAGCCAAAGGATGCTTTCATTTTGAAGGGGAATGGGTGTTGTGAAGGCAGAGTTGGGACCTGCTTGAAAGAAAAGGGCTGTCTGTGGAAGCTTCCCAAGCACATGAGATCAGCTAGCACTTGCTTTTGTGGTAGTTCTTTAAATGTATTTGTGTTAGTCAGTTTTTTGTCACTGTGATCAAAATACCTACCAAGAAAAACTTAGAGGAGGAAAAGGTTATTCTGACTCACAGTTTCAGAGGTTCAGTCCATGGCTGGCCAACTCCATAGCTCTGGGCCTGAGTGAGGCAGAACATCATGGCGGAGGGGCATGGCCCAGGAAAGCAGCTCAGACCTGGTGACCAGGAAGCAGAGAGAGGCAAGTACCAGGGACAAAATACAAACCCCAAAGTCATGTCCCCAGTGATCTACTTCCTCCAGCCATACCCTACCTGCCTTCAGGTACCACCTAGTTAGTCAGTGGATTAATCCACTGATTAGGTTACTTCTCTCATAACCCAATCATTCCACCTCTGAACATTCTTACACTGTCTCACACATGAACTTTCAGGGGACACCACACACCCAAACAGCAACAATACTATGTGTTCATATTTGAACATTTAGAAAAGATGTAAACACATAAAGCCTTATGATCCCAGAACCTGGAGGCAAACCCTGTTAATATTTTGGTATAATTTCTATTTTCTATTCAGTTTTTATTTAGCTGATTTCTTGTCACGAATATAGCATTTAAATCTCAAGCTTAGGCAAACATAAATATGTGGGGACTCACTTTTAACCTCAGGATATTAAAATAATAAACATTTGTCAAAAATTCTGGCTTTCAGAATACTTATCAGTTTAAATTCATTGGTTCAAAGAAGCTACAAAGGAATCTACATTTATTCAAATATTACTGTTCTAGAAGTCCTCCAGGTTTCCTAAGCAACATAACTTCATAAATTTCCCTAATGACAGAAAACCCAAGTGAGGATTACAGAATTCTGCAAAGTCAGGAGTGAGCAAAAAGGAAATTAAAAATTGTGAGGAAAAGGACATTAAACAGACTTTGTTCATTTGTTTTAATTAGTATAGCTGAATTTTAATTATCACAATTCTTCACCAGACACTAGTAAATGTGCTGAAACCATCTTGTAAAATTAACAGAGCTTTTGCACTACAAGGCCTTGTTTAATTTTATTCTATTCTTCATTTGTGTAGGAAAGTAACTTAAGCAGGAAAGGAAGGCACTGGGAGCAGACAATTAGAATGAATGAAATCATTCACTTGACTGCAATCTCCATGAAGGCAGGCTGTCTCTGTACCCCTGAATGACCATTACTAATAACGCACCTTGCATGGTTCATAATTAGTGCATGAATGAATGTAAAATGAACAATTCTTACATCTCCTCCAAAGGACTATGAAGTTCATGAAGGCAGACATTGTAACTTTCATTTCTTCTTCATATACCAAACATCAGCAGAAGGTTGAGTAAGCAGAAATTGGTCAAGATTGCCCTTAGCAAATATCCTTTCTGGGAAGGAACAGCTTCACTGACCCCACTGCAAAGGACAGAACTTTCTAGACATGAGCCTGTCAGTCAGTGGGAGGCTGGGAGGAGCAGAACTCTGCTGCTGCTGCCCCCAAACCTCCACCAGGTAAAAAGTAAAAAGTCACAGTTAAAAAAAGCAGAACTATCCAGAGAAATGTCTTGCTACTTTCTATGGTGACACATTCATGAGTTAACACAAGGGATGCAAATGTAATTGGCCAAGACCTGCACTCTCTGGCCTGTCCAGGCTTCCCATGTGCCTCTGCTTAGGTATATCTGAGTAGGTCTCTTTCTGTCATGGGATTATTTTACCTAAAGATATGGAAGTTAGGAGGATGAGATGAGAGCCACCTTGTCTAGGGAAGGTCTCCTGATCCTAGTACTGTAACATCTGACTCCTGATTCACAGCATCAGACAAGATCCTGGAAAATGTTACCTGCCTGACTGCTTGATTTTATCCTCCCTTGGTTCTTCATATGTTTAGTTAATCCATCCCATTGCTCCGCTGAACTTGCTGCTGGGGAGCTCTGACAGGCATGTGAGTTTCAGACCCCAGAATCCTCACTCAGCTCCCTAACCTCTCCCTAACTACCACTTCTAGCTTGTGGTTGGATGCATGAATCTGTGTGTGAATGGATGTTCGCGCACAAAATTAATGATTCTGTATCCTGTATTGTATCTGTATTCTGTATGTATATTTTATTCTGTATTCTGAATCTGTATTGTTGTTTCTTTCAGTACTTCTTACTCAGAACCATGACCACAGACATTTGGTTATGCACAGAAACAAGTTTATATTCCCGAAAATTAAAGCCTCTGAATTATTATGGAAGCAGCACACACATATTTTAATAAAGTTTAGACAAAAGAGAAAAATCACAAAATAAGATACAAAATGTCTCCATATTCCAACTCCCAAGGATCTGTCCCAAGCAACGAGGATCATCTCATTGTGTATTCTGGCAAATTCCTTCCTAATCCAATACCTTTGTTGTTGGGAGAATTTTGTTTCATGGTGCTATCCATAAATTTGGATTGAGAGTTTTACAAGGAAGAGATCACAGTATTATGAGCACACTACATAGTGGATAAATAGCTTTTGGCACTAATTGTGGAGTAAATCAATTGCCAAGAACAAAAGTCCAGGAGATTTGTCACAGTTCCACACCTGTTTGTTCCCCTGATGGGATGTTTTGACTTCAAGAACATTTTCATTTAAAATGTTTATAGGTGACACACAAAGAATATAGAGAGGCAGGCAATTGGTTTGATGTAATGGTTCAAATTGAGTTTTGCTTCATTCCAATCAATTTTTCAACCTCCTGGGCTTCCTTCCTAACTCAGAAGATTTGATTCTTTCTATAATCTACTTGAATAGGCCTTGGATTTTGTAAGTCAAGTGCTCTATGGATTTTAAACTTTACATAAATATGGCTACATCTGAAATCAGATTAGTCTTTGTAATACAAACAGAGTTTAGAGAATTTTTCCACCCAAGGGCTTACATTTTTCAAGCAAAGGTGAATTATATATATATATATGTCTAAATACCCATAAGTCTCACAAAATTCAGATAAAACAACAGTTTTACTTTACCTCTGTATATGCACCTCTAACCAAACTTAAAATCTTGTTAGGCTAATAGTGAACTCTCAAAACAGAAAAGGATACAGAATCATTAATATTGGCTTGGGTGTTGGTTGTCTTGCTAAGAGCCAACCAAAGAAGAGCATTCAGTCTTTTGTGGATATATCTAGATGTCCAGGGACATATTTGGAGTTGTGCTACATCTAGAGGTACTGTCCATAGTATTTCAGGAAATGAATATTCTTCCATCTAAAGTCAATGTAGGGCTGGGGATATATGTAGCTCAAGCTGTAGCATGCTCACCTGGCATGCGCGGGGCACTGGGTTCGATCCTCAGCACCACATAAAAATGAAGATGTGTGTCCACCAAAAAAACTAAAAAAAAAAATATTAAAAAATTCTCTCTCTCAAAAAAATAAAAAATAAAAAACATAAAAAATAAAGTCAATGAATACTGGAAGATGTAATCAATTCACTGTGTGTTCCACCCTCACTTTAGACAATCTCTGCAGGATGTAAAATAAGAGCACAAAGCTGCACTATTTTGGCTTTTTCTTGCAGGAACTAAATTTGCATTATCCTTCTGCCATATGTTCAGGTAGCTTTCAATGATACCTCATGCAGCTGTGTCATTGAATTTCCCCACCTTAATGAATAAACTAATTACAGTCTGAAATGAACTCTTCCAGACTAGCTATCTCCTGCCATAGATCAAGGAGAGAACTTTATTCCCACAACTAACTGCTAATTTGCATTAGCCATAAAAAGGTGCACCAGAGCATCCTTCACTGCTCCAGCTGGGCGACCAAGCTGCATCAACAGGATACTGTGGCTTCAGCATCAATTTCTCACAGTTCATGTTTGCAGCAGTAAATGTGCCACTGCCACAGTGATCCTCAGATATAAGTGCAACTAGGAAGCTATTGATCTACTTGAGTTGGATGGCAGCGTTGATGTAATTGCAAGTTTCACTGCATTAAATTTTATAGTTGAGCACTGTTATTCTTTTGAGTCTCAGAGTTCTGTGTGTTTACAAAAAGTTTCAAAAAAGGTAAAAATAAAGCCTTGTCCATTTGAAGCATTTTAAGGGTTACAGTTCCAGTTTTGAACATGTTAGCTCTAGGACCCATTCGAACAGCTTCTACTTCCTTTATCAAATACAAATATAGCTGAATGGATGGCAAAGGGGATCAAGAAAACAAGCAAGGGAGCAATAGATGCTAGAAGTGAATCTACATTCATTATCTACCCTCAAGGTCCAAATCAGGAGACTGCTGCATCTGTTAATTAAAACATTATGTTGGAGTCCAGTGGCATGGTTCTCAGATGAATATAACCTTATGGTGTCTTCATTGCCAAATTAACTCCTTCTCACCAGCAGCAGGTCACACAATTTTAAGAGACTGAAAACAATGCTCAGGGCAACAGCACATATACTAAAATTGGAACATACATAGACTGAATACAGAGAGCCTTGAGCTCTTTGGCTTCCTTCTTCCACAAATTGCTTGCAAACCTTCCCATCAGAGCTTTAGAATTTCAAAGAGTGAAAGTTGGGACCACCTATCATGGAAGTAAAAGGAGAGCAGGATTACAGTTCCAGTTTTGAACATGTTAGGTTTAAGACCCATTCAAACAGATTTTACTTCCTTTCCCACAAAGTAGGGTGAAGAGAAACTCCACTGGGACCATGCATAGGAGTGGATACTGCCTTTGAGATCTACATCATAGATGTCAGTGGAATCATTTTTACTTTACCTTCTCCACCTAGAACAGATCTCCTACTGCTTATTCTGTTCACAATGCATTTTGATCCTCTTATCAAAACATTCAATCATTATTATCATCATTAAAGTGTGATATTTA
Source organism: Ictidomys tridecemlineatus (assembly GCF_052094955.1). Classification (NCBI taxonomy): domain Eukaryota; kingdom Metazoa; phylum Chordata; class Mammalia; order Rodentia; family Sciuridae; genus Ictidomys; species Ictidomys tridecemlineatus. Next base: position 62,837,602 of record NC_135485.1, read on the forward strand.
AAATATATTTCAGATTTTCTTTCCAGAGCTACAGCATCTTCCCATGCATCATATCCACATTTCACAGAAGCATAAAGTTATAAAGGACCTCAGGAGATCATAAGGTCTTTGTAGCAAATGAAATTAAATTTAAGTCATCTTGTTCAAAAATGACCCTCTAATAAGACTAGACAGAATATCCTAATAATGGCTGACTATTGACATGTAGCATTACTATGATAATAACTCTCATTTGTATACAATGGTGTAGTTTCCACAACATTTCACACGCCCTATTCACTGCCCAGGTCATATGATCTATCTGTATGTTCTAATATCATGTGATGAAATGAATGTTTAATTTTTATATAGCACTTTTATATTATGGATAATATAATTACAGATCTTTTCCTTCTGTGCTTGTGTTAGTCAGCTTTCTGTCACTATGACAAACTACTTAAGATAATTCACTTAAAATAGGAAAGGTTTCTTTAGGCTCATGGTTTTAGAGATTTCCACCCGTGGTTCCTTGACCCTGTTGCTTTGGCCTATGGCGAAGTAGCACATAACAGCAGGGAGCATGTGGTGAATTTAGCTGCTCTCCTCATGGTGCCTGGGAAGCAGAGAGAGGAAAGGAGGGGCTAGGGTCCCACTCTCCTCTCTGAAGGCATGCCTCCTGCTACCTGCCTTCCTCCCACCAGGCCCTACCTCTAAAAGGCTCCACTACCTCCCAATAGCACCATAGGCTGTGGCCAAGCCTTTAACACATGGGCCTTTGAAGGACAGTTGAGGTCCAAACCACAGCACATACTTATGCCTAATTTAATATATGATTTATTTTTTCCCCCTCAGAATCATAATTCTCTGAAATACACATTTCTGAACAATATTACTTTTTACTCAGCTTTTGTCTAATTTTATTTTACCTATAACAAAATAAAATTCACAAGTTAATGTAGTAGAACTAAGACAGACGGCACCGGATAAAACATTCAGTTATTTTTCCCAATAATATGATAGGCTGCATCCTCTACAGATCCTAGGAATGCCAAGGACTAACACACGGGCACAGAGCTATTCTCTTCCCCAGTAAAAGACCTACACCTCCATCCCACAGAGTCCCTCTGATGAGTTAGAACAATCTACTTTCTCCTATCAAAAGGGGGGGGGCCCAGAGATTTCAGTATCTCTGATGGTGACGTGAATGACTATCTCTGTCAGGAAGTTTGCAGTCTCCTTCTTTAGGTGGCCTCTCAGGTTAGCTTTTCTCACCATGTTCTAAATTTTGTCCTGAAAAGAAGGTTCATAGTTGCATCCACCAAAGTTTTAGCAGGAAATAGATGGCATACTCAAACTGGGCTATTAGGAGACCATTGAGGAGGGTGTCAAGTGGGATTAGGGTTTGGAGACATCAGCAAAGGATAGACTCATACCCTGGAGCTAATAAGATGAGGATGGGTGAGGGTGATCAGACTACCACCCAATGCATGAAAAGGGTGTGGGACATCAGAACCAAGGAGAAGAGCTCTCTGGTGTTAGGGTCTGTAAACAAGTCAAGATGGCGCCTGGCAATTTGCCAGAAGGAGTGGTTTGTGAAGTAACGCCAGCGAGCCATTAAGTGTGGAGATTCCTTATTGGTTGACTGCTGTATCTAGTTTATGTTAATTAGATAAGCTGTGTGGAATGTATATATACCCCTCCGGTGCTACAATAAACGGCTCCCACTCCTGCTGTATCAATGTACACAAGTTGCTCCTCACCCCCCCACCCCCCCACCCCCCCACCTCCTGCTATTTTGCTGCAGCCGAACTGCGGCACTCTGGAAAGGGGCATGCTTGAGTCTGGAGTTCTGGCCTTCAAGAAAGAAAGCAGCTTGTGTGACCCACAAGGATGAGGCCAGGTCTGCACAGTGCTTCTCTTGCATGTCTTTTTTAGTCTCCTCCATTAGTCAAAAGCAACAAAAGCCAGAGGGCGAGGGATCTCCTTGAGGCAGTCCTTACAGGCCAGCTTCCTAGGAGACTCATCAGACTGAAGAATGACAAAGAGCTGTTCTAGAGGGAAAACTGGAAGAGACCTAGTAAAGTGCATCAGTCAACAGAAATTTCATCATGTTTTCTCTAACATTGCTGAGAAATAGACAAATTCCTTCATACTATGAAGTGGTTTACATTGGTATTAGACTATAATATTTTCCCCATGTAAATTATGTTTTCTTTTATATGCAATAATTAAGCATTTTAGAAGTTGGAACATCGTGGAAATAAAATGCATGGATTCTTGCAGAATATGTGTTCAAAGTCAATTTCAGGCATTTAATTTAAGTCCTTAGCTGTACAAATTTCACATTTGTATTAGTCAGCTCAAGCTGCCATAACAAAATGCCATAGAGTGGGTGACTTTCACAACAGACATTTGTTGCTCACAGTTCTAGAGGTTGGAAGTCTGAGATCAAAGTGTTATCTTGGCCCATTCCCAGTGAGAACTCTTCCTGGACCTCCTTGCAGAGAACCATCTTTTCACTGTGTCACTTATATGGGAGAAAGGGGCAGTAGAGGAACGCATGGGAACACACAGTCCTTTGATATCTCTATGAAGATCCTAATCCCATTGCGAGAGTCTGGTTCCCGTGACTTCATCAAAACTATCACTCAAGCGCCCCACTTCCAACTTCCATCAAATTGAGAATCAGAGCTCCAACAGATGAATTTGAGGGGGACACAATTTAGTCTATAGCAGTGTCCAAATGATCACAGAAAAAAGGTGACCAGTTTTGCTTTTAAAATAGTCTGGTTGTCCATCTGGTAGTGTCACTCGTACCTGCATACCCTTTGACGTGGCTGAGCAACATCTAGTCTCCTGACACTTTCTCATGCCTTGATTTTCCAAATATTACTGTCTCCTGTTTTTCCCTCCCAGTCTCTGTCTTCTGTTCTTTCTTGTTCTTTTTTTTTTTTTTTGCTTCTCTCACTTTGCTCCCAAATCAGATGCCATTGTCCCCCAGGACTTGATATTGCTGTCTTCTCCATGTTCTGCACACTCTCCTGAGCTAACTCACCTATTCAGGCCACTGGCCTACACCTTCATCCCACAGATCTCTCTTCCAAATGAATGGCCCTTAGTCCTCTTCCTCTTCAATGTATCTGCGATTAAGTGGTTATCTTTTTAAGTACACATATCTGTTCTTATCACTTCTCGTTTGGAAATCTTCAATGGCTCTCAGTTGTCTAGGATAAGGTTTCAGATACAGCACTGACATCCTTGAAGTCATATCCATATGCCACTAATTCTTATCCCCACAACTAAGCATAGCACATGTACCATAAATTAAACAAGAAAAGAAAAAATCTCTACCATGCACTTTGACAGACCATTACATCTCCTGCATTGCTTCTGTCCTATCTGCAGTGTCTTTTTGGTGAAATCCTGTTCATCCATTAAGGTTCAACTCAAATGTTCCTTACTTTTTGATGTTTTTTCCAAGTCTTCTAGGAAGAGTTAACTGTTCACGGTCTAGCAAAGCTATTCCTATATTATAACAGAATTACATTTTCACACATCCACTTTTTCTACAGATTATTAGATCTTTAGGTGAAAAATTATGTCTCACTAGTCTTTGACACATGCTGAGCATAGAATGAATTAAAAGTACATTTTCTCTAACATACATATTTTCACTACATAGGCTATATCCAGGAAGAAGAATCTTCTGGAACAATGAAGTCTTGGGTATACAAAGAAAGGAACTGACCTGAGATATGCAATCAACATATGCCAGTTAAGCCTGGGTTTTAGGCAGAACTAACATTAAGATAGAGAACGTGAGCTCTGAAGCCAGAGACATCTTAGGTTTCAATTTACCAGATAAAACCCAGGATATGCATTTAAATTTGAATTTCAAAAAAACAATAATTTTTAGTATAAGTCTGTCCAAAATACTGCAAACCCCCATCCCCAAACCAAGTATTGCATGGGTGTCTTTTTTTCTATGTGTACTTTTCACCAATCTGGCAATTCTACGTAGGTTCAGATCTTCTGTAGCTTCCTGGCTGTGTGACCTCAGACTAGTTAACTAATCACTCTGTACTTAGGTTTCTCAGTTTTAAAGTGGAAATAATAAAAGTCTTGCTTTAGAGAATTATTGTGATAATTAAATTAATTCAAATTCATCTTTATTGAATAATTCCAGTTTCTTTTTGAAGACTCTAAAATGAGCCATGCCATATGATTTAAATTTTTAGCAATAAGGGAAAAAAGGAATAAATGATACGGAATGATCAATTCTACTGACAGGGAATGTGAATTTCATTTCCAGTCATACACACAAAAAAATGAAAACAAATTTTAGAAATTAATCATTTTTACCCATATGTAAAATTTTGTCAGCTCCATTACAGAAACACATTAGGGTTATCAGGCTGGACTTCGGACCCACCCTGATGGTGATTACTAAAAATTGCATCACAGGATCACCAGCCAAGTGTGATATTGCACAGATTGTTAGAGCATGTGTATGTTTCTACAGCATCATTATTGTTGTGTCATTGCCTATCCAGTCAAACACAGTCCGAGTCGCTGTAACTGAAAACACAGCCAAGTGAAGACAGAAAATGTGTCAAATAAGAAATGGCTCCAAAAGCTCTTACTAAGATGCTGTAGTGGAAAATACCACCTTATGTATTACTATTAAACACACACACACACACACACACACACACACACACACACACACACACATACACACACAGGCACATCTCAAAGCAATAAAGGGCCTGCAGAGAAGGAAGGCAGAATCTGCTTGCTGAGCAATCATTACCGAACAGGAGGAAGCCAGAAACCAACAAAGGACCAGTCATGGGAAATTTATAAGTTAATATCAGTCACACCTGCAAATTACTACAGTGAGACCCCTGACCAAATGCAGAATACCATTTAAATGGATTTGGTGAGATATTTATATATCCCTTGGAGTCACTGAAATGTTCTGAATCTAAATTTGTCTGTTAGTCCAATTAAGGACAGGGGAGATGTTATCTATCGCAGTATGGATGAGGCAGGTTTCATGTATCACTGGAGAACATGCTTCTTCTTGGGAATCTGTAACATATTATTGAATAACATATCTTATGATTGAGAATGTAACCTTATTGTTTGCATGTACTTTTTAAAAAGTCTTTATTATTTAAAAATCAGAAGACTCTTAACATGAGACACTCCACTGGTACCTTCTATAGTATTTCAAGCTGTTGGTCAAAATAACCCATTGAGGGACAATTTACACATGTGTCACATCTTTTCATCTCTCTTGTTTTCATGAAAAAGGTCAAAGTCATCAAGCTGACATGCTTAGCCAGAGTCGGGGAGAGGCGTCATCTCATGACCGTGAAGTGGAACTCACACAGCAAATGAGGCTAAGCATTCAGCAAGGACGAGGAAAAGAGATCATGAGATCATAATTTTCTCACCAATTGAGAATCACTCTGCATAAAAATAGAAATTACTGGGGGAAAAATTCAGAATACTTACTCAAGAAAATAAGAGCACTAAATGAAATCATCTCTCATCTGGGAAATGACTTGCCATTTCAGGCAGAACAGAAAGCTCTCGGATATTCTAATGATAAGCATGTAAGAAAGCAAAACCCTCCTGAAAACAATTTAACTGTTTCTTTATTCTCCAAATGTGAGTTGTGACACAGGGCCCTGAGTGGTCTTGCAGGTGCCACTCACCTGGCCTCTTTTTGCTGGTGAGTGGAAAGTGATTCTGCTTTCATTTATTTGGCTACAAATATAAGTGACAAATTCCTAAGCATGTTAGCAAGAGTTTGTAAGGATTGAGGAGGTTAACTAATTGGAAGGTACTGATGTGTACCTGCCTTCTAGAACCTTCCAAAAATCCTGCATAATTTTTTCTAGATGAGCATTTTCCAACAAAAATGTTCTCTGGTAATGCAGAAAGAAAAGATTCTTTCTCAGCTTTTCTGCCTCCATACGATTAATTGTTAAATGGAAGAAAAGCATATTATATCCATTAGGAAAATATTACTCAATTTTAAAATTTTACTTAAGGAGGGTGGATTCTGCTAAAGAAAAGACTAAACTTTTTTTTCAGCAAGTATCTTTGTTGATGTCAGATACATACAGGTGGTCAGGTGGGGGCAGGGGAGGTAAGTTAGGAGTAGGATTATTGACGTTGTCTGAATAAAAGGATGAGAAGAAACAGGAATTCCTGAGAGTAAGCCTGGAGAGGAGACAGAGATGAAGGAGACCAAGAAGCCGTCCAGAAGGAGAAAGGTTTGATATCAAGTGGCTTGCTTGATCAGTGAGACATATTCCATATTCCTATGACTGATGGCCAAGAATACCTTGAAGGATAGATAGGACAATTCATATATGATTGCAAGTTTTATTCGGCACTGTGTGATATGGCTGTGTGAATCCTTCTCTGTGATTCCACAATCCTCTGTAAAGATTCTGGTTAGTGAAAAACTCTGCTGTAGTCTGGATCTTAAATATCCCTCAAAGATCCATGCACTAAAGGCTTAGTCCCCAGCTTGGTGCTATTGGAGGTATAGAATATTTAAGAACTGGGGTCCAGTGGGAGATCATGAGGGTATGTCCTTGAAGGGAATGTTGGGACCCCAATTCTTTTTCTTCCTCTTTCACATTCCAGCCATGAGGTGAGGGGTTTGCTCTTCTACCCACTTCTGCCATACTGTGGGCCCAAAGCAACAAAGACAACTAGTCAAAGACTAAAATATGCAAAACTGTGAGCCAAAATCAAATCTTTTCTCTCTATGAATTTATTTATCTCAGGTATTTGGTACAATAATAGAAAGCTTTGTAATACCGAAAGCTCTCTGTGGTTAGAAGGCTCAAGAAGAAGGACGGCCATACTAAGACAGAGATAAAAGGCCATCCCAAGGGGCAGAGCAGAAGAAAGGGATTACTCAGAGGGAACCCTGGGAAGGTAAGCTCCCATGATTTGCGGAGGCAGGAGGATTGCAAGTTAGGCCAGCCTTGACAACTTAGCAAAACCCTGTCTCTAAATGGAAAAGGGAGAATAGGGGCTTGAGCCATCTTATCTAAATCTCAAGGGGCAGTCACTCCAGCTGACATCTAGGTACAGATGTTTAAACTATTCTTGCAGCTTCACTTTCTATTTTGAATATCCCTTTAGTGCTTTAACTCCAGCAGGAATCCTCTCTCTGTGGAATCCCCAGCTCCATCACTTAGAATCTAATTAACCTGAATGTCCTTAGTCATCATCTACTCAAGGGTTGTCACCATATACTTTTAACATGAGATTGTCATTCAGGCAGGTGCGTTCACACATGGGCAAGATACAATGTTCCCACACATGAGATTGCAAAGGTACACCTCGAGGCCCTTTGGTTAGAATTGGAGTATATTTTTTCCCATAGAAATAATGTTATAAATCAGATGCTTTCAAAGCTTAATGCCCATATGAATAGCATAGGAGGCTTATTAAAAATAGATCCCTGAGCTCTACCACCAGAGATTCTGATTCTGGGATGGAATCCAACAAGCAGCATTTTGATTAAACACCCAGGTAATTGTGATGAGTTACACTTTAAAAAATACTGGTATTTGTAATGGTAAGATTTTCTCTATATTCCTCCCAAACCTAATTTAATCCATAATGTAATGAAAATAGCAGTGATGATCATTTTCAGCCCTGAATATCTCCTTTCCACATCCCCAGATCCTTAGGCTAAAAGCCCAACAGTTCTGAGCACAGAGTTCTGAAAGAACCAAGAGAAGATCGCGAGAATAAGGGCTAAGTGGAGAAGGATGGCAGTGACTGTCTTATGTCAGAGTTGATAATTCAAATGTTTCTCCCTGAACTTGTCATCCCATTCAGATTCTAACATGGCTTAAAAGAATTAAGAGAGCTCACCAGGCGCAGTGGCTGTCCCATGCCTTTACTCCCAGTGACCAGGGAAGCTGAGGCAAGAGGATCTCAAGTTTGAGGGCAACCCTGGCAACTTAGACCCTGTGAGACCCTGTCTCTAATACGTAAATCGACCTGGGATGTAGCACTTCTGGGTTCACTACCTAGTATTGAAAAAAAAAATTAGGATAGTTCCCCTGTATACTTTACTTATAGCCAAGCAACAGAATTAAGAAAATCTAGCTTTATTAATTTCTAAATGAAGATGTTTCCAGAAAAGCACAGCTTATATTAGGATTCCCCTCTCCCCAGGAAATTCATTATAAGAAATGTTTAATTGTATAGAATAAGAAGAGTGAAACCAAAAATCAAGACGAATGTTGTTTTGTGAATAAAGAGCAAAGAAAACATACTAAAAGCCTTAAGGAAAATAGGTCTTCGTTAGCATAACATCCAAAGTGATATTATATATGAGACGTGTGTGTGTGTGTGTGTGTGTGTGTGTGTGTGTGTGTGTGTGTGTGAGACTAGAATTGTTCTAAGTGTTTGAAAGATTTCAGAGATCCTTTGCCTGAGGGCCTGCCAGAATCTTGGTCTAGCAAAGGTTACTAAAAGACATGAGACACGAGCAGGGTGATTTTTAACTTAAAAAAAAAAAATTCCATCAAGCTTATAGCAGAGTAACTTCTAGACCTTGAATGACACAACATGACAATTTTATTGGCTGACCTTTCAGAAGAGAGAAGATCTAATTAGACACTCCGATATGCAGTGCTGAATTATGAAGAGCAAGCAGGGGTCCCTAATCCCCCCAGCATCACAGCTAAACATTTGGGAGTAATATTGCTAATTAAAATGCAGCCGTGCCACCTGAAAGCACGGCTCCCATTCAAGCTCATGCCGGCTGCCGAAGTCTGGCTTGGCACAAATCAGGAGCCACTTGTCAAAAAGGAACTAACTTTATTTTTAGAACTACAAACGCCAAACAAAACAGCTCCAGGGAAAAACCCTCAGAGCCCAACTGCCACCACCGGCTTCCACAAGCCTCTCTCCCCCACACCAGCCTTTTCCTCCCACAATCCTCCTCCTCTTGAGGCCGATTGGCTGGGTTGCGTGGGCAGAGCCAAAGAAGTCACCCAATGAGCAGCTCCGTGGAGGAGCCAATCAGCTAGATGTTGCTGGGGCAGCTGTGAGCCAATCATCAGCTGGCAGTCTGAAGGGCAGGGAAACAGCCCAATGAACATCACCGCAGAGGAGCCAATCAGCTAGATGTTGCTGGGGCAGTCTGAAGCTTGCTGGCAGCTGGAAGTTTGCTGGGGCCCCTTTGGCTGTGGCTCTCAACATCTCCCCCTCTCTGTTTAAACAACAAGCATGTGGCTTATGGACCGTGCCTGCCTTAGGTTGTCCAATACATATGGTCCTTACCCGTCTTCGGATGAGCTGACCTCAGGGCGTCAGCCTCCTGTCTTAGGTTGGTACCATTGTAATTGGATCTTACCCGTCATTGACTACCGGTCCAGTACAGCCACACCTGTGGAGAGGTCTCAGCGGGGGGGGGGGTGAGGTTCTTTGCCTCACCTCTGTTGACCCCCAAATTTTAGCTGAATGATCATGACAAGCAGAAGGGAGGAAGATATACCAAGTCAATTGACGGTTCTGTAAGCAGTTCAGTGTAAGTTCTGTAAGCAGTTCAGTGATGGCTATTGCAGAAACTGTAGATTAGTTTTATCTTTGTCTTCACCGGCACAGGGATGAAGATAGGAATTCTGGCAATAATGACTAAAGAAAAAATTAGGTAACATTCCAGAAGACACTAAAAGAAAACAATTTTCTTAACAATTTATATTATCTTCATCGGCACTGGGATGAAGATAGAAATTCTGGCAATAATGGCTAAAGAAAAAATTAGGTAACATTCCAGAAGGCACTAAAAGAAAACAATTTTCTTAAAAGAAAACAATTTTCTTAACAATTTATATTATCTTCATACTAAAAGAAAACAATTTTCTTAACAATTTACATTATAGTGAAGAGAATTATTAAATATAATGAAAACTAAAGGTGAGAGTAAACAAACAGATCTGTTAACCTCCTTTTTTGTTTACATATTAAAACAATTCTTAACAGTTATTTACCCAATTTAAATTAAACCATTTAAATCACGTGAATAAAAAAAAAAATATTTGGATCCATCTTTTCATGAGCGCTCATCATATATGATATATAGAAGGAGGATAGAAAGGCTGTTATAATGATTTTGTGTGGTTCCCTTTTTATTGGATTCTGTCTCGGTTTTGTTTGGCGTCATCTTGTTGGGTTGTATTATAGTAGAAATACGGGATCAGCAATTAGTAAAAAACAAACCGAAAGAGTGTTAAGTAAATTGTTAGAGGAAGGAAGCTTCCCAGTAAAACCAAGAGCAGTCAGGGCATACGTTGATGTAATACAAGAATATAGCCCATGGCTTTTTAAGGAGGAGTTGTTAGATATATCACAATGGAACCATCATGGTGAAGATTTAAAAAGAATAGAAAAGAACAACCCAGGGACTCTGCCAGTTGGCACATTGTCATTGTGGACGTTGGTATCTAGTTTGCTTAGTCCAAAGCCTTCAGTTCAGACAGAGGTAGAGGAAGAAGAAGACATATTGATTCAAGTAGAAGAGGAAGTCTCTCAAGTTAGTCAGACAGAGGAAAAGATTCAAGTAAAAGCTCGAGCTAGTCAGAAAGAGGAAAAGATTCAAGTAAAAGAGAAGGTCTTTCGAGATAGTGAGACAGAGGAAGGAAGTTTAGAGCAGAAAAATCTATCAGGGGAAAAGTTAAAACAGGTGACTGCTAATAAGACCCTTTTATTAGAGAGCGTAAGTGTCCAACCAACAGCACCGCCTCTACAGGAGACTGCTACTAACAGCATTCTATCACCAGAGGGCGTAAGTGTTCAACCAACAGCGCCACCTCTACAGGAGACTGCTACTAACAGCACTCTATCACCAGAGGGCATAAGTGTCCAATCAACAGCACCACCTCCATATGCTAAGAGACTCCCAACCCCCGCAGTTGATAGTTTGGATCCTGAGACAGGATCTCAAGTATGCCCTGTATTTGAGGTAGGAGGGCAGCGAACTTACCAGGGTTTAAATTTCAAATCAGTGAAGGAGCTAAAAGAGGCTGTAACAACCTATGGTCCTCAAGCACCCTTCACTGTAAGCTTGGTTGAATCCATTACCAACTTAAGCATGACGCCAGCAGATTGGGCTAGTTTGTGTAAAGCTGTGCTAAATGGAGGACAATACCTGTTATGGAAGGTTGCCAATGAGGAATTTTGCAAGGAGACGGCTAGTCGAAATGCAGCAGCTGGTTATCCTCAGAGAAATCTAGATATGTTGTTAGGAAAGGGACCTTATGAGGATCGGCAGCAACAACTTGCATATGATCCTGGTGTATATTTACAAATTGCTGTAGATGCAGTTAGGGCATGGAAGTCTTTACAAGAACCTGGAGGTTTACAAGGTCAATTATCTAAGATAATACAAGGAGCTAATGAACCTTACGCTGAATTTGTAGATAGGCTTATTCAAACAGCTACCAGAGTTTTTGGGAATACAGAACAAGCAATGCCATTTATAAAACAACTGGCTTATGACCAAGCGAATCGTTGGTGTAGAGATATCATTAGACCATGGAAACATGAAGATTTAAACACATATATTAAATTATGTAGAGACATTAATGAACAAGGGCAAATTGTGGCAGCTGCAGTAAAACAAGCTTTAGATGCCAGAGACATTAATGAACAAGGGCAAATTGTGGCAGCTGCAGTAAAACAGGCTTTAGATGCCAGAGACATTAATGAACAAGGGCAAATTGTGGCAGCTGCAGTAAAACAGGTTTTAGATGCCAGAGACATTAATGAACAAGGGCAAATTGTGGCAGCTGCAGTAAAACAGGCTTTAGATGCCAGGCCAAGAACATGCTACAATTGTCAACAAACAGGACATTTTAAAAGGAATTGCCCCATAGGAGGAGGGTTTAACAAAACTAGGTATCAAACAAGTAGAATACCGGGTATTTGCCCACGATGCCGTAGAGGGAGACATTGGGCTAATGAATGCCGTTCTCAAACCACCATAGAGGGTACTCCATTATATTGGGCTAATGAATACCGTCCTCAAACCACCATAGAGGGTACTCCATTATCAAAAAACGAACAAGGACAAGGTGTTTATCCACAATATCGTGGACAAAGGCATCGGGCTCCGTTGCCAAAAAATGGACAGGGGGCCCCAATGCTCCGGGGCCCCAAACCACAAATATACGGAGCACTGGAGGAACCCAGCAACCCCAGCAACCCCATCAGGGTAGTGCCCAGCACATCAGATCCCTCATCAGACAAACCAGAGGGAGCGCAGGGTTGGACATCTGCGCCTCCACCAAATCAGTACTAACTCCAGAGATGGGAGTTCAAATCATTCCCACAGGGGTAAAAGGACCTCTTCCCAAAGGAACAGTAGGCTTATTATTGGGACGCAGCTCTTCTACTGTAAAAGGACTTTTGATAAGTCCTGGGGTAATTGATTCCAATTATGAAGGTGAAATAAAAATTATAGCCAGTTCTCCAAAGGGTATATCAGTAATTTCACCAGGAGATAGAATAGCACAGTTACTAATAATACCAAGCCTACATGATAAATTTTCCAGTCATGTTGCAGAAAGAGGTTCCAAGGGATTAGGCTCCACAGGTGTAGATTGGGCTATGCTTTCTTTAAATTTAGATTCTCGCCCCATGCTAAAACTAAATATTCAAGGACATGAATTTAATGGGCTACTGGATACAGGTGCAGATCTTAGCATCATCTCTCGTCAAGAATGGCCAAAACATTGGCCATTACAACAAGCCACTCAATCGCTTCGAGGCCTAGGAGTGGCGACTAATCCCGATAGAAGTGCAATGCTATTAGATTGGAAGGATCCTGAAGGATGTGAAGGAACTATACAGCCATATGTATTGGATCATCTTCCCGTAAATTTATGGGGACGAGATGTCTTAGATCAATTAGGTTTGACATTAACAAATAATATCAATCAAAATGCACCCACTATTATGGCTAGACAAGGTTTTAGGAAAGGAAAAAGATTAGAAAGACAAGAACAATGTATAGCAGCACCAATACAAATAGATCAAGGAACAGACAGACATGGGTTGGATTTTCACAAAGGGCCACTGAGACAATAAAAATTACATGGAAATCAGAAAGACCAGTATGGGTTCCTCAGTGGCCCTTGACTAAAGAAAAGACACAAGTAGCCCATGATCTGGTCAAACAACAATTAGCGGAAGGACATATACAACCTTCTGTATCTCCCCATAATACTCCCATTTTTGTCATCAAAAAGAAATCTGGTAAATGGAGATTACTGCAAGATTTAAGAGCCATTAACAATGAAATGGTCATTATGGGACCTGCTCAATCGGGGATTCCTCAATTGTCTGCTTTGCCAAAAACTTGGTATGTTTTAGTTATAGATATTAAAGATTGTTTTTTTTCAATTCCAATTCATCCTGAGGATAGTCCACGTTTTGCATTTACTATCCCTGCACTAAATCATGAAGGTCCTGATCAGAGATATGAATGGAAAGTACTCCCTCAAGGGATGGCTAACAGCCCAACTATGTGTCAAATTTATGTTAACAAAGTAATCCAGCCACTTAGAAATCAAAATCCTGAACTACAAATATTTCACTATATGGATGATGTGTTATTGGCACACAAAGCTAAAAACACATTGCTAGAATGTTATGCCACACTTACAAACTTATTAAAAAATTATAATCTAGAGATAGCAATAGATAAAGTGCAATTAAATTTTCCAATTAATTATTTAGGAGTTCTATTATCCTCAACCATGGTCCGTCCACCAAAAATTCAAATACGAGTAGATCAACTCAAATCACTTAATGACTTTCAAAAGTTATTAGGAGACATAAATTGGATAAGGCCTTATCTAGGTATTCCAACAGGAGAATTGGGACCTTTATTTGATATCCTAAAAGGTCCATCAGATCCAAATTCACCCCGAATGTTAACGCCTGAAGCAAGAAAGGCATTAAAAATCATTGAAACATATATGGAAAATATGCATTTGGATAGAATTGATATAAGTTTGCCTTTATTATTTATTGTATTACCAACAAAAAATATTCCTACAGGAGTATTTTGGCAAGAAGGTCCATTATTATGGATACATTTATCTTATTCTCCTAACACTATTCTTACTAGATATCCTGAGGCTGTAGGACAATTAATACTCAAAGGAATAAAAACAGCAAAGGCAGTGTTTGGAATTTCTCCCCATAAAATTATTACTCCATATACTATGAATCAAATTGATGAATTAGCTAATGAGTTAAATACTTGGGCAATAATAATGTGCAAATCTAATGTTTCATTTGATAACCACTTACCATCTAATCCTTTATTGTCTTTTTGGTCATTGCATCCTGTAATTTTTCCAAAAATGACAAGAAAAACACCTATCATGAATGCTCCAAATATATTCACTGATGGGTCAAATAATGGTACAGCAGCAATAGTTACACCTGATCAAACTTTTACATTTTTAGTACCCAAACAATCAGCTCAAAAGGTAGAGCTTAATGCAGTATTACAAACTTTTGTGATGTTTAAAGATTCTGTATTTAATTTATTTTCTGATAGCCAGTATATAGTTAATGCTATAGTATCCCTTGAAGATGCTGGTAGAATTTCCCCTTCTTCTACTGTTTTCTCTTTGTTTTCCACTATACAAAGTTTAATCTGGGACAGAAAAGATCCATTCTTTATAGGACATATCAGGGCACATACAGGATTGCCTGGAGCCCTTAGTTTAGGCAATGATTTAGCAGATAAAACTACACGTGACATACATATTTTCTCTGTACTAGAAGAAGCTATAAATTTTCATGAAAGATTCCATGTCAATGCTAATACTTTACAAAAGCGTTTTAAAATAACTAAGGAACAAGCTAGACAAATAATAAAACAATGTCAAAATTGTGTGACCTTTTTACCACAAGTTAATCTTGGAGTCAATCCTAGAGGATTGATGCCTAACCATATTTGGCAGATGGACGTCACACACTTGCCAGAATTTGGAAAATTAAAATATTTGCATGTTACAATTGATACTTCTTCTGGATTTTTGATGGGCTCCCTTCATGCCGGCGAAAAAACTAAAGATGTTATAGCTCATTGCTTACAAAATTTTGCCACTGTGGGCATTCCAAAACAGTTAAAAACAGATAATGCCCCTGGTTATACGTCTACTTCTTTTAAACAATTTTGCTCATCATTTGGCATTACTCATATAACAGGAATCCCATACAATCCACAGGGTCAAGGCATAGTTGAAAGAGCTCATCAAACTATTAAAATGTACTTATTAAAGCAAAAAGATGGAATTGGGAAGGGGTATATATTCCCCAAAGATAAACTTAAAATAACGCTTTTTACTCTAAACTTTTTAAATTTGGATTCATCAGGACTTAGTGCTGCAGAAAGGCATATGTGTCCAAAAAATGTACATAAGCCCAAGGTACTTTGGAAAGATATTCTAACAGGACAATGGAAAGGTCCTGACCCAGTAATTGTCTGGAATCGGGGGTCTGTTTGTGTGTTTCCACAGGAAGAACAGCAGCCGATTTGGATTCCAGAGAGATTAACCAAGGTTCTGACCCAGAACAGCAGCCGATTTGGATTTCAGAGAGATTAACCAAGGTTCTGACCCAGTGATTGTCTGGAGTCGGGGGCCTGTTTGTGTGTTTCCACAGGGAGAACAGCAGCTGATTTGGATTCCGGAGAGATTAACTAAAATCCTGACCCAGTGATTGTCTGGAGTCGGGGGTCTGTTTTTGTGTTTCCACAGAGAGAACAGCAGCCGATTTGGATTCCAGAGAGATTAACTAAAGCGATTTCTACAGACCAAAAAGAAGATGATTTAGCTCAAATCCATAATAGCTGATATCCAAAACTCCAATTTGGCTATCCTTACATCTGCGACAGAACCAGGATGCTTTTTTCAATATCTATTTTATTATTGCCCTTTCCCATATCATGAAGTTCTATTTTATTTTTTTGAGCTCATACAGACCTAGGTTAATGTTTTGCTGATCAGTTCTATTTTTTTTTTTGACTATAGAGTTTTTAAACATTGCAATAGAGATTTTACCTGTAAAAAGTTATAAGGCCTTTACTATTGTGTTATGTGTTGTATGTATTATATTATGTGTGCACACTTGTGTTACACCAGGATCATATGCAAGTTGTTGCTGCCGATCCTCATAAGGTCCCTTTCCTAACAACATATCTAGATTTCTCTGAGGATAACCAGCTGCTGCATTTCGACTAGCCGTCTCCTTGCAAAATTCCTCATTGGCAACCTTCCATAACAGGTATTGTCCTCCATTTAGCACAGCTTTACACAAACTAGCCCAATCTGCTGGCGTCATGCTTAAGTTGGTAATGGATTCAACCAAGCTTACAGTGAAGGGTGCTTGAGGACCATAGGTTGTTACAGCCTCTTTTAGCTCCTTCACTGATTTGAAATTTAAACCCTGGTAAGTTCGCTGCCCTCCTACCTCAAATACAGGGCATACTTGAGATCCTGTCTCAGGATCCAAACTATCAACTGCGGGGGTTGGGAGTCTCTTAGCATATGGAGGTGGTGCTGTTGATTGGACACTTATGCCCTCTGGTGATAGAGTGCTGTTAGTAGCAGTCTCCTGTAGAGGTGGCGCTGTTGGTTGAACACTTACGCCCTCTGGTGATAGAATGCTGTTAGTAGCAGTCTCCTGTAGAGGCGGTGCTGTTGGTTGGACACTTACGCTCTCTAATAAAAGGGTCTTATTAGCAGTCACCTGTTTTAACTTTTCCCCTGATAGATTTTTCTGCTCTAAACTTCCTTCCTCTGTCTCACTATCTCGAAAGACCTTCTCTTTTACTTGAATCTTTTCCTCTTTCTGACTAGCTCGAGCTTTTACTTGAATCTTTTCCTCTGTCTGACTAACTTGAGAGACTTCCTCTTCTACTTGAATCAATATGTCTTCTTCTTCCTCTACCTCTGTCTGAACTGAAGGCTTTGGACTAAGCAAACTAGATACCAACGTCCACAATGACAATGTGCCAACTGGCAGAGTCCCTGGGTTGTTCTTTTCTATTCTTTTTAAATCTTCACCATGATGGTTCCATTGTGATATATCTAACAACTCCTCCTTAAAAAGCCATGGGCTATATTCTTGTATTACATCAACGTATGCCCTGACTGCTCTTGGTTTTACTGGGAAGCTTCCTTCCTCTAACAATTTACTTAACACTCTTTCGGTTTGTTTTTTACTAATTGCTGATCCCGTATTTCTACTATAATACAACCCAACAAGATGACGCCAAACAAAACCGAGACAGAATCCAATAAAAAGGGAACCACACAAAATCATTATAACAGCCTTTCTATCCTCCTGACATATGCATCCGTCCTTTCTCCCTATCTGTTCCTCAAACGCAAATAGTTTTTCCCCAGATGTGAGTGGTTTTTCTTCCCTCTCACTCATCTCCAGGGACAGGCAAGTTAAAACAAAAATGAAGCAAAACAAAAGAGGAATCTTAGAATGGCTCCCCATCCTCTCGCCCTGCCCTCAGGGGCGAGCAGTTTACTTACCCTCAGTTGCTCCCCGTGCGAGCCACCAAATGCCGAAGTCTGGCTTGGCACAAATCAGGAGCCACTTGTCAAAAAGGAACTAACTTTATTTTTAGAACTACAAACGCCAAACAAAACAGCTCCAGGGAAAAACCCTCAGAGCCCAACTGCCACCACCGGCTTCCACAAGCCTCTCTCCCCCACACCAGCCTTTTCCTCCCACAATCCTCCTCCTCTTGAGGCCGATTGGCTGGGTTGCGTGGGCAGAGCCAAAGAAGTCACCCAATGAGCAGCTCCGTGGAGGAGCCAATCAGCTAGATGTTGCTGGGGCAGCTGTGAGCCAATCATCAGCTGGCAGTCTGAAGGGCAGGGAAACAGCCCAATGAACATCACCGCAGAGGAGCCAATCAGCTAGATGTTGCTGGGGCAGTCTGAAGCTTGCTGGCAGCTGGAAGTTTGCTGGGGCCCCTTTGGCTGTGGCTCTCAACAGCCGGCTGTGCCTGCTGTTTCTGTTCCTTCTCCCCAACATGCTACCCACTATTTTCCACCATGGAGATTCCCCCTTATTACAATTTTTAATGTATTTCTATAACAGATGCAATGTGTTTACTCGGGTGCCTAGAGACAGAATCTCTTCAGGTGGGTAATCATTAGAATGAGGAGAGCCAAGACATCACTGCAATCCCCACCTCACCTCCTGCACACAGTGAATTCCACGTAGATTAAAGATTTAAAACTAAAATATAAATGCTCAAAAAATGAGAACAAATTGAGAAAGTCTGCCATAGAGTTTATAAGTAAAAACCTGGTAAAAGAAGTTTTAAACTTGACCATTCACCAATAGGGGAACCTACAGATAAATTATAGGACTCATTCAGTGGAATAATAAGTGATTGTTAAACTAGCCCTTTAAAGGGAGGCGGGACTCAATATACTGGCAGAGAAAGATGTCTATGACTTTGATAGGTTGAAAAGGAAATTAAAGTAAGGTGTGTGTTAACCAAGACAGCAATAATCCTGGGCAGGAAAATGCACAGACCCTTAACGTTAGTCACATCTGGGTGTGAGGATAAGGGGAGTATCCCTTTATGACCTTTCGGCATAGTTTGATTTTTTGCTACATTAAGAAAGTACAAGGAAGTCACATCATTAAAAAACATGGATATTGTTAAATTCCATTATGTCCAAGAAGAGGGAAAGACCATTTAAATAGCACCATCATGCTTAAAAATGTAGAGCAAAGCAGCAAAGAGCAAAAGCATAAGCCAGACCATGTTCAAACTCCCTGCCACTTTTTACCCAGGAAAGTCACTTGACCTTCTGTGCCTCGGTTTTACTTCTATCAAATGGATATAATAACATCAATCACTTTCTGGGATATTGAAAGGATAAAGTGAGTTGACAGATGTAAAGAGTCTGAAAATGTCAATTATATTGTTAATATTCTATTAGAGAAGTGGATGCATCATCTTTTCTGAGTTGGCTTTAGTTTTCATGCCTCCCATAGTGTGAACATCCTGATGGATTCCATAGGATTATAGAATTTAAAGTCTATATTTCTGATACAACATGGATCCTAAATACAAATCAACTACTTTTAGCAGTCAATTAAAAAAATAGTGATTTGTTTCAATGCCAGTGGAAAATGCAGTTGTGTTCAACTTATGGAAAAATAATAATGGAAAAATAATTGTCACACCTAAATATGACCATGTACACTTAGTCTATGAGCAATTTAAGGAAAGTTCAAGAATAACTTTGTCTATTTTCAATTTTATCTTTATACTTTGACTTCAGACTTTAGCCACAATACAGAATTCAATTCATTATTAAAATAAAAAATAAAAAAGAAGTAAGTTTCACAAGTTTTATATATTACAGATATAATAAAACTACCAGACCTTTCAAGTTGCTTAAACTAACCTCTTTTAGCATTTATCTTGTATGTTATCATACTACAAGGATTTCTAACTCATTCTCTCTTGAATTATTTTGTACTTTGGCTTGGTTGCAGAAGGACAGAGTTCCTAGGGAGCAGAAAAACAAAGCAACTATAATGTGCATAAGACAGGGCATCACAGGACATCTGGCGCTGGCAGCTCTATGGCTTGGAAGCCAGTGTTCCTGGTACAGATGGCAGGGCCCGGGCAAGAGACATTGGCACCCTGTGCTCCCTGGACTCAGGTATTGGCTAGTGTCAGCAACACAGGCATCCGTTCAGCAGAGCTTTCCAGTGGGCATCAGCCACAGAGGAGCCACATTCTAAATAAGCAGCAAAAGAAAGCATTGCCACAGCTGACCAGAGCAGTTGTCACAACAAGGAAAGGGCCATCTCATAGCATCCTAGTAAATGCACAGATGAATGAAAAAGAACTAATACATGGGGAATCATGAGGAATTCCCAGAAAATTTCAAATTGAAACCTGAGCTTGAGTTCCCACTGAAATTTTGGATACATTAAAGGATACAATGTCAAATTTTGGCAATGGACTTGGTCTTTTTAGAGTTTGAAAGAATAACAATATGCTCCATAGGAAAACAGGAGGGAAAATTAAAAAAACTATTTCCATGACTGTTCCAGCCAATAGAAAAAAGAAAACACTTTCTAGAGGAATTATATGTTCACAAATCTGAGGATTCTTGAACGTCTACAAAGAGGGTGCTCAGAAGTGCCAAGGGCCCTATAGGCTCAGAGATTCTTGACATTCAATCGATCATTCAACAAATATTTAGGGCAAGAATTATAAAAAGATACCAAAAAGATTCTGGGAGAAACTCCCTTGGAAATACCTGGGAGAACTTGTAGAAGGAGGTGCCCCAACAAAGGAAGGTATGAACATTGGCTAGCCAGCAAATCCCAATTAGACATGAACTTCAGTTAGTCTTAGTCTTCACCCTTAACCTTAACCTCCAGACTATCGGAAGATGCATAATTTACCTATGTGGAGATGCCCCCTGGGAGCATATAAGCTGAATTTTCTTTATTTTTTAATTTTATTTTAAAATATTTTTTTGAGTTTCACTGAATAAGGAAGAACATGACACAAATTTTGGAGTAGAGTCTCATTAGGAAAAGTAATTTTTAGGGGAATAATTAGGGGAAGCAAATTTTACCTTTGCTTTTAGGAAAGCAAAGGGAGAAATGGTGGCAGTCAGTGCTGCTATGGAGACCCAAGCACCTGGCATCACCATGGACTCTTCTTTCCAAAGTCACCAAGCAGAGGACTTTCTCCACACACACACATCTCAGCTGATAGTTGACTCTTCAGGATGTTTACTCTGGTGCTTTTCTTCTTCCAAGAAGTTTTAGTGAACCTATTTCTTCCATATTAAAATATATTTACAGAGGAGATATGGATTTGACCTTGGGATATTAGGCCATGAAATCTGCATGCTCTTCTTTTAAAAAATGAGATCCTATAAGCATCTCAGAAATGTTCATCACATTCAACTAAATCTTAAGTGCAAGACAGGAAGTTTTAAATCAATAAATAGTGATTGCTTATCCAGTATTTACTTTAAGAGAAAAGGCATAATGATCCATTTCCCTGGCTCTCCACTCCAGGAGAGTCATCTGTCTGCAGTGATAAGATAAGGATAGTGGACAGAAGGCTCAGCAGGAGTAAAAGCTTAAAGACTCAGCCAATTCTGAATCATTTAAAAAGAAAACAAGCTGTGTTTCTAATGCCTTCTGTGTTGATCACTCCTCAAGGCTGGAAGGATGGATCCCCCAGCTGTATACCAGGCTTACTCTTTAATACCACAGGGTTTTAAGCCTATCAAAACCAACGGGCTGTATGCCATACAGTAGTGAGGAAAATCTCTATGCTTGCAAGAGGAAACAACGTATAAACATGCCAGGAAACCAATATCCCTGTTGATTGTGGAAGGATGTCTGCTGTCAAGGGCCTCGTGGCAGATGCTGTTCATTACCTTCAAATGTCCATTTCCCTTCTTCCTCCCCTGCTGTCTGAGCTCCAATCCTTGCAAAGTACAAAATGCCCAGTCCCAGGGCAATGACCTAGACTGGTCCTGGTCAGGCTTGGCAATCCTATTTATTTCTCACTTCTTTAGCCTGCTTTGTGGTTGGGGATGAGGGGGGAGTCTTTTGACTTAGGATTGGGCAATGATGTTTGAGAAGTTAGTGGGAAGCATGCTTCTGGAAGACCTGAGCTTTCTTGATGTGAAGAACAGAGTGGGATGGTACAACTCCTTCCCCTAAAAACTAAAACAAAACTAAATAAGAGGCAGAGGCTGGAGAGGTAGCTCAGGGTTAGAGCACTAGTCTAGCATATGCAAGGCCCCACACACAGAAAAAAAGAAGAAAACACCATAAACACATCAGATGCAACCACACTGTCACTGAAATGACCAGAGTATCAGTCATCTCCAAATTTTTTGTAATTTAAGAAAAATGAAACATTGTTTGCTTAAGTCATAGTATCCCGTTACTTATAGCCAAACACATTAACTAACACAATTTCTCTTTTCATCCGAGCCAAACACTTCTAAACCCATGAATAGTACACCCTCTCTAAGAGAGGACAGCAATCTCCAGCTCCTGACTCCCACCCAGCTTTCACCCATGCTCCCCAGGGGTGGGGTAAGGGGAAAGCAAGTGAGGCATAAAATGGAAGGAGGTGCCCAAAACAACTCTCAGAAACCAAGATGCTCAACAACATTTTAATGCAATCATTCTAAAAATGAAAATAATAATGATTTTCCCTTTTTTTTCAGCTCCCAAATGGCTCAGTGCAACACTACTACTGATTCTGTCTTTACCTAAATTCTGGTATTTTGTTTATCGCAGATATTTTAGCAACACCCCCCCCCTTTTTTTTGGTAATTGTTATTTTGTTTCGTTTTGGTTTTTGGTACTGGGAATTGAACTCAGGAACACTTAACCACTGAGCCACATCCATAGCCCTTTTTAATTTTGGGGGGGAGACAGAGTCTCACTAAGTTACACAGGGCCTTGCACTTGGCAATCCTCCTGCCTCAGCCTCCAGGTTGCTGGAATTATAGGCTTGTTGCACTGCACCCAGCCCCCATTTTGATTTTGAAAAACATTGTATTAACATACTTTTATCTTAATTATTTGGTTTTCTTGCACCCCTTTACATCTTGTGCTCAAGGGGAATAACTTGCTCACTCTTCTTAGTTCCAGTCCTGGCACTACCCATAAACAAACATGCAATATAGTGACTGGTGGTGCTTGTATTATCATGTCTTTTGGGGGGATGCTTTAACACAAGGGCCTTCCTCACAGTGGGGAGATTGGCCCTCCCAGGGCTAGCCAACTCTTAGAGACAGTAAAGGACTCAACTCTAAGTGCATTTTTATATGCAACCCAACCAATAAGATGACCATCCCCTAACCACCTCTCTGTTGGCTCCACACTCAAGATACTATCCCTTGCCCTGACTATTCCAGAACCAGGTACCAAACAGCTATAGAGGACCTCTACCACCAGAGCTTTGAAGTTATTCCAACTAGATCATCCTAAG
The DNA here is from genome assembly GCF_052094955.1 of Ictidomys tridecemlineatus. NCBI lineage: Eukaryota > Metazoa > Chordata > Mammalia > Rodentia > Sciuridae > Ictidomys > Ictidomys tridecemlineatus. The sequence continues at coordinate 62,860,688 of NC_135485.1, forward strand.
ACTGCTCACTCTACCTGACCCACCATTCCTTCCCACAGAAACCACAATAAAGTTACCTACCACATCCCCCTCACTCCCGGCTGCCTACTGACCAAGCTAGAGCTTCCCTGTGTGGCTGTCCCCTGGTCTCTGTGTTGCATGCCCCTCCACTTGACAACTATGAGGAACAAATGATCTTTTCCAGGGTCTCCTGACCTGCCCGCCTCACCATACCTGAATAATACTAACACCTACATTTGCTAACAGTGTCCAGGGAGGGCAACATGCAGTAATGACGGTGCTGTTTTAGGAAGATGGTCTGGCATTTCTGAGATGACTTTAGAGCAGAAACTTGAAGGACAGGGAGGGAGAGAGAAGTCTGAAGAAAGGAAATAATCTCCTTCCTCATGAGATACTTTGCCCATTTCTGAACCACCTCTCCCTCCTTTTCTCTGGTGACTTCACAGGGCCATTTTCTTTCTGTGTTCTCTTGCCATTCTGTCTGGGCTCTTCATGCCTCCTGAGATGTCCTAGGCATCTCCTCCCTCCAATCCTCCCAGGTCCCTGGCATCCAGGACATTGCAGGTACTGAGGACAGGGCAGTTCTGAGGAGTCACTGGCCTTCCTGCTATTGTCTCATAGACACTTCAAACTTCTCCTGACTAAAACCAAACCCATTATGTGTCTCATCCCACCTCAACTTGGAGACCTTCAGTACTTCCCACCTGGATGATGAAGGTCCCTTTGGTCCTTTTCCCCCCACCCCCATCTTTCCCACAACAATGTGGGCTTCACAATGTCTCTCACTTAGCATGCCCCTGCCTAATAGTTTCAATGGCTTCCCATCAACTTCACATTAAGTCCAAACATCTGAGCCCAAACCCATCATTCCAGTTTTATTTCTAGTGATAGCCGCCACCCCGCCCCTCCCATCTCAAGCCTGTGCTCTACCACTATCCCAACCAAGGACCCAAATCCCCTCACCTCTCTAACTATCCCTTGACCTTCACCGTCATTGCAGCCAGGCTCTGACAAACACAGCCTGAGTAGTTTTAAATATTCTAGTTACAAAAGAAAGACATGCGTGTTGGGCGATGTTAGAAACTGACGAGTCCAGTGAGGAAAACTAAAGTCACTGTGTGTAATCCTACCATCCACTACCATCCTGTTATTCATTTATGAGCATTAATCGAATATCTAGTATGTGCCAAGAACCAGATAGAAGCTGGATATAGAGGAAGTAGAAACTTCTTTAAGATGTTTGAATGAAACAGGGAGAGAAAGGAAGAGAGAGAGAAAAAAATCTTTTCAGATACTGCCTGATTTGTCTGGAGCATTCTTCACACTCTTGTCATGTGGCAAGTTCATATCCCTAAAGGTCAGCTCCAGCCTCCTCTTCTTTGTGGATCCTGATATCCTCCAGACTGAACTATCACGTGATGCTCACTCTGTCTGTGCATCCATGTTTACCCAGTCACAAACCCCTATGAATGTTTTTGACTGTTTGTATATCTGCCTTGTCTTGTAAACTCTGGTTGAGAATCCTTCAGGTTGAGAATCCTAGTGACCCCCCAGCACCTGACAAACAATAGGCTCTTAACAAACAAATCCTACTTCACAGGGTTTCTCTTGAGTCAGAAAAGCACAAGTGGCTTCAGTAGCTCTAACTCCAGTCAACAAAAGCTTTGCATATTTTCCAAACACCTCTTTTTATTTAAAGCATCTTCTCAGGTCATGTTTTAAATGTAATAACAGATATAACTCATTTTAATGGGACATGTTACACAATAAGCAAGTTCTACTAGACATCAAAGCAAATTAAAAGGATGATTTGGTACAGTTCGAACTCCCATAGAGCCTACTAACATTATTTAGCCTGACTTTCTTACTAAACACCATGCCAGTTTCAAGACATCTAAAATAATCAATTAACTGATTCTTGCAAGACTTATCGGGATTTAGCAAATGATCTTATAAGATTTTAGACATGTATTTTAAAAAGAGACAATAAATAGCTAACCTGAAAAGCAGATGGATTACCTAAAGATGCACGGCATCTGGGCAGTCTGCAGCAAAGACTTTCACATCACCAGGGAAACTCTGCTTCTACCACTTGAAAACAGTTCTCAGAAAATTCCACAAGCTTAAGGTAAGCTTACCAGGGCAGCCATGGGACCATCTGTGAGAGATAGTATTTTTTAGATAAGGAGAAACTTGTGGGGACAACAGGGGGTCCCCACGGCCTGAAACACAAAAGATGATCAACACAAAAGGTAGAGGAACTGACTGTTCGTTATAATACAATAATAATAATAATATAATAATCGGGATCTACCAGTGAGTGAGGTATTCAATCCATGTAAACTGAGGGGAACCTAAGACGGTTTTGAGAATTCAAAAATATTCTTGCAAAAATGCTGTGAAGTAGATGATATTATCCTACCTTAAATTTGAAAAAAACTGAGGTTCCAATTGGTTACATGATCTCTGCTCCTAATCACCAAGCAATAGGGATGTAGTCAAAACTAGAAAAGTCCTTCCAAATGGAAGACAACTGCTATGCCTTATTATCTCCAAGTGACACAAGCATTCGTTGACTTAGCCTGTCAGGACCCCAGCAAGAAACTGATTATGAAGGCAAACTCCAACTGAACAATTTGAGGAAAGTTCAATAAAAGATTGTCTACAATAAGGTGGCAGACAGAGTTGAACCAAACTATCAGAAAAAAATTGGACGAAAAAAGCAATTGATTTCTGCCAGTCCTCTTTTCCAATTTTTCTAGTGACTGGCAGATCCCCAAAGGGTGCAAGCGCATGATCTAAGCTGATCCTTTTTGGAAATGAGCAAAATAATAAGAATTGAGAGACAACAAAGAGGAAAACAACAAATGTAATATAACAACAAATGAACAAATAAAAGAATCCTTATGGGCTGGGTTATAGCTCAGAGGTAGAACGCATGCCTACCATGTGTGAGGCACTGGGTTCGATTTTCAGCACCACATATAAATAAAATAAAGATACATTGACAACTAAAAAAAAATATTTTTAAAACAAAGAATCATTGTAATTTTTTTTTTCTCTTTCAGTAGAACTTCAAAGTTTTCAGGCCCAAACTTATTTCATTTAGCACAGTGGCAATAGTCAGTAGTAAGTCTTCTCATGAGAACCTCAGCCAAGGAATCTGCACATTCCTCAAATTTAGTCAACAGGTACTGCATATTGAACAAATATCTGTACTTATCAATTCTTCTTTCAGTTTTCACCAGGTTAAATTTCTGTGTAATGAGGAATAACTGTATCATTAAACAATACATGGATGTTGAAGCAAAAGCCTATTATAAAATAATATTTAAATTGAGATTAAGTACAGACATCAATGCCAGCCCCATTATTCCTCTAAGATAATTCTAAATTTTCAAAGACAAAGAGTCTTTGCTGCCTTGAACAAATTATGCAACCTGCTGAGAGAGCAGAACTCAATTTAAAAGCAAAGACAGGAAATATGTACTACTCATTGTGTTTTTTTTTTTAAATCAATGGCTGCATGAAAAATGAGAAAGATAGTTAAATCCCACAAATTTTCCCCTTTTATGTATGCTTTGTCTAAACAATGCCCCCATGTTTCAGTGGTTGAGCATCTCTGGTTTCAATCACTGGTACCAAAAAAAAAAAAAAAAAAATTCATGTGGTGGAAATGTTGAAGGTGTAGTTCAGTGATAGAACATGTGCTTTGCAGGCATGAGGCCTTGGGATTAATCCCTAGTAATCCCATATAAACTGATTAATTTGGGAAAGCATATATTGGGAACTTAATCAACAATGAAGTGGGACTTAATGGGAGGTGTTTAGGTCATGGGTTCTCAAACCTCGTGATTAATACTGCCTTTAAAAGGCCTGGTGGCAAAATAAGCTAAACTCAGAAGGCCAAGGGTCAAACATTTTTCTCTCATATGTGGGAGCCACAGAGGAAAAACAGAAGGAAAGGTAGGGGAAAATTGAAGGGAGATCAGTCCAGGAAAGGGACAGAAAGGGGGAAGAGGGGGTGGGGGAAAGGAGAAATACTGGGGAGTGATTTTGGCCAAATTATATTGTTATACTTTGTGCCTGTATGAATTATGTTATAACAAATCCTACCATTATGTACAACTATAATGCACCATAAAAAATCGAGATAAAAGGGAGAAAGAATGCCCCACCTGTAGCAGAGTCTTGGCACTGTCACCATCCACACCCATTCCTCAGTATAGGAACAGAGCAGACTGGAGTAGCTAACAGTGATGACTGGACTCCATGAGTCACCATCCTGAGGAAGAGGACCCTAACCGAGTCAGCATGCTCTTCAGACTGTACCTCACAGGAAGCTGCAGGCTTAGCATAAGGCAGCACCTGCTGGGGCAGGAAGACCATCTCAGCCAATCAGAGCTCCAGGGAAGGAAAACCTATTCTGGTCCAGACTCCTCACTATAGAGGTGAAAGAAAGCAGAGTCCCACAACAAGGAGAAACTTGTAATATTTTTTTTCTGCTTCAGAAAAAAAATGATTAAATCTTTCTTTACCTCCATTTAGCAGAGTGGCATGATCATTCAAAAAAGTAAACCTGAGATTAAAAAGTGTATGTTCTTCATACACTTAGGTACACCAAGAGGACTGTTGTCCTGATCGAAATCAGAGCAGGAGCCCAGGTAGAAATGGAAATAAGTATTAGCTGAAGGCAAACTCTATAGTATGTGGAAAGATAGAATCAAGATAGATAGCAGCTGAGTGAAGGGCTTGAATCAGTCTACTGTAGGATAGTGCAGTATGTCTATAAATGTCTTTAAAATCCTCAGGATAGACAATGGGACACAAGAAAGTGGTAGTTAGCTTACACTTGACTCAAAGGACAGTCAGTTGTCCTAAACAGGAAACCATATCCACAAGACAGAGAGAGACCCACATACCAGAGGGATGAGTACTTGCACTTCAGGTTTTCATACCTTGGGCATCACCTGTGACTTCACTAATTAACACAGGCAATTTCAGAAATTGAGTTCCACTGGCAAAATTAGAAGCATCTTCATCAGCACCAGGGGTGCACAAATAGGCTCTTGCTGGTGAAAATAGTAGTATTCAAGATAACACAGACTAGCTGAGCAAAGTAGCACACACCTGTAATCCCAGTAGCTCAGGAGGCTGAGAAAGGAGGATCACAGGTTCAAAGCCAGCCTGAGCAACTTAGCAAGACACTGTCTCAAAATAAAAAACAGAAAGGGCTGTGGATGTGGCTCAGTAGTAAAGTGCCCCTGGATTCAATTCCTAGTTAAAAAAAAAAAAAAAAATGAACTGATCAAAAAAAAAAAAAAAAAAAAAAAACCACATTTCTCACCCTTACACAGAGTCAAAGAATTTAAGGAGGCCTACATTTTAGGTGCTTCAAGGTGAGGCTTCACACTTACATGGTCCTGTGCCCTTCCCTGGCATCAACAGAAATGCACAGAGAACGGAACGGGTACTGAGAGGAGAAACAGACAAACTGAGGTGCCAGGGCAGACATGATTGATGCTTCACTTTTGCAGCTGTTCTTATATATATAAGCATTAACTTTTAAGATCTAGAATGCATTTCTTTCAAAAATTTTGGTCACCCCCAAATTTATATTGTTCTAAATGAAACAATTTAAAGGAGATCACATTCTTATCCATCCCTAACTCCTCCCTGATATAACATTACAATTTCCAGTCACAATACAAGATTTCTTAATGTATGCTATGGCTTTGCTCTCTGCATTGTGTTAGATAATTTACCTTTACATAACCAAGTCTGGTTCACTGTACAATTTTCATATGGTAGCACAATGTAGCAATCTGTTCATAAATACCTATCCTGCAGTGCTTCTAGATTAAATTTTTAAAACATACCTCTTGAGATTTTTAATTATTTCCATTTAAATCATTTTCAGGTTTTGCAAAAACCCATTTTTAAGGGTCTATGGCATAGGGGGTTTTGTCTGACACCTTCCCTTAAATATCTCCATCAATTATTCTAGTGTTAAAATAATATCCACTATTCATATGATATACTCATTTTTCATAAAATATCCAGCTAATTGCTTTTCCAAAGTCTACACTGAACAATGAGGAAGAAAACATTGCAAATCAATGGGCAATAACATTGGCAACTGCTGAGGCTCCTGCAATATTAAATACCGAAGATGAAGCAGACAATCATACAGACCCAACTCAGGTTTGTTTGCATAATCCTTTAATGAGATGAGACTGCTGCATTGGAAGACGTTGGGCAACCCTGACCCAGATTCATACAGTAGGGTAGGTGCCCTAGATGTCTGTCAAGATTGTGCATTAGAGTGGATTCTTAATCAGTGAGCAATCAAAACAAATATTTCACTTCACTTCATAAATCCATGCCGTGTGATTACATCTGACACATCTAGGAGAAGATAATCCCTTACAGTTCACTTCCTCCTGTTTCTAAATACAGGCAAGGTTGACTTAAGCAGGGTCTCCCCTCTGTCTTATAGCAGAGAGAGCCAAGGAGGGTTCAAAGGATCAGGTAAAGCAAGAATTCCTGACTGGTTGTTGGAATGAAAATCAGGATAACAGGGACTTCTTGCTAACTGGAACCGAGACTGCCAAAGTTGGTAGAGTTCTTCCAAATTAGTCGGGATTCATTTCAACAGAAATAAAGATATCAGTACACATTTGGGTATTACTGATTTCAACCTTGTTGGCAGTTACAGAAAAAGAGGGGAAAAAAAAGAAAGAGGAAATCACTTTAATATCCTATCAGCAGAGAAATCATTGAATAAGCTACCGTCCATTTCTTCACAGATTATTATGCAATTATAAAAGCAATATAACCTAGAGGTTAAGTGCATGGCATGTATAGCCAGACTCCTGGGTTTCTTGCTCTACCACCTCCTAAACTGGCTGATTTAAAAAATACTCAATTTATCTGGATCTCCATTTTCCCAAACAGAAAATGCTAATAATAACAGTGCCAACTTCACCCAATGGATGAAGGAATTAAATACACATGAAGTGTTTATAAGAGTGATTTGGACATAGTAAGCTACGTCCAAGCTTCAATAAAGGCAGCTATTAATAGTTGAAAGATTTCATTAAATCTGCTTAGATCTAATAACTGATTGAATGAATGCCCTTCACAAAGTCACATTCAGAATAAGATAATATTAAAAAGTAACCCTACAAGTCTATAATCCTGAGTGTTTATGTGTGTGAGAGTGTAATTACCCAGCACAGAAAAAAAATATGAAAGGACACACACCAAATTATTAACATTGTTACCTTATATAGGGAATTGATTTAACTTTGGAGCAGCCATCTTAAATGTTAACCGCCATCTTCTGAGATAAGTTTAGCTTTCCTGTATTTCCGCTTATCAGAACTCCCTCCACCCCCATTAGTGACCTAACCCATGGTATCATAACCCTAAGCCAATCCCAGACTCCATGGACCTAGGCCAATCCCATGCTATTCCCCAACCGCCTAGCTCTGACATAAGCACCCCAAGCTAATCCCATAGGCCACAACTCCAACTCCAAATCTCTACCCCACAAAAGCTGAACACCTGAACATCTCAGGGCCTCTCTCTCCTCTCTATAGAGAGATGGCCTTTGTCAGCTTTGACAAATAAACTTTCCTGTGGATTTCTGCCTGGTCTCCTTCCTTCATTTCTTGCTCACCCATCTCTCATTTTCCTTTCACCTTAAGGGTGGGTTGGAAGGAAGGAGAAAGAGAAAAAGAGAATAAACTGTTCTCTATATATTTTTGTGTAAATTATTGTAATAAGTGTAAATTACTTAAATCCAGTAAAGTAAAAAAGGATGTGTTAATATCTAAACATGTTTGAATACTTAAAAGCTGGGAGCTATCTGGCCTCAAGCCTAGATAAAGAAATCAGGACAGGGATGGGGAAGAAAGGCAGCATGGCAGGCTAGGCCCAATGTAATACTTCCTTCCTAAGAATTCTTCAGGGTAACAGGACTGCAGTCCCCACAGGACACTGACTGTGTTGGTCATTTTAGCTGTGATGGTGCCCACAGATGTTACAGAGGGCATATGACTTTGTATGTGTCAGTGAAGACAGATGAGATTATGCTGTGGGAGCCTAAACAAGGAGGGTTTCTTTCTCACTTATACAACATCTCCAGTGCCAATCAGCTGCAGCTCTAGGTGGGGCTTCATTGGACCCAGGCAGATGGACCCCAGGCTGATGGACCTCAGCCTTGATCTAGATCACCACTGAGTTCATGGTAAAGGAAAAAGAGAATGGAGAGCTATATGTTAGCTCTTAAAGCTTTGTCTGGAAGTGACTCCTCTCTTCTGCTCACACTTACTTGCCAAAGTCACATGAGTGTGTCGAAGAATCATAGGGTAGGGAGGTGTGATCTTCCACAGTGGAAGGCACCAACATGCATGGAAAAAAGTGCAGTCCACCACAATGCTTCTCTGCTGTTCTCCATTATTCACACAGATTCTCTCTTCCCTTCCTGAGAACAGGTCTACAGTCCATTACCTGAAATCCTTGGGACTAGCTGCATTTCTATGCACACTTTTTTTTGATTCTGGAGATTGAACTCAGGGGCACAGGGCCACATTGCCAGCCCTATCTTGTGTTTTATTTAGAATCAGGGTTTCACTGAGTTGCTTAGTGCACACTTTTGCTGAAGCTGGCTTTGAACTTGAGATCCTCCTGCCTCAGCCTTGGAGAGCTGCTGGGATTACAGTCCTGCGCCACAGCACCCTGCTTCTATGCCCTTTTTATACATATTTCTATAGCTGAATGCATAAATATCCACACTAAATAAGATTAAAAACTAGAAATAGCCTCATATTACTTTATGGCTAGTATTTCTACCAGATAAATTTGCACCAAACTTATGGTAAAATTAAGGATTTTCAGAGCTTTGGGGGGTTGAAAACTATAGGTCATGGATCGTGGGTGAGTATTATCAGGAATAAACTATGGAATAAATCTTATTTAATGTTTCTTCCTCCACCAGAACTCACAATATGTATGGAGTTTAAAAGAAACATGGCGTATTTTGGCATAGTCATGAGGCTTTTTGCTTACTACCTGTCAAGGAGAGTATAATTTATATTGCCATTTAAACCCAACCAACCAGTTCCAAAACATCCAAAATATAAAAATCACCAAATTTGAGTGTGCTTCAAATTTCTTTTCTTTTGTACCTTTGATATATATTTATATCAAAGATAACTGTTTATTTGAATAAACTCCAGATAGGTGAGATTTCAATATTTATTAATTTTACCATAAGTTTGGTGCAAATTTATCTAGTAGAAATACTAGCCATAAAGTAATATGAGGCTATTTCTAGTTTTTAATCTTATTTAATGTGAACCAAATAAGCAATAGTATGCTAGGGGAATAGATCCTGAATAAATCTTAAGAGAAGGAACCCAAAACAAAACTTTATGAGAAATAAATATGTCACACCAACCCCAACTTCAGGCAACCCACAGCAAATGATATTAGTGTGTCTGCTCTTTGCTTCAAGGGAATCTGTGGCACCACTATTCTAGGAGCAAGATTTGTGGTAAAAATATCTAGGTTTGATTTTCAACTCTGTCACTTGCTGAATAAGATTTAGCAACATCTGGAGCAACAATTTCTTATGTGTAAGAGAAGGTTAATGCATGATCTTGCCAATACCAGTACATCACAAGATTTCTGAGAAGCTAGGATGAGAAAATGTTTGCAAACTTACAGCTTTGTACAATCACTAACAAGATAAGATTCTTCTTGGAGCTGTCCTTCGGACAGGTACTAGAATCCCATTTCCATGAACATACAGAGATCAAATTAAGATTCTACTGGGCTCTTCCCATCTTGAGGTACATAGTAAAAAATATATGTTCCAATATAGATTTTGGCTTTATCTGAAGGGTCTCTTTGTTTTCTCTAGTTCCTTCTATTTAGGAAAAATAAAATGTTCTAAGAGAATGGTCCATGAAAATTTTTGATAATGACTCAGCTCAAAGAGTTCATTTGACAAGTTGCAATGATTTCTAAGCTGGTAGACAACACAGCTCTAGATGGACAAGGTCGGAGTGTGGAATTATCAGAGATTTAGCATGAAGTTAGGAATCAATGGGCAACACTATCAAAGCTACATCAGTGAAAAATAAAATGAGGAATTAGAACCACACTGGTTTAGCTTGTGCTTTAATTTGGATAAGATGCATATCAATATTAAGGAACTTAGAGGTAAGCAGCTGGCTTAGTTAAAGTGGTAAAATCTTAAGTGATTTTTCTTGTTTTACTATAAACTAGAACTGGAATGAGGAAAAAAATCTTTTGGATCTATTCTGGTTTAATCTTATTTAACAAGGAAAAAAAGAAGAAAAGTGTTTGTTTAAAAGTCATGAACATTAATTTTATGTACTAGATTTTAGGTCCCAGTACTGTTCAACTTAAAGCCTTGATTTGAGAGGTTTTTGTTTGTTTTGCTCTTCTATGTACAGTTCATATTACAGAGAGGAATAATTCTATTAATTCAGTATTTTGCAATGGCAAAGCAATTTTGATCTGTCATTCTTAAAAGATGAAAAGGAAATAGGCAATCTCTTCTGACAATAGAGGAAACTATAGGAATCACTGTGAACAGGGAAAGGAGAATCATAGCTTTCACATTCCTTTATTTAGATAATTTTTCTTCTAGCTTTCAAATTCTAAAATGTATACTTTCTTTTCAAAATGCCAAAGTCTGTGTACAGTTTCATTCCACCTTTGGCCATCATTCATTGAGAACCTACTACATAGGAAATAAAGGCAGAAGCAAATCAGCATAACCCCTGCCCACATAGAGCTTAAGTCAAGGTCTGAGTGTGTTCTGGATTCTGGTGGAAACAGACTCTGGAGAGGCCTGTTTTGCTAGTTGCAGTCAGACAGATCCTGCCAATGAAAGATGCAAGGGCTGTGGACAAGGCTGCAAGAATCAGTCTTATAGGAACATCCCAGAGAGGTCAGGAAAAGGTGGGGGAGGCACTAGTAGGTGCCACAGCTCTCAACTGACAAAGTCCCAAGTCTGGAATTATAAGAGAGACTCAACAAGAATTCAGAAGCCAAGGGGCAACACTGTCAGAGACTCTGAGGTAGAAGCTCTTTGCTCTCTGTCTTACTTTATCCTCCCTCCCACTGGATGTACAGACAGGCTGGAGCTCATAGAAATGTATAAAAGCACCACAATCCCAAGGTGTGATGGGAAGTTATAGACATGGTGTAGGGGCAGAGTTGCCCAGTTCTCTGTGAGGTCAGGATGATGCACATTCAACCCAAACAAGTGAGGCCTAAACCTACTCATGAGGAATCTGGGCAGTGCAACCAAGAACAACCAAGCTCACATCCTCCTGATGCTATAGCAACCTGAAAAGTGATTGAAATAAATCCAATATCTTTTTCTAAGATGTCATATGAGTATATCAAGGACAGTAATGCTTCTATTAAATAAGATAAAGGATGCATTTTCAATGGTAAATTTTATTAGGAGTTATGTTACTAAGGACAGAAGTAATATAATAGGTGTAGTGATATTCTTGGTTGTCGAAAGAATGGATTAGAGCAGGAAATAAGGCTAAATACTTCTAGGATGCCATCTCATGGGTTGAGAGGCATGAAGAGAGATTATGATATGACTTTCTGTTTCATGCACCAAGATTCAGGGGGCTGGCTGTATGTGCATCTGTCACTGCAGTTTTACTACAGGCTTGGATCACCACAGTGGCAGAAGGGCTGGCTAGCAGAAGACCTAGGAGCTGTACAGAGCAGCAGATGAATTTGGCTGTGGCTCAGATGCAATCCACAGCCTACAAAACAGCCCAGCTTTGTTCAAGGTCAGCATTACACTCATGTCCTATGCATGAGTCAGGCAGCCAAATGCTATTGTGGGTATAACCCTCTGGCAGGGGCACCCCAGGGTGGGGTCCTAATTGAACCACTGCTTCATCATCTTACCAGAAAAGGGTTTCTCACAGCTTCCCAGGAAAGGAAGCTAAGTCAGCCTTCTTGAAGCATACCAGCTTCACTATTTGTGTGACCTTAATGGCAACATTTCAACTTTCTGACTCCAAATCAACAATCTCTGAAAGCAAACCACATCTTATATCCAACATCATCTTTATCCATATGGTATGTTTATCACTTCAGCTCATGCTGCTCTGACATTAGCCATCACTTTCATGACTAATATCAGAGGCTCTATGTGGGCATGACTCAGAAAATGGGCAGTGGTGGCTTTAAAACAGACTCCAGAGCCCTAGGAAGCCCTCTCAGCTTTTCCATCTCGGAGATCTAAGGTGGAGTCCAGGAATCTGCATCAAAACAGACCTCAAACTATTCTAACTCAGGTCAAAAGACCATATTGTGAAAAACAATGAGCAAAGAGGCTGAAATGATGTCCTGGCCTTGGTAATTTAAACTAAATACAGAAAAGGCAAAAATACCATAAATTCAATACCATGGTAATGCTGATATGGTGTTGTTCTAGTCCTGATGATTTTGCCTGTGACATAAATTCTCTGAAGCTTAGTATTCATCTTGGGCCCCTCAAGCTAGTCACGAAAAAGTCATAAATATTTTATGCAAATTCTGATCCACAAATGGCCAAACTCAATACCTTATATGTGATTGACAGTGGCTGAGCGGGATTAAGTATTGTGCCATATTACTTAACCCTATGTGTTTTCCCATTTGGGTTCACGACCCATCATCTTAAATTTGCACTTTATTTTAGCAGCAGTAGTGTTACTCGATTTATGTACCGAGGCAATGTGCCTTGCATAATGTAGTGCTTGATTTACAATTGACTTTAAAGCCACTGATGCCAAATTTAATGAATGAACCACTTTACTTGTCAACTCTGTAATTTCAACCCTTCTTTTGAGTCCAAATTTATTTTACATTTCTACAAATGTTCTCTACCTTTTTAATCTATACCTCTACTATCTTTTTATACCTCTACTATTAAAAAGTTATCTGGAACATAAAATGTAATGTCTGCCAAAACAAAAGGCAAAAAGTAGAGGAAGAAGAAAAAAATGAAAAGGAAAGTAAATGAAAGAGAAGAAAGGAGGAAAAGAAAGAGAGAGGTACAGAAAAGGAAGAAGATGTCTTCTGCCCAGTTCCTTTCTTACCAACTTTGCTACTTGTCTTGTGCAACTGCCAATGCTCATCAACATCTTGTCCCATAGACCATCTCGGCCTTTCCATTTCACTTGTGCAGTGATACAAAGTCCACACTCTCTCAAACCCAGTGATCCATCCTGTGTGGTCTCAAGAGACTCTCAGAGATTCAGCAAAGGCTCTCAAATAAAATGGGTGCCAGGCCCTTCAGATGCTTATAGAGGAGACTCCTGCAGGTGTGGCAAAGGCATCCACTTGTGCCTGTGTTGAGGATGCCCCAGTTCATCTGACTGATGCTCCATCCAGCAACACAGAGTAAATAAACTGCTTAGGTCTAGTCACAGGGACCCCTCACCCCCACTGGTGTTCTGAATTAGTAGCTCAATCTCTTTCTCAGCTTTTTTTCCCTTTAGTACTAGGCATATAACACAAGGCCTGGAGCATGCTAAGGTAAGTGCTCTACCATTAAGCTATATCCCCAGCCCTTTCCAGCTCTCTTTACCTGCCACTCAATGAACATCTCTAAGCATTGACTAAGGGCCGATACTATTTTTAATGCTGGGACACAGAGTTCAATAGGATTTGGAGTTTACAGTGGCATAGGAGTGACAAACGTAAAAACAGACAGTTCCACTGGAAGAGAGGATGGAAGATTTTCATAAGAAGTCACCAGTCATGAAGCATGAGTAGAGTTTACCAATTTAAGTAGTGAATAGAATTACAGTTCAAGACAAGGAAGAGGCCTGATAAAGGCACAAAAGGGTGACACATTTGGGGACAGTGTGTGTGTGTGTATAATCAGTTCAGCATTACTGGAATAAATACACAGTGTGAACCTAGGAACGGGGTGCATAAAGGCAAAGACCAGGCAGAGGCCAGAGTGTGAAGAGCTGGAATGCCTCACTGAGGGTCTTGGACTGATTTCTGAGCAGTCAGGAATTGCCAAGGAGGGTTTTTAAAGGAATGCCCTGCCATATTTGCATTTTCCAAATTATGACAATCTAAATCCTCCATCTAAGATGGGGTGGGGTATCAAGGAAGTAAGATTAAAGGTATCAAGATAAGTTCAAAGGTTTCTGTAGTACTCCAATCCGTACTTGCTGGGGTTCTAAATAAGGTCAGGTGAAGTAAGTATAAAGAGGAAGGAATAGGTTTGAACAATTCTTTAAAGGCTAAATCAATTGGATGTGTCAGATAAGGAGAATTCAAAAGCAATCCCTGGCTTTCTGACTCATGTGACTCAGCAGTAGGTTTCCCAGAACAGGGAAGAAGGAGGAGAAAGAGAAATGTACCTGGAAATATGAGGAATTACTTATGACTTCATCATGAATTCCAAACTCCTTTTCACAAGCCAGGCAATCTCTACAAATTTTGAAGGTTTTTGAAAATGCTACATGCTGTACCGTAAAAGAGCTACTTTCTCAAAGGGCTTGTTCATGGAAATTTCACTGTCTGCAGTTGAATTTGTATCTTGCTAACACCATTATGGTGAATGTCCACATACAGGGATGATGTGTCCAGCTTTCAACACTATTTCATCACTCTGCTCATCTGACCCTAGGTGGTAACACCTACACTGGGCTCCTGTCCTCGTTTACCTGTTCAGTGTTTTGGGGGTCAAATACCTGCTGTGCTGGCCAGTGATTCAGTTAAGCAGTAGTCAAGCAGAATGAGGGCTCTACAGTGTCACTAGGAGAAAATTCTAAGGACCCTGTCTGTAATACTTTACCTTTTGAAAGATAAAAAATAACCAACTTCTTTTTTCTTGTGGTGTTAGGGATTAGAACCCAGGGCCTTGTTCATGCAAGGCAGGCACTCTACCAACTGAGCTATATGGATATTATTATCCAAAGTACATGTATAAAGAATTGAATTGGGTGTCAACATACTTTATATATAAACAGAGATATGAAAAATTGTGTATATTTGTGTAATAAGAATTTTAATGCAAAAAAAAGACAAAGTATATGTATAAAGGCATGAATTGGCATGAACATACTCTATATACAAAGATATGAAAAATTGTGTATATTTGTATAATAAGAATTATAATGCATTCCACTGTCATGTATTTAAAAAATAAAATCAATAAAACTTAAAAAAAGTTTATTCACATTTTCAAAAAAATGTCCAATATTCTAGATAAGAGATACTTTAATATTTGTAATTTTATTTTTGTTTTTAGAAAATCCTAGGATTTAATTTTTATAAAATCATAAATATTTTCCATCTCCTTATTCCCACAAATCATCTCTCCCTTCTTAGCAAACACAAAACTCAGGGAATTTTATTTTCCCTTTAATAATGACAATGAGTTTGCTGGATGAGGAAAGGAAAGAAAGCAAAAAAATCAATTAATAAGATATATCTTTTCCAAATTATCCTAGTAAAGTTATTATCGCAAGGCTGCAATATTACCAAAAACTTTTGTATGTGTGTATATTTGTACAACAATATATGTTGCATATAATATGTACTTATACATGTATATTCAAACCTAGGCTAACATACCTACTTCAAATATCACTGTTTACTCTCCTAGAAAATTAATAAAGAGTATAAAAAGTCATAATTTTAAAATTTGGTACAATTTTTTTAAGACCCAATTGACTCACAATGTTCCCCAAATGGTTTGTCTAATGTCCCAGTTCAGTTCTCTAGAAGTAGACTCATGAAATTTTCATGCAGGACATTTAAAGTTCTCAGGGTCAGTAGCTGGAGGGAAGGGAAGAAGCATCACTGGGCAGAAGGAGAAGCTGAGTTGCAATGCAGCAACAACAATCTTCAGCCCTTCAGAGCTGTTCTACTGAGCGATGAGCAGACAGGCCATTATACCTCTAGATATGGGCCAAAGTTATCACATGGCATAATTGTGCTTGTAGAGCCTCCATTTAAACTTTCTATGAATATTTGGGGCCCTTCAAGTAAATAATTCATACCACACATTTATCTCATGCTACTTGACCTGAGTTAGTGGGACCACTTTAAATAGCTCTGAACTCTAAGAAAAATTTAGAGAAAGATTGTGCTAGTCAGCTCTTCATCACTGTGACCAAAATACCTAATGAACAACTTAAAGGAAGAAAAGTTTATTTCATCTCATAGTTTCAGAGGTTCAGTCAATGGTTGGCCCACTCCATGGTTCTGGGCCTAAGGTGAGGCAGAACATCATAGTGCAAGGGCATGGTAGAGGAAAGCTGCCACCCTCCATAGTAGTCAGAAAGCAGAGAGAGAGAGAGAGAGAGAGAGAGAGAGAGAGAGAGAGAGAGAGAGAGAGAGAGAGAGAGCATGCAGGAGGAGCTCAGGACAAAATATATAATCTTCAAGGAACACCCCAGTGACTACTTTCTTGATCTTTGTCCCTCCTGCCTACAGTTACCACTCAGTCCATTCAAATTATTAATCCATTAATAAGGTTACAGCTTTCATAATATAACCATTTCACCTATAAACATTCCTGTATTAGCACAGGTCCTTTGTTGTGGGGGACCTCATATCCAAACCATAAGAGATGACACATTATTCATCACATCTATGACCCATTTGCTTCCAAATCAGAGATATGTAGGTTTTCAGTTGTGATATTATTCTCATAAGAAAATGTTTTGTTTTTTTTTTAAAAATCATCTTGAGGACACAGTCTCTAGAAACATACTTGAAAGAGAAAAAGCCATGTCTCTAGTAGATCACCAGTGGAGAGGGTACGTCCAGAACAACAATAGAATAATATGTTATAATCCTACCTATCAGTACTCTGAAAACTAAAGAAATGCTCCAATGGTTGCCAAGTACCACATAACACAGGATCAGAGGCAGAGATCCACTTTGTGAGGATGCAGTTATTGATGATTTGTTAGAGGTATTTCCAAAGCTTCCACTAGTAGGGACCATGGATAACAGGGAGGGGGAAAAGGAGCAACCTGAATGCTTCCAAACTGCTGGCAAATGAAACTGCCAAACTGATGGTGATGCTGAGTTTGGTCTGAGTTCTCTGTAGTTGGGGTTGGTTACCTAGAGCCTCTTCATCTGAATAAAGGGACAACCCTGTAGTGTCAGGGTCACCTGTAATAAATAAAACAGTCCTTCCTATATACCTTTCCAAAACGAGAATTGATATGTAGCATAATTTTCACAGATACATGATCCAAGATGTTCATGAGAGTTTTAATAACGCCAAATGGATATAAATTGCCAATAATAAAGGAATGTTTAAATAAATTACACCATATCTATACTATTCCATGACTGCAATCAATAAAATTATATGGTAAAAGAATTTTTTTCAGGGCTGGGTTGTGGCTCAGCAGTAGAGTGCGTGCCTAGCACATGCAAGGCCCTGGGTTTGATCCTCAGCACCACATAAAAATAAATAAAATAAAGATATTGTGTCCAACTATAACTGAAAAATAAATATTTTATAAAGAATATTTGTTCATGTAGAAAGATGCTAACACAATCTTTAAATCAAATGAACTGGCTATTAAATAGTACCTATGTTGTAATCTTATACACTACATTTATAGTCATGGTTTTTTTTCTGTATTTTCTAAATTTTCTTCTTTGAACATGTACTTGTTTTTGTGATTAGAAAATGATACCATTGTTTAAAACAGCCACCTTCAGGGATATACTAGGTTGAGAATGGGTTATGCCACAAACTAAGAACTCCACCTCCTTCCTAGTAGCTGCTCAACCCTGGAGTAGACGTATAGGTTATGACATGAACACACAAATACCTCCGTGGTACTGAGCACAGGCTAAATTTGGGTCCTAAGCGACTAAATCCCCTAATCAATCCCAAGAAACATCCAGAGAGCCTGAGGAGCTGGTGGATGTGGGGTGGGGGTGGCTCCTTTTAATAGCCAGATTGAGTCACTGTCCTGGGAATCTGCATGGGGCATGTTGTACCCTTCAGTATTACACCACAGGAAAGAAACACTGGGGTCAGGGGTGGAAGTGGGGGAGTGAGGAGAAGAAGAAGAGGAGGAAGAGCAAGAGGAGGAGGAGGAAAAGGTGGAGATATAAGGGTGGAGGGTGAACATGCCTAACAATGACCTGGCTTATTGAATGAAAACGTTACTACATTTAAGAAGTCTCTCACTTTAACAAAGCAAACAACCTCCAGGGACAACCAATAATGGGAATTATCCATCAGACAGGAAAGGCTCTCTGAATTCTAGGACCATCTTGTCGTTTTGGCAAAGGTCAGGAAAGCCTCTCTGTTCGGGACTAATCAGCAAGTGGATGTGGCCACACTAAAGCACATAGTAGGTCACAAGGGCCCCAAGTGGGAAGCAAATGAGTCATAAGTGTGGTAAATAATGCTTCACTAAAACAGAGATATATTCTTATGGTTTGGAGCCCAGATGCTTCAGTACACTAAGCTCTTCCATCCTCACTCAGCATCTGGGCTGGTTGTCATAGATAAAAACTGAATTCTATGGCAGGAGGGCCCAATAAAGAATTAAGAAATGTGCTTAATAGTGTGTTATAAAGGAAATGCCACATCACACTCATAATGATGACTACTATAAAAAATAGAAAAATAACAAATGTTTAGGAGAATACAGAAAAATTAGAATCCTTAAGCATCGATGAAATGTAAAATGGGACAAGTACTAAAAAAAACTCAGTACAGCAGTTCCTCAAAAACAATAAAAATAGAATTGCCATTTGATCCAATAATCACTTGTGGGTATATAAAGATATGGACACAAACAGGTGTCATTTACACCCATGCTCACAGCAGCATTATTCACAAAAGATGGAAGCTACACAAGTGTACATCAATGGATGGATGGATAATCAAAATGTGGTTCCATACGTACAGTGGAATATTATTCAGCTTTTAAAATGAAGGAAATTCAATGTATATAGAATTGCAGTGCTAATGGATGAACTGAGTCCTGGAGCTTTATGTGAATGTACTTAACACTAACTTGTACACTTACACATGGTTAAGATGGTGAATTTTAGGTTATGTGCATTTGACCATAATTTTAAAAAATCATTTCTTTGTGCCAACTGATGCAGAGCTCAATGAGTTTTGCCACATCCCCCAACTTCTGGCTGGAGTCTGTGGATAGAAGCCAGTACTGCACTGAGTGCCCGGAGAACTTGAGCAAATCAGCAGGAACCTGGGGAGGCCACACCACACCAGCTGGAGTTAGGCAGTAGAGCCTAGTAAGGTGGATTGTAGTGACCATGACAGACAGTTCAGGGGCTATTCCAGCTCTGCCATCCTGCCATGTTGCCTGAGCATGGGGTTCGACTGTAAAAGGAAGTGACAGTAGCTTATTCCACACAGGACAGCTGGGAGGGTTGAGTGAAGACAGTTCATGAAGTACAGAAGAACAAAGTATGATGTGTCACTATTTGTGCCAGAGAAAGGCAGAGGTTCATATTTTTATGTACAAAAAGTCTCTGGGGGGAGGGGGGCGCAGAGTTGTGGCTCAATTTAAAGGCTCAATTTAGGTAGAGCACTTGCCTAGCATGTGTGAGGCACTGGGTTCAATTCTCAGCACCGCATAATATAAATAAATAAAATACAGATATTGTGTCCATCTATAGCTAAAAATATTTTTTAAAAGTTTGTGACGGATATATACAAGAAACGAATAATAGTAATTATTTATTTCTTTGGGAGATAGGAAATGAGAAATTTTTACCCAATATCTTATAATTTTTTGTTTTGAACCATATTGATGCAGTAACTATTTTAAAACTACTATGTCAAAAGACACAATATAGAGAATGCATCACTCAATGCATATTAATTATTATAATATTAATCATTACTAGTACCATTATCCTTACATCCAAGTCACTGAGCCAGATAGCACTCCTACGTTTATCTAACAAATAAACCTGGAATCTTTCTGGAATCTTTTGGATTCAAGACTCTCCACTGTGGTGCAGAACTCCCAAGACATCATCCAGATATAAAATTCTAAAATGCTAATGTATGATCCTGCCTCCCTCAAAGTGGAAATCTAAGCAAGACAATGCCAAGACAAACCAAATAAGAACACACTTTGGGGACAAAGAGACAAAGGGAAAGACGAGGAACAGGAAAGCAGGAAGAAGGAAAAGGAATAGATAGGGGTGAAAGAAAAGGCAGGAATTGTTCCTAAATATAAGTATGGACTTCATTTCCATTTTGATTCACCTAACTTGCCCACAGTTCCTTCTCAACCCTGTTTCTTCTAGTTAAACACGTGTGCTATCCAGTTTAAGTAGCAAACAACCTGAACCCCTACAGACTAGGATAAAACAGCATCTGCCAAACAAGCCAAATGACATGTCATCAGGCCCTGGCGGTGGACATCCAACAGAGGCAGGTCAGTCCAGCTTCCCCAGCTGCTCAGCCCCTAAAGGGCAAAAAAGGCAGGTTCCCATCCAATAGGAGTAGCGTACAGGTTTGTCATCTGAGTGGACCAGTTCTGCACAACCACATAGCTCTACAGAGTTTGACCACCTGATTTAAGGCACTCTTTTCAAGCCTTTGATTCTCAGAACTTGCCTGTATCCATTATCTAGTCTCAATGTCACTGCCAGCACAAAAAGGCACAAAAGTTACTAAACAGCACCACAGCCACAACCCAGAGGGCAACATGAGCCAGACAGCTGCTTGCAGCATACTCTCATGTACTACACAGACTGCCTTGTTGGGCAGTAAGTTATTGAAGCAAATCTGCATTTTTATATCTTACCCTGTGCAGAAACAATTGGTTCCACTTGGGTGCACAGGAATATAGAGAAAAGAAGCAGCACAGTGTGTTGTTAGGATTGAGAGCATGCAGATCATCAAGAATGGATCAATAGAGGCACTATATTGTATGCAAAGGTCTTCCCTCACAGCCACGTGGTTACCCGTGGTGTTTTTCAGTCCACATAAGCCACGCTAACCTATTCCTAATTCTCAAAGATTTATTTAATTATGGAGGATCAAGCCTTTCAAAAATAATTAATTACAAAAGCTACTTAATATTCAGAGGTGTCATGCAAGCAGATAACTGGCATTCTCTGTTGGTGGTTTAATTAGACAAGAAGATGGAAAAAGCTGTCACTTGAGGGTGGGTGGCTGCAGGGAGGGAAATACTGGTGAGCACTACCAGTTGGCCATCTGTACCCAACACAAAAGCTCAGCTCTTCAGCTGGCCTCCCTTCGAGAAAGCCCCCCACGATCGCCACCTCATCCACTGGTGCTTCCTTTCCACAATGCATAGCTGGGAGGCAGACGGTATTCATGAACTATAATTTCAAATTTGATGTTTCACGGATGCAGAGGGTTGGGGGAAACAATTAACCAGTCGATGCCTCAGTTTCTCCATGAGAAAAATACAATCCATAAATGTCATCCATCCATCTGCCTCCCAGAGCAACAGCTGCTGAGCATTTTCTTTACAAATGGCCAGGAACATGCCAAGTAACAAAACTGGCCCCATGCTACATACTTTGATATAAATATGCTGGCAAGAAATAGAAAGCTTCTTCGTTTTACTGAACAATAGATTCCTGATTATTTTGGAGTTGATTTTTCAAGTTGTGGCTTTTCTGCACCATTCTCCTTCCCCAACTTTTAAAAACCACCTTTGACCATCTGCTCTCTGGATAATTCTCTTTTCTTAAAATTATCTTCATTAGACAGCAATGCCAACAAGCAGTATGGCAGTTCATTGTATGTATATTCACATTTAGTCCTTACAATTCAGTGAGACAGTTATTTTTATCATCACTATTTCTATGTTACAGAAGAAGAAACTGAAGTTTAGAGAGCTTGTGTTACTTAATCCATAGCCCAAAATGAAACAGCAAAATTGGGATTAAAATTTAGGTCACTCTAACTCTAAATCCCATAATATTTCTTTTGCTATTCTGCCAGAGGGGAGGGGAAAACACACACACACATACACACACACACATACACACACACACATTCACTCGTGTATGCACACATGTACATGCTGAATGGGCAGGATTTCTGCTTTTGGCAATCATTTTAAAATATAATAACAACATAAATTGCATGATAAAGTATAATGTGCTATAAATGAAATGAGGTATCTTGGCTCAGATCCCAAAGCAGAAAAAAGACATTAGTGAAAAAACTGTTAAAAATCTGAACTTTTTTTTTAAAATCAGTTCTAAGGAATTCTTACCACCTTATCCAAAACAGTAAATAGTACTGTCATTTCTAAGGTTAAAAGTTGGCAACTGTTTAGTAAAAAATTGATTGAAGTTTAACTAAAAAGTGAATTAAAAGCTGATGAATATTATCTAAACATTGATTAAAGTTTTTATAAAAGGTTTAATTAAAAGTTGATACTTGTTTATAAACATTCTTTTGAGTATTTAGTTCATGTAATATCTAATTCATAATGTTTTTTTAAAGTCTTGTTGAAAAAAATCTCATATATTCATGATTTTCTTTACCTAAATAGTACAGGCATTTAAGTGTTGTCTAAGTGACAAAAAAAAATCAACTGTACATTGAGAATTCATAATTGAAAAGGGAAATAAAAATAATAGTAATATTGATACTATGTTAATTTATCAAATAGAGGATCTCTAAAACCCATCTAAAACAAATTTGTTTTTTATATTATATAGATTTATTCCATGCATTATCAAATCAGTCTGTTTTGAGTAAATATGGATCTTGTTAATAATTTTTAGTACACAATTATTTTCCAGTAAAAACATATTTATAACAACATAGGTTCAGAACATAAATTTTCAAATGAATTAAAAAGACAAAAAAGTAAAATACATCCACATAAAACTGAAGACACATTAAAAATTTATAGTTTAATTAAAGAAATTCTGGTATATTTGTAAGCTTTTGTTTTTCCCAGTGTACTTCTGGCCTGTGTTCAGAATTTTCATGTAGCTATATAAGGCTGAATTTTATGTGATTTCCAGGTTCAGTGTATCCTTGAATAAGCATTTTAAATTTTGTTTTGACAATGGACTTAAATCTAAATGAACTGCAAAACAAAAGCTGGAAGAAACCATATAACGCTTCCAAACACTGAAATAAAATGAACCCACAGAGTACTTTTTTCCTTACTCACAAACCCTGCCAAATATTATACTAATGAAACAAAAACTAATAACTGGCCTTGGAGTGACACATTTATATATTGTTCTAAAAGAAAATAGGTTCATCAGATCAGTCCCAGCACTAGGTTTAAATATTAATTCAAGTACATATATTGGATAGAAAGCGCTACACACATGGTTATAGGGCCCATTCAAGTCCCTTTCTATAAATGCTGACTCTGATTTTTCTGTCTTTATTTACAAACAATAACAGGCTAACAGAATCTAAGTCTGCTTACTTTCAGTGACTGCTTAGAGGCCCAGCCCTAGAGACTGACTCAGCTTCAAGGAACGTGAAGTTCCTTTTGCAACTCGAGGTTGGCATCTAGATGGAAGATGGCTCCAAGTGGAAAGTCAACCCTTGTGACTAGCAGTCCTCCTGCCCACCATTAGCCAAAGCCATGCATATCTCACTAAGCCCCACATATAGCCAAGTGTAGCCACATCTCATCCTGAAAAGGCCCAAACTCAGGAACTGCTGAAAAGCAAGGAGAGTCTCCCTCTACCATTTCTGTGCTTAATATGTGACATCAGGAGACATGTTTGGAAACAGAGAAAACTGCTGCAGTCATTCAGAAGAGCCACTGGCATGAGTTCAGTTTGATTTTAAGGAAGTGGGGATGGGTTCGATAGGTATGTTTTCAATTGTACAAACTGTCAATGGACAGCCAATGGACTAGAAACATTTGGGTGAAAGACCTGAAGTTGTAATTCAGTATTTACAATGTAATCTTACTAAATTTTACGAATTACAAAGAGCTAGCTTTGAATGAATCTAATCAGTGAATTCCTGCCTTCACAGTTTTAGTAGCTTCTGTATCTAAGGGCCCACACATGGAAGATTGGGGATAGGGTTACCTGTTTGTATACTCCTTAACTAAAATTTAGTGTCTATGTGCATATCTCTGGGTAGTGGGTCCTACTGCTCATTCTCAAAGGGATCCTTGACTCAAAAGAAGGGAAAAACCAATATATGAGAGCCACTTCATGCTTAGAGATCCAAACAACATCTCAACCAATAGAAGTGCTTCTCTAATGCGGAGATGAGCTGAACTGTGCTCCCCACACCCAAGATTTGTTTGTTGAAGTCCTAATTCTCAGTACTCCCAAATGTAAACTCGTTTGGAAATAGGGGATTTTTTAAGTAAAGGAAAATGGGGTCACTAGGGTTGGCCCTAATCAAATAAGACCAGTGTTCTTGTAAGAAGAGAAAAATTGAACAAACAGAGGGAAAACTGTGAGAAGACATAGGAAAAAAGGGTCCTCAGGAGGAGCCAATCATGCCAACATCCTGATCTCGGCCTTCCAGCCTCCAGAATGGTGAGAAAACATAGTTATTTTTTGATCTCATCTTAAGTATTCTCTAGCGTTTTATTACAGAAGTCCTATCAAACTGATACAGATGCTTAGCATATTCATTTCAGAATGCAATGTTCAGGAAAAACTGAAAATACCATTCTCAAGCAGAAACTCTCCTGTGGTAACACTTTTATTTTCATACAAAAAAGCATAAATATTAAAAAATTAAATATAGTCACCTGTTTAAATAATGCATTCCTAGAAAAAAATGAAAAATACAAAAATTATTTTATCTTATCTCCCAGAAGAACCAGTAGAGGAACAGAATTATAAATTATAAACTAGCAACTTATACCTTAAACTGCCTTCCTTGTCTCTATTTTGCTGGGTCTCTGAGTTCTGCTGAAAAGCACACTGTATTTGAAATGTTATTTATTTTTTTAAACAAAGCAATATATGGTTGTTTAAAATAATTTTTAAATATAGGAAAGCAAAGAAAAAAATAGAACTCCCCATGACCCAGAGGTAAAAACTGTGACTAATATTTGTTACCACATTGATATTCCTATGAGCTTAACCTTATACATTCCATAAAACTATGAAGTCATCTTGTCTTATCCAAATAAACAAGCTCATTATACATATTACTCAATGATATGTGAAAATATAAGTTTATTTCAATAAGGAATGTGAGTAATAACAATAGTATACATAGTTAAAAACTTTTTAAGAGAACAGATGTTAAGTGTTAATAATAATAATAATAATAATAGTGTGGAAGAAAACTCGTGGAGGTTAAGGATATGTTTATGGTATAGACTGTGGGAACGGTTTCATGGGCACATACTTAGATCCAAATTCATCAAGTTATATATTCTAATCATATGCAGCTTTTTGTATCAATTACACCTCAGTAAAATGGTTGAAAAAAATTAAAAAGAGGAGTGTGGATATGACTCAGTGGTAGAGTATTTGCCTAGAATGTGTGAGGCAAATAAATACATAAATAAAATGAATAAAAAAGAATGTGAGCAATAATTATTTACAAAGATTATATTTTATCAGACAAAAGAGATACAGATGAAGAACACATCTGAATGAAGATACATTATTTACATTCATAACAATCATATTAGGTCTTCTAAGCAACTTTATAGTACTTTAATCCCACATATGCATAAAGCTTTACTGATAAACAGAAATACTGAAACATTTGATGATAATATCAAGCAGCACTGTCATTTCAAGAATGTAGGCACACATGGAAGCATACAGGCATGAAGGCACACACGTCCACATAAGCAATAACTAGGCAGTGCCTAAGAAATGGAGAAAACACAGTAACTTCTAAAAGGAAATGAGAGAAATTATTTCATATGATTAACAGGGAATCATGAAGAGGAAACAGAAGTAACTTGAAGGAAGAAAAACAAATAGCCAACAAAATGTTCCAAACACAAAGAGACTGGAGTATTAGAAACGATCTCCTATAGAAAACTACATTAAGAGCCACAACTCAAAAATGGAAAACATAGGGTCTACCAACCCTTTTTTTTAAATAATTATGATTTTTCAGAAATTTCTCAATTAGTCCCTCATTTACCTCTCCTTCAAAATGTAAATCTATATTGAAATATATTTTTAAACTTCCCCATACATTTTTATTCATTATTGGTAAGGAAATAAATTGGCACCATATTTTGAGGGCTCTTGACATTATTTACCAAACTTTTACATGCATATATCTTGTAGTACAAGAATATATTTTAAAGATTTTATCCACAAATTTCTTGAACGATATGCATAAATAGAATACAGGGATGCATATTAAATTTTTTTCTTAGAACAAACATTTGGAAATAACCAGTGAGCATCTAAAAACACCTAATAAAATAAAATGCATTTTACCATATGCAATGAAAACTATCAGATTTTTACATACTAATTTTTTACAATTTTTTATTTGTTCTAATTAGTTATACATAACAGTAGAATGCACTTATATCCTTTGATATATCATACATAGATGGGATATAATTTCTCATTTTTATGAGTATACATATTGTAGAATCACATTGGTCATATAGTCACATACATACATAAAGTAATAATATCTGTTTCATTCTACGATCTTTCTTATTCCCCACATCCCCTGCCTTACCCTCCTTTCACTTCCCTCTACCTAATCTAAGGTAAAGCTATTCTTTTTTTTTCAGTACAATTCTTAATACACATATATACCACAATTTTTGTATCCCTATTTGTATATAAAGTATGTTGGCTCCCAATTCACGTCTTCATACATGTACTTGTATAATGATGTCCATCACATTCCACCATCCTTGCTAATCCCTTGTCCCTCCCTTTCCCTCCCACCCCTCTTCCCTATCTAGAATTCATCTATTCCTCCCATGCTCTCCTTGCCAATCCCACTATGAGTCAACCTCCTTATATGAGAAAAACATTTGATATTTGGTTTTTTGCATTGGCTGACTTCACTTAGCCAATGCCATCCATCTACCTGCAAATGCATACTAAAATTAAAAGAGATCTAAAATTTGATGTCAAATAACAAGATAAGATGCAAAATATCACATTCAGTTTTATTCTATGTGGTGGCATTTCAAGGGATGTGCTCTATTTTTGTGTAGAGACAGACACTTTCCAAAAGGATATACAAGAAATTATTGAAAGTAATCAACTCTTGACGTGGTCTTGCAGTATAAGAAGGCCTTCTGCATGGTTTTGATTGAAATTCTTCACCTTCATAATTGAAAAACCTATGATTAACAGGGAATCATGAGGAAACAGAAGTAACTTGAAGGAAGAAAAACAACTCATTGTTACAACTCCCCAAAGGTAAGGAGTAATTCTTTTGTGACATTTTTTTTGGTTATGTCTAGATATTTCATGTGTGATCTATTCTAGACCTTAGCTGCTGAGCTTGCATGTACCTTCAACTTCACCCCTAATATATCAATACCTAATATATCAATACCTAATATATCAATAGCTTTCTGTAAAAATAGAGTTTTATGAAACAACTATTTTTATTGTAAAAATATCCCATAATATCTACACAAGATATATAAAATCTTTAGGGGATGGTGGGAAAGTAGGAAGCTTTAGATAACATTTTCATTTAATTCAAAATTCAAAAAAATCCTTTTTTTTAATTAATCCATATGGAATCTTTGAGAGGAAAGTTATAAATAAATACCAGCTCTACTGTTTGAATGTTTTTGAATCTGGTACACAAAAGAGAAGCAGTTGTGTTTAGGCCTTATTAAAATATATAAGTCCATTTAACCAGTATCTTGCCTTTATTTAGAGAGAGAGACAAAGAATCAAAGAAAAAACAAAGAGGGAGGAAGGACAGGAAAGGCAGAAAGGGCAGGGAGGTGAAGGAAAGAGCAGATAGACCAGAAACTCCTCTGGTCTGGGCATGTTCCTGATGCAGGGTCTCAGGTCACTTTCTTGTGGGGACTGAGTCCCTTGTTATGGGGTCCTTATAAGCTTACAGCTGCTATACTTGTCCATTTGTCCTTGTAACTGGGGTGAGAGCATCAAAAGTTGTTGCAATGGAACACTTGAGAGCAAAACATGAGAAAATACAATTGTACATTTACATTATAATATTGAAGTGCTGAAATTAGAGAAATGCAAATCAAAACCACTCTAAGATTTCATCTCACTCCTGACAGAATGGCAGCTATTAAGAACACAAACAATAAGTGTTGTCGAGGATGTGGGGGGGAAAGGCACACTCATACATTGCTTGGTGGAACTGCAAATTGGTGCAGCCAATATGGAAAGCAGTATGGAGATTCCTTGGAAAACTGGGAATGGAACCACCATTTGACCCAGCTATCCCTCTCCTCGGTCTATACCCAAAGGACTTAAAAACAACATACTACAGGGACACAGCCACATCAATGTTTATAGCAGCACAATTCACAATAGTTAAACTGTGGAACTAACCTAGATATCCTTCAGTAGATGCATGGAAAAAAAAAAAACTATGGCATATATACACAATGGAATTTTACTCAGCAATAAAAGTGAATAAAATCATGGCATTTGCAGGTAACTGGATGGAGTTAGAGAAGATAATGTTAAGTGAAGTTAGCCAATCCCAAAAAACAAATGCCAAATTTTTCCTCTGATATAAGGAGGCTGATTCATAGTGGGGTAGGGAGGGGGAGCATGGGAGGACTAGATGAACTCTAGGTAGGGCAGAGGAGTGGTAGGGGAAGGGAGGGGGCAGAGGGTTAGAAATGATGATGATGGACATTATTATCCAAAGTACATGTAAGAGAAGATGGGAGGGGAGGGGAGGGGGGATAGTAGAGGATAGGAAAGGCAGCAGAATACAACAGTTACTAATATGGCATTATGTAAAAATGTGGATGTGTAACCAATGCAATTCTGCAATCTGTATTTGGGGTAAAAATGGGAGTTCATAACCCACTTGAATCTAATGTATGAAATATGATATGTCAAGAGCTTTGTAATGTTTTGAACAACTAAAAAAAAAGTACATGTATGAAGACACGAATTGGAGTGAATATACTTTCTGCTGTTATATATTAAAAAGTCAATAAAAAATTAAAAAAATAATAATATTGGAGTGCTGAAAGATTTTCTAAGCCAGGCCTCCATTATACAACAGTAGCCACCTGCCACCTGCCAACCATCAGCTGTCATATGTGTGATACACTTTCCCTTGCCTGTTGGTCTTAGTGACTTGAAAGGTAGGTTCATGGCTTGTTATGTCACATATTCAAATGTTTTCTGAAGCTACAAATAATCAAAACAATATTGAACAGACTTATTATAAACAAAATAACAACCAATCAAATTGATGGAAGCCACCATTAAAGTCAAGAAATATACCCAAATATAAAAAAATATTTAATACAGAATGATGATATATTAAATCAAAAGGAAAAGGATGTAATATCTGTCAGGAAAATGGCTGACCATTTGCAAAAAAAAATTGTTCAGAACTGATATTTAGCAAGAACTACAAATAATCTGGCCACACCCAATTTTTATGACTAGCATCCATTCTGATTGGTCAGCCCTCATGACATACTGGTCATTAAATTCTTTGAACAGTTGTGATAATGAAAAATCCCTAATGGAACTAAAGTGTAAATGTTAAAAATGAAATTCTAAAATCATGAGAAAATAAGATATATATACTTTTTAAATCCCCTAAAAGACCATTTTAGCCACCAAAAATTTCGTATACTTACATTATAATATTGGAGTGGTAAAAGATTTTCTAGTCAAGCTTCAAGCTCAAACACTATTTTTCAAAAAGATTTAAATTTTGATCAAACTAAAATATTTAAAGTCTTTGGGAAATAAAGCATGAAATGTACAAAAGCAAACAACAATTTGAGAAAATTATTTCCAACATATATGAGATATAAGTGATTTTAGCTTTAATACATAAAAAGCTACTAGAAATAAATTTTTAAAGAACTCTAACAATCCAGTAAAAAAACAGGTATGATTTCATTCGGAGAATGGACAATAACATATGAACATATGTTTATCCTCCCTAGTAATCAAGGAAATTCAAATTAAGGCAATTAAATATCATCTTTATCATATTAACAAATCTTTTCTAAATATAAGCTCCAGTGTTGATGAGAGTTTAGGGAATTGGAAACCTTTATTCACAGCTGCTGGGAGATCAAAAGTGCCCTAATCATTCTGGAAGCCATTTTACAGATATATACTTTTTAAATCCCCTAAAAGACCATTTTAGCCACCAAAAATTTCTTCTAGGAATTTACCCAAGGATATCACTTATTATAGGATGCTTGTCTCAGAGCACAGTCAGTCCTCCATATCCACTGGTTCTGCATCCACAGATTCAACCAACTATAGATTGAAAATACTTGAAAAAAATTACATCTGTGCTGAGTATGTACAGACCTTTTTTCTTGTTGTTATTCTTAAGCAATACAGCAGAATAACCATTTATATAGCATTTACATTTTGTTAGGTATTAAAAGTATTCTAGAGATGATTTGAAGTATACAGAATGTGCATAGCTTAAATGCAAAAAAAAAAAATACACCACTTATACAAGGAGCTGAAGCGATGGCAGATTTTGCTATTCTCAGGGGATCTTAGAACCAGTCTTTCACATATACTGCAAGATGATTATATTATATCAACATTGTTAACTGAAGCAGAAAACAAAAACTCCAACCAACTACAATTCTGAAAAAGGGGGGCAAATTAACAAATATATATATTTACTTATATAAATATACACAAATACCTTTTTCACTTTTGTGCAATAAACATATATTAATTGGGTAATTAAGTATTTTATTGTTTTTTAAAATAAAAATCAAAACTTTCATTGAGCCTATTTCTAGTGGTAAAATTTCTTTCCAAATAAGGCTTACAAAGGGGAAGGGGAATTAATTAATGGCAGTTTCTACATTAGCAAGACTCCCATGAATTCAGGTTTTATTACAAATAAAAATATAATCAATAAGTCATTAAGATCTGTCAAGCAACATCAAATCCAAAAACCGCAAATGTAGTGAGACGTCACAGCTCGGAGGTTTGGTAATGAGACATGAAGACCTCTGCTTCCAGCAAGACTCCACGTGTTTGCCCTGGTTGGTAATCTGGGGGAGAAGCCATGGCCATATCTGTGCAGCAATGCAATCTTGACCTTCCAAGTGGATCCTGCTTAACTGGAAATATCTTGGGTTTCACAATGAGAACGCATTCCTGCAAGACTTGGAAGGTGGATGCCATTCATCCACTGAAGGGCATCTAGGTTGGTTACACAGTTTAGCTATTGTGAATTGTGCTGCTATAAACATTGATGTGGCTGTGTCCCTGTAGTATGCTATTTTTAGGTCTTTGGGGTATATAGTCCAAGAAGAGGAATAGCCAGATGTGTTTTTGCAACCACCTCTTGGTTTCCCTGTCATTTCAGCCCCCAGAGCTGGGACAAACTAGGAGGAGACCAGTCCTTGCAATTTCCTGATTCTGGGTGACAGCAACTCCCAACACATTTGTGGCAGTGAATCTGGATCCAGGGACAGCCTTCATGATTTTGATTTTCACTCTCCCCAGCCTTTTCCACGGTTCTGTAAGCTACCTCAGCACCATAACAAAACTCTTCACATTTAAAATGACTCCAGTGTTTTCCTGATTGACCCTAATACAATCTAGTTATAGCCCAAAACACAACATCATGCCCCACACTAACAGCTGCCACATTCCTGAAAAGATGTGAGTGATCCCAGAATTTTCTTGAAGATGCTGTTAAAGATTCTTTTTTAAAAAAATTCTTCATAATTCTCTAATTGGTTTAGAAAGCATTTGAAACAAAGAGACTCCCAGGAAATCACTCACTGAGAAAGAAAATGAACACACTAGCACAAATGGAATCTTTTTTTTTTTTTTAGATGTTTCAAGCCTGGAAGCAGAATGCTTGTTTGGTTGGAAAAGACCAAAGAGCAACATCAAATCAGTCAATACTACTATTTCAGGTCAGCTGAATTATCTATGCAGGGAAATGCCACCAAAATCCAGCTTCTTTCTAAATGTAATCAATCTTGTGCTTTTCTGCTACTTGATAAATCTTTTCCAAAGAATTTGCACCTGCCCCAGTTTCTCCAAAAACCTACTTCCTCCACACACACATTTTTCCAACCAGTCATTTCAGTTTCTTCACATTTATTTCAACATTGTAAGTGCTACAGGGACTGAACATAAAAAAAATCAAGCATTGCCAAGGAAAAACATATGTCACATGTATCAATTCTCTAATAAACTAGAATGTCAATGTTTTCAATCCCAAGTATTTCAATGAAAACCTAAAATATATTAAACCCTCTCTTAATTCTTAAAGGAAAAAATCTGAGACAAAAGCATATGGTTGAAAAAGCATGTGTCTTACTTAGAAGATCTAAATTTGAGTCTGAAACCTGACCCTTGTGTGACTTGGTTAAGTAATTCAACTTCTCTGAAACCCATGGAATTTTTTCCACTTCATATGGAGACAGCAGTAACACAAGAATCCCTACATATGCTATCGGGCTGTGCCTCTCAAAAAGATTACCAGCAGCATCAGCAGCAAGCAAGGCAAGTTTAGGGGCCTGATCCCAGACCTACTGAGCCAGAAACTTGGCATAGCAATCTGTTTTAACAAGCCCTCCAGGTGATTGTAATGGATGCTGCCATAGGGATTTTGTTTTGATCTAATAGGATCATATACTATTAAGAACTGTGTTTAAAAAAAATACATAAATAAGGTATGCACATGTGAACCTGCAGCATTTTGAACATCAATTCTTGTGCTATTTAATGCACTACTGCTCTCAAAGGTTACTGCAGCCCTTGTGGTTGTTAACTCCTAAACTAAATGGCTTTGGACCATTGGGCTGAAGAAGTAGGAAGAATTCAAAGGAAATGATTCTGCCTTCAATAGTTCTTCTGTCCCCTCCCTCTGCTGTCAGCTGTCATTTCTCACTGAGGTCAGTGAGTCCTGCTGCTATCATCTGCTGTGTTATACACACAGTTGTTCTGAGCAACTGCCTCAGGGCAATCTCATCTTTCCTGCTGAAGGAAGTCTTGAACAGTCTGCCGCTTCAAGCACTTCTCATCATCTTTTTCCAATTTATGTTTCGGGTGGTTGAGGATGCTGTCAGTCTGCCCTCTGGATGAGGTGTGTTTAGAATATAACAACATATATGCAGATCTTTTATATAGAAATATTTGTGTATCTATAGTGCCAAAGCAATGCTTGTTATCTAGTTGGTGCACAAGATTTTTAGTTGAATAAATGGATGGGTGTGTGTGTGTGTCTCACAAAATTGTGGATAGACAAATAATAACAGTTTCACTCTGACACCTACAACTCCCGTAGGTTATCAGGAGACCAAAAAGTGTGCTTTAATCAACCTAAGTCCCTGAACACTTCTGGGAAAACAACACAAAGGGCAAGAGCTGATGGGAAGTCATTGGCACTAGCCTCCTAGGGAATGCGGCACTTTGTATGTGTACAGGAAAGGGGGAGAAAGCACTCTGAAGCATTAAATGTATTGGATGGATTAAGATGCTGTTACTATTTATGTGATTTTGCCCTGCTGTGTACAGCGACTTGCCAGTACAGGACGGAGCCTATTCGCTCCAGGCACGGAGCCTCTTTGACCCTAGGGACAGAGTACCTTTGAGACCCTGCTCACTGGCTGAGTCCAAGAGATGTCCTGCTGAAAAGATGACACTGTACCTCCTACTCTTGTCAGTATAACCCTCCAAAGATCAACATTGGCTACTTGCCTCTGATCTTGGCTTAACTTCTCCCCCACCATCTGCTAAGTTTCCCCACCTTTCAACCAAGGCTTTTGGTCTCCATGATTATCTGCCTCCTCTGGGCCTCCTGGACACAGCACCAATCTTCACTCCCTGCTTGCCAGCCAAGAACTATGATTTCATTCCTGCTTCCTAACTTGGTTTGCCTCTGGGGATCCTCATGCCAGGTGAACCACACTGCAGCTCTGCACCCTGCATGGTAGGTGAGTGTGCATCAGCCCACCTCTCTAATGAACACAGTCCTGTGTTCCCAGAGTACAGCCAGTTCTAACCTCTGCTACAAGCAAACACTAGGACTTCTATATGCTTATAACTCTGTTGTATAGTGCACAGTAGTCAGTGGGTACTCAATTAATGTTACTGTCTGCATAAAAATTTAAAAGTTTAGAATGTTGATTTTCAACTAAAATCAGAAATCTGCTTGAGGAAAGCAAGTCAACCCAGTCCTGAAATAGTGATGCAATCAGCAGAAATTTCTACTACATCAATCAAAAGGGTTCCCAGTAAGTAGTCAGTGAACCAAGAAAAGTGACCTTCGTACCCCCTCCCACTCCTGCTCCACTCCATATTCTTGTTAGCTTCAGTTGATTGATGGTTTCCAGGAAAAGATGATCCATCACTGTTCAGATAAGCCATGCTTTTGCCACAACTTGCAGGTTATTCCAGCATTTTATAAAAATGAGACAAAAGATGAAGTCCAAAAAAAAAAATCCAACTCATGGGGAAAAATACTATGGTTTTGCCAGGCACCAATGAAATTAATATGGAAGATAGATTTACTTTTTTAAAAAATCGTTTTATAGAAGATACCTATATTACAAACACATCATAAAGTCTATGATATGGCTTTCAATTCCATATAGGAAATTGCTTCCTACCAGAAGAGCATCTGAGAAAATTCAGTGCCCAAGACAAGTATCATACCACTTAAGCTGAGCTCTTACTCATGCCAGGCTCTGCATGAGCTGCTTCACACATTAGCCCATTCCACCCTTCTTTCTAGTAAAGAAGGTAAAATACTCTATTTTTGTCACTGAGGACTTGTTCATGATTGCAGAGCTGATAAGCAATAGAGCCAAATGCAAACCAAAGTCCGAATCCAAAACCCATACTCACCACTCTACATGCAATTCTTCTCTTTACTTCTCATATTTTTAGAAAGGAAGAATCTGGTTTGAATGGTTATGGTTACCAAAATGAATGAATGAGCTGGGTGCATGGCACACACATGTAATCCCAGTGACTCAGGAAGCTAATGCAGGAAGATTGCAAGTTCCAGGCCAACCTCAGTAACTCTGTGAGGCCCTATGGACTTAGTGAGACCCTATCTCAAAATAAAACATTTTTTAAAAAGGGCTGGGGGATGTGGCTCAGGGTATAAGTGACCCTGGGTTCCATCCCCAGCACCAAAAAAAAAAAATGATGAGCCTCAAAACATATGCCTTGGAAGCTGCACATACAATAGGAGAGACACAGTATTACTCTACATTGTATGACACTGAAAATATTTACAGACATAAAACATTCATGAAACAGAAAAATAGGCTTGAACAAGCGGAAAGACACATCATGTTTAGGAAAATACAAGATCATGAAAATGCCAGTTCTCCCAAAGAGATTTTTTAAATTTAATATAATCACAATAAAAGTATATCATTTTTTCAGAGCCAGACAAGTTAATTATATATTTCATTTGAGAGATCACATAAGCAAGAATACCCATGGAAACACTAAGAAAATGGCAAAAGGAGTTTAGCCATACTAGATATTAAAGCATATTATAAAATCTTCAGTGTAGGCACACAAGCTAATAGACAGACCAATAGAAAAAGAAATGAAAATTCAAAGATATACCAAACTGGACAAGGAAATTTAGGATTTTATAAAGGATGCATCTCAAGTTAGAAGGGAAAACAAGACTGTCTGGTGCACAGTTGGTTGGTCATGTAGAGAAATATAAAATTGGAACCATTTCTCACAAACACACACCAGAATTAATTCCAAATGAACGGAAATGTTAAATAAATAAACTACGTAAGTATTAGGAAAAAACATAAATGATCCTCTTCTTTTCTATTACTTACAATCCAGAAGTGATAAAGGAAAAGTGTCAATTTGATTACATAAAAATTAAAGTTGTACATAAAAAATAGCATGAGCAAAATCAAAAGACAAACAAACTGGAGGATTACTGTGGAGTATTTGCAATTTAATCTACTTACTAAATGTTACTAGCCCTAACATAGTAACTCATAGAGATATTCTTAGAGAAGACAGAGAACTCAAGGAACTCTTAGAGAAGAATATGAAGATACTATGGGGGAGGGAGGGTAAGTGATACAGTTCACAGAAAAAGAAAAGCAAATATCTCTTAAATGTGCATGTATAAATATGTCATGAATCCCACTATTGTGCATAATTATAATGTGCCCATAAAATACATGGGCAAAATTCCAAATATTTAACAACATGCTCTGTGACAAAGCTATGGACAAACAGGCACTCTCATAAAATGGTAGTCTCCAAGCAGGAGAGTTGGAGCAATATCTAAAAAGATTACATATACTTTTACCCACTGACCCAGATGTAGTCCCATTTCTAGGAATCTTACCAGATATACAACAGCAAAAATGTAAAATAGTGTAAGCACATGGCCACTATTGCAGCAGTTTAGTGATACCAAAGATTGAACATAACGCAAGGCCCATCCATGGGGCACTACTTGAATCAACTATGGTGCATTAACAACATGGAGTATAATGCTGCCATAAAAAGAAATGAGAAATAGTTGTGCTCCATTTGTGTACAATGAATTGAAATTAATTCTGTTGACACGCATACCTATTTAGAACAAATAAATAAAATTTTAAAAAAAGAAATGAGAAAGCTTTCATGACTCTTCTAAAGCACTAGTTCTAGGCTGGATGACATTGCTATAGAAACTTCTCCAATTTTCATTGCTGAGTTAAAAAAAAACAACAACGGTAGAACAGTTTATCTGCACAGGCACATGAGCCTTTATCTAAGAAAGAAAAATAATGCATGTATATTTACATATATACTTATTCATACGTATATGAATACATATGCAATTCAAATGGAAGTATGTAAAAATAATGATTACTTGTAGAAAAGTTTTTCTCAATCTTTTTTTACAATACTGATAGAAAGAAAAATTAAATTCTGTAAATTCTCCCTAATGAAAATAATTAAATATTAAGCAATAAGATTTTTGAGTAAGAGGGGTTGGGATATAGTCCAATGGTAGAGTGCTTGCTTAGCAAATATAAGGCCCTGAGTTCAATCCCCAACACCAAAAATATTTTAAAAATAAAGATTTTTAGAGTAAGTTTGAGATTTTGAGGGCCACAAATCATTCAAGGAAAGTATTTTCATATTTCACTTAGTCCATTTTGTGCTGCTATGTCAGAAATATATTTTTAAAATTGGGTTATTTATAAAGAAAAAAAATTATATCTCACAGTTCTGGATGGTGGGAAATCCAGTGTCAAGGTGCCAGCATCCTGTGAGTTCTTTTAAGGAGTCATCCCATGGAGGAAAGTGAGACAGTGAGAGGAGAGCCAGAGAGAGCCAAACTCACTTTAATAACAAACCCATTCTGGTGATAACAAACCCATTCCCTCATTAGTACATTCTCGAGGGCATGTGACTTATTCACCTTTTAAAGATCCCATGCCCCAACATGCCCTGTGCTAAGGATATATTCACCATGACCTTGTGCTTACTTCATTTTACATTTTTGTTCGTGTGTTTCATGTACGATTCCTATAAGTGGGATTGCAGGGTCAATGAATAAAAGTATATGTAATCTTTCTAGAATAAGTTTCCAATCCATGAACCTTGGGGTATATACTTAAACTACAGCATTCCCTAAAATCAGTTTTTATCTCCTTGGGGAAGACATTACCTTCATTAAGAATGCATCCTCTAAGGAAAAGGAGGAAACAGGGTGGAGACAGCAGAGATGGAAACTAGATTTGTGTTATGGTCTGAATATATCCTCCTAAATGCCAATGTTGAAATGTAATTACCAAAATGATAGTATTAAGAAGTAGGGGGGCCTTTAGTCAGTAACTACATCATGAGGGTAGAGCCCTCATGAATAGGAGGACTTACACTCTTATAAAAAAGGAATTGAGGCAGAGATTTTGCTCTCATCTGCTCTGCTACCATGTGGGAGACACAGCATTTTTCCCCCTTCAGAATACATAGCAACAAAGTACCATCTGAGATGCAGAGAAAATAGTCCCCACCAGACACTGAACCTGCTGGCACCTTGATCTTGGACTTTCCAGCCTCTGGACCTATGAGAAGTAAATCTCTGTCATTTATAAGTCACCCAGTCTCAGGTATTTTGATAGAGTAGCACAAGCAGTCTAAGACAATTCCTCTGGATATTTTTGTTTTAGGACTTATTGTGGTACCAAGTAAATGTTTTACATAGTTAATTAAAAATTAAACTTCAATAAAAAACCAAAATCAATCTCCAAAAATAAGACACAAAAGAAAAGGAATTTTGAATCTTTCTCCTGAATATAAACATTCTAAGAACAAAAGTAATGGCAAGGAAATCTGAACCTACCCTCAATAATCATATTATTATTTTTCTTTTTTTCTTATTATTTTTTTATTTCTATATTTCAGCACAATGCATTACAATTCATATTACATTTATAGAGCACATTCTTTTTTATACCTCTGGTTGTATACAAAGTATAATCACACCAATTCCTGTCTTCATACATGTTCTTTGTATAATGATGTCCATCCCATTCCTCCATCATTTCTAACCCCATGCCCCCTCCCTCCCCTCCCACCCCTTTGCCCTATCTAGAGCTCGTCTATCCCTCCCCTGTTCCCCCTCCCTACCCCATTATCAGCCTCCTTATATCAGAGAAAACATTTGGCATTTAGTTTTTTTGGGATTGGCTAACTTCACTTAGCATTATCTTCTCTAACTCCATCCATTTTCCTGCAAATGCCATGATTTTATTCTCTTTTATTGCTGAGTAAAATTCTATTATGTATAAATGCCACATTTTTTAATCCATTCATCTACTGAAGGGCATCTAGATTGGCTCCACAGTTTAGTTATTGTGAATTGTGCTGCTATAAACACTGATGTGGTTGTGTTCTTGTAGTATGCGGGGTCCTTGTAGTATGCTGGTTTTAAGTCTTTGGGGTATAGACTAAGGAGAGGGAAATCTGGATCAAATGGTTGTCCCATTCCCAGTTTTCAAAGGACTCTCCATACTGCTTTCCAGATTGACTGCACCAATTTACAGTCCCACCAGCAATGTATGAGGGTGTCTTTTTCCCCACATCCTCGCCAACATTTGTTGTTTGTGTTCTTAATAGCTGCCATTCAGACTAGAGTGAGATGAAATCTTAGAGTAGTTTTGATTTGCATTTCTCTAATTGTTAGAGATATTGAACATTTTTTCATATATTTGTTTGAGTGATTGTATATCATCTTCTGAGAAGTGTCTGTTCAGGTTCTTGGCCCATTTATTGATTGGGTTATTTGTGTTTTGGGTGTTTAGCTTTTTGAGTTCTTTATATACTCTAGAGATTAGTGATCTATCTGATATGTGAGGGGTAAAAATTTGCTCCTAAGATGTAGGCTCTCTATTCACCTCACAAATTGTTTCTTTTGCTGAGAAGAAACTTTTTAGTTTGATTTCATCCTATTTATTGATTATTGATTTTAATTCTTGTGCTATAGAAATCTTATTAAGAAACTTGGGGCCTAACCCCACATGATGGAGATTAGTTCCTCTTTAAAGGTCTTGTAGAACTCAGCTGTGTATCCATCTAGTCCAGGGGTTTTCTTGGTTGGTAGGCTTCCAATGGCGTCTTCTATTTCATCTCTTGATATTGGTCTGTTTAAATTGTGTATATCATCCTGATTCAATTTGAGAAAATCATATGACTTAAGAAATTTGTTGATGCCTCAATATTTTCTTTTTTATTGGAGTACAAGTTTTCAAAATAATTTATAATTATCTTTCTGTAGTTTATTGTGATATTACCTTTTTCATTAAGTATGTTAGTAATTTGAGTATCTCTCTCCTTCTCTTCATTAGCATAGGTAAGGTTCTGTCAATTTTATTTATTTATTCAAAGAACCATTTTTTTGTTTTGTCAATATTTTCAGTTGTTTCTTTTGATTTGATTTCATTGATTTCAGCTCAATTTTTAATTATTTTCTGTCTTCTGGTGCTTTTGGTGTTGATTTGTTCTTTTTTTCCTAGGGCTTTGAGATATAGTGTTATGTCATTTATTTGTTGACTTTTTTTTCTTTCAAGTAACGAACTTCATGTAATAAACTTTCCTCTTAGTACTGCCTTTATAGTGTCCTAGAGATTTCGATATGTTGTGTAATTGTTCTCATTTATCTCTAAGAATTTTTTAGTCTCCTTCTTGATGTCTTTTGCAACCCATTGTTGATTCAGTAGCTTATTATTTAGTGTCCAGGTGTTGGAGTAATTTTTATTTTGTCATTGATTTCTAATTTCATTCTATTATGATCTGATAAAATGATGGGTAGTATCTCTACTTTTTTATATTTGCTAAGAGATGCTTTGTGGCATATTATATCGTCTATTTTAGAGAAGCACCCATGTGCTGCTGAGAAGAAGGTGTATTCGCTTGTTGAAGGATGAAGTATTCTATATATGTCAGGTAAGTCTAAGTTATTGATTGAATTATTGCGATCTATAGTTTCTTTGTTCAACTTTTGTTTGGAAGATCTATCCAGTGGTGAGAGAGGTGTGTTAAAGTCACCCAGAATTATTGTGTTGTGGTCAGTTTGTCTCTTGAACTTGAGAAGAGTTTGTTTGATGAACATAGATGATCCATTGTTTGGGACATATATATCTATAATTGTTATGCCTTGTTGGTGTATGGTTCCCTTGAGCAGTATGAAATGTCCTTCTTTATCCCCTTTGATTAACTTTAGCTTGAAGTCTACTTTATTTGATATGAGGATGGAAACCCCTGATTGCTTCCACAGTCCATGTGAGTGGTATGATTTTTCCCAAACTTTCACCTTCAGTCTCTGGATATCTTTTCCTATCAGATGAATCTCCTGAAAGCAATGTATTGTTGGGTCATTTTTTTAATCCAATCTGCTAGTATTTGTCTTTTGATTGGTGAGTTTAGGTCATTAACACTCAGGGTTTTTATTGAGGCGTGATTTGTATTCCCACTCATATTTGTTTATTTTTGTTATTTAACTTGTTTTCGCTTTTGATTAGTTTTTCCTTTGGGAAACTAACTCCCTCTGCTGATTTCCATTGTTGTTTTTTCGTTTCCTCTTCAAGAAATATTTTGCCAAGGATATTTTGTAAATTCTTTTAACTTTTGTTTATCGTGGAAGGTTTTTATTTCATCATCAAAGCTAAAGCTTACTTTTGCTGGATACAAAATTCTTGGTTGGCATCCATTTTTTTTCAGAACTTGATAGATGTTGTTCCAGGATCTTCTAGCTTTCAGGGTCTGTGTTGAAAAATCTTCCATTTTCCTAATTGGTTTCCCCCTATATATAATCTGATTCCTTTCTCTCATGGATTTTAATATTCTCTCCTTATTCTGTATGTTAGGCATTCTCATTATAATGTGCCTTGGTGTGGACCTTTGGTGATTTTGTACATTTGGCATCCTGTAGGCTTCTTGAATTTGGTTTTCCAATTTGTTCTTCATGTTTGGAAAGTTTTCTGATATTATTTCATTGAATAGATTATTCTTTCCTTTGGTTTGGAATGTTATGCCTTCCTCTACCCCAATAACTCTTAAATTTGGTCTTTTTTACTATCCCATATTTCTTGAATGCTCTGCTCTTGGTTTCTTACCATTTTCACTGTGTGGTCTACATTCTTTTCAAGATTATATATTTTGTCTTCATTGTCTGATGTATTGTCTTCCAAGTGGTCTAATCTGCTGGTGATGCTTTCAATTGAGCTTTTAATTTCTTTTGTTTCTTTCTTTCATTTCAAGGATTTCTGTTTGGTTTTTTTCTAGAACCTCTATCTCTCTATTGAAGTAATCTTTTGCTTCCTGTATTTGTTTATGTAGCTCTTTGTCAAAATGATCTTTTGCTGCCTGTATTTGCTCTCTTATATCATCCTTTAATTCACAGAACATTTTAGTTATGTATATTCTGAACTCTTTCTCTGTAATTTCTTCTGCTGTGCTGGCCATGGATCCTAATAATGTGGAATCTTGATTTGTTTGGGACATTTTCTTCCTTTGTCTTTTCATGTTGCTCATTTGTCTTCCCTTGTAGCTCTGTGGGTTCAAGGTGTTATTATTATTATTATTTTTTACCTATAGGCTTATAGTGCTCCTGTACGGTTCCAACACCTCTCTTTTGTGGAGAAGGACAATGTTACGAGATCCCAATATCACCAAATACCACCTATAAACAATTCATTGCTATTAAGTCATTTAGTCACAATGTACAGAAATGGTGAATTCAATTATTATCTATAATGTAATCAGTAAGTTTATAAAAGGGTTTACAGTTTCTGACGGTGAACAATGAACTGGGGGTCAGGCATAGGATGATGTGCTAAGGAGGCAGGATGTGAGGATACAGAGGTAATATATGTTAGGAAGTGTGAAAAAGAAATCTAATGAAGAGGGCTAGTAGCAAGAGAATAGACAGGAAATAATTTTGGGTAGACAAGTAAGTGGGAGAGAGTTGAGTACATAAAACAAACACACATATGTATTCAGAAAAATAAAGGATGTTAAAATAGTAAAAATTGGAGGGGAAAAGAAAATAAAAAGGCATATACAACACACCTCTAATATATTATTTAGATGTCCCAGTTCTCAAAATCCTAACTCAGGCAAAGTACTTGGTTTCACATATGTTAGGGATATGAGGATGAGAGGATAGAGGGGAAGAAGAAAAAGAGAAAAAAGAAAAAAAAAGTCTTGAAGGAAGAAACCAGGGTTGTTGACTGTTTTGGAGATCAATTTCTTTCCTGCTTCCCTTCTCATCTAACAGGAGGGGTTGTCTGTTGTTAACTGTTATCTCAGCCCTCAGGATGGTGAAGGTAACCAGGGTGGAAAGGTAACCAGGTCCTGGTGCAGGGTGCCTGGGAGTGAGGTGTGGCACCCACCAGTCCCTGAAGGGAGACTGTACATCAAGGGTCTCTTTTTGGGTCCACTCATATGATTTGAGCATTCGGCCTTATCTCTCTATCTTGCCTGGAGATTTCCCAGTTCCTGGTCTCTCTGTTAGTCTCCAAACTTTTGCACCATCTCCCTCTCCCTTAGCAGTTCCCAATTAAAGGAACTCTCTCACAGGGGCTCCCATGGGCGGTGCCCCAGTCGCACTGCACACCCATCCCACTGAGAGCTGTTTTGTGTTGGGCAGTTACTGTGCTGGGTTACTGTCACTAAGGAGAGGGGGGAGTTGGAAACCGGGTACCTGGACAGCCGGAGTCTCAACCTGGGAGCTGCTTCCACCAAATATATCGAGGAAGGTGACCCAAGATGGAAGCAGACCCCTTCCAGCGCCATGGTGTCAGGTTGGGTGAGGAGAGCCAAGTGAGGAGAGCCATTGTGGGATGTATTCAGAGATGAG
Organism: Ictidomys tridecemlineatus; assembly: GCF_052094955.1. Classification (NCBI taxonomy): domain Eukaryota; kingdom Metazoa; phylum Chordata; class Mammalia; order Rodentia; family Sciuridae; genus Ictidomys; species Ictidomys tridecemlineatus. The sequence goes on from NC_135485.1 coordinate 62,904,219, forward strand.
CTCTGTGACATTCAGTACTGTGGCTTTTGGCTGACTTCAGAGGCTGTGAGATGTCCCCAGGTGCAGGCAGATTACCAGCTAGGGGACTATGGCTGTAGCTGCCGAGTTAAGTTGCAAGATGGAGGTGACCTGGGGAGCCCTTGTTGGTAGATGGGGGTCCACAGGAAAGTGGCAGCCGGAGTTCCTATGGGTAGGTAGCAGCTGAGTGTCCTGCATGGGAGCGAAGCAGCGTCTGGGAGTTCTGCAGCTGTGCTGATGAGGTGATACTGAGGTGATACTGCTGAAGCCCTCTGGAGCCCTGGGTGGGCTAGTGTTTCAGAAGTTGGGTGTCAGGCATTGGGAGTCCAGCTCTAATGCTGAGGCCTGGAGCCCTGCACAGCCGCCCAGCGCTGTGGATTTCTGCAGGAGAGCAGCTGTGTAGGGATCCTCTATCACTCTCAGAGAAGCAGTATTCCCACTAGTTGAAACCTGAGTCACAGAGCGACACAGAATGCTGCCTCCCTCTGGCCCGCCATCTTGGATTCCGTGCTATTGCCATATTTTGAAGGTGGGCCCATGGACCTCTCTGCAGTTAAGAGTAAATCATTCAGTTTCAGAGGTCTTCATTCATAGAAGGCTGGCTCTATTCCTCAGGCTCTAGGTGAGGCTGAACATCATGGAGGAAGAGTGTGGCAGAGGGAAAGCAGTTCACTCGATGATCAGAAAGCAGAGAGCAATAATCATATTATTAATAATAATAATGGTATTATTTTAAAATTATTTTAAATTTTTAAATAATTAAATATTAATTTATTAGGAATAAATTGTTCAGTATAAGAGAAATGAAATGTAGACATGTATCAAAGGAATTAAATAAAAATCTTTATGAAACTAAATTTGAATTGGAAATGGCAGTAAGATCTTATTGTATTTTCCCCTTTAAAAGAAACTTTTTTCCTAGCTGTATTCTCAGAAAAGCCTAGAAGCAAGAAAACTCAAAATCAATGAGAACCCCTAGCATTCTAAGTAACAATTCACTCCGAAAAAATCAAGATTAAAGAGAAATGCACAAGATAATCCTATAACATCTTATATCAAAAAATAAAAAGCTTACTAAAGACCAGTAAGTCTTATGAAAATTAAAGGGGATCCCACTTCTAAATACAGGGCAATTTGAGCATCAGAAAGAATAATAAAGGGGGCTGTAGCCCAGTGGCAGAGCATGTGGGTTTGATCCTTAGCACCACATTTTTTAAAAAAGATAAATAAATAAAGGCATGCTGTCCATCTATAACTATATAAAAAAATGAAAAAAATAAGCACAAGTCCATGAGTTCAGAATTATACTAATATAGAGACTCAATGGGCAGCAATTCATTTTTCTGAAAAATGAACCAAATCGATTTGGTTTCAGGGTAATCAAATAGCTAATGAAGAAATGTTCCTCTTTATATAAGACTCCCAGCTAAAATAATTGCAGAAAGAATAATAAAATTAGAAAATCCTTTTTATAATTCTTAATAAAACAATAGATCTAGTCGATAATCAATGGCTATTAAAATCTTTTGCTGAAAGATAAACAGGAAACTTTAACATGAATGAATCATGTTGACAATTCGTGGACCAACTGATCAATAAAAGAGATGCTTTGTGATGTAATGCAATAAGAAATATACAATATTAACTGTGAATTATTCTTGTCAAAAAATTAAACATGAAACCATTAAATCTGTGGCAGTCAACCAGGGCCATTTTGCCCTCAAGGCACATTAAGGCAATGTCTAGAGACACTTTTGGTTGTCACATTGGGAAAAAGTGTTATCGACACCCGGTAGACGCCAGAGTTACTGCTAAACAACCTCAATGCACAGGATGGCTCCCTGACAGCAAATAATTATCCTGTCCAAATTGTCAATAGATTAAAACCCTGCTCTGAATCTACTAGTTTATAAGCAATATAGGACCCAAAATACATATCAATCAAGTGCAATCTTGTTTGAGTCCTTGTTTCGACTTTGAATCCTGAATCATACTTATTATGAACAGATGTTTGCTTCAGAGAAATTTGAGTACTGACTAGATATTTAACTGACTGCTTCTCTTTAGATGTATTAATGTTGAGGCCAATAGATAAAAAGGACATGATATCTGGGCTTTGACTTTAAAAAATACATCTGATGTTAAGGCAGGAAAGAAGGTAAAGAGAAGGGGTAGAGACGAAATAGATTCATATATTGATAGTCACTGAAGCTGTGTGACGGGTAAAACTCCTACTTTATGTATGCTTGAAATAAATAAAAATACAATGCAATCAATTAAAAAGGTATTTTTATAAAACATTTAAATATTGTAAATTTTTCATATGTGTATGATACTTAGTTTTTTGAAATGGTTACCTGAGAGCTGGGATCATGCCAGATATTCTGGGATGTTCCCAGGAGCAATAAATTAACAAAGCCTTATCCTCAAGTTCTCAATTTTCCATACTTTGGTGGAAGCTTCTCCACTATTTCCACCAATGCACTCTTAAATGCATGTTGTGGCATCTATACTCCCTTACTCCCAGCATGAAGTATAATTAGCAAAAATTACATATGCTTACAATTTGCAATGTGACATGTACACACATATTGTGAAATGATTAATCAAGCTAATTAACACTTCCTTTTTTTGAGAACACTTAGGATCTACTCTTAGTATATTATTAACCATGGTCACCATGCTGTACAAGAGATCCTCTGAACTCATTCTTACTGTCTGTAACTGTATCCTTTGACCAGCATCTCCCCACTTTAATATCCTTTAGTATAGATAGTGTATGTCAGTTACAGTTACACTCTTGGGGCAGGATGCTGCTCTAATCATAAATCCATACTGGAGGGACTATTAGCTAAACTTTATCAGAAAGGTCATACATTATAAAAGACTAAAAGGTCTTAGTCTTTATTTCCTTCCTTCAATGACACAGTTTTCCTATTGGCCTAATATTAGAAGTTGGCTTTTATTGGTGGAATTAGTGGCTCATTGATTGATAGAATGAGGCTCCCATCTGGAAAATCAGTAGCAGCAGAGCAATGGAAACTAGTTAAAATATTTTATAGATACTCTCTATGCTTTCACAAACAGGGTGAGACTCTAGTGAGTGCTGGAAATCTTTGTTCTTAGGAATGAAGCCCTTAGCTAGTTTCATAAATGATGTCTACAGAGTGGTTTAGTATTATTTGGTGCCTGCTTGCAGAAATGCTACTCAATATGAGGAGAAGCATTTGTTCTAAGACTTGCTTTTCTCATAACCTGATATGAAGTTATGAAAGAATAAATAACTCTCAAGATTTCCAAATATTAACAACTCCCAAGACTCACCAAAAAGATCCTACTAGTTGTGTATGCCAACACAGCTCAGACCAGTTCTCAGCAGTAGAAAAGAGCAAATGTATTATCAAGAATAGGTGAGTCCTAGCCCACCACAAGGGCAAAGTTATCCTGAAATCACATTTCATCTATAAAATTTGTGTTAATTGGGCATATTACTTCCTTAGTGATCCCAAATGAGTCATATCTTCAGTATTCAAGCTGTTCCTACCTTGTCTCTGAGCCAGGCCATGTGCCTCCTTTTAGACAATGGGACATTTCAAGTATGGTACAAACAGAAGCTTGTGCTTTCACATTGGAGTTTCCTATCTTAGAATGCTTTCTCTGGTGCCCTGAGCCACCATATAAACAGACTGAGCTATCCTGATGGAAAGAGCTGAAAAGACCCCTCCCCTGGGATAGGACTGACCTCACTCCAGCAGACCTGGGCTCAGGATATTCCCACTTTAAGCTTCTCTTAAAGACCCCTGAGTCACCTCTGCTGGGATGTTTAAAGGGAATTCAGATAGTTGCTTTGACAGAGAAAGCCTAGGGTGGCCTCCATGTCCTGCCCCATCCACTCAGTCCTGGCAGGCACAGTATGTGTCCTAAGGCATCCATGATCTCCAAGGTATAACTCTGACAACCCAATTAGTAACTCCAAGCATACTTAGTACAGAACCTACAGCTGCACCAGTTATTCTATACACACTGCTCAGGAGTCAAGTCCACCTTTAGAAAGCCCACCTTGTTCAGGATCAATTAAAGAATGACAGAAATTGGAGGGACTGAACCTACATGTTGATGATATAGTACCAATACCTACATGGGCTAAAGATAAAGGGTTGACTCTATTATAGCCACTCCCTAGCAGATACAAATAACAATTATGTGCTACAGTCAGATATCTTCATATTTACAAAACAAATTTTATGTAAAAACAAAATATTCTTTGTAATTCAGTTGGAGAATTTATGAATTGGCCATTAATTCTTCCTTCTGTCATAAGAAAAATCAGCCAAAATTTACAAATTATGGTAATTATTTCTCCCTTGAGGTTTTGAGAGTAGATTTTTATACAATATGATCCAAATCAGTTTTCCAGATAAACAAGATAAATGAGATATGCTTTTTTATATTAATAAATGTTTTACTTGCCTGAGAGACAATAGAATGAAGCAAGTTAATTTGGGTATAAAAGTTCAGGAACATAGGACTATAGAAATTTATAGAATCCACCCGTGAAAGCCCCAGGGTTCCTAGGAATGGTCATCAATTCTTCCAGAAGTACTAACTACAAAGTATGTTGATCCTCCAAGAATCACTACTCTAGGTGAACAGTCCCACACAGGCATGTACACCCACCCAGCAAAGCTGACAAATTCTGCTTTTCTTTCAATCTATATCAATACAGACTGGTTTATTGTGTCTCATTGGGGAAACTGAGGAAACTAAACAGACTCTTCTGTTATAATTCTAGTACTCTGATTTCCTCATTGGATGCCCTTGTTGCCACTTATTTTGAAAGTATTAGATCTATCAAAGGATGGGTTTCTTAACAGCATTAGACAACAAATCATGGTTCAAACCACTAAAAGGTAATAATATCAACAGTCTTCATATTGTAGAAATTATACATAAAAATGAATATACATCACACTAAAAGAATATCTCTGAGAAAATACACAGTAATAGAAACACAGAGATGAAATATTTTATTAGACTAATATTTTCCACTGGCAAATGATGATTCAAACAGGAAAAGTGATAGAAATAACATTGTCTAATAATATACTTTATCTAGAAAATGAATAATTGTGGAAATTGAGAAGTAACTCAAGCGTTCTCTTAGCCTGAGTTATTTGATGGGTAGACAGTAGTGCTAACACAGAAGAATCAGAACACATAAAAACACAGTAATGTCTTGCCTTGGTAGATAAATTATTCTCCATAGTGAAGAAAAAAAAGTAGTGACCTGCTTGAGAGAATGCATCAAGCTCTTGTGTATTCCCAGAGGGTTTACACTGACAGCAAAATAGCATGACTTTCACACACTGACGGTACCACATGAATAAAGATTTACACATAAGCAAACAAATGAAATTAGAAGGCAAATAGGACAGAGTTACAGTCCAAGATTGACTTTCCTCCATTTTGGGTTTAACTCAGAAACTCCTCCTATTCTCTTATTTTCTATGTGAAGAGGATGCTTAATACAGTTATTATTTTCAGTTATCCTCTAAAATAAAAATTTAAGCCATATGCATTTTTTCCAAGAACAAGCATTATAATAGATTGAAACATTCAACTGAATTAGCTTTGATCTTCCTTCAATATGCTTAGGAACCAAAGGAATAAATAAATAAGCTGTAAATATACACAAGATGTAAGAAACATGCTGTGGAGAGAGAGGATGTATGAAAATGGGGGAGTGAAGATAAACTGAATTGAGTTCATACATTGTTTAAAAAAAATAGCAACAGAAGTCCATGAATCACATTCACTTACACAGACAAAACTACAAAGTGAGACTATTAGCAAGTGGGCTATCCTCAAATACCTACTATTATTTTCCAAAATCATTAAAATTAGATTGAATTGTTATGGATTTTTCATGAGGCAGCATTAGACTGCTGCTAGAGCTGCTATCTAATAAAATCAGTGATTTGCAACACAGGAATATTTCACAATAAAGAAGGGTCTGCTAATTTATCACACCAGCAAGCTCATTGTTTTACTTGAGATAAAACCTTTATGTAATACCAAGGGAGCTTGTAGACAAAGATGTACATTTTGTTTCCCCTAATTTTTACCATAATGAAAATGCTCTTCTGTATTTGTCTAATTCATTTAGTGTTTGCACAACCTCAGGATTTCTCCATTTGCACATTTGTGCCAGTGTTGTCAGGTCTCAGGCAAGACCTATGTGGCTTTGGTGGGTCCACATATGACCTAATAATTTGGCTCATTAGTACTAAATGTTATCTTTGGGGCCTAAGGGTCCCAGAAATACTAGTTCTTCTACTGAAAAATGATCTTTGTAAACCTTGAAGAGTTAGGGCTCAAAACCTCCCAACTACTTTTAATTCTCCAACTGGCATCTGGCTGTGATCATCTTGCTTTGTGCAACGCCCATCTTAGTAACATGATAAATAATATCCAGAAATGTTATTTGATGATGATGACCTAATTTACCAAAAGCCCCTAGGTTGTCTTTTCCTAAAGGTTTACTTCCAAGCCAGATGTGCCTGAGTACAACAAATGCCTCTTAATTTTCCTCCCTGCAGTTACACTTTAAAATGTTTTGCATTTGCATAAATTACCTCCCCTTCTCTGGGGGAACACTCTAGCAGTCCCTTGACTGATTTAAAACCCATACATATTCCTGTACTAAGTACAGAAAGTCTCCAATTAGAAGACACACCAAAAGTCTTTAACAAGAATGATTATGGTATGGGCTATGTATCTATACCTTTAGCTGCCTGCAGATTTGATTCTAGAGGAAAAAAAATCAAAGAAATTGTAGGAATACAACTTGAAAGAGTTTTCAGTGTGTCCAATCCTTGACTAATACCACTAATTGAAGGGGAAAGAGGTGTGGTTATATACAAATAGTATAACATCAAACATTTATAAGTGCCTTATTGATTGAAATTTTACAACAAAGCAAGAGTCAGAATTTTTAAGAATAATAATTATATCTATCTTGTGTTGAAAGGAAAAGGGATTGGATTGGGAGTGGGATGGGTGCTTTGGATAGGTCAGAGGACAGAGAAGGTAAGTGAAAGCTAAACATAACCTTGCTAAATTTAAAAAATAATAGGAGCAGATGGCATAAACTGGGATTCAGAGAGAGAGATTAACAAAAAGATGTGCCAAATATTTTAAGATTGATACTCTAAACTTAGGTTTTACAAAAACAAGAAGCAGGAAAAAAAAGTTCAGGGTAGGTGCAAGGTAATTTAACAGTTGCATGTGTTTTCAAGAAACACTGAAATAGTTGTTAATTAAAAACATCAAGTTGTCATCTGTACAGGTCTAAGCAAAAGCATCTTTGTTGATGATGAATTCTAGGGTTGTACTCTCCTCCTGAGATCTGAACCAAACTATTGGCCAGGATAGGCTCTGGATTTGGAGTTCTTTCTGTGTGCCACACTCCCTCGGTTAGCAGGGAGACTGTTAAAGCTGGGGTTAGAGTAAGCATTGTAACCTGTTGTTCACATATTCCCTTCAAACCCTGTTGTTCTTTCTCTAACCCAGCACTTCATGTTGTCCTTGTATGTGTTTAGTTACCAAAAATATGCAACACAGCAAAAGCATTTGTCTAATTAGCACCTCTCCCTGTAATTCCATCTTTTTGACTAAGTATAGTCTAAGAATTGGCTACAAAAATAGTGGAGAACTATCCAATTGGTTGGATTGGCTATCATAATACCAAAGATTGTACAGAGGTACCTGGTTTGGAGTAGTCCCTAATGATATTTGTTAAATACTAAATGAATAAGCCTCAGGCCATACTTCTAGTGCCATTCTTTGAACAAAACAGACCAAAATCATGTCTTCAAGAAATTTACCCTGCAGGATAGTGGGAGATATATAATAAATAAAATACCCAGTACATTAGAGAGAATCAAGTTCCCTAGCAAATACTATATAAGTGCCTTCTCAAGTTCCCTTGGTACTTCCAATTCCTATCCGCCTGGATCCCAGGGCTCCTACTATAAAGCAAAGCAGCTGGAGGACACTTGTCTAAGCACAGAGACTGGAAAGCTGAAAAATAAAGAAATAAAGTCCCAAACCTCTCCACAGCAACCCTCAACCACAGACTGCTGACAGTTGGTGGACAAACACCTCAGCTTCCTTATGCCCCAAAGGTAGCAAGTCTGAGGTATCCTCTGTGCAGTCCTCACAAGGTCCCAGCAGGACTTAGCCCCCTATGCCTGTGGCAATCACCTGCTGCTGATGCACCCTGATTTGGCTTCCTTCCCTTGCCCAGCTCACTCTCCCACACCCCTATTGAGTTTCCCATGAACACCACCCAAATTAAGCACATGCATTCAAATCTTTGTCTAAGAGCCTATTCCTAGGGAACATCAGTGTTAAGGAAAAACATGATCCAGGAAAAGAGGAAATGAAATCTTAGATGGTATGAAGTTTTCCATTGGGAGATCAGGAAAGGTTTCACTGAGGCAATTTTGAAAAAATTAAAAAACTCGAATGGAAGAGAACATAAATTTTAGTTTCAAATCAGGGTCATTGTCAAGCCTATCAAACCACATTACCTCCAGAGACATAGTGAAGCACTTGTTCAGGTTGGTGGGGTTTTAGTCCCATCTCTGGTTTGAAAACAAAACGTTCATTCCTAGTAATTTGGTGAAGTTTGGATTTTTCATTCCCAGAAGCAAAGCATTGATTTTCCTCCACAGAATTTTGATATAAATGGATGTGAAGCCCTTAGGGCATCTTGCCCTCATATTCTTATTATAAGATGTCTTGTCAACTATCTCAGTTCAAGGCCACAAAACTGACTCAATACTGAGATGTTCTCTCCCAGGGGAATTCTCAACAAAATTTCTTGAGAGTAGATGTGAATGTGGTACGGATCATGTCACTTTCACTTAGAGCCTCCAAAGAATAAAATGTCACTCCTTCTACTCACCCTAAGCTTACTGAATGACATAAACACAAGCCCTATATGTGTAGTGGCCAGCAATATATACATTAAATATGTATATGGAGAGATGACAATTTCACAGAACACTGACCTGTAAGATAAACTGGGTTCTAAAAAATCTCTCTTCCTACTAAAGGTTGCTCCCAACCGAGTCAACTTGCTTCAGTTTTTAACACCTTGACAAATTATTGTTTATATTAATGAAATGTACTTTCTTATATTTCCTCATGATTCCTTCTAGAACCATAAAGAGAGGATAAACTGCTCTTCTGCAAAGCAAGTTGCTTTCCCCTACACCCCTCCAGATGAGAGCACTTGCCACTCTGCTATGATGTGGATTTGAGTTTCTCACTTCCTCCTGATGGGCCGTGGCTTTCAATGTCATTTTGATGGCATTTAGAATTAAAAACTATATTTGCAGTGATCGTATTAATAAATAAATCATTAAGACTCTATTCCCCTTGGTCTAAACCAATAATTCTTTAAATTCTGGCACATTTTTTTCTTGGTTTCTCCTCAAGCTTCCTTTGTGGACCTTGGGATTCTGCTGTCAGGACACTAAAAGTCTCAAGTGTGATTGCTTTCCTGGAGTAAATTCATCAAAATTCATGGGCTTCACCACCATATATAAAATGACAACTCTCAAATCCATGTTTCTAGCTCTCACTCCTAAGTGGAATGCTGAGTGAACACTTCAACCAGATATTCCTTGGGTCCTCAAACTCAACATGTCCAAAATAAATCTCAATGTTTTACACTAGACTCTATATTCTATCTATATTCCCTATTCTGAATGGCAACTCCATTTTCCTTACCCAGAAATTACCACTTTATTCTTCAAATAGCAGTCAGAGTGATCTTTTTAAACTCAAATTTGATTATGCTGCCCCTCTGCTTAAAATCTTTGATGGTAGAAGAGTGCCATTTATATGCAGCTGTGTGGGAAGTGTTTTTTATTGTTTTTTAAAAAATAAATGACAGTTGAATGCATTACATTTTTTATTACGCATATAGAGCATAATTTTTCATATCTCTGCTTGTTATGAAGTATGTTCACACCAATTCATGTCTTCATACATATACTTCGGATAATGATGTCCATCACATTCCACCATCCTTGCTAACCCCTTGCTTCCTCCCCTCCCCTTCCACCCCTCTGTCCTATCTAGAGTTCATCTTTTCCTCCCATGCTCCCTGTCCTTACCCCACTATGAGTCCGTCACCTTATATCAGAGAAAATATTCACCATTTGATTTTGGGATTGGCTAACTTCACTTAGCATTATCTTCTCTAACTGCATCCATTTACCTTCAAATGCCATGATTTTATTCTCCTTTATATTGCTGGGTAATATTCCATTGTTTATATATGCCACATTTTTAATCCATTCATCCACTGAAGGGCCTCTAGGTTGGCTCTACAGTTTAGCTATTGTGATTGTGCTGCTATAAACATTGATGTGGCTGTGTCCTTATAGTATGCTGTTTTTAAGTCCTTTGGGTACAGTCTCAAGAGAGGGATGGCTGGGTTGAATGGAGGTTCCGTTCCAAGATTTCCAAGGAATCTGCATACTGCTTTCCAAATTGGTTGCACCAATTTGCAGTCCCACCAGCAACATTTGAGTGTGCCTTGTTCCCCACATCCTTGCCAACACTTACTGTTGTTTGTCTTCATAATAGCTGCCATTCTGACTGGAGTGACATGAAATCTTAGAGTAGTTTTGATTTGCATTTCTCTAATTGCTAGAGATGACAAACAGTTTTTCATATACTTGTTGAGTGATTGTATATTCTCTTCTGAGAAGTGTCTGTTCAGGTCCTTGGCCCATTTATTGATTGGGCTATTTGGGTTTTGTTTTGTTTTGTTTTGGGGTTTTGGGGGGTTTTTTGTTTGTTTGTTTTTTGGTGTTTAGCTTTTTGAGTTAGTTCTTCATGTACCCTAGAGATTAGTGCTCTATCTGATGTGTGAGGAGTAAAAATTTGCTTCCAAGATGTAGACTTTCTATTCACCTCACAGATTGTTTCTTTTGCTGAGAAGAAGCTTTTTAGTTTGAATCCATCCCATTTATTGATTCTTCATTTTAATTCTTGAGCCACAGGAGTCTTATTAAGGAAGTTGGGACCTAATCTGACATAATGGAAATTTGGGCCTACTTTTTCTTCTAATAGGCACAGTGTCTCTGGTTTAATTCCTAGGTCCTTGATCCACTTTGAGTTGAGTTTTGTGCATGCCAATTTTATTTATTTTTTCAAAGAACCAATTTTTTGTTTTGTCAATTTCTTTTCAATTATTTCTTTTGTTTCAATTTCATTGATTTCAGCTCTAATTTTACTTATTTTTTGCCTTCTACTGCTTTTGGTGTTGATTTCTTCTTCTTTTTCTAGGGCTTCAAGGTGTAATGTTAGGTCAATTATTTGTTAACTTTTCTTCGTTTAAGAAAAAAACCCCATACAATATACTTTCCTCTTAGTACTCCTTTCATAGTGTCCCAGAGATTTTGATATGTTGTGTCTATGTTCTCATTTACCTCTGGGAATTTTTAAATCTCCTCTTTGATGTCTTCTGCAACCCATTGTTCATTCAGTAGCATATTGTTTAGTCTCCAGGAGTTGCAGTAATTTTTATTTTTTATTTTGTCATTGATTTCTATTTTCATTCCATTATGATCTGATAAAATGCAGGGTAGTATCTCTGCGTTTTTTGTATTTGCTAAAAGTTGCCTTGTGGCATATTATATGGTCTATTTTAGAGAAGGATCTATGTGCTGCTGAGAAGAAAACGTATTCACTTGATGCAGGTTGGAATGTTCTATATATGTCAGTTAAGTCAAAGTTATTAATTATATTATTAAGATCTATAGTTTCTTTATTCAACTTTTGTTTAGAAGATCTATCCAATGGTAAGAGAGGTATGTTAAAGTTACCCAAGATTATTGTGTTGTGGTCAGTTTGACTTGAACTTATGAAGAGTTTGTTCTATACCATGAATATCATAGATTTCTCAGTGTAAAAGCTTATCAGTAGCATATCATGACCTCACTCTAAATGTTTAACTCTTGGTATGCAACTCAGCTATTCTTATTGGGCTTGCTTAGAGATCATTTAGTATGCCAGCTTTATTTCACACCTGACCAAGTTTTCCTGTTGCCAAATTGCCTCTACTACAATAGCTTCCACTTTGATCAACAAGAGGCCAACAGGCCTTCCTCAAACTTACTATGTGTCTGAACTAAAATTTTTGTAAAAACAAAAGTTGTGTGGGAAATTAGAGAAGCCAGGAATGATGAGCCTGTGAGTGAGAAAGCATCTGTCGTGGATAGGTCTTCTCATTAAACATAATGTTAGGGAATGAGAAAAGCTTTACATCTGTATTCTACAGCCTCAAGGTGACGGAGCAGGTGCTTCTAGACCCAGGGGTGAGGATCAGGTCACATTTTACCTAGAGAGTCCATTCTAGCAGAAGTGGCCTTTGGAAGAGCACTCAAGGCTTGTAAACCAGATAACTTCAAAGGACACGACCACAAATTTTAAAACAGCTCTGAAACAGAGGACAGCATCTCTACAGCTCCCCTATTAGCTCAACTAGGTCAAGGGACCTAAAACAGAATCTGTGGGTGGTCCTCTGTATTAGAAACCACTTGGGCTTAAAAGAGAACTCATTTATCTATCACTAGGAATAATTTTGGCTGCAAGAAACAGCTCACCTTATTTGACATAACAATTCAGGAAATTTATACATAGCTCTCATAGCAGTGGTTAGATATGATTTGATCATGGTCCTGGAATCATTTCTCTTTGATTCACTTTCTTCTCTTTTCATGTATGTACTTTAAGTTGGCTATAGTAGGTTCAGGCTAGAATCATAAATAATATGTCCAGAAGAAGAGAAAGCATCTGTCCTGGTAGTTCTCTCTTAAAGCCAAAGAAACTACTCTGCCCCAGGCCCACAGCAAGCATCTGTTATTGTGACATGTGACTATTTTACAATCAATTACTATAGCAGAAGGGACTGAATTACTTTTATGCCAGTCAGGGACTCCTAAGAACTAGGGATGGACTTAGCTTCCCTGGAGCCCAGGGACTGTGTTGTCAAAGGTTGGGGTCCTGGATTTATAAAGAGGGATCTTTGGGGAAGAGGGAGAAGAATGGATACTAGAAAAGATAAATAATAGAAGCTACATTTGTTCTGGCAGTTTTGTCCTCTCTGACCTTGTCCTTTTCGAAATTCACATTCCTGGGGTCCAGGAAGGATAACAGTAGCCAAAGCAAGAGACCCAAGTAATCTTGAATTGTGGCATGAGCTCTGGTCAAGGCTGGGGCTTTCCTATACAGTTTCAATAGAAATGGAAATCATTTACACATTTCATTTTGTCCAGCAATGTACCCAATTGTCAGTTCTACGTCCTGACAGAAGCCTTTAAAAGCTATGATCAATTCTTTGGAATTGAGAGTACTGAGTGATACCAATAATGAAGTCATATCTTTACAACACCTATCTTCATTCTTTGTTGTCATTAAATGGAAAATTCAACTATTCAATATGATGATCATTTCCAGCCTTTGATAAGATTTTTCCATTTTCTCCCTTTTTTAATGCTTCTAAAGTGTAATAAAGCTTTAAATATTGAGCTACCAATAGCTTCATTTGTCTCTCTTTCAACTATAATGAATACAGATGGGCAAAGAGGAAAAAGGATCCAGGATTTTGTCTAATCCTATAATCTTTCTCATTTCCTTGTGAAAGGTTGAATAATTCCAGATGAATACCATATAATGCCAGTGTTTTCTCATACCAATGATTTATTTTCTCATAGACACTAAAGAGATATTCAACATAATATGCATATATAAACTACAAAATGAGAATAACCCTCATATGAAAAGTCATAAGTAACCATTGTAATCAGAAGTCAGGTGTAAGCCTTGATGTATATTCACACATCACTAAATACTGAAAATATTTCCTGGAAAATGGACCACGAATATTACTAAATGAAAAAAAATACTTTGAGTACATTTTCTGTTCCATAGAATAAAAACTCATCTTGCTTCTGTAATTATATTTGCCCAATTATTATGGTTAGTGTACTTATATTGTGATAAGCTGTGGCATTAAAACTCTTCCACTAAAGCCTATTTCTAAAATTTCACTTTGCTTCCCTTCCATTTGCCCAGGCATTCCCAATCTAGCATATATGGAAAAAGACTGACTTCTGACTTTTTGTTCATATCACTGAAGAATTTATGCTTTTTACATAAGTTTTATGTTTCCCAATCCCCCACCCCACCTCAAAAAAAAAAATATATATATATATATATATATATATATATATATATATATATATATTCCAAGTGCCCTAAGGCTCAGCAAAGCAGGAAAAATAAGGTCAGCTCAATAGATGAATTTTCCCTGGTTTGGTGGTACTCTGTACTACAATGCTTAGTTAGGATAATGTAACTGATAAGCAATGATAAAATAATGTGATATAGATGATATTAATAATATGATGGTGACATAATAGTGAGATATGTCTACTGAATAAGAGAATTGCTTTAATATAATAAACCTTTATAATGATAGAGCAGAAACAATTTCTGGAAATAACTTTTCCAAAGTGGGGAGTAGAAGATGTGTAGGAAGTTTGGTTATTTCCTCCTGAGTTTCATCCATCTCCTACTCCAATTCCACCTTTTCAACATTCCAACTTTCAGGGAAATGCTCTTTGCTCTTTAATATTCTGGCTGAAAGATGGATACAATCCACATCAATTTCATTTGCCCACAGAACAGAGAAGTTAGAGTTAATTTCCAAATGGAATGAAAAAATGCAAGAAACTAAAAAAGATTTGAATTTACAAAGCATAGTTTCCTGCTTCCAGCTGACTTATGTACTTGGCTCATAAGTCCAGTTTCATTTAACCTCCAATTTCAGATGTGTTAAAAAGTTAGGCAAAGGAATGTTAGATTATTTTTCCCATAATTGGGAAAATTTTGAAAGAAAACTAGAGATGTATTTTAATTATAGAAGCATTATTTTCTAAACCACAATATCTTTGTATTCAATCTCAAGCAAATTTAAATGAATATTTTCATCTTAAAAGTATTCCATTGCCTTAAATTCTAAAGAAATTCTTAAGCAGCAAGAATACAGTCTTCTGAATATTCAAGGCATAAAAAAGAGAATTCTGCTTTCATTAATGCAATCAGAGTAATTTAGACCAAGCCTGTTGCTGAGAACTACTTGAAAAGCTGAACAAGTATTTTTTATACTCTGTTTTAAAATATGGCAGAGATAGTAAACAGTGAAAAATCACATAGCCATGATTCAGGGGAATAAGGAAAAGTGAGCCTGGAATTTGGAACCACTTTCCTGTAGAAACTTGGCCAAATATCTCTAGTAGAAACAATGGAGAGACTGAAAAGCTGATCAGAGGCTTCAACACAAGCAGGGACAGGAAAAAAAATTAGAAATCAGGTCCCACTGGGGAGTGGGTATTAGCTGATAAGTGCCCCTGGGTAAGATCCTAAGGACTTAACTCACTATGAGCATGAGCAAGGATAAATGAAAACCAGATCAGCAGAGACCAAAACTCAACTTCCTATCATCTGAAATACTGATTAGATTAAGAAGATCTGAAATTCCTACTGTACCTTGCCTATATAAATGCAGATAAAAATTTTCCCTGAGAGGACAATAATACCCAGAGTTACAAACTAATGCTTGTTTTTCATAATTAAAAATGCAAAGGGATATGAGATAATAAGAGAGCATGACTAGGACAAAAGTAGACAATAGCAAACAACTATAGACCAACCAGATATAAAGAAAAATCTAACAGATGCAAACTTCAGCATAACTAATGTTTCCCCTCATAACATCAACCAATTCTAATACCAACTGGGTGTCTTACAATTCAATTCAATTCTGACACTAGCTACTCAGAGTTAGCATTACATTTTACAGATGTAAGGGTTCAGTCCCTCAACACTCTCATTTCAGCAGCCAATCACAAGTATCAGGTCCCCAGGTAACCCTCACTTTGGTTGACTTGGTTACAAAGTGAGGGGTACCCACAACCCTCCCACTTCAGGTGTGATAATTTGCCAAAAGGATTCACAGAACCTAGGCAAGAGTTTAACTTACTATTACCAGCTTAATATAAAGGATACAATTCATAGCCCAATAGAAGAGATGCAAAGGGAAAGGCATGTGGAGCTTCCAGGTCCTCTCCAAATGCAGGACATGTCAACACCCCAATATGTTCACCAAACCAGAGGCTCTAGGAACTTGTAATTTAGGGGTTTAATAGAGGTTTCATTTTGAAGGCATGATTTATTAGATCACTGGTCACCAATGGTTAACTCAATCTCTAGCCCCTCTACCTTCCCTGGAGGTTGGGAGAAAGGGCTGGAAGCTCCAAATCTCTTACCATTCCCTGGGACTTCTTATGACCAGCCCTCATTTGTAAATTAGGGGAGCCCCTTGCAATCTGTCATCTCATTAGCTCACAAAAGATACTCATCACTCTAGAGATTCCAAGGATTTTTAGGAGCTCTGTGTCAAGAACTGGGAGAAAAAGATCAAATATTTGTTTTTCACTATACTCATGCTCATACCATGTTTAAGATACTTAAGGAAATAAAAGATAAGATTTCTAATTTGGTGAGAGAGCCAGAAATTACAGAAGAAAATCAAAAGTGAATTTTAAATTAAAAAATTTTAAATTAAAAAAATAATAATGTATAGTTATCTCATACTAGACAAAGGTGCCATAAACATACATTGGAGGAAAAAAAAATTGCCTCTTCAACCAATGGTGCTGGGAAAACTGGAAATCCATGTGGAGAAAAGTGAAATTGAACCCCTATCTCACACCCTGCACAAAACTCAATTCAAAGTGGATTAAGGACCTAGGCATTAGACCAGAGACCCTGCACCTACTAGAAGAAAAAGTAGGCCCAAATCTCTATCATGTTGGCTTAGGGACTGACTTCCTCAATAAGACTCCTAAAGGTGGTGGGGATCCCAGATGGCAGCTAGGAGGCCACATTCTGTGTCATTCTGTGTCACTGCTGCTTTGCTGAGAGGATAGAGGACAACTCCACAGCTGATCCCATGCAGAAATCACAGCCACAGTGCTGCACAGGGGCCCAGGCCTCAGCTTTAGAAAAGGACTCCCAACCCCTGACTACTCATAGGTGCCTTAGTGGGACCACCAGCATTAGCACCAGCACAGAATTCCAAGATTCCACTCCCATGAAGGACACTCAGCCACTATCCACTCGCAGGAACTCCTGCCACCTCTCCTGTGTGGATCCTCATCTACCAACGTGGGGCTCCCTAGGTTGTCTTCATCTTGGGACTCAGCAGCTTCAGCCATAGTCCCCTATTCACTGTAGCCTGCCTGATCCTGGGGACATCACAACCTCTGAAGAAAGCTGACAGCCACACACTGCACACTACAGAGCTCATCTCTGAACATATTTCACAACACCATTGCCCAGCTTCCCCCCACCAGACCCAACATCCCAACACTGAAAGCAGCAGCCTCCATCTTGGGTCATCTCCATCACAATCTTTAGTTGGGGCAACTACCAGTTTGGAACACCAGATAGCCAGGTATGCATAGTTTTCTAATTCCCCACAATCCCCAGCAGCTGCTAACTCAGCAGAGTGACTGCCCAGTATAAAACAGCCCTCTGCAACAGGTATACAGCCACCAGAGTGCAATAAATAAGATCCTCAGAGAGAAAGATTCCTGGTTGGGAAGTAGAAAGGGACCTCATTGTGAGGGAGACACACTTTAGAGACTGATTTAGAGGGCAAGAACTGTGAGGTCTACAGGCGATGAGGAATTAAGACCTGGTACCCACATCACAGGAGTAGACCCCAAAGGAGATCCTTGAAGCACAGTCTCCCAACGGGATTGGCTTCCATTTCCAGGTGCCCTGCACCCAAGACCAACCCTCACACCCTGGTAACCCCCACCATCCTGAGGGCAGAGATACCAACTAAGAACAGACAACCCCACCTATTGGATTAGAAGGGAAGCAGAAAAGATACTGATCTCCAACCAAAACAATCCTTGTTTCTTCTTTTGATATTTTTTCTTTCTTCTCCCTTTTTCTTCTTCCACCCTCACATCCCCAACATATGTGAAACCAAGTACTTTGCATGAATTACAATATTGAGGACTGAGACAACTGAATAGTATATTAAGTTGTGTTGTATGATCTTTTTTCCCCCTTTTTGGTTTTTTTTTCTCCACTTGTTACTATTTTTTAATATTTTATTATTTTTCATAATATATATGTGTGTTTGTTTCATGTACTCTACTGTCTTCCCTCCTACTTGTTTACCTCTCTATTCTCTTGCTACTAATCTTCTTCTTTAGATTTCTCTTTCATACTTCCTAAGATATAATAACTCTATATCTTCATCTCATATCTCCTCAGCATATCATCTTACAACTCATCCCCAGTTTTTTGTCCACCATCAGAAACTGTAAACCTTTTACAAACCTATGGATTATACTGTAGATAATAATTGAATTCACCATTTCTATACACTGTGACCAAACGTCACATCTTAATAAACAACTGTTTGTTTTTAGGTGGTATTTTGTTTATATTGGGATCTGTTAACATTGTCATTCCCCTGAATAAAGAGGTATTGGAACCCTAGAAGGGCACTATAAGCCTATAGGGTAAAAACGGTAACACCTCTCATCCACAGTACTAGAAAGGAAGACACATGAACAACATGAAAAGACAAGAGAAGAAAGTGCCCCAAACAAGTCAAGATACCAAATTATTATAATCCATGCCCAGCACAGAAAGTGAAGTTACAGAGAAGGAGTTCAGGATGTACATAATTAAAATGTTCTGTGAATTAAAGGATAATATAAGAGAGCAAATACAGGCAGCAAAAGATTATTTGGACAAAGAGCTACAGAAGCAAATACAAGAAGCAAAAGTTTACTTCAATAGGGAGATAGCGAATCTAAAAAAAAAACCAAACAGAAATATTTGAAATGAAAGAAAAAATAAACCAAATTAAAAGCTCACATGAAAGCATCACCAACAGAGTAGACCACTTGGAAGATAATACATCAGACAATGAAGACAAAATATATAATCTTGAAAAGAATGTAGACCACACAGCGAAAATGGTAAGAAACAATGAGCAGAACATTGAAGAAATATGGGATAGCACAAAAAAAGGCCAAATTTAAGAGTTATTGAGATAGAAGAAGGCTTAGAGTCCCAAACCAAAGGAATGAATCATCTATTCAATGAAATGATATCAGCAAATTTTCCAAACAAAGAGAATGAATTGGAAATCCAAATTCAAGAGGCTTACAGGACACCAAATGCACAAAATTACTATAGATGCACACAAAGGCACATTATAATGAAAATGTCTAAGATACAGAATAAGGAGAGAATATTAAAAGCCACAAGAGAAATGAATCATATTACATATAGGGGGAAACAAATCAGGATAACAGCAGATTTTTCAACACAGACCCTGAAAGCTAGAAGATCTTGGAACAAAAGATATCAAGCTCTGAATGAAAATGGATGCCAACCAAAAATTTTGTGTCCAGCAAAATTAAGCTTTAGATTTGATGATGAAATAAAAACCTTCCATGATAAACAAAAGTTAAAAGAATTTACAGCTAGAAAACCTGTATTACAGAACATCATTGGCAAAATATTCCAAGAAGAGGAAATGAAAAACAACAGTGAAAATCAGCAGAAGGAGGTATTATACTAAAGGAAAAGCTAATCAAAGGAAAAACCAAGTCATGTTAAATAACAAAATAAACAAAAGTGCCTGGGAATATAAATCATATCTCAATACAAATCCTGAATGTTAATGGCCTAAACTCACCAATCAAAAGACATAGGATTGCTGCTTGGGCCAAAAGACCCAACGATATGCTGCTTCCAAGAGACTCCTCTCATAGGAAAAGACATCTACAGACTGAAGGTGAAAGGTTGGGAAAATCATACCACTCACACAGACTGCAGAAGCAAGTAGGGGTTTCCATTCTCATATCAAATAAAGTAGACTTTCAGCTACAGTTAATCAAAAGGGACAAAGAAGGACATTTCCAACTGTTCAAAGGAAACATACACCAACAAGACATAACAATTATAAATATATATGCCCCAAACAATTGAGCATCTATGTTCAAACAAATTCTTCTCAAGTTCGAGAGTCAAATTGACCACAACACAATAATTTTGGGTGACTTTTGCACACCTCTTTCACCACTGGATATATCTTCCAAACAAAAGCTGAACAAAGAAACTATATAACTCAATAATACAATCAATAACTTAGACTTAACTAGCATATATAGAATATGTCATCCTTCAACAAGTGAATACACTTTCTTCTCAGCAGCACATGGATCCTTCTCTAAAATAGACCCTATATTGTCCTATGAAGCAAATCTTTGTAAATACAAAAAAGTAGAGATACTACCATGCATTCTATCAGATCATAATGGAATGAAATTAGCAATCAATGATAAAATAAGAAATAAAAGCCACTCCAACACCTGGAGACTAAATAATATGCTATGAATGAATAATGGGTTGCAAAAGACATCAAGGAGGAAATTAAAAAATTCTTAGAGATAAATGAGAACAATTAAAGAGCATATCAAAATCTCTAGGACACTATGAAGGCAGTACTAAGAGGAAAGTTTATTACATGGAGTTTACTCCTTAAAAGAAGAAAAAGTTAACAAATAAATTACCTAACATTACATCTCAAAGCCCTAGAAAAAGAAGAACAAATCAATACCAAAAACAGTAGAAAATAGGAAATAATTTAAATCAGAGCTGAAATAAATAAAATTGAAACAAAAGAAACAATTGACAAAACAAAAAATTGGTTCTTTGAAAAAATAAATAAAATTGACAGACCCTTAGCCATAATAACAAAAAGAAGGAGAGCAAAAACTCAAATTATTAACATATGTGATGAAAAGGGAAATATCACAACAGACACTAAAGAAATACAGAAGATAATTAAATATTATTTTGAAAACTTGTACTCTAATAAAATAGAGATATCAAAAGCATCAACAAATTTCTAGAGGCATAGGAGTTGCCCCAATTGAATCAGGATGATATACACAATTTAAACACATCAATTTCAAGCAAGGACATGGAAGACTCCATCAGAAGCCTACCAACCAAGAAAAGCCCAGGACCAGATGAATACATAGCCGAGTTCTACAAGACTTATAAAGAAAAAAATAATATCTATACCCTATAAATTATTTCAAGAAATAAAAGAAGAAGCACTTCCAAATTCATTCTATGAGGCCAATATTGCCTTGCTTCCAAAATCAGGCAAAGATGCATCAAAGAAAGAAAACTTCAGACCAATATCTCTAATGAACACAGATGCAAAAATTCTCAATGAAATTCTGGAAAATCGAATACAAAAATTTATCAAAAAGATAGTGTACCATGATCAAGGTGGGGTTCATCCCAGGGATGCAAGGTTGGTTCAACATATGGAAATCAATAAATGTAATTCATCACATAAATAGGCTTATAGATAAGAATCATATGATCATCTCAATTGATGTAGAAAAAGAATTTGACAAAATACAGCACCCTTTCATGTTCAAAACACCAGAAAAAACTAGGGATATCAGGAACATATCTCAACATGGTAAAGGCTATCTATGCTAAGCCCCAGGCCAATATTATTCTAAATGAAGAAAAATTGAAAGTATTCTCTCTAAAACTGCAATAAGATAGGGTTGCCCTCTTTCACCACTTTTATTTAACATAGTTCTTGAAACACTGGCCAGAGTAATTAGACAGACAAAATAAATTACAGGGCTATGGAAAGGAAAAGAAGAACTCAAACTTGTACTATTTGCCAACAGTATGATTCTATTATAGAAGACCCAAAAAATTCCACTAGAAAACTTCTAGAACTAGTAAATGAATTCATAAAAGTAGCAGGATATAAAATCAACACCCATAAATCAAAGGAATTTTTTATATCAGTGACAATCCTCAGAAAGAGAAATGAGGAAAACTACTCATTTACAGTAGCCTCAAAAAAAATTAAAATATTTAGGCATTAACCTAATGAAAGAGGTGAAAGATCTCTACAAAGAAAATTGCAGAATGCTGAAGAAAGAAATCACAGAAGACCTTAGAAGATGGAAAGATCTGTGTTGTTCTTGGATACGCAGAATTAATATTGTCAAAATGACCATACTACCAAAAGCGACTATACAGATTTAATGAAATTCCTATCCAAATCCCAATGACATTCAAAGCAGTCATGAAATTCATCTACAGGAATAAGAAACCCAGAATAGCTAAAGCAATCCTTAGCAGGAAGAGTGAAGTAAGTGGCATCACTATACCAGACCTTAAACTATACTAAAGAGTAATAGTAATAAAAACAACATGTTATTGTCACCAAAATAGACTTGAAGACCAATGGTACAGAAGAGAAGACACAGAGACTAACCCACATAATTACAGTTGTCTTATATTAGACAAAGGGGCCAAAAACATGCATTGGAGAAATGATAGCCTCTTCAACAAATGGTTCTGGGAGAACTGGAAATCCATATGCAACAAAATGAAATTAAACCCCTATCTCTCACCATGCACAAAACTCAACTCAAAGTGGATCAAGAATCTAGGAATTAAACCAGAGACACTGCACCTATTAGAAGAAAAAGTAGGCCCAAATCTCCATCATGTCAGATTAGGCCCCAGCTTCTTTAATAAGATTCTTATAGCACAAAAATTAAAAACAGGAATCAATAAATGGAATAGATTCAAACTAAAAAGCCTCTTCTCAGCAAAAGAAACAATCAGTGAGATGAATCGTCAGCCTACATCTTGGGAGCAAATTTTTACCTCTCACACATCACATAGAGCACTAATCTCTAGGGTATATAAAGAACTCAACAAGTTAAGCACCAAAAAAAACAAATAGCCCAATCAATAAATGGGCCAAGGAACTGAATAGTCACCTCTCTAAAGATGATATACAATCAATCAATAAATATATGGAAAAATGTTCAACCTCTCTAGCAATTAGAGAAGTGCAAATCAAAACTACTCTAAGATTTCATCTCACTCCAGTCAGAATGGCAACTATTAAGAACACAAACTACAATAAGTGTTGGTGAGAAGATGTGGGGGGAAAGGCACACTCATACATTGCTGGTACATATAGGTACAGTCAATATGGAAAGCAGTATGGAGATTCCTTGGAAAGCTGGGACCACCGTTTGACCAGTTATCCCACTCCTCAGTGTATTTCCAAAGGACTTAAAAACAGCATACTACAGGAACACAGCCACATCAATATTTATAGCAGCATAATTCACAATAGTTAAACTGTAGAACCAACCTAGATGCCCCTCAGAAGATTAATGGATAAATAAAATGTGGTGTGTGGAATATTACTCAGCAATAAAAGAGAATAAAATCATGGCATTTTCAGGTAAATGGAGGGAGTTAGAGAAGATGACGCTAATCCCAAAAAACCAATGCCTGAATGTTTTCTCTGATATAAGGAGAGGGATTTATAATGGGGTTGGGAGGGGGAGCATGGAAGGATTAGATGAACTCTAGATAGGGCAAAGTGGTGGGAGGGGAAGAGGGGGGCATGGGGTAATAAAGATGGTGGAATAAGATGGACATCATTACCCTAAGTACATGTATGAAAACACGAACAGTTTTTTAATATAGTTTATATACAACCAGAGATATGAAAAACTGTGCTCCATATGTGTAATATGAATTGTGATGCATTCTGCTGTCATATATAACAAATTAGAATTTTTACAAAAATTGTAGAGACTCCTAAAGTGCAAGAAGTAAAATCAAGAATCAATAAAATGGGAAAGTATTAAATTAAAAAACTTCACAGCAAGTGAAACAATCAAGAACATAAACAGAGTACCTACAGAATGGGAGAAAATCTTTACCACCTGTACTTCAGATACAGCATTAATCTCCAGGATATATAAAAACTCAAAAAACTTGACACCAAACTGCCCCCCAAATAAACCAATTAATAAACATGCTAACTAACTGAACAGGCATTTTACAGAAGAAGAAATATGATTGGTCAACAAATATATGAAAAAATGGTCAAATCTCTAGCAATTAGAAAAATGCAAATCAAAACTATACTGAGATTCCATCTTACTCCAGTCAGAATGGCAATTATCAAGAATACAAAGAACAATATGGTATGTTGGTATGATGTAGGGAAAAAAAATTCACTAATACATTGCTAGTGGCTGCAAATTGGTGCAACCACTTTGGAAAGCAGTATAGAGATTCCTTAGAAAACTTGGAATGGAACCACCTTTTGACTCAGCTATCCCATACCTCAATTTATACCAAATAGACTTAAAATCATCATACAGCCACATCAATGTTTATAGCAGCTCAATTCACAACAGTCAAGCTATGGAACCAACCTAGGTGTCCTACAACTCCTACAACAGATGAATAGATTAAAAAAATCTGATATATATATATATATATATATATATATATATATATATATATATAATGGGTTTTTTATTACTCAGCCATAAAGAAGAATATTATGGCTTTTGCTGGTAAATGGATGGAGTTGCAGAATATCATACTAAGTAAAATAAGCCAGTCCTAGAAAAACCAAAGGCAGGTGTTCTCTCTGATATGTAGATGCAAATCCACAACAAGGGAGGGGAAAATTAGAAGTTCATTGGACTAGATAGGGGAAATGAAGGGAAGGGAGAAGGTATGAGAATAGGAAAGACAGTAGAATTAATTGGACATATGTAGGGCATGATGTAACACATGGGGCATATTGCATCAGAAAAGAGGAAACCTATCTTGCTGGCTGCTACCGACTTCCTGGTCCTGGGGCCACATGTGGTTAAGATAGCACCTGGCAATCAGCCAGAAGGTGTTGCTGTGGGATATGATAAAAAATCGGACCCCCTCTAGGACAGGCTCGGAACCCTTCTGCCCTCACGGACAGCTCGTGTCTCCTATTACGGCCTGTAGGATGGGTGTACACATGAACTCTCCCCACCCTGCTAACCTTTATCCTGATTGGCTCCTGTACATTATATTAGCTGTGTGTGTTTTCTCAGTAAATAAGCTCCTGCCTTGACTGGTCTCCCTGAGGCGTCTGATTGTCCTCCCGTGAGGGAGGACTTGGTGCTGGGTGCCGGTGGTCAGTTGGCCCTCTCCTTTCTTGGCTTGTCTTGGTCGGGCATTCTCTCCCCATCTCTCCCACAGGTCGGGAGGGAACGAGAGCTAAAAAACCCGACAGACATGTCTTTCCTATCCTCATATATAAATTACAACCAATGTAAATCCACATCATGTATAACCACAATAATGGGATCCTAATTGGAACAAGTTATACTTATTCTATGTATAATATGTCAAAATATTCTCTATTGTCATGTATATCTAGAAAAAAAAATTTTAAATAATTCTTAAAATGTACATTTTCACACTTTAGTTTGACAGCACACTAAACACAGTCAAAGAAAGAATGAGTGAATGGGAAGATAAGTAAGCTTGTTCAAGCTGAATAAAAATGAAACAAGAGGTCTGATGAAAGATAAGATAGAGAAGAGATAAAGTGGAAATGTAGTTAAACATTAAAAGAAAAATGACAGATGAAATGAAAGGATAATATTTGAAAATAATTCCCAAACCAATGAAAGATATCAACTACAGCTCTTGGATGTCCTATAAATCCCAAGCAAGATAAATGCAAGGTGAGACACTTGGAAAAACCATAATAAAACTACTGAAAATCAAAGACCATTATCTTCAGAACAGCCCCCAAGAAGGAAACACTGCCTTCAAAAAAAGAAAATATTACTTTTCAACAGAAACAACAGAAGAAAAAAACAATATGAATCCTTCAAAATGCTGAAAGAAAAAACAATAGCTAAACTATGTGGAAGGAGTGCAGTGTGGATAGTGGTATGAGACACTACTAGAGAGGAGGACACAAAGGGTCTTTCAGACCATGTTAAGGGCCAAGTGTTCATTCTGATGTAACAGAAGCTACTTATGGTTACAGGCAGTGCAGAAGACATACCAAAGTGTCCTGAGAACACCATCAAGGCTGCAGAAAGATTGGGAGTGGGGTAAAAGTGCTTTACAGGAGCAGGGGAGGAAGGAATGACCAAGCTGATCTGGTGGGAGATGGACTTGGTTTGGCCTGAAGTAGATGATGGTGATGGAGAAAGCCGTCTTACTTGGGTAATTGCTTTGGAACTATGAAGCCAATGTGTTGATCACTGGTTCATCTATAAGAGAAGTTGCCCCGAATGGGAACAAATCTATGAAGGGTTCAGGGTCCTAAATTAACATGGAGGTTTGGCCAGGAAGTGAGAAAATCACAGTGGGTAACAGTGACAAGAAAGTTAAAGATCTGTAGGGGGAACAACTAGAAAATCATGAACCAGTGGAGAGAAAGTGAAGCAAGACAGGCAATTAGAAGTGTCTTAAATATCAGTTTAGCAAAGGTAACAGGAACAGGTGGGATTCAGTGACTTCAGAAATATAATAGAGTTCTGGACATAGTGGACACTGTGATGCACCACCCAGATATGACTTTAAAAAACTTATTCCCCAACTGCTGGGAATATAACCTACAGTCTGTCCCCTGGAGTAATTGCCTTGTCTATAGACAGTCTTTTTCTCCAAAGGACATGGGCTTCCCGGAGAAGCCCATGTCCACTGACTTCCTGATGCAGGGGTATAAAGGTCTTGGGCCTCTAGCCCCAACTCAGAACAACTCCAAAGAGCCATCCTAGCTTCAGACTCCCAGGTGGCTGGCTGAGGTCTATGCTGAGACACACCACAGCCCAGCTACATCTTCTGCCCCATCTCTGCTTTTTCCCTTTCACATGCAAAGATGTCAAGAACCATCCTTAATGCCACTCTCAGAATGGTTCCTGCCTGCTAATCTCAATCTCAGAAGCTGACTTCTGGAGAATTCAATCTATGACACTAACATAGAATCCTTTCAGAATAGAATGAGGTCCTGGAATTCTGCATGAGACCCAACATGATACTGCCCTTGGACCTTGTTCAAGATTCCAGACAGAAACTAATAATAATCACCAACATTTAGTATATTTACATATTGCAAACAATTTATACATGTTAACTTTTTTCTTGCTCTCAGAAATATTATTTATTTTGTATTATCCTCATAATCCTTTTAGATATGTGCAAATAACAATGTATCTTTTTAAAATATTTTTTTAGTTAGACATGGGCACAATATCTTTATTTTGTTTATTTATTTTTAAGTGGTATTAAGGACTGAACCCAGGACCTCACATGTGTAAGGCAAGTGCTCTGACACTGAGCCACAACCCCCTCCCATAACAATGTATCTTAAAAAATGCTATTTGAAAAACTTTGTACAGTTAAAACTTTAACTACTTTTCACAATGATTTTAGACATAAAACAATGACTCTACCATGTATATTATCACATTATCTACAACATTCTGCATATTTTACAGTGGTACATACTTCAATTGGAAATAGAGAATAGACCTTTAGTTACCTATAGTAGGCTGCAAAATTTAAAAGCAGAAGTCCTGAACCTATGAAGGCAATATAAGAAAAAAGAAATCTTTACATCTTTGAATAGTTCCTTAGCTATCTATGTTACAAAAGACAGAGAGAGAGAGAGAGAGAGAGAGAGAGAGAGAGAGAGAGAGAGAGAGAGAGAGAGAGAGAGAGAGAGACAGAGAGAGAGAGACAGACAGAGAGAGAGACAGAGAGATAGAGAGAGACAGAGAGAGAGAGAGAGAGAGAGAGAGAAGATGTGTGCCTTTTTCTATTTATTTCTTTGAGGGAGAGGAAGGTTTTAAAAACAACGTTTGTTTTCTGCTTCAAAGAGCTTTCCCAAGGGAGGGGGGGAATGCATTTTCATTACACATCAACATGGACAAACACTGTTCTCACACTCTCATGATATTGTAAATTCAAGACAATATACACATGTTAATTCTTTATCTTTCAACTTCACTTACAGATGAGGGAACTGACACTACAGAGAGATTAAAAGACTTGATCAAGATCACACAGCTGGTGTACAGTGGTGACAGGATACAAACCCAGGCAGCCTTTGGTACAGATCCCTCCATGGATCTTTTCACTGTGCTGTCTCTCATGCACGTGGGTGTGGTGATGGTTGCTTTTCTGTGTTGGTAAATGTCTACCCCAAACAGATACCCACACTCTCTTTGTGCAACCAGATTACTGGAAGAGAATTATAATATGCTTGTTATGAACAGATTCCTCTTTCTTGTTTTATCTATTTTAAACTACCAATGTTACCAACATTACTAAATTTAGAAACACTGACTAGAAGCTGGCGAAACAGACTAGCCTAGAACAAAATAACTGCTGAAATATCACAGAATGGGCATATCCAAGCATATCCTTCAGAAGAAAATTTATAGCTACCTTAAAATTCCTTTTAATATTGCAATTGCAATAATAGGTAAGAGCACAACAACTGTTAAATATGTAGCGAGAAGACACAGGATCACAGGCATTGTAATCTAAAATCAAAATAAATATGGATGATCATGACATCTATATTTCTAAAATTTCCTTTCTAGACAAATATAAATTTAACAGAATTCAATTTTTCTTAAAAAAAGAAACCAACATATGGAAGTAAAAATAGTAAAACAAACCTACTAAAAAAAAAAAAAAACTCTAATTAGTTTTATCTTTCAAGTTCATCTTCCTTTTGTGGCCAGGACAAAGTCTGAAACACATTCTTGATAATGTTTATTATTAAAATAATTAAATGGCAACAAAACAAGTTTTCTTTTACACGTGTTTTCCTTTTTAGCCTCTACGGGTGTGAAATAAACATGAAGCTGTCAAAGAGAATAAACTGAGACAGACTAAACTAATTTGCCACTGATGATAGTCATTAGAAACTATCTGAATGCTGTTCCACCTCACTGGGATTTAAATAATCTGTCAAAAAGTCACTATATTTTAAAATCTGCATAGGAAATCAGGGGACATGAGGAAGGAACAAGGATATAGTTAATGAAGTCAGTAGAAACATTCTCATTCCTGACACCAAATCAGAAGAGTCACTTTGGAACAGATTTCTTTAAGCCCCTCTTCCTTCTCCCTTCTTCAAATATCACCCCCATAAAATTATTATTAGTCCACTCCTTCTTCAGTACTTAGTAGTACTGCTCAGAGTTTTTAGAAAATTTTCTCTTCACCAGCTAGAGGGAGAATTATTAAAAATAATTAACTTATCTTCCATTTAAAAAATTAGAGTATTCCATGCTAATGAAGACCTCATTAAAAGTACAGTTTTGAAAATTCCTGAGAAAGTAAAATTCTTTTTAAAATAAAATTGTCAATTATATTCCATTTCTGAGAATATATTCTAGTGTAATCATCCTAAAAACCTAAAAAAAAATCTTTATGCACAAGATGTTAATTGTAGTACTATTATTCATAATGAGAAAACTTGAAAATACAGTTATGTCCAGCACTATGGGAAGGTTAAAAAACATGATGTAGCCAGGTACAATGACACACACCTGTAATCCCAGCAGCTCAGGAAGCTGAGGCAGAAAGATGGAGAGTTCAAAGCCAGCCTTAGCAACTTACCGAGGCACTAAGCAACTCAGTAAGACACTGTCTCTAAATAAAATACAAAACAGGGCTGGGGATGTGGCTCAGTGGTTTGGTACCCTTGAGTTTAATCCTCAGTACCAAAACAAACAAACAAACAAACCAGAAAAACAATATGAGCTATTTCAAATGTCAACAGTGTTAATAACACTTTAAAATGCTTAGAGTATCAAGTAAAAAAGAGCATGTTATAAAATTATATGCATAATATATCCTCAATTATATTGAAACATGCAAAAATATGGTAACTGGCCAAAGATGGTCAACACAATTTTGAAAGGTAGAGGAGGAAGGAAAGTTGACTCTTCTAGACACCGAAGCTTACTGTTTTTATACTGTAATTATGAAACTGTAAGTATTGGGGCAGAATCAGTCAAACAGACCAATGGAACAGGGCAATTTATATATGGTATAATATTGTTCGTACATACAAACACAAAAAACATGTAAGTATACATACATATATACTCACACATGTGTGAACATATATAAACATAAGTTGTATTATAATTAAATTAAATAATGGTAGGTTAATGGGCTCCAAATGGAAATATATGTGTGTTTACATATATATAATTTATTTAACTGATTCATATTGTATATGAAGACTAAAATTCATATAAACAAGTATCTTTAAAACCCTAAAAATGTTACAGGAAAATACAGAAGTATGTTATTATGATCTAAGAATAGGAAAGGATTTCTCAAATAAGATGTAAAAGATTGTGGGCTGGGGCTGGGGCTCAGCGGTAGTGCACTTGCCTGGCATGTGTGAGGCACTGGATTCGATTCTTAGCACCACATATAAATAAATAAAATAAAGGTCCATCAACAACTAAAAAATATATATATTTTAAAAAAAGATATAAAATACCAAACTTTAATTTAAAAGATTGACAAATTCAATTTCATTAAGTGTACAACTCTGTATGATGCCCCCATCACTCCAGCAGGCCTCTATCTTCACAGTATTTTCTCCTCTGTGTATAATCTCAAAATGCCCCCTCTCCCGACCCAGCCCTCGAAAAATTCTTGTGAATGGATTGAGGGCCCATCTGGATGACTCGGGATAATCTCATCAGGTTAAGATCATTCAATAAGGGCTGGAGATAAGAACTCTTGCCTACCAGGCACAAGGCCCCTGCGGTCAATTCACAGTACCAAGGAAAATGAAAGTCCTTATCTTAATCACATACATCTTCAAGGACTTTTTTTCTTTATAAGGTAAAATGTATGGATTTCAGGGATTAGGATCTGATATCTTTGGACATTCTTCAGCCTATTTGTGAGTGGCATCCCACTGTGAAGGGGTTATTTTCTTGCATGTTTTCCTTGTAGATCCTCTAAAGAGTCATATTTATCTCACAGATTTAACTCTTCAATTCATATCTTTTAATTTCCTTTAATCATACCTCAACTTTTCAGCCAAGAAGACAGAAACACAGTCCTGAGGTGCTGGTGGTAGAGTGGAGAAGGATGTGAAGGACCAGTGAGATGTGCCTGAGAGTTCCAGGCAGGGATCAGCAGCCCCAGGGTGACTAAGGATCCATGTTACAGCTGAAAGCCATGGAGAAATGCATGAAATATTAGATAATTTTTCAAGTTGATATCCAAGTAGAGGCTGCAAATAGCTTCCAATTTTGCTCAGGTTTGAGCAAGCTAATCCTGAAAGGGAGGGAGTACACGTAAATTCTTATTTTGCATAAGTCTCCCAACTGGCCTAAGAAAAAATTTACTCCAAGGCCTAAAGTGCTTAATAGTAATTCTTCCATCTCCTTTCCCCACCTTCAGTCCCCATTCTTATACTTCTTTCTTTCCCTCCACTCTTCTTATACACATATTGCCACAGCCCCTCGCCTCCTGCCAACAAGCTAATTCAAACATGAGTATCAAAAATTATTATCCATTCCAGACTCTCACCCCCACCATTATAAACATCCCTCAGAACAAAAAGAAAAAAATAGCTGATTCCACACAATGCATGACCATGGAAAATGACTGATTGAGATATACCGTATTACGTGTGCTGCCAATGGTGATACTGTTACAGTAAATTCATCATCCTGACACGTTCATAATGCTCTGACACTGCAGTCTTATTATGCCCCATATTACAGGGTTGAGGCTACACCATGTAACTCAGGGAGATGCATGGCACTGAGCAGAGCTGCCTCCCCTAAATGCTCTACTGTCCTACCAATGTGCTGAGCTCCTGAACACTGCCAGTGAGGAAAAGGAAGTGCATGACGACAAGGGCAAAGGGAGGCTGCACCTGAGGAAATGCAGGCTAAATGGCTGTCACCTGAGCTCTTCTGAGGAGGTGCTTCTGAGCAATGCCATAAATATCAGCAGTGCCCAAACTGATGAATAGGCTGGTCATGAAGGACTCTGTTTGAAGCAGAGGAGATATTTCTGAATGAAGCAATTACTTGTAGACAAGAATGACTCTCAGCCCTAAATACCGATAAATTAATAGCCCATAGTGAGCCAGGAAAGTCAAGTGTCAAGGGAAACCCATACACTCCCTGTATGTTGCAAAACTCTATTTCTCCACCCCTCAAGGACACCAGTCACTGAGCCAAACACACATACATACATACATACACACACACACACACACACACACACACACACACACACAGAAGGGCTTTTGCCTGCATTTTTGGTGCATTATAGTTGCACATTCTGATGGGATTTGTTGTTACATATTCTTACATGCACACAATACACAATAAAACAATATAATTTGACCAATATCACTCCCCACACTTCCCCACTCCCTCTGCTCCTTCCACTCTCTAGTTCCTTTCCTCTACTGATCTCTCTTTGATTTCTTTTTTAATTTTTAGTTGTGGATAGACATGATACCTTTATTTTATTTGTTTATTTTTATGTGGTGCTGAGGATTGAACCCAGTGCCTCACACATGCTAGGCAAGTGCTCTGTCACTGAGCTACAGCCCCAGCCTCCTCCCTTTGATTTTAATGAGATCCCCACCACCACCTTTCTTTTCCTTTTCCCTCTCTAGCTTCTACATATAAGAGAAAACATACAACCATTGACCTCCTGAGTTTGACTTATTTCACGTAACATAATGATCTCAAGATTCATCCATTTCCCTGCAAATGACATAATTTTATTCTTCTTTATGGCTAAACAAACTTCCTTTGTGTATTTATACTACATTTCTTTATTCATTCATCCATTGATGGACACCAATTCTGGTTCCATAACTTGACTATTGCAAATTGTGCTGCTATAAACATGAGTATGCATGTATCACTATAGTATGGATGACTTAAACTCTTTAGGATACTTAATAAAGACAGCTTACTGATCTGTTAGAGAGAGAGAGAGAGAGAGAGAGAGAGAGAGAGAGAGAGAGAGAGAGAGAGATTCTTTAGGATAAATATAAAAAAGTGACACAGCTGGGTCATATGGTGTTTCTATGCCTAGTCTTTTGAGGAACTTTCACACTGATTTCCATAGGTTTGTACTAATTTGCAATCCCACTAACAATTTAAAAGTGTTCTTTTTTTCTCCACATCCTTCCAGCACTTATTATTTTTATCCTCAATGACTACCACTCTGACAGCAGTGAGCTAAAATCTCAGTGTAGTTTTGATTATTTTCCTAATTGCTAATGATTGAATATTATTTTATATTTCTTGGCCATTTGTATTTCTTCCTTTGAGAATCATTTATTTAGTTCATTTTCCTATTTGGGGGGGTTATTTTGGGGGGGCATTAAAATTTTTGAGTTCTTTATATAATCTGGCTATTAATCCTCTGTCAGAAGAATGGTTAGCAAATATTTTCTCTCATTCTATAGGTTTCCTCTTCACATTCTTAATCATTTCCTTTACTGTGCAAAAGCTTTTTAATTTGATGCCATCCCAATTATTAACTCTTGGCATTATTTCCTGAGCTTTAGGGATTCTATTGAGAGAGTCATTGCCTGTGCCTATATGCTGGAGTGTTGACCTTACATTTTCTTCTAGGAATTACATAGTTTCTATTCTAATTCTTAGGTATTTTATTCATTTTTAAGTTTATTTTTGTGCAGGGTGAGAGATACGGTTCTAGAGTCATACTTCTATATATGAATAACCAGTATTCCTACTACCCATGGTTAAAAAGTCTATCTTTTCTCCAATGTATGTTTTCACACCTTTGTCAAGAATTTGTCATAATGTACAATCCTCTTCATATGTTGTTGAACATGATTTGCTAA
Organism: Ictidomys tridecemlineatus; assembly: GCF_052094955.1. Lineage (NCBI taxonomy): Eukaryota > Metazoa > Chordata > Mammalia > Rodentia > Sciuridae > Ictidomys > Ictidomys tridecemlineatus. The sequence goes on from NC_135485.1 coordinate 62,938,192, forward strand.
TATTTTATTAAGGATTTTTGCATCTAAATTCATCAGGGATATTGGTCTATAATTTTCTTTCCTTGGTATGTCTTACACAAAGCAGTTTTAAAATGATAATCACAAAATCTCAGTGTCTACAACATAAAACCCACTGTTTAGAATTTTTAGGTTCCTGATGACATTGGGTTCCCCTGTCCTGTCATTCATTCTTTCAACAGACCCTGTGGCAACAATTCAACTGCAAGAAGTCTAAGGAGAAGCAAAGGAAACACTCTTTCCAATGCATCAGTGGGAAGTGAAAGAGGGATGGGGCAGCCAGAAAAGGGTGTAATACCAAAGCAGCCACTAGAGCTTAACTGCATGAAGAAATTCTGGGAAACAGCAAAAAAAAAAAAAAAAAAAAAAACACCCATCAATTGGCCAGAGGGGGTGGGATATTTGTCTCCATATTCCTATAAGTCATTGGTAGAGGACTCCTCCCTAGAGGGATAAATTCCTGAACAATTCTAGTCTAGCACTTCTGGTTTACTTTGGATAAACCAATAATACCAGTTTATTAGGTTTGCCACAACACTGCTCCACAACAGGCACCACACATTGAGTCAGTGAAGTGGATGGCCACCAACTTCAATCCCTAAAATCAAGTCAGAGATGAAGAAAGAAAACAAACTACCAACACACAAAAACTGTTGAACTGAGCTAAGACTCATTGTTCATTAGAGGCATCATTGCAGCTGTTAGTATTGTAGTTCTGGGTAGCATACTATGCACTTTGTACACAAGGAGTCATCATAGGGATTAATTTTGCACAAGAATGAGTGTGGAAATGTTTTTATGTTGCTCAAAAGATCCACTTTCAGCTAGTCAAGTTAGTGCTGACCACAGGAAAACTGTAAAAAATATGAGCTTTGTTTCAGTATTCTCAGCCTCATCTCTTTGGTATTCTTCTCCTCACCTGGAGTTTCTTCTTTACCCATTGGGCACCCAGACCCATCCCTGTCAGAACCAACTATAAGGGAAGACTCTGAAATTGGTTATTTACCACTAAGTACAAATGTAAACTTTGGTTCATTCAGTAAATATTTAATAAGCAACTTATTTTAGACCTGACAATGGTCTGGATGCTGGGGGACATGAACTAGTTCCTATCTGTACATCATGATAAATTCCAGGATAAATAAGACAGACAGGGTGCTATGGGGTAGTAGGAGAGCACTGGAGAGTTGATGGAAATCTCCAAATAATGACCAAAAGTCATTGTCCCTTGTTAAATGTATTTTAAGCATCAGTGAAGAGGTAGAAAAGATTGGGAAATAGAAAGAGATTCCTTGCCCCAAATTCCTAAATCCCACGTTGGAACTATAGAGAACTCAGGCATTTGGACAGCTTCCTCTTCTACCTCCACGTAGAGCTGGCCTGTCGCCACGGCCTGAAGAACAAATGGAAAACGAGCAGCAAGCAGCAATGTGAGCATCTGCTCCTAAAATTCCTGCTGTGCATAAAGGATGTTTTTTAATTTGCTTGCACATTTCAAAAAAAGAGAGAGATTTCCTATTTATAGATGAATTCACCATTTGGGCAACAATGCACTCTTGGCTTATTATTCAATACAGAGATCTCCTCTGTGTCTGCCTACACCTGTTTGTTTCCCTTATCCTGGCATCACATGTTAAGAAATCTGAGCCTGAGCTCTAAGGAAAGTTCTGTCTTGTATTTCTTCCTCTGTAAAAGGAAGATAATAATATCTCACAGAGAAGTTGAGAGGATTAAATGAGACAATGGATAATGTGTGAAGTTTAGAAAAGCAGATTTGGAGTTTTTCTCCCAACAAGCTCTGGGCTTGTCTAAGAGATAACAAAGAAATCTTTATGCTGCTTCATAGGAATGATTGTCAAATGCTTACTGATCTCTCAGGAAGGAAATAAGTGGGCTCTTGAAAATACAGGTATGTGACATAGGACAATGTTAATCTAACTACCTAATTACAAGGGAAGCTATGCTCAAGTAGGCTTGTGGTCAGTCAGTAATCAGCCTGGGGGCTGCCATATTGGATCAGACTCAAAGTAGAGGATCCCAGACCTTTGGCTTTCTCTCTCTCTCTCTCTCTCTCTCTCTCTCTCTCACACACACACACACACACACACACACACACACACACACACATACACACACATACTGCCCATCCAAAAAATATATCTTAGGGTTTTTGTTACAAATAAACATGACTGCACCCAGTTTTTGGTTGGTGTAAATTGCAATGTTGGAATTATCTTCTTGTTTAGTGGTGCACTAAATAAGAGGTCATTACAACTTCTATGTAAAGAGCTAAACAATAAATATTTTAGACTTTGCAAATCAAGAAACAATATACTCAATTCTTAAGCAAATGTCTTAAATTTTACATTTAAAAGGTCAAAATCAGTCGGGTGTGGTGACGAATGCCTGTTATCCCATAGACTTGGGAGGCTGAGGCAGGAGGATAACAAGTTCTGGGGCAGCCTCAGCAACTTAGAGAGGCCCTAAGCAACTTAGTGACATCCTGTCTCAAAATAAAAACTAAAAAGAGCTGGGGATGTGTGGCTAAGTGGTTAAGCACCAATAGGTTCAATTCCTGGTACCAAACAAACAAAAAAACTCATTCATATTTCCAGGACTAGATTTGGTCCAAGGGCCCAGAGGTTGCCAATCCATGCTCTAAAAATATTTAGCTGAGAGTTTCATCCGTTGTATTGTTTTTCAAATTTCAATACAAATGAGAATGCAGTGCCTTCCTAATAGACATCCTCACCAAATTGATCAGGAGATATATTGTACCTATATAATGTGAGCTGCAAATATTAATATGACCCCAGTCCCCAAAACAGATACCATTTTTACAAGAAATTACCTCCATCTATGAATTGCCTGAATTCCTTCATTCAGTCTTTACTTATTTATTCTAAATAGATACATTTTTTTAAGAAACCACCCAGAGGGTATTACATTGTCACTAAAATTTTAACAATAAATTATATTCTCAAAATACTTTTTCTTCACATGAGAATTGTAAACAATGAATGAAAAATTAAAGAACACAAAAGAAGAGACAGTAAACATGAATTTGGGTTGTTTTTTCCAAATTTCTGTTGAAATTTGGAAATTGAATGTTTTCTAATTCAAAATTAATTTTAAAAAAGAAAAGTTGGTGATGGAAGAATGTTATTTTGATTTATCTGCATTTTTCACTGCTTTCTTTAGTAGAAATAAAATAAGATATTGGTTAATTATTCAGATTCTAGAGACTGAATCTCACCAGCAGAATAATTTTGGAAGTCATTTAACTTCAGTGAGTCTCAGTTTAATTGTCTTTAAAATGAGAATAATAGGATTTATCTCAGAATGTTATTGTAAGAATTAAATCAGATACACATATGAACAACACTTAGAATGATATTGGCTCTCAATAAATCATAGCAATGATTATTCTAATAGTTCTCAAATTTTAGTGCAAAAGAATAAAAGTAGAATTTGTTTAAAATTCCTACTTCCATTTCTAAAGAATTTGACTCAGAAGATATGAGGGTAGGACCCAGAAATAGGGATTTTTATCAAGAATGTCAGATGATTTTACCTTCAATGATTCAAGAACACACTTTTAAAAAACAACGACCTCCAAAAAAAAAAAAATCAACGGTGTCAGAAGCTGCAATAATAGAGGGGAGGCTGTGGGCTTAGGGAGCGTTCAGGAGGGCTCGGGGAGACTGCAAGGTGCCAGTGTTCTCAAACTGTACCATGCATCAGATTCACCTGGAGGACTTGTTAAAAGTCCAGTGATTGGGCCCAACTTCTGGATTTTCTGGTTCAATGGCTTTGGATGCACCCTAAGAATGTGCATTTCTAAGATTTCTCAGGTAATGGTGAGATTCATTGATCACTAGAATGCAAACCACACTTTGAGAACCATTGACCTTTGTTTACCTACTTGTAAGGTTAAATATGTGGCACCTGGCCCTTCTCTTTCTCATTCTCCTAATATTCTTTGACAATAGAGTTAATGCTCCTTGGATATTTAAAATCTATAATCCAGGAATAACTGGAGTATATCTACAGTTATGAGATGCAGGTAGATTTGACATTAAAACTTTAGGTCAAACTAGCAAACACCCTTTCATTTAAATACTCATACATTGGAAAACAAACGTTACCTGAACACCTAAAATGTACCAGACACTGAACAGTGTGCAGACCTGCTTTCAAGTTCTCAAAGTAGAACAGAATGTCTGAGTCTCATACATATAGGAACTATGTTGGTTGCTGATTGCTGCTTATGAGATGCCTTCAGTATTAATTCTTGGAACGGTCATTCCTTTCTGTACCTGGGAGCACTAAATCATGGAGCCCTTGAGAATATGGAGGTCCTTGGGAAAGGACAACAGTGCTTCAAAAACTAGTATATACACACGAGTGCAAACTAAAGGGATTTTTCTTATCTATCTTTATGTGCTCCCAACACATTTGGAGGCTCCAATTAGAACTTAATCTCTTACCAGAGAGAGAGAGAGAGAGAGAGAGAGAGAGAGAGAGAGAGAGATTTCAGTGTGAGAAATCTAGTGACAATCATGAAAAGCACTTTACAGTTATAGCCTCAGATAATACAATGCAGAACAATCCTCAGTAGTATCATAAACATAACCCTTGGATCATCACTCAAAACTGATTTACTCCTAAGAACTTGGCTCTGCACATTTTCATTCCCCAGACCCCGTTTTTGTTTGCATTACTTAAATTCTACTGGGAAGAAAGGCCTTGATATTGGATTGTAGAACTCACATAAAACATCTAGGCTATTGCATTTGTCAGCTCTCAAGGCAGGTAGAATAATTGAAGTCCATTTGTAAAGCTTTCCATAGCTCACTAGCAGGAATAAAAACTGACAACTTCAACAACAAAAAACAAAGGAAGGAAAATTCTTATGAAATTATGTTCACTATGAATTTTCCCACCTTTCTAAAGACTTTTTCTTAAAATGGAAAGCTCTGATTTAGTGTCAGCTAATGCTGTGCAGCAACAAAACAAACTGGCTATTGTCCTCAATGACTATGATAACACTCTTTAGTTTTAGAGAAATAGCTGCTCTACCTTATACCTTATGTCTATCTCTTTCAACAGAACCAATGCTACATGAAATCCTGTGATCTGTGCCCAATTTTATGAAATAATTAGTACCTTAGACAGAATTAAACCCAGCAATATATAAAACAAATAAAATGCCATGATTCAATGGAGGTTGTCTCAGGGATGAAAGATTTAACATCAATCAATGCAATTCACTACCTTAACAGATAAAGGAGAAATAGAGTATGATCATCTCAATAAATGCAGGAAAATCATTTGATAAAAGTAAAAAGTTCGTTCATGCTAAATGCTCTCTGCAAAGTAGGACTAGCATGGACTTCTTAACTGATATATGAAAAACCCATAGTTATCATCACACTTAGTGGTAAAAAGTGAGCAAATTCTTTCTCCCTAAAATAATAATACTTCTTCTTACCACTATTATTCAACATTTTTCTAGAAGCCCTAGCCAGTGCTAGATAAGAAAATTAAATAAAAGGCATATGGATTAGAAAAGAGAGCAAATTCTCTATAATAATAGTCATATTATCATTTTTATGTACATAGAAAATCCTAAGGAACCTAGACAAAAGCTACTAGAAATCATAAGTGAACCTAGAAAGATTGCAAGATATATGAGCAATACCCAAAAATCAATTGTATATCTATACTCTAGAAATAAACAGAAATTAAAGCTAAAAAATAATGATATTTATAAAGGCATCTAAAATATTAAGTACTTAAGGATAAATTTTTAAATGTAAGAGCACTTAAGGTAAAAACAATAAAAAAGATTACTGACACAAAATAAAGACCTAAGTAAATGAGACATATAATATATACTCATGATCAAAAATGCAATATTGATTAGATAGCAATTCTCACCAAATTGATCTGTAGATAGTATCAATCAAAATTCCAGAAAGATTTACTGTAGATATTGACAAGATTCTAGGATTTATGAGGAAATGTAAAGCACCTAGAATAGCCAAAACAATTTGAAAAAGAAAAAAAAGGACTCATAGAATCTAATTTCAAGATATAATGTTACACTAATCAAAACAAAGAGTCAAATTTTACTTTTCTATTTTTATATAATAATAAAATTTCATATAATTTTATATATGTCTATTTTATATAATAATAATTGGCATAAAAATAGACATATAGATCAATGGAAAAAAAATAATTGACTCCAGAAGAGTATTCATCCATATATGGTTAATTTATGTTTCATAACAATCCACATGGGGAAAAGTAAAATTTGACCCTTCACTATTTACATGAATTAATTTGAACTAAATACAAACCTAATCATAAAAGCAAAAGTATAATATTCTTAGAAGAAAACATTCAAAATACATGTATCTGTGATAGGACTTTTATCTATAATACAGAAAAATCTCTTTAACTCAATAAAAAGAAAACCAATATTAAAGTGGGCAAATTATTTAAACAGAGATTTCACAAAAGGAGATACAGAGAATGCCAAGAAGCATACATAAACACACTCTACATCTTTAGTTATAAAGGAAGTGCAATTAAAACCAAAGTTAAGTATCACTCCACCTCCACTCAAATGGCTAAAGTTTAAAAGACTAACTACATTGGATGAAGTTGGAGAATATCATGCTAAGCAAAATAAATCAATCCCCCAAAAATAGGACCAAATGTTTTCTCTTATATGTGGATACCAATCCATAATGGGGCAGGGGGAAAAGTGGAAGAACTTTGGATGAGGCAAAGGGAAGTAGGAAGAAGGCATGAAGGTAGGAAAGAGAGTGGACATCATTAATCCTAGGTACATGTATGATTGCATGAATAGTATCACTCTACTTCATGTACAACCAGAGAAGTGAAAAATTCTGTTCCATTTATGTACAATAAATTGAAAAGCTTTCTGCTGTCACGTATAACTGATTAGAACTAATAAAAATACATTTAAAAAAAGAGACTATATCAAGTGTTAGAGAGAACTTAAAATAATTGGAGCTCTCAGACATGCTGGCATAAATATATAACATAGCTATTTTGATAAACTATTAGATAGTTTGAAAGTCCAGCAAGCACTTCCTATGTGACTCAAGATTTCCTTTTCCAAGAATCTTTTCAAAAGAAAACATGTTTATTCCCATTGATAATTTTTTAAAAGCTTGTATGCAGATGTTAATAGCAGCTTTATTCTTGACAAAAATAGCCCCAAACTGAAAATGATCCAAATGCAATTTTTAAACAAACTACCATTCTAGTTCCATGAAACAATGGAATCTCTAAAACATTATGCTAAGTGTGCTAAATGGAAGGGGGCAGCTAACACAAAAGAGTGCCTATTTCATAATTCCATTCATATGAACCTGAAGGAAGGACAAACCTAATATTTAATGGTAGAAAGCAGATCAGCAGTTGCCTAGGAGTGGAGTTGAGAGATGAGGATTGATGGGAAGAACATGGGGACCATTGGAGTAGTCAGAAATGTTCTGTATTTTTATCATGTATGCCTTCCTCAAAATTCATAAAAGCATTTTATTTATGTAAATTATATTTATGTGAATTATACAATAAGACTATTTTTGTAAAGAAGTTAATATCTGAATACATTTTGACACTGTTGATGTGATAAAAAGAGGCAGTGACTATAAAGCATTAAATAATAAGAGCCACCATTTATTGTTTACTGCATGCCAGAATCTTTACTCAGCATTTTAAAAGGATTTTCTCATTTAATTTTCACATAAAACCAATGGCTGAAGCTTTATTTCTATTCCTACTTTATAGATGAGGAAAATGAGACTGAGAAATGTTGGCAGTTAATAAGTGGCATCGTTGGCTTGGAAAGCCAGATCCATCTATCTTCAAAGAAACCTTGCTCTCAGCACTGCACTGTGCTTTCTCCCAAAGGAGAAAGACATTGTACCCTCAGTACAATGAAATACTCCTAACAAGATGCCAACAAAGTGGGAAATAAGTGGGTTTGTCACCTGGGCAGAACAGGAACATAATAATAAATCACCAAGAAGCTTTTCAGGGACCACTAATGTCAACAGACCATCAAATCTGAATTGATGGAGCAGCAAATGTAATTATTGTACCAGGAAAATTCCAGTTTAAGATACTGATTAAACTCAAAGGCACAAAGGTCCTTGTTATTCTCTTTTGAGAAGGGAAATTTTAAAGAAGGGCAGACATTTGCAAAGAATTAAAAATATATACTATCTTTCTTCTCATGCTTTTCTATCAGAACACTTGTGTTCCTGGATAATATTATTTTACAAGTGAATTCTTTCATATGTTCAGGAACAGATAGCACCATACCAAATAAATAGGTCCAGCTGCAGAACATAAAGAAAAAATGAGAAACAACCTAGTTAATTATAGGAATATAAACATAGTCTGAATACCAATACTTCACAAAGATAGTGTGAAAAAGTTTCTGAGAAGGGCCAGGAAAGAGAAAGGGAAGGAAAGGCAGGAAGGAGAGAAAAAAAATTTATTGAAGAATAAAAGACTAAAATTACCAAAATATATAAGCAAATATAATTCAACCAAATAGAGTTAAACAAGGAAAGCAATAATTCCCCAACAGTAAGAATTACTAATATAGTATGCTATAACAAAAAAGCTAAACAAGAAGATCCATAATTCTCCATTTAATAATTTGCCTTATGTAGTCACTTATTATTATATCCTGATACATGAAAACTTGGAAGTTACTGAAATACATTATTTGAATAAAGAAGGATATCAATTTATACAAAGTGACTCTGAGGACAACCTGAATAAACCTCTAGCTTTACTTGCTTTTAGTTATTCACTTTTAGTTGACCTTAAAAACCACTCATTTTTACTGGGGAATAATGATATTGGCCAAATTATATAGTTAGATTGTGTGCACATATAAATATCTAACAAATCCTTCCATTAGGTACAACTATAATACACACAAAAAAAAATAGGGAAGAAAAAATAACCTCCAATTCTGGAAGTCATGCAGCTGAGCATGATGGACCTACTCTTCCACTAGCTTTGCTACAGGTTATGATAATGGTTGCCAACCTTATTTTTCAGAGACTACTGACTTTTCACTTGGGCCTGTGCAAGTGTTCACGTGTGACCTTTTATTGTCATAGAGCTGAAAACTCTACCCTCAGATCATGCTAGGCCCAGTTTTCTGAAGACCCATCTCATAAGGATCCTTAAAGTTTTATTATGCAGAGCACTGAGCACTTCACTTTCAAGAACCTTTTCCCTTAGATCACTCAGCTTCTTTATCAGTCAACACTTCTGAAACCCAATCCTCCAGGAGGTGGATTTGAGACTTGGACTTCCTATCTCCACCAAAGGCATCTTGCAAGTAAACTGTTTTGGAAAATTTGTGTAGGTGATTGGTATAGTGTGCAGAGGATCAAACTGGCCAGGTTTGGCAACAAAAGGATCAACTATACCTTCATAACTTTGTAGCATCAGTAAATAAAACTCCTCAGATACCAAAAGGGCATTTGATAAAATTAGCCTCAATTCTTGACTTTGTTACTGGTTTAAAAATAGGACAAAAAAGATGAAAGATTTTGAAGTTAAACAGATTCAAGTTCATATAAAAATACCATCATTAATCTCCTATATACATAGCACAGTGCCTGGCAGAAGATAAGCACCCAAATCAGAAACTTTTTTGATATCAAACCAACAACTAGTCTTGTGCTTAATAAAGAAATTCTATGAGTGTAATATTAAAATTAAGCTAAAAAAAGAAGGAAGCTTTCTGTTTCTTATATTTTATATTATGTTTATGGAATAAATGAAAGTTATAAATGCAATAAAGAAAAAACACAAAATTATCATTATTTGCAGATGCATAACTACTATCCAGACAGAGAATTCTGAAAACTAGAACTAAGAACAGAATTTAGAAAAATGACCAGACAGAACATAAATATTTTTTTTAAAATCAACAGCATTCCTTTATAGTAATCTGGTTAGATAATGTAATTTTAAATATATTTTATTTATTATAGAAACAATAAAAAATTTAGAAAGAAAATTTCTGTAAAAAAATACACATATTGTGAAAAACTACAATTGTCTTTAGAATAAAATTTAAATAATGAGAATGAGAAAATTATTGTAAAGATATGAAGCCTTCCAAAATTTATAATTGTACTTAAAATTCCAACAGAATTAAGAGACTTTAAATATTCTAACATCCATCGGAAATAACGTGTAAGTAAGAACATCATGTAAAAACTTGAAAAAGAAGCTGGGTACAGTAACCCACACCTGTGGCTTGGGAGACTGAGTCAGAAGAATTGCAAGTTCAAAGCCAGCCTCAGCAAAAGTAAAGCATTAAGCAACTCAATGACAGCCTGTCTTGAAATAAAATACAAAAAAAAAAAAGGCTGGGGATGTGGCTCAGTGGTCAAGTATCCTTGAGGTCAATTCCTGGTATCAAAAACAAAAAAAAAAAGAAAAAGAAAAAAGAACTTGAAAAAAAGATTATTAATGAATTATGGAGCTTGATAACAGGTAAATTTCCAAATACATGGTAAATCAGTCATAAAATTAAGGTCAAGTCATATATATACAAATAAATAAAAGGCTCACATGCTTAGATTAAGAACTTGTGACTCCTAAACATTAAAAGTATTATCTTATAGCCATCACAAATCAGTATAGAGGGAAGAATTATTTAATAAATGAAGTTTAAGAATGAGATTAAAATTGAAAAACAAAGTAGTTTTAACTCATAGCATAGAAAAGCTATAAAACTCCTGGAGAAAAAAAGGAATTCCTAAGATCTAAAGTAATGAAGAAACAAAAGATCAATAGTCTACTTAATATTAAAAACTAGAAACTTCTCCAAATTAAAAAAAAATCAACATCAAAACATATAAACTTAAAAAAATAGTTTACATAGTAGATAAGAGTAGTCTTTATAACTGTGTTTTTTTTTATTTGTACAATAGGGATTGTGCTATTCATACTAATTGTTAATAATAATTGTTATTATACCCGAATAAATATCCACAAAAGAAAAAAAACTATTAACAAATAAGCATTGGATAGAAATGAAGCAAATGCAAAATAAAGCCACAGTAATGTACTACTCTTATCATGAAATTAGCAAATACTTTATTGAATGAAACTATTGAACCTGGTATATTTATATACCCTATTGGGAACATATATGTAGGCATAATCATTTTCCTAGCAATTTGAAAATAATTCTCAAAGGCCTTAAGTGCACTCACAGCCTTTGCCTCAATAATTCTACTTTTTAAAAATTTCTCAAAGAAATAAATATAGAACTATAGGCAAAGTTTTAAGTGCAAACATATTCATTAGGGTATTACATATTATAACAACATTTGGAAGAAAAATCTTAAATGTTCAATAATAATTTTAAAAAACCTAAGAACAAACTATGGCTACACCAACTGAATGGTAGGTATTTCGAAAGATGGATAAAACAGTTAAGCATGTTATCCTGGGGGAAGTAAAGTTATAAAGAATTTTCATTTTGTACTTAATGCATGCCTAAAGGTTTGAAATTAGTATATCTTTCCTGTTATAATAAAAAATTAAGATATTTCCATTTTAAAAATAATTGAAATGATGGTTCTAAAGATTATAATAGTAATAGGAGAATGCAATTGTTACACTTGGGGAGAAAAAAATATCAGGAATCAGATTCCTTAAACACTTAACAATGAATGTGTTTATTGAGAGAATATAGATGATTTCATTTTTTATCTGCCTTTCAAATTATTGTATTGAAAAGAGCTCTCAGGGAAATTTGTATGACACATCAAAAAATAATCTAAGAGTTTATTATTGTACAAGTTATTGTGGCATAAAATTGTAAAATTAGCCAGGCAGGTGGCATACACCTGTAATCCCAGCAATTTAGGAGGCTGAGACAGGAAATCACAAGTTCAAGGCCAGCTTCAGCAAGTTAGTGAGGACCTAAGCAACTTAGTGAGACCCTGTCTCAAAATAAAAAATAAAAAGGGCTGAAGATATGTCTCAGTTAAGCACCTCTTAACCCCTTAAATCCCCATTACCCAAAGGGTGAAAAGATACATTGTCAAACATATATGAAAAACTACTATCAATCAAGATTTAATAATTTTGGTTTACCATAACAACTTCTAAACTTCTAGTCACTCCATCAAGTGTGTGTGTGTGTGTGTGTGTGTGTGTGTGTGTGTGTGTGTGTGTGACTGAGGATTGAACCTGGGCCTCACACATGCTAGGCAAGTGCTCTACCACCACTGAATCACAGCCCCAGATCCCTGAGAAAATTTTAAAGTCTGCCTTTAGGCACAGAAATTGAAAGTGAAAATTTTGCAATGCTAGGTATATACACATTTAGTATCTATTTTCTATTAAATTCCAAAAATTTCAATAAAATATTGACCAAATTAATGTCTGTCCAATGGAGAAAATTTTTTTCTGTTATCTTTCCTGATTCATTTGTTAAAAATTATGGTCTGATGCATATAAAGCACTTAAAAATAGTGCTCAGCATATCATAAGCACCCCACAAAATTAAATAGAATTTTGGACAATCTGACAAATATTTTTGAACTGCTATATTCCTGGCATGGTGCTACACTATTAAATAAAGCTGAAGAAGCCAGCGTGGTGGCGCAGCTTCTCAGGAGTTCCAACTTCTCAGAAGGTTGAGGCAAGAGGATCATTTCAGCCCAGAAGTTCAAGAGCAGTCTAGACGACACAGCAAAATCCTGTTTCAAAGGAAAAGAAAGAAACAGGAACACAGCTGAAGAATAGCTCTGAGAAACGAGAAATTCTCAACTTTTCCCTCCAGCATGCTCTTGGCCCAACATAAGAACTCCACAATTAATGACAAAATGTGGACAGTATGTCCACACAATTGAAGAGGAAGAGAAACAACGTATTTCCTTGTGTCTCTCAAAGAGTAGGTTCTTGGTGGTTTTATTACCTCTCCAGGGTAGGAGCAGAAAAGGGTAGCCAGGAAAAAAATATGTAAAATCCAAGGTGGTAACAGAAGGATGGTAAAGTCTCTGGGAATAATATGGGTGAAGTACAGGTGGTCACTGGCTGAACTATGAAGGGATCATGGTGACAGAGTGGGTATGGTGTCAGGATGGACCTCGCCTCCCATTCAATCCTAATGACCTTCTCCAAGGACATATCCTTACTGACCTAATGACAGAGCGACTGTTTACAGTAGAGACATGGCATTCTCCAAGACTCACAGAAGAAAAGGAATATGAAATTGCTTCAAAAAAAAAAAAAGCTATCGGAATTGAACAAAAGGCAGTTTTGCTAATGAAAACTATGCCACATGTCACATAATAATAATAATAATACACAGATCATAGAATCTATTTTCTGGGAGGAAACAGATCCAGAGTCCAGTTCAACATCTTAACCACTAATATTTATAAATATCTACCACCCTTCTTCCCCCCAAAAAATCATCTAATAAGGTAAATACCACTGAGCTCAATGATTTATAAGAAATACAAACATCCTGATCAATGCCACAGGAGGTGGATTTGTGTTTTGACAGACACAGAAACCAAAACTCTAAGCAATACTATTAACAATGCTTAAACAATTTACGTCAGCTTCATGCTTCTGTAGCTTCATTATCGCATTGCAAGTGGCTTAAGGGAATACCATATATATTTTTAAAACAATACATTTTTAGGTATTTAATTTCAGTTTACTATATTTCTCCAATATGTCAATATAATGAAGGCTTGGGGGTAGGGGTGACCAGCGGCTAAGGCAATTTCAGGAGCAAAGTGAGGAAGGCCCCAGGCCTTCCAGGATGTTTCTAACCCTCCTCCCGCTGCAATAAAAAACAGTATTTTCACCAGCAAAGGGACGGATTTGCTCTCTGATTCCTCAGGCAGCTTTCTGTAGCAACAGTCTTGCATTTTCTCTAGCTAACATTATAAATAAAACATTAATCATTATTAACTCTGCCTTCAAAAAAAGAATACTCTGCTAGAGACTGATCCACATTTTTCTGGGCCAAATTCAGAAGTGTTTACTCAAGGAAAATGCTTTGTTCCCGTCACTGAGATTTTCTCACTTGGGTAAAACCCTCAAGAGTGTCTTCAAAGTTGAAAAACGCTTTAGCTATCATGCACACCATAGTCCAATAGCTGAGTAAAATGAAGCTTGTCTTGGGCTGCCAAACAAAGTAGTACTTTGTATTATTTAGCTGTGTGTGTGTGCCTTAGCTACATCCTGAACAAGAAAAATGCAAACATTTAACAACTTCTTTAACTAAAGATTATTTCAACACACAAGACCCAACATTATACCAATTTCTCTCCAAACCCAGGAATACACTATTAGGCAAACAATATCCCTTAGGAGACATACATAAAGTAACTGCCTGGCTTCTTGTCCATTCAGCAAATGGAAGTCTTCCCTGATAATCATGGAGAAACAGTGACCACTAGAGACGTCCCAACTTACCTAACAATTTGGACCTTAATACCTACTAGTTCTATCTATTATTGATAAAGAAATTGCTCATTAATACAGCCCCTCCAGGCGACATTATTCTTTGTATAACAAAAGTCATTAGGCACTGTCAGAAAGGGTTGACTTGTCTGAAATTACACTACAGGTTTGCTCTCTTAACAGTATGCAGTGGTCCTGCATTTCTTGTTAGGAATGTAAAAAGATGATCATGCATGAAAAGTTATCCAAAGTGAGCTCATTTTTTAATCAGCTTTGCCAGCACTCCAAAGAGACAAGATGACTTAAGCTCATATAATACCCTTTGTACATTTTCTTCAGGGCAGCAGAATTCAAATCTCATGCCCTACAGCAGGAAAGTTTCACTAATTTCAATTACTATTATCTTTTCTGAGTGAATGACTTAGAAAAGATGAATCCTAAAGTGATAGAAAAATAGATGGGAGAATATAACTATGTTAAACAAACAGTCTTTAAATTTCTAGTACAGCAAATAGAACAATTATAATTTACATTAGTGTCATGTTTTACAGTTTACTAAAACATTAAATATTAAATATTTAGTCCTCACAATTGCATACTTAAAATAATCTTAGATCTTACTACACCAATCATGAAATCTATGCAGCAGACAAAGAAATAATGTAGAATTAATGACATGGAAAAATACTTATACCATATGGAATACAAAACACTGGTTACAAAACAGAATTGATTGCTTAGTTCTATTTTCATAAAAAGTTAATACAGGGCTGGGGTTGTGGCTCAGAGATAGAGCATGTGCCTCGCATGTATGAGGCACTGAGTTAGATCCTCAGCACCATATAAACTAAAATAAAGACATGTGTCCAGTTATAACTAAAAAATAAATATTAAAAAAGTAAATACAAATATATATATATATATATATATATGTGGCTGGACAGATATTAATTATGATCTCTGTGTTGTGATTGACCACTATCTTTTCTCTTGTTTATTTTATTCCTTATATTTCTGCAGTGAACATTAATTACAAATGTGATCAGAAAAGAAAATCATATTATAATGAGGAGAAGTGATTATCTTTTTTTTTTCTTCTTCTTCTTCTTCTTATTTTTTTGAAATATGGTATCTCACTATGCTGGCCAGATTGGCTGAACTAAATCCTAGGCACAAGTGATCATCCCCCCTTTGCATCCCAAGAAGCTGGGAGTATATGTGTGCATCAGTACACCTGGCTTTATTTTTTAAATAAGAATTTTTCTTCTTGGCACAGTGGTGCACACATATAATTCCAGTGACTCAGGAGACTGAGGCAGGATGATCACAAGTTTAAGTCCATCCTGGGCAATTTAGTGAGATTCTGTTTCAAAATAAGAAATAAAAGGGACTGGGAATGTAGCTCAGAGGTAAAGCACCCCTGGGTGTTTAATTTTCAGTAAAAAAAAAAAGAGAGAGAGAATTTTTCAGTCACTTTTTCAGTGATTTCAATAACCACTGTTTAATATGAAGGAGAAATATGCCTTAGTATAAACTGCTTTTATTAAATATCTTATTTTTTAGTTGTAATTGGATACAATATTTTTATTTTATATATATTTATTCTTATGTGGTGCTGAGGATCGAACTCAGCACCTTGCATGTGCTAGGGAAGTGCTCTATCTCTGAGCCACAACCCCAGCCCCTAAACTGCTTTTTAAAAAGGCTTTTTGAATTCTTTTTTAAAAAAGAATTCACAGTATTTTAATCATCCATAGCTATAAGGACTGCCGGTTAAAGACAATTCATTACAAAAATGCAGTGAGCAATGTCTTCACCCAAATTCTCTAGAAAGCAGAATTTGGGTAAGATTTAAAATGCTAATATGTTATTTAGAAATTGCAAGCCCACAATGGTTTAAGCAAAGAGAAACAAGGAAAGATGTGAAGCTGATGCCAGCTTCCTGGCCACCAACTACCTCACAACAGTCTGTAGAGACACAGTAGGTCACTCAGCAGGAGTACTTCCTTGGCACAGGGACTTCTCTGTAATTGTCTACAAGAAATAACCCACTGTAGAGAGGTCCAGAGAAGGAGCAAAGGAGGAGTACATCTTTTCCCAGTCCCCTGCTGTCTCCAGTGACCCTTCATCTCTTGGTCTAGTGGGAGCTGGCCATCCGGCCCCTCAGCAGCTGCTCAGGAGGCCAGATTTATGCCTTGAGTAGCACTGAATGCAAGTGAGGAAATAAAGGTGTATTTTGTGCAGGGGGGACTCAGCATTTGTGTTGTAAATGCCAAACAGATCTAGGCCTTCAACTCAGACTCCAGAAAGGAAAGGAAGCAGCAAAGACAACATCATTGGAAGGAAGGTGGCTCCTTCAGAAGAAAATTTTCTCAAATTTAGCTGAGAAGAGGTGTAAAGTCTGTCCAATACATATGTTGCTTGGTTTTGGAAATGACCCTTTTATTACATCAAGTTTTACTAGCAACATTAATTTTAAAATTTCATGAATATGAAATACACATACACACAGAGACAGAGAAATTCACCAAGCTGTGTATATTATAACTCAGTGGTAGGGTGCTTGCCTAGCATGTGCAAGGTCTTAAGTTCAATCCCCACCACATCAAGAAAAAAAATAAGACTTAAATGAAATACTCATCACACCAGTAAACATTCAATTATCTATAGAGACTTTGTTTTATCCATCTGCTTTACTAACATCTGGCAAATATTCAGATGCATATGAAACATACTCATACTACTGGCTCTACAAGTTTCACTCAATTCCTGGCACACAAAATATACTTCTACCCTTCACTATCCCACTCAGGAAAGCACACACTGGGATACACACAGATGAAGCTGATGGCATTAAAGAAACTGAACTCTGCTCTAGTTTTTTTAAAATATACCATTTATAACTTCAGTTGAGTTAAAAAATATTAGTTATGATTTACCCCACAAATGAGTATTATACTTTGTATATAAAAATGCTTATTAAAAACTACAATGAGGGGCTGGGGTTGTGGCTCAGTGGTAGAGCGCTTGCCTACTGTGTGTGAGGCACTGGGTTCAATTCTCAGCATTACATATAAATAAATTAAATAAAACTTAAAAAAATTAAAAACCGCAATGAGATATCAGATTATACCCACTGAGGTGGCTATTATCAAAAAAAGAAAGAAGGAAGGAAGGAAAGAAGGAAGAAAGGAGGGAGGGAGGGAGGGAGAAATGCTGCAGAGGATAGGGAGAAATTGGGACCCACATGCCTTGTCGGTGGGAATGTTAAATGGTACAGCCACTGCAGAAGACAGAATGGAAGTCATCATACAATTCAGCAATTCCACTTCTAGAGAGATACCCAGAAGAATTAAAAGCAGGGACTTAAACAAATATTTGTACAAACATGTTTATAGCAGCATTATTTACAATATCCAAAAGGAAGCAGCAACTCAAATGTCATCAGTAGATGAGTGGATTAACAAAATACTATATATACATACAATGGAATATTATTCCATCTTAAAAGGGAAAAAATACTTATATAGGCTACAACATGGATAACCCTTAAAGATATAATACTAAGAGAAATAAACCAGTCACAAAAGGACAAATATTCTATGAGTCCATTTGTGTGAGACACCTGGAGTAGTGAAATACACAGAGACAGAAAGCAGAAGTTTCCAGGAACCTTCAGCTCCCACAGAGAAGTCCCAGGAAGAACAGATTGAGAACATGGGATTTAATTAGGGTTTGCATCTGGGGGCAGGTGACAGAAAACCCAACCTGATCATAGTCTCAATACATAAGAGTTAAGGTTTTTTTCCACATGAAGTCCCCAAAATAGGCAGTTGCTAGCCTGGTTCTGAGACACTGCAGTCCTCTGTCTTCCTGGGGATCACATAGCAGAAACTGCTACTCCAACTTTCGGGACAGGGTAGGAAAAACAAAGCCAAAGCATTTGTATAAGGAATCTTCCCAGAACTCTCAACAGGCTCCTGTTCACTTTTTATTGCAGAATAATGTCACAGGCCTCCCCATTGCAAAAGGATCAGGGAAAATTTAGCATTCCAAACTCCACAGCAAATGAAAGACTGATAAATGAAGCAATTTAGATCTCCTTCCAATTCCTGTTGCTGACCAACAATTCCCTTAGCCAGCTGGACTCAGGTCTTAATGGCTCGTCCCTGTGTTGGGAGAGAGCAATTCCCTGGGACCAACCCAAAGATCACACAAATAGAAATGCCAAGCCAAAGGAAGGGTATGGAAAAGTGCCCCAGGTTGAAAGAATTAGAGTTGCCAGAGTTGATTGCAAAAGCCAATAAAACACACAAACACAAACATACACACAAGTCCATCTCTGTCTGTCTCTCTCTCTCTCTCTCTCTCTCTCTCTCTCTCTCTCTCTCTCTCTCTCTCTCTCACACACACACACACACACACACACACACACACACATACACACACACACACACAGAAAAATTCTTTTTAAAAACTAAATTATTAACCTGATTCTCTTGTGGGTTAATGTTACATAGAATCAAATCACTTTCTTCATATAGCTCTCCAAAATAGTCGAGGAACAGCAGATTTCCTCCCCCTCCATCTTTTTTTTTTGAAGTATCTTTTAGCTAATAATAAAACTTTTAATTAATAATAATAAAAAAATAACAAATCAAATTTATTAAAGAAAGAATGGGACTACTCTAGTTTTTTTTTAATTATGATCCTACACATTATCATCATGAGGCAATAATTATTAGGAAGGACATCAAAGAGGAAAAAAAAACTGGATAAAGGAAGAATCATGAATAATGAAAACTAATCTCTCCCATTTAATTTTCCCTACATCTGTCTAGATGAAATTACACCTACTAAATATTGACTTTGCTTCTAAGGACCTGAAGGCATGTGACATACTTTATTTGACATAGATCACTACATTTAACCTTTGAGGAAGGATGGGGCTAGCACATCTCATTCAGTGACAGAGAAGAAAGTGATGCATAAAGAGGTGAGGTGATGAATCTGGGCTCAATTGTCACATAGTAATCGCCTTATAGATCCCTCTGCCACCTATGGTGAGGCCTAGATGACAGAGTCTGTGCTTTGCTGTCAGCTTATTTCTACCCAAAGAGAAAGAGTTCTTCACCCAGGCCATTGTGAACCTGAATATACTCTCTTTTTCTCACAAATCTCTAACTTAAATTTCCTTCCATTATGATGCAGGGCACAACCCAGAGTGTATTAGCAACATCTGTGAATCTGTCTCCAGTTGCAATACCAGATGTTTTCACATCATATCACACTGCTGCTTATTCTTGACCAAACCATTAACATACTTTACTACTTCAAAATCACAGCAGCTATTAGACCTACTATGTTGAGATAAATTAAATTTCCAAAACCATGGTTTTTCTTTGTAATTCTATATACTTTCTTTTATACATTCAAAACCTTTTTGACTTCATAGGCTGCATGGCACAAAATGACAACAATAACAGATTACAAACCTCTTCATCATAGAGTGTCTCAACAACTGGGGCATCCATAGGAGCCTCCAAAGACTTTCTCTGGGATAAGAAAAGCACCTTGTTCTAGGTCTGCACTAGTGTTCAACCACAAAATATCAGACCCATTGGTTGGGCTATGGTTACCCCATGATCCAACAACAACAACAAAAGAGACAAATCAAACTTCAAATCCCCACATGATGCCTTTCTCCTTCCAGGGGTCCCTCTAGAGGACCCCTTACTCTCACTCAGCACACATCACACACAGCCTGGATCAACACAGAGCAACCACCATTCCTCACACAGACACTACACTAATGCAAGGGTTCCCAGTCCACACTAGAACATGTGATCAATAAAACTAGGAGCCAGGGGGCGGCGAGATTAAAAACAATCAATGTTTCCTCTTTAACTGTTTAAACACACTCTGGCTAGAGAGGAAACTTTGAGCATTTCTCCCATTACACAAATTAGCTGTCGCTTTTGATGTTTGCCTGTGGGCACAGAAAGCGTTCTGAATTCCAGCACCTCTACTGTCTCCTATGAGTGACATCGGGAGATAACCTCCCTGAGCTTTGGATTTTTTCCTGAATAACCCTAAAAAGTTTTTTTTTTTAAATTTACTCATGTATTCATTAATTAATAAGTACTTTTTGGATATGTGCTATGAGCTATCTCTAACATGGTCCTTAACAGAAAAAGAAGCAAACAGAACTCAGGAATCCCCAATATCAGGGCATGAGAACACTCTCAAGATAAAAATTCATTACTGGTTCATAAATAGTGGGCCTGTTTTAAGTCTCAGAACTCAGTACAGGGCAGAATGGGTTTTCATAGCTGCACAGGGCAAGCAGAGAAGAAGGAGATTTAAGGATCCAGCAGATGGGATCAGAATCAGACACTTAAAGACAGACCCAGCCACCATAGGACCATGGGATATGCAGAAGAGAAACAATTGTTAAAAAAATGAACCTCAAAGTCAGTCCAAGAGAAAAAGATATAGGGGCACTTAGTACATGGGTAGAGAAGAACAACTATGAACCTAGAGTCAAGGAAAACTCAAGTATGAAAAATAATTGAACAATGCTTATATTGATTACTATTGAAATAATGATTTGACTTTATTGGACTAAATAAAGTATATTCTTAGCGTTAAAAAGAAGAAGAAACACTGTCTGTAACCCCAGCAGCTTGGGAGGCTGAAGTAGAAGATCGTGAGTTCAAAGCCAGACTCAGTCACCATTAACATACATTGGAGAAAACCTCTTCAACAAATGGTGCTGGGAAAATTGGAAATCCACATGTAGCAAAATGAAATTGAACCCCTATCTCTCACCCTGCACAAAACTCAACTCAAAGTAGATCAAGGACTTGGGTATTAGACCAGAGACTCTGCACTTATTAGAAGAAAAAGTAGGCCCAAATCTTCATCATGTTGGCTTAGGAACCAAACTTCTCAACAAGACTCTTATTAAAGTGCAAGAACTAAAATCAAGAATCAATAAATGGGATGGTGTGGTGTATAAAACACAATGGAATATTACTCAGCCATAAAGAAAAATGAAACTACAGCATTTGCTGGTAAATGGATGGAACTGGAGAATATCATGCTAAGTGAAATCAGTCAATCCCAAAAAATCAAATGCAGAATGTTCTCTCTGATATGCAGATGCTAAACACCATAAGGGGTTGGGGAAGAATAGAAGTACTTTGAATTAGACAAAAAGGAATAAAGGGAAGGGAGGGGGAATGGGAATAGGAATGACAACAGAATGAATCAGACATAACTCTCCTATATTGACATATAACTCCAAGAATGGGAAGTTATATTCCATGTATGTATGATATGTCAAAATACATTCTACTGTCATGTTTAACTAAAAATAAAAATTTAAAAGCCAGCCACAGTAACTTAATGAGACTCTAAAGCATCTCAGGGAGACCCTGTCTCTTAAAAAAAAATGGCTGGGGATGAGGCCCAGTGGCTAAATACCCTTGGTTTGAAAACCAGGTACAAAAAAAGAAAAGAAAGGGAAGAGAAGGAAGAGGAAGAAGATTAGAGGTTTATATTATACCATTTGTCCAGCAGAAAGCAATACTCTGACCTCTAGGAACCAGAAGCAGGTTCTGGCTGTTGGGAGAAGGTCAGCAAAAACAAGGTCATGGTGACAGGCTCCAGACAAGAAAAGAGGCTCATGATTGCTCCCCCATCATCTGCTAGTCTCCCTACACTCAGCCAAGAGCTTTCCTGCCTTGGAAATAGCCAAGCACCAAAAGTTCCACTGGGTCAGGATTCACTAAGAAAATTAATTTTTCTTATTAAAGACTGAAAACTTTCAGAGACTTTTAGAGACTAACAGATGTTATCTAAGAATACAAACATGTCAGAGATAAATCTACTTTGAGAAGCAGTTGCTCCTACACAAAATTAGCACAAAAATTATGGAAAGTAAAAGAACTCATAATATTTAGACTTAAACAATTTGAAACATTTGCAAACCTAAATCATGAGTATACAACTCTTCCCAAGGTCACCCAATGTTCCCTGTAATAACAAACCAGTTTCCTCCTTCCAACATCAAAATTCCTTCCAAAATTTATCATGTCAAACAATTTCTTAACATTTTTATTGAAGTTTTTGCATGGTAGGCCCAAATCAAAGAGGTCTTTTAAAGTTGGTGGGCTTTGTTTTCAAAGTGGGAAACATGATTAAAATACAGAAATATGGGCTGGGGTTGTGGCTCAGTGGTAGAGCTCTCTCTCTCTCTCTCTCTCTCTCTATATATATATATATATATATGCTTTACTTTGTCATAAGAATACCAACAACCTTAAAATGGTATGGCACTGAATTACAAAAAGAGTGGAAGATAATATGCAGGAATTAACATATTTACATACATTCTGAGATTATAGTACTTTTTTATTTTTCCAAGTTTTTCTTTAATGCTGTTATATCATTTTTCCAAGGATGAATAGATAGATGGATGGGGGAGGGACTGGATGGGTAGATGAAGAAAGAGACAGATTGATTGATCGATTGATTGATTCTATCACCATCCTTTCCTTGACTTATTCTGACTTAGAAAATTGACCTGATCTAGCCTTTGATTAACTATACCATGTGCTACTAATAATATAATTTAAAATATAGGTTTGCACAGGCCTTATTTGGCCACTTTTGTTTCTTTTCTCTTCTACAACTTGACTACTGCTAAGGAGTTCCTCTGACTTTGTTGTCTAAAGTACTTTAAAACAAAAATTACTCTATGAGTTTTCAGAGAAAATATTCCAGAAAGTTTTATAATGTCTTTTTTGCATTTGGGACAACTGTCTTAGAAATCACTAATGGAGCTCTGAGGGATCCCTCTGGGATTCAAGAAGGAGCCTCCAGTTGACCATCACACCTGAGAGCCTTGGCACCAATACTGTATATTCCTTTAAAAGCACAATTTGCCTTATGTTCAGGGAATGTAAACTTCTGTTTGATTAATACAACAGTCCCCAGAGCTTTCTCCTTCCAACATCAAGTTCAAGCTGCAGGTCAAAGATGTAAGCTGAAATTCTAAGGTCCCACACAAAATTTTCTATTTTTACTTTCAAAAATGAAAATCTTTCCATTTAACAACTGAACGGAATTTGATTTAATCAGTATCTGTACTAGTAACTGGCAAACAATGAAACGACTTCAGTAAAAGTAATTTTCCAATTTTAAAAATATCATCAAGGATATTAGGTAGTCATCTGTTATAAGTTAAATAGTATCCCCCAAAATATATACCTTAACCCTCAGTACTTGTGAAGTGACCTCATTTGGAAACAACCTCTTTGCAAATGCAATCTAGTTAAAATGAGGTCATTAGCATAAGCCCTAACCCAGTATGACTGGTGTCTTGTAAGAAGAAAATTCAAAAACAATACATACAGAGAGCTCACCTAGTGGAAGTGCTGCACCTCAAACCAAGGAACAGGAAGAATTATCTGCATGCTGCCTGAAACTTGAAAAATACAAATAAGGATTCTGCTCTTGCTTTCAAAATGGGCAGGATGTTACTGACACCTTGATTTCAGACTTCTAGCCTCTGGAACTGTGACACAATAAATTTCTGTTACACTGAGCCACCCAGTTGGTGGTACATTGTTACAGCAACTGTAGGAAACTAATACAACATTTCTACCACTCATTGGTAATTTTCCCATTTATGTGAGATTCTTAGTAGACTATCTCTGAAAATATCTAGTCCATTAAACTACTGTGATTGGAGTGATGAACACTCTCATACAATATAAGCATTGAATAAATTTAGTATTTAATGTGTATGACAAATGATCCATCTTGCTAGGGTGGCCAGATAAAATACAGATTGCCTCATTAAATTTGAATTTCAGATAATCAAAGGACAATTATATAGTACCAGAGTGCCCCAAATAATGCATAGGACACAGTTACCTAAAATAATTCATAGTTTATCTGAAATTCAAATTTAATTGAGTATCCCACACTTTTATTTGTTGAATCTGGCAACCCTACCTCCTATCTCATACATGCAAGTCCTGCTTCAGTTATTTGCTGTTTGTTTCTAGTCCTGGAGCCACAAGACAAGCCAACACATTTTAGATACTGCACAGCCTGTTCTTCAAGGGCTCCAGTTTAATTTGTGGACACTGTTAACAATTACACATGGATGCTGGTTGCTGCAGTGAGTTTGCTTTGGGTAAGCACCATGACTTTTATAAAATGCTACACAATCAATAAACAGAAATTAGAACCATCAATTCTAGGTGTAAAGATGTAATCAGCTTTCAGGGGCATTTTAATTCCTTATTTCAATGTTGTAGCAGCAGAAGAATATAAGAACAAAAGGATTTTTTTCCCTTCTTATCACCATGAAATTAATTATTTTTTATAAAAATACAATATATCCCATCACAGATAATGCTGTTATTTGGAGACTTTGTAATCTGCTATTTCAATCTTGTTCTTATTCTCCCTGGACCATTGCTCCTTCATCTGTAAAATGAAGAAGGTAGAAGTCACAATTCCAAGGCCCTCATCAAGAGTCTAGAGTCAGCCGCAGGCTTCATCAGCCTCTCTCTCCTTCTCTACTCTCCTGTGTCTCCCCCTATGGGTGACCCTACCTCCTAGGGCTGGCAAATGTCTTGCCAAGCATAAAAGAAGCCATGGGAGAAACTATTACTAAATTTGATTGCAAACATCAAAAGACTGTATAAACAATATTAAAAGACAAATAACACACTGGAAAAAAACCTGCATTGTACAATATAAAAAAATTCTAACATGTCAATAAAAATGTGGATTAAGAAAATAATAAGAAATCAACATACATAACACACACACAAAGAGAATAAACTTGTGAAAATGTTTTTTCTATTAGTGATGAAAGAAATAAGAATTTTTAAAAACAGTATTTTTCTATCAAATTGACAAAATTCATTTAAGGAATTAATAACCCAGCATTAGAAAAGTACACTCTCACATGGGCACAGTGGTGCACACCTGTAATCCCAGTAACTTGGGGGGCTAAGGCAGGAGGATCACAAGTTCTAGGCCAGCCTCAGCAACTCAGCGAGGCCCTAAGCAACTTAGTGAGATCCTTTCTCAAAATAAAAAATAAAAAGGGATGGGGATGTAGCTTAATGGTACTGGGTTTAATCATCAGTACCAAAAAACATAAAAGAAAACAAAACAGTGTACTCTTATACACTGCTGGTGACTATGTAAGGTAATATAATCCTTTTAGAAACTGATTTACTAGTTCATATCACAGGCATATCAAAGGTCTTAAAATCTACAAACATTTTGATTCAGCAATTACACTTTCAGGAATTGTATCAAATGTTAGGCTTAAGACCTCATTCACTATGTCATTGGTGATCACAATAATTAAAAAAACAATCAAATTTAGGTTTGATTCAATGAATTGTGAAACAACTCTATGGTAGAATACTACCAAGTTATTAAAAAGTATATGGCTGTGTACTTAACAACATAAAATGTTCACAATGTCTTAAAATCATTTTAACATAGCTTATCAACAGAATAATTCAATTGTTCTAAAAGAAAATGTGTGTATATAAACATATAGCCCTAGATAAAAAACTAAAAGGGTATTAAAAATAAAACAATGAACAGTAATTATTTCTGGGTAATAAAATTACGAGATTTCTCCCTACTACTTTCAAGTTTTCTACAATAAGCATCAATTTTTATGTTAAGGGAGAAAAAACAATATTATACTTTTTATTCACCTCTCCAGTCTTAAAACCTGCCCTTCACTGGTTACCGTGTGTTAATCTAAAGCAGGCCTAATAACTTGCTGGTTTGTAAAATAATGCTTTAACCTAGAACTTTAGCTTGGATCTTAAATACCCCTCAAAGGCCCATATGCTGCAAAGGCTATGTTGCCAGCCCATAGCATTATTGGGAGCTGATAGAACTTTTAGGAGGTGGGGACTAGTGGAAGGAAGTTAGGTCATTGGTCGAATGCCTATTGAAATTTCAAGTCATTTCCTTTCTCTTTCACTTCCCAGTCATCATAAGTTGATAAGACTCTCCACCATATGCTTCAGCCATGATGTACTGTGCTGCCCCAGGCTCAAAGCAATGCGGTCAAGTTACCATGGATTGAAACCTCTGAAACCATGAGCCAAAATTAACCTTTCCTCCTTAGAATTTGATTATCTCAGGTATTTTGTCACAGCAATGGAAAACTGACTAATCTACCTATTAGAATGCTTAGCTACAAGAAACATAAATTCCATTTGGGGTTAAATGAAGACAAAAAGAGAATTATAAAAATTGGGGTCACATGGGCTGGGGATGTGGCTCAATCGGCAGCGCGCTCACCTGGCATGCGTGTGGCCCGGGTTTGATCCTCAGCACCACAAACAAACAAAATGTTGTGTCCGCTGAAAACTACAAAATAAACATTTAAAAAAAAATTAGAGTCACATAAGAATATGTAAGACCTAACAATAAATAATGTTACTGGAGACACAGGCAATAACTATTTCCAAAATTGAACAGAAGGTTTGCTCTGAAAAAAAGTGTACAATAGATATCCAGCATGCCAATTAAAGCACAGATGTCTTTTGCAGGCCATTGAATAATTTCTCTGGTAAATTTCCAGTCTGTCTTAGATTTGGTTCCCAAATAGACTCTGAGCTGGGGAGAACCATCCATGTACAAGAGAACACTGTACATGACCCTTCTCAGGTGACCCTTCACTTCTATTTAATAAAAAGTATGTAGATGTGGTTAACTTTATAATGTAGTGTTTAGATTACAGGATATTAAGTTGGGGTTCTAACTGAATTTAAAATATCACTTGGAAACAAATATGAAAGTATCCTAAACAAAGGACAGTGATGGATACAGTTCTGTAAACTTGGTCCAAAAGGAAAGAAGGAGACAAAAACATCCTCAGAAGTGGATACACTTAATGATAAGATGTCAGGTCTCCCTTTCCTGGGGAGGAAGTGTGTTTCCATGGAATGAGCTGCTTAGGCAGGGAGATGTTATTACTGTTGTTGAAATGTTAAATACAGGTAAAAGTATCTAAACAAATTCTAACCATGCAACATTCCAGAAAATGAATAAACCACAACTTACTGTCTAATGTATAACGTACAATATGATCCCCAGCCTTTTAGGTCATCATTGAAATTATTTCTAGTTCTTGCCATCACAGGTTATGTTGTGATACCACTTCCCAAGTTTTGCAATTTTTAAAATAGAGTCACAGAATTGGAATCTGAAGACTTGTTTTTTATTTCCTCAGCCTTTTTCTTTTAGGTTTTGGCCAACCAAAACCCCTAGGGTTAGGAAACTGACCACTGATGGCATACTAGCTACCAATGTTCCTGAAAACTCAGTGGTTCACAGGAGACTACCCTGCCTCTTCATGCTGAAATCTTCCTGCTCAGAAGAAGGGAAGAGAGAAGAAAGGAACTCCTTCTCACAGAGCTTCTATTCTTATTTACTCACTCAACATACTTTTAAGGGAAACTAATGAAACCCTTGATCCTGGACCAGTTCCTAAGTTTTTAAAAGTACAGAGATGGTGGTGCATGCCTGTAATCCCAGACTTGGAAGGTCGAGGTAGAGGATCAGAAGTTCAAGGTCAGCCTCAGCAATTTAGGGAGACCCAATAAGGTAAAAACAAAACAATGTACAGAGATAAAAAGTGGTCAATTTCTGAGGTCTCTTTATGTTTAAAAGACTGTGAATCTACAACTTAAAGCATGCAAAATCAAATCAAAATGGATTATATGAAAGAAAGCTCTGCTGTGAGAAAAACAATCAGAGGAAGGAAAAGACCAAACCCAGAAGTATTAGTTCAGTCCTTTCCCTTTAATGTTTCTTCAGATGCCACTAAACATCTGAGCAGGGTCCAGAGAGAACCAGCACTTTCACAGACCCAAACATGGCCCTATCCCACCAGCCACCTCTTCCCACAAGCCTGTTGTACCTTGCTCACTATATCAATTCCAAACCTCTATGGTCTGACCCTGTTATAGAACCCACCTGGGATCCTGATGCAGCTCTGCATCATCCTTTGAAATCCCAGATTTCCCAGTGGCAAAGATGGGTGGTGATGGATGTTTATGACTCCAGAGGACCACTGTGAAGATTAATGACTTATGTTTTGCAAAGTGTTTTTAAATCCCCAGATGAGAGCTGCTCATACAGCTGGCTGCTGCACCATTAGCATTTGTTTGCTTCAAATTGGTTATTCCCACCATATTTCAAGACCCCCCAAAAGACCTAGATTAAAGGCAATGCCCAGGAGCCCACTGATGGCTTTTAGATTGCTCTTCCCCAGAGGCTGATGAGCTGACAGAGATAGAACACTCCTATTCAGCACCTCCCTTTCAGAAAAACATTGTATCCTTACTTTCAGATGTGCAATCAAGAGCATAAAAGTCACATTTGAACTGACATCTGATGTCTCCCTTGAGGCCATGCTGCAGACTGCCACTACACTGTTATGTTTTTGGAACATTTCCAGGCTAATAGCAAAATGATTTCTTATGGGACCATCAGAGGAGGAAAGATTGAGTGGAGATTTATCTTGCTATTTAGAAAAATAATTAGTAAATAAGTTTGAGTGATAATCTCAGAAAATCCAAACTGGTTTAATATGTGTGACTTCTAATCATCTCTAAATTGATTAGAAACTATACTTACAATTTGATTATCCTTAGAAAAACTGGAACAAAGCCCAGTTTTGGAATTTTATATTGTCATCTATTTCAAGACTTATTTTTTTGGACTGGTTGGTAATTTGAGGCACTTACTCTTTTAAAGAAAAATAAATCGCATTGGTCCAATAAAGAGAAAATAAGATTACTATGTTGCTTTTTCCCCTATAAGTCATTTTCCCTGGACTTTCAAGTTTTGTTAAAGAATATCAAATGAAAAAAAAAGAAAACCAAATGCATATTATAATTTATAATTATGTAACCCATATTTATAATTATATAACCCACACACAACTCTAAAAATTTTCCATAGTCCCACTAGGACAGATTGGGAAGGCAACCTTGAATGGGTACAAGTACACTAATACTACTTTTGGAAAGTAATAGTTTCTGGAGTCAGAGATTTCACAAAACTAGAGTAAATCCTTGCCCAACTGAAAAATTTGATTTTAAATGAATACCCAGTAGGGATGCATGAGATAGTAACATAAAAAGTCAATTAGAGGAAATAGTCCCTTCATCAAGATTTATTTTAAGTTTCAATTTTCTTCATATTTGGTTAAGGTCAAGTGGCTTGATGAACTACAATAGTTCTATAGAATTTGACTCCAGGTATTCTCAAAACTCCTCTTTTTTCTTTTTTTCCTTTTCTTTCTTTTTTTTATTTATTTGTTTTTTTGTTTTGTTTTCCTTTTTGGTACTAGGGATTGAACCAGGGGTGCTTAACCACTGAGCCACATCCCCAATCATTTTTTTTTATTTTTTATTTTGTGACAGGGTCTCACTAAGTTGCTTAGGACCTTGCTAAGTTGCTGAGCCTGGCCTCAAAGTGGTGATCCTCCTGCCTCAGCCTCCTGGGCCACTGGAATTACAGATGAACACTAATATGCCTGGTTTAGGGCTCCTCCTTGAGTCTGTATTGAGAAAGAAAAAGACAAACACTTGAAGGCCACCTTTTGGCAACATCTCCTTATCTTCTTAAATAAATTGCACATGTAACTATAAATAATACTGAATGGCTTGACCTTGATAAGTAATTCAAAGAATATCCTTCTTTTAGTCAGCTAAAAAGAAATTTTATGCCACTTAGTGACAGTCATCATTTACCATTCAGAAGTCACATTCACCAAGAGACAGGGTGCAAAGAATGAAGGACAAAGTTGCAATTGCTACAATCTCTGTTGGTTCCTACTCCCAGTAAAGATACTGGTTCATAAAACAGGTAGGTGCCACAAAAATGACAGAAGGGACCAGATAATCCAGGAGGTACATAGCTTTGACAGCTAAAAATTTAGCTGCAACTAGCCTAAAAGTTCTGGGAAACAGCCAAGTAACCAATAATAATAATTATCACTGCATCTTGAGTGTCTACTATATAACAAGCACCTTGCAAACATTATTATTGATATTTACAACTCCACGAGATCAGAATGATTGTCCCATTTTGCAAATGATAAAATCAAAGGCAAGAAATTAAGTAACTTGTTCAAATACATGTAGTTCGTGCGATAAAGAAAACAGATAATTTAAACAGTCAGGCTGATCTCCTAGTCCATGTGGCAGGTCTCCTCATAGACCCAGTTAACCTGCAGTGTGGGACAGCAAACACCTTTCCATTATATACCTCTTAAGTACTTCCATCTGTACTTGTATACAGTCCTTAGAAACAAAAGGAGAGAAATCATCTAAAATTTGGCTATATTATTCACAGTACAGCTCAAGACCTATAATCTAAGAAATAATTTTTATGTCACTTTTGAGATACAATATTCTACCTGCATGATATAATGTAGATTACATCATATTGGAATTTTTGGTGCACTTCAGTAGTTCATAACAACTACAAGAAGGAGACCTTTAAATCATTCCAGAAAATAGGATATGTTTGAATAGCTATGTGATAGAGTTCCTACTTGCAAAATACTTTCACACTTAGGGAACAAGGCATAAAAGAATTAAATATCAAATAGCGGACTGAAGTTGTGACTCAGCGGTAGAGTACTAGCCTAGCATGTGCAAGGCCCTGGGTTTGATCCTCAGCACCACATACAAATAAATAAATAAAATAAAGGTATTGTGTTCAACTACAACTAAAAAAAATATTAAAAAATATATCAAATAGCATATGAGTAGGTAAAAATATATCTGTGTCAGATGTTTTTGACTGTACTTAATATAAAAGCAAATTAAATGTAGCCAATTGACATAAAAGCCAATTAAACTTAAGTGTTGGATTTCCAGTTCTGGCAACATGGATGACTAAGTGCTGTGACTAATCCTTCTACTGTAAACAATTTTTAAAAAGAAACTTAATGAATTACTTTTAGTCTTTTAAGTTAAAGACTGAGTATTCCAGTTAATAATAAATACTCTGAGGGCACTGGGTGAAATGGAACCCATAGAGGAACTTTAAGGGATTTGGTGGAACATTGTGAACTTGAGCTGTGAAGTTATCAAGGTCTCATAGGCCACAGGGGATAGGAATCAAAGTCATTCAAAGACATGAGGAACATAGAAGATGTGCCCACATAAAGAAGAAGTGGCCTTATCCAAGAAAGAGACTGAACACCTCAGAACCCTGAGCCTGTAGAATGGGAGTGAGGAGTGGATCTCTAAAAGGAAAATGGTCTGTTTCAATCTTGTACCAAGTAAAAAAATAAAATGTTAACCCTGAGGATTTTGTATTCACCACTTGGCCCTCACAGCAGCCCAAATTCCTACTGGTTGTTCTAAAAAATCCAAGAGCACTCAGAATTGAAAATAGACCCAAGCTGGTGGCACCCACAATTATCTGATACAAAAGTAAATCAACTGAAATAACCTACCTTTAACCCAACCTACAAAGATTCATTACAGATAAGTTCCAAGAAACATGAGTTGAATACACAAACAAAACAGACACAGAACACACATGAATACAACATATCATGTTACAAAAAGAGGCAGAAATAGCAATCAGCAGAATGAGATCTACAAGACTTCAGATACTGTGAACACTGACTCATCATAAGCATAGTATAGTATAGAATTAAGAATAAATAAATTCCAGCCAAGTGCAGTGACCCACACCTGTAATCCCAGCAGCTTGGGAGGCTGATGCAGGAGGATAGAGAATTCAAAGACAGCCTCAGCAATAAAAATAAATGAATTCCAATTAACAAGTGAATTGGAACTCCAAACAGAATACCTGGAATGTAGCCTTTGATTCACCTCTTTAAAAGCCCCCTGCTCTCCCTGATGGGCAGAATCATAGACTCTGGGACAGGAGTCCCTGTGTTTCTCCTTTGCTAACAAAGCAATAAAACTTTTTAAATGAGGCATTGAAAATATAAGTGAAGAACAAGACACTCTAAAAATCTCCAAGATTTGAAAAAATTCATCACAGTTGACAAAAAAATCAGTGAAGTGGAAGATTAATCTGAAAAAAACAAATTACCAAAATAGAAGATAACATCAAAAAGATGAAAATTTGAATAAAGTTAAGTGTCATGGAAGAGGGACTAAAAAGGACTAATAATATACATCTTTTAGAACATTTTTATTTGTTTTGTTCTAAGGGAGAGGAGAGAGAACACACAAGGCAATATTTAAACACCAATTAGAGATGGTATTAAATTACAAACAGAATGCATAAAACATAGCTAAGCAAGTTATACTGAAACTACAAAACATCAATGAAAAAGCAAAACAACTTTTTCTAAACACACCCACAGAAGAAAGGAAGATTATCTGCAAAAAACAATCTGACTGTGAGCTGAAGTTACAACAGCAATAATGTGGACAAGAAGACCAGGTTTATGAGCAAAGGGAATGCAAATACATGCTTACATATAAGCAAATGGAGATTATATGCACATTATACAAATAAATGCCTTTTGTGCCTAACACATACCTAGCAATGTATATAAACTTGAGGAGACTTAAAGCAGTAAAACATACATTATTTTAACTCCTTATGTTGTCTAAAGGAAAGTAAAGATATTAACTATTTTTAACTTTGATGACTTAACTATATTTATTTCTAAGTATTATGGGTTGAATTGTGCCCCCAAAAATATATGTTCAAACTCCTAACCCCAGATACCTGTGAATGTCACTTTATTTCGAAAGAGAGTCTTTGCAGATACAATGAAGTTAAAATGAAGTCATACTGAACCAGGGTAGACCCTAATCCATTCAGATACACAGTCAAAGAGAGAAAATCATTTTACTATGGAGGCACAGACTGTAGGACTATATCTACAAGTCATCTCATTTTACTATGAATCTAACAAAACCATTCCAAAACTTGTCAAGGGCAGATGAGAAAAGAAATAATAGTACAATACTCTCAGGAATACAGATGCAAATGTCCTAAAGAAAATAGTAGCAAACAATAGAACAATGCATAAAAAAAGAAAATATATCACAGACAGGTCAGTTTTACCCTAGAAATGAAATGCTGGTTTAACATTAGAAAATTAAAGATATAATTCACCACATTAAAGATTAATGGAAGGAATTATATGATCATTTCAATAGATGCAGGAAAAAGGTACTTGATGAAACTCACAGCATTAATTCTTTTTTTAAAAAAAATATTTTTAGTTGTAGATGGACAGAATGCCTTTATTTTGTTTAGTTTTATGTGGTGCTGGGGATCGACCCAGGGCTTCACCCATGCTAAATAAGTGCTCTACCACTGAGCTACAACCCCAGCCCATAGTATTAACTCTTAGAAAGACAGAAATTTTTAACAGTACAGGATACCCATAGAAACATGTAGCACATTACTTTTAATGGTAGAACACTAAAAAATTTCACTTTAAAAAACAAGACAAGAGTGATGGCTATATCCACTCTTATGAAAAATTGGTTGGATATCTAATCAGGGTAGTAAATCTAGAAAAACAAAGAAAGTGCTTAATAATCAAAAGGAAGTAACAAACAGTCCTATTTACAAATGATGTGATTGTCTATGTAAAAATAATCTACATAATTAATAAGAGAGTGTAGCAGGGTTGAACAACAAAGTCACTATTGCATTTCCATTCACTATCAACAAGTAGATGGAAAATATTTAAGAAGTAAATACATGTATAATAGCACTAAAACAAAAAAGTCCATAATAATAAACCTATTAGAAGATGTGTAATACCTTTGTGGAGAAAATAAAACTTAATTTTCAAAAGATGGCTAAAAATCATATTCATGGATTAGAAAATGCAATATCACAAAAATGTTAATTGTCATGAAATCAATCCATGGATGCAATATAATTCTAATCAAATTCCCAATGGATAATCTATTTTTAGAACTTAAACTGATTCTAAATAATCTAATATATGGTGGGGGGGTATGGGATGAATGGAGGAACTTTGATTGGGCAAAGGGGAGACAGGGGAGGGTAGGGGGCATGAGGGCAGGAAAGATGGTGGAATGAGATGGACATGACTACCCTAGGTGCATGCATGACTGCATATATGGTGCAACCCTACATCGTGTACAACCAGAGAAATGAAAAGTTGTGCTCCATTTGTGTACAATGAATCAAAAGCATTCTACAATCATATATAACTAATCAAAATAAATAAATAAATTTTAAAAATTGGTATAAGGCTTGAGGATACTGCTATTGATGTAAGGATAAAGAGATTCTCCCTATAAAGCAACCTGCTATGATGAAGCTGATATTATAGATCAATAGGATAAGCTTGCCAATATATATTCATAGGATAATTGGCTAACCATATTTTTAAATGTAATAATAAATTGGACCTCCTGTCTCATACCAATTCCAGTTGGATGACATATTTAACTATGAAAGGCAAAACTTTAAAACAATTAAAGACAATATGAACTCAAAGTAGATAAGGAGTTCTTTAATAAGGCACAAAAGGTAGAGCTATAAAGAACAGGAATAATAAATCTGAGTAACTTAAAATTTAAAATTCTATTCAACACAAGACAAAATAAAATGAGTCAAAAATCAAGTTTAGTGTGTAAGATTTTTGTGTGTGTACCCAATGAAAGCAGTTTTGAAAAAAATGACTGAAACACATTACTAGTGCTGAAAATAACCAATGGTGTGTCTTTAGCCGATCATGTTAGTCTGTTTACATGTGATTTATCTTCTATTAGTTCTCCTTCAGAAGATGGCCTCTCTTGTGTAATAAATACCACAGTGAGATAGGCCAAAAAAATCAAGTTTAAACTAAGACATATATGTAGCCCATATAACTATGAAATTATTTGCATCTAAATCATGTAATAAAAATCAATAAGTAAAATTCACATAAGCCAAGAGAAAAAATCATGATTCAAAAAGTCAAACAGATAATCTACAGAGAAGGTAGTCTAATGGCTAAAAAAAATATAAAAATATGCTCTCATCATTAATAATCAAATACATTCAAGTTAAAATCTCAGTGAGATATTTCACAACAATCGTACTGTCAAAGAGTTAAAAGAGAGATAGGATTCTCCAGGATGTGGGGCAAGAGAACACTTTCTGTGGGAAAAAAAATATAAGCAAAAATAACCCACCTTTATTTAGAAGGATCATAAAGTGCCTTCAAATAGCCTAGCAATTCCATTCTTACAGAAGGCTTTCTTGTTCTGAACTGGAGTTAATTGGGTTGAGGCTCCAAGGCTCTGTCTACCTAGACCTGACCCAGCCATAAGGGCCAGAGGAATCAAATACCTATAAACCCCTGTAATCCATTTGTGGCTCAACACTGTGTAAAGCACACCACTAGAGAATGGCTGCCCTGAAGAAACACTCTCACATTTTCTCCATAGGAAGTAATAGAGTAATACTGGTAGTGTTCTTGCTCTTGCCTAGCAGGAGCAAGGACCTGGGTCTGAGCCCCAGCACAGAGGACAGAAAAGAAAAGAAAAAGAGGAAGAGGGAGAGAAAAAGAGAAAAAACTCCCATTATCAGTCATAAGGTATAATACTCTACAGCAGAGAAAGTGAATAAAGTACAACAATAAAAAAAAATTAGTAGATCTAAGGAACATAATGCTAAAGAAACATAATGCTAAAATAATAAAGCATATATACAATATGATTTCTTTTTTCTTTTTTGGGGGGGTGGGTGGGATGGGTACTGAGGATTGAACTCAGGGGCACTTGACCACCGAGCCACATCCCCAGCCCTATTTTGTATTTTATTTGGAGATAGGGTTTCACTGAGTTGCTTAGCACCTTACCTTTGTTGAGGCTGGCTTTGAACTCTTGATCCTCCTACCTCAGCCTCCTGAGCCACTGGGATTACAGACGTGTGCCACCATGCCTGGCTGATTTCATTTCTATAAAATTGAAGATGAGGCAAAACTAACACACTTTTAAGGATGCAAACACATGGTTAAAAACTATTTCAAAAAATATAGAGAATGACATACCCAAAATTGAGAGGGAAGGAAAGATTATTGGGAGTGTGGGGGTTAGAGAGGCACCCTCATTACCGTTAGTACCTTCAGTACCCATTATTGCCTATGGGAGACCTAACGTAATCATCACACTATGTTCTTATACTGAACTTCGTGTGAATGGGTGTCCATATATTGTTATTCTCTATATTTCATAAATTTATGTTATTCAAACTTACTACAAACTATCTGTAAAACTAAACAAAATATTTTATGATATCTCTGCAAAGAAGCTCAGGCTTAGGCTGGTTCCAAGTTAATTCTTTAGTGGCACAATGACATCATCAAGGATCCTTTCCATTCTTCTGCTTGTTCTGCAATCCTTAATGTTTCTACATGTTCATCCTCCTGCTCACAAGATGAATACAGAATCTCCAGGTGTTACATGAAGATAGGAATACATCCAACAAAGGAGGATCTCCATTCATGCATTTGTTTTTCTAGTGAGACATCCCTCCTACAGCTGCCCTCCAGAAGACTTCCTTCAAACTTCATTGGCCAGTGGGGTACACATCCATATACCTAAACCAGTCATGGGGAGGGACATGGATCATCATGACTAATTTAGATCAGTGATTTTCAAAGTTTAGTCAATATATCATCAGTGTAAGTATTGTCTCAAAATGTCATAAAAAATGCCCCAACCCAGATGTATTGAATCAGATATTCTGGGGATGGAGGTTCAGCAAACTGTGGTTTAACAGACCCTCCTGACGCACGTGCTTAAGTTTGAAAATCCTGCCTTAAGTTTAGACCAATTCTGATGGGACCTCATAGGCTAAAGACATGATCACCTTTCTGAGAACAATGTGTAAAGTGAACACCCAAACAAATTGGGACTCTGACAGCAAGAAAAATGTCTGTGATAGTCCCTCTGAAGAACTCTTCAGGGGATCAAGAAGGCTTAGTGTCTTCCCAGAAAGTAAGATGTGACTCAGTGCAGCAACTTGTGAGAGTTTCATAAGATCAGAAAGGGCTTTTCAAAAAATTGGAAATAAAATGAGGAAAAAAAGAGAGTCACTACAGTTTCTTTAGCCCAAAGCCACTTAACTGATTAGGATTCATTTGTTGCAGATGAAGTTAAAATTTAATTTTCTCAAAAACCAATCTAGTAAATATGAAAACCCCCAACTACTTCAGCTTCAATTACAAATATGCCTAAAGGAGAACAGTAATTTTAAAGTACCTCAATGTGAAAAAGCAACTAATTCCCTTGAAGTTATTTTTCATATTTGGATTAATTGGACTCAATATTTCCAACATCATAGTTCCTCTGAATACCTAAATTATGATCACTTCTCAAATGCAAATTTTTTAAGTTTATCTTTTCCCATATATTTTTATAACAATAATATCTGGGATCATATTTTTAACTACTGCTCTGGGGTTTTTCAAGGTAAACAAGAAATGAATGCCAAAGGATGGTAAATAAAGAAGTTAAAGACAAGTAACAGATTAGGGAGAATATTTGCAACATGTAGAATAGAAAAAGGTTACATTCATAATATAAAAAGAGCTTTTACCAATAAAAAAGAAAAAGAAACCAATTAAATAAAACAATAATCAAAAGTCAGTCATTCACTCATTCGATTAATTTTTTTTAATTCAGTATCATTTGCATTTTGGCTCTAGCCTTCTTAGTGGTATGACCTGAAACAGTTTGTTTAACCTCAATGACTCAGTTTTCCTACCAGCCATAAGCAGATAATACTATTATATGGGGTCTTTGGAAGTATCAAAAGAGTAAATATATGTAAAGCACAAGAAAGCTCACAAAATACTAGCTATTATATTATTATCTTACACATTAGGAGACAGGTACTCTATACAAGGCACTAACAATCTCAAAAGAAGAAAAATAAATGTCAAAAATACTAAAAGATGCACTAACAATCCTCAAAAGAGGAAAAATAAATGTCAAAAGTACGAAAAGATGCATTAACAATCCTCAAAAGAAAAAAAATAAATGTCAAAAGTACTAAAAGATGATTACTTTCAGAGATATGGACAGATTTATAGGTTTTTAAAAATTCTCATTTTTGTCAGTATACATTGAGGACAAAGATTGTGGAACAGAAGGGTAGTATCAACTTGCAAAGCACACACCATTTGATAGGGAGATTCCAATACTATAAACTTACCCAAATGTACTCACAAAAGCATGAAAATTTCATTACTATATTTTTATAATTGAAAAAAATTGGAAATATCCTAAATATCCACATAAAAGAAATCTGGTAGAACATTTAAAAGAATAAGATAGGTGAGTCCATAATGATGTGAAGACTTCTTTAAGATACAATAAAAGTTTTTCAAAAGAGTATAATATGATCCTTTTGTGACCATCAACAGGATTTACATATGTACTGCATATGCATGAAAACTTTCTGGAAGAATAACTGATCACTTTGGGAATAAGAACTAGAAATCATGGATGGAAGAAAGGAAGTTTTATTTTAATTTTTCCTTTTTATACTATAGAAATTTTTCTATGGGTAAGTATTCTTTTTCATGTGGGAGATTGTGGATTGTCTTTTTTCCCTTCTTTGTTACTTTTTTTCAGTACTTTTTTAAAAACCTAATTTAAAAAAAAGAATATTATTTCACAGTTTCTGAAGGTCAGAAATCCAAGAGCATAAGCTGGGGATGTAACCCAGTAGTACAGAATTTTCCTAGTATGCCTGAGGTCCTGAGTTCATACCCAGCATCTATCTCTCTCTCTCTCTCTCTCTCTCTCTCTCTCTCTCTCTCTCTCACACACACACACACACACACACACACACACACACACACACACACACACAGAGAAGGAGGGGTTAGGGCTACAGG
This sequence comes from Ictidomys tridecemlineatus, assembly GCF_052094955.1. Classification (NCBI taxonomy): domain Eukaryota; kingdom Metazoa; phylum Chordata; class Mammalia; order Rodentia; family Sciuridae; genus Ictidomys; species Ictidomys tridecemlineatus. Next base: position 62,977,694 of record NC_135485.1, read on the forward strand.
ATCCATCTGTATGTGCACTCATGATTCTGTCAGCCAGAGGACTCAGTTCTTTACTATATGTGTTAGAAAGTTTTGTTTCTGAGACCAAACTACCTCTAAGACGAGGAAAAGTTTATTTTGGCTCACAGTTTTAGAGGTTCAATCCATGGTTGGCTGAGTCCATTGCTTTGGACCCAAGATGAGGCAGAATATCATAGCACAAGAGAAGAGAGGAATGCTGCTCACCTCACAGTAGTGAGGAACAGAGAGAGGGGGAGAAGAGCTCAGGCAGATGAGCCCTTCCAAGTCATGCCCATTGACCCACCTCCTGTAGCCATGCCCACATGCCTATAGAACCAGTTAGTCTATTCAAACTAGGATGTGCTAATTAAGTTTATTATACTTTGGATATGAGGTGTCTCACAAAAGCTCATTGCATTGAGACAATGCAAGAGCATTCAGAAGTGAAATGATTTGAGTGTGAGAGTTGTGACCTAATTAATGGATTAACCCACTGATATGGATGAACAGGATGATAACTACAGGCAGGTAGTGTGTGGCTGGAAGAGGGATGTCACTGGGAATATGCCTTTGGGGTTTAATTTTGTCCATAGTGAGCATAACTCTTTTTCTCTCTGCTTCCTGTTGCCATGACCTAAGCTGTTTTCCTCTTCCATATCCTTCTACCTTGATGTTCTGCCTCACCTCAGGCCCAGAGCTGTAGAATCAATCATCTATGGACTGAGACCTTTGAAACCTCTATAATTATTCTTATCAGATATTTTGGTCACAGCAACAAAAAAGCTGAATAAAACAGGTTATAGCTCTCACAGTCTATAATCATTTTACCTCTGAATATTCTCACATTAACACAGGAGCTTTTGGGGACACCTCATATCCAAACTCACATAACACTATGTGAGTCTTTTCATAGTTCTTCTCACAGTGTGTATGACAGTTGAATTCCCCTACAGCAACTGATCCAAGAGAAAGAGCAAAAAACTAAGATGTCAAAGTGCCTGGACTTTGAAATTATAGACCATCACTTCTATTTTATTTCCACTCACTAAAAATAAATCAGCTACAGGTATTTGAAGGGAAATTAGGCTCCTCTTCTTAAGGGGAGTAGTATCAAAAAAGTTGTAGACATTTAAAAAAACACAACAGAAAGGGAACGTTTAAGAGCCAAATGTAGAAGAAAAGGAAGTGGGAACCAGTGTATAGAAATGGGTAAGTGGAAAGAATTAGGACCACTGTGGTTTATCTCCTGACATACAACAAGTATTTCCTAAGTGTTTGTTAGATAGTGCATTAAATTAATGCAGGAATGACAACTTTTCTGAGACTATTTTCAAGTATTTAGTTAAGGGAAGGGCAGTTTCCATGTTTCAAGGCTCTCCCTCAGGGTCAAATAGGATAATGGGCTCCAGAACTCTTTGTAAAGTTAACAAAATATGCCAAATAAAGATTGGAGGTGAGCATGACCTGGGAAAGACAACAGGGTTCTGGCATTGTAGAGTCCTTCTCCATAGGAATCTACCTGGCTGATTCCTAGGACCTGGGGCAGCACTCTGATCTTAGCTCTCTCTCCCAGCCCCAGTCCAGATTTCTTGCAATGTCTTACCTCCAAAAACATAATACATTTTATTTTATGGAACAACTTGGAGTTTGCTCCAGTATTTTCCATCTCAGCAAATAACAACCCCAATGCTCAGGCCAAAAGCTTGGAGCCAATCTCCACATCTCTCTCTTTCACCCCTCGTGTGATCAGCAAATTCTTCTAACTATATCCAGAATCAAGATGCATGTAATCACCTCTATCACTCCCACACTGTACAAGCATCTCCACACTCCCCACCAATCATGACATACCAACATAATTTCTCTCTAAATAGAAATCTTTTTTCAACAAGCCATTTGACTGAACCTAACATTCAATTCTGGATATCATTTCTTACCTGTTCTACAGGATGGATGTTGAATGTCCTCAAAAGATCCATTTGTTAAAGGCTTGGTCTCCAGGAGAGTGCTATTGGAAAGTTGGGAAACCTTCCCACTGGCCTCTAGACAGACCCCAGCCTCCTCTTCTTTTTGTTTTTTTTTTTAATTCTTATTTTCTTTTTTTATTTCTGGCCAGCATACACCCACTACAGGTCAAAATCAACAGGTATGCCCAATTGTGGACTGGAACTTCTAAAACTGTGAGTCGAAATAAACGTTTTCTCTTTATAAGTTAATTATCTCAGATATTTCCTAACAGTAATAGAAAGCTCAATATATGATACTCTGTCATCAGCAACACTTTGTAACATTTTCCAGGTTTTGTAATCTCATATTACAGAATAACTAAGCATGATACATACCTACTGGCAATGCAACAAGTGGCAACATGACTAGTCTATTAACATCATTTGTCTTCTGCCTCACAAGGCCCAGGTCTGGCTAAGGCCCACTATGGCATAACATGTGGCATCTGGAACAACTAAGCTGTGTGTGACAGTAAGGGGAGATAATGCCAAATACTGGGGTTTGTAGAGCAGAAAAAGAGAGTATACATAGTTCTCTATGATTTTATACCATGGAATTAACCAATTCTTGAACTGTAGATATATCAGATAATAAATTCTTATTACTTGAGCCAGTATCTGTTGGTTTTTCTAAAAACATCCTTATTAATACATCAGCTGTAACTAGAAACAAGGGTGGCAATTTAAACTTTTTTAGAAAATACAATAGGTCAGTTAAAAAGAAAACTATAAAATTATTTCAGAAACACAAGAGAAGAAAATATATGACACTATCAAAATGAGGTAAGATAGTCATTAACATTAGATTTAAAGTTTCTGATGAAAGAAAGAAAGAAAGAAAGAAAGAAAGAAAGAAAGAAAGAAAGAAAGAAAGAAAGAAAGAAAGAAAGAAAGAAAGAAAGAAAGAAGATGAAAAAGTATACCACCTATGTAAAGAGAAAAACCTTTTCCTGAAACTAATCCCTGAGTCACCACTTGGTGACAAGCCAAGCAGGAGAACCATCCAACCTACATCAGACTAGAATATAAAAACAAAACCAAAGAACAAATCTTTTTTTGTGTTAAGCCACTGAGATTTTTCAGGCTTATCTGTTCCACAGAATAGCATAGCCCTACCTAACTACTACAGTTGCCATCAGGGACTTATACTTTGCTTAGATTCTGGAATCAAAATGACATTCAGGAAAGACAGATAATTGAGATGTAATTCCTTCAATTTGAACACATACTTCCTTTTATATAACTGCCCTTAGTCTTTCTCCCAAACACACACAGAAACACAAGCCTTTGGGAGCTTTTATTGAGTCCACAGGCATCCTATCTAATAGATCTCCTTTCCTACTAAAGTCTTGTTCACATCAATTCTATTTCTTTTTTTCCTCTGTAGTACGTAAGAAGATGAAAAGAGAGAAAGAAGACAATGATAAGTTTAAAACACAAATTTTGAAAATGGTTTTTAAAAAGAGCTCACTAGAAGGTTTTATATGTATTGGGAAAGTGTCCTGTTTTCAGTATTAAAAATCACATCATATAATCATATCATTTTAAGTGTTCTGGTAAGGACTCAATAGTCCATTGATAATAAAAAATAGGCCGAATCAAAAACATTTGAGATCTCCAAATGAGCACTGTTTTAGTTAGATAAATTCTAGTCACCTACATTATATAAATACATAAAGTGTGACAGAGTGAAAAACTAGGCAAAAGGGTTAAACACTTGGATTTTACCATTTCAGGTGCCATTGTGTAGATTTTCCTACATGTGTTCCTACCAATGCATGGGCTGATGTAAGTTTACTTGAGCTGCTCTAGCTTTCAACCTGGAGATACTTAGCACTGAATTATTCTTCCTCTGTGACTACTTAGGGACAGAGTTGCTGGATCCCCAACATAGCCTGAGTTCCTTTAATTGCCACGCACGCCCAGGATTCTATATTCCAAAATGATCACTAATTTCCTCTCCTCATTAAGTTCTCAGCATTAGATTCCTGTTTGGGGTTTATTGGAATTTTTCTTTGGTCCATCTCTCAAGCTATTTTTCCTAAAATTATTCTTATAAGTCCTCCTTCTTCCTCCCCTCAAAAAACCTCTGGATCCTAAAGTTGGAGATTATGACCAAGTACATTTAATATTATTGAATATTTATCACAATATTTATCAACAATAAATATGTAAAAACAAATACATGGTGTTTTGTCATTTAGAAATCAACTAAAAATGATTTGTAAAATTAAACATTTTTAAAGGTCGAAGCCCACAAGTATGAAGTCAAAGCCTTAGGTTTAAAGGACATTCTAGAGAGAATGATCAGCCTATATGCTAAATGGTTATCCTAGGGAATCTTTAAATCCTCAGAACCACACTTTAAGTAGGTAGTATTATTAGCCCACTCGGTAAATGAGTAACTAAAAACCTAAAGAAGATAGGTTACTTGACCAGCATTCAGTCTAGGAAGTGGCAGAGTTGCTGCTATCTACCACTACATGATTTAAGCAGTCAAACATTCCAAGGTATAATGGGTTTTAATAAGTCAATGTATTAGCATGTGTATGATGGTAGTGAGTGGGCAAAGGGAGTCTAGTCAGGAAGGTATTACCCATCAATCCAAAGATGGGAAGCTACCATACAAAAGCAGAACCTAAGGTTAACTCTTTCATCAGAAAAATCAAAGACAAATGTAAATTGCATAATCTTAGTGTTAGCCAAAAATTTAAGCAAGCTAATCTTAGAACTGAGGATACACATAAGAGAATCCCACTTATATGATGCCTAGACTACTAGGACTGGGTTTGGGGAAGAGGGTTGGAAGTAAAGTCACGCCAGCTGCTGACGATCTCCTCAGTGCTGAACAGATCCAGCCCCACTTCTCAATCCCACAGTCTCCCTCCAGAAGCAGAGCTAAATCAATCCCCCTTTGGAACGTTCTTTATTGTTTTAAATCTAAACTGTGGTGTGTTCACACTAAGGGGAAAGATAAGAATCCTTATATAGGTTTTTTAAAAGGTAAGATTAAACTGAAATATTCTATTTGATCCAAAATAAACATGCTCACACAGTCATTTATGTAAGCAACTTTTGGCATTATCAACAAGATTGAATATCAATTTTTAAACCATGTGTTGAATAAGAGCACCCTCATCAGGTCAGTTAATTTACTGAGTTATGTGAATATTTCTAAACTATTATCTGGCTTCCAAAATAAGAAAGTTGTACAATAATAAAAAATTTGCAGAAACATATCCCCAAATTGTCCCCAAAGTCCCCAATGTCATATTACCAAAATTATCATTTAATAAAGACAATTCTGGGCAGTTGTATAGGTGAAGAACATAGTAAAACAAAGCCAAAATGTTTTAGTTCAAGCTCTACCACTGTGTAACCTTGAGCAAGTCAATGAAACTCTCTTAGCTTCTATTTATTCATCTCTAGATAGATATAAGCTCACCTAAGTCGATAACTTCACCTATGTCTGCCTCACTAGATAAAATCATTTCAAAGTGCCTTAAAGTAAAATATAAAGCAACTATCAGGTATTATCATATTATCTTTATCGAAAAAATATAACATAAAAAATCATTTTGCTCAGATCATGAAGGTGTATTATTTCCTTTTGATAGGTACCCACATTTTTTAAATTAACTGAAATATTTAATTATAAAATAGAGAACAAGAGCTTTCCAGAGAATCTTTGCTACATATAAAGATGTGTAGATTATCACGTATTAGATAATCTACCTTTTAGCTGATAGCTTTCCATCACTGTGACAAAATATTTGAGATTGACACTTAATTTGGCTCATGGTTTCAGAGGTTTCAGTCCATGGTCCGTTCACCCAACAGCTTTGGGCCTGTGGCAAGGCAGTATATCATAGCAGGAGCACATGATAAAGGAAACCCATTCATTTCACAGCATCTAGTAAGCAAAAAAAGAGTGAGAGAAAGGGGTCAGTGTTCACTATCCCCTTTCAGGGCATGTCCCCAGTGACATAACTTTCTCCTGCTAGGCACCATCTCTTAAAGGTTCCTGCACCTTCCAGTAGCACCATAGACTGGAGATCAAGTCTTTAACACATGGTCCTTCAGAGGACACTTATCCAAACCATTACAAACTCCTTGTCAAGGCTTTGACCTATGTATATTAGAAGTCATGAGCAACAAAGATACATTAAGTACCACAGGTAGGACACTGCGCTACATATTCAAAGGGAGTCCAGTGAAACACTGTATTTACATTTACCCTTAGATCCTAGGCAGTACCTCAAAAGGTCACCTATGTACACAGGTTTCCTTACACCTCTTATGTCAGAGAAAGATCTCAAAGGATACATCCTGTTAATAATGGTTATCCATAGAAAGTGTGGTTAAGGTAGAATCCCCACGTCTGAATTGTTTGAAAGTTTTAAATAATAAATACATGGTATTTTGTCATGATTTGTAGAAGTTAGCAGCCTTTTTTTACAGACTGAAACCAGAATTATAAAATCAAAGCCTTAATATCAAAGGATAATGATGCCTGGCCTAACGAAAGTCTTCAAAGTCCTTTGTTTGCATTTGACCTATAAAAACTTTCAAAAACTATTTACCTTATTGCATAGTTTTAAATGAAACATCTATACTTTTTCACCTGGAGAGCACTTGCTTAGCATGGGTGAGATCCTAGGTTCAATTATCAGCACTGTAGAAAAACAAGAGTTAATTACTAAATTTTTCTTCATATACATAAATAGTGTAAAAGGATATAATTTTAGTACGTGAAAAATATTGACATTTTAATATATTGTACATTTGAATTAAAATACAGTAGCAATCTGACAACTTTAATCATTCATTACAGAACAAACTCTTCTTTAAAAGTTAAAAATTCTTCATCATTCATTTTCTCCTGTAGCTCTGATTGAATCAGGGGTAAGTACAAGAAACAGAAACCACTCACGGCATTTTTAAGCAGAAAAAGATTTGATATGATAATTGAATTCTTACAAAAAAAACACCAGGCCTTCAGATTTAGCATTAGATTGTTTATGTGGGTTTTAAAAATTTAAACATTCAATACTACAGACTTTTCTTTTAGAACTGCTTTCATTGTGTCCCAGAAATTTTGGTATGTTGCATCACCATTCTTGTTTTATTTCAGGATTTTTTAAGACGTCTCCTCTCATTTCTTCTAGGTATACTCTGATACAATACTCTGATGATCCATTTGTCATTAACAGAATATTGTTCAATTTCCAAATGTTTATGTGGTTTCTGTAGTTCTTGATGTGGATTCTAATATCATATCATTATCATCTGATAAAAACAAGGGATTATATCAATATTTTTATATTCACTAAAACTTCTTTGGTAATCTAAAATATGGTCTCTTTTGGTAAATATTCCTTGAGCTACTTAGAAGAAAGTGCGTTTTACTCAGCTTTTTCACTGCTGTGACTAAAAGACCTGACAAGAAAAATTTTAGAGAAGGAAAAGTTAATTTGGGGGCTCATGGTTTCAAGTCTCAATCTATAAACAGCTCCATTCCTTGGGGCTTGAGGTGAGATAAAACATTATGTCAGAAGAGTGTGGCAGATGGAAATGGCTCACATAATCAGGCAACAAAGGGAGAGACTCCACTTGCCAGATACAAAATATATACCCCCAAACCATGCCCCCAATGCCCACCTCCTTTAACCACTTTCAAGTGTCACTCAATTAATCCAAACAGGTAATTAATTCACTAATTGAGCTAATGCTCTTATAACCCAATCATTTCTCCTCCAAACCTTGCATTGTCTCACACATGAGCTTTTGGGGGACACCTCAAAGCCAAACCATAACTTTCCACCTCTGGCCCACAAATGCTCATAATCATCTCACAATACAAAATATATTTAGTACATTTCCAATAGTCCCTATAATCTCAACAGTTCCAGGATTGCCCAAAAGTTCAAGTCCAAAATCTCTTATGAGGCTCAAGGCAAGCTCACATCATGAGTTCCTATAAAAATCAGAAGCTATCTACAAGTATCCAATATATAAGGATATGGAATAAACATTTTCATTTACAAAAATAGGAGCACAGAAAGAAGGGACAGGACCAAAGCAAGAATGAAATCCAGCTGGGTAAACAAGTCCTGTAGCTCTGTGTCTGGCATCTGGACATATGGCATCATGATATTCTCTCCAAAGGACTTGTGTAGCTCTGGTCCTGTGGCCTTGTAGGTTGCAGCCCAAGCAGCCTTTCTGTTGGCTCTCTGCTCAACTCCTACAGCTTTCCTAGGATGATGTTCCAGATTACAGGTATTTCTTAATCTTGGGGGTCCCCATTGCAGCTTCAACTTCCTCCTCATATCTTCATACTTTTCCCTCTCTGGAATCCCTGCAAGGACTCTGATCTTGCTGCACTTTGCCTGGCATCCCAGGTCTTCCTTTGAAATCTTGGTGGAAGCCTCCATGACCCCCTAACTCCTGCATCCTGCATTCCTGCAGAACAAGCACCACACGGTTGATGCCAAGGTCTGCCATGTTCTTGAGTAGTAGCCAAGCCTCCAGGTACCCTGAATTCAGTAGTCTCTGAGTTCCTGGGTAGCTGAGCATATTGAAAACTTCCTAGGCCCTCTTATGCAAAAAGAGTACCTCATTGGTCTCTTCTCAAGAAAATTTTTACTTTTACTTCCTTGAGTCTGAGATGGATATGATCATGCCAATTCCTGAGATGCCCTCAAGCCACTTTCTTATTGTCTCTGGGCAAATACTTTAGCATTTCTTTAGTTGTAGTTGTCTTTAACAATTGCAACTTCCTTGGCCCTCATGTTCCTTCCACCTTTCAAGTATAAAGTTTTTCAAATTTTTCTGCTCTGCTTTCTGCTACTGAATATCACAATAAACTGGCTAAAAGCAGCCAGCAATATCCATGCCACTACCTGAATACTATGCTGTCTAGAAACTTCTCCTACCAGATTAAGAAGTCTGTCACCTTTAAAATTAGCCTCACAGAAAGTCTCAGGACAAGGATAAAAATGCAGACAATTTTTCAGCCAGAACATAACATAAATGGCCTCTACTCCAAATTCCAATGGAGTCCTCCTCTGAACCCTCAAGAGCACAGTCTGTATTGTGCACAGACCTGTTGGCATTCTGGCCTTCTGAGCTCCGGACCAGAATCAGCCATTAAGCTCCACTTATAGAAAAACAAAATCATTTCCTGCTTACACTGCTAAGCATCTCAAAATTCCTCCCACCAACTCCAAAAAGCTCAAAAAACTTCAGAACCACATGGTCAGGTTAGTTATACCAATGACCCTACTCCCAATACTAATTTTTGTTCTAGTCAGCTTTTCACTGCTGTGACTAAAAGAACTGACAAGAATAATTTTAGAGGAGAAAAAGTTAATTTGGGGGCTCAGGGTTTCTGTTAAAAGTTAATTTGGGGGCTCAATTTATAGACAACAGGCTCTCTATTCCTCAAGCCTCAAAATGAAGCAGAACATCATGATTAAAGAATATGGTAGAGGGAAGTAGCTCACACAATGATCAGGCAGCAGAGAGAAAGAGACTCCACTTGCAGATACAAAATATACACCCCAAAGCCATGTCCCCAATGCCCACCTCCTCCAGCCACACCCTGCCTTCTTTTAATTGCCATTCAATTACTCCCATCAAGTGATTTTGTTTGTTTTAGTTTGTTCTCTTTTATTTATTTATTTGTATATGACAGTAGAATGCATTATAATTCTTATTACATATATAGAGCACAATTTTTCATATCTCTGGTAGTATACAGTGTATTCACACCAATTCATGTCTTCATATATGAACTTTGTACAATAATGATCATCGCATTTCACCATCATTAATAACCCCATTCCTCTTCCCTTCCCCTCCAACCTCTCTGCCCTATCTAGAGTTCATCTATTCCTCCCATGCTCCCCCTCCCTATCCCACTATGAATCATCCTCCTTATATCAAAGAAAACATTCGGCATTTGGTGTTTTGGGATTGGCTAACTTCACCTAGCATTATCTTCTCTAATTCCATCCATTTACCTGCAGATGCTATGATTTTATTCTCTTTTATTGCGGAGTAATATTCCATTGTGTATATATGCCACACTTTTTTATCCATTCATCTATTGAAGGGCATCTAGGTTGATTCCACAGTTTAGCTATTGTGAATTGTGCTGCTATAAAAATAGATGTGTTCTTTATATACCCTAGTGATTAATGCTCTACCTGATGTGTGAGGAGTAAATATTTGCTCCCAAGATTTAGGCTCTCTATTCACCTCACAGATTGTTTCTTTTGCTGAGAAGAAGCTTTTTAGTTTTAGTCTATCCCATTTATTGATTTTTGATTTTAATTCTTGCACCACAAGAGTCTTATTAAGGAAGTTGGGGCCTAATCCCACATGATGGAGATTAGGGCCTACTTTTTCTTCTATTAGACACAGGGTCTCTGGTTGTATTTCTAAGACCTTGATCCATTTTGAGTTGAGTTTTGTGCATGATGAGAGAGAGGGGTTTAATTTCATTCTGTTGCATATTCTGTTGCATATTCCAGCACCATTTGTTGAAGAGGCTATCTTTCCTCCAATGCATATTCTTGGCAACTTTGTCTAATATAAGATAATTGTAGTTTTGTGGGTTAGACTCTGTGTCCTTTTCCTATACCATTGGTCTATCAGTCTATTTTGGTACCAGTAGCATGCTGTTTTTGTTACTATTGCTCTATAGTATAGTTTAAGATCTGGTATAGTGATGCCACCTGCTTCACTCTTTCTGCTAAGAATTGCTTTAGCTATTCTGGGTCTCTTATTTTTCCAGATGAATTTCATGACTGCTTTTCCTATTTCTACAAGGAATGCCCTGGGGATTTTGACCAGAATTGCATGAAATATGTATAGTGCTTTTGGTAGAATGGTCATTTTAATAATACTAATTCTGCCTATCTAAGAGCAAGGTAGATCTTTCCATCTTCTAAGGTCTTCTTTGATTTCTTTCTTTAGTGTTCTGTAATTCTCAGTGTATAGATCTTTCACCTCTTTCATTAAGTTGATTCCCAAGTTTTTGTTGTTGTTGTTGTTGTTGTTTTGAGGCTATTGTAAATAGGGTAGTTTTCCTCATTTCCATCTCAGAGGATTTGTCACTGATATACAGAAATGCCTTTGATTTATGGGTGTTGATTTTATATCCTGCTACTTTGCTGAATTCATTTACTAGTTCTAGAAGTTTTCTGGTGGACCTTTTAGGGTCTTCTAGAAATAGAAACATATCATCAGAAAATAGTGCCAATTTGAGTTCTTCTTTTCCTATATGTATCCCTTTAATTTCTTTTGATTGTCTAATTGCTCTGGTCAGTGTTTCAAGAACTATGTTAAATAGAAGTGGTGAGAGAGGCCATCCCTGCCTTGTTCCCACTTTTAGAGGGAATGCCTTCAGTTTTTCTCCATTTAGAATGAGGTTGGCCTGGGGCCTAGCGTAGATATCCTTTATGATGTTGAGATATGTTCTTGTTATCCCTAATTTTTCTAGTGTTTTGAACATAAAGGGATGCTGTATTTTGTCAAATGCTTTTTCTGCATCTATTGAGATGATCATATGATTTTTATCTTTAAGACTTATTGATATGATAGACTACATTTATTGATCTGTATGTTGAACCAACCTTGCATCCCTGGGATGAATCCCACTTGATCATAGTACACAGTCTTTTTGATATGGTATTGTATTCTATTTACCAGGATTTTATTGAGAATGTTTGCATCTATGTTCATTAGAGATATTGGTCACAAGTTTTCTTTTTTTGATGTGTCTTTGCCTGGTTTTGGAATCAGGGTGATATTGTCCTCATAGAATGAGTTTGGAAGTTCTGCCTCTTTTTCTATTTCCTGAAATAAATTGAAGAGTATTGGCATTAGTTCTTCTTTAAAGGTCTTGTGAACTCAGCTGTGTATCCATCCAGTCCTGGGCTTTTCTTGGGTGGTAGACTTTTGATGGAGTCTGCTATTTGTCACTTGAAATTGATCTGTTTAAATTGTGCATATCATCCTGATTCAATTTTGGCAAATTATATGACTCTAGAAATTTGTCAATGCCTTCAATATTTTCTATTTTATTGGAGTACAAGTTTTCAAAATAATTTCTAATTATCTTCTGTATTTCTGTAGTTTCTCTTGTGTTATTTCCTTTTTTATCATGTATGTTAGTGATTTGAGTTTTCTATCTCCTTCTCTTCATTAGCATGGCTAAGGGTCTGTCAATTTTATTTATTTGTTTTCAAAGAACCAAATTTTTGTTCTGTCAATTTTTTCAATTGTTTCTTTTGTTTCAGTTTCATTGATTTCAGCTCTGATTTTAATTATTTCTTGTCTTCTGCTGCTTTTGGTGTTTATTTGTTCTTCTTTTTCTAGGACTTTGAGATTTAGTGTTAAGTCATTTATTTGTTAAATTTTTCTTCTTTTAATAAAACAAACTCCATGCAATGAACCTTCCTCTTAAACTGCTTTCATAGTGTCCCAGAGATTTTGATATGTTGTATCTGTGTTCTCATTCTCCTCTAAAAATTTTTAATCTCCTCTTTGATGTCTTCTGTAGCCCATTGATCATTCAGTAGCATATTATTAGTCTCAGATGTTAGAGTGGATTTTATTTCTTATTTTATCATTGATTGCTAATTTCATTCCATTATGATCTGGTAGAATGCAGGGTAGTATCTCTACTTTTTTATATTTGCTAAGAGTTGCTTTGTGGCATAGTATATGGTCTATTCTAGAGAAGGATCCATGTGCTGCTGAGAAGAAAGTATATTCTCTCATTGAAGGATGGAATATTCTATATATGTCAGTTAAGTCTAAGTTATTGGTTGTATTATTGAGTTCTATAGTTTCTTTGTTCAGCTTTTGTTTGGAAGATCTATCTAGTGATGAAAGAGGTGTGTTAAAATCACCCAAAATTACTGTGTTGTGGTCAATTTGACTCTAGAACTTGAGAAGAGTTTGTTTGATGAACATAGATGCTCCATTGTTTGGGGCATATATATTTATAATTTTTGAGTCTTGTTGGTGTATGGTTCCCTTGAGCAGTATGTAGTGTCCTTCTTTATCCTTTTTGATTGACTTTAGTTTAAAGTCTACTTTATTTGATATGAGGATGGAAACCCCTGCTTGCTTATGCAGTCCATGTGAGTGGTATGATTTTTCCCAACCCTTCACCTTCAGTCTGTGAATATCTTTTTATATGAGATTCTGAGGATGTTCTGTAGTGCACACTTTCTAGTTATAAATTCTTTTAACTTTTGTTTATCATGGAGGGTTTTTTATTTCATCCTCAAATCTAAAACTTAGTTGTTCTGAATATAAGATTCTTGGTTGGCATTCATTTTCTTTCAGAGCTTGGTAAATGTTGTTCCACGATCTCCTAGCTTTGACGGTCTGGGTTGGAAAATCTGCTGAGATACGAATTGATCTCCCCTTATGTGTGATCTGATTCCTCTCTCTCTTGGAGCTTTTAAGATTCTATCCTTATTCTGTATGCTAGGCATTTTTTATATAATGCTCTTTGGTGTAGATCTGTTGTAATTTTGTACATTTGGTGTCCTGTAAGCCTCTTGTATTTAGTTTTCCAATCTGTTCTTCATGCTTGGGAAATTTTCTGCTATTATCTCATTGAAGAGATTGTGCATTCATTTGGTTTGAAACTCTGTGTCTTCCTCTATCCCAATAACTCTTAGATTTGGTCTTTTGATGCTGTCCCATAATTATTGGATGTTCTGTTCATGGTTTCTTACTATCTTCACTGTGTGATCAACCTTATTTTCCAGATTGTATACTTAGACTTCATTATCTGATGTTCTTTTTTCCAAGTGATCTAGTCTGTTGGCTATGCTTTCTATTGAGTTTTTTATTTGATTGATTGTATCCTTCATGTTAAGAATTTCTGACTATTTTTTTCAGAGTCTCTGTCTCTCTCTTAAAGTAATCTTCTGCTACTTGTATTTGCTCTCTTATCTTATTGTTGGAGTGATCAATTTTTGCCTGTATTTACTCATTTAGGTCATTCTTCAATTCAGAGATCATTTTAATTATGAACCTTCTGAACTCCTCTGACATTTCATCAACTTTGCTCTTCATGGATTCTGTTATTATAGTGTCCTGGTTTGTTTGGGGCACTTTCTTCCCTTGTTTTTTAAAGTTGTCTATGTGTCTACCTTTCTTGCAGTGTGGATCTGAGATATTACAGTTACTACCCTATATTCTTGTAGTACCCATGCAGATTGTCTGTACCTTACCTTGATGTTGGGCTTCCAGACCCTGCTGGTGTCCCTCAGTGAATGCTACTGCATCCTGGATCTGGGTCCTATGTAAATTGGATTGAGTGGATCTTGACTGCTGGGCCTGACCTCCTAGTCTGCTGTAGGAAGGCGCAGGCCTGGCAAGTGGCTAGGCTCTGGCAGGTGTCTGCCCTGCCAGGGGAGAGGTGGATTGGGCCTGCTGTGCACCTGGGCCCCACAGAGACTGGTGTGGGTGGATCTGGACCTCTGGGCTTGACCTCCCGAGGTAGTCTGCTGGTCAGAAGGGACTTAAGTTTGTTCTCTTAACGTTGTTCCAAAGTTTATGTACATTCTGAGCATGATCTTTTATTTTTAACCACTTATGATTGTTCATGTTCATATATGCTGTCTTCAAGGTCTGAAGCTCTGTTTTCTATGTAATCTAATCTGTTAGTTGAATTTTTATTTGATTTATTGAGTCTTTCATTTCTAGGAATTGTTTTTAATATTTTTAGTTGTAGATGGACACAATTACTTTATTTATTTATTTTTATGTGGTGTTGAGGATCGAACCAAGTGCCTTATATGTGCAAGGCAACTGCTCTGCCACTAAACTACAACCTCAGCCCCATTTCCAGGAATTCTTATTGGTTTCATTAGATAATATCCATTTCTTTATTGAAATGGACTTTCATATCTTGTATTTGCTCTTAATACATTCCTTATATCTTTTTTTAACTTGTTAATCATTTTAATCATCAATTTTTATAGTCTTTCTCTATAAAATTTTATCTCCTTCAGTGTCTGTGGGTTCTTTTATTGGTGGATTGTAAATTGGGTTGGTGGGAAGACCTGTTTACTTTTTTCCTCACATTTTCAGAGATGTTGGACTTGAACATCTGTTCAGATAAGATCCTCTTCCTCTTTTATGAGTGGTCCTTTGGTGACTAGTTCTCTATTTTGTAATGAGCCCCGTGCTGTCTACATATCTTAGCTTTAATACAAAGACTCAGTATAATTCACGTGTTAGTTTCAACCTTCAATCCTCTCAGTTTGACACTGTGGAACTGCTGATTTAATTCATTCTTGGAGAGTTCTTACAAAACTGTAGTCCCTCCAAGCCTCTGTCTTTGAGCTTCTCTGTTTTTGCTATAGGAGCAATGTCCATGAGTGGGATATCAGGGCCTCCAACTACTCTTATTTGTGGCCTGATTGTCAGTTTGGGGGGGGGTTGTTTCTCCAATTCTATGTATGAATATATCATTGAAGTTTGAGCAGGGTTAGTTTGTGCATGGAGCAAGATGCCTGCCTCTTGGATGGGTTGTGGGTATAGCTCAGGCATGGAGTTCCTACCTGTGAAGTCATAGTATTTTGGTAGATTACCAGCACCTTTCAGAAAAGGTGGAAATTTAAGATAACAGCAACAGCAGCAAACAATATACAGCATTAAAATAAATACCCAGTGCCTACTATGACATCAACAATATTAATTACTACAAAAAGAGAAATATGAGGTCAGCAATAGACAACAACAACACTTTTTTTTAAGTAACTGTGAACTAGATCTAGCCTTAAAGTAAACAACAGGCATCAACTATACAATACACAGTATAAATAACCACAACATAAACAGTAAGGACAGGAATTATATAAACTTAAATAATTCTAAAAGATTGTAAAATTATGAGTCATTAAAACAAAAGAAAATGCGCTAGGAAGACAAGAAAATTTAGAATATTCAAAATGTGAACAGAGATAAAGCAGAAGAGAGGTAGCAAGTAATTGCCACTTAAAAAGGAGAAAAATAGCCAGGTGTGGTGGCACATGCCCATAATCCCAGTGGCTTGGGAGGCTAAGACAGGAGGATCACAAGTTCAAAGCCAGCCTCAGCAAAAGCAAGGCACTAAGCAATTCAGTGAGACCCTGATTTTAAAGAAAAAATACAAAATAGGGCTGGGGATGTAGCTCAGTGATTGAGTGCCCCTGAGTTCAATCCTCACTTCCAAATATAAATAAGTGGATAGATAGATAGATAAAACAAATGGATTTTAAAAAGCTAAAAGTGGAAAGAAAGAAAGTAAAAAAAAATAAGAAATGAGGGGATTGTCTCCCCTGAGGAATTCAAAATTACCAAGGATGGATGTTCACTGTCTATGCCATATTGTTCTCTTCTTTCTGTTTCTTTGTGGGCTATATATTACTTCGACATCAAAAGCTGGGATTTGTTAACCCCCTCCTCTTTTTGTGTTGCCAGCTGTAGTGGCTTAGAACTGAAGCTAGATGAAACAGCTTTGATCTTCCTTTCACAACAGTATAAGGTAGGACAAATGGTAAGAACAATCAATTGGAATTTTGTCATGATAGACTAGATCAATACATTATTATGACAGGTCTGATGTAAATTGTAAATGGGAAGTTCTGGTGGCTGTGGTTTAGCACTGATCAGAACTTCAGAAACTTGTCAGGTGGTATATACTCCAGAGAAAAATATCAACATATCCTAGGGCTGGCAGATGCCAATCTCTACTGGGCATCTGGATCTCTGGGACATCCCAAGAATTCCACTTATAGGATGGAGTAACAAACCACACATAGGATACACACAATTAGCCACCCATGAGTGTGGCCTTCCCAGGTTTGGTCTCTGTTTTAATCAGCTTTTTTACTGCTGGAACTAAAGGACCTGACCAACCCAATTATAGAGGAGGAAGAGTTTATTTGAAGGCTCATAGTTTCAGAGGTCTTAATCCATAGAAGGCTGCCTCCCTTCGTGGTGGGAAAGGGAAGCAGCTCACATTACAGTGATCAAAAAACAGAGACTCCACTCTCCAGATACAAATATATACCCAAAGCCATGACCTAATTTCCATCTTCTTCAGTCACACCCTACCACTTCAGTTAAAACTCAGTTAATTCTTATCAGGGGATTAAATCACTGATTGGATTAAGACTCTTACAACCTGATCATTTCTCCTTTGAATCTTCTTGTATTGTCTCGCATGTGAAATCATGGTGATCTGTTTCATTTCTGGACCCTCTTCTGCTCCTCCTGTGAGCCACCAGGCTCACAGGAAAAGCAAGCTACATTCCCCTCTGTATCCCCAGTCTGAATTTCCCTGGGCACAATCCTCTCTGACCATTTTAATCACATTCCATGAAGGACCCAGGCCACATGATACATGCTTGCTGGGACAGTATGGCAATATTTGCTATTATCTCCCAGGTTCCTACAGCAGCAAGCTGCAGTGTGGCCTCTTAAAGATGTCTCCTGCCTCAGCTCTCCATTTTCCAATTGAGAAACATGGAGAACTTACAAATACAAGTTTGCTGTGTAGCTTCCAATTTAGCTAAATTCAGACTAGTTTTCTGTTCAACAAATTTTCCTATAGTGTTTCTATCTCCCTGTTGTATTGTACCTCTTTCTGTGGTGAACTAATGCTGCTGCCAGTTCACCAGCTTGGCACCAATGTACTCTGTTCAAAACACTTAAGTTTCTGGGTCTCTATGACTCTCTGATTGTCTGATATTGAATTTCAGTGAATTCTCTCTGTCACCCACCTGAAAAGCAGTATTTCTGTTTCTTGAATCCCAAGCTCAGAGCAACTAGAAAGTGAATTCTGACTTCTAATTTGCCATCTTTGATCTCTCCTCACCAAGTTATTTCTTACCAATAAGAATTATAAAGGGTCTGGGGTTGTGGCTCAGCAGTAGAGTGCTCGCCTAGCATGTGCAAGGCCCTGGGTTCGATCCTCAGCACCACATAATAAATAAATAAATAAATAAATAAATAAATAAATAAATAAATAAATAAAACAAAGGTACTGTGAACAGCTAAAAGGAAATAAATATTAAAAAAAAAAAGAATGAGACTCCAAGATGGCCGAGAATAGAGTGCATCACACCCTGTGTACCGCGCCACTGTGCAGGTGAATAACGAGTTAGAATGACAAAAAACTATCTTGTTAGGAATTTACAGCAAAATGGGTGTGCACCAAAACCTAGAGGAAGGATTTCCAGCACCGAGGTCCAGTAATTGAGTCTCAAACACGAGCCAACTGTGTGACCAGAGATCCGGGCTAACTGATCCGTGCGGCCTGCCCCACGGCTACAGATGGCGGAGCACCGCCAAGAAGCGGCCAGCAAGCAGAGAGAAACGTTGCTGCAGATTCTGTGGAATCCTGCCGGCTGAGCCCTCACTGAGCCCCGGGCTGAGTTCTGGATGTCAGACTGGGAAGGAAGCGGTACAGTTCTATCCCCCACAACGGAAACTCCACCAAAGAAACCAGCGGCCACCATCTTGGAGAGCTGAAGTAACCACCGCCACTCTCCGACAGATTACAACAATAAAACAGATGTGTGTTACTCAGCCCATCTCCCATACAGCGGGAAATTCGCATAAAATCTCTCCTAGGCTTTCCAGGGGAGGGATTATCAGAGCGAGACTGCATAAAGACTCGGGGAAAATTAGAGACACCTGACCTTCAACTCCCCCTCCCATCAGCAGTGAAAACGAAACCTGTATTGCCAGCACTGGGGGAGGGGCAAGCGGAAAAAATCAAAACAATAGAGTGTCGGGGTTCCCAATAGCCACCCTCCACACCCTACAAACGGCAGGCCCAGAGTACAGTTTGAACTGCCAAGAGGCATCACTCAGAGGAAATCTGGTCTAGCAGGAGAAACCAGGACTAGCAGGAGAAACTAGGGGTCTAGAGGCCAGGCCCTCATGACTGGGTGGCTGGAGACTGAATGCCTGCTGGCGACAGCCCTCCCACTGCCCGCGCAACAGGGCGGCTGGAGACCACCCGCCCACTGGCGACCGATCTTCGACTAGGCTGCTAGAGATCGCCTGCCCACCAGCGACAGCTGGCCCGTTGCCCCTGCGACTGGGCGGCTGGAGACTGAACGCACACTGGCTGCCCACGTGACTGGGCGGCTGGAGACCGCCCACCCGCCGGCAACCGACTGCGTGACTGGGCAGCTGAGATCGCCCACCCGCCGGCGACAGCTGGCCCACTGCCCATGAGAGTGGGCGGCTGAAGATCACATGCTCACCGGCGACCAATTGCCCACCGGCTGCCTGCATGACTAGGCGGCTGGAGACCACCCGCCCACCGGCGACTGGGAGCTGAAACCAACCAGAGACAGTCCAGTCCCACCCCCTCATTTGGACACCCCAGCAAGGAGCCTGGGGCCCACCATAGCAGAGAGGTGACGTCACTGGAGCTCGGCCATCAGAATTCCTTCCCAGCGGAATCCACTTTAGCAGGCATAGTCTACCAACTCAAAGGAGAGACAGCAGAGATATATAAAACCAAAACAAATCTATAGAAGAGAGCAGAAACACAGCAATCAAATAGAGTTGGAAAATAACGTGAACATCATGAAAAAAAAGGGAAAAAAGGATTACAAACAATGTATGACAGCTTAAATCTACAGGAGGACCTAGAAGCATCAGAAACATGAATAGGGAAAGAACTCAGGGCATACCTAACTCAGATGGAAAGGAACATTAGAGAAGACATGAGACAGCAAGTCCAAGCAATAAAAGTATATTTTGAAAAAAGAATTAAACAAACAAATTCAAATGGCTAAGAATGAGCTTTATCAGGAGATAGAGATCTTACCAAAAAAAATCAAACAGTAATCCTAGAAATGCAGGAAACTATAAACCAAATTAAAAACTCAAACGAGAATATTACAAATAGACTAGATCAAGTAGAAGTCAGAACATCAGATAATGAAGACAAAGTTTATCAACTTGAAAAGAATATAGTCAACACAGAAAAGATGCTTAAATCCCATGAGTAATCTACTCAAGAGATATGGTATGTCATAAAAAACGAATTTGAGAGTCATTAGGATACAAGAAGGCATAGAGATTCAAATGAAAGAAATGGACAACCTATTAAATTAAATAATTCTAGAAAACTTCCCAGAGATGAAAGATGAAATGGATTGCCAAATCCTGGAAGCCTACAGAACCCCAAACATTCAAAACCATAATAGACCAACTCCAAGACATATAATTATGAAGATAGCCAACATACAGAACAAGGAGAGAATATTAAAAGCTATGAGTGAAAGGAGGCAAATTACATTCAGGGGTAAACCAATTAGGTTAATGACTGATTGTTCATCACAGACTTTGAAAGCGAGAAGATCCTGGAACAATGTATTTCAAATGCTGAAAAATAATGGATTCCAACCAAGAATACTGTATCCAGAAAAATTAAGCTTCAGATTTGACAATAAAATTAAAATCTTTCACAATAAACAAAAGCTAAAAGAATTCAAAGCCAGAAAACCAGCACTGCAAAGCATTTTGAGCAAAATACTACAAGAAGAGGAATTGAAAAATAGTGCCCAAAACTAACAGCAGGAGGTATCTCAGTAAAGGGGGAGGAAAATAACCAAAAAGAAAAAACTAGCCAAACTAAAATAAATAAATAAATAAACATGACTGGAAGTACAAATCATATTTCAATTGTAACATTAAATGTTAATGGCCTAAACTCACCAATCAAGAGACATAGGCTAGTAACCTGAATCAAAAAAACAAATCCAACAATATGCTGCCTTCAGGAGACTCATATGACAGGAAAACACATACACAAGCTGAAGGTAAAAGGTTGGGAAAAATCATATCACTCACATGGCCCTCGGAAGCAAGCAGGAGTGGCCATACTCATATCAAATAAAATCAACTTCAAACCTAAGTTAATCAAAAGGGATAAAGAAGGACACTATATACTGTAAAAGGAACCATTCACAAACAAGACATAACAATTATCAATTTGTATGCACCAAACAATGGTGCTGCAACGTTCATAAAACAAACTCTCCTCAAGTTCAAGAGTCAAATAGACTACAACACAATAATTATGGGTGACTTCAACACACTGCTCTCGCCATTAGACAGATCCTTTAAACAAAAGCTGAATAAAGAAACTATAGAACTCAATAGCACAATCAATAACCTAGACTTAACTGACATATATAGAATATATCAACCATCATCAAGTGGATACACTTTCTTCTCAGCAGCACATGGATCCTACTCAAAGACAGACCATATATTATGCCATAGGGCAACTCTTAGTAAATAAAGGCGTGGAGATAATACCATGCACCATATCTGATCATAATGGAATGAAACTGGAAATACATGATAAAAGAAGGAAGGAAAAATCCTACATCACATGGAAATGAACAATATATTACTGAATGGGTTACAGAAGACATAAAGGAGGAGATAAAAAAATTCTTAGAGACAAATGACAATACAGACACAACATACTGGAATCTATGGGACACAATGAAAGCAGTTTTAAGAGGGAAAATCATTTCTTGGAGTTCTTTCCTCAAAAAAAGAAAAAAACAACAAATAAATGAACTCACACTACACCTCAAAAACCTAGAAAAGGAAGAGCAAAACAACAGCAAATGTAGTAGAAGACAAGGAATAATTAAAATTAGAGAAGAATTCAACGAAATTGAAACAAAAAAAAACTATTGAAAAAATTGATAAAACTAAAAGTTGGTTCTTTGAAAAAATAAATAAGATCGACAGACCCTTAGCCATGCTAATGAAGAGAAGAAGAGAGAGAACTCAAATTACTAACATACAGGATGAAAAAGGAAATATCACAACAGACACTACAGAAATACAGAAGATAATTAGAAAGTATTTTGAAACCCTATATTCCAATAAAATAGAAGATAGTGAAGATATCGATAAATTTCTTAAGTCATACAATCTGCCCAGATTGAGTCAGGAAGACACACACAATTTAAACAGACCAATAACAAAGGAAGAAATAGAAGAAGCCATCAAAAGACTACCAACCAAAAAAAGCCCTGGATGGGATGGGTATACAGCAGAGTTCTACAAAACCTTCAAAGAAGAATTAATACAAATATTTTTCAAGCTATTTCAAGAAATAGAAAAAGAAGGAGCTCTTCCAAATTCATTCTATGAGGCCAACATCACCCTGATCCCAAAACCAGACAAAGACACTTCAAAGAAAGAAAACTACAGATCAATATCTCTAATGAACTTGGATGCAAAAATTCTCAATAAAATCCTGGTGAATCCAATACAAAAGCACATCAAAAAAAATAGTGCATCATGATCAAGTAGGATTCATCCCTGGGATGCAAGGCTGGTTCAATATACGGAAATGAATAAATGCTATTCACCACATCAATAGACTTAAAGACAAGAAATACATGATCATCTCGATAGATGCAGAAAAAGCATTCGACAAAGTACAGCATCCCTTTATGTTCAAAACACTAGAAAAACTAGGGATAACAGGAACTTACCTCAACATTGTAAAAGCTATATAAGCTAAACCTCAGGCTACCATCATCCTAAATGGAGAAAAACTGAAGGCATTCCCTCTAAAATATGGAAAAAGACAGGGATGCTCTCTATCACCACTTCTATTCAATTTAGTTCTTGAAATACTAGTCAGAGCAATTGGACAGACAAAAGAAATTAAAGGCATAAAAATAGGAAAAGAAGAACTTAAATTATTGCTATTTGTGGATGACATGATAATATATTTAACAGACCCAAAAGGGTCTACAAAGAAACTGCTAGAGGTAATAAATGAATTCAGCAAAGTGGCAGGATATAAAATCAACTCCCATAAATCAACGGCATTCCTATATATCAGCAACAAAACTTCTGAAATGGAAATGAGAAAAACCACTCCATTCAAAATATCCTCAAAGAAAATAAGATACTTGGGAATCAACCTAACAAAAAAGGTGAAAGATTTATACAATGAAAACTACAGAACCCTAAAGAAAGAGATAGAACAAGATCTTAGAAGATGGAAAAATATACCCTGTTTATGACTAGGCAGAACTATCCTAGATACATGGCCTCAGCAGTGGCTCCTCCAGGCAACTGGTAATGCTCCTTGTAACGCCTGCCTGCCCACTAAGCAGGGCGCAGGTGCCGGTGGTACCCAGACACCTGCTGAGGACCTTATGCTGCCCATTCCAGCAATGCCTGTCATTGGCCTTGAGTCCACCAGGCTGCTCACCTAATCCTTGAGTTCACCCTGCCCCTCCCTGAGTTGCAGCCTCTGAGGGATGAGTAGGCCTGCTGCCAGCTAGGGCAGCCTTGGGAGAAGGCACCCACCCTCCCCAGCTACATCTCCCCTGGGATGTGGTAGGAGAGTGCAGAGGTGGGAGGTGGGGGGGCCTAGAAAATCCTCACCCTCCAAGTGCATTCCTTGGGCTGACAAGGGTATAGGGCACTGTGGCAGTGGGAGTCTAAGGGCAACGAGTTCTCTGTCTTGGTCTTCTGCCACTCCCAGCCACAGAAATGCACTTTGGAGGTGAAGATGTCCTAGGACCTCTGCTTTCTGCACCCACAGTCCACGCAGGAAGTGGCTGGGGATGGTGAGGTTCTCTCCCAAGACCTCCCCAACCTAGCAGACAACCTAGTTCCTCAGTAGAGAGGCTATATCAGGGGATGGGGTGAGCAGACACACAGTGGGCTCATGGCTAGAGCGAGACGTGGCAGCTGTGGGAAACATAAGGTCCTGGGCATCTGCCTGGGTACCACCACCTCCCGCATTCTTTTCCTGAGCAGGCCAGTCGACCGGGGGCAAGACCAGGGCCTGGAGCCTCCACCACAGAGGACATCCCATCTACTGGTTACCTTATCACTCTGACACCCCCTATCCCATGCCCTTGCTGCCATGCCAGCCTGGAGCTCTTTGCTGCGGCCAACCAGACACCCCACATTGCCACTGGATGCCACCTTCCCTGTCCTTCACCCGGACCACTGTTACTTCTGCAGGATGAAGATGCTCACTGCTGGACACTGCCTGTTGTTGCTGCCCCTGCTTCTGAACTCTTATGGTGCCACCACCATTATTCGTCACTGAAACTTCCAAACTCCAGATGGACTCCAACACTGCCCACCAAGGCCCCAATGTCATTGTACTTTTCCCCACACCTGGTTTCCGACCTATATACTGAGGCTGGACCCCTGATGCAGCTGTATGTTGCTTCCGCCCCTGCCAGACTCTGGAGCTCCACCCTGCTGCCACCAGACTTTAACATGGATACTAGACAGTGACACTCAGTACTGGGGCCAACTTCATTGCAACTGCAGCCAAACCCTTGTCACTATGGCAGATGAAAACACTCATGGCTGGAAGCATCTGTTGTTACAACCACTGTTTCTGGATTCTTCCACCGTCACCGCCACCATGAGTAGGAAGCAAGGAACTCCTAAATCAGAGCTGCATGCTGACACTGCCACAGTCGCCCCCACCTCACACCGATACTCAACTCCTGACTTTCGACGCCTGATGCCCTATGCCCACAACAGCTGGATGCTGCTCTTGCCACCATATGCCACCATTTCATGATGGTGCCATTGCAGTGAATTGACCCCAATGATGCTTCTCTGCTCAAGATGTATAAGAGCTGGGAAACTGATCATTCTCCATTACAGTCACCTCACCAAGTTCCACTGCATGCTGCCTGCCTTTTGTCACCCCAGGACCAGACACCAGTCCTCAGGACCCTAGAGGAGTTGTGGCTCTAACAAAGGGAACTCATCCAAATAAACAAGTGAGCACTCTAAATAAAGGCTGCAGTCCTCACAGCAGGCAGTGGGTGGGACTAGGTGGGTCCAGCTCACTGGTGAGAGGGTGGGGTTAGAGCCTGGGAGCTGCTGGCAAGGTCTAGACCTGATCCTGTAGGGCAAGATAGAGAGGGATCTTTGGCTGCTCTGGAAGTCTAGCCCTGGAAGAACCTTCTGGTTCTTTCTCCTGAACTTTCCATGGTGTCTCCTTCTCCTACTCCTCCGCTCTTCCCTGAGGAGACTCTGTGTCCTGGACATAGGGTCATCTGGGCACAGGGTCTCTGGGCAGTGGAGTGAGGCCCCAGTACATTGCAGCAGGCTGGAGACAGCCAGACTGGCCATACCTGGACTTGTAGGAAAAATAGCCTATTGGGAAAATACCCTCCTAGATCTACCAAATCTAGCCTAACACTGGCTTCTTCCAAGAGATTATCAAGAAAGGAAAAATATAAGTAAGCAAGTTTGTCTGGCTAAGGGGTGGCTTGAGGAGAAGTAAAGACTTCAGATTGGGTAGAGCTGGATTTAAATCCCTCTTAACTGGGTGACCTTGACCAGGGTGCAGAACTAGGTACAACCTTGGGTTTGCATCTGGTAAAGTAAAGTTGGGTGAGGAGGATAAGCCAGGGGTAAAATTAAGCTGTTGAGCAGTACCTAAACTTTGGGAGCCAGGAAGGCATTTGACATGATTTCCATGCAGAAATATATTCTGAGATTAAAGTCAACCCACTTAGAGGTGCACCTTTGGAAGGCAACTGACCTGTGAGCAGGCGGTTGAATTTACTTCATTTTTTAGATGAAATAATAATGTATGGAAGATCATAGGCCGATGTTGGGTCAGGCTTGTGAAATTATAGGCTGTTTTCAAATTTGTTTAAAGAGTTAAATCTACATAGTTCAAGCCTCCCGGGATATCCCCCACCTCTTGTCACATCCCCACATAGAGCACTATCTACAATCCCTTACTCTAATCTTTAGAGGGTCACCAAATATGTCAATGCATGTATGTACATAGGCAGAGATATACATTATGTAATACTTTGTTCCTTTTAGCCTGCTTTGGAACCTCCTGAAAATAAAATCTCTTATTCTTACGTACATTCTTTTGCAGCTTTCCCTCCTTAATTGGTACCCCTTAAGCTGAGCTTCAGGAAGAAGGAAACACCAGAGAAACTCAAAGATCCGAAGGACACCAACCCTGCTCAAGTCACTCTGGAAGCTGGCTAGCCTGAATGTGCCCAAAGCTTGAGGAAACATCAGCCCTGCTTCAGCCACTCTGGGTTGGATGTACAAGGTGAAAGATATACTAACCAAAAGGAAAATGGACTGTTTCACTCTTTAAGACAGCTCTTATACTGTCATTGCCACCCCTTACTTCTGTCATATACAGAGTCCTTTGTTTTGTCTTGACCCTAGGACTGATAGCAATCAAACACATAGTTAATAATATCAGAAAACAAACGCGTGTACCAGTTCAATCCTGAAAGGGCACTGCAGTTGAGATCCAAGCTCGCTATTTGGAGGATGGCTTCCTTTTCTTGGTGGATTCAAAAGCTTAATTGACATAGCATGGATTGTGCTCTGAACTTGTGTATTGCTTCCATGTTTGTTTCCTCTTTTCATTAAAACCAGTGGTTCTACAATAGAAGCAGGTTTCCTTTTTGAAAAAGAGAAACAACAACTATGATATTACATTATATAAAGCTTTAAGCCAAGAAGATAATAATGCCCTTTGACTTAGAGGATTAAATAATGAGCATCAAAGGGGGTAATGCTGTAGTTTCCAAAAGACTCCCACCTTAATTGTAACACACAAGTCTCTCTCCTAATCAAGAAGAGATTATTTTAAGAAGTCAACAAAATTTCCAGAGCACTCATTGTGCTTTGAGCTCCTTTTTGTTGTAAAGGCCAGGTTTCTCTTTCTTGTAAGAGTTAGGCCTGCAGGGCTGGGGTTGTGGCTCAGTGATAGAGCACTTGCCTCGCACATGTGAGGCCCCTTGTTCAATTCTCAGCACCACATAAAAATAAAGGTATTGTGCTCATCTACATCCTAAAAGAAAATAGTCTCCAATCAAGTTTTTTGATGTGCGAAAATTTCTGTTTTCTGTGTAAAACATTGTGAAACCTCTGTCCAACCTATGAATGTGGAACAAAGTTAAGTTATATTAAACATTGTGCTGTGTAACCACCCACTGCAATGTTAGAGAATTTCCAGACCTGGGCTCCAGAGCTTGTTTGGTGTTATCCCCTCTGGGTTGCTGCAGCTTAAATAAATCTGCTTCCTCCAAATTCCTCAGGTGTCGAGACTCATCTTTCCTGCATCAATGCCTGCTTGAAATGCTAGAATGTCCTAATTCTTGAAGGGCCTGAAGAGACAGTCTCTCAGACTCTGTCACAGTATGAATTCTAGGAAAAGTAATTCATCACAATGAATCTAATTTCAGGTTTCATTATAGGGACTTCCTGGATGTAATATCAAAGTTGCATGATAAAACTTGTATACGTCTATTGAGTTGCCATGATATACTCCATAAAGATATATAAATGACATATTTGAATAAAAATTTAATCTGGGGGAAAATATGTTTTGTGAGAAATCTAAAGCCATGCTTGCATTTTGTGTTATTTTAAATATTATGCTGTAATAATATTATATTTTATTATTACATTTTTAAATCTGAAAAAGACATCAGAATTTTGTACCATAATATTGTCAAAAAGGGAAAATTTTATTGATTAGAAATATGCTTTCCTGTTTTTAGAGCTAACAGTTGAATTAAAGTTTTGCACCAGACACCAAGTCCATCAGAACCTCAGTCTGGTGAAACCACATCTTGGTGCCTGCCCAGGCCAGTGCCCAAGAGCAGGTCCCAGAAGGAAATCAGGCTGGCTCTTCCCAGAGCCCTCTGGACAGAGGTTGGCCTCCTCCACTCTTAGTGTTATTTTTTCTCTGATTGCTTGGCTCCTCTCCATGCTCTTCAAGCTGTCCTCTCCCATCTTTGTTGTTCAGTGACATCACCTGTCATTCATGTTTTTATAGACCTCTGAGGAAGAGAAAATCCACATGGATTTCAGAATGGCTCAAGATGTAAATGACTGGTCATAATTGGACACCCTAAAAGGGGATGGTATTGATGGCACGGGGGTATAAATCTCATGATGGGCCGGAAAACTCATTTACAGAGCAGCCAAAGGTCTATGTAGATCCATAAAATGGCCACAAACAACCTGAAAATCTAGGTAGTAACTCATCTGGAGCAGTCATAACCTCTTTCGGCTGGAGAAATATCAGTGGCTTCTTTTGGAATTGAATTAGGTGTGAAAAATAGCCCCTATGCCATTTGGTTAGGAAAAATGGTAATGATGATGAAGGTGATAATGCAATAGCTTATATTCATAGACCACTTTGCATACATTATTTCATTGAATATTCACAAAGTCCTTTCACTGACTGTCCTAGTCAGTTCTAGCTGCTACAACAAAATACTCTAAGCTTAAGAAACATTTATTTCTCCCCATTTGGGAGGGTGGGGAGTTCATGGTCAAGGTACTGATAGATTGAATTCTTGGAAAGAGCCCTCTTTTTGCTCATAGCTGGCTGCCTCTCACTGTATTCTCAATTGGTGGAGAGCAAGTAAGCCCTGGTCTCTCTTTGAAATTCTGAGAAAACTAATCTCATCTTGGGAGACATGCCCCGAGCCTCCCCCCACCCCCCACCGGCCTATCGAAATCTGATTACCTCCCCATGGCCCCACTTCTCATGCCATCATATTGGCATTAGGGCTTCAACATGAATTTGGAGGAGACACAAACATTCAGTAGGAAATGCACTGTGGAGTCTTGGGCATATTCTGTATCTTCTCTGTGCTTCTACTACCTCATAAAGAAAAAGGATGGTAATAACTGCTGGTCAACGTGCCTGTGTGTGTGTGTGTGTGTGTGATTACATTGAATTAAAAACAGGTGATTAGATGATATATGCAAGTAATCCTGGATTTAAAAAAATGAATATACAAACAGGTGTCAAAATAAAAGCTGAAACCAAGTTTAAGAAAAAATTTCAGCGTGGGAATAGAAAATATTTCCCAGGAAGAGGATAAAAATGGAGTTTTTTTCCTGATGATATCAACTTTTTAGGAGATCTAATAGATATTTATGAAATTTAACATGACAATTTAGAAACAATGATATATGCTTATATTATACATGTATTACTTTATTCTGATTCCACATTTAGAAATCAATTTTTAACTAAAACTCATCATTGTCCTCTCCAACATTGGCGTTTTTTTACCCTCTCCAAAACAAATTTGGAGTCTTAGAGGCAGTTTCCAGGACTTGGGGTCTGTTCCCTCTAAGGCGAGGGAAAGACGGGTCCTTGAGAATCAGGAAGATCTTGACAAACCACAGTGAGGCCTTCACGTGGCTTAGTATATTTGCAAGCTCATCCTACAGGTGTATGTTTGCGACCACCACAATGTGTATTCCTTTTAAATGACTGAACAACACTGGTACACAACACTATCCATAGACTCAAACCCAAGGCCACATTCCAAGGAATCCTAGCAATCTGTACTTTCTATCTGATCTACCCCAAGCATGAATTGCTGATTTAATAAGAAGTCAAACAAGAAATAAAGACAGTGTGGAACTTTGTTAGTAGAAAATAAAGAGTTTGTCCAACCTCAGACCCCAGGACCACTCAGCTGTGGCCCACATTTGGTCACCCTGTCCATCAATGCAGTCAGTACCCTGACTCCAGAGGCAGGCAAGATCTAGGAGGGTGTCCATTTTTCCTCCCTATGCAGCAGGAAATGGTGACAGAAAGAGGAAACTGAGAATTTCCCAGCCTGAAAGCCTGTGGGGAGGCCCATGGTGGGGGACATAAACCCATCTTCCAGCCATTTTCTCAAAAGCACTATGATTTCGTGACACTCGGGAAGTGGAGGAGCTTCTGGTTCTGGCCTCTCCAGAGGAAAGTTCAAGATAAGTGCCAATTCAGCTGTGTGGCATGAGGAAGGACCTATAGACTGAGCCCCAGGACCATGTTCTTGGCAACCCAACTCCAACTTTGTCACCCACTGCAAGTCTGTGCTGCACTGGCCCATCAGGTGATTCCATTACTTCCAGGACCCTGATTCCCAATGCAGCCTACTGGGCAGCACCTCGAACTGGGTTCAGAAGGATACCATGCCAGGAATTCTCCCACCAGGAGAGACGAGCACTGCCACAACCTCACCCAGCGGCCTTCACTGATTACTGAAGGTCCAGTGGACCCAGAAAAGGCCATGGGCAATGCAAGGGGCCCAAGGAGCACCCACTTGGGACAACAGTCCCAGGTGAGGCTCCCTCCAACCTCACTCCTCCAGGTCCCCACTCACTGATATTTTGCCCAGTTCAGAAGCAAGCCCACAACTCCACCAGTGAGGAGGGGGGACAGTTCTTAATAGCTGAGCATGGAGGAGCATGCAGGGCTGCTTAGTGGGTTATGGGAAGCTTGAGCTTGAAACCTCACAGCTAAACCTGGCAGGGTGCCCTTCCATCCAGGAAAAGCCAAGACCCATGACAACTGGAACCTCCAAAGAGTGAATGCTGAGTGGATCTCTGGGTCTGTAGGTGTCTGCGTTGGATTGGACTGGTGAAAGGTGACATATCTTACACTGTAGGAACAGTAGGAGGCCTAGTATTGTCCCCAGAACAGCTAAGCAATGAAGACAGTCAAAAAATTGGAGAGCTGGGATTGTGGCTCAGTTGCAGAGTACTTGCCTAGCACGTGGGAGGCACTGGGTTCAATTCTCAGCACTGCATAGAAATGAATAAAGGCCTGTTGACAACTAAAAAAATAAATTTAAAAATGGGAGAATCTTGATAACCAAAATTCAAAGAAAGCAACCCAAATATGGATAAAACTCGATTTTGTGAGCACACAGCTGGGTTTTTCTGGTTTCCACACAAAGAGAGAGGACTGTGCACAGAGGGTAGCATTCCCTCCCAGCCTGCCCTGCTGAACCCCTCAGCCAGACTCTGGGGGATGCCTTAAATGCATTCTCAGCAGCTGTTCCCTCCACTGTTCCCAGAGGAAGTGCAGGAAGACCCACAGGCCGTGATCCCAAAGCTGCCACCACCTGCAAATGCTGCTCAGCCAAGAAACTTGCCCCCTCCCCACCCACCCCACCCCCCCTCCCCCCCCCCCGCCCCACCCGCAGTTCCCCTTCTGACTGGCCAGGCCCAGGCAGGACAGCAGACAGAACTCTGACAGCTCAGGGGCGGGGCATGGGCTGAGGGATTCCTGCCTTTGCAAGAGCTCCTGGCTGTCAAACTAAGTCCCGCCCACCCTCACCAGAGCAAGGCTAGATACCAACACTAGCTCACACCTTCAAGGGAGGACAAGGTGTCCTTGCCCAGCCCCAGCAAGCGAGATCCTGGAGATGCCACCACCACTTGCTCCCCTGCTGGTGCACCGCCTATCTAATGACATTGCTTTCCCCTTCAGAGGCCCAGGGAGGCTACCCCCTGCTCCAAGCTTGGAGGTATGGGGGGCGCTTCTATTGGGGCCATGCCACTTCCCGCCTTTTCAGAGAAGAGCACTCCTGAGGAGGCACAGACCTGTCCCTGGACCGGAGGTGCAGGTACTGCCAGCCAAACACCTGCTCATCACCCTAGTCCGCACGTGCTCCACGCCCCAAGAGCTACCCTCAACCCGCAGCAAGAGCCTGCTCAGCCCTCCGACTGCCCCCCCCCCTCCGTCCATTGGAGTTCAGCCCATCTGTGCTGCCATCCTGGCTGCCTCTGGCGAGGGGCAGGGTCGTTGCACCAGTCTGAGGGGAGAGATCCCTGGCCTTGCCATAGCTGCCACCCCTCAAACCCAGCATCTACAACGCTTCCAAGATGACCCGGAAACCTCACTGGGTCAGGAGGTGGACCAGCGGGATCTGAATCACATCCCAGTGTCAGCACTCAACAGTCGCCCCAGGACCCACGCACGCACCAGGCTCGCAGTTCCCTTGCCTATTTCTTCCGCATCTGGTGCAAGCACCTGGACTTTGCACGTGCATGCAGACTTTGCACATGCACGCGGAATTTGCACGCGCGCGTCCGTTCCTGGCGCAAGCCTGCCTCTTGTCCAGTATTAACGGTTTTCCTCACGTGCTCCCGTGTTCTCCACTCATTCCTTCCTCAGCTGCGCCTTGGCAACAGGTCTCACAGCCATTTCGCCTGAAGCTGCGTGAGCAGGGGAAGAAGGCCTTCTGCGATCAAGGCTACAATTACCCAGTAGCGCCTTCGCTGAGACTGCCATGGAGACTTCTCACAGCAAGTATTGTCCCTCACCCCTGCCCCCGGCGCTGAGGGGCAGAGACCTGCCAGAAGGGTCCGACCAGGAGCCGGGTCATGGGCGGCGCCGACATCCCTATACTGGTTGGCCACTAAGGGCTTCCTGGGCTGGTGGCACCACTCGCAGGCCGTCTTGCCGCCATCCTGCAACTGCTCCTCAGCGGTTGCGCAATGTGCCTGCTCGGTGCTTGTCCAGGGTCCTGCGGATCCTGCGTTCTTTTCTGGGAGACTTGGATATTGCCTCCTCCCTCCGCATGCCAGGTCTCCTGAGGAGGACGCTGCTGTCAACTGCAGCTTTCATGAATTCCTGCATCCCAGGCCGCAGACTCAGACAGCCGCCTTGTAGAGTGCAGGGGCAGGAAGTGGCTCCTTGCCAGCTTCCAGCAGCCCAAGAACCCTGCCCAGGGAGGACTGTGATCACAGCCCCTGGAGACAGTGGCCAAGTGGTGGCTGAGCAAGCAGAGCACCCTGTTCACAGAGAACATCAGAGGGGGCGCCCTCAGGTCACTGGAAGAGCATCTGCTTTTAGGCCCCTGGGGACCCATAGCTGTGTGGCTGTCTTTGTGCCCAGGCCTGGGCCTCTGTGGAGTAACCTCTGCACCCAGAGGTCCCAAGACAGAGCTGAGAGCTCCCGGGCCATCTGCATGAGCTCCTGCCCCAAAAGAAACCCCATCAGCAGCTCCTACAGCTCCACGCAAGGTCTCCAAGCCCTGAAGAGGAGGGCTCCAGACCCATCCAACGGGGAGCCGCCCCTGGGAGGTTCTTCATCCCCAGGGATTCCCCCAAAGAAGGCCCAGGGTGAGAAGGTGGCAGAAGGCAGGGCGGGACACCCATTTCCCAAGAAGAAGTCCTCACCCACGGGAGACACCAGCAGGCCACGGAAACGCAAGTTTCCTCTCCTGCGATGCCGCCGAGGGGAACCTCTGAAGCTGCCACCACCTCTGTTACTGGCCTGTGCAGTGACGGCTGAGGACCTAGACAGGGAGAAGAAGAAAGCTCTGCAGCACATCAACGGTCTTCTGATGGGTGAGACCCAGGCCATTGGGAACAGCTGTGCCATGGCCCCACAAGCCCATGGGGGGGTCCCCTCTCCACCGGGAGGGGCCAGGCCTCTGGCATCAGTGGGCCTCAGCCAGACCTTTCCCCATCCCCCCAGCAGCACAACCATGGTGGCCCACACCCCAGTGTGGGTCAGCTCTGCTGTCTCTTCCCAGAGCCATGCTCCCATCACCAATCTCACAGGACCGCTCTCCCCCAGCCTGCCAATTGCTACTTTGGCCCTTCCTCCCAGGCCCTCTCTCAGCACATTGGCAGGCTTGGCTGCACAGCCAGTGGCCCCCTTTGGGGTCACATCCTTCAACACCACCCTGCCTTCACAGCCCCCACATCTGGGGCCTCCCTCCACCTTGGGTAGGAGCTTCCGGCGCTCTCACCAGGGCCCAAAGCCCTACTGTACTCACAGGCCCTCACGTGCAGCAAGCTCCAGCTCTCCAGCTCCAAGGGTGCGAGGACACATTCTGCAGGGGAAGCAGCCTCTCACCCCTGGAGCCACCGTCCCACCCAGTTCTGGGGTTCCTGGTGGGATGAAGCCTGGAGCCCCTAGCTTTGTCAGCTGTCATCAGCATGGACACGTAGGAGCTCCAGGTCCAGGGGCAGCTCCGATGCCACCCTTGACTGTGGGCCCAACAACCATGGGCAGCCTAAACTACTCAGCCCTTGGGTCTGATAAACACAGAAACTCCACTGTGGGTCCTCGTGGCAGCACCCAGACACATTCAGTGACCTCAAAGGCAGATGGGAGGAGAGACTTGTCCTTGGGTCAGACATCACGCAAGCAAATATCAATGTCAGAAAGTAGAGAAACCCCCAAACCTAGAGAGCACCGTGGGGCAAGTTTGGGAAATGACACCTCCAGTGCCCCTAGCCAGAGCACCACCATGGCACCCAGAAAACAAACAAAAGAGGGTACAAAAGGGCAAGGAAAGAGTGGAGTTCCTACCCCGAGTGCCAATCCTCAAAGCCTGCCCATCCAGAAACACCAAAGCTCACCTCAGGGGACAAGTACTACAAAGGGTATCTCTAGTGGCCCTGCAGTCCCTGGGACATCAAGGAGATCAGAGAGCCCAGACTTGCTTTCTGACCTCATGTCAGCCTTTGGGGCCTGGTGTAGCTCCTCCCAAAGAGGAGAAACCCCAAGCACCAGGCAGCAGCAAGGAGCAATGTTGGAACAGAACACCTCCAGTGCCCCTAGCCAGAGCACCACCATGGCACCCAGAACACACACACAAAAGGGTAAAAAAGGGCAAGGAAAGAGTGGAGTTCCAACCCCAAGTGCCATTCCTCAAAGCCTGCCCACTCAGAAACATCAAAGCTTACCTCAGGGGACAAGCACTCCCACTGAAAAGGGTATCTCTAGTGGCCCTGCAGTCCCTGGGACATCAAGGAGATCAGAGAGCCCAGACTTGCTTTCTGACCTCATGTCAGCCTTTGGGGCCTGGTGTAGCTCCTCCCAAAGAGGAGAAACCCCAAGCACCAGGCAGCAACATGGGGCAAGTTTGGAACAGAACCTCTCCAGTGCCCCTAGCCAGAGCACCACCATGGCACCCAGAAAGCACACCAAAGAGGGTAAAAAAGAGCAAGGAAAGAGTGGAGTTCCTACCCCGAGTGCCATCCCTCAAAGCCTGCCCACCCAGAAACACCTAAGCTCACCTCAGGGGACAAGTACTACCACTGAAAAGGGCATCTCTAGTCTCCCTATGGCCCCTGTGACATCAAGGAGATCAGAGAGCCCAGACTTGCTCCCTGAAATGATGTCAGCCTTTGGGGCCTGGTGTAGCTCCTCCCAAAGAGGAGAATCCCCAAGCAACAGGCAGCAACATGGGGCAAGGTTGGAACGGAAAACCTCCAGTGCCCCTAGCCAGAGTACCACCATGGCACCGAGGCAAAACACAAAAGAGGTTAAAAAGGGGCAAGAAAACAGTAGAATTTCTACCCCGAGTGCCATCCCTCAAAGCCTGCTCACCCAGAAACACCAAAACTCACCTCAGGAGACAAGCACTACAAAGGGCATCTCTAGTTTCTCTTTGGTCCAAATGACATCAAGAGGATCAGGGAGCCAAGACTTGCTCCCTGAACTCATTACAGCTTTTGGGGCCTTGTGTATCTCCTCCCAAAGAGGAGGTACCCCAAGCAACAGGCAGCAACATGGGGCACAGTTGGTACAGAACACTTCCAGTGCCCCTAGCCACAGTACCACCGTGGCACTGGGGAAACACACAGAAAAGGGAACAAAGGGGCAAGGAAACACTCATGTTCCTACCCTGACTGCCATTGCTCAAAGCCTGCCCACCCAGAAACACCTAAGCCCACCTTGCGGGACAAGCAGTACAGCCAGTAGAGATACCTCTAGTTACCCTTTGGTCCAAATGACATCGAGAGGATCTGGGAGCCATGATATGCTCCCTGAGCTCATTATAGCTTTTGAGGCCTTGTGTATCTCCTCCAAAAGAGGAGGTACCCCAAGCAACCGGCAGCAACATGGGGCACAGTTAGAACAGAACACCTCCAGTGCCCCTAGCCAGAGCACCACCATGGGGACCAAGGGACAGAATGCAAGGCACACCCCAGGGAAAGCAACCTCTGGTGTGGCCACAGTTACTGCCATCTCCCAAAGCCTGCCCACACAGAAAGGCTTAAGCTCTCCTGGGGGAACCAGCACCACATCCTCAAAATCAACCTCTACTGTGACGTCCACCCACAATCCACCTATGAGCCCTGGGAGCCCAGACTGGCTCCCAGATCTGATCTCTGCTTTTGGAGCCATGGTCATCAGCCCACGTGGAGAAACAAGAAGCGCGAGAAAGCGCTAGAACACACTTGGGCTTTAACACCTTCAGCCCCCCATACCCAGGATAGGATGATGCTAACTTCCTTAAGGACTGACACTGCCTAGATCCCAACAGTCCTCCACTGCCCTCAGCTGCGCCTCAGCTGGCCCTGCCTCCACTCCATGGGGCCACTGGGCAACCTATTACCTCCACCATAGGATGGTGAGTCTGGCATGCTGTAGCCCTTGAAGACCTGTGAGAGCACTCAATTTGGCCAGGGCATCCACCCCAGTGAAGCTCCATGTGTCACTCAGCAGGCGTTGAGACTTTTAATATCACAATCTTGGAACTTTTCAAAATAATTGTGAGATTTAGGGGGGTTATATGGGATTTTGTTTCCCCCTTTTTATTTTTAAAATTGTAGAAAAAAGTTGATATAAACTGGACCATCATTAGCTTTAGAGAATGGCCCAGCACTGTACAAGTATTTAAACAGCAAGAAGTGACAATACGTATTTTTATTTGGCCAGGAAAATTAGCAAAAGGGACCTGTGGTGCTGTCAAACTAAAGAGGGCACCACAGCAAAAGGAGGCCTAGATTTTTGTTGTTTTGTTTGTTTTTATGAGTCTTATGGTTTTCCTTTGTCTCTACTACTGGGCTAAGCAATAAAAGTATAAACTGGGGCCAGTATGGATACTAAAATACAGAATTACAACTTGTTTGTCTTATAAGTAATCACCTTATTATTATAAATTACCTTCAGTTGTTACATTAAAATTTGTACTTGCATAAGGCTTTACGAGATAATAGTTTTAAAACTTGTAAGGATAATACAATATAAAATTAATAAGAGTAAAAGATTTAATTTTATAATAGTTATAAGTTAAGGAATATAATTTTTATAATTTGAAACATTTATTTATTTACTATTTTATAATCGTTATAAATTAAGGAATATAATTTTATAATTTGAAACATTTACTTATTTATATATAGTGTTTTGTTTACTTTAGGAATAGAGTAATCTTTATAACAAAAGCCTATCTTCTGAATTTAACTTTAAATAAACTTGAATAATTGTCTTTAGTTGGAATGATATGAAAGAATTTTAACTTAGGTATGGTGACCACTTGTTCAATCTTAGGCAAGATGTTTTGATTTTGAAACTAGTCTTAATTTTTTACTTGAATATTATTTTATAAAAAATTATACAGAATTTTTAAATTAATATTAACTAGTGAACGTAATTTATCATTATATATGAAACATGAAACAGACAAGGTAAGAGAGCCTTTAATTCCCTCTTAAGGGAAAGAGGCAAAACATTTTTAAACTTTAAATAAGTTAGGCTCTCTTTGTTGTCTTTTAGAGATATATTTAAGTTGACTTCTCAGGAGAACATAAAATTTTATAACATTTCTCGGTAGTCATCATGAACCATAGAGTGAAGCTGCTTGAAGAGGTATCCCATCGGCTTATAGGAGGGTGCAGTTGGCTGAGCGGGCAGGCCAGTGGTGATACCCTGTCTTTCATCCATAATGAGGTGGAAAGGGTGTTTAGGGTTAGGAAGAGAGAGAGAGAGAGTGTAAGAATATGTAAGAGCATTCCTGAGCTTTTAAAAGGAATTGGCTACTAGCTTAGGGGAGGTGAGGGTCCAATGAGGGGTCTCCTTAGTGGCCTTGTATAAGGGGTTGGTAAGAAGTGCAAAGTGGGGAACCCAATGCCTGAAAAAGTCTGCCAGACCCAGGAAAGAGAGGATGTATTCCACTGTTTTGGGTGGTTGTAGGTCATGGAGAGCTTGAATTCTGTCTGATGTGAGGCTTTTAGAGGTTGAAGTGAGAAGTGTACCTAAATAATTAACTGAAGAGGTAGTAAGCTGGGTTTTGGCTGGAGAGGCCCAAGAGTCCAGGGACCCCAAGAAATTGAGGAGCTGAGCAGTGTGAGTTCACAAGCCTTGAATGATGAACCGCATAGAAGGTCATTCACATATTGTAAGAGTGTGCTGCCCCCTAAGTCACAAGCAGTTAGATCCCATGCCAAGCCTTGCCCAAAGAGATAGGGACTATCCCTGAAGCCTTGGGGTAGGGCTGTCCATGTCAGCTGATGATACCTTCCCATGTGAAGGCAAAGAGCTAATAAGAGTCAGGATGGAGGGACACTATAAAGAAGGCATCTTTAAGATCCAGGAAAATAAAGTGAGTGCTCAAAGGGGGGACATGAGAAAGAAGAGTGTCAGGGTTGGGAACCACCAGGTGGATGGGAATAACTGTCTCATTCATTAGGCGAAGATTCTGGACTAAGTGATAGGCTCCTGAGGGTTTGCATCCTGGCGATATGGGAGTGTTGCAGGGGGAGTCAGTAGGAAAGCGGGATCCCTGGGCAAGTAAGCAGTCTATAATGGGTTTAAATTGCTCCCTATAGGTTTTGGAGATGGGAAAACGGGGACATAAAGGAAGTTTAGTTTGCAGTTTTAGCTAAATATGTACTGGCTTGTGGTGGGAGGCTATGACCGGCTTGAAGATGTCCCAGTCCTGGAGATCGACTAGATCAGGGGACGATGGCACAGTAGATACTGTCTGGTTATTAGAGAGGTAAAGATTAGAGGCAGAAGAAGGACATGGGTGGTAGTATTCTCTGGATGTGTTTTGGACCGTGGCTCTTAGTAATTTGAGAACATCTCTGCCTAGGAGAGGAATCGGACAGGATGGAATGACTAGAAAAGAGTTTGTGAACGGGTGTCCCTTCAGGGCACAGGTCAGCTGAGCAGTTCAGTTTGGGGCGGAGGGTTTGCCTTCAATCTCCATAACTGAGTCCTTGGAAGAAAACACAGGCCCAGAGTGGGCAGGCAAGACCGAATAGGTAGCCCCTGTGTCCACAAGGATGGTTGTGGACTTAACCACTACCTGAACTGTTACCCTGGGCTCCACCTAGCTGGTCATACTCCGATGTAGAGGCAACAAGGAAGGGCCAACCATGGGGCAGTCACTCTTCAAATGTTCTGTGTGCTTACAGATAGGGCATGGCCTGGAAGGAGGGTGTGGCTTTGGGCATTGGTGATTTCAGTGACCTTTGCATCCACATTTGAAGCAAGTACCTGGTGTAGAGGAATGATGGAACCTCCATGGAGCTCTTGCTTGAGCTGTAGGCCTCAGGGCTCTGGTAAGGCCTGGGTTTGAAGTGTTACCTTTTTCTGTAATTGAGCCTACCTAGATAGTTCAGCTGACTCCTCCTGGACATTATAAACTTTAAAGGCCATTTTCACCAGATATTGGATAGGGTTCTGAGGGCCCTCCTCAGCTTGTTTGAGCTTTTTTTCTGATATCATAGGCTGACTGAGTCTGCTAGATGTGGGCTCACTCATGGGGGTAAGGATGGAGGACAGAACAACTGAGATGTCATGCCAGATAAGATCATAAGTCTGGGAGAGGTATTGGCATTTTGAAATATAAGTAGAAATGTCAGCAGAGAAGGACCCAAGGTGCTCTTCAATCTGGGAAAGATCTTGAAGTGAGAATGGGACATGTACTTGGACAATCCCTTCAGCATGAGCCACTTCCCTGAAGGGACAAAGGAACTTTGTGTTATCTGGTAAGAGGGTCTGGTGGGAGTGGGTGTGGACACTGACAGGAGAAAAGAGGGGTGAGTGGGTGGAGGTAATCATGGCTTCAGGAGAGGAGAAAGGAGGGGGTGAGAGGGATGGAGGGGGAGGGGAAAGGTTGTGTCAGTAGAAGAGGTGGGCAGAGGAGCCTTGGCTGCAGGAGAAGAGGGAGTTGTATGGAGCGAGGGAGGAGGAGCTGTGGTGGCAGGAGGAGGGGTGGCAGGAGCAGATTGGTGTGTATTGGGAGGGGGAAGACAGGTAAGGTAGGGCTGAGAGCAGCTCGGGTGGTTCTGAGGATGTGGAAAGAGAGGTTGAAGAACAATGAGAAGGAGTTTGGGATTTTCCTAGCAAGGAAGACTGGATCAGGAGAACAGATAGAACAGAGAGGAGGCCAGAGCAGAGAGTAGAGGGAAGGGGACAGGATCATATCTCAAAAAGCCTGAATGTTTTTGCCCACTTTCCTGTCCAGCAACAAAAATTGTGTCCAATTCAGTGAGGGTTTCAAATCAAAGTTCCTTCTGGCGGCCATTGTGACTCATTGTTTAAGTCTGGTTCTCTTTCTAACATTCTCTCTCTGGGTTCATGTTCTGCCTTAAACCCCTTCAATCTTTCAGCTGAATTCTCTCAGATTCCATTGATATTTTTAAAAGGTTAATGTTTTGCATAGTTTGTCTGGCAAGTTCAAATATTTGGCATCAGTGCCAAGAAAGTAATAGAATGTAGGAGGTGTCAGGTTTCCTTGTATTGTGAAATTTCTTGTATTTGTGCTAAATTTGCCCTGCCGATGAGATGGATGTGTCTCTGCTATTTATTTCTTTATTTATATATTTTTAATCTAGGATGGAACACAGAGGAGCTTAAGCACTGAGCCAGCCACTTTTTTTCATTTTCATTTTGAGAGAAGCTATCACTAATTTGAATAGGGCATCACTATATTACAGAGGCTGGATTTGAAATTTCAATCCTCCTACCTCAGCCTCCCATCTTCTGGGATTAAAGGCAGGCACTGCCATGCCCAGTTGTGTCTCACATCTGTTTTGGATCCATTCTTATCATCTGCCTTCTCCTGGTGCAGTCGGCTAAGGATGGTTTGGTGTGTGATGTTGAGTTTCTTTAAGGGCTTCCTCCGATGTCATCAAACAAATATCTTGTGGCATTTTTTTCTATATTAAAGGGTAGGCTAATTGACAAGTCCCCTCTCTCCCCACCCCCCCCAAACAAGCAAACAGTGGTTTTATGTGAAGTGAGATACCTCTCAGTTTTTGAGAGCTATTCCATTCCCTTAATGACTGGTTGTCTCAGTTGTTGGGGTTAGTATCAAGACTTCCTGGAAATCTTTATCATTTTCCCCACATTTTTACTGATGCAATATGGCTCAGTTCCCCTACCCCTACCGCTTGGTCCCTTTTCTCTACTCATCTTTCCCACATTCCTTTTCCTTTTTGTTCTTTATTTTTTGCATATCAGAGAAAACGTACATCCAATATTTGTGCATCTAAGTTCTTTGGGGATGTTGATGTGTAGGTTTTTTTCCTTGATGTGTCCTTATCTGGTCTGGGTATGTGTGCAATGTTGGCTTTATAAATGTGGAATGTGTTCCATCCCTTTGTATTTCATGGAGTAATTTGAGGAGTTTTGGCATCACTTCTTCTTCAAAGATTTTTGGTGGACCTCAGCTGGGAGTCCATCCAGCCCTGAGTTTTTCTTTGTTAGAGACAGTAATGAAGAGCCTTCCATCTCATTACAAGTCATTAGTATGTTTGGGTTTTCTTTTCCTCTGGATTCAGTTTTGGGAGATCCTATTTATCTAGAAATGTATTCATTTCTTCTAGGTTTTC
The DNA here is from genome assembly GCF_052094955.1 of Ictidomys tridecemlineatus. Lineage (NCBI taxonomy): Eukaryota > Metazoa > Chordata > Mammalia > Rodentia > Sciuridae > Ictidomys > Ictidomys tridecemlineatus. The sequence continues at coordinate 63,019,153 of NC_135485.1, forward strand.
CAATGTATTGGAGTACAAGTTTTCAAAATAGTCTCTAATGATCCGCTGGATTTCTGTGATATCTATGGTGATTTCACCTTTTTAATCTCTAATTTTATAAACTTGGCTTTTCTCTGCTTTTTTCTTGGTTATTTTAGCATGGGGGCTTTTCAATCTTGTTTACCTTTTTAAAGAAACAACTATTTCATTGGTCCTTAGTGTTTTATGTTTGTTGTCAAGTTCATTAATGTTGGCTCCGATTTTATTTCCTTCCTTCCTTCAGTGTTTGCTCCTCCACCATAGCCTGGCTTTTACACCATTTCCCATTTACACAGTGCACGCTGTCGGCTTCCTCAGTAGAGGGCGCTGAAGTGACACCGCAGGAAGCAGAGGCCTCTTGTGGTTCAGCTACTGCACCATTGCTCTGTGATGCTGGTATGAGTCCATGTGAGGGCAGCGTGGATCAGGTGAGGAGATCCTCAGATCCTGAGGAAGGCTTTGGTCTCCAGGAAAATTTCCCAACACTTTCCAAGCTGATCTTAGGCGATGGTGCCCTCCTAGTGAATGGTCCAACTGTAGTGGGAGGCACCTGGCTCTGAGTTCAGAACTTGGCAGTCCCTGGCTCTACCCATGCCCACCTGAGTGGTAGCACACCAAACACACTGCCCTTACCAGGCACATATTCCCAAGGGTCCCCCATCCCTTTCTGTTCAGAGGATGCTGTGAGAGCCATGGCTGCTGCTCCTCAGGTAAGGAAGGTCAAGGTGGGCTGGGGAGTGGACAGCCCTGGATGCTCCTACCATGTGATCACCCATGCCCACCGGCTTGTCCCCTAGAGACGAAGACCTGGCATAAGGCAGAAGCTGCTGTAGAGTATTGAAGCTGCTGCTGACCTTGAGGAAGAAGGTAGGTGCAGGCCGCACATCTGGGAAGGCACAGCCAACTTGGGTGGGGGCCAATGGTTCTTAGAGGGGTGCTCCCTGGTGACGGGAGCTGCCACACTGTAGGCAGGCACACCCAGGATGAGCATCTACCTCTGGAGGCCTGGAGGGGTGACCCATGTGTTTAGGGTTCTGGGGCTGGAGGTATGGGGTACCTGTGGTGTCTTTAAGCTGTGTGCAGGGGTGGATGCAGTGTGAAGATCCTCCAGGTTGGGGGCATACCTTGAGGTGTCTGGTTTGGACCCCCTGTTGTGCAGGAACAGTTGTGTGGGTCTCAGTGAGGGGGCCTTAAAGGAGAGACAAGCTCCTGGGGACAGGTAGGCCTGTTTGGGGAGGCCAAAGAGGGCCCAGCGTTCAGCAAAAGAGAGGTTCAGTTTGGGGACAAAAAGACTCCCTCCTGCACGCAAACATTCACAGTACCCAGAGCCACCACCACCAGGAGACAGAGGCCACTTCTTGGGGGTCTCAGGTCTGTGGACTTCTCCATTGGCAGGCAGCGTCCCATCATCTTAACCACCTTACACAGGAGAATGACAAACAGACTTCTGCTGCCCTGCTGCCCATTTATGTCCCTTGGGCCATGGTGGATATTAGTCCAGCCTCTGGATTTATAGCTAGTCACCTCTGAGGTCCCTGTAGAAGTAAGGAACATTTATAGTGGTGGGGCTGAGGATGGCATCTGCAGGTCTGGACTGAGTGTGCATGGGTACACACATGGCTCTGTGTGTGTGTGTGTGTGTGTGTGTGTGTGTGTGTGTGTGTGGTGTGCATATGTCCAAGTGCATTTCCAGACATTGCATGTGAATCGGTGTGAACTGTTTTTGTGAGTTTGTTTAGTGTAATGCATGAGTATATATGAATAAATAAGGCTATGATTTGTGTGTGTGTGTGTGTGTGTGTGATATTTACCCTTCTCTTGTCACCCCCCACCATTGCTCAGCTTGGCACCCCTTTGCAGCCATGTTTGCATCTTGTGAGCTATCAGCTCGAGATCTTGCATGGTGTAGACATTTTGGGCCAGCCTGGTCTGTGTGTGTGTGTGTGTGTGTGTGTGTGTGTGTGTGTGTGTGTGTGTGTTTGTGTGTGTGTGTTTTTGTGCGTGTGTGTGTGTTAGGGGTGGCATCATGTGGTAGACGAACTGAGCACCACTGAGGCTCCCCTCCCCGTGCAGATGCAAATTGAGCACTTACTCACATGCTTTCATTGAGAGTACAATCCAGTCTGAGGACAGGTAGATAAATAGTAAGTTCCATGGCAGAAATAAAGGTCAGAAAGACAGGGAAAGGGCTCACCAGAGGAGGTGGTCAGCTTGGCCTCCCTGAGGGAATAATGATTGAGCAGAGCATTGAAGGAAGGGAGGACATACACTTGTTCAGGAAGGGTGTTCCTGGCAGAATTATCAACACCTGCAAGATCTTGAGCTGGGAAGACAGAGTAGCAAGGTGGCCAATGAAACCAGAGCAGAGTGAAGGAGAGTGATGATGTGGACAGAGAAAGAACAGGGTCCACCTTGCAGAGTCTCATGGCTCTGAGGTGTTTGGCCCTTACCCTGGGTAAGATGGGAGCCCTGGGGGAGTTTGGACCAGAGGAGGAACATGGAAGTATCAGGGACCAGTAGGAAGGAAGCACGGTCACTAGGGTGTCAGGCCAAAGAGGAAACTTCGGCCTATTCTTTGCAGAATTTTGCCTCTGGGCTGGGAACCCCAGGCTCAGCCTCCACTTTTCAGCATTCAGAGTAGGGCTGGCAGAATCCTTGTTCATTGAATGGGCACAGAACTTCCAAGAAGGACATTTCTGGGTCCCTTGAGTCCTGTAGGATTGACTCAGTTGAGCCTGTGTGTAGGCTCATGGGGGCGGAACTTCTCATGAATAATGCAGTCCCACCCATATGATGTGTTTTGAGGCTGTTTCAGGACTCTGGCAGCACAGCTCCTGGGAGCTTTGGATAGTGTTGGGTGTCTGGTAGCCTTGATCTTCCTGGTTATCAATAGTGAGAGTGGCAAGAGGGGCCTGGCTTTCTTGTTTGCTTGTCTCCTGTGCCATGCTGTTGGGTCTCCCTGCAGAAGCCTCATGAGGTGCTGTAGTAGCTTGGGCGAGGATTTTGTCATGGGTTAACAAGTAGGAAAGGGCACTTTTGCCACCCCCCAGGGACCTGCAAAATTGCTAACGCTTCGAGCACCTGATGCAACAGGACATGGCCTGAGCCTTGTTCCCAGGCCTCTGTCCCTAACAACCATGTGATTCCTAAAAAGTCCCTGCTCACATCCCCCTGTTCCTGCTTTCTAAGCACAGGTGGTTCTAGAGCTGACCACCACCTCTGGTGAGCCCTAGGTTCTAGCCACCAGCTGGCACCACGCTCTGTGACCGGTCCTCCCTGGAATTTGCCAAGGCTGTACTTAAGGTATAATAAAACAGCAGCTGATAAGGCTTGCTCCCCTCCAGGAAGCTCAGGATTCAGTTAAAGACATCCTGAGTAAATAAAGGCATAAAAACAAACAAACAAAACAAAAAATTACCATGTGATACCTAGCTGTTCAATAGACAATCTCATTTAACCACCCCCATGCTCTGTGGAGTGAACAACACACCTTCACTGGTGCATTAGAAAACTGGGACATGGACATGGCAGGTATCTTGCCTAAGGTCACAGAGATACTGAGTGGTTCACCCAGGGATCTGGCTGCAAACCGTGCTTTACATTGCTCTGCAGCTGCAACCAACAGCCCACAGGTGGTTGTGACCTATGCTGGGAGTGTGAGTTGAAGTTGGCAAAGGGCCAGAGTTTGGAATCAGACAGTCCTGGGTTCAAATTGTGGTCCTGCCCATTTAGTAGCACCTGAACCTCTGGAATGACAGTCTCTTTTCCCTTGTGCAGCAGTGTTGCTGACCTGTTCTCGTGGTGCCATCTGTATGCAGGAAGGACTGCTTCGCTCACTCCAGTGGGAGCAAGATGGACTCAGCTGCAGGGGGTCAGTTTCTGCCCTCTGCTTACAGATGACTTTGCAGATGCTCTCAGAGCATGAGCTTGATCACCTGGATAAGCCCTTGGTAGGGGTGCTGCAGGCCCCAGAGCTGTGCTATATGTTGAATGCAAGGGGTATTTCTTGATGTCCAAAGGGACAAGCTCTTTGGGGGGAGCCTCCTGATCCTGCCATGGAGTTGTCCTGAGCCCTTGGGTGAGGGGTTTCAGAGTTGTAAATTCAGATGGGTCACTGTGTTTTTCTTTTAGTGATATGAGAAGATGGAAGATACATATTTTTATGCTTTTTCTGTTCCTGATATTTTAGGAGCTCAGATTGTGGGTGTTCTATGGAATGCAACAGTTGCTGCCATACCGAGGCCACATTGAAAAATCAGATAGCTGAGGCCCTAGGACTCAGACACTCAGTGATACTGGGGTCTTTGAAAGCATTCCCTGTAGTTATTCTTCAGTCAATTATGCTTAATTAGTAGACTAGAATTATAGAATCTTCAGTTCATCAAACACCAATCCTAAGTGCTTTGCCTTGTCTCCTATAATCCACAAGGCTGACTTCCTCTTGTGTAGGTGAAAGTAGCAACTCCTCTTTATTAGCAAGGAAGTTGAAGCTCTGAGGGTTTAAGGACTTGAGCCAAGGCCAGACAGCTATGAAGCAGCAAAGCGGTCCACATTTCAAATTGGATAAACCCTAACAATGTTAGCTAGATCAACAAGTAAACAAGCATAACTTTACAGGAGAAAGAAAGGCTGACAAGTGCGTTGCTTTGGTTCACGTGTTTGGGAATTGTGGGCTGAACACAACAGATTCAGGCACAGCTTTATCCAGAGGTTGCAGTGTCATCATCAGGACACTGCCTCTCTCCATCTCCCGACACTGCCTTCTTTGCCCACCCTGTCTCTGGGGGTGGTGGCATGCTGCCAAGCAGCTTTAGAGACACAATCTTCTAGTTTGGCATTGGAGGAAAAGACAGTGTCCTAACGATGATAGTGAAAGTCATGGGCCAGCCTGGGTCACTGCTTCTTTCTGCCCATCATGGTGGGATGGATTGATCTCAGTGGTCAAGCCTGGAGGGGCTGAATCATTGTGTGAGAGAAAGAAAGAGTCACCAAAAATATTCGAGGGTAAATGATGAGACAGGGAGATGAAAGCCAAGCAGGCAAGCCACAGATGTCCCCACTGAAGGGGTGAGAGCAGCTGCATTTAGAGCACAGCCCCTTGCAGTAGAGGTGGCTGGTTTTGCCCCTGTGCCTGTCTTTGGTCTTAAGTGCTGCCTGCAGGCTTACTATTTGCCAGGTGTCCACTCCTGTTATAAGGAGTGGACACAAAATCCTCCCCCAAAATCCTGTTATAAGGGCTCCTGTTTCATGGGGAGCTCTTATAAATGATGGCTGGGCTAATCCCAATTTCCACCCTGTGTGATTTCCTGCAGAGGACTCAACTCTGGGGTTTACCCTGTAGAAAGAACATATTGTTCTGCATATTGTTCCACTGGATCAGGTGAGCAGACCCTGATATTGTACAAACAGACACCAACTGGCTGCATGGAGAGAGCATCCTCAGCTTTCCTGGGTACCTCCGAGTGTCCAGAGTGCAGTACCCAAGCCTGGCTCAGATTGCCCAGGTCTTAATCAGCGGAGGCAGTTGTAACTACGACCATCAACTGTGTGGCTTTGAAACATCGGAAACTGATTTCTCACAGATCTGAAGGCTGGCAGGCCAAGATCAGGGGGCCAGGATGGCAGGGTATGGTGAGGGCCCTCCCTCAGGTTGCAGCTGACCCACTTCTCATTATATCCTCACCCTATGACTTTTCCACAGCTTCCAAGCCCTCCTTTCCTATCCTGGGGGAGCTGTGGAGACAACAGTGAGCACAAGGAAGGCCCCTACCCTCTTGATGCCCACAGTCTAGTAGGAGAGACCGAGCAAGGACAAGTAAACTGATGAAGAAATAGGATGAATTCAGAAATGGTTGAGGAAGCAGAGGAGACAGAGGGTCAGGGTGTTCCTAGGTGGCAGTCAGAATGGGCTTCTCAGAGGAAGTGTCATGAGCACTGAGAGCTTATGGATGGACAGGAGCTGCTGGGCCAAGAAGTGGGAAGGGCAGCTCAAAGGTGCTCAGGCAGCAAGCAGCTGGCAGCCTCTGAGGGAGCAGGGGTGGAATGGAGATAAGTAGGGACAGCCCAGGGACAGAGAGGGAGAGGTGTGCCACCTTAAATCTGAGTCTCCCCTCAAGGCCTTCTGAGGAGGTGTCAGGCAGGGCTTCTGAGCTGTCACCATCAGACAGCTTCTCTATAAAGACCCCAAAGCCCCTTGAAGACCATGCTGTGCTGAGCTTGGAGAGAGGCAGGTTGGGAAGGAGGTGCTGGGTCTGTTTGCCCCAAGCTCTGGTTGCCTGCCCTTAGCCTCTCCCAGTGCAGAGTGACAAAGCACACTTCTTCCTCCTCTTGTTTTTTACTTGATAACTTTTTAGAGAATTTTTAAGCTCAAAATTGAGGGGAAGAACAGAGATTTCCCAAATGCTCCCATCCCTGCCCAGCCTCTGCCTCTGTCACCATCACTACCCACCAGAGAGGCACATTTGTTCCAGTTCAGAAACCCACATCATTGTCACCTAGAGTCTGGAGCTAACCTTAATCTTTCCTCTTGCTGATGCACATTCTGTGGGAATGGACAGTTGTAGAATGACATGAACCCACCTTTGGCCATGACCATGATGTTTACTGGCTGTGATCTTAGGAAGCAGGTGCGTTGGCGATCAGGACAGAGCAACCTGAATCCATGTGGAGCTTCACTGATGCAAAGTGCAGTCTCCTCACAGGCCTGATGGGCCTTGCCTTCCTAGGTCAGCAGCCTCATTGGAAGCTTGGGAATGGTCAAAGTGACACCTACATTGCATGGGTGCTATGAATCTTTGGGCTTACACAGGAAACACTCACTTCCAGGAGGCACCCATAGGAGTTTGTTGAATGAGTGGATAACGGTACTCTCTTCCAGACTTGGTGTGGGACAGCCTGGATTTGAATTCCCCCCCTCCCCCGCACTTGTAGCTGAGTATTCTGTGGCAAGTCATTTCATCTGACCATGACTCATTTTCCTCATCTCTAGAGGGGGGATATAACCATCACATTGAGTTACCATGAAGAGATGAAGAAACCATATCCATGAGCATGGGCCAGAAACACACTGGCAGGTGGTGCTACTAAAACAAATGTATGCACACTTACTATGCAGCAGCTCCTGTCTTCAATTCTTGAAAGGTACTGCATTCCTCCCAAAATTTGGACATTCCTCAGAAGGTGCTGGAGCTGCTGTGTAAAAGATGTGTATTGCTTCCAAGCCCTGACATATGGCCATCTCCTGCTTGGTGCTGGGAATACTGGGAACTCAGTCAGCTCTGGGGAAAGTAATGTTTTCAGAGGAGCATCCTGCCTGGATGTTTAGAAAACCGAGTAGGATGAGCCCAAAGAGTGTCTGCCTCAGGTCTGGTTCTGTGTAACTATAGGCAGCCTATAGCTCTGGCCTTACCCTGTGAGCATATGCCCTCCCTGTGAGAAAGTTCTCTGCCTCAGGCCTCACCACTCTGAGGCTTCAGGAAAAACAATTTCCACATTTAGGAAGGAGTCTGTGGATTGCACCTGGGAGCATTCCAACCTGCATGTAGCCAGAATAGGGACACCTGGGGAGAAACGAATAGGGTCCTGGCCCTGAATAGCTAGGCAGTAGGTGGTTTGGCTCAGTCATCACTCAAATGTATGTGTAGCACCACCATGGGCCATCATTTGGCCTATTATTTAGCAATCAATTCAGACAAACCTACTAGTCCTCCTGGAGTTCCAGTATTGTCAGGAAGTTAGTCAAGCCCACCAGCCATCTTGGCAGATGAGGGGCACAGGATGTTAGAGGTGTCAGCATCCTCACCATCTCTAGGTGTAGAAACCTACAGCCAGTTGTTTGTGAGGAGTAGCTTCAAGGAAAGAAGGGGGTGTTCTTTGGGCCAGTCAGGAGGGCTCCTGTTTCATGGGGAGCTCTTATAAATGATGGCTGGGCAAATCCCAATTTCCACCCTGTGTGATTTCCTGCAGAGGACTCAACTCTGGGGTTTACCCTGTAGAAAGAACATATTGTTCTGCATTGGATTCTGGGCACCAAAGGAACAGAGTAGTGGTTGGGGCCTCAGAGCCAAGCCCTGTGGGGATCCCTTTCCAACACAGCCAATCCAAACCCAGGTTGCCACTACTTTTCTGTACAGAGACCGGAGAGCAAGTGTGGGGAGCCCCTTCCCCACACATGTGCCTCACAGGTTGCCCTTCTGATCTGGTGCATGGACTTGCCTGGCTACTCTTTGGGAACCCATGATGCAGGGACCTTGGGAGGTTCCAGTTAAAAGAGAGGCCCTGTCCATCATGACTCCCTGTTTCACTCCACATTCCACAGCACCCTCTGCTCCATCATCAAAATGCAGCTGTACCTCTATCCAGAATATTTTTGAGGTCCCAAGACTTGGACAACCTGAAGCTTCTCAGGACCTTCCTGTTGATCATTATGCCTGAATCAGAGGGGAACTTCCATGTGCTTCCCCAGCTGAAGAACACAGATCCTGTAAGTCTGAGCTCTCTGATGATGGGGTCTGGGGTGGATGACTGAAGGTGTGTGCAGAGGAATCTCAGCTGGTGACCCTGGGATCTGCCATATATTCCCAAGACACACAACTCTGACATCCTTCAGCTGGTGGAACCTAGTCTGGGAAGATGGCCAATTGTGGAGGAGGGCCAGGACTATTCTCAGAGGCAGGGTTCTAGTGTGAATTGGGAAAGGCCCAAGGAAAGTCAGTCATGTTGGGTGTTTTCTCCTGCAGCTCTAGCACCATATCAAGTGATATAATTGCCTCCAGCAGCTGTGGCCCAATTTACTTGCTTACATTTGGGGGAGCATATCATCACATTCCCTGTGAAGGAGGAGAAATAGCCCTCATAATCAGAGGTTGGTCCGACACCAGCATTGACCACACAGGAAGATATGGAGCCACCAGTGGCCACTGAACCTTCAAGAAGAGGAGGAAGCTTAGCTGCCAATAAGCAAGTCAGTGGATATTGAACATTATCTTCCACTTGGTATATATGTATGGTACATATGGTGCTCCAAGCTGCCATCTCATCCTCTGAAAGAGAACCACCTTTCCTGGCAGCAATATAAATTCAGGGTCCAAAACAATACAGGCAGGAGGTCAAGAAACTATTAGGCCATAGCCCTCCACATCTCCTAGAAAGTATCCTCACTTCCCTAGTTCTAAACTTTTCAAAGGCATCTCCCAAATGTGAGCTCCTGAGCATTACCCAGTGCCAGAACCCCCAGCACAGCTATCCTTTCCCTCCCCTTCTGAGATTATCTATTTTATTTTATTTTTTAAATTTTTATTGTTGGTTGTTCAAAACATTACATAGTTCTTGATATATCATACTTCACACTTTGATTCAAGTGGGTTATGAACTCCCATTTTTACCCCATATACAGATTGCAGAATCACATTGGTTACACATCTATTGATTTACATATTGCCATACTAGTGTCTGTTGTATTCTGCTGCCTTTCCTATCCTCTACTACCCCCCTCCCCTCCCCTCCCCTCTTCTTTCTCTACCCCCTCTACTGTAATTCATTTCTCCCCCTTGTGTTTTTTTCCCTTTCCCCTCACTTCTTCTTGTATGTAATGTTGTATAACCCTGAGGGTCTCCTTCCATTTCCATGCAATTTCCCTTCTCTCTCCCTTTCCCTCCCGCCTCTCATCCCTGTTCAATGTTAATCTTCTTCTCACGCTCTTCGTCCCTACTCTGTTCTTAGTTACTCTCCTTATATCAAAGAAGACATTTGGCATTTGTTTTTTAGGGATTGGCTAGCTTCACTTAGCATAATTGCTCTAATGCCATCCATTTCCCTGCAAATTCTATGATTTTGTCATTTTTTAATGCAGAGTAATACTCCATTGTGTATAAATGCCACATTGTTTTTTATCCATTCGTCTATTGAAGGGCATCTGGGTTGGTTCCACAGTCTTGCTATTGTGAATTGTGCTGCTATGAACATCGATGTAGCAGTGCCCCTGTAGTGTGCTCTTTTTAGGTTTTTAGGGAATAGACTGAGAAGGCGAATAGCTGGGTCAAATGGTGGTTCCATTCCAAGCTTTCCAAGGACTCTCCATACTGCTTTCCAAATTGGCCACACCATCTATTTTATTTCTCTTCAGATCATATAAATATTTCGCCTTTTCTATTTTATTTTTTGTCATGCTAATTCTTATGGCATTGTAAGTATTTTTAGTGGCATTCTTTTATGTTGACCTAAAAGTGCTTAATCCATTTCCCAGGCTGTGCCACCACCAGTACTGCGTAGCTGCAGATGGAGCCCATGTAGAGCTCATAGGTGCTGTGAGAGAGGATACAAACAGGCCATCCAGGAGGAGGTGAGATAGATGCCCCAGTTATGGAGCAGGAGGGACTGACTCATGAGTGTTGAAGATTTTAGGCCATTATAACTCATACTATGATCTATTTTAACTGTCATGTGGCACTACAAATCCCACTCATATAAGATAAAAACCTTAATATGTACATTATTATTGTTCCACAGATCATGGCTCACCATCCTCTTATTCTTCAAGACACAATATTGAAGTTAGAACCGTTAATGACTCAGTAATGGTCTGTACTCTTTAAATAAAAGGAAGAGTCTTACGTTTTGCACTTCAAATAAAAAGCTGTGCATCTTACACTACTTTGTCACACTGAGAATGCAAAGGAAAAGTTCAAGAAGGAAATTAAAGTGCTGCTCCAAGGCATATGTAAATGACTAGAAGGCAAAAAATGCCTTATTCCTGATCTGGAAAAACTTTTTATATTCTGAAGAAAAGAACACCCCACATTCTATGAAGATGAATCCAAATCCAGATAAGGCCATCACTTTAGATTGTTATACTGACAAGAGAAGTGAGAGAGCAGCAGAAGAAGTTTGAAGGTGCCAGAGTTTGGTCCATTATGTTTTTGGAAAGAGGCTCCTCTTTATAAAGTAAAAGTGCAAAGCAAAGAAACAAGTGCCGATGTAGAAGCTCCTGCAAGATATCTAGAAAGTCTTGCTAAGCTATTCGATGAAGATTTGTTGTGCTTGGAGTTATTGGTGTCTGAAGTTCAGTTATGACAGTGGTGGCAAAGGCAACTGAAGAGTCTGTAGGTGGCAACTTCAAGCCAGGCATCCAGAGAGTTGCATTCTCATCCTCTGGCAGTGGCAGGATGGTGCAGTGATGATGGCTGCGGCATCACCGGTGGCCCTGTGGGGACTCCAGTGGCTTCAGTTTGGAGCTCTGTTAGCGGTGATGGTGACAGCTTGGGACAGCAGGCCTCAGAGTCAGAGGGTGACTGGAGGCTGTGATGGCCTCTGCAGTGGCTCCTCCAGGCAACTGGTATTGCTCCTTGTAGGGCCTGCCTGCCCACAAAGCAGGGCGCAGGTGCCGGTGCTACCCAGACACCTGCTGAGGAACTTATGCTGCCCATTCCAGCAATGCCTGGCATTGGCCTTGAGTCCACCAGGCTGCTCACCTAATCCTTGAGTTCACCCTACCCCTCCCTGAGTTGCACCCTCTGAGGGATGAGTAGGCCTGCTGCCAGCTGGGGCAGCCTTGGGAGAAGGCACCCACCCTCCCCAGCTACATCTCCCCTGGGCTGTGGTAGCAGAGTGCAGAGGTGGGAGGTGGGGGGGCCTAGAAAATCCTCACACTCCAAGTGCATCCCTGGGGTGGGACAAGGTGGAGGGCACAGGTGGCAGTGGGAGTCTAAGGGCAACGAGTTCTCTGTCTTGGTCTTCTTCCACTCCCAGCCACAGAAATGCACTTTTAGGGTGAAGATGTCCTAGGACCTCTGCTCTCTGCACCCACAGTCCATGCAGGAAGTGGCTGGGGATGGTGAGGTTCTCTCCCAAGACCGCCCCAACCTAGCAGACAACCTAGTTGCTCAGTAGAGAGGGTATATCAGGGGATGGGGTGAGCAGACACACAGTGGGCTCATGGACAGAGCGAGACATGGCAGCTGTGGGAAGCATAAGGTCCTGGGCAGCTGCCTGGGTACCACCAACTCCCGCATTCTTCTTCCTGAGCAGGACAGTCGACCAGGGACAAGACCAGGGCCTGGAGCCTCCACCACAGATGATATCCCAGCTACTGGTTACCTTAGCACTCTGACACCCCCTATCCCATGCCCTTGCTGCTATGCCAGTCTGGAACTTGTCGCTGCAGCCAAACAGACTCCCAACATGGCCACTGGATGCCACTTTCACTGTCCTGCAGCTGGTCCCCAGTTACTTCTGTAGGATGAAGATGCTCACTGCTGGACACTGCCTGTTGTTGCTGCCCCTGCTTCTCAACTCTTATGGTGCCACCACCATTGTGCAGCACTCAAATTTCCAAACTCCAGATGGACTCCAACAATGCCCACCAAGGCCCCAATGTCATTGTACTTTACACCACAACTGGTGCCCAACCCCTATACTGAGGCTGGACCCCTGATGCATCTGCATGTTGCTCCTGCACCTGCCAGACTCTGGAGCTCCACCCTGCTGCCACCAGACTTTAACATGGATACTTGACAGTGACACTCAGTACTGGGGCCAACTTCATTGCAACTGCCAGAGTTTGCTCCATTATGTTTTTGCCAACAAGTCCCTCTCCATTAAGTAAAAGTGCAAGGCAAAAAAACAAGTGCTGATGTAGAAGCTCTTGCAAGTTATCTAGAAGGTCTTGCTAACCTATTCGATGAAGATGTGTTGTGCTTGGAGGTATTGGTGTCTGAAGTTCAGTTATGGCAGTGGTGGCAAAGGCAACTGAGGAGTCTGTAGGTGGCAACTTCAAGCCAGGCATCCAGAGAGTTGCATTCTCATCCTCTGGCAGTGGCAGGAGTCTGGTCCCAGTACAGTGATGGTGGCTGCACATCACTTGTGGCCCTGTGGGGACTCCAGAGGCTTCAGTGTGAAGCTCTGTTAGCGGTGATGGTGACAGCTTGGAACAGCAGGTCTCAGAGTCAGAGGGTGACTGGAGGCTGTGATGGCCTCTGCAGTGGCTCCTCCAGGCAACTGGTATTGCTCCTTGTAGGGCCTGCCTGCCCACAAAGCAGGGCGCAGGAGCCGATGGTACCCAGCTACCAGCTGAGGACCTTATGCTGCCCATTCCAGCAATGCCTGGCATTGGCCTTGAGTCCACCAGGCTGCTCACCTAATCTTTGAGTTCACCCTGCCACTCCCTGAGTTGCAGCCTCTGAGGGATGAGTAGGCCTGCTGCCAGCTGCGGCAACCTTTGGAGAAAGCACCCACCCTCTCCAGGTACATCTCCCCTGTGCTGGGGTAGCAGAGTGCAGAGGTGGGAGGTGGGGGGGCCTAGAAAATCCTCACCCTCCAAGTGCATTCCTTGGTCTGACAAGGGTATAGGGCACTGTGGCAGTGGGAGTCTAAGGGCAACAAGTTCTCTGTCTTGGTCTTCTGCCACTCCCAGCCACAGAAATGCACTTTTAGGGTGAAGATGTCCTAGGACCTCTGCTTTCTGCACCCACAGTCCATGCAGGAAGTGGCTGGGGATGGTGAGGTTTTCTCCCAAGACCGCCTCAACCTAGCAGACAACCTAGTTCCTCAGTAGAGAGGCTATATCAGGCGATGGGGTGAGCAGACACACAGTGGCCTCATGGTTGAGGGAGACATGGCAGCTGTGAAAAGCATAAGGTCCTGGGCAGCTGCCTGGGTACCAACGCCTCCCGCATTTTTCTTCCTGAGCAGGACAGTCGACCAGGGACAAGACCAGGGCCTAGAGCCTCCACCCCAGATGACATCCCAGCTACTGGTTACCTTATCACTCTGACACCCCCTATCCCATGCCCTTGCTGCCATGCCAGCCTGGAACTCTTCGCTGCAGCCAACCAGACTCCCCTCATGGCCACTGGATGCCACATTCACTGTCCTGCAGCTGGACCTCAGTTACTTCTGCAGGATAAAGATGCTCCCTGCTGGACACTGACTGTTGTTTCTACCCCTGCTTCTGAACTCTTATGGTGCCACCACCATTGTACAGCACTCAAACTTCCAAACTCCAAACGGTCACCAACAATGCCCACCAAGGCCCCAATGCCATTGTACTTTACACCACACCTGCTGCACGACCCCTATACTGAGGCTGAACCCTTGATGCATCTGCATGTTGCTCCTGCACCTGCCAGACTCTGGAGCTCCACCCTGCTGCCACCAGACTTTAACATGGATACTAGACAGTGACACTCAGTACTGGGGCCAACTTCACTGCAACTGTCAGAGTTTGGTCCATTATGTTTTTTTCAAAAAGCCCCTCTGCATAAAATAAAAGTGCAAGTCAAAAAAACAAGTGCTGATGTAGAAGCTCTTGCAAGTTATCTAGAAGGTCTTGGTAAGCGATTCGATGAAGATGTGTTGTGCTTGGAGTTATTGGTGTCCGAAGTTCAGTTACGGCAGTGGTGGCAAAGGCAACTGAGGAGTCTGTAGGTAACAACGTGAAGCCAGGCCTCCAGAGAGTTGCATTCTCATCCCCTGGCAGTGGCAGGAGTCTGGTCCCATTGCAGTGATGGTGGCTGCGACATCACTGGTGGCCCTGTGGGGACTCCAGTGGCTTCAGTGTGGAGCTCTGTTAGCGGTGATGGTGACAGCTTGGGACAGCAGGCCTCAGAGTCAGAGGGTGACTGGAGGCTGTGATGGCCTCTGCAGTGGCTCCTCCAGGCAACTGGTATTGCTCCTTGTAGGGCCTGCCTGCCCACAAAGCAGGGCTCAGGAGCCAGTGGTACCCAGACACCTGCTGAGGACTTTATGCTGCCCATTCCAGCAATGCCTGGCATTGGCCTTGAGTCCACCAGGCTGCTCACCTAATCTTTGAGTTCACCCTGCCACTTCCTGAGTTGCAGCCTCTGAGGGATGAGTAGGCCTGCTGCCAGCTGGGGCAACCTTTGGAGAAAGCACCCACCCTCCCCAGGTACATCTCCTCTGTGCTGGGTAGCAGAGTGCAGAGGTGGGAGGTGGGGGGGCCTAGAAAATCCTCACCCTCCAAGTGCATTCCTTGGGCTGACAAGGGTATAGGGCACTGTGGCAGTGGGAGTCTAAGGGCAACGAGTTCTCTGTCTTGGTCTTCTGCCACTCCCAGCCACAGAAATGCACTTTTGGGGTGAAGATGTCCTAGGACCTCTGCTTTCTGCACCCACAGTCCACGCAGGAAGTGGCTGGGGATGGTGAGGTTCTCTCCCAAGACCGCCCCAACCTAGCAGACAACCTAGTTCCTCAGTAGAGAGGCTATATCAGGGGATGGGGTGAGCAGCCACACAGTGGGCTCATGGCTAGAGCGAGACGTGGCAGCTGTGGAAAGCATAAGGTCCTGGGCATCTGCCTGGGTGCCACCACCTCCCGCATTCTTCTTCCTGAGCAGGCCAGTCGACCAGGCGCAAGACCAGGGCCTGGAGCCTCCACCACAGAGGACATCCCATCTACTGGTTACCTTATCACTCTGACACCCCCTATCCCATGCCCTTGCTGCCATGCCAGCCTGGAGCTCTTTGCTGCGGCCAACCAGACACCCCACATTGCCACTGGATGCCACCTTCCCTGTCCTTCACCCGGACCACTGTTACTTCTGCAGGATGAAGATGCTCACTGCTGGACACTGCCTGTTGTTGCTGCCCCTGCTTCTGAACTCTTATGGTGCCACCACCATTATTCGTCACTGAAACTTCCAAACTCCAGATGGACTCCAACACTGCCCACCAAGGCCCCAATGTCATTGTACTTTTCCCCACACCTGGTTTCCGACCTATATACTGAGGCTGGACCCCTGATGCAGCTGTATGTTGCTTCCGCCCCTGCCAGACTCTGGAGCTCCACCCTGCTGCCACCAGACTTTAACATGGATACTAGACAGTGACACTCAGTACTGGGGCCAACTTCATTGCAACTGCAGCCAAACCCTTGTCACTATGGCAGATGAAAACACTCATGGCTGGAAGCATCTGTTGTTACAACCACTGTTTCTGGATTCTTCCACCGTCACCGCCACCATGAGTAGGAAGCAAGGAACTCCTAAATCAGAGCTGCATGCTGACACTGCCACAGTCGCCCCCACCTCACACCGATACTCAACTCCTGACTTTCGACGCCTGATGCCCTATGCCCACAACAGCTGGATGCTGCTCTTGCCACCATATGCCACCATTTCATGATGGTGCCATTGCAGTGAATTGACCCCAATGATGCTTCTCTGCTCAAGATGTATAAGAGCTGGGAAACTGATCATTCTCCATTACAGTCACCTCACCAAGTTCCACTGCATGCTGCCTGCCTTTTGTCACCCCAGGACCAGACACCAGTCCTCAGGACCCTAGAGGAGTTGTGGCTCTAACAAAGGGAACTCATCCAAATAAACAAGTGAGCACTCTAAATAAAGGCTGCAGTCCTCACAGCAGGCAGTGGGTGGGACTAGGTGGGTCCAGCTCACTGGTGAGAGGGTGGGGTTAGAGCCTGGGAGCTGCTGGCAAGGTCTAGACCTGATCCTGTAGGGCAAGATAGAGAGGGATCTTTGGCTGCTCTGGAAGTCTAGCCCTGGAAGAACCTTCTGGTTCTTTCTCCTGAACTTTCCATGGTGTCTCCTTCTCCTACTCCTCCGCTCTTCCCTGAGGAGACTCTGTGTCCTGGACATAGGGTCATCTGGGCACAGGGTCTCTGGGCAGTGGAGTGAGGCCCCAGTACATTGCAGCAGGCTGGAGACAGCCAGACTGGCCATACCTGGACTTGTAGGAAAAATAGCCTATTGGGAAAATACCCTCCTAGATCTACCAAATCTAGCCTAACACTGGCTTCTTCCAAGAGATTATCAAGAAAGGAAAAATATAAGTAAGCAAGTTTGTCTGGCTAAGGGGTGGCTTGAGGAGAAGTAAAGACTTCAGATTGGGTAGAGCTGGATTTAAATCCCTCTTAACTGGGTGACCTTGACCAGGGTGCAGAACTAGGTACAACCTTGGGTTTGCATCTGGTAAAGTAAAGTTGGGTGAGGAGGATAAGCCAGGGGTAAAATTAAGCTGTTGAGCAGTACCTAAACTTTGGGAGCCAGGAAGGCATTTGACATGATTTCCATGCAGAAATATATTCTGAGATTAAAGTCAACCCACTTAGAGGTGCACCTTTGGAAGGCAACTGACCTGTGAGCAGGCGGTTGAATTTACTTCATTTTTTAGATGAAATAATAATGTATGGAAGATCATAGGCCGATGTTGGGTCAGGCTTGTGAAATTATAGGCTGTTTTCAAATTTGTTTAAAGAGTTAAATCTACATAGTTCAAGCCTCCCGGGATATCCCCCACCTCTTGTCACATCCCCACATAGAGCACTATCTACAATCCCTTACTCTAATCTTTAGAGGGTCACCAAATATGTCAATGCATGTATGTACATAGGCAGAGATATACATTATGTAATACTTTGTTCCTTTTAGCCTGCTTTGGAACCTCCTGAAAATAAAATCTCTTATTCTTACGTACATTCTTTTGCAGCTTTCCCTCCTTAATTGGTACCCCTTAAGCTGAGCTTCAGGAAGAAGGAAACACCAGAGAAACTCAAAGATCCGAAGGACACCAACCCTGCTCAAGTCACTCTGGAAGCTGGCTAGCCTGAATGTGCCCAAAGCTTGAGGAAACATCAGCCCTGCTTCAGCCACTCTGGGTTGGATGTACAAGGTGAAAGATATACTAACCAAAAGGAAAATGGACTGTTTCACTCTTTAAGACAGCTCTTATACTGTCATTGCCACCCCTTACTTCTGTCATATACAGAGTCCTTTGTTTTGTCTTGACCCTAGGACTGATAGCAATCAAACACATAGTTAATAATATCAGAAAACAAACGCGTGTACCAGTTCAATCCTGAAAGGGCACTGCAGTTGAGATCCAAGCTCGCTATTTGGAGGATGGCTTCCTTTTCTTGGTGGATTCAAAAGCTTAATTGACATAGCATGGATTGTGCTCTGAACTTGTGTATTGCTTCCATGTTTGTTTCCTCTTTTCATTAAAACCAGTGGTTCTACAATAGAAGCAGGTTTCCTTTTTGAAAAAGAGAAACAACAACTATGATATTACATTATATAAAGCTTTAAGCCAAGAAGATAATAATGCCCTTTGACTTAGAGGATTAAATAATGAGCATCAAAGGGGGTAATGCTGTAGTTTCCAAAAGACTCCCACCTTAATTGTAACACACAAGTCTCTCTCCTAATCAAGAAGAGATTATTTTAAGAAGTCAACAAAATTTCCAGAGCACTCATTGTGCTTTGAGCTCCTTTTTGTTGTAAAGGCCAGGTTTCTCTTTCTTGTAAGAGTTAGGCCTGCAGGGCTGGGGTTGTGGCTCAGTGATAGAGCACTTGCCTCGCACATGTGAGGCCCCTTGTTCAATTCTCAGCACCACATAAAAATAAAGGTATTGTGCTCATCTACATCCTAAAAGAAAATAGTCTCCAATCAAGTTTTTTGATGTGCGAAAATTTCTGTTTTCTGTGTAAAACATTGTGAAACCTCTGTCCAACCTATGAATGTGGAACAAAGTTAAGTTATATTAAACATTGTGCTGTGTAACCACCCACTGCAATGTTAGAGAATTTCCAGACCTGGGCTCCAGAGCTTGTTTGGTGTTATCCCCTCTGGGTTGCTGCAGCTTAAATAAATCTGCTTCCTCCAAATTCCTCAGGTGTCGAGACTCATCTTTCCTGCATCAATGCCTGCTTGAAATGCTAGAATGTCCTAATTCTTGAAGGGCCTGAAGAGACAGTCTCTCAGACTCTGTCACAGTATGAATTCTAGGAAAAGTAATTCATCACAATGAATCTAATTTCAGGTTTCATTATAGGGACTTCCTGGATGTAATATCAAAGTTGCATGATAAAACTTGTATACGTCTATTGAGTTGCCATGATATACTCCATAAAGATATATAAATGACATATTTGAATAAAAATTTAATCTGGGGGAAAATATGTTTTGTGAGAAATCTAAAGCCATGCTTGCATTTTGTGTTATTTTAAATATTATGCTGTAATAATATTATATTTTATTATTACATTTTTAAATCTGAAAAAGACATCAGAATTTTGTACCATAATATTGTCAAAAAGGGAAAATTTTATTGATTAGAAATATGCTTTCCTGTTTTTAGAGCTAACAGTTGAATTAAAGTTTTGCACCAGACACCAAGTCCATCAGAACCTCAGTCTGGTGAAACCACATCTTGGTGCCTGCCCAGGCCAGTGCCCAAGAGCAGGTCCCAGAAGGAAATCAGGCTGGCTCTTCCCAGAGCCCTCTGGACAGAGGTTGGCCTCCTCCACTCTTAGTGTTATTTTTTCTCTGATTGCTTGGCTCCTCTCCATGCTCTTCAAGCTGTCCTCTCCCATCTTTGTTGTTCAGTGACATCACCTGTCATTCATGTTTTTATAGACCTCTGAGGAAGAGAAAATCCACATGGATTTCAGAATGGCTCAAGATGTAAATGACTGGTCATAATTGGACACCCTAAAAGGGGATGGTATTGATGGCACGGGGGTATAAATCTCATGATGGGCCGGAAAACTCATTTACAGAGCAGCCAAAGGTCTATGTAGATCCATAAAATGGCCACAAACAACCTGAAAATCTAGGTAGTAACTCATCTGGAGCAGTCATAACCTCTTTCGGCTGGAGAAATATCAGTGGCTTCTTTTGGAATTGAATTAGGTGTGAAAAATAGCCCCTATGCCATTTGGTTAGGAAAAATGGTAATGATGATGAAGGTGATAATGCAATAGCTTATATTCATAGACCACTTTGCATACATTATTTCATTGAATATTCACAAAGTCCTTTCACTGACTGTCTTAGTCAGTTCTAGCTGCTACAACAAAATACTCTAAGCTTAAGAAACATTTATTTCTCCCCATTTGGGAGGGTGGGGAGTTCATGGTCAAGGTACTGATAGATTGAATTCTTGGAAAGAGCCCTCTTTTTGCTCATAGCTGGCTGCCTCTCACTGTATTCTCAATTGGTGGAGAGCAAGTAAGCCCTGGTCTCTCTTTGAAATTCTGAGAAAACTAATCTCATCTTGGGAGACATGCCCCGAGCCTCCCCCCACCCCCCACCGGCCTATCGAAATCTGATTACCTCCCCATGGCCCCACTTCTCATGCCATCATATTGGCATTAGGGCTTCAACATGAATTTGGAGGAGACACAAACATTCAGTAGGAAATGCACTGTGGAGTCTTGGGCATATTCTGTATCTTCTCTGTGCTTCTACTACCTCATAAAGAAAAAGGATGGTAATAACTGCTGGTCAACGTGCCTGTGTGTGTGTGTGTGTGTGTGATTACATTGAATTAAAAACAGGTGATTAGATGATATATGCAAGTAATCCTGGATTTAAAAAAATGAATATACAAACAGGTGTCAAAATAAAAGCTGAAACCAAGTTTAAGAAAAAATTTCAGCGTGGGAATAGAAAATATTTCCCAGGAAGAGGATAAAAATGGAGTTTTTTTCCTGATGATATCAACTTTTTAGGAGATCTAATAGATATTTATGAAATTTAACATGACAATTTAGAAACAATGATATATGCTTATATTATACATGTATTACTTTATTCTGATTCCACATTTAGAAATCAATTTTTAACTAAAACTCATCATTGTCCTCTCCAACATTGGCGTTTTTTTACCCTCTCCAAAACAAATTTGGAGTCTTAGAGGCAGTTTCCAGGACTTGGGGTCTGTTCCCTCTAAGGCGAGGGAAAGACGGGTCCTTGAGAATCAGGAAGATCTTGACAAACCACAGTGAGGCCTTCACGTGGCTTAGTATATTTGCAAGCTCATCCTACAGGTGTATGTTTGCGACCACCACAATGTGTATTCCTTTTAAATGACTGAACAACACTGGTACACAACACTATCCATAGACTCAAACCCAAGGCCACATTCCAAGGAATCCTAGCAATCTGTACTTTCTATCTGATCTACCCCAAGCATGAATTGCTGATTTAATAAGAAGTCAAACAAGAAATAAAGACAGTGTGGAACTTTGTTAGTAGAAAATAAAGAGTTTGTCCAACCTCAGACCCCAGGACCACTCAGCTGTGGCCCACATTTGGTCACCCTGTCCATCAATGCAGTCAGTACCCTGACTCCAGAGGCAGGCAAGATCTAGGAGGGTGTCCATTTTTCCTCCCTATGCAGCAGGAAATGGTGACAGAAAGAGGAAACTGAGAATTTCCCAGCCTGAAAGCCTGTGGGGAGGCCCATGGTGGGGGACATAAACCCATCTTCCAGCCATTTTCTCAAAAGCACTATGATTTCGTGACACTCGGGAAGTGGAGGAGCTTCTGGTTCTGGCCTCTCCAGAGGAAAGTTCAAGATAAGTGCCAATTCAGCTGTGTGGCATGAGGAAGGACCTATAGACTGAGCCCCAGGACCATGTTCTTGGCAACCCAACTCCAACTTTGTCACCCACTGCAAGTCTGTGCTGCACTGGCCCATCAGGTGATTCCATTACTTCCAGGACCCTGATTCCCAATGCAGCCTACTGGGCAGCACCTCGAACTGGGTTCAGAAGGATACCATGCCAGGAATTCTCCCACCAGGAGAGACGAGCACTGCCACAACCTCACCCAGCGGCCTTCACTGATTACTGAAGGTCCAGTGGACCCAGAAAAGGCCATGGGCAATGCAAGGGGCCCAAGGAGCACCCACTTGGGACAACAGTCCCAGGTGAGGCTCCCTCCAACCTCACTCCTCCAGGTCCCCACTCACTGATATTTTGCCCAGTTCAGAAGCAAGCCCACAACTCCACCAGTGAGGAGGGGGGACAGTTCTTAATAGCTGAGCATGGAGGAGCATGCAGGGCTGCTTAGTGGGTTATGGGAAGCTTGAGCTTGAAACCTCACAGCTAAACCTGGCAGGGTGCCCTTCCATCCAGGAAAAGCCAAGACCCATGACAACTGGAACCTCCAAAGAGTGAATGCTGAGTGGATCTCTGGGTCTGTAGGTGTCTGCGTTGGATTGGACTGGTGAAAGGTGACATATCTTACACTGTAGGAACAGTAGGAGGCCTAGTATTGTCCCCAGAACAGCTAAGCAATGAAGACAGTCAAAAAATTGGAGAGCTGGGATTGTGGCTCAGTTGCAGAGTACTTGCCTAGCACGTGGGAGGCACTGGGTTCAATTCTCAGCACTGCATAGAAATGAATAAAGGCCTGTTGACAACTAAAAAAATAAATTTAAAAATGGGAGAATCTTGATAACCAAAATTCAAAGAAAGCAACCCAAATATGGATAAAACTCGATTTTGTGAGCACACAGCTGGGTTTTTCTGGTTTCCACACAAAGAGAGAGGACTGTGCACAGAGGGTAGCATTCCCTCCCAGCCTGCCCTGCTGAACCCCTCAGCCAGACTCTGGGGGATGCCTTAAATGCATTCTCAGCAGCTGTTCCCTCCACTGTTCCCAGAGGAAGTGCAGGAAGACCCACAGGCCGTGATCCCAAAGCTGCCACCACCTGCAAATGCTGCTCAGCCAAGAAACTTGCCCCCTCCCCACCCACCCCACCCCCCCTCCCCCCCCCCCGCCCCACCCGCAGTTCCCCTTCTGACTGGCCAGGCCCAGGCAGGACAGCAGACAGAACTCTGACAGCTCAGGGGCGGGGCATGGGCTGAGGGATTCCTGCCTTTGCAAGAGCTCCTGGCTGTCAAACTAAGTCCCGCCCACCCTCACCAGAGCAAGGCTAGATACCAACACTAGCTCACACCTTCAAGGGAGGACAAGGTGTCCTTGCCCAGCCCCAGCAAGCGAGATCCTGGAGATGCCACCACCACTTGCTCCCCTGCTGGTGCACCGCCTATCTAATGACATTGCTTTCCCCTTCAGAGGCCCAGGGAGGCTACCCCCTGCTCCAAGCTTGGAGGTATGGGGGGCGCTTCTATTGGGGCCATGCCACTTCCCGCCTTTTCAGAGAAGAGCACTCCTGAGGAGGCACAGACCTGTCCCTGGACCGGAGGTGCAGGTACTGCCAGCCAAACACCTGCTCATCACCCTAGTCCGCACGTGCTCCACGCCCCAAGAGCTACCCTCAACCCGCAGCAAGAGCCTGCTCAGCCCTCCGACTGCCCCCCCCCCTCCGTCCATTGGAGTTCAGCCCATCTGTGCTGCCATCCTGGCTGCCTCTGGCGAGGGGCAGGGTCGTTGCACCAGTCTGAGGGGAGAGATCCCTGGCCTTGCCATAGCTGCCACCCCTCAAACCCAGCATCTACAACGCTTCCAAGATGACCCGGAAACCTCACTGGGTCAGGAGGTGGACCAGCGGGATCTGAATCACATCCCAGTGTCAGCACTCAACAGTCGCCCCAGGACCCACGCACGCACCAGGCTCGCAGTTCCCTTGCCTATTTCTTCCGCATCTGGTGCAAGCACCTGGACTTTGCACGTGCATGCAGACTTTGCACATGCACGCGGAATTTGCACGCGCGCGTCCGTTCCTGGCGCAAGCCTGCCTCTTGTCCAGTATTAACGGTTTTCCTCACGTGCTCGCGTGTTCTCCACTCATTCCTTCCTCAGCTGCGCCTTGGCAACAGGTCTCACAGCCATTTCGCCTGAAGCTGCGTGAGCAGGGGAAGAAGGCCTTCTGCGATCAAGGCTACAATTACCCAGTAGCGCCTTCGCTGAGACTGCCATGGAGACTTCTCACAGCAAGTATTGTCCCTCACCCCTGCCCCCGGCGCTGAGGGGCAGAGACCTGCCAGAAGGGTCCGACCAGGAGCCGGGTCATGGGCGGCGCCGACATCCCTATACTGGTTGGCCACTAAGGGCTTCCTGGGCTGGTGGCACCACTCGCAGGCCGTCTTGCCGCCATCCTGCAACTGCTCCTCAGCGGTTGCGCAATGTGCCTGCTCGGTGCTTGTCCAGGGTCCTGCGGATCCTGCGTTCTTTTCTGGGAGACTTGGATATTGCCTCCTCCCTCCGCATGCCAGGTCTCCTGAGGAGGACGCTGCTGTCAACTGCAGCTTTCATGAATTCCTGCATCCCAGGCCGCAGACTCAGACAGCCGCCTTGTAGAGTGCAGGGGCAGGAAGTGGCTCCTTGCCAGCTTCCAGCAGCCCAAGAACCCTGCCCAGGGAGGACTGTGATCACAGCCCCTGGAGACAGTGGCCAAGTGGTGGCTGAGCAAGCAGAGCACCCTGTTCACAGAGAACATCAGAGGGGGCGCCCTCAGGTCACTGGAAGAGCATCTGCTTTTAGGCCCCTGGGGACCCATAGCTGTGTGGCTGTCTTTGTGCCCAGGCCTGGGCCTCTGTGGAGTAACCTCTGCACCCAGAGGTCCCAAGACAGAGCTGAGAGCTCCCGGGCCATCTGCATGAGCTCCTGCCCCAAAAGAAACCCCATCAGCAGCTCCTACAGCTCCACGCAAGGTCTCCAAGCCCTGAAGAGGAGGGCTCCAGACCCATCCAACGGGGAGCCGCCCCTGGGAGGTTCTTCATCCCCAGGGATTCCCCCAAAGAAGGCCCAGGGTGAGAAGGTGGCAGAAGGCAGGGCGGGACACCCATTTCCCAAGAAGAAGTCCTCACCCACGGGAGACACCAGCAGGCCACGGAAACGCAAGTTTCCTCTCCTGCGATGCCGCCGAGGGGAACCTCTGAAGCTGCCACCACCTCTGTTACTGGCCTGTGCAGTGACGGCTGAGGACCTAGACAGGGAGAAGAAGAAAGCTCTGCAGCACATCAACGGTCTTCTGATGGGTGAGACCCAGGCCATTGGGAACAGCTGTGCCATGGCCCCACAAGCCCATGGGGGGGTCCCCTCTCCACCGGGAGGGGCCAGGCCTCTGGCATCAGTGGGCCTCAGCCAGACCTTTCCCCATCCCCCCAGCAGCACAACCATGGTGGCCCACACCCCAGTGTGGGTCAGCTCTGCTGTCTCTTCCCAGAGCCATGCTCCCATCACCAATCTCACAGGACCGCTCTCCCCCAGCCTGCCAATTGCTACTTTGGCCCTTCCTCCCAGGCCCTCTCTCAGCACATTGGCAGGCTTGGCTGCACAGCCAGTGGCCCCCTTTGGGGTCACATCCTTCAACACCACCCTGCCTTCACAGCCCCCACATCTGGGGCCTCCCTCCACCTTGGGTAGGAGCTTCCGGCGCTCTCACCAGGGCCCAAAGCCCTACTGTACTCACAGGCCCT
This sequence comes from Ictidomys tridecemlineatus, assembly GCF_052094955.1. NCBI lineage: Eukaryota > Metazoa > Chordata > Mammalia > Rodentia > Sciuridae > Ictidomys > Ictidomys tridecemlineatus. Next base: position 63,044,321 of record NC_135485.1, read on the forward strand.
CACGTGCAGCAAGCTCCAGCTCTCCAGCTCCAAGGGTGCGAGGACACATTCTGCAGGGGAAGCAGCCTCTCACCCCTGGAGCCACCGTCCCACCCAGTTCTGGGGTTCCTGGTGGGATGAAGCCTGGAGCCCCTAGCTTTGTCAGCTGTCATCAGCATGGACACGTAGGAGCTCCAGGTCCAGGGGCAGCTCCGATGCCACCCTTGACTGTGGGCCCAACAACCATGGGCAGCCTAAACTACTCAGCCCTTGGGTCTGATAAACACAGAAACTCCACTGTGGGTCCTCGTGGCAGCACCCAGACACATTCAGTGACCTCAAAGGCAGATGGGAGGAGAGACTTGTCCTTGGGTCAGACATCACGCAAGCAAATATCAATGTCAGAAAGTAGAGAAACCCCCAAACCTAGAGAGCACCGTGGGGCAAGTTTGGGAAATGACACCTCCAGTGCCCCTAGCCAGAGCACCACCATGGCACCCAGAAAACAAACAAAAGAGGGTACAAAAGGGCAAGGAAAGAGTGGAGTTCCTACCCCGAGTGCCAATCCTCAAAGCCTGCCCATCCAGAAACACCAAAGCTCACCTCAGGGGACAAGTACTACAAAGGGTATCTCTAGTGGCCCTGCAGTCCCTGGGACATCAAGGAGATCAGAGAGCCCAGACTTGCTTTCTGACCTCATGTCAGCCTTTGGGGCCTGGTGTAGCTCCTCCCAAAGAGGAGAAACCCCAAGCACCAGGCAGCAGCAAGGAGCAATGTTGGAACAGAACACCTCCAGTGCCCCTAGCCAGAGCACCACCATGGCACCCAGAACACACACACAAAAGGGTAAAAAAGGGCAAGGAAAGAGTGGAGTTCCAACCCCAAGTGCCATTCCTCAAAGCCTGCCCACTCAGAAACATCAAAGCTTACCTCAGGGGACAAGCACTCCCACTGAAAAGGGTATCTCTAGTGGCCCTGCAGTCCCTGGGACATCAAGGAGATCAGAGAGCCCAGACTTGCTTTCTGACCTCATGTCAGCCTTTGGGGCCTGGTGTAGCTCCTCCCAAAGAGGAGAAACCCCAAGCACCAGGCAGCAACATGGGGCAAGTTTGGAACAGAACCTCTCCAGTGCCCCTAGCCAGAGCACCACCATGGCACCCAGAAAGCACACCAAAGAGGGTAAAAAAGAGCAAGGAAAGAGTGGAGTTCCTACCCCGAGTGCCATCCCTCAAAGCCTGCCCACCCAGAAACACCTAAGCTCACCTCAGGGGACAAGTACTACCACTGAAAAGGGCATCTCTAGTCTCCCTATGGCCCCTGTGACATCAAGGAGATCAGAGAGCCCAGACTTGCTCCCTGAAATGATGTCAGCCTTTGGGGCCTGGTGTAGCTCCTCCCAAAGAGGAGAATCCCCAAGCAACAGGCAGCAACATGGGGCAAGGTTGGAACGGAAAACCTCCAGTGCCCCTAGCCAGAGTACCACCATGGCACCGAGGCAAAACACAAAAGAGGTTAAAAAGGGGCAAGAAAACAGTAGAATTTCTACCCCGAGTGCCATCCCTCAAAGCCTGCTCACCCAGAAACACCAAAACTCACCTCAGGAGACAAGCACTACAAAGGGCATCTCTAGTTTCTCTTTGGTCCAAATGACATCAAGAGGATCAGGGAGCCAAGACTTGCTCCCTGAACTCATTACAGCTTTTGGGGCCTTGTGTATCTCCTCCCAAAGAGGAGGTACCCCAAGCAACAGGCAGCAACATGGGGCACAGTTGGTACAGAACACTTCCAGTGCCCCTAGCCACAGTACCACCGTGGCACTGGGGAAACACACAGAAAAGGGAACAAAGGGGCAAGGAAACACTCATGTTCCTACCCTGACTGCCATTGCTCAAAGCCTGCCCACCCAGAAACACCTAAGCCCACCTTGCGGGACAAGCAGTACAGCCAGTAGAGATACCTCTAGTTACCCTTTGGTCCAAATGACATCGAGAGGATCTGGGAGCCATGATATGCTCCCTGAGCTCATTATAGCTTTTGAGGCCTTGTGTATCTCCTCCAAAAGAGGAGGTACCCCAAGCAACCGGCAGCAACATGGGGCACAGTTAGAACAGAACACCTCCAGTGCCCCTAGCCAGAGCACCACCATGGGGACCAAGGGACAGAATGCAAGGCACACCCCAGGGAAAGCAACCTCTGGTGTGGCCACAGTTACTGCCATCTCCCAAAGCCTGCCCACACAGAAAGGCTTAAGCTCTCCTGGGGGAACCAGCACCACATCCTCAAAATCAACCTCTACTGTGACGTCCACCCACAATCCACCTATGAGCCCTGGGAGCCCAGACTGGCTCCCAGATCTGATCTCTGCTTTTGGAGCCATGGTCATCAGCCCACGTGGAGAAACAAGAAGCGCGAGAAAGCGCTAGAACACACTTGGGCTTTAACACCTTCAGCCCCCCATACCCAGGATAGGATGATGCTAACTTCCTTAAGGACTGACACTGCCTAGATCCCAACAGTCCTCCACTGCCCTCAGCTGCGCCTCAGCTGGCCCTGCCTCCACTCCATGGGGCCACTGGGCAACCTATTACCTCCACCATAGGATGGTGAGTCTGGCATGCTGTAGCCCTTGAAGACCTGTGAGAGCACTCAATTTGGCCAGGGCATCCACCCCAGTGAAGCTCCATGTGTCACTCAGCAGGCGTTGAGACTTTTAATATCACAATCTTGGAACTTTTCAAAATAATTGTGAGATTTAGGGGGGTTATATGGGATTTTGTTTCCCCCTTTTTATTTTTAAAATTGTAGAAAAAAGTTGATATAAACTGGACCATCATTAGCTTTAGAGAATGGCCCAGCACTGTACAAGTATTTAAACAGCAAGAAGTGACAATACGTATTTTTATTTGGCCAGGAAAATTAGCAAAAGGGACCTGTGGTGCTGTCAAACTAAAGAGGGCACCACAGCAAAAGGAGGCCTAGATTTTTGTTGTTTTGTTTGTTTTTATGAGTCTTATGGTTTTCCTTTGTCTCTACTACTGGGCTAAGCAATAAAAGTATAAACTGGGGCCAGTATGGATACTAAAATACAGAATTACAACTTGTTTGTCTTATAAGTAATCACCTTATTATTATAAATTACCTTCAGTTGTTACATTAAAATTTGTACTTGCATAAGGCTTTACGAGATAATAGTTTTAAAACTTGTAAGGATAATACAATATAAAATTAATAAGAGTAAAAGATTTAATTTTATAATAGTTATAAGTTAAGGAATATAATTTTTATAATTTGAAACATTTATTTATTTACTATTTTATAATCGTTATAAATTAAGGAATATAATTTTATAATTTGAAACATTTACTTATTTATATATAGTGTTTTGTTTACTTTAGGAATAGAGTAATCTTTATAACAAAAGCCTATCTTCTGAATTTAACTTTAAATAAACTTGAATAATTGTCTTTAGTTGGAATGATATGAAAGAATTTTAACTTAGGTATGGTGACCACTTGTTCAATCTTAGGCAAGATGTTTTGATTTTGAAACTAGTCTTAATTTTTTACTTGAATATTATTTTATAAAAAATTATACAGAATTTTTAAATTAATATTAACTAGTGAACGTAATTTATCATTATATATGAAACATGAAACAGACAAGGTAAGAGAGCCTTTAATTCCCTCTTAAGGGAAAGAGGCAAAACATTTTTAAACTTTAAATAAGTTAGGCTCTCTTTGTTGTCTTTTAGAGATATATTTAAGTTGACTTCTCAGGAGAACATAAAATTTTATAACATTTCTCGGTAGTCATCATGAACCATAGAGTGAAGCTGCTTGAAGAGGTATCCCATCGGCTTATAGGAGGGTGCAGTTGGCTGAGCGGGCAGGCCAGTGGTGATACCCTGTCTTTCATCCATAATGAGGTGGAAAGGGTGTTTAGGGTTAGGAAGAGAGAGAGAGAGAGTGTAAGAATATGTAAGAGCATTCCTGAGCTTTTAAAAGGAATTGGCTACTAGCTTAGGGGAGGTGAGGGTCCAATGAGGGGTCTCCTTAGTGGCCTTGTATAAGGGGTTGGTAAGAAGTGCAAAGTGGGGAACCCAATGCCTGAAAAAGTCTGCCAGACCCAGGAAAGAGAGGATGTATTCCACTGTTTTGGGTGGTTGTAGGTCATGGAGAGCTTGAATTCTGTCTGATGTGAGGCTTTTAGAGGTTGAAGTGAGAAGTGTACCTAAATAATTAACTGAAGAGGTAGTAAGCTGGGTTTTGGCTGGAGAGGCCCAAGAGTCCAGGGACCCCAAGAAATTGAGGAGCTGAGCAGTGTGAGTTCACAAGCCTTGAATGATGAACCGCATAGAAGGTCATTCACATATTGTAAGAGTGTGCTGCCCCCTAAGTCACAAGCAGTTAGATCCCATGCCAAGCCTTGCCCAAAGAGATAGGGACTATCCCTGAAGCCTTGGGGTAGGGCTGTCCATGTCAGCTGATGATACCTTCCCATGTGAAGGCAAAGAGCTAATAAGAGTCAGGATGGAGGGACACTATAAAGAAGGCATCTTTAAGATCCAGGAAAATAAAGTGAGTGCTCAAAGGGGGGACATGAGAAAGAAGAGTGTCAGGGTTGGGAACCACCAGGTGGATGGGAATAACTGTCTCATTCATTAGGCGAAGATTCTGGACTAAGTGATAGGCTCCTGAGGGTTTGCATCCTGGCGATATGGGAGTGTTGCAGGGGGAGTCAGTAGGAAAGCGGGATCCCTGGGCAAGTAAGCAGTCTATAATGGGTTTAAATTGCTCCCTATAGGTTTTGGAGATGGGAAAACGGGGACATAAAGGAAGTTTAGTTTGCAGTTTTAGCTAAATATGTACTGGCTTGTGGTGGGAGGCTATGACCGGCTTGAAGATGTCCCAGTCCTGGAGATCGACTAGATCAGGGGACGATGGCACAGTAGATACTGTCTGGTTATTAGAGAGGTAAAGATTAGAGGCAGAAGAAGGACATGGGTGGTAGTATTCTCTGGATGTGTTTTGGACCGTGGCTCTTAGTAATTTGAGAACATCTCTGCCTAGGAGAGGAATCGGACAGGATGGAATGACTAGAAAAGAGTTTGTGAACGGGTGTCCCTTCAGGGCACAGGTCAGCTGAGCAGTTCAGTTTGGGGCGGAGGGTTTGCCTTCAATCTCCATAACTGAGTCCTTGGAAGAAAACACAGGCCCAGAGTGGGCAGGCAAGACCGAATAGGTAGCCCCTGTGTCCACAAGGATGGTTGTGGACTTAACCACTACCTGAACTGTTACCCTGGGCTCCACCTAGCTGGTCATACTCCGATGTAGAGGCAACAAGGAAGGGCCAACCATGGGGCAGTCACTCTTCAAATGTTCTGTGTGCTTACAGATAGGGCATGGCCTGGAAGGAGGGTGTGGCTTTGGGCATTGGTGATTTCAGTGACCTTTGCATCCACATTTGAAGCAAGTACCTGGTGTAGAGGAATGATGGAACCTCCATGGAGCTCTTGCTTGAGCTGTAGGCCTCAGGGCTCTGGTAAGGCCTGGGTTTGAAGTGTTACCTTTTTCTGTAATTGAGCCTACCTAGATAGTTCAGCTGACTCCTCCTGGACATTATAAACTTTAAAGGCCATTTTCACCAGATATTGGATAGGGTTCTGAGGGCCCTCCTCAGCTTGTTTGAGCTTTTTTTCTGATATCATAGGCTGACTGAGTCTGCTAGATGTGGGCTCACTCATGGGGGTAAGGATGGAGGACAGAACAACTGAGATGTCATGCCAGATAAGATCATAAGTCTGGGAGAGGTATTGGCATTTTGAAATATAAGTAGAAATGTCAGCAGAGAAGGACCCAAGGTGCTCTTCAATCTGGGAAAGATCTTGAAGTGAGAATGGGACATGTACTTGGACAATCCCTTCAGCATGAGCCACTTCCCTGAAGGGACAAAGGAACTTTGTGTTATCTGGTAAGAGGGTCTGGTGGGAGTGGGTGTGGACACTGACAGGAGAAAAGAGGGGTGAGTGGGTGGAGGTAATCATGGCTTCAGGAGAGGAGAAAGGAGGGGGTGAGAGGGATGGAGGGGGAGGGGAAAGGTTGTGTCAGTAGAAGAGGTGGGCAGAGGAGCCTTGGCTGCAGGAGAAGAGGGAGTTGTATGGAGCGAGGGAGGAGGAGCTGTGGTGGCAGGAGGAGGGGTGGCAGGAGCAGATTGGTGTGTATTGGGAGGGGGAAGACAGGTAAGGTAGGGCTGAGAGCAGCTCGGGTGGTTCTGAGGATGTGGAAAGAGAGGTTGAAGAACAATGAGAAGGAGTTTGGGATTTTCCTAGCAAGGAAGACTGGATCAGGAGAACAGATAGAACAGAGAGGAGGCCAGAGCAGAGAGTAGAGGGAAGGGGACAGGATCATATCTCAAAAAGCCTGAATGTTTTTGCCCACTTTCCTGTCCAGCAACAAAAATTGTGTCCAATTCAGTGAGGGTTTCAAATCAAAGTTCCTTCTGGCGGCCATTGTGACTCATTGTTTAAGTCTGGTTCTCTTTCTAACATTCTCTCTCTGGGTTCATGTTCTGCCTTAAACCCCTTCAATCTTTCAGCTGAATTCTCTCAGATTCCATTGATATTTTTAAAAGGTTAATGTTTTGCATAGTTTGTCTGGCAAGTTCAAATATTTGGCATCAGTGCCAAGAAAGTTATAGAATGTAGGAGGTGTCAGGTTTCCTTGTATTGTGAAATTTCTTGTATTTGTGCTAAATTTGCCCTGCCGATGAGATGGATGTGTCTCTGCTATTTATTTCTTTATTTATATATTTTTAATCTAGGATGGAACACAGAGGAGCTTAAGCACTGAGCCAGCCACTTTTTTTCATTTTCATTTTGAGAGAAGCTATCACTAATTTGAATAGGGCATCACTATATTACAGAGGCTGGATTTGAAATTTCAATCCTCCTACCTCAGCCTCCCATCTTCTGGGATTAAAGGCAGGCACTGCCATGCCCAGTTGTGTCTCACATCTGTTTTGGATCCATTCTTATCATCTGCCTTCTCCTGGTGCAGTCGGCTAAGGATGGTTTGGTGTGTGATGTTGAGTTTCTTTAAGGGCTTCCTCCGATGTCATCAAACAAATATCTTGTGGCATTTTTTTCTATATTAAAGGGTAGGCTAATTGACAAGTCCCCTCTCTCCCCACCCCCCCAAACAAGCAAACAGTGGTTTTATGTGAAGTGAGATACCTCTCAGTTTTTGAGAGCTATTCCATTCCCTTAATGACTGGTTGTCTCAGTTGTTGGGGTTAGTATCAAGACTTCCTGGAAATCTTTATCATTTTCCCCACATTTTTACTGATGCAATATGGCTCAGTTCCCCTACCCCTACCGCTTGGTCCCTTTTCTCTACTCATCTTTCCCACATTCCTTTTCCTTTTTGTTCTTTATTTTTTGCATATCAGAGAAAACGTACATCCAATATTTGTGCATCTAAGTTCTTTGGGGATGTTGATGTGTAGGTTTTTTTCCTTGATGTGTCCTTATCTGGTCTGGGTATGTATGCAATGTTGGCTTTATAAATGTGGAATGTGTTCCATCCCTTTGTATTTCATGGAGTAATTTGAGGAGTTTTGGCATCACTTCTTCTTCAAAGATTTTTGGTGGACCTCAGCTGGGAGTCCATCCAGCCCTGAGTTTTTCTTTGTTAGAGACAGTAATGAAGAGCCTTCCATCTCATTACAAGTCATTAGTATGTTTGGGTTTTCTTTTCCTCTGGATTCAGTTTTGGGAGATCCTATTTATCTAGAAATGTATTCATTTCTTCTAGGTTTTCCAATGTATTGGAGTACAAGTTTTCAAAATAGTCTCTAATGATCCGCTGGATTTCTGTGATATCTATGGTGATTTCACCTTTTTAATCTCTAATTTTATAAACTTGGCTTTTCTCTGCTTTTTTCTTGGTTATTTTAGCATGGGGGCTTTTCAATCTTGTTTACCTTTTTAAAGAAACAACTATTTCATTGGTCCTTAGTGTTTTATGTTTGTTGTCAAGTTCATTAATGTTGGCTCCGATTTTATTTCCTTCCTTCCTTCAGTGTTTGCTCCTCCACCATAGCCTGGCTTTTACACCATTTCCCATTTACACAGTGCACGCTGTCGGCTTCCTCAGTAGAGGGCGCTGAAGTGACACCGCAGGAAGCAGAGGCCTCTTGTGGTTCAGCTACTGCACCATTGCTCTGTGATGCTGGTATGAGTCCATGTGAGGGCAGCGTGGATCAGGTGAGGAGATCCTCAGATCCTGAGGAAGGCTTTGGTCTCCAGGAAAATTTCCCAACACTTTCCAAGCTGATCTTAGGCGATGGTGCCCTCCTAGTGAATGGTCCAACTGTAGTGGGAGGCACCTGGCTCTGAGTTCAGAACTTGGCAGTCCCTGGCTCTACCCATGCCCACCTGAGTGGTAGCACACCAAACACACTGCCCTTACCAGGCACATATTCCCAAGGGTCCCCCATCCCTTTCTGTTCAGAGGATGCTGTGAGAGCCATGGCTGCTGCTCCTCAGGTAAGGAAGGTCAAGGTGGGCTGGGGAGTGGACAGCCCTGGATGCTCCTACCATGTGATCACCCATGCCCACCGGCTTGTCCCCTAGAGATGAAGACCTGGCATAAGGCAGAAGCTGCTGTAGAGTATTGAAGCTGCTGCTGACCTTGAGGAAGAAGGTAGGTGCAGGCCGCACATCTGGGAAGGCACAGCCAACTTGGGTGGGGGCCAATGGTTCTTAGAGGGGTGCTCCCTGGTGACGGGAGCTGCCACACTGTAGGCAGGCACACCCAGGATGAGCATCTACCTCTGGAGGCCTGGAGGGGTGACCCATGTGTTTAGGGTTCTGGGGCTGGAGGTATGGGGTACCTGTGGTGTCTTTAAGCTGTGTGCAGGGGTGGATGCAGTGTGAAGATCCTCCAGGTTGGGGGCATACCTTGAGGTGTCTGGTTTGGACCCCCTGTTGTGCAGGAACAGTTGTGTGGGTCTCAGTGAGGGGGCCTTAAAGGAGAGACAAGCTCCTGGGGACAGGTAGGCCTGTTTGGGGAGGCCAAAGAGGGCCCAGCGTTCAGCAAAAGAGAGGTTCAGTTTGGGGACAAAAAGACTCCCTCCTGCACGCACACATTCGCAGTACCCAGAGCCACCACCACCAGGAGACAGAGGCCACTTCTTGGGGGTCTCAGGTCTGTGGACTGCTCCATTGGCAGGCAGCGTCCCATCATCTTAACCACCTTACACAGGAGAATGACAAACAGACTTCTGCTGCCCTGCTGCCCATTTATGTCCCTTGGGCCATGGTGGATATTAGTCCAGCCTCTGGATTTATAGCTAGTCACCTCTGAGGTCCCTGTAGAAGTAAGGAACATTTATAGTGGTGGGGCTGAGGATGGCATCTGCAGGTCTGGACTGAGTGTGCATGGGTACACACATGGCTCTGTGTGTGTGTGTGTGTGTGTGTGTGTGTGTGTGTGTGTGTGTGTGGTGTGCATATGTCCAAGTGCATTTCCAGACATTGCATGTGAATCGGTGTGAACTGTTTTTGTGAGTTTGTTTAGTGTAATGCATGAGTATATATGAATAAATAAAGCTATGATTTGTGTGTGTATGTGTGTGTGTGATATTTACCCTTCTCTTGTCACCCCCCACCATTGCTCAGCTTGGCACCCCTTTGCAGCCATGTTTGCATCTTGTGAGCTATCAGCTCGAGATCTTCCATGGTGTAGACATTTTGGGCCAGCCTGGTCTCTGTGTGTGTGTGTGTGTGTGTGTGTGTGTGTGTTTGTGCGTGTGTGTGTGTGTGTGTTAGGGGTGGCATCATGTGGTAGACGAACTGAGCACCACTGAGGCTCCCCTCCCCGTGCAGATGCAAATTGAGCACTTACTCACATGCTTTCATTGAGAGTACAATCCAGTCTGAGGACAGGTAGATAAATAGTAAGTTCCATGGCAGAAATAAAGGTCAGAAAGACAGGGAAAGGGCTCACCAGAGGAGGTGGTCAGCTTGGCCTCCCTGAGGGAATAATGATTGAGCAGAGCATTGAAGGAAGGGAGGACATACACTTGTTCAGGAAGGGTGTTCCTGGCAGAATTATCAACACCTGCAAGATCTTGAGCTGGGAAGACAGAGTAGCAAGGTGGCCAATGAAACCAGAGCAGAGTGAAGGAGAGTGATGATGTGGACAGAGAAAGAACAGGGTCCTCCTTGCAGAGTCTCATGGCTCTGAGGTGTTTGGCCCTTACCCTGGGTAAGATGGGAGCCCTGGGGGAGTTTGGACCAGAGGAGGAACATGGAAGTATCAGGGACCAGTAGGAAGGAAGCACGGTCACTAGGGTGTCAGGCCAAAGAGGAAACTTCGGCCTATTCTTTGCAGAATTTTGCCTCTGGGCTGGGAACCCCAGGCTCAGCCTCCACTTTTCAGCATTCAGAGTAGGGCTGGCAGAATCCTTGTTCATTGAATGGGCACAGAACTTCCAAGAAGGACATTTCTGGGTCCCTTGAGTCCTGTAGGATTGACTCAGTTGAGCCTGTGTGTAGGCTCATGGGGGCGGAACTTCTCATGAATAATGCAGTCCCACCCATATGATGTGTTTTGAGGCTGTTTCAGGACTCTGGCAGCACAGCTCCTGGGAGCTTTGGATAGTGTTGGGTGTCTGGTAGCCTTGATCTTCCTGGTTATCAATAGTGAGAGTGGCAAGAGGGGCCTGGCTTTCTTGTTTGCTTGTCTCCTGTGCCATGCTGTTGGGTCTCCCTGCAGAAGCCTCATGAGGTGCTGTAGTAGCTTGGGCGAGGATTTTGTCATGGGTTAACAAGTAGGAAAGGGCACTTTTGCCACCCCCCAGGGACCTGCAAAATTGCTAACGCTTCGAGCACCTGATGCAACAGGACATGGCCTGAGCCTTGTTCCCAGGCCTCTGTCCCTAACAACCATGTGATTCCTAAAAAGTCCCTGCTCACATCCCCCTGTTCCTGCTTTCTAAGCACAGGCGGTTCTAGAGCTGACCACCACCTCTGGTGAGCCCTAGGTTCTAGCCACCAGCTGGCACCACGCTCTGTGACCGGTCCTCCCTGGAATTTGCCAAGGCTGTACTTAAGGTATAATAAAACAGCAGCTGATAAGGCTTGCTCCCCTCCAGGAAGCTCAGGATTCAGTTAAAGACATCCTGAGTAAATAAAGGCATAAAAACAAACAAACAAAACAAAAAATTACCATGTGATACCTAGCTGTTCAATAGACAATCTCATTTAACCACCCCCATGCTCTGTGGAGTGAACAACACACCTTCACTGGTGCATTAGAAAACTGGGACATGGACATGGCAGGTATCTTGCCTAAGGTCACAGAGATACTGAGTGGTTCACCCAGGGATCTGGCTGCAAACCGTGCTTTACATTGCTCTGCAGCTGCAACCAACAGCCCACAGGTGGTTGTGACCTATGCTGGGAGTGAGAGTTGGAGTTGGCAAAGGGCCAGAGTTTGGAATCAGACAGTCCTGGGTTCAAATTGTGGTCCTGCCCATTTAGTAGCACCTGACCCTCTGGAATGACAGTCTCTTTTCCCTTGTGCAGCAGTGTTGCTGACCTGTTCTCGTGGTGCCATCTGTATGCAGGAAGGACTGCTTCGCTCACTCCAGTGGGAGCAAGATGGACTCAGCTGCAGGGGGTCAGTTTCTGCCCTCTGCTTACAGATGACTTTGCAGATGCTCTCAGAGCATGAGCTTGATCACCTGGATAAGCCCTTGGTAGGGGTGCTGCAGGCCCCAGAGCTGTGCTATATGTTGAATGCAAGGGGTATTTCTTGATGTCCAAAGGGACAAGCTCTTTGGGGGGAGCCTCCTGATCCTGCCATGGAGTTGTCCTGAGCCCTTGGGTGAGGGGTTTCAGAGTTGTAAATTCAGATGGGTCACTGTGTTTTTCTTTTAGTGATATGAGAAGATGGAAGATACATATTTTTATGCTTTTTCTGTTCCTGATATTTTAGGAGCTCAGATTGTGGGTGTTCTATGGAATGCAACAGTTGCTGCCATACCGAGGCCACATTGAAAAATCAGATAGCTGAGGCCCTAGGACTCAGACACTCAGTGATACTGGGGTCTTTGAAAGCATTCCCTGTAGTTATTCTTCAGTCAATTATGCTTAATTAGTAGACTAGAATTATAGAATCTTCAGTTCATCAAACACCAATCCTAAGTGCTTTGCCTTGTCTCCTATAATCCACAAGGCTGACTTCCTCTTGTGTAGGTGAAAGTAGCAACTCCTCTTAGCAAGGAAGTTGAAGCTCTGAGGGTTTAAGGACTTGAGCCAAGGCCAGACAGCTATGAAGCAGCAAAGCGGTCCACATTTCAAATTGATTAAATCCTAACAATGTTAGCTAGATCAATAAGTAAACAAGCATAACTTTACAGGAGAAAGAAAGGCTGACAAGTGCGTTGCTTTGGTTCACGTGTTTGGGAATTGTGGGCTGAACACAACAGATTCAGGCACAGCTTTATCCAGAGGTTGCAGTGTCATCATCAGGACACTGCCTCTCTCCATCTCCCGACACTGCCTTCTTTGCCCACCCTGTCTCTGGTGGTGGTGGCATGCTGCCAAGCAGCTTTAGAGACACAATCTTCTAGTTTGGCATTGGAGGAAAAGACAGTGTCCTAACGATGATAGTGAAAGTCATGGGCCAGCCTGGGTCACTGCTTCTTTCTGCCCATCATGGTGGGATGGATTGATCTCAGTGGTCAAGCCTGGAGGGGCTGAATCATTGTGTGAGAGAAAGAAAGAGTCACCAAAAATATTCGAGGGTAAATGATGAGACAGGGAGATGAAAGCCAAGCAGGCAAGCCACAGATGTCCCCACTGAAGGGGTGAGAGCAGCTGCATTTAGAGCACAGCCCCTTGCAGTAGAGGTGGCTGATTTTGCCCCTGTGCCTGTCTTTGGTCTTAAGTGCTGCCTGCAGGCTTACTATTTGCCAGGTGTCCACTCCTGTTATAAGGAGTGGACACAAAATCCTCCCCCAAAATCCTGTTATAAGGGCTCCTGTTTCATGGGGAGCTCTTATAAATGATGGCTGGGCTAATCCCAATTTCCACCCTGTGTGATTTCCTGCAGAGGACTCAACTCTGGGGTTTACCCTGTAGAAAGAACATATTGTTCTGCATACTGTTCCACTGGATCAGGTGAGCAGACCCTGATATTGTACAAACAGACACCAACTGGCTGCATGGAGAGAGCATCCTCAGCTTTCCTGGGTACCTCCGAGTGTCCAGAGTGCAGTACCCAAGCCTGGCTCAGATTGCCCAGGTCTTAATCAGCAGAGGCAGTTGTAACTACGACCATCAACTGTGTGGCTTTGAAACATCGGAAACTGATTTCTCACAGATCTGAAGGCTGGCAGGCCAAGATCAGGGGGCCAGGATGGCAGGGTATGGTGAGGGCCCTCCCTCAGGTTGCAGCTGACCCACTTCTCATTATATCCTCACCCTATGACTTTTCCACAGCTTCCAAGCCCTCCTTTCCTATCCTGGGGGAGCTGTGGAGACAACAGTGAGCACAAGGAAGGCCCCTACCCTCTTGATGCCCACAGTCTAGTAGGAGAGACCGAGCAAGGACAAGTAAACTGATGAAGAAATAGGATGAATTCAGAAATGGTTGAGGAAGCAGAGGAGACAGAGGGTCAGGGTGTTCCTAGGTGGCAGTCAGAATGGGCTTCTCAGAGGAAGTGTCATGAGTGCTGAGAGCTTATAAATGGACAGGAGCTGCTGGGCCAAGAAGTGGGAAGGGCAGCTCAAAGGTGCTCAGGCAGCAAGCAGCTGGCAGCCTCTGAGGGAGCAGGGGTGGAATGGAGATAAGTAGGGACAGCCCAGGGACAGAGAGGGAGAGGTGGGCTACCCTAAATCTGAGTCTCCCCTCAAGGCCTTCTGAGGAGGTGTCAGGCAGGGCTTCTGAGCTGTCACCATCAGACAGCTTCTCTATAAAGACCCCAAAGCCCCTTGAAGACCATGCTGTGCTGAGCTTGGAGAGAGGCAGGTTGGGAAGGAGGTGCTGGGTCTGTTTGCCCCAAGCTCTGGTTGCCTGCCCTCAGCCTCTCCCAGTGCAGAGTGACAAAGCACACTTCTTCCTCCTCTTGTTTTTTACTTGAGAATTTTTAAGCTCAAAATTGAGGAGAAGAACAGAGATTTCCCAAATGCTCCCATCCCTGCCCAGCCTCTGCCTCTGTCACCATCACTACCCACCAGAGAGGCACATTTGTTCCAGTTCAGAAACCCACATCATTGTCACCTAGAGTCTGGAGCTAACCTTAATCTTTCCTCTTGCTGATGTACATTCTGTGGGAATGGACAGTTGTAGAATGACATGAACCCACCTTTGGCCATGACACCCTAGTGACCGAGCTTCCTTCCTACTGGTCCCTGATACTTCCATGTTCCTCCTCTGGTCCAAACTCCCCCAGGGCTCCCATCTTACCCAGGGTAAGGGCCATGACCATGATGTTTACTGGCTGTGATCTTAGGAAGCAGGTGCGTTGGCGATCAGGACAGAGCAACCTGAATCCATGTGGAGCTTCACTGATGCACAGTGCAGTCTCCTCACAGGCCTGATGGGCCTTGCCTTCATAGGTCAGCAGCCTCATTGGAAGCTTGGGAATGGTAAAATGACACCCACATTGCATGGGTGCTATGAATCTTTGGGCTTACACAGGAAACACTCACTTCCAGGAGGCACCCATAGGGGTTTTTTGAATGAGTGGATAACGGTACTCTCTTCCAGACTTGGTGTGGGACAGCCTGGATTTGAATTCCCCCCCTCCCCCGCACTTGTAGCTGAGTATTCTGTGGCAAGTCATTTCATATGACCATGACTCATTTTCCTCATCTCTAGAGGGGGGATATAACCATCACATTGAGTTACCATGAAGAGATGAAGAAACCATATCCATGAGCATGGGCCAGAAACACAGTGGTAGGTGGTGCTACTAAAACAAATGTATGCACACTTACTATGCAGCAGCTACTGTCTTCAATTCTTGAAAGGTACTGCATTGCATTCCTCCCCAAATTTGGACATTCCTCAGAAGGTGCTGGAGCTGCTGTGTAAAAGATGTGTATTGCTTCCAAGCCCTGGCACATGGCCATCTCCTGCTTGGTGCTGGGAATACTGGGAACTCAGTCAGCTCTGGGGAAAGTAATGTTTTCAGAGGAGCATCCTGCCTGGATGTTTAGAAAACCGAGTAGGATGAGCCCAAAGAGTGTCTGCCTCAGGTCTGGTTCTGTGTAACTAAAGGCAGCCTATAGCTCTGGCCTTACCCTGTGAGCATATCCCCTCCCTGTGAGAAAGTTCTCTGCCTCAGGCCTCACCACTCTGAGGCTTCAGGAAAAACAATTTCCACATTTAGGAAGGAGTCTGTGGATTGCACCTGGGAGCATTCCAACCTGCATGTAGCCAGAATAGGGACACCTGGGGAGAAACGAATAGGGTCCTGGCCCTGAATAGCTAGGCAGTAGGTGGTTTGGCTCAGTCATCACTCAAATGTATGTGTAGCACCACCATGGGCCATCATTTGGCCTATTATTTAGCAATCAATTCAGACAAACCTACTAGTCCTCCTGGAGTTCCAGTATTGTCAGGAAGTTAGTCAAGCCCACCAGCCATCTTGGCAGATGAGGGGCACAGGATGTTAGAGGTGTCAGCATCCTCACCATCTCTAGGTGTAGAAACCTACAGCCAGTTGTTTGTGAGGAGTAGCTTCAAGGAAAGAAGGGGGTGTTCTTTGGGCCAGTCAGGAGGGCTCCTGTTTCATGGGGAGCTCTTATAAATGATGGCTGGGCAAATCCCAATTTCCACCCTGTGTGATTTCCTGCAGAGGACTCAACTCTGGGGTTTACCCTGTAGAAAGAACATATTGTTCTGCATTGGATTCTGGGCACCAAAGGAACAGAGTAGTGGTTGGGGCCTCAGAGCCAAGCCCTGTGGGGATCCCTTTCCAACACAGCCAATCCAAACCCAGGTTGCCACTACTTTTCTGTACAGAGACCGGAGAGCAAGTGTGGGGAGCCCCTTCCCCACACATGTGCCTCACAGGTTGCCCTTCTGATCTGGTGCATGGACTTGCCTGGCTACTCTTTGGGAACCCATGATGCAGGGACCTTGGGAGGTTCCAGTTAAAAGAGAGGCCCTGTCCATCATGACTCCCTGTTTCACTCCACATTCCACAGCACCCTCTGCTCCATCATCAAAATGCAGCTGTACCTCTATCCAGAATATTTTTGAGGTCCCAAGACTTGGACAACCTGAAGCTTCTCAGGACCTTCCTGTTGATCATTATGCCTGAATCAGAGGGGAACTTCCATGTGCTTCCCCAGCTGAAGAACACAGATCCTGTAAGTCTGAGCTCTCTGATGATGGGGTCTGGGGCGGATGACTGAAGGTGTGTGCAGAGGAATCTCAGCTGGTGACCCTGGGATCTGCCATATGTTCCCAAGACACACAACTCTGACATCCTTCAGCTGGTGGAACCTAGTCTGGGAAGATGGCCAATTGTGGAGGAGGGCCAGGACTATTCTCAGAGGCAGGGTTCTAGTGTGAATTGGGAAAGGCCCAAGGAAAGTCAGTCATGTTGGGTGTTTTCTCCTGCAGCTCTAGCACCATATCAAGTGATATAATTGCCTCCAGCAGCTGTGGCCCAATTTACTTGCTTACATTTGGGGGAGCATATCATCACATTCCCTGTGAAGGAGGAGAAATAGCCCTCATAATCAGAGGTTGGTCCGACACCAGCATTGACCACACAGGAAGATATGGAGCCACCAGTGGCCACTGAACCTTCAAGAAGAGGAGGAAGCTTAGCTGCCAATAAGCAAGTCAGTGGATATTGAACATTATCTTCCACTTGGTATATATGTATGGTACATATGGTGCTCCAAGCTGCCATCTCATCCTCTGAAAGAGAACCACCTTTCCTGGCAGCAATATAAATTCAGGGTCCAAAACAATACAGGCAGGAGGTCAAGAAACTATTAGGCCATAGCCCTCCACATCTCCTAGAAAGTATCCTCACTTCCCTAGTTCTAAACTTTTCAAAGGCATCTCCCAAATGTGAGCTCCTGAGCATTACCCAGTGCCAGAACCCCCAGCACAGCTATCCTTTCCCTCCCCTTCTGAGATTATCTATTTTATTTTATTTTTTAAATTTTTATTGTTGGTTGTTCAAAACATTACATAGTTCTTGATATATCATACTTCACACTTTGATTCAAGTGGGTTATGAACTCCCATTTTTACCCCATATACAGATTGCAGAATCACATTGGTTACACATCTATTGATTTACATATTGCCATACTAGTGTCTGTTGTATTCTGCTGCCTTTCCTATCCTCTACTACCCCCCTCCCCTCCCCTCCCCTCTTCTTTCTCTACCCCCTCTACTGTAATTCATTTCTCCCCCTTGTGTTTTTTTCCCTTTCCCCTCACTTCTTCTTGTATGTAATGTTGTATAACCCTGAGGGTCTCCTTCCATTTCCATGCAATTTCCCTTCTCTCTCCCTTTCCCTCCCGCCTCTCATCCCTGTTCAATGTTAATCTTCTTCTCACGCTCTTCGTCCCTACTCTGTTCTTAGTTACTCTCCTTATATCAAAGAAGACATTTGGCATTTGTTTTTTAGGGATTGGCTAGCTTCACTTAGCATAATTGCTCTAATGCCATCCATTTCCCTGCAAATTCTATGATTTTGTCATTTTTTAATGCAGAGTAATACTCCATTGTGTATAAATGCCACATTGTTTTTTATCCATTCGTCTATTGAAGGGCATCTGGGTTGGTTCCACAGTCTTGCTATTGTGAATTGTGCTGCTATGAACATCGATGTAGCAGTGCCCCTGTAGTGTGCTCTTTTTAGGTTTTTAGGGAATAGACTGAGAAGGCGAATAGCTGGGTCAAATGGTGGTTCCATTCCAAGCTTTCCAAGGACTCTCCATACTGCTTTCCAAATTGGCCACACCATCTATTTTATTTCTCTTCAGATCATATAAATATTTCGCCTTTTCTATTTTATTTTTTGTGATGCTAATTCTTATGGCATTGTAAGTATTTTTAGTGGCATTCTTTTATGTTGACCTAAAAGTGCTTAATCCATTTCCCAGGCTGTGCCACCACCAGTACTGCGTAGCTGCAGATGGAGCCCATGTAGAGCTCATAGGTGCTGTGAGAGAGGATACAAACAGGCCATCCAGGAGGAGGTGAGATAGATGCCCCAGTTATGGAGCAGGAGGGACTGACTCATGAGTGTTGAAGATTTTAGGCCATTATAACTCATACTATGATCTATTTTAACTGTCATGTGGCACTACAAATCCCACTCATATAAGATAAAAACCTTAATATGTACATTATTATTGTTCCACAGATCATGGCTCACCATCCTCTTATTCTTCAAGACACAATATTGAAGTTAGAACCGTTAATGACTCAGTAATGGTCTGTACTCTTTAAATAAAAGGAAGAGTCTTACGTTTTGCACTTCAAATAAAAAGCTGTGCATCTTACACTACTTTGTCACACTGAGAATGCAAAGGAAAAGTTCAAGAAGGAAATTAAAGTGCTGCTCCAAGGCATATGTAAATGACTAGAAGGCAAAAAATGCCTTATTCCTGATCTGGAAAAACTTTTTATATTCTGAAGAAAAGAACACCCCACATTCTATGAAGATGAATCCAAATCCAGATAAGGCCATCACTTTAGATTGTTATACTGACAAGAGAAGTGAGAGAGCAGCAGAAGAAGTTTGAAGGTGCCAGAGTTTGGTCCATTATGTTTTTGGAAAGAGGCTCCTCTTTATAAAGTAAAAGTGCAAGGCAAAGAAACAAGTGCCGATGTAGAAGCTCCTGCAAGATATCTAGAAAGTCTTGCTAAGCTATTCGATGAAGATTTGTTGTGCTTGGAGTTATTGGTGTCTGAAGTTCAGTTATGACAGTGGTGGCAAAGGCAACTGAAGAGTCTGTAGGTGGCAACTTCAAGCCAGGCATCCAGAGAGTTGCATTCTCATCCTATGGCAGTGGCAGGATGGTGCAGTGATGGTGGCTGCGGCATCACCGGTGGCCCTGTGGGGACTCCAGTGGCTTCAGTTTGGAGCTCTGTCAGCGGTGATGGTGACAGCTTGGGACAGCAGGCCTCAGAGTAAGAGGGTGACTGGAGGCTGTAATAGCCTCTACAGTGGCTCTTCCAGGCAACTGGTATTGCTCCTTGTAGGGCCTGCCTGCCCACAAAGCAGGGCGCAGGTGCCGGTGCTACCCAGACACCTGCTGAGGACCTTATGCTGCCCATTCCAGCAATGCCTGGCATTGGCCTTGAGTCCACCAGGCTGCTCACCTAATCCTTGAGTTCACCCTACCCCTCCCTGAGTTGTAGCCTCTGAGGGATGAGTAGGCCTGCTGCCAGCTGGGGCAGCCTTGGGAGAAGGCACCCACCCTCCCCAGCTACATCTCCCCTGGGTTGTGCTAGCAGAGTGCAGAGGTGGGAGGTGGGGGGGCCTAGAAAATCCTCACACTCCAAGTGCATCCCTGGGGTGGGACAAGGTGGAGGGCACAGGTGGCAATGGGAGTCTAAGGTCAATGAGTTCTGTCTTGGTCTTCTGCCACTCCCAGCCACAGAAATGCACTTTGGGGGTGAAGATTTCCTAGGACCTCTGCTTTCTGCCCCCACAGTCCACTCAGGAAGTAGCTGGGAATGGTGAGGTTCTCTCCCAAGACTGCCCCAATCTAGCAGACAACCTAGTTCCTCAGTAGAGAGGGTATATCAGGCGATGGGGCGAGCAGACACACACTGGGCACATGGACAAAGCAAGATATGGCAGCTGTGGGAAGCATAAGGGCCTAGGCAGCTGCCTGGGTACAACTGCCTCCTGCATTCTTCTTCCTGAGCAGGCCAGTCGACCAGGCGCAAGACCATGGTTTGGAGCCTCCACCACAGAGGACATCCCAGCTACTGGTTACCTTATCACTCTGACACCCACTATCCCATGCCCTTGCTGCCATGCCAGCCTGGAACTCTTAGCTGCAGCCAACCAGACTCCCCACAAGGCCACTGGATGCCACTTTCACTGTCCTGCAGCTGGTCCCCAGTTACTTCTGCAGGATGAAGATGCTCACTGCTGGACACTGCCTGTTGTTGCTGCCCCTGCTTCTCAACTCTTATGGTGCCACCACCATTGTGCAGCACTCAAACTTCCAAACTCCAGATGGACTCCAACAATGCCCACCAAGGCCCCAATGTCATTATACTTTACATCACACCTGGTGCCGGACCCCTATACTGAGGCTGGACCCCTGATGCAGCTCCATGTTGCTCCTGCACCTGCCAGACTCTGGAGCTCCACCCTGCTGCCACCAGACTTTAACATGGATACTTGACAGTGACACTCAGTACTGGGGCCAACTTCATTGCAACTGCCAGAGTTTGCTCCATTATGTTTTTGCCAACAAGTCCCTCTCCATTAAGTAAAAGTGCAAGGCAAAAAAACAAGTGCTGATGTAGAAGCTCTTGCAAGTTATCTAGAAGGTCTTGCTAACCTATTCGATGAAGATGTGTTGTGCTTGGAGGTATTGGTGTCTGAAGTTCAGTTATGGCAGTGGTGGCAACGTCAAGCCAGGCATCCAGAGAGTTGCATTCTCATCCTATGGCAGTGGCAGGAGTCTGGTCCCAGTGCAGTGATGGTGGCTGCGACATCACTGGTGGCCCTGTGGGGACTCCAGTGGCTTCAGTGTGGAGTTCTGTTAGCAGTGATGGTGACAGCTTGGGAAAGCAGGCCTCAGAGTGAGAGGGTGACTGGAGGCTGTGATGGCCTCTGCAGTGGCTCCTCCAGGCAACTGGTATTGCACCTTGTAACGCCTGCCTGCCCACAAAGCAGGGCGCTGGAGCCGGTGGTACCCAGACACCTGCTGAGGACCTTATTCTGCCCATTCCAGCAATGCCTGGCATTGGCCTTGAGTCCACCAGGCTGCTCACCTAATCCTTGAGTTCACCCTGCCACTCCCTGAGTTGCAGCCTTTGAAGGATGAGTAGGCCTGCTGCCAGCTGGGGCAGCCTTGGGAGAAGGCACCCACCCTCCCCAGGTACATCTCCTCTGTGCTGGGGTAGCAGAGTGCAGAGGTGGGAGGTGGGGGGGCCTAGAAAATCCTCACCCTCCAAGTGCATTCCTTGGGCTGACAAGGGTATAGTGCACAGGTGGCAGTGGGAGTCTAAGTGCAACGAGTTCTCTGTCTTGGTCTTCTGCCACTCCCAGCCACAGAAATGCACTTTGGGGGTGAAGATTTCCTAGGACCTCTGCTTTCTGCACCCACAGTCCATGCAGGAAGTGGCTGGGAATGGTGAGGTTCTCTCCCAAGACCTCCCCAATGTAGCAGACAACCTAGTTCCTCAGTAGAGAGGCTATATCAGGCGATGGGGTGAGCAGCCACACAGTGGGCTCATGGTTGTGGGAGATATGGCAGCTGTGGGAAGCATAAGGTCCTGGGCAGCTGCCTGGGTACCACTGCCTCCTGCATTCTTTTTCCTGAGCAGGCTAGTCGACCAGGCACAAGTCCAGGGCCTGGAGACTCCACCACGGAGCCTCCACCACAGAGGACATCCCAGCTACTGGTTACCTTATCACTCTGACACCCTCTATCCCATGCCCTTGCTGCCATGCCAGCCTGGGTATCTCCGCTGCAGCCAACCAGACTCCCCTCAAGGCCACTGGATGCCACTTTCACTGTCCTGCAGCTGGTCCCCCGTTATTTCTGCAGGATGAAGATGCTCACTGCTGGACACTGCCTGTTGTTGCTGCCCCTGCTTCTCAACTCTTATGGTGCCACCACCATTGTGCAGCACTCAAACTTCCAAACTCCAGATGGACTCCAACAATGCCCACCAAGGCCCCAATGTCATTGTACTTTACATCACACCTGGTGCCGGACCCCTATACTGAGGCTGGACCCCTGATGCAGCTCCATGTTGCTCCTGCGCCTGCCAGACTCTGGAGCTCCACCCTGCTGCCACCAGACTTTAACATGGATACTAGACAGTGACACTCATTACTGGGGCCAACTTCATTGCAACTGCCAGAGTTTGCTCCATTATGTTTTTGCCAAGAAGCCCCTCTGCATAAAATAAAAGTGCAAGGCAAAAAATCAAGTGCTGATGTAGAAGCTCTTGCAAGTTGTCTAGAAGGTCTTGCTAAGCTATTCGATGAAGATGTGTTGTGCTTGGAGGTATTGGTGTCTGAAGTTCAGTTATGGCAGTGGTGGCAAAGGCAACTGAGGAGTCTGTAGGTGGCAACGTCAAGCCAGGCATCCAGAGAGTTGCATCCATCATCAAAATGGCGATATTACCCAAAGTTCTCTACAGGTTTAATGCGATGCCAATCAAAATCCCAACAGCATTTCTTGTAGAAATAGATGAAGCAATCATGAAATTCATATGAAAAAACAAAAGACCCAGAATAGCAAAAGCAATTCTAAGCAGGAAGTGTGAATCTGGAGGTATATCGATACCAGACTTCAAACTGTACTACAAAGCAATAGTAACAAAAACAGCATGATACAGGTACCAAAACAGGCAGGTGGACCAATGGTACAGAATAGAGGACACAGAAACCAATCCACAAAATTACAACTTTCTTATATTTGATAAAGGGGCTAAAAGCATGCAATGGAGGAAGGATAGCATCTTCAACAAATGGTGCTGGGAAAATTGAAAATCCATATGCAACAAAATGAAACTGAATCCCTTTCTCTCGCCATGCACAAAAGTTAACTCAAAATGGATCAAGGAGCTATATATCAAATCAGAGACACTGCGTCTGATAGAAGAAAAAGTTGGCTACAATCTACATACTGTGGGGTCGGGCTCCAAATTCCTTAATAGGACGCCCATAGCCCAGGAGTTAATAACAAGAATAAACAAATGGGACTTACTTAAACTAAAAAGGTTTTTCTCAGCAAGAGAAACAATAAGAGAGGTAAATAGAGAGCCTACATCCTGGGAACAAATTTTTACCCCTCACTCTTCAGATAGAGCCCTAATATCCAGAATATACAAAGAACTCAAAAAATTAAACAATAAGATAACTAATAACCCAATCAACAAATGGGCCAAAGACCTGAAGAGACACTTCACAGAGGAGGACATACAATCAACAAGTACATGAAAAAATGCTCACCATCTCTAGCAGTCAGAGAAATGCAAATCAAAACCACGCTCACTCCAGTAAGATTGGCAGCCATTATGAAGTCAAACAACAATAAGTGTTGGCGAGGTTATGGGGAAAGGGTACACTTATACACTGCTGGTGGGACTGCATATTGGTGAGGCCAATTTGGAAAGCAGTATGGAGATTCCTGGGAAATCTGGGAATGGAACCACCATTTGACCCAGCTATCGCCCTTCTCGGACTATTCCCTAAGGATCTTAAGAGCGTACTATAGGGATACTGCCACGTCACAATAGCTAGACTGTGGAACCCACCTAGATGCCTTTCAATAGATGAATGGATAAAAAAAATGTGGTATCTATACACAATGGAGTATTACGCAGCACTAAAAAACGACAAAATCGTAGAATTTGCAGGGAAATGGATGGCATTAGAGCAGATTATGCTAAGCGAAGCTAGCCAATCCTTAAAAAACAAATGCCAAATGTCTTCTTTGATATAAAGAGAGTAACTAAGAACAGAACAGGGAGGAAGAGCATGAGGAAAAGATTAACATTAAACAGACGAGTGGAGGGATAGAAAGGGAGAGAAAAGGGAAAGCATATGGAAATGGTAGGAGACCCTCAATGTTACACAAAATTACATAGAAGAGGTTGTGAGGGGAAAGTGGAGAGGAAACAAGGGAGAGAATTGAACAACAGCAGATGAGGTCGAGAGGGAAGATGGGAGGGGAGGGGAGGGGAGATAGTAGGGGATAGGAAAGGTAGCAGAATACAACAGTCACTAATATGCCATTATGTAAAACTGTGAGTGTGTAACCGATGTGATTCTGCAATTTGTATTTGGGGTAAAAATGGGAGTTCATAACCCAATTGAGTCAAATGTATGAAAGATGATATATCATGAGCTTTGTAATGTTTTGAACAACCCATAAAAAAATAATAAAAATAAATAAAAATTTAAAAAAAGAATTATAAAAACGCAGAATGGTCCATCCTGTAGATTTTACAACTTCCCTCTTTAACTATTCTAATCCAAAAATGGTAATATTTATAGTAGGGCAGAAATTGCCTCTTTCACAATTATTTATTTAGGAGAAGAAATTTTAGACATCAAGTTAAAAATCTATGGGGAACATATTGCTGTTTGCTTGCTTGCTTGTTTGTTTCCAAATGCTTAGAGAAGGCATGCAAGCACAAATATTTAAAGATCACTAAGCCTAAAGAAGAAAATCGAAAATCGTCTTTTTTTTTTTTTTTTTGGTACTAGGTATTAGACTCAGGGGCACTCAACCATTGAGCCACATGCCCAGCCCTATTTTGTATTTTCTTTAGAGACAGGGTCTGAGTTGCTTAGCACCTTGCTTTTGCTAAGGCTGGCTTTAAACTCACAATCCTACCTCAGCTTCTCAAGATGCTGGGATTACAAACATGCACTACCTCACCTGGCTACGAAGTCACCTTTGATTTTGGCAAGAACTCCAGGTGGATATACAACATTTCCCCTGAAAGTTAATTATCTTTTTTTAATTGCTAAGGCATATAATGTCTCTGATCATTTGGTGTATTTTAGAAGTATTCAGAGGTAAATGTCTATGTACAGTTATATGTACAAGTAACATTCATCTCCAAACCACTTGGGGATTACCCTTGTGAAGCTATAGTATGATTTAGTAAATGGGTTAAGGGCCAAGATTTTTAATCTTTTTTAACAAACTCGAAAGTGATGCAGTAGTGCTGATCAACAAAGCACACTTGAGTAGGAAGAACTTAGATAACATTTGAAAGGAGAGTTATTTCATATAAGGACATTTCTAAATTAAAAAAAAAAGAAAGAAGACAATGTGATGATGCTAAGATTACCTAACTTAAGACAATCTCAAAAATCTGTTTCTGAGCACTAAACTCTAACCAGTAAGCCAATAGCTTCAACTGATTTATTAGGGATTGGAATTATTATTCCTCCTTAGAAGGGGGAAAAAACCTACTACTAAATAAACATACCAACCTTGAATTACATTCTCTATTATACTTCAATAAAAACAACACTGATTAGGGGAATACCTCTTTAAAACATATGCTGCATTTTTCTCATGGCTAAGAATTCATGAGATTAGCATTACTCTCCACATTGCTTTTTAAAAACAATCCTACCACCAAGTGGACAATACAAAAATTAATTTATATGACATAATGTTCAGCTTTTTCTAGTTCCATTCTCCAACTTCACAGGCTAGTGAAGAATTATTAACTTCAGACTAGTCTGAAGAGTCCCAATAGGACTAATAGAAGATGGGACATATCAAAAGATAATCCATATAAAAAAGTGTCTAATATCATTCAAACTATGGCACCTGAACAGAAATAACACTGCTGATCTTAGAATGTATAATAGCAAGTAAACGTTTCCTGCATGGACACCAATGACTAGAATAAAGGCTACAGCTGTTTTCTGACATAGGAAATCATGCCAAGTATTAATTCACAACTTCAGAACATAAACGATGAAAGCAATATGCTTTTCACTGCTTTTATCTTGGGTTTTTGTAATTCTATGTCTACTTCAAAAGCAGAAAAACAAAAACAGGCAACATTTCAGGGAAATATAATACAGTGAGAGCACTAGTGCCTTCATACTGTAGTGTATGTTTGCCCCACCCCTTGCCTCTGGCACAGTCATGCAATTAATTTTGACCAATGGGAGGTTAGCAGATGTAACATCTGGAGAAGACTAGAAAGAAGTAACTCAGACTGAAATTATCTTGCCCTTGATTTGCTCTTATTCTCACCAGGAGAAGATGCCCTAGATACTATGACAGGTACATGGAGCAGAGAGCTAGACTACCTCAAAAGTGCAGCCAACAGCAAGCTAAAACCCAACCTGTAGGCAAATGCAGCCAAGGTAACCTGAGTCACAAATGGGCCTTTCAATGAATCCAGGCACATGAGCAATACCTTTCTTATACCTCCAAGGCTTTCTGATTGTTTATTATGCAGCATCTTGTGAGCAGATACAGTAAGATTAGACATATATCAATGGTGAGATGTGTGCTCATCATGATGTATGGTTAGCTTAGCATAGTACAAACACTCTACCCTTCAATGAACAGGGTATGTAATCAGGTGAAACCAGCAGCTTAACACCTTCAGAGCTGAACCAGAAATAAAAGTACATTCAAAAACCATAGGAACCACACACCCCCCCACACACACACACAATATCAAAACAAAGAATTTGGTTGCCTCATTCAACTGGAAGGCTAGCTGACCTTGCCCTCACAATATTTTTGCATTGGCCTTCAAGTGAACCATTCATGCAAATTCTGTTTGGGCACCCAAGATGAAAGAATGACTTCACTGAGTTTACAGGAACTAGTTATACTATGTGATTGTTTTTGTGTTTCTAGACAATAAATGTTTGTACTTGAGACAGAATTTAATTCTGATGCAAGGTTGTGGCAAAGAAACTATAACCTCTACCACTTCTAATTTTCAGAAGTAATATTTAGTCAGATTTTTGTCTCTGTGACCAAAGGCCTGAAAAACCAATTAGAAGAGGAAAAATTTATTTGGGCTTATAATTTCAGAGGTCTCAGTCCACAGACATCTGATTCCAGAGCTCTGGGCCTAAGGTGAGGCAGAACATCATGGCAAAAGGTATGATGGAAGAAAATAGCCCTGGATATGGCCATAGGAAGCAGAGAAGGCTCTGCTCACCAGGGACAAAATATAAACCTTAAAGTCATGCCCCCAGTGTCCTATCTCCTCTAGTCACACTCTGTCTACAGTTACCACCCAGTTAATCCATTTTAGTGGATTAATCCACTGATCAGATTATACCTGATAATTTAATCATTTCTCTTTTGAAAATTCTTGCATTGCAAATAAATGTGCTTTTGGGGGACATATAAAATATAACAGGTACTAATATTTAATGAAAGAATCTGCCACTGATAATGGCCAACTGGCTTAGGTCAATTTGCAACACAGAATAATTCACAACTGGTACAAGAATTATATTATATTAATGTGAATTATATCATATTAATTATATAATATATTAATGTGAAGACCTTACATATAGTATATCTGTTGAAATAAATTTATTGCATCCACATCAACTCCTTCAACTCTAAAGATAAGTAACTTGAAACCTAGGAAATCCTCAAATTTAAAGGAAATCCTCAAACTCACATCTGAGATTTAGTAGCAGATTTGAGTCCATTTTCCTGAACATATAAATAATTATTCACCCTCCTGTCAATTGATTTTTCATTCAATTTTGTTGGTCTTTTCAAAGAGTCAAT
Source organism: Ictidomys tridecemlineatus (assembly GCF_052094955.1). NCBI lineage: Eukaryota > Metazoa > Chordata > Mammalia > Rodentia > Sciuridae > Ictidomys > Ictidomys tridecemlineatus. The sequence continues at coordinate 63,071,802 of NC_135485.1, forward strand.
ATTTAGTTTCTTTAATTTTCTCTTATTTTTATATTCATCACTGTGACCAAAATACCTGACAAGAGCAACTTAAAGAAGGAAAAATTTGTTTTAAGTTCATGGTTTCAAAAGGTCTCAGTCTGTGATCAGCTGGCTTCTGGGCCTGAGATGAGGCAGAACATGGAGAAAGGGTATGGTGAAGGAAAGCTTCTCAGTTCATGGCAATTGGAAAGTAGGGAGAAAGGAAAGGACCAGGGACAGATGTAGTGCCCAAGGCCATGCTCCCAGTGACCTGCTTCCCCAAGTTATACCTCACCTGCCTTCAGTTAGCACCCAGCAGTCCATTTAGCTATCAGAGGATTAATACATAAAATGTATTTCTCTACTAATGAAGTCAGAGCCTTAACCATTATCTAAATGGTTATCCTCTGAACCAGTCTGCATTGGAGAGCATGATTTTAATACATGCACTTTGGGAGGAATCTTCCAGATCCAAACCATAACACCCAACAAGTTATATGCTTTCAAAATATAATAGTGAGCCCAATGTGGTGGCACACACCTGTAATCCCAACAACTTGGAAGACTAAGGCAGGGGGATCACAAATTTGAAGCTAGTCTTCAACTTAGTGAGACTTCTCAAAATAAAATTAATACAAATAGGGCTGGGGATGTCACTCCAGAACACATCACCCCAGGTTCAATACCCAGTACTGGAAAAAAAATTCCTATGTTGGAACAAAAATAGGATAAATATTCCCACTCCACAAAGGAATAAACAGGAAAGAAAAAAGGGGTATTAGGTCCCAAATAAGTTGAAAATTTAGTAGCAAGGCAAACTCCATGAGATTTTAAGGTTCAAAAATAATCATATATTGGGTTATTTGGCTCCATGCTGTCTCTGCCTTCTGAACATTCTAGGTTGGCAATATCACCTCTAGCACCCACTGGAGTAGTGATCCTGCCTTCTAGACCCACTAGGGAGGAGATCCCACCATCTAGATTCATTGGGACAGAGGTTCCACATTCCAGATTTGGAGCAATAGTCTTACACCAAGGACCCAATGAGGTAGTAATCCTACCTCCAAAACTCTTCTAGGCAAGGTTCTCCCATAGCTTCAAGTGCCCTGCTCCCAGGGCTCCAGGATGCTATCTATTCTGTTGGAATTGGGTTACTCAGCTTTCTAAAACACCTGATAAGAACAACTTAGAAAAGTAAAAGTTTATTTTGATCATGGTTTCAGAGGTTCAGTCCCTGATTGGCTGACTTCATTGCTCTCAGACCAAGATGAGGTAGAACATCATGGTGCAAGGGTAGTGGTGGAGGGAAACTGCTCAGCTCATGTCAACCAGGAAGGAGAGAAAGAGAGAGAGAGAGAGAGAGAGAGAGAGAGAGAGAGAGAGAGAGAGAGAGAGAGAGAGAGGTAGGTAGAGGGGAGGGTCCACAGGGAAGACTACAAATATTATTAGATTTCCTGATAATTGCCATCTGGCCAGAATGAGATGATACGTTAGTGCAGTTTTGATTAGTATTTCCCTGATTGTTACAGATGTTGAACATTTTTTCATATATTTGTGTGTTTTGAGAAATGTCTGTTTAGTTTTTTGACCATTTATTGATTGGGTTATTTTTTCTTTTGGTGTTAATTTTTTCTGTTCTTTATATCCTCTAGATATTAATCCCCTATCAGAGGAATAGGTAGTAAAGATCCACTTCCATTTCTTAGGCTGTCTCCTCATGCTCATTTCCTATTGTTTTGCAGAAACATCTTAATTTGATGCCATTTCACTTATTGATTCTTAATTTTATATTTGGGCTTCAGGAGTCATGTTAAGAAAGTTAATGCCTGGGCCAATATGTTGGAGTGTTGACCCTATGTTTTCCTCTAGCAGTTGCTGAGTTTCTGACATAATTCCTAGGTCTTTGATCTGCTTTGAGATGACTTTTATTCAGAATGAGAGACAGAGGTCATTTTATTATTCTGCATATGGATAATCAGTTTTCCCAGCACCATTTCTTAAAAAGGCTATCTTTTCTCCAACATACGTTTTTGGCATCATTGTATAGTATCATATAACTATCCATATGGGTTTGTCTCTGTCTATTCTATTCTATTCTATTCTATTCTATTCTATTCTATTCTATTCTATTCCATTCCATTCGTCTGTGTCTGTTTTGGTGTCAATACCATGCTGCTTTTGTTAGAATAGCTTTGTAGTATAATTTGAGGTCTGGTATTGTGATGCCTCCAGCATTGCTCTTCTTGATCAGGATTGCTTTGGCAATTCTGAGTCTTTTATTCTTCCAAATAAATTTTAGAACTGTTATTTTTTTCTATTTCTGAAGAATGTCATTGGTATTTGATGTGGATTGCATTGAATCTGTATAATGTTTTTGGTAGTATGATCATTTTTTGACACTATTAGTTTTGCCAATCTAAAAACATGGGAGGTATTTCCATCTTCTAAGATCCTGTTTAATTTTTTTCTTCAGTGTTCTATTGTTTTCATTTTTGAGGTCCTTCACTTTTCCTCATTTTTTTTAGATTATTGTGAATGGCATACTTTTCTTAATTTCTTTTTCAGCACCTTCATTATTAGAGTATAAGAACGCCATTTATGCAGGTTGATCTTGTATCTTGCTACTTTACTAAATTTGTTTATCAGCTCTAGAAATCTTCTGGTGGAGGTTTTGGGGTTTTCTAAATAAAGATTACGACATCAGCAGAGATATTTTGACTTTTTTCCCTATTTATAGCCCTTTAATTTCCTTCTCTTGCCTGTTTGCTTTGGTTATGTCAAATAGTAGTGGCAAAAGTGAGCATCCTTGTCTTGTTTCCATTTTTAAAGGGAATGTTTTCAGTTTTTATCCATTCAGGATAATGTTGGTCTTGGGTTTGTCACATGTAGCCTTTACAATGTTGAGATAAGTTCCTTCTATCCCTAGTTTCTCTAGGGTTTTAAACATGAATGGTAATTGTACTTTGTCAAATGCTTTTTCTGCAAAGTACTTTTTCATGTGATTATTGTTCTTAGCTCTATTTATGTGGTAAATTAAATTTATTGATTTGCATATGTTGAACCAACCGTGCATCTCTGGGATGAACCCCACTTAATCATGATGCACTATCTTAATTCATTTTTGTAAGTTTGTCTATAATTTATTAAATACTTTTTGCATCTATGTTCCTTGAGGATATTGGCCTGAAGTTTTCTTTCCTTGATATGTCTTTGTCTGGTTTTGATATTAGGGTGATAATGGCTTCATGGAATGAATTTGGCAGTGTTTTCTCCTTCTCTATTTCATGGACTAATTTGAGAAGGATGGTATTAATTATTCTTTAATGGCCTGATAAAACTCATCTGAGAATTCACTCAGTCCTGGGCTTTTCTTGAATGGAAGTCTTTTGATAGTTATTTCAATTCCATTACTTGATATTGATCTGCTTAAGTTTTCTCTATCTTCATGGTTCATTTGGGGTAGGTCATATGTCTCTAGGAATTGTCAATATTGTCAAGATTTTCTAGCTTATTAGATATAAATTTTCAAAATAGTTTCTAATGATCCTCTGGATTCCAGTAGTACTTGTGGTGATATTTCCTTTTTCATCTCTTATTTTGTTAATTTGGGTCTTCTCCCTCTTTTGGTTAGTTTGGCTAAAGGTTTATCCATCTTGTTTATCTTTTCCAAAACCCAACTCTTTGTTTCATTGGTCTTTTGTATTGTGTTTTTTTCTCAATTTCATTGATTTTTTATTCTGATTTTAATTATTTCTTGTCTTCTAGTGATTTTGGTGATAGTTTGTTCTTCTTCTTTCTATGTCCTTGAAGTACAACGTTAGATTATTTATTTGGTATCTTTCTTTTATTAATGTAGGAACTCGGGGCTATAAGCTTTCCTCTTATAACTGCCTTCACAGTGTCCCAGAAATATTGATAGGTTATATTACTATTCTATTTTGTTTCTAAGAATTTTTATTTCTCCTGTGATTTCCTATGCTATCCATTTGTCACTCAAGAGAATATAATTGAATCTCAGGTATTAGAGAAGTTTTTGGTTTTTATCTTGTCATTGATTTCTAATTTCATTCCATTATTATCTGATAGTATACAAGGAATTATCGCTATTTTTATGTATTGGCTAAGATTTGCTTTGTGCTCCAAAATGTGATGTATTTTAGATAATGTTCTATGTGCTGTTGAGAAGAAAGTGAACTCAGTTTTCTATGGATAAGATATTCTGTAGATGTTTGTTAGGTCCATTGATTAATAGTATTGTTTTGTTTTTGTTTTTGTTTTTGTTCTGAAGAATCTTTATTTAGCGTATGCCTGGATGACCTATCTAGTAGTAAGAATAATGTGTTGAAATCACCCAGTATTGTAGTAGTATGGTCTATTTGATTCTTTATATTGAGAATGGTTTATTTTATATACATAGATAAACCACTGGTGCATAAATATTTACAGTCATTATATATTGTTGTTGGATGATTCTTTAACCAGTATGCAGTGACCTTCTTTGTCTCTTCTGATTAATTCTGGCTTAAAGTCCACTTTTTCTGATACATGAGCAGCTAACCCTGCTTGCTCTTAGCTACCATATCATGGCTATGCTCTTGTAAAGTATCTTTCCCCATTTTTTTTACCTTCAGTCTGTGTATGTCTTTGTCTATAAGGTAAGTATCTTGAAAACAACATATTGTTGGGTCTTGTTTTCCAATCCAATATGCCAGTCTATGTTTTTTGATTAAGGAGTTTAGACTGTTTTTATTCAATGTTGTTATAGTGAGATGATTTTTATTTCCTGACATTTTATTTATAATGCTTAATTCAGACTTAATTATCCTTTGTCCTTCTAGTGAAATTCATCACTATGCTGGTTTTCATTTTTATTTTTTAAATATTTCTTGTAGGGAAGACCTACTAGCAATCTTATAGTTCAAAATATCTTAATAATTCTTTCATTTTTGAAGAATCGTTTTGTCAGTACAGAATTCTTGGTTGACTATTTTTTCTTTCAGCACTTTGAATGTGTCATCCAATTGCCTGCTGGCTTCCATGATTACTAATGAAAAATCAGCCATTCATGTAGGTGAAGATGACACATATATAATGAGTCTGTTTTCTCTTGCTACTTTTAAGATTCTCCCCTGTCTTTTGACAGTTTGTACTATGTCTTCACGTGGGTCAGTTATCTTGCTCTCTCTCACTCTTGCTCTCTTACAATTCCAGTGAAATGTATTAAGCCCATATTAAATGAGACAGAGCTAAGAAATGCCTCTCTACCATTTGTGTACAATTCATAAAACCTGCCCAGTGTAAATGCCCTGCTGTTTCTCCTCAGATGGGTACATCCCATGTTTCACTAATTTTCTATAGATCCATGTATAATTAGTTATACACGATATTAGAATGCATTTTAACAGAGGTACACAAATGGAGCACAACTTCTCATTCCTCTGGCTGTATATGGTGCAGTGTCACACCAGCAGTGTAATCATATATGTATATAGGGTAATAATGACTGTCTCATTGTACCGTCTGTCCCATCTGTAGAGCCCCTCCCCTCTTCTCTCTCCCCTCTGCACGATCTAAAGTTCCTTCATTCTTCTCTACCTGCCTCCCTACCATGGATTGGTATCTGCTTATCAGAGACAACATTTGGCCTTTAGCTTTTTGGGATTGGATTATTTCACTTAGCATGATATTCTCTAGTTCCATCCATTTATCTGCAAATGCCATATTTTATTTTTCTTTAAGGCTGAGTAATATTTCAATGTGTATATGTACCACATTTTTTCCCTTTCATCTCTTGAAGGGTACCTAGTTTGGCTCCATAGCTTAGCTATTGTGAATTGAACTGCTCTAAATATTAATGTGCTGCATCATTGTATTATGCTGATTTTAAGTCCTTTGTATATAAATCAAGGAGTGGGATAGCTGGGGTCAAATAGTGGATCCATTCCAAGTTTTCTGAGGAATCTCCATATTGCTTTCCATAATTTGCCCCAATTTGCAGTCCCACCAGCAACATATGTGTGTGCCTTTTCCCCCACATCCTTGTCAACACTTTTTATTGCTTATATTCTTGATAATTGCCATTCTGATTAGAGTAAGATAAAATCTTAGAGGAATTTTGATTTGCATTTCTCTAATTGCCTGAGTTGATGAACATTTTTTCATATGTTTGTTGATTGATTGTATTTTTTCTTCTGTGAAGTGTCTATTCAGATCCTTAGCCCATTTATTGATTTGTCTATTTGGGTTTTTTGTTTGTTTGTTTGTTTGTTTTTTGGTTTTTTGAGTTCTTTATATATCCTGGAGATTAGTGCTCTGAGGTACATGTGTAAAGATTTTCTCCCATTCTGTAGCCTCTCTCTTCATGTTATTGTTTCCTTTGCTGAGAAGAAACTTTTAAATTTGAATCCATCCCATTTATTAATTCTTATTATTATTTCTTGTACTTTAGGAGTCCTGTTAAGGAAGTCAGGACCTAAACCTACATGAAGAAGATTTGGGCCTGTTTTTTTCTTCTATTAGGTGCAGAGTCTCTGTTCTAGTGCCTACATCTTTGATCTACTTTGAATTGATTTTTGTGCAAGATGAGAGATAGACATTTAAGTTCATTTTACTACATATGGATTTCCAGTTTATCCAGCATCATTTGTTGAATAGGCTATGTTTTCTCCAATATATGTTTTTGGCACCTTTGTCTAGTAGGAGATTACCATATTTATGTGGGCTTGTCCCTGTGTCTTCTATTTTGTGTCATTGGTATACATGTCTAGTTTGGTGCCAAAATCGTGCAGCTTTTGTTACCATTGCTCTGTAGTATAGTTTAAGATCTAGTATTGTGATGCCTCCTGCTTCACTCTTCTAGGGATTGTCTATTCTGAATCTCTTATTTTTCCAAATGAATTTCTTGATTGCTTTTTGTAGTTCTATGAAGAATGTCATTGGGATTTTAAAGTTTTTTATCAACTTTGTGAAGTTTTCAACCATTATTTCTACCCTCTTTCTTCTCCTCTGTTACGCTCATTATACTTTTGTTGGTACATTTTGGAGTACCCTATTGATTTCTGAAGTTCTGTTCATTCTTCTGCAATCCTTTGTTGTTTTATTTTTTTTCTTTTTGGTTCCCCAGACTGGATACTATTGACATGTTTGTATTCAAGTTTCCTGATTCTTCTTCCCTGCCTGCTTTTCTAGTGGGTTTTTTTTTTCTGTTTTAGTATTTATATCTTAAACTCAGAAAATTTTATTTGTTTCATAATTTACTATTTATGATATTCATAATAGACATTTTAATAATTTATTTTATTCTCTATCACACATTAATTCTTTAGACAAGGTTTGATTTAGCTCTTTGGACATGTCTTAAATAGCTGATTTTACAGTCTTTGTCTAGTGAAGCCAACATCTTGGATCCTTAGGTATAGTTTCTATTGATTGCTTTTCTTGAATGAAAAATTTTGTTTCCATCTGTGAGTCATATTTTTTGTTGTTAAAAACTGGACATTTAGGGGCTGGGATTGTGGCTCAGCGATAAAGCGCTTGCCTAGCACGGGCAGGACCCAGGTTTGATTCTCAGCACCACATAAAAATAAAGGTATTGTATTGTGTCTAGCTACGAAAAAATATTCTCATTCTCTCTCTCTCTCTCTCTCTCTCTCTCTCTCTCTCTCTCTCTCTCTCTTTTAAAAACACTGGACATTTAAAATAACAGAAGGTAGTAACTTTTGCCCTCAGATCCCCACTCCATATGCATGATTGGTTGCTGTCTATCTGATTATTTGTTTGTTTAGTGACTTTTCTGAAATAATTCTGTAAAGTCTGTATTTCTGTCATGTTTATGTCTCCACTTGGGTAGTTTATTGATGAGCTACTGAATTTCTTAAATACCTATAAGTAGTAAGCCTCCCAGACTTTGCTGAGTGATTTTGTGTAAGTGTTAGTACATGCCTTTAAAACACCAAAAGTTTATAACTCCACTTTAGCATTCATTTCCTGCTTGCATATAATCTCAAGATAAACCATAAGTGAGAGCTTAGGGCCTTCTTAGTTCTTTCCTCAGCATGCTGACAGCCCTTCCACGTACATGGCCTTCTGGATTACTAGAGCCTCTCCAGACATCTCATGCTCCTCCTAGTTAGTTAGTCTATTGTTTACCCAACTCTTAACCATCACAGAGATCTCACACATCTACAAAGTTAAAACACTTGCCTATAATTTTTTTCGACAATGTCCCCCTGTGGAGGAGAATGAGCTTTAAATCAGCCTTGTAAGTGGAGTTTTCCAGGGAACCATCAATTAGATCAGACCAAAACTGTTCTTTAAGAATGAGGTTTTGAAAGAGTTCCAGAACCATTCTGCTCTCTGCAGTGGTTGTCAATCCGCTATGCAATATGGATTATTGTTTTTTAAGGCTATTTCATGGCTAAAAGTGGTAAGCAGAAATAGAGAAAGTCAAATGGCATGGTTTTCAATATTCTTATAAATATTTAGCCATTCTTCTTTAATTTTTTTTAATTTTCTTTAATTAAAAATCCCCAGCTTACTGCAAACCTTTGGTTAATTTCTAGAGTTCCAAAAAAGTTAATTCTGAGATCTTCTGACAGGTTTTCATTGCTCTTATGGAGGGGCAGTTTTATAGACCTCCTTACACCTCCATTTTTGCTGATATTCTCCCATAAACCTTTTCAAGCGTCCTTGCCCCAAACCCAAATAATGGCAAAGTACAAAGGCACTGTTAGCAAGACAATCAACATCATAGAAACGGAAACCTAGAATTGTGAGGTAATGAAGACATACTGAGAGTCAGTGTTTTCTGTGAAATTGCCCCATAAGGCCCATTCAGAATATGCAAAAATTTCTTACACACTTCATCCTCATTTAATTAAACCTTCTTTTCCTTAAACACCAGCACCAAGATAAATGAGAGTAAGCTAATTTAGTCATATTGATTTCCTGTTTTGTTTGCTCACTAGAATTACTGATTTATTTTAATTACTGAAGATTGTTTTCTATCTTTTTTTAATCAAATGTACCTTTACTCAGCTACAATTCTTCTACAGAGAAATGTGCTCTCCATTCCAAACCACTAACTTATAAATTTTTGAAACTCAACAAATTTGTTAACTAAGAATTGGCTGAATGCAATTAATGGCTGAAACCAATAATGTAAAAACAGTAAGTATAGGTGTAGGTGTGGGTTACAGTAGGAAGTGAGACTTAAACTGGATGGAAGTGGAATTAGGAGAATATGGGAAAGATTATATAAACAAAATTTTCCAGTCTATAATTAGCATAATACAACCTCAGATAATTTAGCAGACTAGATTGCTATGATTGTAGCTAATGTGGAGAGGAGACAGTTGCAGATAGGAAGACAACAGCAAATCTTGAACAACCAAGAATATTAATCTCAACCCCTAGGACAATGGTTTACAACTTTTTTTTTCTCCTCCAATACAGATGCAATCATTCCTACTGACAGCAGAAGTTCTCTATTCAAGAGATCCTCAAATACAGGAGTTAATAAGGATGATATCAAAATCTTGTGTAGGGGAAAGGTTTGTGAGGGACACAAGAGATTTTTAAAAGCCCCACTCAAGATTATGAAATGCCTTCCTTCACCAATCTACACGTCTTTCCACATCTCCCTCAATGGGAATGAAAATCAAGAAGAGACTTTAGAAAACATTCTCCTTTGAAAGAAATAAAGCAGAAAGTGGCATTCCCTCCATTGACCAGAAACCCCACTCCTATGACACATTTCATCCAATTCATTTGCCTTAATTCCTCATGCCAGAAGAACAAATTTCAGCCCTTTCTCTCACCCTTCAGGACCCCAAGTGGGATGGAGAATCAAGGTCCCTCAGTTCCTGCATATGTTTCTGTGACCTTACAATATTTATCCCCTGAATATGAGTTATGTAACTAGCTGGGTCAAGAGAAGCTAGCACAAGGAACAAGATGGTACTTGTGGACCTTCTTGTGTAACTAAACAAAGGAAGAAGAAAGCTGTAGAAAGCTGCAGAGCAAGGAACAAAAGAAAAGACTAGAACAGGCCTGTTTGAGCCTGAATATTTTACAAAAGAGAACACAGCAGATGAGAATGAAGATGACAAATGACTTTCTTCCCAGATCTCATTTCTCTCCTCTGTAAAAGTCCTGAGTGGCCTTTTTGATTCCTCCTCAGTACAGCTAGTTTGCTCTCCTTCAAAGCTGTGCTCTGTGCTCCCTCTGCTGGCTCCAACTTAGCAATTAGATTTAAAATCAACTACAGTGTAATGCCTACACACCTCTCTTAAATTTAGCTAAGCTTCCTAGCAAAGATGAGAATTCTTTCCTTCTGCATTAACAAAAAAGAGAAAAGAAAAGAAATGGAGATGGGAAGGGAATTGTTAAATAAGTTATTGAATAAGTTATTGTACTTCATTCTATGAAATGCAGTCAGCTAAATTGTGTCTACCATTGTGTGAGGTACTAGGAGAAAAAAGATCAATCTTTGGTCTCGGCTCACAGGAACTTTACAAGCTAGAGAGAAGAAACTGACATATAACATCTCTCAGAATGTATACTTTTAGGAAATTTCTGTAACATATGCCTTAAGTTATAATTCAAATATGTTCACTAAATGTATAACATGTATAAAGAGGCACCTCACACAGGGCCAGGCCAGGCTTTCTTAAATGTGCTTATAATTAGATATATTTGGTTACATGACAATACAAACTCATAATGATCACAACAGCCATCCATTCAGGAACACCCACTGGAGGCCCATCACAATATGTTTTATACCTTGTATACTTTAGCTGTTTTATGAATTAGATTCAGAGATCCACCTAAAGAACAAATCAAAGTTTAGAGATGCCACATTTACATAAAAATGTCAGAGTTCAAATCCAGGACAGCTTGACTCCAAAGTCACTGGTCCCTTCCCACTATACTACCGTGAATCATCCTGGTGCCACATACCATCTTTACATGAGGTTCTGGCTGCTGAGAGTGGTGGAGAAGCTTAATATAACAGCCAACAGCAATATCTTGTGTCATGTTCACATTGAGGAAAGTCCTATGCATTCTATGGGAAGCCCCAGACTTAAGGAAATTACATGGAGCAGGGGCTACATGCAAAATAAATTAAATAGAGCAATAGGTTTTCTACATGCAAAATAAGCCAGTTTAAAAAAACAATAGGGAACAAATTCCATTAATAAGAGCAGTCACAATAACCCGGAATAAACATAACAAAAACTTGTCAAGTCCTCATGAAAAGACTTATAGGGCTTTAACAGAAAGACTGTATGAAGAATAAATAGAAAGACAACCATATTCCTAGCTAGGAAGACTCTATTGTATATTTTTTCTCTCTAATCTGATCGTTTTAAAGCAATCTGAGTTACAATCACTGAATCACTGTGATATCAGCACAGACAGACATATAAGTCAACATTAAAATGCAATTAACAAGGCATATGGAGGCATTTAGTTATGGTAATAGTGGCATTTCGAATTAGCAGGAAGAGAATAGAGTACTTAAGTGAGAATAGAGTACTTTCATAAGTGATATGAAATGAAACAATTCACTGACCATTTATGAAGACACAAATTCCTACCTAACCAGAGTCACAAAAACAAATTTCAAGTGGGTTAAAGATTTAAATAGTAAAACAAAGACAAAAGTACTTGAAGAAAAATAAATGTTTTTAAACGAGGATAAGAAAAGAAGCCTTGCCTAGTAGAAAACTAAAGTCCAACATCATAATAAAACAGATTGACATGTTTGACTATGCAAGAAACAAAAACTTCTTCAAAAGAATAGACACCTAAAGAAAAAAGGAAAATCAAATGATAAACTTCAAAGGAAAACATCTGAAATATACATGATGGTCAAAGAAAACAACATACTATTAATTTAAGGGACAAAATTAAAAAATAGGTTTCATAAAAATATGTATGTATTTGTTAATATTAAACAAAATATATAAAAAGAAGCATAAACATACATTAGATTACTGGCAGGGATTATTTTATGGGATAATAAACAGATAAGATTTTACTCTCAATTTTTAAGTGATCACACAAATAAGAAAAAAATGTAAAAACATATTTCCATTTTGAGCAGGGCACAGTGGCACTCGCCCATGATCCCAGTGGCTCGGGAGGCTGAGGCTGGAGGATCGCTAGTTCAAAAGCAGCCTCAGGAAAGGTGAGGTACTAATTGACTCATTAGACCCTGTCTCTAAATAAAATACAAAATAGGGCAGGGATGTGGCTCTGTGGTTGAGTGCCCCCGAGTTCAATCCCAGTACCCCACATCCCCAAAATATATATATATATATATATATATATATATATATATATATATATATTTCCATTTTGAATGACAATAAGAAAAAAGAACAGTCACAGGAGTATTTTGCTACTTTGTAAGAATCATCCTGAATAAGAGGGTGCTTTAAGGTCCGAAGTTGATGAAGTATTTATAAACTCTAGTGATCTAAGAAGTCACATGATTCAAAAATTAGTGACCTTCCTTCAGAGAAGTTGAACTATCCAAAGCAATGCTCTGTTAGTCAGCAAAAGTAATAATAAAGCACAAAAACACACTAAAAGAAAGAAAGAAGAAACCAGCTTCTCCTTCTCAGGAATCCTACTTCCCACCTTTCTTTCGGTTCCATCCTCAAGATTTTGACAAATTATCAAGGGAATGGTGGAAATACCTGTGACATTTTAAATGTCCTCCTTTATTTTTTTATTCTGTTATCCCTTTTACACAGAAATAGAGAAAAAAAAGGAAAATGGATATGGGAGAGAGACAAACAGAGGAGGAAGAGAAGATGAAGAAAATTCTTAGCTTTTAAAAACAGATTTTTGAAAGTCCCAGGAGAGTAAGTATGTGGAAAGAAAAGGTCTGAGCCAGCAGAAGCCAATGTTCACGGTGTCAGTTGGGAAGAAGGTCTAGGTTGGTTCAAGGTTCCCTACTATGACTCTCTAGAATTTCCACATGCAGGAGAAAGGCAAAGTCAGAAGGAAGCACTCCATTAGCTACCAAGGTCCCTCTAGGAAGCGAGGGGAGAAGGTTGCAGTGATGAGAAGACTCACAGTAAGCAGGACCCAAGGACTTGCTTCCCTATGAGGTAAGGTCCAAGAATAGCTCCTCATATGACAACTAAGTGACATAGCAAACAGGAGAGGTGGCAGCATAGTATGAGACCATCACGGCCTCAGAAGGGCAGGAGGGAGCAACAGAAAGTTTTCCTTATCCTGAGAGCGCCACTAAAAGTGGCTGAGAGAGCACGTAAGGAGGCCTTGGAGGTTCCAAATAGAGGGTGTGATTTGATGACCAGAGACAGAAAACATTAGCAGCAGATGCACCTTACAAAGATGAAGGTCAGACATCAGAAGATCCTTCTCCCCACAGAGATGCCACCCTGGAGAAAGTAGGGAAGGAGAAAATCCTGAATCAACCTTGGGAAGCTGGTATTGGCTACAGGAAGTCACAGGTATCAAACAGAGTATAGCAGGCAGGAAGGTAGGAAAGTGAAAAAGATGGAACAATATGCGATTGGAGGAGAGGATTAAAGGTGTCGAATGACCACTGTGCTGAAAGCTAAGCAGGGAGAAGAGAAAGAGCTTAAAAGTAAGAAAAATTTATATTATAAATTAAATTTCATATTACTGTGGTCCTGCATAGGTGGGTTCTGCCAAGTAAATCCAATACACATGCTTCACAGGATTGTTTTAATAATATAAGGTGGCACTAAAGTAGTGAAGATCCCATGTATATCTCTCCAACTATCAGATGTTTTTGTTATTAACTACAGCTCGTGGTTTTTTGTCCAATAGCTTTCAACTCTACTATTCACTAAAAAGAAGGGCACTGCAATGTGGCCAAGTTTATTCAAATTATTTTAATATAGTATACCAAAGCATTACCTCATACTTCATTTTCCAATATGACCAGTGTTTTTATTGGGTCACTTTACCTATTACAGACAATACCCCTAAACTGATGAGATTCAAAATTTCCTTTATAGAGGAGGACACATGATTCAACAGGACCTACCGTTCAGACCAGTTTTGTAGCTGTCTTGTCAAGTCCAATTCCTGTCAGGCATTACAGAAGGACCCTGTCTTTCCTTTAAGGTTATATTACTAGGATCCAGAAAGTAATTCTCATTAATGTACCCATCACAATCAGGAATGCAATAGTGTTTGTACAATTCACTTAAACTTGACAACTGTTCCCATCTTATAGATTAGGACACTGGATCTCAGAAAGGCTAAGTCACAGTAAAGGCACAGAGTAAATGGCAATTCATACACTTGGATCCAAGTTCATCTTATTTTGAAGGCTATGCTCTTTCTACTCTACCACAATATCTTGCCAATGAAATCATGTTATCTTAAGCTGATAACTTGAAAGTTTATAACTTGTCAAGGCACCCAAGGTATAGTGTAACAAAGGTCATTCTACCACTGCTAGGACCACCATCTCCTACCAACTCTCCCATACACCTTTTCTCTGCCTCCATCATGACTTATACCCATTCCCAAAACCCACCAGCCTTCCTTGGAGCCTTTACAAAAGACTCTGCTTAGATTTCCTCTTTCCTCCCCACCTAGAGAAAACCCACTCATCCACTACGTTGGACAGTGACTCTACTGCTCTCTCAAAGAATATTAGCAGCCTCCACCTCAGTCCTGCAATACTGTGCAATACTTTCTATCACAGAACACACGTATGGCTAGAGAGTGGAATTTGTCTGCATGTTCCTCTAACGATTACTAGAATATAAACTCCTCCAAGTCAGGGTCTTCATCTTTGCATACTCAGGAACCTATGTAGTCTATGTCAGTGCAGTACAGGAGTTCAACCAATGTTTCTTGAATTAATGAATGAATTTTATTTTAAACCATGGTCTAAGCCAGGTGTGGTGGCACATGCCTGTAATCTCAGCTACTTGGGAGGCTGAGGAAGGAGGATTGCAAGTTCAAAGCCAGCCTCAGCAATTTAGCAAGGCTCTAAACAACTAGCAAAACCTTGTCTAAAATAAAAACTAAAAAGGGCAGAGGATGTGGCTCAGTGGTTAAGCGCCTCTGGGTTCAATCCCCAGTACCAAAACAAACAAAAAGCATGGTTTACTTTTCCATATCCTAGACTGCAAATTAATCAAAAGTAAGGCTTTTGAAGTAAAATTAATTGTTTGGTTGTCGGATTTTTTTGTTCTTATTTTGTTTCTAGAAGGGTTTGACCCCAGGGGCTCTTTACTACTGAACACATCCCAGGTCCTATTTATTTTCTGAGACAAGAGTCTCACTAAATTACGGAGGCTGACCTCGATCTTGGAATAGTCCTGCTTCTGCCTTCCTAGTCGCTGGGACTACAGGCGCAGGCACCCAATAAGTGATTTTAAAGACCACCACGAAGGCTTCGCCCACAACACAACACGTTTTTCCAGACACCTGGAAAGGGTCTCGCACCCGCCTCAGCTCAGCCCACAGATTGTCCCGCCTCCCTCCCTGCCAATCAATCACCCCATGCGCCTGCGCAGACACCGCCTCCTCAGGGAGCCCCGCCCCAAAGCCTTAGCGGGCAGTTACGACGGGCTGGATTTTATCCTTCACTGGCCCTCCCATTATGACGATTACCTACAGCTGCATTGCTAATGGCCGAGCGGTCCTAGCGGAGCTGGCCTTGACTGGAGGCTCCTATCAGGTACCTGCAGGTCCGCGCTTCCGCGGAGTTCGCTCCTGTAGGCTAACGGCTGTGGAGCCCTTTCCTCAGGACGCGGCGCCGCGGGAGGGCCCAGAACTCTGGGGGCGCAAGAGGCCGGGACTCCCGGGCGGGAGCTGTAAGTGCGCCCCCCAGAGGTTGTTGTTGGCACTGCATGTGCCGCGTTTGGCACCATTGTACCATTATTAACCATTATTTGTACCATTGTCCGATTAAGTAGACCTTAAAGATTTTCTTTCCCTTGTAGAGAAATGACCTGCAATTAAGCACACATTTAGCGAACATGTTGTAGTTGCCAAATTCCGGAGTAAAGAATGTGAGGGATGCATGGATAAAAATGAACATGACGTTGGCCCTGGAATCCTTATTTAACCTTTATGTCTTAAGAGTGTAAAAGGTATTTCAGTGGAGGTAGGATGTGATTGTTCCTGTAGCACTCAGGATGGCTGTCTGTGTGCCGGCTACAGAGAAGATGATTAGGCTACAGATTAGGCTGCTTGGCTGGTAAGCCTTATTAGAATTAGTCCTGTCCTGGTATAGAGCAGAGGGATGAGAACACCCTCCAGAGGGAATAGCATGGTGTTTGGGGATCCCCAAGAAACCCAGTGTAGCTAGAGCACAGGTTCCCAATGCGTAGGGGCTGGAGATGAGGCCCTGATTGCCCGGTAGTATCAAGTATCAGTTCTTTGTCCCGAGTATATCTTGAATCCATCTTTTTTTTTTAACCATGTCTTCATCCAGGCCCTGATAACTTCTCACCGAAGCTTGCTGAAAACGCCTCCTAACTAACCTCTCAGAATTCAGAGCCTAGTCTTCCTCAAAACTCACATTGCTGCTCAAGTGATCCTGCCTAAAAGCAAACGTGATGCTTCAAATCATTTGATGCTTCCTTGATTATATTCAGAATAAAGCTGATACTCCTTCATTTGGCAGTCAGAGTCCTCCCTGAATGGAAGAGCTTTTCCATGACTGCCTCCTTCCCTTCTCTGGATGTTCCTGTTCTCTATCCTGAACTTCCTGCTGTTCTCCAATCTCATCAAAGTCTCCTTTCCTCTCTCCTGCTCCCTCTATGGAGAGACCATTTTCCTCCACTTTGAGACAATATAAGCTCTTCTGTGCTTTTGAGGTGTTTCTTAATTCCTTCTTGAAGCCTTCTCTAGCCCAGACTAATTGACAACCCTAACTACCAAACTACTTAGGCTGAACGGAATTTTCTCTTATTTACCTACCTCTGTCATTGAACTTCCAGACAGGGACTATCTTCATCTCTGTCTTCCCAGTATACAATGCTGTGATTCATAGATTCTCAACACACTTTTCTTAAAAAATTAGAGCATTATAATTATACATAGTATTTGGGTTCATTTTGACAAAAATAATACATGCAAGGAATTTGATTTCGATCCCTATTCTCCTTCTTTTCCTCCCCTCCTTCCTCCCCCTATTCTCCTTCTTCTACTCTATTGATCTTCCTTTCACAACTTTTTTTTCTTTTTTTTTTTTTTGTACTGGGGATTGAATTCAGGAGCACTCAACCACTGAGCCACATCCCTAGCCCTATTTTGTATTTTCTTTAGAGACAGGGTCTCACCCAGTTGCTTAGCACCTCGCCATTGCTGAGGCTGGCTTTGAACTTAGGGATTCTCCTGTCTCAGTCTCCTGAGAGACTGAATAATTTTTTATTGGTATTTTCTAAATATAAATAAAGGTGAAATTCCCTTTGATACATTTATATATGTGTACATATATATAATACATATTATATATACATATATAACATGATTTTGTTAAACTCATTCCATATTTTGTTCCCTTTCCCCTTCTTTTCCTCCTCCCTCTCATTCTCCTTCTTCTACTCCTCTCATCTTCCCTGTATCTTTATGATATCCTATACCATCTCTCACTCCTTATTTCCCTCATTTTGCTCTAGCTTTCACATACAAGAGGAAAGATTCAACTCTTGGTTTTCTGGCTTATTTCACTTAGCACAATTTTCTGCATTTCCTTCCATTTACTGGCAAATGCCATTTTCATTCTTCTTTATGGCTAAGAAAAACTATTGTATATATGTACCACATTTTCTTGATCCATTCATCTAGAGACAGGCATCTGGGCTGATTACACAATTTGGCTATTGTGAATTGTGCTGCTATAAATATTAAAGTTGATGTATTGGTATAATATGCTGATTTTAGTTCTTTTGTATAAATACCAAGGAGTGCAATAACTGGGTTATACTGTGGTTCCATCTCTAATTTTTTGAGGAATCTCCACACTGCTTTCCCTATTGGTTGTACTAATTTACAGTCCCACCAAAAATGTATGACTATACCTTTCCCCACATCCTTGCCCAGCATTTATTACTATTAATGTTCTTAATAATTGCCATTCTGACTGGAGTGAGATGAAATCTTAGTGTACTTTTGGTTTGCATTTCCCTGATTGCTAGAGATGTTGAACATTTTTTCATGTATCTGTTGGCTGTTTGTATTTCTTCTTTTGAGAAATTTCTGTTTAATTCTTTTGCCCATTTATTGATTGGGTTACTGGGTTTTGGCATTGAATATTTTGAGTTCTTTATGTATTCTGGATATTAAACCCCTGTCATAGGAATAGATGGTACAGATTTTTCCCCCATTTTGTAGCTTTCTCTTCACTCTTTTAATTGTTTCCTTTGCTGTGCAGAAGTTTTTTTAATTTGATGGCATCCCACTTATTGATTCCTGGATTTATTTATTGTACTTTGGGTGTATTCTCAAAGACATTTATTAAGGAGGGAGAGAGGAATTTAAAGACTTTCAGAAGCAGGCAGGAAGGCAAGAATTTAGAAGAGAGCAGGGTTGTCTACAATTGCAGTTGAGGTGTGGAATTACTGCAGTGCAGAAAGCTGACCAGGGGAGAGGAAAGGATGGCAAGGAGCTTTAAGGAACACTTCAGGTTGAGAAGTGGGAGAAAGATGTCATGGCTTCCCTCAATGTCAAGGATTGTCACAAAAACTTTATATTTGGGGGGGGGTTTGGAATGTAGTTCAATGGTAGGATGCTTGCCTAGCATGCTTATGGGCCTGTATTCCATTCCCAGAACTGCAAAAAATAAATAAAAATATTACTTTTTTGAAAAATATCAATACTTACACTTAATCACAGGATCCAGTCAACTGCAGTTACAGGGTTCTAGAGCTGACCAAGATCCTAAAGATCATCTGCCTGCTCTCTTCATTCTTTCCACAAAGAAACAGGCCAGACAAGTCCCTGAGTCTGCAGCATGTGAATTCCAGAAATACACCTTGAACCCACCTTGTCACATTTTCTACTGCCCCATGTTGTCATTTGTTTTGGTTTTTGCTACAATAGCAGTGTTTATATTCTCCAAATGTGACACTTCGGGGAAGATAGAGGAATATTTTCCAATTCTAATAACAGAATAAAAGGAAGTTTACGTATGCCTTTAATGTTCCAAGTTTCTTAGGAAATCCTTTCCTAGAAAATACTGCCTTGATGTTTTAGACAATATCAAGAGTTTTTGAGTTTTATTTTCTACAATAAGCTTTACCCTTTCATAAAAGTTTTAAAATATCATTTTGCAAAAATACGAGTAGAGCTATCCAAAACTTCTTACATAATGTTCACATTCCTTTCATGCTTCTAAAGTAAATTAATGAGACTCCAAATAAAAGACTATATATGTAAAGTATTCTGGATAAGTGTAGTTTCTTACAAATTTTTTCCCCAATGAATGATCCTTACATGGAACAGGAATAAAAGTTCTTGGTAGTTATTTAGTTTTTTAAAAAAGATAAATGACAGTGGTACATGACTGTAATCCCAGCAGCTCGGGAGACTGAGGCAGGAGGATCATGAAATCAAAACCAGCCTCGGCAATGGCAATGTGTTAAGCAATTCAGTGAGACCCTGTCTCTAAATAAAATACAAAAAAGGGCTGGGGATGTGGCTTATTGGTTGAGTTCCACGGAGTTCAATCCCCAGTACACCTCCCCCCCCCAAAAAAAAAAGAAAAAGGAAAAAAAAGATAAATGAGTAGTAAATATAAATTTTTATTTGGAAAAAGAAAGAAGGTATTGCTAAGGGTATTCAGAGAATAAGAGCTGAATACATAATCCATTAACCTTTTAATTATACTGGACTAGTGTTCACTAAAAAGATGTTTAATCAGCTAGTGCTTTCTATGCTTTCTAGCCTTGAAGCCATATATAACATTTGACTGTAAAAATAAAATTATCTAGGGCAACCTACATTTGCACACTTATATGTGCATATATAAATTATGTGTATATTTATGTAAGTTTAGTATTTTCTTGCAAATTCATATGACTATTTTATGACTTCTTGCCTCATACCATACTTTATGAATAATACCCATTAGTTCTTCTAGGAAAAAGTTTTTCCTTAATTAGCTAATCATAACATTGGTAAAATTTAGGAGAAAAATAATGAAAATACAATAATCTTCATAAAGTAAATGCTGACTATTTATTTTTAGGAAGCAGCAGCAAAAGTCCTTAGACTTGTGCTTCTTAGAGGTGAAACAAAGACCATAATTCAAATGGGAAGGTAAGGAGTATCCTAATGAAGTCCATTTAACAATTACCAACTAATGATTCCAATGATGAATGAAAAAAAAATAACAGTTGCACATATACTTGATTAAATCTGCAGAAAAGGAGAACTACATGTAAAAGTATAAAATATGAATGGGAATAATAAACACCAACTTCAAGACACTAGTCACCTCTAACTAGGTGTGGTGTACACACCTATAACACCAGTGACTCGTGATGCTGAGGGAGGAGAATCACAAGTTCCAGGCCAGACTCAACAACTTAGTGATACCCTGTCTCAAAAAAGAAAATGGACTAGGGATGTAGCTCAGTGGTAAAGTGCCCCTTGGGTTCAATCCCCAGTACCAGAATGCGAGAGAAAGAAGGAGGGATTGTTACCTCTTTAAAGGGAAGGAAAAAGAATGAAATTGAGGAAGCATATGAAGGAGATACTAATTGTATCATTTTAACTGAGAAGTGGGCCTAAAAGTGTTCCATTATCTTATTCTCCATCTTTTTAGTATACCCAAAACACTTCATTAATTTAAAAAAAGGAAACGTCTATTAAAATCACTTTAATAACATCACGAATAGTAGCCACAACTCTTAAGCTTTTCTTGGGATATTACATGTGATGATCTTAAACCAATGATGAAAACACTTACTAGAAAAGGAACAGGTAGGGGAAAAGAGCTTTTGTTTAGTCCCTTCATATTTTTTTTTAAAGAACAAGCTTTAACCTTTTTTTTAAAAAGTAAAACAGTCTGAAAAAAAAAAAAAACTGAGTGTGATCGTCTTAGCTAACCAGGAGGCTAAAGCAGGAGGATTTGATTAAACCCGAAGAAAAGGAGAACTTCTACATGTAAAAGTATAAAGTCACGAATGGGAATAGTAAACAATAATAAACAAGAGTTCCATACCAGTCTGGACAACTTAGAGAAGCCCCATCTTAAAAAAAAAAAAAAGATAAATGAAATGTATAGCTTTTTGAAGTATTATAAGGGATTCTATCCAATACCAATTGCTACCTAAGCTAAAAAAATAAAACCCTGCCAGCAACCCCCCAAAACTCCCCATCTTGTGCTTTGGTGTCCCATTTATTGCTGCTTCTCTTTCCCCAAAATGGACCGCTATCTGAACTCCTATAGTATTTGCTTTCCTGTTTGTTTATTGCCTCAGCACCCAAATATGCATCCTCAGATGAAAGCCCAATCCTACCCATTTTTAATATGTCTTTTGAGTTCCTTTGAATCTATACTCTCCCTCTCCACTCCTTTCATTTTGTTACAGTTTACTGTTAAGGAATCTACAAAATTTCCCACATTCTAGGTTTGCTGATTGAGTACCCAAAATGCATTTCACCATATTCCAAGTAACTGATCCAGAGTCTAGAGTCCAATCCCTTTGGCAAGACTATATGAGTTTTTTCTATCAGATGGTGCTTAATTATCTTATTTATATCTCCTTTGGAGATGTTAGCAACCATCCTTACTCATTAGTTTATTGGTGTTTGCAAAATGATGATCTAGTTGTGTTTTCACTGAAATAATTAGGTGAAATGATTTTAGAAACAGGTACCTTCCTATTGGTTATTTGCTTACCCATACTGTATATTCAAATTTGAGTCTTACTCTGAGGCTTCTTTCCTGAACTCCAGACTTATTTTCCAACTGCCTGTTCCACAGTTCAGATGTTCTAACCCTTCAGTCTTCACATCCTACCTTTCTAGTTCCTCGGGTCTGCAATCTTGTTATCCTTGACTTTTATCGCTTTTACACTCAAATCCATTAGCAAATTCTGTTGCCCTTCCTTTCCAAATAGTAACCAAGCCACCATCATCCCTTGCTTTATATAAATATATTTAAATATATTTATTATATATAACATGTTTTCAAACATTATGTTTTGCCTTAAATGTTTTATGCCAATGTATATTAATGTTATTATACATATTTATATATAAAAGATATATGTTAAAGATAAAAAAATGAAAAAATGACTCTGTATATTAATGTTTATTTTATATATATTTAAAATATATTTTATTTTGTTCTTATCTTTAATAATTACTCCTTGTAAAAGTTTGATTTAATAGCATTTTTATAATTATGCAAACTGTTATATGGCTCCAGAGTCAAGTCTAAATAACAAAGTTCCTTTGAAGAGTCTCATTTTCATTCCTTTCCACACTACTCTCTCTCTGCTGTATATAGGTGACCCTTCTGAATAAGTTTTTGGGAATACATTCTTTTTCTTTTCTGTATTTTTCTATAAGAGCATATTATACAATACTTATATGCATTCATACTTCCCTTATTAGGTAGTATCTGAGAATGAGAGTTGATAGTATATTAGACACACTTTTTTCCACCTTGCTTTTTTTAGTTAACAATATATCCTGGATGTCAAGTATTCACATTTTTAAAATAATTTTTTAGCTGTCAGAAGACCTTTATTTTATTTATTTATATGTGGTGCTGAGAATTGAACCCAGTGCCTAACACATGCTAGGCAAGCACTATACCACTCAGCTATAACCCCAGCCCCAGGTATTCACATTTTTTAATATTAAAAATCATTTCAGGGGACTAGGGTTGTGGCTCAGTTGGCAGAGTGCTTGCCTAGCATGGTTGAGGCACTGGGTTTGATCCTCAGCACCCATATAAATAAATAACAAATAAATAAAGGTAGATTGACAACTAAAAAATATTTTTTTAAAATTATTTTAAAAAATAATTTCATTTAGATGCAGTGGCACATGCTTGTGATCCCAGCAATTTGGGAGGATAAGGCAGGAGAATCGTGAGTTCAAGTCTAGCCTGGGCAACTTAGCAAGACCCTATCTCAAAATAAAAACTAGCTGCGGATGTAACTCAGTGGTAGAACACTTGCCTAGCATGTGCATGGCATTGGGTTTAATCCCCAGTATGGGAAAAAAAAAAAGAGGAACAATCAAAATAAAAATGAAAAGGACTGGTGATGTAGCTCACTGACAAAGTGTCACTGGGTTCAGTCCCTAATACTGGAAAAAAAAAGTACCTAAATGTTACTCACTAGTAACATACTAGGCATAAATTTAAAATATCTCTCCTTTTCACATCTAGTGTCAATCTCTTTCCAATCACATATGTAACTTTCATGTAGATAGTAGAATTAGCAACTCTTCCCCAACAGACTCTTCCAAATTTAGGAATAAAAATATTTTCCAGGCGGAGATTTCATTTATCAATATTATCATTAAAATATTTTAGCATATTGTATTCACGATGTGATGTGAGGATTTATGTTGAAATGACATATACTTTAAATTTTGTGCCTCTAGGATTATCCTTTCTACATGTTTCTGAACATGATTTAACATTTGACAAGGTCTGTTACCTGTTAACTATTTGGAGATAGAGTGTTCAAAAGACTAATATCTAAGTGCAATAAATGATGGAGGCACTTTACAAGAGTCATCTAGCCTCCTAATATATGACTCTGAGAAGGTAGAAAGGTCTAGATGTTGGAATGCTCAGGATAAGCACACTTCAGCATAATAGGAGTATAATTCTCCTCTCCCCAACTCATACTATTCTCCAGAATATTCTTATCTATCATTAAATTCTAATCTATTATATTAGAATTCTAATATATCATATTAGAAAGCCAAGTGCCAAAATTAAATATGCCTACCTAAAAATACAGGAATAGGAAAAACCAGTGAACATAGCATTTTCTATTCTGTAAGAACCTTGATTGTTACAATTTGACTTCTATCAAAACCATTTCATACACACACACACACACACACACACACACACACAATCAGGTTATTAAGTTCATCTTCAGTGTAATTTATTAATGCAATTTTAAATACATTTTTAAATACACTTTTGGTTTAACATTATTTACTTTAATATTTCAAACTAATGAAAGCTCTTCCAATCATTCTGATTATAAAAATTTAACCTATATAGTTTTTATACCACTAATGACAACTTGAAAATGAAGCTAAATTTTCTATATGGGTACTTAGTTCCTTCAATATTTGTAAATGAATGCATTCTTTCCAAAGCTATATCTACCATACTCTCTTTATCAACGGAATCACTTACTTATGTGCTACAGACAATGCCTTGGATAAGGTGGCACCATCTGCATTTCTTAAGAAAGTAAGTAATTTTTTATACTAACACAGAACTTGAAAGTTTTTGAAATTATAAAGTCTATAATTTATACTTTATATTTATTTAGTAATAGTACACTAACAAAAAGCATATCATTCATATCCTATAATATGCAGTCATGGTCATTAATGACCTTCAGAGACCTATAATCTCTTCCTAATCTGTATACTGCTTCCATACTTCCCCTGACTCTCAAGCGATGTCTGCAAAAAAACATCTACTCAGATCTATTGGAACCTCATAACCACCATGCCTAATATTTTTTTGTTTCTTAAATTAAAAAGGAGCTGTAATCACAATAATTCAGAAAGCTAAGGCAGGAGGATCACAGGTTCAAGGCCAGCCTCAGCAACTTTGTTAGCCCTAAGCAATTTAATGAAACCTTGTCTCAAAAAAAAAGAAAAAAGAAAAAAGAAAAGAAAGAAAGAAAAAAAAAAAAAGAGCTGGGATTTATTTCCGTGACAAAGCACCCCTGGGTTCAATTCCCAGTACCAAAAAAGAAAGGAGAGAGAGAGAGAGAGAGAGAAAGAAAAAAAGAGAGAAATGGAGGGAGGAAGGGATAAGGAGAGAGAGTGAAAGAGAGAGAAATTAAAGTAAAATGATATTTAATATACTTAATATTTAAAATATATTTTAATATATGTGGGAAATGTATTTTATTTGCAAATAATTATATGCATGGGGAAATAAGTGACAAGAAAATTTTGAGACCAATATTGTAAAGACATTTCTATGAGCATATATAAATCAACTATTAATAGTTAAATAAAAAGGAATATTATTTTAAGCTGAACAAAGTGATGCATACTGTAATCTCAGCTACTTGGAAAGCTGAGGCAGGAGGACTACAAGTTTGAGTTCAGCCTGGGCAACTTAGCAAGACCCTGTCTCAAAATTGAAAATATAATATAAAAGGGGCTGGTGATGTAGTTCAGTGGTAAAACGCCCCTGTATCCATTCCAAGTCCTCCTGCTCAAAAAAAAAAAAAAAAAAAAGAAAAAAGCCTTGGGATGTAGTTTAGTAGTAGATTGCATTCCTAGCATGTGCAAAGGCTCTGGGTTCAATTCCCAGTACCAGGAAGACATGTATATATAGATATAGATAGGAAATATAGATATATTTATTTATAAATACATATTTTATGTTATATATATAATGCCACTAATATACACTTATAATAAATATATAATATACAACATAAATATAATAAAAATATGTGTATATATTTTTAAATATATAAACATATTAATGTACATATTATATAAACATATTTAAGGTAAACATGTTTGTAAATATATATTACAAATATATTTAAATATATTTATGTAAAACATATATAAATTTTAAATATATAATTTTAAAATCCAGACATATTATCTCTAGGGAAAGTTTTAACTGAGAATTTCCAGCAAATATAAATTATGGTAGATAGAGTACTTCTTTTACATGCTTATATAGATACAGGAGATCTTATAAATTTCTGAAAGACTAATTAACTTCAAGAGGTATCACCTGTTGTTCCTATCACCCCAAGTTTGATCCCCAATCAAAAGAAGGAGATTTCAGGAAAGGTAATCTAGAGACAGACTAGAACTCAACCATCATCAGAGTAATTTTTATGTTTGTTTCTTATGTTTAAAAGTAAACGATACTGGGCTGGGGTTATATCTCAGTGGAAGAGCACTTGCCTAGCATGTGTAAGGCACTGGGTTTGATTCTCAGCACCACATAAAAATAAATAAAATAAAGGTCCATTGTCAACTAAAAAATATTAAAAAAAAAAAAAAGTAAATGATATGGGCTGGGGATGTTGCTGGAGCACTTGCCTGGCATGTGCAAGATCCTGGGTTTGATCCCCAGTACCACTAAATAAGTAAATAATAATAATAAATAATAATAGACTTTAATTTTATTTACAAATATATAATTCAAAATGTATATTTATATATTTTTATTTATAGATTGGGGGGCGGAACCAGGGATTGAACTCAGGGGTACTTAACCACTAAGCCACATCCCCAGCCCTATTTTGTATTTTCTTTAGAGACAAAGACTTGCTGAGTTGCTTAGTGCCTTACCATTGCTGAGACTAGCTTTGAATTTGAGATCCTTCTGCCTCAGTCTCCCAAGCTGCTGGGATTACTGTGCCTAGCTAGAACAAATATTTTAATAAAAGACACTGATGGGGATGGGGTTGTGGTTCAGTGGTGGAGTGCTTGCCTAGCACATGTGAGGCACTGGGTTCAATCCTCAGCACCATATAAAAATTAAATAAGTAAAATAAAGGTATTGTGAGGATATAGCTCAGTTGGTGTAGAGTGCTTGCCTCATTTGCACAAAACATATATGCACAAAGGGTTTAATCCCCTGGGTTCAATACCTAGCACCCCCCCCCCTCAAAAAAAAAAGAAAGAAAAATATATTGTGTCTATCTACATCTAAAAAACTAAAAAAAAAAAACTTGTTTTTAAAGATATTAACAGAAAACTCAGCTTTCCTATAGTTACTAATAGTTATTCTCTAGTCGGGTTCATGTATCATGCGTTTATTTTATCTGTTCAATGTACTAACTTGTATTGACCCAGCTCAAACTGTAACCATATTGTAAAGTAAAAGATTATAAGGGCTAAATATTGTAATTTATTCTTCAGTTATGCCTACATAATTGCTAAATTCCAGCTGCTGAACACTGTTAGCCATATAAATGAATACAGTGTATTTTTTAAAATTATCTCTCCATAGTGACAAAACATTCCACTCTACCACCTTTCCAAAACCAGGTGACACAAAATTGCTAACCACATAATTTTTACCACTGCCTCTGAGAAAAGCAACATTAAATACATTTTTTGACTTTTTTTTTTTTTTTTTTTTTAGATTTTTAAAATGTCCGGGAACTAGGGTTTGATAGAAAGTCACAGTATAGTTATCATTCTTACTGTTGAGTAGATTTTGAAGGTAGGGGTAAAAGGGGAAAGTTACAGTGCTATTTAGGAAGTATCATGGGCCCCCAGCTTTTTTTATCCGCCACAGCTAAATGTCTGCTCTTTCCCTTCAGTCCTCAAATCTGCTGAAGAAGGAAGGCAACCTCTGCAATTGTACTGAATGAGTTTCTAGTCGGTACAGCACAGGATAAGCCTGGGGTAAATTAAGTTTTCATAAATACTGCATTTTAAAGTAGAAAAGGATGCCCTGCCACAAAAAAGCCAGAAATGTTTGGGTCTCTTAGTTTCTAGTTTCTGCTAGGCTTTTCTTCAAATGAATGTTTGCTCTCTTAATTCTCTAGTTAAAATTATCTATAGTTACATATTTCCATTAATTTCCCCAGGTTAGTGAAACTTTACTAAGAAATCCTTTGATGTCACAAGACTATTTTTCTCCTTCAAATGCAGTTGCTGCAGATTTTCAACAAGTACTAGGAAACTATATGGTATGTACTTCAAATTGTACTCCTAAATATCATTACTATTATAGCTAACAAATGAGTTTTAAGATCAGTAAAAAAGAATAAGAATTATATATAATGATAATGAATGATATTATGGTAAAGTTAATAAAGCGAGAAAAAGTATGTATTTATATACTATTATGTATTTACCATGCTTATATGTGAAAGAGGGAATAAATAAAAATATATATTTCCTTACTTACTGTTTAAAAATAAAAGGGAAGGGGAAGGATGTACCAAACACACTTAAGTGGTTACCATGTGGCAACGGGGAAAAAAAAAAGGATTAAAGTGACAAAAGTAGAATCCAGGCCTATGAAACTTGTATTTTAAATCTGACTTTGGTGTCAGGTAAATGTTTATATAATTATGAAAAACTATTAAGTTAAAATATAAAAAATAACTCTTACTAACTGATAAGAAGTCACAAAAGGACAAATACTCTATACTTCCATTTATTGAAGTACTGAGAGTAGTCAAATTCTTGGGAGAAGGTAGAATGGTGTGTGGGGATGGAAAGAGCAGGAACAGCAGTCAATGTCTGATGTGTATAGAAATTAATTTTGAGAAGATGAAAGTTCAGCAGATGGATGGTGATGATAGTTGCATAATAATGTAAATGTAGCCGTGCACTGTGATGCACTCCTGTAATCCCAGTGGCTTTGGAGGCTGAGGCAGGAGGATTGTGAGTTACAAAGCCAGCCTCAGCAAAAGCAAGGTGCTAAGCAATTCAGTGAGACTCTGTCTCTAAATAAAATACAAAATAGGTCTAGGGATGTGGCTCAGTGGCCAAATGCCCCTGAGTTCAATCCCCAGTAATAATAATAATAATAATAATAATAATAATAATAATAATAATAATAATAAATGTACTAATGCTACATAACTATACACTTAAAAATTGTTAAAATGGTAAATTTCATGTATATATGTGTATGAGTGTATATATATATGTATATACATTATTGTAAACATTTGTTAATTTTAAAATAATTTTTAAAACTTAAAGCAAAATGAAAAAAACTGTATGTTGATTAAAGGCTTATAAGATAGTAAAAATTTATTTCAAATGACTCTAAAAGATAGTAATTTGTATATTCCTAGTGGAATTATACCTTAATGAAAAAAAAAACTAAAAATAAATTTAATGGGGCTGGGGTTATGACTCAGTGGTAGAGTGCTTGTCTGGCATGTGTGAGGCTCTACGTTTGATCCTCAGCACCACATATAAATAAATAATATAAAATCCATTGACAATTTAAAAAATATTTAAAATACATAAGCAAATTTACTTATTTATTTTCAATAGTCACATTTTAGTAATAATATTGGCATTGCTATTCTGAATTTAGTTTATATAGATATAGATATATTACTTTGAATAACTGAGTTAAGAATCAAGAATCTCAGAAGGAAGATTCACAAATGTAAAATAAAAGAAGTTAAGTAAAACCTAATCTCAAGTTTAAAAAAATTTTTTTCTTTTTAAGTTCCTTATCTATACACTGAAAAAGGCTAAAAGCAAAGACTAAACCAATGTTCATAAGCCACCCAAGTATTTATGTTCTAGTCTGTAAATACCATTTTCCACTAAAAGAAATCAGGATCAATTACAGATATGGGGCAGAAAATTTAAGCCAGAAACATTTTGTCATACCTACCACAAAGACGCTCGGGTCACAAGATAGGAACCAACTTGAAAAGACTACTTACTGCTAATGATGAAATATTTCAAGCATCAAAAGCAATATTAAATGAGCTGGACATTGTGGTGCATTCCTCTAATTCCTCTTAATGGGTCCTATGATGAGGCAGGAAATTTGAAAATTTGAGGCCAGCCTGGGCAAGGTAGCAAGACCCTGTCTCTAAATAGAAAATAAAAAGGATTGGGATGTAGCTTGATGGTACAGTACCCCAGGTTCAATTCCCAGTACCATCAAAGAAGAAAGGAAGAATGGGAGGGAGGGAGGGAGAGAGGGAGGGAGGGAGGGAGGAAGGAAGGAAGGAAGGAAGGAAGGAAGGAAGGAAGGAAGGAAGGAAGGAAGGAAGGAAGGAAGGAAGGAAAAACCTAAATTCAGTGGATTGTAACACATTGAATATGTTAAATTTGATCAGTTCCTAGATACTATCAAAGGGGGAAAATCCCTCACTAGCATTTTGGAAAATACTCTAAATATATACCCCATTACTCCAAAAACATAAAGGAAAGGGCCAAACACTTATTCTTGCCTATATGAACTGTTCTTAAAAAAAAAAAAAAACAGTTGAGGGCGTTGTGCCTCAGTTGTAGACTGCTTGACTAGCATGTGTCAGGCATTGAGTTTGATCCTCAACATTAAATAAATAAATGGTATTGTGTCTATCTACAACTAAAATAAAATTTAAAAAAAAAAACATTTGATGGGGAGAAGTGTTTTTCTTTATGCAAGTATCCCAGCGAGTAAATGATGAAGTGATAAAATATTATTTTGCAATTCCTAATAAAATGATAGACCTAGACAATATTAATAACCAACCAAAAATCAGTGAAAAGCTTCTGAGGAACTTCATAATGGATGAAAAAGACTCCACATGCCAAAATCCACTGTTTTCTAGCCTTAAAATAAGAGATAGTGATGTATTTTCTGATGTCACACAATGAGTAGTATATATATAGCAGGACTGAAATTCTCTTACCAAGAAAGTCCATGGCAAGCAATTTCAAGGGGAAAAAAAAGGAAAATCCATGGATTAAAAGAGACTTTTTTTTAAGAGAGAGAGAGAGAGAGAGAGAGAGAGAGGGAGGGAGGGAGGGAGGGAGGGAGGGAGGGAGGGAGGGAGGGGAGAGGAGAGAGAATTTTTTAATATTTATTTTTTAGTTTTCGGCGGACACAACATCTTTGTTTTGTATGTGGTGCTGAGGATCGAACCCGAGTTGCACACATGCCAGGCGAGCGCGCTACCGCTGGAGCCACATCCCCAGCCCCTAAAAGAGACTTAAGAGAAATTTCAATCAAATGTTTTGTGCCTTATTCAACAAAAGGACTATAAAAAATGACTTGTTTTTGATACATTTATGTATGAGCCAGGGGTAGAGCTCAGTGGTAGAGCACTTGCCTACCACATGCAAGGTTCAATCCCCAGGACCAAAAAAACATTCATATACAAGCTAGATATTTAATGATATTAAGAAACATTTTTAGGAGGCTGGGGATGTGGCTCAAGGGGTAGCGCGCTCGCCTGGCGTGCGTGCGGTCCGGGTTCGATCCTCAGCACCACATACAAAGATGTTGTGTCCACCGAAAACTAAAAAATAAATATTAAAAAATTCTCTCTCTCTAAAAAAAAAAAATTTAAAAAAGAAACATTTTTAGAAATGATAATGCTATTTATGGTTCTGTTTTTAAGAAAAAAAATGAACCATATTTTTCAGAAATTTAAATTGAAGCATTTCCAGATTAAAATGGTAGAAAGTCTGAGATTGGCTGTAAAATAATATATTTGGGTAAGGGGTAGCAGTATAGATGAAACAAGATCAACTATGCATAATTGCTGAAGCTAAGTGATGAGTACATAGGGATTCATTAAACTATTTCCTCCACTTTGATATGTGAATAAAAATATTTTAAGTATTTCTATTAGTTCCCTATTTGTATATAACAAACTTAGCAGACTAACACAACTGCCATTTATTATCTCAGATTTCCATGGATAAGGAATCCAGGTAGACTTAACTGAGTTCTCTGATGAGGGTCTCACAATACTATAGTCAATGTGTCAGTTTGTGTTCTTATCTGGAAGCTCTGGGGAAGAACTGGCTTCCAAGCTTGCTCAGGTTGTCAAGATCTATGGCCCTATAAGGATAGAGATTTCTGCCAGGTGGTGGCTAGAGGATACTCTCATGTCCTAGAGACTGATGGCAGTTTATTCCCATGGCTGCTTTCTCAACATGGCTGCTTGCTTCTTCAAGGCCAGCAGAGGAAGCTCTCACTCCAGTCTAACAAGTTTCATATACGTGACATAATCACAGGGGTGACCTTTGTTGCTATTGGTTAGAAGCAAGTCACATTCAAGAATAAGGGATTATATAGGGATGTGACTCATTGGGGATCATCATGCAGTATGTTCAACAGAATGCTAGTCAAATAACCAAGGTTATATGCTTTCATAATGAAATTTATATATTTTATTTTGAGGAATTCTGCATATTAAATAGAAGCAAAATATATTAGCATGGCTGCCTAAAAACTAGCTACCATGTGAAAATGTTAAAAAAATTAAACATATTTTAAGCAATTAACACATCTAAATCAAATAAATTTCTATTTTACATTTGTAAACAAAGTTGGCAAGCTTTAAATTATAGAAATTTTTATGAAACATTAAATTTCTTATAATTAATAAAATGTACACAGGCCCCAAAATGTAGTTTTTAAATTGTGAAAATGTGTATAGATGTACCAAGTGTCATTGAATAGATGATGAATACTTTATCTTAACAGAGTTTAGATATTTCTCTTATATTACAATAACTATTAAAAAAGAAGAGAAAAGGAACTAAAAGAAAACCAAGTATTAGCTATTTGTCTTGATTTGCTTGTATATACAAAGATACTATTTCCAAATAATGTCAAATTCATCAGTATCCACAGTTAGAACTTCAGTGTAGTTTGAGGTGATACATAATTCAATTCAGAACCCTCCCTTTTTTACATCTAAATGGTAAGCCCCTCATAGAACAGCAATTGAAAGACACATGGCTCACTGACCAAGAAGATCATAGGTGTGTTTAAAGTGGATAAGATCATTTTCCTAGAACAGGGTTTGATTTTGTTTTGTTTATGTTGATTTATTTTTATTTTTGCAGTGCCAGGGATCAAACCTGGCCCTTGGACATGCTAAGTAAGTGCTCTACCACTGAGCTATAGTTTCAGCCCTGAGCAGGGAGTTTGAATATCGTTTTCTTTTGCAAAAGTAGTAGCTATTAATAATGTTAGATAACATAAAAGTATGTTAAAGAAATACAAATCTCTATAATCTGAATTAAAACCTCTTAACAATTTGGTACATAATATTCCAGAATATTTTTTGTGTGTGTCTGTAATGTATACAATGTAAGTTTATACATACTTTTGAAATAAAGAAAACTGGGTTTATTCATAACAGTGGGTGAAGTTTTAAACTCTGGTACTTCTTGAATCTAAATCTGTTTGTTTGTTTGTTTATGGTGTTGTGAATCAAACCCAAGGATTAATACCAAAAATCCTAGCTAATGAAACAAGATGAAGAAAAGGAAATAAAAGGTATACTGTTTGAAAGAAAGAAATGAAACTGTCTTTGTAGATGACATGATTGCCAATGTAGAAAATCCAAGAGAATTGGTCAAAAAACTCCTGGAACTAATAAGCAATTATAACAATGTTACAGAATAAAGAAGGCAGTTGTCTTCTGTGTACCAGCAATGAATAAGTGGAATTTAAAGTTAAAAACATAATGCTACTTACATTATCAGTCCTCCAAAATGTAATGCTTAGATATAAAACTAGAAATAAAAGTGTAAGATCTTTTGAAGAAGAACTACAAAATACTTGTTTTAGTCAACTGTTTTACTGCTGTGACCAAAAGATTTGATAAGAACAATTAGAGGAAAGAAAGTTTATTGGGGGGGGGGTGTCACAATTTCAGAGGTGTTAGTCCATAGATGGCCAATTCTATTGCTGTGGACACCGGGTGAGGCAGAACATGATGTCAGAAAACTGTGGCAGATTGAAGCTCAAAATATGAAATCAGGAATGAAAGAGAGAAAGAGGGGGGAGGGGGGGAGAGGGAGAGAGGAAGAGAGCACATCAGCCAGCTTCAATATCCAGGGATAAAATATGTGCTATTTTAAATATTGCATGCTCCCAGTGACCTACCTCCTCTGGCCACATGTTAACTGCCTACAGTTACCACCCAGTTAATTCTTATTAGGGGATTAATGCACCTATTAGGTAAAAAAACTATTCTAACCCAATCATTTCACCTCTAAACTTTCTTACATTGTCTCACACATGAGCTTTTGGGGGTCACCCCATAGCAAAACCATAACAATACCAATGAAAGAAATCAATGAAAAACTAAATAAATGGAAGGATATACATTGTTCATGGATAGTGTGACTCAAAATCAATCAAGTTCTTCCCACTTGATCTATAAATGTAGTGTAATCACAATCCCAGTCCCAGAAAGATATTGTCTGGGTGTTGAGAAATTGGTTCTAAAATTTGTAGCTAAAGGCAAAAGACTGACCCAAAACAGCTTTAATTAAAGAAGAACAAATTTGAAAGGCTAACATTACCTGACTTCAAAATTTACTATAAATCTACAGCAATCAAAACAGTATGGCATTGGTGATAGAACAGACAAATAGACCAATGGGACCAAATAGAATGCCCCAAAATAGACCCATATAAATATGGTCAATGGAACTTTGATAAAGGAGCAAGGGCAATACAGTGGAGAAAAACTACTATCTCAACAAATGGTGTTGGAACTACTAGACATCCACATTCCAAATAATGAATCAAGATAGATCTTATGCCCTTCACTCAAAATGGATCACAGACCTAAACATAAAATACAGAACTATGAAACTCCTAGAGGATACCATAGGAGAAAACCTAGATGGCCTTGGGTATAACAATAACTTAATAGAACACCAAGACATAATTAATTTAAAAAATTATAAGCTGGGCTACATTTAAAAAAAACTTAAAAATTAAAAGAATCTTTGATATATACTCTCAAGGGAATGAGAGGACAAGGTAGACTAGAAAAAAATATTTGCAAGAGACAAATCTGATAAACCACTAGTATCTAAAATATATGAAGAACTGTTAAAACTCAACAATAACAACCCAACTAGGTAAGCCAGGTATGGTGGTATATACCTTTAATTCCAGCTGATTCAAAAGATGAGGATTGCAAGTCCAGGGACATCCTGGGCAACTAACACAAAATTTAAAAATTTTTAAAAGGACTAAGGATATAGAACATTCCTGGGTTTAATCCATAGAAGAAAAAAAAGAGGGAGGAAAAAAGAGAAAGAAAAAAAAAAGATCTCAACAGAGATTCACCAAAAAAGATAAAGATTGTAAATGGCATAAGAAAGGATACTCAATACCATATATCATTGGGGAACGGTAAATTGAAACAACAATGAAATACCATAACACAACTATTAAAATTGCCAAAATCCAAAACACTGACAATACCAAATGCTGACAAGGATGTAGAACTACACTCTTGTCCATTGCTGGTGGGAGTGCAAAAATGGTACAGCTAATTTGGAATACATTAGTTTCTTAAAAAACTAAACATACATCCCAGGGCAGTAGCACACACCTGTATCCAGTGAATTTTGAGGCTGAGGCAAGAGGATCACAATTCAATTCCCACCAATGCCATACTGTTTTGATTGTTGTAGATTTATAGTAAAATTTAAAGTCAGGTAATGTTAGCCTTTCAACTTCATCCTTCTTTAATTAAAGGTGTCTCGGGTCAGTCTTTTACCTTTAGATACAAATAGCTTCAGCAATTTAACAAGGTCCTAAACAACTTAGTGAAACTCTGCCTCAAAAAATAAAATAGGGCTGGGGATGTGGTTAAGTGCCCCCTGGGTTCAATCCCCAGTACCAAAAACAAAACAAAATTAAAAAACCTAAACATATTCCTTGATATTTGCCCAAATGAGTTGAAAACATGTCCACACAAAAACCTACATATGGATACTTACAACAGCTTTATAATTATCAAAACTTGGAAGCAACCAAGATGTCCTTTGGTAGGTGAATGGATAAACAGTGATGCATCCAGGGCTGGGGTTGTGGCTCAGTGGTAGAGCATTTGCCTAGCACATGAGGCCCTGGGTTGGGTTTGATCCTCAGAGCCACATAAAATAAATAAAAATATTGTGTTCAACTACAACTAAAAATGAATATTTAAAAAATAGTAATACATCCAAACAGTGGAATATTGTTGCTAAAAATAAATGAGCTATACAGCCACGAAAAGACTTGGAGGAAACTTAAATAAATGTGTATTAGTAAGTGAAAGAAACCAATCTGAAAAGGCTACAGACTGTGTTCAAATAATGAGCTCTGTTACTCAAATTATATGTAGCTCAGTAGTCAAGTGGTGGCCTAGCATGCTTGGGGTCCTAGATTCAATCCCCATCACTGGAAAGAAAAAAAAAGGAAATTAAGGAGGAGAGGGGGTAAGTATGGAGTGTAGGGTAAGGTAAGTAGATGGGGGGGTGTGCAGGGGAGGAGAGGCATCAGTTTTTTAGCTGGGTACAATAATACACACTTATTGCCCCAGTTTCTCAGGAGACCAAACCAAGAGGATTGTTTGAGCTCATGAGTTTCGGAATAGCCTAGATAACATATCAAGACCCTATTTGAAAAACAAAAACTTTTATATGACATTCTTGAAAAAGCAAACTCTGAAGATAATAAAAACATCATTGGTAGTCAGGGCTATATGAAGAAAAAGGTACAAGGATCTTATAGGCAGTGAAACTATTCTGTGTGGTTCTGTAATAGTGGATACCTGCCATTGTACATTTGT
The DNA here is from genome assembly GCF_052094955.1 of Ictidomys tridecemlineatus. Classification (NCBI taxonomy): domain Eukaryota; kingdom Metazoa; phylum Chordata; class Mammalia; order Rodentia; family Sciuridae; genus Ictidomys; species Ictidomys tridecemlineatus. The sequence goes on from NC_135485.1 coordinate 63,108,290, forward strand.
TTAAACCCACATGAAGTACAATACCAAGAATTAACCTAATATAAACTAGAACTCTAGGTGGTGTCAATGTAGGGTTATCAGCTGTAACAAATATATCACTCTGTATTAAAGTCTATTTTTGAAAATAATTAAATAAACCCTCTGCTGATTGAATACATTAATGTACTTCCTGAACATTTTTTTTTGAGACTAAAAGAAAATTTGAGTTTAGTTGATTCCTTACACAGTGAGATATGCCTTTGACACTTTTGTTTCAATTTGTATAATATAATGGATTTTATTTTTAAAAATAAAATTTGTAGGCTGGGGTTGTGGCTCAGTGGTAGAGCACTTGCCTAGCATATATGAGACACTGAGTTCAATTCTCAGCACCACATCTAAATAAAGATCCATTGAAAACTAAAAAAAAATTAATTAATTAAAAAACAAATAAAATTTGTGTTATATTTCACTTCTCTATAGATGATATACAATAAAAATCAAGATGACAGCACAATTCCCACTATCAAGAGTCAAGTCACTGATGTAAAAAATGTTATGATGCAAACTATTGATGTAATTTTGGAAAGAGACGAAAGATTGAGTATCTCCTTCAATAGAACAGATGATCCCCAAACAACTGTAAGTGATTCACATCTGTGTTGATGTTCAAACAGTGCTCCAGGTCATAAGGTTGCTGCCTTTAAGACAAATTGCTATGAAATAATCCTGTCACAAATCTGTGGTTTTATAGAAAAAATTCTTGGCCAAGGAGTGGGAGGAGGTGAAGGGAGGGAGTAAGTGGTAGGAGTGTTATCGGCCAACTCATAATTATATTGTGTGCATGTACAAATATGTAACAACAAATCCCATCATTATGTACAATTACAATGTACAAATAAAAAATGTAGAAAAAATTCTTAGAATGCAACTAAAAGATTAATTATAAAACAATTTAAAAATAAAAACCAAATTAATTAGGAGGTGGTTATATCTGTAAAAGAAGGATTTTTTTACATTATGAAACAAAATAGTCAACAAATAAATTGCAAGGGAAAAAAAGAGGGGGAACTTATAAACAAATGGACTTAAAAGTTATATCAATTGAATGTGATTCATATTTAGATTTCAATTCAAATAAACTGTAAAAATGAAAAATTATAATTTTTTAAAATAACTAGATATTGGAATTCTGGATAGTAGATGACATTCAGGAATTAATTTTTAGGCATGATAATGGTATTGTGGCTGTTTTTTAGAAAGACATTATTTATTAGAGATTTGAACTAAATGTTTATTATTGAAATTATATGTCCGGCATGTGGGTAAAACAATGATTTAATTTATTCAGAATAACTGAGAAGCAAAGTATAAATTTAATAAAACTGGTCATCAATTGATAATTGCTAAAACTGAATGTTGACTATATAGGGTATATAGATGTTCATTACATCATTCTTTATTTTTGCATGTAAATACACATTTATTTATTTTTAGAATTTATTTAAATCCAAAATGTTTCCTTTTTTTCTGAGTTTAGGGGTTGATCTTGGGGAGGCAAAACTAGAAGATTTCTCAGAGATTTGGTTATTTAATTAAAATTGCATGATCAAGCATAGGTGCCTAAGAACAATAGTTTGTGATCAGTACAATGTCTTATTACATCTTTCAGGTACAACATAATATTTCTCATTACATCATTCTATCAACTTTTGTATACGTTTGAACTTCTCTATTAGAAAATATTTTGAAAACTAGTTTGGAATTGGGCACAGTGGTATACATTTGTATTTCTAGCAATCTGGGAGGCTGAGTCAGGAGGATTGCAAGTTCAAGGCCAGCCTGGGTGATTTAGACCTTGTCTGAAAAAAATGAAAAGAGCTAGGGGGTACAGCTTAGTGGTATAGCACCATTGAGTTCAATCCCCAGTACCAAAATGTAAACGCCCCCCCCCAAAGAAAAACTATGTACAAAAATGCTATATGCAGTCTCCTTTTTTTTGGGGGGGGGGTCTCTCTTGTGTCTATTGGTCTATTGTTAGTTTTATTTTCTCCTAATCTTTGAGGCCACTAGGTTTGAAGAGGAAGGCTATATAATCTAATCTTACTACAGGGCAGAATCTTTTTTGAATGGAGTTAAAATTCACAAAACTTAAAATTAACATTTTGGAGTACACAATTGAGTGACAATTTGTATCTGGATTTGTATCTATTGTCTTTTATATCTGGATGCTTTCACTGGGGCTATAGCTCAGTGGTAGAGCACTTGCCTAGCACATGTGAGGCACTGGGTTCAATCCTCAGCACCACATAAAATTACATAAATAAAATAAAGCATTATGTCCACCTACAACTAAAAAAAAAAAAAAAAAAAAGACAACAGACCAAAGAAGTTCTGAACTCAGACATCAGGTGCCGTTTAGAACAGAGTGATCAGCATATTAAAATCAGATGGACTAAGAATCCAGCGACTACTCATGAACCTCTCCCCCACTGTTTCATTTATGCAGGAGACTAAGCCAAGAAAAAAGATCAATGGATATCCCCAATTAAATGGGCAGGTCCATACCAGATTTCTATAGTGAAGTCCACCAATGTCAGACCTTATTCACAAGGAGCTCCCAGTCAGTGTTTGGTAAATCAACAAGTCATGAGTTATTTGTGGAAAGTCTTAATAGGCCTAATGATGTGGCTCAGTGGTTGAGTGCCCCGAAGTTCAATCCCTAGTACCAAAAGAAAAAAAAAAAAAAGTTTTGGAAATTAAAATAGTACTAAAAATGCAAAATTCAATATACAATTACTGTAATATAAAGTTGAGATATTCTTAGAAAGTAGATCTTAAAGAGAAAGATGATGAAGTCAGAGAATCAATCTAAGAAATATAACATGAATAACAGAAATTTTAAGAAAATGAAGACATCAGAGTAATACAAGAAAAATTTCTAGATCTAAGTAATATGAATGTCTAGATTCTGTGAACAAAAGTCAAGATCATAGCTAGACATGTTATCTTGAAATAATACAGTATTAAAAAGGAAAAAAAGTGATTCTAATGGCTTTCAGAAATGAGGCAAAGCAAAAATAGTTAGAATGGCATCAGATTTCTCAATAGCAATACTGAAAACTAAAGAAAAATGGAAAACTGCTTTTAAAATTCTACTGGAAATTATTTTTCAAACTAAATTTCTATACTCAAACTACCAATTCAGAATAAAGGTAGAATAAAGACATTTGTAGGTATGTAAATTCTCAGAAACATACCTCCCACTCACCAGTTTAAGGAAGTTTTTGGAAGATATTTTCCACCAATAAGAGGAATAAGAAAGCAAAATATGTAAGATTGAAAAAACAAAAAGACTCAACACAGAGAAGGCTTATCCTAGGATACTGGAAAAGCAATATTCCAAGATTAAAACTATATAAGAAATCTGGAGCCCAGTAAAACCAGATTACATAAGGTCAGAAGGCTCTGTTAGGGACTTCCTCAAGATAAAAGCAAAAGGATCCAACAAGGGAATCAGTAGACGAGGGATATATTTCACTCCTTTGGAGCATTTGGGAATGAATTAATGGTGAGTATGTTAAAAACTAATAAACAATAAATTAAAATAATATTAAAATAATAATTAAAATATTTTAATTATGGATACAAAAATAAAGCTGGGCACCACTGTGCACACCTGTAATCTCAGCAGCTCAGGATGCTGAGGCAGGAGGATCTCAAGTTCAAAGACAGCCTCAGCAATGTCAAGGTGCTAAGCAACTCAGAGACTGTCTCTAAATACAATACAAAATAGGGCCGGGGATATAGCTCAGTGGTAGAGTTCACTTCCTGGTAGCCAAAGGGGAAAAAAAGCCAGGTGTGGAGGCCCATATCTTTAATTCCAGTAGCTTGGGAGGCCAGCTTCAGCAAGAACAAGGCACTAAGCAACTCAGTGAGATCCTCTAAATAAAATACAAAGATGGGCTAGGGATATGGCTTAGTGTTCGAGTCCCCAGAGTTCAATTCCCAGTACTCCCACCCACAATTTTTCTTGAATTACTCTGATGTCATCATTTTCTTTTCTTAAAACTACACTGAGATTTCATCTCACCCCAGTTATAATGGTAATCATTAAAAATATAAGTAATAATAAATGCTGGTGAGGATTTGGGTAGAAATGATACTTGTACACTGTTGTTTGGATTATTAGTACAACCACTATGAAAATCAGTATGAAGTTCCCTGAAAGACTAGAAATGGGGAAGTACTGAGGAATGAAATTGACCAAATTATACTGATAATATTGAGTGTATCACAAATAACAATAAATCCCACTATTATGTATAACAATGATGCACTAATAAAAAGGGAAAAAAAGAATGAGGAAAAAAAAAACTAGGAGTAGAACCACTATATGATCCACATAGTCCACTCCTTGGTATTTATTCAAAAGAACCGAAATCAGCACACTATAGTGACATTCCAATGTTTATAGCAGCACAATTCAAACAGCCAAGTTATGAAACCTAGGTGTCCATCAACAGATGACACGATAAAGAAAATGGTACACAGTGGAGCTCTACTCAGCCATAAAGAATGAAATTATATTATTTGCGGGTAAATGGATGGAACTGGAGAAAATGATGCTAAGTAAAATAAGGCAGACTCAGGGCTGGGATTGTAGCTCAGTGGTAGAGCACTTGCCTCACATGCGAGAGGCAGAGTTCGATCCCCAGCACCACATAATAAAGATATTGTGTCCATCTACAACTAAGAACATTTTTTAAAAAATAGTAAGGCAGACTCAAAAAGTCAACAAATGATTTTTTTCCCTCATGTGAGGAATCTAGAAAGAATGAAGAATTTTTTTTTTTTTAAAGAAGGATCTCACATAATAGAAGATCAATAGAGGGGTGGTAGAGGATTAAGGGGGAAAGAAGGGAAAGAAATGGGAAGAATTGGGGGACAAAATTTACTAAATCATACTATATGCATGTATAAATATATCACATGAATCTCACTTCTACATATAATTATAATGTATGAGTGAAAAAGTTATACATGTAACTAGGCACAATGGCACATGCCTGTAATCCCAGCTACTTAGGAGGCTGAGGCAGTGGGATCACAAGTTCTAAACCAGCCTTGGAAACTTAGTGAGACCCTGTCTTAAAATTTAAAAATAAAAAGGACAGGGAATATAACTCAGTGGTATAGTTACTGGTTCAATCCCCAGTGCCAAATATAAATATGGTGAATAGGGAGGCAGGGACGGAAAGGGGAAATACTACAGAATGAATTGGAGTAAATTATACACATATATATATATCACAATGAACCCCACCATTAACATATAATTAGAATACACTAATCAAAACATTTTTAAGAGAGCCAAATGTTTTTCTTTCATCGGAAACAATGAAAAAATATGTGTATATGTATATATGTATGTATACGTGTGTGTGTGTGTGTGTGTGTGTGTGTGTGTGTGTATGTACCTTCTAGAAATGCACAGAAAAAAAAAAACGCTGGGAGAAAATAAACAGTTAAATGAGATACATTCAACAAATCCTCAGAGCCCCACTATATATCAGATACCTTTCTAGGACAGGATTTTTCAACCTCAGAATATTTTGGGTGGGGTATTATCCTGTGTATTGTAGGACTTTCTCAGCAGCATTCTCGCTTCTCTCCACTAGATGCTGTTTACACTCCCTCTAATCTGAAATAAAAAATGACTGCAGACATTGCCAAATATCTCCTGGAAGGCAAAAATTGAGAACCATCTCAGTGGAGAACTACTATATTAAGTAATAGGGATTCAGCAACAAAATAAAAACTCAAAGTAGTTACTTCTGAGAAACATTTAGGAATGGATGGGGGTAGAGTAATAAACTATCATTAGTCAAATTCTGACTTCTCAAACTATATACATGCATAATACATATTCATTAAAAAAAGGGAAAGCAGATTATTTAAGAATATAAAATTCATTTATGCCTTAAGTAAATTTTCAGCTGGGCATAAATAGTGGTGCACACTTGTAATCCAAGCTATTTGAGAGACTGAATCAGGAGAATCTCAAGTTGAAGGCCAGACTCAGCAACTCAGTGAGACCCTGCCTCAAGATGAAAACTAAAAGGGCTGGTAATGTAGCTCAGAGGTAGAACATGCCTAGGGTCAGTCCCAGTTTGTGTAACACATACACACACACACACACACACACACTGATCAGTTTCTCAGTGAATCCTCAGTCTGTGATTCTGCATGGTAGGTTGTCTCATTCCCATCTTACAGATTCATTCATTCATTTAACAATTATTCATTGAACTTCTGCACTGTCCCATGATGGGAATATATCAGTGAGTCAAACAGACAGAAATCTTGCGTCCATGGAACTTGTTTTCTGCACAGTACCTGTCCTTATGTAATGCTATGTAAATTTTACTTATTCTCTAGAATGTAAAAAATTGAAGTAGGATGTCTAGAATGGAACTGGAGAAGCAATTTTAAATAGATTGTAAGAAATGGTGGGCCTTTAAAATCATGAAGGAAGTGAAGATGAAGAAACTGAAGCTGAAAGAATTAGGAACTTCTGCAAAATCACAGTCAATAAAGTTAATGAAAATAACAGCTAAATACAAGCACCTAGAATCTTGATACATCACTTTATAAAAGCTGCAGGGTCCTTGGAATTGGTTAAAACCAAACTAAATCTGTTCTTTCAGATAGCTCTCATTAAGTATTAGAGTGAGCCCATTAATGTAGAAATGAAAATAAAACATTAAATTTGTGTTTATTTTTATTTCAGGCCAAAGAATTCCAAAACACAAGAGAAATTCATAGGAGGCTATGGTGGAAATACTTCAAAAAGATTATAGTTACCAGCATGGCAATTCTCCTTTCAATTATCATCATTCTTTTAAGTACAAATGTAATACCAACTTGACTTCTCCCCACCCCAACAGGTACCAATAAATTGTTATATGTAAATTAGAGTCCTACAACAATTAGGAAAATCTTTCTCTACTTGAATTGGAGGAAAGTAGTAGTATTTCCTTGTCCCTATGGTGCCCCTTGACTGTCTCTGTACTTCTTTCATTTCTGTAATACTGTTTGCTCTTTGCCACCATTCTACTTCTTCTCCAGCATCTCTTCCTTTGTAAAGATTAAGAACATTGGGGCTTAATTAAATTTTCAGCTGGGCATAGTGGTGCACACTTATAATCCAAGCTATTTGAGAGACTGAATCAGGAGAATTCTCAAGTTGAAGGCCAGTAACCCCAGCTACTCAGGAGGCTAAGGCAGGATCACAAATCTGAACCCAGTCTGGACATCTTAGCAAGACCCTGTCTGAAAAGAAGGAAAAAGTCTGAGAATACAGCTCAGAGGTAGAGCTCTGTATTCCTGGGTTCAATATCCAGTACCAACCTCCGATTTCCTGACGACCTCCCCCACCCCCACACACAAAAAAAAAACCACAGAATCACACTGCCAAAGTTCAACTCTTAGCTCTGCCACATACCATCTATATGGCTTTGGACAAGTTAACCTGTACCCCTTTTCCCTCACCTGTAAAATGGTATTAATACTTATTGAATAGTTGTTGGTATGTGATCACTCACATGTTAACTACTAACAGGAAAATGACTGCATTAATATCAGAATCACAGACTGAGGATTCACTGAGAAACTGACCACAGTACATCCAGATTGCCATGAGAATCATGCCACTACTACCATTAATAAATACCTACAATTGTCCCCCTCAACCTGAAGAGAAATGATCTTGACCTTAAAATACCCCTAGAAACATGAGGACTGCCCAGAAATGTTCACCTCTTCTAAATATTTGAAATGAAAATCCAAGCCTTTGTTTTTAGATGAAACATTGCTTTGTGTAAGGTTCAAAAACTAGTTAACTATATCATTTTCTCTCAATCCTGTCCATCTATCTTACCAATCTACAGCCTTTGTTGTTTTTTTTAATATACCCCCATTCAGTAACCTTACATCACCATGCTTTAATAATATGTAACTTTACAATTACAAATAAGGTGTGATGAGTTCTATTTCCTAAGTGGGAATATGAGGTCTGAAGTCAGTTTTAAAAATCATTTAGTGATTCATTAGGAACAGGAGATCCCCGACTGCAAGATAACTCATTTTAACTGTGCCACCAAGCTTCTTATTCCTCCCACATATTATTTTCCATTTACAAAATATTTTTAAGATATTTGAAATGTTAGAAACTTTGTATGCAGTTTCTGTAGTTTTCACAGGAAAAGGGAAGTGGTTGGATATTGACTCTGATAACAATGTTCTAAGTGCTTTGGGAGAAGGTTATCCTGAGTTTTATAAAGACACTAAGGCCAACTTATAAATGGTATGAGTTCATATTACCATCTTTACTTTGTACATGAGAAAACAGCCAAGTTGATGACATATTCAAGGTCACAAAACTAAAAAGCTGCAATTTTGTTAAATACTATGGTATATAGCCACAAAATTCATGTTTAACTTAAGAATATGCCGTCTAACCTCTTAGTTGTGGGTCAGATACAACAGTACTGTTTTGCTTATTGTCAGTATGGTAGTTTCTTTTAGGGAAAAGATAAAATTTGAATAGTAGTATGGATGAAGAAATTAATGTATCTCACTTGCATTATTTTTGTTTTGGTACTAGGGGACTGAACCCAGGGACTTGTACATGCCAGGCACTCTACCACTGAGCCCCCAGCCTCCCTGCTGCCATTATTTTTATTTTAACATTTCTCTAATTTACAATCATGTACAAAATAATAATTTGTATGCTGATTGAGTACTACCATAATTACTGCTAGACAATCATGAACTTCAAAGATATCTGTCCCCTCATCATTTTATATATTAGGAAGCCACACCTAAATTAATAGTAAGCTTTTTCAAAGTTCTTTTTCAACTTGCAGCATATTTTAAAGTTATCATCCTAGTTCCAGGCAAGAGGTCCCATAATATTTGTTTTCAAATGCAATCTTAAATTTTAAAGAGTTTAGATTTATGAGCTGCCTGGAAATAAGAAAAGCAGTCATTTACCAGTCTTCCCCTATTATTTGTGCTAGAGATGAAACAAACATACTAAGACTGTCCAATTTTTCACTCACTTGTGCAAACATTGTTGAGCCCCTACTCTGCACAAGTCTTAACAATTAGGATTTATTCTAAGTTACCACATATATAAAAATAACTAATGTTTGAAAAACAGCAGAAATATAAGACATGGCCCTAATCCTAAGGAAAGCTTACATCCCAGTTAAAAGGCAAGTGCAACAAAAATACACATGTACAGCATTGTGGCAGGTTGCATGGCAGAGGAAGAATCATCATCTGAGGAATATGATCTACACAGGCTTGAGTCACTTCAGGAAGGTTTCACAGGTTATAAAGGGTTGAATTTGGATCTTACTAGAAAATGAATTCACGTCAATAGGTAAAGGCAGTGAATAACATAGATATTTTTAATATTTATGATGTCCTAATAACTGTTAAGTATAGATATTTTTTAATCCTCTCAACCACCCTGAAATAGGTTCATTTTCACTTTAAACATGAGAAAATCAAAGCACAAGTTTTAACTCGCCTGAATCCCTGGTTTAGTGAGATGAAAGTGGGTCAACAAATAAACACTGCTTGCTGATAGGGGTGCATAGATAGATAGTCTATCATTCATTCATTCACAGGGCCTGCAGCGTCCCTCTCCAGGATGCTTTCCTTCACTCCTATATTGCCTTCTCCAGTTCTAACCTCTCTTCTGAATATCAAACTATTTTCCAAATCTCTACTGGATATACCCATTTGGATGCCATGCACACACTTCCCAACCTCAACCATATATTCATCCTCCTTTCTTTACAAAACCTACTTGTTTTACCATATTTTCTCTATAAACGTCAACACAGCTATCCTGTAACCTAGAACCATGTTAGCCTACCTTGACTCCTCTTGTCATTTCCAAACAAGCCACCAAAAGCATGGGATTTCTCAAAGCTTCTGAAGATTTTTAAGTCAGGAAAGCCCAGAAAAGCTACAGAATCAAAAATAGGGAGTCATCTGAGTGCCCAGGCAAGCTTTGAGAAAAAGCATTAATTCCCATCATAGTTAACATACCCCACCCCCATAAGCCTGGCCACATCATACTACTCTTCATATTGTCTACCCATCTCATATAGGCATTTAATATCTAGTACCTTTTCATATTCTTGAATATAGTAATAGCAATAAATGTGGAAGCTTTGAAGCATCAGAATCACCTAGAGATCTTAATAATACGGATATTTGGGCTACAAAACCCTAAAAACTCTGCTTCACTATGGGATGGGGCTTCAAAGTATGTTAAACTTTGTAATAAGGTTTAATAATTACCAACCTCAAAGCATTTTAACATGCCAATCATTTAATATCCATGCTTGAGGAAGATAAAATCTTACAGTTGGAAACAAACGGTGGATTTCTGAACCATTCATTTGAATTATTTTATATTTATTTAAAACTTTAAAAAATTTTCTAAATAGAAAGCCCCATACATTTTAACTGATCTGAAAAGATATTTGAAACTTCTTTGGAAAGTCTATATTACCCCATTATAGAATCAAAAGTCTCTCAGAGAAATCTCATTGTAGAATTATGGCAGAAACTAGAATTTATGAAACCCATTGTTTAATTCTGGCCTCTGATGTTTTTTGTAGAACAAAAAGGCAAACTACAAGCCGGTTACAAACACAAAGAGGTCATTTGTTGGGGAGCAGAAGACCTGCTTGGCACTGCACCATGACCCCACGTATAATGATGACTTCTCTTGGCAGGCAAACACTAGGTGACCCACATTCTGTTAAACATTGTCAACACCAAAATGAAATGGAATAGTCAAAACAATACTGTTAAAAGACTTTTGAGCATAAACATTTTTGCTATTACACTTCTAACTTAATTTGCCATTTCCCAAAGGGTTTGTAAACAAATGAAAACAGTAAATGCATACTAACACTTTGAGTGGTCTCACTACATTTGACAGCAAATCCAGCAAAAGCCAAAGACTAAACATCCCCATACAAAATCTTCCTGTTCTCAATATCCCACCTCATGCACGTTCTTGAGACAAGAGGAATTGCTCTTTTTCTTATATCAAATTCAGTGAATCTTCAACTTGCAACACATTTTGACTTATTGTACATAAATTAAATCTTAAAAGGATCTCTTTTAAAATTCTTAATGTCATGTTTCAATATTATGGTAGTTGTCCTGTCAACTAAAACTAAGACCTATGTATTTCAAGATATTCATCCAAGAGAAAGCTTGTTTAAAAAAAGACAATGCGAAAAATGCATGAGTGCTGTAAGAGTTTAATCGTAAGACAAAAAGCACTACTACATTATAATTTGAACATAAGTAATCTTTCATAAAAGAAAATTTAGTGCAAATTAAAACCCCATGAAACCCCACTATAAACTTCAAATAAAGACTATATTTCTAGAAATGGAAACACTGGTTCCAGTGGAATTTGCTTGGGAAGAGTATGTCTTGAAAATGCTAAATGGTACAGAAAACATCACGTAATTTAAAGTCAAGTCAACCAGGTTCTAAGAAAAAAGACATGCTGATAGGTTTTAATACATAAAACTAATCGGATTAGTAGTAGCATGCTTTATATTATCAATGAATGTAGAGGCAATTTACAACAAATTTATGAGCATTTCAAAGTTTAATTTACTGCCTTAATCAACCTCTTAACTACACTGTAATAAAATCAGTCATATTCCAAAAAAAATTTTTTAGTTAAGGTTCCACTTCATTAGTCTCCTACTGGTATTTTATAAAAACATGAAGGTGTGGAATCCAAGGCCATCCATTAAAAAAAAAAGCAATCACATTATTCCTTGTCTCAAGTATTTATTCAAAGCCGTTTCCATGACATGTTAAATGTCACATTTAGGTACTGGCAGTCACCAACCTACCAAGTTCTGTCCCAACACTTGTTTTTCTAAGAGAAATTTTGAAAAGGTCAGAATAATCTTGATCTCAAATTCTAGAATGCAAAAGGAATACTGCTAACTGATACAAAATAAGATATATACAAATTAACATTGAAGTAGATTCTCTTCCCAACATCAAGGGAGTTGTTTCCCCAAACAGAAACCTATAACCTCTATTATCACTAAAGAATTAGTGCCTATCTGTCTTATTTAAATGAAGACTTTTAACAGATTTGAACTGTTGTAACAAGAATACCTAATTCCTCTGAAGAATTCACCATTTTTAAATAGTACAGTAATATTGTTAAAATCCTTTTCCCATTCCCTTGTTACATCCATCATCCCAAATTTTCAGCCTTTACAGGACTTACTGGTGAAAACTCACCAACATTTAGTAGTTAGGATCTGCCCTAAATTATAGTACACCAGGTCCCACATTCTTTACCTAAGTCTACCTAGGAGAGGCTGCTATAAGCACATAAATTCTCTTGAGATCTTAAAGGGGTGCTAAGGTCAAATATATAACCAGCTCAATTAAAGACAACAGCAAGTCAATTTCAGCTACTGGTTACCCATTTGTAATGCAATGGATGACTAAGATCAGTGACAAACCAAAGGTACAAAGAATCAAGATACAGAAGATACAGAGAAGGCAAGTACATTGCCTGTAAAGAATAATAAAACAAAAATTAACCCATGTTCTCAAGCTATAGCAACCCACCACCTCTCTTGCACCACTCAGTAAGCCACCTGATACACTCATTAGAATGCTAACAATCTTGGGTGATGTTCATGCTAGACCATGATTAAAATGCTGACTGGTGTAACTATCAAATGTGTGCCCTTGTCTTTCTACAGGAGGTAAAAGTAAAAACTCAAAAGCTTATGAAACAAACTGTTAACTTTCACCATCTTAACATTAGGGTAGCTAAGATAACTTGGAATATGTAAAAACAATCCCAGTCAACACCAATAACAATTGATTAACTCTAATACAAAGGATCTTCAGGCCTCTTTGAAATGCCAACCAGATTATAACCAATCCTTCCCTAGTTTACCAGATTATAGGCAACTGAGAATTAAAGGCCAGGTAAACGAAGTTTGCACGAGATATTTATCATGCTATAATCATTTTATTCATGGAACTTCAAGACTATGCTAAACCACAATAGCTTAAACGTGACTGGTAAAGAATGATATTACGTTCTCAACTTTTTTTTAAAAGTAGTTTAAAAATAATCACATTTAATGAATAATTTAGGGTAATTCTTCAGTTATCACACTGACCAAATAAATTTTCTTCACTGAGATTGTGCATTTCAACAGTATCAAGTTGAACTAACCCCAAACCTAATAAACTCATACATATCAGGATCAACAAAGATACTGTAGTGGACGGTGGATTTAGTCCTTGTTGTTTACAAAATTCCTAATACCTTAAAACCCTAAACAAACAAAGCAGTCCCCAAAATAAACCCAAGCAATAAAATAAAAGCACATAAACTGAATTTCTAATATACAGGATGCAAAGGCCTAAAACTGGATCTTAATGTAGTTGAGACTATCTCAGTGTAAACTGGCACCTGAACAGATGTTCCACCTACAGTGGACTAGAACTCTGGCACCACAAAGTACAATGAAAAACTACCATCACAACGTGGAAAATAATAATATAGTTTAAGTCTTGCAACCTTATAATACACACTGAAGTTTAAGAAAGGAATAAAAAGACATAGAACCCCAGGAAGAGAAATGAACTCACCTCATAGTAGATACCTAGTAAACCAAAAGGGATCAAAATTTGATTCAGGACCAGTCCCTGAAAACTTCATTACCTGAAATTGTAGTTGGTAGTTTCAAGTGGATCAAGCAAGAATTGAAATCAAAGCTTCATAACAGTTCATTAATATAACAGGATGGTTCCATAATCATCTAGCCAACTACTTGTGAATGTTGTTGGCCAAAATCTAGAAAGATACTGAGCTAATATTTTAATTTATCTGCTGCCGTTTGCCTAAATCTTTTTACCAACCACCCCAAACTCAAACACCCTTCTGAAAACCTACTAAAACCTAGCAATTTCAAAGAAAAGGTTACAGGAAAGACATTTAAAAACATGCAACACCTATTAACAAATGCTGAATAAATGCTGAATATTCTCAGCAGTGAAGACATGTCTCAGAAAACCAGGAACAGAATTCAAGCAGGGATCAATAAATGGCAGCCCAAGTACCAGTACAAATATAGGTAAAAGAGGCGTAACCAGAGTTGGTTAAATATCTAACAATCTTTATCATCCTCAGTATTGCCAGACAACTGATTCCTCCATACTCAAGAAATTTAATCTCAGAACCAGGTGAGAGAGCATTTTTTTGGACTGAATAAGCAGTGATGAAATGGGGATCCCTCAGCCTTCCCCCTGTAACCCGAGGATCGGAATACCGGCAAACTAAGTTTTTATGACTTCAGACAGGATAGAAGACTTCTCTGTTGAGCCTGACTAGCTAGAGAAAACAAAGGATATTTCTAGGGGTTCTTCAATAATCACTATAAATGCAGATGGCTCAGTGAGCAATAAACCTTGCCGAGTTCACAAGCTCTCCTCCAACCAAATGTTCAAAACATCCAATTAGTTTAAGTGCTCCGCTTCTATGAGCCTCAAATCACCAAATATCTGAGAAAAATCCCTAACTAGAAGAAGCCAAAGCAACAGAAAAAGCATCTTGGAGTAAACTCTTAAATATTAAGTATCACTGATAAACTGACAGATGGGAGGGGTACAAGAAATGACTGACATTTTTAAAGGTTGAAAGATTAAATCATACAAATTGCTTATGAGAGTGAAATGGAAGGGAGAAAGATGCTCAGTAACAAGAATTCCAGGGACAAAAGACTGGGGTGGTTAATCAATTCGTTAACATGCCCGAAGTGAAGAGCAAGTTTATAGAACGTAAGATCCAATGAGTGCCCACGATGGATAAATAAACTCAAGACAGTCATGAAATTTAAGAACACTAATGATTAAAAAAAAAAATCCGTAGTGATTAGTAAAAATATTTAACATGTAAGCTCAAGACTCAAAAGTAATATCAGACCTTTGATTCTCTATCCTGTCATGCAAGTTATCTAGTTAGGGTATATAAACAGGAAGGTGTCAAAGCTATCTGAATTTGTGTTGCACCAAAACAAGCACTTAATCTAGGAAAAAAATCTAAAGTGAAAGGCAAAGGGAACACAAGAATGACAGCAAAGCCCCAAATAGTTACTAAACAATTAGAGGGCAACCAGTCCAGACCACAGTATGGAAAACCATCAAGCAAAACATGAAAATGCTAATTACCAAATGGATTTGTACCAAGAATAATCTTTTGATGATTAATTTGAGAGAGAGTAAGTGCCTGGTGAACAGAAAAATGCTTATTAAAGTCAAGATACACCTAATTGGATCTTAAAAGAGGACTGAAGTAAACAAAACAGTATAAATACCAAATTGAGTTGTTTTTCCACAATCCTATGTGCAAGTGCAACTTTTATAACCTCTAAAATTTAAACATGAAAGTAACAGGGTCAAACAAATCTGAGTACAGGTGTTAAGTTTTTCTCATTTTCTACTGATGAATTGTGCCAAAATATGGGGCTTATAAATATTTTAACCAAAAAACAAAATTAATCTAGTAGCATTTCATCACCTATACTAAACTTATTTTAAATCCAATCTGAAATCTGTTACGGTTTTTTAAGGGAGCAGAACTGGGGATTGAACCCAAGTCCTCACAACATGCTAGGCAATCAGTCTACCACTGAGCTGCATCCCCAGCCCAATCTTTTTAGAAGATTTTGATTACATAAAACAAGCATACTGCTTCTAGAAAATAAAATAGTGGCCTAACAACTCCAACACAAACTCTTTCCAGACGTCAACAATTTTTTTCTATAAAAGGTCAGAAAACAAGTATTTTAGGCTTTCCAAGTTTGTTAAAAAAACTACTCAACTCTGCCATGTAGCACAAAAGCAGCCATACATAAATGTGTAAACAAATGAGCACAGCTGTGCTATAAATTTTTCAAAATAGGCTTTCGGTAGGTCCCCAGTTTAGTTATCATGAAATTTAACTTAATGATACTTATTTTTGCTCATCAGTATGTGCCGAATAATTAAACTTCACACACAAAAAGGTTGTTCAGCCACATCACTCTAGTACCAATAGGACACCATTTTCATGTTATCTTCTAGTCAACTATTCTCAAGTCTGTTTTGAATAAGCTGACTCATCAGTCTTAAATGATCTGAGGAATGAATGTGTACTAATACTCACTGTAGTAAGTAACCACAAAAAACTTTACATCCAAGCTGATGGGTATCAATTCCCTGAATGCTAACAACACACCAAGAACCTTACAACCCAGTCTTACCAGTGTGTACAATTTTACAAATAAAACACTACAGGAAAAACTACTCTG